>NC_066366.1:507500-2982500 GCF_013377495.2 Cygnus atratus
TCAAGTTGCTAAATCTATATAATAAGAAATAATTTAATATAGCTGCACCTGCTTACACCACCAGAGCTGCAGATCTGTCAGTGTTCCTTTTATATTTTTGAGAGAAATACAACCCTGCTATAAAGATTTGCTCCAGGCAAAAAAGCTGCTATACCAGACCAAATTCATCTCTGGTGTAATTCTTTGTGAAGTCAGTGAAATAACACCAGGAACAGATTTGGCTCAACATGTCTAGGCATAATGCAGTTTTATTTTGAAAAAAAAGAAGTTTGGTGACTCTAACTGATCTAAATGGATAGGAGTGTTCAAACATGCATGCATGTGCTGCACATGCTCTTAAAAATCCAGTTAGTTGCCTGAACACTGAAAAAAATATACATGTATAAAACACTTATTTTATCAGGGGAGATGAGAGCAGGCCCCTTCTATTTGCAGAAGAAGGGGATATCCCCACCTGCCCCTCTCCAGCTTAACACCAACACACCTTTCAGCAGACTCTCAGTACATCCTAAACAGATGAGAAGTGGCACACTGGCAAACAGCTGATGGAAAAGAAGAGGACATAAGTAAGTTGGAGGCTGCAGCAGCTCCGGAAAAACACCTTTTTGAGCTGGAGAACTCCCTGAAAGTAGAAGTATTCACAGCTCTCCTCACCTGAGCTAACCGATGAGCCAATCACTAGATCCCAAACCTGATAGTCCAGTCCATCAGAGGCTAGGGAGCCTTGAAAAAAAAAAAAAACAAGCTGAAATGGGGGAATCTGGGAGTGGTCTTGCAGTCTCACTAACCAAAGTTACCAGTCTGATGCCTGAAGTATGGGGTATTTCCACTCCTGTGGGCTTTACAAGGCACTCTGAGGGATCAGCACACATGAAATGGACTCTCAAGAACTTTATTTTCCCTACTTGAATGTCTTTTTCTACAGAGCGGCATTTCTTAACTTAGCATTGGTTTTAGCATTTCAGCACAGCTTACAACAACGTTAGTGCCTACCCACTGGTAATCTCAAGGCTAACAGCATCTCGAACGCCTTTTAATAACTGATAATGAGGCAGGGGATGGATTCACAGGGAACCACATACAAATGAGGAGCAGGAGCGAAGTCTGCCCAAATACACCACTTACTGTCTGAGAAATGCAAAATGTGCCAAATTTTTTGAAGCCTCATCACAAAGAGGGATATGTAAACATTTGTAAAATAGTGAAGCACAATCCTTCAAAATTTTCAGAAGGCTGAAGGCTTGATTCAGCTCTCAAGACTGGAATCTTATACTCAAGGTTTAGCGGAAACAAACACAGCAATATTGGGAAAGAACTGACAAAAACGATCATTTGCACTTAAGCCTTCAAATAGAGGGGGAATTTTAGGTAAACGAGGTAATTAAACGGTGACTGGGATAATTAGCAGGGTTTCAGTTTTACTGCCACAGTGCACAGAAAAATGGCTACTGGAGATTTTACTGGCCTCACGTGATTGAGACCACAGTTCAGCATTTCACCAGAAGACAGCACAGAGCAGGACTGTTTACTAGATCAGTTTTTACTAGATCAGTTCTTCAAATGTGACTCAGGGAGTAAATCCTTCCCCTCCTCGATCACAGGGACTACATCCTGCAACACACAGCACAGCCACCGGCATCTTTCCCTCCAGCCCAACCACGCTCTGCTTACAAAATCTGCGACAGTCGTAGCCCCAAGTCTTATTATTGTCCTATAACCATTCCTTGTTATTGCATTATGCTGAAATAATAATTAAAATGCACACAAGGAAAACAGAGAGGCTCTAAAGTAATTAATGTTACTTGATATTCATGTTAGATCTTGCATTGTGTTTACTGGTGAATTTTCACTAATGTGCTGTCTCCCTTCCCATTCCTTTTTACCTACTTGGATATAATCTTGAGGCATTAGTAGCTACTATAGAAGACTCTAACATGTAAGACAAGCAAGTGTTTCTTCCAGAATCTGTATGATGGCGTAGGGAGCAACCTCCTGGAAAAAAACCCTCTCATGTACTAAAGGTAGTTTTTAGTGATTTCCATTTTGGTGAATGCTGACACTACAGATCAAGCTAGAAGACCAAGGAGCGAGAAAACCTTGTAGTGCAACCACTAAATGGTTCCCTATTATTTCACAAAAATAATGAGCTTCTCTCTCAATCAGTTCCAGCCCAGCTCTATGTATCAAAAGGCAATTCCACCTCATCTTTATCTCGAATTCCAAGGATCCAACTATGATTAAAACTTTCAGACCTATTATGCTGGAGTTGAACATGACTATCAAAAAATAATACAACTGGTCAATAGATGAGCTTTGTTGCACATTTCTAATGAGCAATAAATCTCATGTGAGAAATACAGTCTTCCAGTCCAATTTAAATGTAAAAAAAAAAAAAAAAAAAAAAGCCTTCCTTTTATTAACAAACTCCAAATCTCCTAATACCAACTTTTAGTGGAGGAAGCATTAATTTCCTGGAGGCAATTAACAAAAACAACCAAAAAGGATCCATTTGCACGTCAAGTTAGAGGGTACATCAAGTTGAAAAGTTCTATATTTGCTTTTTATCATGTTAACTTTTACAGAACCAATTTCATGCTTGTATTTTATGTGAACAAATTAAAATACCTCCATGCTTCCCAGAAAACCAACCAAATAAACCCTACCAGATTTTGGCTATCCTTTTTGTACCTTCTAAAATTTCTTAAAACACACTGCTGCGGTTTTGGAGTTCCCTCTTCAGAGTTTTCCTTTTAATACCAGTCTCTCTGACATATATTTTAAGACAGCTTCCCGTGTGCCTAAGTTCCTTTAGTTGCCACCCTGAACAGTGAACTCTTGCAGCTGATTTCTATTCCCTCTATTTAAGTCAATTCTAAGTATGACTGGCTTTCTCCTGTAGTTTTTGCAGGACATGTTGGCTGTGCATAATGGAGGTATGTTCCCCTCTAAAACAACATGATATTTTCCATTTAGCAATGGAGAAACTAGTAGGGACAATATTAGATTTTAAAAATATGTTTTATAGGAAATATCAATTTATTACAGCTTCATGAGGTACAAGAAATTACTCACCTTCATGACATTCACTTGGTTGAAAAGTTACTTTAAAAACTCAGAAGAACAGGAAAGCTATTGTCAGAGCAGATCAAACCAATGAATTTAAGCAAAGCCAAATGGTAGTCTGGAACATCTTATCAAGGGAATGGTTTATTTGGTTGTATAAAACATTCTCTTATACCTTCACTACATGAGCAATGCAAACCTGGACTTGCCCAGAAAGTTGCTGCTCCCAGACCAACAGCTGAGATCAACAGCTCTTCACAGGAGTGTAGGACAAGTGCAGATCTAAGGCCTTGATATGTTTCATATCCTTCAATACTTCTACAATGAACTAACATGCAAACATTGTTTTTCAAGAGTCATTTAAGCTGAATCTTCTTTTATAACGTCCTGCAAAAGTTCAATCATTTTTTCTGCTTGTTCCTTAAACTTACTTTCTTGAATTTCAGTGTACAGGTGCTGAAGGGTGCCTGCACTGAGGTATCACTTGCATACATGCACAGCCACTGGAAGAGGTTTAATATTCTGCAGGTACTGGTGCAGGAATACAAGAAAGACTGAAAACATGCCTTGGTTCTGAGAGGTGTCGGGGGGGGGGGGAATTACGTCTCCCTGGTTTTCTAAATTCTGTCTACGTGAAAGAGATCAAGTGCAGTTATTTTTTAGATATCCTGCAGTGGCATCTGCAAGAATTTCCAGGTATAGTTACCTTCTGGCTATGAATGGCTACAGAAGGTTGCCAGATAATTTTTACAACTAGCCCAGTATTTCTAAACCAGCTCTTTCATAAAGATATTAATTATTGATGTAAAAATGTCAAGAGTTGAAGTGATTAATTACACTTTTAAGAATATATTTTTAGATTGTGAACAACTTCATCTTAGCTTCGGTTCTATAAAAACAATGGGATCAGGAATCCAACAAGCTTTTTATAAATATCAAGACAATAATGAGCAGATGAGTAAAAACCAACTAATTCTAAATTTGCAGATGGCAAATTTTCTCTTAAAGCTTGAAAAGTTGCAGGCCCGTGGGATTTTGATTTTCCTTGTGCTTTGTGTTGCAGTGCAAATCCACAGCTGGAGTGCTAAGGCTTCAGGAAAGTACTGCTGGAGATAATCCAGAGGAAGAAAGTTATCAGATCTAGAAAACATGACCTACCAGGAAAGGAATTGTGTTTGTTTAAATTTGGAGAAGACTGATGTGAGAAGATACCTTTTCCTTATGTGAAAGTGGTTAACAGCAAAGTAGAGACAAAGCTCTCTGACATTTCTACCAGGGAAAGGACAAGAAACAAAGAATGTAAGCTGCAGTGAGAAAAACCTATGTTAGGTGTTTGGAAGACCATTCTGACTCCACAACCAGCCACACAACAGAAGTGATCAGTGTGGGACACTGGGAAACTGTAGGGGAGGAGAAGGGTTGTTGAGAACAGGTGACAAACTGTTCTCAGGAATGATGCAGCTCTGCTTAACCCTGTCTGAGGAAGAGGAACAGACTATATGATGCCATGAGACTCAGCAGCCAGAAGAGAACATAAACTGCCCCAACAGAAGGAAACCTGCAGTGGGAGCATATCCTTGCCCAGGCATGGGAAAACCTAGGTGCTCAAGAGACTCCCTAGACATGCTGGCAACAAGACAGCTTGGTCAGCAGCAGGGCAGAAACCCAGGGGAAAGCAGGCTGATGCCCATGGAGCTATGCGCTCCTCTGCTCTGCACAGTTCCCTCGCACAGCTGCTGGGCAGTTTGCTGTGTGAACATCACTTGTGAAAGCCTCCTGTGAAGCAGCTCATCAAGACAGGCAGGACAGGGAGAGGGCAAAGCACCAGGCAGAGAAGAGGGCTCCTCCTGTGGTTTCTCTCCATGGGGGCTGTAGGAGGCAAGGCTGCTCCCACCCTCCCTTCGCATGTCCATACATCTGTCAAAACGCCTGACCCTCCACATCACACCCAGGTTTCTGAAGCTCTTCTGCATCAACTACAATAAATCCAGAACGGGTAGAAAGTGTGGATTTTACTAAGATTTTTTTTCCTAATCCAAAGTCAGCTTAACTCACAGCGACAATATGAACAGTGCTGCTATCACTGCCAGTGCCAAATTCTTCTGCAGGTCTCCGTGGCAGGCCAATTTCTTACTGAAGGAGGAACTCAGCAGGGGAAGACTCACGGCATCTCCACGGGCATACAGAAAACCACCTCTGACTCTCCAACAAAGCACACCTGAAAAAAATCCTAGGTAGGAGCCTTGTCCCAATCTAAGGCAGCATATGGCATTGCAAAGTATTAAAAGTGAAGCTTTTGTTAAACTTCATTTTTTCCAACTAAAAACGAGCTGAAATTTCTACATTGCCAGTAAAAGTATCTTTGCAGTATTTATGCAAGTCAAGAAACATGATCAGAAATTTTTGGAATAAAGGATTAATTTTTTATTCAAAACAAATGCATACTCTGGATTTTGTAGCTGTAATATTTAAGCATGAATGGATTTTTCTGATTCTTTGAGGTGCAAATGGCATTACTTTCAAGAAAACACAAATATATTTAAGCAATTTTATATTTAATTTACCTTTATGAGGAAAGGATATAACAGTACGAAAAATAAAAATGTAAATCATTTACAGAGCATCCAGTGGTAAAATCATTACCTTAAAATGTCTTTATTGTATTTTTGTTACAAGGTCTACTTATCAGCAATTATTCCCTCTAAGAAGAGAGCACCAGGAGAGAGAAGCCCATTTCTAGGACAAAGTATTCCTTTAAAACTCAGCCAGACTAATTCAGCCATTCACTTCTGCCACTGAAATGAAATAAAAAGAGTTTTAATCTGTCTGCATGAACACTTGTGGAAAAAAAAATCTGATGCTGTGCTTTTTCTGGCCATCAAATAGTTGCAAGCAATGATGCTTCCATACATTTCCTATCTCAAGACTTAATCCTACTAAAGACCAGAACTAGTTTAAGTTACCATTTCTCACTTGGCATTCAACCTGTTTACTAACTGCAAGCTACCTACTTCAGGTTTGTCTTTGGGACCTGGGGAGGACTAACATGATCGGTTCATCTACAGCTACAGAGTACCTGTGAAAAGAAGCACGACTATTTTTTCTTTAGCAATTGCATTAGTCAGTTAGTGAAATCAGGTGTTACTTTCCTCCCCTCCACTACAGCACTCAGTTACACGTAAAAGCAGCAGGAAAACAGATAGTGCCATGCCAGTGTGCAAAATAACAAAACCATGTAACTTAACATCAATAAAGTGATAGTTTCCTTTAGTCTGCAGCCAGCTTATCTGAGAAGATTTACACATGTAGCTTCATGAACTGTGAGGAAACTGTGCTGCTGAACAAAGCATTACTTAGATCTGCAAAAGTAGATACAGACATAAATGTGAAATTAGGATTATATGAACTGTTTCTGAAAAGAAACAATGCATTCTCCTTGAATTGCTCATTTTTCACTTACAGAAACAGATTACTCAGCAAAGAGTGGGCTGATGTTAATACATGGGAATTCTTCCCTTTGCAAACAGCTTTCGTCTCTCTGCACTCTTTATGCAACTGAAAAAGAGTATTTCTTACCACTCTGAAGGCCTATTTTTTTTTCCAAAAGATGCTTTTGTTAATATATAATTATTGCTGTAAGGATGCTGAATCATTGACTCCAGCCCAATTTTCTTTTCAATTATTTTTAATTTCATAGAAATTACTAAAATGGTTCACCTTCTATGTGGGGAAACAGCCAGATTCTGACTGTGCCTTCATCACGCTCACTGGCTCTGTTGGTTTGTGCTGGCTCACCAGGACTCCTCCCGCAGACAGCTACAGCTTCAAACCACCCGCAACATCTAGCCAGTGCCCAGCAATCCAACGCACACAGTGATTTGTAAGGGGCTACACATGGCTCATGGTCCGTGATGGGCACTGATTACCAAGTTATCACTGAGCAGGTGAATCTTAACATATCAGTTGTGAATCCCTATCTCATTATGGTCACAGCTGTTCAAGAAACAGTTCCTTCCCCATGTGATACTGAAGCAGTCACATTCATCCTAGGTGCTAGTGCTCATTTACGCCCAGCTGGTTTCAATTATAAGGGTGTTCCTGGGATTTATCCCAGCTCAAATACTGCATTATGGTAGTAACCAACAAAGATTATTCTAAATATGACTTGGCACTCAGAGGAATGAAGAACAGTGAGTACCGTGTCTGACTTGCTTTCGCTAATTACCAACATGAAGCAAAGCAAAGGATAAAATATTTACCAGCTCTTAGAAGGAGAAATCATCCTTCCAGCAACTGCAGGAGGCAACTGTGCCGCAAGCCAGCTGCTGCGCTCTGCAGCAGGAGCAGATCGGGCACCTACCGTCACCGGACAGGGATGGCTTGTGAATGGCAACGGCAACATCTATTGCCAGCGGAACACTGTGGCATGCCTACCCCAGCTGTATTCCAGCTGGGGATTTTCTATGGCAAAAGCTGTTAGACTGTGAAATGGCGATTATTAATATTTCACCATTTGCCAATTATCCAGCTTTCAGAAGAATGCTCTGTGACTGAGGGGAGTCTGCCTGCACCTGGGGGGTGGGCTCCAGTCCTAGGGCAAGCGAAAGGGCTTGGGCTGGCCCGAGGACAACTATTCACCACAGAAAACACCAGGCCTCCAAACTGCCTTGTAGCAGCTCTGTAAGGAACACTCCCCAGCCCTGAGACCTGTACATAGAGGCCACAGTACAGTCCCTCAGGGCAAGGGCAAAGCCACTGCTTTACTTGGGGTGTGTTTACAGAGCATGTGTTTGGCAGTTCACTATAATTCATCACACTGTCAGTGCATGTAAACAGAAAAAAGAAAACTAGCATATGTATCTACCAGGACAATAGGTTTTAATATGTACAAGGCTGGAAAACAGGACGCAAAAGTAGATGCAATTCTTGCGTTAACCTAACAACAGCCTATTCCTTGAATGCCTCAGGCTCAGACACTCCAAGGAGGCTCAGGCAGGGATTCAGTCTTCACAGAGGCTCCATGCCTTCCACGTGACTCCACAACTTATGAATTACAGTAGAAAAGCCCAAAGAAAACAGACACTGGCCCTCCTTCAGTGTTAAGTGTTGTTCATCTCTCCCCATCCTTCCATACACATAACCTTGGCATCTGGACCTGGATACAGACACAAACGCCCTGCATACCTTTGGAGCTAGCCATTTTGTGCACTTAATGGTGTTTTTGCCACTGTTCTAATCCCATCTACCTGGGAGGAGGCAAATGATGTAAACACAGTCAATGGCTTTCATATGTGCAAATAATCTTTTCTTTGTAGTTTGTTGTAACTAACTTCCCACAGCATCCTTGAGCATGACCAGTTATTTTTTACCCCAAAAGCCAAACTGGATCTATTAATAACACATAACAAGTATTATAAATATTAGAATTAGGTAAATCCTTGATCTCTGGTGTGTTTCTAGCTTCCTGCTGGGACCACATATGATCCATTGCTCACACGTATGACAGACCTGGCACCGAGTTGTTCTGTCTAGACGTAGCCCTGAAACCGTTCGTTCCCCCAATTCCCCAAGCCTCCCCAGTTTTATTGGTGTTCCCATGTCACACAGACGTGCAAAATGAGCTCTAATCATTCATGCTCACAGCTCTCTTATTTTACTCCTAGCATATGAGTAACTGGTTTCCTACTCCAATATTAGATTTTTCTCTTTTTTGATTAATTTGTTTTCAGGATGGAAGTTTTTTTTTTTTTCCAGAATGGCTGCAAAAACGTGAGTGTTCACTCTAACAGCTCTGAGTGAGGTGGGAAAAGGGACAGAAAGCCACCTGCTTGAACAACTTTATGTATGTTCAGTCAGGAAGGGGAAAACCAGAGCTATTTGAAGGGTGGTCCAGTGTCTGACTGGTTCATATGTAACATAAAACTTTCATCTATATAAAACATATTTTATATAATGATTTAAGTATTCTGTTAAAAAGGTACAAAAAAAGGCACAGTAAAGGTTCATTCATTTACTCAGGTGCATTTGTTTAAACAAGAAATAGCCACAAGATTAACCCTTTCTCTACACAAAGCTGAAGAAGGGCCCTTCTTTTATGAAGCAGGAGAAATACAAGTTTTGTGACTTATGCCTGCAACATCTCATTGGCCAAATACACCCCTGGAATCCAGCAGCTGGCACCTTCCATCCCTCAAGTCTACTTATTCTCTGCTTTGCAGATGTTATACAAACACTCCTTTATGTAAGTGCAAACACACACTTTCTCAAACATACATTGAAAGACCTAACTTTTAGCTAAAATTCATTTTACAAATTAAGAAACTCTGTCAAACTTTATCTGTAAGCTGCAGACTCATTAAAGCAGCTACCTGTATATGTACCTTTAGAAAACAGGACACTATAGATACCTCATGCTCACCTGAATGTGCCGATATGGTATGTGGTAGAACCAAGAGAAAACAGTTTTATTCTGCTTTGGCGTTACCACTTGAATACAGCCCTGGGCTCTGATCCTGCCAACACAGAGCCATTTTATACATATGAATAATCACTCCAAGTTTAATGAAGCTCTTTGCGTCTCCATTAGCAATTGTTTTGGCTGGAATAAGACACTGCCTATCAGCCCTGGAGGAGCCTGGAAGCAGAGGAGAGATAATACTGGGAGGCTCACTTTGGGAAAGGCTGTGGTTTTCTGGTGATAGAACACAGAATCACAAGACGTTAAAAAAAAAAAAAGTGAAATCACAGCACCACAGCCTTCAGCAGAGCTAGGATTTAATCCTAGTTTCCTAGCCTTGTTCTAACCAAATCTGAACAGAAGGAGATTTCACAAACCAGCAGTAAGATAGGACTTGGGGTCCTATCTGGGATGCTGACTAGTCCCAACTTGCCTAGTGGCTTGTCTTCATCACAAGCCAATACTGCAAATCCCACCTTGTGCTTTTGTGTACAGAATAAAATCAAAGTAATAATTTTGTTTGCAAGTGCAGGAGCTATCAAATAAAAAGTATTTTAACTGTTTTTGTTTTCCATCTGCTAGCAGTAGTGTTATGAGCAAATTACCTGCCAAACTGAATTTTAAGTCTGACTTGTTTATCTATGTGGTACAAGGGAAGCCTCCTATGTAAGGAAATGAGCAATTCTACATTCCAACTACTTTTTTCCATTTCACACTTGCCTCCAACACCTACCCTTCACCAGGCAGTAAATGCATTGGAATCAGCTTCACTTTGTCAGCATGACTGTCTCGTATGGATAATGACATATCTATAGCTTTCATTTTGTCCATTATGGAAAATTTATTTCTGATATCTCAAATCCCTTGATGTTTTTATGTAGCAGGATATGCATCTTCTACAAATGAGCAGAAAACACTCCCCTGCTGAGATACTGAAACAATCCCAAACTGTGGCAATCTTTAATTGCTAAACAAAAGTAAGACCTACAATGACCAGCAATAGCATTTTCAAAACCCAGTATAACAGTTATGTAGTTATTCTGCACTTCTCTTACAGTTATCACCTGTTGAGGAAGTAATTTCTGTCTTAAGCTCTGACTTATGTTTTCAGTCTATTTCAACTCCTTGTTCACTGTAGCTTAATCCTACTTCAGGAGGTGTCAATTTTCCACAAAAATAACTTTGCTGGCAACCATTACAATTGTGATTTCACTGGACGACGGCAGAGTTAAAGACGAGATGGTGCAGTCCAGACAGCAGAAAACAAAACATACATATAAAGACATAAACAAAAAGTACAAGCCTGGGAACTAATGCTTATAATTCTACTGGACTTGAAAAATCTTGAATTTAACAGAAATACCAATTTTACAGCACACTGTCATTTCTCCCACAGCACCCCCTCCACTCACTGCTCAGTTTTATGGGCAATCACCACCTGCCTCTTGTTCTGCCTGGGGAATGCCTTGCATGTCCAAAACCTCACTCGTTAGTTTTGTCAGTAGACCCAAGTGCCTCTCACAAGCTGTCGTGACAAAAGCATGTGTGCCTTTTGAAGAGGCAGAGACCATGACTCCAGGGTTTCCCTTGGTTGGCTGGGTGTGGAGTTGCAGGCCTGTGTCAAACTGTAGCAGACCCCTGCCATTTTTCCCAACCTGAGTCACACTTCCACCACATTGCAGCTGGTGCTGCTTCTTGGAAAGGGAGCACCAATCTCATATGACACAGCACAGAGACCTGTGCTGTCAATTTTCACTGCTGTCTGCTTGCCCATGACTGGGCCTGGCATGCTACCACATGTAGAAGAAGGGGATAAGAAATGAGCACATGGGATTTTCAGAGGAGACTGTCCAAAGCAATGTGAGAAACACATGGTACATTAGAGAAAAAGAAAACACATGGATATGTGTTGCCCTGTACTGCTCTTCCATCAGGACCACCATCAGTCCTCCTCCATTTGGCGGGAGGGACACGAAAGGGGAGAATACCCTTGCGAGGCCTGTTCTAGTTCTCTCTGTGTGGGTTATCGTTCCAACAGCTGGTTGTGTTTTCTTCTTTTTCCAGTGCCAGAGCTGCTGTTGTGCCCTCAGATGCCTGCATGCTGTGGGCCCAGGGGCTGCCCTGTCACTCACTCACAACAGCCACGTGCCTGGTCAGGCTCCTTCAGCCAAAGCACGTCCAGCTCTTCCCTCAGCATCTGCTCCTATGTGCAGAGGCAGCAACAAGCTGAGGTGTTCTCTGGGCACATCTAAGCTGGAGGCCTAGTGCTGTCACCAGGGTGATGTAAACTGCTTACTGTAGCTGATTTCAGTGTATGCTTTCTTGATAAGACTGATCAGGTTCAAGAAGACCTGAAGCAGTTGCATTGACCATACAATGCCTGTGCCACTCCTGGAATGGCACCAGCACTACAGCATCCAGTTCAGTCTTCTGACCAGCATGGACAGAAATACCTTGCCAGGAGTAATGTTGGTATTGGAGCTGCAAGGTCTGTGAAGGAGACAGAACAACATTTCTCAATGTTTTTGATACAGTTTTACCATTCTAATTGGGGTCTTCAGGAGATAGTTTTGCAGCAAATACGAAAATATATTAAATTCTATAGGTTATCCAGAGGAAGGTGAGAAACAATATAATTCCCGTAATGTTTTCAATGACAAAGAAGAAGTATCTCTGCACACCGTGGTCAAGAATACCTTTCTAAAACTAGCTGATAGTTTCACGGTCTGGTATAAATAGCATGCTTCTAACATAAGCATTTTTTAGTATCTGATGGTTAGACTATCAAAATGTTTATGACGAGCAGTTAATATTCATTGCATGCAGTTACTATTTATTGCATGCACTCAATTCTGTATGGAAATGCTTTGTCAAGCTGAGAAAAATACAAATAGACTCAATTATTCATACTTTTAAATTACAGTAAATTACATTTGCTCTTTAAAATTACCTCTGTTTCTCATAATGTTGTCTAAACACAAAAGTTCCATTAACTCGATAGATGCTTTTGTCATTGGGAAAACCAAACACTTGTAGCATGGCTTCTCCAGTGTGTTTCAAATTAGAGGCCAGGGGTAGTTTCATGTTGATAGCTGAGACTTTAAACTTCGCTATTCAATTCTCCACCACAAAACACCATTGAACTCCCTGTTTTTTTTTTCCTCTCCTTTTTGGAAATTCAAGATCACAGGCTTTCCATTTCCAGTCCTTGACGGGTAGACCTATTTAAACCAGAACAATTTCTGGCCTTGCACAGTAAGCAAATGTCAAAATGGCAAGTCTCTGAGAGATTTGGCTGTCAATCCTGAACTGTCTAGCGGTGTTTCGAGTGAATCTAACACTTCAAGAAAAGTATTAGTCTTCTTGATCCTTCTCCTACTTAAGACACTGACTAACTACATGATTATTTAAGCCTTTCTATGCTTTACCGTAGCCATTTGCAATATCCCTTGAGATGAGAAGCTCAGTCAGGCGGTGATGCACTGCCTTCAAAACCAAGCAGGCCTTTTTCTACTTACTGCCAGTAAAATCATTGGAAATCCTAGGCAAATGTATTTCATTTGAGTATTTTTGTTATTATTAAATGAGTATGAAGAAGAGGGAGAGAGTGACACAGGCAAAAAAGAATAACCCAGAAAGGGAATGAGCCAGGAAATGACCCAAAAAAAATAAAGTATTTTGGCTTTCTTCAGACTAGTAGTTTGTTTCCTCAAATTACATTTTCATTTTATTTTATTTGAAAGTATAACAAAAAAAGAATTGCTGATGAACATTACAATAGAAGTAAGCTTGGCTCTTAGTGGAGAAACATTATGACTTAGAGCCAAGGACATTTACTTTTCACATTTGAATTACTTTTTGAACAGCACTTCCTGGCCCAATGTCACTGCACCACAGATAGACATGATAGCAGATAAATGTGAAGAGATTTTAGACCAACACGAATGTTGCTTTTACGATGAGTACATTTGTTGTCAGAGCTCAAAGGTGGTTTTATTTCTCATATGCACAGAAGATGTTGTATAAAATGCTGTTTTACTAATACATTTTTCTTTTTAAAATGGAACGCAATTTATATTTTTGGGCACTGTAGCTGCAATTTGATAGTTGGATTTACTAACCATGTGGATTTACGGTAACAAACTCTTCCATTTTCTTCCCCTCTCTAACTCACCTTTCTGCCACCTTGATTTATTTCTGTTCCACAGCTGTGCCTACCAAATGATTCTTACTCTCACTCTGCACTTTTCCACTTCTTCTTGCAGCAGCTGACACAAACTAAAACAATTTTTCTGGGAATGTGAAATAAAAGAATTCTTACAGCAAGAATTCAATGTCCAGAATGGAAAGGAACAATTTACTGAGCGGAAAAAAAAAAACCATCTGAAGGGTAGAAGTTAAAATTTAGAAAAGTTAAGAAATTCTTAGCTTCTGTTCTACCATCAGTAGTCAAGACAGCACACCAGTAAACTCTCCATGTAGATGTTCTCTCACAGATTCTACCAAGTCTACCCAGCTCCTGTATTTACAGAACTAGCCACCACGGGTAATTGCTTGAGTTACATAAATATAGTAGTCATGAGCCCCAAATATCCTGCTTTCAAAATTGGTATTGCTGCTTCTAAAACTGACAACAGAAAACCTAAGCACAAATATTATCCAAAATGTGAACCAATCCAAATAAATAATCAAAACCAGATCAAAACAAAACAGAGAACAAGCAAACAGTGAGGACCGATGACATCAAATTAGTAGGTAAAACATGAAGAAAAAACCTGCAGGAACCTGCTCTAGCTCCAGCCCCTGTGTGAGCACTCCACAGCAGCACAGCCACCCTGGCACCCTACAGGCTTGTTCAGCCCCGCGCCTGTCCAGCAGGGAGCTTCCCCTCCAGAACATTACACAGGGATTCAAAAAGGGAGAGCCC
Organism: Cygnus atratus; assembly: GCF_013377495.2. NCBI lineage: Eukaryota > Metazoa > Chordata > Aves > Anseriformes > Anatidae > Cygnus > Cygnus atratus. The sequence continues at coordinate 521,948 of NC_066366.1, forward strand.
GGGGAGAAACTGTAGTCCTCTGTTTACAAGTTAATTACTGAAAAGTTACTTAACCCTGGGCCATATACTGATGTAATGAGCTTGGGCATCCTTAAGTCTCTCGGAGAGGGAGCTAAAGGCAAACTGCCTGGCTTGCCTTTACTTCCAAGCAGCCTTGCCCCAGTGTTTTTCTGTGTGGGTACGCTAGACAACACCCCTCTGAGGCAGGCTCTGATGGACCAGTAGAACGAGCAAATTGCAATTACAGGGACTCTCTGGAAGTGCAACCCAGCTGCCAGCCACACAGAGATTTCCAGCGATAACAATCATACTTAAAAGCGTCGCTACACGTTTGAATGCATTTACACATTCTCCTATTACCCTCTATTTATTATTAATGGCAACTCAACTAATATCAAGGCCCCAGCGTGTTCAGCATTGTAGGTGTACAGAGGGACAGCAAGCTCTTGCTCTAAGGAGTTTACGATCTAATTATAAATGACAGCAGATGGAGTGCAAACATTATGAACTGTTCTGCTTTTCATCAGGAAACGTAACTCAAACAGGTAACAATTTTTAACCATATAGAAACAATTAAACATAAATCAAGTATCACAGGTTAGGCTGCAGGCACATCCTTGTCAATCTTGTATGCTGTGGTGACAGTGGCCACTTCCAAGACAGACAACCAGGCCCCAAAAGGTTCAGAGCCATATAGGTAATCTCCTGTACAGAGATTTTGCAGGAAGCAAATGTGAAATTTAATTTAGCTTTCTCAAGTCAGTAACACTCATGTTTATATGCAAACATGTATTTGAATTCATGTTGATTCACCAAAGGACTTAATATGTAAGCCCAGCACAAGCACCTGAGAGCATTTGGTACTTCCTCACAAATGTAGATGTCATTCAAAGGCCACCGTAAAAGGCCTATATAGCCTCATATTAATCTAGCTGGGAGGTCAAAGTCACAGATGACTATTACAGATACATATAAAAGGATCTTGAAGCCCTAAGTGATGAAGTTTGCCCACCTGAAGACCATACCAGCCATTCGCCACGAAGCTGTGGCCTTATTTGTTTTTCCTCACACTGAAACACTGCACCCACCCCTGCCGTGGTGGCACAGCTGGCAGACCCGTTTGAGAGGCACCAGCTGCAGACTGCCATTTGAGGACTCCCTCAAGAGCCATCAGGTAGGAAAGCACTGGGAGCTGGGCTGGAGATAACCACAGTATGAAGGCAGCAGCTCCTGTGGAAAGCCCAAAGGTTAGGGCCATAGCCTATTGCCATGCAGAGAGGCCCTTGTGACTGTAGCTTCAGAAGTGGGCCCAAGTGAGCAAGGACCAGGAGTACCTTCAAGCTACCACTGTCCCCATGTATCTCCTGGACTGCAACTGAACCTTGCTTCCTAGGTGACAAGCACAGCTCTCATCTCACTGAGATGACTGGAGCAGGACGCCTGCATTCAGCCCTCCTGGAGGCCAGAACTCAGTACTGAAAACCAGAGACTTATACGCTGTGCTTTAGATAAAAGAGATTAACGTCACACTGAGTCTTCATCTGCTTATTTCCTACTGATTTACAAGACGACTTGGACCTCATCTCTGCAGACCATCCTGCAGGACTAAAGGCTTGCTGAGCCCCTCCTGGGGCCCTGGGAGACAGAGAACCACGTGCTCAGCTTTGTTTCCAACCACAACTGATGGACAAGCGCAGACGGTGCCAAGTGCCACATGATCCACTGGAGCCAACTGGTATCACAGGGGACACGGCACCCCTCCAGGACAAGAACTACATTTGTTGATGTGAGGTATCACAGGCACCACTTCCAGGATTTTATAGAAAATGGGTACGTAAAGTTCTCATTGCCACACGTGTGTGTTGCTGTTTTAGGAAGACGAAAGAACCTAGCAAAATCATGATTACTAGCCACTGATGTCCATGTAGAAGAAGGGTTATTTATTGCACCACACTTTGGGAATAACTGCATCAGCTGAGAGTCCTGGGCTTAAGATTTATTCTATTCCCTCTAGAAATTCACAAACAACTCACAGAACAAGAGTAAAGGTCTTTACGGCTCCCTAATTTCCAAGGCATGCCCAGGCCACCTTCGTCCACTTTTCAGTCAAGACACCTAAGGCTACTCTGACCCTTCCTTATGCAACGAGAGCACTGTATGTCACAAGTTGCCAGGGGAGATCTTTTTTTCCTGGAGAATTATAGCCACAACTCACGTACTCTGGCAACAGATACTGCAAGGACAGAACTCTTTCTGGCTTTCACTCTCTAACACTCTCAAATATGTGAAAGTTCAGACGGGAAGATCTGCAGATCACTCCAGAAGTCCCTGTCTGCCTCGTCCTGCTTCCTGCACTGCAGACGCAGGCGGTGGGAGCCTGGTGTCCATGCACACTGATACACTCCATCTTCCTGTGCTCAATCCACCCAGCGCACGGATGGCCGGTGTTCACATGCAGGCCCCCGGTCTTGAAGCCCAGGCAGGGAAGTGAGCTATTGTTCCAGAGTAACAGGACAAATAGGGGATGGCTTTCACAGCACAGAAGGGTCAGGAAACCATTTTGCTATCAAAAAAATTAAAAATTAACTTATGGCAGAGTTGAGCAATTAATCTTACAGGATTCAATCTAGTTGAAAATACCCTCTGTGCCTGAAAGAGGTTCTGCAACCTTCTTTACTCCTCAGCCACAAAAAATGATAACTCAGGGGAAAACGCTCTGTATTTCAGGCTTCCCCTTCCCCAAAAGCAAAGTCCTTGCCAGGAGGACTGTTGTCCCAGCCAGACTTGTGAGAAGGATGTTCAAGGACTGAAGAAACTCTGATTGTCTCAGTGTCTAAAATAAGGCATGATCCTCCCTCAAAGAAAACACTATGGATTAGATAAAGAATAAACTCAAGGATAGAGATGAATTTCAGGACTACACACCTTCCTATGTGTCATGCAGAGACATAAGTTTATAACCTTGAACGACAGCATAATAACTGGAATCACAGCTCCATCCTCCCAGGTAACATCAGGATTAAACGACTGATGCAGAAAACAGAAGTCTTGAGGATTTACTACAGTAAATTTAAGGTAGATTAAAAAAAAATCCTCAAGCCATCCTTGAATCTTTTCCTGCTTTCTTCAAATGACTTTGGACATTTTAACAGATCAAAGGAGACAGCAGTGTGTGTATGGGCATCGGTGACACCCAACGAAGTTGGCCACAGAGCAAATAAGCAGGAGAACCAGAGAGTGAAATCTCAAAGACAAGAAGGGTATTTTTCAGCTCCTACACTGCATTTGCTAACAGGACTTTCTAGGAGGCTCCTGCCTCTGCCACAACACACAAACCAACTCAAGGCAGCCTAGCTCATCAGCAGGACTGATCCAGATGCAGTGCATTACTTCACTTTAGCAACTATGAGCTAAGTGGGATTTCACACCAAAGCCATACAGCAGAGCTGCATACTGGGACCAGGTGATGCAGAATAAGGAGGCCACAAGTGGCTTCTTGCTGCCCTGCACCTTCCGCTACGCTGGGTAGGAGCTGGCAGAAAATCTTCCCCTCAGGCCTTAGGCTTTTCAGCGTACTCCAAATAGGGGAAGGGCACCTTGGCTTGCAGTATCACATGCCTGGCCTACTCTCTCTTCTCATCCAGGTAACGAAGCCTGCAAATTGGTGGTAACTCAGGGCTAACTGGGCATAAACTGTGTAACAGAACAATTTGGACATCGGATGTCTGTTACAAGGCATGGTAGGACAGGAAGAGTCAATCCTGAATAGTTCTTACCAGTTTCAGTGTGAATTCACTATTATATAACACTTGAAAAGCAGCCTTGAAAAGCAGCCTAAGACACATAATACCTCATACAAATAGCCTTCATATCAGACATACCACAGCTCTGCTTAGCCCAAGAAATGGCTATCAAGACACACAGTGTTGGCAACACAAAGATTTTGCTTAATGTGAACTGATTTCACAGAAATATTAAGGAACAAAAGAAAGACAAATACATACACACATTCATACACAAAGGCACAGCTGGAAAATATGTTGAGTTTAATTCCACAAAGTGAAGAAAATGTCAGATCTTGTCAGTGACCTCATACTCACTGTGGAGCACAATAATTTAATTTCTACATCTTATTCCAACAAAGTTGCTCTGATTTTCAGGGAGTTTGGCTTTTACAATTGGACGAATGTGATTATGAATGATTTGCATGAGGGACTTTCCCAGGCGTGCTTCATAAGCTCACTAAGACTTCTGAAATTGTGTCAGTCTTCTCTGCCTCAAAGTAAAATCTTAGAGATTTCTTTCCCAGGGACTTGGAACTGTGTGCGCAGTAGTTAGTTAGTAAGTGAAAACCTTTTCTATAAAAAAGCATGCCAAAATCTGAGCATTTGTAACCCTATATGTTCTCCCGTCTCATCCTTCTAGTGTCCTTCTCTCACAATTTCAAGGTTGTAAGTCCTGCAAACAACCATTCTTAGGGTAAAAGTTCAGAGATGTTCTTTCCAGGCATTTCCAGCCACTGAATCTTTATCTGTGTCTATGAGCCCACTGAGAGTTTCACGTAAATTCCAATTGCTTTTCCACTCCACTCTTTTTTCCATTCTTGAACATGGCTGTTGCATAAAGGACTGTAGGATTCTATTTTATATTTACTTTTTCTGCTACATAAATTATCCATTCCTATCTGGTACTCTTTTCCCTTTCAATAAGTTCTTTCCTGGGAGGGAGGGGGAAGGAAAAAGCAAGCTTTTAATATGCAAGTAAATACACAGATAACTGCCGTAAAAGTACAGTAACTACACACCGAGAGATGGGAATCAGAAGTAAAAAGAACAGTATGCAGATAATAAAACCTGTCTTGTTAGATGCATCAGGAGGCTGCTGTGACCTCAGACCTGTGGCCACAGAAGCCAACATCAGTTAAAACCTGGAGAGAACATTGCAGATCCTATTTGAGATTTGCAGTAAGTTCCCCACATTAGAAACTCTGCTATTATTTTCATTCTTGATTGATGTTTTAATGTTTAACTTAATTTTGTTTTTTGCTTTTTTTGAAAAATGAATGCTAACTAATGGTTTCATTACAATCTTAAGGATGGCTTTGTTTCATGTGCAAAGCAAACATTCAGTGAAGGGTGTGATTAAAGCACAACAAGTAAATGTTTTACAGAGATAGCTTAGAAGCTCCAGCACAACAAAACTAGTAGTTATTTAAATGCTGCAAATCTAACCTGCATGCATAGACGCCCATCTTGACCTCCCCCCATCTTCTTTTTTTTTTGTTTGTTTTGTTTTACTCTTTTGGTTGTAATTTTATTCAAAACCACAAATAAGTATTTTGTGAGCAAAGCAATGTTTTCAGTGCCAAAGCAGGTTCTCGTGCCCAGTTTCTCAACAGGATGTTGCTTTTAGTGAGCAGGCTAAACATGGCTTACTCCAACTGCTTTCAGCAAGTATGGCAGAGTGCAAAATCAAGGTGAGTGGAAAAAAAATCAGTACCTTAGGCTCTTGGCAGTCACTGAAACAGCCGAGCTCACATTTACCTCAAGTGTTTACCCAGTTATTCACCAGAAAGTAAATGGAAGTTAAAGAGTAGGTTTAACCTAACGTTTAGACCTCTGTCTAATATGGAAATTTATACCCAGACATCAAACTACTAGAGGGAGGGAAGATTTCTAATCCACTTTGTAGAGGACTATGCAAACACCAGCCAAGGTGCAAAGCAATGGAGCCGAAACATAGGGAGACATGCTCGATCTGCATTCCTCTCTGGCCATTTTGGTCTTTGCCAAAGCAGGGGGCATGCTGCCAGTGCTGTGCATCCCGCAGCACGGGGTGCACCCCTGGAGCCCAACCCACTGCCCCAGAGAGGGCCACGAGGATGTCAGGGCTCTGCGCAGGGAACACTCCCTGCAAGCGGCAGTGGCTGAGCTCAGGCCAGGTCCCAGCCCCAAGCTGTGCCATCTGTGTGGGGAAGATACACCCATTGTATGAGCAGTGACTCAGGGGTGATCTTTCTCTGTAGGAAAACTACCCTCGAGATAAAAGGGTAGTTTTCTGCTGAACAGTGAAAGTAATTACTGGGAGCGAAACCTTACAAAGTTATTTACAGAGCTTTCAAATCTAGGGGGTTTTCCTGTCTCCTCAAAAAAGTTTAGGGAAACTCTTCCCCATTCCTATCTGTAAGTGATAGTTTATGGAGAGGACAGCAAACACAAGACTTCCAGTAAATCAGCCTACTAACTGATCCAGAGTCCATTATCAACTATTTTTCATTACAAGTATGGCTTCACTAATACTTGCAACGCATAGTAGGCTATTTCTGGAAGCTTTAAAAATGTACCATGCTTCTGCATTTCCATGCTTAACAGTATAGTTATTTCAGTTTATTAAACAACAAAAAAAGAGGAATCTGCTTAATTGCAACTGACTTTCATGTCACAAAAGGACTAAGCCAGTGCAAAAGCAGCCAAGCAAGAACCCTATTTAAGTCCAGCACGAAGAAAACCTTTCCAACCTCTTATACCAATTAGGATAATCTGAGTCTTTTGATGTTAAAATCCCCAAGAATCATATGGAAATCATAAAAAGCACAGTATTTAAAAGAGATTCAGAATGCAGATAAAATCATTTTTCCTTCATAATATTTCCACCAGAGCTGGGGGCACCATCAGCTAGCAAATCCTTTGTACAGCTTATGTCACTTGTACTGCAGTGTTTGCTTTTGGCTGGCGGAGATGGAGGCGGACATCTCTAAAAGTTACCACTCGTAAAACAACAGAGCACCTGAGAGGGAAAGTGGGGACACAGGCTCGTGCTGCGCCTGGTAGGCACCGGGGTATGTGGTGAGGCCAGCTCCAGCCCCTGTACATGAGCTGGTCCCTGCCAGGGGAAAGGAGACCGAACAAGTACTCAACGTGATCTGCTGGCCAGCCTCTGGCGTCAAAGCCCTGGGATGCTTTGGTGGGCCTTGTACAGACTTCCCTAAACAAACGGCATCCTTTATGAACATGAAAATCCCATAAACAGAAGCTACAGACATTAAAATAACATGCTTGAGTCTGTGCAGTGACTCGTCTAAGTGAAAAGCACTTGAGCCTTGCATTTCTTTTTTATATTGGACTATTTCCAAAGCTTCCAAATTTTGAAGTTTCCTGCTTCCAAGGAAAATCAGAGCAAAAATTCTGTTTGCCTTGACCATGACAAAAGACCACAGGCAAAAAAAGACCATGGGCAAGAAAGTGAGGGATATTCTGCCGGATGCAGAATGGCAAAGCTGGAGGGACAGTTTATTTTGCTTTAATAAAATCCCAATCAACTATATTTTCCTATAAAATCTGACACAGCAATGAACCTCTGCCAGAAAAAGAGAGACGGACAGAGAAGGAAATTTTACAGTGTTCTTCCAGACCATAACACGGTATTTTGTGTAATGGGAGACATTAAACACACCTTCTTGGGCAATACAAAGCATCAATATAGCCTCCCTATGGAACTAGTTACACACTCCTACTACATATGCGTAAGATGCTGTACAACATGGTTCCCTAGAGGCAAGGGGCTGAAGAGATGAAATGATGCCGGGGGGTAGGAGCAGGGGGTAAGGGGAGTCAAAGACACAACCCAAGAACCTTAAAATGACATTTGAATAAATTGAAAAGTAAGCCAAACTGTTCGTGTTTATACAAGCAACTTGACTGTACTCTAACAGAGAACATGGGTATGAAACTATGTCCTTATAAAGTAACACTCATCTTTTACTTATCTAACAGAGAGAAACACAGGAGAGGATCAGAGGCTGCTGAAGGAAAAATATCCAAGTGTTAAGGCCAGAGAAATGGAAAACAAAGTTTAACAAAGATACAAGTATTTGCAGGTAAAGCCCAAAGAACATTTAAATGCTGCTTATTTTCTATGAAAATAAACACTTAGTATTGCCGTTAATGGTATGTACACCTCTGTAAGAACCTGATAAACTGTCAGTTTGACAGCTGATAAAAACGATGTTAAATAAAGATTAGCATCACAGATCTAGTACAGCTATACAAAGAAAATTGGTAGTACTGTTACACATGAATGTGAAATCAGTCTTTCCAACTAATTAGCCTGTTTTTCAGTTATGGCTTATGAAATTCTCATACGAATTTTGACTTTCCTTTTATGTTGTACGGTAATACTAGAACTATAATTAATATTAATTACAACTTCCATAAGTTCACACTGCCTGAATTGTTTGCTATTCCTAGCATTTGTACGAAACAAGCTGTGCAGTTCCTGAAACAAATATTATTCCTTATTAGTTTTGCAGCTGAATAATATTCAGCCTGTAACAGAATCCTCTTAGGACTGAAAAGTACTCTTGTGCACACAGATACATGCACAAAAACAACAACTAAAAGCTAAAAGCAAACTCGCCGAGAACTTCTGGGTCAGCTTTTGACATCACCCATAGGAATGAAATCAGACACCAACCAATCAGGCACCATGAGGCTGGCAGCACAAAATAAACAAAAGCTGGGCCCAGGGCTCACAATGAGGGAGGGAAGTGGAAAAGACTATTGTTCCAAAAGCTTTTACATGATGTTGCTTTATTTATTTCTTTTGACAATGCCTGAACTGAATCTCTAAAAAGGGAAAGGACCCTCCCCCCACAGGATCTGTAAAAACAGAGTTGGGGGTTTCTCTTCTCCGTTGCTATTTGTTCTCTCTAACAATGTTTTGCAAGCCCTGTAAAGCAAACAGCACTATCCCAGCACAGCGTGTGGGAAGGCAGCGTTCTTCCCAGCATCGCCAGAGAGGCTCAGCACCGGCACTCAGTGCCAGGTTTTCTGAAAAGCAGGGCAGTCTGGGTGCTCAGCTCTTTTCTGAGTCTGACCCCTATTTAGGTGCCTCCCAGGAAGCTGAGGTCTTTAGAAATCTGGCACCCAGCATAGGTACTGGATGCTTCAGTAAGGGGGAGGCAAGAGCCATGAAAAAGAAACCACGTATCTGTCTGTTCTCTCCAGAAGAAAAGCATCAGCTCTTTCAGTCCCCTTGCACCGTGCACAGCTGAACCTGCACAAGCCGAAATGCCTGCGTGAGACCGCACTTACTTACACGAGCAGGCCAAGGAGGACAATACCCCGTGCAGCGTCATCGCTGCGGCGAACGTACAGACGATGATTCACTTCTTGGACACTCTAGCCTGTCACTGAACTCAAAAGATTTAGGATTAGGCCCAGAGTTCACTAAAAGCACACATGGTGTGTTTTTTCAAAGTTCAGCTCAGCTGAACAAAGCTCGCTGAATGACTTCAATCCTCTCAGTGCTTCCCCGAGGAAAAAGAAAGGCAGCATATGTCTACAGTTTGGACCGGACTTGCTGCCCCTTTCCCATTCCTAACCGTGCCGGCAGACACAAGTGTATAGGGACAAGTAAATGCATTCCAGAAGTAGGAGATACACGCATGGATCCTAGAGTTATATAGGTAAAGAATATCACTCATTCTCACGTCTTTAATAAAATAGACTTTTTTTTTTTTTACTCTTGCCAGAAAAATTAGTTCTAAGGTGCACACAAATAATTACATCTTGTGGAACAGTAAATTACAACAAATGCCATAGAATTCAAGCAGCCCCAAGTCTGGGCCAGATTTTCAAATGTTTTGCAGATGTTTATGGTTTGCTGCAAAACTTTTGTCAAGTTACCCACACAACACAGCATTTACTGAATGATTTTGGCACATGGTAATTCATTTTCTTTGCGCAGGTGTTGCATTCCAGAAATAGTTTGTCTTCTTATAGAAGACTGCTGCAATTCTACTAAAAAAAAGGATCATGAAAAAAAAAAAAAACAGATCCTCTCATCTGGGAGAGAAAAAAACGTACCCCCTAAACTCAGTTCATTTGCCTTTTCCTTGTTTTCAGGTAAAAGAAAAGTCCCTCACAGGTAAATATATATATATATATATATTCAAAATATGTTGCAGGTGTGAGGTATTCCTGCAAAACGCACAAACCGGGAAGCATGGTCCTTCACAGCACGAAGGCCCAGGCTGTCTCTGACAAAGATACTGGGGTAGAAAGTCCCAGTGAGTGTTTCAGTGGTTAATTTTACTTAATGGAAGCTCATGATTGGTGGCACCGCTAAAACCTAACTTTTGATTGCAGCAGAAAGCCTCAGAAGGAAACTTTGTCCAGCTGCTCCTGGGCAGAGCTGCAGCGGGGCCCTCGCAGGCACACAGGCAGAGCTGGCAAAGGCAGCATCCATGTCCCTGCATGCATCCGTCACCGTCCCCCTCAAGCTCAGCACAAAGGCACTGCTTTCACCCGCAATGCTCCCTTTTGTCATGAGCTTTTATTCCACACTGTGTGGGGCAGGAAGCAAATCACAAAACAGGGGATGTGCAGCACTTCGGACCTTTCCCTGACTGGTAACTTGCATGGAGGCAAAGCAGAATGAAACACTTGGGATTTAATAACTACCACATTCAAGCATATAGAAATTAAACATTAAATTTAAAATTTTCCAGGAGCAGATATGAATCCAGATATTATATCTTTTTGTAGATACGGAAAAATACAAACAGCTATCTTTGACTTCCTAGACATGCAAGCCACTAACTATTCCTTCAGGGTAGGAAGGCAAAGATGAATATGCCAAAGGACTGTTAACCTTTACAGACACATTTTAACAGATAACTCGACCAAACTCAGATAAATCAGAATAAAATTTAATCAGCCTCCCATTCCCCAGCTACAATTACCAGAGGAAAAAAAAGTTACAATTAGGAAAGAAACAGTAGGAAATTCAGACATATTAAACTGAGCAAGCTCCCATCTCTGCTGTGCAACTTTGTTGGTGATATTAAACACTGCATTTTCCAAGTGCTTCATTACAGACTTGCTGTCTTAATAGTCCTTTTATGAGTAATCAGTGGAAAAGAACATTTAAATAATGTTTTGCAGTGTGTGTTATCTAGACTTGTCTGTTGTTCTCTAATTCAGGTCAAAATGAACAAATTTACAATTTACATACTTGAATTGAAATCCTTCAATCGCCCTTCTTATTCTGTGAATGGAGATGCTAATGTCTATGTGGTAGCTATGACCCACTCACTATTTATGTGCCCCAATATAGTGTCTAAGAATATATAATCCTTCAGTCTTTCGTTCAGCAACTCCACCTACAACTCCCTGGCGCTACCTTAAGAATACAGACCACAAGGATTCAAATGAACAAAACATAAAATAAGACTGACTGTCACAGCAATCTGTTGCCAAAAATGATGTGAAAGTTACATAGGTGCAAAGGTGAATACAACAACAGGAAAACTATTTTTTAAATGACACATGAGGAGTGTTCCAGCATGAATATAGAAGCTTCTATTAAAAAGAAGTTTAAAGACAAATCACTAAAATACAAACTCTTAGTTGAGTTTGTCTTTATCTCAACCTAATATTTAAAAAAAAATGTTTATGCGATTTTACCTTACTTGCAAGCTGCATGTGTGTCACCATTTAATCTGTTACTTTTTCTGAGAAAGCTAAACCATTGAAAGGATAGCTGTCACTGCCTACGCATTTAAAACAGCTTGTCGAATCCTTACTTTTTCTTCCTATCAATATTTTTTTCTGTAGATATGGCAAGAGTTTATTTATTTTCAGCTAGTTCAATTATAATTAGTTCATCAAGTTAAGAAAACAGGAATTCAGAAAGCAGGAAGGATTGTTTTCCTCTTTTCATTAAGGAATAAAATTGAGATGTGCAATGGCAGACTTAAGTACTTCAAAAAAACTTGAAGGACATGGTATCCAGAAACAATCATTACTACACAAAGATACAAGTTTTGTGTAACAGATCAGTTTTAAAAGCACAACATGCTCCAGTATTTTTCCCTTGTATGCCAGAACATCAAACATAGTTAAACTGCTTTAGGAGTTTAAAGCAGTCCTGAAATGTTGCTATTGTACATTGCAATTCAATTCAAACCACATAATTTTGCTATGCATGAATCACAAGATTTAAAAATCTACTATTTCTGTTAAGAAATGTGATTTGTTATTTTCTAGCATAATAAGAATATAAAAATGTAGAACATGAATAAATGTATGGTAAATCGTATACGAGTGTTTAGAGAAACCCAATTTTGTACAACAAACAGATCTGGTTAGCACATGATACTGACCAATAAAATTGAGCTTTTGTTTAGGAAAGTAACTGGAAAGCAAAAATGCAAAACAAGATTACACTTAATTATTTAAATCATAGAGTTCTGCTTGTTGATTTAAATTGTGATTAGAATCAGGGATTTAAATTAATCCACTCTGGATTGCATAAACAGCATCTTAATAAGAGGGAGCAGTAGCTTCATCACCCAAGAAGTCATTCAGGAAAAGAATTGTGATAGAGCATAACGAAGGGATGCAGGAGTTCATTAATGGATAGCCCTCCACTACCCAAAATCTCCAGTTTCTTTCATGGAGAGAGAGAGAGGAGATAAAAGTGTGAGTGGGAGGAAGTCACTACAGGGGTATGCATGCATAAAAATATATACAGGTACTATGACGTATGGCGTAAAATAATTGTGTAATTTGTCACAAAAAGCAGGATTGTACTCCTCAAACTTAAACGAAGTAAATTACTCATATATTCCAATTAGCCTTATTTATTTTGTCACTAAAGGACTATATATAACTATAATAGTCCATGCTCTTACTTTTTTTTGCCATTAGCAGGATCTTGGAGCATATTCCCCATTTATCTGATACTGGCTTTAACTAATGTGTTATTTAAATGGAAATTGATTCTAAATTTTATATGGAAATGGATTTAACCCTGTACTCAGATACTCACACCTAAACCCCATTCCAGCCTCTACCAAATCCTGGAATCTGTATTTCTTCCTAGATAGCAAGGAGATGAACAGAACAAACAAAACAGTACAACTTACTGTTGAAGAAGATTGCTCAAACTTCACTAGAAATCCTCTGCATTGCCAACAAGGCCATCAAAATACCAGAATAATGAGAATGGGCCATAAACTAAGGTATCTCACAACACAGCCTACAGTGTATTTACTCCAAAGGTGCTTTAATACCTTGTAAGAGGACATCCTCTCAAATAATAATATTTATTTTTCAGCAGAGGTCCGATTACAATTAAAATAAAAACAGGTAAGCCTTTTTTCTTTCTGTTTCACAGCTTTATTGTGCAGGACACAAACTATTCTGGTTGAGTCCGCTTCTAATAGAAACTACTTTTCTTTTTTGATTTTACAAGAAAGTGTTTTACAATCCAGAGAGGATGAGTCATCACAAAATCCTTGTCTAGTTGCCAAAAACCTGCCCCTCTTCATTATGAACATAAAGATAAAAGCTCTTACAGTACATTAGCTGGCATACGCCTACACAGACAGTACAAACAAATTAATTGTGTCTAGCCTCAAACATCCGAAGAGGTGTAGTAGGAGCTCAGTCCATCTTGTTTCATTAACAAATTAAACTGTAATAGAGCATCAACAGTTCTCTTATGTACATAAGCTTGACTGTTAAACAGCAAGGTTTTGTAGGTATCACCCTTTCATACAAACATATTTTGTAGTTCTTCTAGTATTTACATTACTTTGCATATACCACATAAATTCTAACAAAAATAGTATATGCTGGGAAAAAAATAATGAATATTGGAGTAAGTCCATTGGCTGTCCTACAAAACTATCCAGAAATGTCATAGGTCCTTGGAACTCAAGACTGGGGTAGTGATGTTTAGTAAAAAGGGAATTTTTGATATTACAGTATTTCACATGCAAAAGTTACAAATTATTTTGCATCTGACGAGAAAGGAAAGTATATTTGGAAGTGTGATCAGACTGTGTGCAAATGGGTATGTTCAGGTTCATTTGAAAACTACAATATTTGCAAACATCAGGGCTCTTTTATAAAAATATATACATGCGTATTTTACAACTCAGCTGATGAGAATGCAGATCAAAAGGAAAGTCACTGCATAAAGTACTGTACATGGATCAGGGGCCAGAATTACTGGAAATAATCAACATTTACCATCAAACTCGTGCTACAGACGAAACTGTTTTTCTTCTGGAATGCTCACAATCTTTAGCATGAGAAAGTTATACACAACTAACTTGAAAAACAAGTTTAACACTACTTAGCCACAAGCTAAGATTACACCCTCAAACGCACCTTTCTAAGATTTCTTATGAGAGGTTTGTTTGTGCAATCCAGTTAAGGGCAATTTGTTAAAATTGCTCTGTGATTTTCTTTATCCTTTAACTGCATAATTTAAGCAACCTGCATTTTATAAGTTTAAAGATTTTTTTTTGTAATTACATATTTCTGTCTGTTCTTACCTCTTGAGAAATGAAAACAGTTGTGGAGAAAGAAAACAGAAAAAGAGAATGGAAGAGAGCAACTGAGCTCTATCTATCACAGAAAGCAACTTCTTAATTAATGAGAACAGAGAGCAAGCTGACATAAAATATGCCTGTTCAGAATCTGCAGACTCTCTGCATTACTGCTGCTTTACCTTTCTGGCCTCTAACCACAGGGCTAGGAGAAGCCAGAGCAAAAAACAATGCCCTAGCTCCCCCGAAAGCTCAGTACCACCAAAAGTCAGCAGCTCCCACCTGCTCAAAGCCTCAACAGTCCCTACACAGAGCATTCTACCCGTCACATTTCAGGCAAACATGAGGTCAGGCAGCCTGTAAGACCCCTTCCCAAGTGCAGCAGGGCATTACAATGGCTGGGATGTTCTGGCTAGCTTTCAGCCAGGGCTTCCTTCCAGCTTCATCCCTCCTTAAGTTTCATCTTTTATCTCAAACTGGAGACAGGATTTTTCTTCCCTTCGTGACTCAGGAAGGCATACTGCTGCTATCTCATGCTAGGAACTGTTGTATGGTATCGTGGAGGTGGACACAGTCTCAATGGCTCCCAGCCAAGCTCCAAACCATGCTTGCCAAGGCCAGCGTTTTTCCCTAGGAGCGGAGCAGCATGACCACAGGATGTGTGTTGTGCACCTTACAGCAGCATGGAGCTCACTACTCCCACTGCACACCTATTTTTTTTTTCCAAAAAATGGATTTGGACAGGCACACAGGCCAGGGCCAACATACTGGCACAGACTTCTGACTTCACCTGATTAATCAATCCGAGGGAGATTTGGCAGCACTGGCTACAGGCAGCCAGCCCATGGGAGAACAGCAGCCGTGCATCAGATAAGGCAACACTAATACACTTCTCTGTGCAGTGCTTCAATCCATTAACAACCTTCTCGCAGGCCTGCCGTACTGAACACGCACTGGTATACGCAGCCTTTTCTGGTAGGGGCTTCGCAGCATACAGATTGTCAGCCAAACCCTCCTGGCCACTAGGACAAGGTCAGAACCCCTGGTTCTGACCCTGCAGCCTAATAGCCAGAGGGACGCGCAGGACAGCCAGGACTGTACCCTCAGGGCAGCAGTGGCAGCTCCCTCTGACAGGGAGGTGACAGGACACCGTATGCAGCCCCTGCTCCGCAGCCAAACGTGCAGGAGCCTCGCTGAGTCCCCTCTGTGGTGCTGGAGCCTGGCCAGGCTCGCAGCCTTCAAACATGAGGTCGCTATGGGTCCCGTTTTATTTTTCTTCACTTTACAAAACAGTGCCTCATTATTGCAGAATGATGCCAGTGCTTAATTAGCGCTATGGGTTAATCACTCCGCCTGAAGAGTTTCTCTCTCTTTCATGACTAAAGGAAGCCAGCCCAGCTTCCCGTTATCCAGCTACCAGCATCGGCTCCAATAAAGCACCGTCTTTGGCCGTAGTAAACCACAGCCATCACACAGATACATAATGGCTGATGTGTAACTGTAGATATCCTTTCTTTTATGGGGTTAATACTTGCCCTTGGGGATAATTGTGCAGGACTTTAGATGAGAGATTTCCATAAAAGGCAGTAAGAGTCACCCAGCTAAAACCACACATAACTCAAGCTAGTTTACCCCTTTGCATTATTTAAATGTCTTCCTTTAATGTGAATGCATCAATTTAAAGGCACAGTGCAGCCAGTGCTCCAGGCGGGCAGCTCTACTCTTGCAACCAAATGTGTCTCCTCAAAACTTAAATTTGCATGCATTTCTAAAATGCATCTATCTGTAGGTATCCTGTTGGAAAACCAAGGTATAAATCTGTATTTTCCGTTGCTGTCAGCGAACCTGCAGTGCCAGATTTACTGCACCCCTTCAACTGGCACCAGCCCAGCAGCAGACGTGTGGCAGGTAGGGGATGTTGCCCTCTCTCTGAACCAGATGTGCATACTGAAATCCAACATACTGCATTTTGAACCACTGGCAATTCTCCTGACACCCGATGAGCACCTGGCCACCTTGCGAAGAGGACCCAGAGACAGAGGAGAAACAAGCAGCCACTTCGCCTCCCCATCCCCAGAGCACAGACCCTGGTTGCTGCCCTCCTTGCAAGAGCTTCTGCTAGATCAAAGGGTTACCCAGGTACACACAGCTAGACAGAGACCGAGTCACATTACTCATGTCTTTTCCAAACACTTATAGCTTGGCCTTCCACTTTAAGAGGACAATACAGTTTTTCCAGGTTCCTTTCGGTCCCTTCTAGTGTACAGTTACCAGAAAGAATACCAGCAAGGTTCAAGTTATAGCAATTAATGAAGTTTAACTACATTTAACTACACACTATTAGGGAGGGAGCCTTTTTTAAAACAACTTTGGTTTTAACATTTAAAAAATGCAAACAGTAATAAGAGTGAGGTATAAATAGTTGCATTTGATCATATGTGCCGTTCTCCAGCTACATGTGTGAACTTGTTTCTTGGTCAAGAAGAATTTTTGTGGGTAGGAAAAAGTAATTCCACCATCCATTCAGTCCCTGAACATCTTTTTTAATAAAGCACATAGGTTTACAGAGCACAGTCAGGTTACCTAGTAGTGAAAGTTATGTCTCATAATCCGTAATTTTGTTGCCCATTTCACACCATCTGGTGACATAGTTGAAGATAATCTGATTTTTGTCTTTTAAAAACATCACATAGCCATATCATATGGTTCATGCAATATGATAAATTACTTATTTAAATAGGGTGCTTCTGTATAGTTTACAAATCCATGGTCACTCTCAGTTAACCTGAAAACAGTTTTAGGCAGGGTGTTTTGTTTGTTAGTCCCTAGTTGAGGTTTCTGTCTATTTACGGTTACACCTAAAATAGTACAAGTGGCTAACATCTAACCTATCCAACTTTTAAGAACCTGTTCTTGGAATTCAAAGCTTGGTACCTAAATTAGAACAAATATGACAACGCACTTTCATGTCCCAAAAGCAATGACGTCTTTTTGCTCTATCTTTACAAGAAAGGACCTAACATAATTTAGTTATACACTACGTGTTCAATGTGATGCAGGATTTCTCAAGTATTTCAAGCAGATTCTGAGAGCCTACCCATAAAGAGTTCCTTGCAAGATAGTGGTCCGTCAATATATCTGCAGGTTTGCTGCAGATTTGCTTTTGTCACTTTATTTTCAGTCTCCAAAAGTAATCAAAACAGTTAGTGGGTTGCCAAAAGTTGAAACCTCACAAAATAAATCAAAAAAAAAAAAGAGAATCAATCATGCTGGGCAAAAGAAAGCTCTTACACAATTAACGTAGGGAAAAGAAATAGGCCATTTACTGTTGCTCAAGTTCTTTGCCAAACTATTTCAGTGGCCCTAATGTCCTCCAAGGCCAAACCTTCAACCACTAATTTCACCCCCTTCTGATGCACAAGACACACCCAAAACATTTTCAAGAGGGATGGAAAGTAGTAAAAAAAGATGTCTGTGATTTGGGAAGATTACATATTTCTAAGAGACTACAATGTACATGTATATCTGTACTTCTGATATAATCACATGATCATGTGTTCAAATCTAGATAGCTATTTTTCCATGCAGATTTTTATTGCTTTCTTTTCCTTTAATAATTAACCATTTTCAGGAGATATATATGTATATCCTGAAATATATAGATAGATACAGATATATATATAATATGTATTAAACTTACGAGAAGACTTATCACCTAACTCTTCAAGATCATTTCAAAACAGTTCCATTTTTCTTGTATGCCAGCCTTAAAATAGTCTCATAGATTACTGTGTACTTTTGCACTGGAAGGTTTCATTCCCACCAGAGCGTCTAGACAAGCTAAAGCACATCCCTACAGTAATTTCACTTATTGATACATCTGCATCACTCACCAGAAGTTTCAATGATCTCAGGCCTTGTTTGGTGAGGGGAGGCAGTAATACTCGATCAAAGACAACTCCCCATGAAGCTTCCAGGTGCTGAATGCCAGACCATGCACCACAGGGAGGCATGGGACATTTCCCAAACCTGGTGAGTGCAGGGATGGTGCATGAGCCCAGGTGCAAGGTCACAGGTGTCCCTGCTGTTGCTGCTCTCTCACATGCACCTGTGGAGCCCTAAAGGCACCAGACCTCATCCCCAAAGTGTAGAAGGTTTGTCTCATTTCCTCTGACCTCTACATGTGATTGTCCTACTCTTCCTCACTTCTGACCAGGCTGTCCATCTCCCTGTGTCTATCAGGTATGCTCTGCTACTAGAAGGGATTTGAATAAAGCACTTGATTATCTGGCAAGCATTTTCTTCAATGAAGACATACTATGAACTAGGCAATCATACTTTCAACTGTACTGCCTGCCAGAAAAGCACACAAACTTCCAATAGCAAAGAAGTGAGGTCATTTTGGTCAACTGCCAAAATCAGCACATTTCCTCTTTTGGTTCTGGATGCTGCACCTACACATTCCATGATGTCTGACAAGTTGTGAGAGAGATGCAGTCTCTCAGAAGAGGAAAAAAATTAAACCAATGAAGGTTATTTAAAATAAAAGGGGGGGGGGTGAAGGATGGGAAACAGAAGAAAAAAATCATGAAGCATCCTGATGTCCCATGACCTCTTCCTGAAGATCTATTTAACTGTAGTCCAGTGTAACATTTCTTAAAAAGCATCAATACTTTCTCTTGATATTACAGAAATGTAAAACCTTGACAAATTTAAAAGACCCACATGAGGGACGCAGCTTTTGGTTAGAAGGCTGCACTCAAATCGAGCAGATCAGTTGAACTCTGGTCTTCCACAGGTCCCTAGAGTACTTGAGCAAGACTCTTAAACCTCCCTTGCTTAAGACCCTATCTTCTGTCTGTCTTGTCTATTTAAAAAGTAAGTTTTCCTGAGCTGGGAATATGTCTTTATATCACAGAAGAGTCTGGAACAGTGGATTTTGGATACTCATTTGTGCCTCTTAATGCTAATGTGGCACAAACAGAAATGACAGTAGTACACACACACACAGACACACACAGATTTCTAGGTTGGAAGAGACCTCAAGATCATCGAGTCCAACCTCCGACCTAACACTAAGTACTCCACTAAACCATATCACTAAGCTCTACATCTAAACGTCTTTTAAAGACCTCCAGGGATGGTGACTCCACCACCTCCCTGGGCAGCCCGTTCCAATGCTTAATAACCCTTTCGGTAAAGAAGTACTTCCTAACATCCAACCTAAAACTCCCCTGTCGCAACTTTCGCCCATTCCCTCTCGTCCTGTCACCAGACACGTGGGAGAACAGACCAACCCCCACCTCACTACAGCCTCCTTTAAGGTAACTGTAGAGAGCGATAAGGTCGCCCCTGAGCCTCCTCTTCTCCAGGCTGAACAAGCCCAGCTCCCTCAGCCGCTCCTCGTAAGACTTGTTCTCCAGACCCCTCACCAGCTTGGTCGCCCTTCTCTGGACTCGCTCGAGCACGTCCATGTCCTTCCTGTAGCGAGGGGCCCAAAACTGAACACAGTACTCGAGGTGCGGCCTCACCAGAGCCGAGTACAGGGGGACAATCACCTCCCTAGACCTGCTGGCCACACTGCTTCTTATACAGGCCAGGATGCTGTTGGCCTTCTTGGCCACCTGAGCACACTGCTGGCTCATATTCAGCCGACTATCAACCAATACTCCCAGGTCCTTCTCGGCCAGGCAGCTTTCCAACCACTCATCTCCCAGCCTGTAGCTCTGCTTGGGGTTGTTGCGCCCCAGGTGCAGGACCCGGCACTTGGCCTTGTTGAACTTCATACAGTTGACCTCAGCCCATCGCTCCAGCCTATCCAGATCCTCCTGCAGAGCCTTCCTGCCCTCGAGCAGATCGACACACGCACTTAGCTTGGTGTCATCTGCAAACTTACTGAGGGTGCACTGGACGCCCTCATCCAGATCATCGATAAAGATATTAAAGAGGACCGGCCCCAGTACCGAGCCCTGGGGGAGTAGTAGTAATAATAATAATAGTAATTATCTCCTAGTCTTTATTTTCAAGTTAACATCTGCCAAAAGTGTTAGGAAAAGTTTCTCATTGTGGCAACAACTATATTTATATGTGTAATTTACAAGCAACTCATCTAAATGCTTTGAATTTTTTATTAAGATTATTTTCTCATTTTCTATTGAGAAGCCTTCTTAGATATTGACTCACATTCAGCCTTGGAGGGAAAAGTGCCAAGCATTTGTTTTTCTTATGTCTCCAGTAGTTATTTGACTCCTGCATTAAGCTCAACAAAGCCAAAACTGAAGAGGAACAAACTTAATTTAATTATTAAACACATTTCAAACTTCACTGTGATTTAAAAAAAAATAAATCATGTGGATAGTGGAAATGTGCCAGGGAAATCTTTAAAAAAAAAACAAAAAACTAATCTTTCCACACCCCTTCTTTCCTTCTGCCTTTCTCAAAAGGAGGGTAGGTAAGCTCAAATCTATTGAGACAGAGTGAGCTAGTTTCACTTCAGGTTTGCTACAGGAAAGCTACCAGAGCATCATGCCAAGCCTCCCACTTTTGAGGTAAATATGACTTTCTTTCAGGGCAGTTTTATGAGTGGCACAGCACAAGTCTCATATACTATGGCAATTCAACTGCAGATTTTACTCCACAGCAGCTGCCACTGCTTCGTTATAAACCACAGTTCACTCTGAAGCTCTCTTAAGAAGTTTACAAAAGGGACACTGTATGTATCTGACATCTGCTGCAGTGGTGCAGTTACGCAGATGGCCTTTGACTCTCACCTTCTGCACAATACAGACCCAAACCCGGTTCTACAGAAGGGGTTAGCCCTTAAATTTGCCTGTTCTTTTCCTGATGACACTCCTCTTGTCCATTTGACAATCAGAGCCAAAGAGCAAGCTTACTTTCCTTGGGAGGGTCAGATTGGCAGATGAACTACAGTGAGGAGAGGAAACATGTTAAGTATGAAAACATTCTCATAAGCTCTCACAGGAAAAGGATGTAGCTAACAATAAAAGAATACTGCATTTCTCTGCCAAACGTTATCATACAAGATTATGCATTCCCAAAACTTACATTTATACCAGTTAAATATTGGCAATACTACATCTACAGGAGGTATATTTTGAAATACCCCTCCTCTATTCCCCATGTTATGTCAGCTCTGAAGGTTTCTTTCTGAGGTTAGCATTAGCTAGATGTGTCACCACCTCACTTGACTCAGGATACTCCAAGTGTGCTGGGACTTAGAAGGTGAACCACTTCACCACTGTCTGACAAGTCTTATGACTGATCCACCAGGGAACATCTCCAAGAGCCACTCAGGCAAGGCTGTCAGACTTCTTGCAAGCAAGCTTCATTCACCAGATCCTCATCCGTAGTATTGACAGCCTGGCCTCCTGCCAGGCACAAACACTGTTTGCTGCAGAGTTGGAAGACTAATTACTTAAGGTTTGTCCTTCCTCATCTGGGCTTGTTCCCTGCACTTCTTCAATTCTGCAAAGCTGGCACAGTAAAGTCAACAAGCTGATAAAAGTATGGTGTGGGCATGGGTTTAAACTCCTTGTCTTTGCTTGGCTCTGCAGCCGTATCATTTGTGGTTTCACTGAAAAACTTCAGCTCTGACCATTCTGGCCAACTTCCCTGGTTTTCTGTACCTTTCCAGGGAGCAATCAGAAGGAGCTTTTTAATGGCCCATCCCTGGTCCAAACATTACTCCCAGAAATGCACCAGCCAGCAGAGACTGATTGAACTTCCCCACTTTGTACACCTGCAGACATGTCTGCCAAACTGCAGGCTAGGCAGCACAGGAGATTCTTCCTCTACACAGGCTGCTGGAAGACATTCATATGCAGCCCTCAGTTCACATTCACCGTCTAATCATTGGAGCAAATGCTCAGGTCAATACCTGTACTTAACTTTATAAATGCACAAGGGGAAAGAATTGCTGCTGGCAGGTCATTCTCAAAAAGGGATTCAGGGGCTCTGTGAAGTGCTTTATTCTCATGTATGGGGAAGTACTGCACACAATGAAAGTCTATTAAAAGTTCATCATAAAACATGCTCAGAGATTCTTTGTCCTAAATTATATATATGTTTGTTTTGCTTGTTTGGTGACTGTTAATGTAGTGGGAAACCATCTAAATCACTGTTATTACACATCTAAGTAAGGATTTCTTAACTGTTATTTAAATTAGAAAAGAAAGGAAAAAGACAACTCCTCAGAAGAATATTTCAAAAAGCTGTGATCATTCTGTGAGGAGCCTTAAATACTGACTTGGTATTTCTTCTGGTCCTGGGATACACCGGTTTCAGCATGTTACTTCAAAGGACAAACAGCTTTTCTGCAAGGACTGAGATCTATGCATCAGTTTCACTGCTTAAAAATGGTTCTTTACATACATTTTCATAATAAAAGCACTTTATAACTATTAGCCAATTATTGCTTACAGCATTAAGTAACAAGGTATTATTACTCCAATTTTACAAAAGGGAACAAATCCTGAAATATGAAATACTTACTCTGTGTTTCCGTAGGCTTTCTCATATTAATTAATTATGAGACTTAATTACGCTCAATCTCACCACTCCAAGCCAATTACAGAAAATTGTGTAAACCGAAGTAGGGAAATCTCTATCTCAGAGACAATCATTTATACTGACAGCCCTTTCCACGTAGGTGTATAAAGAGGACTTCATAAACATTAACTTACACATCCAATGCAATGGGATGGATTTTTCTGTGATTTTTCCCTAACTGCTCCAACATTACTAAATCTGAGAAAGGAATGAATCTCCCAGTTTATCCTCTCAATTCTGCCCTATAAACCAAATGACAACCTCTGCCCCTTGATTTGTACCTTGATCACATGATTACCTTTCTTCCCAGAAGCAGTAAAACAACACAAAAAACCAGGTGTGTTAAAAACACCAAATTAGAAGAGCTCTAATCCAATGATTTAAAATATGGGTTGGTAAGAATTGGCATATACATACATACTGCAAAATATTTTTAATGTTTTTATTTGGAATTTACAGTAATTTTATGAACTTCAGTCTACAAGGGGAACGGTAAACCACCTTTAAAAGTCTTTGTTCCACAGAAGCATTTATGAACAATTTCACATCTTATGTTGAAATGTTAATTCATGATTTCCCACAGCATATACCCGCAGGGAATCACAACGCATTTCAGGGCCTTCAACAGTAATAGCATTCCATGGGGAACTGTTCTCCTTTTTTCAAGTCATGGTTCTTACAAGAACGGACTAAGCCAAAGCAAATTAGGTTTTTTTATATTGACACCAATTCATCCTCCCATAAAATGTGCTCATTTGAAATCAAGGTAGAAACAAGAGCAATTATGATCTTTGGAATTTTGTCTAAAACGTCTATGAGCTCAAGTAAATCTACTTGATTAAAACTGGACACAGTGAACTTACAAACATTAATCTGAATCTTCCTTCATTATTTTAATCAGGTTGCCAGTAAGTGGAGGCTGCTCTAAAAGACTCTTTGTGAATAAAGGTATACATGGACGTAGAAGAGATTCCATTCATTTATAACTTCGACTTCTTCGGTGCCAAGATTTCCACCCAGTCTTTACAGCTGTGACATTGTGTTCAATTTGCCCTATTCCAGCAGAATATTTAGTCTGTGCTCCTTGCAATTATGTCTTGTTTGCATCACACCATAAGAACTGTGCTATGAGAGTTTCACACACCTGAGTCTACCACACAGCTTATTTTAAACTCTCTCCAGTTGTTTAAGTCAGCTATGTTGCACTGCAGCAGAATTAAGCAACGATAGGATCTAGCAGGCTGCATGCAAAAGACCGCATTGTAAGAAGGGGAAAAATAAACAATATTTTGGCTGTTTCTTCCGATTTTTCTAAATATTCTAAGTAGAACAGACCTACCTCACCGAGCCTGAAAAAAAAAAAAAAAAAAGATTGCAGGTATTATTAGATCAGATACTTTTTAAATACACATTCTTCCTTATCCAGACAAGCTTTGCCCTCTTCTTTGACGGGTAATAAATAATACTTTTGTCAGGACATGAAAGGGTAGCTACAGAACACTAGAGGCAGAGATGCCTAGGCATTCAGCAGAGCAACTTAAGTCAAAACCATGCCTCAATTTCCATACCTAATGACAGCTTTTCCCCCACCCAAGGAAACTCCTACTTTCTCCTATTCAGACAAAGGAGATGCCATCCACCTCAAATTAGGCACAAAGTGTGGATGGCCAGGAATTCCCCCTAGAAGCCTTCGCAGGCACACAGCTCTCTCCTCTGAATATACAGAGAACTAGAAACTTTCTTTGGTGAGACCGGCTTAACAAGCACTAAAAATCTAGAGACAAATTAAGTATCCAGCCCTCCTCATTTGGACCCCTTCCTCCAAGCTTCATAACAGACACTTCCCTTGAACATGCAAATAATAAATAGCAAGCATGAACCTACATCTATTATAGTATTGTTAAACCAAATATCAGCACAAATTTGGTGTTAATGACAGAGTCGTGTGTTTTCTATTCTTTTAATACTAACCCCCTGAGCTTAATTATTATATTTAGTGTCTAGAGCAGCAACACTTCCTACACAGCACCCATCATCAGTCCAGCAATTAACTGCATACCACTGACCCTCATAGAACACCATGGAAATTTTATTACTACAACTCAATTGCATTTCATATAACTCTGCTCCATAACCATGTTGTACTATTAAAAAAAGAACACGTGCTTACAAAAGGGATAGTTGAGCCAACCGAACTATTTATAATTTACAAGAATAAAAAACATTTCATAGGGTTTACAACATGCACAAAAAAACTTTGCAGCCTTAATACAAGACAAATGTTACTAAGATTCACATTATAGACAAATGTGGAATGGAAAATATTCCCTGAAGTCATAATGGCAGGGTTATGCAGTGTGCTATTTAAAAGCTATTCACCAACAATGTCCTTTCCCTTTTAGCCAGAACCCTATGGTAGAAATTCAACTGAAAAAAGTCAATTAATTGAAATTGTGATTGTACAACTGAGGAACTGAGGAATTGGATGTGTAAGATGAAGCAGCTGCAGGAAAAGACTAGGCACTTCCATTTACTATTCAGTAGCAGAAGAGAGGGCTAGCAGTCACAACCTAGGCCTTCTGCCTTAGAGTTACCTCTCTACAAGTCTGCTACTTTGAGAGGAGTTATGCCCAGCGTTATTCTCTTCACCCATTTTCAACACTCAGCATGTTTCTCCTACATTCAAGAGTCTCCCCGCTGCTTTCCAAACCAAAAGGTGTACAAAATAAATAGTTATTGTATGACTATTCTAATTTCAAATTGGCATGCCGTAAGTCACGGCACGAAGACTCTCCCCCCAGATTCAAGGGCTGCATCCAGGATGAAGTAACTTGTCACACCCAGGATTTCAGTGCTAGCTTCCAAGTTCCCAGACTCCAGTGACCCAGCAACCCCACAGCCGCAAACCTCTGCACTAACGCATCTATTTGCACCACCTGCAGACCCAGAGCAGGAAAGGGGCTGGTGCAGCAGGCGGCACAGGCATTTAGGAGGTGTATGTGCACACTGAGGGGCTGTGGTTCTGGCAGTTTCCACTGTCCTTGTGCACTTCTCAGTTCTCTTCCAAATTTCTTGCTGGAGCCATTATTAGGCAGCAGGTTGGCAACATGCCCACAGGCACTGTGAGGTGAATCATCCATCCTCTAAAGTCAAAAACCTGCGAACGTCTAAAGATAACTATAGAGTAAACTGGAGGCCACCACCAAGTGACCTAGCAAGTCAAATAAGTAACACTTTACATGGATTTTAAAATCACATCTTCCAAACACCTTACTCAATTTTCTACAAGCAATGAAAGCTTTCTATCATGGCAAATTCCACAGTTGTACATTTCAGGCAATGCATTTAATTTTGCCAAAGGTAAATTAAATTGGATTTATTGTGTCAGTCCTGTTTCAAACCTTCTTTGGTTAAAGACGTGTAACCTTTACTGCCAATGATGGATTATCTAATAAATCAAATTCATCAACAATGCTTTGCTTTCAAAAATTGCCAACACGTTGAATGAATGATGTCTGAGGCAATTCACAGCTATGCAATAGCAAGTTTTTTGTCTATGTTGTTGTTTAATGAAGTTCACTAAAAAATTGTTAGTATCAATTTATTACTACCTTTTGTAAAAAAAAATAGTTTCTTCCATTTCTGCAATACAGCAGAAGAAATCTGAAGTTAAACCAGCTTCAATGAAAAAAGGTGTCTTGCAACTGATTTCAGTTTGCCCCCTAATCACAAATTTACCAAGAGCATGAATTAGGGAAGAAATACGTAAAGTGATCCTACATAAAAATCATGCCCAGTTTAAAACCTCCTTTGCTGTAGAACCCTGGGTTACAAATCAGATTGGAGAATACACACATTACTGATATTACTGAAAAATTGTGGGTAAGGCTATGATTTGGAGGCAACAGCCCTGCTATTTGAAACCGGATTCAAAATTTCCATGGATTTTGCTGAGACCTTGGCTTGGGTATCCTTTGAGGCCTGATCACAGAATATAAATATATGTATAGCAAGCCATTCCAGGCAACTATGTATCTTGATGTAAAAAGAAGCTACAAAGCAAATGCAAAGAGGACAGACAAGCCTCATGTCTCCCAGCCAGGAAGGTTTTTATTGCCATCTCTTCAGCACTTTCACTTCTGCCAGAGCTCCCTTCTGCCCACACGGCCCCTCCAGCTGTCCAAAGTGTCTCCTCCAACAGCACTGCTGAGCAGGCGGAGCATGGATTAAACAGCATTAGACGTTCTTCCTGTCATTTTGTTTTCAATAATTTAGAAAATGATTTTTCTTGTTGTGGATTTTTTTTAAATGTGGTGAGGGAGATGTTAAAGAAAAAATAAAAATCTCAAAGATCAGAATATATCAGAAGCCCAGCAATGTTTAACCCTGTCTATGGTAACTCTCTAACCATGAATATGTACACAAGCACGTGCAAATGCATGCACACACATTAATATTAAAGTCAAGTCTTTTGGAGGAGGCTCACAAAAAATGAAAGAAAAAAAAAGAAAATCATGTTCAACAGGAAGAGTCTGTTTAATGTAGGATTTACGCAAGGCTCTTTCATTTGCATAGATAACTTACAGCAACAGCAATTCATAAAATTCTCCCATGAAAATGGTGCTATATTTTGTCTAAAGCAACACATTACTTGTAGATCTCAGTGCCTTTCTCATGCTGTTAATAAGATAATCAGTTACATAAGGCTTAGAAATCCATTTTAATTGATTTTAATTAATGAATCAATCAGTAGCCACTAACGACTTGGTCTACAGACAGCAAGCAACTCAAAGCCCCAGGCTTCTAATCCCAAACCAAAATCCACATTAGAACAACAGGACATCTCCCTGATCAATAGTAACAGAAAGATGTTCAGTTCATACACGTTTTGAGTGTATGAACTTGATAAAAACTTATCTCTATATCTTATGCATCACAATACCCATGTTCAGGACTGTTCAACTAGGAAAAAATATTAAAACATTTACATCTCTTTACAAGTGAAATAAATGAAAGCAAGCATGACTCTAGATTGCTTCTTAACTTTTAGATGCTTATTCCACTTGACTTTTTTTTGTTCTTACACAATCAGTTAACATTAATAGAAAATTGCACTTTGCACAATCACAAATACGAACAATGCTTTTTACACTTGCTTTGATCCTGTGAAAATTCACTGCTACTCTCTGCTGCTGAAGTGCTTAAACTGTCCCTTAAAAAAAATATATATATATATATTCCTGTCCCAAAAGCAATATGCAGAAGTGGCATGAAGAACATCTTTGTTATTTCAGTAAGTTAATTATTGTAATTATTGTTATTACAGAAAGTTAATTGCAATGCAGTAAGTTAAATCTACCATAGGTGGTGTGACCCTGAGCGCTGCAATCCCTAAAGCAGCAGCATCTGGCTCCCCACAGCAGAGAAGACACACCTGAGTGAGACTTCTGTGTACGTAAACAGCTGGTGCTCTACCACAGAGTCTGTGAATAAAGCATCACTTAAACTAGCTAGAAGGAAGGAAGAAAAGATGCATACCTCCCTGGGAGCCTCCTTCCTGAAGGCAAGTGTTGAGCCCTCCTTTCAAAGGCCACTCCTTTTTCTTTGAGTGCAACAGAAGGAAGAGAGAGCCAAGTCAGCTTGCCTCCAAAACAGTCTAACTGTTGATATAACTACCCTGCGCTAAGCCCAAGCCACTCTGCTCACATGATGCTCTGCAGTGAGCAAGCTTGATAGCACAGATCTCCACTTGCCTGGGACATGGCTCTGTACTGAGCTTCCTTGCCTGACACAGGCTTGTCTCCAGAAACAGACCATCAGGTATTTGGAGTTGTTTAATATCAAAAACTGTCATCTCCACCAACTTCCTGTACCAGAGGAGTTGGTGCTGTGAGAACTGTAGTTTTGGACCAGTTATCCTATTTACACTTTTTTTTAATGTTACTTGCACATTGATGGCTCAATAACATTCCATTAAATATTCTTAGAGAAATCCTGATTAACCACACTTACAATCAACTAAGCAGTTTGCTTGGATGCTTGCTGCAGCACAGAAGGTCTGGCAACCCAGCTCCCTTATGTCAAAACAAGTCCCGTGGCCTGTCCTGGACTTGTGATGGACACTTGTGTCTCTGCTGGCCACTACGAGCCACTGAGAGTCGTATGTGCTAGTACTGAGAGGAAAAATGAGCGGTTGGCATTGGCCATTGGAAAAGTACCCATGAACAGCTGACATAAGCATGCCAACCAGGAGGGAAGGGTCTCTCCCTCTCCCTTGAGAGCAACCTCACCCCAAACTGAAAACAGTCCCTCAAAGGCTTCAGTGCCATTGTCAGAGCAAGGGATTGACCCTCTCCAGATCTCTCCCATGAGCATGGAGTTGCACAGACAAAGGAAGGAGCTGGGAAGTCTCTCTTATGGCTATGGGTCTCCTCCTTTTTCCCCCAGCCCAATCCTCCTCTGTACTGCCTAACACACAACTCAAGAAGCACCACAGTGGCCATCAGCACAGGATCACCAGGATCAGACATTTGGCTCCAACCCTCTGTAAGTGGCCATTAGTTACACTGAGGTCAATCTACCAACTTGCGCCAGCTAAGAAAAACTCCAACTGGTAGCTTGCTTTATAAAATCAATTTCACATACCATCTAATATAAAAAGTGTTGCCTAATGTGCAAAAACACTGTGCCCATTTAAATGAAGAGCTCTGTATTTGTTTTTAACCAATACACTACTTATACAATTTAAGCAACATTGTCAAAACTCGCTTTCTAACGCATCATCTAACTAGTTCATTGCTCTCAATACTTGTGTTCCCAGTTTGTGAACAGAATTTTTTGGAGGAAGAACGAAAAGAATAGTTAAAGAAGACAGGTTTGGCTTTTAGGTACTGCTAGTTAATTAGAGAGTTAAATTAACCAAATAGTAAGTACAAGATACCAAACTATCTTTCATAATATTTAAGAAAAACATAAAGGACTGAATACTTTCCAGATGTAAGGCATTAAGATCAACATTGTACCAAACCTGAATCTGGCCTAGTTAGCACAAGAAGGTAAATAGTACATCCTCTTGAACAGATGTTGCAGAGCACAGGCACTCCACATTTAAAGAGACAGATTCTGCAGCCAACAATGCTTCACTGACATAGAGACAACCAATGTGTCCTTGATTATGAGGAGGCAAACAGTTTTCACTACAAAAAAGGAGACTGAAAAACAAATCATGTGTTTTTATTTTACAAGTTCCAAGCTTGGGTTGGTTTTTTTTCAAGCCCTTTTGGAGCGCTGAAACAGAATAAAAATAGTTTGTTTCACAAGCATAAAACAAAGTAGCTGCTAAATAAACATTTAAAATTTACTCCTATGTGTTCAGTTTTCATTGTCATTGCTATTCAGGAGTTGGATTATATCACTAAAATAACGTCACTTTTTCTGGTAAACTTATTAGATGGGTATTGTCAAAGAATTGTGCGACAGAGTGTTCCCTCTATTTCACATTCTGAATATCACTGATGGAAAATGTATTGCAGCACAGAATGTAGTATATGCCAATATATCCTGACATTCAAATCAAGAGCACAAATTACAAACAGTTTCAGCAAATTGACTTGAGTGCCTTTGTTCCTCAGACATACATCTTCCTATTGCTTACAAAAGCAGCATATACTAACCACTAACACTGCTATAGCCAGTACTGGGAAAGGAAGTTATTGAAGCCTGGATTTCCTGCTTTCAGTTGTAGCCAAGAACTGTGAGGCTTGTAGTGGTTTCAGGAACTGACTCATCTAATGATTCATGGAGAAGATACTGGTTTTAATATGCTTCTGATCATGAGACTCAAACTTCAAAAACATTGATGCTTAATTTTTATTTTAAAGCTTAAAAAGTACATAAATCAAGGAAACAAATATTGTCATGGGACACACTGGCTAATAATTATAAATGCATTTTACTATGCACTTTTTTTTTTTTTTTAAAAAAAGGATGTTAAAATTCCTGGAAATTCATTTCAAGAGAATGTTGACAATGAATTCAACCCACCGACAAAAGAACAACAAGCACTCCTGTTACAATCCTGATACACCTAAACTTTAAGTGGGAGACAGGTGAAATATCAATTGCATTTTTAGTTATATCTTTTGGTACACATGTATCTACTGCTATGTACTCATCAAGGAATCCTAGAGCTGCTATTGTTAATGTACCCGGTTTCCTTAACTATGTAAAAAAAAAAAGTATCATCAGAAGATCAGCTGCTAAGAATGCATCTGGATGTTTGAAACAAGAAAGTTTTGTTTCGGGGTGACTGGAGCTGTAGGGGTCAAGCTTAAAGCAATGACTAACACACCGGATCTTAAGCACTCAAACACCAGTGTTATTTTCTAATTCAGAATTCACAACCAGCCATTTTTACACATCTAGTTCTTCCAGAAGGAAGCATGCCCTCCAGTGCATCAAAACACTTTTTGCCCACAACACAAATCTCATCTGTATGCTGTAACTTGAACTGCCAGGCTCTTGTGCCTAAAAACGTAGCTTGAGATGGAAGCTTAATTCTGCTAAACTCACGTATGGAAAAGTACTGGTTTACTTTTTAATTTTTGAACTGCAATGTGCAGCTATTCACATGGTATGTGCAGTTTGCATGCTGCGGGGGTGTGAAACAGTCGCACTTCTATATTTCACCATGTGCACAACTAGTACAAAAAAAAAAGAAAACAAAATACATGTTGCTTGGAAAAAAATTAAAAAGAAGCAAAAAAGCAGTTAAAACAGTTGACAAGAAAAGGCCAAAGTGCGCTCAGTGGCTGGCAGTCATTTTATGGCTATAGTCCTACAGCAGATTTACTTAGATGACGTCAGTGGCTCCAATCCAGCTTTTCTTTGGTAGCATTTACCACTTGCCTCTTGAAGCCTCCACTATGCTACAGAGCAGTAGACCATAATCAAAATTCCCTTTGTGAAATAGAGTTTACCTCAGGGCACAGAGGCATTGCTAGCTGAATTGCAGGCTCTTCACCCTGTACTGCATGCCCAGAAATAAATAACCTACAATACTGTACTTTCCTTAATACAGAAGGACCATTAAAAGCAGCTTGCTACCTAAAAAAGGGTTCTTTAATTTGTTTCCTAAATCTCAGAGGCCAGAATATTAGTTGATTTTCCAAGCAACCAAAAACTATGATAATTCTATTATACTTTGGACTTCTTTGTATTGTTTTTAGAGATTTTAGAAGATCAAGGTCTTTATGGGTCATTGTTTCACCAACAAAAAATATTATTAACATTAAAATCTAAGTTGAATTGCTATAGGAAGCTGCTTATTTTAAATCTGTTTTTATAAATATGCCCCTTCAACTGCTTATCTACAAGTGCTCAGTAAGCATACAGTAAATATGCCAAGAAGCAGAGAAAGAAATTACTATGCATAAATAATAGTACATGTAAAGAAAAAAAATGCACATTATTTGGAGCTATGAATTTCCAGTCACAGAACAATGACAGGAACCAATGAAAGGCTAGGAAAGCAGAAATCAGCAAAAAACTTCACAGGCTCTGGAGTTTAACCAATATATTTATATATATTTTTATATATATATATAAAAGACATATGAAAGATGCACTTTACTGTATCAAATAGGTGTAAATTTGTTATGTTTTAATGGCCCCATCAGTCCAAAGATCTCCATACTCAGTAGGTATAGGTGATAACTAGATAATCTAGTGGGCTGAAAATTGCCTCTCACTGTTAAAACGTTTAGGAATAACTTACATGGAAGATGTGCAAATGCCTCACAGAGAACTGTAAGTCTCAATACCTCTCCTTTCCCTGCCTCTTTGCTTTCTCCCTCACCACCACCACCCCAAACACATTAAAGTGAAAAATTACAGGTCTAATCTGCAATAAGGCAGAAGACAAAAATATGCTACTATCATCCAACTGTCCCTGTGTATAAGACATACTGTGGACCTGAACTCTAAATCTGAATTTAAGAGAGATTTAAAATTTGAGGTGATCCCCAAACCAACTCTAAGTAGACAAATGCTAGCACATCCTGTCCTTGCAGAGTAACTACAAACCTCTGTTAGCAGCCTGAGATGCCAAGCCACAGGCAGAAAAGCTTTCTTGTTTTCTGCAGGTGACCATGGTGGTCGGGCAGGGACATAACCTCTTGCTTCATTGCCCATCTGGTTGGCCTCTGGATGCTGTTCCAGTTCCTGGCAGTTTCAGTGCAATTCACCTACAGCTGGATGCGCTTCAGTGTGGCATTAACGAACAGCCACGGTTCCAGACTGTCAAATTACTTGCTTCCAAAAGAATGGGAGAAAAATTTTCTTCTCTTTGACCTCCTTTCATTACCAAAAAGTGGTGTCAACAAACAGAGTCAGAAGATGACTGTAAACTTCTTTGAGAGACAGTCTGGCCCTCTTATTGGTCATCAAGGACCCCGGACATGAAAGTCATTATACAAGCACAAGTGGCTTTTTCTTTCTAATAGCCAGGGTGAGAAAGCAGCCTTGAGACTAGTATGGCCAAAGAGACGTGACAGCAAGACCATGTCCATGAGCAACAGCAAGAAGAGGAGCTGGCAAGATGGCTAGCAAAAGGAGGAGAACAAAGCTACCACAACCTGAAAGAAGGCAAGCATAATCTGGGGATGCCCAAAAGCATACTAACTAACTAATGTAACTAACTGCATACCCGAGAAAAGAGGGAAGTCCAGGCAACCAAAGACGGACTGTGGTGCCCTGTAAGGAACAGCAAGATGGAGCCTGTAGGGCAGACAAATAGGAATGTGCAGCAAGGTCAGAGAGCAACACAGACAGACCCAACCCTAAGGACATCGCTGTGGCATTGAACAGAAGACTGTATTTATGTTTTGAGATTTTTCTTGTAACAAAATAATTATGGCCAAAGGGAGGGGAGAAGAGGAAAGAAAAAAAAAATGAGGAACACCCATTCAGTCTTTGAGTTTTCTAAAAGGCTTTCAGTTGATTACAGAATAAATAGAGAAAAAAAAAAAAGATTAGCTGGCAACAGATACAGGTATACAATTCTTCTTAAAGACTAATACGTTGAAAGAATAAAGTAAAATTTTGGATGTGGAAAATGAAACTGTTTACAGAGTTTTGCCTTTTATCTTAAACCGTAAAGCAGCTCTAGGACAAGAAGTGCATATGCATGGTGGTAGATTAAATATGAGTAAGATTTCCTTTGTCATTAATAAATGTTTGTCTCCAAACACTATATATTTTAATTGAGATACACATAACAGAGACTTTAATCCATTAAACCTTTATGAATTTACCTTTTCTTCCAAAGCCTGTTCTGACATTTTCTCCCCTCAAAACCAAAATGTCATTCCTGAATTATAATCTCCCAACAGAAAGACAACCACGTAAAAAAACATGCCAGCTAATTGCAAAAATAAGCACTATTGTTCAGAGTACCATGAGGTGAATGAAAGGAAAGGGATTCCACCAAGGGAATAACTGTGATGTCTATAATGTTAAGGAATAACTTGGCACCAAAAATACCCAAGGCCATACTGGTTGGTGATTCAAACACGAAGCGTATCAAAACGCTACTGATAAGCTAAATTAACAGATAGTTTATCTGAAGCATATACCAGCCATATGGTGCCACAACTTCTGTTGCCTGTTGCTGGCATAACAATAGGCTACTGCAGTCTTAGACTGGAAGCACTATTTGACAAACTGTCAACAGCATTTTTTTTTTTCTGCAGAGCTCTAGGGCAATGGCGCACTCATCTATTTGCATTTTTTTTAAACAGGTGAACAAAGAGTAAACCAGATGTCAACTTTAGAAATCGAGCTGTCTGGTTTGGGAGATTTAACAGAGGCAGGCATACTGCTACAGCTCAAATCTAGACAATGAGCTTTTCTAAAACGCTCTGGCCTAGGGGAGTGGCTATTTAAAACACTTGGCTTCTTTTATTTCAGTACTATGGAAGTGAATTCTGCTCCTAAGTGCCAGCTCAGATGAAGTCATTTTGTTTCACTGGGGCTTTCTTCGCATTTTAGAAATGTAGCATGTACTGTAGTAAAAGAAAAAACAAGTATGAAAAAAAATCTGATTTTTTTTCAGCTAGAAGCTGGGTAACACAGGAAAGAAAAAAAAACTAACAATTTGAGAATACACCAAAAAAAAAAAGTGAAAGGATAATTCAAGTGCTAGTTAAGTTATTTTCCCTTCATTTAAAAATAGAAATAGAAACAACTTTCAAAAGCTTTAGAAAGAATGGGTATTTACATCCCCCTCAAACTCCATGAAGATAAGGTGTGAATACTGACAGATAAGGAAGATTTACAGCAGAGCTTTTAATACGTTACAGAAACACAATCGGTTAATACCAAAGGAATCATGAGAATTTTCTTCTTGCTTTATTTTAGAAAAAATGAAATCTTGGTTACTTACATAGTATTTGAGGAAAAGTCTCTTCATAACGATACAGTAATCTACTTAATTAATCATTTCAAAAATTGACAGAATACAAACTTCTGTCAATGGATATATAGTAGATCTTTCTATGATACTCAATTTTGCAAATGTGTTTTTAGTTGTGTTCTGCAGGAGTGTGAAAGACATAATGAGAAAAAATAGATAGTTCTAATAATCTGTTCTGCTTTGATAGGCAGTTATGGGAACATATTTATTTTCTGACTTATACCCAGCTAAGTATGTAGCATTTTTAGATTATCTTTTCAAATTGTTCTTGAACATTCTCAGTTAAAAAAAAAAAAACTCCTTTCATGTTAAGTTGAGATTGCACTTGAACTCCTTCCAAAAGCCAGAGCTGTACTGAATTATGATAATTAGAAAGCTGTGCACATAAAAGGCAGCACAGTCGATGCATTTAAAAAAGTTCATGCCAGAGAATATAAGTTCAATATGTTCTCACATAATTAACATTTCCCATCATTAGCAGCAGTTTTTCAGTTTACGTATCTGTAAAAACAACAGCACTCGTCATTGTTTTAGATTCCCAGTCAATAGCATTTTAATAGTTTTACACATAATCCTAAACTTGCCTTCCTTTCCCCCTTCCAGCACACTGTGATTTCACATTCTACCTTCTGACCTGCTAACAAATAAACTTGCATTTTGTGCTCATATGCTTCTGCTGCTGCACAGGCTGATTCAAAAGTTCGCTGAAGAACTAATACAAGCTAGAAATCTAAGAAGGCCATTTAGAAAGGTACAACGGGATGCAGAGGGAGTAATCACGCTGTTCAAGTAAACAGTTACTAGAAGACAAAGAAGAAAAAGTTGTAGGTGATACCTTCTACTGGACAGGCGCCAAATTAAAATGGGCTTCCTCCAAGGAACCCAGACACAAGCTGGAGACTGGGAAATGGGACTGCAGCCCTGCACCAACCAGGCAAGCATCTATAAACCCTTTACACACTCTGCGGATTTTCATCGCATTCTTGATGCTTGTACAAAAATTCATCTAACAAATAAGGGCATGTAGCACATGACGGGTTGCTTTCTGAGACATTCATAGGCTTCCTGTGCAAAATGAGTCAAATTAGTTGTTCAGAACCAGGTTTTGACACTGGCTTGTTACCTCCTTTCTCTCCCCTCCACTCTCTCATTCCCTGTGTTTTAAAATTAATATAATTCAGTTGGAACTTTACTAACCAGATACAGCATAAAAGTTGCTGAATCCGCATCAACAGAGAGAGGGATTTTGGCTGTACCAGCAATAAGACAAAACTCACGACAGCATCAGGTTTTCAAACAAAAAACCAAGAGGTTTGGGCTATTAAATTAGAAAAGTCCTAATTGAATTTTATGTGACAAATCTAAGCAGATTTGGAGTCAGTGCTTCAAAGGATTTAAGTCTGCAACTTTTCACTAGCTTATGTTTTGGAAATGAGTGATCTTTAAAACCAAACACAAAATTATTCCAGGAAATATTATTCCATCCTTGTTCCACTTGCAAAAATCAAAAGGAGTTTTGTGCAAGAACAGAGAGCAAGATATGGTCATAAAGTGGAAATTTATTGCAGAGATTTTTCTTCTAAAAATGTGTCTTCAGGGTGGCAGCTTAGAGCCAGCTGGCTTTATAATAAATAATGCCATTAATCCGTTCATATATCACAGGATACAATTTAAATTATACAGTACTCGTATAAACTGCCACAAAACCTCTAACAGCAGTTTCTTTCAGAGAGATGATTTACCTCTTGTAGGTTCTAAGATTTTGTTGAGACTCAATTTTATTTTTTTTAATTAGTAAATGAGTGTAATTTAGGAATATAAAGCATTCCTACCTGAGGCAAGCACTAATGGCAAGGTGCTTCACGGTGACAAAACAGGTAATTAAATCTCAAATCCCAGAAATAAGTAGCTACTATTTCTCTCATGGCTAAACCAGGTCACTCTGATGAGGGATTAAGATTTCAAAATCATGTTTAAGGGGCCAATATGCACCCTCATTGCAGCCAACTTCATACAGAAACACTCTATGAAGTCAATGGAATTAACCTGAACCTACAACATATTTAGAAAAAAGCAGTCAGCAGTCAGAATAAGAGCCCAAAACTGGAATGAGCGATCAACTTTTAATAGAAATTTGCCTCCAAGTTTTAGCTAGATCATAAGCAAAGCAGAAAGGAAGTCCACTTACAAAAATTTGAAAAAGCATGCATATCAAATATAATATTCTTTATAATCAAAGATGCAGAATAGTACCCACATACTTCTTTGGGCACCAAATGTCGTACTAAACATATATATAAAGCATATGCTGTAAATACCTTAGTATTTGATCCAGCAATGTTTATTCATATGAGTCATCCTAGTCACTTTAAACTGAGGATTGGATCTAGCAAATCTTTTCTTCTTAAGTGAAATCATTTCAGAAAGACAAGGTGAGTTTTTAAACCATCAGTATATGGGAAGATAAAATAAATATTAACTTCAAGAAAAAATAATAGATTAAAAAAAAGTGATATGCATGTGTGTATATGCAGTCAGAAACCATGCATCCAAAATGCGATGTTTGAAGATAATCTCACAGATAAACATCCAGAACTGTACAGAAGATCTTCAGTTTTGGAAAGAATCTTAGGCACCTTCCAATAAAGTCAGATTACTTCTACGAAAATTCTTCCAACAGTGTAACCATCATACTATATGGATTGCAAACTGACAGCTATGCCATGATACACAACTACATGTTTTTACCTTTCACTTTTTATAAAGTAAAATATGCCAGAATTTCTCTGTAGCTCAAGAAGTCTTTATTACACTAGATCTACTGTATCTTTAAAGTTTGCTTACAGTATTATCTACAAGGTTAGTTTAAAAAGGAAGAAGGAAGAATTCTTTATTCCTCTGCATGTGACTTAACTGAGCTTAACTTTTTCAGGCATGGACAAACAAAGCCTAAAAACCACTTCAGCAATATACAAAACCACTACACCATCCAGCAACAACAACAACAAAAAAAACGATAGTTACAAATTACACTAAACATGTTACACACATGCTCACAGGTCTCCACACATAACAATACACTATCATTTCTCAGCTGGAAACTCACGGCGGGTCTAGTTCCTAATTAAGTTTCTGTTGTTCTTTTTTATCTGTTTAATTAAACTCCTTTAAGCAGAGTCTGTCTCTACTAAGACTCATGTCAAATCAAAATTTTTCCTCTGCTTCACTGCTCGCATACATCCCCCACTCAGCACTACGAAACTGTACAGAATATAAAACCGTAATTCAAATCTCAAGAGCTGTTGCTACACTCACCTGGGTACAGAAGCTAATGATATTTACTTCACCAAAGCAGCCTATGTAAAATTGATGCTCAAAATACACCTAGCACATGTTTAGCAATAAAGTATTTTCCAAAGGTATTTTTAGATTACTAAGAAGAAAAACTGAAATAAGTCATTCGCATCCAAAATTTCTGCTTGGTCAACTGATAAAATCCTGCATTTCTTTGCTGTAGGTTTATCCTACTGGTACAGAAAACACATCATGACCCAAGTAAAAATCAGTGCAATGTGAAAAGACATGTTTTAGCACCAATATAAAAAATAAATACATCTCAAAAAAGTTTGCTTTTAATCAAAAATATTTCTAAAAGTTGATTTTAAAAAGTCACGAGTTTAAAATGTGACCCACTTATAAAACCTTCAGTTTCATGATTTAAGAACATTCACTGGATTAATCCCTGCCTTTCTATTCCCAAATAAAGTACGTGCACATATATACAGATACACTCACACACAAACATGCAAGCTCCCCTCTGCTCCCCGAGAAGTAATTTAATACACAGGTCTATGTCATTTTTGATAGCACCATCTTACCATCTACAATCTAATATCCCTGTAATGGTATTTCCCAACTATTTATAGAGACAGAATACATCATATGTTACAGACACACATTCCCACTCTAGGGTTATACGAAGAATCCTACATAATTTTAAATTAAGTCCTAATGTAATTATAATCACTTTTGTTTTCATATTCAACTGCAGGTAGCACTTTGTTATTTATATGAATTTTCCCATAAGAGGCATTCCCACAGAGATTTCCATATTAGATGTGCTGCATAATAATTGAACATTCGGCTAGAGAAAACAGGATTTTAATCGTACGGCTCCCAACTTTGCCATGATCTAGTTTAGATATCTCTGGAAAACCGCTAACTAGCAATACCATGTTTCCAAACTTTATCAGCATTGAGGGAAAGCAAACAGGCTTCTGTTAGACAGGAATACAGCCATATAGCTACATTTTTTCCCTGAGGCTCTGCCAATTCGGCTTACGTTTCTTATATATATAACGTTTTACGTCAGAAAATGCCAGTACAACCTGACATTTCTTGGCCTTTCTTTCCCAGATAGTGTTTGACAATGAACAGTTAAAAAATATTGGGAGCCATTTACGTTCAGGAAATGCAGAGCAGAACTATTCCCTAACTTTCCAGCACTTCTGGAGGTCACTTTTCATTTCTCCATATCAAAGGCAGGCACTTGTTTCTAATAAGTTAACAACTCTCCCGAGAAGCATGGGTGGCTGGCATTTCATTGTTTCATAAATATTTTTATACTGTAACACCGTTCAACTTAAAACAGATTTCAAGAGGAGAAAAATCATGACTAGGATTATGCCTAACTGAGGCAGGAGCACAAACTTTTCTACTTGGTGAGAACAGAGAGGTTTTCTCTCTCGTTTTATTTCTTTTAGTCGTTTTTGCTCAGCTGTTTGGAGGGGACTGTATTGTTTAATTTTTGCTACAAAAGCTGCCCTAACTTTTTCCCTCCCCCTTGAAAGTGTACTTCCTTTGAAACCGCTCCTTCTGTGAACAAAGGCTGCCACCGGCCCTCCGCATCAGCACTGTGGACATCTGTAGATTAGATCTCTGTAAAACGCTAGGGAAAAAGAAAAAAACCTACAGTTCCTACCGAATGGAAGTTTTCCACGGACAATCTCTTCGGTGGTGGTGTAACTGCGACTTTGTCTTTTTTGGATACAGTGTTTCTGGTGACTCCCGAAAATTTTCCACTTCAATGTGCAATTAACCACCAGCAGCAGCAGCAGCTCTGGAGAAGGAGAAGAAGCAGCGAAAAAGGACATTCCTTCCTTCATCTTTCAGCGGGAAACGAGAGAGGGGGAGGAAAGCGGAGCCCGGGGCAGCGCCGGGCGCGGGGCGCAGGCAGGCCGGGCCGCTCGGCAGCGCGCACCGCCGAGGGATGGCTCCGCGGGGCTGCGAGCGGCTCCGGCGAGCCTGGGGCTGCTCCCAACTTCGCGCTTCCCCGTGGCAAAAATGTGAAAAACGCCAGGGCTCGGTGCGTGTGCGCGCGTGTGTGAGGGAGTGCGGGCGGGCGTGAGGAGTGCGCGTGTGAGTGTGTGCGCGCCAGTGTGTGCGCGCCCGGCTGCAGCGCAGTGACTCAGGCAACTAAGTGCGAGCAGCGGCAGCGAGGGGGAGCGGAGCGGCGCGGGGCGGGCAGCGGCCGCCTGTTGCGGCTCCGGCCGCGGCCCCGCGGCGGCAGGAACTCCGCCGAACAACTTCTCCCCCCGCCGCGGCCCCTCGCCCGCCGGCCCCGGCACCTGCGGGGGCGCCGGCCTCTCGGGCCGACCCCTGCCGGGACCGGCCCCCGGCTCCCCTCCCCGCCACACAAAGCGCCGTCGTGCGCGCCCGCGGCCGCCTCTTACCTCCGCGCTGCGGCCCCCCCTCCGCGCACCGCCAGCGCTCCGCACTCTGACGGCAAACTTCGCCCGCCGCCCCCGGGCCGCCCCAGCTATTTACGGCCCCGCGCCTATTTTTAATCGGCCGCCCAACTATTTATACCGCGCCGGGAGCTTGCCGCAGGCCGGCGGACGGAGCCCTCGGAGGATGAGTTGCTGCCCGGCCGGCGGCGGGGCGGGCCGGGCTCCCGGCCGGGCTGCGCGG
This sequence comes from Cygnus atratus, assembly GCF_013377495.2. NCBI lineage: Eukaryota > Metazoa > Chordata > Aves > Anseriformes > Anatidae > Cygnus > Cygnus atratus. The sequence goes on from NC_066366.1 coordinate 563,302, forward strand.
CGCCAGCGATGCGAGGAATGCGCGGAATGAGGGGAGGAATGAAATGAACGCGGGAGCGGGGCGGCCGCGGGGCGGAGCGCGGCCCGCCGCCCCCTGCGACCGCGGGCGGGCGGGCGGGACGGCGGGCGGGGCCTCCGCGCCGCGCTGACCTCATAGGGGAGCCCGCGGCGGGGGGGGTGCGGTAGCGGCCGGGCCGGGGGCCGCAGGCCTGCGCGGTGGGGGTTACCGCGCCGCGCACTGGGTTGGCAGGGGGTGTGCAACGTTGAGCGATGGCGCGTGCGGTGCTCTTTAACGGCTGCAGCGGGGTTTCCAGTGTTCAGCAGTGGGGCCGCAACGGGGGGCTCAGTGCTCTGCAGCAGAGTTGCAGTGGGGTGTTGCAATAAGGGCCTGCGATGAGCCGCGGGAGCTGGCCGTGCTCTGGGCCCCTGTGGGTGGGGGGCTCCCACGCACGGCCACGACTGCAGAGTCCCGCACGGCCAAACCCCTGCCAGTCCCTGGCAAGGCAGGCCTGTGCCAGACGGCCACCTGTGGCACCCCTGGGCCCATCAGAGCCCTGAGCAGGGGGAGAGCAGGAGAGCTTTGTACACATCACAATCCAAATCGATGTGGACACAGCATGGCCTGGGAGCCCAAAGGGCTTGACATTTCTCACAAAACTGGCCCCAGCTTAGGGTTTCATGCTGCAAGTTTTGCACCGCTTGAGTTGTGAGCCTAAGTGCTGTTAGCCTATTTTACCCTTCTTGCATCTGACAAACCATTCCGCAGAAACACTCCCGAGCATTATTACAGGGCACATCTCCTTCAGCTAACAATTTCTTACCTTATGGAAATAATCACAGTGCAGGCACAGCTGTTGTGCTTGTGAAAACTTGTATTTGCATAAGCAAAAGGGATAACTGGACATCTCAGTGCCTGTTCGTCAAATAAATTGCCTATTTTGATGTGCAAACATACATTTCTATCCACCTTTGAAAGTTTGCCCAGCAGGGCTCCCACTTTTGGAGATGTCAGGAAAATCACATTACAACCTCAGAAGCACCCTATGTTGGGTGCCTATCAGACAGCATTACACATCATGTGTAACCTCACAACACGTTTGGATGGGGGCTGGCAGAATTCACAATAAGTACCCTGTATATTGCTTGTGTATGACATTACGAAAAGATGCCAAGTGTGTCTCTGAAAATACTGGAAACATGCCCTTCTTTGTGCTTCCCCAGTACCAATCTCATAGGGTAGCCATCCTGATAACAGCCGCCATTTTAGCCCATGACTGACTGTTGAAAACAAGTCGCTTAAATCTCACGTTGCAGTTCACATAGAGGCTGCAATTGTTTTTGTTTTTTTTTTTCACCTTTGTGGACCAGGCACTGAGAGTGTGTGATGGGCAGTGCCCAGATGATGGAATGTCCCCACTGATCACACTAATGCTATCTAATCTATTCAAACTCAACCCTACACAAACAGCATGAAACAACTAATAATATCAAATTGAGCCAAAGTTTGAGAAAGAGTTGGCCAAAGGATTGGAAAAATGGGAGAAGGAATATATTTTAGGATATTTTTCCCTCCACCATTCCACACTGGCTGAAAAAATTTCTTTTTGAAAGCAGGCTACAAGGAACCCCCTCACACACACACAAATTTGTTTTTTTCTTCCCCTTCTCCTTTTCAAACTGCTCCAATACTATTGTCTAGTAAGTGTCTAAGTGCCTGCATAATTTGTGAAATTCAACCACTGTGCAGATGTCTATACTAAAGCCATAATCTTTTGAGTGCACCCAAAGTTTACCAACTCTTTTCCAATGCTGGAGCAGAAAAAAACAGGGAAAAACATTGCCTCCTGAGCTGTATACCATCGATTTTTAACTATATGTCAGTGGACTTAAAACTCATTCTACTATGTTCATTGTATGTACAGAAATGTGGAACCACTTTATGTGAATGGGGCATTTTTTTTCCATGAGGCTTGTAGAGAAAGTGCCAAGAATACCGACTCTAGTTTTTATGCCTGTGCAGGGCCCAAAAAGTATCATAGCTCTGTGCACAGGGAGGTAGAATGGCAACTTTTTGGACAATGAATAAATAGTTTGAAAACTTCTTACCTACAGTAGCTCTCACAAATGACAGAGATGAAAAAATTGTGGGATTATGCTCTCCTAATGGAAAAAAACAAAACAAAAAAAAACACTGTTTCTACACCCATGGTTGTGGATAAACATAAATGAAACTTAAACCAGTTTGTAGCTGTTTGCCTGTAACTGCAGACCAACAGCTCAGTACCTCTTTTGCCACTCAGACCTTTCAAGAAGAATAATTAAATTTACCTGCTGCCTGCACATTTTGTTAACTGCAAGCAGCAGGGAAAGCTCACAAAATTCTGATTATGTCTCAGACTCAAATTCTGTACACTGATATTCTTCACAGGCAGGGAGGTGCTCAGGGAAGACTAGGGGTCTTCCATTAACACAGTGTTCATCCACCATCCAGTTTCCAACTCAAGGCAGAAATCCTGTCCTGACAGCATTTTGCTCACAGGTAACTATGGTGATTAAACTACAAAAACTGAGGCCAAGGTGGACAGCAAAGTAATATGGTGACTAAATCATGACATTTGTTGAGCGTAGGCTCACTGTCAGCCAGTGAGCTCCAGAAAAAAAAAAAAAAAAAAAAAAAAAGGCTTCTGAAAACTGAGAAAGGGAAACTCTGACAAGTATTGATCTTTCTTGCAAGAGGCTCATATATCCTATGGGCTGTGATGTCATACCTTATCATACCATACCAGACTGACAAACTTAAAAAAATACAGTATTGTCCAGCCCCTGCCTTCGTGCAAGCGTAGGCTTCTTTGGAGGCTCTGTGGATGAAGGAGGAAGGGACACTGGAGGCACATTCACACACAGTGTGCTTGCTCTGATGAGCTGCCTGCTCGGTGTTTATTGATCAATGGCTTCATCAGGCACACAGGTGCGCTGAGAATTAGAAAAGCTGAAGTAAACAAAGGGACATGGGGACAAGTCTGGACAGGGGTTTTTCCTAAGGACAAATGCTTATCTCGGCTAGAAAGGAGAATTAAAAGTGTGGAATAGGGGAACATAGACTAAGACAGAGAAAGCATGAGATTCAAGAGGACACCAATCAAAAGACTTCAAGGAGAAAGGCTGAATAAAGAGAAGAGACACAGAAAAGATGAGAGAAGGGAGTGTGAGAGAAATATTTATTACTGAAGGAAGGCAGGAAGGATAAAAAGAAAGTAAAAATAAAAAGGATAAAATGGAGAAAGGGAAACCTGCAGAAATAAAGGAATAAATAGGACAGAAAGAACAGCTGAGGGGAAAGCCCTTGGAGAACAAGGCTGACTGTAGTTAGGAGAAGAAAAACAAGTAGCAGAAATAGGAGATGGCAGTGAGGAAATGGGAGTAGTTTAACAATGGACGGAATAAGGTAAGGAAGGGTAGAATATGCAATTAGAGAATAAAGGTCTGTAGTACTACCAAGTTTTGCAATTGTCAGTAAAATATTTGAGTGCAAGTCCTATTGAGAGTTGGGAGGAGACAAGTGTGAACATACTTAGAGATAAGATGGAGGCTACATTGCAGCATACATATAGGAACCACTTTTACTTCATTAATGAGACCACTGATAGTGGAGGTCATTAGGGAGCCTAACAGAAGAGTTGTAGTTCCCTTCCTCTTTGCCATTAGTTAGTTGTGCTGGGTTCAGGACATATAACTTACATTTCTCATCCCAGCCACCCAGATGATGCTTTTAAGTCTCCAAGAGATGAAATAGTATCCAAAGTTACAGGGTTAACAGAGTAGTTTACTTATTCCTGGAGTAATTAATTGGCAGGTGAAAACAAGATGGACTTTGCAAACATTGGATCCAAAGCCCATTTTGGACTTGGAATGAACATCAGAGTTTGACAATGCTTGGATACAGCATTTTGGTTACAAGCACTGAAATAATTTTAAAACTTTGTATTTGGATTGCAGTTCAGGTTAGGAAAACTGCTAATCTCAGGAAATGCTTAAAAGCAGCACATAGATTTGGGTTAATCTATAGTGTGCAAGGAATTAAATACCCAAGTCAGTGCGTTGTTGAACATGCCAACAAAAATACTATGGGTAAGCTGTAATGTAATGGAAAAGAGCTCTCCATATTACAAATCTAGCTGTTGAGCTTTGTAAAGCAGCACAGTGTAAAGAATGAAAACAAATAACAGTTTAATAATGAATTACAATAATTGAGTCAAGAGGAAGCCAGGACATGGACTACAGTTTCAGAGCCCAACTGAGTTAAAATAGTACAGAGAGTGGAAATATATAATTTCAGACAGTTCTGGTTGCTTATTTCTAAAGGTGAACTGAGACCTTTTTAAAATTGCATGACCAGAGTCCAGGGCTGTCTATTTCTTCCATTGATGAAATCACTAACATCAAAATGGTGTGGCTCTTGTCCTGCTTTAGAGCAAACAGTATAAGCACAGCAGCCTATTCCTTCTACTGATAGCAATAATTCTTAGCGCCACTGATTGAAACAAATTACTGTGAATACCAGTTGGGTGGCTGGGCTTTTAAAAAATAATTTGCACTACAAATTTTGTAGTGTTACAGGCATTTCCTGGTGGGGAAAAAGAGAAAAATCCTATTCAAATTCCCATGGAATCTCTTTTTCTTGATTCATCAAAATTTCAGGTTTCTGAGCACTTCTTAGCCTACTTAATATGTAAATGGCCTATTTTATTCCTTCTCTTGACCTTGCCCCAGGTTTCTAATGGTATTTAGATGCTTGAAGATAGGCGTAGGTGGTTTTTATCCTTCACTGTACCTAAGTGTCTAATTCCCTTTGATTTCAATGTTTTTAGGTGGGTAAATATTCTGGGAAATCTCAATACTTATCCAGACAACCTAAATAATACTAGTAATAGTAATAACAAAATAATAATAATAATGGTAATAACAACAACAATAAAAGGCACCTTAATATTTATCCTAACCACCTAAGTACTTTTAGAGGTTTCCTTTGGATGATGCTCAAAATCTACATCTAAGGAATATTTCAAAGCACTTAAAAGCACCACCTGCTGTGAGATAGCACAAGGCTATTCACAAACATTCGTTTATCTCACCAAAACGACTCCACAGGTGACTTCTACAGGGAGAGGAGGGAGCCAGACTTCCTTCTTTCAAAAATGAATGATTTCTAAGTAGGACTTCTCCCATCACCAAGATGGACACACAAACACCATTCCTGACAACAGTTTGTCCCACCACACCCCACGGCAGCCCAACCAGACCTTTCCTACCTGTGTATGGCTTGGAAGCTCCTTTCACAGACAGGACTTGCCCTTGTCCCCTGTGATGTTACTGCTTCCAAATTATCTCGTGGCCATCTTGCCATCAATTCAAAGGGTCCCACAGCTCCAGCTGCCATAGGTCTGGCCTGGGCATCTGTCCACGCTATTTGTATGGAAAGAAGCATGTTGTGTGATGGTATAGTTATTAGTCAGCCTGACATTTCCTATTATACTCATTTGAGTATAAGGTAATGCATTCCTTCTTGCAACTAATCCTTGAAGGCCAAGCTTACATGGCTTTTCAGTAAGAATTTTACAAAGAGTAATTCGTAGTTGGTTGGGTAATGAAAGAAAAAATTACCTAAAGCTGCTGGGAAATCATAAATGGTGCATGGGTACATAGTTAGATGAGAACTACTGAATGAAGTTTCTGGAATGGTCATTACAGAATTTGTAGTAGTAAATATCACCATGTAAATCCCGACCTTTCCTCATCCTTCCCAGGGGAACCACAAATACTTTTTATCTAGCCTGTATTTAGGAAGACAGTTTTGGAAACAGGAGAAGAAAAAGTCACCTGGAGATGAGGAGCCACTGAGGCTAGCGAGTGCTCTAGTCTGCTCAGAATAGCAACCCCATTGTTAATTTTAATAAAGGACAGTCTTTTCTCTCACTGCTTTTTCTCTACTGTGTTTCAGCAATGACAAACAGTAACTGAACTGACAGTGTTAGTTATCTGAAATTAAAACAACTGTTTAACACTTAAAATTCAGAGTTTTGCAGCTTTGCAAGGTCCAGCGGATGAACTGGCTGCCATGAAGCTTAATCCTGATTGCAAATGCTCTCTTTGTTCTGGGTTTTCTGCTCATATGCCCATGACGCATTATGTCCCACAGAGAGCCAGTCAGGAAGCATTGCCAGTGTCTGAAGTGCTCTGTGGAAATGGCAGACCACCTCACACAGTTGTCCTGCAAGAAGAGAAACGCCTTCCAAAGGTGGGGGAAAAAAAAGTGCACTAGTTTCATTTCATAACTGCACAGACTTAATAAATGGACAGTGACAACAGCAAGTCAGCCTAGTAGTCAGTGAATGCACAGCTTAGGGCTGTGTGCTGCACAACACACAGGGCACACACTCTGCCCATGGTGGGTGTGATAGGTAAGCAGGACATGCAAGTAAATCTGAAATGCAGGTCCTCTAAATGGCCACTAAATAATTGTGTAGAAGCATGTCAAACAATGAGATGATGTAATAGACAAATGCTTATCATCAATGTAGAGAATCCTAACCTCATTTCACATGTGATTTCATCTTAGGTGACTTCACAAATGTAATTACTCTACCACCTGCACAGCTTTGTATGTTTTATGTGCTTCTTTTACCCCCCAAATCCTGAAGAAATTAGCTAATTTGTTATTCTTCTTGATCAGTCCCAGGTGGATAGTGTCTGTCAGCATTTCCTGATTTACATAACACTTATCATGTTCAAGGCACTTTATAAACACTAAGCAGTTGATCTTCACACCACTGCTGTGTCCTAAGCATTAGTACTTCCTTTTTACTGACTGGAAATTGTTACAGGAAGTCAAAGCAATCCTCACAGTAGCTAAAGTAACACCAGAACTCAGTACCATCCATTATTTTAACTGCTCCTTACACCTCTAGCACATCATACTTTCCTGATGCAAACACATCTACCACACTACCCTTCACTATTTCTTTTTTTCTTTCCCAATGCATGGGAAAAGACAGGTACCTGAGATTAAGATTCACCACAGGAAAATTTGGGATATGTAGAACTAGCTAAAAGTGAAATCCTTAGGAAAGAGTTAGAGGTCTGCCCCATCAGCATGAAGACACTTTGTTTGGCATAGCAGGAGGTATCCTCCTCCTGCAATTCAAGCCCTGGTTACCTCCACAGAGGGTACTTCTGTTGCTGCTTTTCAAAGTTACAGCTGGCCTTCCTGCTTTACAGTGACTAGAGGAGGAAGGTAGCACTGCTGTTCATTGCCCTTCCCTAGTATAAAGGTATATAAGCTTTAGTGCTTCTCATCAAGGCTGAAGGAATTTGTGTTTAATGTCCTCCTCTGAGATAAACACACTCCTCCAAGTCCCACAGAGAAAGCACTGCCTAGCAGGAGGTGTCTCTGATGCAGAGAAGGGGATTCTCCTTCAGAAGTATTCATTGCATTTTACTGTACTCCTTACAGAAAAAAACATTGGGTCAGTTCTAGCTTTTCTGGGAAAGATGCTACTGGAGGTAGCCCGCAGAACTGGGAACTGAAACAGCACACAGTCTCTCATTCCCACAAGACCAGGAGCACGGACACCAGTATACCTTTTCAGAGAAGTGAGATTCATCATTTTTGTGGCCTCAGTGTAGCCCAAGCAAAATTTTTGTTGGCTTCATCTGAACTGGAATTAGCCATTAAGGCCTCTCTACCTTACAGCTCCTGCTCATTCTGCTCCTGTTTGCAATAAAAGAAATGAAAGCTGAAAATGGGCCAGAGGAAATGGGAAATATCTAAAGCCAGTTGGTAGGGCCACCTGCTCAGGAGTGTTCACTGACTTTTGTATCAGGCATGCAGGTTCCTTCTGACTATGCATTATAGCAAAATGATAGGGAAAATAAACTTGTGTGGGATCAAGTTTTTATTAACATACATATATTAACAACCTACATATATTAAATATTGTCCATACCTTTTTGGTTTTCTCTTCTCTGGGTGACTGTTGACTAACCTGTAGGTGTCTCAAGAAATCAGGTCAGTGGAAAACCACAAGTAAAAATGTTTGAGACATGGGTTTGTTCTGTTACCCACGTTTGAAGGGAATGAGATATTAGCTACATTTCATTCAATAATTAGCTCAGACGCACAAGCCAGATACAGTGACATAGCAACGCAATGCATATCAGCAGAACTATGACTGCTCAGTTATGTCAGAGCTCTTCATAGCATATATGTGAATCCTACATAAAGAAATAAGGCATCTAGGCTCCAATACTGAGAAGGAAGTTTACTCCTGCCTACCAAGCTTTTAATCTCCAGAAACATGAAAGGAGACATTATAATGTGACAAAGGAATGACTTCGTGGCACGTGTTGTGCTTCTATGGCACCACTATTAACAACTGATGGCTTAAGTTATTGGTCAGGAGAGTTAAACTATTAAAAGGCTAATTTACATCTCTTTCTTCACTGTGTGACTCAAACCAGTTTTGCAATCTGTTACAGGTTAACTAGCCAGGGTTAGGCAGGGTGGGGCCTGTAGCAGATTGCAAAACTGGTTTATTCAATTCACAGAGTGAGAAAAAAATCCCTAAAATAGGCATTCTAGAAGAAGACTGGATACCTTCCTGTCAATTATGGCACATCATGCAACAAAACAGATTTTCAGGCCCCTCAGCTTTTGCTGCTGCACAGAGTGAGACACCGCATGCAGGTCACATGCAGTCAAAGGCCACCCAGTATTGTGCTGCAGCTGAAGAGCATGCCTTTCTTTTAGCCTAGGGCAATGCTCAGAGGCACACCCTCACCTGCAGCCTCTCTCCTCACCTCCATAACTCTGTGCCAAGTGCAGCTGCTTAATAGATCACAGATCAGACCAACCAGCTGCTTCAAGCATATGGGGTCGTGGAGGAGGGGAGGCTGGAGGGCTGCTCTTCAAATGGGTGACATGCAGGCCTGGAGCTGTCCGGAGATCAACAAGTGATTTCAAGTCAGGAAGCAAAGGCAAAGAGCTGGACTGTTTTCAGCAAAAGAGAAAGGGAATGCAGTCTGCTGTCTCCTGCAGAGCTTTGCTCTTTTTGAGATGGTAGGATGAAATGCAGATGATGAGAGTTGCAGGCAAACCTCGTGGGGTAGGGCTTGTACAACTTCACCGTGGACATGTCACTACTAGACAAGGTGGTGACACGGGTGTATCTGAAAGCCCTCTTTAGATGGTAAGCTGCGGAAGGTGGAATACAGAAAGCACTGGAAAAAACTATTAAATTCTGTCAAAAGGCTATTTTATTAAACTGTTAAAACTTGACAGATGGTTTCAGAATCTTGTACCCTCTCTTGTCATCAGTGCACAATTCTTTTTATTGCTTCCAGATAATTCATATTTTGGCACTGTGCAGCACTATCAGAGAAGGGATGGAACATATGATCTACTTTTCTTTATGCAGCCTTTATCATCATTGTCCTTGAGAGTTTTCCTAGACTACAGCCATAGAAAGATCATCAGAAACCAAGTGCCTCACTTCAGCTTACATTAGTGGACCCTTCATATTGCTCTGGCAATATAAAAAGGTCTTAAAGTTTACGTTAAACCTAATGGGAATCTCACTTTAGCAACCCTTTATGTTGTCATGGCAGTGTAAATTTGTCCCTATATAAATGTAACAGAGCCATGTTCTGAATCTTTATGTTATTTTGCATTATACTGGTGAGACCAACTGGGGAGACACAGGAGCTTCCCTTCAGTGGAAGTTTTTGAGAAGCTAAGATAGACATGTCAGGGTGGTCTGGGAGTATTTGATCCTGCCTCAGTGCAGGGTTAGACTGAATGATCTTCTGAAAGCTCTCACAGTTCTGCAGTTCTAACGGGCTATGTTTCCTAAAGACATTTTCTTTGTGTGTCAGTCAGTGTAGTCTAGCCTTATCCCCAGAACATTACTCCAGCTCTTTGCAAAAGCTATCAGTTTACCCGTCATTGTAGTGAAAATTAAAAAACTACATTCCTGAAATTGGCCTGTTTCCCAACAACATACCAAAGAAAAGCAAACAGAAAAGGTATCATGGATGATTTAGTTAAGTTTGCTTCTTTTGTTTATGCTACAGTGTAAAAATATATTCCCTCCTTGTTCTTCCAAACTGAATTGTTAACTGTGACTCAAAGGACATTCAACTATTTTGCTTTTTAAAAACATAACTAAAATTGCCCTCTTTCATCTTTAAGTTCCTCCAAACTGTTTCATGTCCTGCTCTCTCTAGATGGAAGGCTATTTTTCCCCCCTCAAATACATCAGTTTTAAAATGAAGCTGCTACCCTGGTTTCTGAGCACAGTAGACCCTATTTGTTTCTCAGCAACAACAGTTGGGAAGGGACCTTCATGATTCCTCTCCCCGAACCTCCAGATTTAAGGGTTATAACATCTAGAACCAAAAGTAACGTTCATGTCAAGTCTTCATCCACAGCCCTCCTGTCCCTTTCTCCATGGAAGTGGCTAATTTCAAACCAAAATTCTTTGAATTTCTTCATTCTGCTCTACAGAATAGGCATGTGAATACCTTCACGGCAACCTACAGTGCAGCAGAGAGCCAAGAAAGCAATTTGGCTTGGGTAACAAAAGTCACTTCACTGTTGTTCCACAAAGCTGCTGCACTGCAGGGTAACTAGCCCATGTGGTATTTTGGATTGCTGTGGCTGGGCTGCCTGTGGTACTCAAACAAGCTCTGTCATCCCCTGCAAGCTTGGGTACCTCTACAGTGCCATTGTAGCCCTGCTACCAAGTTTGAGTGATGAAAAAGAAACTTCAGTTTGCATGTGCATTAATGGCATGCTTTTGTAGTGTCACATTCATGACAGGGACGACAGCCCCAAAGGAACTGGACTAGAGCTAGTATTTCCCTTTCCCAGAGTCAGTGAAACAGCTGTTGGTCAGAGCTGCGGTCTGGCTGACTGGTGTAACGAGGGCCTGCAGTCCATAATTTTGCACTGTGTATTTCCTCCCTAAGGAGTCGCATGGCTGGTTTAATGAAATCACACACAAAAAGGTCTTAGTGAATTTCTTAGTATATATCAGAAGAAAACTCAGATAACCTAATTGTGAAATATGCTACTGTGGCCTGCAGAAACCTGGGCTTTATTTCTGGCTTTTGACCAGTCCGAGGACTGACTTCAAACAAATCTTTTAACCCCTTTGTGTTTCAATTCCCCTCACCTGTACAAGAGGGATGCACACCCCTCCTTGCTAATACTATGTGCTGGTGCGGGCTGAGCACATTCTGGGAGCAAGGCTGGGCAAGCCTGTCCTGCTGCTGACCTCCAGCACCTGTTCTCTGGATAACTCTAGAGCTTCAGCTCCTGTGGCAGCCAACTAAGGACCTTTACCAGCACTCTACTCACTAAACAAACATGTCTTTTTATTATGTTGTTATTATTGCAGTTGGTTGACAGAAACCCCATAAAACTTGATGTTGTAAAAAATAATAAAAGCATTTAACATTACAGAAAAGTGATTTTGATACTAAGCACCAAGTTGGCCTGACCTAACAGCATAGCATCACACATAACAAAGCTACCAATGCTCCTTCCATTCAACAAGAGGCTTAGGACACTCTGGCCAGACTCCTTGGATCCCAACATCCCCTCGCCACACACCTTCCAGGAGAAACCCTCAGCGGACCGTTCATCTGCTTTCACTGGAGCTACTTCAGTAGCTTTAAAAGTGGCTCTGGGCTGTGCTGCTCAACTCCAAGTCAGAAGTTGCACTTGATATGGCAAGGGACTCTTTACTCCCTTCCACAAACTCATGCTCTGGACCACGAGAATACCTAGCGGCAACACGGATGTCCCCAGCCTCTGTCCCTATAATGGCTCTATCTGTTCAATCAGTGCAAGCCATTTTGCAAGCTGAGCTCCTAACTTTTAAAATGCTGTGTTGCGTTTGATCTGCAGTTATTTCTTACCTTGGGAAAATCTTTTATAGCATGTAAAATGTTTTGAAAATTAGCAATTTTGTGGGGCAATACAAATTTGCATTTGAGATACTTTAAAATAAATACTTAAGAAAAATATAAATGTTATGTAAAGTTTATTTTATCTTAACTTTTATGACTCTGGATGTCAGGACAGCTGTATTAACTGAATAAAATATATTTTTCAGGGTTAGAAATATATAGCCATCTGTTCAGCTCATAACATGTGTTAATGGGTATCTCAAATTTCAATTCAAGAAATAACCGTCTTAATAAATAACATAACAGCGGGAAACCTGGGTTAACTAATGGAGACCTAGCCATAATGGTACTACATCTGTGTAAGTTAGTCATTACAGAAATATTCAAGTACAAAGTACTTGGTTTAAATGGGATCTTTAGCTAAAAAAAAACATCAGAAAACTGCATTTCCTGGAAGTTTGGGACTATGACTAGGAAGACACCCTAGCCAAAAGATTTCCATCTTTATGCTGACACTCTGATACATTTTACAGAGATGAGATCTTTACTAACAATGTACACACCCAAGCCTCATAAATTTCTCCTAAGGACTTGGTGTGCCAGAGATGACCCTTACAGGTAACTTCAGACCTGCCTGGATTTGAAGTTCAGACTGCTAGCTCTAGAGAAGGAAAACCACCCATGCAAAATGCCTTAGTTAAGACCACCATTAAATTAATCTCCAGTTGTGCAGCCCTTGTAGGACAGCATCCTACTTAAACAGTCTCACTCCAGATAATGGTCAGCTCTGAATTTAATCTGAAAGGTGAGTTACTACTGGACGATAGTACGTTATATTTTCATGTTATCCATAAAGAAAGACAAATTACAAAATAAAGTAAAAGTTTGATCTTTTCATTTCCTTTCTGCTCCAAAATAACAGGCAGTGTAAAAGGCTGTAACTCTAGGTCTTTGCTTGCCAAGATGATGGAAATGTCACCCTCAAGCAGATGGTACTCCTGATGCAGAAGGTCACAGACTTGGAAATTCATTTAAACAGCCCAAAACAAAACCAAGGGAATGACAGGGATAGTCCATTATTATCTTCGAATATTCAAAGGAGGGATGAGGATGCATAGCAAAGAAAAAAAGAAAAAAAAATACCTGTTTTTCCTTGGGTTACCTATAGAAAATGCATTAGATTTTTTTTTTATTTTTTTTTTTAAACAAGAACTAGAGGGGAACATAAACCACCAAATGAAATCATGGTCAGATCCTTGGAATTGAGGAAGATGAGGATCTTATCTGAGTATGAGAAACCACAGAGGATGAAGCATTGCCATAATCAATGATCCTTCACTGGAAGGAAGGAAGGAAGGAAGGAAGGAAGGAAGGAAGGAAGGAAGGAAGGAAGGAAGGATGGATTTTCCACTGCAGGGACACATTCCACTCCCCCACCAACTAACTGGATGCTGGAGCATTCTAGTTGATACTGTTCCTGGTTCGGCCCTGAATTTAAAGACTGAGAAACACAGACACCACTTGATGTCCTCCTCTCCCATCTCCAGCTATCTTTCAACTGAAGGCTTTTAGCAGAATATTTAGAAGACTGGCTCTTCCAGCTCAGCAGACTCGTGAAATCTGATCCTTTGTGGCTATAAAGGGGCAGATGTCATATGCAGAAATTACAAGAGAAGGTTTTATTGTGTGTGTGTGTGTGAAAAGTTGTACTTCTCAGGAGTTAGAGGACTAACACTGCAGAAGTTATAAGAATATGACTGATTTCATAAAGAACATTCACAGGAACTAATTAGGGGGTAACTTATTAATCAAGAAACCTCCAAGTTATGAATGAACTGTCAGTTGCTGTGCCAAGTAACTTGTATCAACAATTATAGTCATAAATGTTCCGGTTAAGAGCACACTTAACAGGACCCTTTCACGGGCTGTGCAGTCTCTGTCACAGGAACAATTTAGTGTTTACTTTGTTTGTGCCAGCTACAGAAGGGCCTGGAAGATCTGTGATCTCTATTCAACTGTGACATGAACATGCACACACCCAATCTTTGCTATTCATTAATAAATTCCCTCCCCAACATTTTAGCTCTTAAGGCTGTGGACAAAATGTAATTCAAGCATATTTTGAAACAGCAAGATCTGAGTTTTCAGAGAGCCTAATAAAATGCTTGTGAAGTGCCCTATTCATATTAATCAGTACCTTCATGGGTCTCACAGTCATGGAACTGATAATTTTTCAACAACATTAAAATTCATTGAATTTTTCATTTGGGCTTTGCCACAGTCAGAAGATATTTTACTTTTTCTCTATATTCTGATGGAATCTCTCAGCAGCTACTTCTATCCCAGCACCCTTCCCTACAAGCAGGAAATCTGTGGGATTATGGTACATCACTCCCACTCTTTCCACTCAGGTAGCTGCATAACTCACCTTTGGCTCAGCCCCTGGTAGTGTGGCCATGCTGAAATTACACCAATAATCTGGATCCCACACCAAAGCTACATCCCCCAGCACCCACATTATGCCTGTGTGTCTTTAAGCTTGCTAATGTATTGGTATTATCACATGACAAATTGACAAACCATCTACCTATGAAAGGCAAAATCAATCAGTATGTTGTATTTTTTCATGAACTCCTTATCACTAGCACAACTCACGAATATCTAAGCAGCTTTAAACAGCTGCACACAAGAGCATGCAAATCTCAAATGCTTTCAAAAATGCACAGCTCCAAACACAGACATGATTCCTGCACAAATAGTCTTGCATAGATTATCAGCAGGATTTGATAATTCTTGCAGACAATAAAAAACATGGAATTGGACTGGAAAGAACAGCTTTCCACCTTAATTTTAAAATACAGTAAAAAGCATTTTTATCTTCCATTCTTGGCTCTCTTTCCCAGATTGCATTTTAAAACTGTACCTTGCTAGGAATCACAAGAAAATAAAAGAGAGGAGAGGAGAGGAGAGGAGAGGAGAGGAGAGGAGAGGAGAGGAGAGGAGAGGAGAGGAGAGGAGAGGAGAGGAGAGGAGACGGAGAGGAGAGGAGAGGAGACGGGAGGGGAGGGGAGGGGAGGGGAGGGGAGGGAAGGGCAGGGAAGGGCAGGGAAGGGCAGGGAAGGGCAGGGAAGGGAAGGGAAGGGAAGGGAAGGGAAGGGAAGGGAAGGGAAGGGAAGGGAAGGGAAGGGAAGGGAAGGGAAGGGAAGGGAAGGGGCATACACTCACCTTACGGCTTCCTAAAAAAATAAACTAGCTATTCATGTGATATTTCCTACATGGTAATATTCAAGGGCTTCCAAAACGTGATTAAAATATTATGAACTGCTTTTATGAGAGCTGAAGTCATGCAAGGAGATTTATACAGGCCATTGCAACCTTCCTATCAACTGTAACTTTGCTTAAGGCTACTGTTTATGCTTTCAGAAAATACTGGAGATATTTAAGGTCCACGGCACCAGAGAAAAAGCAAAGGGCAAAAGGCATCTGTCATGGTACATAGAAAATGAATCCTTCTGGCAAATCCTGCCCAGCCCCAGATTAATATGGATTTACAATTAACATCATCAGTGAATCAAGCAGCATTGTAATTGTTTTTGCAGCTATTCCAAAACTTTCTTCTGCACAGACATAACCTAATTCTAACTTAGTGTGACAGAACAGCTTGACACATTTGTTATCTAAAGACCACTTCAGCCAAAGAACATAATGAAAAAGCATGGGAACTTGACTCAGGAGCAAAGGCTCTTCTTTAATACTTGTTCAAAAAAAAAAAAAAAAAAAGCCTCTCCCCACTACATCCCTCATTATTTTTTATTCTTGAAACTCTAATTTTGCCCCAAGGACTGCTTCAAAAATACATTCTCTTTGATAGGATTGCTTAATACTGCTCTGTCAAGTAGGATTAGAGCCGTCTGAAGGAAAGAACATATTTCTTATTCATTTTCATGACTAATTAGTAAAAATGACTTTTGGAAACCTCAGCTGTAGAAGTATCACTCACCTCTTCTTAACAGTGGGGATTAATAAGCGGCGTGCACTGCTGCTTGATGACCAATGAAGCGGGGGGGGGGGGGGGGGGGGGGCAGCTATGGCTGCAGCCTTCATGCAGCAGCTCAGGTCCCACACGTGACAGGAGCAAAGCTGGCAGACTCTACTCAGCTCATTACTACAGTATCAAAGGCCTACTACAGTGAATAGCCTGCTACAGGAGAATAACCAAGAGTAACCCTGTTCTGGAGTCATTCTTTCAAGTAGTCTTTAGGGAGAAAGATTTGAGTGAATGTTCTGCTTATGTACCACTTGAGGGTGGTGAATAAACCTGTGCCCCAACTTCTGGAAGTAAAATGACAGGAAGATGAGCTGGAACAGAGTAGACATGGCAAAGATTCATGTCACAGAACAAATCTCATGTCCTTCCTTCTCCATGCTATGGCCAGGCAGAGCGAGTCTTATAAATATTCTGCTAAAAGCCTTTAAGTTTCTTCCCTTAAGCTCAATGAATTTGTAGAGACACACAAAGTAAACAGAATGTCCCTGAATCACAATAAGCACTTGGAAGTTGCTTCCATAGTTTGTTCAGTTATGGAGTTTAAGAAAAAACAACTATCACTAAGTGTGGTACAACATTCTCACTGTGTATTACACCATCAATACATGATGGTATTGCTGCTTGTAACCATTTCCAGTAAGGCTGACACAAGATAAAATCATAACCAAGGATCTATAGTCCTCACTAATCAAAAGCAGGATTGTTGTTGACATGCAAACAAAATAATGACTCAGACCTTAAAAATCCCCGATGTTCCTACATTTTTTATTTTATTTTTTTTTTAATGCACAAGACTTTATTTAGAGTTCTTTACATAGGTCCAAGAGTATGGATGGGACATTGCATTTGCTACAGTTGATTTGCTTGAGTGTTTTTATAGTCTGGTACCTAAAACTGTCTTCTCTTCTACATGATGTAGAAAAAACTGGCTTTGGGAAAGAACGTAAGATCAAACTGAAATGAACTTCCCAGCAAAGGCACAAGGGGGTTTTCTGCCAGCTGAGCCCTGCTGGAATGGCTGGGCTTCAAACAGCCTCCCAGATGTCCCACTGAGCCAAGAGGCCACAAACATTCTCCTGACTTCCTCTGAAAACTGCATCTCTAACTTCACAGTAGAGCAAGTAATAAAATCCACTCCTCTATGGCAAAATGGGACCTGATCATATATTTCTATTGTTTATTTCTCTTTTCTGAAGCTCTGTCCTGAAAAATGTCTTCTGAGCTTGATAATAATATTGGTTCTGCTTGATAATATTTCAGGACTTTTGCAAAAACCCCTCAACTAGAGCTGAGCTGTGAAAACCCTAATTTTTCCAAAAATGCAGCAGAGTATGATGTGCTGCCATGTCCACCAATTGTGAATAAGATTTTTCACCAGCTATACAGATTGATTTAATACTGCTGCAACTATGAGACTCTGAAAAGCACAATGGGACCTTCAGGACTCTGCAAGCCTCCATGATGCTTCAAGAGGAACACTCTATGTCCAGATTTCTCTCTTAGCACTAAATCCACCACAACAGGCCTAACAGAATCTGTGACAGCTTCAGAGCAATTCTGTTCCTGAACCAAAGTGCTGGCTCCAAGAAGGTGAGAGCTTGAACCACTGACAGGAAGGGGACAGGAGTTATTCCCTGATTTCAACATGCACAGCCATGACCACATCTGCAGACCAAGCATAGGGCAGAGCATCAGGCATAGATGCTACACATACCCCCATACCCAACGTGTTCAGCAGAAGAGTCCCTTCACCTGTCTTGCTTCATCAGTGTTTTGGAACAGCAGTGAGATGAGAAACACTGAGCTTGGGAGAGAGGTGGCTTTAAGGATATTTCTAGGCAGGCCTTTAAAGCCCTTTTCTTAGCCATGCCTCCGTGGATGTCAGTGAAGACTACTCTGAACAGTCAGTCATAATCATCCTTCCCAGGGTCAATTCAACAGATTGCAGGAAGAAGGGACTCAGCTCCAGATTCTTCTCAGAGCTGCACAAGTTTCCAAGGCTGAAAGGCAGCATTTTACCTTTCCCCAAAATACTGGAGCTACTCTGAAGAGGTTACTGCATAAACCCTTTGCTAACCTGCCAGCATAGAGCAAAAGAACATCCATCAAGGCCGATGTCAGTAACCTCATCTCATAGGGCTCTCTGGAAGAGCCAGCACCAGTGGAAATGTGGCTTGCTTTGCTCTGTTTGGTTGCACACTCACTGTGGATCACGCGAATGACTCTGACCTTACTGCTGTGGGAGCACAACTGGCTTCCTTCAAGCTCGCTGCTTAATTCCTCTGTATTAAGGCAGAGGGTAGCCCTCCCTCTTGACAGATATGCTGTTGTCATGAGGCTGCTGTGGTGCAGGATAGTTGTGCTGTCTAGGGGGCTGTTGGCAGGTCCTGGTTCTCCACGTGTGTATTAGACTAACACGGGTGCACGTGGAGGGTGATGAAAGGGCAAGGATTTTGCAGAACACCTTATGAATGTCATGAGGAGTTAAATGTTAGTTTGTGGAAATTCAGAGGGTTTGTAGTCCATAGATGCTAAAGGGACAATCTAGAGGTCTATGAAGGAATGAAGGCTTAGTCCTCCCCAATATTTGGGCACCTACAAACTTACTAGCAGGCATTAGGCCTTTGAGGATGTAGGACAACAGTTCAGATTCATTTAGTCCAGTGCCCACCACAGTCCTAATGCTTCAAGTTTCTGGTTGACTAAGCCCCAGAACAAGGCAGTAAGGAATGCCTCGCATTAGCAATCAGGTGGATGTACCTGACAAGTCCAAGTAAATTAACCATGGTCATTGTAGAAACAGAGTGATAATTTAAAGAAAAAAAGTCATCTTATTGCCACTGACATGGTTCAACGCCTTCACTATCATCTGTATTTCATTTCTGAAGTCACAAGTGGTCCTAACTGATGAACATAACCAATCAAATACTTCTCAGAATATTTCACTGATAATAATGTATCTGTCTGGTTTGTTGCTGCAGCCAGAAGCAGATCTGTATAAGACTAATAATACAATGAATGGGTGGTACCAAATAAAGTTACAATGGTAATTAAAGACACAGATAGATTTAGCTGTGTAGGTTTGGTTATTAATCTTCCAGGTAAGAGGCAGTTAAACTTCTGTATTTTGAATTTGATTTTGGTTTACAATGGAATGAATTTGAAAGTTCCATTGGTGGTGTTTATCAAAAAACTTCCAGTCTGAAGCACATGATTAGCATAGGGCAAATGTTCTACATTGATATGCATTTGTGATTACATCAAAGATTTTCTTTAAATCAAGATGCATTCATGCCCACACATTCTCTATCTAGCCAATGAGAACCAGTCCTGTGGAGTCAGGTAAGCCACTTTGAGCTATCACATAGCAGAAAAGTTTAATCTGCATTACAGCAAACTGCCAGGCTTTAGCAAAAAGCAGTTCTATCATGATGCATCCTGAACTACAGATACACCTCAGATGATCTCTACAGATGTCAAATCGCGAGTAGTCTTGATTCGGATATCCCATCTGTTCAAAAGTCTACCACATTTCTTCAGATCTTTGGGTCCATTAAAAAAAAAAATCTCTTTTGTTGCCTCTTTTCCCCTCCTCGTCCTTCTCCTCCAACATATCTCCTTTGGCATGTAATGCCCACAAATGAGTTTGGGACAGCTTTTACGAAGGAATCCAATACTGAATGCTGTTCTGACTCACCATAAAAATAATATTCCTCTCCCCTCCTTGCATGGTAGCGTGCACTCTTTATTTTGTAATGCAAAAGTCCTGAGCCAAATTCATCCCTAATGTAACTCTGCTGAAATAGATGAAATGATTCCAATGATTGGTTTGTCTCTCAGTTTGAATATCCAAAAAGCTCCTCATCCAGCATAAAGTAGAAACTTGGTATACACTTCAGTGTGTCAGGCAGCCTAGTTATTGCAGCACTGTATTTGCTTTTGAATAGGTTTATTAACCATATCCGTGTTACCTCAAATCTGGATATTGCATTTGCTATACCAAGAAAATTAGTTTTACTACTCGAGACAGTGAGTGCTGAGGCAGCTGAGGTTCAGCATATGATAATAGTATGACTGTCCTCATTTAAAGAGATAGTCAAACCTCTAATAAATTTTTTGTTTTTAAAAATTTCCTCTAGTAAAATACATGTAACTACCATGTACTATTGCCATCTAGTGGAAAGGTAAGTAAGAACACAGGTTTCCTTCAATTTAATAGTTCAGACTTGCTACCCATGATGATCATTGATGATTATTTTAGGTAACTTGTAAAACCTCTAGAAGGCATGCTGTAAAGTCCATACATCTCTCAATTCCCTGCTCTCAGGGAAATCAACAGCTTCCCATCTAATTTATCTCTTGGTATGGTAAAAAGAAGTGTTTGATTTCTGTTAACAATCTTACTGATACAGTATGTTTCTTCAGAAACAGAGGAAACTTAGTTTGTCTTCTTATCTTTGACTAAATATAACATTCACTAAATTGAAATATAGCATGATATAGCATGTTAGTGGATCGTATAATCATAAACATGTATTTCAGAGACAATTGCTGTGAAAGGGCAGCACAGCAGAAACAGAAATAATTCTGTATTAATGCATCTTCTCCTTGCCTTGTCTAAAACATAAAATTAACACAGCTTTTTGCAATTAAAAGCATATGCAAGATTTGGGCAGGCTGGCAGATTAAGCATTAAATTGAGGAGCCTCTACACAAAAACTCTGGTCAGGCTAAAAGACTTATTTCTTGTAGCCATTTGTTTAATGAGCTTACATCTGCTGTAACATTCAAAGAAGTCAGTAGAGCTCAAGTGTTTGACAGCTGCTCCTAAAAAAAAGAAAAAAGAGGATGCGCTTTGCTCATCTTCCTCACAGACTTTAGATAAGAATGAGAAATGTTGCAGAGATCCCCTGGAAAGCCTCAAAGGCAAAATACATGATATCTAGATTTACTAGATTCCTGATCATTTACAGTTCACCCTAAAACTCCCACACATTTGTTTCTTAATGTCCCTCATGCTTCGTTAAACCTCACTGCAGCAATGTTCCCATAGGAATGTGGCCACTTGCCAGACTCTCTCATGAACATTTCATTAATCTTCTTGGCTCTCATACAAACTACAAAACATTATTTGTTAGCAATTTAACTGTTTTGCTTCCAAATGTGCCAGAAATGTGATCTTTGCTATGCTTTCATTCAAGAAAACATGTGGATAATTATATAGTAAATGAAATGAATTTTTTTTTTTTTTTTTTTTTTTTTTTTACATTTAGCAAGACACAATGCCAAGAAAGGTAAGCTGATTATATCGTGTTTCTGGAATTAATTCTCATGCTATCCTAAACCTCCAAATCATTCTGAAATGTTAAGATCTAACTCACATTTAGTAAAATACATTTTATGTACAGGTTTCTTTTAATATATTACACTATGATCTCTGAACTCTTTAATTATCCAGACCACATAATCTGCGTACTTCAGATAATAACTTAAGAGAAAATGCCAAACATTTCTATTTTCTGGCAGTCTGGCCTGATCCAGGTCCAGTGATGTTGAGAAAAGACTATCACTAGCTTTGCAATAAATATGAAGAGTCAGCATGTAATGCTTTGAAATCACACAACTTACTAGGGAGTAGGAAAACAATGATTTATAGAAACACAACTTCATCCTCTGCAGAGCAGGGAGGACTTAATTCTAAATATACTGATACACAACTTTTATTTCACAAGAGAAAGCTTCTGAGCGGTGTCAGTGCCTAAAGCTGTCCTCAGGTGCATACAGCACTAATAGTAAAGAAGCAGATTTTATCAATCCATTTGGGCTTAAAAGAAAACAGCATCATATGGAGAGACATGCAGATGCAACTCAGCTTCATGTGAGACGTGCGATCTCTTCATTTTCCAATTTTGCAGCATATGCAAATAATAACCATAATTAATATATACCAATTCCATGTTGGTGGGTTTTGGCATCTAATCTTTAAATTCAGTCAAGTCCTCAAATCCCATTTTCACATTGCAACAATGTGATTATTTTCAACAATGTGCTTCCACGGCACTGTATGCAAAGTGGTATGCATGTGCAACTCTGGGCTGAAATGAAAAGTAAAGAGTGAATAACAACTGTAACAATTTAAAAGGAGAGGATCACAGAACTAAAGTGAGGGGAATGAACAACAGCACATTTAGAGGTCTTTCTGTTTTCTCTTCTGACTTCTGTAAATGCACAGAAGAAACCAAAACACTTGGGATGTATCCAAACTCAGGCACTTTTGAGGTTTTCCCAGCACTCTTCTGCACTCTTCTTCAGCACTCTTCTTAATATTGTTCTGCAATGTAATGGGCAGAGAAATGTTCTCCATATTGTGCAGTCACTAAATTGCAGTCTGGGTGAACAGACACGTATTTGACCAGCAATGAATGAAGCAATGGCCACAGGTTGTTTGCTGGGTCAAAATTTGTATTTTTTTTTCTTAGAACAACCCTTAGATGAGAGGAAAAGGTTTTGTAAATTTATATTGCAGAATATGCTGGATTCTGGCAAAACCTGACGGATAAAACCTCACTGATTGTGGCAAAACCTGACTTGATTCATTCAATCCTACCTTTTACAATCATAGCAGAGAAAGAGTGGGTCTGTGTTTCAAGTGTGTTCACAGAACATGAGGGTGAGAATAGAAATAAGATCTATCAGCTTTTGTGTGCAATAAGATAAATCATTCAAAGCTTTTAATATTGCTTGGAGAAAAGTAACAGGAATGACATGGTGCTTAAGATCATTTGGGAAATAGTTTTTTGGTGAAACAATGGCATGATTAGTTAGTTACATAATTTCAATAACTTGGATGCTGGGTTGATCAAAAACATAACCAGGAAGATGGAGCACCAAAAAGATGAGGTAGGTCATAAGGTATGGTCAGATGATGGAGGGTTTGGGAACTGGGCATTTCTGGAGGGTTAAAGTAGGTAGGAAAAAGTTGGTGGAAAGGCTCATATAAAATTTCATGACAGTCAGTGAAGGAGGAAATAACCAATGGAGGGTGCAAGACACCCAGGAAAGTATCTGTTGTTCTTTGACAGAGATGAGAGCTGATGCAGCTCTTCTAGCATTGGGCTGCACGCACTCAGCTACAGTGTTTCAAGAGTTAAAACTAGTTCAGAGACAAGCACATATGTAATTTGCCATTTGGAATGAGCATTCCCAATTTAGCTTTCAACTGGTGGCAAATCCGAGTCATAGAGTGAGATGCCAAATATTAATTTAGGCAAAGCTATACTACTATATAGTCTTGGAAGCTGTATGACTAGAAGTCAATAGAGTATAACTGACCTAATTTCTTATTTTCATTTCATAACTAAAAACAACTCAAGGGAACCCTGAACACAGAAACTTGCTCAACCCACACCATAATTGGACTGTTTGATTGAACTAGCTGGTTGGCTAAAATTGAATCCTAATTAAAATGTAAGACTTCTTTTCCAAGTGGCAAAGCTCTTCTCCCTGTAATTCTTGAGTCCATCCGAGAATTACAGTGTAAAGAGAAGACCAGACCATGCACAGTGTCAGATAGCCTCTGTTGTTCCCCCCAAGTTATAAATAAATATAGGATACTTACAATGCTCTGTACTAGACAAAGCCAAGATCAAGGTCAAGTGTCACAGTCCTCCCTGAAAAGAATTGCAGCATGCAACGTAATCCTACATACTCTAGCAATATGTAGTCTAAATAGAAACGAACCGGACAGCACTGGATTGCGGGTGGTGGAACTGTACCAGACACTGGGAATTTTATGTTAATTAAGAAATGCTGATTAATAGAGAATGGGAAGTTTTAATAAGCCAGCAATAAAAGAGAAATTGTGTTTAAATTACAGGCATGTCTTGATTCCCTGGAACAAATCTTATGATTTTTTATTGTGGGAATTCACCTAACGGAAAATTTTGCCAGACTTAAGCCAGCATGTTTTCTGTTGGTGTTACTCACTGTGGTTTAACTCCCTATTCCTGAGGTCTGTCTGGGTAGCTGGGCCATTGGGAAAGGGGACTAAAAAGTAGCAGAAGTTACAGTCTCAATGCCAAAACTACTGGGTAAAGTTGACTCATACTAGAGGACGGAAGAGAGGATCAGAAGACTTCTGGACCTTAAGTCTCAAGGTATGTGCAAAAGACCTAGCAACACAAGATAGTCGAGCTTATTTCCTGAAAGTGCTCAGAAGGACAGCCAAGGGTCTGCTAGCAAAGGGAATAATACTACAGGGGCTGGGACTATAGTGCCCAAGCGAGATCCATCCTGTTTCTTACATCAGGGTACAATTGCATTCAGCTTCTTCCTGCTTCCAGTAGTACAACTATACATAACTTCCTTAACCACAAAGTGAGGGAGAGTCCTGGATCTTTTCTGTTACTGAGTGCACACAGCAACAAGGATATCCTGAGATTTTCATGCAGGTTTCCTTGTAGGTATATTACCCAAAGGAGGTACACCTGACTGAGAGAAACTTGGCCATTATTATCCTATATTCACATTGTGCTCTGCATCCTGGTGGATCATACAAGACTTCGTCTACAAATTACATAAAGCAGCTCTGTTCAATGGGGGAACATTATTATATGCATAAAACAGCTATCCATCCAGTTTTGGTAACCGGACCTCAAACAATATGGACATAGAAAATCTACCATCTCCAATGAAGAATGAAAAGCAAGGTCTAGTTATCAGCAATGGAATTACAAAAATTAACACTCGAAACTTTCAACTGAGGAATATGTATGTTCTGAAAAGCAGGGTAACTGTTCAAAACATCAGTAGCCAAGTCTGTGCCCTAAATCTGCCTACTACCAACTTGGTAACTTCCCATAGTGATCTGAAAGTGTGTACTGTAGCAAATTTACTGCCAGACTGTCTTTCTTGCACAGGGTGAAAACATCCCTGCAAGACAGAAGAATCTCTGATCTGGACATAGAGCTCTGGCTAAATGAAACTGAGTCTGATACGTGCCTCAAATTTCTTTGCTTTGATGGAAGTCCTAATGTCACCACTTAGGCAATGAGAAGCCCGGTTAGGGCTTTATCAGGACTAACTGGCGGCAGGCAGAGTTGAAGGCATATCTTGATTAAGTGCTCTAAGCAACTGGAATTAAACTGTGAGACTGCAGAGTCTAGGAAGTAGTGGTCCACATGCCAAGTTTTCATTTCAGAGCCACTCGAACTAAGCCCCTTTTAAAAATCTGACTTTTTCCCTCCAGCTCTTTTCTTCATGCTACAAGTAAACCCATGGAACCTGCCAAAGTAGAAAACTAACTTAATAGTCACAGGACAGTTGGTAGCACATGGAGCATACTCCTGATTAATTTATCTGTCTAGGTTATCTTATGGCCAGCTGCCCCACCCTTATTGTGTTACATAAGGATTCTGCAAACTATAGTGTTCACACAAAGATATTTCTTTCTCTTCCCCTTACCCTCTGCTTTTATTCTGAGTTTACTTCTTTAGAGATAGATAGTGTTCTTGTGGGAAGGCTCCACCAGGTACCTGTGCGCCCGCTTCTCGTTTGCATTAAGAGTTCCTACAGTGACACGAAGAAGTTTAGTGTTAAGTAAGATTCAGGCCTTGATTTCTGTGAGGGTCAGACAGGCGTGGGCTATTGTTAATGTGATTTTTTTATTATTATTATTTCTTTAAAATTGCGTAAATACAGTTTGTACTGCTTCTGTTTTGACAGGCTGTACTCAGTAGGGGCTCAGATTACCCTCTCTGCAATTTACACATGAGAAGTTTATTTGGGTTTGGTATTGCTCTGTTAAGAGAAGGCACAGTGATTCAAATACAAGTACTGATAGGGATCCTGAGCTATTCAACCTTTACATTTGAGAGATAGAGGAAAAAAGTTCCCAGATAGCAAAATTATGAAAATCACAAAGGGAAATGCCATCTAATATTGCACTTTTGGGCTCCTCTGCTGAAAATACAACAACCACAAAAATGTTTTCCACTCATCAGAATCAAGACTAGGTCTAATTTTCCAATGTGTTAAAATTGTGCATTTCTTTTTTTTTTTTTTTGTTCTCTTATAGTTTACATGGTAAAAAAACAAACCAGATTAATTACAATATTTTAACAGTCTGTCAAATAAGGCACTTCTGTTGCTTATTTATTGACGTAATGCATTCATGGGCATCTCTTTCTGTAGTATTATCTCATAAAAATACACATGTAAGTTTAGTACAAACCATAAAAATGTATTGTAGACTTCAGCTAATCTGGTATCTTTCATTTGCAAGAAAGATTTGGGTGGAGGCCAAGTTAATTAAAACCAGAATAGAAATGTGTTCTATTCATGAGTCATATACCTCTGACTCACAATAGAGTCTGTGCAGCTAATGGGTTAATTTGTCCTGATAACACAGAAAAAATGAAGCTAGAGGTTATGACACTGTTTGAACTGAGTGCTGGTTTCAGGCAGTAGATGTAGAAGGTTTTTATGCAATTACAGATACAGATCTGCTCTAATGATGTTGTTTCTGTCTATTCAAGTGCCACTGCAAACTGTTCAGAAAGATCTGGAGGTCTGGAAGGCTTAGAAATCCAGGATTGACACCTTCCTTACTTTATTACTGTAACAATATACACGTTAAAGTGTTTGAGCTACTACCACATAGACAAAAGTCTAACTCACACATATGGAACTTGTAATGCTGTAAATCACCTCCTAGATGATGGCCCTGCAGTATTTTCATGGGCCAAATTCCTCCCCAAGCAACCTAACAAATGCACATACTTATTTGCTTCAGTGGCTTGATGCTGAGCACCTAGATATGTTTACCACATGCAGTGTGGTAATCTTTTAAGCCTTTGTAACACCTCTTGTCCCTTTTTTCCTAAGGACTGGCATTCCACACAAGCCTCATTAGTAACTTTCTAGCTCCCTGTTTTACACCACAACATAAAGACACACACTAGGTACTGAAAGAGGAACTTGATTCCTAATCCATACCTATCATAATCTTCTGTGTAAAGTACATTTATAGCTTTCCACCTCCCACATTCCTGCAAGACTGTGAGCTTTTCAAGTTGAGGACTCTATCACAGCATACGTTCACAGAACTGCTAGTGCAACAGACCCTGAAGGCATGGATATGAAACAAACAGCAAGCACACCTGAGTTATATCTGCCTAAAACTTAGTGCCAAGGTTGAAAGTAGACAGCAGCATTCTGCTACTCTGCAACAGATTTAGTTATCTGATCTCCAAGGGCCTCACAAGACAAGACATAAATTATCCTAGTTTTTCAACCCTCATGCAGGTGAAACTCTTAATGAATACAACACTGGACAAGAAGCATATATCTTTTATGAGCTAATTTACGAAGTGGCTGTCAGGGATCCTTTGAGGAAAGCAGGCCTTGAAGGTAATGGTTTTGAGGGGGTAATTACATAGGATAGTGCTTGGATGTGAAGACGATATAATGCAGGCCTTGGTGTAAATGAGACTGGGTCTTCCCACGGTGGTATGGATATTTACCCATTTCTAGGTAAAGCAGACTCGAAGAAACCACAGAGGACTTTTTTCACATATTTGAAGTTAATTCAGTATTTTCCTGAACTGGGGCTAAAGCCTTCAGCACCTTCCAAATTTCAGACTGTGCACAGGAATATAACATACTCACCCCTTACCTAGGTGTTGTCATCCAATACAAATAAATAAATGTTACATAAAAACAAACAAAAAAGGTTCTGGTCACAGTGATTTCACCCTACCCTTACCCCTTGGACATAATTTAATAGTTCTCATCTGTACGACTAATATAATAGTTATAAGTTTGGCATGTGATCCAATTGACTAATCATTCAGAGACATAACTACAGTCAGTACCATTCATTCCTCCCAGTATCACAAGTCCTAAGCACTGAATAGTGCTGATTAGTCACAGCTGAAGACTTTAGAGCCCCAACATGCTTGTTTAGTATTAATTATTTTCACTGAATTGGAATAGTGCAAACATCCAAGAAGAAGAAATAGTTAAAAGATGTTTTCAGGCTTGTACCCTATAAAATTAAACCGAACCAAGTAGGAAACAGTCTGTGCGGTCTGCCACAACATGGAGATCTCAGAAGGAAAGCAGAAGATGCTCTCCCTTGTTTCCTTCCCCAGTTAATGTAAGTGGCATGGCCCTAGGCAGATTTTCAGCTCCACACACAGAATACAGGCACCAAGGTTGCGATTCTGGAAAATCTATTCAAACACCACCTTCCCCTGAAGGCGTCTACATTTTTATTTGAAAATTTCCTAGCATTTTATGCTTGCACATGTTCAGAGCTGACCCAATCTCAATGGGACTGAGTAGTTCTAGTTTTAATCTAAATGGAATCCAAAAATGAGATGCAGCACTCAATACAATACTTGCATTCAGAGAAGGCCCAAGAAACCTTAACTGACTTGACAGACAAAATGCAGTCATGTCTGTCAATTTCCTTAAACACAGCTTGTAGATGAGGGAAGCAGGGGATGAAACTACTTGCTTTGGTGAGGAAATGCACACCTAACTCAGGCTGCAGGTTGTGCAGGGTAGCAGTATCTTCACTTGGGGCTGTTTTGCACACAAAATAACAGCAGAGTCTTGTATAAAAACTCAGCAGTAACTTTCCATTGAAACAGACATGACGTTAGTTCTGGTCCCTCTTCAGAATATTTCAGTATTCTAGCACCCTTTAATAGTTTAAAATACAGGGGTAAGCTTTAGAGGAGGCTCCGAAGATATATTCTTCCCTCAAAACCTTTTCCACCTTTTCAACATAACCACCAGTTATGCTCCTTCTTCTGCTCTTTTTCCCTCTTTCAGTTAATGTGGAATTATTTTATATATAAAGGTGCAACTGCAGCTTGGAAGTGAACAATGCCCTGCCAACAACACTAAAAAAAGTTTATCACCTTAAATTCATATTGCAGGTTACAGTACTCTTCTAAAGAGAAGAAATGACTCCCGTGGGTGCAGAAAGGCATTGAAATCCATGTCTTTCACTTTCTAGGTGATTAACAATGAAGAAATTGAGGTAGCTAGACCATCACCTTTTTATTGTACTGCAATATATGACTGCAAGTCTACTTGCTCTTCAGGACAAAACCCATAAAATTTGCAACAAAACTTGGGACAAAAGCTGGAAGTGCATATGGTGGGGCTTAAGACTGTGGATCCAAAGCAGATATACTTCTTTCCAGCTCTGAGTAATAGTGCTGGGATTGAAGAATGGCATTAAAACTCACCCTGTCCTTAGTGCTCCCTGTTGATTAGGCAGCTCTGCTTGGTAGTTTCAGCTTTACAAACAGACTAAAGATCAAACACCTGCTTCTGGATTCATTCCAGTAATTCAGTGGCTAAAAACGTTGATCTGTAACACTTTAGATGCCTATAGTTTTGACTGGTTCCAAGTTCTGCACTGAAGCTCCTGCATTAAAGGATCACAACAAAAACAAGTTTATAAAAAATTGATGTAAAATCTTCCTAGATGCAGTTATTTTTTGAAATGGGCAGTTTAATTTTGATAATTTTAACATTTCACTAACATTTTCTTAAATTTTAAATAACAAAACTACCCTGAAGAAAATTGTATTATAACCAGCTGAAAAATCCTCCCTAAGGAGCTCAACATAGCAATATTAAAGCAAAGGCATGCTTTGCCATTTTGAGTCAAATACAAAATTTTCCTGACCTGCTGCTGTTAATCATTTTGAGCATATGCTTACATGTCCGTTTCTGCCAACCCACTTTCAGCTGTCACCAGCCCCCACAGAAAATAATAAACACCGAGTACACCCACAAGGAAGTAACTGAGAATGGCTTAGATGCATAGAGAGGTCTGGAAGTTCTGAGAACATAAAACCATACGGCCTTCCTAGCTTTTTTCATATATGTCATACTTTGGCCCAACAACAACATACAGTGTTGAATTTCAGGTGCAAATTTTATTGTGGATCATAACAAAAGTTTCAGAAGAAAAAACAAAGGAAAAATCAGCAGTGGAGTGTCACTTACTTACAGAGTACGTAAAAGAGATTCT
This sequence comes from Cygnus atratus, assembly GCF_013377495.2. Taxonomy (NCBI): domain Eukaryota; kingdom Metazoa; phylum Chordata; class Aves; order Anseriformes; family Anatidae; genus Cygnus; species Cygnus atratus. The sequence goes on from NC_066366.1 coordinate 593,375, forward strand.
GTGAAAGCTACTAACTCTGGAGTTGAAAACAACAGCTTAATTTAAACTAAGCATTATTTTCAGATACACACCTTAAGAAGTGAATTTTGCAAATATTGTTTTTTCTTGAATTTGATCTTAAGATTTGGAAGCAAATATTTAAATGACACATTGCTGCTGTGTAGCACTGAACTATTAAACAGAAAAAAAATTCATTATTACTAAAAGAAATAGGCACACAGAAAATATTGTCAAAATACGTTAACATTAGCCCTAGTAAATGTCAAATGACTCAAAAAATCTTTGGAATATCTGTGGTTGTTGAGGTATGCAAAATTTTTTGGAATTTTGATGTTACTATCTCAATTTTTCCTGTGATACAATAAAAATCATACTTAAAACTAATTATAACTTCCTACAGTTGATTTCGTCTGCCTTTACTTGTACTTTAAAGAGAAAATCCACATTCATTCTCATAGTAAAATGGCAAAGGTAACACTACAGAAAATCCTGCAAGAGGTCTTTCAAGGCACTGTTCTCTTTTTGGGTGTTTGGCATACACACAGGCCATGCATGGTGGCTGTTATGCTGGGAAGACAAGAACAACATAACCTAGACCTAAAGCTAGTATATAGTGTATTAAATACCATAGGTATCTTTCTCTAATGAAATGAAACTCATCACTTCTAAAAGCCATTCTGCTTTACAATATTGTGAATTGCAGTAAGGTATCTGCAAAATTAAGCTAAGATAGGAATTTAAAAACATACTTCATGAAAATGAGTACGGAAAAAGGTCAACCAGGTATCATTTATGTCAATCAATATAGTTTGCCTGAATGCAAACCATTCCCAAATACTGTAACCCTCTGTAAAAAAGGAACAAATGCTCTCTTCATCTAATAGCACTGATTTACGTGCCAACAAGCAACTTGGTCCACTGTCAACAGAAATAGATGAGGACCTTATCCAGCACTTGCTGGTCCACTTGAGCTCCTTAACTATGTAGCTGCAAGAGCTACTGCTCCCCCTGTAATAGGGAAATATCTACTGACTAAGAGATGTGAAGAACTACATATCCTGCAGTCAGCTCATTCAATAGGAGACTCAGTGAGTCCATACTTCATCAGAAACACAGAGCACTACAATTGGGCCTGATGTGTGTGTCTCAGGTAAAATCAAAAGGATTTCTTTGATACCTTCTTCTAGGGCCTGTTCTTTATGGCAAATAAAAGCCAGTCAGCTTAGAAAGAAACATGGAAGGAGCTGATCTTAAGATATTAGGATTTTAGATAATTATTTTGACATCTTTTTGATATACTAAGAATCTGTAGCTCCTCTCTGAAAAACTAATTTCTGTGTGGTTGACAGAGCATAAAAGAATCCATCAATAGGGAGTTGTTGCCCGTCTCTAAACACAAAACAAACCCAGCTACCATACTACTGCGATGGCAAATAGATGGATTAGAAGTAAGGGAAACACAGAAAAATGTTCTTTTGGCAGTTTCATAATGCCCCATGAACAGAAATGTTTACTGTCTTTCAGTTCCTCATATCAGGCTAACAACTTCCTGGTTTTCAAGGGTCTCAGCAACCTGTGGGCCTTCAGATGACAGAACACTACAGACACAATGGCCAGGTGCATGAGACCCAGATACCACCATGAGATCTTAAAGGCAGCCCAAAGTGCTGAGATAGCACCCTCAAGATCAGTGGCTTCCTCTGGAGTCAGAGAAACAGGCTTCTCCAGGTGACTGTTCATATCTTACATGGGCTAAATCCATCGATTTGGATCTATTTAAGCATTTAAAGTCATTATAAATAAGACCAGGATTGACCTAAAACTTAAACAACTTCTATCCTAACATAAATTGTGAAAGCAATTCTGTAGTCATTTGTACATTGACATACATACTGTGTAATGACAATACAAGCATCATAGGTGTGAGCAGAATTTGGCCCAACTAATGTAACATTTTAGTTCCCTGCAGGAAGGCGCTGGCCTACACTGATTGCTGAAGAGCCAACTACCTACAGTAGTATTCTATATTTCTATAATATTCTGTATCAAAGCAATAAATATTAGATATAATCTGTATATTAGATTTCATATTTATTTGATAGCTATTTAAATCTATACTGTCAAAATATAAGCAGTGAGCCACTCCTACCTGGCAGCATACACTATTTGTGTGAATGTGTTAAAACTATCACATGGGCCTATATTTACACAGGGCACTCTTGATTATATAGCACTTATAATTTACGTAAATTCTTACTATAGGACAGATATTTGTGTAGCGGTTGGATGTTGTTTAAATGTTTCCATGATTCTGCATAATTGCATTTCAGCATGAGCATTTCACAATTCTGTGTTAGTTTTAAGTTTTTTACAGGTGGAAAATTGAGTCTAAGAGACTTCAAAATCTCCAATACTGTTACACCAATATAACACAGAAACACGTTTTCAAGTCCAAGCAAAAAACAGTTTCACTGTTCCTAACCTTTTTCTTTTGCATACATAAATCTCCTCTTTAAAGAAAGTGCACTCCTGGAAACCAGGACAATCAAAATATTTTGGCATTGCTAAGACTTTAAAGAGTGTTGTTTCAGCTGAGGAGGATCTGCAGAAAAAAACATCATATATTTGTTAATGAACTACTACAATTACTATAATCTAAGTCTGCAAATGGAAAACTTACATGTCAGACATTGAAATAGGCTGAAATTGCTGCTGGTATACATGAGAAGCTCCATCTCATTTTGCTCAAAAAATACTTGGTTAACTCCTATTGTGCAGCTTCTCAGAACGATCAGTAATATTAAAGATATAAAGCAAACGTTCATTTTGACAAAGGTCCAGTTATTTACCTATCATAAAAGGCAAATAATCATTTTCTGTACCTCTAACTTCAGAAACTCAGTTAAAAAAACATAGAGGTAAACAAATATTTTAATGAAAATATTTAGAAGGTATGTGACAGTAAGATATCAACTTCTGAGTTCAGAGAATATCCTGATATTATCCTTTGAATTAAGTAATGACTTTTCTTTGCAAAAGTTGGTATTTCCTTATTGAGATTTATTTATTTACAGAAAAATTTCTGTAGCCCTCCAGCAGAAGTCAATATCATCTTGATATTTAACATAGTTGATGTTCACCAAAGACAGAATGTAATTGCTTCTCTTCCCTTTATGCTAATGTTGCACTGGAAAGCACTAATTAAAAATAGAAGCCCTAAAAACTGAAAAATATGTTATGCTTTGTATGATAAGTAACATACAGCTGTTACATACTGTTCTTGCCAGCACTACATTTCTTCAGACCAACAGTCTTAAGAGCTGACAGACTTCCTTTCCCTTTCACCTATACTAGTTTTGCCATAATTGGATGACTATTGAAAAGTCTCTCTCCTGCACTAAGCAGTCCAAAGACTTCTAAACAGTAGGCCAATAATTTCTGCCTAAGGATTTTTTTCCTTACTCTGTAACCCACGATCCCAAGAATCTTTGATTGCATTGAAACGCTTCTCTTAAAAAGGTATCTAAAACTAACATTAAGACTTCTAACAAATGATTAATTTACTCCTCAGCTTATACCAGTGCGGGTTTTAATGATTTATACTCATGCCAGGCAGTCTCTACAGATTCTTCATGGAAACATAACTGGTGCTTGACAGCAGTCTAAGGGAAGAATCAATTCCCATTTGTCTTTTATGTCTGTTAAAAATAAAACTAAAACCAAACAGGTAACAGCTTACATTTGGTCATGATTAGAAAAAAATATTCTTTATAGCCATATAAAATGACCAAAAAAATCTTACACTGTAACAGAATCTTTGCAGATGGGAGTAGTTTTGACCTAAAAACAGTGCTTTTATATCTGAAAGGCTACAGGAATGTTTCTGGAAAATATATATTATTCTTTATGTTGGACATTAAGCAGCAAAATACATTAATCATAAATTCAATCAAAGGAACAGATTCTAAATCTTCTTTAGCAATAAATTTAGATTTAAAACCTGGGAATCCTGTGTTCCAACAATTAAAAGAAAAACAAGTCATTCTTTTACTTTCTAATACTATGCTAATAATACAAATAATATAGGGAAACTGTATTATACAGGTGTGCTATGCTGAAATGCGTACTTTAGGAAAAAAAAAAGAGAGGAAGAGAAAGATCTCTTCCTTGAACAAAACTAAGTGAACAAGCTGCAAAGTGTATTTGGTGGAATGTTCAATACATATTTAAAGCAGAGTATCACATTATAGTAAGTCTGAAAGAATAAGTAGCAACTTCAGTTTGTACCCATAAAATTCAAACCTAACTAAATAAATTAATCAGATTAAGTGCTTGAGAAAGTCTGTTCTTTTTAGCTGTGATGTGAACAGTATTTTACTGTTTCTCCCCATGCATATGTCTCATAATTAGAATGCAACCATCTTACCATGGAGAGTAAATATCCTTCCCCTCCCCAGATTAGAAAAGATATATGTAAAAACGTTAAAATAGATGCTTCATACAGAAACTTCCTATGTTTGACTTCAAAGTCTAACCTGAACTAAAGTTACTAAATCTTCTTTCATTGCTGTTCCACCTATTACAAAACAGTGTAATGATGCAGTTATTATTGAGACATAGATTCTCTGAGAAGATAACCAAGTACATTCCTTGAAACTTCTTTTCATAATTTGTATTAGTTTTACACAGCCTTAGCTTTAAACCTGCTATGAAAATAGATGTGTGAGAATAGTCAATTAAAGATTCTTCAGATAAATGGTTTAACTCCTTTTAGGACAAAGATACAGAGAAATACTGATGAAAAATATGCTAGTTATGACGCTTTCTTTGTTAAGACTCCTTTACGTCCCAAATTAATTCTTCACTCCACGTTCCTGTATTTGGTAAACAAGTTGTATAGTACTCTTAGTGTAGACTTCAAGTCACAATTTACAATATCTAGAAAAAAGACAAGGAAAAAACTATTAGTAACTTTATAAGCCAAAACATTTTCAGAAGAAGTGCCCCTTCTCTATTTCCTCTCTTTGCTCAGATTCATATCCATAAACATTAGAATCACAAAGATAGTAAAAAAGAGTAGAAATATAAGCAAATAACATGTAAACTGTCAACTCAAAAATAATTTTCTCAACCACTTTCAGTTAGGGAAATAAATGGCTAATGCTCATGATGTAGAAATGCAACCAAATTGTAAAGGCCCATGAGACAACTTTTACATAGTATCACATATACTGACGACTGAATCTTCCGTTAGTTGTAGCCAAAAAGTAACAACCTCAAAAATAAATAAATAAATAAAATAAATAAATAAAATAAAAAAAAAAACAGGCAAGAACAAATTGAACTTTTCTGTAGGGATTTTGCAGGTCTTGGCCCATACTGGGTTGCAACTTCCTTTATTAGGTCTAATTTTGGCAAGATAATTAGATGCAAGGTTAAAATCTGAAAATTTCCAAAGGATCTAAAAAGCTAGGTATACAAGTGCCCCTTGAAGACTTTTCTGAAAATGCTTTAGGTTAGCTGATGTACATGGCTGAATCAGTTGTTAGACGCTCAACATCTAAAGTAAATTATTTATGTGAAACAAAAAGCTAATGAATACCTGCTGTTTCCAAGGGAAGTTGTTGAGAAAGTCAATATTATTTCACAAGAAATCTATAAAACAAACTGACATGTACTACTATAGCAGTCTACATTAGTGCTTCAAGGGATATTCAACCTCAAATAGGAACTTAGAATTGCCCATCAGAAAGGCCCCATCTCTTTCTGTTGACTGTATAGGAACTCAATCTCCTAACTTTGGTCCTTGGGATTGGCCATGAAGGCAGAGGGCAGATGGTGTGCATACTCCCACTGTTCTCAAAGCCTCCAAGTAAACCTAGTAAATCGTGTATGTAATCACCAGGTGGTTTTGTCGGTTTTGCCATTATATTTATCTATACTGATGCTTCTCACAGATTGCAAAGGGGTTGTACTTTGAACAATACATCCAGTCACAGCTATGCATGGTGTCCTGAAGTATGCTAACTGAAGGGCTAAAGATATTAGCAACATGGCACACTGACACCTATGGACAAAGTGAAAACAACCAAACCTAGATTTAATGATTAAATTATGCATGAAACAATGGTTTTGTGACTCTTAATAAACCAGATCAAAAATGCTTACTATAAAATGAAGAGAAAATGTTAAAAGCTACAGGAAGGGCATGTTGCCCCACAACACCGTGTTACACTCTGTATGTAACACTGTATATATCTCAGGAAGTTTCCTCTGTGATGCCAACAGCAAGCTGCATAACACCTTCATTTACTAATACAGAACTTCAAATGAATGAAGAGAAATTGACAGGTATTTGCCAAGTCACCATAAAATTCCACCACCACAACAGAATTCCACAGAAAGGTCCACACTAAAAAGCAGTGTGCTCACAGAGGAAGATGAGTTATTTCCATTGCTAATTGTGTTTGACTAACATAAAACATTTTACTGGTTGAAATTTTCAAAGAGAGAAACTTAAGTTTGGCTTTGATGTACATGTTTCAAGAAGTAATCTGAAAAAGCTCAAACTGCAAAGGAATTTGTTATAGACTCAGTAGATTAATGTTCTGGCAATTTTTAAAGTAAAAGGTCATGGAAAGCTTTTTAAAACCCTTTCAATTATATTGCAAACAAGCCAAATAAACTGTTGACCCCATAAAAATCATTGGTTTTCATACTCATTTACTTAACCACATTCTTTTTTCCACTAAATATGTTTTTCATATTCTGAAGCACTTTTCAGCATTTTTTTTCCTCAAGAACCTCAAAGAAACAGTGTAGGAATTTAAAGAGTATTTAGTATACACTTCTGGGGTAAGATCCTTTTCAATACTCTTTTGCTCACTGGAAATTTTAAGTGTGGGCATTGTGCCCAATGTAACAACACATAAAACAGATGTGTTTTTCCATTCACATTGGGCAGGAAGTTTCATATTAAGTATTTCAGTAATTGCACAAGAAATGTCTTAAATATGCTGAAATATCCTTATGGCTTGATTTATACTGGAAAAATTAGCCGTCCCCTAGAGCAATAAATACCTGAAAAATTAAATGCCATAAGAATTTTAAACCTCCATGGGGAGTAAGGAATCACAAGTACTCTCTGTTTTACTTGGATCCCCAGATTTCACTATTTCCCCCTTCTCTTTTTGACTTTTTCAAACATAAAAATTTGTGAGACAGTCACCACTGGTGTAGTTAAGCATGATTGTGGATAAGAGTTCAAGCAATCAATAGAAGTGAAAAAATAGGCTGAGTAAGTCCAGATTAAATGCACAAGCAGCATAGGCTTACTCCTGAGACAATTTTTGTGTGCGCGTGCCTACTGCTGTTAAGATGGAACACATACAGTGAATCAAGAGTCTTATATCCAGCCTGAAAAGTTGGATTTAAACCTTGCATTTATATGACTGAGGAGGAGTGGAATCCTGGTCCTGCTAATGTCAGCAACAAAACCTTCACTGAAGACATGCTTTACTTTCAGTTTCTAGCTCTAAATCTGATTTAAAATATGCATGATTAGGTCCTGCACTCAAAGACAGTTAAATGAACATTTGAAATTTTTCTTCCACAACATCTATATCTTTTAAGAAAATCTTGTAAGTTACACTGGAATACTTGAAGTTTAGTATAAAGATGTGGGACAGGGGAAAATGGAGCAATTGGAGCAATTCATATTTGCAAGTGACACCGTTCACAATTACGTTCTTCTTCTTTCATTGCATATCTGAATACTACTGCATGTGTTTGGTCAAGCAAATCTTACCCTGGTCACTCAAGAAATCAAGCCTAGCAACATTTGAACAAGTGTATCTATCAGTCACATAAAATGCAGCACTACCTGAGCACTTCAAAATGCATATTGCCTCTCTCTCTTGTATTACCATTTGAACCTTAATTTATTCATATCACAACCTCATGAGAAAAGGTCTGGATCCAACTCAAAGTTTTAGAGAGATACCACGAAAAGTAGAATAGATACCTTCTGGTCTTGGCTTTGGTTTTTCCAATCCACTATCTTGCATTAGCTCAAATGCAAAGGATACATTGAGGACCTAGTAATGTAATATAAGAAGTCATTATGATGATCTATAAACAGTATACTATAAATGGTCCAAAAAAAAAAAAAAAGATGCTTGGAAGGGGAAAAAAATAAAAATCAGGGCTCCATATATCAATCCAGACAATCCATTGTTTTTTTGTTTGTTTGTTTGTTTGTTTTTTCCTGTGTGGTGATGGTGGTTTCAAAAATACAGAAATAATTGAAAAATAACATCTGAACTAATATTTCACATAGAAAAAAAAAAAACTTAAAATAAGAATAACCCAACTCCCCCAAGTTTAAAAATTAGAACGTGATGGCTCATGTAGTGCTTGTCTTGAACAGACATTGGAATTGCTTGGATAGCAACAGACACTGCAGTAACGGTTGGTCTTAAAATGATGCATAGTACATATATGCCTTCATGCTTCCAAAAAACATTAAACCTTTGAAATGTCAAATTCTTTGATTTTTAGACTCAAAAAATCAGTTCTGTCATCAATTCAAGTGTGTAATTCTTTACACAATTAATGGACAGTAAGTCTGGCTCAATGACAGCATCACACAATGGTTGCCAAAATTAGTTAATATTTGCTAGACACACCATCATTAATATAATTTTCCCTTTTATTCTGAATAAGCATTAACACAGAGATCTGAAAAATGCCTGGAAATGGTTACAAGTATAGCCCTCTTCTGATTTCAGCTATTTACATGAGGCCTATGCAGGAAAGTTTGTATTGTCCTTGTACTACTAGACATTTTTTTTTCCTGTTAAAAACAAAGAAATAAAGAAATATAATTACCTTTTGTTCAAAACTATCAGGAGTCAAGAAAAAGCTGTGGAGAGGAACAAAATAGCCTTCTAGGAGACCCATTAGCAGGACTAAATACACACCATCTGCAAACTGTAGAAAAGATATTTCTCAATATATTTTCTGAATACACATGCAGAATAAAGTTCCTGGAGAGAGCAGTGGTCAGTGGCTTTGATCTATGCCTTTGCTTTTCATTCTGCTGGTTCCAGGCTATCAGAAAAGACACCTCTCAAGCTATCAAATGGCACGCACTCCCTGTGCAGAAGGAAGCAGAATGAAGGTGCAATCTCATGACCACACAGAAATTCAGTTTGTTGAAGGAAATAAAGGAACAAAGAATCATCATCTATGTTTCGCAAGTTTGTGTGAATCTAATTTTCAGTGTATGCAATTACATATAGAAGATAACTAATTGATATGATACATGTTCATATCAATCTAAAAATTAGTAACATCTCTAAGACTTTGTTAAAGGCATCTCACTCTTAACCTTGTAGCATCAGGTCTATCAGTGCACTGAGATATTCTCATAATCAAAAAAAAAAAAGCACCCTTTAAAAAAAAAAAAGATGGAGAGCAACATTTTGCTCAGTCAGATAATGACAGGACAAGGGGGAATGGTTTTAAACAAGAGGGGTGATTTAGATTAGAGGTTAGGAGGAAATTCTTCACCCAGAGGGTGGTGAGGCACTGGAACAAGTTGCTCAGAGAAGCTGTGGATGCCCCATCCCTGGAGGGGTTCAAGGCCAGGTTGGATGGGGGCCTGGACAACCTGATTTATTGGGTGGCATCCCTGCCCATGGCAGGGGGGATGGAACTAGATGACCTTTAAGGTCCCTTCCAACACGAGTCATTCTGTGATTGGATAATTAGTGATGGACTTGGTGGTGTTATGCTGACAGTTGAACTTGATGATCTCAAGTGTCTTTTCCAACCTAAATGATTCTATGATTTGGCCTTCCTGAGGTAGCTCATTTTCTCTCAACTGATAGAAATAGTCTCTCATCTTAGAGAATGTTGCTTCGGATACACACTTAAGGTGTTTCTCAGCACATTTAAATAATACATTTTTTTTTCCAAAAATAGACAATGCAATATGCAGGCACAGTGACATCTTTCTGAAAGCCCTTACACATTCTTTCCATCTAAATCTCAATTTTACCTTTGAAAAAATCTCTATCAGAATGATAGCTATTCAAATTAACCCTGTTCATAATAACATGAAACATGACATAAAATAAACCCTGTCTTGAAAACACCATTTTTTCTGATAGTGTGGACAGCATCCTTCCTGTCTGACCTTGTAATTTTCTTATGGTAACTGCTGCAATTGTTCATATAGGAATTTTTTAAAACCACAGAATAAAATTTTTCTTTTAGCTTCTTTCCACCCAATTTAGCAGCTTAGAACAAGAAAGCAGACTGTGTACCACATTATTTCTGTGGTGCAATCAAGCCTGCAGACCAGCTGTACAGCTGCCTATACACTTGAGCAGCTTTAGTCTCAAGGATGTATCTCACTAAATAGTCATTGCAATCCTATGGGATTACTGGCTTGTGTAAAGGTAGGCAGGAAACAACCGTTCAGCTTGAAATTGTATCAAACCAAGCAGACAGAGCCTGACCAAAACAAGCACAGGTTCTCCTAACAGCACTTACCAGCACCCAAGAGGTAGCATCTGCTAAATAATTTTTATGCTAATGAAAGTAAAAAACCGCTCTAAGAGAAATTTAGCTGCCCTTATGATTTCTATGCTTAATTGTTGAGGGTTTTACTCATATGAACATATTTAAAATTGAAGGGCTTCCCAGTGAAGAGAGTCCTATCAATAACAGGTCAATGGAATTTGTGAATAAAGATGGAGTCATAGCGCATAACAGTGCAAGCATCCCTCCCCTTCAAAATAGGCTATAAAATCCTACCTGGGTCTCCAGTTCAGTGACCTCCAAATTCAATTTATTGAGATGCTTGTTCACAAATGTGATGAGAGTCTGAAATGTGAAAATAGTTTAGTGAAGGTCTATACAGTAGGGCAGCAGTTCCATGCATGGAATGAACTCCACTCAGAACAGAACTTGCATGAGCAAAGAGACTGCAATACAGTATTTTTTTAAGTTTTAAAACTGAAATACTACATTAAAAAAATCTGTTGTTGTTTTTTCTTGTTTTTTAAGAATGATGAACAGAAATAAAGCAAACATGATGTATATAAATAAAAAATTCACTGTTTTGTAACAGAGATGATAATAATTCAAAAAAACTTGTGGCAGAGTGTAGGGAAGTGGGTAATTGGACTCGACTCAAATCAGACAGCAACCAAAATACTCTAGGTCAGACCCCTGGCAGTTGTAAACTGTATAACTCTTTGGCATCAGTGAACTAAATCAACCCAGTTGAGTTTTAATCATCATATACTTTGTGAGAACTCCTTTTCGATGAAAACTTTGATAACTGTATCTTTTTCTGCATTCCAAAGTTAATTTCAGGCTGCTAAATATTTACAAAAACTAACATTATATTCATGAATTTGTATTTTTATTTTCAGCGTAAAGCTTAGTGGTATTTAATGTATACAAACTACGTCAATGTTATATGCACGCACATGCAACATATACTCACACAAGCATGCAGATACATATGTATTTTAAAAATAAATACTTCTAACCTTTTTTACTACATTGAGCTTGTCTGGAGCATGGTCAAATAAAGTGTCAAATGCATCTCTTTCTGAAAAAAAAATAATCAGAGATGTTAATGTACTTAGCAGCAGTTGTCCAGATGCAGGATAAACACTTACTAAAGCACATACTTATTTAAGACAAGAGTCAGCAAAATGTTTCAATATAGTCTCTTTGTATTCCAAGTACCATATATTTCGCATATTTCTCTCTTGCTCTAAGTTGCTATTATTTAGGGAAAGCATCGTTTTCAAGTATGACTCGGATTAGCTAACAACCTGTTTCTCAAAAATGAGCAAAGGGTGGAATACATATACATAAAACCCTGAACAGCCAGATACTGGGAGTTAGGTAACCAACTTATTTTGTTCAGAAGAACATGAGTTTACTTCTGGAGTCACATCTACAGAGGAAAATTTTCCACAGGGGCCACAATATGTATGTATCACTCAGCGGATTGCATTGTGGAGTGCTACGCTGTATTAACCACCTCAGGCAAGCTTACGATTATACAGCTGCAAAACAATCTTTCTTATAAATGTTTTTGGACCATTCTGATAATGCAATTTAGTACACGATTAGTAGGACAGGCAACCTAGGGCAGAATGACTGCAACAGTACTGCGGTTACCTTCTGAAGGTGAAAAAATTAAAAAAATAACCTTTTCAGAGAAATTTCCATTTGGACAATCTGAGTGATAGAGAACGACTCCAGAAAAAGCTGCATTCATATTCCTCAATGAAAACTGCTAAAGTACATCCAAAGGTTATTTGTAGAAGGATGACTTTAAAGGAAGTAAGACTGCACTGGGATATCATGGGAAAAATGTCATGCATGTAGCTTTTTAACTCAGCAGTAAAGCAATCGTTGAAACAATATAAGAAGCAAATGCTAAGTTCTTGGTGGGACTCCACTTAAACTCCTCATATGTGTTTTCTGTTGGCCAGGCGTTTGGCCAGTCTCAATACTAATCATGAAACATTCCAGGCAAAGGAACCTGCTGAATAACAACCCAAAGTCAGTAAAGTGTAAGTAGGTAACATATGCAAGAATGCCAACAAGCACAACAGTTGGTTTACCGTAAGACATCATTTCATATTACGCTGTGAGCTTATGACCATTAATACCATTACAGTAATGCTCTGGATGTTAAACCATAAAGCATCTGCAAATTAACATGTGCTGAAAAGTACTGAAATGCGTTTTAAAGATGGTCAGACTGATTTTAATGCTTTTCTCCCTTTGTTACCTGTCACAACAGTCTGTGGCACATATATTCATATATTTGCCAGGTCAGTTATAAATTCTCTACTTCCTTGCAGTTTGATCAAAATGACCACCCGCTGCAAAACTAATGTCTACTCTGGATGCCTTAAGAAAAAGTTAACAATCAAATGAACTTACCGTGCCTTCCTGAAAATGCCCTATGGAAAAAAAAAAGTTATATATATAATTCTCTTGCAGACATTGTCCTGCAAAATAAAACAGCATATGTGGCCAGATCTTCAGCTTGGTGAAAACTGGAGGAGATTCATGGAATTAAGAAAACCTTCATTAAGTTACTCCAGATGAGACTCCAGATTTAGTCTGGAGACCATCAGCATAATATCTCCTGGCTTCACAAAAGTTTCATGGAAAGGCCAGATCTCAGGTTTCCTACTGCCGAACCAAATCAGCACACCTTGCCAGTGAAGAATACTTTTTCATGTTAATTTTCTGAAAACTTTCCCTTTGCTTTAAAGATGCATTTGTCACATCAGCTGCAATACAAATTGCAGCCAGAACAATACTTGGACTACCTTATTAAGAAGTACAACATTTTGCTCTAGTTGATCCCTCATATAAATATTACACAAAAAATCCATAAAGGTTAATGAAATCATTAGTCTGGATTCTCTCCAATCTGTAAGAAACTAGGATATTCTATGATTGCTTTCTGTTGGTTTGGAATAACTTTTCTGTTACAAATGGCTTGATGAGATGACATGTACAGGGCTTACTACTGTCACTTTACATCCCCGAAGTCCAAACAACTAAAAAATAGTCATATTGCACTCCTTTTTGACAGAATCAAGTTGTTCTTTATCAAATAAATACCAACATAAAAGAGATATATCTTTCTTGTTTGTTTGAAGGCATTCTGAATACAATAATAAGAAATGCAATAAATGAAGAAATAAATAATAATAAATATAAAATATAGACATTTTGAATATCTTCACTCTGTCTTCTCTTTTATCCTGGTCTCCTGCTTTTAGTCCCCTAGCTCTGAATTTCCACATCCTTTTGTATTTTTAGATGCATGTTTGTAGCTCTTGCAAGGACTGAAATACAATCACTGGCTGATGCATCATCTTCCTTGGAACCCCAATACCAAAATCTAAATATCAGCAAATGGTTGAATTTCTGAGACACATCTGTGTTCAATTACTGAATTACTGGCAAAAGTGGTGTTGACATACTCAGTGTTACCAGTTATTTCCTCTTGGATTTGACGAGACTGGAGGATTCCTTCTCGTTTCTGGAAAAAATAAAAAAGTGACATTTTTCTCAGTAAAGTTTAATGCTTAGGGTACAGTAAAAATGTATTTGTGATATTTGATTTGTATAAACATAATTAGATATGAAATCTACAAAATAAGAACTTTTTAAAACAAACTTAGAGTAATGTATTATTTCTCCTTTCGAGTATTTCAAAAAACTCTCTTGTACAGTAACAAGAAACTTGAAACTCCACCTGTAGAAGGAAGTATTTCTTTTCCTTTCTTCATTGTTCTTAACTCACTTTTCTTTTAAGGGCCCCAATTCAGCAAGATATTTGAAACACCTAAACACATATGCAAGTCTTTTAGTAGATGTGTATCCTGGTGAGTTGAATTATTATTTCAACGAATATTGTGGCAGAGGGTGCCCATGCTTCATCTTTGGTGAAATCTTGCTCCTAGGCTACCCGTTCTTTCTGCCCTGTTCATACACTTTTTTTTTTAAAAAGGTTAGTGTTTTCCTTTTCTGACTTCTCTCAACACAAAGGGCTCTCTTTGCTTGTGATGGAAAACCAAAATGTAGGATAATCTGTTCACTGCATGCTCCAAACCCTGGCCATCTTTATGTTAACATATGCATTAGCTCCAATGCTCTTCCAATGCAAGAAGCCCTTCATACATGGTGGTTAGCAGCCTGTGCATAGAAGTTGTGCACAAAATGGCAGAAGCCAACTCAAATGGTTGCAATTTGAGTCACAAAACGAAGGAGTTGAAAAGTGTGACATTGTTTCCAGGATGAAGATTACAGTCATATGGTGGTGGTATACATACCACACATATGTTTTGCCTCACTTCGTGTTCTTTCTGTTAATTCTATTCACTGGAATTATTAAAATTTTGCAATACAAAAAGAAATGCCAAGCAAATGCTGACGGCTGCATATAAAGTCTAGACATTAGGCAATTATTCATGATTCTTCACTCCCTGTCACACAAGGAAATGAGAAAAATAAATTTATTGTGGTCCTAGACTTGCACTCCATGTAGAAAAGAGAAAAGCAGAATAGCATTTTGGAAGAGTCCTTCATGGCACGTGAACTGCAGCTACTGTTCTTCCCTGCTTTGGAGAAGATAATACATCCCTCACCAGAGGCAGTCCTGGGCGTATGAAGCGCTGAGAATTTGGCCAGGCTTGTGTCAATTACTTCAAAACTGCATTAATAAAATATATATAAGGATCAAGCTTACTTTCAGCAAGAAAGTCACACATAGCATCCTCTCAGTTACTTCAGAGTGGCACTTAGAACAATCCGAATTGTCCTTTTAGACAGATGACAGTTTCAGGGGGGTTTCTTGATATTTTTTAAAGCCCTGTTACTAATTATCTTGCATATAGTTAAAACACTTTCAGGGAGAAGCTCTAAACATTATAAAGACAGAGTGGTGTCCTGTGTGTTACATACTGAACAGAGCATAGATCAGCTGCTGATGCCCCTTCTGCCATATGTCTTGAAAGTCTGAAGAAAATTTGCATCATTTAGGGCTATCTTCATCTCCAGGTTGTACAGACAATAAATAAGCATTTGTACTTGAAGTTAGTGTCTAGTTCAAGTTAAAATTACACTCTGGCTTTTTTTTTTTTTCCCCTCTTAGCTGCGGGGTGAAGGGAAGATTTTATTCCTTGATGGTGATTCTGATGTGCCAATAATGCATTCTGGAGCAAAAGCCCTATCACTCCACTCTCCTAGAGGGGCTGAGCATCACAGCAATGGCAATTGTATTTCTCAGTGCTCAGTCTGCTGATACAGGGAAGAAAAAGGCTTCTAATACTCTACCTTCACTCTGCAAATGTGCAACATGGCCTAAAACATTCTCTAGTATCAACATAAAACATATTTCACTTTTTGATAAACTGATATTAATATGAATAGGAATTCTGAACCTCTATCCTGTTGTTGACAAAAATGGAATTTCCACATTACCCAAACACAACATGCATCTGCTGGACACCAGCATGTGTCAAGACAGGCTTTCCTATGCTTTGTACTTGTAAGATGACTGGTGAAAATGTCCCAACAACATGAATCAAGCTCAGAAATACTAGTCTAAGTACCTTCTCTATGCAGGCTGCTTCCCATACATCTTTTTCACTTTTTAAAACTCTTAAACTCAAAATTGACCCTAACACTGATGTCACTTGTTGTGAAGTTGTTTTAAACTTGACAGAGAATGACACGATATTCCCCAAAATAAAAAGAAATGCTAGTGAGGAGTGAAAGACTGCTCAGCAAAGTTCCATAAAGATAAAAGGGGCTAGAACTGAAATAACAAATGATAAAAATGAACAACTACTATTTGAAACATACTGAGAAATAAGGCATGAATTCAAAGATTCCCTGTTAAATGGAAAACCTGGACACACATTCCAGTGACCACAGAAGACTTTATTTGGATAGGCTTAGCATTTTGCTCCCTCATAGCTGAAAGACTGCACTAAAGGCCAAGATCGTCCTAATCACTTATTTTAATTTGGCAACTATTCCTAGAATGACAAAAAGAAAAAGAAAAATCTGAAAGCTGGGTAGCATGTCTAGACATGGAAAGGGTCTCTTCACCTCTGTTTGCATCAACTGTACATCATCAGTTTTCTATAACTGAAGGCCAACTGCTTAGTTTCCCACACAAAGTCCCACTTGGAAAATCTTCCCGATGTTTGAACGGGTTTTCCCTCTGTACTGTTGCTATGCATTTAATCTGGTGGACCGTGTTTTATAACTGCCCCACCAAGACGAAATGCAGAACCATTCTGGAGCCTGACACCATTTGTCATAGGTTCAAAAAAAGATTTCCTGGGAACCTGCAGGCTGAGTCTGAATCATTTCTGAGCATTTTCAGAGAGGCTGTGGGACCAATGCTATCAGATTAAGCTTGTAAAATAGACCTTCCTCTGCTCCCATTATTTTCCTAGCTTTCCTTTACAGTGGTTTGTGCACCCAAGAACTGATTTCCCCAATATTCAGAATATATTGAAGCCACCCTGACTGCTCCGCCATTGCAACTTTACATTCTCTGACTTAGAGCTCTTGCACAAAATCTGTCATTTAACCATTTGAGGATGGCAAAATAGAAAATGAAGAATAAAAGCGACAAAAATGACAGCAAGATCCAGCTCTCCACAGAAACCCTCTCTTGTTTCAGTAGAAAAGACCAAACAAAGCCTGGGCTTTGCTCAAACTTATTCATTCTATCAGTATGGAAGGAAAGAAAAGCAATGTAGCAAAACAGCTACAAAAGGTCCAAGTACCACAATTTTTCTTAAACAGCTTAACACACAGATTTCATAGTACTCTCATCGCTAACAGCTTTTGTACAAAACAGCCAAAGAAAACAAGCTTTCATAAGAACTGTGCTGATCACCTGTTGGGCATCAGCACATTTTTTATTTCAGAAATATCTTTGTATTTCAGTAAACTACGCTCAGCCAACACAGCAAACATTTTTGGCATTTCTAGACCTAACAAAATCATAATATAAATTAAGGCAGACTTCCTTAAAGAATTCCTCAAAATTATTTCTTCTGTTACTTTTCTTTCTCTACCACTCCCTTTCTCAACTGTATAGAACAGAATTTAAAACCAGCTACCAGAGTCTGTTGAGCTTCCCTAGGCATGACCTTACTTTACAGAATGGGTGAGGGTTTAAAACATCAGGTGTGAAAGTTTGAACACTAAATTAGGCTTTAGGTTTTTGACTAAAAGTTTCATTGAGATCAAAGGGTATACGATGAATAATAAAGAACCAATCCCACAGGATATGAAAGACGGATTTAAAAAAATAAAAATAAAAAAATACCCTTCATTAAAAAAATGAAAAATGTCTTAAGTACAATTATAGCAAGAATACTAGCCCTCACCCTTTGTTAATGGGAATCAGCATAGCCTTGGAGTTCCACTGATTGGCTTTCATCACGGACTGGGTCTGCAGGGCGAAATCTTCAACAACATAACTTGGATTTTATTCTGGTACAACTGCTTTCTCTGCAATCCACTGGCGCCTGAGCTACAGCTGTGTAGCTAAGAGGCAAAGCACTGAGCCAGATTCTCCCACTACTTATTGTTTTTAAATTGGTTTATCTCTACTGACTTCAGTGGATTTGCTGTTGAACTACATTAGCCTATTAAACAAGAGGAGAATTACGTCCATTGATTTCAATGGGAATTTTGTCTGGACATATAGAGAGAGAGCAGAATGCAAGATCTGGTTCTTTATTTAAGGACTGTGTTATTGTCCTTTTTTAGTTTCTTATTCCGAAGATGCCCTGACTGCTGCCCCCTTTCTTTCTTAAGCTGGTTTTGGTAGAACTTTGACATAAACCAGTGTAATTAATAATTAAAAATATCTAAAGGAAACTGTTTGAGAATTATGTTCCTCTATAGTCTTAGAGGCATAACTGCAGATATTCTGGGGTTATCTCTCATGCTCTGAAACCCACGAAGTAAAATATGACAGTCAGTGAATTGATTATCAGATGTCACTGATACATGTACCAGAAACTCTCCTTCAAATTTCTCCCCAAATTACAAAACTCGTCTGCTGTGAATGCAGTAAGAAGTGGTTACTTTCTCAGATCTTGCCCACATTTTCAGTCACGCAAAAATTGAGTAACAGCTCTTTGCACAAGATACTTAGGGATAACATCAGTTAAAAATATAAATAGTGACAGTTACAGGGTGAAACAGAAAAGCAAAATTAGTTGGAGAAAAAGAAAAGCAAATTAATTGGGAAGAGGCCAAACAAGATAGAGCAAGCACAAGTCCAACAAAGTAATATAATAAACAGAGTAACATGAAGAATTTGGATGGACGTGGCTCTAATAAGGAGACTCACTGACAAAAAAATTTAGTTGTAGGGGTTTTTTGCATGCTTATGAGAAAGCTAACACTGTAATCAGAATAAATTAGCATGCACAAGGCTGAAAAAGAATATTTAGTCACCTAACGTGAATCTGAATGTAATAAACAGTGACAATTCATCATTCAGTGCCAAGAATGATTTGAATCTCTACACAAGTGAGAAGACTGTCAAAAATGGGAAAAATAGTAACTCAAGAGATGTATTGAGAGATAAGAAAATGCATTCCAACAATAATAATGCTTCATATATTTTTCATGTCACAGTCTGGACACTTCACAATCAAAATATGATATTCTGAACCACAGCTCAATCTGGCAAAGCATTTCTGCCTTTTTCTGGTTGTAGCATTGTCAGCAGAGAAGACGCACGTGTGTTTCTTGTCAGCCAAGGAGAGAGACACCTGTGTGTCCAGACAGAAACTCTAGAAGTCTTTTTCAAAAAAAAACCAACAAAACCAACAACAAAAAAACACCAACACCCAAAACAAAACAAACAAACAAAAAACCCACCATCAACAAAAAACCTCAGTCAATTTCTCAACGCTGCCAGAAGCTGTTTAATAACTCTCTTACCTGCACAACAACAACCTGAATGGACACGTGATCTGGGAGTCTGATTGGTGCTCGAAAATACTGTGATAATGCAACCAGAAGATGAAGTATTGCTACAAGACTTTTAGCATGAACAGCTGAAATAGATATTAAAAGCACAAGTTACAAACTGCAAGCAACTAGGGCACATATTTTTACTTTTTAGATTGTAGGGATTATACGACTCTCCTCCTCTTGCCACCTGGAGCCAGGGGCACTTTTAAGGCACCTCTCCTTTATTTGTCTCCTCCTGCTCAACAGGCCACGTGATAGCTGCCCAGTCAGTAATATACATCAGCACCAAAACACTAGTTTTTGCAATATATCTGGATGCCACAGGCTTCATGGAAACCTACAGTTAAACCAAAAGCCAGATTTCGTGTACAACAGCTTAAGTGATGTCTATGCATTTTCCTTGCCTTTCTTTTTATTCCCTTTATTTCAATAAGGATTTATGGACTATCAGAAAGATATTTTTGTATTCATAGCATGCACTTATTCATTTTTAAGTTTCACAAAGTCTGCAGGATGATAAACGAGCCTGTTTTGGCAGAAGCCTTACGCAATAACTTACTAAACTCAATGACTCAAACATTCCTCATGAAGTTGTTATAGTTCTTGTTATTGAAGCCTTTTCACAGCAGGTTTCATATGGGTAGTTAACACTAACACGACTTACAAGATATCAAAAGCTGTACTGTAGGAAATTTTTAATCAAGTATCAAACTACTGGCATCAAAATGAATCCTAATTCTAATTCTTATTACTTTTTTTCTTTTTTTTTGATTTTGCACTCATAGCCTTCCGCAGAGTAGTATTCCAAAACAACCTTTGATAGCTACAGTACAGCGAATTTTACGTATGAACTAACCAATAACAACTACCTTACTTCACTGTACAGCAGAATCAGATTCACTAACATATCCTTCCTCGTTATCGTCCACTGCAAGCCTCGACTATGCAGTAGAGATTTCTCCACCTATCCATACATATAAAATGTGACATCACTGTCAAATTTTTCTGGGGTGCCACTGGTAGGAAAGGAGGTGCCTTAACAGAATGCTAAAAAGATGTCTGTCTGCCTAGCATCAATGTGCGCTACAGCTGGCTCCAGCTGCTGCAGCCTATCTTTACTTTAGCTCTAAAAAACGTGCAAAACATTAAATGAAAACTAGAAGTTAAATTATCAGGCTGCTCCAAACACCCTGCATCCAGCTGTGTAACAGAAAATGAAAAAAAAAAAAAAAAAGGGGGGGGTGGGGGGGAGGTTGGAGAGAGAAGGATGCAGGAAACTCAGTGGGGCCATACAAAAGCAAAAGTCAGTGATGCCTAATGTTCATTCTCCCTCCCTGGAACTATTTTTATCCCTATCGTAGATTTGTTGTGGACAGAACATAAGACACAAAACAGCTCAGCTCAGGACAGGTATAGGAACTGCTATATACTGTTCCAGGTATTCACCAGGGCAAAATGATTCTAGATACCAAACTTAAAACAGATCAAGAGGCCTGATTTTCTATAACTGTTGATAACCTGCTTTCTGCAACACATATCCATTAAAATGTCTTGTGCTGGTCATTTCTATGTAGATATTATGATGTTCATTTCTAATGAAATAGAACAGGAGGGGACAGTCCTAATCTTGATGAGGGTTTTGTAATCAAAATCAGTGGCTCAGATTTAGTCTTAAACAATCAGAAATATTAATATCTATGTTGTACATCTTAAACAAATGCAGAGTCCGTGAACCTAACTCTCCTTCAGCCTAGCTACTACATTTATGTACGTACTTACCCCTTTCAGGAAACCAATTTATTAACAGAAAACTTAAGCTGTTTTGCATATGGACTTAAAAGTTTATTTAAATTGGAGATTGAGCAGCAGGAAAAAGGGCAGAGTGTACTGTATGTGTTCACCCTTTTCTTTACCTCCTACTGAAGAGCAGCTCCTACCATAAATACTAGGTTTCAGCTCTCCCATAGCATCGGATATTTCCATATTCCAGATTGCAACTACAAACTCTCAGCTGCCAACTAATGGGAACAGCATACAAAACAAGCAACTTACAGTCAACGTTCCACTTAATGCTTCTTGGCGGGAGTTTAAGGGTTTCATTGATCTTCTCAAGCACTGTCTGTAGCTTCTGTTTCTGAGCAATTTCAGATTGAGTAACTTCAGCAACATTCAGCTTCTCACTTTCAAGTTTCTCTGAAGTGATAATAGAAGTAAAAACAGCTAGTCCATGAGGGACATCCATGAGGAACACAAAAACATTGCATGCAGCCAGTTGTACATTCAAGAGATATCAGACTTCCTGTTTTTAAAATAGAAAGCTTTTGCTTCCAGAACCACTTTCCTGTGCTCTTCTGAACTTCTAAAGACACAGTCCTTTATTTCCTCATTGCCAAGGGGAAGGCCAAATATTAATTAATTCCACAATACAGGCTAATAAAAGTTTGTTGCAAATCCCTTTACAGAACATCAGACTGAGAGGTAAGACCCATTACTTCTATTGTTACCGGATAAAGAGTATTCTGTGTGTAACTGACTTGCACAGCAGACAATTAAACCTAGGAGAGACAGATACCAACTTTAAGAAGATCTGTGTCATCAGTCCAAGCCTCATTGGCTTTTCGAGATGTACAAAATTTACCTGGCTCACTTGTGATAGAATTGAACTGGCACCATACTCACAGAGGTGAAAGAAGCAATCAAGAAATCTGAAGAAATATTTCTGGAGGAATGAAAGCAACTAAAACCTTGAGCAATTGATTTCTATGTAATCATAGCCCTTTTCTGCACTCAAAATTTGCAGTAAGTTTTGAATTATTTTACAAATTTTTTGTTAATAATTAGTAGAGATTGCTAGGCTTATATAAACTCAGCCTAGATTGCTTTAACCAGATTTCAGAAAAATCGATAAAAGTCTGGCGTGAACTGTATCTACACAGTAGCATGTAATGGTTTAGATAGATCAATTGAAAAGTAGATCTTTTTTAAACTACAGAAAATGTGAGCATGAAAAAGGTTTCAGTTAACTGAAGACAGATTCAGATGTGCAACAAGAAAACACGTAACCTATTTGCACACAGAAAGGGAAGTATGTGATGTTTGCAATGACTCAGGAGGACACACCCTGCTCCATGGATTTAACAGAGGTGTAAGAAGAGAAACAAGCTCCATTATAAAGAGTATAAAAGACATTGCCACTGTTCCGTAAAACTGTCAGGAAACTCATAACCATTAATTAGGAAATAACGAAAATTTGGTGATAAAAGTTTCCTCACAACAACACAGAGACAAAATGCTTGGTCACCTATCAATTTTCTTCTAGAAAATAATATATTATCAAGTTTGGTAAAAGTTGACCTTGCTCTCACTGATGTCAACTGAATTATCTTCCCAAAGACAGTGACTCTGGGCTATCAGTCTATGTATCTTGCCTAAAAAGCTGTTATTTCTATGGATTTCTTGCGTCTCCACAGAATTCAGTCTGTGCAGTCTCACAAGACCAAAGCCTTACATATCATAGACCCGATCCATAAGAAATTAAGGATAATGGAAAGGATTCCACTGAAATTAGTAAGTGCTGGATCAGTATATACATATTTAGAGTCAGGCTGTATCAGCTATGCATTGGGGTGGGGGTGGGGAGGGGGGTGTTAGGTGAAGTCACCGAAGGTCTGCCTACGGGAATCAAATTCCTTCATTCCACCACCATATATCCAATAGCTTAACCATTCATAGAAGGGAATAGTCTACGTAGTCTTTATTAGAAGTGCTCACATGATGTTTCAAGATTCATTTAAGATACTGAAAAGAAATTTACTGGAGACTTTACGAGCTGTAATAACTAAGAAAGTGGCTTCTAAGCCAACAGTTAAAAAACCACATGCCAGCTCTGCATTAGTAGTTTCTTTTCTCTGTTTCTCAACTGAAGTTCAGTCTGTGGTCCATTGGGTATCATTACCTCAGTAATGTTAAAAGACAGACATCAAATCAGAAAGAAATTCCAACTTTCCAGAGGAACTCCAAGATGTGAATAAACTACAGTATGGAACCAGCACAGATTAAAAACATCCACCATTGTACTGAAAATACCCTTGCTTTTAAACTTACTTTCCACTTGTAACATGGTTAAGTTTTGTACAGCACATATGCAGATAATAAAATCAGAGTGAATGTTGTTGCCAAGACAAGAACCCCAGCACTCTCTAGCACCCCAGGTAGGCTTTATGCTGTTCTCATCAACTACAGAGCACCACACATTGCACTGTGGCTATAAGGACTGTGCATACAGCCTATTGCTCAAGGGTCTCGTAATACAATGCTATTTTTATATCACTTAGTGGCATAACTGTAAGATGATACCAAGGCTCCTAAGTAGGAACAAGTGAACCACTTACTGACAAAGTGTCCCGACACCATGCATATATATTTTTTCTTACCAAATAATTTCTGCAATACTTGTCCATCATACAGGTCTTCAGCTAAGTCTTTCACAATAATCCTCTCTCCTACCAACACATCATTAATCCAGTCAATTAATACCTATACAGGAAACATAAATTTGGCAGAATTATACACTATTCATTTGCAATTTAAAACACGTCATTTTGTACAATGCTGAAAATATTTAGCAGAAGGAATACCGAAGCTGCAATGCCTCAAAATACAATCAGTCTGAAATCCCATCAGAAGAAAATAAGGAGGACTCAGGAAGGACTTGTCTGAGGTGGCTGCATCTATATACCACAAGGTCTAGACGAATGTAAGATTGAAGCATTGCTTTCTGAGGTGAAATCTGTCATTTGATTTCAGTGGTATTTTAACATTTTATTGCGTAGCTAAAGGTTTTGAAGCTGATTCTAATGAAGCTTCCTCCTGTAAGTTGTAACCCCAAGAATTACAAAGACTATGAAGGAGGTCAATGTGATTTTACACTGCAGGGTGCGATAGGAATAAGAATCAGAACTCAGGATTTTAATTCAAATCATTAGTTTTTTTGTGCCTTGTCTAGAGAAAGAGACCCCAAAAACTGACCGGCACAGTTCACTGGGATATATGCACCACGTAGTTTCATTTAATTAATATCTAAACAAAGCTTTGAAGCATGCAAATGAAAGAGGCAGGGACAGCATTAAAAATAGTTTCACTTTCAAAAAAGTGTTTACATGCTTTCCATTACCTTCATTAGTTCTTGTAATTTTGGGTCATTTCTTGAATTTGGATCAACCATTGTTCGGACTTCATTTTCCTCTGGAAGGTTTAAAAGGAAGATATTAGAAGCTATTACAGGCATGACACTTTATTTTACATCGAGCTTTTATGTTGAGATGTAAAATTGTTGTGAATTACCTAGCATAGTGTCCTCAGGGTCTAGTTCGAATGGAATCGGACTGAGAGGTAAGTTAATGGCATTTATTCCTTCTTCCTGTAATTCAGATACTAGGAAATAAAAAAGAAGAGCTTGGTCAAATTTCAATTCAATTTTACTTTTACTATTTCACTAAAAGTAGTATTAATTGTATTAATTTCTTTATGAGAACATGAGTCTATTAGATAAGCCACTGGGTGTAATTACAGCAATAAAATACAGCTAACAAAAATGGGAGGCCCAGACAACAAAACTTCACTTGTTCAAGCAGCATGGATAATGGTACTGGAATCAATGTAATTTCCTCAAAGCTTTTTCAGGAAAAGGCCCACTGTCCTCAAATTTTAAATGCCTCGCTTGCATTTTAATGGCCCTGACATTTTAACACTAATGAATCATTTTAGATGAGGGAAATGATTATTGCTCTCAGCTATGTCACCCTTGCTCTGAAGGTGCTTCAAGTTTAGCTACTTAAGAAGAGCCAGGTCTGGCTATATATCCACACGTGAGCTGCCAGGCTGAATATCTATTTAGGACTGAAGGTGCAGTCACAGCTCGTTGCTCCAGGCACACAGCTCCCTCCATTGCTCAGGTCAGAGACCAACTAGAGCAAACTTGTGCCCTCAGGCTTTCTTTTGCAGAAACCACAGCAACAGGACACAGGGGGAAGATGATGAACCCTCAATAGTACTGCCTTAGTGTGGAGTCCAGACACAGGTTGGGAAAGAACCTGGACCTAGGAACGAGGAAGTAAACCAAAATCCCAGTTTGGACACCGCCCACAACTGCCAGGAAATATGGATGAGTTCTTATGCAGCCAAACTCCCTTAATGCTGCAAAAATCAATGCCTTCATGATGCATGCTCTGAGGACATAGGAACAGAGAGATCCAGAGAAGTAATCCTACCACTAGTTCTTCACTGTAATCTGTTTTGGACCTGGTACAGTTCAGAGCAACTTCATTCATGCCTCTCGGTGACCCAATCTTTAACGGGTTTCAAAAAAAACATTCCTTCACTACCCAAAAATGTCTCTAGAACAGAAGATAGTAAAATCAAACAAGTCAATACCCTGATCCAATACACTGCATAGCACCACTCATGGAGGGTGCCCACTTTGGTGATCAGTCAAGATTGCTTCTACTTTGTAACCAAGGAGTCAGTGCAAATTTGACTTACAGAACCAGGAAAGAGGTTCACTGTCTTCTGAATGACACATAACTCAAGTTGCTTTGACCACTCATTTTGCAGTATACAGGTCTCTTCAATAGAACTGGTTGCTAGTATAGCTGATTCAGTCTGAGTTTAAACTTCCTACATGTGTCCTAAAGATTCAGGTGGCTGTACAACCGCCTCTTGACATGAACTAAAATACACTATTAATGTGCAGATGAAGATTCACTAACATTTCAGTTTTGAAAATGACACACACACACACAAAGGTTTGGAGAAAACAGAAAAGTAGAAAATAACAGTAGAGATCCTATGTTTTGTTCCTGGCCCCAAGACTGCCTAATAAGTAAGCTTTTGGAAAATGGATTTACCTCTCTGCCTTAACATCTTGTGTGCAATAAGTATAGATAAATTTCACATGAATGTTGCAATAATTAGTTAGATGGTGTGATAACAGTACTTAAAACTTTCCAAATTTTTTCTACACTTTGTGAAATGTTTTGTGCTCTGCCAGATGAAATGCCTATGTGCACTTCAGGAGTCTCTGCAGCTGTATTCAGGCATCTGTGTAAGACTCATAGCAGTAATGGCTGTTAGAATGCTTATTACTTTTAATAATATGAAAATAACAAAAAAATCCACTACCTTCAAAACTAAGACAGTTGCTTCACACATTCACCCTGCTTGTGCATATCTAAAATGCAAATACTGAGCAGCTCTAAGAAGTAATAAAATAATGTTGACAATAATAGTCCCCTAGATTGTTGTATATCCTCTAAAACTGAAGGCTGAGAGCAATGGACCAAATTAATCCTTCGTGTAACTCCATAGAGTTCTGAAGAGCTATAGCAAGGATGAATTTGGTCTAACATGTACAATCTCAGAACTGTTTACACTTCATGGCAATTTTTTGAAGTACTAGCACTCCTTGGAGAAAAACATGATTGGTTTTATTAACTACTTTGATTTTTTTTTTCATTTTGGTTCAAAATTGTTAGGTACATAAGAACATCAGTAGATAGAAAACCTCCAGGTGGAGGTCTTTCTGTTCTGAAATGTTTAGTTCATGAAGGACAACTGCACAAAGGTTCCCTAGGCAGAAAGCTTTTTTTCACATTGATCCCCAGAGGGAGCATAGTAAATAAAAGCCTTTCAAGCCAGCTGGCTCCACAGAGTTCTCCTATCCCAAATGGCTGGATGCTCTCCTTGGGCAAGAGCCTGGAGGAAGGAGACATGTTTTCCTGGTGCAGGACTGTGGAGGAAGTTTGTGGCCCCTCTCTCCAGGAGAAGAACCACTGGCACAGCTCACTGGCACTTCTCCAAGGAGACTGAGCAGACCTTTCAGGGCTGAATGTTTTGTAAGGCATTCTTTACAAGGTGATCACCCACTGAAAGCCCCTATTTTTGTCCTCCAACATGTACAACTACTACATTCTACTTCTAATAACGTGACCTTCGTCATATAATCAGAGTTTCTGATAATAAACAAAAAACCCCATGTCTTTGCATGAAAAGGGAATATAAAATACAAATAAAATTGTAATAAATACATAGGGGACTCTAATACATTGATCTGTTCTAGAATGCATTGCAAGTGCTGCACGTATGGTACATACAAGTACTGCTTCGCAGTACACAGGGATGCACAATTGGTGGACTTGTTCCCCTGAGATGCTCACCCTGATTGCAAATTTCTTGTGCCTGCCTGTGCTATATGCAGAACCTACCCAACCCAGTGCCAGATGATGAAAGATCCCAGGTAGATTGTTTGCCAAACAAACAGGACAGTGATACTCCCAGCTCTTCTCCTCAGACGCTGCCTTCTGCAGTGCACAACACATGCCCGAGGCTGCCATTAGTGCTGCAAGAAAGACCCCTCCTGCCCTCCCACCCCGTGCAAGCAGAAAACATGATGGAGAAACTCCGACCCCAAGAGCATCTTTTTGATTTCTTCCCCAATACTGAAAAGACTTACCACAGATTAAGAGCACTACTAAAAGAAGCAGGTAAGAACGCATGCGTTATATTAAGTTGTACGTAATGGGAGAGAAAAAGTATTATGTAACGCAACCTTTCTTTCTAAGAATTTCCATCAAAAAATTCCATGACAAACCACTATTATACACTTAGGTGTTTATAGAGGAACCACAAAAATGCAACTAAGGTTACAAGATTGCATAACGCAGTTTCAGCAGAAGAATCAAATTTTCAGCTGTTTTTCATTAGTTTTAATTATTTTCATCAAAATCACTTAATTTACTATTTTAATCATCTCATTTTTTGAAATACTTTGACAAGTACTTAGAGCCTCAGCAAGACTTCCTCTCTGAGTCTTACAGCGCAAAGACTCAGACCCAGAAGGGAGGAGGGGACACAGCTACAGTGGTTCATCTTGACCACACCAGTCACCAGGAGCCAAACCAGCACAGGGGGACATGGGGCAGCTCTTCTGAAGGAGAGCACCCACAGGGCTGTCCACTTGACATCAGGTCTGCTTGGCCACCACATGACCCCAGCAATCAGGGGTGACAGTGCTCTTCTGTTCTCACTTGCCCTGCGGCCCACATGCAGCCCAGTGCATCAGCTACCTTGGGACCAGCTGTGCTACTTAGACTGGCATGATTAGGGGCTTTATATTTGTGGACCTGAGAGGAAAATCCACTCTTTCTTTTCTTTTTTTTTTTTTTTTTTTTTTAAATGACAGTGCTCAGTGGTTGTACTTTTAAAGCAAGACCCTTAAAAGCAAGGGATTACTCAAGGCTCAGACAAATCTCTGTGGACTGGCAATGGTGAAGGTCCCAGTTTTAACTCTGGATAAGGAATGGACACTTTTCTTCTAAGACTTCTGATTAACTTCCACGTGCCAAATCTGTTATGATGTAATCAAGCACAACTCCACTGCTATCAGCTGTCAACAGACTTCCTCATGTCATGCCAGCACCAAATTTGGCCCCAGAGCTGGGGAGCCCACAAGCTTATATCAACAGCAACTACAGCAGCTATTTTAAGCTGGATAGAGTTCTT
The DNA here is from genome assembly GCF_013377495.2 of Cygnus atratus. Classification (NCBI taxonomy): domain Eukaryota; kingdom Metazoa; phylum Chordata; class Aves; order Anseriformes; family Anatidae; genus Cygnus; species Cygnus atratus. The sequence continues at coordinate 622,514 of NC_066366.1, forward strand.
ACTGTTTTAGATGCGCTAGGATTACAAGGTCATAAACCTATGCTATCAAATCCACACGGGTGCTCTGAGCCAGACTTTGCCCTTTGATGCATGCATCCAACTGCCATTGAAACCCTTGGAAGCTGAGCACATCTGAAAGTGGAGTACTGCCCATATGGTTTAAATTGGCTTAATTCCTCTAGTACATGCAGCCTGTTGCTCCACATTGCATTTATTAGACAGTTTCATTTGGGTTTTTTACTTGTTTATTTTGTGTGCTGAAGGCTTTTTGCTGCCCTGTTTAGTATTCAGGGCTTAATGTTATTCTGATTTGAATAAAAAACGTATTATTTAACTGAGCTCAGAAATGCCACATCACCCAATGCACTCTGTGGTTTAGATGTATTTTAGCATATCTGCCCAAAGAATCATAAAATAAATACAGCAAGATGTACTGTTAAATGGCTGAAGCACTTGGAGGAGAGACCATGTCTTTCTCGTTAATTGATTCCGTACTTGTAAAACTAAAATTACTCAAGTTCTGCAACACTAACGGATCGATTCTGAAAGTTTGGGATTACCTAGAATTGAACACTAATGTTGAGGGAGCCCAGTGCCATAGGACTTCTAACCTCAATCTTTAAAAATAACAAAAAAAGAGATTTAAATATATGCATATACACCACATAACTACATTAATCCCCACTTCTGCAGATCTTTAATTGCCTTTTTTTTTTTTTTTTTTAATATAAAGGTTTTCCATTCAAGGTCTTGTCTGCCATTTTTAAGATTGTAAATAGTTTTTTTCTTTTTTTTTTTTGTTTGGGGGGGGGGGGGGGTGGAGCTGAGGTTTGTTGGCATTCACATTACTCCAGGAATATAAGTTTCACATAAAAAGTCAAAGGACAAACTACCTGATGTCGTAAACTACTATGGCAGACTAACTATAAGTGCAGTGTCTCTATCTTAAGCCACTTTTTGCTGGAACAAGCACAACTTGGAAGGCCAGCTACAGACATCACATTGCCAGAGTAACACTGGATATTTGTATATATACACCCACATTCAAACATGCATGCACATGCTACATACATTTATGTGGCCAGAAATAACAGCCAGTTTAGAAACATGCTGATTTGCAATAGGAATTATCTTTGCTGCTCTTGTTCAGAGTGATCTGCTCAATTATAGTTGAGCAAAATTTAGATGAATTGGTTTTGGTTTCATATTCTCTTCACTGGGTACAAGTTTCTGATAAATGCTCATGACCTTGATGCCCTGCTTTTGTAACCACTTGTGCGGAAGAGCAGATTTACTTCTACTGACTTGAGAGTCTGCAACACAGACCTGTGTAAAAGAGTTTATCTGCACAAATTTCCATGGATTTATCCTTTTTACACTAACTCACTGGCTCAGTGTGATTCCTATTCCCCCTCAACATACTCCACTTTTATACCCTGATATAATTCCAACAGAGTAATTCTGACTCTGTACAGGTAAATATGAGAAGAGATCCAAATTACCTGAGATGGTCAGAGAGAAAAAAAGACAGTGACAACATTTTCAGAAAGTCCAAGTTTAAGCTTTTACAGAATGATACTGTTTTTTCAAGCAAACTTATGCAATTGCTTTCTGGACCATCCGAAATGTTATTTTCTAATGTCTGTGTGTGTGCATCTTATAAATCCACAAAGGGAAAAGAAAATATTAATCTAAAATGGTACTGCCTAATTTTCTTGAATACATAATTCATCCAATATGGATTTTGGCAGCTCAGCTTTAACTCCGAAACAAAAGAAATCCACACAAAAGACGATAAATCTGCATTACACATGGTACTAAAATGATCCAATTGATTTATAGATGTTTACAAGTTTGCAGAGTGTGACACAACGTCCACCAGAAATTCAATATTCACAGCACAAAACATCATAAACATATGTCTGCAACTACAAAGGGACCTTTTTATGTGGGGATCATTGTTAAAATTGTCTTCAGAACATAAACCTTAAGTTGTAAATGCTACTCCCCATTTATTCTCCAAGACATAACAAATGAGGAAAGAAAAGCAGAGATATGTTTGTAATTGAAAATGTTTCTCAGGAAATGATCTGTACAGGAACATCATTCTCATTCCATTAACTGCTGACTCCAAGCCAACCATTTGTAAAAGTAAATAAATATGCAAACTGGCTGACAACAATGTGCCTGCCTTTAATGTTACTGCATTAGTACCCCATCTCCAAAAAAGAATCTATTTTCTTTTCTCATTTCTCCATTAAACCAAACACAGAATATACACAAAAAGAATGGGAGAAATGCTCTTCACAAAAAAGAATGGGAGAAATGATACAATTTAATTTTCATGTGTGCAACACAAATTAAATGCTTATTGCCCTGAACTTCCCTGAAAGTCCAAAGCAGCTCCAAAGTACTTCAGTGCCTACTTTGCTACACCTTTCTTTTTTCCAATTAGCAGGAAAAACACCCTCCATAGACTGACAGATCTCTGGTCTGAGTAGGTAAAAAAACAACAGAATAGGGAGTTAACCCAATCCTTTTAAAGAGTACATGTGATTTTCTGTGCTTCGTCACAAGTAGCTTCCTCAAGCCTTACGTGCTTTCATATTTCATTTAGGATGAAAGTTCTTTCTCAGAATTTTCCTGCAGTTTCTAACAAGTGGTGTGGTGTTAAGCTAAAGCAGATGCCGGTCATTCCATTCATTCCTTCAACACATCCTCACAAAACATCTTTTAAAATACATAAGCAGCATCTGCAGATGTTTTGTAACGACTCTCCCCCTATAGAAGTGTTTTAAATAGGGCTGAAAAAAAACCACAAGACTGCACTGCGAACAAAGGCAGACAGGAGTTCAAATAACTCTGCTTTTCCCCCACTGAAGAATAAACCATGCCTATGAGAAACGCTGCGACTGTTCCAAGCTCTTAGCAGTACATGCTGTGCTAGATCTGATCCCTGCCTGAAAACTCCTAAACAGTCTCAGATACATTTGTAGGGTCCTTGATACCTGCAAGTTGTTACCTGGTCTGCACCCTGTAACCCTAAATACATTTTTTTAAATTGAAACAAGTCCTTTGACACCTATGACTTCCAATTTATTGAGATACTGCACATCTCAAAACTATACAAGGTGGTTGGGGTTATATAAAGACAGAAGGGAGCATGTTTGTACCCTCCACACCAAGTCAAGTCATTGGTCTATCTTGAGTTATAATAAATCTGCAGCTAGCAACATCCAGAAAAGAGTCAGAGTCCCCCTAACCAAAGGGAGGGTATTGTTCATCCTGTAAATTCACCAGCTTGCTGCAACAGTTTTTTCAAACTATGGTGGAGCAGAGAAACTGATTTTATAGGACTGACTGTTGCCTCGTTCTCTCAATCACCAACCAGCTAATAGAGTAGCTCTTCCAACATCAACAAGAGGCGCTCATGCAGAAAAGACAAAACCAAAGATCTGTTCCAAGAAGTCTTTCCCAGCTCGACAAGTTCTAGCTATTCCTAAGAGAAAACCCAAAAATAGTCCTTAGGAATGTAAGGGCACACTAGTACCAAGCTGAGGATTTCCTGAATTTCTTCTTGTGTGTGTAAGCCTCGTTTTTGAGGGAGAAAAAAGTGTCAGACCCATAGCATCTCAATAACCTAGATGACTACTTTTTCTTGGAAGAATTAAAAAAAAAAAAAAAAAAAAAAGACTACATTCACTGGAAAGTTGAAGTTCCTTTTCAAGGACTGAGAGCTAGTTTACTTATCACACATAGCCATAATTTTCAAGCTGTAATTCCTACAACTGCTTGCATTTTAATATAAACATCTGGTCATCTTCAATGAATGACTTTGTGACAAAGGATCAAAATATTTGTAGTAAGTGGCCAGGTATTTCTATATCACAGAATGAAAACAAAACAAAACACACACACCTTGATTTCTTCTAAGAGTTTCTTGTGCTTCGCAATCTTTCTTCAGTGTCAAATTCAAAGGTAAAGTTTGAGCGTGATACCAAGGCAGGACAAGTAGAAGCAAACACAAAGAAGATGGGATAAGAGTGACCCAAAGAAATTAAAATTTTAATGGATACTAAAATGTAGATTTATTACATTTTTGTGTAATTTGTAGCTTGCAGTCCATGCTTGGCTACCTTCTGCATCAATCCTGAACATCTAATGGTGGTTCTCAGATTCAGTGCAAATGAGAATTGAAGTGTGGGATCTAATTCATTTCCTCCATTCTAAAAGTTTTCAATTTTCTGCTATATTTAATATTTGTGCCTAATGCACAGATGGTTTCTAAAAGTCTATGCAGCGTGTCCTAGGAAATTCAAGTTTCTTGTCAAGGACAGAATCAGGATCTAATTTGGGAATAGGGCTCTAAAGACAGGCCTTCAATGTGAAAATAGTAAGCTGTAGCTTTGACTGAATCAACAGAAATACTGCTACATTCATAAAAAAAATGGACTGGATTTGATGGAGTGCAGAAAAATGAAACCTTAAAATGAAACCTTAAAATGACAGAATTATATCTGATAGCATATACTGAAGAGTGAAGCGCCTCTTGGGGTTCTCTCGACCAGTGTGGAGGTTGGTGTGCATTGACAGCAGAAAAACTTTAGGCTTGGACTGCTACAGAAAAGACTACAGAAAAGGTAAAGTTGTTTCTGCATCCTTATTTCATTTCAGTGTACATCATCAAGATTGGATCCTTCAGGTGATCCCTTTGACATGCAGCAGCTCTGATGTCTTGACAGTCCCTGAGAAGGCGGAAGTCCTTTGACGACCTTGGTCAGCTTGCCAAGCATTTCACCTGACTGCATTTTAAGAGAATACCACAGCCAACAGTGGTGTGATCAATAGCATGGTTGTGGCATTCTCCTAAAATGTAGATACACAAAAGTGCAAGATAATGATGCAAGACAAGATTTTGGTAGCACAAACTGGAAGTTACATTTGGCTTAGGAAAGCACACGTAGTTAGTTCTCCATTTGCACAGGAAATCAACCAACTCCCACAGTCTAGGTTCAATTCCCTTACTCTGAATTAATCAGCTGAATATCCCACCAAGAGAGGAAAATAGCATTATTCCTATTGTACAGCGTGGAAAGCAATGCACTTCTAGATTAAGGGATACACGTCTCCTTTCTAAAGGCACAAATTGCACTCGTAAAATGGAAGCTAGGCACTTAGAAACACAGCCTTAAAAACCCGTCTATAATGTTACAGGAGGCCAGAAGCAGAATGGACACTAATACCCACACCTCTTGATTCCCAAAGCCATGCTGTAGCAATGAAGTCATCCTTCCTTTCATAAAACCAGCAGTAATGATTTTCATCCAGCCTCGGCCTTGCCCTTCAAGGGCACTGCCTGGTACCCTCCTGTGCATTCCTGATCCTGCTCATTTCCTTATAAAACTCAAACAGCTGCTCCAACTTCCAAAAGCTCCATCTTAAAACAAAAACAAAAAGCAAAACCTTACTGACCTACTCATCTAATTATGGTGTTCACATGTTTCTTATCACAAAATGAGATGCAAGAGATGTAAGCACCAGCACTGCAAGGGTAAACCCACAGCTTTGAACTGCACATGCAGTGAAATCATCTACTTGCTACCACCTGTCAAGCACTGGCAGACAAGAGAAACACATCTATGTAGTGTTCCTACCTGTGAAATGTATTCCATGGATCCCTGGCACTACCAGGTTATCAAATTTCAACATGCAAAACCTTCATACCAGTAGTAGCTCTGGCACAGCATTTCCCATGTTGCATGTGAACACAGGAAAAAAATGCAATTCAGGTACCCAAATAACCTTATATGGATTTTCCTTTATAGCACCAACACATTTCCCATAAATACCGTGCAGCCTTCAGTTGTTGATGTCATAAATGATCTTATGTTACTATCCCTATTAAGAAGTGTTTATTTTTTTATGAAAATAAAATTTTCAGTTTTATGAAAATAAAATTTTCATTTTACTAAGCATGAATATTAAACTCACCTAGTGCATGGCACAGCCCATTTGAAAATTCCTATCTCAAACATGCTTTCGACTACAAATGACAATTTTCCCTGGGTGGAAATTCAGCTGATAAAAATCACTATTTTCACACTGAATCCAGTAATACTTAAGGACTGAATTTGTACCAAACTGAATAGAAATGCATATTCACATAAAATACCACTAGGATGAAAGAGTTAATTAAATTACTCTCATATTGCAGAAATATTTTCAGAGAATAGCATTCAAAATGAACAAAACACTATTTTCTTCCTATACTACCCAGGAAAAGCGAAGTCTGACAAGGGCAAGAAGATGATAAACTCACAGTCGTCTATTCAAAATATTACAAAACATAAACAACTATCATTAGCAAAAATACAAAGTCAGAAGTAATACTCCCTACGTATCACAGAAACAAAGAAAAAATAATTAACTGAGTCGGGTCTAGTCTCCTACCTTTAGGGCAAAATGCTCCACAGCCCATCCTAGGGCTGCCAGGCCACCCTCATAGTGCATCAGAAGGAGAACTGCAGTCTTTCAGGTGTTTGAAGCCCCTTGCTCTGCAGGCCCCTTTGCTGCTGCTCTTCAGAGAAGCTGTTTTAGCTTTAGAGACTGTTTTCTAACAGAATGGTCCAAGCAAATCACAACTCTCAGCTCAGAGCATCGCTTCAGAACAAGTGGCTGACTGCCTATATAATTTAATATGATGCCACATGAGACTCATAGACCATCTGCAAAAGAAGCTAAATCTGCTTTTTGCAGCTTGGTAAGTTGCATTCTGAGTGCTGGGATGCAGCTCTGTGTGCTTTTGTTATCTATCATATAACTGAACAAAATGATCAAATGGCATGTATAAAGCACACGTTTTTACCAATCTCGTAGTCAGCTTCTACTGTAGATAACTCGTTATTTACAATTCCCCTTAAAGCACAGGAAAGGTCTGGGCACACAGATGACAATATTGGAAGTGATTTATTTATTTTTTTGAAACAAAGGCTGGTTGAAGACTGAATTCAACAAGAGGTACAGAATCCCTGAAGCCTGTTGTTAGAATTGAGATACGTGCATGAGGTGAGCAAATTTGGGTCCCGATCACAGTACTCTTTTCTCTATAAATACTTCCCTACTAAACACCAAATGATTGGGAGAACTCAAATGGAAGGAGATTAAGCTCTAAAACGGACAAAAACATATGAAAGAACTGGAGGAAAGGATAAGCACAAGCTATTGAAAGAATAATAAACTACTGGTAAGAGATGAACTCGTTTATGGGCTATGAATCCTTCCAAAGAGGGACAACAATCAAAAGACAATCTAGAGCAATTACTTACTGAGGATAAAAATCAAATTGCTATGAAGTGGTCTACAAACTAAAACTTTTCGGAAGCTGTGAAATGGTTAAGTGTCTGTTTCAAACTAGAGCCTAGATGAGGAAAGTGACACATCCTGGCTCACTTGTAAACAGCAGAAAGTGGTTACCTTTCTAGTTGCCCGCTTCACTTAAAATACCAGTTGCAAAAGGCAAGTATGGAGAATCATGAGATACTTAATCATCCAGGGTTATTCAGCTGTGCTAGACAACAATGCTTCCCCTGGTTTCATTTCACACATGATCCCCCGAAAGAAAAAAAAATAAAATAAAAAAAAGATACTGAGCTCTCATCAGGGTCCTGAAACCCCACTCACTGCCAGTTCTGGAGAGTCTCCAATACACATTGATCTGCAGTTACCGGGTCACTCCTAAAAGTGACTTTCCCTCGCCAACAGCCCTATTTTATGTTGTAGTAGTTATGTACTACTCACAAGTAGTAATGGGGCTTCCCACTCCGACTCCTGGAGTCCCATTGCTTTTCAGCACTGGGAAACTGGATTGCTGAACTGCTGAATAACAACAGCATTCAATTACAGGACAATACAGAGCTGGCAGTTCTTTACCAAGCTTTTCTTCTCCTAATTTCTGAATAGAATCCTAAGTATCCCACATGCCTCCCAGGCAGGATTGCCATAATAAAGTAAGTACAGTAAGGAAAAGCAAGTTCCACTTGAAACCATCAAGAAGGATGCTGAAGATATTAATATCTGTGTAAAAAAAATCACAGACTCTGAACCAACAGCAACCTGCATCATCTATTAAACCTATTTCATAAGTGACTAATTATAAAGTGACACTTTTTTGCATCCACAAAAATAGCTATTTTTTCAAAAATAGTAAATGAAAGTTGTCTTTTTTACAAAGAGTTTTTGTACCTACAGTAGTAGCCAAAATACCATGCCCATGTAACTTGTTTTAATAGGTATAGTTTCAATAGGGTAAGAAAGCTCTGAATTAGCTAAAGGAAAGCTGCTTTCTCAAAGGTCATAACCTGGTGAGAAGTTGACAATAGCAGGTCTGAAGCGCACAGTTTGGGGACAGGAACACTGAGGAGAGGGATTTCTGATCACACTCTCCACAATCCATTTTCACTTGCCACAAAACATAAATCCAAGTGGGACTTAATTTCTAACTCCCATAATCTAACGATAACAACAGCAGCAACACAATCATCATTCCGAAAGTCTGTGCCTCCCCATTCCCTTAGCAGAGATCACTGCAGAGAAAAACAGCACATTGGTAAGATGCTTTGGGCCTAGCATTTCCCAAACTGCTCCTAAGGGTTCACTTTCAACCCCACAATTTTCAGCCTTGTAAAACCAGAAGTATAGCCAGGGAGGACTGAAGTCTTTTTCAAGTGGTTTTGGCCATCAATACAGGAAACAATTCAAAGGCAACATGACACTGATAGCTTAATTTGTGAAAATGGATAAATACCATATCTGCCACATAGCACATTAACCCATGTAACAAATAAATACAGAAATAGCACTGCAATGCTTGGTTAAAAGGTTTTGGTTCACAGAGGAGGAAATTTAATTAAAGCATGTAATGTCAATTACTGTCGTTTGTAATTTTATTTTGCTTCCCTAGAAACAATACAGATGCAGGATTCTAAAGCTACCTGAATGTTTGATGCAAATGGGATAAAATTATCTAGCTTCTGAGAAAATCCAGACAGTAGTAGGAAAAAAATGCATTTTTACCTAACCTCATTCATGTATCTTCTTCAAAGTGTTGATTACATGAGGACTGACATGCCTCCAATTTAAACATATAAGCCAACAACCCTGACTGAAACAAGACTTATGTCTAAAAAATTGTGTTAAGTCATCAGAAAGGTTGGGAGGGAAGCGGTGGCCTAATTCTCAGCTCCTGTAAATGGGCACAGCCTTACTGAAGCCAACAGAAGAGCATTGATTGATATCAGAAGAGAATTTGTCTTACTGTTTTTACTGATTGATTTTAATAGGAAAATTACAAGAACAGATCCTTAATGCTTGTGTCTCTTTCACTCTGCTCTGTGCAAAAGTGACAGAGACCTAGGAGCTATGTAGATGACTCCAAGTATCTCACCACCACAGTAATAAACATTGCCAAACCTCTTCTCAGTCCCTTTTCTCCTTTGCCATACGCAATGTGCTGAAGTGTCAGCATCCACTTCTGTTTTTATACAAGCTGCTTTTCAGCAGTAAAGCTCAGGGCTACACAGCAGTATGTTACCTATACCATATTCTCTTGAAGTTAGGAAAAAGTATGAGAAAAGGATGAATGAAACTTACTGTTGGTGAAACATTAGATTTATTTCGACCTTGCAGAATATCATCTGAGCTACCACTAGCATCAGCAGGAGAATATCCACTGTAAAGACCTCCAAGCCATTTTCCTTTAAGTAGTACCACATCTAAATATGGCAAGCATGCCACCATTCAAAATCCTAGTTTCCTCAATAGTGTAGTACTACAGTAAAATGGTGATTAGAATTACAGGAAAGAGCTAACAAAAGAAAGAGGAAAGCAATCAGATACTTTAATATGTCTCCAAATGATACACATAAATTGTGTCTATCAGGTTTCCCCAGGCTATTTTAGGAGCACGCAGAACACAAAATGATGCAGATTCATTACAAAAGTCTAAATCTAATCTACTTGAATTTAAAATGCCAGGAATCACGTACACGAAGGATGAGAAGGCAGAACTCATATGTATAACAACATAAGCAGAAAGAAGAGTCCTACAAACTGGGCGTCACATAAAACGCTCAGTTACCGAGAAATTATGGTTCAGATCTCTTGCAGTGCCAAACTCTATCAGTGTGTAACTCCAGCGAGGGAAATGATGTCTCCAAACAGGCTTTCTGCCTTCCCCAGTCCTCACTAAGATGATATCAGGCTGGCACCTGGGACTTCGGGGGTGGCTTTGGGGTATGAGTGACACTGTTTTGTCATTGAAGGTCTCTAAGGTCTGCTACGATGTTTGAAATCCAGCTACTGAACTCTCTGAAATATTCTTTGATTTTCACAATCCACTTACATGAGGACACATACGATATAAAACTTTTTGCATGCTAGGTCGATGTTTCACTATGCTGAGGAAATCCTCTGCTGTTCCAACAGGCCTGGTTTAAGGTCCCTCCACATCACTTTCACAACCAGCACAAAACCCTACAAAACAAAGCCAAGAAGCTGCCCTAGGACAAACAGCCCTCTTTACCAGGGCTAAAATCCAGAAATGATTCTCTCCAAAACAGACTGTGTAATGCAGAGGGGTGTGGAGGGTGAGGGGGTAAATATCTGAGTTGTATCTTTAGATGTGCAAATTATCAAACCTGTGTTCCTCCCAGATAACATATGGGAACACCAGAAAATGTCTTTCAAAAGGGCCAAGTCCAGCTAGACCTAGGTGACAACTGCAAAAAATTAGACTATTGATAAAAACAAAATACCATTGACATGACACAGTTCACCTATATTATAACTAATAAACAGATTAAAATATTCTGACAAGATCCCTGTGGGATAACAGCTCCCCCAGTATGTTACCATTATTTATAATGCACCTTTGCCTGGTGAGTGTTAGTAAGATTTTTTCTTTAACACACTGGAAAAAGAGAATGATGTTATAGCTATAAATATAGACATTTCTTTATACCTTGTATCATAAACAAAACCCTTACTACAAATGTGTGCAAAGAAAATCTGATTATTTGGAAGGCTCAGTAAGACAGCCTCTCTAAGAGGTTTCATTCCCTGCCATCAAATCAGGTTTTACTCAGGTCTAAAACTTTCACCTGGAGCCAGACTCGCTAACTGTTATATGCTCACATTTTAAACCAAATGCTGGAATTACTTTCCTTTCATTTTCTGTGTAAATTATGCTGGATTGAAATTTGAACTCAACAACGCTACTGAAAACAGAGAAAAGACTTCAAAGTCAGCAAAATTTCAGCACACAAAGCTCTTATGTAAATCATAACTCCTGCTGACTTCTCTCATGACACAAAAATATTACTCAGCAAGAGTAAAGGCAGCAGAATTAGCTACTGAATAGTTTGCTCAGTGTTACAATATAGCGTTCCCAGTGAAAAACTAGTGAACTGATTTACAAGGATGTCCAAAATCAGCTCAAAACTTGTGCCAGAGCACGGAAAAAAATCCTTATTTATAGACCTGCATATTAACGACCCACTTTCTTTCTCTTGTCTCTGCCTTCCATTTAAGTCTTCACATTACTTGAGTTGGATTTCCTTTAGGTCTGGGTCCTGTTCACTAAACTGCATTAATACACCAATTCCATTTCGTGATCTCCTTTTCTAGAACGTTGCCAAGCTGGCAATGTTTCCTGTGAGACTACTTTCCCTGACATGCAGTAAGCTATTTATTGACACACCACTGTTCCCATGCTGTTCTGCACCTAAGCAGTGAACTGGATAGCAGTTCCATATGTTGGAGCTGTTACACTTCTATAGAAAATTGTATTACTTTGGGTAAATAAAAAGCTAGGAGCAGCAGGAAAAATATAAAAATGAAGCCGAATTTGTTTCATCCTGCCTCCATCAGCAAATTTGGTCTATGACCTCTGCACATGAGTCATGCAAGCACTTTAAAACTTGCAGTGATTTATCTTTTCAGGATAGGAAGTTCAAGGCTTACATTTCTATTCCCCAACCATACATTATTTTTCTCCATACACAATTTCTTGATAATTATCTATGAACTAAAATACATAGGCATCTTTTTTGCCTAATTTGTGGTGCAAATTAACCCAAACCATTCATCTCAATAACCAGTCTCTGTGTTCTTGGCAGAATATAGCTGATGTGTAGGTTATTCCTGGAACCATACTAGATAGATGCTGTCATCATAGTTTTAGCCATGGAAACAGGCTTCTACCAGGCATTGTTTGTGAAAAAGGAAATTCCCGGCATATCTATCAGAAACAACTAGTAGTACAGTACACCACTTTATAAATAAAAGTATCTAAATTTTATGCAGCGCTCATAATTTTTAATACAGACCACAGATGTTCTACAAATCAAGTAACGCTTGTTTGAGCACAGGGCTCTTGTCCCACTGCAAAAGCACATTCTCTATTCAGTCCCTCTGCAGCATGGCTCCTCTCCTCCAGTCCTACATTCATAAACAGATGAAGAGCAACAAGTCAAAATACCATATAGGCACCAGCAAAACAAAGATCTCCTCATCCATCACATGCATATAAACTACTGAATTTCACTCTCAGTACCCTAACTTTCAATTAGCTTTGCAGATGAGTGTATCTTGTTAGCATATACCCCACCATTTGGTACTGTCCTGGCAGTCAACACCACTGCCTCACTTCACTGAGACAATCCCAGATCAAGCAGAATTGTTTCTGGACTTCTGCAGGCCATTACAGAACTGCATGAAGGCATTTGTGAGATGTCTCCAAGAATTCACAGTGCTTCCATTATGTGGGCATACTCTGGAACGGTGAGATAAAAGGTAACTCTACAGCCCACTGTCAGAACTTGGTATTTCTTATACGTATTTGAAATCTGAATTTTAATCCAAGAATGTCAGTGTTCAAAGCACACGGTCCATTTGAGGAGCAATGTGACAGTCAGCACTTGGGAGACACTTCCCTGTGTGGTCTTACTGGGCTCCTACTTGAATTCATAGTCTGCTTTGAAGAGACTACTTTTCAGTTTCTGTACACATTATCAGTTGGGGTGTCAGGTCCACAAACCTGTGTTTTCTGTGTTCTATTTGACCTCTACCATAACACTTGAAAAACAAGATTAAGAGGAAGACCTCATAGTAAAGGATAAAAATCAAGCTACTATATCAAGATCTGTCATGTTGACTGTGACCTCTTCTTTTAGATTACCCTCTAGGGACCATGTTAGGAATTACTGTAGTGGTTATAGCTGCAACTGACTAAGCACTCATTGCTTCCTGAAAAATTTAACAAATAATCTCTTCAGTGAGAGAAGATATTAAAAATAAATAAATAAAATCTATCACTACAGCTAAATTCTATAGGGGCTATATGTTCTCAGCATATGCCCCTAGGATATTTTATGACAACAAAATCAAACTGTCTACCATCTAAGTCCTGACTGTATGGGGTGCCACTGTTCTTCCCTTGTTCTCTCTTCAGATGGCCCTGCCTACATAACAAGAACGTTTCCCATCTTACTTCTCCAGAGTACTAACAGCGATCAATATTTCTGGTTTATCTAATGGGCAGTCTCTGGGCTCTTGCAAACCACTTGTTGGCAGCTTAATCTAGATGGAAATCTGTGTTCATCCTCAGTCTTGCTTTAAAACTCCTTTCTGAAATGTACAGACTTTAACCATCTGAGTATTTCTTTCTAGTCTGAATGAGTTAAAATGCAGGTGAGAATCCCCTGCTGAATCAATGATCAGCTCAAGCACAAAACCTAATCCCTCTGACAGATCTGGACTCAGTTTTAGAACTCTACTACAAAATATTACATCTGTGAACGAATTAATCTTAGTTTTCTTCTGTTAGCTCTCCGGATATAACCAGGGAACTGAAAGCTTCTGTTTTTCTTCAAATATGTCCATTTTCATTAGTACTACAGAGCATGTCAGGCAAACGCTGCCCTTCATTACTTGTGCAGACCAACTGCAATTAACAAGTATGTTATAGTAGCCAGGATGGTGTCTAAAGCCTTTTTCCATAGCTGTGCTTGCTCTGTAGCGTTAACAGGAAGAAGGTAAAAACCTTGCATTTGTCACAGAGGTAAGCATCTGTTGACTCCAGGCACAAACAAGGGTCAACAAATCTCTGCTGTTAAAGAACTACAGTGGCATTACAAGCCTCATGATATCACTCTCACATAGATAATGGTCATTATCACTGTTTTATGGATAACAAAACAGACAGAAACGAGAATTTGCCTGCACCCTCAGAACAGAACCAGGATCAGCACTCCAGGGCTGCTGGCTCCCAAACACAAACTTAGTCCACTTCAGCACCAGTCAGCCCCCGCCCCTGCCTGAATAAGCTTCACCAACATGCCATGGCACCACTTTCATCTCACCCCCTTTACCCTGATGCAAGCTGGATGCCTCCTGAACACGCCTGTCACCTTGTCCATCTGTCCATCGCCCCCACCCCTTGTTTGTTGTCACCTTTCCACTTTCCCACCCCAGTGCTGCTGCTGCCACTTCCTCCCCACCTGCGCTTTTGTGGCTCGCCCTTCTCCACCATACAACCAAAGGCACAGAGCCAGAACTGGTATGTCCAACAAATCTCCTTTTCCAGAAGGTCCCACAGGGAGCAGAACCAGAAATTAAAGAGCAAAAAACAGTGCCCTGTGCTGCCAATTCAATTTATCGGATTTTGAATGTAGGTATTAAAAAATATTAAAAGGGCTATTAAGTCTCTCATGCCCCACTTAGTGGCACCTTAAATTGAACAAACTTCCTGCCTTAGAAGCCTATTTACTCCTCAAAAGGAAGACACGGTGACCACTGACTTTACGTTAGCAATGACACAGGTTGTGTGGTCCTCAGTGTAATCTCAAGCTTCCTGTGATTCCTCTAAAATATCTTTTCCTGACCATTTTTTTTTTAAAGTATTAAAAAAAAGTATTCAAAAGACAACTTGCTTAGTCTATGCTTCTAGAAACCAGTGCTGTCAGAATTAGGTTCAAAAGCACTGCACTGGCAAGAGAAATACACTTAGATTGATCAAGGCTTCAATGAAGGCTTCTCGTAATAAAGTGAAGATGTCACCTTTAACAGTAAGAGCAATCTACCATTTTGTTGAAGAGTACCCCCAGTTAGCCCATTTTCATGAACAAACAGGAGATTTCCAGTTTCTGGGCCCTCACACAGTAAACCTGTTGGTTTATAATTACTACTCTCTTTGCTTTGCCAGGGCAGGGGGAAAAGGGCAGGTGAGATGTTGTGCGCTACCACAGTAGCACCTGCATGCAAATGCAGAGATATCAGCTTAGGGTCTCCGAAGGGAGCCACTTGCTCTAAGTAAATGCTGTTTGACAGCAGCTCCTAATAAGAGGAAGGAAATGAGGGAGAGAAAGACAACTGATAGGAGACAAAAGGACTTTACAAAACAGGGCTTTATTGCTTTTTGTTTGTAGCATTTTCTCTTTGTTCTGTGTAAGCGCTGAACCTTCCAATTCCAGATACTGCACGAAAGAGATACCTGTCTAAGAAAGTTTATTTCAATCTGGAACTGTCTTGCAAGATGCCTCACAGACTCAGCAGTCCATTATTAGGAGTAACAATGAACTACCTCTAATTAATTTGGCACAGCCTTTGCTTCTGATAACAATCAAATCAATATTAATGGGGAGTTTGTGCTCTCTCATTACAGCTCAAAATGGGTACCAATCTTCTCAGGAAGATTTTTGGACAGTAAACTGTGTTTGAGGTCAGTGTAGTTGGCTTCTTCCCACCCACCCCCTATTTTTTAAACAGGGTGGAAAAAATATATAATGATGTGCTATTTAGTACCTGGATAAAAATCTACATTCAGGCTGCCTACAATGAAAAACTGAAACCAGTTCAATAGGAAGAAATCTCAGGCTAAGAAAATAAAGATTTTAGTAGCTCACAGAGCTCAAATTAAACACTTAAATAGGTAACACTAGATATTTCTCATGCTGCCTCACATTTCTCTATTTATTTTTATCTGCAGGATCAGGCATGTTAGAGAGGGAGGCCTGGTAAGAATTGCCTCAGCCATCATTCTTGGTTACTTACATCTGTGGTCAATTTTCCACACTTTCTTCCATAAAAGGTAAACGAGGCACTGTACTTGCAACAGGATAATCTAAACAATATGAACAATGTTACTGTTAAAGACCATCTGGCTCATCAAGCACAGCTCCAGACTTTTAACTCCTTGAATAAAGTGTGGAACCCTGCAGTGTATTTTTCTTTTTTTTTTTTTTTATCTAAAAATCATTTTTAAAACAATAAAAGTAGAGCTCCTGCAGACACATGGGATCCGGAGCTCAGGGAAAATTTATTTTCTTTTTTTTATCCCTCTTGTATCCTACATATGCTGCAATCCAGGCTAGAGACAAACATTCGGATATCACATTTTTCTACAAAAAAAGCTCTCTTAAGTTTTCTGCAAGAAACTTCTGTGTCTAGCTGGTATGTGTGGGGTTGCATTTCAGATGGGAGACAAGAGGGTTAAGTATTTCATAATTCACTTCAACTTAATGGCCTGATCCTGCCACTTCTTAAAAGGTAACAAAAGTCAAAGAAGGGTCACCAGAAATTAAAAGAAAGAAAAAAAAAATGTGGGAGGGGTAAGGGCGAATGCAACCAAAGAAGGCTTTTAATTGTGCACAATTTCTTATCTGGTAGATAAATTAACAAGTGGCTGGTCCTGGGGAAAAAAAAATGTTAAAGCAATGCAGGAACAAAATATCCTGGAAGAAGGCAAGCTGGCAGAGAGAAAACTTAGTCCTCCACAAAGACTAAAGCACAGAGAAAGCAGGGGCAAGGAAGTGCTGGAGCTGACTGTACACAGGGTACCAGGAAGCTGGGTCATGGCTGTGTGCCTCAGTTTCACCCAGCCCAGGAGGGCACTGCCAGGACTCACTTCAGCTCTGGGAAGCACCCTGAAACATCGAGAAGCCACGTGCCCGGTGCCTTGGAGCAGAACAGCTCCACAGACACATAGGAGTTAAATATCCATACACATTTAAAAGTCTACACACTTCAAAATGCACTTTTTCAAACTGAACAACAGCTGGAATTAAATTTTGTCATCAGTCTTTGTTCAGTTTTCTCTCAGCTCTAGCTCTGCAATTACCGTGCATGGGGTGGGTTAAACAGCTCTGCAGCCCCCCATTGCTGGGCTCTAACAGAGGGCAGGGCTTTGGCCCTCAAGAGTTTTTTTCCCCTTCCAAAGAAGTTTTAGTGGCTTTATTAAAACAAAAATTAAAACATAACTGTTTTCTTGAAATACTTTAATGCTTTTTATTTGATTTCTAAAAATATCTTTAGAAGGCAAAACAAAGAGAATGAAATAGAGCATAGTTGTTTTCCTTTTAGGGTAAACGACACAAAAATTAATTTTCATATTCATTGGTTCCTTGCTTTAAATTCTGCATCTTGCTTTAACCAGAAACATGACCCTATCTGGTTTCTAGGTAAAGCGCCCACATGACTGAACCTTCCCCTACAGTCAAAGTTCTTCCAGCCACTCCCAGAAACATGTGCCCACAACCTTTTTTCAGTCAGAGTACTCTAATTTGGATCTAATTTTCATTGAAGCTATTTTATCATAAGCCCCCTGCAATATGTACTGACATACATATGCTAAATTCTTAGCTTAAAAAATGTTTTTAAAATGCAGTCAGAGCTTTTTCTTTTTTTATTCTTAAAGAAAACGTATTTAAAATATGATCATGACTCATCATTTAAAAAAAAATCTTTGTTACAGTAAGCAAGATAGGTCAGGCAGTTTTATGATTAATAGGGTCAAAAAGCTAGAATTCATATTTAAAACTTCAGCTGCTTATACTGAAACAATTAACCCTCTAGTAAGCACCAACTATACACCAACCAAAAAAACAAAAGTAAAATTTCAGAGAGAAGCAGATTTATACAGCAAAACAGTTACTCTGGTTCCCTAAAAAAAAAAAAAAAAAAAGAAAGTGAAAAAAAATCTCTTTATTGATCAAGAGGTTTTCTGGGCATAACTTTTCCAAAATAAACCTTGCTTTTAAGCGTGATATGTTAGAGTGCAACATGGATATAAGACATGTCTTAATGGCTATTCTGCTGCAAAACTGCCTGTTTTCTTTTGTACCAACTCTAAAACCCTTTCTCACTACTAAAGCTAATACTAGGATTTCAAAAAAAAGAAAACAGAACTCATTTGATCAACAAGGAATCTCCTGTCAAAACCTCCGTATGTCAGTGATAACATCAGTTACAAAAGCATCTACCAATTATACACTACCTCTGAGGAAAAAAAAAAACATTTTAAAATTCTTTTTCTGCTAACTTGACTGAGAACTCATGATAGTAAGCATGAAATGCAGCTCATGATAGTAAGCATGAAATGCACTGTAACTAACTACTGGACTTTAATTAGGAGCATTCCACAGGAATACTACTAACACGTGCTGCGTGGTAAGCGTATATGTGCTAACACTGTTCTGCAAAGCCTTAAATTACAAACTTCAATGCATTAAGTTTAAATCTAGTAGATACTGGCACCAATTGCTGGGATTACAACTTTCAACTAAATCTAGAAGTAGATTACTGGATTTCGAACCATTTCTTTAAGCCACACCTGTCTGCTAATCCTCCCACCACATTCACACTCAAGCCTTAAAATTTTTCATCTAGAAAGCTCACATGGACTTTCAAATGGAATTCTCAGCATCGCTCCTTTTCACCTATCTGGAAACTGAGGCACACCACAATCAAGTATCCAAATCTAATGCAGAAACTTGTGCCATTAAATGACCACTGTTTTGAAAGAGGTAATCAAACCTTGTTCCCAAACTTGTTGCTCATTCTCACTCCCACATGCTCATCATTTCTTGCACAAGCATTCACAGGTCCTTATGGCAAATTACATCAGGAAAGAGTTTCAGATTAAAACTAGCCAACCAATCAAGAAAAAAGGTTACTTTTAACTTACGTCAGTTCCCTGATCCCAGTCATTCCAGTCACACAAACACCTGAGTTGGAGCAAGGCAGGGGACATCTCAGGATCTACAATCAGACAGGGAGACTCCATCTTTCAGTCTGAGTGTAAGATTAATGTAACTATAACAGGATGAAAGTGGTCCTGCTTTCTAATGTCCTGCTGTGCACATGAAATCACACATCCTCAGGACCCTCAGGATCCTTCAGTAGAGAAGGTGAACAGGGAATGAGCACTTGAAAAACAATATTCAAAAAGATTACAACCAACATCAACAGATGGATCTTCAAAAAGCTCATGGTAAAACTGAGAAACTCCTTACGCAGCCCACTGAAGGTGTCAAAAACTTCATGCAGTTAAATGCCAGTTGGGAAAATTCACCCAAGAAAAGTATTTGGAGAGAGTTTTAGTAAATGTACATACAAAGAGTTGCCAATGACAAATTGTTGGAGGCTGGCAAAGCATTCTGAAGAGCCATCACGTGTTTCCCCTCTGCTCATACTCCTCTCCAGCTCTACCTCTCTGAACAGTAAGTGCTGAGCTACTTTGGCCTTTGTTAACCCATTTTTATGTTAACTACAGAGACAATTGTTATTTTTAAAAAATCCTAATTAAGTGAAATATTAAATTAACAAAAGGAATCAAAATCTAACATTTCTATTTAGATGACAGCCATCAGAAAAGTGCCAGATAATTATACTCATTGGTGTAATTCAGCTTTTCTTTCGAGACCTGGAACAGTAAGATTTCTCTGGAGCCTTTTCCTTCTCTAATGGAACACCCCAGCGGTATACCTGCCTTCTGGTCAGAGGGAATAGAAACCATTCTGGGTCCATACATGTGAATTAATACAGTTGAGTCTGTAGCCATTATTTAGGAGCATGCTCTAGGTGGGCACATCTCAGGTAGGGATTTTCAGAGCCAAATAGTATACTTAGCAGCAGAATGTTTGAGTAAGTGCAGCAAAATTCTCTAGTTGGCTTTCAAATATCTGTCATAATGTTTGCACCTAATTGAAGAAGAAAGAAAGAAGGAAAAAAAAAAGAAAAAAAAACAGAAATTGTTTCCTCCACATCCAGGTCTATTCTCTATTTGAAAAAGCGGGTAATTGCTGTTCTGAATTATGTTAAGCTTACTCATACTAAATCTCACCAAGAAACATCTGACCAACTTTGTATGAATTTTATATGGTAGTATACGCAAGTTTTCGTAAAACCTTATTCCCATGCTCCAGGCCAAGCCAGTGCTGAAGAGCTGCATGGCTGCTCTGCAAGGTGGAAATGCAGTGGAGACAAAGGGAGAACTTAGACGTGCGCTTTTACACCTGGAGTACTGTGTCCCGTCCTGGGCCTCCCAGTACAAGAGAGAGCCCAGCAAAGGGCCACTAAGATGAAGAATAGCCTGGAGCACCTCTCATATGAAGAAAGGCTGAGGGAACTGGGACTGTTTAGCCTAGAAAAGAGAAGGCTCAGGGGAAACATCTGAAGGCATACTGTAATAAGGTTCGAGCCAAACTCTTCTCAGTGGTGTTCACTGGCAGGACAAGAAGCAGTGGGTGCAAACACGGAAGGTGTTCTGTCTGAACATAACGAAATGCTTGTCTACTGTGAGGGTGACCAAGCACTGGCATAGGTTGTCCAGAGGAGTTGTGAAGGCTCCATCAAAAGCCATGGAGACCTGATCCTGGACAGTCTCTTCCAACCTCACCCATTCTGTGTTTCTGTGACTTCAAGTACACAGTAGCTCAGCAGGGATGCTGGCATGAACAATTGCGAATGAACGGAGACATCACCTACCTCCTGTTACACTGCCTGTATAAGCCCAAAGTCCCAAGGCCCACAGTGATTCTCCAACTCTGAAATGCTCATGTGGTTCAGCTACTGATAGAAATTGGAGAGCAGTACAGTCACTGCAGGAATAAAGAACTGAGCAAAGAATTCACCAGGCTATCCATGCCCTCAGCCATTATTTACATGAACAGACATCAAGTAAAATATCTCACATTAAGGAAATCTAAGCCATATACAAGAACACTTTTTTGTTTCTTGAATTCCTACAAAGAGTTAGATTCATTTAGAATCCTGTTACTAAGTAAGAGTGGTGTTGCACAAATATGGTCTGGGCATATTTGTTACATGGTGACAAAATATAGAGCACAATAATATGGAGCACAAATATGCTCTGGGAATATGATTTGTTAAAAATAGAAACTATTAAAATTATTTCTTTTTCTCTTTCCTCTTACCTAATGTTTGATATATTTCGTTAAGCATGTGAAAATCCTTATACACACCACAAAGTAAATGACATGGCTCCTTTAAGAAGAAAGCATGAAACTAACATAGATCACTTCCGAATAAGAAGCAATCCTCTCCTTTTGTGGAGATTGAAGTTACAAAAACGAGTGGCCCACACTCTATAGTAACTGCTGTGAAGCAAAAAATAAAAATGCTCATGTTGCTGCTTCCTCTGCAAAGGTGTCAATGATGGTAACGACAATGCACACGACACTTCTAAAGCCTGGTAAACTAAAAGACAAGAAGGACTCTGCTAAACATAGAATCCACTATAGTGTCTGGATGAAACAAATGAAGAAAGCTTCTGTAGCTGATTGTGCTGTCTCTAGATTTTGGCATTCATTATTTAAGTTCAATGGAAACAGTTCAGCCTTGATGTAGACTGACTCATCCACTTTAACTTCCAATTTCCTGCAAACGATCCATTAGTTTTTGGCAAGTTTCAAACCGCACAGTACTTCCATGAAAATGGCAGTTCTCAAACTCCTCTGGTTTCTACAATGCCTTTTGTAGAGTTTTAATAAAGGCAGAATTTGAAGATACTCATGTCCTTACAAAACAGAATGTTATTCTTACCTGAAGGTGTCCAGCACACTATCATCAAGGGCAAATTAATAACTTTGTTCCTAAATGTTCTCTTCAAATGTACTTGTTGGGACAAATCCTACTGGGCTATGCTATACTCTGCGTAGGAAACAGTGGGCATTTATTAGAGATCAGAAGCTGGGTTTAAATGTGTTAAATTTTATCTGACCAAGAAAACCTAAAAATACTCGCTTACCTTCACTTCTTCAAAAAGTGCAGTGTGTACTCTTGCACTTCTCTGGGTTTACAATGGCTGAAGTGAGCCACATAATAAGCAAATGTTACTTTCGTTGTATGCAACTTCAACTGTTTTTAAGTTTACCATTCCCTCCAAGAATTTTGTCACCAAGTGGTATCTGAACTATCTCAGTAATTCAAAATGGAAAATAACTGTGGTATCTCCAATGCCACCATTTGGTAATCATAGATGAATGTGGTCTAGTAAATGGTGACTAGTGAAATTCTTCTTCTTCTATCCCCAGGATATAATTATTTAAAAATGAGAAAGGAGAGTAAATC
The DNA here is from genome assembly GCF_013377495.2 of Cygnus atratus. NCBI lineage: Eukaryota > Metazoa > Chordata > Aves > Anseriformes > Anatidae > Cygnus > Cygnus atratus. The sequence goes on from NC_066366.1 coordinate 644,939, forward strand.
ATTAATGTATATATGTGAAAACAGCTTTCAAAGTACTCAGTAGGATTCCAAATCCGTAGGTGCTCTGTTTCAGCTGATATAGTAGAAAAGCTTTTCCCCCTAAAATTGTTTTACTGAATTTGTACACCTTGCAGCGTGTCGGGCTGGAGTTTTGTGTTTATCCATGCTCTAAGGATGCTACAGCAAACAGCAGCACGGATTTCCTCACCTCAGCATATCGTATCTTGATCTACACATGGCAATCATAAACAGGTTGCAGTTTCCATGTTCATTCAGTTCCCTAGCCCTCTCTCCTGGGACTGTCAGCAAGCGCAGATAATTAACTGATATTTGCAAGATAAGATATCTTCAAGACAAGATATCTTCATAAGAACTATCCTGATCTCATGCACAAAATTTTACTTAAGTGATACAGCCATCACATATGAATGGATTTTTGGCTGCTATGGGAATGTTCAGATGCGACAAACCAGGCAAGATGGTCTACTAGCAAAAAAGTTTTACAGAATACAAGAAAGCTCCAGAATGTTTTGAAAAGCTTGTTTTTACATGTTTAAAAGTACCTTGGCATTAGACTAGCTGGGGATTGTGGGAACATAAGTATCTTTTTAGGCACCTAGATCCAGTATGCATTTGGGTGTTCAGAAGATACCTACCAGCTCTACAGGTGCCTGTATCTCAGCTCGTAAAGTCCACCAGACATCTAATTCCCTAGTGCTGGACGTGAAGACAGCTACTGAATTCAGACAGACAAACCTGTTTCAGAAAACAGGTGTTTGTTTGCTGGCCTTCTATCTCAAGCTAGTCTTTGCACAAGTATTTCCACTGTAAACAAGGCATGCAAAGAAGATGACAGACCAAAATTAAAATAATTACTACCTACTGCAGAGGGTTTCCTTACTTTCTGCACAAGCAAGGTGGTACTGGATATTTCAGAGCAATGCTAGTTTTCCTTATTTTCCTAGTACGCAGGTTACTATTGTTCAGTTCAGAAAGACCTCTCTACTATCTTGCTGAAATCACTGGGAAGCATCCCCAAAGACTTGTTAAATACTCAAACAACTAACATAACCTAACCCCTTCCTTCCTTTTGGGGGGTGGTGGAGGTAGACTCTAATTTACATATTTTGAAAACATCTCATTTCTTGCAGCTATGCTTAAGGTTCATTGTATCTGACGGATCACCTTCACTCTTTGTACGACATTTTCAAGCCTTCATGTAGCATGTACCTGTCCTTAAGCTCTGTGCTCTCTGGGTTGATCCATATATGCACCTCTTTAAGCACATGAATAGTTTCTTATCTGCTTGACTTGTCTACTTGAACACTTATTGTTAAGCAATGAATTAAGTGGTTTATCAGACTGATCCCAAGTGCTTAACAACTGAACAGCATGAATTTTTACTTGGTTGAGTAAAAACTTTTCCCAGAGCTTCATCTCTATCCATGCTAGCTGCCTACACAGCAATCTACTTTCCTGACAAAAGAATAAAATACAGACGTTCTTATCTCTCTGATAACTCTTTTTGTTAATGATACTGGAGGCCACTGGTTTGAACTGGGGATCAAAATGAAACAGAGCTGGTATACTAGTCATCTAGGGGTTAAGCTAATTTGTTAGTGCCCTTGCTGTTTCTTGCCATCAGCCACTGTGCATCCACTCTTCAAATTCTGAAAAGAACACCAACCTTTAATCTGTGGTATTAGTTCCTTTGACAAAATGGAAGATTATGTCTTTTTCCCACAAGCCTGCATGCAAAGCTTAGCCAGCTTCCATCTGGTCTGGCTAATTAAATGTAAGTTAACATTAAGTTAAGAGCCAGCTCCAGCCCACAGACCTTCTATTCTGTGACTGCAGATTTATTAATTGGCCAAACTATCTGAGTATTTAATTCCAATTTTTGATTGCTTCTATTTTCTTTACTGTCTCATGAAAACAGGGAAATGTTTTTGAAGCCATATTTGCATAATTTCAACTCAGAAACACAAAACACGAAGACATGCTAATAAGATTCTGAGCAGCCATAAAATTGTCATTTTTTTTCTCCTCTATTTGACATGTTAATAAAGCACTGTCATAACAGTGTGAAGGATCTGCCTATTATGCACAAGACCTGGAATCACTGGAGCTGTACACTTTTAAGCTGGCTGTGACCCACAATCTGGCCCTATATGTACTAAAACTAGGGGTAGTTGTTGTATTCCTTATTCAGTCAAAGCCTTCTTTGACCCTACGGGGCGTTCTGACTGAATGAAGAACACGGGTTTAGATCTAGTACGGGGAGTTACTAATTGTATTCATGCCCACAGTTAACTTTTAGTAAAATTAATTTGGAAAATTGAAAACACAGAGAAACTAGTAATTCAAAATGATGTTTTGCACTATCTTATTTTTAATATTAACTCTAGGTAGTAAAAGTAATTCTAGGTAACCTCTGTTGGTGTATTTAACATCAGGTTTTAGAGAGGAAAACTACAAACTTTAAAACTTTTAAAATAAATAATACAGCAAAGTTAGATTCACGAATTTGTTTTAAGACCTGACATTACTTCAAGAAAGATTGTTTTTAAGTAAAACAGCTTAAACCTCTTAACCAAATCCTCCTCCTTTTTAATAGAGGCAAGAAGCTAATTATAAAGCAACTTTTTTTTATATATTAATCTAATATAATGCCTGCTGCAGCAATATATAAAGCAAATTAATATATATATAACCCAGAAATCTCCTGCCTAGTTCACACAAAAAAAAACTTATACACAAGATGAGCTTGTTTTAAAAAAGAAAAAGATACACTTAAAATTTCAGTTTTGTATAAAAATCTAACCATATCAAGACATGCAATTGAGACTTAAAAAACAACACTATAAAAACAAACAAACAAAACTAAAACTAACCACTGAAACTGGGAGGGAAGACTGCTCTGTTTCCATTTCTTAACCTGCAGAATATCACATAAGCAAATCGACTCACTTAATCTTTTCCTGCCTCAGTTTCTCCATGCAGACAAGCAGGGATAAAACAAGCATTTCCTCCTTCCTGTTGTCATTCAAAAATTCTCCACTGTTTAGAAAGGCTCAGACAAAAACATTCTATATAAGTACAGACTGTCAGGAGCTATTATTATGCTGGAAACAAAAATGGCAAAATAATTCACTTCTAAGAGACTCTGAAAACAAAAATGCTGTTGTTACAGAATGCAACACCAACAAGGGACATAAGATATTTTTGATTAAGTTTGGTCATAATATGGGATTTCTAATCAACTTATTCTGCTCTCTCCCTCACCCATCAGATTTTAATGACCTGCTTGCTAAGAATCTCTCTCATGAAGCTTTGAATCTCTGCTTTATCCTCTGCCTAGCTTATTTTACATTTCTGTTCCACAACTGTACACACCAGCTCTCTTTTCTCTGTAGTTCAGCCCTGGAACAATGGTCTTTACATCATTGTTGTTACCTTTTACTCGGACAAAAGCACCTTAGCTCAAAATGGCTGATAAAGTCCACTGGTTTAACTAGTTCAAAAATGAAATACGAGAAGGAAAATGCAATCTAAATTCAGTAGTCCTACCCTAGGGCTAGACACGGTCTTCTTCCAAAGACCCGTTAAGATTCAGATCATATACAAAACAGCAGACCTGCAGTACAGCGAAATGCTGAGCTCGGTCCTGCCCCTTGGAGCTGGCTGCTATGAACCATTCGCAGCAGTTACTCGCTCGCGCCAGCTTTCCTCGTGAACTGGAGCCACCTTGTGCCCTGCAGCGCACCTGCACCCTGATGTCCGCCTAGGAAAATGCTTATTTACAAAACATGCTGGCATCCTGTGCATGAGACAACTCTCCAAGAATATTCATTCAGATTCTATATAAATTGTTTCATTTGGAGGTAACTGCTTCAAGTCAGTTAAACATCAACAAAATAATAAAGATGTAAATCAGCTGCATGCTATTTTTTTTTTCCAATCCAACACTGCAATAAGTTTTTAAGAAGTCTGCAAGACAGTAAGTCACCTTAAACACTCAGGGTATAAAGAGGACCACCACCACTATCTTCCAGTTTATTATCCGTTTTTACCTATAATTCAGAATTACAACAAAGCGGTGACAAGAATCTGAGACCTTGAACTGTTTTGTTGCGTTTTATTTTGCAGTAAAACTATAAACTCTCATCCTCCACAGTAATGAATTTGAGTATCTGAGTGCACAGCATACAGCCTTTAAATGCTTACAAGTACTACAGTTCAGATTTGGCCTCTAGCCAGAAAATTCAAATCCAGCTTTGAAACATCCCCAAAACTCGCAGTTGATTTTTTTTTTTTTTATCTACAAAATAGGGATCCCATGCATCAAATAGATCTGGCCTTATTTCCAGAGGCTACTGGGACTGCATTCTGACTCGAGGCCAAATCTACCATATTCACGTTCTTATATTCTACTTCTAATAGGATCAATATCAAAAATGTTGAGGGTATGAGAGTACTAAGATGATACATATTTCCTTCCCTTCTTAAAGTGAGGATAAGTTTTCCTATTCCGAGTGGGGAGGACGGACGTGATCACACCTTCTTGTAAAATTAATACACATCATTTAAATGCCTGAGATCTGACATTTCTTCTTAAGCCTGAAAGCAAAGGCCACACAAAAGCCTGAACTACATAGTTACAACAAAAACTGTTCTTTTACCATTCTTCTTCTTCAGGCACTCTGACGACAAGTTAGGCATATCATCTTTCGAATCCAGTACTGCAATACATTATACTGCATTTACGCTGAGCACTCTGACATTATCATTATCTTCTTTTGTGCCCAACAGCAACTGCAGCTCCTGTAATGCCATTATTGTAATTAAGAACAATCTGAACCATTGACAGCATTGCCTCGTTTGCTCTAGAATCCCCTGCGCATTAGTGTTCTTCTAAACCAATATTTCACTATTAATAGTTTGCTGCTTTAGAACCGCCTACGGTTACAAGAAAAAAAAATTATTACGCCTTAGCCTAACTCAATGGTTGAAGAAGAAGCTTGTTAAGAAAAGATAAATGAAAGGCTCTACGCTGGCAAACTGTTACGCTTTTCTTTACACACATTGAAAATGGATTCACACCCTGCCAACCTATTCAGGCTGTTACCCAGGTGAGGAAGCTTATTTTGGCTTGCTTCAAAAGGGCCACCTGTACAAATACAAAAGAAAACATCTCTCTCTTCTCCTGCTAAATGTACCCAAAGTACTTCTCTGCCTAAACTCTCCCTTTCATTAATCCAGCTCACAGTTGGGTAAGTAGGGCACAGCAATTTAGACATTCTTGTCTGAGTAATTCTGCCCTTAACACCCACATTTGCTGCACACGCGGTCTGTAGGCTGCCTGTACTCTTGTCCACCTATTAGCCAAGTGTGACGCCTGCTTGTTTGCTGAGCCCCAAGGTGGTCTACCATGGCCCTCTGATTGTTCAGTACTCAAGTCTTAGCCTGTGTACAATTCCAGGGAAACAATCAGTCGTGAGCTCAAGTAGTGCAGACATAACTGGCAGCACCATGCTGGCACAACGACATGCAACTGTTAGGAGCTAGGGTCGGGAAGCCTATGGCCAGGCATCGAGAAGCACCTCATATTGCTCCTCTGGGGTAAATGAGAAGCTGGAGCATGAAGTCTTGGCATAAAAGAAACCAGCAGTCATTACCTGCACACTATCTAAGGTGTACCACTATAAGAGGTCTGTGTTGAAGTCTATCTATTGAACATCACTGGTAACATGGAGCTCCACAGATTTTTATTAGACCTGAACACAGGAAAGCACTAGCTGCTATCTCCAAAGGAGAAAAACACACACAAAAGTATTTCACAGCTCCCTTTCTCCATCCCATTCCTAGCATAGTTAACTACACCTGTATTAAGTGTTTGCTTGTGCACTGGTGCAGACACGGAAGCCAGGAGGCCAGCTCTAATTAGAGCACTTAGAAGTTCTCTTACCCCCCTGGCAGGCAAAAGAGATACAAGTACTGTATGCTACTTCAGTACAAATACCAGAGCTGTGGGGATTAATTTTTCGGATTGTGAGTATGCATTCTACTAACAAGTAAAAGCACCCTGTACTTAAGAAACATTCAAGAAACAATAATATTTAGACTACATTTAGGATTTGGGATGCTTTCAAAGCTTTTGCACCACCAGATTCTCTTTTTGTGTCTGGGAAATCTTTACCGGTCAGGAGATGGGCAGCTACTCCTCACTCTGTACTCTGTTCAGTCTCTGTTCAGAGCCTTTGAGGGGAAGCACCGGTCACTGACAGTTTCTGCACCCCCTCTCAATTCCCTTTTTCCAGGTGGAACTTCGCAGGTTTCACTACAAGGGAAGGTTAATCTCACCCACCCCTGGGTCAGTGCCACAGACCACTCTGCCAGGCCACACAAAGGGGAGAAGACAGAACCAGCTCTAAGCTAAGCAGAAATCAGAGAAGCCAAAAGGACTTAAACATGGCTACAACTACCAAGAATGGCTCGCAGAAATATTCTAGGAATTTTCCGTTGCAAAAATAATCTAGAAAAACAGTATCAGCAGGATATTTGTCAATAATATGTTGGTTAATACAAACAGTAATAAGGAGTTGTAAAGAGAAATGAAAAGACAAAGAAAAGCAATATTGCTAGCTTATAACCACCATGTTCTCCTGAATTTTATATTAATTCCACATATACGATAAGAATGTTTTACGGCACCACATGAAATTATTTCACATGGACTACTACAAAACTAGAAGGAAAGCAGAACATTTGGGAGACTATTGAGCCTTCTTACTTAACCCTGCAAATCTTTAATATTTTGAGTAAGATCATCACTTGGTTGAACAGTGGCACAGCCTAGAGCCAGGTGCAGGATTAGGGTGAACAGATGGTGGCTAATCTTCGTAATACAGCTCTGCCAATACAACTCACTTTTGACCAGTCACATCCCTGTTTTTCTTTTTCTTTTTTTTTTTTTTTTCTGGTCCTTGGTTTTCTCTGGCCTGAGCACAGGTTGTCAAGGGATAGTTGCATGGTAGGCTAAGGATTCGCATAAGGCTGCTGATTTGATTTTGCTGTTGGTCCAAGACATCTTTTGTTTGTATTTCAGTCCAGTCACCAATGTGAATTAACTCACTGGCTCACTCAACACAACATACACGCCCAATCCCAAGAGGGCTAAGGATATTAAAACCAAGAAATGTTATCTATTAAGAAGAATTAGCACAGCAAACATAAAATGTATGACAATACTTACAAAGGGAAGGGCTCTAAGAGCCTTTCATAGAGCTACATAGCGAAGAGCAGCAGGTTAGAAGTCTTTCACTCCCTTATGCAGCAACATACTCAAAGAAGCACGGGAGCTTATACAAGCTGGAGAAGGCACAAGGAATACACAGAGAGCACTCTAAGTCTCAGCCCCACCCCATCCTGCATTTAGAAGAACTGTGTGTGAAGCTGGAAAGTACTGCAAAATAGCCTGCCTTCCAGCTCATCCTCTCTCATGCAAAATGGCATCACACTGCTTCCAGCACAAGGGAAAGCAACAGTGCTTTAGCTACACCTCAAACATTGCTTTTGTAAAGACTCACTTTATAAGGAACCGTGCCCCTACATCTACTTCAATCTTTTTTACCTTTCATCTAGATAATTGGCATGCATCTAGTCAACTACAGCAGAGACTGAAAAGAACTGACAGAGGATGCTGTCACCATGCCTTTGCCACACCTGGCCAGTTAGAGGCACCAGCTTGGTGAACCAGACCAGTCCCACTTCACTCAGTTTAGATCCTGAACCATCCAATATCCAATACCATCCTGAATCTTTAGACGATCTCCAGAGATCCCTTCCAGCCTCAACCATTTAGTGAGGCTGCAGCCTCTATGCCAGCATGGTCCAACTGGCAGCTCGTGGCCCACCACCCCTTCTCCACAGATGGGAAGCAGCTGCTGCAGAAATAAGCACTGCCAACACACTGAGCACCCCCTGCCATACCTGCTCACAGCACCCTGAAGAGCTCAGCAGTGACTGCTGCTGCGACCACAGCAGTGCAAGGCGAAGGGGGTGCCAAAGAAAGGAGGGGAATGGAGAGGCACAGCCACAGGGGCAGATCCTCTCCCTCCCGCTGCCCTGTGGCCCCATCCCTCTTCTCAGCCCCGCATCAGCCTGGTGCTCCCAGCAGAGAGCAGCTGCTTTCCTCAGCCAGTCCCTGATCTGCTCCCCTCAACAACCCCCATCCTCTAACCTCTTAAGTGCAGATTTAGTTTTATCCTGTATGAAACCTACAGAATTGCAGAGAATTAAGAAACTGCTGAAATGGAGAAAATAAAGGAAATGCAAGGCGTATTTCTGTAGCAGCTAACTCACCCACATAATCTAAGTCAAATGCAAATAGAGAGTTCAGTAGCTGGATGCCCACGTGCAGGTATTCCGAGAACAACTCAATTAGTGGCCATACTGGGTCAGCACAGCAGATCAAAACCCAGGGTCCTGGTCCCTGGCAGTTGCCAGAAAGGGATTCTAAACAACACAAACAGGAAAAGGCAAACCAACAGACCTTTCCGTTGGTATACCTTCCTGATATTCAGGGATTTTATGATTAGGTTTTAACGATTTCTGAATCTGAAATGTCTACCATGGCCCATGTGATTTGCATGTAGGCCAGTGCAGACATTTTTTTCTTTTGTTTAGAATCCACCTAATACCATTTCTGTCCCTCCCTACCCCCCAAAAAATATACATTTCTGGCATCCAAACCATCCTGACAAAGTGAGTTCAAGAGTCACACACGGCATAAGCAAAAATCCTGTGTCACTTTAGTTATTTCAAAAGCAGCTGGCACAACTTAATGATTGAGGGTGCAACAGGCAGGAGAGCCAGGCTCTGCATCCTCTTCACGCACACACACGCACGTCACCTGCTGCATGCACAGGTCCTCCCAGCTCCAGCCGGACACTGCCAGGTTGGTGGTGCTGTGTCAGTCTCAGCACTGTCAGTGCATTTTACATAGCCGATGTTTTGCAGACCTTTGTGATCTAACCCCTTCACTGATGTTTGCACTTGCTAGGGAATACTCGCCTACGGATAAGCTCAGTTCTGCCAGGATAGCAATGCCTCTGGACATAGACTCAATAACCTCTCTAGCAAAAATGCAGGTATCTGGGGGACACAAATTCATACTTTGAAAGCTGTAGGTGATGCATATGGATCAAGCATAATTGGATTGGGCCCTACACGAATATCTGGTTAAAGCAATGACATTTTTTAGAACAACTTGGGGATTATCTGTCACTTCCGAATGCGTTTCTGAATCTCAGAGGTAATATTTCCACATCTTTCTCTGAACCTCCCATAGCCTATTAAAAAAAAAAAAAAAAAAAAAAAAAAAAAAATCCGAGTCTCTTGAAACCAAAACCAAAGAAAAAGCCCTAGATAAAACAAAATTCCCAGTGAAATCACGACAAGTCCTTGCACAACTGAAATGCCAGAACTGTTGAGATGCAGATTATAAGAGGAAAAAAGCTAGAAAAATATGCAAGATATACAGATAAAGAACTCTAGGTCGTAAATTATTGTGCATAAGGGCTCTTTCCACAGATTGTAGAAGTATAGTGCCTGAAATAATAAGACCTGGCCGTCAATTTAGCCACGTATGAACAGTAACAAATGCTTGACAGTGTCTTACAGATAACAACTAACTGTGCTGATTAGTTTCTGTTTCTTGCAGAGAGCAGTGCTTGTGGAAAGAGGAGGCCTAAGAGGCAGGAAGGCAAGAGAGAGGCAGACCCAAAAGGTACCAGAGGCTACTGCAGTTGCTCTTGCACCTGCACAAACCCAGCAGAGTCCTGTGTGGCTGGTGACAAACAGCTTCCAGCGTGTCAGGGCTGTCACACATACAGGCCCATCTGGAGGGCTACTACTATGGCAGCACAAGTAACAGTTGGGTTTTCTGTCTACACTGACAGAGGCGTTTCAGAGGTCGCTGACCTTCCTTTCTACCGAGCAAGCCCTTCAGCCATCAGAGCAGAGGCCTCCCAGATAGCCCCTGACAATCTGGTTTCAAAAGATGGAAACAAACACCCAGTGCTCTCCTCCTGAGTAGTTTCTTCCTTTCTTTCTTTTTCTTTCTGAGTACTGCGGATGTGCTTTGAAACGCTCACAGCAATGGAACGACAACCAACAAGCCGGTCAGTCTTCCCTCCATTTTTCTTTCTGCTCCCTATGTTCCTCCCACTTAATAAAAATATTTCATCTGCTTTACAAAATTTGTTCCAAGGCAATAATTATTTCAAGGGCGGTACTAATAGGTTTGTCCAGAATCAGCTACACAGCTGGCTACCATGCCTGTGGCAGTACAGCCAAGGACGCAGAAATATGTAGCACAGTGTAAGGGGAAAGAAGATTATAAGCACATTTCAGTTGCTATGCACTAAGGTTGGAAGTAAAAGCACATTATGTCAGACATCAAAAACAACAGCTATTCTGATGGCACAAGAAAGACTAGGGTTGGTGTACTGATATGCTGCAGTAAAAATGGGAAGTTCAAAAGTACTGATAGAAGAGTGATGATAAAGCCTTCCCCGTGCCATTTCTTCCTCAAAGAAAATACTACATGCCTCTCTGAAGCAGCAGGATGAAATTAGCACACAGTAGCCCATTTTCTTTATTTGTGCTATTCATATCAATTTATATCAATTTTCTTTATTTGTGCTATTTCTATCAATTAATATTGATATTAACAAGCATGACAGTACAACATATCAGTTCTTCCAATCTGCAATTTAAATACAGAATCAAATGAGAGCAGCAGCAAAGAAACACCTACAAAGCACTTAAACTCTCTCTCAAAGCATCTCTCACACAAGAAACAAAGAGATGAGCAAAAGAAGTTTACTGATATAAAAGTACCAGTACTACTCAAAAGAAGTCACTAAAACAGGTCCAAAGAAAATAATTCAAATATCTCCGTTAAAATTCTGCAGAATACTTCTTGTGTGCTAGGAAATAGATTTATTTGATATTTAAGCACCCATAGCTAGATCAAGGCATGACCTCTTTGTTAGCAAGTCACAAGGCATTTTAATCATGGATTCCAGAAAGACAAAATTTTTACTTAGAGTACCTCTAAAGCTCTAACACCCTATGCCTAGTCTTAATTTGCATGTTTAATTTGTTCAAATTTTGTATTATTCTTTAAAACAAAGATTAAGAAATTGAAGAATACTATCAAGAAATAGCAAAGGCTACAGTATTTTTACACCGTTAACATACTTGTCCCCTAGGCACACAGAAAAATACAGACTACTGTGACCTCACATACCAAAATGAAATCAAAACAAAACATACAAAAGAAGAAATATCCTAAGTGGAAGCTAGAAGAAAATTCATTCCTTCTCCTGCCCATCAATGCCAAATAAACTAGGAAGAAGAGCAGTAAAATTACTGAAATTGATGTCATATCAATTGGAAAATTGACTGAGCCCATACAATAAGCAGTAATTGCTCTCTCTGTACGCAATTCATGGGCCCAAGCTGTCTGTTTCCCATCTGCTCCTATGCAATTTAAGCAATTCTGAACTTTGCTCTCCATTCCTGAATGTATCACGGATTTATTAGCATGTCAGGGGCCAATTCTTAAGATTCTCTACTAAGGTAAGCTATTATAAAGAGTGAAATTTCTGCGCCTGTAATTGCCAAACCAGGAAAATTCAGGGAGGACAATCACACATGACCTCACTGAACCTGTCATGTAAAATTCATAAGATAACATAACACACACCTGCACATCTAAAAAATTAGGTCATTCTGTTCTCTCCTTGCAACTGTACAAAGATACGCTTAATACACAATACAAACTACTATACGGGGCTTACAAAAAATTGTAATTTGTGGTTGGTTCTGGCTAACACAGTGAGCTCCATCCCACACCTTACCTCCTGCTAGGTAAGGACTGGGATCCTTCAGAGGTCTGTACGATGTGGCTCAGTCTTCAAATGTTTTTCAGGAATGAAAGGGACAGAATCTCACTATAAACTACAAACCATTTTTGCATACAACAGTTCAGCTGTAAACAGGTCATCAAACATTGCAGTAGTATCTCAGCAATTTTTCATAAGACAAAAATCATTAAAATTCCAAACACAGTTAATCATTTGTAATTTTCATTACTTAAACAAAATTTAAATACATTCTAAAGTTGCAGCTGCTCACACTCTTACAGGAAAGACTGAGCTACAATGTTCTCATTCTTGAATTACAGCAGTGGAGATGAGATACTGTAAATGAAAGTCAAGCTAAGACCTTAGAAGGCAAGATGATATGAGCAAATGTAACCTCCAAATTTTAGATTTTATTAAATATTCTATAATGTTTAATTAAAATGCACTTTATTTTACATCTTAATGTACAACTAACATCTGCTTATATCATCTGTGGTATCTCAAGTAGTGGTATCTCAGGTTTTGGTCAACAACTTGTACTGCGTTATCAGAGAATTTATTTCACTTGTCTAGAATATGTTCATCTCTGACATTGGTGAAATACTTACCACTGCCAAGAACTTTGAAGTTCATAAAGAAATGCTTGCTATATAAAGAAATACTACTACAGAAAATCCTTTTTATATTGCATTATTACCTACTTTGCTACATTTGAAACTATGCAGACTTTGCTCTCTATAGTCTGCATTACTCCTCACCATGTCACTTCAGATCTTAATGGATTTGATTCAGTGAAGCATTTCAGGCACTCTCTCTGTTGTTGCAAAATATAAAAAATATGATTTTGACAGTGATTAAAAAGCCTGTTGATGGCACAAATGCAAAAACTATATACCTATCATATATCATCTACAACAATTAACTACATATATAGCACAGATAGTGCTAAAATGTATTAGTATACTCCCTACAACAGATAAAACATTTTTGCATTTTTTTTTTTCCAAATGTCTACAACTTTAATATTTTTTAATACATTGTGTGTGTTAACAGCTTAATAACCACATATGTGCCTGTGACCAAGACCTGCCTCTGTGGCGAGCCAGTCATTAGAAAGTTCAATTAAAGCAGGAAAACCAAAGAATGTTGTCTAGATCAACAAGCAATCTGACCTCCTATATGAAGTCCACGGTTTGACTTCAAAGGCACCTGAAGCCCTACAAACTGTGGCAGCACAACTTAAAATGGAACCCATGTGTGTCATAGCCTACAAGAAATGAGGGGGTCTCATGAACAGTTTGCAAATCTGTATTTAATTCTAGTGGAGGAAAAGTTAGGAAGCATGAATAGGACAAGCTTCTCAGGAACGATTCAAAGCCATCTGAATCTACTAAAAGCAAACAAACAAAAAAAAAAGGACAATAGCATGGTATCAATCTCACTAGTATATGTGCTTCCACTGAAGAAATGAGACAATTAAATATATGTGGAAATAAAACAGATATTATTAAATTATAAAATACTTTTTCTTCCATCAGCAAATAAACTCCTCACAAAGTTAAAAAAATAATTTTCCAAACTACTGTTAGCTTCGAATAAACGTTAGAAAATTGTGAAACACAAACGACAAGGACAACACCAATGTCATTCCAACTTTTTAAAAGGGCAAATATTAACACAATGAGATAATAAAATAGCAAGTGCAGGTTTTAATCTATAAATTTAATATGGACAGAGAACTTCTGAGAAGAAATACAATTTCACATAATACATCTTTTTTGTAAGATTACAAGACTGTGGATAAAAGTAACTGTGATGTCTCTAACAACTTCCTGGAAAGATATAACTTAATGCTATCTTTCACTGAGGAAAGAGCCTTGTTTAATATTAATACCACGTATACAAAATTAACTACAAATAGGCTAAATTAAAGATCTCTAAACATACCTACAATATGGCCTCACCACAGATTTTCTTCTATTTCAGTGCCACTAATATTCATCAACACTAAAAGGATAACATAAGAAAGTGGACAGCTAATGTAGTTTGCCACCATTTACCATTTTATCAACTTAGTCCATCCACAAAAAACAGAAAAAGCCAAATAATGTGAACAGTCATGCAAAATGCATCTCAGAGGGAAGACACGGTAGTTGCAGAGTAAGGGGCTGTACTGTCCACAGAGGTATCATCCTTGTCTGCAGCATAGGTGCTGCTCTGAAATACCGTGCCTGAAGCAAGGATCTGTTGAGCATAACACCCTGCTCGCTTGCAAGCGAGGAACTTGCAAACTTGAATAACTGTTTAGAAGCGACTGCTACTTTGGTATCTTATTTAAATTAACATCAGCTGTGAAAATGATGGATGAGTAACACTAAATTCCAATTCTCTGTCTCATGGGATTTTAAACAGGCAGATTCAGAAGGGGGTGGATATTAATTCACATGTATTAATTCACAAATAACCAAACCAGTTGCTCAGTGTTCTTCAGAGCTCCACGATGGTAAGGCAGAGATTTTCAGCACAGCATAGTAATTATCAGATCTAATTTTAACCTTTAAAGGAATGAGTACTATTACATGCTGTGTCTGTTACACTGTTTTCAGAGCAGCATGTTTAGAGCATGCTGTACGCCAACATAAACCAACACCTTGCAAGTCACTGACGGTACACACATCAAGTTTTGGGTGTTTTTTGCACAACTTATAAAGCACGTACTCCCGGCGGGCCCCGAGGCGTGCAGCGTCCACAATCAGGTCAAGCCCCAGGCCCGCAGGCCCTGCAGGCCGCCATGGCCCTCGCCCCGCCGCCGCGCTTCACCCACGGCGGGGAAACGCTCCGCTCCTCCAGCCCGGGCACCCCCGGCCGCTCTGCCCTGCCCCTGTCCCGCGCTACGAGCTCGACACTGCCGGCGCTCGTTGGGACCGAGCCCCGCAGCCCCCCGAGCCCTCCCAGCCCGCAGCGGGAGGAAGGGAGGCGTCAGCCGGCCGGCGCCCGCCCGCGCTCCCGCGGCTCCCCTCCGTGACGCGCTGGCACTGGGACTCGGCCCCGGGGCCTCCGCCCGGTCGCGGCGGAGCCTGGGGGCGAGGCGCGCTCCTCCCTTCGCCGCCCGCCTAGCCCCCCCGTGTCCTCCCCCAGTCAGCCCCTTCCTCCCGCTCCCCGGAGTTCTTTCCTCTCCCCCCGTCTCCTCCCCCCCCCCCCCATTTTAAGGTAACTCCCAGGAAACGTGCACGCCCGTGATTTTTACCTTCTTTAGCTTTTTTCCTCCTCGCCAGCGTGCCGCCGAGCTTGCCAGGAAGGAGTCATCTTTCTTTCGGGACGGGGGCGATTTCGGAGTGGGGGACTTAGGGGAAGAAGGGGACTTCTGGGGGGAAGCTGCCATGACGGCCCGGCCAGTGCTCGGGGATGAAGGAGACGGGTCCAAGGCCCCGATGCCGTGGGAGGCTGCTCCCGGCTCTGAACGGAAGCGGAATTATTTCAAGCATTTGAGGCAGCTCCTGCTCCGCTCTCCCGCTCCTGCCCTGCCTCCCGCCCGCCCTCCCGCTCGCTCGCTCGGCGCCCGTCGGGGAGGGCCCGCTCCCCTCACACGGCGCCCGCCGACAACCGCCTGAGCGCAACGGCCGCTCGCGCCCAAAGAGCCCTGGCGCCCCACGGCCGCCCGCGCCCAGAGATGACCCCGGGCCCTCTCGCCCTTAGCGGTCCCACTCGGGGGGTTCAGGCCTGGCGACCTCATTTTACCAGCCTGTTGGGGATGGCCAGGGGTACACTGAGGTGTGGGACAGGGCCTCTCCCCACAGTCCAAACTGTCCTCACACCACCTCGCAGACGAGTTGGTCACCAACTTAGGCTGCTCTGGCAAACGCACCCATGTATGTGACCTCACATGTGGAAACCATGGGTTAGCATGGATGCCAAAAGTTAAGCGCAAGTGCAGATGTTTCCACACTGTGTGATCAACACTGATGGAGAAGAACTCATGAAGGAATCAAGTGCCACCAAATGGTTTTGTGCAACTTCAAGCTAACACATGCAGTTCAGTCTTGAGCACATGCTGCAAAGCAGGCTGTAGGTTACCACTACATCTGTCATCAGAGGAAGAAGACATGATGATGTCCATTTCTACACAGAAAAACAACAACAACAAACAGTTGTAGTGAGACCATTAAAGAAAGCAGTGGGAAAGAAAGATGACCTAGCACAACAGATTGCCTATACCAATCCTTTTATTTGCAGATGGGTAGCTTAAGAGAGAGGCATCTTTAAAACAGGTAATTTGCTCCAACTGGTAGCTAGTTCATGAGGCATCCAGGAACAGCATTAATGTCATCTGGATGCACTACTTTCCCTTACCACTTAATCACTCGATTAACAATTCAGGCAAAAAGCCACACACACTTCATGCAAATATCTAGCTATCCATTAGGCATAATAAGTGAAATGAAATTATCGTGAGGATATTTCTAAATCAGCTAATAATTGTTGTGTTTTTACAAGCTGGTAACATTGGTTAGCTGATGAGGGGTAGACATCAATGAGTATTTGTTGTATGCAGTTAGTATATGCCTTGGGGAAAAACTTTATTCGTCTGTACAGACATCAGTTAAAAGCAGGAATGAACCCAAGCCACTACCACTCTCATGTTTCCTTGCATTTGCACTGGCTCAAAGCAATGACTGCATCTCTGGACTGTTGTCTCTAGAACACTCACCGAATTTCACACATTACTCTCTTTTTACAGATATGCTACTCACATACTGTATGGATTAGGATATGAACAGTTTTGAACATTTTTAAAGAAAATAATATAAATAAAAAGATTTTTAAGAATATGTTAAAAGAAAGAGAAACCAACATGTCAAGTAATTTGTTAGATGCATGTGAATCTGTCGCATTTACAAATAGAGATAAAAAAACAAATCTCCATTTGGACCCAAATGAATACACACAAATGTCAATATAGGGTTTTGTGGACACAGCAGGAGAGAGAGCATTTTGGCAAGCATGAGTGTGCTTGCTTTTGTACCACTAAATTTTGTGTTAAAGACAGAAAGAACAAACCAGACACACATGAACAGGAACGGGAGCTGGGCTGCACAGCACAGGAAGGTCAGAATTCAACATGAGCTTGCCAGGTCTCACACAAAATAAAAAGACCTAACATCTTTCTTTTACTGTTTCCTATTTCATTACTCTCGGCATATGTAAATTAGATGTCAAATGCAATACTACTTATTTAATAGCCCCATGAGCTATGGGTAAATGCTTGGCATCACAAGGAGAAAGTACATTTCAAATGAAATTTAATGTTTAAAATCAACTCTATCAGATCTGGAAACATGAACACTGCATGCCTTAAGTAATAATGCTAAGGGATCAGAAAAAGAGACAGCCCTAAGTTTACTTTTTTTTTTTTTTAATGGGTTCCTTTCTGAGTTTATTTGCAGTTCTCTTAGATATAATATTGCAAGGTTTTTCCACTTACGATGATTCTCTTTGAGGACAGTTACAACATTTTTTTTTAATGTATCTTTAATTTAGAACTACATATGATACTTTTTCTTTTGATCTGGGAATATATGTGGACATATAATCTTCAATTAATATTGCATTCAGCACAAAGGTTCTTATAGATATGCATGAAGTCTAACTTATGGCAGACATGGGAATGTTGATTTTAAATATCCAACTCATCTTTAAATAGTATTTTAACCACAAATAAAAGCTGCAGTAATATGAATTTAGTGGGGATTTTCGTTTGGCTAGGTTTTTGTTCTGCTTCCCATGTGGCAGTTGGATACTTTCATAACCATGCTCTGTGATACCATGCATAGGACACGACAGCATCAGGCTGCCATTCAGGCTGGCCCTGCTGCATCTGGCACATAGGAATCTGGAGCAGACCACAAGGGCTCTCACCGTGCTCCCTGTCAGCACCTCATTCTTACAGATGAGCCAGCCAGTAGCTTAAATTAATTGTATTCTGATCACATACATGCTATTTCCAGACAATAAAAGAAGGCTAAATCACTATACTTTAAATGCATTTTAATTCACCTGCATATCTGTCTATGTACACCTGTTTTTTATTTCTTTCACTACAGGACTCAGAATGATCAGGAACAGAATCTTGTTTCTGACTGAGGTGGAAGAGACAGGATACATAATAAAAATACCCACGATGGGCTAGGTGGCTAGGACAAGAAAAAGCACTGTGTCAGCTGAAAGGATACTATACACTCATCATCTGAAATGGCTGTCTCACAGGAGAGAGGTCAGCGCTGATGTTGTATGTGGTTTTTGAAAGTACTCGTCTTTTTTTTTTTTTAAATAATGAACACACAGGCTTAAGCCAAGCTGGTTAAGGCCATGCAGTAAATTGTTTGTTTGTCTTGGAGTTCAACATTTGTCTCCTAAGTGTACGTCCGCACTAACCTTTTAACTGCTTGGTCATTTTTGGTCATTTCAACAGTGGAAGTGGTATTTTCAAAAATGCTCTAGTGACCTAATACTCTTCCTCTAATTGCTTACAGCCAAACTCTTCACTGACTTCAGGAAGAACAGAACTAGACCAAAGTCTACCCTTTTTATTTTTTTTACATAGTAAAAATTCCGGCTATCTACTGACCTGCCAATTCTACACAGTTAACTACTGAACATGCCCACCCTCCCCCTCGGCCCTGAGTAATAGTTAACAGCATTTTAAAAGAGGCTGCTTAGAAGCATAACAAAAGATACTGTATTATATACAACTATGGAGATTAATTATTTGTAAAGTTTCAAAGGAAATAAAGTGGTTTTGAAACTTCTCAGCAAGATAAGAATATCATCCTGGCATTTAATGCTTCTGGCAACCTCTGGTTCTGTCAATCAGTTACCTATAAATACAAGTCCAAGTTTATATGCACTTACATCTGACCTTGTTGAGACAGTTTTAGAAAAAATCAGTATCATGAATTTTTCTTAATGAGCATCACTTGTACCACACACTTGTGCCTGTAATTTTGTACATCTGTTACAGAAATATTCCAGCAAGAACATTGCTGGCATGCAGTGCCACCACATCTCTTTCAGTAGTTGATTGGAACCAGCAGAAGAAACTACCTGGAAAAAAAAAAAAAAAAAAAAAGTTCATAAATTCTGGGGGCAAAAAGAAATCCAGTAAATATCCTACACATTACAAGGTATTTGCAAAGATGTAGGTTCATGAGATGCAGCTGCTGTGAAGACTGAGGGGATAGCACTCCCCAGCTAACATGATAAATCCATTGTGCTGGGCTATGTAAATAACTGTATGATCCATGCAATACTCAGCAGAGAAAGCCTTGGGCCTTCTTAACAGTAACAAAACTTTAAAAGATATACAGAATCTCCAATCTACTAAACCACATCCTGGTATGTGCTTAAGCGGAAAATAAAACAGTATTTCTCTGGAAAAAGACTGCTAAACTAAAGTGAAAATTTTATTGGAAATCACATAATCCTTAAGCTAAAAAGCAAAGATTTCAAGGCACAAGTCCTCAAAGTTTGTTGCATGGGCCCAGAGAAAGCTGTCCAAATAGCCCAAAAATGTGAGGCATTCCTTTACCTTGAGAGCAAACAGATTGATCTTGAGGCAAATAATGGCTTACAAAATCATTTCCCTGAACTTCCTGTCCAATTAGCTTTCTTTAGACCTATAATCTTTTGAAGAGGGGACAGAGGGAGATGAATATCAGTAAATTCCTTTACTGAGGGCATTTCTACCCACTTCCTGCTCTGGGCCAGCAGGGCCCCCCAGCTGATGACCTGCTGACTGAAAAGTCAATGTGTCTGTAAGGTTTTAAACACAGATAAAAGTTTGATGTATTATTTCCAATAACCCAGCAAGTAGGTAATTCCTGTGCAGTCCTGAGAACTTACAAGTGGTATCATCAGAGGAGTGACTGCCATACCTGTCTGCCTCTCAGGCACACAGGATTGAAGGGAAAGGACGTGACAAAAGAAGAAAAACCTCAGTTCAAATGTGCCAAAAATTACCTTGAGCTCTGAAGAGAAGCTGCCATCTGTCTGTCATCTTACGAGGAGGGAACTATCTATCAGTTCAGAGTCACTGAGCAGAGGACAACAGTACAGATGCCAATATAAGCTGAACTCTTGCCTATCTGCTTCTCTCATCTCGAGCAACACACTGTCTTGCTCTGTAAGGCTCTCCCACTGGCAGAAAGCAACAGAACAAGAAGACCTAACATAAGTAAAGTTAAGATTTAAGTTAAGATTTTGATCACCAATTCTCAGTGATCCAGTCAGGGCCACTTTTCCTTCAAGTCTTCATAGGCTGTTATTGTTTGTATGTCATACCTTAAGAAATTAGGTTGTCAATTCCTGTGGAAGAATGTAAGGAAGTCATTGATCTTATGGATTTCACACCTTGTGTTAGAGTTGAATACTGTCTAGCTTCAGGGTGTCATTATTTCTAAACTATAAAACGCATCTGTGAACTGCAAGACAGTGTAATTTACTTACCAGTATATGAATTAAGAAACTGATACTTCTTCTTACCCACAGATTTTTCTTAGACACACGTTATTACACTGTAAATACCAAGGGAGGGAAATTACTATGGAAATGACTCAGGGACTTCAGAGAGTGAGATACAATTTTATTTCTTCAAATACAAAATTGCTCACATCTAGTCCATTTAGACACGGCCAATACGTTCCAGCACATCACATTATACCCAACAATGACAGTGCCAAGGACTGAAAAAAAAAATCCATAAATCCATTATACGTTAGTGAGTCAATTTAAAGAAAAGATTGAGCAGCAAGAGCACTCATAACCAAACACTCTTAAATACATTTGTAATACAAGTCAGCCATATTAAATTGACCTGTGAACAGTGCACATAACTTCTTTTTCTTTTTCCTCCTTTACTCTCACAGTACATGAAGATCTGCTTTAAGTTGCTGAAGAGGTTTGTTTTTTTTTTTGTTTGTTTGTTTTTTGTTTTTTGTTTTTTTTAAATCGCCTGCATAGTTAATTTTTGGATCTAATCTTGTGAGGTACATGGTATCAGTCAGGGTAATGGTAGCCTGGCAGGTTTTTACACGCAGGAGCAGATACACGAGACTTGCAGTTGTGGGTGGAGCGTGTTATGGCATGCAGAAAAGTAACTTTTTAGTAAATAATATTTTTGAGGTCCATAAAATGCTGATGGCTCTCAGCTCCTGTTGACTTTAATATTCTCAACTCTCAATGGCCAAACAAGGATCTGCTATAAGGTGAAGTCACAGGGCCTGTCTACAACGTGGAGTGGCCTGAACCTGGGCACTTGCAGTGTGGCACCTTACCTGGGCGAGAGGATCAGACTTTGGCAGAGGATCTGCCCCTCAGGACAAGGTGCTTCATGTTCCTCTGAGGCTGCCCTTCCTCCTGCTTTCTGTACAGCAGCAACAGGAGGATGAATGGGCTTTTCTGAGAGTAACAGTGAGGTGAAAAAAATAATCCTTGATTGAAAAAACTGAGGGCTTCTGTGCTGAATTACCATCCTGTGCAAAGCACTAAGAAAAATGTTTGCTTTAAAACTTTAAAAAATTATGTTGAAAGTACTATGACTCTCAGTTTTCTACAGAGAACAACGATGGATGATCTAGACAGTATTAATCTACTGGACTACATGAGGCTTCTGGGAACAGTGATAAAATCCAGAAATTTTCTCCACAAAACTGGAAATGCTAGCAGATTTCAACAGAGAAAATTTAAATATTTATTGCTGTCCTTCTTGCTTCTACTTTGCGTCAATCTTAAGTAATAGAGTTGGTTTAAAAATCACTCACTGCAATCCATCTCAACAAAAAAATGTAACCTGAAGATCAAAGTATGCTCAGCATATGAATGACAGAAGGAAAAAAAAACTGATAGTAATTTTGAAATATATTCAGGGATTCTGCTATTTCTTTCCAATATGAAAGACCAATTATATTGCTAAGGTCCTATAAGTTATATTGTAAGGGTATCCCACTAAGATATTGCTGTTTAAATCTTAATTCATATTTTATACTAATAATTACCAAATTGATAAAGCTATCTAGTCTACTATGCAGACCTTTACCTATAAATAACTGTTAGAAATACACTTTTATTTATGGAAATTGCAGACAACATCCAAACTAGAAAATGTAATGAGATGCTTGTCCTCATTAAACCAGCTAATAAATAAGTATAAATACATAAATATTGCAGAACAATAGTATGTTCCTTGCACCAATAGAGGTATATTGTAAATCTGTGGTCAATAGTAAAATCTTTCTTTTAATTTTAAAAAGGATATTTTAAATTTCTTACAACACAGAAAAAAAAAAATCATTCATAAATTATTGTGACAGGATTCAGTGTGTCTGTTACCCTACAAGTAGCTACCAAGAGTTTTTTTTAGCTTTTTTTTTTTTTTGTAACAAGAATGCTTGTAGCTTTGGCTGCAAGACAGAAAACTCTTGCAAATAAGCACCATTTGTGAAATAATGAGAACACCAAATCTTAGTCAAAGCATAAGGTAAAATGATATTCAAGAATAAACAGACTTTCAGTTTCTCCTTGTGTTTTTTTTTTCAGTTTGAAAATGTAGTGCATCATACATACAGTTGGGAATGTTACCAATCTTAAATGGCACAATTATCTCAGATTTAAGAAAGTACTTAAAAGTATGCTGAATACTAATGAGAATTTCTGCACATTTGCTATGCCAATGTCTATACATGCATGTACAAAAAAAGATAGCAGATACCTCCTTTAAGCAAAAAATCTCCATGTATACTTTCGAGCAGCAATATAAATGTAATTTAAATATACTCACAGCATTTTCTATTAAATGTTTCCATTACAAAACAATATTTTTTGTAAATGTTTTGATGAATTATTCTAAGGGAGATTTGTAACTGCTACACTACTCATGACACCCTATGATACTATTTGTGATATATTTTATGAAACAACTGTAAAATCTACCCTATAGATGCTAATCAGGTCTGGATTTTAAAATTATCATTCAGCATATTTTAGAAAAGATCTTTATCTGTGCCATATAAAAGCTATTTTGAGCCTATAACAGTTTTAAGGATAAGTCACCCATTTGATGATCCCTTACCATTTTACAAAATGCAGGGATTTAATATTGTTTCAACATCTTGTTCAAAAATACACAGTATTCTAAAAGTTAGAAATACCTGGAAAATTAATTTCTGACATTGCATTTACAATAGTTTTAATGAGTGCTTATACGTAGTTATTAGTCAGAAGACCCTTCCTCCACCAGAAATAAAAACTAATTATTTATTATTAAACGTAATTTTATACAAGAAGCTTGCTTTTTGGCCTTTAAATAGTTCATCATTGCTTGGCTGTGCCAAAATATTCCCAAAACCACATACAGAGTCAGACAAACAGATGGAAAGTAATGCCATCTCAAAAATACTGGATGATGTCATCATGTTTCTCAGGAACTCTATTCTCAGCATTAAAATAAAATTCCAAGAAAACATCAGAGCTCTGATTTCCCTTTTACAGACCATGATGCCCATCACACAGGTAAATCCAGTCCCATTCTTTATTCTTGCGACCCTTGAAGCTGACAGTGAAGTGACTCACTCTAGTGTAAGCAAAGAAACTGCTTAAGATAACAAGATGACTTTTCCCAAATAAGCTGACTTCAAATTTGAATTCCCTCATAATTCACAAGATAGTACCTCTGTGATTATGAATATTGCTGAAATCATGTTTATTTACATATGGCTGTTTAAATCCCACTCAGCTGATAGCCTCTAGATAAGATAATACTTTCAAAGTGCCGATCTTCTGCTTTTTCTTTCACTCTCTGCTCCTCTAAGGCAGACACAAGTTTGTCCCTTTCTTCAACCACTTTCATCATCTCAGTAAAAATTTCATCCTCCTCATTTAGATCCATCTCATCTTTAAGGCTGTCTAAAAGATCACAAAACAAGAGGTTAGAATCTAGATCACTATGTTGATATGCTTTGCATTTTAACTGTTGGTGTGCAGCATGAGTTAATATTAGTCATCAAGAAATGAAGACAATGGCAGTTAATATTTTCCATGTTTGGGTTCAGGGAAAATTTATCCTGCATTTGGGCCATTTAAGGTTGCCCACTAAGGCTCCTAAATTCTATAGTAGAACTTTTAGCAAAGCTTAGGCTGTGGAATTAGTAGTAAGAGCACTACATACTTACAAAAACATTTATAAATGTTGCCTAAACATTACACCATAATTAAAATGTTATATGGCAGAAAGCACCTTACTATATCAGGAAATAAACTGTAAGGTAACATTTATGTTGGATTTTAAATTGAATTTATAAAATTTTAAAAGCTCAATTGCGAAATGCAGAATCTGTAAGAAAATTTAAAGCCTTCTGCCTGCATTCCTACTCCCCACACTCCATTTTCTAATAGTGAATGAAAGGACAAACCCAAACTGTAATCCAAAGTACATAAAAGCAGTTCCAAAGTACTGCAGTAACTGGTAGCATCACAGTTAACTTAACCTCTCTTGCATTTAGGTGGTTGAAGAAATTACTTTCTGTAGCTGCCCGTCATCATGTTAGCTGGATGCTGCTGCAGGCACAGCACAATCAGGGGCGTTAGGTGTGCTTCTGATGCAATCCAGTGTAAAATTGGGCAGGTTAGCTCAGCTGTCTTCATTCTAAGTCAGGTGAGAAGATCTTACAAGTTGGATGTTGCTGGCTGAGCTGCACTCGTAGAAGAGCACAGGAGGAAGAACATCAGCCACTCTGCTCCTCAGAGCAAGGAGGCACTCACATGGACACAGTCTATGGCTGTAGGCTGGAACATGCTCCCTGCTTTGACTTACCATCAACAGCCATCTTCTCTCTCAGCTTTTGTTCCAGCCTGCTTTGGTGGTCTTCCAGTTCTAGTTCTTGGGCTCTGGATACAATAAAAATTACATTAAAGAATATATATATATATATTTACTAAAGACATATGTGTATTAGTATTATTTCAACCAAGACTGTGTATTGTTTATCCAGTAAGTTTCTCCTAATTGGCAGTCAAAGCTAAAAGCTTAGTCTCTGCACAGCAATGCCAGAAGCACCAATACCACCTTTTGTATTATGTATTGGATTAAGCTTCCTCTTACATCACAACACCTGGGGCTTTGACCAGCTGTGCCTTGTTGGTGGCACTCACAACAAGATTCTGGACGGGCCTGAACCCTCCCATAAACTAAGAGCCCTGCCAGAAGTGAGTAACGACTGTTGCAGCTCTAATCACCTTCCCACATTGACCAGAGATAGTGGAGAAAATATCTGGGAGTCAGCTAGGCCTATCTGCTGAGCCTGTTTCAGACAAAGCAAGGTGAGACAACTACAACCACAAACAGTGGCACTTGAGACAGCTCTTTACTGTCTTGGTGTATATACTTTTTCATCTCTGTAGTGAATTCCTTGATCTTTTCTCCTATGTCCAATGAAAACTAAGATAAGCTTGTCAGACTATTTTTCTTCCACAGGACGAAGTGCCCAAGTGTTCATTAGGCCTACATAATTAGACCCACACTACATAAAGGCAGAACACCCATTTGCTGTAGTGGTTTAGAGTATCCTATAGGATTGAAATAATTGAACCACTGTGTGAGGGAACGACGAGGAGGGCTCAGCTGAAAATCTGTGATCAAAACAGACTGCAGCTACTGCGGATACATTTATTCTATGACAGTTTCAAACTCCATCACACGGAAGGGTGGGTAGATGTCATGTGAGTACAAGTTCCTGTCTCCCCATTGCTTCTGTAGTACTAATGCTCATTCTTACTTACACAATCAAAAGCTCAGACTCGTAACGCATTAATTTATTCTTCTCCAGGACCAGCTCAAACCACTCATGTAGCATCTGAGTTTCATCCTGCGTACCTGAATCTGTTAAAAATAGGAGAGTTGAATATGCATTACTGAGTTTCCTTCCAATGCTTTTGCCACTTAAGGTCACTTTAAATAGTCCTCATTTATAAGGCTAGGTGAGCTCAAATGCAGATTTTTTTCTTCTCTGTGCAACTAATAACAGTAACATCAAACATAACATTCCTGTTTATGTTGTTATGCTGTAGTTTATTGCAGTTAAAGATGCATTAGCTTTAAAAGCACTATTGCTTTGGAAGTTAGCTTTTTTTCTTTCAAATATATATATATGTATATATATATTTTTTAAATATAGTCACTCACTCTCTTTTAGTTCTGCCTTTGAAAACATAGTTTCTTTGTTGACAGTGGACTCCAGAACTATATTTAGAAATGGATATCCCACTAACACAGTCAGATTTGGGATATACTTGCTGCAGATATCAGCCTAGTCCCTGCTTCCAGTGGGCGTCACATGCACAATCTAATCCACTAGAGATGTACATTCCTTTGCCAACTGGCCTCTAAATCTGTATTTGTTTTAATCGGCAGGAAAGGTTGTGGTACGCAAAAAATCTATTATTTTGGGGTAGCTTTGGAACAACTGGGGTTAGGGCATCACTGCTAGACATTGTACAGATACATAATGAGATGGTTTCTCTCCCAAAGAGTTCACAGCCTGAGTCCATTTTGCTAAAGAGAAGGACGAATTCCTCTTTCACCAGGTAAGGGCCTTTATTGCTCTAAAACAGAGCCTGTACAAAATCTTTGGCAATGAAGAACCCCTGGGTGTTTTTCAGTGGCAGGTCAGAGTGTGTTAAAGGGTTTGTGCCCTTTCACATGACCCTTCCCAAACATCCTCGTTCAGGTCCATCCCATATGCTTGCAGTGAGTGTTTGTTGCATCAACAGGATGTAGTTACTGGAGTGACTTCCCTACCTACCTTAATCAAAAATGGATTCTTGATTACATATTGCTCTACTTTTCTTTTGCAAACCTGTGAATGTGTAAGCTCGTTTTACCAGCTGTATTCCTCAATCAAGCTAGTCAAGAGAATATCTAAGCCCAATGATATTCCTAAACAAGTTGAAGCTGTCCACTTTCTCAAGTGGACACAGTTATGGATTTTTCTCACAGTTTTTAACATGCAACTTACTTCATGCTTTCCATCATTTTTTTTCACAAAACAAAAGCACTCAGCCACCCTTCAATGTGACCCCAGTACTGATGCAGAATTACAGTCAGGCACTGTCATCTCAGAGAGCCCAGGTCTCCTCCTGCCAGCAATAGAAGTGCGTGGGCCCCTGAGCCGAGGACGGGAGTCATGGTGACTTGTACACTGTTTGGTGATTTCCCATTGGGATTTGCTTTGTTACTGTGAAACAGGAGGGTAAAGCAGCAGGAGACAAAAAGAGCAAAGAAATCTTGGTCTTATTTCTGAATGATTCCAATAAAGCTTGGCCGTAAGGGATGTGTTCCTAAGGGATCTTACAGGTCAGCAAGTGGTGATAAAAATGTCTTCTCAAAGTGACTGCGAGAGCACATCTGGCTGGGACGTGTCAATGGTAGCTTGTCACAGATTCAGCACAGGGATATAGCGGTAGTATTCAGAGCCTTTGGTCTTCACATGTCGTCATCAGAAATTATCATCTGGAACTGATTTGTCATAGAGTCATTAAAAAATTTGCTATTGCAGGAATGTGCATGTCCTGCACATACAGAGGTGACTATTCCCTGTTTGCTGTTGTCTTGATTAGGCAAAAAAAATATATAATTTTTAAACATTTCCTCTTTACACTTTAAAACCTCTCTCTCTCTAATAAAAGACAGTGTATCGTAACTTGACTGAGGTACACAAACAGGAATGTGCTTGGCAAAAATGTCACTCAGTGGAAGCTGAAATAAAGATAGCCTTTGTTTTCTTACTTGTTCATCTCACAGAACACTCCCCTAGTGTTCCCAGGGGCATTTTTCCTTGAGCTTTTCAAATGTGTCATAATAACACTGTTAATAGTTATTTGAGTCTGATGGACTGCTTTATGCCTTCCAAGGGCAAAACAAGCCACTGAAGCGTTTGGCGTAAGGTAGTAAGACAAATATTTTTTAAATATTAAAGGAAAAACCATTTGAGAGTCTGTTTTGTGAGCTATGCTGGCTTTTTGTTACAGCATTACTAAAGCAAAACTTTCCTTCTGGTTGGCCCAAATCTCTTGTAACCAAAATCCCACTTGAAAGTTCAATGTTCTAATTACATCATAGCTATTTCTATATTAATCACTTCTGAGGGAAAGACAGGCTGTAATGAGCTTTCACTGTCAAACTTTCATTCCACAGAGCAACGCTATGCTATCCCTATGTACAGCAGTTACACAGTAAGGGGGACCCTGAGAGTTTGCTCCGCCTTAGGAACTTCTAAACCTCATGTTCCTTATTCATGAAAGTTGTCAGCTGTCATCTTTGGACTCCGTCGGAAATTCTGAGAAACCCTGCATATGATGCTTATAAATCAAAAACTACCCACAAGATGTACAGAAGTTTGTTCACCTTCCAAAACACACACGTGTATACTTATTTTGTTCTCTCAACACAGAGTTTCTTCTTCACCACTATTCTTCATGATTTGTTTAGTCAACTGATAGGTTATGCTAATTTCAGTGGAAAACACCTTAGGAGATTTTTATTTCTGTATCTTCTTGTAGGCATATCATCTCTATAAGCCTCCACAAAAGTCAATGGAAAACAAAGCAGTTGTACATTAATG
The DNA here is from genome assembly GCF_013377495.2 of Cygnus atratus. Classification (NCBI taxonomy): domain Eukaryota; kingdom Metazoa; phylum Chordata; class Aves; order Anseriformes; family Anatidae; genus Cygnus; species Cygnus atratus. Next base: position 673,542 of record NC_066366.1, read on the forward strand.
ATTTATTATTTGGTATTTAGAATCAAAATAAAGGGCCATGAAAAAATATTCATAGAACTGATATTATTTCTTTTTTTTTTTTTCCAAATGCATTAATTGTTGTCACTACAATTAGAAGATCATCAAAGCCTCATTTTGCTCATCAGTCTTCATGGCAGTTGTTTCACACCCATGCACGTTCTCTTCTAATTCAGCTGAGGAGCTAATGAATAATTCCCCCTAACAAAGGGGCCATTCATCCCCTGCTTACAGAATTATTAGAGGAGAGTTGCGCAAATGTCACTGAAGACTAGTGTTTGCAGGCCTGTCTCTAAATTTGGTTATTCACAACCTTTCCAGCTCAATATTATTGCTGAACCATGATCGTTTTCTAATTACCTTAATAATACCTATTAAACCACTTGAATTACATAAGCACAGACCTACTTAAATACAACTTAACCTAATAAACACTGGTCATTCATTAAACAATAACACCCATTATTTTTAAGAAGGTTGAATGGAACATTATACTCACTGATTCTTGCATTATTACATGTGTGTTGTTACAAGCAACAAAGCACACATGTTTTGTTTGGGAAACTTACGGCTTCATGCTTTTGCACCATAAGAGTTATTGAGACACAGTAACATCCTACATTTCAGTAGCTGCCCTATTTGTAACTGGCCACCTACATGCAAACAATCAACAGGGAGAAAAAATAGTACTTTCACCTTAATGAGGACAATCCAATTACTAAGGATGGGAAGAGAATGAGAAGCATCAATCTCTTGGCAGACAGCCTTCTTTAGGAAATGCGATTGTCAAAACAGCAAAAACAAGAAGTAGCTCTAGACCATTTATCCTGGTATTCTGCATCTATCCCATGAACTAGAAATCTCTTGCCCCCCATATTTTTCATGTCTTCATAAACCAGCCACCTGTAAAGAAAAAAGCTAAAACACCAGATCCTCAGTCTCTTTAGGACACTTTCTCATAGGTGGTAAAGTGGGTGTTATTTGATAAATCATGTTTTCATTTAAGGAAAAAAAAATGATGCTAGCCTTTTAAATAACATTTGAAATACATTACTGCTATTAGTTATAGGAAATCTGTTAATAAACGTAGAAGGTTGGACAAACACTCTGTTGTTAAACTGGTTAGTTTGGTGTTAGAATAAGAGTGATAACTGCTAAGAAATATGGCATTAAAACAGCCAGCATGTAGAGATTTTGCTGGGTTGCCTAGCTAAGATGACAAGATCAGGTGCCAAAACATGCCTATGTTTGCAGTGTTGTGCAACTGCCTGTCTCAAAAGCACGAGGTTCAGCTTTCTAAAGCAGGGGTAAATAAAGAGACATTTGCAATAGGTCTGTTGGTTCCCCAGAACCCTTTTGGCACGGAAACATATGCTCCTCTGAAGTCCCTCACACACACAGGCCTTTCCCTCACCCCCTTTGTCCTGTTCCATCCTGCTGCAGGAGGTCTCCCCAGCTTCACCCCACCAGCACTGGGAGGACGCTGTGAACCAGGGTGTTGGCACAGTTGGTTCAGGTGAGTGAAAGCTTTGTCCCAATTTGCAGCCAGGACAACATCCCTGCTCCATTCCACCCATCCAGGCGGTGGGAATGCAGGCTGCTATTGCTATATCATGGCCATCACCCTAATCAGATTAATAGCATTTCACACACTGGGAGAAGTCATTAAGGACTCTGTTACTAGGCATGGTAACTGAAACACAGCTCCTGGGAACCGTATTGGTTCCCTCCCAAAGATGAAATTAAGCTCAATTTTTAAAAAATGGGGTGTGGGGGAGAGAAATGCAGATTCAATAGCATGGCAACTACTTCCAAATCTGTGACAATCAACAGAATTTTATAATGTTCAGCCTAAGGGTTCTTGAACTAACAGAGTTTGAGGAAAAGGGTAAACAAGGATTTTTGTCGTTCCAATCACTTTTTCATTTCACATTTTGCACTGAACTCTTTCTATGACAATGATAAAACTCCTCTTATTAAAAAACAAAAACCACCACCAACAAGCACTGTGTCATCTACCTGATTCTCCTCTGAGTTCCCTCTCCAGTTTAACACCAAAAATCTCCAGTGCTCTCTGTCTTTCCTCCAGTTCTTCTAGTTGCCGCTGGACTGCCTGAAAAATTATAAGGTTATAAAAGCTGCAGACATAGTTTAAAAATTCAGCGACAAAAGATGGCCTCAGTGGTTAGAGAAAGAGCTTGAAAAGGTCTCTGAGGAGTCAAGAGATCTGCAAACTCATTGAGTGTATTAGGCACATAAGCAATTTAATAATTCTACTAGGTATCTATCCACATTTTTGTGTGGATAAGATCTCAGGTACTAAAAGAATGTCAATTTTTCTGAACTCTAGTCTTCCCACTATTGAATGGGAGATAATACCATTTCTGTGTCTTGCAAGGTGTGAAAACTGAACACCTTACACTTCCAGAGGTGCATATTCTAAGACGCTACAAGAATAAACCTCACATAAATATTCAAGGCTTACAGCTAGAAATCTTTGCTAGCTATTTTTTTTGCCCATAGGTTTTTGCTGTTTGTTGTGCTCTTATATTTCACAAGCTTTTGACACAGGCAGGAAAGGGTCCAGTAACTAAGAAGTGACAATCCAGTGGCACAGAAACGACATCTAGATTCAGTGACTCATTCCCTTTGGCATAAGATTTTTTAGAAGTGCCTTATAGATAATGGGCATGAAATGCCTTTAGAAGATTGAATCATCAAATGTAGATGCTCAGCAGTTTCCACTTCAGGCTGTGGTAGGGCATTCCTAATCATACCTTCAGAACAGCCTAACAGACAAGAAAGATTGTTCAAAAAGTTTGGATTTGATTGTTTCCACAAAGCAGTAAAAGAAGAGAATTTTACATCATTTACATTGCTCAGAATAAAAACAAAAATGTTAAGTGTTTTTTTTCTTTGGATTAGGTACACGTTTTTTTCTGTCACTGATTTTATAGAAATTGCTAGATATTAGCATTTCTACTGTCTGGTTCAAACAAAAAGTTCTATCCTTTTCAGTAATATATTTTGCCAAAGGAGTGATGTCTACATAAACAGATATTTCAATTTCACATCTGAAAAACAACTCAATAGCTTTCTTTTTTAAATTTAGTATTAGTACAGAAATAGCAAATAGAAGCTCCATCCAAAACTATCCACCTGCCATAGTAATACAACAGAGGATGATGGACAACTTTGCCTTCAAAAAACATTTATTAGCCAAAAATACCCTTGCTATTTATTTTATTGCACGGGAAAACACACACAAAGTTAAACATCACATTGGAAACAGTGCAGACAACCCAAAATCATCAGTTGATTTCTTTGGAAAGACAAAACTCTACTCTGCAGTCCCTATGGCATTCATGCTGCAATGCAGAGACTGAGCTAGTTCTGATCACATTAGCTCAGGTATTATTAGCAGCTGAGAAGGAACAAGACAGAAATCAGTATGGGGTAAATTTTTTCTTGGGTTCAGATCAAGATGCTCTTTCAGGATTTTTCAAGGATCAGGGCCCTACATAAAGTGAAGTGACTTTGCAACATTGAAAAACAAAATGGTTCACTTTCACTTTTATGGCAGAGAGGACAAAAGCCATCATTCTATTTTGCCAGTGTCCTGTAGTACACAGGGGTGATAGCACAGCTTCTTGCATTCTCAGGGGATGATATTTCCCTTTTCTCTCTCTTTCCCTAATGATCAATGTGTTCTACTGCTATTGTCAGTCACTACTTCTCTTGGTCTTGCGTTTATGCATAATTACAAAATTGTGACTATCTACTGGGGCACACTTGGATTTGTCACACACAAAGATGCAAGGCCCTGCCACAAGCATCTTACTGCACCTGACATTTTGGGTGGATTTTAATGAAGAAGTCAGTGAGTCCCAGTGAGGAATGAGGGTGCAGGGGCCACATTCACTACCCCTCTCCTCACCAGGCACTCCTGGGAGACAAATGGGACATTTGCAAGCTACATAGTCACCTGTGCTTTGTGAAGCCTCTTCAGCTCCTCTTGTTTAATCATTTGCTTTGTCTCCTTCTCCAGCTTCCTTCTCCTTCTAAGAGACATTTTTGCCTACCAAAAAAAAGAAAAAAAGGAAAAAAACAGCAATCAATGTACATGTATGATATTAAACGTTTCCACAAGTCTTCCCCAGAACGACAGAATCATTCAGGTTGGAACAGATCTATGGAGACTGTTTAATCCAACTCCCCTGCACAAAGCAAGGTGAGCTGCTGCATGCTGCTTTAGACAACCTCACTGAAATGAAAATATTCATGTAAGAATGTTTTCACACATTAACCTGCGTTGACTTTGAATCATTACAAGGTCTACTGAAATACTAAGTAAACGTGAACCATCTCTATCAATAAAAAGGTCACCAAACCAGTTTAGGAAAACTTAACTCATTACTATTGCTGTAGCTGGTGGAGTAAAATAAAATTGCTTGAATTGTGAATAATTTCTTTGATGTTTAAAATGGGTATTATCCATAGATATTGGTCTTCCAAAAACTAGTTGGTTTGATCATAATGCACACCCGCGCAGTCTGGCTGAGGGCGGGAAGGAAGAGTAGCTGGCATCAGTTGTAGTTCCAGCTCAGCATCACCCGGCCTGGCTTCAGGAGAGCCCTTCTTCCCTTCTGCCTGCTCCAGCTGAGGTCCACCCCCACTTCCAGCAGCAGCTCATCTGGGCTGCTTGTATTATGGGAAAACGGATATATCTGAAAGAAATGGCCACCAAGCACCACTGCCAGGAACAGCAAGAAGCATGTGCTGCGGGGCTGACTGGGGAATCTTTTCATCTAGCTCTTGACCTAAACTCTCTGGAAGTGTTGCAAGGCTGTGGTTTTCCCACTCATGAAGAGACAGATTATATGAGTACAGTAGACAAGATGATTGAAAACCGACAAGCCAGGAAGCCACTAGATCTTTTCCCACCCAGTTTTGCCAGTGAACAACAGTGGTAATGGCAAAAAAAGAGGTACTCAGAGATAGCCAAGAGAGAGACAAGGGGGAAGAATGCATCAAAAAATGAGCCACTGTAGACACCATGTGTGTCAGCCCACCCTTTTTCTCACCCCTGTCCCAGCAGCGCTGCCTGTCTCTGCAGCTGGGCTGCACAATGGGCAGTTGCTCCTCTTCAGCTTTCTCCTGTCTCTCATCTCTCCCTTTTCTCTGCCTTTTTTTAAAAAAAATGTAATTCACTGTAATACTAACTTATTATAGACCACCTTTCCTGTAACACTTCCACAGTTAACAAAAAGTCTGTTGTTTTTTTTGAATCTTTTGAGCTTGAAAGGACCTAAATATTGATTACTCTATTTTCTCCCACAATTTCAAGCAACTGTATTTCAAACAATACATTTTTTAAAGCTTATTATTTGTAGGGTATTGTCCAAAATGGCTAAGCAGATGAAAGACATTTGGCTACGTGGTGGATAGAAGAGAACTAAAAATGCCAATGTGCAATGAAAGCTTTCTCCTCTGGAACCCTTTTCTTAAAAATAAACTAAAAATGCTCCAGGGTAATGAAAAGATTAAATGATGGTTGCTTCCACACTTGTTGATAACTTTTCCAAAAGTGCTGCAACTGCTCTGCCCCAGAAGGCTTCTGCAACTTCAGCACGTCCTTAGCCAGCAGGGCTGGCAGGACATGCAGCCACATGTTGCTGCACTTCCCTTCTTGGTGCTTCACTTGGTCTGGAGCTGCACAACTGCATTTCCATTCAAAGCCCCACTTAGCTCTCAGCTTGGTTTTTTATAGTGTACTGGGCAGTCTCTTGCCTTCCCCCACCCAGCCTCCCAAAGCAACAAATCAAAAGGCCACCTTGTACTATTAATTCCACTTACTGATATTCCCTTTATGGGTAAAAGGTAAACGTATTTCTGATGAGCTATTCAGGCAATAAAAGCTCTTCAATTCTCTTCAAATCAGATGGGTATCAAGAGTTCACTGGTGATTTAAACCCACTGCTCCAGTGAGACACAAGAGCTGAGTTAGGGCTTGGAAATGTCGGTGTGCAGCAGGCCCTTCCAATGTATGTGATCTGGGTGCGACTTCAAAGCTCATGCAGCCATGCTGATTAGGGTAAACACAGCGTTTTCCATGCAATCTGCTTGTAGTACCTCACAAATGAAGTTGTATTTCCCCATGGGAAATCTGCATCTGTTTGGTTTAATTTTTTCAATGGTTTGCTTGTTGGGCTACATATTAAATCCACTTATGAATTCTGCTTCAGAGTGGTTTCTGTACAACATGTCTATTTGTCCAATTAAGACCTCCTCTGTCAACACTGGTGCAACCAGGGGGAATTACTGATCCAAAGAGGAAAAAGAAATTTTGATGTTCATCCGTCATAGTTTTAATCCATTTTTCTATCCAAGACACTTAACCTCTACTGAAAAAAATGTTCCAGTCCCCACTTTGAGAAATCATGGTGTGTTTTAGATCAAAGTTTATGATGAATCTTAAATATAGTCCAACTGTGAAAATGTATTTTTGCTTCAGACTAAATGTTACCTTATGTGTTAACGAAGGCTTCAATTCAAATTCATTATCAGAGGAAGAAGTAGAATACTCGGCAGCCTCTTTTCTGACAGTTGGATGTTCACATCCTAAAATGAAGGAACAAAACTATCAGAGGAAAAAAAAAACAACTGTTCCTTAACATATACAGACTCTTTGCACCTGCCCTGAGTTCCACGTTGCAGCACCCGGAGCAATTTGGAAATTTGGTCAACTGTGTTAATTAAATTTTGGTCACTGTCAAAAACTCTGCCTGCATATAATTGATTTTTTTTTTCAGGCATTATGGACAAATAAATTAATTCCTTGAGCCCTCTTCATGTAGCATGGTGTTCTGAACGCATTCAACATTCATTAAAATGTATATCTGAAGTTAGCCATATTACCCAAATGATTGTATAAGGCTCACTATACAGTGTAATTGAATGTAAAAAGTCTGAGCCAGCTCTTAAACAAATTACCCTTATGTGGCTTGTAGCATCTGGCACCCATTTTTACTACATGACATCTGCTCAGTGTAAAATAGTTGGCGTCAGAATGTCTGGTCATATAAAAAAATCACAAATGTAATCAGAAGCAAATGGACTAAAAGAACAAGGCTTTATCACACAGCCTCATGCAACATAAATATTTCATTAATTATGTCTAAACAAACGTCACTTATTTTTCTGCTTTAGGAATATTATCACATCATTGAACTGTTGATTAAAATGCCATAATAAGTCAGGAAAATCCATACATCACAACAATGCACTCCATAAGGAAAACTCAAAGACTGCCTTTGGAAGGAGCATGTTTTCAGAATTATAAATTAAATTACATTTAATTGCAGCAATTTCATCATGCCTGTTTTCCCAGCATCTTGTTTCAACTGTGTGTAAATATTTGAATTTCTTCTTAATTTGTCTAATTCATAGATTCATTCTCTTTATTTAAGAAAATAAAACTGCCTATGGCACATCTGTCTCTATACTTCAACCTGCTACAGGGTTAATGATTAACAGCTGGGCAACATCTTGGAATTGTACATTATTTAAAGCTAACAATGCCATTTTTCTTTGTAACTGCTAGGTAATGTTTGGCTTTCTATGTGCAAGTTGTATTCAGATTAAAATCACTTCCCATTCTTTCAGTGTAAATGTTTCTTCGTTTCCTTGTACTGGATTGCAGCCCTGAAACAAGACTTCTGTCTTAAATTCTAATTTAAAACCTGGATCCAGGAAACATGTTTATTCCAGGGGGTAAAGCAATGAAAGCAAAATGAAAGTAATTTGAGGCAAAAAAATCTGGTTTTAGAAGCACCCAGCCCTCATGCTCAGCGAAGCTGCAAGCTCAGAGTCTTTTTGCGGGATAAGCAGGGACAGCCAGACTCAAAGCCTTTGCCAGTGCACAAGATGGAGGAAGGCCTGCGGGGGTATCACAGTCACTATTTCTTTTGAGGATTAAACTTACCTGCCTTGTTTCTCCCCACGCAACCAAACATTTACGGTAAGTACCCTGCGGTCACACCACCGGTGAAATCAAATTCCATAATATGCAGTCTGCAAACCTTCCAGGGAGCCCCAGCAGGGCTGGCCACACAAGCAATTACACGCTCCTGTTCTTCTCTCAGCTCTGGGAATAAGCGATTGCTTCCCTGTGTCCTCCTCTTTGAGCAATATCAATAATTTAAACAGCATTACAAGGTCTAGAAGAAAAGCAGCCTGCTGTAACACGAGGGCACCTGCCTCCTCCTTGGGACTGCAACTCAGGAGCTGTGTTCCTTTCGGGAACTGAGAGAAGGCCACTGACTTCGCCAAGGACTTCCAACAAGACCCATCTCACGAGCATGAGGAAGCCAATGTCAGGGCATGGAATTGAGTTATGTCCACAGACCTGCCAGTGCCTATTGGCTATGGAGAACTAAGCGTTAGCCCCTTGTTCTGCAGAGAAAAGCCATTTAAATTGCTCCAAAACAGCTCAACAGCCTGTTAAGGGATGCTGCACACACGTTTCCAGCATACCTGACTTACAGCTGTCAAATCACAGGGAACTGAACATTGGTATTGAATCTGACAGCATTACAGAATACATTTCAAAGTAGAAAATTGGAAGAAACCTCCAATTCTTGATATTGGGGCTTGGTATCTTCACATACGTATGTCATATAAGATAAATTGCATCTGTAAACTACAGTTCCTCACACCTTGGTAATCTAAGGGTGGGTCTCAAAGACACTTTGCCTTGGCCTAATAGCCTTGGCACTGAATGCCATCAGCAGTAAAACCCTCACTGCATTCTGTAGGAACAACTGGACCAAAGTCCAGTGCTTTTGCAAATCCTTTTCAACATATAAATCCAGGCTACTGGTTTTGCTAGGAAACTTGAGATCCTCTGAACAGAGAAGGAGGTGTCATAAGGAAAGGTGTATAAGGTCACAGCTTCTGTTGGAGGGAAAAGCACTCCTGATTGTCCTGGAGATTTATAAGAAAAAAACACCTCTGGTGAAACTCTGTACATCACAGCTCACCTCTGCTTCCTGGAGTGGTTTTGTGTTGCAGTAATGACTGCAGTCTAAATACACAGAAATTCTTGGAACAGGAACTATTTTTATAACAGCATTTTTATAACATGATGTTACATTAATCTGTTGACTTCATCTGTAAGTGTCCAGGATTGCATATTTTTATAAGGTTGTTGGAGTTAATCATTGCCTCTCTGAGTACTTCAGTGTTTTACAGAAAAGAAAGGCTAAAGGACACATCTCTTAGGGCACTGGTGTCCCAAAACAGACAAGAATTTGCATGAAGTAGGAGGTGGAAAGAAAGGCCTGAAGAAATCAATTGGCTATTTGGTTCCACATCTCCGCTTTTCCACAGATTTTTCACGTGGTCTTAGGCATGCAATTTAATCTTGTATTGTTTCAGATCCCTAAAATATAAAATCACTGAAATAAGAGTGTCCTAGATGACATGAATACTGCAGTCACAAAGACTTTCAATGGTACAAAGATGCAGTAATGGGAACCATGTACAAACCTAAAATATTTGTAAGTAATCCCTAAAAGTGCACAAAACCAGCAAAGCGAGATCATAGAACATTTGATTTTCTTGTCATCTAAACTGGTAATTCTGCTTAATAAAATGAGCCATGTAAACAACCGCAGTCATAAATCGTCATAACAACTCTCATCTACTCTAAGGGACAATTCTAAAAATGTATTCATGTGAATTCAGCTCAGTCAGTGACAAAAAATATTCCCTCTGTTTCTTCATGACTGTCAAAAAGCAAACCCTGAGTCACAAACAGCTACCAATAAACCACCACCTTTGTGAAACCACCACCTTCAGAAGGTCTGTCTGTGAGTCAAAGCTAACCTAAACCCTGGATCTACTACTGCGGCTCGTTGCAGATGTACCTTACAGCTGGCTACCACGTACACACAACACTAAGAGAAGGCAGACACTAAGCTGACCGCAACTCTCTCATGCAACCTGGTTTGGTTCTCTTTAAACTGTTTTTTTTCTGTGGTATTAAAGATTTTTAGTACTTGTAAGTAAGACAGCTCTTTGGCATTTTTTTTTTAATTTCAAAAGGGCAAGATGGCTTAAGTGAGATCAGTTAGTCATCCAATTGATCAATTTTATTGATTTTTTATTTTTTCATTTTTAACTGCAGATTGGAACCCAAAGGTGGAATCAAGCAACAACAACAACAAAGCCTCAATGATAGTTCTGCAGCAAATCAAAAATCCAGTATTGCACCTACAAACCTCTGTATGGCTGTTTGGGAACACCTGTGTATTCTACAGGCAAACTTACATAGGATTGTTTTCAAATCAATCTCTCACTGAAATCAGTGCATGAACCCCCACTGCTTCAGTAAGAATTGTCCTAGGTCCTGCACAGGCAGATCTCTGCACAGCCCCAAATTTCTAAGCAGTGCTGAGCAAAAGCCAAGCATGGGCAAATGACTAGATCAAAGCTGTATTTTTTAATTTTGCACAGACTTTGCAATGTCCATATTCAATAACTATAGTAACTTAATAATTCCTCTTTTGGCTTGCACAGCAGAGGAATGCAGCACATTATTAAATCATCCTTTGTTCAAAATTTTTAAAATCTAAATAAAGTATAGTATTATTCAAACCGAAGAACATTTTCCATTTTAGTAGGAACAAAACATATCAGTTATTGTAACACATTTACTTAATAGCAAGTCAACTTGGCTTAGTCTACGGGTGATGACTTTTATAGACTCAGAAAAAGCCTTTCGTTTGAGACCATAGTGCGAAAAGTGTGAACACTAGCAACTCTCTGTGGCTTCAGAGCAGTCCTTCACATCTTCTGGCTCAATAGGAAAGCCTGGTTTTGCAAGTTGTTGGATAAAGGAGGCTCCAAGAACCTGATGCAAAAGTTCAGGAATGAGAGTGGGAGTTATTCTATTTATTTCAATGAGGTTCACATCAAGTTCTGAAGCAGAAAGGTTACAAAAAGGATCTGGCAGCTCAAGGAGAGCATTTCAGCGACTTTGCTTACGCTCCATTCCTTGTACATGCATTATTTTACACACAAATTGTTATTTTAATGCTGAGTTTGGGTCATAATTTAATAAAGTAAGGCACAAATGGGTATGCCAATAAAATTCAATAGGTTATTGAGTTAAAAAACTGTGACTTTCTGTAGTGGGCTTTTGGAAAGATGGATTATAGAGAAAGACAGGTGGGTATCTCTCTCATACCTCATATTTTATACCTTAAACTGTGCTGCACTTAATTCTTTCTGAGCCTCTGCTCAGATTAATTTGGTTGCTCTTTGTATGACATGAATATTTCTTAGACTCATCTGCAACTTTAATATTAAGCTTGCTCTTGCAAGCAAATATGAAAATCAATACCTTTTAATCACTGCCCAAACAGACTCTCAAATTGGCTAGAGCAGGTCGGTAAGGTGCTAATTCCTTGCAAACAAAAGAACAAGGGGATATCAGTGACACCACATAGCTCCCAAAAGCATGCCTATAGTTCAGTCACTACGGCAGCAGGCAGAACTGAAGAGACACCTGCTGAGAAAGCAGATACACAAAGCAAAGTTTCTTCCTACTGCAGCTTTATTTCTACAATATCTGAACTTGTCATGGAGGGGATAGCAAACATACTCCACATGGCACTGAAGCTTCCGGTGCTCATCCTTCCACTTGCCTGCTTTTCTCCCCTTTTCACAATGCACTCAGAGTCACAGAAGCAACTGCTCTGCATCTCTTTCTGCCCCATTGCTCCTTCTACGTCAGCAAGTATGTTTTCCTGTCCCGAACACATTTGAACATTAGTGAACAGCAGACCAAACTTGGGTCCAACATGCTGTCTGTGCTCTGCTCTGACATCTTTAATTCCTAATCCTTAACCAAAGATACATTTATTAAATCTTCATATGTAGACAGTAACTCTAAGTAAAACATAAAATACAACAGAAATGGGGTTGCATGATAGCACATCGATCTTTTAAATGTTAAATGCTTGCAATAAACAATTCCATTCAGGTCCTCACCTGCAGAAGGAAAATGTAGCCTGTCTTCTGCAGAACGGTCCCTCACGAAAGGCAGAGATGACACAAGAAGATTCCCTTCTCTTTCACGAACCTTACTTCTCAGTCTATCAAAAAGTGACCCAAGACTACTACTCTGTATGGAATCATCCAGATTGTCCCTGGGAGTGTTCTTGGATTCCCGAGATGAAGCAAGGAGGTACTTCTCGTTACAGGTAAATACATCATCCCTGGGAGCCACTGGAGGAGTGTCTTTAAAGGTAAACTTTTCTAGGAGTCCTGGGACATCCTCCATCCTAGTGCAAGGTGATTTATGAGGTATACCAGTGGTCCTGGAAGGCCTGCTGTGTGGACTGTAGACAGGGAAGAATAGCTCCTTGGTGTATTCACTTGGAGATATCTCTTCAGAGCTGACAGAAAAATTAGATGGAGTTGAGAGAGAATTGCAAGTAATTCCTAAATATTCTCCAGCCTGCTTCCCAATTTTAAGCTCCTGTGGCTGACTGTTATTTGCTCTGTTGTTATTACTGTTCCTTTGGCTTAGGGAATAGCCAGGAGTACTGGGGAAGCTGAAGTAAGCTAGTTCTGAAGAGGCTTTGGATTTGCTGTCTGAGTCCTGCTTTAGTCCTTCTGTAGATAAGGTTAGAGGCTCCAAAATGGACCTCTTGATTGCATTGGCAATGAGCCTCAGCGGTGATTTTGGCTGGCCAGCTGTAGGCGCCTTGGCAGCTGTGTCTGGATTCTTCAGAGCACCTTTCATGTCAACTGGCAAAGCCGGTGGTACATCATCTGCAAATAAGAGAGGCAAATGACGAGATTGTTTGAACACACCTTTTCTCCAGTCAGTATTCTTCTCCTCTGAAATACCCAGCACTCCTTTGTTTTGATGCTGCAGCCTGGTTCCACCTAAGTCTACCCCATTTGACTCATACAACATAGGATGCTGTTCTGTGCAAAGCACCAGCCTCTTTTTTGCCTCCTTTAATTCTTGCTCAAACTTTTCTTCTGGGTGCCTTGTATTTTTCTCATCTTTTTCTTTCAAACGGAGAGATGGCAGCACTTTGGCATTCCTGTTAAAACCTTGTGATTCAGAGGTGTAATTCTGTTTGTTTTCATTCCAGCTCTGGCCTGTACATGTCCCAGTGTCACAATCTACATCTTCAGGCTCCAAAAACTCATCAGCCAGCGTCCCATTACCACAAGGGATCCGTGGAGAACCTCTGGCCCTGCTCTGAAATGGACAATGAGGCACGTAGAGATGGACATCTTCACTTATCTCTCTGACTTTTTCTTTTCTTTGAGATACTGAGCTGTAGGTTTGGACATGTCCTCTTGTAACTTCTGGTGGTTTCTTGTAAGAAGTCAACCGTCAAGTGTAAGAAAAAAGATAATTGTGGTGTTAGAAAAATATAGTTTACTGTATCTTTTATTTTATGTAGTATTTTAATCAATTTCAATCTTAACATGATACTAATAATCATATTTTTTTATATATAGATACACACACATACATACATAGATGACAATACAATAAGAAAAAAAAGAAAGCTTTTCTCCCTAAAGGGATATTTACCTAGGAAAGGAGATCTAATATTCTACGGGAAGTTTTAATAGTCTGCAAATAATGTAATTCATGCTAAGAATCTGTCATATCTTTATGAATCACCTTTAATGTTTTCCTTGGAAAGAAAGAGTCCTATCTACAGGAAAATACACAAAAGTCGATCTGCTCTATTCTGCTGTGTACATTTCAGTTGCATCATGTTACAGTTTACAGCAAGCACAAGAGGCCATAATCCATCCTCTCCAACCGCTCTTATAATATTGTATGCTCACATGGTGCAGGTACAAATGAATGAAGTGACCCAGAAATAATTGTAAAATGCAAGATGGTAGTTTAAACAATTCAATTAGTTCTCTTTTATGATTATTTTTCCTTTGGTGAAGATTTAAATTAATTACTCCAACCACTGAAACATTCTGCTGTAGACAGTAACAAGAATAAGTGCCCACATTACCTAGCCAACAGACCAAAACTACAGGTTTTTTCCTTCTTAAAAGGGGGCATTTTATCCTCAATGCTATGAGATAACAGATGGCTAGAAGATTTAATTCCTGTTTCCACTTCTATGCCAGATTCCCAAATTCAAATGGGTAAAGCCATTAATCTGACTTCTCATTTCCTAGATGCATAGGAAGTCGCATAGGAAGTAAGGTAATAATGATTACTCTCTGCTTTGTAGTTGTATTTGATGACTGAAATTAACACTGGCCAGGATCTCAGATAAAAACATGAGAAACACCAATAAATGAATAAACACCCACTTAATGTTTCTTTAGAGTAAGAGAAAGGCCACCAAGCGATGTGTGTCAAGTGGAAATCGCAGCACGGCCTCATCTCTCCTTGTGTGCAGCACAGCCAGGCAGCATTGTGCTGCTCTGCTCTCCGGGGACGCTTCCTTCCTGGCCCTATTGTCCTGGACCGGATTTCAGCTAGCACCATGGATGTTGAAGACTTGATTTTTTTGGAACGCAGACCCTGAGGTCAAGCAATTTTAATCACTTTAACCCAAGGGCGAGGACAGCAGGCTAGGACAGAGAGGACTTGGCCTGGCTCCAAAGTCAGGGGGACGGACTGTGCTCTGCTCAGGACTGTTGGTCATGACTTCTGCACAGTGTCATGCTTGCAACAGGCCCACCCTTCCTCATCCTTAAAAAGCAGAAACTACAAAAGGAAGCCTAGGACTTGTAGGAACCTGAAGATGCTCCTGAGCTGTGGGAGGTGTAGAGTCAAGAGCTTGCTGTGAATTAGGAAAAGAAGTCTTCTGCCCATTGGATGCTAGTGGTAAACATCAGACAGGGGCACACGTACATCTAAGGGCACTAGCACCCTAAAATCTCCCTGTCTCCTTTGCTAGGTTTCCTCTGGCCAGTGCTATGCAACTGCTTACTTGACACCTCACCTCAGCTCTCAGATCTGCTCTCCAAGACCAGTGCTGGCACTTGCCTCTCGTCCCACAGCTAAGCACAGCAACGGAGGCAGCATTTAAGCCATCTGGATGTGATACCCTCTTACTGCCCCAGTGCTGACATGTGTCCTTGCCCAACACACACCACCTGAAGACCCACCTCCCATCCAGACCTATGAGCATATGGTTAGACCAACAGCTAGCTTGGGAGCACCAAGAGCCAGAGATCTGGGGTTTGCTCTCCTTGAGAAAAAAACTGTGGCACAAAGCAAATGCCAGTGGCAACTAAGCCTGTGCTGTGAAGGAAGTCTACATATTGGCTGACACAAGAGGTTAGTGTCCAAATCTCAGCATGATCAAAGTCTTAGTCTCACAGAATGCAAATGTGACTTAGCCATGTGATTTGGGAATGGTTATACCAATCAGAGCATCAAAGTCTCTTTCCTATGTATAACACAGGCATAACTCCATCTTTTGCTGGTTACTGAGAGGACCAAAACTATTTAAAAGAGCAGAGGATGCTCAGACAAGCCTGCTGCAAGCAGACAAGTCCCAACAGTAGTAGTGCTTGTGCTACTCTGATCAATTCTCCTTCATACCTGTGTTTGGAACTGATCCTCTCCGAGATCACTTTGACAGCTGGCTGAGCTCTCCTTCCAGTGTAGCCCAGGTTTCTTGTTAGAAAGCAGAGAGAAATCTGCCCAAAAACACCACCACCACATTTTTACTATCATATTCACATTATTATCTTAAATAAAATTCACAATTAAAGAACGACAATAAAAGTTAGAGAGTCATCTGGATACAGTTTTACCCCGAAGAGCTGACCTACAGTAATGAAGTTTATAGCCCCACTTACATATGTATGCACACTATACAAAACGCATGCTGACATTTTCAGCAGTGAACCTGAATTTATTCTACTTTTTGTCTAAATGAAGTGAAGCATCTTGTGAGTTACAGGAAACTTTCTGGAAAAAAAAAAAAAGCCTCTTTAAAGCGCTTTCAGACCTTAAAATAGAGACAGTAAAAACAACCATCTATTTCTGAAGCCTTAGTTCTGAAAAATGAAGAAAAGCGTATTCTGAGAGGGCTGGCTAAAGAGAAAGAAATGAGAAATGCAACCATCTACATGCAGTAAAAACAGAATTAATTGCCTTCTCTTAAATTGGGCTAAGGGGCACCATGCTGTAGGATCTTCAAGGATGAGGCAAGGTAATTCATTACTACAGGCCTTGAACCAAAACTTAGTTGCTGGAAGAAAAAACAGGTGGATAACTTGCACCCGAATGGAGTCAGCGGAACTCTCTAATATTTGTGTGTGAGAGAATTGGACATAATAAATAGTATTTGGATGAAAGAAAAGTACACCTCAGCCAAGATATTACCACAACAACTTTTGACATGAGAAGTCTATTTATAGCTGAATTATCAACTCCAAAACCCAATTAACAGTTCTGAAACCCACAAAGGTTCCCAGTGCAAACTCTGCTTCTTCTATACAGAGATAAAAGCTCCAACGGGACAAAAGCAACACACCGGAAAGATAGAATTCATCTCCTACACATAGACTTCAGAAAAGGGAAGCCAGGGAAAGGATCCTATTTTCCTTTCCTCTCACCCTTTTGTTCCCAATCTTGATGCAATTTGTTACTCTCAGTCGAGAATTGAGGGAAACGATAAGCTGGAGTTCATTAAAGCACTCCTGTAGGAACCAGCACTGAGGGGTTGAACTGAAACAAAGCCAGCTTTGTCACTCAGTTAAAAAGGACACCACAACTCTGATCTGCTGCTGGTCTTGCTTTCTTTATCTTTTGGCAATGAGTTTTCAGGGAGAGAGTGAGAAAGAGAGCGAGAAAGAAAAAGCACCCTTCAAATCATTTCAGGCACATTGAGAAAGTCCAGTAATGGTCCTCTAAGAAAACGTCATCAAACTTGAGCTCCTCCATCTTCACTTTCACAGTGTACCTCACCCTCCCCCAGTTCTCACTCCCAGTACCAACACAACTCCTCTCCCACTGCCACATGCCCCAGGCTGCCTGCAGAGCTGTGACATTCCCACCCCATCCCCAGATCACCTGGCTAACATGGGAGGACTCTGATCCAGCCGAAGTTTCTGACGTTTTCTGCAATTCCAGAAACAACTATCTCATAGTTCCTCTTTTGCTGTGATACCTCTGCGGTGCACAGTGTGCCGATGGAGATCCTCCTGCAGGTCCTGGGGTTGCTCCATCCAGGGGCTGCCCTCAGACCACAGGGGTCATCCCTCCCACCTCCCACCCCCCATCCCCAGGCACCTGGTAGTGAGACTGGTGGGAGAAGCAGCATCCCAGCATGGCCTTTCCATTACCACATGTAACAGAGGAAATTACTTTTTTCCTCTATGCAGCCCCAGCGGTCTGTGGGACAGCAGCACACACCGCAGCAGCTCACAGGGGTGCATTACTGCACAAGGACAGGGCAGCACAAGTGAGAGCAGCACTTAGCACAAAGTCCCAGCTTGTTGCCTTGCACAGAGATGATTGACTTATTCCAGTTGAGGCTCTGAAGCTATATTTGCAGCTTCACGTTAAAAACATGTTATTAGGAAAAACAAACCAAACCAAAACAAAAAAAAATCCTTAGGGCATTACCAAAATCTGCTTGGCCTAAAAGCTCCGCGTGGTGACCAAGACAACAAATAAGAGCATGGCGCTGTCTGTGGCTGCAAGACAGGAATTACAGATTTTGAAAGGCAATATCCTGCCCTGAATCTTTCAGCCAATATAGAAATGACACCAATTTCCTTTCCTTGGCTGCATACCTCGTGCTGTTTATGAAACATATGTGTTTTGAGAAATAAGTTTGAAAAGGAGACAGATTTTTCTTCAATGTGACTGATGATTATATGAATTCTTTTAACTAAGTATTAAGTGGATTAAATACAGAAACTAAGACTTACAGTGTTCCTCCAGAGAGTAAAAAATGCCTTTATTCTGTTCCCAGTATATGCTGAATGTACTCTACACCTCATTTTAAAAGTGTACTTGAGGTTCAGACACATTCATGTAGCATGTTGCTTTCCTCTCAAAGACTTCTAGCTCCCTCTAGAGCCCTTCGGAGGCTTTAATAAAATGATGAGAAAATTAATTGGCAAACAATTAAGTAATACACTTGCTGAGAACAAGCTGAAAATTAATCGAAATTACAAGTTACCCCTGGTCTTTCCTTCTTTCCTTTCACAGTCTGTCCTTTTTCCCCCTCACACCTGGAATAAGCACCATTTTTGTTAGATTTTTTAAGAACTGAGATCAACTAAGGAACAATTTTAAATCTAAGCTTTCAGTAAATTCAACATTTGATGTATAAGCCAATTCCCACAGTGTTTCACAGTGCTCAAAGACAGCCCTGAGGCTGACAGATGCCACAAGATTTTTTGAGAGCACCCTGCCCTGCTGGCCCATCCTGGGCAGAAGACAGCCCTCCTCTGGGGTAGGATGCCCACCTAGCTGCTCCAGGGAGGTCCTGCAGAGAGCGGCGAGTCCTCTGCACCTTGGAGGTACAGCCAGTCCCAGGGAATGTCGCCCCATCAAGGCCTTTCTGCCTGTCCATCTGCCACAGCTGCCTCTCCGAGGACAGACTTTGGGGTGTGATGGTTTGCTGAAGTCCAATGTGGTGGGAGCATCTTCTACAGACCATTAAATACCCCCATGTGTCCTCTACTGATGTTTAGTGAGTTATCCCAGACGTGGCAACAGAAGCCTTCAAGGGACCATGAAGTCCATAGTGAAAGTGCTCGTGTGCAGCTAAGGGCATCTGACATAGTTGTAAGGCTGGTGCCAAGACAGAGGGATGCATCTTGCCCCCTTTTTTGAGATATAAAAAAAAAATCTTCCTATAACGGATACTTGCAAATAATCTTGAAGATTCTTTCTGCAGTCAAACCAAGCAAGTCAAGATACCTCTGCTTGAACATTGGTCCCATAATTAGCACAGGCATCCTATGAGCTCTGCTCCCGAAACAAGAAACTTCTCCAAAGGCAGCTGAGACTCTGAGCAGCTGCAGAAATCCCCCACAGAGGGCAGAGTTGCAGAGGGAAGCTGAGGGCTGAGGTGGAGCAACTCTCACCACCAGTTCCCAAAAGCCAGGCGTCTGCACGCCTAGAGACTGTGGCACTCAGTCACATGCACAAACCCCTTCTTTCCACCGCTATGTATTTATGCTTTATACTTATGGGCTGTCAACAGCCCAGTGTAACAGATACAACTGTTTCTAAACAAGTTTTGGGAGGACTTGAGGTGCTGGTAAATGCACCCAGCTCCACACCAGTATCAATAATCCTGCAAGTACCAGTGAGTCCCAGGGGACTCAGGAGAGGCGCAGCATGCAGCTGCGGAGGGGCTGTGCTGAGGCGGGCGGGCAGCCCTGCTACAAGCAGCAGAGGTGTGACTGGGAACACATCTGGCTCATCTCGGGGACACAGCTCAGGAGGAAGATCACTGACACCGCCCTGGCTGCGAGGAGTGACCACCCTGTGTTTTGCAAGTGAATCGCGCACAGACCTGATCACTATTGAGCTCAGTACATTCCTGTTTGAGTTCCTTGGGCAGAGATGGGTCAGCCTAAATCAAGTGAAACTGTCAGAGGAGAAGAACCAGTAATGCTCATTTTGGGAGGGCTGTTAGTACTCCTTCCTCTTCAGTAAACAAAAACATCACCTGTTTTTCAGCAAATGGTAGAGGATATGCAAATAGGCACCTCCAGAAGCACGTCTGGTATGTAGTGCTCAAAATATTAGACCTATTGATATACTGAACCAAAAGCAATCAGTGCACGTAGGTCTAAGGGCAGAATAGACACTCTGTGATATAAGCACACCTTATTGGCTGAGAAATTAGAGCTTAGCATACACAGTTATTGCAGACATAACTTGCCAGCACTACTCCTTTTGCAGATGCCTATGCAGGGCCACAACCAAGAGCACATTCACGCAAGGCCCGAGCTGCTGCCTTTCACAGCTCCCGTTGTGTGAAAGAGAATTGAAACGCCACTTCTGAAACCCCACCAGTGCTGAGGTCATCCAACACACGCGCACAGATAGCACCCACACTGGAGAGGGAACAGGAGCACTCGGCACCCCTAGCTCCTGCAGCCCCAGGCTCCAGCCTCCCAGAAGACAGCTGCTGGGGATGAGGTGCCTCCACTCACCACCTGCCTCTCCTCGCCCACTCTGTGTGGCCCACAGGCTTCAGACTGGTTTGGGGCAGGTGCGCTGAAATGGCAGTGTTTGCATAAAAGCACACATGGACATATATACAGTATTGTGAGGTTTTGTCTCTCCTGTACAAAAGCCTGGATTACATAGAGTTGTTAACTTGTCATAGAGTCATTGGTGGATTTACTTAATGGTTTATTCTCTGGTAGCTACGGTGGTAAAAGAGTAGGAGATATAATAGGAATTAGATATGGACAGATAGATGATGTATGGATTACCTTATTAGTCACAAAGATAGGTAATAACCTACGAAGCAATCACATGAAAAGGAATTTGATCCTTTCAGGACAAGAAAGTGAAAAAAAAGAAAGATTTGTTGTGTTTTAGCTCTCTTGTCTCCTTACCTCATGAGTCAAAATCACAAAAACTTTTAAAGAAAAGGACAGGGAGAAATTGACATTTAAGGGAAAAAACAGGAGACAGTGCAAGTGGAAGATGCAATCTCATCTTGGGCTGTACTCACTCGTTTGGATTTTTCTTCTCCAATTCTGATACTTATTTAATGCAGTGGAGTGAAAGCTGTTGGCTCTCTGTAGTGCTAAACAGAAACAGGAGAGAGATGTCGTTAGCTAGCACAGCACAAGCCAGAGAACAAAACCATAGCTCCCCATTCCCTGCCAGGCTGCGCAGCGCCCAAGCACCATGGCAGCACCAGAGCAGCCCCAGGAGAGGCTCCCCTCATGCTGGTGCTGTTTTCCTATGTGCCTGCCCGCTGCACCTCATGTCAGCAAAAGCAGGACAGGAGAAAGCCAGGGCTGGGTTGCAGCAGTTCAAAAGTAGCGCTCCAGACAGATGTTCCAAGGGGAAGCCTGCCTCTGCCTTTGAAACAAGGCCTTTTTATTCAGGAGTCCATTTAAATCGCCTTGTAAAACCCCCCTCTTTTCTGTTCCGATTAGAAATGCATATATGGGCATGGGGGTAGTGAGGGACTTGAAGAAATGAATGCTGATGGCTCTTCATTGCAGCAAAATCATTTCTCAGCTCTTCCATCACAGAGGCACAGCCTGGCAGAAGGCTCCTTGTGCAAGGAAAGAAGCCAGATCCTTACAGCAGCCCTTTCAGTGCTGCCCAAACCTCATGCCAAGGCACTTTGGGTGATGATGAATCAAAGGACTTGGACATTTTAGCACCACATAGACCTCTTGTATAAAAATCTGCCAGGAATGCCTAGAACATTGTGGTGTTTAACATCACCCGTTTATTTTAAATATGAGATTAAGTCAGTATACCACATTGAAATCCAGGAACTCTATTCATGTCTAACAGGCTTTGGAAACTCACCCCTGTTCAGGCACCAATGAGATCTGAAATAAAAGCTGGTTTCGACAAAGCCTTTTCCACACAGAGAGGAGTGATAACACCAAATGTAATTAACAAATGCAAAATACTGTCAAGTTTCTCAGGGTCCAGCCATAAGCTGTCAGCGTGTGGGAGGATCTGAGAATGCAGACATAAATCAATGCTGCACATAAGGCTGCAGGCAGAGAGCTTTTGGGGGGAGAACCCCAAAAAACAGTTTTGCACATCTGCACACACCATCCAGACAGCTGCTCCCTTGCTCCACCTGCATTTTGTAACAGCATGACTGCTCTTGCCCAAAAGTGCAGAGCAGCTTTAGTGCAGGTCTGTGCCTGTAGCACCACAGCTGCCAGCTCAGGAGGCGCATGCTGGCCCATGCTGCTCTGCCTGGGGGAGAAACCCAGCAGAGCATGAGCCTGGCAAAGCTCTGGGGATGCTTTCTGAAGCAGAAGGTCCACCATAGCTTCAACATGTCACCATGTAGTCCTAAAACGTGGCAGTCCTCACTTCCTGCAGATGGACGTCTTTGGTTGTTTTTAGTCCACCTTTTAGGCCTGACTTCCAGCTCCAGAAAGGAGTTTCCAGTTGAAGGCAGACTGCTCCTAAACCTCTTGCTGCCTCCCTACCAGCTATATCCTTTCCTCAGTGTGCTTTCTGTAGACACAAATAGCTCAAGCAGCTACTGATATAAATATAAACTGAACAGAGCAAAGCACTCCAGTGCTTCCAAAAATTGCCCTTAGCCAACGTCACAGATATTGCACAGGCTGCTAATAACAGTCCAATGTTTTACTGGTGGGAAAGCACCCACCTGGCACTGCAAGCTGGGCAGGAAGCACAGCTCCTCCAGGTCCCCGTGCACCACGACACCACTGCATCAGCCAAGGTGGGCAGAGCAAGGCGCTGCTCCGGCAGCTGCCCATGCCACAGGAGCAAACCACCCAGCAGTGCCTCTGAGCAAACTTTCACTCTGAGCATTTTAGTGCCACCTGCTGCATAAGTGTTTAAGATTCAACCAGTGAGTAAAGAAGAAAGGAGCTTGTAAAATACTGTTACATCATCCAAAAGGCAGAAATCCCCCCAAATGAAGACACTTAAGAGGTAAAACCTGGCCACATTGCTGGCAGCAGCCTCCAGTTCAAAACTTCCCCCTCAATGCTGACTTCAGCCCCCAGGAGAGGCCATGGGCCTTCCCCTGGGCAGAGATACTGCTTACCATCAGCAACTTTGGATGTTTTGTGGCTTTCCTCTGGCACCACAGGGCTCCTGGAGAGTGATGCCCACCACCGGGGGGGGCTCGGACAGGCAGGGCGCTCCAGCAGCGAGGTCTCTCCTTCACCCACCTCAGAGTTGGAGGAATCACCATTAAAATCAGACTCCAGCTCAGAGCTACGGGGAAAAGAAGGAGAGATGGGACATTTCAGAAGGCACACGTTCCTGTAAGATTTCTGCTACCCAGATTCATACCCATGATCACTGTGTTCAGCACAAAACCTGAAGTCAACCTGCCACAAAGAGAGCCCTGGCTTGAAACACAGCAGTGAGCCACTGGGACAGCTCCTTGCACAGCAAGTACAAGGAGGGACCATAGATCACCAAAGAGGCAAGTTTTGGACTCTCCTTCCTTAAATGTAATTAAAAGCATGCCACAAAAACACATACTCAGAGTAACACACGTTGTGACCTTGCCTCTGGGTGGGAGAATAACCTTTGCAGGTGGTTATTAGTCCTTTTTTTTACGATAATAAGGGGATTTCTTTAAAGGCCAAACTGTAAGGAACATGCACTTTTAGGCCTTCTGGTGTGACTGCATTCCCAGTGTCATAAACAAGTCTGCCACCATATGACTTGGCCCATTTTTAATGAAAACAATACTGCTAAACCAATTCATAGATTTATTGTGATGATTAATAGCTCTACTTTGAAAAGAGGAGCTTATGCTATGAGTAGTCCTGTTGGTGTGGCAGGAGAAAGCTGTGTCACATTTACATAGTGCTGCCTTGTAGAAAGTAAAGATTCATTGTAACAGCCACAAGACAGAGACACACAGGAGGAAAAAGCGCTAAAGGAAAGGCGGTGTTTGGGTACTGCTGCCTGCCAGAAGGGGCTGGAATAAAATCTCTCAGGTTAGGCAACAAATTTCTGACGTCTTGATTTTGTGCCTGGAGCAGGGAGTAACCCTTGACCAGATCAGATGTTGGCTGCAGACAGTATAAAGCTAGTGCACATGCCATACACATAGCGCTGACCAGTCCTGTACCTCTGCTTCACCCAGCTCAAACTGGTACTGGGAGACCTTGGACTTAGTTAGTCCTCTGGTTGTGGTATATATACATTTATATTTATATATATATATATATATATATATGAAGCCTGTGATAGTTGAGATCACTTCTGGATTGTGATCACACTGAGGTTGGGCAGAGTGCCACACAAAAGAAAAAGACATGCCATTAATACTGATAGACACATTTCTGTTTTAAAAGAGCAAATGTTTATTTCCCTTGGCTGGCAAGGATGTAAGTGCTGTAGGATGAGGCTTGTCCTCTGATCGCTGCTTGATAGGCGGTCATTATTCACAAGTACCTAAAGCATGAATTGAAAAGCTATTTTACCGAGCTAATCATTTTTCCTGCCCCATGCTCACTCAGACCTTGCAATATCACTTGCTATTTCACTCATCCCCCCCTTGTTAGGCGATGGCTCACCAGCAGGAGCAGCACAAGCACATGGTCCCCAAACGAAGGCAGTGAGAGAGGCTGGCACAGGCTATCCTGGTGACAGCGGCAGTGTCAGCTGGGACAGGAACCAGGGGCCTCTCTGTGAACACGGGACTGTCACAGCTGGAGGAAATGGATCTGATCCCTCAGATCAGGGGGATGAGCTGGCTCCCATCTCTGCACGCTGCCCAAGTGCAACAGGCATGAAGAGCCTCAGGGCATTAGTGTCGGTAGGAGCAGGCACTCTGCAGCAAGCCACTATATGGCAGTGAGATCTCTCTGACAGACAGGAAACATTTCCCCCAAGCTCTCCTTTCCTTGCAGGAAGGAAGGATCCCCAGCAGAGAGTGATCCTGTCCCCAAAGAATATCCAAACACATGCGGCGGAGCACAAATGTTACTTAAAACCTCCCACAGGGAACAGTATAAAGTTTAATTTCCAAAAGTGTTACCTTCCACAACCTATACACAACACCATGAATAGGTGTTTGAAGGGCTTCAAGACTTTAAGTGAGTTTCCTCACATAGTAATAGCTCTGTTTGCAACAGCTGGCTTTGGGTTGGCTTTTTTTTTTTTTTTTTTTTTTTTTTAATTCTCAGTAAGGAAAACTACTTTACTTGAAAGACACCAGTCTAATCATTATTATGGCTGGAATGAACTCCCACAGAATCCCACCCAGAAAACTAATATATTCTAAATTTACACAGAGATCAGACGTCCTTGGACAGCTCTCCAAGAGTCACAGGATTTTGGATGTCTTTGGGATGGGCAGGCTATCAAACATCCATAGAGGCACTTGGGTTGTGGAGCTGCCCCGTGGTACCCAGGTAGCAGGCAACCACACCACAGGATGCACCTTTGCCACAACACACCCACTGCCCCAATCCCTGAACTGACATTTTTTGGAAAACAAATAGCTGAACCTGGGTTGATTGGGGTAAGTGTTTTTCTCTCTGACTCAGGCCCCTGTGTAGGATGCAAACGTTTGAAGATTTCCTGCAAAATGAGTCATATGTCTTGGGGGATTTATGGTTGTGGTAAAGAACAATTGTTTTTTTCTGAGAGGTTTTCCTTTTTTCTCTTCCCTCCCTCAGCTGTATGTGCTATACTTTTCATCAGTGCTGCAGAGAAAAAAAAAATCAGGCTTTTTTGTTTTTAAAGGCCTATTTGTAATTTCAACTACCTGCTTGCATCACTGGTGACTATGACTCGAATAGCAAGGAGGTTGTGCTCTGTCATTTCCTCCTCAGGGATGACCCTCACAGTGGTCCACTCTGGAGAAGGTGACCAGTTTTTCCAAGTTGTGGCGCTCCAGGATGCTCTTTGCCTTCTTCAGAGAGGTGGGCTCATCGGCCACGGGCTGGCAGCAGCCTAGGAAAAGTACAAAGGTGACAGCAGCGCATTAGGGGTGAGCCAAAGTCAGGAAGCCCATGGGGAAAGACGTTGGCCTCTCCTTTGGGTGGTCCTTGGCCACTGGCAGTGGTTTCTGGGAGCACCAGCAGCCCTGCAGGGTGAGACCAGGTCTGAAAATTGGGCTTTGTGGTACGACCCTGCTGGTGTTCACCAGCTGGGACACAGATAGAAATGGAAGCAGCACGGGAGGCTTGGAGCAGTGATTTCCCACCCATCACTGCAGCTCTCCCTGGCCTGCTTTGGGGCAGACGCATTGCAGCCACACATCCTACAGTGCACCCGCTTTGACCTTGGCCAGGTCGCTTGGCCTGTCCCTCGCTGTCCCCTCCCTCCGCTGAGCTGTGACACCAGGTCTCCAAAACAGGCTGTGGCAGCAGGGCTACACCTTGACTTCGCACAATTCAAGCAGCCACCAGTCTGTCCTGCCTCCCCCCACCGCCAAAAAGAAAACTGGTGTACTTAGCTTCTGCATTTCTTCTCTTTTTTTTTTTTTTTTGTGCTAGCCCCCTTCTATATACAAAAATAACCACCAGCACCAGAAGCCCAGCTGCTGGTGGTGAGGATGTCTGCTGTACAAGTACAGGTCTTGTTGTGGCTGGCTGAAATTCCCTTGCTTGTGCTCACAGAATGAGCAAAATGGCTTTGCAGTGTTGTTTTTTTTTTTATATTACTGTTTTACTGACTATGCTTCTCCCAAGCGCCACAGAGCACTGCACTTTTCAAAAGGCTGTGGTGAGCTCTGGTTTTTCATGCTTCATAAAAGCCAATGTACTTTCTTGGCTTGAAAACTCCTCAAGACTTCACTGCTCACAGGAGGCTCTCTTTAATTCCCCTACTGCTGCGTGGGAGCAGCCAGGCAGGCAAGAGGAGCAGCTCACCGCTGCACCATGATGAGAGGCTCCTGCGCCAAGCCCCCGGGGTGCAGGGGAGCTGCCCCAGAGCTGCTCTCCAGGAAGAGATCCTGCCAGGCAATTTGTAAAATACAGGCCTCCGCACGGCTCAGGGTAACCTTCTCCCTAAAAGCTGCTGCGTTAATGTGAAAATCAGAGCAAACAAAACCTAACAAAAGCTTGCCAGCTGTACCCATTATCGCAATAAGCAGTGCCAGAGGTCGAGGTCACAGCAAGTGTCAATGGAGAGGTTTCTCTGTTCCTTCAGCACCCCTAGGCTGTTCAATGAACTGCCTGCCAAGAAACCTCTTGCCATTTGCTTGTAGGCTCAGCGGGTGTTCCCTCCCCATCCCCTGTATTAACGGTTTTCCCCCACCACAGTACCAGGAAAGAGGATAAAACATTTTTATGACTAACACGCACAGCTGTAGAACACCAAAACCCATGGACAGACAGACAGACTACCCAAACCAATTACCAGCACAGTTCCTGAATACATACACATTCCAAGTTAACCAGTCCCTTTGCAACAGCCTGCCACACACCCACATTGTAAGTGACAAGCACAACGGACATGGCTGGTGCAGGACCTCAGGACATTGCCTGGGCCAGCTGTGCCTCAGGCACCATCAAATGGGAACCGTCTGCTGAGGGAGGCACATTTCTGTGCCACCTCTTCTAAGGCACCGCAGTGCTCTCCAGTTTGAATTGTACAGCAGAAGCTGGTTTTCTCAGGCATCTGCTAAATGGCTGAGTCCTTTGTGAACACAATCTTACATTTGTAGCTGTACTAATCAGATTTAAGATTAGCATCCTGTCTTAAGAAGCAAAACCACTCCTTACTAATTTATTTAGTCAATGTTTGCACTGTGACATATGAAGCTGAATAAACTAGGTTGCAGTCAACCCCATAAACCTGGGCTGTCTCAGCACTTCTGTGAACAGGACATCCACTTGTGCGCGTTAACCCAAACACTGGGTTACAAACCCCATGGGACATTTGAAGCAATGGGAGCTACTGCTGCAGTTTCACACAGCAGGACTGCTCCTTGGGTAACCGGCTTGTATGAAGGCAAAGGGGCCCTAAATGTCCAAGGTTCGGGGGCTTTGTAGGTTCTGATGGCACTACACAATTTTACTGGGCTCTCCTAAAACATAGCGCTTGGGCCCTGAACCTTGCCATGACAAAACGCAGCTGCATGGAGTGCTTGGAGCTCTTGCACAGGGCAGATTTCAGTCCTAGAGAACAAAAAGGAACTGAGTACAAGCGCCAGCAACAAGCTGTTGGTGGATTCGTGTAAACACCACAGAGGGAGAGCAGTGGCCAATTCAAACAAAAGCCTGGACACTGCACAGACCTGAACCCACATGTTAATTATTACCAGCACTGCCACAGTAACACAAACAAATCAAATGCGGCATCAGCTCCACCACTGAGGAGCTATTGCTGTCATTAATTTTAAAGGTAATTTTAAAGGAGTATCATAAAGAAGATGAAAATTATCTGATACAAATGAGAAATTTAAAAATAAATCTGGAACTTCTTTAAAACACTTTTTTTTTTTTTTGGGGTGTGGGGGGGAAGTGGAAGGTCTGTGTGAACAAATTTCTCCCATCAGCGCAAAGGCTGAGTATTTACACAAAGGTGAGGCACACACTTGTGCTCCTGAGCAGATGCAAGGTTAGCAGCAGCAGCCCTCCTTGTGGAGCCTCATGGGAGGTTAGCTGTGCTCACTCGGGAGATCAGCTGAATTGTTCAGCACTTCTGGGCACGCAGCAGCCCCCCTCGTGCTCTGGGGAAACTCCAGCTCTTGCAGAAGGACTGAGCTGGACATTCAGCTCCCAATTCCAAAATGAAAATTCCCACGTAAGCCCCTGGATACCTGAATTTGCTAGTGCTTAAGTCCTCTCAGAGACCCACGCCTGTACATGCCACGCTATCCCACTTCTTCACTAGAAGAGATTAAAACGGCCTTACTGCTGTTCCCAAATGGAAAGGGGCATGGGGGCAGACTAAGCCCTGTGCCTGGGGCAACTGGTGAGGCTGTGGGACCCTGTGAGCTGCCAGTGCTCCTGCTCAGGTCAGGTTTCCTCCCCAGGACAGGAGACTTTCTACTTGCAGCTAAAAAACTGAGTCAGAAGAATTGAACTTTATAAGATAAACACACGCAATGCAAAAGCTAAAGGGGCATCCGGTCTCCAGGACGGAAAAGGGCACAGCCCCCACTCTCCTGCCAATGTCAACTGGTGCCATGCCACTGACCTCCATTGGCTGCACTAGATGTTAGAGAGACAAGTCGTCAGGGAACAGACTCTCAAAATAGCATTCACATCAGATCTGACTTCACTTCCATCACACTTACTTTAGATTTCCCAACATCCTTCCTACTATCTTCTGTTTCAGTGTGGCAAAGACCTCTAGCAGTGACCACGCATTCTCCACAGTCACAGTTTAAGCTGTAGTCCTTACTAATCCTTTGTCAAAATGTTTAATTAATTTATCCAGGGGGTTACAGGCAAGCTATGCACGTGGAAGATGTTAATCTTGTGCTAGCAGACACCAAAGCAAATGTATCACATGCAGGGACAGACAGGGCCACACCATGACTGGCCAGTTACAAGTGGAATTGTCCTACTGATTCATGTTAGAGTACTTTAGGTGGTCAAATTCCTTAAATTAGCCAGTGCAAGCAAGCCAAGGAGCTAATGTGCTAATCTCCAGCCCCTCACATGCCCTTCAGTGTTTTTCTGTGAAGGGGCACAGACAGGCAAGCAAGCGGGACAGTGCTCCTGCCTCCGCTCAGCGAACAGCAGCAGGTGCTCTGCAGCATGCACGGCTGGGTGCTTGGACTGTTTGATGCCCTTGCACAACAGTAACTTGCTGCCTGAAGGGCTGCTGGCATTGAGAGAATTTAAGTTTTCCATTCCTTATGCTACTGGCATCCAGACAGCGCTGTCCTGGCACTCTGTTTTGTGACACCACCACCCTTGTCATTAACAAGGGCAATGGTACTCAGCTGTGCAGTTTCGGAGGCATGGGACACCTTGCTGGCTTGACAGCCGGTGGTACAGCAGGGACCTGGCCCAAAGCAAGGGCTTAGAAGGGCTTTGCTTGCCACAGCAATGAGAGCAGCTCTGTGGTATCATGAAACCGGCCCACTCACACTTTCCTTTTTTTTTTTTTTTTTTTTTTTAAAACAGCAAGATGAAACCATATGCCCCAAGTCGAGAGTGGAGCCAGCCTTGGCTGAAGCACTCAGGCTGATGGCTGCAGTTTGCCACCAGCCCACAGCAAACACAGAAGATGAGGCTGTTCTCACCATTTACTGAGGGAATCAACTACTCTATGTGCTGTGGATGGCAATCTACTGGGAAATGTGTTGCCCACCCGGACAAAGACTGGAATGGGTTTATTCACTTCAGTACCAAACTGAAGCCCAGCAGAACAAAAGCAATTTTTTCCCACTTCAGGAAAAACCTGACGCTATGCTCAGGTGATGTGGATTCAGTTTCTCAGTTTTCAACTTTTCTAAACAAAACAAAAAAAGTTATTTTAGAGGAATTTTCCAAAAGATACAGAAGCCCAAGTCCAACTCAAAACAGTAAAACATCTATTTTAACTTCTCTATCCACTGCTGTCCCTGTTCACGACAACAATCCTCCTTTCCCTGCTTTTCCATGGTTGCCAGCACAGAAGGCAACTGGAGGCTTTGGGAAGTAGTCCTTTATGCTGAGTTACAACTAGAAAAAACAATGCATTGATCTAAAGCCTGTCTATATGGAAAAGATTTTGCAATGCATTTTATAATGCAGAACAACACTCAAAACACTGGCATATTAACTTCAGCAGTAAGAGCTCCATTCAGATAATAATCCCCACACAGAATTGGCCAATTTTAGCAGCTTTGTGTCCTGGGAGCAGCAGCATCTCCACACACAAGCTCTACCGTTGGTGTCCTCAGTGCAAGTGTCTCTCCTCAGTCAAAGCTTTTCTGATCAGAGATCCTGACTGACTTGCATTGAGAGTAAATAACATGGCTGTAGCGCTGTTGTTGTTTTAAATACAAATGATGGAGACTAGCTGCCTTCAGTTATTTAAACAATAGTAATACAGTCAGCAACCGAAACAGAACAATTCTACATTCATCTGACCCTCCCACTCCAACAGGATGAAAAAATTGGATCAACAATTTCTCCGTTGTCTGTACTTCAAAACCATCCCCACACTGGGAGAGAAACAAGTGTTTTCCTTACAGTGAAAGGATTTAGCTAAATTGCATGGTAAGTGAGCCATGTCCCCACAGCTTGCTCTGAGGGCTCACAGCCAGATCAGTGCTCACTGGAAGGTCAGGGGTGTTTAAAACAGGCTTGGCCAAACAGTCCATGCAGACCCTATGGACAGATTCAGATCTCTTTCCAGAAAACAAACAAAAAAACCACTTCTACTCTCCATTAAGCGTCATGCCAGGTTTTCTCAATTCCATGTTTTTCCAGTCAGCCAAAGGACCAGCTCACTCTTGCATTTCAAACAGCCCCATCAGTCTCAAATGGGTCTGAAGTACAGCCGGTGAAGGATGAAGACATCTCTGCAACATTGGAAGGTTTACAAAACGTGGATAGAGGCTTGACTTTAGCTCCACAGGAGTCAAAGGATCAAGGAGTACAAATACTTATTTTCTCGCAGCACCAGTAATCCAAACACCACAACCATTTACTAAATGAGGGTAAATTAGTGATAACGTTTTGACAGTATGACTGACCTTCAGAGCTAGTTCAGCCAGCTACTGGCTCCAGGGTGGTGGATTTGCAAGAATTCACCTGTCAGACCATAGCGACTGTGGCTGAGCAGTCAGTAGGGCTGGTTCTTTGGTAATGGCCTGTTTCTAGCTGGTTATCAAATCTGAGGAACAAACTACAGCTTGCTTATTTCTCAGCAATAATTACGTTCCTCTAATCAGGAACATAATGAAGCTTTTGGAGGTCCCCATATGCAGCAGCACTGAGGAGAGCCATCCCGCCATGCCACAGGAGCGACCTCCCTGCATGCATCACCACAAGATCACTGTAACTGTGATTCTCCCCACTACAGGCCTAAAATATTCAGATGCTTACAGAACAACATCCAGTGATGATGCCAGCACCACATCCTAAGAAACATTTTTGCCTTTTTCAGTTGCTTTTTGTAACAGCGTCCCCAGTGGCCTGGAGGGTTTTTGAAAACTCAAATTTCAGAGCTGCTTACTGCTATTCTGTGACAACAAAAAAACTGAGAGTGGTCCACTCAGGCAATCTCCCCTCTGCTACTGTAAAACAGGTGAACGAGTCACTGTGTTTCTCTTCCCAGTCACAAAGGCTGTGCCGACACAGCAGCGATTTCCGTGTGGTGGGGGTACTGAGTTATGTACTGGTGTCTCAACCACGTTGCATCAGCTCAGCTCTGCGGAGAGGCACAGACAATTGTTGCCATTTTATGCCAACTAATGGTGCATCTGCAGTCAGTTTTGCTTACCTGAGGGAAACACATCAGTCCTGTGACAGGCACACATACAGAGCCCCTGCAGAAACCTATTGGGAACTATGTGCCACCACACACGGGGCAGAGGAGAGGCCCCTTCCAGAGGGGCTATCATTTATTATCATTTATTAAGGTGTTAATCACTCCAACATCTGAGTGTCCCCACCAATAAAGCTGGGGCCAACAGACAGGCAGCAGCAGCAGTTATTCACAGTAGCATGTCCCATCTGACAAGGCAGCCTGGCTCTCTGCATGGGCTGTTGCTCCTGAGCCACCTGTCAAACTAGCAGCAGGCAGAACACATTACTGCGACCTGACAAGGAGATGACAGGGGCTCAGGATCCAGCCAAATTTGGGCAGAGCCAAGCACCCGCTGTAGGTAGCTGGGCTGAACAGGCCATTCCCTCTCCCTAGGGACAGAGGGCACATACGTGTGCCGCTCACAGTGGCACAAAGCCCAAATAACAACCTCCTCCCCACAGACAGCACAGGGCCAGCCTCCTCAGCCACCAGCTGGCTGCTAAGTTTTATCGGCTTTGCTTCAGAGCTGCTGCTTTGCATGTGCCTCCGCCTGTGTTGGACAAAAATGGTCAGATGCCCCACTGAACCCACCTGAAAAAAAATCCAAACCAAGCCAGCTGCAGCAGCCAGCAAATTGAGTCAATGCTTTTGTGCCATAAGCAACTGAAAGCGTTCATGTTTATCCGCCCTCCTCATCTTCAACTGGTCTTAAATTGTGAGAGGGAAATTCATTTTTAAGCAAGATATGGTGGTATTTCTCAGCTAAGACAAGTCAGACCAAATGAGAGTCATGCACAAGCAGAAAGGGGGAGTAAGCCTTGCTGAGCTAACCGAAGTATAAATATGTCAACTAATACAAACTTGGGAAACATTCCCTGAAGGCAGATAAAAAACAAAATACAGAAACAGAGACCAAAAAACTTTTAAATGGTATCAACCTCTCCTCTAGGGGCACAAAACTCCCAGTATGCTGGCGGCCAGCAAACAAGCTCCTACAGGGAGCCTTGTCCAGAAAACACCTCGTGATTGCCCTGACTGCTCACATCCAGAGCAGTGATATCTTAGAGCCCTGCCCATGTTGTGAATCTGCGTGAGAGCCTTGTTTGGGGAGAGGAAGGAGGAAACCTACTGGAATCAGGCGTCACAACCTGTATTTGGGATATGATGTATTGGCACCTCTGACACATCACGCGTTTGTGACTCACTGAAGCCTGTGGAACAGGAGCAGTACTTACCCAGAGCTGTCACAGCAATTCAGCAGTGGCAAAGGGCTTTCAAACCTTCAGATGAAAGGCACCAAAATCCCAGGTGCTGCTGCTGTTATTGTGCTGAAAAGCACGAGCTACTGCTGCACTCCTGTGACAGGGACAAGGTTTGGGCAAGCTCGGCTGTGTCACCTCGCCACCTGGCTGCCAGCCCTCCCAAAGCCAGGGCAGTAGTGCTCAGGGAATAGACCTTTCTCTCACTGAAGCATAAAGCTAACAGATAAAACCCTTCATTGAAGAAGTAACCTGCACTTGCGCTCCCCTCCTGCAAAAAACACCAAATCTCAGCTTGCTCAGCGCCCCCCCCCCCCCCATAGGACCTCAGCCTAGCTTGCTGGCAATCCTGAGGCTTTTAGCCTGCCATTAAACTGTGTCAACCTATAATTCATTCACAGGATGAGAGGACTCTGCCTGGCCTTGTATGGAACTGCTGACTAAGGCAATGACATGAATAAATAATTTTGAAGCGGAGTTACTCATAAACATACGCAGCTCTGATGGTGAAAGCAAATACCAGTTGGCAACAAAACCTGACATTAAGAAATTCAGTCAGCAGACCGCAAATTGATTTGTAGCACACCCAACACACATTACTGCCTCTCTAGCTTCTTACTGTATAATATACCCCCCAAAATCATTTATGGGTCCTGCTTAGAGTACATCAGTGCTTTAAGCAAGCCGCAGGGGCAAAAGGAAGGTGTCTTCAGTACTGTGGAAGCACAGTTGAAATGAACCAAGCGAGCACAGGGATGAGATACAGAGAAAAAAGTAGTCACCAGGGAAGCCCAGCCCATGTGGGACTGTGAGATGGGAACACAATGAACTATGACACCTTCAGCTTGCTTAGGCCTTCGTCTTGCTGTAATACGCTGGCTACCAGCCCACAATGGAACAAAACCCCAGCTCAAGCCTATTATAACCTCAGCTGAGCCCTGTTGCCTCCGCTTCAAAACATGCAAGGCTGAATGAGAGCATTGCCTGCATTAGAGCTCAAAACCAGACACATCCCATTGAGGTATTTCAGATCCACCCTAGAGGGCTACAGGGCTTCTAACAGGATTCCCAGACTCATGTCCTGTATTTATCAAACTTCGATTTTTCATCACACCCGAGAAACCACCAGTTAGACTGCTGTCCTTGAAAAAGGACTTCAGTAAGAGATATGTTTGACATTTCACAGGTTTCAGTTCTTCCCACCTGTCTATTCCTTTTTACTTGTGCTTGTTTCATTTGTCTATAGAATTCAATTCCATGTTATGGCGTCTAACAAAAGGCAAAAAACAAAGCCAGCCTGCTCTCCTGTTTCTGTGGAGGGGTACACTGCCCTCAGTGGAAACGGGACCAGATTACCTGCCTGGCTTCCAACCACTGCTACCTGCAAATGCTTTTGTGCTGCCCCTTCTTCCCCAGGGCCTGGGGATGGGCTTTTCCACCACCCTCTCCTCCTGTCCCCACACCAGCAGCGCATCTTCTCTTCCCCTGTGGACCCAGGCCAGAACCTACGCACGTTCTTCAGCAGCAAAGCACTTTTTCAAAGCATCCATTACTTACTTGATGAACAGACACTTCTGAATTCAGGAACAAAATATAACCAGGGAGCTTGAAGTACAAAGCAAGACAGAGCCCAAAGAACACAAATGTTTGAATGCATCCAGGACGGTGCATGTTAACACTAATACAAACTATGCAAAAATTAATACAGAGATAAAGGAAAAAGCGACTAACTGAAAACCTCTTAGATATACTGAATTTTTATATTTATGGAAATCTGCTTCTCAAAAAAAAAACACACAACAACACTACTGTGATAAGATTTTCTATAAATTTTAGAGCAATTGTATATTTTATCAGAGCAATCTGTGTTAGTCTGGTATATTAATGCATATAATAATTGCAAATTCAGACTGCAGCCTCAATGGTGTAAGTCTCTGGAGTGATCAGCAATTTAATACCTGCTAAAATAATACTTTTCTTTACACAAAGATTCCAAGCACCAAAACCCTTAAGATAAAATATGAATTAATTCCTGCAGAACAAATGCTGAAAGAACAAATGGAAGAACACAGTAGCATGCAAATTTCTTTGTAATTTCACATTTCAGAAGAACATATTGGAAATTCCAGCCATTTCAAATGAGTTTGGAGCCCACCACCTAATGAGATGAGATCAAAGCTCCTGTTCTTTTTATGTTAACACAGATCATGAAGAAAAGGAAAGAGGCTTGCGGAAATATTTATATGACTAATATGTATACTTGGATCAAGCCTTAATACATAATGTCTTCTGATCTTCAGTGACATGATCTTCCAGGAAAAAAAAAATTCAAATCATCTGCAAACATGTCATACTTCAAAAATCATAAATATTGATGCAGAATTCAGGGCATTTCAGAACTCATTGTTTTGATTGAAATGTGAGGAATGAGTGAGCAAGAAGTGAATTAAAGCCAATTATGGTAACTAATTGCCATAATGTTGTGGGAAAACACAGACTGTAGCCCTTCCTTGAGGTTGGAATACATAGAGAAGCAGCTTTCACTGGCCTTTTATTACTGCAGCAGTCTAGAAGAAACTAAGAGGAACAGAAATTATTCTTCTTGGTAGAGTTAATGAAAGACTGACATCTGAGTCCAAGCCATTTTAAGAAGTTTTGTCTGTACTTTTTCTCAAATAAAGTTATGTTTAAAACAGCAAATCTTTTTCATTACAAGGTATTAGCATAATTATAATAAAGGATATTTTACATAATATCCTTTACATAACTCTGGCATGTTTGCTTTTCATTAACTGATATCTAGGCAGGTAATGCTGTGATACTCTATGAATGATTAGTCTGGCTTTTTAAAAAAAGAAAAAAGCACACTTGTGCATTTATTTCCAAATCAAATGGCCCTAGTGGCAACAGAAAAGTTCAGAACTGATTTGAACCAGTATAAAGAGGAAAGAGTGCACAATTCCTGAAGCTGCCAGATACAGCAAACATCATCTCTGCAGTTTTAGCACTACAACAGTATCTATAACAAGTAGCTGTCAAATCTTAGCAAGCATTGACTATGTCAAGAGGCATCAGTATCACCTGCTCCAGACCCATGGTTTTTGGAAAGGACCCAGTTCAGTGGCAGCTCGAGATCAGAGGAGCAGCCCGTTTGCCCTTCCGCTAGGCACGGCTGCCAATTTCAGCTACACACCAGGGCACAGCATTACTGCGTTGGGGGTGTGTCTACAACAGCATGTGCTTGCTGGAGACTGGAAGCACCAGAGCTTTTGGAGAGCTCAGCAGAGGGGTAGTAGGAGGAACCAACCCTCCCATTCACAGGGATGAATGGCTGGAGGAGCAGGGGACTCCCCAGGAATACACAAATCTTGAACTAGGTTTGTTAAATTTGCTCACAATTTAATCTACCAGCCCCTTCCTCTAGCAGCATTACTAGGAGCAAACCAAAGAATACTTAGTTTTATTGTGTAATGATTTTGACTGAGAATGAAGGAACTAACAGGAGCTTGATTCCCTCACCCTGCTCATTTTGTGAGCTTTATTCCTTTTCCATACACTGTGTCCTGTCCTGTCTGCTAGTGCTTCAGGGCATGGACTGTTTACGACTAAGCATATTCCTCTATAGATGGGATTTGTTAGTGATTTGACTTTTCCGGCCTTCACCACCACCACAAAAAAAACACAGTTACAACAGATCTAGACTCTAATGTTACCCCGATTTCAAGTTATTGTTCTGTTATTTTAGCAGGAATAAGTGAAACAGTTTATGAGCACAGCTTGAACATCTGATGCCTCTCAAAACTTCAATGCCAAACAAGTCATCAACTTTTGCAGACATAAAAACCTCTTCTGATGTTTCCATGCCACTGCCTCTGCCCAAGATTATCAAGATGGAAAAAAAGAACCTGCCTGCCGTGAGACTGTAATTTGTATGAATAGTATATTTACTTTTATCTGAATTGCTTTGCCCATTGCAATGAAGGAAGTGCCAAGTACTGCCTTAAATGACATTCAACCTGCACTGTGTTTTCATTATGCAAATAATCTCCCACTGGGACAGCAAACTTTCTACTGTGCATGGTGGCTTTTTCTTTGGCAGGACAGAATAGTTCATTGGGAATAACATTTGTTGTTCTTTTGCAATGTTGTCTCTACCAACACTTTCAAAAAAATTCATTCTTATTATTCAAACAAATCTAGTGAGGCTCAGTTTAAATTGACTTAAAAAAAAACCACAACACAATCTTTCCATTAAATAATTGGGACTATTCTTTCTGTCATTTATTTCTCCCTTGAAATACAAAGGCAGAAATGCTAACTTAAGAACTGCAGGGTGAGCAAACGAAAGAAGATGATAGGGAGCAAAAGCTTAGAAAAGCTGTTTTGGAGAACCTGCTGTTTAAAAAGTAGAACACCAGCTTTAAAAACAATAAAATTAAAAAAATAAAAAAAATGACAGAACAAAGGAAAGAAAACTAAGTAAATTAAATAAATAAAGCAAGGCCACTGTTATCAAATAATAAGTCACCATTAGCTGCAGCTTCCAGGGCTCCAGAAGATAAAGGGAACTTGCAAGCAGCACTCCAGAGTCAGTAACAAAAATGGAGTTTTTACCTCCAGTTATTAATTGCTTTTCCTGTATGTGATACAAGATTCCAAGTGAATTTAACTTATTAACAAATGCCATAAAAGTCATGCTATGTAAAATCAAAACTTAAGGGAAAAGTAACATAAGGAGAAGTAATAGAAGTCAAAGAGAAGAGGACTAGTGTTGTTCGTGTATGCAATACAAGCAGCCTCCACGTCAGCAACACCGACTTATCATTCCCAGGAAGGATAAACCCCAGTACCAGGCACCTCCTGGTCTCAAGCGGAATAACTAGTGCAGAATATCATAGTCAAGGAACCCAGTGTGAAGGAACACACACGAGATTATAAAATCACAGTAAGACCCCCTGGCCTTTGGGTCAGACCAATGCAAAGGTACCACAACAGCATCCACCAGAAGAGGAATTCGTAAAACAAGCATGAAGTCACCAGGAAACATTTTTAAAAGGAAGAGATGAAACAAGGAGACTTATAAAGAACTACATTTATTTTTGTTTACAGCAAATACCATAAATAAAGCTAAAACAATTTTCACTGTGTGCAAAATACAGAATTTCCATGTGAAAATTTAAATACAGCATTAAAAACTTTAATAAAAATATTCCATTAAGATTGTAAAGTGAAGTCAAGACAGAAGATTTAGGAGGAGAAGGACAGAATCCTCACTGGCCAGGAAGAGCTAGGAAGACTCTGCAACAGACAGTAAAAAAACACAGCAATGGAAAGTGGTTTGAAATGGCAGACCTCTACATTACGACCTTCAACTCAAAGCACGCTGAGCTTAGCAATAAAACACCATAGCATAAAACATATGAAATCTGCAGGAAGCCATGTCCTAACCATTTTTCCAGGAAGTGATGCTTAGAATAGAGATGCTTCTGCGTGGGCACAGCAAGGAGACTTTCAAAGTCATCAAGACATTTTAGGTTACCCACACAAAGAGATGCTTTAGTTGTGCAAGCATACAGGTCAGCAAGATAAGGAGCGTGGGGCTCTTGACCCTGCAGCTCTTCTGCATTCCTGACTGACGTGTGTGAAATAGGACAAGTGGCACAGGACGTCTAGCCCTTCCTGCAAGTTGCTGCTTAAGACAGTTCCCAATCACCCTTCCCTTTGAAGGGCATCCTCATCAGGAAAGGCTGCCATGGGTCATGACCATATCAAACAAAACCACAGAGCTCTTGCTTTTCAGACTAAGCCCTTGGTTCTTCTTTGGATGCATTTCTCCTTTTAGATTACCATGTAGTTACACATACTGGATCTTATATGCAAAAACATACAAAATAACTGCACAAATTTATCATGGAGAGCATTGGCAGCCTCTCATGCAGCAAGACAAATACATTAATCAAAGGGCAAATGGGGCCTCATTAGAGATTATATTAATCAACAAAGCAGCTCAAACCAAAACACTTTGGTTATGTAAACTTGGCATTTTGACATTGAGGACTAAAAATAGCATACATCTATTTCTGTTAGCCCTGCCCAGTATGTTATTTGGGATGGAGGAATGGAACTTGTGTTGCTCTGGCTGCTTTGTTCAACAGAACCCTTTTATATCATAATTTTCCTTTATGAAAGCAAAGGAGTGCTTAGAGCCACCCTACTTAAACATTGCTCGCTCACTGAATATTTGAGCTCAATGGAAATTTGCTCATTGAGTGTTTGAGCACAATGGAAGAAGGTGTTCATGCTAACCAGGAGAATCAGCTAGCTCTTCTCCTGACCTTATTTTAAATCTTTCCTTGAAAGAAATAAGGCTTTAACTGGTTCTTTCGAGAATGAATTTACTTGCCTAAGTCGCCTGAAAGGCACAAGAAAGTACGTGCACAGACACAGAGAGGAAAAACATTCTCTACAGAGAGAACAGACATTATGTTTTTTAGAACTATGAACTCAGCAACAGGTTAAATGATCATGCCAAGCTCACATCCATTAATATACCAGACACACACAGTTTGCTCTAACATGGTCTTAAAATAATACAACAAAACCCAACACAATGAAATGCTGTCAAACAACAGTGTTAGTTGCACAATTTGGGAACTGGCAAGCAGAAAAATCACCTGAGAGCAGAAAGGCTTCAGCCAGTGAGCGGGTACAACACCGGAATGATGAATTGGACTAAAAGTAATGAGGGAGATTGACAGAGAGCAGAAAAAAAAACAGAACTTAGCTTGGTTATATAGAAAAGCATCAGAAAGATCACAAAGAAGAATTAGCCAAAATGAAATTGCTTTTTAAATTAAATCATGAATAAGGACAAATAGCTATGAATCTTTCTAACAGAATATTAAGATAAAGAGATTACAGACACATCTAACAATTAGATTGTTATATTCAAAAATCACCTGCAAAATTCCAGTGGAATATGTAGTATAATTAAGATCCTTCAAGAAAATGGTTTCATTTTGCATATCTTTTTCTGAATTCTGCTGTGGGAATTTAGGGATTTTTTTCTCCCCGTTATATAAATCTCTATATAACCATTGCCATCTTTGAAAAAGAAAAAAGAAAAAGCTTTCTACTAGTAAGATTCACTTGCTTCAAATTCCTAGGATAACACAGATTTTCAAGGTTTTTTTTTTTTTTTTTTCCTGTGTCACCACTTTCTTTAAGTTTACTATTATGCTCATTCTGCTGAAAAGCAGAAAATTTCCTGTAGTGAACAGCAGGAGAAAACTTCAGGAAAAAATGTTCTATGAGACTGTGCTATTGACAAACTGAAATTAAAATTGATGGTGAGTCTAACTTTATCAGTTAGCAGTTTGTTGTGTTGCAGGAGTAACACAGTAAATCACACTGCAATTTTTTTTTTCTTTTTTAGAGTGAAACAACTACTGTCTTTAGCAAATAATTAAAAAGTATAGTGTTCCAAAGTAGAAATTTTAAAATGCTATAAAAGAGGTACAAATAAATTTCCTTAAATATATATAGATGCTTACCATGTTACTATAATGTTCACTGTGTCCAGTCTAGCAAAGTTTTATTACATGTTTGAGCATTAATGGCAATTGATTTCAAACAAATGCTACCTTATAACTAAACAATTCTTCCAAGCTTTTTTTTTCAAGTTCTGTACACATACTTCACAATTTTTCCCCAGACAATATAAGGACTATAAAATGTGAAAAGCTTTATCCTTGTAATTGAAAAAAATAAGTCAAAGTATCTAGAGGAAAAATCCAGTTGTCATTTATTTTAAACAGAACACATTTCATTTTAATACCTATGGAAAACAGCTTTCAACTGTCTTTTCCCACATTGTGTTAAAACAACCAACCAAAAAAAAAGAAAAAAAGAAAAAAAAAGCATCCTGCCAGCTCGTAAGTAGCACAGTTATTTAAGACCACTAAAAGGTCATCCTCAAACTTTGGTACAAACTCAATGTAAAATTATTTCCTATTATTTAAGCCATATTACTTTGGCTAAAAGTACATACTACAGATGCTTTTCATTTTAGGCTATTCATATTGTCATATTTACGTATTTATCTATTTCCTGGTTAACATCTGAACTTAAAAGGACTTGTTAGTGTTAGGCCAGAGATTGGACTAGGTGATCATGGAGGTCTCTTCCAACCTAGATGATTCTGTAAACATTCAAGTATTTTTGAGGCATGGAGCCTGCTTACCTCACTGGCTAACCAGGCTGAGAAAGCAATCAGAATTTGGGATGTTCTCAGTGTCTCCTTGCTGTTAAATAAATGTACTTAACCTGCCCCTGATATCTTTTGATGAAGGTAGACCTTGATAAGAGATACCTGAAAAACTTACTTAACAACTGCTCCAGATAACAGACTTTAATCTTTTTGCCATCAGCTTTACACATTGAAATGAATTAAATACTTGATTAAGAAGTAATATCCTTAAAGTAAGTTTGTAGGTTTTTGTAGTTTGTTCAAAAGTTGTATTCTTAAAGAATTCCAAATACAATAGGACCAGTGCCTGTCTGGAGGCACGATAACCATGATTTCAGTAACATATGAGTATTCCACAACTTGATATTCCTCGAATCAGCTACCTAATGAGAAAGCCTTGAATTGAGGTGTAAGTCATGTCTAGTTATACTACCAGTTCCTTTGGCATGCAGTTTCAATCAAGCTTTCACTCAACTGAGACTTGCTCTTCAGATTTATTTCAAAATGTTAAATAAATTAGTATTACAGATTATACCCACTATCAACAAAGGGTATCTATCGCATGTGAGAAATGTAAAAGGCATGACTAGGAGCAATATGAATTAAGTACATGGTTTTCTTTTCTTTTCTTTTTTTTTTTTTTTGAAACATCCATGCAAGTTATAAACCTCATAACCCAGAGCAAAGATGAAAACAAGAAAAAAAGGGATGTGCCATATTCAGGTTTCAAAACCCAGTCATTTTTTTCCATAAATATTCCCCAAATATCTGAAAGAACAAACATTCTTTCTTAGTCCAACAAAAAAAAGAAAGGGGGGGAGGCAGGGAGAAGTGGACGAGAAAGGTTTTAAAAACGTACCTGCCCGCAATGGTCTTATCACAAACAGGACAAAACAGGAAAAGAAAATCTACAAAATATCCTTCATCCGTCTCTGTGTTCTGGAAATGTGTCTGGACACTGCCCTTCACGCTCTAACACACAGTACATTTTATATTGAAAACTTTGATTGCACCTAGCTTGTATCAGAAGGAATCTATTGTTTGTTTTAGTCGCACATTAAATTGCAAGAAAAGTAAAAAAAAAAAAAAAACAACAACAACAAAAAAAAAACCGAAAAACCTCAGGAAAATAGTGAGGCTGTTAATTTTGAAAATCTGAAAGGCACAACTGGGCACAACACACAGAAAAATTTAAACCCTATAGAATTTTTTTGCCCATTCAAGCACATTTTCAAGTGATAGCTCTGCTTCCCGGTACATATGAGTAAGTACCTCTAGAAGAGCACAGAGGAATGGCACACCAAGGCTCAAGAGTTCATACAAGTAGGTATAGTTATATGCATTGTCCCTGAAATGAAGATTGGTAGCGTGCAGAAAACCATGCATCCAGTTAGACAGGCGTCTGGGAATGTCAAGCAGATCCCTTGTCACCCGAAGGGGCCAACTTAGAGTGCCCCTAAAGAAGGAAGTCAGGATACCTGGGGACCTGTCCTCTGGACTGCTAGCAGTAGTTAAAGTGGTGGTCTCTGTAGATTTGGGTTCTTCTTTCTTCCGTGTGTCTGTTGCCTCCTTATAGAAAGCATTAAAAATATATTAAATATACTTCTAAAAAAGTGGAAAATTCAGTTTGTTATTGTCTTCAAGTTTTTATATATATTTTCATTTCCAATTATTCTCAAGTTCAACTTTATTTTACAGAGGAAGACCTCGTTTCATTTGAAAACCAGACTATACACGTATTGTACCCTGCTCCAGATAAAGCTGCCTCAGTATTTCTTGCATTAGTAACATAACCCATACATACCTTTCCCTGGACCTGTAATGTCGCTCTTCTCTTTCTGTGTTTATTACTCATTTTGCAGTGTGCAAAATGAGGTTTACAGTAAAATTTACCTAAAAGAAAAAAAGTAAACAATGTGACTTTTTACATTTAAAACCACACACTGAAAACCCACTATCTTGTCTATTAAAGATGAAATCAGGATGTTTAATAGTTGGCCAGCAAAAGGAATAGAAAACTGGCCACTGGCTCTGCACATTGCCTACAGCTTTGAATGGGTTTCTTTTACAGCACGCAGATTTGCACATTTGTTAAATAAGGTAAGGCCTTTTATTCATCTACCAAACAGGTTTAGGATTAATATATAGCACAAGAGCAAAGTTCTATGAATACCAAGCCATAAACCAATGAAAGACATTAAGCAGCAAAGTCAAATAACCAGTTCAAGTCAGTCTTTGCTGAAGACTCTCTGGACTGCAAAAGAACCATCTTTGGCCTTGAGAT
This sequence comes from Cygnus atratus, assembly GCF_013377495.2. Classification (NCBI taxonomy): domain Eukaryota; kingdom Metazoa; phylum Chordata; class Aves; order Anseriformes; family Anatidae; genus Cygnus; species Cygnus atratus. The sequence goes on from NC_066366.1 coordinate 717,488, forward strand.
GTTAATCCTTCTGTGGAAGGAGATCAGGCTGATACTCAGATATACTCAAATCATTTAGAAATAGCAAGGGAATTTAAGTACAGTAATAATTTCCCTCTAAATAAAAAAAGCAACCAAACAAAACCAAATAATCCCCCGTCCACAAGCCCTAGGCCACAAGCCCAAGATCTGAACCTCCCGTCCTACAGCTGACTGGAATAAATGGCACTGCTGCTTGGCCACTACTACTGCTTTCACCTCCTGAGCCAGAACATCTTGAAAGAAAGAATATTCACCCATCTAAGTTTGCTACTGCTCTGACTTGTCCTTATCAAGTCACTTTATTTAATGGCCAGTATTAAGTGAGAGATGAGGATAGCCCTGTATTGTTGGCAGTCAGAGAAAAAACACCTTTCCACCCCTACCCCCTGATTTTGACCTGTAATTGGACAAACTGTATTTTTGTTCCTTGACTTACTTTCCACTGCTGATTTCTTCATTTAAAGCTCAGGTCTGTCCCAGCCGACTTCTTTTGAAAGACTAGAACTGCAAGTACAAGGCCTCAAAAGATCGGCATGGACACAACATACTTGGCAGACCTCCTCCAGACTGAACTACGTGGCCAGGCCTTTTGCCTCCTGTTCCATTAAAAGCATCAATACTCAGACATTTTAAAATATTCTTAAATAGTTCCTGTATTACCTTCTTCAACATCAAAGGCATAAATCCCTAAACGGAGTGTTGTAGAACATATTTCACACTTAAAGCATTCCCTGTGAAAGAAGTGGCCTTCTGCACTCAGCCGCTCCATAACATACACCCGTTTTTTGCAGAAATAACAAATGTCACTCCCCCCAATAGACTGAGGGAATTCTTTTCGCAGAGATCCCTGTTAAAAAATAAAAATAGAAATGCATATGAAGCCATTGCACGATGCCCAGATAGAAATTCTTATTAAAGTGGGCAGCTGCTTTAGCTGCTTGAAGTTTTACGCAGCCCCCCACCACACATACAATTAAAATAAGCATCAGTCAGCTTTTTTATTTATTTATTACTTTCTGGCTGCAATTCCGTAGGTTTGCGCAGCAACTCATAAATCAGACATCACAAGGACTTGAAGGGGTGAGCTTGCAACTGGACTTGCACCTCATGTTTACTCAGGTCCAAGAACAGCATCAGCCCCACACACTCACTCAGCAACCTGTGCCACACCATCCCAGGCACTTCCCCTCATGGCTGCAGGCAGCAGTGCTTCTCAGACAAGGGCAAAGGCAGACCTTGCTGGTCTTGAACAGAGATTCGTTTGAAGCTAAGGAAGCCCTGAAGGCTCAGTTCAGCTCAGTAGTACTGAGCTCATACCCCTGAGGAAAACGTAGGCTTGTACTTTAAAAGTCAAGAACGAAAAACGTGACAGTCTTTGATTCTGGTGTCTGAACCACCACCATGTCCATCACCTGCAGATGGGCTTCCCCCTCTCAGCCATGCTTCTTTTGAGACAACAGCCCAAGCTAGGGCTTAGTTTATTTTAAAAATCAGCTTCATTCCTACCGTGGACTTTCAGCATACTATAAATACATTGGATTTTAAAATATGACCCGTATCAACAACATGAAATATTTTCAAAGTTTTTGTTGAATTTAGTCAGTTAACTTGATTTTCTTTTTTTTTTTTATTGCCACAAACCTTATCTTTTGTGGATAATAATACATGCAAAAGACACAGAAAAATGAATTAAATAGACTAGACACCATTGAGCTTCCCCTTTCTTATTAGAGACAGGTATGAAGAAGTTATTTTGCAATTATGTATTCTGCTTGGGTATAGGTCAGTACAGATGAGCATCCTGGCTCTACCACAGCTGCCACCACCTCCCCTTCTTCTCCTCACCTTGTGAGGGGTGCCATGCTTGGGACAGTGGAGGTGCAAGCTTGGCAGAGCCCACTCACGTACAGATACCAGCATGCAGCCCACACAACTCACCTTCAATCTGCCAGCAAAAGAAGGCCTCAGAACAATTTTTTAATGTTAAGTGTAAGTCACAATTATCACTGTCATGAGTCACACTCTTATGCTTAAAAGCTGAGAATCCTAAACCAAAACTACCTTCAGTAATCTCATTTTGGTGTGCTGGATCATTCTGGAGCATGAACTACACAAAACTTTCCAAATCAACAACCATGCAAGTGAAAAAGCATAGAAATGCATTTTTCAAAATATGATGTTAACAGAACAGGTCAAATAGTTACAGTAAAGTGGAAGCAATCAAGAGCTTAATGCTGGCTAATACGTAATTATCATCACTGCAACACACCACCTTACTTAGCTTCCCAATACCTGACATCTCTGAGCAGTGGATGCAGGAGATGGAGAATAGGGAATCGGGCAAGAACCTGAGGCTCTGTCCAGAGACTGCTTCTGAATTCAACACAGGATAGTGTCAGAATATAAAAATAGCTTTCTTCAAAATGAAGCATGGTGATTTACCATTTGTATGTTAAAAATAATTGCATAAACATGCACTGTACAAACCTTTCTTTTAGAAGCCACCTTGATTAATAGCTACCTTCTATTACTAATTGTACCAGTAATTACATTTAATAAACGTCTCCTGAAGATTTATTTCATACAGACAAGTAATAAAAATATAAATAGAATATATTGTGAGCAACAATTCCAGCATATCCGCACATCAGCATGTTTTGTCAATATGCATTTGATTTCTTAATAAGTGTTAGACTAAGATATAATGCTTGAGGGGCTCCACAACCAGGGTCTTAAGTCAGGATAACACTCTGGAAAACACTGCTTTTAAGTCAAGTCGTTGTTTCTTTGTGGGTTTAGCCTTACCAGTTCAAGGGGGGGAATTTGTGGCTTAGGTCTGTGATCATTCACATACAGATTGACAAGAACTTCTGCCATAGCTCCAATTGCATATGAAACCTTTCCTACAGTCATCTAACCAGAAAAAGGAAGAAGATGAAGAATTGAAGGAAGAGCTTGGTTATTCAAGAATTTAATGAGAAGAAGAGGAGAATAAGTTGAAAACATGCAAATGAATGCAAGCAACAATAGAGACAGGCTCTGAGAAAGAGCAGAGGCAAGTCCAGCAGAGCACAAGCATGTTCATGCACGATCAGCACGGTCCAGCTGGTGGCCATGGGAGACTTCCAGGCAGCCCATGCACTTCCCCTTGCAGATGATGGAGAAATAAGCTACTAGGAGCCAGTGCTGCTCCCACAGCACAAGGCTTCCTGCTGTGTCTGCAAAAGGCATACAGCAGCTGAGCTGGGAGCTACTGCCTGGCTATCAGGGATGGACTATTGTGTTAAATTAAAAAACAAATGAAACCACCACCACCACTTTGAATTTTTAGACCTTTGGTATTATAATTCAGAAAGTGAGGTGGACTCAACTTCATAATGACAGACTTCAAACTGACATTTCAGGAAACATTCTACAAACTTCTAGTTCCTCGCAGAAACAGTTTGCTGATGCTCAGACAGGAATCTTTCTCCTCTTCAGTGACTCCTCTTAGCGCCGAGGAAAACTTCAGAAACTGTGCTCATGCAGGGAAGACATCTCTTTTAACCTGTTTCATCATACCATTGCAGCCACTATTAAGTTAGGCTGTTTCTAACCAAATTTAACAAACGGGTCTGCAGGAAGATAGCAGTTCCTTATGCTGTGGCTCCAAACACTTCTCAGACAGATCACTGACTGTATGGGCCAGGTTTTCTAGCCACAAATATGCCTGGGGGCTGGAAAAGGAGAAAGCTATGTACATGCGTGTGTGTGGCAGGTGGGTACTCTAGTTCTCTGTTCATGAAGAAGAGACTGTGAAGATTTCATAGACTTACATTAAGATTTGCTACTCTAATTCAAGTTTCCTGTAGTGATTTTGATTTTAGTTTTTTAATCAATATCCCACAATCCCTCTGGAAACCCAAAGGCAGCAAGAGCCATCCTGGTATGGCCAGGGATCTGATACTCTGCTTCTAAAGCCAGGACATTTTCCTTCCTAGAGGACCCATGATCTCACATCTTACACTCCACTTGCCTCCCACTGAGCCAAACTTTAAGTCTCATGCTTCTCAGTGAAATGAGTTTTCTTCTGCCACCACAGTCTTGCTAATGGAAGGTTTTTAAAATATCATAAAGTCACTCTGAAGAAAGGAGAAAAATATAAAATGCAAAGAAATGTAAATGCAACTGTATTCATGACACTTTTTATTAAGCTTAAAAACAACACTGTGGGTGTTTTTTCAAAAATTATGGTTAATAAAAATATTCGTGCTAATAAAAAATTTAAGTGCAGGGACTTGGGAACATGTCCAGCCCCTTACAGCTCCCCTTATCTTTTGAGTGGTGTATCATAATTATATTTGTCTTAATATCCAGGCAGACATAAAGGATGTATGTGAAGACAACAAAAGCCATTTAAAGGACAAATTTCTGTACTGTTTGGTTTTGCTTAATATAAAAAACCTATTAAAATATTATTTAATACCTGCACAACTTGTAGGAAAGTGGCAGAAAAGTAAACTGTTTAGTATATACCCTAACTCTGTCTTAAGTGGTATATTAATTTAAAAACAGATACTAGAAGTGACATTACTTGCTACTGTAGGAAAACTAAGTTCTTTTTTATTATTTGAGATCATAGAAGACAAAAATTTCCTCTCTAAAATATGCACCTCTGACCAACCTTTAGGCCACATACAACTTATTACCACAAGCTCCTAGGAAAAAGAAACCATTCAAAGTCTGTTGAAGCAGAAAGATTACCTTGAAATAGTGAAATGCTGCAGCATTCATCAGTTAAACACTAGGGCTACACTTAAAGTGCAAGTACTTGAATTTCAGGAAAAGTATCCTGGAGCCTGAACTACACCTTACAATTCGTCAGGTTGGCTGATTTCTGTTCTCCACCCATTGGAGCAATCTGTGTCGACATTAAGGCAGTCAAAACAAGAAAATTGCATGTTTATACATACTTCTAAAAACGTTATTAAAAGGAAATGTTCATGTAATGACTGTGAGTTCACATTCCATGTAAAAACAAATGGGTTTTTAGTTCAATCTAGAAAGATTGCTGGCTGCTCGTCTCTTAATCAACAACCACCAACATGAAGATTGTTGGTGCTGACCAGAAGGAAGGGCAGGAAGCAAACGGACTTGAGGACTGATTACATCTCACTTTAGAGAAACTGGTTAATAAGGACACATTACTGGGAGAAGATTGCTACTGGTTTTCCTTAATGAATCAGAGAAGTGGGTAGAGGAGAGGAGATCAATTTGCAACAGTTGCAGCACTGCACCTTTTAAAATAGCATTCAATCAGGAAATAAAAATAGCAGGGCAGGGCAAGGCAAGAATCTATAGGGGCAGCCCTGCGAGCACCTGCCATGAGCAGAAACCCACAGAGAAGCACAAGGTCAGGGAGCACGAGAGCAGTGCTGCCTTGCAAGGCTCATCATCAGCCCTTATATGACAAAAGCACCACCACCAAGCCACCCCGCATCTTCTCTCAACCTCATCCAGCTTATGGACAAGGACTTTGATGACATCCTCTCCCCTTCAATCACCCAAGTGTAAGAACTCCAATTGCAGAAGAGAGTCTGACCTCACATCTACACACCAGAGGCACATTCCTTTAGAGAACTTGTCAACTCTTACACAGCTTAGCTTTCTTCAACTTTCCCTGTTAACTCATAATTCTATATGAAATATGACAGCTCATTAAACTTAGAAGGGACTAAGCATATACTGCCATACAGAACTTAATTCTTAGTAGGTTCAAATGACTGCGTATGTTATGGTGCATGTCTTTAAAAGAAACTGGAAGAAACAGCATGCATCCATAGAATTCACTTTCAAATGCTCCTTTCAGGATTGAGGCTTAACAACGTGTCTCTGTAATAAGATTAATATTAAGTCTTAAATAGTAAGTCTCCTCAGACACCATACTTAATACTATGCCAATAAAAATTCAACAGATAAAAAGGATTGTCTTGTCTGGTAACAATCATCTCAGTACTCACTTGAAATTGAGATGACACTACTATTTAAATGACAGGAAGGTGCTGGTATTTACAGGTCATATCTTATGAAGTCTTACCAAAATCAAACTTCTATTATCTCCTGTTCTTCTGCTGGGAAAAATAAGAAAGGCAGCAACACATGGGAACTCTTCCTGCTGGTTTACCAGTCCTGAGGTCCCTTTCCATACTGAAGTCTACACTTACCTAGTGATATCTCTCAGAACAGATATCAAATACAAATTCAGAGTCCTACAAACCCATCCTCAAGGTAACATGAACACAGACAATTACTAATATATAGTCACATCAGAGAGGTCCAAACACATTATTAAACTAGCACGCACACTATTTGAAAGTGCAAGCTGTGCACCTGAAATATTATCTTTTATATACATAATTTTATATATACACACACATCTATGTATATATAATACTGCACATTTAGCTATTGTTTTAAAAAGCACAAGACAACTTTCACGCTCTGAAAACTGTGCATTCTTAACATACAAAATGCAGGGACATCAACTTAATCATGGAAGAGTACATACAGATTGCCTGTTATGAAATCAAGACAGCAGCAGGCATTCCTTGAAGATTTCATACTCTTACAGGAAAAATAACAGTAATAAATCTGCTTCTTCAAAATATTTTGCTTTAGAATTAACAAAAGGTAAGCCAAAATGTGGCCTGTGTAACTCAGAGACACAGAGCTGAAGTTAAATTGCCAAAGAGAGGTAAAACTAAAGTAATGGGGTATCACAGGACTGAATTAGTTTCATAGCAAACAAAGAAGATGAAGAACAACAGCTGGGCACATCCATAAACATCATCACCAGCACATCACTAACACAAAACCACAGTCATGGACATAGGCCCAAAGGACTACTGAGTCCCTCCCCTGTCCTCAGGACAGGATCAACTTTTACTTGTTTAGTGCGAATGCACATTGGCATAACTTGCTCTGAAAGTTGTCCTCCAGCACCCTGCTCCTTACCATTCAAGGGTCCCTTATCCGAACACCCAAGCCTGACCCCAATCTCACTTTTCATGGTGACCCTTTATCATACCTAGCACAGGCACGAAACACAGGTACCCGCTCCTTACCTGCGGAAGCCTTGCCCAGCATCAGGGCTGACTGATCTGTGCACCCTTCCCGCCACTTTAGTAACCCCTATAGCAAGGGCAAGACCAGCAACACCACTTGTGTTCACTGGCAACCTTGGAAAAAAACCTCAAGGGTTGGCATTTTGTTGCTGCTGTTGTTGTTGTTAAATTACTACCTTTCCCACTAAAATATTTACAACAACCCATCATCAGTTGGGGTTCATTTGGATCAGTTTTCTATTATCACATCTGCCTCAGAGTGGGGGAAAGTAAATGCTAGCCTGTTAATTACCAGGCTACTTGAAAATTCTCAACTATGCTGTGCTGAATACACTATATTTAGACATGTGCAGAGCATACAGTATACAGGAGGACCCGAGACTGTACAAGCCTGTGGAGCAATAAACTAAGCATCAGCATGTCCATGTGCGTAGGTATACTAAAGACTAAATGTAGTCCTACCTAACCAAGCAACAATGTACCAAATAAGATGAAGGTACATGTACTGTGCTGGTGACAGAACAAGCTTTTCTAGCCTCAAATGTGCTTCACCCTGCCAAAAGCAGGGTTATAAGCAAAAGTATTGCTTATAACGAAATTAAGAGCCTAGTTCTCATTTGCTAAAGACTAGTTCACATTGATTTTTACTCTTTTTGTAGCACCACAATTTTACTCCAAAACAAAAGAGCAAGAGACCCTAATATTTTGAAAACCATTACTTTGCTTTAAGTCCATCAAATGTTATACCTCCTAGGTCATAAAAAGTAAGAGGTGAATCTAGGCAAAGGAATGATTTTGAGGCTGAAGGGGATTAGAGGATTATAGGAGTTAGGCACCTGCTGGGCTTGCAATGTCCTTGAAGGGCTCGTAGCCTATATTTTCCTGGGGAATGAGGGAGGAAGAGAGTCTTTTTGATATACCTCCTAGCATCAACAATATGGTGGAAAACAACCAAACTAACACACCAAACACACAAAAAACCCACAAAATCCTAAAGTGATCTAGACTAATTCCACTAAATAATCCTGCTGAATACCCATTAGACAGGAAATCACCTTCAGCCTTGACTTTCCTGAAGTTGGGTAATACTCATGAATATTTCATAAAACTACTGTTATTTAAACACAAGAGCAGGCAGAATGCTTTGGCCTTTCTCCCAGTAAATGGAGACAGTACCCGATTTTGCTGAACAGCACTTCTTTTGTGTGTCAGACAGCAGGGCCACCAGCTCCAGCAGTGCCTACGCTGGGTCACAGCAGCCACCTCCAATGCTTCTAGAAACTTGATGTTTCCACCCTGATGTCCACTCCAAGTCTATTCAATACTGCAGTGTTACCAGCCTGCTGCTACATAATCTGGGTGAAGTAAAGGGAACCTGGGCCTTTACTGGCCCTGAAAAGCTGTAAATTATCCAACTTTCCTCAATTAAAATCCTGAAACAGAGGAGTTAGAAGCCAATGCCATCTCATCTTTCACACACAAAAGCAACACTGGCGTAAGTAGTAAGAGCTGAATACCTCTGATTTAAGTATTATCTAATTGCTTTCATTAAGCATATGCATGTTTCCTCTGTGTGAAGCCTGCTGTTACAAGGAACTATGTTCTGGCAATTAATCCTCAGAAGCAAATTTAAAGTACAAATAAGCAAACAAAGAAAACAACATTAAAGTCTGCCTGCGCCAACAAGTGCTCATACAATTCTAACACACATCCTCCATTTAAAATAAACAGTATGATCCAGGTTCTTCCCTGCAGGCCCAACTGATAGTATTATGAAAAGAAAAATAACCCACAGCACAATTAACCAATCCCATAACATCCAGTTATATACACACAACATGGAACTCACTCTCTCCTAGGCATATCTGTGGTATTATCCAACAACAGATAATTACTGTTTATAATTTTAACATTAAAATAAGCAGTGATGCAAAAATTTCTGAATTTAAGTAAAAGTTTTCTCAAGTATTTACTCTGTTCTTCAGCTTTATACCCAAGCTACTTTTAGTGTTGACTTTCCTCTTACAAACATGCAAAATTAACAACAGCGAAGAAAGTAAAGTTTAGTTTGTACTTCACATACAAATTATCCAATAGATCCACCGTGCAAAGGCAGCACCTTCCATACAAGCTATTTCTCAAGCAACTTTAGCACAAGTTTGGATTTTACAGGAAAAATCTGTTAATAGAGTACCTGTCTAGAAGGAAGCGCAGGGGAAGTTGAACCTACAGATGACGGAGGACAGCCAGCAGCTGAATCATGAGGTAGAAGGCAAGAGGGAGTTGGGGGCTGAGAATGGGATAAGCCTTTAGTAGGTAGCTTACTCTGTGTAGAGCAGAAACAGAGGAGAGTTATCCAACAGAGAGTGACATTAGCACAGGTTAAGAGAGTAATTTCACAGTCATGCACCAAAAAAAAAAAAAATAGATAATGACTATGATTTTCCACCGTTCTTTACTTCTTCATAGTGAGGAGCCATGGAAATCATCGTGGCAAAACCTTCACATCAAATAGTATTACTGTACTCAATTTTCTTGCAAAATTGATTGCAGCGGGCACCAAGGTAACACAGCACTGGGAGAAAGCATAACAAAACTCTAAATGCCAAATTTTGCTGACTGAGAGCTACTGCTTACCAGTTCCTTAGAAACTACAAGCTACCTGTGTACACTTAATGCAACACGCAGTGTATTTTAAGACATTTCCCTTATACAAAAGTACTCTGACTAGTTTTATGATTTAGATTATGTTTTACCTCAATTAAATTATGCAATAATATTTAAAGCTTTTCAGCAGTTTCAATAGAATCCAAATGACTCTTCAGATCTACCCAGGATGAAAAGAAAATTAAAAACAAAACCATGGCAATCTTTTTCCCCCATGAATTCTCAGATATGTCTTCTAACTCAGCAATTCTGCAGGTGCAAAACCTAATATTCACCTTTGGAAACTCCATGTATCCAAACATTGAGGCAAGATGTGCTGCCTTCTCTTTAATGTTCTTTTTATGGAATTCTCTATTTGCTATGGTCTGAGCTCTTTTCTGCAGTAAGAGCCAGGAAAGAAAAGCCAAGGAGAGGAAAGCCAAGGAGAAGGAGAAAGCGAATGAGAAAGCAAAGAGAGAGAGAGAGAGAGAGAGAGAGAGAGATTTCAGTCAATGTTATACATCTCATCAGAATACAGCAAGTATGCAAGAAGTGTTTTTATTGTCTTAATATAACCTAAAATCAACAGAGAAAATGCCAGCATATCCAGGGAAAATACAGTATACAGATTAATATATGTGGTTAAGAGAGAGAAAGGAAAAGAATTTGCTTGTCACCTGCTTCATTTTTTCCTCCAGGTTCTGAAGACGCTTAAGCACTCCAGAGAGTACAAATGCAGCGGAACAGGCAGATGCAAGATTTTCAGAGGTTTCTGACAGACTGGGCTGGGTATCTGTTTTTTCTACAGTCTTTGGTCTCCTGGCCATATGATCAGAACCATTTAAAGACTGTTTGGGTTCCCTGACCTCGTGTTCAGTTCTAGCTACCACCTGAAACTGGGAAACACTTGAAGTGAGAAAAAAATCTGCTTTCTGCACTACCATGCAATATATTCAGCTTTTAAGGATGTTTCCAAAAGCGCAGCACAGTCATGCACGGAACAAGAAATGAAATGTTCTCCTGGATCTCGCAGCACTCTCTCCACACTATCTACTGCAAGTGTACTACTCATGTCCATGCACTGAAATACATTGGTGCTACATAACTTACGAAGGTCTTCACGTCCTTCTTGAGTTTTGCCTCAGTTTTTAATGAATAACCCCAGACAGCATTAGTGGAGAAGAACGTGACAATGTCTCATTCTAGGGTTTTGTTTGTTTTTATAGCAAACTTCTGTTTTAGCATCACATCTACCTGAAACTAGTCAAATTGTAAAAATACCAACAGTAGTCCCTGGCATAATCCTTGATCTAGTGTGGCATGAGTTGAGATATAATGCTTTTCAGATTTGAAGCACTTTCTGAGGAGCTCAGAATGGGTCTCTGAATTTCTATCTTTATACGAAATAGTTTTTGAAGTAAATAAAACAGCCGGACCAGTTCAGCTTTGTTAAATTCAGTCTTAAAAACGACCTTCCAGTTGTTTTTTTCATGACAGTTTTCTACTTCATCCCATTGGTCCAATTCAAATCAATACAAACTTTCCAAAATCTTCAGAATTAAAATTAAGAAAAACTAATTCCAATCAACTTGCAGTGTGCTCTTGACGTTACAGAACAGCACATCTGCCTTTAAAATAATAATTCTCAAACAGTTCATGAATATGCAGTTTTCATCAAGCTGACCTGGAGATTTCCACATGCAATACAGATGCAAGAGTAGTCTGCGGCAAAATGAGAAGACCACTACAGAATATTTACTGCAATTGAAAATTTTAATTTAAAGTGATTATCAACATTATTTGATACAAGATTGCTTGCTTTAGAAATGCTAAGAGAAAATTTAAACCAAGTACTCCAAAATTTTGTCCCAAGTATATGATGCTGCACAATGAAGTAGAAAACCTGGGCATTAATACGAGATTTTTCAATGCTCAAGCCTTTAGCTTAGACATTTTGCCAGTCTTCTCACAGTGGAAAACTCCCTTTGCCTTATCATTCATTACAACAGCAAAAAGCATCAAGTACATGCACAGAAAATTGTTAGCTATTGCTGTACTTCTCCTGCATGCTAAACACAATTTGGATACTAGATGTGATAACATGGAGATCAACACCTCTAGGTTTTTATGGTTCTTTCCATACAGCTACTGATTCTTGCAAATATTTTTCTCACCTGGTTAAGCAGGTATAAACCAATGTTAAGCTTTAATGCGATTTTCACAATTCTCAGCTAAATGTATCTGTTAACTCTGCAGATTATATTCAATTATCATTTTATAGATTCTGTAGTTACACAATAACATCGATTTCCCAGCAGTAAGAGGAATGATATGATTGTGAGGTGTTATCTACATGAGTTCCTACCTGCCTTTTTGGTTGAGGTAGAAGAAGATTTGGATCCTTAGGTTTAGCAAAGCGAGGATTAACAGGAGAGTCAGAAGAGACCAGGGCTGGTCTATCTATTTGCTCCTTGTAAAGCATTTTTAAATTATGAAGACAGAGTGGGAAAAAAAGAAAGACAGTAAATAGAATTCTAAGATCTTCTGAGGCAGAAAGAAATAAAAGTTGCTTTTAAAGAAACAGTATTATAGAGCTTAATCAACATGCTTTGCAGATTTTTGTCCCCTACTCATTTTATCAACTCTTTTAACATCAAAGATGTACCTAAAATTCAAAAAAATTCAGTGTTCATAGAGAGGCTATGATCAGAAGGTAATAATGCGACAAGGTTTCCTTGAACATAGACAAGCAAAGTTCTGCTCAGTTATGACACGCAGAAACCTCAGATCACAGACAAGTAGCTGGAAAGAGTGCAAACAGCAACGGTTCCTAGACTGGGAAAGTCACTTGACATCTATAAAGCCTACACTTTTTGAGGACTTGAGTATGTAAACAAACAAATGCATACAAGCACAAAGAATTAAGAAAGCCACCAACCTTGACAAAACTTTGACACCTTGCATATCCTTCCTTCAGATCTTTCAGATGACAGATCTGAATTTGTTTGACTTACTAAGCCACCCCATTGGCTAAAGTGTGATTTGGGGATTATCACTGTTACCATGACAGCACAGGATTATTTTAAAACAGCGCCAGCATTAACAACAAACTATGAAAGTGCTGTGAAATGTTCAGACATATTCTACTATGCCTTCCTTAGGAATGAAAATAAAAGCTGGACATATCTTCAAAAAGATTAGGTTCCCTTCCTATGCTTTCTTTAAATGTTCCACAAAGAAAGAGTCCGCAGGGTATTTAGTTACCTTTACTCACAAAGTACAGGAAAAAAAAAAGTTATTCTGCAATACCACATACAGCCAGACTCCTACACAAAGGAGAAATCCTACAGACTGGTTTACAAGAGATTTTCAGTCTCTGCAATTCCACACAATATTAATATGCACTATAATATAGCATATTGAAATGCAATGATCTATATATTATTTAGTTATATTTGTTCCCACAAAATTAAGAGGAATACCCTTTAATTTGCATAAAGAATTAAAAACAAGGAAAGAAAACCCTATCCAAACATCGAACAGATCCACTTTTTTCCCCCTGAGATCTGCATCACGTTCACAAGGAGAGACTACTGTTTAATTTCAGAAATGACATGTTCATCTATCACCCACCTGCCTCCGAAAAATTGTATTTGGAGCGTTTTCTTCAAACTTGGCCAACAGCTGAGTTGCCATTGATTTAACTTTATTCTGGTTCACTCCTTCTTTGCTATCATTCTGTTCTTTCCCAGCACTTGTCGCTTGGCTTGAAAAGCCTGAAGCCTGCAAGAAAACAACAGGCTATGGTTTTCCTCAAGTTTACCTATGAGGCTCGTAAAGAGAGAAAGTGACATCCTTACAAGCCAATGATGAGAGGAAATATAGTCCATAGCATATTAAAAATGACACTGCTTAGCATGCAAAATTCACTGAAAAATTATTTTCTTTGGTCCCAGAGCACAGTAAAAAGGGAACATGCATCAGTACTAGGGATGACAAAGCAGAGTCAAAAAGGTAACTAAATCAGAGAGAGTGGACAGAAAATACAAGCTCTTCAAACAGAAATTGTTCAAATAACTGAGTTGGGAGGAATAAAACAAAGAAACACACCTATACCTTAAACATTCTTGGGTCAGAAGAAAAACTGGTGTGATTTACATAATGCTCTTATCTCTGCCAAATTATTTCAGTATGTTTAGCTTGTTTTCCACACACAGAACAGAGCATTCAAAGTTTGAAGGTGACAGGCTTTTTGTTCCTACCAAGCACAAAAGGCCAAGTCCCAGCCCCCCAACTTCCGCTGCCTCCTCAGCTCTGGTGCTTATCAAAGAACCGGGTACGTGTCGACACTGCTCAGCACTAACCTCCTCAAAGACACCAAAAAGACCTTTTCGACGTCTTTTGTTAGTCTCATTTTCTTCTGTTTTCCCTTCAACCTGAAACAGTAAAGCAAAACTAAGTATATGCATTACTATAACAGCTACCAAATTTATTCAATCTGTTCTTCCCCAGGCATTAGATCCACAACCAGGTAAGTGTGGTCTTGTGGTCTGGCCTCTGTTAAATACCATGACTATGGGTGAGCAGTGCCAGTGCACCCCTCGTTAGGCCCCCCCAGCTCAGCAGGATTGCTCCTTGCACAAGAAGCCCTGCTGGCAGTAGTCATGTACGTAACAGCAGCCCTAACTGGGAGCTCCTACTGGGCTCTGCTGGGGAAAAACCTACACTTTGTTCAACAGAGGACCTGCAAGCCTTGTGTTTGCCTATTCCTCCTTAAGTACTGATGACTTCGTAATTCATAAAGCATTAGCACACTCTTGAAGAAAAAGGCATCTGAGCATCAGTTATTCTGTGAATTTTAATCTACACTACATTGGTTTCCAGATAAATATGACAATCCAAGAAAACTCACTCTTCCACTATAGCTCTGCATCTCTTTCAACTCAGATATCTGCATGCAGACCACATTTTCATAGTGCAAACATGTCCCTTTTTTTGGAGCAATTGTTGTCTGCCTCAAACGTCCATCTCCCTTGCAGGGTTCCCCTTCCCAACTCTGGTTTTACACAGTAGTACTTAAGCAAGCAACCAGCCTATTTTGTGCTCAAGCTATGCATGTATGCCGTCATTTTACTGGAAATTACACAAACAAACAATATTTCACACTCAGTTTGCATGAACTCGCAAAATAGTCAATACTTAAAAATTTGTGTCTTTTCTTATTAAATTCAGTCTTTAAGAGATGGCACAATTTATGTAGTTATGACATGGGGGCTTTTTGTCTTGTAAATGTCATGTTAGTTTATATTTTATGAACAATAAACCACATTCCACTTATTTGCATTTGCCCACACTGCAACTCAATGACTGCTCAACTAATTAAAACAACAACAAAAAAGGAATAAGGAGACAAAGATCAAAGAATACAGGCTTTCTTTTTACATATACACTGTTTATAATAAATAATTATGCAGTGAATAGAAGTAATCTCAAACATCTTCTGGGCACATACCGAAAGAATCAGAGGACAATATTTTGATTACTTCACATGCTTTGGTACACTGTCTTTCAAGCACCACCTCTCAGTAATCCAGTTTTACACTACCTATAATCATTAGTCTACCAAGAAAAAGTGAACAGCATAACAGCACAATGTATTCTGCATAATAATCTGTACCACATAAAAGCAGAATTTGTCTAAGTGAATGAAGTAAACAAGATGTTGCCTTTCAGAAGCAACATAAAGGACTTTTATTAACTTATTTACAAAGTGAAAAACAAAGCAATTTAATTGCCTAGCAAAACTCCAAGAAAGAGGATTGTGCCCTTTGTTGTGCAAACAGCTCGATTCATTTCTTAGTCTGGAGCACAGGAAATCTCAGTTCCTTGCAAACTCTGCTGACACTGGTAGGAAAATGGAAAACATTACCGAGACCTGCAGAGGCTGCCAGGGCAGCTACTGCCACACCAGCTCCAGCCTCCACTTCCTGGTCTCTCACCAGTCACACCCAGATAAGGATCCCCTGTCTAGCCAGATAAAAGAACAAACTGGATGGTGCAAAGAGTTCAGGAAGCGGCACACGACACTACGTTACCCCAGGTGGGTTTGGACTTTCTGTGATACACAAGTGCTCTCCTACTGTCCTACCTGGATAGTGCTCAACACCACTCTGTGCAGGGCAAAGAACCACAGCAGTGAAGCCACAGCCACAATTTAACTCAAGCAGTTGCTTTCCAAGGAGCCTCATTTCCCAGATAGTTTCTGACGGTTATGGCCTTTGCAAATCTCTGTCCCAACTTGATCAGTGTACTTCTTGCCAAGCTTCACATCCCGCCCATGACAAGGCTGCAAAGCCTCATATAAAGTAAGCGGCCTTGATAGTCTCACTCCCCAAGCTGATTTGCAAAATATTGCTTCCCTTTCTCCTTTCAAACAAGCCCCTGTGGTGTGAAACCAAAGCGGCCCATCAGGAAAATTACCTCATGCTTTCATGTAGTGCCAACAACTACACCTCCTGTTATGAGACAAGGCATATTTCATGACAGGAGGTTAGTCGGAGGGCTGTATGCCTTAGTAATGGAAAGCTTTCCCCACTACCAAAAGTCTATTTACTTCTGCAAATAACTCAGAGAAAAATAATAATATTGTGGTCATGAAAAAAAAGTTTTTCTTCTAAAGAAGTCACCCACAAGAAAAGGCAATGTTTATTTTGCCTATTTAGTTTCTGACTGCTTGGTTAGCTGGGAAATGTGTCACTTTGTTTTGTGTGTATGTAGGTGGCAGGGAAAAGTTATTTCTTCACAAGGATATATGAGGTTACTGGGCAGCTGACTGTCCATTGGTTTTGAAAGTATGTTTGGGGATGGAAAAAATTTGAGATGTAAGTTAACTCTAGGAAATATCTGGAAATTCTCAAGTAGTTTTTCAGACAATTGAGAAGAACAAAAAAAAAATCAATCCACATTTCTACTGCAACTGAAAAGGTAAGATAGCAACAAATTTAAAAAGCAACATATTAAAAACATTGAGACATGTAGTACATACATTTACACCTGTAAGGACACCAAACACAAAAACAAGTAGGAAAAGTGTACTTTTGCAGGCAAAAATTAAGAGTATTTGCACTGGCAAATACTGAATGAAGGAAACAAAGATAAAAAACAACAACAAAAAAAAACAACACAACAACTAACTTAATTTCTACATATCCCAGGAAACTCGAAACCTGGAACAGTTTTGCATTAAGCTGTATTTCAGAAAACACAAGTTAAATTCATTCTGGTGGAGGAGTATGGGCTGCTGTCTAACTCGTGTTGGTTAATCTGCATCAGTTGGATTAGAGCAGTCTCAGAGAGACACTGCTGCCTCAGAGCCAAGTTTTGCAGACACTCCCCATTTAAAATGGAGTTAAAATGAACGTAGGTTTGGCTGTGAAAGCAAAGCCCCTCCTTAAGGTCTCCCTTCAGCAGAGGCCCAAGTTAATGAATAGACAGAGGGTGAAAGTTTATTACTGAATAATTTCATTACGGTAACTTTTAAATTAAATCATACAAAACTTTTGAAGTTATAATCCATTCAGAAATACAAAAACAATACTCCCACTGCACACAATCCTATGTCAAAGTATTAATTCCAGTCTCCATACCCCTTCAAAGCCCTGTAATCTTTAATTGCAACATGTACAGGCATGGATGCGTTTCATACAGGGACATAAACAGGGCATGTCAATAAGTTTTCATTAATATGTGACAGGGAGAGAAAAGTATATGGGTATGTATGAATAGATCATTATCTCAGTCATGTTAGTCAGTCTTGCCCACTGTTTGTCACCCTTGCAGGCTTTATATTTATATATCTAGAAGGGTTTGAAGGGCTCTCAATAGCCATACCCAGGGAAATTGCAGACTTTCTTTCAAAACAACAACCAAAAAAAACCACCCACACAAAAAAATATAAACTTAGCATCTAGCATTACACAAAACCTCCTAAAATGCCTTTTGAAAAAATTCCAGAAAGAAAATACAAGAGACAATACAGGTAAGAGAGCCAAGATCTCCAACATTTTAAGTTGGAAACCGCAATTTATAAACACACCAAATAGAACATCCTCCTCCCCTTCCCTTTATCTTCGCTGAAGAAGATTGACATGGAGAATTAATACAATTTCTCCCCAAGTACACACAAATTCTCACTGAGATTAAGAAACTTGCATTTACAGAGAATGCTTAGCTGTGTTTATTACTAATGCTTCAGCAATTTGACACTGACAATAATTCAGTTTTATCATTACAAACACCATAAGGACTGAGTATTTGCATGTGTGTTATTTTAGTTTACTCTGGAATCTTATTTTACTTTTTTTAATGTGAGCACAAAATATCCTTCTACAGGTCTTTTAATACTAGGATATATAAAACCCCCTTGTTTCTGAACCTGAAAGTTTATTTTCATCTCTTTAAAAGAGAAAAAGATACAGGGCAAGCCTTTCTTCACAGCTTACCTTCGGTACTCGTTTTCTTGGTAAAGTTAAATTGATGTAATTATTAAAGATGAAGTTTGATGATTTTGCTGAAGAAAGATCATTATTTTCTCCATTTCGCTTGTCCCCAGCATCTGTTCAGAAAAAAAAAATCATACAAGGTATGGGGTGACTTTTTAAAAGAGGAGGAGAAACACCAAGGAATGGACATGACTTAGGCTGTCATCCTTACAAGAGGATGACCTGATACATTAACTTAATGATTTCAAGCAACAGTTATCCAACTGCTTCTGTTCTCTGAAACCACCAACGGCCTCCAAAACCCTGGTCTCCCATCAAGTTTTTCCCCTCTTTCCTTTTCTAGGGGCAAGGTAACTATTACAGACACGTTCACGTGCCAGAATCACTCAGCTGGGAAGGGGCTCTTGGCTCAGAAGCAGTGCCTGTGAGCAGCCTCTATGAAGTGCTCCCATTCCCCATACCTGGGAGACCCCATACCTGGGAGAACTCGGAGCCGTCTGGATTCAGCTTACCTACTGCCTGCAGAGGTGTGCCCCTGAACAGCTCGTAAAACTTGGAGAGGTACATGACCATACTGAGCTTGTCGGGCTCCCCGGCTGATCCCACCTCCTTCCCTGTAGTCACAGGGGGGATCCCAAATTCCCGCTCAGCAACATCAAATGCCAGTTGGTTGTTTTTGACAATGTCTTCTTCATTCAGAGCATCAAAATCTCTGTAGGGAAAACACACCGTCATCAGTGGCCGTTTGCTGCCTGCTGACCTTAGAAACACACAGCACTTCCTTGCGTGTTAGAGGGGTGCAGGAAAGCACCACGAGAGAGGGCATGTGCGTTTCACCAGGTCAAAGCTACAGAGTCTAAAAGTAAGAGCATCAATATGAGTTTTCTTATGAAAAAGCCTAGCTTTGCCAGAAGTGTCATTTAAAAGCTATTTCACAGGACAGGATTTTGACGTAGTCTCAGAAAAAAGGATTCCCTTATTTATGAAAAACACAATTCCTCCTCTGAAGTGCTAATAAACCTCTTTACTCTCCAAATACAGCTGTGCTACTACAAATTTCACCTGTTAGCAATTGGTTCTTCAGTTTTTATTAGTTCTATAAAGCACCAAAAGCCACGAGTAGTAAATTTACACTAGCATTTTAGAAAACAAACGTGATATACGTGTGTGCATGCACACACACGCAGGCACTACATTTCTTTTTAAGGCGTTACACACACAGTTTGAATGAGGAGCTCCTGTCTACGTCAACCAGATTTATTAGTGCACTAAATAAGTATCACACATCTGGAACTGCATTACCCATTCTCTAATCCATTTTCTACGGGACTTATTTTAAGACTCCAATCCCTTGAATGGCTTCCAAAATTCATGATTAAAATGAACACGTGAATAAAGTACAAAGCTCCATGCAGGGTAGTTTCTCTCTCCTCATAAGGAGTGTGAGCTTTTGAACCCCCCAAAGAATCTCTCTCTTCCCACCACCCCTCAGGCCTGCTTCTGGAGCCAGGGGGTGCAGGCAGCCCTCTGCCCCAGCGCTGCCTCCTGCTGGGCTTGCCTGGCTCTCATCTGGCCATGTCCTTCAGCAGTCCTGTTTAACACAAAAAGCCAATGAGACCAAACACAATGTTAATAAAACAGCAGGATGTCTGTTAGCTCAGGAAGATAAATCTATCAGCTTTCTAGAGAGCAGTGTTTAAGAGGCATACTTTCCACACACAAAGATCAATTTGCTTTCTACACTCTGTCTTCTGTGGCAACAAAACTATTCGTAACCCTCATTTTTTAAAAATAACCTGAGGAAAAAAAAATAAAAAAAAACAACCAAGAAAATTTTCTTACAAGGCTAGCATGTCCGCACGTCCTCAGGCAAAGCTATACAAAGAAGTACCCTGGGCATCATTCCTTTTTTTTTTTTTTTTTTCCATCCCACACACTATCACACCTCATAAAAAAGTTCAATAATTTCTTTCATTTATCCACTGTAAAGGGAGGCTGACAATAATTCATCCACAAGTCCTAAATCTGTGGGTGACTAACCCATATAGGAAGGCAAGAAAATGCATCCAGTGCATTTTGGAGACCCAGGACAGGACAGAAGAGTGGCCTCGCTATAGATATCATCAAGCAGGCCCAGTAACCCACTGCCAGCAATGGCCATTCCTGCCATCTGTTACACACCAAACCTCCTGTATCTAACTGAAAAACCTTGTAAAATATTCATATATAAGAAGTCAGGCCTTGTACAGTGAGGACCCCTGAATCACAGTATAAGGGCAGATGCTGGCACAGGTTCAATCCCTAAAGCAGTTAATTTTCAAGGGCCGTCCCTTGTTGCACAGCACTCTTCTGGACAGAGCTGTGCAAAGCTGCCATTTCCCACGGCACCTCTGCGGCCCAAGGTTTGTCTACACTACTATTGTCGCAACCACTACAGCTCGTCGAGGACAACTCATTTAAGACTCATCCAGGTATTTTTGGAACTCATGACAGTGCCATTATGGCTGTGGTTTTAAGCATACCCTAAAAAACAGTCTTCAGGGACCTAGGAATACAATTCTCACATTCTGCAAGCATTGCAATTTTTGTTTTAAATAGCCATGTGACTCCCACAAACATGATCAAAAGTCATAAGGTTCAAAGCCTTCCTGGTTTTTTAAAAGCCTATATATTTTGTTTTAAATGGCATGCAAGGACATGCACAGAAAAAAAAAAGGCAAAACAAAACCAACCCCATTTTCCTGTCCCCCCAAGGCCAGTCATGGTGTGCATTCCCTTGCAAAAAAAACAAGCAACTGAAGGAAACTGTAGACTGTCATTGTTATTCTGGCTGTTCTTACACTATACTTCGTTGAATACTTAATATACACTACACTTAACAAAATCTACAGGTGCCACTTACATGAGGTCAGGTCTGAAGCGATGGATAATTGCACACAGTGCAAGGCCACTTTTCCAGGAGGTAGTCAGGTCTGTGACGCTAACATTACGGTACCCTTCTGTCTGTTTCTGACACCAGGTCAACAGCTTGTTAGGCCGAATATCCGACTCTGCAGTTAGTCGAGATCAAACATTTCAATCAGTTTTTTTATGTTCAGAAAACTCCAAATATTAAGCCACACAAACACGAGATGTCACATACCATGTCTTGAGAGATTCACAGATCTTCTAATGGAGCTTACTCTTTCAAGAGGACATTGCTGTAACTCATTGGTAACAAATAACTGTCTCACCTACAAATAAAAGTGATTTGTAACACAACATCAGAATTGCTTGGAGGAAAAAAAAAGATAATTTCTTTCTAGGTTAACTTTATCAACAGATGGATCTGAACTAAGGAATCTCCTGAAGATCTTGTTTATGCACTACTTGTGGCTGTATATGTCCTGGGAAAAACAAAAACAAAAACAAACAAAAGAACAGGCATCTGTGATTTTACAAACAAGCCTTTTAAGCACTGACCTGGTGAGGTCGAACACAGCTTGAGTTCAAGTTCGGGTATCTTGTTCCTGGGTCAATGGTATACTGGTCAAAGTTCTTGTTAATATTTTCAGGTGTAGTCTGAGGCAAGAGTCGATAAATGCTTTCTCTTATAAAGAAAAAAAGATGCAAAAGATAGTGATTATAACATATTTATTATTTTATGAGTATCTTATTTTTTTGCAGTTACCTGAACCTTTATTTTGATTCTGCCAGGACAAGTGTCATGTAATACACTTATAATGCATCCACACCATTTCTTATCCCTGCTCAGCAAGAGAAGGATGCCAGACAGAAAAAGGACAACAAAAAGACAGACTTAGAACTTATACCCATATTTTCCTGAGGCAGGAAGAGAGCAAGAAGAAGAGAAAGAAGAAAAATTTAAAAGGAGGTTACATCATACAGTCATCTGCTTTTGCTTTAACCTCCACCCAAGGAGTAACTTCTTTACCACATAACAGCACTAAATCCCATCATTCTACAATTCCTATAACCACCACAGCCTTTTCTATTATGCTGTTCAATTTTCCATTTGGGACTATGCCGTGTTTGAGTCATCCCACAGGCTTCTATCTTAAAACTCCTCAAAGAACTGTACTTAGTAATGCTCCTACTTGCATTACCACAACCATGACTATTTCTACTGCGTATCTGCCCCTAAAACAGCAGTGCAGCTGCTGTAAGGACCCAAGTCAGCAACTTCAACCACTGACCATGGCCACACCAGGATTACTGGTGTAGTTAACAACAGGATTTTGCTCTGTTCAAAAAGACATTACACAGAGAAGCTTATGATTTGGCATTAAAGCAATTCATCTTTGCCACATATTTATCAATCAAAATAAAGAGGCTGCCAATTGCTAAAATGTAAAGTTAAAATGACAGATACCATTTATGAAGGTCATTGGTTTTAAAGTATTTGTTTATACATGTTTCTGGAAAAAACATTTTTTTCTAATTAAAAATACAGGTGCTGAGATGGTTGACGGATTAGTGCTTGACAAATAGCTTGATTTTTTCCATTCAAGTATTATACTTGATTCTAGTCATTCACAATTTAAATTAGTGATTTAGGCCCACATCACACACGTTGCTCAATCTGTATCAGTGTTCAGGAGCTTACAAAACAACAGCCTAGAGCCATTGTAAATTGTTAGTAACCTAAAAGAAAAGGTAATTTCAATCCTATACCATTGCAGGGAAGCAAAATATTTCTCCTATTGGCATTTCATCTTCCACTGCCTTCTATCAACACTACAGCTCCTTAAAATGCTTTGAAAGCAACAGAGAAGACAAAAGCAGTACTCACCGTTCAGCAAGGATTTCTAACGGGGGTTTTCCTTGAGCCCAGCTCCGCACCATCCATACGGTATCAAAAGCAGCTAAGAAGCCTCTTGCACAGCCAGTACCCATTGGCCAGAAGGGCTGTAAGAAGCATTTACATTTTAGTTCCTTGTATTTCTTGACGTCTTATTGCAAAAGTAACTTGCCATGTGAATTTGGAGCCTAGGGTTTCATACTGTCTTAGAAAAGCAGCCCAGAAGGAGTTAAAATAAAATCTAACCAACTCTTTTAGTTTTTAGAGGTTTCTCTCCTCCATGTCTTGTTTAAGAAAATACTTTAAAAAATATGCTATATTTAAAAACAAATTTCTTAACTTGATAAGGTAAAGGCTGGGGAAAAAAAAAAGACTGAATAATCAAAAATCAGTTAAGCTAAAAAAAGGGGGGGGGGAAGGAAGGGAGAATACCTTTCTTTTCATCTCCTAATTTTGATTTTAACTGATCTTTTCAAACACTTCAGGCTGTCACCATGAGTAAAAGAAATATATATACATTAGCTGTAACATACACTTTTCACTTCAGAAAGAGAACGTATTGAGGCAAAAAGACTGCAGTAAAATTTGGATTAAGTTTTTCCCTCTTATTGAAGTCAGGAGAGTTATGCCATGCACCCAAGCTGAGGACACACAGCTCATAGTTTTCAGACAGAAATAAAACTTGGATAAAGCAAAAAAATCTCAGCCAGAGACTGCCAGCCAAACATTAGTTATGACATGAACTACGGCAAAGAGAAGAGAGAAAATCCTATTCCAAAGAAGGTAGCATTGTTTCAGAACATGTAAGAGAAAATAAAGTTTATTTTGCAAGACAGACAGAATGGCTAGATTTTAAAAACAGACAAAGAAAAAACACTATTTGGAAGATATCCCTAAATATACCTCAAGTAAACTATCTCCAACAAGTGCCACCAGGAGCTGATGTCTGTGCCTCTCTCTCACCAGTGCAGCATTCTCAGATGCGTACATAGAGGTAAAATCAAACATTGCTACGTCTGGTTGCCCATAGTGATTAATTGCAAAATCCAAGGATGGCAGCTGGTAGTTGGTTGCAAAGTCAGCAGCTTCTCGGGCATAGGACAGCAAATTGCTCTGGTTCACATTTTCTCCACAGAGGAGCAATTCAGTATCAATATAGTCCTGCAAAACAGAGGCATGCTGAATTAGATACTCCAACTATCCTCTCTGAATTGCAGCATCGAAGTCTCGTAGCATCAGAGTGGCAACTCTACATCTCCTGGTATAGAGAACCAAGGAAAATTTGTTATCATCTCTGAGAAGTTAGTACACAAACACAGGTTATTGTACTACCCCTAACAGGAACTCTCTATGCCAATACTGAAAAGCACCTTTATTTACAATAAAAGACGATAGAACCTCCCAGCTCCTCGACTACGAGTTATTTTCATAACTTCTGTGCTATCAAAAGATGTTATCACCATCACCACAGTGCTTTTTCCTATGTGTGTGCACCCCACATATGAAATCACATGGGAGCAGAAATACCTACATACTGATGTAATAACATGTTGGTCTGAGCCTGAAGGCTTGACTTAATATTTCAGTAACACCAAATTTTAACATGGACTATGCAAATTTTTCTGCTCTTCTGTTTGGGGCTGTTGGTTTTTGTTTTGTTTTGTTTTTTTTCCAGACAGTGTGGTAAAGGACCCTGCCTTTACAGGTCATTCTACTTAAAGCCAACAATTATTAATAAGGCAGTTTCTATTTACAGCTTAATTGTGGATGAGACCCTAATCACAGGGATGATGCCACAGAACTGCTATTACCCCAGCTGTCTTTAGGCAGATTGTTTTCTTCACTCAGACATGAGTGGCTCAGGGAAACAACTTGCAAGGCCACTGCCCTTCCTCCCCAAACTCCTCACAGCTCTCATGATGCTGTGCCTACCTACAGGCACCAGCCCCTCAACCCCAGAGGCCACCCTACTGCTCTTCCATCACCTCTGGGGTGGCCGTCCTTCACCTCTCCCAGCCTGGCTGCTCTATCCTGGAAGCTGGCATCCTCCAAAAATACTGAAAATTGTGGCACCGAGTTAAGTGGTCCCATCAGAAAGAAACCTTTTGATAGCTCCCTACAAACACTTCCTCTGGGAAATTATACTTGACTGTTTTGGCAACATCTTACTTTGCAAGAAAAATTGACTACTACTACATTTCCTGGAAGAGAAATTTAAAACAGTGCCAAAACGCTTTCTAGAAACAAAAGAGAACAACCTCCCCATCTTAGAGAAGGGAAAAAAAATAAAAGGAAAAAAAATGCTTTTCAAAAGGCCTCAGAAATTCCCAAGTACTTTTGAAAGTTCAGAACATTATATTTATGGACTCTATGATGTTTCATCAACTTTGGAGAATTGGCATTTTAGCCTTGTGTGGATCTTAACACTTCCTTGTTTGCCTCATGAAAACTGGACACAGCTGTGCTAGGTTAACCTTTAAATAAATGAGTTTTTTATTTTCTGGTGTGATGACCACACCATGCATTTCCAAGATCCCATTTCAGTCCGTTTCAGAACTGACAAATTTAGGAAGTATCACTTTCAGTTCTCTACAGAAACTTTGTGCTGCCTGAGGGGAAAAAAAAAAATGTCACTCAACGGAGTAAGATCTAAGTGATCTGAGCTTTAATTAAGTGGCCTAGTAAGTCTATAAACACATTCTACAACACGCAGCAACATTTATGCAGATGTTCACACTTAGTCTGTGCCAAGTAACTAAAGTGAGGTTTTACCCAGGATTTTTACGTACGTTAATAATCACTCCTTTGTCCAGAAGACTCTGTTTTTTTTGCTGTCATCACAAAATAATGAGTGCTATCTTTGTAGTAAACAATATTCTCTAGGTCAATTCCTGAAAGATAACACATTTGTTATGAAGTACAATGCATTTTCTGTGACATTTACTAACAATGTGACCGATGCCCACAAATTCCTTCTTGGGATACATTCATTTTCCCAAGGATATTGGTCTTAACCCCCAAGGAGTTTATCCCCACATAATTTAAAGGTATTTGGCATCCTACTAAGAAATAGTTAACTGCAGCCTTACTAATCTTCTGAGGTAGAAAAGGAGAGTAAAGGAAACAACATGCTTTGTAGGTTGCTAGAGCTTTGGCATTGGCTCTAACCAGGAGTTTGAGTGTCAGTTATAACAACAAAACTAACAAATCAGTTGTAAATCAAGAATGGAGTTGCTTGTACTGCCAGTAGGTACATCTGTTCTGAAACCCCTTTTCATACAGGTATATTTCACAGTTTATATTTTAAGTATCTATGGCAGACTCCCATCTAGTTCTTTCCAGTTTATCAGATTTACACATCAAAAAGCAAGAACAAACTCCTCCCAGACGGGCAAAGCCCTTTTCACAGGGTTTAAGCTGTTCAGTATGTGAACAGATACAAACAAAACAAACTATGTCTTAAGGGAAAACTGTGGTCACTGAAAATGCTCTTCTAAATTTGGACATCGCTGACATTTTTACAGTTGAGAAGAATTTAAACATTATAACAAGCTATGATGTGGCAATACCCAAGCTAAAAAAATGCTACTGTACCATAAATGGACACCTCCCTTGGCAGCATTCTGACATCATTAGCATTTTATTACTCGCTTTTAAATAAAAGATATCCAAATTAATGTTAATAGGAATGGGAGGGTGGGCCTGCAGATAAAGACTTCCTCTATTGTCTCTTGTATTTATTTGTCAAAAAAAATGAGGATCCACCCACCCGTTTCCTCTTTAAGGTCCTGGAAGAACTTCTGATTGAAGATGAAAGCGACACCACTAATTTCTTCTACCTTGGCTTCTGCAGTTGTATTTCTGTTTATAAAATTGGCAGTGATAGCTATAGCCAGCTTTCCACGAAACTCCTTTCTCCTAAAACCTGGTAAGAAAAGAAAATAACTAAAAACACTGGAAACTTCACATCAGACTTTGAGGCAGCATCAGTTGAAGGCAACTCAGTCTACTCCAACACTTAATCAAACAACATACAATCAGCACATTTTGTTTTTCCTCCAAAATTCCCTTGAATGCAAAGTCTTTTCTCCCCAACCCCAGCTGCAAAAGTAGAGCTGTACCGTATTCAAGATAGTCTTGTTTAAAAAACAAACAAACAAAAAACAACCACTGAGGTTGGGAGGGGAACTATAGAAAGAAGTTGAACATAAGAAGTTAAGTACAAATGATGACTAAAAAACCAAACAAACTGGAAATAGTGAAGTAAATTTAATGGGGGGGAACATTTTTACATGCTAAATAACAAGTGGATTTTTTGTTAGATGGGTGGTAAACAGTGTATGAAAAAACATGCAAGAAACCAGTAGTTAAAAGCAGCAGAGAAAAATCTGGAAAAATAGAAACCTCTATAACAGTGCTTAGCTGCACATGCTACTAACTAATCTGGCTTTTCAAAGATTGAGGGTTGAAAAGTATTCAGTGCTTTAACTTTTATTTCTAACGCGAGCAGTTCAATGTGAAATTACGTGCATTCTCACTCCATCCTAGTTAGCTTCTCTTCCCAAAAATGCCTGCTAAGCAGTAATCTTGCAATTTCACATTCAGTTTTTCCCTCTGTGTATTCTCCTTATCCTTAAGTAAATTGTGAAGTAGAACAGGGGGTCCTTAAGAGTATTTTTAGCCAATTGCAGATGGCTTTTCAGAGAATATGTACATTTTCTAATAAGAAATCAATCACCTATAAAATTTTTTCTTTGTGCTTTTTGGTAGGTTTTTGTTATTTCATTGGGATAAATTTAACATGAAAATACCGGCTTCTGTATGTAAACAATCTTTAGTGCACCAAATAGTATATTGTGTTTGGCAGACATAAGAATAAACAGACAAACTATGAAACTAACAAAAAGGGGAAATGGTGTATTTAGTGACCTGAAACTAACATGGATATAATTAAAGCTACAAGGAAGGTATATAATTAGATAAACAGGTTTGTTCATGTGATACAAGAGCAGCTTAACCAGTGTCTCACTAACAAAGACAGCTCAGGCGGTC
This sequence comes from Cygnus atratus, assembly GCF_013377495.2. Classification (NCBI taxonomy): domain Eukaryota; kingdom Metazoa; phylum Chordata; class Aves; order Anseriformes; family Anatidae; genus Cygnus; species Cygnus atratus. The sequence continues at coordinate 745,612 of NC_066366.1, forward strand.
CAAATTCTCAGCAATGGCTCAAGCTCATGGAGGACATGGTTTTGTTTTTTTTTCCCCTTACAGTAATTTATTATCTTTGCAAATTGTTTCCAAAGTAGCTGCTTCTGAGGTTAAATCATCTTTACACAAGACTAATACCTGTGATGCCTTCATTAAAGCTGTCACCTTTTGGTCTTTAGATCGAACATGTAGTGGAAATGTATGGCACAATAGTAAAGCTAATGCATTTTGTCAGCCCCCTTCAAGTTAAATCATCATGTAATTACTTAACATTGAAGCAAGGCAATGGCATCATGATATATTTTCAAGGCAATACAAATACAGATGGTTTTGAGGATCAGTAATGATATTTAGGTGATTATTCTGAAGGTAAGTAGAAGGTAGCACATTAAAAACTAGTTTTCACAGATATTGGTGTATTGAAAGGCAGCCTGTTACTTTTCGTTCTCGTCTGACTTTCAGGTCTTCCAATGTACCCTACAAGAAAAAATTAGTATAGCTAAAAGCACACATTCACATACCCTCTAATGTGTTCCTGCGGCCATCTGCACCAATAACAACATCAAATTCATACTCTGACAAAGGGTGATCCACAGGGAGAAATTCAGCCCTCCAACCTATCTCTGAAAACATAAAGAATAATATTTATTCATTCTTCAGGAATACAGTAGGGAAGTGTTTTCAGAGTTTGAAGAATGGGCATCAGGATAAATGGTCCATTTCTATTCAAACGGACTCGTGTTCTGCCTCAGAACAGTGCAGGGAAGTTCTGCGGCAGTCAAAGCTATGTTCATGCTGTATTAAGCAAGGTGTCAAGCTCATAAGCTGACAACAAAAAAGAAGCCTTTATTTGGATCACCTAACGCACTAAACTTCCTTTAAAACTGATATTACCAGACTATACATAAAACACTTAATTCTCACAGAATGTCCCCCACCAATGACCCTATTAGGACTGTAAACATGTATAATAACAGGAAGAACTGGGCTTTAAAAGAAGAAAAAGAGCATCCTATTCTTAATAATTTTAATTCTGTCTTCTAAATGCAAATTAACAGAAACATACTAATGCAGCTAAATTTAATCTTTGCATTAACACAAAACATTGTCTGAAAATGTTTGTATTGCCCTATTTAAAAAAAGCTATATAATATGCTTTAACTACTTATAACATTTTGTTTGTTCTACCATTGCTACATGAACATTTACAGAGAAATAGCATAGTATTTTAATGAAGCAATTAAAAAAATAAATCTGTTGCTACTACTCCCTAAATTCTAATTGAGAGAGATTTTTCTTTATTTCTTAAAAAAAAAATCTGCATAAGATGACTGATAAGACTCTGTGCTCCAGTGGGACTATATTGAACGTGAAAGCAAAATGAGACCCTGAGAACTTAATCCATTTTCAATAATTATATTATCATTCAAGAATTGTTTTTGTAAGAAGATACCAGAAAACCAGACCAGACTCCCTACAAAGCCTCAAACACCTGCCAGAAGGCGTAGTGCAAAACCTCAACTTTTCAAGTTGGATCGTATTTTAAGAATTATCAGAGCACTGTCACAATGATACTTATCATGCCTACAATTGCATGTAGCAAACTTCGCTAAATAAGAAGGGCAAAAGATTCCCATTTCTTTATGCAGAATTCAACTATCTTGAGTGATTTCACATGAGACCTGACATAAAAAGAAGTTACTGTGTACAGAATCACATTATGATAAACAATACTTTGATTTTCTTGATCTTCAGGAGGTTCCAGGACTTTCACAAATTCTAGATTCACATGAATTTCAACTCCTAAAATAAGTGCAACTTTGAAGAGGATAAGTTGAAGTTGTCGAATACCTGCAAACAGTGAGAAGCAAAGATGTATTTAATATATAAGCAAGCACAGCTCATCAAGTTGATATTCATTGTTAAGAAAAGTATATAGCATTATTATTTCCTATATTGTGATGAATTCAAGTATAGCGATTGCCACAGGATGTTCTCTTCTGTCTCAGTTTCCTCTTCCAACACAGTCTCATAGGTAATAAAACTCACTTCTGTGATTTTCATAAGCTTTTTTTGTTTAGAGCTTGCCTTCTTAATGATATTTAAAGGATCTGCATACCCAATACATTGACCATTTTAAGACTGAAAATTTTTACAGCACATAAAAATATTTCCCTGTAAAATAATCACACTTCTTTCCTCATTAGATTAAGGGGTGCATCTATCTTTAACATACCAGAATGAATATCAAGATTCTTCATACAGTGGTAATAAAAACCTACTGTTTAGCAATTCCAGTCTAACGAGCTGCTCCATAAGATTGTCATTTGTCCAACTGCCATTTTGCTTGAGACTTTTTTACTTTAATGAGACTTGTTTTTTTTAAAAAAAGTCTCCTTTTTTTTTCGCTCCTCTTTTCTCAATGTGCATACATGTTTAAGGCAGATGAGCTTTCCGCCAAGTCATGAAAGTTTCCATTAATCTGATCTCTGTGCTTCTCTTATCTGAACGGGGTCCATGCCCTCGAATACTTACTGATGTGATCAATAGATCCTGCACAGAATTTCCCATAAAATTTCTTTGCTCCCAGTCCCCGGAGGTCATGGATTGTAAATGGCCAGAGATGCAACACATTGTTTCTTGAAAAAGTGTCCCGCTTCTCCACGACGACAACTTTGGCTCCAAGGAAGGCAAGTTCTATGGCAGTCCGCAAGCCACATGGGCCACCTCCAATAATTAAACACTACCAAAGAAAAGAGGGAGTTTTACACAAAGTTTAGTACTGATTTCCAAATAACTTCTAACTTATTTTATTCATATGACTTGGTATTCAGTTGGACTCATGCTACCAAGAGTGTCTTCAAGTCAACTATTTAAATCAATAAATATCCAAATTTGTTCACGAGATGTGCAGACAGTTTATAAAAGAGGATAAACTGTTCTTCACGCAGACACAAGATCATCCAACTAAAAGGTATAACAAATGACACTACAGAAAGCCAAACTCCTTTTAGCATCTGCTTGTACATTTCTAACTCAGATTTAGCATTTCAAAAGTACTTGCAGTAAACAGGATTACACCTACATAAAAGGGAACGGAAATAAGTGATCTTGGTGCAGGCTTTATTTTATTATTATTTTTAAATAGGGAATTGGCGCACAATTGCTAGAGTTGCTAGATAAGCCAGCAGTTTTATGTCATTAGTTACTCTCTCCTTAGAGCGAGGGAGCATCCTGAATGTAAGAGCTTAGTTCAGCCACTGCTGTAATGCAGGACATGTCAAGAGAAGTCAGCAGACTTCACCAGAAGCGAAGAACTCAGCATGCCTTACTCCATTTTACACAGTGGATCCTTACCTTCAGGAAGATCGTGTTTGTTTTAGGAGTTTAAGTCTAAGTTTGGGCATCCTCAGAAGAGCAACTTAAACTACTACAGAGAATTCTCACTTAAGTTTTAGCTGAGAACTGTAACTTTTCACTGATTAATAAGCAAAGGATTTCCAGAAAGCAACTAATTTAAATCCAAACATATCTAATGTTTCAATTTTCCTGACTGATCACTAAAAATTTAGTGGAAACAGTCTTAGAAGATGGACAACACCCGCTCCCCCTCCCCCTCCCCCACCCCACTCCCCATAAAGCACACAGGCTACACAAAACCTACACCCGTTCCAGTAACAGGCTTGGGCCAGGGAGAGACGAGGTGGGCACAAGCTGAGGGGTGAGCTCTGGCTACGAGGCTGAGCCGTGCTGCGTTGCAAATCTGAGGCCGTTATCTCAGAGCCCAGACACGCTCCTGTGCACCCAGCACACAAAGCCAGACAACGATTACAGTTTCCAAGCAAGCACAGACTGTACCTGGAGGCTCGTTAGATACAAGTCTGGTTCCCATTACATTTCTTTGATAAAATGGCATCATTTATTTATACTGGTTTGTTCATTTGTTTTCAAGTTTAATATCTTAAAAATTATCTGGTACTGACTTTTGTCCAACCAAATTGTAAAAGCCTTGAATTAAAAATGTTTTTTAATTCAATAATGTAAAGAACTCAAGTTCCTGATGAAAGAAAAGCTTCTGCAAGGTGCTTTTGTTGTGCTTTAAGCAAGTGTTTTGTTAACTAGTTATTTAATAAGTCAAAGCTAGGTTGTCGCATTAGCCATGTCCTTGGCTTTCTTCCTCTTAAAAGAGCGTATTTGATTCATAATTCCAGAAGACTTCTCACTGCATGCTAAGTAGTAAGGAAACATCAACAGATGCAACTATATAGAGGAAGAAAATAGAGTGCAAATGTTACCCTGATTGAAGAAGAGGATTGCTGGTGGAGCCTGCTTCCTTCTGAACATACTTGTTGTGACTAACATGGGAACTTCGAGTTCTGACAAGCGACTGCCTTCACAGCTACACAAATTTCCAGCAATGTTTAGCAAGCACTTGGAAACATTTTAAAAATAAAGACCATACATGGTTTGATAAGGGCTTTTTTTTTTTCCTGACTTTTTTTTTTTCCTTTTTTTTGGCCAACGAAGTGTATTACATATAAATAAATGCAACTTATTTTCTTTAAAGCAGTCTTTTGAGATTAAGTCATAGTGGATCTTGCCAAGTAATAAAACCCACACAGAAAGTATTGCTCGTTCCTCCTGGTAATCTACATCATGGTATGTTAAAATTTAAGGAGGATTCTGCCCTCTCCCCTCCTCCTATCATCATTGACAAAATACCTTCCTAATTGCCTAGAAACACTGTGAAAAATGGTTGTATATTTGCCATCACATCCATGGTTACCTACCATAAACATCTTTATCTGTATCTCAGAAATACTTGTTCTTTATTAGGGATGCTTCCTGCTGATGTAGAGCTTACATTTGGCACTTCGTGATTTTTCTTGAAGCTTTTGGGGTCAAAGCCAGAAGAAAACTGTTGTAAAGGTAATGCCTACTGTGCTCATGCACCTACCTTTATTGCATAGAGAGAGGGGCCATACCACCAGCCAGTCCCTGCCCTTCCTCTCCAGCTCTCCACTTGCAAATGAAGTCACAGTTTCTCTGTCCTGTCTTGTAATCAGCCTAGAATGAACCTTGAATAGCTTTGTATTTTCAGCTCCTGTTTCCCCAGTCTCCAGTTCATCAGGGGCTGCTTTTGAAATTAAATTCTTGCAATTTAACACAGAACAATCTCCTTCCTGACAAGTGACATCAGGTAAGCAAGTCTGGAATGATCAATCCTGACATCTAACAAACACAATGAAACAAATACCAACAGTTTCTTGACATTCCTATCACCATTTGCAGGTCAGCTGTCTTTTAATGGTGCCAGATCACCTCCTAAAAAGGTAAAGGTTAACTTGACTTTTCAAACTGTCTTCTGCAAATTAATCAAAGTAACAGTGGCTGAAGGGAACTGATGAGGAGCTTTTGTATAATTTGTGTTCATACTGGAAACAAAGAGAGAAAGACTTGTATAGATTACAGGGCATCTTTTCCCAGAATGAGATCACAACCAGACTTCTGTGACCTGCCTGAAAAATCAGTATCGCATTGGATGTTAAATACTGCTTTACTGCTGAGAGTATGTCATGTAGTACAAGGTAACATTAGTAGCAGAAGACCTATATACTATGAAGTTTCAGTGAGAAAAGTGTGATTTTCTGCTTGCAAATGTATGGAAATACTCCCTGTCAAATGAGAAGCTTCATTAAATTTAACATCTTCCCCAAGAACAGGGCTTACATTAGAAGACAAGAGCAGGTGAAGGTACAGAAAGAATAAATAAGAAGGGAGAAAACAACATGGTTACTCATTATGCAACAGATTAAAGTACTGATTTAAAAATGCCTAGTTTCCTCCTTTATCCTGTATGAAAACAATGTATCCTTTGCACATATTTCTCTCAGAGATCTGATAAATGTTTAAAATATTGAACACAGCCTCTTGAAGAGGAAATGCACGCACTGAGAAAGGGAGCCAGCCGTGACAAACACCCCAGCCTTGCCGCAGCCCAGCACCGTGCCCAGGGGTTCCCAGCCCAAGGGAGGAAAGGTGAGCACCACACAAACCCTGCGCGCACTGCATCAGTGGCTCCCCCCGTGCAGTCACCCCAGCACCTTTTCTGCAGAAGGAGCAGGTAGAGTTACGCGTATTGGATTCCCTGCACCAGCTGTCTAGTCCAGGCACACGGTAGCTGTCTGCATGGAGCAGACTACCCATAAGCACTAACTCCTGAAGGCAGCCATCAACACGATCGCTTTTCATGACAATTTAATGTGAGCTAAACTCACCTACGCTTCTTACAAATATCCTGGGTACAAATTATACAGATTACTGATACGACAAATGCAACAATGAACATTTTACGATTATGATATGAATTATCAAACCAGCATGCCCATTTACTTACGAGTTAAATTTCTACTAGAGCATTTCTAGAATATTGGTTACAAAATTCCCACTGAAGAGCTCTAATACAAATTTACAGACCAGTAACAGCTGCCTGGTGACAAACTTAGGCCTATTTCAGTTTAAAATTATAAATTTTAAGTAAGCCATGGAAATTCTTGTATTTAATAATGAAACACTAGTAAGCACATGTTTATTTCATAAAACTTGACTACGTAAGCTGCTGAGTTTCTATAGTACTGTTAAAAAGTACTGCACTTTTCTGTAAAGCATAAAGCATGGATTGTTTTCCAGGCTCAATTAAAAGGTATCAGAAAGTTTCCCGTATAATATAAACGCATACGGGATGTGCTAAGTCTCAAGTTTGATTCTCCTCAAAGAAGGTCAGTCTGACAATTAGGGATGCTGCTTGCTCTCTCTCAGTGTGTTTTAGGATGACAGTACCTGGAAAGCCTCCAACAAATGTTTCAACACTGTGTAAGAGCACATAGTGCTGAGCCTAATGACAGCATGAGTTACCTCTTCAAAGGCAGAATGACTTGTGTGCCAGGCACAGGTTTTTAGTATGATCTCCCATATATTACGTACAAAATAATGACTTATGAAATGGGAGGGGAGGAAAAGGAAAGAGGAAGGATGAGGAGTAGGGGCCTCTTGCAGCCCCTCCCATCCGCCACTACTAAATCCTCTGCCTGAGAATCCAGGCACCTATATCCCATTCTGGAAAAACCATATGCAGCTCAACAGCTGAGAATTTGCAGAATGCCTCCCTCCATCGGTTTTCACGCAGTAAAGTGAGCTTAAAGAAACAACAGAGATTTTGAGAGAAAGGAGGGAGAGAGCAAGAATAGTAATGTTATGTTCAAAAACAAAAACTACACCAACAGTTCAGAGTGAGCTATCCAGTCACAAAAATCTCCCCCACATCAATCTACATAGTTCACAGTCAAGGAATCTACCAGTTGGTAGCAGTATGTGGGTGGGGGAACACAACCAAACAGCATCTCTTTGCACAGTTAAGAACAGACAGAACCCATTGTAGCTCAACACATTACATTCATATTATCCAACTCCAAATCCCTCATTCCTCTCCTGCCTGAGGTACCCAAACATTAAATTAGTTCTGGAAAATAAACCAGTGCTTCATTATAACCCCTCTCCCACCCTTCCTGAACGTATTCCTGAGAAGAAGATGGAAGTTACAGTCACCCCAGGAACTCAGGATTTTCTCATTTCTACCTTCCAGCTGGTCAGAGGTGAAAAAGAAGAGATTAATTTGGGCCTGAGTTCAACTGCAGCTTGATAGACACAGAGAGTCCTTTTGTTCCAAGACACACCAGTCAGAAGCACCACTTCCACTCTTCAGTAGAAATGTACACATATGCTAGCGAGAAACTAGTGAAAATCTTCCACCTAAATTATTTAACTTCTTTTAACTTATCTGTAATATTTACCCAAATCACCATTTGGAAAGCAAAACCCCTAGGGAAAGACCTTGCTGCTAGAAATGGGCACCAAGGGGGGCCTTTCCCCACACACCTTGAAGCCACTGGCTGGTGCCACAGGTGCCCCCAGCAGCCACGGCCCCCACGCAGTGAATGGAGGCTCTGCCCGTCCCCAGTGGGGTCTCAGGTGTGTTCACTGCTGCCGAGGGCAGGTCTGAGACCTCACATGGCCTCAGCCTTCATGCAACATCAAAGATGCCAGGGATGTATCGAGGATTACTTTGACTGACTCCCCAGGATTACATGCTACACGGATTTGAGCAAGTGTTTATTCATGATAGAGCTAAATACGATGCAACACGAGATAGCCATGAAATTTAATGAAAACAGATTTTCTGGATCAGCAATGACTGTTTCCTTGGAAAGGCTCCAAAGAAAAACAGCTGCATAAGCATCTAAAGCGCTTGGCTACCAGGGAGCTGCAGCAGGAAGCTCTCCCCACCACAACACTTTTCACTTCATCCCCTTTACTAGATAGGAAAACACTTCAGGCAAAAATAGGCCTTCTCAGTAGGACATTTCTGACTTACAGTTCATCTCACATTTGTAGTCTCAGATTTTATCACATAAATTTGTTGACAGCCACTGGATACAAAAGTGCACTCAAACATACCCTGAATCTACTGAATAGTCAATAGAGTTTTTAAAATTTGAGACATTATAATTCAAGTCCCTTAAAATTTTATATACCACTTAGACAACATTAAGAGTCAAGAACTAAAGCTTTATGAAAAACAAACAGGTTAAGCTCACTTAGGTATGATGCATATAGGCATGATGTGTTTTGTCAGTCTAAACCATTGAGCCTAGTCTCACTGCAGCCCCGGTCAACCAAAGCATTTCAAAATGTGGTTGCTCCCCTAAATCCAACAACCCTATTCAGTTACTCACTGCTTCTCTAGACAAAGACCCCCAGACAAAATGCTTGCCATCTCCCTTTCTACATGCCAGCCCAGACACCGGCACCAGCAAAGGCCACGCTGCTGTAGAAGCTCAGGTACCAGGCAAGTTACAGCGATGCAAGCGTGGAGCTCTCAGCAGTCCCATGCCCTGCATTGCCTGAGATGCTTGCACTCATTGCCTGTTGCCCAACTTGTGGAACACTGCCATACCTATACAACTGATTTTACTAAAAGGCAACAGAACGTGACTCTATCAATAACAGCAATGATAACTGTAGATAAAGATGGCTGATTTGGAACGCGTAGATTGGACTAGATATATAGCATATAGTCCTATATATAGAAGATGACAGCACAACGATAAAATAATTATTTTCTTTGTTTTTTTGAGAAACAGGACAGATATCAAACCCCAAATTTCTGTGATTTACAGATCTATACTACATGCAAACATTAAAGGAAAAAAAAAAATCACTCTTCCATCAAAGTAAATGGGGGGAAGAAGCGTAGGAGCTAATTAAACCTGCCCTACAAAAATTAACATTAACCTTACTAATGTTATAAGGAGCTCGTAAAACATAGCATGATAGAGGAAAATATGCTTTTAAAGACTTTAAAATATGCTTTTAAAGACTTTTTAATGACAAAATAAATTTAATTGACAAAAATTTAATTTTAATTAATTGACAAAAAATAATATTTTAATATAATATAATATTTTAATACTTTAATTGACAAAAATAATATTTAGTTACATGTACTTTAATGACAGGTCCTAATTCTCCAAAGGGTTATATGAGCACTATATTTAAATGCACTACAGATATTTCCAAAATCTACCTTAAAATACTGTTAAGACTAGCTGGATCTTGCTGAACAGACGTTTTTGGACACCACAGAAATACCACTGTTGGGGTAGTTCAAAGGCAGCTGGGAACAGCAAGGCTTGTGCACCTCTGATTGCAGCCAACTGCAGCAACAAAACCCTGGCCCGGCCCAGGAAGCCCAACGTCGCTATCCATTTCTGCTTTCAATCCCCCCAGTATTTTATTCTCTCTACCCTCAGCTGAGCACTTCATAAATACACAGTGCTGTCTACTCCTGCCAAAAGCACTTGTATCAGTCAGTAACTGGCAAAAATGGAGATGCTGCTATCTTTTTCCTTAAAAGACTGTGATGTGGATTGGAAGCTACCTGATCAAGGCTGATTTGGGGCAGAGCTCTTTCCCTCAGTGCTGCGCCCTGCAGTTGCTGCACTTGCAGTTGGACACGGTGCAGCCCAGGGATCAGAGGAACTATCTTGATTGCTCAACATTTTTCCTTGGACAAAATGCCAGACATGAAACATTAGAACATTTATTGCATTCATTTGGCTCATCTTTATGAGGATTTTTGAAAGATAAGCTTCTGCATGGAAAAAAACACATGCCTTCATTTTTCCTGGACGAATTCAGACATGCTTGTCCATCCACCCTCTCTGTCTCTAGGATATACGTACTAATATTAGATTTGTGCATAAAAATCTTTTCATAGTTTGAAATTAAAACAATGGTATGAAAGACATCTGAAACTTATAGCCTGCTATGCAACACACTACTGAGAGTCTACATGCATTCAGTTTACTGGAATTTCAAAAGTTGCTTCACTGATGCATCAAAGCTGACAGGACTTTGTTTTATGGAGCTATTCTGAAGAGCTCTCTCAGGAGGCCTTGGTTGTATTTAAGTATCTTGACTTTATCTCAGAGCTTTTATAACAATTTACAAAAAATAAATTAAAAAACAAACGCAGCTGTTGACATGACACAAAAAAGTATCTCTAGAAACTTTCACTTCCCCACCAAGACACTTAGAGTTTCTGAAGAAAACCTGAATATCATCTGACAAGAAACCTTATACTGTTTTTAATAAAAGGATTACATACCTAAGTCAGGCAAGTGTTTTAATCCAAAAATCTCCTCAGATTTTTGCACAAAATAAACCCCTAACATCCTTTGGAATTAAGAGTGTATTTGCTGTTTTCTCACCTGTATTTCTCTGTAATCAAAACAGGGGAAAAAAGGAAAAAAAAAATAAAAAAAAGAGGAAGAGGTGGCTTTCCTTTCTTTTCTGGCAACTTTGGCTAGTTGCTTAAACAGTCAGAATGAAAACAAGATAAACCTTGCAGAAAGAACATGGTCTGACTATCCTGGACACGAATATAGTTCACAGCATTTACATACCTTGCCATTTTTGTAGGTTTACGCTTGTCACATTGAGATAATACTTTAAGGCTACCTTTAAAAATGTCAGAAAAAAATATGAAACCAGAAACAGAGAACTGGAGAACACAGATAAGAAGTGGAGTCACCAACAGCCTCACTCCTGTGCACAGCAAAGACTTCAGCAGAGACCAACTCTTCGAGTCCTGCAAGCCTTGTGAGCACAGACACTAGTGAGATTGATAGCAAAAGAACAAGATGAATCCTTTACATGGTTTCAGAGTTGGGGCTTAATGAACCGTACTGACCAGCCACTAGATGACTTGTCTACAGACCCAGAGGAATGGACTTCTCATGCTTGAGGGCATCCAAAGCATGCACACAAGTTGGTCAGCAACCATGTAGCTTTGCTGCAGGATGAAGTTGGCAATATACTTAAAAGACAAACAAAAAAGACAAACAAAAAAGACAAACAAAAAAGACAAACAAAAAAGACAAACAAAAAAGACAAACAAAAAAGACAAACAAAAAAGACAAACAAAAAAGACAAACAAAAAAGACAAACAAAAAAGACAAACAAAAAAGACAAACAAAAAAGACAAACAAAAAAGACAAACAAAAAAGACAAACAAAAAAGACAAACAAAAAAGACAAACAAAAAAGACAAACGCTAGTCTCATTTGTCTACAGAGCTGAAATATTACACTGAACCTGTACATATATTTTTTTTAACTAAACAACAACTGCAACAATCTATGAAATCAGCTAAGCTTCAGCTTCAAAAATGGCTTTTTGATGCAAGTGGTAAGCCAAGTTATTTCACAGAATATTTTAAAATATGTTCTAAAATTCATTTTTATATTAGGCAAGTTATTAACCAAAACCCAATTAAGACCTGGCTTTCAGAAGCCAGGACTGGGTAAATAAGCTCACAAATGAACCATTAGGTCTGGGTCAGAATCCACATTTATTTACTTATTTTTAAAGGGCTGAATCATTTAATTCCATCATTTCTAACTTTCCTAAGCAGAATGACTGTACAGCAGTGTATGGCAGCTCCAGGCAAGCACAAAATGTAAAACTCTAAAAGTAGCCAGCAATTCTGGGTTCCTAGAGCCTATTTTCTTTCAAGTCATCATCATGCAGTCTTCAAAGACCTTCACTTTCCAGTGCTAGCACTCACAGCCACTTAATTAGTAAAGCTAAATACTGCTTTAACCGGTCACTTGCACATGCCAATTTATCATAGGTAAACAATGCTTTTTTATGTTTTTATTTACAATTTGCAAACACTAGGAACTGATCAACCACCAGCAATGCTTAGCACTGTATTATCTGATGGTGTCGACAAGGCAGATGGACTGGAACAGTTTGCGGAATTAGAAAATGCATCCTTACCGTAACAACTTTTAGGAGAGTTTCCAATAGCACAGAACATTGACAGCACTCACACAGAAGCTACGAACCACCCTGGTGGCAGGATATACACCACAAAAATTAGGTTTTGCCACCCCTAGTTTTTATTTCCAGAACGTCTTTAGCTGAAACCGAAGGCCCATAACAGGGCTTATTACTGAAGGAAGGAGCCTTGAAATATAAAATATTAAAAAGGTGAAAAAATATGAACAGGTATAGGCCTTGAAGCGAGGGGCAGAGTCGAAGACACGACACTTGGCAGCAAATGGCACCTCATGAGGTATAAAAGTCTGTTTTACACCAGCAGCCAGTAAAACAGAAGGGGGGAACAACACGCAGAGCAGACTGGTGTTTGTTTACACAGCTACTTGTTAATAACTGTTTTCACACTCGAGTCCAGGTGATGTGCAGACAGCAGCACCTGCCTGACCAGCACCGGCTTCACTTGTTCCGCTGCTCCTGGTGCTGCCCAGCCACGGCCTGCCTGCGCCAGCCACCACAGCAGCCCGCACTTGTTAGGAAAGGCTTTCCACCACGCGCAGCTATTTCCCATCCCACTGCAAACAGATAAACCAAAAATGACCTGCGAGAAACGCCTTTGCCTTCTACCCAGCACTCACTGATCAGCATAACTTGTTATGAATGGTTTGGGTGTGGAGCCCTGGGCAGGAAGTTCACTGCCATCCCCTGCCATGTTTTCTAATTTCAGCTCAGTTTCCCACGGGGCGTTGTTTTATCTGCACTGTAAATCCAGCAGGGGTGGCAGGGAGCACAGGCAGGAAGGACAGTGGGCACTGCCCATAGAGGGGAGCATTTGCTGTTGCACAGGTCCTTTTAGAGCTGCTTTTGTAACCCATTCAGAGAGGCAGTGGCAGTCAGCAGCATGACACTAATTCTAAGTGTGGCATAACCACGTTTCCTTCTAAATTTGGATCTTAGTCAAATGAACAAATCCAGAGAGTGATGCAAGATGAGCCAGGCAGTATCTCTTGGTCAGTTTCTTTGGCAGAAACAGGCATGACCTTGGGAAACACAAACTGTTCTCCAGTACTGAAATAGGAGCAGCAAACATCCAGGGCAAAACGCAAGTTTTGCAAAACCAATCGGAATTGATCTAGAAGCATTAGCTGGACTATTAGAGAAGGTGAGTCACGTAACACTTCGGTTGTGCCCTAAGTAACTGTAGCAGCATGCTTCGGGTCTTCTTTAACACAGGTAAGTGAAGGTAGCTAAGCTTCTCCCCAGGCCACGTCCTCTAAGCTCGAACTGTTCCTGCTCTAGTTTATCTGCCTCTTGCATACAACATGTACTCCAAATTGGGCAAAATATTTTAGCTGGGGGTCGACCTGCACCACCTAGAGGGGAAGGAAACCAGCCTAGCTCCCGACATGCCACTGGCACCCAAGGTCAGCTCTTGTGTTGGCACTACCCGACGGACCAGCCTTGGTGTGGTACTGTAAGCAGCAGGTCCTTTTCTGCCCCATACACCCACCTTCAGCTGGCTGTTCCCTTCCTTTCCTAGTAGGGTCAGAGTTCTACAGTGGCTTTTAGAAATTGTATCCACCTGATCACAGATAATTTCAACTTTTCAAACTCTTAAAATTCTGATCCTGCCTTTCAAAGCACCTACAGCTCATTCCAGCTTGGCCACATCAGCACCCCCTCAATCCAGCACCGAAATTTTTATTAAGTAAGACTAATACTGGTCAAAAACAGGAATCATTGAAATGACCCTTAATGCATTTCCCCAGCCTGGCAGCAAACTCTTGCTAGCACTGGTGTAAAACTGGTTCTCCGAACAGACATGGGAACCTCAGAAAGGACCTGAACTGCAGGAGACATGAAATTGCTTTATTGTCTGAGATCTGGGTTTTAGCAGCCAAGTGTTTAATCACTTCCTGGTAGCAAAAGTTATGCATTTCCTCACTTATCGGTACACAAACATTGCCAGAGCAGAGCTGGAAGCGTTGCTAACAACAAACCCGTAACGACCAAATCTGGCACCCAGGGCCCTCTCCGGAGCCAGGAGTTTCTGGGGCCTGACCCAGCGCGGAGGGGCTTGGGGGGCTGTGTGGGAGCACCCCTCGCCCGGCACACAGCTCTGCCTGGTGGGCACACACGATGCAGCTGTTTCACACATGCAGATCCAAAAGCACTACAAAGCCCCAGCTGTGGGAACACGCCCTGCCATTCTGCCATAACCTTTTGTTTCATTCAAACTTAATTAAGCCACTTGCGGTGACAACAGCACCAGCCGTGTTTTGTGTGAAAGTAACTGGGTGCCACTCCCAGTGGGAATCTTTACAAAATATCTAGGAAATCAGGTCAGGGTGGGACAGTTCCTTCTGCCGATTCCTTGCAAAACCATTAGCAAGTGACAGAGGAATAGCATGCTGCTGTTAAGGAACAGATGTAAAGCTACTGTTATCCTGCAAGCAAAAAATCTTATTTAGGCAGTCTGACTATGTTACTTTGGCCAGAGTTCACTGTTTTTCATGACTGATTAATCTGAAAAACCGTGTGTTTGTGGAAGTGTCTGTAGGATAATAAAACTAAAGTGATTTCATTACCAAATCACATGCCAAACATTTGCCTTTGCTGACGCAATTTAGCCCAATCTGACAGTTTAAAACACTGCTCAAGAAGTCAAATATTTTGGTTTGTTTCCAAAGAATGCTGTCTGCTGTGTCCTCACCCGAGCTTCCCCGTCCCCTCTCTAAAAATCCTCAGAGAAACAAAGAATGTGTAGACAGTGTTCAACAACTGTGGTTTTGCTGGACAGCCAAAGGTAGTTTTCTGATTTTAACCCCCACCTCAAACCAGTCTTCCTTACCTCTTATTCACATTACTCCTGTATCTTCCACCACTTTGAAATATCTGTAAAAGTTGCTTGTTAAAATTTCTAAAAATAAATTTACACTGGAGATCCAGTGCTAAACTTTAGGTGCCCTGTCCTAAAAGCCAAAAAGCAAAGAAGCACAATTACCAAAAGAAGCAGCTTATCTTAGTATACCAAAGACCTGAGTGCCACTTCAAGGCAGCAGAATATGTGGCACTTAATATCCCCAACTGCTCAATATTCCTGGATTCTACTCTCTAAGCACTATACATTTATATCCTGGTAAGGTTTAATACAGAAAAATCAAAATAACAACTGCCAGGAGACATAAGGCATAAAGGCGAGGAGGTTGCAGCTGAATGTGGTTTTGTGATAAATCACAAACTTTCATTCACTAAACTTCCTATAAATATGGTACTCAACTTCTAGTTTCAAGTTCTATGACCTTCAGAGGAATGCATTTTTATTATGATAAGAGAGTTAGCGATGCTACCTAATAAATCTTAGATAAGTTTGGTGTGTTCATTATGAACCCTGATTATCAGGTTTGGAAATCTCCCCATTTAAATTATTATTCTGAAGAGACTAGTATGTACAGCAAAAGGGATGTACCATCTGGATCTTTGTTCTTTGAAGAATAAACAGGTTGAAGTTTTCATTATAATACGGATATTTTTGAGTTGGAGCACAGCTGGCACTCCCTTCTTTCATCTTACAGTTCAACTACGCTTTTCAGAAAAAAAAATATTTGTTGCAAGGGCCACAATCACAATGTTTGAACACACAACCTCATTGGATTCTGTACCACTATGTACAGCACAGGAGAAACCTGGCTGAAAATGCGAGTTACCTCTGAAGGATTAACAAATGCCCGTGCTTCAGAAAAAAATGTAGGAAGCCACACTACCAGCAGCTTTACACATGCTGGATGATTTGATTAATGAAGAGACAAGTATTTGTTTAGCACTTCAGAAGAAGGTGGAGAGAGGGGAGAGGAAGACATCCAGAAGCCAACCTGGTTCATTCACTACCAGGAGCAAGACTACCAATTAGGATGTTTGTAAACTGAGGACTGACAGGAAGCCAACTTCTACTTAATAACAAGGAGAGAACCTGGTATCCACTCCCCATCCTGCTGCTTAGCCTACGGCTATGTAACACAGCAGCACCCAGCACAGCTCGGGCTTACTTTTTGCTTTCTCAACTCTGTGGGAAGGAAAACACCAGATGAAGTAGGTTTTATTAACTCCCAAAGCATTCATTTGACAGTCTTTGGAAATGAGAACAATATGAAAAGGAACAGAAGGGGTTTGGCAGATAAAGACAATCCCATTTTATCATTTGCGGGTGCACCAGTGTGGTTAGTACAGGGAGACAAGGCTCTGAGCTAGTGCTGAGTCAGGCATGAAACCTCCGGTCTCCATCCCCATTTCTGCCCCGAGCTCCTTCTCAGCTGACTCACACCCTGGCCCCCAACTCCCCTCCAGCCACAAGCTCTCCTCTCTTACACCTCCTCACTAAACCAGCACCCCACCAGAGGAGCCCACAGAACCTTCCTGCTGCACAGCAGAGCTGCCAACACCACTGAGGCTGGGAAGGACTGACAGCACATGGCACTACCTGAGAAGAGCCACTGTGGTTTTATGCAAGCCCTGGAATTGTAGTCATAAATAATTTTTGAGTCATTCTCTTGCAGTAAGTTTCCCAACAACATATTTTGGACAGGAACACAATCTATTATAAAACAAGATTTGAAAGACCACATCCAGGAACAAGGGAAACTACTGAAGCCAGCAGGGACTGAGTTCAAGATTGTTCCATCTACTTTGCAGGAATCTGCGTGCTATCTAAACACGTATCCACACGTATACTTTTAAATGCACATACATACATATTTATATACACAACACTTAAAAGTTCCTAGCTCAGTTTTATTTACTTGCTTTATGCTAACATTGCCTACTTAGGCCTTAAAACCAGCAGCTCGAATTGTACTGTGCTCTGCCCAGATAGTGCCCAACGTGGGGTCTGCAGCGCTCAGGAGCCCAAAGCTGCACACAGGAGCCTGCTGCTACCCCATCCACATCCACCACCACCCAAAACTGGGTTCACCCAGAGACAAATGCTAGAACCTACCGAGCCAACTGATAATTAAACAATAGCTCCTTAAACAAGCCTTAGTTCTCCTTGAGTGCAAGCATCTGTTTTGAAAAAACAAAACAAAAAACAGCATATGTACTTGGAGCAGAGGAAAAAAAAGACATCACCACATCCGCATGCTTTAGAGAATCAACACCTCCCTTCAGTGCAAGTCTGGGATGTTTTCACATGCAGTGATCTTGGCTCTTCTCAAGCACAAATCTGCAGTCATGGGAGAGCCAGAATTTCAGGTGCACAGCATAAGCCAGGTCCTGCCCTCTGATACGTATGCATACATATCTAAAACATCAGTTGAGGGCCTGCTTTATATGCAGATGTTCATGTCTGTATCATTTACACAGGTAAACTGCCAGTATATCAAGTGTTTGAAGTAAAGAACCTCCTCCATACAGAGACATTCAAAATCAATGTTTAGAGCCCATGTTAAAAGTCATATGACTTGAAAAAGCTAGTGAATACACTCTGCAACTAGCTGGATGAACTCTTGCTTCTTACCGTTTCACGTCTTACCATATCATGTTGTGTACGTTAAAAAATTGAGACATTCAAACTTCTAGAACAGTGAACAACATTTTTTTTTCCAATTGTCTAGCTATGTTCTACTTCACAAAGAAAGAAATAATAATTACAGATTCTGAATGCATTCCTCTGAATTTACTAGTAAAAGATGAAAATGATGGAGAAACTTTACCAGGAGAATAAATTTATGCTCTTTTTCCAGATAGACTTGAAAAAGCACAGAAGGATTTCTAGTTTTGGCTAACTAGTGCAGATTTCTCTTTTCCAGTAATATTGGTGAACTGTGCAAATGCCAAGTCCAGAAACAGCAATTCAGAACAGTATCAATTCCCATTCTACATGTTTGTCATGGAAGGAAGTAGATTTATGTCTGTTAAATGTTTATCAAACAGAAGGATTCCTACAGCCTCAAAAAAAAAGTTCCTTTTTGCCACAATTTTCAGCATGCTTTTCTGCATTGCTTTGTTTTGGTTTCTTCTACAAAGAAAGAAAGGAAAAATTAAAGTCCACAATAAGTCAACTCTGAAATAGCAGTGGGTTTGAACTTCTTGAAAATGGTTCAACTGTTTTTACTCATCCAGCTTAAAATCATATCGTAGAAACTCTGAAAACTGTATTTGGCAGTGTTCTTCAAGAGCAGTTAAGACAACGGGTTCTTGTTATTTAGTTGGAGTGGAACATTCTGTATGTAGGAAACTTGTGTATATTGTTACTCTAATGAGAGTAACCTAAGTGTAGCTGAAGAGTTTACAAGCACAAAAATCAGGAAGTACAGCATTTTGCTCTTGAATACTGTGCAAAAAGTGACAAGCTACTGGGTAAGGCAGTAGGTTCTTGTTTTCTGATTTAAAACAAACAAAAGACAGCAGACACACACCACAAGGAGTAGTTTACATTCTGATTGTATTCTGATATCTCCTTCAAAGATGGGGAAGATTGTAAGAAGTCAGACTGCAGAACCGTAGCTGAGAACTGTGAGCTGCACAATCAGCTACAGCACTCCTGGCCCAACCTCATATAAAGCCTTCAAGTAATTTTTTAATTTTTAAATGATGACTATTAGCTTGGCTCTGTTTACAGAACTGCAATTGCAAAGAGCTTATTTTGTGATGCTGCTTTAACAATAAAGATTTTTACTCCAGCTGATCACTTCAAACAGATCCCAGCAACTCCACTGGTGAGGTGAGCACTGGGCCCAGCTGCCAGGATTTTATCTGCTAAATTCTTGTTTGCCTGCTCCTCTACTAAAAATGGTAGCTGGCATAAAATGCAAGAAAAAAAAAACTGAAAATCCCCAGCTGCACCAAAGGAAAATCGTACTGTGCATACTGTAGCCTAATGTCTTTGCACTGCTTTTTCGGTTGGGTCTACCAGCATTTCTGAGAATTCCTTATCTGCAAGTGGAGCTGTCAGTGGACATCACAGCAACGTTCAGGGAGTCTGCTGCCTTCTTGCAACGTGTCTCCTCTCATTCATGTTGCATAGATAGGCTTTCACAGCAGACTGTGATTCACGTGCGAGGAATGTTTGCTAGATATCCCCACAGAGCCCACAGACTGTGGTTACTGCTTTCATTTGCAGCAATCTGAAGATTCGTGTTTCTCTCATTAAATCAGTGATGACACATTGAAGTGCAGGTCCAGGCACAGACCACGTTCACAACGAACATCTAGGTATTTCACAGAACATCTATATGCATACTGTTCATACACAGACATTCTATATTCATTTGCAATTTGATCATATGTACAGCATAGATATGTCCATTAATTTCTGCAAATATTTACACCATGCCACTAAAAATAAATCTTTACTCTCAAAGAGCAGAAATACCATACTTTCAACACTGCTGGACGTGTTGATTAGCCTCTTACCTGACAACCTTGTAAAGCTTTATACAGGCTGTATTTTATGCACCATGACTTCCGTGAGTCTTCTCACCATATATAGAAATTAATCACTTGGCTGAAGGACTTTGCAGAATCAGGCCCTGGCTTTGTGATGTCACACTTGATTGAGCAGGGTTTCATTTTATACTTCACATGGATCTTAAAACTGCTTTGCGTTGCAAATACTTCCTCAAGCTAACCATGGAAATTTGGACTTGGGACTGTATATGCAGGTGAGGTGTATGTGGATTATCTCCTATAATTTGTTAAACATCATACACATTCTCATTCCTCCCCTTTCCTGTCTGTTTTTAATCACACAGATGCTCAATGACATGTTAAAGCCTTTTCAAAAGATCAGAAAGGGAGGGAGGAAGCACAGGTCAAAAAGGGAAGTGATGGGAAAAAGGAAAGGAAAAAAACAGAGACAGTCAGGAAAGCAGTGCAAACAGATGTAATGGCATACTTTGTTTTCTAAAGAAACATGCTGTACAGATATTACATTATAAAAAGTTAATAATAGATTATTAAAAATGAAATATATAAAAACAGAGGCCTCTGTATGTACAGAAAGTAACACGGTATGCTTCTCCCTGATGCTTTTGGGAAGTCTCAATTCAATGACTCAAACAAGAGAAATCTCCATCGCTGTCTACTGATTCCATAAAATAATACTTCAGTGATAGTTCAAACTAAAAAGTCCTCCACTGGTTGGTGTCTAGGTACCCCCCAGGGTGCCCTTCCTTTCTCTTCTACTGCAATACAGTCAAGTAACTTCTTAAAACCAGACCTTCTTAGAGCAACTTTTAGCTATCATTAGATACTAAATAAGTGAACTGCTCTCAGACAAAGCTATTAAGAATGATCAGTCACAGAATAGATGGAGTAAGATGGCATGAGCTAAAGTATTTTGTTCCGTTTTAACAAGAGTTATACCAACTTTCAGTGGTCCCCCCTATCAAAATACAGTATTTTCATGCTCTGCTGAAGAGAAGATCATTTCCTGTCCCTTTCACCACCAAGCAGACCACCTCTTTCAGTAACTACCAAGTACCAATCATCCACACTGTGTTTGCTAAAAAGCATTTACATGCAAGTGTTTAAATCCTTAAATAATGCAGGATTTTCTTTTCCTGTTATTTAGCAACTAGAACCAATGCTAGGTGACAAAGACAGATCTCCCAAAACTCCATGAAGCAGTTTCCAAAGAACAGTTTAGTGCTGTTGAAACACATTTGACCAGCTCTGGTGTCTTACAGCATGCACCAAGCAGCAAATGGGGGAGCCTGCTGACTATGTCGTGACTGGCACCTTGCAAAACTCTGTTTAAATGACGCAAGTAGTTCTTGTGAGCCTGAAATGAATGTACGCTACTGACTTATGGGCTTACATCTCATGGCTGATCGACGCTGATGTCTGAAGAGGCACAGAAAACTTGTCTGCTGTGACTGAGGTAGACTGTAAAACAGGGTGCTTTTAGGACTGCTCTGACATGCTGTACGTTTCCAGAATAAAAATATCTGAAAGCCTGACAACATTGTTTGGTATCGGTCACAGTTTCAACAAGTATATTAAGGGGAAACCTTGCTTTTGTAGATAATCAAGTTTAAAAGGTTCTAAATTATGAAATCCAGAAACGACCTTTTCCACTTACCTTAGGGTTCATACAAGATTTTCCACGTTTGTACTCTTTGTGACTTGCTCTTTTATCAAGCTTGTTCCACAAAGCTTTGGCCTTCCATGTGGTTACTCTTGACTTCAGTTTGGTGTAAAAGTTTTTATTGTCCAAAGGATCTAATTCAAGTTGGCGAGTGAGAATATTAAAAGCCTGAATGGTACCTTTGCATGTTGATGCTTGGACAAAGTTTTCAAATATCTGTCCAGCTTGACTGTATTTTTCATCATCGTTTTCCCCCATGTTCTGGAAGAAGTGTTGAAAAGGATTAAGCTGGAGCTCTCGTGCTAGGGTACAGGTAACCAACACTAGCAGGTACTTCCAAGCATGTTATGCCTAGAAAATACAAACATAGGTCACGTTAAAGCAGGTTCTATGAAAAATTAAGCCCATAAATTGCATATCCAATGCGGATATAACACAGCATATGACTGTTGGACGACAAGGTACAAAAGGTTAGCAAGGGTACTTAAGATGTGCTACAAATAAACCTACTTTCACTGTCATGACAAGTACTTCATGAAGACTGTTACAAAACTCCTACACACAAGTCTATTTCAAAATCAACCTGCTTCACCCGAAGTCTGAGAATTACCTTAATTTTTATTCAGTGATAAATGCTAGCTAATGGATTAAGAAAAAACAAATGGTCAGATGCTTTTCCTAATCAGAATTTAATCCACAGCAAGTACATCTCTAGCAACATTTTGGTCTTTAGAATCCTTAGAAATCTGAAGCCAAAAGTCAATGCTATTTTAGGGAATTTTCTCCTGTTGTACAAGCTAGTGGCAAGAGCACAGCTCAGCCAGAGCAATTCAGAACTGGCCCAATCACTTACCACAAGCAAATGCACACAACAGGCTAAGCAGAAACATTATCACAAGGTACATCAGAACTGATGAAACAGTATACAAGTAAACACAGAGAACTCCCCTTTTTCTAACTCTTGCCAAAATGAGAAATGGTTTGGTGCTGTACTGCATGGAAAGGAATTTTATCTCCACACACTAAAAACTGAAGTTATGTGTTTGGAGTCTTACCCTGTCATGTGCTAATGATATGAAGTAATGATGTTTGGCCCACTAAGTTCCACTGGCTTTTCCGAGTAATATGATCACTGTCAAACTGTGCCTCATAGTCCAGATAAATACCCTTACACTCTGTAAAAGCAAAGCTATTCTAAATTAACATAAGTTTGCAAGAACTAAAATACTTTCATTAGGGTACTCCCTTATCCTTCCTTAACCTTGCTCTCAAGTCTCTAATGGGGAGTGTCTTAGAGTCAGCCACAGTCCAAAGAAAATATCCAAGTGGATTTCACATTTTCCAAGAGAATTATTACAGGTTATGTATAAACTTGTTCTCAGAATAGGGTCTACCTGAATTCAAATCCTGAGATTTAAGTCATATATTCTTTTTCTTGCTATTAAAGAATTATCTACCAGCCCAAGCAATCAAAAACTAAATCAATGCTTGCCTAACCTCCCACATAATTAGTTATTTTGCTTGGAACATCATCTGTTGGCTGATAGTTTTAGAACAAATAGTTAGAAGTGCCTTTGAAGTTACACTTTTTAACACTGTTCACAAACTATTCATTCTCTGCTCGCATTTCCTTCAAAGAAGAAAAGAGAAAATATAACCAGTATATTTAAGTAACGCAGAGACCTACCGCGTCCATCTTACAATCCTCTAATACAGAAAAATACCATGCAACATATTAAAGAGATTCCATGGGGAGATATAAGGAAGCATTTGGAACACTCACATTCCCTGGCTATGCTCAAAATAAATAACCTTTGTGTGCACATCAGTCTGCTGTTGGTTTGTGGGTAAAATAAATTGGCAATGTTAAGAGTTTGTACATTTTCTTAGAACAAATGTCATGATTAAATATGTAGTGCCAAGAATAAGTCAGGAAATTTTTGTTTTCCCCTCTGAATACTTCATTTATAGTATGCTCCGTGCCCTTTTCTGAAGGGTTTCATGAAGTAAAAGTAGAAACATTTTGTATGCCCCAACTTCCAGAAGGTTTAATTTTTCAAGAAACTGAGTGCTATGAATTCCCATTGACTAGAGAGGAGTCGAGGATGTCCAGCACCTCTCCAGGTTCAATGCCTTGATTAATGAGCACAATCCTCCAACAACTGCATGCTGGCAGGAGGCAGCCTGGCCACCAGGACACATGGGCAAGGGGGTCTGGGTGAGACACTCACCAGTGCTTGGGAAGGCAGAGATACACAGTGGCTTTTGGGTATACAGGTACCTCAGGATTTTAGAACAATTAAAAAAAAGATAAAACACTTATTTTATGTATTTTCCATATCTGCTGGAGAGATTTTTAACAGAAAGCCAAAGCATTTTTCTTATCACTTCAAATAGTTACAAAGAGCTTCTTGGTGACTGTGGAAGTGTCAGTGAAATGCTGCACTATGGACAGTTCAGCCAAGCGTGTGGCAGCCAGATTAGCTTTTCTTCGTGGCTTTAAACTTGCATCATTATTGCCTCAGCACTACAAGACTTTGACCTAACAGCCATAAAACAATACTTCCTCCCCACTGTTTTCAATAGCTCACCACAAGATTGTTACCATGCTCATGTAACACAAATATCTTTAAAACCCAGCATAATTGATAAGAGTTCAATCACAACCTCTCAAATTTAATTTCTTTTCTGCACACAGGAAGGAGACTTACAGCCTCAGCTGTTTCCACCCAGCAAGGAAAGGGCCGGGGGGAGCAGGAAGAGAAAAAGCTAAAAAGTAGAGCCATATCTGAAGCAACCTAAAAGGAAAAACAGCAAGTGCCAGGGCTGGTGAAGAGGAGAGCGCCAGCAGGAGCCACTGTGGGCAAAGTGAAGGGTAGGGAAACATTTCTAGCTCGATGCAAGCTAGTGGAAGCATGTGGTGCATAAGCACACAAATGCACACAGCAGGCCTGGGCTTCCCCTGCCTTTCCTCTGGGGGAAGAGAGCAGCCAAGAGACCTTCCCCAGGCTTAAAACTTTCCTCCTTCAACACTGCAAAGCCATGACTGAGGCTGTTTTTGATGGGCATGAAATTTTCTCCACGTGAATTTCCAAAAGGCTCCCATCTTGTCCACACTGAGAAGCAGCAACTCAGCAGACATTTGCTCACCAGCTGAGCATTTCTCCTTGCTGCGTCACAGGTCATGTTCTCCAAAAAAGCCTGTTTGTGGTCAGAAAGGCCAGATGACACAGGAGACTCTGGTTACTGGAGTTTCTGGTTTGCTGGAAATACCACTTTTTTTTTTTTTTTTTTTTTTTTGCATTAAGACTGTGTTGACAGAATGACAGAGAGGAAAACGGTGCTGTGAGGATATGCAACTCATGGAAAGTATATGCTTTCTTCTGAGGAGTCAGCGGTATTTCACTGCAGTACTGTGCATAACTCATTAAAATAATGCAATGAGGACCAGAAGTTGAATGGAGTAATTAACTACGGTAAGTTTTGTGTTCCGTAATCAACTCAAACACTTAAAATGTAATACATAAGCTGTTTACCTGTAGTGGGAAAAAAGCCAAAGAAAGAAACAAATAAAAGTGTTTGAGGAAAATACAGGAGTTCTTAGAGGACCATCATTCACCCTTTTTCCTCCCTCACCATATAGATCATTCATGTGATGAAATACAGGTCTGAAAATCTCATCAAGGTGAGTATTGAGGCTGAAACCACAACTTACACTTGTCAAAGTGTCTGTTGAACTTCTTCTGGAAACACAAACCAAAAATATAGTGAAGTTAATTTGAAATTTTACTCAAGTACTGCAATAAAAAATTAGACCACAGAAAAGAAGAGAATTAGAGAGCAGGAAAAAGAACTGTTTGTCCAGACTATTAAGTCAGGACTGAAGCATCCACATGTTTTGGTAGTTTTGGGTTAGATTCCCAGCTAACAATAGGTCCCATGCATGATGCATTAAGTGCATATGAGAATTTGGCTTTCTACAGAGCTTCCCATGCTATTAGGAAGCTCTGGAAGGCTCCCAGACACGAGCTGCAGATACTGGGAAGCAGAAGGGTTGCATTTTTATGATAAGTTATCCCTTTCTGCCTCCAGTCAGGGAGGAAACAGGAACATGACATGAGAGAACTTGACAATTGCTGTTCATCCCTGGTGGCTACCCAAGGAGAAAGTTTGAAAAACTGGAGAAAGGACAGAAAGAAAGTGGAAATTAAAACAATGGTGCATGTACAGACATATACGTATGAAAGCAAATGCCTGCAGTCTTGGCTAATGCTTCCTTTTTGTGGAACAAGCTCTATTGCTACAGCTAATTTTGAGAGTAGCAAACAAAATGTTAGGATAATTTCATGAATTAATCACTCCCTAAATTGATGTACAGAGCTAGTTCGCACCTGCACATGAAACCCTTCAGCATAATACAGCAAACAAAGTTGACATACAGGAGTCATTAAATGAAAACAACTAACTTTTGACAATAATACCATGGTGAAGCACTTGTCAACAGTGTTTTGAGGCAGTATGCTCTCAAGCTTTGGTTTTTTTTGGAGGCTTAGTTGTCCCATTGGAGAGATAAAGACCACTAATTTTAATTCAAACTTGCTGCACATTCAAGTCCTTCTTTAGTCTCCTAGTGCTCTTTTTCTAATGCTTGAGAACAAGTTCCTCAGGGAGATTGGAAAGGAATTAAATTCCTAGCATTTCAATACTACTAATCCCAATTCTGTTTTCAATACAGCCCTAATTCTGCTATGTTTACCAAGAGCAAATTCTTTTAAGACTTCAGTTTAGCATGCAGGCTACAATATATTTACTGTTTGCTTAAGGTTAAAAACATCAACAGGAATGAAAGAGTGGATTCTGCAGCATCTGTAGTAATTGTTTACTTTGGCGCTTCTTCATCATCAGTAAAAACTGCAGTATTTCTGCTCTCTTCCCTAACACAAATGTCTAAAATCTCAGCATCATTATGGTAAGTGACATTTGCACGTGAAACTGACTGCATTATGGACCATGTAGGCTTTTCCACTTAGTTTCTACTCACACTAGACACTTTGCTTTCATGGTGGCCATTTTAAATACAAATATTTCTATCTGGAGGAAACACAGCTTTTTGGTGGTTTGGTTTCTTCGCATGTTTTCCTGGAATTGACATTATGTGATTCTGGTAACAACTGAACCTCCCTTGTTTTGCTTATAAAAGCAGTTAAAACACAAAAGTACATTTGCCTAAAATACTCATTTTTTATTGGTGACAAAGAGAAAACACATTTCTTGAGATACACAACCCTCACAGAAACATCAATGAACAGAAATTGCTTCTGAACATAGCCTCATGAACAGCCTTTCTATATAAACAGCTAAATTCTTTTTCTGTATTTTTATAAAGAGCTGACTTCCACAGAACTCCTGCAAAATAACTTCTCAGGCCAAGTATGGAATTCAAAACAGTTCCTACCGAGACTCTGTGCCTGTGAACTTACAAGGTTACCATACACGCTATCAGCTTGTTTTGCCGAAGTCATACGAGACGTTTCAGCCTTCCAAACGTGTGCTGCTGTGCTGATTTAACCTGCTACATCTGGAATCAACCCAGAATATAAAACAGAGCTGGAAGCACTTGCACAAGCACACTAACACTTCGCTGTGAATATTTTTGATGCATACACAGGAAGAATAAAACTAGCTGATCGACCAGTAGGATTTGATCTGCCACACAGATTAAGTCACACTGCACACATTTTAAAGTTGAAGACTTTAAAAATACTCCAGTTTATTCCTTGATGTTACTGGTCTGAAGTTTCCAGTTTTACAGTGGGAATATGCTAAATCATTGACAGAAAAATGAGATCAATCCCTTGAGCCTGCAGCTTGCACGTGCCTCCATTCATGCAAACATACAGCATTGGCATGGACAAGGCACGGGATGCTGCCCAAGGCCTGCACATGTAATCCCAGAGACGGAAGCTCAAACATCTGCACCTGCACCTGCTGGTGGGGCCAAAGCCACCCTGCATTTGCTCTGCCATACAGCCACTCTTGCAATGCAGAATTCAGACAAAATTAAACAGAAAACTTGCAATTGTGTGGGTTTCACCATTCTGCCGCCTGCACGAGAAGTCCTGTCCTGGGAGCATCACTGAAACCCCCTGGGTGCTCATTTTGCAGAACACGGGCACAAGTGTTTCAAATGAACGACAGTGCATATTTTTTCAGGTATCAGTAGTTTGAGTACGTGCTGCATACAGATCAGAAATATGGATATATGTAAAACTCACTCCTCAGAAAATAATTTCATTTTTTTTCCTAGCAATGGTGTTATACTACCTATGCCACCAGAAACTGCAACTCTAAACTTTTAAGTTAAATGGTTTTGAGGGAAAAAGATTCTCTAGCCCAATTATTATTCTTTGGTGTTAGCATAATGAAGATAGTATATTTATTTTACACAGATTCTGACTTAAATATATTTAAGTGCTGCTTATACCTTTATTATCTGGTTTTAATTCATGTTTTACTCAAAATACAGAACAAAACTATGCAATGTAAGTTTTTACCATTACAGTAACTTTAAACAAATGTTTTATGATCAATTCTGTTTCCTTGATATTACTGTTTCATATGGTAAACACCTGCAAAACATCCAAGTTCTGTCCTTCAGCATCTGTTTTATAAACCTTTTTAACTAGAAAAAGAGGCATGTTGAAGCACAACAAAAACTCAGCATATGTGGACGGATCATCTTAAGGCTATTTCAGGCATGCTGCCCATATACAATTACTGAGATCTGAACCAAACAGTAACCTAAGGAGGTTAAAGAATCCTAAAGAATAGACTAAGGAGGCTTAAAGAATCTAAATTTCCTCAAGTAGGAAAGATGTGTGTCCCTGCTGCAAGCTGTGTGGTAACAGTCATTAGCACAAACCTGCTAAAACAAGGGCTGGCTTCTTCCATGGATCTCCAGAAACACCAAGCTTTTGTAACCGCCTTACTGGGACCATCAGAAATTACAACAGAGCCTGAAACATGATGATGGGAACACTGTTGCTGCTCTTTGGGCACCATTATGGGGCAGGGGTTAAGGTGAGGTCCCCACTGTACAGGCTAGTAGGTGCTCTTTGCTGGAAGAATTTGTTATTTTTATCCGCCCAGAGCTTGTTCGTCTGATATAGGTTCACAGGCTATGCCTTGAGGTAGGAAAGCAGAAACTCACATCTCACATCATTTTGGGAAGGATTTAAAAACAAACAAACAACAAAGCAGAACAAAAAACCCCTTGAGCCTGGGTGCATTAAACCTTGGATGTATTTATCTAGCAAGAGCATCCCCATGCATGTGTTTATACATAAGTGGAGTGCATTCAGATATACTCAAGGTTTTTACAAATCGTTACAGCTGAAATCAGCTAAACTTTAGCCTCACAGTCATCCGGGCTTGCCACATACCCTAAAGCTTTCAGGCAGGTGGGTGGACTGGAGAAAAATGTGAACAAGTACACAGTGATGATATTTATCATGAGCAATAATTTATTGCTGATTCCTTATGATGAGTCATTTTCCGTTACACTACATGTGTGCAAGAAAGAACTTCAATGGCTAGTAAACCAGGAACATACACGCAGGTCACTTCATGTATGCATGAGCTGCACTCAAACATGCAACGTCATTCATTGACTTAGTTTCTTTGCCTAAAAATTATGCTTTCCTAAATAGAGTTAATAAGCAGGATGGACAGATAATATTTCATGAAACAAAAGTACCAATTACAGGACAGATTGATTTTGCAAGAATTGTTCATTGATCAAAATCAGGTAAAAACCTAATGCTCAGGATCTGATTCTGTTTTCTTCATACCATCCCCTGCATACCTTGTTATTTTCATATGCACCAGTCTCCTCTGTAAGGCACAGTGAAGATTACCAGAATTTTAACAGTCACAGAGAACCATAACATTTGGATGAATATACATTTCAGAGAATTTAGTTCGCCAAGATTAATGCACACCTAAGGGTCACACATTGCCTCATGAGTTTTCTAGATAGACAGTTAAACACAAAAAAAGCATTCAGCTTGATGGGTTTTTGTTGTTGCTGTTTTGTTTGCTTGTTTTTAAGACAGCAGCTTACAGTGAGTATTTAAAAACTGTTATTTCTAACGGAGTGGTAAAAGGTCTATTAAAGGGTCCCAAGTTTCCATATAGTAAATATCTTCACAGAAAACTTTAGGTGATTAAGCCACATTCATTAGAGGGTTAATGTTATACATAAACAAGATACTAAAACCTCACTCTTGTTTAGACTGGTTACAAGAAAGAACATTTTTCAGCACTGCTGTAGTAGATTAGAAACACAATATAAACAACAGTAGAAAGTTTATGCTGATGTTTTTCCCAGGTCGGGATCACAAGAGAGAAAGAAGCATGCCATAAGGAATTTAACATCAGCCAGCAAGCAAGCACACCTCTCAAGAAAAGGCGCCTGTTATTCAAGTTAAATGATGTTATGAGAGAACTGCCAGTGAAAACAGTTAAGTGGACAAACTTTAAGCTCTTTGCAAATCCTGCCTTGTTTTTCCCATGATGACACAATTTCGAGCTCACACACTAGAACAGCTGAGGTATAACAACTTAGCACAGAACAGACAGCGGGTTGGATGGTTAATCAGCACAAGATTTTCCACTTTCGGTAGGATGCTAGGACAGGGGTCTGACAGCTTCAGACAGCGAGTAAGTTTACCGTTCAACTACTGTAGTCACATTCAGCAGGGAGGCGGCAGAGCCAAGTGTGCTGAGCAGGGGTGCAGGGGATGCAGAGGGAGCTCCCATGCCACTCAGTGCTGCACAGCCGCTGCACCGCACTCCCACTCGCAGCCCCGCGTCCTCCTCTCTGCTCCTCACCTCCAAGCCACAGGGAAAACTCTGATAGCACAACTGTGTCTGAGAAGCATGAAAAAAAACGCATACCCACCAGCTGACAGAGCCAGGTCAGCAAAATCCCTGGCAGCTATACCAACAAAATTGAGCCACATTTAGCAGCAGTGGTTCCTCTAATAGAGCTTTCCGTTTGTACGCAAGGAGACATAATTATGGAGGTAAATACACCATGAAAAAAAGAACAAACGCATGGACCAGGAAGAAGCAGACTCTTAGTCAGCAGTCATGGAAGTCATCTCACTTTGAGAACAGGGATAATCCAGAAGGACGGGGCAGGGAGATGGGCTGTGAGCTCACACAGCAGTGCCCGAGGTGGTGCTGCCGCATGTCCAGCACTTCTCCCAAGCAGAGAGTGTGGGGCGAAGGGGCCACCAGCCTCCACAACTTACTGCTTGCTCCTGTGGGAGCCCCACGTGCCCAGACACAGCTGCCCCCTTCCTGGGGCCACTCTCAGCCCAGGGGACTACAGGGTAGACAAAGGCAATCAGCACTGCTGCTCAGACTGAATTGCCCAAAGACATTCTCTGGAGAGACCAAGTGCCTTGCAGTGAGGGAGCAGAGAGCAGGGGATATCAAAGTGAGACTGTCTTTTGCTTCCTCTTGGGATTTCTGTGAGAAAGGAAATAACCGGTTGTTTTGTTTTTTTTTTTTTTAAACCGAAACCATGAAGTGATAGCTATGCTGAAGCAAACTGCCCAGGGTTTGTCTGGGGGAAAAGAGGGAGGAAAAAGAAAGGCACCAACAGAATACCTTCAAAAAACTCTCAGGAGTACATTGCAGAGTGTGGATCTCTGGTTCATGTGTCTTCTCACAACTGGGGCTGCGGCAATTACCCAGGAGCTGAACGGGGGAAGAAACAGTGCAAGAGCTGCAAGACACCAAGGGCTGCAGGCCTCAGTAATTCATTTGGCAGAGCTGCCCTCATCTGTAGGCATCAGACTTTCAGATCAGTAACCAGAATTAATCCACTGAAAACATAGATGGTACTGCACTGCCAATCATCAAAGAAATAAAACATTCTGAGCAATATTTTCATACGTATATATACACTCACTTTTAGGAACCATGTTCAGCTGTTATCATTTGTAAATGCAAGCTAGCACACACTACTTCCTATAGCTTATAAGGGTATTAAGATTATCTGTTGTTCTGAAATCTATGGGAACTGCAATTAAGCTAGAGAAATAAAGAAATAACAATAGCAAACTAGTTTTGAGTTGCAGCTGATAGGCTCCTTGGCTAGAATACTGTCAGGTCACCACCAAATACCAGCCACTGATCAACACTGGAAACTGTGAAGAAGCACCCAGAGAAGTCAGCCAGAGGGTGGTGGAAAACCAGAAAGTTTAGGTTGGACACCAAACTATGCTCTAGGGGACATTTACATGAGAAGACAAAAAAAGAAAATTTACTTGGATCACTTAATGAATGTTTTCTTTTTCTGGTCCTTGTAAGCTGGACCTACAGTTACCAAAATAGATTAGAAAAGACATTGCTTCTCAAAGTAGAAGCAATATTTTTGGAAGAAAATACGAAGTACAATTTCTACCATCTCCCAAAAACTGAAGAAAAACAAAGTACAAACAAACTGACAAAAAAAAAAACAGATCCCAAGAGTTAAAAAAACATCATCCATTTCTGCTGCAGAAAAACCTTCTCACAAAATACATCTCAAAACATTATTTGGGAGGAAATCCATCAGGAAAAAAAATAACAATGGTAATAAAACGTTAGAAAGCAATCCCTTCAAAAAAGCTTTGAGGGCAGAATATAATTAAGCAATATCAGAAGAGATGACGAATATATCATTGTTTTCACAAGGCAAGCTGAGAAATGGTCAGTTAGAATTAAATTAGGATTCATCTTCTCCAGTGCAGAAAAGTATAACTAGAACATGTGAAACACCAAAAGAGCATTTAATAGTAATTGTTCATCATATACATTGTAAAGACCTGTTCCAAAGGTCTGAGGTTTAAACTTTGTCCTGTGAACGGTAGTGAAGATCAACAACGGTGGATGCATCTTCTTAGGCTTAAATATGTAGAAGATGACTAATGAAGAGTCTGACGATAACATTCATTATTACAGTTCTTTCATATATAGCTCAAACTACTTTAATATTGCCCAACTTTTAGCGACTAATCAAGAAAAGAGAGAACCGACTGTCAGATAAGAGAGGCAGAGAAACAATTTTGGATATAACATACAAAGGAAATACGGTGAAGTTCTTAACTTTACAAATATGATTAAAAACACACACACACAAACATATTCAGTACTGAGACTGCAACATTCATTGGCTTGGACTTGTATCTGGTTACACATCAGCATAGATTTCTCCCTCTCTTCTGCATACAGGTAAGCAGTATGGCTTTTATTTCACCAAAATGCACAAACAGATCTTTATCTAACCTCAAGGTATCATGCTTTAGTTCACTGGGAATAGAGCTAGCTAATGCCCTGATACAGCAGGTGTCTTACTATTGGGGTTGAGTATTAACACAACCAGCGCCCCAAGAGCAATATTGCACAACCCAGCATGGACTTCGTTGCAGCATCTTTCAAAAGGACATCACTACACAGGGCTCCGAGTGCTCATAAACCCAGGAGAACAGCACAGACAGCCTTCACTTGTGCTGCACTTTCTTAGCCTTTTAATTACAGACTGCAGTGATCGGTGTTTGGCATCTCACTCTGCCACTGCCATACCAAGCCTGCCTTCTGGACTCAGGATCAGCACACAGGTGGCTGATGATGGAGAGGTGCAGACAGAACAGGGTGGATCCATGTTTGGAGCAGCCCCAATTCTGTTGTCCCTTCCTTCACAGCACAGCGATGGATGCTGGTGAGGATGGGCAGCTGAAGGACCCCATTTAACACTACTCACTTCACTACTCTGCTGCAAAGAAAACCCACACTGACAGAAAAACCCCTAAAGATCATTTACCACTTTGTGAAGCATTGATGGACTGGGGGGGATGATATATACAAATAACAAGAGAACTTTAGAGGTACTGTCAGACACTTTTTGCTTTCCAGCTTAGACTTTAAAAAAAAACACCACAGATACACAAAATGTTTTGTTTCAAACAGTTGCTTGGCACTGCTACTTGGATTACTAAAGGCAATGAGCAAGTGATAAACAGCATAAAGTGAAGATGCCCTCTGAAGTAAAAGCTGAACCATGACGAAATGTAAAATTGCAGCATTTCCCCTTTCAGTTTTGAACTGAAGTTAAAAACAGGTTTTTCAGTATACACTGCACCCAAAGGCACGTGATCACAATTCTGGTTCAGGTATTGTGCACTTACTGCATGGGGAGCAGGGGAGCACACGTAGTTGGCACACCAGGACCAAATGGTATAATTTGCACAGTATGAGCTCACTCCCCTCAAAAGAGAGTAAGCATACAAGCTAAACCTCAAATTAAATCGTCTGTAAGGAAGAAGTATAGGACAAGTTTAAAATGAGCTTATATCAGCTCTGAAAGCAGTATGTTCAAGGAACGGTGCTTCCTTTTGGATGTAAGTCACACTACAGCGGAATACTATCTGAACAAAAACTCTCAAACCAGTAGCCAAAGGAGAAAAATAAAATTTGAAAAACACAGTAGTATGAAAAAAGCTTATATAGAAGTCAAGAGACTTCCATAATGCATTTCTACATCGGAAGCCCTTGCAAAAAGCAGCCAGGAAGTGACTGCAACAGTCACAAATCCATTTCTTTAAGGTATAGCATGCAAGTTTTCACCCTTGCCCTCCTTCCTGCCCAGCACAGATCGGCATCAACTCCATTAAGTTCAAATGCTCCAGCTCCCCTATGCACAGATTAACACAGCAAAGGCTTTGAACATCAGTGCCTCCTTGGTGGTGTTTCCGGCAGCTAGGAGGATGAGAGGGTTTTCAGACCTCATGTTTCTATCAAAGCTAGACTGAGCTCAAATTCTTCACTGATGCTATCAACTTCAGGGAGTTCCTTTCAGACGAGGTCTATCAGACATACTGCCGTCTGCATCAAGGGAAAACTGGCTCCTTTCTAGCCAGATTAACCCGCTACCTTTAACTGCCACATTTAAAACTACATACCTGCACACCCAAGGATATTTTACAGTGCTTGTGAGTGCACATCCCAGGGCTCCTGCTGTCACTAATGATGTGAAGCCTTTCAGGAAACTTGTTTGTCGTATTTCGCACGATGGTGTGTATGTGCTCCGTGACCCAAGGTCCTCCCACTGCATCACCTATAGTTGGGGCTCTCTCATCTCTGCCCATTGCTGACCACCAGTCCTGGCTGTGACCCGCGCACTGCTTCTGGGGGAGCAGCACAAGCACTCCAAGAAAAAATTCAAAACAACCAAGTGCTTGCTTATCAGATGCCCTAAGGCAGCAAGTCAGTGTTGTACAGAACAGTTTATTCCTAGTTTTCTGTGATGGACATAGAGAACTTTTCAGTTATTTGTATCAGTGGGAAAAATAAGCTTAAGATGCTATACATTTGCGTTAAGTAAAGAGACTAAAGGAAACTATAAAGAAGTTACAGATGCTAAGTTACTTCAGTGGCCACTACAATCTCTCCTGTTGTTGCCCATAGAATGTGCACATGAAACGCTGCTTTGAATACATAAAGCTGGTCTAAGAGAATATTGGGGGGAAAAAAGTGCAGAAGGCACTTCATTGGCTTCCTAACATACAGTGTATAAAATAATCGTGAATCAACT
This sequence comes from Cygnus atratus, assembly GCF_013377495.2. Classification (NCBI taxonomy): domain Eukaryota; kingdom Metazoa; phylum Chordata; class Aves; order Anseriformes; family Anatidae; genus Cygnus; species Cygnus atratus. The sequence goes on from NC_066366.1 coordinate 780,743, forward strand.
TCTATAGAACGTATTTCTCCGAGGCATCTTGGCAGTGTACAGCAAGGCACAGACAACTCACCTTGGTATTTTCAGATCAGATTGTATTCTACATAGGTCAGTACATAAAACAGGCAAAAAGCACCCTTTCTTCCTAAAATCAGGAGTTTTGTGCAGGCCCCCGGCAGCCCAACTGCCAGCAGCTGGGGCAGCTGCGCTTATTTGATTACCCCTTTACCTTAGGGCAGACCTGTACCGGCAGGGCTGCTCCAGAGCTGCCATGTCTCACAGCACTCTGGCAAAGGTCTATTAATTAAAGGTCTTAACCAGCAGGTTAAAAGGTCAGGTTTGACGACTGGTAAATCTGCTTACAGCACACACCCAACAGGCAGGGCCAGCAATCTTACCCAAGGACCTTCAGCACAGCCACTACTAACCTGCCTCCAGTTCTCTGGATCTACAAAACACCCTAGCAGGCGGGAGAAGTGCACCGTGCTTGCAGGTGCTGCCTTTACAGAGGAGTCCCTCAGCCCCTGACAGCCTGCCGTACCCTAATAGGCACAAATACTTCCCATGGTAAGAGGCATAAAAAACCCAGCATGCTTCCAGTTCCCCACAGAAAACCCAGATTGTTAGCAACAGGTACCAACACAACTATAACAGGAGTTCCCAAATGAATTTCACCACATTTTTGCCTACAAACTATTTTTTGATCCCTACAAGGTTGCTCATCCACATATCTCATGGCATAAGGCTGAAATATTACTGCTGGAATTTTTATCCCAAGTGGTAGGAATATAATCTAGAATATAGACTTAGAGGAGAAAAAATAATGGGAAGAGGAACAGGTAAAGGCAAAAGATCTGAATGAGCAAGTAAAATACAATTTTGGTGGAAGAAAAATATCTTTGGTGCAAGTCTCGCTGCCACTTCCTTGCTTACAGAAAGTCCCTACAGCTGCTGTAACTGACACTGATGAAAATCTTCAGGTCAAAGCACCTTGAGTAAAATTTTTAAACATGTTCTACAAGAAGAAAGTTCAGCTGTTTCCACCACCCCTTAGCATTGGAAAGGTTATCATTACACTGTGCCACTGCTATAAAACGAATGCAGTCACCTACAGTTGCACCAGAGATGGCTCTGCTGAAAACAGGGGAGGGACTGCACCTGCTGGGGCGTGCCAGGTGAAACTTATCGGCATCACAGCATATGACTAAGCACGTATTCTGGTACATCAGTACTCAACCACCACTGTGAAAATAAAAGGTAATTTCGTCTTATCTCACCCCCGCCCCTAAAATACAACAAAAAAAGTTATCTGTATGAAAAGAGACAGAACACTGCAAATGATGTTTAAGAAAACTTAATAGGAAAAAAAACAACCACCACCACTCTACTTTGTAGAAGTTCCAGTAACTCTCTCTTTCTCACATGCACTTTCAATAAATTTTGCATGGGGGTTAACATACTGGCTATAGGATAGACAGGTAGGTAGATAGACAAGGAAAGTCTTCACATTCTTTGTTTATCCATACGTTACTTCAGTAGAGTCAATAAAACTGAAAAGAAGTCATCCACAGGCTTTGTGATCTAGGAGAGTGAGAAGTTTGTCACAGACCAATATTTACTTCTTGTATGCAAATGCAGACCTGCTGCACTATGTATGACATTCATTTATTTACCTTAGAAATCAGTGAACTAACAGTGACACTTAAATCATTATATAGCTATTTTCCAGATTATATTGGTAGTTATATTAGCTTGAGGTTTCAAATGAGCCGAATCACCTTAGGCACAAGTATCCTCTTAAGTCTACATCAGTCATCTCCCACTGAATGTTTTACTTGTCAAAGAACCCACATCTTTACCTCAAAGAGCAAAAGAGTTTCATATCAACATGGTTTTGTAAAACTACCTGCTTTACCTGGCCACCTGAAGGATGCATATAAATCCGTTAGAAAAAGCTGAGTCAAGAAGCTATCAAACAGTGCTAATTCATTTGTGTACTTTGCTGCCAGATTGAACATTGGAGGTACCTTATATAACAACACACAGAGGTGTCTCACCCTCCTCTGAAATAGCTGTGCAATTCCTTTTGTTCCGTACCAATGCATGATGAATACAGTAAATGGGAGACAAACATTTTGACTCCATAACTGAGATTGGAGATGCTCCTACACACAAGTTACTAATCATTAAGTCAGGTAGTAGCTGAAGAAGCAGCTATACGTACGTTCAGTGGTGTGTACTTAAATGCATGCATAAAAAAGCCTTAAGATATGACCAAGCTTCTGCATTTGTCATGAAAAACATTAAAAACATTACTGGATCCTCTACACTCATGTATTAAGGAAATAACCACAGCTCCTTCCTCAGCAAAAAAGAAAATGCAAAGAAAATAATATTCCACTTTGCATTTTTACATAGACAAGTATAAGCTGAAGACCTTGCAGATCTCCTTTCCAACATAAATACAGAGAAGAAAACTCTCCATTGTAGAGTTCCATCCCCAGACCAGAAGTAAACCCTGACAGCAGCCTTCTGTCCAAGCAAGGGGCCAGCACCCACCTCTGCTGCCTACACCCAGGCCTCTGCCAAGCTCTCGGGTACACCACGGCTCCCCTCTCCCATTCCAGCACCTGCTGCTTTGCATCTCCCACAGCCCCCTTCCTCTTAGGACTGCCATCGGGCTCAGGACACCATAATTCAGCATCAAAGAGTGCCCAACTGCCTGCGGTCAGCTTCCTGCTGAGTCCACCTGCAGGGGAGAAGCGGTGCTCCTGACAGTACAAAGCCACCCCCCTCTGCATGCTATTCCATGTTTATCTTCACAACTGAGATGTGAAGTAGTCATTAAAATTACTCCCCAGAGAATATTAAAGGTGATTCTCTGCTCCTCAGCAGGCACAAAGGCAGGTTGGCCTAGAGTATATTAACCTATTTTCCTGTCTCCTTATCTAAGTATCAAAGTCACAAACAAAACGCAGCTGAGCTGTAGCACTCGTTGTGTCCTGCTGTGCTGTGCAGAGCAGCTCTGCAGTATGTGTGGGGGATATTACTCACCACCCCACTGCTGCAGTTTCATCTCAGATACCTACTCCTAAATATATACCAGGTACACAGGACAAGGCCCAGCACTTCATTAAATATTTGGCACATTGTCTCAAATTACCTTTGACACACAGGGTTATTTATACATCAAGGCACACTGCATGCCTCTGTGACAAGATAGCATCACATAATACTGTATGCCAGGAATGCAAGCAACAGATTTAAGCCAATCCCCGCTTCAAGACACTTTTACTAGGAAGCCCGTCACAAACTGAGTAATATCCGTTTTTATACACTGAAAAACGTATGCTATTCATTTCCAGGAAATAAAGTCAACCACCCTAATCCTTCCCCCCTCTTATATACATCCCCATCAGAACAACAGAAAGACGTTTCTTCTGTCTTAATAGGCTCGTTATTGGGACATACTGAGTCCTTTACACAAGTCTTATTCTTCCTAATGCATTTGCTAGGACACCTAATGTTGACTCGGTGCAAGGGCAATGTTTCAAAGAGTAATTACAGCAAGAGGTATTTGGTTACACACACTCACTATTGGCTTTGAATATGCACCAATAGTTCATATTTACGGAGCTTGTTTCCAAGCCTTAAATGTGCACATTTCTGATATTCATTCAACCACATTAATGTTCTGAATACAAATACCAAACAGAGGAGTGTCAGCTGCTTTTTTTTTTTTTAATCCATAGATAGAAATGGAAGGAGCCTACGTTTTGCATTCATCTTATGAAGCAACACCATGAAATCTGAAAAATGGCCCCATAATTCAGTATCTGCTATCCCTACAGCTGTGCAATTATCTAAACAATTTTCTAAAGTGATAGCAATAAAGCACATGTGACAACCACAGGAATTCGTAGCACTCTCTGAAAGGGGAAAACCTAACACAGAGAGAAGGCTATGAGTTTGGATCTGAGAGAACACTCATTCACATATATTCACAAATCTTCTCCTACTCTGTTCAGACTGCAACTTAAAATTATTCCCCATCTCAGCACAAGGTGACACAGCATGAAGAAAATCCATAATAAAAAGCCTGACAACAAGCACATACAATAGATACAATAAATGACCCTCTACAAAAGGAAGCCGATATCATGAGTAAGAAGAAAACAAAAACTACCTACTATCTTGTAAAGTTCATTAAGGGTAATGTTTAACCAGAGGGGCTTTTTTTCAGCTGAAAAGAGTGTCAGCAAAGACTGCATTACATTGCATGATGAACTTCTAGCTTGCATTTAGCGACTGCCTTCAGAGACCGCATTTGTTTCTCTAAATCCATCTGTGCTGATCCCTGTGCACACAGGTCTAAAGGACAAGACTACTGCACATCCCTAACGCTGCTAACAGATGGGACTCACCTCAGCCAGTAACATGGATTACAGTTACTGCAATATACTCAATCTTTTAGATACAGTAAGAATTTCACTATCTGCCAAACACAAGTCTTCTCAAAGATAGGGGGGAAAACAAGCATCTCCTGCTCCAGCTTTTGTTATTATTATTTTTTTTGAATGGTTAATGATTTGTAGCTGGACTCCTTCATATTTGATTTGAAGATGGTGGATTACAAAGGAATGTCTTAGAAGATTTAAAAACCTTCCAACTGGTTATTGGAATTGACTATTCAAGTAAGACAACAGCAAAATATGTTACCTAAACTAAGGAGCACTTTGATGCACTCAGTCTTTCAAAAGTAACACAATACTTAAAAACAACCCTCTGTCTTCTTCAAATTTTATGGATGTGATACAATTACAGTAAGACTATTTAAAGTTGGTTAAAAACATACCCTCGTATTCCCAACAAAAAAAAAAAAAATCACATGGCTTTGGAAATTCTATTTTGATGCTTGGCTATGTCAGTTACACAGAAGGATAAACTGCAACACCCCCCTAGGCATTACTGCAGTCTACACAGGCAATAAGCTGCAAGCTTAAAAGGTCTGAGAAGGGTTTACCATGGACTAACAGATCCGAAGAACCTGCTTTTAAAGAAGCCAAAACTCTGTAACACACATTTAGAGTCATTTTAAAATCTGTATCAGTGAAAGCCGCTTGACTGAATGTAGCGAGTAAAGTAACCACTGGCATTATTTGTCCAAACCAATGCTAATGTTGGTGATAAGAACAAAAATTTAAATCTAATCCTAATATTCCCAACACAATTCAATTAAACCATCTGTCTGAAGGAGTCAGACCCAAAATAGCTAGCTTTTGAAGACCAATTAACAAAACGTAGCAAGGTTCCAGGTGTAGGAAAAGTGTAGCAAAGAGCCAGGTAGGTCATCTCTGAAGACATGGGTTGTCTTCAGAATGATTCCCTTCTCACAAGGTCTTACCATTACATCTCTAAGATGGGAAAAAAAAAAATAAATAAATGAACACAAGTTCAGACTTTCCTCCTAGTTACATCTGAGTTACTGGGACACTGAAATAAACACAATCAGAACTTGAACTGAACATGAGCCAGGGCAGTAATGTCCATCATAATTTGTGTTGTGGTAGCATCCACCTTTCTGACAAGGAACTGGACTTCCTCCCCCTGCCTCACACATTAGATTGCCCCAGAACATTTAGAGGAGAAAACAAAACAAAATCCCTCACTGAACAGCAGTCTGGAGCAGGAAAAGGGCTTGATAGCATACACAGCTCAGATTTAAACCCAAGGCAGATTTTTTTTCCTTTCATGGAACTAAGAGTCTAAATATGACTAAAGATCATTTTAGGGATGTTTTCACTTGCTTGTAAATGCAACTATGCACAGATGAAAGAATTATTCTTAGTCATCTTCTCCACGTCAAAAATAAACCCAGCAATTTCCAGAATGTGTCACAATACAATATTAACTGGGTATCTGCAGTCGCTGAACCAGTGGATGCTTAATAGCCTTAATTCAGAATATCTCTATTTTCTGGAAACAGGCTAGTGTATGGTGCTGGAATACCCCGAACTACTAATACCACTTCTGAAGGAGTCAATCTGGCAGCATAAACACCTCTAAAACTGGTCCTAGTGACAAGCAAACCAAACAGCATGCCCTCCCTTAGCAGCCAGGGTGCCAGACGCAGAGCAGAGGCTGCATTTTTCAAATTCATGGCAAGTACACGAGGACTCTTCAAAAAGAAAGCTTGAAAAGCTGCATCAAAGAAACAATTTGCTCACATATGCTGTAAATGTATATTATACAAGTACACGTGTATTATACATATATATGCGTGCCAGGCTGCCTGTACAGACACAGAGCAACCCCTCAGCCTTCCTGTAGCTCACTCACCCTGGATGCAAGACACAAGCAAGCTGACAAAACAGAAGTACCATACAGGAAGGCAGACCTCAATTTCAGCCACCTGACAATGATACCATTTTTAAGGGAAACAAAATACATCATGCTCCTCAGAAACAAAGCCTCTTCCACTAGAAAGCTAGTTTTCCTGCTGACACCAGGGGAATCAGACAGAGGAAGGACTCCTGAGGAACAGATACACGTTACCAAGGACTCACAACAAATGTTACAGCCACGTGAAAGAGTCCCAGTGGGAAATATATAGCATTTGAAAGTTTTCCCTTGAGTTTTCAAGATACTAATTATAAAATACCAGAGCAGTGAGACAGCTGGAGCAGATGCAAGGTACATGCTAAAAGAGGTGAAAGACGTAGAGCATATTCGCAGAGAAACTGGATAGCAATCACCTCTCATTTTATGGTTTCTTACACTTAAGAACATCCAGCCAAAAAATAGCCTCTCTGATCTCCACAAGGAATGGGGCATGGACACCAGACAAGAAAAACTCTGCTTCAGAGTACCTTAGAAAAATAAAATCTTTTTAGGCAATACCTACTTCTAGATCCTTGACAAAACCAAAGGAAATCTGAACTCCTCACAAACAGCAGTGCAACCACCACCCAGCACTGAGCTTACCACACTGCTGTACATCTTTAGGGCAACAGTAAGACAATTAAGAACAAAAAAAAAAAAAAAAAAATTCAGTTTAAAACAGAGGTGACTTCTCATTTCTGAGCACTTAACAAGCCAGTAAAGAACTTGTCCACTTTCACAGATAAACCAGAAGTCAGGCCACTTGCTGCTGGCCATATGGCAAGAGGCATTTGACTGCAGCATCCTTCAGTTTTCCACTGGAATTTCATTTCTCAGCTGCACATTATAAGCCGCACCTTCAATACCTTCTTCAAGTAATACGAAGATAAGAGCAGCCGCCAATATCAAGCAGCATTTTAAAGCTTTTATTTATTCATCAGGTATTAACTCGATAGGTTTATTTAATGTGGGGGATAATACATGTTTTGCTAAACAGCAGGACTGAATAAAATGCACCAGCTGAATGTCATAGAACAGCCTGACAGCACGCAGTCTTGCTGTGTGAAGAAGATGCAGGAAAAGGCCCCAAAATTTCTAAACCTGAGGCTTTAGATGAAAAGAGACCTTTACACCTGTGCGACACAAAGGTGCACACTCACAACACTCACAGGTGACACTCACAACAGCTGATTTAGAGAATATTCATGTCCTGTGGCATGTGCTGCTGGTGACCCCAGCCCTGCATTACTGCCACTGCAGGCTCTGCTATCTGCCCGAGGGGGGAGGCAGCAGCGATAAGGAGGAGGTGGGGTAAGATTCAAGTCAGGGGAGTAAGTGGCTCATTACTACTCTGGGCAGCAAGTGAAATGGTTACAGAGATAAAAACAGCACTTGTATTTTAAAGACAACTTCTATTTTCAAACAGAGAATGGTAAAATTATTGTACATTTTTTTCAGATTTTAAAGAAGTGAAACATGACAAAAAACAAGACGGAACATAAGATTCGGTCTAAGTAAGACTCAGATCAAGGATACATGGACGGTGAAGTGAGTGAGTATAATTTCAATTCTCAAAGCTTTAACTAGCCTCATAACATGCAGAGAAAAAAAAATAAAAAATATGCTATCTCCAGAGCCAGGAGAGAAGTTTGCTGATACTTCAGTACAATTCTTTACAACTGAAGTTTCCATACAATCTGTTCTCTGGAAATGATAAAAACTGTTGTGTTTAGTGAAATAGCCAGATCCTTCAAAGTAATCATACACGGACAAACACTTAGAGTGCTTGTGTAAATGATAAGAGACATGAATTCCAGTTTGGTCGTTGGATAATCTGTTTTCCACCCACGTAATATGTTTAGCAACCAACACAGAATGGCGAAATGAGGGAAGCAAGATGCCCTCTTTTCTCCCAGATGAAGGTACTTCAGTGAACACCAATTAGATGTTAATATCCCTGGGAGGCAAGTGTGACAAGTCCTATTAGGCCAGTTTAAAGATTAGGACACTGAGTCACATAGTGAGATTAAGAACTTCCTCAAAACCAACAGCAGAGCCAGAAAGGGGGCAGCTACACCCCAGCTGGGCATGGCAGCAGGAGACTGCTGTGCTCTGCCTTATTACAAGATCTGGAGTCTTTAGAGAGAAAAGAAAAAAAGGGAAATTAAAAGAAAAAAACCTGCTTATATGAAGTTTCCTGGCCATGCCAACATGCCTCAGTTTTGACCTGCAGGGACCATCTTTAGATGCAAGAATGCAGTTCGGTTTCCATGCTCGGATCACATTTTGGCTGAAAGTGCCAGCAAGGTTGCCAATTGTAAACGGTTTTTAAAGTCGGCAGAGACCTCCAGATCTTTCCCGATAAGCTAGTTAAAGAGAGAACTGAAAACTTTTTGATACTGGTTCAACCGTGTAAGCCTAGGGGCAAATAAATCTACACTCGCCAGTCTTCAAACCAACCCTTTGCCAGCTATCTGCATTCAAGTCACATGTTGGACTTACACACAAAAAACCAGAGCGAACACGACAAGACAATTAGTCTCGTAGATTAAGACATACTTCAAAGCATAAACAAAAGCCCAGCAGATGCCACGTTCAATTAGCCCGGAAGGTGAGCAGAGCAGGGTGTCACGCTCATTAACACGCTCATTAAGACGCGTCCGACCTAATGGCCCCCTTCGGTGTTGCAGGGCGTTCTCTCGGGGCGCTAGCAGGGACTCTCGAAGCCGAGGGCTCTCGCTCCTTTTCCTACCTCGCCCTAAGCCCCCCGCCTGGCCACGGCCCCGGGCCGGCACCGCCGGGGGAGCGCCGCGGCCCCGGTCAGGGAGCACAGCGGCCCCGGCCCGCCCAGCGCCGCCCTCGCCCACAGCCCCTGCCAAGGGACAGGGACACGGACAGGGACCGGGACCGGGACGGCCCCGACCCCAGCCCCGCTCCCGCCGCACCTGCTCCGCCCGCAGCAGCGCGACCCTACCGGTGGCGGCGACAGCGGCGCTCCGCATGCTGCCCGCGGCTCGGCACGGCGCGGCTGGGCACGGCGCTGCTCGGGGCGGGGCCGGCGGCCGGGGCGGGCCGGGGCGGGCAGCCCGGCTGCCCCAGCCCCATGCGAGCCACCGCCTGGCGCCCGGGGGCTGGCAGCAAGGTGCGCGGCCCCGCCGAGCGGCTCTTCTCTGCGCCCCCTCGCGGCCTGGGGCGGGCACGGGGATGGGGTGAGTCCTGCCGGTGCTCCCGGGAGCTCCCCCGGCGGCGCTGCCCCCCGCGGCTCCCCTCAGAGGCATCGGCGAGGCCGCCACCTGCGCAGCACCGCGCAGCGGCACGTCTGTCACCGCGTCTGTCACGGAGCGAAACGGGCAACGCGGACACGGCTTCGGCTGGCTTAGGTGGGGTATTTGGGCAAGCTGAGAGTTGTCGTGTACGCAGAAAGGTTAGGGCGGCGAGTAAGTAGAAGGCTACTGGGAAGAAAGTTCAAGAACGGTAACAGAGCTGTGCTTGCACTACATTGCTTGACTTTCATTAGCAACAACACCTTGCTGATGGTGGAGGCGAGGTTTTACGAAAAAGAAAGAACACAAACAAGTAGCACTCACTTGAACTGCTGCAACAGGAGGATAAAATGCTCTGCGGCCAGAGCATCTGCTATCTATGTATCTACTAACCTAACACTTTAAAAACCTCAGCAGGCCTACCATTTCTTTAAGTGACTGAAAACAGTCAGAAATATTTTGACATGTGCCACACACACTATACCTTAAGTGACCTTGAAGAAGCCTGTGGGAGCAGGACCCTTGTCTCCCATGCCATGAGCTACCTGACCTTTTTCACATTTGTCTGCTCTGAGCCAAATTTAAAGCTGCTTTGTATAGCATGGAGAGAAAGCAGGTGTGAATGCAGCCCTACTTATCCACACGCAGCTGAATGTAACACAGTCTCTAAGGAGCCAAGCATTTCACCACTTCTCTGAAATTTGTCAGCGTCAACAACAATAATTTGTCAACAATTGTCCACATTTAATTGCGGACAATACCTCTCATCTGGGTCGAAATTTGTCTTCTAGCTTCTTGGGTCTTGCTTAGCTGAACCTAACTTTTATTTGGTCATTAACTTTTGAGTTGCAGTATGTTTATCTGCTTACTTAACTTTGGGAGAGTAAGAGTACTTTTTTCCTCAAAGTGATAAAAGCTAGAATAAAAAAAAAGGCGCATACCATTTTCCTACTATCAAAAAGATAATGCAGCCTTGAGGAACACAAGAACAAGGAATGAGAAAACTCTCTTAGCAAAAGTAATCTGGAGTTAGCAAAGGGGCAAGTGCATAGTAAAGAAATAATATCAATGTGATTGAACAAAGTCTTGCTAGTTTCAGTCCAGCATTAAAAGTCCCATGAAGGCAAGATTCCTCCACAGATGGCCCAGAAAATACAAAGACAAAATTAATTGAACCTTTCCTGGGCAATATTCCCAAACTCCCTCCTTTAGGAAAGATGCTCTTTCTTAGTTAGGAAAGATGCTTACAACTTTACCAGGTGTCCTCTTCCCTTCGCTCCTCTCAGAAAAAGTTAGTAAGTCTCTAAAAAGATAACCCTCCCCTGCCAAATCCTTCTGGAATTTTAAAGCACTCCCTGTAAAAAGGGAGGCATGTCAAGGCATGTCAAGGGCTGCAGAAAGACTACCAGGGACCTTGCTATTCTAATGACTCCGATTAGTATGTTTACTGATTGTCCCTAAACACATGACCTTTGCCAATGGTCAGAAGATAAATGTATATTTCATACTCCCTAATCTTAACTCTTATCATAACCATCTTTTAAAATTATGTTTCATTAGATGTTACTTAACCGGAATTAAGAAATTCTTTATCACAGTCACACCTACCTCTTTCCAAAGGAAAACACGGCTTAGACACGATCTAATCTCTCTGGGGTAAAATGAATACACTTCACTAAAGATTAGTTTGATAAATACTAATCAAGAACTACAAATTTGGCATTACATGTAGTTCTGTTGGCTACTGTAGCCCACCCTCCCTTATGTCAAGTGTGGGACACACAACCATGAAATAAAACAGTGACTTCCTTCAGTGCTGCAGAGCTTCCCCTTCCATAACGCATTATTTTTGACAGTGCCGCTGCTTGTAATTTATTTATTTATTTATTTATTTTGTCAGTCCTAGGCTGTTCTCCCCCTTTTAAAGGACTTGAGAAAGGAATTAGAATAGACCTTATGAAAAATAGTCCAGCCCTATCAACTCGCATAAAGTCACGCCTGTAACGCTGCCGTAGGGTGTTCATCCTCTCACTGTGGCTGACGATATAAAGCACTCTCCTTCCTGACATGTGCAAGCCTATTTATTCAAATTTTGGTAAATGTAATACTATCTACATATCCAGCACAATAAAATACCTTCTTATGGTATTTAAATGATCTGTCTGATCTTTTCTTATTAATTGTGGATTTCTTCAGATTAACTCGACTTTTTCATACAAGAGATGCTCTGGTTGTTAGTGTTGCAGCCTGGGTCTCAGGAGACCAGGCTGAACTCCCTCCTCCACCACTCACCTTCTTTATGCCTTTGTGCAAGTCATACATGTATCGAGTGTATTGGTTTGTGATCTATAGGGTGAATGAAGTAAGTCTTCTCTTCCTCGTGGGGTCTTATGAGGGTGAAACCTTTGTATGAAGGTAAGAACCTTGACATTCTACTACATCCCATGATAGGCCACAGGTATTTTCCAGCTTATGGTTTGAAGTTTGTCATCATATTCATGTCTGCTGACAATCAGTTAAATACAATTTTATTTTTCTTTTTAATGAGCAATAAGCCATTAGAGAGGTTCTTTTAAAGGAATTTTGCTTTATAGATTGTGGAAAAGAAAATAGATCAAAGGAAAGGAAGCTGATTTCTTTATGTGGGAGCATGTAATTTTCCAGGAGCCTGTAATAGCTGGATTTTCTTACCACATGTTCAGGAAATAGCCCTTCCTACCCAATCCTGAATGTATCAGATAATACCCTTGTCATATAATGAAATTACTCTAGTGTGAGACACTTTATAAGAAATATTTCTGTTCAAGTTTCTAAACACATTAATGAATTTATACATGTCTGCTGAGGAACAGTTCAAAACATTTTGGTTCTCTGGTAAACAACAAATATTTGTTTCTTGATTAAAAAAACAGAGAAGTATCAACAAAACACACCTACCTTATTTTCTAGCCCTCTTCCCACAGACAACTGTTTGGGAAGTTTGGGGATAGGTGCCTCATCACCCCACCTTCCTCATATTAGCCACACACAGCTTCTGCTGCAGTAACAGTAGTAGGGCTCCCCTACTTCCCCACCCCAGCACAGAAGTACCAGGATTTTTATTGTTGCCTATATCCTTTAAGAGGGTGACTTCTAAGAAACTATCCCTCAGCACACCCAGCCAGTAAAACATTTCCAGGCTGGTAACATTAGTCCTTTTTAGGTCTGGGGCATGAACTGGGGTGGGTTGGTGGTTTCTTTGTTTGTTTTGGTTTATTCTTTTGTTTTCATATGTGAATGTTTTTGCTGTTATTTTGACAGAAAGGGGACAGAGCTTATCTGAAACAAGTTACAGACACAAGTATAGGAAATTTTACTTTTTCGATCACATCTGCTTGCTGGTTAATCTCCCTGAAGCTAAAATGGGTTTCATTAATACAAAAATATTAATCATACACCAAATCTGAGCACAGGATAATATCTTGCTTCCACTATCATTGTATATTAATTGATCCATTTCCTAAGACACTTTGACAACTGCTATCTCATATAGACAGTATTCAGCTTGTCAGCACTGGCCTCTTCAAAATCCAAAACTTCCTTCTTTGAAAGCAGAAGAATGAGCCTAGAACTCTCTAAGATAGTTCTCATTTTAGTAAGGCATAGAATTATCATCCCATATTTATTCCTACAACAAAGTCTCATTTTATAATGTCATTTCATTTCATGTAAAGGATAATGGCACCTTTGGTAATGCTGTTTTAATCACAAATCATAAAAACATTTCTCAAGTTCTGAAAAACAACAACCAGAACCTTGAGAAGTTTGAAATTTCTTTTGGGACACATATCATGTTGTAAGATATATTTGAATTTTGAGAAGATTTTACAGATAATCAAATAGGTGGACATAATGAAAGGTACAACAAATCGTTATTCAAAAGAATTAAATTTTATTTTCCTTTTTCTGTCCTTGGTGAGGTCAGTGCTTTTAAAAGATTTGGTTGTCCAAAGGAAAGAGGTATATTTGGATACTTTTCCTAAGGAATATGATAATTATTGCATTAAGAGTCTTCATTTTATTAATGCCAAATCCTCAGTGCCTTAAGGGCATATTCCACAGATATTTTATATTTTCATTTCTCACATTTGGGTTTGTGTGCTGAGATACAGTTTTGATTCTGCTTTGATTTGCAGAAATCACTACTCTGAGAAATGCATATCAAAGAATATCAAAGGCATAGACGTATTTCTCCTCCTGTTGAAATAACATCTCACTGTTGGTAACATCTCACCGACTTCAGAGAGGAAAGGATCAAGTAATTAACATTGTTTTGCATGGATTCCAAAGGGCTTTGGATCAGGCCTCATTTTCCTAGCCAGTCCTTTGCAGCTGCGTTGCCTTCGATTCTGCTGACAAACGACTCCCCATAAAACTAACCAACCAAGCTCAACAAAGCTGATAAGATTTCCTTCCTGCAGTGCTGTGCTAACACCTTCCCTGAAAATGTACTCTGTTTGGTCATACTCGATTTCAGATTAAGACTTTGCAGAGCAAAGTGAAACTTAAATGTCAGCTAAAGTGATAAAGAAATTTAAGTTAATACACAGTCTTTCAAGCCAAATAATTCCAGGCCATGTACAGCTGGTAAACAGATTCTGCTTTGGTAGGGTGCTAAAACATCTGCCAAAGCTGGTAACTGTCAGCTTCTTAGGGGATGTCACATTGTAAAATAGCCAACTAGGTTGTTTCAGACTATGTCAGGAGAAAATATAGTGATCTGTGATAAAGATTTGGGGGGAAAATAAAACAAACAAGCAAGCAAGCAAACAAACAAACAAAAATACAGAAGGCTTGAGTGTTTAGCACACACCCAAATGAAAATAGTTCCTAGAACGTGACTGTCAGCGAATAAAAGGAATCTTTGTAAACACATGCTTAACCATTCTGTATGTCATCAGCAAGTACCTGAGATTATTTCTTGTCTGTGGGAAATCTGTCAGAGACAAAGATCACTTTCCGGATGCTTTGATGCTAGCATATTAAATCTTAACAGATACTTTATTTTTTAATTAAATGTTATTTATGTTTTGTGGGTGTTACTGAACAAAGTCTTCCCTGAGTGTCATTAATGGAAGAAAGAAAAAGTGTGAACTGGTGAGGACCATCGTGTTAAGTCTGAGTACCGAGATAGTCTCTGGTGATATTTCTGGGAAATTTAATGTTTATCAGACAACTGAACTCAAGGATGAAACTACAACATTTCTAATTGTCATGCTTCCAGTTTCACAGACAAGATTCTCATTCTTCATTTTTGAATTAAACTCTTCTAGTTAGTCTGTCCTATGGTGTTTCTTTAATGAGTCCATCTGCGTGAGCATACCCATGTTAGAATTTTAATGGTGAATCTCTTTTTTCTCATTCTCAGGGAAGGAGGTACTTTCTTTGGTAATTCCAGAATGTACTTCAGGAGTTTCTAGAGACTGATCATTTACTGTGTTGCATTATGCTATATTAGAGAAGAGATGACCTCACTTCTCACGCTTAGCCAGGGAGGAATGGCTAGGAAGAAGATCTATTCGGTTTTTTAAATTATCTTATGCAAATGTTTCTAACTCGCTCTATGGAGATAATAGAAAACAATCAGCAACTGTTGGCGATCAGTTTTATCTGTTGTACATTATTGTCTGTTTTGACAGCATACAATAAATAAATTATATGCATTCAAACCCTCTTTGATTAAAAAATAAGGTTGCTAAGAAACAAGAGTAATGCATCATTAATGCCCTTTACAAGCAGCATTTATATAGAAACATGAAACTTAGCCGTGGTGCACGTGGAGACTACTACAGTGCAACCAAAAAGCAGATCTGTGATCTGTGCAGACACAAAAGAGACTTGTGTTTTAAGGTTGTGAGTTATATGTCTCTAATCACTATCTCAGCCTTGGGAAAATTATCCTTGAAAGACTGAACTTGTGTTTCTCCGTAAAAAAATAAAACAGTGCTCTCAAACTGCTACTCAGGAATATGTTCTTGAAAGTTTAATTGCTTTTTAACTACCCAGTGCGACTTATGTTTTTCTATTTTATATCCAGCTACAGCAGCACTGATAGTTTCTCTTTCTTATCTGATCACAGCAAAAATGCAGCTTATTCTCCTTTCCATGTTTTCATCCCCAGTTTCTTAAACAGGGCCTAAAGTCATTTACCTCTTTAACATTAAGCTTGAATAACCTAATTATCACATAGTCAACTTCAGTTCTCCCTGTTAAACTGGCCCCTTTCCAGCACTGTCAGGTTTCCATAAACCTATACAGAGCTGTGCTTTACACAATGCCTCTGCTCCCAGAGGAGCTCAGCATTGCCATGCAGACACAAGCCACGTGCAGACATCAGTGCTACCAAAACCCATCTGCCAAATTCCAAGTGCCTCAGGAAGACATAACCCCCTTCAGCACTGCTTAGAAGAGGGATGGAAGACAAGTGCTACAGCCCACATGGCAGAGCAAGAGAAGTTCTACAGCAAGCATTTGACACATTGAGACCATATGTGGAATAAGACCGTGGTCATTCTTCTTTCAGCCATAAGCTTTGGAGATTTCAAAGATGTTGCAGGTAATTCAGCCCCTACTGTTGCCTCCCCATGAGATAACAGGCTCTGTAGTGCCATGCTTCCTAGCACCACTTGGCTATTGGCTTAGCACTCAACAGAGAAGTGCCACCTCATGTAATGCCACCAGCTGCCAACGTAACACTTGGAGGCTTGTTGGACAGCCTCCGTTCCGTTGTTTAGTTTTTCATAGCTCATGTGATCTCACTGGATCACAGCACAAGCAATATTGTTCTTGAAAACCTGTAAAATATTTTTATGAACTCCATGATTTAGTATTTAAACATGTCACGTTAGCAACTTTAAACAAACAAGTGTAGCGTAAAGAGAGACCTTTTTAGAGTTGCACTGCCTGCCAATAGCTTTCCAGTCTCAGTGCCAGCATAAAAAAATGGTATTCTTTAATTAAAAAAAAAAAAAAGAAAAAGGTCCTGTGCATTTGCAAATTTGTCAATAGGGCAGCTGGCATCTTTCCACACTTCCTGCTCATGTATAGTCAGAGTTTGAAATATCAGATTTCAGCTGGTAAAGGAGGAGCCTGAATGCATGGAGAGCAAAACCACTTTGAACTCTCTGGAATGGTAACAGCAGCACTTGGGGAGAAAACAAAGCCTGGGCACAAGTGCATTTTCATAACAGCTGAAATGAAGACATTTAACAACTGCCACATTCCCAGAGGAAATCCTGTTGAGCAGGAACTTAGCTCATCAACTTGTTGTATGATGGCTCTACGTTTTTCACAGAACTGACATTTCTTTCAAATGCCCTTTAACAAGTTACTTAAAATTCATACATGAGGTTGACCCACGAAACTCAGCACAACTGAAGTCTTCTTTTGCCACTCAACCCTTCTGATGTGAAAGCATTTCTTTCTTTGTGCGTGCAAAGTGCTTCTTTGCTGTATTGCATCCTTGCAATTTCTTACTGAGCAGCAATTATGCTGCTGTTTCAACACAAGCATCTGGCATCACACATTCAACAACATACTGTTTAAGAAAGTATAAGCTAAATACTAAAAGGTATGTCAGTATTTTTTGAAAAATCAATTTGAAATAACTTCACAGGATTCAAATTGTTCCTCTATTTATAGTGGTACAAAACTTCCTAGTGACCTAGAGATCACAGTCTGGCCTTTCACTTTCACCCACACAGCCAAATATTTATTGTTGGACAACAAAAATAATTTTAGATATACCTAGGTAATTCATTATTACATTTCAATAGAACACAGTCCCTATCTAACAGACTATTTCAGAGAATGGTTTACTGTCAAACGTTAGAGATGAAACTTATTACAAAAATTTCTAGATTTCAGCCAGATTTCCATCTTTAAATAATTGAGTTAAATGAGTCGATTCCTTCATGAGTCCTGCCTCTTCTCTTATCATTTACTCCAGATGGTGGAATTCCAGTAGGAATTCTTTTAGTGTACAGGAGTAGTACTTTCAGCAAACATGTAGATTTCACTGTGTACTCATGGAGAGAAAGCTTATGTGTAATTTTTTATTTCACAATATACCCAGATTTTGGAAACATGCCCACTCGTGCCTTCTGTTTTCCTTAAAACATTAGTCGTATGAAGCGTCAATAAGCATCTTAAACTAAACTAATGTCTGCATGTCACTATTTATAAATATGTAGGTGCTTCCCTGGAGGCAACAGAACCTATAATATTACTACCATTTACTGTTACTTATATTTATTTTTTTCTCTCTTAGCAAGGGTTTTCCTACAGCATTTTCTGGTTTCAAGTTTCAGTTCAGCCTGCCCTTGGTACTGTACATAGTACCATTTTCACCCTAGCAGTTCTGCACTTCGGCCAAGGAAGATCAGCTGAGAACAAAGGGTTGGAGCGTCTCCCAGGGCCTGGCTGGGTTGTATTGCTAGCACTTCTGTAGACAAATATGCTAAGTTTAATGAAGTCAGTGGAAAGACTCCTGCTGGCTTTGGTTAGCTTTGGATCCGGCTGTAAATTAGGAAAGTTTGATTTTATTTCCATTACTTGACCACAGTTTTGTTGTTGTTGTTTTTTTCCTGTGTTAACAACATACCCCTCTCTAAAAAATAACAGAACTGGCCTTTTCAGTCAAACGATCAGTTCCTCAGTGACTTACGCTATAATATGACCAGACAGGGATCCTAAGATTGCTGCTAACTGAAGAGGGAACAAAACATCTCCTTTCTGGTTTTGTGGTCAAAGTCACTGAATTCAAGTGAATTGTATACTTTCCTACCATATTTTGTAATTCAGCATGTGTTAAAATGCCATTCTGAAATGAGGGATTAGCTGTTATCCTACCTTTACAGAAGAACAATCTGAAGACAAGTCATAGTCCTAGAATAACTAAGAAAATGACATGGAAACTTGTCTAAGGCAACTCACTAATTTAACAATGATAGAAGCAGTACTAACTGAGGAATTCCTGGCTTCTGTGTCCTGTTCCTTGCTCCCTTCATGTGTATGACATACGCATACCATAACACAGAAAAAAAGCACATTGGAAATGCACAGTAAATCAGGATTTTGTCAGTTTAGCAAGGGTAACATTAAAGAAATATGTATTCTTGGAATTAAAAACATAGACCTTGAAAACAAGAAGGCAGCTATCAAGACAGCTTATTTTGAAATTTAAAATTGCTTAGTGTCCCTGTACACATTTGTCTGAGTAAGAAAAAGATGTAAAGAAAGTACTAAGTAATTAAATCAATGTGCTAAGTGTGCTTTTTAGTTTAAAAAAAAATCATTAAAAATACTGGCCTTTTAAAAAGACAACATCGATGCAGTCATGTATCACTAGAATTTGCTTTCTGAGTAATGATTTTCCCTCCAAACATTTTCTATTTAAAACCCCCTTTAAGCCTTTTGCAATATGTTTCCTGTGCAGACATACCACTTAATCATCAGAAAATGACTCAGCCAATCAGTCCAGGAGCTTCCTGGCCTCCAGACAAACCGAGGATTCAAAACTAGGGAGAAAATTACAAACATGCTCAAAACTTGACTGATTAGTCAAAATACTGATGCTTAAGACATTTTTTAATAGATCAGGAATATGTTACAAGTTGTTCACCTGGTAGCACTAAAGCACTTGTTCAGCAAGAATAAAAATATTTTGCTCATTCAAAATGCTTTGCATTTCTGTAATTGCTCCACCACAATATTATATTTCAAAAGCAAACAAACAGGCTTTTGACAGAGGTTTGTAATATGGATAACCCTCCTGCTGCTCTTAGGTCTGGGGTGCACATTGTTTTGAAAAAATGCTTGATCATTTTTGCTTAAATAAAAAATCACCCAAGAAACACAATTAAAGACATATAGTTATTTTCAACTTGCTTATTTACTGACACATTGCTAGTTTTTCAGCTCTAGGATATCAGAGATCTTGCTATATTTTCTAAGCACAAAATGAATGCTGGCAAATTTTCATCCATAAATGTCATCCAGCATATTTGTCTGAAAAAAAGATTAGAGGTGGAGCTGTAATACAAAGCATAAGCAACCTCAATTTTCCTTTCAAGAGCAGAAGCATTAACAAAAAATTAAGGACGGAATTTCATCCTAAAACATTAAGTAGTCCACTACTATCTGCATGATTCATCATGGAAACAACTACAGAATTTCTTCCACACTCTACAGTACAAGAAGAGCAGTAGAAATATTTCCTTTTACCCAGGTGTTGAAGCACCATATTTCTGGCATTTCAACCAGGTTTGAAGCCAGCCCCACCTACATGTGTTGTCCTAACCTGTATGTACCAACAAAGTAATAAAACATTTCTAAGTAATTCCTGTAATCTCATGAGGGACCCAATCTGCAAATAAATCTCAAATCTCTAACACCTCCATAAAAATAATAGTATTTACTATACTATTTACTCGCATTACTAAGGGCAGTTTTTCATTTTAAGGACTCTTGAGACCTACTCTGTTTTGTAGCTGTGGATGCTGAGGCCCAGGGAAATAACTTGCTCATAGTAATAGCACAAACCAACAGCCAGGCTGAGAATGTAGCTGAGATGTTTTTACACCTAGTCCCAGTTTTGACCTTCATAGTTTATCTACCAACCACTTGTCTCCATCATTTTCAATTGCAGATAGAGAGAACAAAGTTATGGAGATAACTTCATTTACTCAACATCTATCTTTCAGATAGCAGCTTCTTTTCTGTTACTGTTCAGATACTTCTCAAATCTGAGGCAGGAAGGAATAATCAGATACAGTTTACGAAACCTTGATCTATTAAGCATGAGAATACCCATAATCAATAGCAAGAAAATTATCCTCGTTTGATTTTTTTTTTTAAATCAGATAGAATAACTGGTCTTTCTCTAATTCCAGTGCTTTCTTTCAAGCAAACTTTTCAAGCATGATGGAATTGACAGAGGGACAAGGTAAATATCAACATACAAGGGAGGGTGATTGAAATGAAACCTATTTCATATTAACTCAAGTAGCTTCATATTAAGTCTTAACACAGGATATACCATTTATGGCTGCATGCAACGCATGGCAATACATGCCCCCATCCTGAACTGACCTGATTCCAGTCCAAAAGTGGTTGGAAAAATAAGAATGCTGTATCATCTGACAGCCAGTGTTGTTCTGATAAACATCCGAGGTCACATTCCAGTGCTATCATTGCTGGCCTTTCATCTGCAGAAGCTGTTCTCTCACTTTCACAGCCAGTAGTACAGCAGCAACTTGAAAGCAGCTGAAAAATATATAAGAATAACTACCATCAAGAAAAAAAAAATCAAAAGACTAGGATATTTTCAGCTAGAATTGTAGCTTCAGATGTGTTAACATCTATTTCTACTCCAAGTTTTGTTTAAAGTATCTTCCCTTCTACATCACTTGTCTTACTGTGGGTTCTGTATGGAAAATTAACAGAAGGTGTGAACAATGAACTAGCGCTTACCAAAGCTTTGTATGTCTCAGTATCAACACAATGCCATGATTTATCCTTTCTCTGGCAATACAGGTTCCACATTGCTCTGCTTCTCATATTAAGTGATATTGTTATGGTAATAATGAAGCTGCCTGTCAACACTGCAAAATCTAGATATGTTTTTGCTAAGTCTTCGTTGTTAATCACGAAAAAATAATTAAGGACACAGGCAGATTCTTAGGTGAGATATGTCTCCCTCTGTTTTGTGAGCCAAAGTTCTTTCAGCATGTCCTATATGGGACAAGGTAACCTAGACTTCTGAAAAACAAAAATCTTTATAGCTCTACGTTATGGATGTATTTGCTGGAAGGGAAAAGAGAGATGCGTCTTCAATGTCATCCCAAGTTGTACTGCTGACCCAGGGAAAGTACATGTCACCCTTGCCCTATAGCTGCAAGAAGCTTTGATTTAAAATGTTGTTTTAAAATAGATTTTGGACAACTACCTAAATCTGAATGCCCGAGGCTTTGCTCTGCAATAGAGGGGAAGAAGGGAAAAAGGAAAGAAGGAAAGAAGGAAATTGGATTAAAAAAGAAAACTCCCCAAATAAATATAGGTGAAATAATTGTGCTGAGACCTTGGCAAACTCTATCTCCTTTCGTTATTAGGAAATAAGGATTTGAAAATTCATGCAAGCCAGCCATATATATAATTATATAATATATATATAATATATACTATATATTTTATTACATATAATTATTATATATAATAATTAAGCAGTTTAACAATGTACCTTTTCTTTAACAAAAAATCATTATGCAAATGCATTTTTTAGACTAGATTGAGTAGAGTGAAATGTGTACAGTATAGAAGAAAAGCAAACTAATATAGGGCACCACTGTTACTTCAAAGGCCCCTATTTGTATTGTGTTCTTAAATAACTTCCTCATCCACTTCCACAGAGGGTTACTTGCCTAGTTTCTCCTTTCCATCTTCACCCTTACTCTGATACAGTAAGATCAGAATGGATGCAAAGAGCAGACCAGCTAGAGTTCAACTTGTTCACATCCCATCCATAGATGATCCAGTGTACCTCTCCTGGGAGGTTCTTCCCTAACTTGGCCCTTGAAGAAGTCTCAATACCCCGAAGAGGCGACTCTGTCTCGTCCAAACCTGAAGAGATGCAGCATGAACACTTTTTCTGCATACACAAAAAGTTCAGAAGACTAACACCCATTCAGCTTCATCCCACTGCTACCAACTTCAGTGGTGCAGCATCAGATCTGTATCTGGGTGATAAGAACTTAATTTCTTACAAATTATATATTCTGAATTCTTTGATGTTCTTTCAAGGAAGTGCTCAGATATAATAAACAAAACGGTAAGGCTGTAGTTATGTAGTTAGAATAGGATAAGTGATCTCTGAACTCAGTTATGTAACTTGTCTCAACTTTCTGTGTCTATATAACCAACACAAATGTGAGAATTAAAGGAAGTCATGGAAACAGGGTACAATACAACAGTCACATGCAACTAAATTAGCTGATCTGGATCTAGCGAGAGAAGCCTAAGAAGTGACTGTCCTGGTAGCTAGGAGTTACTGCTCCCCCAGATGCAGCATCTCATCTGGCAATAATGCCGTTGTCATGCAAATTAAATGGATAATCTTAAGTCATGTAAAATTGAACATTTGGGCACTCAGAAAATATTGGCTCATTTTAATATCTTTCACTACATTCACTGTTTTTGATAACATCTGTGTGAGTTGTTGTATGTGGAGGTAGAAAATAACAGAGAAAAGGAACCACGTCTTCTACTGTTTTGACACATCTTGAATATACCTTTGATAGCAGAGGTTACTAAAAACCAGTAGGAAACTAGGTTTCAAAGGAAGACAAATACATAGATTATCATCATTTAATTTGACTTCCTATCCAACATGGGCTAAAGAATCTCACTCATTATTTTCAAACATACACTTTTTGCTTGCATTATTTTACCCATCTGAGAAATAACTTAGTCGTTATTTGAAGGGCTTAAATATTAGAGAACCTTCTGCATACCAAAGAAAATTGCGCCAGGAACTAGCTTGCCTCAGAACAAAAAAAACTGCTGCAGGTTATTTGTGGTTTGAATGCATCTAGTTTCTGCTTCCAAATTTAGGGTGTTTCTTCTGCTTGGTTATAAAGCTGACAGTCACCTTTCCTTTACTAGTGCGTTGTGATAAATCCTGACTCTTGGAATAAACAAATAAATTAGCCTTTGTTAGGCTCTTCCTCTGTAAGAATGAATTGTTAATATTCAAACACATATTACTCAAGTGATCAAGCCTTAACAAATGATTCAGGTCAGGTTTTATAAGTGATTTGGAGTCACTGGCATTTGCCATGTTGACTGATAAAAACACTATTTCAACAGAGCAAGAAAAAAATCTTGGGGGTAACAGAAATGGTTAAGCTAACTACTCTTATTACCACTTCTTCAGCTCGTCATTTAACTAGCTATTTAATACAACATTTCTATGGTTTTTGTTTTTGTTTTTGTTTTAAATTAGAACATACAATGTTCTTAGGATGATTGAATCATATATTAGACCTTGAATCATATATTGAATCATATATTGAATATATGAATATATGTATTGAATCATATATTGAATCATCTATTAGATCACACAGGTATCTTTATTAGCCACGCTTACAAATGCATATTACATAGCCATTGTCAAGCTCTATCACTCATAAAACTATGTCAAGTGGTATCAATTGTTACCATCAGGTTTTTTATTTTCTTATTGCAACTCACCTCAGACTTTGTCTAATTTTGCTTCTCGGGGTAACTGCTCTGAAGTTCATGATCAGTGCCTTTTCCCTGTTTAAATTTTGTTATATTATCTATTTTTAAGTCCCTGATATCCTACAATTTGATAAAAATGCTACAGGACTAAAAAGTTCTTTAAACATCCCAGCTATATCCTTTGAATTCTTGGTGTACAAAGTTGTAAATATATCTTTGTACATACAATAATATAAAAGTAGGAATTTGAAATCAAGAAGGACATATGCCATTACTCAATGCAAAGAATCCATAATAGGATAATGTGACTAGAAAGTTTTAAAAGATTATAAAGTGCTGTTATCAACATCTTGACTCTAACAAAACCTTTTAATAGTGGTGTCTGAGCAGGAAGCGAGGGAGGAATCAGTTATCCAGTCTGCAGTAAATAAAGGTGTGGCCAAGTGTTAAGACATCCAGGGTGGTGAGAGGGTCAAAGCCTAGTGCTCTTCCACAAATGGTAGAAAGAAAATGTTCAAATGCTTGAAATACTGTTCTCAAATGAGAAGATTCAAAAATAATCCAACAGTCTCAATCTGAAAGGATAATGTAGCTGAAAAATAATTCCATATAAAGAAAAAATAAAATCAGTAAATTCAGTAAGTGGTTGTATTTAGAAGACCTTCGTGACAGGTTTTTTTGTGTGTGTGTGCTTTTTTTTTTTTTTTTTTTTTTCCTTCCTGGTAATGAATTTTTGCCAATCTTCCTCCTTCTAAAGATAAATAGTGTAAAACAGGCAGTTTATCGGTCATGAGAAACAAGTAAAAGACTGCCCAGACTTAACAGAAAAAGTGAAAGGCTGCTCTGGATCATGCACAGTAGCTACATAAGGGAGCAAAACTTGATATTGTGGATTTCCACGCCAGAGTAAAATCAATCAGAAGAAATAATTTCCTGTTTCGTTCATAGAGTTGATACCCTTGACTCTGGAACAGCCAGTCCAGGTTTATACTGTCCCTAAACTCACTGACCCAAGAAGAAACAAACATGACCATAAAACAAACAAAAGCTGAACACAAAGCATGACAAATAATGTTTAACAAGTCACAGCAATATTTTGTCTTTTATGAAGTATTTAAATCTTTTAGAACTTGCAGTTAAAATTCTGAGGGATTTTTCTGAATTAAGCTCTGTTCTTGTCCCATTGATAGATTCAGTTTCTATACATTCTTTATACGAAGAGACTCATTTAATTAGATTCTGCTACATTTATTCCTATGGGAGAAGACTATTCACCTGGGGAAGTGTTCTTGTCTCAATCACTGCTGACCAATATGCCAGAATAGGCTGTGCACATTGAACAAAATCCAGCTTGTGAAGAAAGCCATTTTTAAAACAAAACAGCTATGATTGCACACGACATGACTGATTTTTTTCTTTAAGAAGCAACACAACAGATCCATGTCAGCTGGAGATCCTAAATTTAAACCAAGCAGCATCAGGTTTCTGACATGCATTAAAAACACTTGTACCACAGTATTTGCTGGGACTTCTACATCTGTAGTTGCATTTGAAAGTAAAAAAGGGAATTTGAAGGGGAAAGCGAAAAGACCCCAGAATATTTCTGCATCAGAAGTGGGAAAAGGGTTCTAATGTTCTCTTCCTTAATTTTTGAGAAAAACCTAGCACACAGGAGCTTCTGAAGAGCTATAAAGTGCAATTCTACTTCCGAAATCCTGCCCTCTCTAAAGAAAGGGTTGGTCTTGGGACAGTGCTGTGGCAGCCTGCCTAACTCCTCCACTCTGCTACAGCAGGTAACCCACTCATCTCAGAGAGGCAGCAGCAAAATTTTATGTTCCTCCATGACATAACCTCACACATTATATAAGTAAATATATGTCTGTATGTATAGCCACACAGAGAAAATATTTATACTGCTAAGCATTTGGATTATGAATGCATAAATAAAATGAAGGCTACTGGAGCCACTATAAACTATCAGTTATACTAGTTTAAGTATAGCGAGATGTATTATACAATGTGCAAACTTACACCACTTGCTCTAGCTGTGTCAATACCAGAAAACTGAACTGTGCTTTTGGGAAAACGGTATCTTCAGTAAGTACCAGTAGCATCTTAATCCTTTTAGTATGGCTCTGATACAGTGATCATCAAAATCTAGGGCAGGCCTCTGAAGTTGTTGGATCAGGCTCTAATACTCCTTTAGATCATAATCCTGCAAAGATTTAACATTTACTAATAACTTTATCATGTGAGTAGTTAAATGGGATGTTGGAGGATCAGGGTCAGAACTGGAACATTCAACAGATTCCAGCTTGGGATATATCTATCAAGGATACAACAGAAATAAGGTAAAAGTTAAAGTGGCTTCTAATCAAACCTCATTCTTTGGAACATGCAGTATTGGAGGAATTAGTTAAGCTTAAGTTCAGCCACAACTATTCAGTCCTATCAGCTTCAAAGGGTTTTAATCAGCATGCAAAGCTAAGTACATCTGTGAGAGATAGGGACCTGGGTCATGGCAGTCTTACTTCTGACACAAATATTCTGTATTCTGCTGTGACACAATGCCTGTTTTAACATTTTCCCCCTCTGTTTCTAGGTCTCCCTTTTTTTAAATCTTCCTCCTCCAAATCATCAAGCAGGAGGCATCAGCTGACACAGTTTTCTTCTCTTTCTGCTTTTAAATCCCCTCTCGATACCTCAAAGTGCAAATACTGTGAGGATTTTACCTGTAGCAACAACTAAGATGTTAGAAACAGGAGAGCTGAAAGATAGAAGCTACTCTGTAATTTAAAAGTTAAGCAATGGGTGTTTATAGCCCTCAGCTGAGCTCGACTACCCTGCCCTTGCCATCTCAAAATTTTTGGTTCTGGCTTTGGCCTCTTACATTCTGTGTAAAGCACTGGAAGTTTAATTTAAGGGAAAAGAGTTGTATTTCCTGAACAAGCTTTGTATGATTTTGCAGGGGGAAGAAGAAACTGAGTAGAAGAGGTGTCCAAACAAAATAAGTTCTAAAAACACAGGCAAGCTATAGGTGTGTTAGGGGAGAATATTTTCTTGGTTGTTGCTACGTTTGATGTTACATAATTAAAAAAGATTATCTAATTCTCTATGGGTGTATCCAACTGGGGATCTGCTACAGCTCTGCTGTGTTTAGTTTGGCTTTTGTCATTAGAAAGTCTTTGTTCTGTAGCTTTCACATCTTCTTTCACGGAGGTAAAATAAGGTAACATTTTAGGAATAAACATGTACAGAAAAGTGAAAAATGTCCTAGAAATATAAGAGGAGAAAATCAACTATTTGAACCTGGCATCTGGTTTGCTCAGTTTATACATGAGAAACGAAGGCTAGTTATTGCATACATTTTTACTTTTTCATTATGAAGAAAACAAGACCAGAAAACAAAACAAAACAAAGCACTGAAATAGCAATTACTGCTATTTTTGTAGATCAGTGTACAATCAAAATTGAGATACTGTTGGAAGAAACACCATGCAAGACTGGAGTGTGAATGGTATTTTTTTTGTTGTTGTTCATAAATTCCTACCTATATGAAAATTAAGTGTAAATATTCAGATACTGAACAGAGCAAGTACAAAAGGAATGGTCCTTACCTTGTTATCAAGAATGTAATTACATGCAGAATCTGTCCTTCATTTAAAAAATATACATGCAATAAATACTTTCACTGGCAATGCAAATACTTGGTATGAATGCTTCTTTAGGAGTTATCACGTCCTGTTGTCTTTTATTGTTCATTTTTAACTGTTGCATAATGGTAAACTCCTTTTTTTATAGGCTGCAGTGATTTGAAGCCTGTAAAAGTGACATTAGGAAATGCAAACTACTTTACAACAGCATGTCCCTGCAATCAGAGGGTAGCTTCCGCAGCAAATTCACAGCTAAAAATGTCTTCTATGTTTGTATATTGATTTCACTACTGGTAAACAAATAAAAGTCCCCCCCCTTACAGATGTCTGCTTCAAAATTCAAGATTTTGAAGAAACCTTCACTTGAAAGTCATTTTAAATATTAATCATCAATAACATTGATCTTGAGGTCTTGTAAAGCTACAGAAGTCAGAAATACAGTAGCAGTTGTTAAAAGCAGAATATAAGTCATAATATAATAAAAAATGCATCATTTCTAAATTATGTTGGTTCAGATCATCAAGATCTGATACGTGCCTAAATGCTTAAAGAACGAAGGCCTATAGTAAACTTTTTCCAATATTTTCAGCTAATTTCTAAAATTTAGTTTATACAAAAAAAAAAAGGTGCTAATTATGTTGGTATCTTTCTACACTTTCATACTGAACAGACAAGGGAGATGCTACCATTATTTACCATGGAAAACATAATGTTAATTAGATTATGATAGGAAATTCAAATGCTAATTTACTAGTTGAAAATAAAAGTAACAGGACATAAAAATAGGTTTCTGCTTCCAAGCTATACAACAGTCTGATAAGAAAAAAAACTTCCAAACAAAAACCTGAAAGTTTCTTCT
Source organism: Cygnus atratus (assembly GCF_013377495.2). Lineage (NCBI taxonomy): Eukaryota > Metazoa > Chordata > Aves > Anseriformes > Anatidae > Cygnus > Cygnus atratus. The sequence continues at coordinate 809,167 of NC_066366.1, forward strand.
TTTTTTTTCTTCTTTTTTTCAATTCTATAGCTAATAACTATTTTTCTAGTTATCCCTTAAAATATGATGTTCAATGTAAGAGGTTCCCAGGAACCAAAGACCACACCCATTAAGTAAGCTCAAATATCCCTGGTTTAGAAAAACTCGTAAGGAGGAAATCATCTGACCAACCCATAAAAACAGATATCACTTTTATAGTTGTCAGCTAAATTATTAGTCCCATTTCTAGATGTGTTGAAAACTACCACGTGCCTAAGATGTCAGCCAACAGATGTGACTAAAGCATCAAATTCATAAACTGAAATTCTCCAGTACAGAAATCTTGCTCTCTTGCTTATCTGCTAAAAAGCGACAAACTGTGTATGAAATATCACCAATCCCAAGCATTCTAAAATCACAAATCATAATCAGATTATTTTTGTCACAATAGATCTGCTTTTAATTCACTTTTTACCTTCTGAGCTTTTCACATGCAACTGAGCAAGTTATTAAGTACCCTTCTGCAACCACAAGAGCTTGATAAATAAGCTAATTTCACATTCATTCTAAGAAAAAAAAATCCAGAAGCTGGAGTTCCAAAAAATAATAATAAATAAATAAACAGTCCTGATACTCATGATATTGTGAAATCTAGTGTTAAGACCTAGAGAAAAATGAAGTGATACATGACATCTTAAAAGTTTCTGTATTTACACATGCTGCTTATTTAATTTCATCATGGCACGTCAACTAGGCCCATCCAACAATTTTAGCATGTATGATAAAAGGGATCTTTTGTCAAAAGGAATTAAGGTAAGACAAGCAGGCTAAAAAACAGACTCCTGAGAGATCAGAAGGAAAAAGAAAGCAATTTGCTTGCCCGAAGTATAGGGAAAGCCCCATTTAACTAAACTCCCAGAAGGAAAGGTAGCATGTACATAGCCTGAGAAATTCCATCAATGGCACAATTTATCCTCTTGATTTCATCAAATGGTTAATGACTGTAAATACACGTAAGAATGATCAGCCACATTCTGTTCTTAAGTGTAGTCACACAACCCAAATGTGAGCAACCAGAGCTTAACCAGTGGTTGTTCTCTTAGATCATTTAGTTCAAACATTCATTTATGTGCGTATAAATGACAGTGGTTTGTGTCCCATATTTCTGCTGCTGCTGCATCCCAAGCCGTTCTTGTAAGACAGATTCAAGGTACTGTGGAGATGAAAACAATGGATACAGTGGGGATTTTAAATGGACTCCCTGCCTCCCTGAAGACATGCTGCAAACACAAGCCATAACTGCCCAGCCGGGTCAAACGGGCTGTGGTCCAGCCCTGTCCTCACACATAGCCTCCATTCAGTGCAGCTGTATTTCACAAGAGCGACTAAGGGCAGAGTGCAGCCGTTGTGTTTCAAAACATTTGCAGAATGATTGGACATAATTCTTTGAAGAGGATTTAATTTTCTTAATGGGTTTGAGTAAATCATCAGCCTCTACAGCTGCATGGGGAATACCTCAGGAGACTTCACGCGGCATACTTCAACAGAGCAAAAGTGCACAAAGTCATACTTGTTGGACACAACATCTCAGAACAGAGTGAGCTGTTTCTCTCAGATTTCTACTGCACGGTGTATTTTTAAAATATTGAACTAACCAATCCCAATGACTGATTTTACTGTACTAGAGACTAGAACTTTTTTCTCAACAGTATAGTTAATATTCCTTCTCACATGAGCATTTTAATATAAACATACATATGAAAGTGCTTTCATCCCTGAAGCCAAATGAAGGTGTTCTTTTGAAAGTGGAAAAGTGGAAAAGTGGAAACTGGAAGCAGATGTCTCTGAAGCCAGCTTGCTCTTAGTGCTTAATCAGCAAATACCTTCTACTTGCTTGCTTTCAGTGGCCAAAGATCTGACTGCTGTGCTCTGAAAAATGCCCGTCATGGTGCCTGGGTGAATTGCAATTGTCACGAGTCCATCAGTTCTGGAGGCCAAGCAGAGGAAGCTTGAGTTAGCCGTGCCATTCCCCATGTGCCTCTCTCTGCCTGACTCACCTTTCTGATACTTACCCTGCCCCGACTGGTCGACTGGTCGTACTTGCACTCTGCCCTCTGCTCAGCCTACCTCAGCAAAACCCATATGTTAAGCAAGCAGCTGTCTGTTGCAATTTCTCAGTGGGAAGTAGGAGGCCAATGGAGACCAAGGGCACTCTCTAGAACAGAGCAAAAAATCTTCCTAAATAGACCAAACCTGTGACCTTGTTATAAAATCTGACTGTCCTGAAAGGATAGGGTTTATTCCTCACCACCTCCTGTCTGCCAACAAAGAACCTGACCCCTTCAAATCAGCACCAACTTACATGGCAGGGAGCCACAGGAAAGCTAGCACTTCAGGTTAGCATTCCTTTTCCCCTGCTTTAACCTTTATAATCAAATATCAAAAAGAATGAAAACAAACCATGGCTGCAGTCATTGGCACATTACATTTTCTGTTCTCACCAGCACATTTTATAGGTCATGGTTAGGCCAATGAAACATAACACAGTGCTCCTTTCCCACTCCCCCCAGCCCCCCTGTTTAAATTTGAAAGCAGGTATCTTCTTCCAAGCTAAATACTTTTAACTACTGGACTTCACAGAAAAAGAAGGTCACAAGCTCATCAATAGCCATAATAAATGTGTAAAAGATCCTGGACATCGGATCATGTAAGTTATATGAATGCCTAGGTATGAAAGATGGTCACCACCCAAGAAAACAGATGTATGTGTTCTTAAGGTTTACCATGATTTACGAAGTAATAAACATCTTACAGCAGAGCAAAATGTCCTGGGCCTGATCATCCCACATATTATCACCCACATACATCTATATACATCTTTTATGTACTTGTTTTACACCTCGTGCACAGAATGAGCTCTCAACTAAAAGAGTGGATAAGGGAGTCACTTTCATGCCACTTTGTGTGAGGCATAAACATACAACAGATTACTTTTCCAAGGTGACTTTCTGTTTTCACTGAAAGAGAGGACAGTAGTTAAAAAATCTAAGAAATAACTGTAAAGATGCCTTCATCCAAACATTTTATATTCCAAGCATTTAAAATACTGAAAAGGTGTCCTTTGTAGTCACTATCTAGCACCACCAGCTGGATGCTCTGAGGAACTAAGACCTAGATTTTTACTGCTTAAAGCCGGAAATACTAGCAAAGTGTCCTGTACACTATTCTTCTCTTGCTGGTAAAGTATCAGCTGTAAATACCTGGCACCGACGGCACGACAGGATGACCTGGCTGAATTTTATTCATTTTGTTCAACAGCAGCAGTCAAGTGAAATCTTGGGTATACCAAAGGATGCCCGTCTGTATGCTTTGTGCCTCTGGTGGGATCTCATGGCAGTGAATACAACACTTGCCACGATCCTGCATGGAAAGGACCCGTCCATCCCACCTACTCGTGCACCCCTACAGGTGCGAGCATTCAAGCAGATTTTGCTCGGCCTCATCTCTCCCAGCCGTACTAGCAGTGTGCTCTGAGCAAGCAGCTGAGCACTGTGTGTCAGGTGTGCCAGCACAAGAACAATGGTTCACTTGGGCAGATTGCTGTAGCACACTGTAATTTCCTGCAGGGCTGTTTCTAACATCTGGGCTACCAGAGGATGCTAACAACCACACAGGAAAGTAAAGGAAAAGGTTTCAGATATCTAGATAGCACCTCACAGGATTTTTTTGTGAACCCCATTCCAGTCCAGTTGGAGTCTGGCAAACTAGCACTTAGTTATAGTGATAAGTACTTGGCATATATCGCACCTTATGTGGAGTACACAAAGTGAGCTAAGCAGGAGCTAAACTTGTCATTCCATTTTGGCAGAGAAGTGGGTGTGGGTAACGGAATATACTAGAAGTGGGTAATGTAAGATATGCAAAAACATTACTGCTTAACACAAAGCAGCACAAACATCAATCACACAGCAGGCTGCTGCTGTCCTTATTCCTCTGACAGCTATGACGAATAGCATGAAAGGGAATAAAAATGACCTCCTGTGGATTCAGAGTAGGTGCGGTGGTGGCAGGAGATTGGATCTTTACTCCCAATCCTGGAGGCAAAACCACTGCATACAGATGTCCTTTTTGTCTGAAACTGGATACTCCTCTGTACTTAAAAGACAAAGTAGCTCTGTTGCAAGCCCAGGACGGGAAGGGTGAGTAAATGCCTGAGATATGATGTTTTATGTCCAGTGAGCTCAAAGGCATCATCCCTTTCTCCTGTGAGTTTTGGTCCAAGCAGAGTCAACACCTAAAGCTTTGCAAGAATCATTTTCCCTTCCCAGACTGGATTCCGTGTGCAACACATGCTGAGTGTACATAATCCAGCTCTGAGGAAGCAGGTCAAGTGGCACAGTGACATGGACTGAAAACAGAAAAGGATTAGTGAGGCTGAGTCTTGTCGTAGTAAGCAATGATTAACTTTGTGGTTCTTTGCTTTTGACATTCAGATCATGTAAAATCATGGCATTATTTCAGTGCCAGCCAGACTCAAGTCTGAGCCCTTCCCTTCATAACAGACACCATGGATGAGACAGATTGTACCAGCTGAGTAAAAAGCAGAAGTTGAAAATGAGTAAAAGGTACTCATAAGAAGTTCTGCTTTGATGGAAACTTTGCTATACCTGCAGATAAATAAACTATAAAATTTGGCACAAGAGGAGCCCAGGACTGGAATAGCAGGAATGTTGCGGATCAAGATTAATGTGCACTGGCAGAGCTACACGGAGAAACATGCATGGCACCTGTCTCCACGGTGCCTGTCTTGAGCTAATGACGTTAATCTCCTGGTTTCATAACCACAGTATTCAATCTCACATTTTAAAACAATACTTTGTAGATTTTAATGTAAACTACATTGAGGGAAATTTTGCTGAGGAAAAACATCATGCATGCACATAACAAGACAGCTGAATAAGGAAGCTACACATATCCAGAATTGTGTTCATACATAAAGGATTTTACCTAGTCTTAAGGATATATATCCATGCATGCATGTGTGTAAAAATATCTTCTTTCTATGTGCTAATAATAGCATAAAAATGTTTAAAAGGGAGATGATGTTTTATAGTCCCAATCAACTGAGGTGCTGCACAGTTCCTTTCAGAAAACCAAAAATCCTAGAATGCCTGCATCCTGGATTTTAAGCAGACATTCCTAGCCTTGGTGGGATGCTGGAGAATCTGAAGCCCTGCTTACAAATATCTGCAGCAGGCATCTGATTAGTTAGATGCCATTATCTTATTCAACCATCCTTAAATAACTATTACAGCCACTAATCCTTTCTAAGAAAGAGAAGTAAGAAAGCATTAATTGGGTGACCATTACATGAGTACTATATTTTCTTTAGGAGTGAACATACTGCAGGTTTTACTATGCTGTATTCCTTCCTGAAATATTCCTCACTAAGCCCTAACTCTATTCATGGAAAAACTCCTACTAATTTTAGTTGGTCTAGGAACAAATTTGCTTTTTCATCACCTAAGAACAATTCTGTCAAAAAGACAGGCAAGAGAGTAGATAGAGGATTTTGTAGCCAGGTCTCAAATAAGGATAACAATGTATTTTCACATTGCCTTTACAAGTTTTGTCTTGAAGACAATAATGAATATTTATAAACATACCAGCTTTCAAATCCCAGTGAACTGCTTCTCCTTATTTAAAATATATTCTGAGATAAGCAGTACCTTTAACTGTGGGAAGAGTATGTCAAGCCTGAAAACTTTTCCAGTGCTTTTCATTTCTTTTAAAACTCATTCAGAAAATGTGTAGACAAACCATCAGAGATATTTTTGCTAATTTAGGCATAATGGACTGTAAACACTTCAGTGAGAAAAGAATAGTCTATCACTGAAAGACCACATTAAATATTGGATGTATTTTTATAAAACTTGTAAAATCTGAAATAATTTCACAGATAATAGGAGGTTCCTACGTTTGCTGTTTTCTTTCTGGAAAACAACAGAGACACAACTGCTGTTAAACACTGGACAGACAGCGTCCTGGTACCCCGGAGGAATGTCTTCAGCTCAGTCACACCCACTAGATGGAGCTATTTCCACAGCACATTCCTCGCTAGCGCTAGCCTCCCAAGAAGTGTTCATCCAGTGCAGTGCAAATGTACCAGCCCCAGCTCATACTCACATTTCAGATTCCCAAGTTTTGCACAGGAATAGAGTTAATTTGTTATTAATACAGAGAAATATGATGAAGTTCAAGACAGACTGGAGATTTTCCCCTTTAAAAAGCAACAGATCCAAATCAGTTTTTTAGGTTAGAAACAACAGATGACCATGTCTGTGTATCACGTCTGTGTATCAAAAACGCACACAAATGCACACAGATTTGCACATACAGAAGTGTTCAAGAGCCTAAACAGAGCAGAGATCCTACTGCTGCTTATGTGGAGTAAGTGCTCCTACAGTCTTTAACAGATTGGTAATTCTTAAATGTGCAAGATTTTGGGTACAGACTAAGTTTCCAATGGCATTTGTTTGGTTTCAGTTAAACTCAGAACTTAAAAAAGAATATTCCAGGTTTGCTTGAAAATTAGACACCTTCATTTCACAGGTGTATTCTTATATGCATGTGGTGCACAAAAGACTGTACAATGAGTCAGAGAGCAGTGTATTAAGAAAGCAGTGTATTAAGCAGTCATCAATTACACTAGAAAAGGCAGCAGAATGCATTAATGCTACTTGCTTTATTTATTTTCAGTGGTCTAATTTCCCAGGACTCCTTAATACAAGCTACAGAGATCAACTAGCTGTGGTGATTAACCAGCTGCAAGAAGTGTGGCCTTTTCTATCTGGTACTCCTAGTTCTTTGAAAAGAATATTCATCCCCAGTTTAAATCTCCCATTACTCACTTTCTACTGTGTGTGTTCAGCCAAGGCTGATTTGACCATGTGTAAGAGCCCAGCACTTCTTTCAGTCTGTAAGAATCTGGTCAGTACTTATTGTGCCATGGGGTCCACAAGAATGGGGAGTTATAGAAATACTGACCTTTAAGAGGCGTTATTTTATGTATAGCTGTTGACTTCAGAATTGAAAATATTACTTATTTCCACCCTAGTGATATGTTGCAAAAGCTTGGGGAGCTTTGGGGATCTGCTAGATCCACTCACTTTCTGTTTGCAAGAACACCACATGACAATGATTTTGAAAGATTTCTGCATTCTGTTTTACAACATTTCATCTGTTATCTTTCCACCTCTCAACCTCTCTGTGTCCTTAATGTGTCATACCCAAAATAACTGAGGAATTAGTTTTTTGGTATTTTTTGAAATCACAATTTGATTCTGTGAACCTCAGGGAAACCAGGTTCTACATGAATTCCACAGGTCCCATATGAATTTTATATACTCCATGGCACAAAACAGGTTCCAGATGCCTTGGAAACCATCATACATACCACTGAGCTTACTCATTGTATAAATGTTATCTTAATTAACTATTTATTCTCTCAAGTCTACTAGATGAGAGTACAGGAACCTACAACTCACTAGCAACAGGGCCACATTGCCCTTTTTTTTGCCTCACCCCTTTTCCATTGCACTGATAACTGTGGATTTTTGCCAGCTGCAAGTAGTTCTTGGCTGGTATTTGAGGAATAGCTTGGCTGGTGACTGGGAAAAGTATGAAGGGATGATCTACCAGAACAGATTAACTCCTTGGTCTCTGCTTTATTTCTCTGACACAACCAGTTTTCCTTAAGTATCACTCATTCACATTCTCTGAAGTGCCTTCCTTTCACCCTCTCCTAATTTGTTTATTATGAAGTATTTCAAATGGCAATGTAGAGGCATGCATTAAATTAGAGTCTAAAATACAGAAAATTAAATTAATAAATAATAAATTAGTCTAAAATACAGAAAAAAAATAGAGCCCTGTCCCATTGTTTGTATACATCATGAGTAAGAAAAATGGCAATTTATCATAGCCTGAAGTTTTTCTGAAACAAACCATCACTCAGCAGTTGATACAAGGTCAATTCTGGACAATTTTCCAGCATTGGTGATATAACCCAATGAAACTGCCAGAAAGAGGTGTCTCAGACAAGACTTTTGGCCAACTACATTAAATTTTTTCTATAAGGCAAAATGGTCTTTATAAAATCACGTTTTCAGATAAATTTGGCCAGTCTTTTTGTTTATTAGTAAGCGGACACTTCTTCATACAGTAACATCCCATTAACTTTAAAAAACCACTAGTGCCTTCAAAGTATTGTGGGGAGCATGGTTCATGCTGTTCAACAGAAATTCTCATTTTCACAGCTCCTTATCACACAAATGCATCTTTATGCTTCCATATCATTCCCACCACAGGCTGAGGGGGGAGGGTTGGTTTTAATCAAACAAGTGCAGAGCCTACAACAATTGTTTTGAGTGTCATTTAAAAGCCAGCCTCACCAGTTGAATAGATGTGGAGACACCAATCATATCGGATCAATTAGACCCAGTTCTGACCCAGGCTTAGGTCCAGGAATGAGCTCAGTGTGCTGAGCTGCTATGTCCTTAGCCCATCCCTCTCCTAACACTACCCAAATTTCAGAGACATCTGTCCATGCCAGCCTGAGCCCTGAAAGGGATTCAGAAATGAAACAAGAGGCAGGCTGTAACTGAAATCAGTTCTTCAGCTGATAGCTAGAGTAGTTTTTTTTTTTTTTTTTTTTTTTTAGCTTTCACATCATCTCCAGAATATCCCTGGTAAAGATCTGTATGCCACACAGGTGAAAATTAAATATCAGGAGAGTAGTATAGGTGTGCTACATTCATACCGTGGTTTCTAGTTTAATGGCACACTTTCTGTGTCCAGTCACAGTCTCAAAAGTAGAGCAGCCTAGAGAAAGAAAGGAGAGGTCATTCAAAATACAAACGTACAGGAATGACAGACCAGTCAGTGGAAACATCTGTATGCTAGAGCTGGCAAAAAAAGTATAGAGTAGTAACAGCCAAAAAACCAATCAGAATGGGTGAAATAACATAGTCACAAAAGTAGATAAATTATGGTATAATCCTGTGACAGAGATGCATAAGCTTGCAGCAAACACATACAAATCCATCCACCTGTGTGACATGCTGAGAAGATATACATGCATGTCAAAAAGTCATAAGAAAAACTTTGCTATAGATAGTGTGTAACTTTAGTAAAGTATATTAAAACCTTGAAATAGATGGGTTATTAACCAATATTTTTCCCTAGACAGTGGCAATACTGGAGCCTTCTGGGAAATGAGACACAGGGTGTGTCTGTTCATTGCCGCAGCTGTATCACATATATAGTATATGATATATAAGGGATGAAGGATATAGCATGATCAGAACTTGTACTTTGCTTTTGCAGAACTTAACGAATTAATAACACCTTGAAAGTATTTGTCTGACTGAAGCCTTGGGAGCAGTCAATCAGAAATAAGAAAGGATGCAATCTTGTGGAAGACAGAACCTGAAGTATAAACGCTTTACTCCAGCTAAGTTACAGTGACACCTTCCTAGGCAGCTCCCAGCCACAGGACTGTGTGCCTTACGCTGTGTGAGTCCAGAAAAACAGTGAAAACTCAACTCACAAATCACAAGGCAGCTGCCTGGAAATATGTAGGAATAAGATTTAAAAACCATTGTCATTATTGCAAATCTGAGCAAAATTCTTTGTAAGTTCATTGGATCTTTTGTTCTGACAAGGAGAAAACTGAAACTTCTTCCTGGGACATTTACTTTATTAAGTGATTTACTTCAGTAAGTACCTAAAGCAAGATGTGTTTTCAGGACACACAGGACACAGATAAAATTATCAGGTAACATGGTCCAGTTAAAAAGTTAGCAAAAACAAATAAATCAGATTTTTTTTTTATTTCCTTTTTTTCCTATTTACTTTGAAACACAATTTTGTTCCAAAGTAGAGATGTCAGCAAAAAAGGAGTACTGAACAGAGAACAGAATTATCCCATGTTCCTACAGGGCTTTATTTCAGCTCTGGAGGAATTGCTTTCTGCCATCATTACCTTACAGGTGAGTAAGCTTATAGAGATCCTTGGAGCTGTCAGCCCCCTTTGCAGATACCAAACTCCTTTTTTGGAGGGGCACCCCAGAAGGACAGGCTCCACACAGTCCTTAGCTTGAAGTACAATTGGAAGGACATTAAAACCTGAGGTATTCACTCTAGCTATCAAAAAAAAATCCTTGTAGTAAGTACAGCAGTTCAAGATAAATGTAGGAAACTGTTCTACCATCAGATGAAGCTGCATTAAAACAGAAATCACCTTTTAATTTGCTGGATTATAATAGTGAAGAGCTGCTGTTATATACCGCATTTCAACATCAGGAGGCATTGTTCACAACAAACATATCCAGCATAGCGCACATATGAAATGGTACACCAGCAGAAGCACAGATGTAAACAAGACAAAACAATTACTTTAATTCATTATTTATCATAAGACACATAAGGCATGCTGAGGAAATTTATTAGGACTATATTCATTTTGTTGGAGGACTAATCCATCATGCTTTAAATACATTAAAAACATTATTGTGCTCTCAGCATATACATGCACACACACACAGATGCATACATACATATGTGTATATCCACTACTACAGTTCTATGTTCCTCATTGCCTTGTAAAATAAAAATGGTCAAAAGTGAAATATAACAGGAAAATTACATCAATCTCAATTTTCCAAGATGCAGGAAGGAGGGAAACTACAAGCTGAATTTAATGCAAGTCTGAAACAGAAGGCTAAGAACCAGGCCTTTGGAAGGCATGCTAACCGATGTCAGCAGAGATTTTCAGCAGGGGCAGCAAAGAGAACAAAAGCAGAGACTCGCACAGGGCTATTATGGTGGGTACAACAAACAAGCTTTCAGAGAGGACAGTCTGTCCCTTGCGCAATTTGCCTCCTAGGTGCTGGGCAGTCTGTGTGACCTCAGCCGGTGTGACAACATCCTGAGGAACACAGGTATCATGTGAAACCTGGCTTGTACCAGATTGCATTGGCATGGCCCTAAAAAGGCTTTCAACAACCCTGTCATTACAAGGGTTGACTCCTAGCCCCAAAATAAGGCACGCAGATCAAAGATCCTCAGCAACTGATGCTCTTCATAAGGGACAAGGAAATAACCTGTAGCCTATTTGTAGAAAGACATTCCAAGGTGCTAAAATATAAGGTATGCTCTTGGAAGACAAACACACTTCCATAAGGCACAGAAGTCACATTATTCAGAAATTCAAGAGCATCATAGGTGAAAAGTATGAGATTGGAGGTACTGACCTAGTAAATGATTCACTCATCCTGGGAAAATCCACAAGACAGACAAGTCCTTCATTGCACTGTCTCGACGTAGTCGTCTCACATCCGCTCTGCCCGCATTATCTCATCTCATTAGAGCATGATCTAGAAAGTTAACATGGCTTGTTTTAATGCAGGCTAACAACCATACTGAGTCATCAGTTTATTCCAAAATACGACTGATAATTGTATGTCAGTGTTCAAATCAGTCAGTGATTGCCTGGCTCTGTTGGGCACATCATTAATGTTCCCTCAGTTCCCCAAAATTTTGTCTTTGGCACTTTGCACCAATGGTCATTTCTTTTATTCATGCAATTATTTGGGGAAAATTGTGGGTGTTTATTCTTTTCTCACATAGGAGCATGATAAAGTGGACATTATTAATGCTTTTGAGAAATTCTCAATTAATTTTATTTGAGATCAGTATATTCTCTCCTTTCACTAATTCTCTCTTTTCACAGCTTGTGTTTTTAGTTCCAGTTGTCCCCTACAGCTAACAAACATGTTGCTTCTCTGCAGGCATCATTATTTTATTATTTTTCTTTGTTTAAAGATTAATTACATCATCAGTCTTTTTTTTTTTAAATTTTCTGAGATCCTGTTTGTAAATGATACATTTGTTGTACTTCTTGCAACTATTCTTCCTTTTCCTATCTTTGCACAATATAAGATAAGCAACAGGAATGTATCCTCAGGGCTTGCAGCTCCCTGGCAAGTCGTATTTTTTCAGCTTTCATACTCAGTGCAAAAGCTATAGGCTTGTCAATAATGCTGTTTAACAGCCTGTGATCCTCTTCATCTGTTGCTGTGCAGCCACACATCTACCAATAACATTTATGGCACCTGGCAACAATGGCAAATCATTCCTTCTCCATTTAAGCTTCTTTGGCGTCACCACCAAGGCACTCCTTTCAGCTGCAGTGCTGCACCATCTGCTGTTTGTAAAGCATCTCATTTTAGTGCTTATTTGTAGTTTCTGATTATTGGTTTTATCAGTGTTTCAAGAACAATGACAACCTTCATGTTCTGGAAGGTTTTGTCCCAGTTGTTTTCATGGGACCACTTCTACTTTCACAGTTTTTGTAACAATACAGCAAATCTTGCAGCCATTGCTATTCATATGCCACTCTTCTAGCACCTTTTACCACTCCTTTAGGTCATTTGTGGTGTTAATGCCACCTAGATTTTATTTTGTACAGGGCTGATGGCTCCTGTTCCTAAGATGTGATCACAATAATTTATTTTCTCTTTATAGCACAGTATCATTCTTGCCCACTCTGTTTTTAGTACTTAAAAATAATTGCAAAACAAAGTACTTGCTGTAATTTTGGTAGTTTGGCCTTTGCCTTTGCTCCCAGTTCTGATAACATAGGATTTGTGCCTTCATCAAAAGTAGAATGTTTTCTTGTATTAAAGTATGCAGAAGTATTCATTTTTTTAAAATCCAGGTGCTTATATAAACTTTCCCAGGTAGATGACCCAATCCCAATTTTGTTATTTTAGTAGGTTTGTTTTTATTAAAGAAACAATAAAAATTTAGATTCAAAATCCGCAAAATATAGTGCAGTCCATTGCCTTAAATTTTAAAATACCTTGTATATAAAAGAAAACTATTTAAAAATATTTTTGTGTGCATAAGTTTGTATTAAAGCTAATTGGTCATAACAACCCCAATAGATTACAGATAATGTGCATTTACAGAGGGATATACAGTAATACTTTTTTTTTTCAAATTATATTCCATATGGATTATTAACTTTGACCTTCATATTTCAATAGAAATTTAAGTAAGCATCTTGCCAGAAGTACAGTGGGAAAAAGGCTAGAAAATATCAGCTGAACACACATTCGACACAGCATTCTGTTTTTAATTCTTTCATCTTATCTCAGAAAGTACATCTCAGAATATTTATGAGACTGTTGCCAGCTCTTGTTGTTGTTTTTGCGAGGGGGTTGGAGCCAGTGAGGCCAGAACTGATGCATTCTACCAAATGCCACTTTTTAGTGGAATCTTGATCTGATGTCTCCCACGCTTGGGGGTGAGCAGCAACTGGAGCGCTGAAGGAAAGAGGGTGCACTGGGACATGCGGAGAGCAGCACCAGGAAGGCCTCTCCCAGATCTTGATGGGTCTGTGAAGAGGCTACCAGGAGCCACGACCTTCTCTTTTCCCTGAGCCCTTCCTGTTTCCTCAAACTTAACTGAGATCTTGAGTCACCAGTGATCATTTCTCATCAGAAAAAGAAAACAGCATAAGAAATAGAGAGAAATTGTTTCCACACAGTCAGTTCTTGTTCTGTTGGCTTCAACAACAACCTGGAAAAGCAGGTGACATGGGGAAATAGTATGCTAAAGTAAAAATATATAACTGTGAAAAAAATTGATCCTGTAGTGATTCACAAACTCAAGGACAGCAAGATGAAGGGAGCACCTGTTATTCCTTTATGAAATACTTTTCTTTGTTCTGAATCATTCAACGTTTTTTTTCTTGTGTTCTTTAACAAAGACCATATGCAAGTTAATTATCAGTGTATTAATGTCTTCATATTTGCACTAGCGATTTGGAAGATACACAGTCAGCTGAGAAAACTGGATAGTCCTAGGTTTGCACATGGATTAGAGAATCCTTAATTTATGAATTTTAAAAGTAATATCTTTCCAAATGAAGGACTCATATGTTTTTGTAGCCTTGGGGAAACAGCCAGCTGTGAATGGCTAACCTTTATTGTGGGATTTCTGTTTTCTGCTATGTAATACACAAACTTATTCACCATTGCAACCACTAAAAATGTGGCATGAAGCAGGAAAAAAAAAGGCAGTACCCACCCTTGAAGGAATACTAATTCAAACAAACTTCATTTCCATAATGAAAAAATGTACAAAATACCATAATTTAGAATGACATGCAATTTAAAAACAGGAAATATTGGAGCTGTTCCTCTTACATGGATATAAATCATGACAAATCTGTTAAAATCTGTGAAAGGAAAGTACAATACCTGATATCAGCTTGAATTCTGTTCTGTCTTCTGTGAAGTAAATAAATGCATAGTCCTTTATGATGTTAGATATACAAACCACAGGTTGAATTACTTTCATAAGTCTTAAGATATGGTTAGAACAGGAAATAGAAAATCAGAATATAGGAATGACTCAATTTCGTATCAGATTTTATCAGTGTTTGCATATTTCATTTTGAAACTGCAATGACATTAAACTAAGCTTTGACTACATACTAAACTAGAAAAATTAAATAATGATGCTCAGTTATAATGTACTATGTAGAGACATTGGAAATCTGGTAGAGAAAGACTACATACATTATAGAAGACAATTTCTTTGCTAAGTCTTAATCAATTATACCTGATGTTTTTGACAATGTTGTACTATATAGGTCTGTATTTTTCCTGACGTCATAAATGTTTAAGATATGTGGCTAGATGGGAATTGACGTAGCTTCATCAAACCTACAAGATGGAAGGCTGGATTGCTTCTATGATTAGGCAAACGCATGCACAAACTACTGGCTAGTGAGTCATCTATGAAATCGTTGTTGCCAAGCAGCTAACTTCGTGTGTATTTTGTCATTGCTTACATGCTTATCATTTTGAGAAAGGCTTGAGGAATAAATGGCTGTGACAACTTTGGGGGATTTATTGAATGCCTAGAATCTGCAAAGTTCTAAGTGGATAGCTGATACCTGATCTATAATGTTTTCCTAACACATCTGTTGTCTTTGGGGTTATTGGTAGCAAGTGCAATTTATAGCATCAAAGAGGGAAAAACCTGGCCAGCATGACACACATTCTCTTCCAAGGGATGAGAAAATTTCACCTTCATAAACAACCAAAGCACTACTATACATTATATTCCCCATATTTTGTTAAAAAAAGAAGCAAATAAACCAACTTTTTCTTCAAATTAGATGTCTCTTTTTGTGTATTATATATATGATAAAAGTCTTCTGTTTCTCACAGTGCATTTGGTTCTTTCTTCTTCTATGTCCTTTACTTCATACAAGCACATTTTATGTTTTCATATTCCTTTAAACTAGCTTCAGGATTCACTTCCCTTCAGTCATTTGCTTTTCTGAACCAGCCTTTTTTGTTTCCCTGCTTTTAGCTTCGCTGTTTTGTCCATGTGACTTTCTCTTTCATGTGGTCTCTCAAGTACTTTTTCTCTGCAACTCCTTCACACTGCTTCTCTCTTCCTGTGTCTCAAGCCAGTCTTCTCACCACCCCTTTCAAAAAACCTCCCTACTGCTCTAGTTGTTATCTTTCTAATTTTCCTTATATGAGTTCCTGTCTATCTTACTTCAACCCATTTCATCTCTTAATTTATTTAGTTCCTTCTCTTCCAGGTACCTTCTTCACGACTGTTGGCCCAATTTCACAGCAGTTCGTAGAATGCCCATTCCTCGATTCTCTTGTCCCAACTCTCACAAATACTTGTTGTGTCTGCTTATAATATAGTTTCAAGGGGGACAATAGCAACTGTAGCAAGGTAATGAGATCTGTAGTAAGATTTAGATCATACCTACCTTGATGTTGCAAAGTGCTGAAGCTAACAGGAATAGTCAACAATTAATGCCATGGAACAGACAACAGAATTTGGCTCTAAGATGTCTTTTCTCTACACATATCACCCCTACACAAAAAGGGACATGTTTCTCTCAACTTCCATATTAAAACCTTGATCGGATCAGTAACTGGGAAAGGAATGCTAAGTGGAAAGAGTTGGTCCATCAACTTACTCTTATTAACCTTGCTTACTATCTTAGCTGCAGCTAACTGAGAATTTTATAGAGTGGGTGGCTGCATTAGGGAAAAAGGTACAAATACAGTCTGGAAAAAATGTTCTCAGAGCCACATACCAAAAATCTTCATACAGCTTACAGCCACAAAACAACCACCCTTAAGAGCAATGAGAAGGGAAAACAGAGGCACTCAGAATGAGCTATAAGCCTGCCAGAGGTTTCAGGAGACCCACACTATCAGCTCAGCAGCCCAAGCTATATCACTTCTTACTACAATAGGGAAATGCAGTCACCAAGCAGTCTCTGCCTTCATGACAAAGCCCCAGAATGGAAGCACCATTTGAATGCCTGCAAATTGCATTAAGGACAAACACTACAGAAAGTCAAAAAGAAGTGATTTGTCCAACCAGCCTGAGAAATTCTGTTTTAAAGAAAAATGCACTATTTGTGACAGACCACAAAAGGCTTATGTCTTCTAGCTTCAAAAGATACAGCTGGGACATCACAGGTCAAGGTTCCCTACAAGAATGAGGCAATACAACTCAACCCTGGCCTAGAAGGATGCTCTCTGATTATGAGAGAATAGCTTAATATTTGTTAATATCCAGCCTTCCAGCTCTTGGGAGCTGATATCAATGAAACTATCAACTATCTATCTACAACAAACTGAGCACACCAAAAACTTTCAACCATTACTTTCTGATCTGAAATGCACTCTAAGAAAGATCTGGATACAGAGATTCTGCATTTCACTCCCAATTATCTTAACCACCAAGTCTTAAAAACATTAAATGCTACAATAGTGCTCGTGATAGTGTTTGCACATACGGACTGTCAGTTTATACCCCTCCCAAAAAACACACGTGCACATTTCTGTAAAAAGAATTACACTGACCTTTTCATTTATGAGACAATATTGCACTTCATAAGTAGCTGGAATAATTTGGCATGTGAAAGTTTCGAAATGTAATTTGATTGTATGAATATACACAGCAATACATTTGAGTAACAGTAAGATTGCCATCCATTGCCATGGACTTGTGCATTACAAATACAAAATAATACTTTCTAAAAACTTTCAGAAACTTATTGCCTAAGGTCACTATTTTTAAATGAAGACAATGGCTTGCAGTGGCATTTAAACTATCATTGGGCGTGTGCTAGAATACAGCAGTTTGCCTATGCACGTAATTTGCATTTGTGGTTGTTCAAAACTTCTCTATACTGGAAAACTCCTAGGGGTAGAAAAGAGTCCTTACCAGGCTCTGCAGTTTGCATAAGTCAAAGCAAATTCAATATGCTGCATTTCCATGGTCTGGAAAGCAGATAGAGTTTAGAGGTTTCATCTGGTTTCTTGTTGTCACAGCTCTAATAACATCTGGTGGGTGACTCACTGCTCAATCTGTTCTGGTCATGAGTAACTGAGAAGATAACAAGGCACACCATAAAAATAGGCATTGTTGATTATTCAGGCCTTCACCAGTTAAAACTGGGAGCATATGAAAAGGAAAATACAGTCCACAGAGCAATAAAAAATGAGATCAAAACATGTTCATATTTCAAATGCATAGCTGCTGTCTTGCTAAATAATGCACCATCAAATGCAAACAATATTCCTATTTGCATAATTCTATTTTTTCTGAGTAAATTACAGCTGTCCCATAATGACAGTATTTGAAAAGGCTGACAAGGATTTACTGTATGCTGTGAGGTTAATATTTCACAGGTCCTATAACAATCTAACCTCCAGAAAATTTTATGATCATTCACAAGAAGTCCAAAAGAAGATAATGGAACTCCACTCTAACTTCTGCAACTAAGAAGATAAAACTTTCTTTCTTATCTAAGAAAATAAAACTAAACAGACCACAAATCTTGCCTTCTATCTACTAAATAAGGGCCTGCAAGGTGGTCACCTACATCTGAAAGTTATTCTGGTTCTGACAAGGTGCGGAGTTGACTACGATAACGGTTCAAAATCAACTCTATGTGTGATCCTCTTACAATCTTAAACAAGGTCTTACTGCTTTGCAATGTAACCTACTTACAGAACAAAATAAATTAAACTAGAATGTAGCACAATTACTCCAGAATAGTATTAAATTAGGAATTTTCAGGAACAGCAATTCCAGAAAAACTCTGTTGATAATCTTCTCATTGCAGTCAGGTTTATCCCAAACGTGTTAGCATTTCAGTGTCCTTAATGCCTATTTATTTCAGCAAAACCTGAGAAAAAATATGACAATTTAATGGTTCTGCTCTGATAGCTATGAAATCCCTAATTCTTTCCGATATTTTCCTAAAACTCCTAGATCTCAGACTGAGCTTAAAATTTTGATATATGTTTCATATATGAAGATGGTCAGAAAGTTAAACACTGAGCTGATCCAGCAAAATAACTCTGTGTTTTTTATACTAGAGTTATTCAATCCTGACATTTACAAGTTTCCGTATTGTAAAACCTCATGTGAGTAGAAAAAAAATTTACTACAACTCAGAGCTTTGTAAATCCAAGCATTCTTATAAAACAAAAGAGCAGTAAAAAGAGTAGCCATTTAATAATGTTATCACATCTTTATCTGTCTGGATAGTCTCTCCCATAGAAAACCATTAACTGCTACTGTACTAATAAAACAATCATTTTCACATGGGAATTAAATACTGCTGACATGCTAAACAGTAATTTTCAAGATTGTAGTATGAATATTCGAATTCATTTTAGGCCATAAGCATTCAGTTTGCCACTTGTTATTCTACCTCCTCAGTTAGCTGCACCAAGTCTGGTTTGCCCTTGGCTGCTGTCACAGCTGGCCTTTCAAGCTGCTGTCAGCAGGGACTCAGTGGCAGGGCACAGTCTCCCACAGGATGCCAACTATGATCACCCACTGAGGCCCCGTCACTGAACTGGGCAGCTTTCCCATGGATCTCATACCTAAATCACCATTGGCCAAAAGCCACAACCAGGTACTTTGGTGTAGGCATCCTGCACGCTTGGGGAGTAAGGGAAAGGAGCACTAGAGAGGGTGACAGCTGCGGGTGCACACCATTCGCTCCGCAGGTGATGGGGTCAGCCCAGCAGCTGGGTGACCCCTCGGCAGCACCAGCTTGGCACCCCAACTTGACTGCAGCCACAAAACACAGCCTCCTCAGGGGAAATTCAAAGGAACTGCCAAGACACATAGTGCTTAAGATGGAAGAAACTGCTAATGTCACTTGCTAGTTCCCTCTCCTAACTCTGCTCAGCAGACTTCTGGCTTTCGGTTTTGGGGATTTTTGCTTGCTGGTAATAGATTTTGTCTTTGCTGTATTGTTATCGGATGTTGTTCATACTTACATCCTTCAGAAGGATGTCTTTTCTTTTCATAGATTAGCCAGACATCTTGCTACTCTTTTTTTCTAATTGATTGACTGTTCACAGTACAATTGTTGGAAAGGGAAAAGAACTCAATTAAATGGTAAATGAACATTCAAACTAACAGATGTTTGAAACACTGAACACAATGTAACATATGTCCTTTAAATGAATAAACAATGTGTGGGGAAAAAAAAAATTGAACATGCATGATTCCCTATCCTACTGATTTCAGGAATGTGCTCTTTTGTCTCAAAACTCATCCAAGCAGAAAGTGGTTTCTATTCTCCAGAATCACCAATTCAGATGATGGCTATCTTTGACAGGAGTGCATTCACCATGGCAAGGGAGCATTCTTGACTCAAATTCACCTTAAGGTTCTTGTACTGAGGCTAACCAAAGTCTTTCAAACTCTTTTTGTGTAGTATCTCTGGGATTTGCTTTTCCTAACTACACTTCCAGCTAGAATTATGCCAGCTTATTTTATCTTCCCTGAATTCATTACTTAATGTCTAAAAATAAATTATATCTTGACAAAAGATCATATATGTTTTTGTATAATGCGGGTTTTTTTTGTATAATATACCTTTCAGGAGATGTTCTCAAAACCTTCAGATACTTCTCAAAGAATATTAAACGTCTTAATGCTAATTAAGTGTCACCTGTACATCGTCACTGGCAATATTAATAAGCTGTTTTAAGACAGTAAACTGGAAATCTAACTATAAAGACTGGAAAGAGGAGTATGTTATCTAAATTGCACAATTGTTTTATATGTTGCATTTCATGCAATGTGATGGAATAAAGTTAATTTGTTCCAGATAATTCCCAACACACTTTATTACTTAAATTGTGTAGTCCAAGGAGTTAATATTTCAAAAATATCAAACTACTGCAATAAATTGAGATTTATGGTGTGTCCAAAAGGAAACCTTCTGTGGCACTGAAAAAAAAGTATGAACTTCAGAATCATTTAGGTTGGAAAAGCCCCTACAATAGTATGTTTCTATGATATGCGGGAGCTAGGAGACTGAAGGGTTTCCCTCTGGGGACAGACGGGGCCTAACAATCTCCATGCCTCTCTACTGCCTTTCTGCTAGAGCTGTATGAAGCTTCTTCAGTCTGCCAATAACTATGGAATTTATATTGGTGATTATCGTAATTTGCAGGAAATGTTCAGGACATATATGTTCTGCAGAAATACTTTACTCACTATTACCTCTCATCCAGGCTCCAAAATAAAATGAGTTTTCTCTTGGCATGACATTGTTGCATCAGAGCAGCCAGCCGACTACAGCTAACCATCTACGAAATTCTTGAGGTGCAGCACGGACAGGAAGAGTAATGTGGAGGCTGGGGAAGATGCACACAGATAAAAAAATGATGATGTCGTCTTAAATTTTGGGGAAAAAGATTTGGAAGGAAGTCATCAGAGAGAGTAGGGCGCTGGCCAGCCAGATGCTGGAGGTATCAACTCTCAGAGAACTAGCTGGTCCTCAGAGCCGACCACATCTACTGACGAGCCTCGCTGAAGACTAGAAAGCAAAATACATAACGGAGATATTGTGAGGCAGCTCCCACCATCCTCCTCGCATTAAACGTGCCTGAAAAATCAAGAGAGGGAAGCCCTCGGGCCCGAAGGGTGACCCCCTCCGCCTTTTTCCCTCAGCACCCCTCCCTTTCCCGCCGGCCCGTCCCTTCCCGCCGCGCTGGGGCGTTGTGCCCCCGCCTCGCTCTCCTCACGCCCAGGCCTGCGAAGCCGCGGGGGGCCGCGGGGGCCGGGCCAGGCCGGGGCGGGCCGGCGAGGGACTGCGGGGGGCTGCGGGGCTGGCGCTGCACTGCGGAGCCGCCTGCTGCCGCCCCGCCCCGCCCCGCTCCCCCTCCGCGCTGCCAGCCCGCAACCGGCACGGGGAGCGGCGGGAGCGGTGCCACCGGGATGCGGCGCGGACCAGCACCGGCCGCGGAGCCGGGTCCGCGGCTGCTGCTGCTGCTGCTGCTGCTGCTGGCGGCCGCGCTGGCAGCTCCGTGCTGCGCCGCGGCGGGGGACGGCGGACGGCGGCGGGCCGCCAGCCTGGGCGAGATGCTGCGGGAGGTGGAGGCGCTGATGGAGGACACGCAGCACAAGCTGCGCAACGCCGTGCAGGAGGTGAGGGGGCGGCTAGGTGCGGTGGGGTGTCCTCCCCCTTCCCTCCCCTTCTACCCTGGGGCCGGGCCGCACCTGCGGACAGCGGCGCGCGGCGCTAACATCTCACCCGCCCTCGTCAGAGCCGTCACCGCCGCCGCGCCTGAGGGGTGAGGAAAGGTGGCGGGCGGACCCGCTGAGGGAGGTGACGGGGGCCGGCTGCGGCGGAAGCGCTCCCCTGCCGCCGCCGGCGCTGCTCGCTCCCGCCTCCGGGCTTGCCGTGCCTACCGCCCGGCTCCCCCGCGCCGCCCCCGCGCCGCCCCCGGCCGAGGCTCCCGGCCGCCGAGTCTCCCTGCCGCCGCTGCCCCGCGCTGTGCCGTGCTGCGCGCCAGGGGGGGCGCTGGAAAGCCGGCCTCGCCGTGTGAGAGCTGGTCGTGAGGCAAACGTGCGGGCAGACATCTGCCTGGATCCTAAAGCAGGAGCAAAAAAGGGCGTGGCAAGGGGAAGAGTGAAGGGAAGCCTTTAATGTTGTGCAGCAGCACCTAAAACGCCAGAGGTGATCGCAGATAAGGATTCAAAGGTGTAAGACAATCCTGAAGATGTATGTGGAGAAGCAGCTTATTTTTCATGTAATTCCGTGTCTTGATCTCAAGTTACTTGCCCAGAATCACACAGGACCTGTTTCAAAGCCAGGAACTGAATCTACAACCCCAAGCCATTGTCTCACATACCAGTCAAAGCACATATTTCTGCATTCCTCCCACTTCTGGGCCTTTTCCCTGTCATGTTCAAAATCTTCCTTCCAAGTTCTCTCTTTCACTTAAAACTAAGTTATGTAGTCCAAAAATCCTTTTACTCACAGGCCACGAGGGACACAGACCTTTGTTTACGGTAATTAGATCATTTCTGAACTTTTACTGTTACCCAGATGGTTGCTGAATTCTGCTTGTCATCCATTTCATTTAGGCTGTAAACACATTGAGACAAACCATTAAAAAAGCATGCTTTACAATACAAAAAATATGCTTAGTTGTAAATAAGGATGTAGTTAAAATGTCTGCATATTTTACTGCTTCTATTAAAAATGTTTATTCGGGATTGAGGAATGGTCTGTATACAGTACAACAGATGGATTCTCTGAGCTGCATGGGAGCAGGTAAATGCTTTGCTCTTGAAAAGGTTTGCAACTGTCAGTTAAAGTAGATACACCAAAAAGAGAGATTTTTGTCTTGGGAAAAATTCTGTTGTTCACCCTGGCTGAACTTGTGGCCTCCTAGCTCTGTCACAGTGATTGCAAGTAACAGACGTGAAACAACTTGCTCCAAGTTTGTATTGTTTACAAGGCTCATGCCCTTTTGCTGTGCTTGCTCTGTTTTCTGATTCAGAGAACACTCTTATCACCTCTTCTGTGCCAAGTCTTCATCTGGCAAACAAAGAAATGGGAATTGAAATAAACAGAGAATTAAATTCTGTATGTGTGCACCCTGACCTATAGGACTTCTGCTGCCTTCAAGGGGCTTTGCCTGTGACTCTCTCCTGCCAGAATATTTTCTCCCCTTTGTCAGGTGGGAAAGTGTGTCTGAAGCGGTTAGTGTTTTCCTGGGAAAAATAGAAAGCCAGACTCTTAACCAGTGTTGGCCTGTATAGATACCAAATTGTCACTCGTCTCAGCACACTTTTTCCTCACAGAGACTGACTTCAGCTCATTATTTAAATTGTTCAGAGCTCAAGGGCTTAGCTCTCCAGTGTTTCTATAGACCATTAAAAGAGCTGCTGTGGTTGCTGTGTGAAACAGCTGAGTGCTCCCATACAGAGGGATCTATATTAACAGCATCATACAATTAAACAGGGCATTACTGAGGGCTGGAAAAGATATGTTGCTTGTTCTCTTTGGTGTAATCATTTCAGCTTGCTAATTTTCAGTTGGTTTATTTAAATTTGGCAGATGGAAGCTGAAGAGGAAGGAGCAAAAAAACTATCAGAAGTAAACTTTGAAAACTTGCCTCCCACCTACCATAACGAGTCCAACACAGAAACCAGAATTGGTAATAAAACTGTTCAGACTCATCAAGAAATTGATAAGGTATGAGAAAACGTACATACCAAGCTGTTCATTCTCACATGACCTTTTCTTCAAAAGTAAAAACAATTTTGCATGTTTTGTAGAGAAGCATGAGAATTTGAAGCATAAACTTTCCTGATGATAATTACTTCTGGATTTTATTGTATCTTATTTGCTTGCCTGATAGGTTTAGGAGCATATAACATAAAAGTTTAATGTAAAATAATTACTTTGAAAAGAAATGCATACTAAATGTAGAACACAGGTATGGCAATTGCATAGGTAATGAAAGAATGATCATTTCTCACTGTTAGCTTCATTACAGTGATGTTTCAAATAGTTAAGGAGTTAGCCTTGTCATCTACTTTTTTCCTCCAAATAAGGATTTTGCCTGAGTGCCAGGAAGATGGGAAATAGCAGTGTGGGAATTATAGCAGAATACGACTGAGAGTAACAAAGGAACATAATTTAAAAATGTATTTTGATTTATTGTTGTTCTTTTGCCATATCAGGTTACAGATAACAAAACTGGATCAACAATTTATTCTGAGACAGTTATTACATCTATAAAAGATGGAGAAAACAAAAGAAATCATGTAAGTGAACACATTTTTTCCTCTTGAAAGTTAAACAAATACTTTAAATTCACCTGTCTGAAGAAAGCGATATAGTTCGTGGATCGGCATAGCCAAATTTCTGAATGTTTTAAAACACAAAACTATTCATGTAAGCAGTCATAATGTTTTTGTTGTTGTTGTTGTTGGAGTTTTGTTTGTTTTTAAATAGTTTAACTTAGGAAAACTATATTACAAATTTGCAGGGTAGTTTCAATGTTGCAATTAACTGAGGTGCTTGATCTGAATATTGAATTTGTCCATCAAACGTAAGTATTGTACTCAAATAGCAAAGATAGTTATACAGCCCTTTCCAACGACTGTGAATAAACCCTCAGTATAACAGTGCTCCATGGATGCTCTGTCTGTGCTTTTGGTTTTCATAGCAAAATTGTTTTATAGACTTTTAACTCTAGAAAATAATCCCTATTTGTCTGTCTTGAGGAGTCAGTGGAACAATATATGGCTCTATTTGCTTTTCAGCCTCGGCTGGTGGTGAGAACTGGTTGTGAAATGTCATTTTGGGGAGGGGGAGAGTGGAGGACAACTCCCTTTACTTCTGGAAACACGATTGTTCACAGATTCAAAAAAGTTTAAAAGATTAAGAATATTCTTTACCCAAGTCTTGCAAATACAGGTACATTTGCTAAACGACAGTAGTCTCATTAGAATTTCCTGTCCTGAACGCAGGCTCAGGTTGTTTCTGAGAAAGACAGGTGGTAAAGTGGATGTATCAGATGATATCATATTTTTCTATGAAAATAATGTCATTACCCACAGAATTCATGAGAAAATGATTCTACATGTACAGAATTTTTCTTGATAGTTCTTTTGCTTGGTAAAGAACCACAATGAAAAGCAGAGTGTAGTGTAAAAACCATCTGCTAGCTCCTCCTATGTCTGTCACTGAATGCCTTGTGGCAGCATAGCCTTTTGGCTAGTGGATTCTGAGTATTTAAATGATCTTTTCTAATACTGATCACATTGGTTTAGTATTTCTGCCAGACTGATTCTGCATCTTCCATGGATCAAGTTGTTTTTATGTCCTACTGCAGGAATCTGTACCCCTGTGTTTTATAAGTTCCCTTTTGCTGTTGATGCAAGTGAAGGGTTTTTTTGTTTGTTTATTTGTTTGGATTTTTTTTGTGTATGACTGAAAGGAATACTTGTCTCCATTAATCTCCCTTGTGCTGCAGATGTAAGGGCATGTTTGGATAGTCATCTGGTTTTAGTCATCTGTTTTTTACTGAGATTTATTACTACAGAAGACAGTACATTTATATGTGTATTTTCTTTAATCTTATGAGCATCTAAATTCCTAGATGTGAGCACTTAAGCTTATACATTCATCATGAAAATTCTAATTGGCATGTGTAGGTAATAACTAGAAAATCAGCTTTTGCCTGGTGGCTGTTTTATATTCCACCTGAAACTGATCCTGGGCACCCTCCCCCAGGCTCTCTCTACACCACTCCAATTCATAATAGATCATTGCACTTTTTAGTTTGGTGTACCATTTTCCTTTCACTCCGAAGTCAAAAGGCAGACTAGATTAGAAAACTAAACTGTCCAGCAATTCTAGCAAATCTCAGATATACTGCTGCAGCAACAACCAGATTTTAAGTCTTGCAAAGCCTCTGCCGTTGAGGGTGATGGTCAGCATGTACTAAGTTAGAACAACTGTTAGGTTTTCTTCAGATACTTTCATGCTCTTACTAGGACAGGACTTGCCAGTGTTTGCTCTGGTAGCTGGCTTTGTCTAACTAATAGTTTATGATTTAATTTAGTTTAACATGTCCTGGCTTATTTTAGTCTAACTTTCTTCCAGTTCTCTCTTGGAAGTTCTCCAACTATTTTATAAGACATTAGAAAAAGAAAAAAATATGGTGGTAGTTCCTATTTTATTAGGTGTAAATCCTGAAATGTGAGCATCTTCTCTGCTGTCATCCAGTGACTAAGGTTTCCCTCTTTCAGCTCATGTTTTTATACTGCTATTAAAGTTGGGAATAGCAAGTAGCAAAATTAAGTTGCTTGTGCTTTCTTTTTAACTGTTTGACAAAGGTTATAGATTTAATGGTAAGTCAAGGTACAAAATAAATTGCAAATATTCTAAGGTACAGTTTGGTTTTATAGAAAGTGCTAACATATTCCAAGATGCTTTTTAATAATGAAATATGTGTAATGGAGGCAACTTAAATATCTTTTCTTTTTTTTTCAAACAAGTATGGTCATTATCTTCAAAACCAGCGTACAGAAGCAAACCTTTCAACTTTCTTAACACTGGGACACAACACTAGTGTTGTTTCTTAATGTATTTGGCTTGCTCGTTGTATCTATTTGTTCTTCACACCTATAAAAATATTTATAAGTTAGCTTTCTCCAATGATCATACAAAGTTCCTTATAAGCTTCGTACATCTAGTGAATGATAATATCTATGTTCTCCTTA
The DNA here is from genome assembly GCF_013377495.2 of Cygnus atratus. Lineage (NCBI taxonomy): Eukaryota > Metazoa > Chordata > Aves > Anseriformes > Anatidae > Cygnus > Cygnus atratus. The sequence continues at coordinate 835,831 of NC_066366.1, forward strand.
TGGGAAAGTTGTCTCACTTAATAAGGTAGTGCTGTTTCCAGAACCAATATAGTGATTAGTCTTCCAGCTAAATACAACTAGCTGAATAATTTTTTTTCTCATACTTCATGGTGGCAGACCTCATTGAACCGATGATTGCATTAACTTCATCTAACATTTAGATCCTGGGGAGCTTTTTTCAACATCCTTTCTGCAGCAGCTACTGAAACAAAACATTTGTTAACGTTTATTTGTCTCTCACTCTTTTGACCTTTGAGCATGCCCATGGTACAAACACTTAATTTAAAGGTTGCCAAGTTAGAGAAAACACTAAATGGGAAAAGCAACCAACAGACATATTTGATTCTTGTTTAAGGGGACCAGGCAGATCTACATATATTAGTGTATCTAAGAAATACCTAACAGAATCAAATCTAAAAATGCTTGAAAACTTTAAACATTAAGGAAGAATATACTTAGGGTACTGCTAGGCTGCAGAACTATTCTAGGAGTAATTGCATGAGATTGAGAATTGGAAAATTTGGATTACAGCTGGAAAAACATGCTGCCAAGGAGAGATCTACCAAGTGGAAGAAAAAAAAAAGTTCAAATTCAAAAGTACCATTGCTCAGATCTGTCAACTTAAGACGAAAATATTGGGAAAATGAGTTAAAGGCATTGCCAAGAACTTTGCACTGTCTCCTTAGGTCATTATTATATATGTTAATTTTCATATGTGAGGTGTTAAGTGACATTGTAGGATGCCTCAGTCACTTTCCAGGCAGCAGGTTTTCCAGACCACTGGAAGGTGGAAGAGTTATTCTACTTCCTGGCTGCTTATTTCAAATGTTAGCAGCAAAGTAATACATGTATAGCTCTTGTATTCTGTGGGCAGTTTGAAAGGAAAACCTTTTGAAATCTTTTTGGAGGTTATCTCTGTGGGCCTCTAAATACAGCTAGTATATGCTGTTCTGTAATGCACATCCTTGATACCCATCAGTGATTCATCCTGCTGTGTAGTGTAACACAACAAGTGGTTTGTATAGTTGTAGCTGTAAGTGTTGATGATCATTTGAAAAGGGGCAGATAGTGACACTTTGTTCTGAGGATGGAGATGCTGGTAGCAGAGGCTGTGAGGAGCCAGCCACTGGGAACTGGCCCGCTGTTCTAATGCTATCCTTCAGATTGGTGCCTCTTTAGAACAACACTTCTGTTTATTTTCACTCAGCCAAATAAAAGAAATCAGCACACAATATCACACAAACTCAGCTTTTATGCTTGTAGGGAAACTGAATGCTGAAAGCCAAACCTGCCTTATAGGTTCAGTTTATAGGCTTGGCTTGTAAAAAGTTAAGGATTTGCATAGCTCCTGCTCTTTAGGTATATAATTGGGTGGTAAATATGAGAATTCATCAAACACCTCAGCAAACCATCTGCTCTAAAATGTACAGTCTATATAATTTATTACAGTAGTAATTAATAATAATCGCAACCCCACAACCCTTATTTCTCATTTATTCTCTGAGCTGAGTTAGAAGCTGCTGAAATCATTGAAAGTTTTTTTCAGTGATACTTTTGGGCTTTGAATCCTGACGTAAAAGCTGCACAGGTAGGGAAGGATGTGCCTTAAAACCCATCTGTCTTGCAGTAATAAATTCACATTCTAACCAGAATCAAATTCAGCACTGGAAAAGCAGTTTCATGGAAAAGAAATTGTGCCTACGTTTTAAATCACAGTGCCTCTGCTATCCCATGTCCTCCCACAACAGGTAGAAATATACATATCTATAATACATATAAATGGTGTATCTGTACACTATGTACATGTATATATATATTACAGAAAAATTAGACGTAATCCCCTACACATGCATATTCCTCTCTCAGACATTATTGCTTTTTGGCTTTGCATCACAAAAGTATTCTCTTTGGACTATATTCTTTGTTACTGAGTGGCTCAGTTGATAGTATTTTGATAGCCAGAAGACTGTTGGTATTTTAAGCCTCCAGAAGAGGAACTAGACCGCTTGCCATTTCTGGCACTGAGACCTCATTCTCAAGAGGTGTTGCATTATGTGGAGGCGCCATTTACATTCCCAGACTAACATTCATTTTCTCGGATGTCAGTGAGGACTGACAAGTTACCAGCATAGATGTCAGGCTTTGATCCATCAGTCTTGTATCACCAAGGAGGCCAAATACAAGCAATAGGTAGCTGGATGTGCATGTTTTTATGCCTGTGTAGGGTTTTACATCCACTTGCTTTTAAGGTTTAAGGTTCAAATATTCTATAATTTACTTTCCTGGGAACATAGCCTAGCATGCAAGTTAACAGAGTAGCTCCAGTAGAAAGCTCGGTGTAGAGTACAGAACATAAAGTAACAGTGCTTTTTATTACCATGTGAAAGTCAAAATGTTTTCTGGTTTGTTGACTAGTTCTATTTCAATTGTGGTACACTAGCCTAGTCAATGAAAAGGAAGCATGAACAATGAAAATGCAAGGAGACAAAATTGATACTGGTAAGATTTACTGCAAAAAGATTAGTTGCTTTTCTTAGTTGCATTTGGAGTAGTATTTTATGTAAGTTCTAACTCAAAGCCACTGTACCTAAGATTTTTTTCTTGTCTGTATTCATCTGATAAATAAAAATAGCAACTTTTATAGCAAGTAAACTCTAATAGAAGTACATCTGGTTGCTCTCAGTTCTCTTCCTTGCAACTGTGTTTTGAAGATGCTAAAGTTTCGGGAAGGTGTACTGGGGAACTGGAGGAGTATCATGCATTTCTCAATTAGCTTTGGCACTATTAAAAACATTGCTTTCTTTTGCCTGACATTGTTGATAGAAGCTCTTCAGAGCACAGCTGTACCTTCTCATGAGTTAGAAGGTACAGGTCGTGTTTCTTTGTGGGAGAGTAGAGAGGTGCCTCCAGTGTGGTACTGTGCAAGGTGCTTGCTCTCTCTGTGAACAGGTGGGTGTGTGCCTGTATACACATGTGTACTTAGCACCAGCCTTCTGCAAATACAGCAGCTGATTAGTAATTTTGAATACTCCGGTGCTTAGGAAAGAGAACCTGTGATACCAGGCCAGGTTAGAGAGTGCTGTCTGGATCCCTGCAGCTCTGGACAGGGAGTACTGTACCACTGTGGAACTGCTTTTGCAAGCTGACTCGACCTGTTCTGGAAATGACTGTCTGTTTTTTTTACAGATTAAATGTGAGTTTGACCCTGATGTGTAAATTTAAGAAAGTGACTGGAGAACAAAAGCTCCAGAGTCATACAGGTTTATTTGTAGAGATAGAATAGATAGCAACCCCATTTTAATGGCCTTACTTACAACATTTTTAAGCCTTTAAGTAAGAGATTTATCTTTACTCTGGTAGTAAGATAGTAAAAAGAAATAGAAAGTAGTTAAACATTAACTTCTGGGGTTCTATTTCCCTCTTCAACTTGTAAGACAAGATTTTCTAGAGAAAAATCTGCTATAAATGGCCAAGCTGTAGCACATCTTAACCAAACTTGCAGTTCTCTGTGATTATCCAGAACTGCTAAAGTTACTGCTTGATTCCTATTTGAGCAACTTATACGATTTCTCTAAGCATGTTCTCAGCCATATGCAAGAGTTGCACTCTTTGAGATCTGTACTGCTCCAAGGAGAGGAGTTCCTACCAGTGCTGAAGTGAAAATGAACTTTGAAAATTGAGAAGGAAGCATTTGTGGAGTGAAAATTGCAATTTGTCCATCAGCAGCACTGCAGGAGAGCAGCTGATGGCAAAAATTTGAACATCCAGGATCTTAGTGCTGATGTCTGCTCCCTTTGATATGTTAGTATCTCAGGGAAGATACTTGTTTTGGGCATCCCAGGTTTACGTTTGGGTCCCATTTTTTTGTTTCATTTTTTACAGAACTTCTAGTGTCTGGTGACTTGCAGTTGACAACCTTAAACTATCAATAGACACACTAAGTGCATTATTGGATTGAAATCCTGGTCTGTCTGTAGCCAAAAATCCCATAATATCTAAAACTGGTAGTTTTTGTATACTTAATCATTCAATTCATTAGCACTTTTAGTATTCTTTTCTGTTAACTGCCCAGTCTGCTCTGTTGGCATCACTTGTTACACAAATCTTGACTAGTGCAGTTCTTTTGAAATCACTCCACCCTTTAGGTAGTTCTTAGTGTAGGAGTAGATAAAGGCAATCTTCACTTCCTAGCTAATATTTTGAGAGAGAATTAATGAATGAACCATGTCAGTTTTTCAAGTTTATATACTAAACAGTAACTTGAATACATTAGTTTACTATTAGTTATAATGTAAGCTGAAGCTTTTTGCAAAAAGTGCATGTATAGCTTACAGTGGCAGTCATTTAAAAGAGAGAACTCGAGTTTCACAAGCCCTTTGTAAGCAGGATATCTGCATGTTATTGCACTCTCTTTTGCTAATTGCTGATTTTTAAGTAGTACGTCTCAAGCGCTTGCAAGTCATAGCTTGCATTTTAAAACAGAACACCTTTTGTAGGCAAGGTTCCCATCCAGTCCCAAACCACCTAAATTCCTGCAGCAGAACTACTGAACAACAAGGTTCAGACATTCTGAACATTTGGCTGAACCCCCTTTTTTTCTTCTTTTCAGTTTCAGCCCTGACAATGTAGTGGATGAAGCTGAAGGGAAGGTGCATATAGCTCATGGGGGCAAGTAGCTTGGGTTAGAGTGGGAAAGGATGTGGAGGTGGGTACAAAGGGAGAGAAGATAAAGCCTAAGATGAGAAAAAATGTGCCATTAGTATTTTGAATTGCCCTTATTCATATATATTTCTGGAGTACTTAGGATATGTATCTTGTTTGTAGAGCAAGGGACATAGTCTTCTTGTTTTGAAAGGTGTGATGGAGTGTGGATGTAACCATCAGTGTTCATATATAACACTGTAAGCACCAGATGCTTCTTACTGATGCAAAAGCTATTAAGAGGTTTAATTTGCTCACGGGTGATAGAATGGCCTTACTGTGAGTAACAGCGTGTCCCTAAGACCAGAAGTTTTACTGGTCATGTGATATTTGCAGGACTATTGCCAAAAAATCTGAAACTTAGCCTCCATGGATGGAAAGATGTGTCATTAAGGAGTTTGAAACCCTTGTGTGTCGCCTCTGCTCCTGCATGAAGAAACTTCTCCAAGGAAGAAGGGTGGGAAAGCTCTGTAATAGCCAGCTGAGGTGTGTGTCAGAGGCTGTGTCCACATCTTTGTTTACTGACGTGAGTCCATTCTGATCTGGCTTGTTTTCTCAGAGAAAACACTGTGTAGAAAGTTACGGGTCTGTGCAGAGAATCCACACATGAATGGATAGTGTGTGCAAACAAGATGGTTTTGTAATACTATAGGGCTGCAATGGCCATGATGCAGAGAAAAGTGAGACCTCAGTTTCCATGGACTCAGATATCATGCTTGGTGACCCCAAACAAACAAGCAGGTGTAAACAGCTGCTAGACCTTGTCAGAGTGAAGAGAAGCAAGGTGCCTTTTGCTGAGAGATGGGACAAACCAGGCAGGTGTTTGAGCTGAAAACACGACAACCAAAGGTCAGAACACAGATCTTTATCACATTTTTTGCCTTAAATAGGGCTCAGATTTACAGGCCAAGAACTGATGCAACAGCAAATGGGTTATTCCTAATTAAAGGCATCAAATCCTGTTCCCATTTGTGTCAGTGAGAATCTGAAGTAATTTGGACAATTTCAGTGAATTTACTTTGCTAGTAAAAAAGTAGTAGCTAGGATTTCTTTCACATTTTGCTGTTGTGCTAGCTTAGTGTAAGTTTTCTTCTGTCAAGTTTGGCAAAGAAAATTGTGTTGTGCTAATTAATATTCTGAAAGTAACATTCTTCATTAGTAATTCAGGTCAATGCCTGTGTTAGGGGATGTTTAAAACTTTGCCAGAGCCTTGTGTTACAATGTAGTATTTCGTTTCCAGTTCAACTCCAAAAAACAAACAAACAAGAATATTTTTGTGCAAAATCATATTTGCTGAAGAACTGCTTCACCATTTTTTTTCTATCTGAACTCTTACCCTTTGAGTAGCTAAATAACGAAGGGAGAAAGATATTCTTGGAATAAATTTCTCCTTACCAAAAATAAACTATTACTGTAACACAATCACAATGCCTAGAATTGGTTCAGTGTTCTAGGTGATTGTGTTAGTAAAAACACAACAGCAAATCAGGAAGTTTACCCCTAGAAAGCTACAAAACAAGCTTTCTCTAGAAGAATCAATGCCCATCTGCATTCCTCAGTGTCCATCTGACAGTCATACACTACTTCTACAACTTACAGCAATCTTGTTAGTGGTGGAAATCTGACTTGTCTGAAACTTTCCATCTGTGGGGAGGTATACATCATGTTTAGTCATCTACTTCTTCCTTGTTTGCATATGGGTTGAAAGAACTCTTCTGCAAAAAAGCCACAGTAAGGGAGTAGTGAGAGTAAAAAGAGCAACTGTTAACTTCTTTGGTTTTAGTACAGCCTTCTTATACCTCATGTGTTGAGTTTAGGGAACCAAGGCTGTCAAAATGTTTCTTACAGGCCATGTCCAAATTATAGGTAAATATAAAAACAAATCATCAGGAACATTTTTACTTTCCAGCTCTACTCGATCTACCTATTTAAACTAAGAGAAATTAAATATTTTTTCATCTCTGTGAGGTAACAGAGAGAGTCAGGAGACTAAATCTTTTGTGTGGGCTGGTGAAAATTCTGTGAGCTGCTGACAGCTCTTGAGAGATCATGGTATGGACTGTCTTTAGACAGCAGTCAGAGTTCATCAGCAGTATTTCCTTTGGCCAGACACGTAGCAAAACGAATCACATTATAGGAACAGCTTTAAAGCAAAAGAGTTTTTTTTTTCCAGTGGTTTTGCTTTACATAGTTTTAATGTGCTGGCTCCAGCAGATGCTTATTTGATTTTGAGCTGAAACCACATTATCTAATAAACCAGTAAACTTTATCTGGTAGGGTACCAACATGTAGCAAAGATTTTAGGAAATAAATGTAAAGCATAAATTTTTTTTTTTTTATTTTTTATTTTCCTTTACATCTGTTATGATCTTAGAATGATTGAGATATCAAAAATAGAGATAAATGAGCCAAACATGCAGCCAGTTTACATCTGTATTATACATATGTAAGGTGGCTGGGAGGTGGGCCCAGTAACACACAGTTCCATATGCAATAAGCCTAAGTTTTTTCTAATCTTTCCCTGAACTGTAGGAGGGGAAGATTAATTAAAATCATTAGAATTAAACTTGTTTTACACAAATGTGAGTAGGAGGAGAACAAATGAATGTGATCTGTGATTGCCTGGTCTTCTGTACAGTTGTTTATGGTCAGAAAGATGTGCAAGATGCTGCTAGTCCAGCTTGATGATGTTTTGTACTATGATTTACTGAGGTAAACCATGACAGTTGGAGGAAGGTGGTGAATTGATCTCTGTTTCTGTTTAGTTTCATTTCATCAAAAATTTGGCAAATGTGAGGAAAAAAAGCTCTGTAGAGTGGTGTCTTCAAATGCATTCCCTTGATAAATGCATTTATATGTCAGCTGAATAAGTCTCATTCTTTCCTTTCTCTTGTCTAATTCAAAACTAGCATTTTGGCATCTTTTGTAGAGAGAGTGTCTGTCTGGCCTAATGAGGGACTAAGCCACTTTGATAATTAGTGCTGAGGAATACCGTACCAGTGAATGTGAGTTATCCAGTCATGGTGGTTTACTACTGCAGTTAAAGAGAGAACCCCCCTCCATCTTTTCTACCTGTCCGAATTCTTTATAACAAGTCCATAACTTCTGTTCAGTAGGTAACATACTCTAATATATCATCATCGGTGAAAAGATATATGGGATGGGAGTTTCAGATTTGTTCACTTATAATTCTGTCTGGAACTGACTCAGAGCCTGTTCTGTGAATTTACATCACATGAGGAATCCCTGAAAATTGTTCCTTTTCCTGGGAGAAGTGGGCTTTCTAAGGGAAGAAGCATCTCACAGCATGTAGATAGCTCACATCATGGTATCAGTCAAAGGAAAACCTTCGTGGTCTGAGTCCAAGATATTTCAGAGCCATCAGCAAGGGAACTCCATCTTTAGGCAGACATTCATCTCATCTGTTCTCAAAATCCCCCAGTGCTGGTGACAGTTTATTCCAATGCTTTCCTACGCCCACTATAAGATCTCTGATGATGTAATTTAAACCCTTTCTTTTATCTACAGCTCATAGAAAATAAATTATTCCCTTTTCTCTAGAGTAACAGCAGTCATCCACACAGTCAACTCTGCTGTAGGCAAAATCCATTGTAGATGAATTCTTACCATGTATTTCTGTTCCAGTATTATCTTTGGCTGACACCTGAAACACAGTAAGTCTGTTGAAACTGTAATATACCAAGTGTATCACATAAGAACAAAGCACCTAAGATTCAGGGTTTGAAGTAAGTTCTGTAATGGATTGGGTACAGATTGGCATCAGCAAGGAGCTATTAAGTACATAAATCCTGTTTTGTACTGCTTTTCTTTTTGCACAGATGTTTCACATCCTTGCTGTGTACAGCTATTCTGGACTGTTTTGTTTTTATAAATTTTCAAAATGTACATAGTCAGGTAGTGAATCATGGAAACTTTGTAGCTGCCAATTGTAGAGAGAAAAGAGGCCTGCATTGAAACTCAGCCTCAGGGCACACCATTTCATGAGGGCTGTATCTTTGTATGGTTACTGACTATTTAGAAATAACGGCACTTTAGAACTTTGTGGCACAGTTGTACAGTGTTTCTGTAACTGTTACTGTATCTCAAGACATTTAGACTAGAAACCAAGATTTCCTAGACCGCAGGGTTTTAGACACACCTTTTAGTTATCAAAAGTGGAAAAACTGTTCTTCAATTAATAGATCTACAGGTAGATGCATTTTTCTATTAAGACAATTTATTACAAAATCATTAGGAAAATTTTGTTTAGATACATAAAGTCATATTTTCACCTCATTTGATAATCTCAAACTATGCAAAAAAAAGCTTTTCTTAATATGGAGCAATTAAACATGGAACATAGGGCTATTGGTTTTGGGTCCCAAACTGTCTAATTCTTCAACTTCTAACTATTCTTCAAAATATTCCTTCCCTAATTATAGATTTTAGTGTCCCTATGTATTTAAAAAAGTTGAGTGAGTATATAGCATGACACTGAGTTGCAGGAAGGCCTGAAGGAAGATTTTGCTGGAATTTCTACCATCCTGCCCTGCCTATGGTACACCTGACAAACAGGAGAAAAGCTGGACAAACATGCTATAACCTGTCCTGCCTCCTCTAGGGCAAGTGTGTGGGATGAGAGGAGAGTTCTGCTGCTGCAGACAGCTCCAGCAATATGTAGCCCCATACATGTATATGCATATTTCCCACATAGTACTGGGATGTGACTAGTACCATAGTTCGCAACTCACGTTTCATCTTTTTACTGTGTTTTTTTTATAACACTAGTCCTTATTTTTATGAGCGCTATGTACTTGGCAGGACAGCAATAAGACATTTGCTCTGCTGGAAAGTATTACAGAGGTTTTGAGATATTTAAAGGCAAATTAATTCATATCTCATTAAAAATGAATGCATTATGTGCCCTGTCTAGACAACTAAGAGAGTAAGAGCTGGAACACTACTGCAGTTCAGACTGGTAGTAGTTTCCATAAGATGGTATTCCATTCTGTGTACTTCTGTCATTTTTCTAATATGTGTAATACACGTAGGATATAGAACAGGTTTTTTGCTTTTTTGCTTACTACTCAGCAGCTTTTGTCATCTGTTGGAGTCATTTTCTAATTGCTGCACCATCTTTTCAGCATTGCTTCCTTTGTTGTGTATCTCCTGGCAAAACTTCATTACCTCTCTGATGTCAGTGAATTTTGTCTTGTTACTTTATGGCTTGTGAACCTGAAAGCCATAGAAGGTTAGGAATGATACCTTTGCTCCTTTCTCTGCTTTCCTGGGTTCTAAGCTAAGGTATAAAGAGACTGGAAGGAAAGGAGAGCCCATGCCAGGCAGCCATTTGCCTGTCCCAGACAAATATAATTTGAAGATACGAGAGGAGTGAAGAGAGAATTTGGTTTAAAATTATCTTTGAGAATATGGGAGGGAGGATGGAAAAGGGAATAGACCAGCTAAATGTCACCACTGTATTTAAAATCAATGGTTCAATTTTGAAAGTCACACAATATAAGAATAGTCTTGAGCATATTTTCTTGACTACACTTAGGGTGTTAAATATATGCAGTTAATTAGGAGCTAAGGGGGAAAAAAAGAGGAAAGTGAAAGCAACATGATTTCAGTACATAATATATCACCAGCAAAAGGGAATGTTAAGGTTATTACCATACTGAGGTACAGAAACCAGATGAACGCTGCAAATGAAAGGTTTCTTCAAGAAAGTAGATTAACTCTGTCTGCGTAGTTCTGCCGTTGTAATTTCAAATGGGACGTTCTTTGCTTCTCCCTCTTTATCCTTAGTGTGTTACATGAGCAGAGGATAATGGGGTCCACACCGTAGTTGGCTACACTCCACAGTCAAGGACAGTCTGCCAGAATAGCCCATAGTGCCTTCTAGGTCAAAGGCTTGTTATTGGTGAAGCATAAAGATCGTTGTATCACACTGAAAGAAAACTTTTTAGTTCTGTGCCTTTCTATGCACATGTAAACATTCAAACAGAAGGAAAGTACCCTTGTCAAAACCTGTTAATGCTTACACCATGTCTGACTTGAACACTCTTAAGCTGTCTCACACAGGCATCTGTTTTGGATTTCTGGTAGTTGTGTTACAAGCATACTTAACCATCAGTACTGTCAGTCATTTTTTTAATCTCACATAAGGAGCCTAATCATTCCTTAAGAAAGCAAATTACAGCTTTGGCATAATGTGCCAAAGACAAGAAAACTGAAGTTTCTTTCAGCAGTAGTTGTTTTAATAGTCTAACTCAAAATACAGAGAACCTTTTCCACAAATTTCAGTATTTTGTTCTTGCCTCTGTTTTTTTTATTTTTTTTTTTTCCCTTGAGGGTTTTGGAACAAATTTCAACCCCCAAATTACTTTCAGGTGTTGCAGGATATTCACTGTAGGGTACAATATTATAATAAAATTCTACAGGATGCTAAGTATGTGCTTACAGGTACTACACTCATCTCCATCATGCCTTCTATTATGTGTGGGTCCTAGTATACTCGTTAATAAACAGGCAGTCCTGCTTTCGCTCTGTATTATTCTTTAGCACTTCTCAAACAGTGTATTTCTTAGCTGCCAGGTTAAATTATGCTCTGCTGTATGTCAGAAGCCAGCACTGCCTCTCCCCAGTTTACATGCTGTTGACCCTGCAAAAGCAAAGCATTCTGAAAAATAACGTAGTTTACAGGATCCCACAAAGAATATGGATTGTTCAGAATCCATTGCAGCTGATGAAGATGCTTAGTTTTGTTCCTTGTTTTGCAACTGTTGTGTCTCAGGGTAGCCTGATTAGAAAAGGTCTGTTAAGAAAGAAAAAAAAAAGAACAACAAAAAGAGAAATGGTCACACATCTGCATGTATAAGAATTATTGGGTTTTGCATTGACTGTGGATTATAAAACCTGAATGAAAGAAGCTGGTTTGGAGCATGGCACAAAATTTCACAGCTTTAAGAAAGCATATGAAAAGAAGCTTATTCCATGCCAGGAAAGAGAACTGTAAAAGGATTTTTTTTTTCCCCAGCTGAAAACCTCATAATACTTGGGGTCTGAACTCATAATACTTGGGACACAATTCAATAAGAGGGGAAAGGCAGGGGACTCATTAGTGCAAGAGAAAGCGGTGACTGGAGAATTGCAACTTAGATGTTAGGTGGTTTTAGAGCTAGAGAGAGGGTTATTCCATGAGCTTAAAAATGATTATGGCAAGATTTCTCCTCTGTGGAAAGGGACAACTGGAAAAACTTACTACATTGAGACCTGGCTGTTTGCCTGAAAGTGGATGGAACAGGAATGAAACAGTATAGTTTATTCTGAATATGGTTTATACAGGGGGATTCATAAAAGAAGCTGACAAAGCTATGGGTAGAAAATTGGCCAGAAAGAGCATGGCAGGTAAGGAGGAGAAGTGGCTAACTACTTGGAACCACAAAAACTCAAAGATACCGTAGAACACTTGGATTTTGACCTACCTGATTATGTAGCAGCACAAAAGCAAACAAGAAGAACATATATGGGATAATGAAGCTGCAAAAGCATTACGATAATATATAACAGCCTAGACCCACCGATAATCATCTCGTAAAACAGCTGAAAGGACTGCTTAATTGTAAACATATAACCTGCATGTAACTTCACTGACTTGAAAAGAATAAGGCTTTGGCTTCTGTTCTATGTCCCGGATAATCAAACTCTTTGAAAACATCTCAGATGGCCAAAATGGGTAACTTAAACAAAGAACTGCTCTTCATGCAAAGCAGCCTTGTCTCATACCATGCAAGAAGCTTTTATAATGTTAAATATGGAAATCTGAAGACAGTATAGCTGCTTTGTCCTTCAGTGATTATAGTAATTTAAAAGCTTCACTTAAACTTCTTGATGAGTTAATTTTCAGCCCAGCTGATCATACAGAAACAAAACCCAGCTGGGATGCCATGGAGAAAGTCAGTTTGGGGAAAATGATCTAAAAAAAAGTAAAAATAAAAGCTCAGTAAAAACTTTCAATAAAGGTTGCATAAATGACAGGTAGGCTGCACCAAGAAGTGAGATTAGTATCTACCAAGGAGCACTCAAGTTATTTCTTCAGAGAATTCAGGGATTTTTAATTCCGTATTTTGTACTGACTAATAACACAAAGATAGCATCAGCCTTGTGGTGGTACAAACCAGTGATGAAATAAAAGTGACTTAGACAAGAATAGTGCTAAGATTTATTCTTCTGTTGGCTTGATAGTTACCTGGAGAAGACATTTTTTAGAATAGGATTGATCACTTGATTTTTGAGAGGTAATCATTAGATGTGAAGAAAAAAAGATGCCCTCCCTGTGAACCAGAAACTTCAGGGATACACAAACTATACACTTACTCTCTGTATTGCAGATTCTTCCTCACTGCCATACCTAAATAGCCTGCAGAGTTGTTTTGTGCTTTAATTATGCTCACTTCCCAAATAAAAATCCCTGGCGAAGAATTTCTGGTCAGTATTTGTATGTTAGCCCTGTGCAGCACAAACAAAAAGCAAGCAATCTCTACCTTGGTGCTGGTGGGACCACTGGGCAAAGAAACTTCAGTCAAAGTCTGTGATTCAGATGGGAACTCAGGTGTCCCTCTCACAGAAACAGTTTTGCTAAGGCCATGAAACACTTCCAGGTTTGAAGAGCATGCCCAAGCAACTTGCTAGCCTGAAGCCTGTTGAAACACCTTAGCTGAGTAGCAAAGGCTGATGCATTACGGATTCATCTCCCTTTGGGCTGTCATTGCTTGCTTGGGGAAGCTGGCCAAGCTGCTGAGTTTTGGAGGTCAGCACTGATGTTGCTGGGGAGGAGGAAGGAGGACAGCATAAAGCTGCCTGGCCTGGGATCAAGAAAGCTGTTGCAGAATGATCTCCCACAAAGCATAAAGATACTCTTGGCTGCTGCAGCTGCTGTAACGTAGACCCTTTCCCAGTCTTGTCCCATTCTAAAAAACAGCAAATAAGTAAATTTTGATCGAACTCTTAATACAAGTAAAATAGCTTTTATGCAAATGTCTTCAGGTTGTTTGTTTTTGTTGCTTGTTTTTCCTCAAGAGAGCAGAACAAAGAATTCATTTTCTTGAAGTCATTGGTATTAATATTTACACAAGATGTGAAGCCACCTAATGCTTTGCAGCCACATTGTTCTATTATAGAACTGTAGTTGTGTGAAAAAACAGAGAGAGCTTTTTTCTCTCGAGTCCCAAATAAGAAATACAATCAATCAAGACCTCCTTTCTGGTGTTTCAAGGAGAGGTATGGATTTCCATCATAGTGGCAAACTATACTTTTTTTTTTTTTTTTTAGGAGTGTATCATTGATGAAGACTGTGAAGCAGGGAAATATTGCCAGTTCTCCACTTTTGAATACAAGTGTCAGCTCTGTAAAACCCAACATAAAGTAAGTCCTGAAGTGATATGTGATTTTATGTAGTCTTAAAAAACTTACTATGTAAATTCCTGTTGTTAATGTCAATAAATTAAAATAATTACCTAAGAAGATGCACAGCTTTGTGTATTAGTAGATGCGTAGCATTTTATTTTTTTCCCCTGCCTGTTATCACAACTAAGGTTACATTATTTGAATATGTGAACCTTAGGAAGCTGTAAATCCCTGTTTCTTGAGATAACAGAAGTGTTTTTGGCAATAGCTATGCTTTGGTTATCTTGTGTAGGTAACAGGTGCCTGAGAAGCTCAGGCTTCTTCTGTGGTAAAAAAAAACAATTTAAGAGCAATCAGCTGAAAACAGCCTTTATCAAGCTGTCCCTTTTCACCTACATTCTGCTGATGGCCTCTTGTGAAACAGTTGTTCTTCAAAGCATTTACAAGCCATTAAGTTGACATTGCTGTAAAATCCTGTAATCAATACAATTAAAATCTTTTCCTGAAATGATGTAAATTATTTAAATGCTTTAAATACTTAATAATTTCAGGAAGCTGTATTGACTTTAGTGGATTGAATGCGTGCTTAAATGGAAGTCCTGAATTATCAATCTTCTGTCATTAGGAAAGCTCACTCATACTTTAGAAAGTGTTAAAAGTGATCATTTTTCCTGTTAACATGGAGTCATTAAAAATCAATTGGGATGTAACTGAAACCAAAAGCCCTACTTCTCTATGCAGTGTTCAACAGAGCAGTTGTAGAAAAAAAGTAAAAATTTGGTCCTGGCTACATTCCTGTTGCACAGTGAGTTCAGTGAAGTGAACTGACTGTGAAGTGTGAAAGTGAAGGTGGCTGGATCAACTCCCTGACCTAGACTCCTCACAATCACAAGATATTTGTCTTTATAATTAGCAGTGTATTCCTACTTCTTACCCTGTGTTAAGTACCTCCTGTGGGATCCACTGGAAAAGAAATTGATTTTGTATGGCTTCCCAGACAGGGCTTTACACAGACAGAAAAAAGCTGTTAAAATTATGACCTACTAGGAATCTTTAAGATGACAATCAAACTACCTAAAAAAAACAAAACAAAATGTCACAGTGCTTTTGCTGGGTTGATTTATTAGGTGTGTGTATAGCTGAAACACAGGGACAGTTGTCATACAAAGTTATCCTCAGGTAGAGATTTGCACTTCCGATTTTCTGATTTTTTTTCAGAGATTTTTTTCTCTTGGTTACAAATGAAATCTGGTTCTTATTACAACTGAAAATTGGATTTTAAGATGTTTTTTGCTTTGCTCTTTGAAAGCAATCCATCTTAAATTGTAAAGTATGGACTGCATTTAACATTGGAAAAATCAGAAATGGTTTCCATTGATAATGTTTCATTTATTAATTTTCTCTCCTTGATTGCAAAAGTCTGGCCTGAAGTACACATTACACTGCAGGATGTCTGGCTGCTGACCAATTTTCATATAAATGCTAAAAAACTATTCAGATTTTGTAAGATTTTAATAATAGTATAGAAGGGGTGCCATTATTCTACTGTAGATGTTCCTGTCCAGTAAATACTTTGGTGTGTGCTGGAAGGTGAGAACCTAAGCAATTCTGTTTAAACAATGGAAATGTTACATTATTTAAACCACATTCATGCAGCTGTCTTCATGAGCAAGGTATAAATCCACGTTTAGCTGTCTATTGGTACAGGCAATTAGTGCTAGAGCGACAGTTGTCACATGCTTTTTCCATTCGCAAGCATTGCTCACGGGATGTTGAATGCTGTGGAGACCAGCTTTGCATTTGGGGTGAGTGCAAGAAAGCCACTTCAAAAGGAGAGAATGGCACCATTTGTGAGACCCAACAAGACTGCAACCCAGGAATGTGCTGTGCTTTTCAGAAAGGTACAGTGGTTTTGCTTTTTATCCTATTCATTTTATAATACAGGAGTGTTGATATTTAGCTCTTTTGCTCAGGTGAAGCAGATAGACCTCTATGGAATCAGTAGATCATTATGCCTTAGCCTGGGGCATGCACTGTGTTAACTTCATTATAAAAGCTTTAATAGAATTAGGAGTGAGAAACAGCCTGATAGGAGTGCACAACAACAAAAGAAAAGCACACTGCACATTAGAGAGAGGAACAGAACGAGTAGCACAAAAATATGATGTCTTAAAAGTATCATTTAAAAGAAGCAGAGGTCTATGTTAAATTTTCATTCAGCATAGTAAAAATAGAATTTAAAATGTATTAAATTAGTAGACCATCAGAGTCAGACTACAGATAGTCTTCATACCTGAGAGTTTTATATGAGACTTCTAAGGGTACTGCGCACTATGCAATACTGACTGGACAGACAAGTGGAACAATGTTCCAGATTATGCTGTCAGTCCACATGGGAACATGAAACTTGATTTACAAGGGAAAGGAAGGAGAGAAGAACAAGATACCAGACCTGACATCAATCCTAAATCCTGCCTGGTCAGAGTCCAGCTTGTTACTCTTTTCTACCCACTAGTTCTTCACAGCTTTTACTCTAGTTCACCATAATTTAGTAGTAACAGGATACAAGTCTAACCCTCTTTCCACTCCACATAGATACTTTTCTATATTGCTTTTTTTCTGGTTCTTGCTATGAGCAGCAGATGACTTCATACCTTCACCAATAGTTGGGGTGCCTCTCCCACAATCAGCTTGCTAGTGGATCAGGCTGGAAGGGCACTTCAGGATAATGAAGGAAAAAGCTCATTTCAAACACCAAATCTAAAGGCAAGTGGGTCTGTTCAGCTTTTCCTTGTTAATCCAGAGCATTACAGAGCAGACCTTCCAAGTTAAATTAGATTGGTTTCAGCAAGTTTTGTTGAGAGCAGTTGTGGTTTATTTTCCCCTTCATGAGATACCTTCTTAACACATCTATGTTTTGCTAAGCTTTACTAGAGATTTCTCTGTAAATTCTGATCCTGAAATGAGACAAAGACCACTTCTATAAATGCCTATTACTTTCCTCATGTAGGTCTTCAAACCTGCTCACGTTGCAAAGTTGAGTAAATCAGGAATACACATCCATTAGTGTCAGTAGTACTAGGCTTGGCTATTGTGAAGGTAATAATGGCTTTTGTAGTTCTAATTTCCTATGGAATTTGAACAAGCTGTCTTCATGATTATTATAAGACATTCACAGTAATTTGAATATAAGTTACTGCTTGGCTTGAAATGAAATTCAGTACAAACATGTAACTCAGGAAGGAACAACACAATAGGTAAGAAGATTGACTAAACTTAATGGAACACCATCATTAAAACTTATCAGAGCTGTCAATTAACAGCAAAGAATTTTTCTTCTTTACAGTTGCCTGTTTCAGCAGTGCTTCAGGTTTTCAGGTTAGGTGTGAGTGGAAGTTAGCCCTAACCTGAAGGCCTTTCTCCATCACTAAAACATTGCAAAAGGTTGTCCTAATACAGACTGGACTGTATCTACATTTTTTTTTATTTAAAAACTGTAGTAAGCTATGGAACATTCACTATTCAAGATAGAATCTGTTTTGGAATTAGGAGCCAGTGAATCATACACATTAGAAGTGTGTATATAATTTGTATGTATGCATATATTGATGACGCTCATTACAGAAAAATTCGGAGCTCCCCTCATTTTATTGTGCCATACCACAAAAAGCGAGGTGAATGAAGACCAGAAAAGGGAGATTTGAAAGGAACATCTGGAAGACCTGAATTCAAGATAGACACAAAGTTACTAGTATCAGGAAACCCAAACCCATGTGTTATTTTATATAATTCCTTATACAGGTTGAAATGACCCCTGTACAGAAAAGAAGGATGCCAAGCCCCTAATGCCAGACAGCTTTACTTACTATAGAATTCTTAAAACAAATTAAGTGGCTGAGTTGTAGGTTTTGTAACCTGGCTACTTTAGTCTGAACAATTGCATTTGAAACCTCTGAAAAAAAAAAAAAAGAATAATTCTGCAATAGAGATTTCTACATTCAGATTTTAAACAACAGTATGCATTGCAAAGGATTCACTGTAATGTCAGTAGTTGCCTTGGGTTTAGAATACTTTGAAATCTCCAGAGGAAGGAGTTGTATGGTACCACTGTATTGACGGTACTCTCTTTGTGATGAGGCAGGAGTGGATCTTACTCGTTAAGCATAAACTTAAAGTGTCTTACTCCCACCTAGTGGAGAGAACATTAAGTTATGGCTCCCTAATATGTAAGGGGACTTAAAAAAAAAAAAAAAAAAAAAAAAAAAACAAGCCCATCTTTTTACTTCTTGTATATAGACATACATAGTAGGTCATCTCAGTTTAGCAGACAGTTAATGACTTCTCATAAAATTAATCTACTCTGGCATGCAGAACTGCTATTTCCTGTGTGCACTCCATTACCTGAAGAAGGTGAACCTTGCCATGATCCTTCAAATAGACTTCTCAACCTGATCACCTGGGAACTGGAACCTGATGGAGTACTTGAGCAATGTCCATGCGCAAGTGGCTTGATCTGCCAACCTCACAGGTAAAGATCCAAACTGAGCAAGTAAACTGCTTGTATAGGTTTCTTTAAGATACAAAACTTGCAGATTCTTTCACACTGTTTTGATGGCTTTTCTCATCAGTAGCTTTGAAATTTTCTCAAACTTACTGCTTTGTCCCACACACATGTGCCTAATTGAGTTTGGCAAAGCCTTATTTCTAGTGTGAATGAAGTTTGTATCAGGCTGATACTGCTTTTTAATCAAAGTAGTAGTAACAGCTGTTTACAAGCATCATTCTGATTTCATTCTCCATTATACAGCTCTTGCCCACCAATTTTCTGTTAGATTGGGCTTCTGCTCAATGCTTTGCTTGCTTACATAACAGAAACATGCAGTAGGTATGAACAGGCATGTTTCTGTACTAATGATTAGCTTTACAGGTCATTTCTATCATAGCAAAAACAGACAACTTTGCTTATATTTTCCTTCAGTTTCAAACTAGCCTGAGAAGCCAGTTTCCCTACTTACGATTTGCTGTTCAGACTTAAAACATTTCATACTGTAACAGACCTTTTCAGCAATATTGTGAGTTTCATGGAATATTCAGCAGATTGACTCCATATTTTTCTGCTAGAAGCTAAAACATTTAATATATCATGGCTTTAATTGTTCTTTAAAAGGACAGTTATTTGCATTATTAACAGTTCCATTAGGAAAAAGTGAGATCACTTCAGTTTTGCACTAAAAGCATTATTGGAATACCTATGTGGTACCTGTGTAATAAACTCCCCAAGTTTGTTGCTCCACTGCTATTTTCATTGCTTTAACTTCTAATAAGACAGCAAAGCTGTGATAGAGATGTAAATTATACATAGATTAAAATTTCTCTCCTTCTGTGCCCAATTCTTTCTACTTCTAGCCACAAGAATTACCTGTTTAGGGTTATCACACACAGAAGTACCAGGCATATCAGTATGACTCACGTGGACAAGATAATGCTGCTTCTTTGAATTTACATGGTGAACTTGAAGATTCAGATAATGTGTTTATTAAAAGGAACAGCCTGTCTCTGCTTTAAATGACCCTTGACTGATTATTAGTAACTGATAAACACACTGAAAATATCAATTTATATCCTAGAGAATAAGAATAGTCTACCCAGATATGAAAGTCGTAAAACTTCTAGAAAGCAAAAAAAAAATCAAGAATTTGAAACATACATGAAATAAGCTTTAAGAACATCTTTAGTTCATTTACTCTTGGTTTCCAGTGAAAGAGACTGCAGCTTTAAGCAGCTGTTTGAGGGGTGCCTAGCATGACCAGTAGTCACCTTGCACTCTTAACAGAGACGCATGGCCCTGAACTGTCTCATGCAGTGCAAAGAAGCAGAGAGGGATCTGGGGGTTGTGGTTGACAGCAAGTTGAATATGAGCCAGCAGTGTGCCCTGGCAGCCAGGAAGGCCAACCGTACCCTGGGATGCATCAAGCACGGCATCACTAGTCAGTTGAGGGAGGTGATTGTCCCGCTCTACTCTGCACTGGTCCGGCCTCACCTCGAGTACTGTGTGCAGTTCTGGGCACCACAGTACAAGAAGGACATTAAACTGCTGGAGAGCGTCCAGAGGAGGGCGATGAAGATGGTGAAGGGCTGAAGGGGAAGACATATGAGGAGCGGCTGAGGTCACTGGGCCTGTTCAGCCTGGAGAAGAGGAGGCTGAGTGGGGACCTCATCGCAGTCTACAACTTCCTTGCGAGGGGGAGTGGAGAGGCAGGTGACCTATTCACTGTAAACACCAGTGATAGGACCCACGGGAATGGTGTTAAGCTGAGGCGGGGGAAGTTTAGGCTGGACATCAGGAAGAAGTTCTTCACCGAGAGGGTGGTCGCACACTGGAACAGGCTCCCCAGGGACATAGTCACTGCACCAAACCTGTCTGAATTTAAGAAGCGATTGGACTGTGCACTTAGTCACGTGGTCTAAACTTTGGGCAGACCTGTGCGGTGCCAGGAGTTGGACTAGATGATCCTTATGGGTCCCTTCCAACTCGGGATATTCTATGATTCTATGAGATGTATAGTGTTCTGTTCCCCTGCCAACAAGTATAAATCATTCTTGTTCCCTTTTAAGTTCCTACACTACATGTGGGATGTTTGTTTGCAGGTAACTGGAGACACTTTTCAAAAACAGCAAATACAGCTACTGCATTATCCTATTTAAAAACAAGTACATAATACGCAGTTTTCTCAACTTTCCAGTTCAATGACAAACACTGACTTTTTTGCATACCTTTTAAGCTACAGAATCTTAACTTGGTATTATGACTAACAGAAAGAACTAGTCAGGATTGCTTGTGGCAGAGGGGACAGATTGTGCTGAGGTCCACTGCCATCTGGTGTCCCAATATCAAACATGTTCTGCTATTAAGAATTTGGCTCCAACTGTATGTAGAAATCTAACTGTATATAGAAATCTCATTTTAACTCTCCAGCTGTCAAGCATGTAAGAATCAGATTATAAAATTGTCAGATCCACCACAGATGAACTTATGCACCTAGCATGCTTTCATGTGTGGAGAAAAAGAAAAATCTTATTAAGGAACTAACAAAAAGAACATGAAAAAATGTACTGTATGACCAGATATCTTTCTTTGTTCAACAGCCACGGTACTACATCTGTGTGTGAACTGTCCTCCAATGAAACCAGAAATAATGAGAAAGAAGATCCCTTAATCATGGATAAGATGCCATTTCTGAGTTTGATACCCAGAGATATCCTTTCTGATTACGAAGAGAGCAGCGTCATTCAGGAAGTACGTAAAGAATTAGAAAGTCTGGAGAACCAAGTGGGTTTGAAGTCTGAGCCTGACTCAGCTCATGACCCATTTTTGGGAGATGAGATATAAAGTCCAAACTCCAGTTTAGTTATTTCTAGAATTTTTTGTCTAGTGTCTTGCTTATATGAACCCTAAATACATACTGCTGGATAGAAGTGCAATAAACATCATCTTCATTAAGCATCCTTTTCTGTGCAAACCCGCATGTTCAAATTATTGTTGAATTAATTCCATCTTCGGATCAAACCTTCCAAAGACAAATAAGGTATCAGTGTTTCTTTTGGATTAGTACTTTTCCCTTGTACAGTAGAAATAAATATATCAGAACTTGTACTCATTAAAAGACACATAAACACATGTAATCTTAAGTTAATAGGAACTATACAAGCTACCTTTGAGTATTTCCTGCACATACATGTGGAATTATTTTTCTGGAACAAAAACAACCTATTTTATGCCATTTCAGTGATTTTTTTTTCTTTAGGAAATATGATAGGTGAAGCTGCAACATACAGATTTTACCTGCCACCGCCACACACATCTTGGGAGGAAGGATGGAAAGAAAGGCTGCTTACCTTTTTAGATGAATATACCTACATCTTTTCAGCTGTGTACAATGGAAGTCATCCATTCTGCAGTAAACTTCAGTATGACTGAAAAATGGTGTTCCATAGCTACCGAGTATCCCTTGAGTTTTGTACTTCCATAGGGAAGTATGATCCCACTGCATTAGAAAAAGTCTACATTTTTCCATATAAGTAACTAATGGTGTGTACTTATATGCACACAAGAACAAATCGCTTTCTGTATAGGAGCTTTCAACTTGACTGCTCAGGGCTTTATCTCTCAGGGGCAAAATCTATTATTTAAAATTGCAGAACAAACAGCTAAATGGGCTGAATACAAGGAATATAGATTCTCTGTTATACACTGAATATATAAATATCAATATATAGAAGAATAGCTCAGTTGTAGTTACAAGGCTATTCCTAAGCTAGAGCTAAATACAGTGCCACGTATGGCAGCTTTCTGCACTATGAACACACCTTCTTGCGTAAGATCAATTAAGGGTTCTGTAGACTACACTCTGTTATCACTTAGTCTTCTTGAGAGATAAAGGCAGCAAACAAACTGATTACTCTGAGCAGCGAGTCAACCTAAATTGTTTCTTGTTCACGTTCAGAGATTTATACTTCTCCCACTTGACTATCTACATTCAGAGAAGATTCTTAAAGTGGTTCATGCTTTTAATACACTTCATAGGTATTATAATCTGTGTGTAACAAAATATGAATATCATCATTACCATTTTAACAGGTCATTGATTTAAGAAATCAATATCAAGCTAAGAGCAAAGTCTGATCAATCAAACTCCCTGGCTCCCAGCTATCTCAGCCATTTGCTACGATGGCTTTTACACTGTTAATGATTTTTGGAGGTATAGATTTCACTATTATTGGACATGTTGAAGGATGTCATGAGGCTCCAGACAAATAATTTTTCATGGAGCTTCTTCCCAAATATCATCCCCTACTGCTTAAGTCTAATCTGAACAGCTGAGCATCAATAACTTAACAAAAAGAGTTGCAGACTGCACTACTAGCCTTCAGGTCTTTCACCACTTCAGGTCTGTGAAAGCTTTTCAATAAATTCCTTGAGTGGCAGAATTAATGTGAATAATTATCATTATGAACAAGAAGGTTATTTCATCAGAACAGCCTGGCTTTTAGTTTAAGGATTCTTTTCTACCACCAATTCTCACCCCAACACATACATGTGTTCTCTGACATGGTACAATGAATTTACCTTTCCTTCTATCCCAAGCAAAATTCCAGTGCTTTAGAGACAACCCTTCTATACAATCAGAAGGCGTTAAATTTCACTGTGATTTTCCTGTTAAAAAAAGTACTTAAGAAAGCAAGGAATGTCCATAAATACTACCCTATATATTATACTCCCTTCAAGTTTCCTGATATGCCTCAGTCCCTGAATTAATCAGAAATCAGATTAACTCTGCAGAAGTCTTACTAATTAGAAACTCAAGGTTTTTTTCTTTGTTTCTTTAAAATGCACAAAATCAAAACTATCAGAAATGTAAAGCTGATGCTGCAAAATATCTTCCCAGATAACCCAGAATATATTCCAATATGAATACATAGAAGAAGTGTACCACTGGAGAGGTAATCATTATAAGGATACCTCTCTGTCCTCTATCCAGCTTTCAATCAAGATTTACAGGGTTAATTTTTTTTTTTTTTAAAGTGTTTAGTAACTAAAGTTTCCTAAATGGGGCTAAAGATGAAGCAATTTTTTGGAATTCTTTAGTTAACACTACTTCTACCTCTTCCAGCAACTCTATGGATCCCTCAGCAACCTATACACACGTAAATGGCAGTTTAATGAAGCTATTCTACCTACTGGATGGTACTCACACCATGCTTCCTTCTGCTTCCATCTCATTTGTGTGGGACATGAAGTGGCACAGCTTAAACAGAAAAGGAAGAATGAGGGAATTCCTCTGTGCAGCAGTGCCTGGCTCTCAAGCTGCTGGATTCCTCAGGCTTTTTAGGTTACTGTGTATCAGCAAGCAGAAAACCAGAAGTTCGATTCTTCAGAATCCTTTTTTTTCCTCTCTGGAGCAAAACTTAGCTGCCAATCATATCCCAAGCCTAGCAGTTTTGCTGGTAAGGAATTCAATTCTGAAAAGAAAACAACTGAAGAAAAATGCAGTGCGAATATAAATCCAGAGGAACAGCAGACAAGGTTCAAAATAATTCCCATAATACTCTGTGTATATAATGTCCATATACACACAAATATACAAACAGGCTTACAATTCTGACATTGCCTTGGAAAAGTCTATTTCCATGAAATAACTCTGCCATTTTTGAAATAAAAACCACAGCATTTAATGAGTAAAATGCAACAGAATGAACAAATGTTTTATTGGCATGTTCATTGTTGTAAACAGCATCTGGCATGAAAAAGTTTACCAAAATCTTTTGATTGTTATAAATTAGGTGTTTTTTCAAAAACTAAAGAGAATTGTTCTCTATTGATCTTTATGGACCAAAGCAAAAAATT
This sequence comes from Cygnus atratus, assembly GCF_013377495.2. NCBI lineage: Eukaryota > Metazoa > Chordata > Aves > Anseriformes > Anatidae > Cygnus > Cygnus atratus. The sequence continues at coordinate 860,345 of NC_066366.1, forward strand.
GCTGTTCCTAGGCTTTGCAATGAAATCATGTTGACTGCATAAGTCTTTGCACCACAACCTGAACTACCAAGTTTATATGTTGAGGTGTTAGAGGTTGCCCACATATTTGACTACGAATAGCTATGGAATCAACTCCAGGAAAAAATAAAATGACTTTCAGCAGGTGGAGAAGATGTGAACTTGTAATAGTCTCAAAAACAAAATGTACAAAAAAGTAGCTGAACAAAACAAAACTTCATTAACAAGGGGAATACAACCCTAAAGTACCCAGCATTGCCAAACAAAAAGAATACAAATTTAAATAGGCAACTACACTTTCAAATGTACACAATGAATGTTGATATGTGAAAAGAAATACCATGGTAAATAGCTGAACTGCAGTTCTGTTAAATGGATAGGGCAAGTTTTATTTACACATTGGATGCAATATAATAGAGCTGCTCATCGGCTTCTGTAACCTGTTAAAAACCAAGTTTACCTTTCAACAGCATTTTGCAAAAATGAAGTAACCCCTGGCTGGCAGCTTTCTACAGACCTCTCAGACCACCTGTTTTATGGGAAAACATTCTCAAGACTTAGACTTGTAGCACTTCCATTACATTTTTAACCCTTTTTTGCTGCTTTTCCATAACCAATGTGTTAACATTTACTTCAGACTGTCTGATGAGGTAATGTGTGTATCAGTGAAACAAACAAAAGGATTCTTTCATGGCCTTTGCACAGCTTTTATTATTAAGCTATGAGTATCCTGTTTGAGGCTAGTTTCACTAGCTACTATGTGCACACTGTCCTCAAAAATTTCCACTCATTTCCCTCCCCACCCACTTTTTAGTTCTAATCTTTTATTTGCACATCCCTTTTAGCTTTACAGTACATTTGACTATAGTGCACAACATGATTCCAAGTCAAACAGTGACCCAACGGGGCACTGCGCTTCTGATTGGTAACACAGCCCAATCAGTGCTGGTGTCAGCGCTTTACACCTAATGAGTGTCCTGCCATAATGGCACTACACAGTAGTAGTGAACCTTCTTATTTTAGACAAAAAAAATTCCCCAGGGAAAATGCTATAGCAAGTATCAGTCTTGAGTCAAATCTTTATTTGGTGCTCCATCCAGATATATTTTTAGTGCTTTCTCTTTACGAGGAGAGTAGGTTACGCGGTGTCCAGTTTTCTGGAGCCTGCTGCTTTCTTTTTTCATCAGTTCATTTCTCTGTTCATCTGTTAATTCCATTAATTCTTCAGTTTTATCCCTAAAAATAAAAACACATGTTGAAAGCTATGTTAAATTTAATACAATGACAATTAGATTTCTGTATTTTCTCTCCTATTAGAGCAGCCTAGTAAAGTAACAAAACTAAGCATAATATTCCATGCAAATACTTTTCCTCTTCTCCATTGACTAATATCAATCCAAAACTGCTTTTCTAACAGCAACATTCAGTATTTTAACTGACAGCAGACTCAACAGAAAGCAGCAAGAAACAAGACTTTATTCAATCTAACTGATCACTCCTATTCTTTGTAAACAGCTACGATTGACTGTTCTTTATCCTGCCACAGCCCCAACAGCTAGAAGAAGCATGTCAGCCAGCCATTACTAGAAACTACCAGCTATTCTCCCAAACAATTTCCTTCATTAAGGCCAGTATGTTATCAACCAGCGTTTCCTCAAATTCACATTACAAGAAGTACTGTAGAAGGAACATGTTAATTACGTTCCACCCCCCACTCTCCAAGTCTATCAGAAATTACAATATTAAAGCTCTTAGTCCTCAAAAACTGCCACTGGGCTACTGCTGTCAGCTAATTAACATTTTTCATGTTAAAATTTTTAATCCTGGCATCCTCTTTTCCAAAAAAACCACACTAATTTCACAAACATACTCAGAACATAAATTTGTTGCTCCCTAATTCCTATCATAAGACTCTCAGACTCCAGTAGGGATATGTTTCTACTTTAAGAGATTAAATCCAAATACACACTCAAGCATAGCAACTATTTTTTGTATTCTGTATTATTTTCAATGATTTCGGAGAAGGAAGTGAGTAAAAGGGAACAGTGTTTGTTTTATTAAAACAGTTAATATCTAGTTTTGTAGGAAATTGAGATGCATACATATTCTGATTCAATGGTTTCAACCATCTACCACAAGCATTTTTCCTTCAAGAAAAAGGAAGAATATTTTTAAGCTTCTATTGATTACATCACCCCTCAAATCTTAAACAGATTTTTTGCGTTATTATACTGTAATAATACACATACCTATAAAATATTACTGCACCATCATCACAAATGTACAGAGGCCAGACATTCAATGTTGATACTTTAGGATTCCAGTCCAAATCCTGGTGAATCTCTAGTATGGAAATGTCACATGGAAACGTTCCTCTACCCTGAGAAGAAGCAATTATTTACTGAGTAAAATATACAGTCACACATTCATGCCAATAAAATGTTAAAAAAAATAATTAAATAAATACTTACCTTTGCAAACTCTATATTTTCCAAGGGTATTCCACTTATTTCACTCAGCTGTGAAGTGGAAAAAAATGATTGATTTATTATTCCAAAACAGTGTTAGCCACATCTACATAAAGTCAATAGACCTGCCAAATCTAGAAGTAGGTATTTTTCAAATTACAATGTCACACAAGTGACACTTGCTGTGACAGAGTTTCATCAAGTTTGTCTTTATATAGGGAGGTGACAAAAATTAAAATAGAAACAATAACATCCAAGTTCCAAGATACGAAGTGACCAGCTGCCTCACTTTAAACCTCTAGGTCCAGGAGCCTTTGTCAGTTTCCCTGTATCCAATGAAAGCTACTATGACCAAGTGGACCTGAGAGCAAGTGAATTCAAAATTTGTACGCCTAAATTCCATCTACATACACCTGCACTTCCTACCATGATATCCACCCACCCCTTACCCAACAAGCACTTTTAACCCTTACCCAACAAGCACCTTTAACTGCTCTCCTCCCTTGCAATTGTCCCTTGCATGCATCTCCCAGTGCACAAGGTGCACTCCTGTCTCCTCCTCCTACTGCCCTGTCCCAGCACCCTTCACAGGATCACACAGCTCTGCCTCGAGTGGCTGCAGTGATGTCCCCTTTGCTGAGCAGTTGCATGGTGCACACAGGCTCATCACTGTCTGGCCCTTAACTCAAGTGCAGGCCGCAGTCTTGTGCCCATGGCAATGCACACACTAAATTAGACAGATTTTTATCCTTGGCTTCTTAGTCCCCCAAAATTTGGAGATCTCCTTTCTAAGATTCTTGCCTCCACAAACTCTGCTGTCAAAACAGGTGTGTTTGTTCTCATCATTAAATCAATGAAAAAAGACTAAGCCAGTAAAATTTTCCATCTCCCCTTTGCTTAGGAAACTAGGCTAAATAAAAAAAAAATACTAACAAAACCTAGAAAAATTCCTGAAACACATTAGCCTTACTCTACTAACACAATTTGGATGAATGGAGAGAGCTGACTGAACATCTGTTACCACAGATGTGTCAAATTCAAATTACTGATGTGAGCAAAAGTTAGCAGCATTCCTTCCAAGAGGCTTTAAAGTTGCTCCCTGCAAGAAAGGAAAAGCCAACTCTCTCTCCTGCTAAAAATGAAGACACAAGCTGAATGATGTTCCTTTTCCCAGTATATATACAAACCCCTATCTTATAAATGATGAATAGGATTTCTGCTGTCATCACCATCCACAGTGGGTTTCTTTCATCTTGGTATCACTACATATAAACAAACATTTCTAAGAAGTCTGCAACAAACTAGACTAATAAGAATTCTCAATGAGATACTCTGCGAGCATGGCAGATCTGCTTGCCTATTAGAAGGTTCTGATCTTAAGAGAAAAAAGCATACTAAACCCATATTTATTTCTAATTCAAATACAGTTCAATTTACCTGCTACAATTACACTGTCCCTGAACAACAGCTCAAATTCAAATATGATGAGGCACAAAGGTTTAGTATTTTGGAATAATTTTGGAATAGCTTGAAAAAAACAGGATGACAATAGCTTGATTTTTCTTTCATGTGTTTTTCAAGGATGAGACAGAGGTTGAGTTCAATATTATGCTCCCTGAAGTTCAAGGTATGACCTTTTTTGCATGCATTCACCTGAATACTCTGCCATTACATGAAACTAAGTAGTAAAGGTGCTGATTCATATATTTTTGGTGATAGAAATGGACATATTCTCAGTTCCTGCAAAAAAAAATACAATCACCAAGGAACAAGTTTATGTAGCTATGATACTTCTGTGCTTCCCAACAGAAGACATCAAAAAGGCTTTCAAGAATCACAAGAAACTTGCATCGTGTTATATGTTTTACCTTCTCTTTTAATTCCTCAACACTGCTGCTTTCTAGCACGACTTCCTGGAAACAATCTAGTTTCATCTCTGATGGTCTCCATCGTCTTGATAAAACTGCAAGCTGTGACATGGATTTCATCTTTTCTACTCCTAAGAAAGAGAAAGAAATTTATTATATTAACATCACAAAATAGCTTATTTAACATTAGGGGTTATCCATAGTATAAGCATACTCAAATATGGAAGACTGCACTACATATACACATATGAACTGTCTATTAAATATTAAGTAACCCAGCCAAGTATGTTGAAAGAAGCCTACCAAAAAAGAGGTGGGAGAGAACTGGGAGGAAAGACCAGGAATTCATTATACTCTTCATTGTTATCTCCTCATTTCAAAGAATTTTTCATAGGCAACATCTCTTATGAGTAATGCCATTTATTCCTCTTCAGGATGCACTCTTCTATCGCACCCACCTTTGTTACACTGAAAATAGCTAACCATCAACCAGAGGCTAACCTCCAGCCCTTGCATTTGCATGACTTTCCTCTGAAATCTGGTATTTATTCAAGTGCTTCACTTTCTTTACCAAAATAAAGCTTTCCACATTTCACTTCTAGATTATACAAATTACAGAATACAGTGGGATACAGCTGAATTTTCTACAACTAGATCAAAGTAGCATGATTTTTGGAAAGCCTTAGTTACACAAAATATTACAGAATACTTGGAAGCCCTGTAGTCTATAAAATAGTATTAACTATAATATTCTGTAAACTAGGCAAGCTGCACTAGGCTAAGAAGTAGTTACCTCAAGACCCAACTCACCACACAAACAGCAGAACAATTAACCTAAAACTAATTAAAAAAATTTAAACTCAAATTTTAATTCAGGTGTGAGCTGATAGATATTTCCCTAGGAATAAACTACAGGACAGCTGAACCTCCCACGTTCATTTCAATTTCTTATACTTGTTTTGACACAATTTTCTTAAATATGTAGAATACCATGACTGACTACAGCTGTACAAAAGAGCTTACGGCACTGGAATAACTTTAGACTTCCTTAAGGCAGGTATGCTTGTGAAAGTTTCTGAGCAAATGGAATCCACATTCCACATCTATCCATCAACAGACATGTAAAAGGGAAAACAGGTTGGCCTATCTTTTTCCCCTTAAATTACGCTTTTGCATACAGAATCCAAAATTTAAGGGTATATACAAAGGTAACTTAGATGCTGTATTTTCAGTAATATTTAAGCGAATGTTTTAAATTTTAGAGAGAAGATTTTTTTAAGTCCAAAATTATTTTGATGAGTGAGGTCTATTCAAAAAGTTAGCGTTTTATAACAAAAGATGTGTTTTCTTTCCACTTCTGTCTGAAAACTAAATTACTGAACAATTGTGCTGCCTTAAAGAAGTTATATACATACATGCCCACATATTTACGAATGTCACCAATACTAGTTCAAAAATTAAATACAAATAAAAGCATAAGGTATAGGCACACATACAGCTACTTTTAAGTACAATGAAAACACAAAACTGCATACTGTGTTACAGTACGTCCACAAGTTTCCAAACAACTACATAAAATAATGCTGTTAGACCTTTAGTATATCACAGCCACAGGAAAACTACACTTGCACAGTCCCCCACAACTTCATGCAAAGCTTTTATTTTGAATTCTTTTGCTTCTTCTCTTTTTTTTCTAATGAAATGTTATTACAATTTCAGTATTATTAGACTTAAAAATATAGAGAAAGGGAAGCATATTTTCCAATATTCTCTAAATAAAAAAAATCTCTAACATGATCTTTACTTTTCTCTTCATAGTATATCATTATTACCATCAAGTATTTCTAGGAAGACCTCCCAATTGCTTGAAATATTGATATCTTCTTCATAGATATGATAATCCAGAAACACAGTGCCTGGGTTCTTCCAGGTTTTCTTTCGTAGACGAAACCTGCAAATAAATGAAGGAGAAAACAGTCAATTTTTATCTGCTCATAACCGCTTAGCAGTGCCACAGAATGAAAAATTGAATTTTTTTTTTTTTTTTGACAGAACTGAAATACAACTCATTCATACAGAGTATGGGCTAAGTTTATCAGGTATGATTTTAACATTCTGAAATAATCCTGACAACAAGGTATCATCATTGGCTGGTAGTGCTGCATCAACCAAAGAAAACAAGCCTGTGTATGCTTGTTCAGTGTGAGAAATATAAAAGGACCACCTGGAAGAAGATAACAGTTTCTCATACAGTATAAGCAGAATATTCTCAAAGGCTTCCAACAGTTATCCCTGCCTTTTTTTTTTTTTGGATGTGATTGTGGAAGAAGTGGAGAGGAGGAGGATAAGAGCACTGGTATCTGGTTTATGTACTTAGTTCTACTACACCAATACAGTCAGAAGATAAAATAAATAAGCTTTGAATATTGGTAAATAATGACATGAACAACTAAAATGAGATTAAACATAAAGTAAAAAATTAATTGTAATGGTTTTCCTGCACAGAAGTGGTCAAATTTTGTCATGTGCCCTGTAATTATAGGGCATTAGACAACATAACCCTAGCATGGCAGACAAAAATCCTTTGGCCAAGTCATGGCGCGGTAAGGAGAAATACCTGGTCCACATCTAGGTTTCTATTTGTTATCTCAGCAGGAAAGGACCACTTTGTCATCCAGGGTTTCACTGCAGCCTGACTTCAGGTATATGTGAAGGCCCCACCAGCTTGCTTACCAGATCCTACTGTTTTTACAAGTTTTTCTTAATTCCAATTAATACAGCGTGTCAGGTAATCCACAGTACATGCCACATAACTTGAAATTGACAGCAAGGAGTATGTGGAATCAAGACCTCAAAATGAGTTCAGCCTTGATAAGATAACTGATACCCTTTATGGATAAAGGAGTGGAAAGATGGTACTGGATAAGTACCGTAATCAAACCCTACGATAATGCACTAAGACAGTTTTGCTGCAGTGATTTACACTCGACCTGCATCTGGAGTCAAGAATGCTTTTTTGTGAACTGATTTACTTATTGCTATTCTTTCTGAAGAAAATCATTCTTACAGAGAACAGAACAACTCAGATCTAAACCTGTAATTAAGTTGTACACAGGCATTTCTACATAGATAGTATTCCCTCTATAATTCTACATGAGATGAAAGCCAGAAATTGCTAAATTGATGCTTGCAATTCACAGATCCAAATACCACACTAACTTATTTCTGCTCCATTCCTAATCTCCTCTCTCTCTCACAGGAGAGGAAATAGACTTTAAAGTTGTATTTAATCAATTAACTTCAACCCTGACTGCAGTCTCTTTACCTGTCAGTCGTTAAGTCCAGGCCACACTGTTCTCGAAGCTGAGGAAGCAGCTCCTCTTTTGACTGTCGGACAGTCATTCCTTTAGCAAAAACCGCATCTAGAAGAAACTTGCATGGCTGTAAACAAATAGAAAATGATTAAAGAATTTATTAGAAGGGGAAAAAAATACGTAAATTTGCCTTCTGATCATGTTTTGAGACCAGTCCCATTTACCTAGCTAAATGATCATTACAATGCCTTTTTGTAAACAAGGTAGTCTGATTAAAATTAGGATTAAAATTGGGATCAAACTGTGTATAAACCATGTTTTGACAGTCAAAATCTGAATGCAAGCCACTGCAGAAATAGTGTCTGGTCTCTGAATTACTAATTGCTACTATTATATTAACATTTTAAACGATTTGAAAAGAGCTTTTAAAATTTCAAATAAGCTTTTAAAATAAACTACATAGTAACAAATATGCCACTTTCTTGGGTTTCGTTGGTAACATAGACCAGAACACCATGATTAGAAATAATTTTTAAATTATTCTTATTGCCTGCTATTACTAGTACAGCTTCAGTCTCTTATGATTCATTAATATATAATTTTCAGTTTTATCCAAAATGTAAAATCAGAATTTAAGGGCAGAATAAGTCAACTTTTAAAGACTGCATTCTGTATAGTGAAATCAACTTCTATACTTTTCATGTCCCAAAAGATGCTACAAGCAAGCGAGCTGCATTATGACAAGAGAGGCAATATTGTTTCCAGCACTCCTTCAGGACTGTCTTATGCAGAAACTAGTAGTATCTAGCTAACCTACCCAATAAGCGTTGCCTGCCCACCATGATTGTAACAAGTTATATTTGTACTTTATTATTGAAAACTGCAAAAATAAACAAAGACAGTTTTTTTTATTCGGAAAGAATAACACATGATTTTCATAAGTTTAATGAAAAAGTTATTTTCATTTGTCCTCTATATACATTATAGAAATAAAAACATCTGAGAAGTATACTATAGATCACATTCCAGCTGCATACATTGAGTAACATGAACAAAAATAGCCTCTAATTCCCTTACTTAATCAAGAAAAAATTACAGTTAAGTACAGAGAAAAGAGGGTTCTTTTTTTTTTTTCTCTCCAAGATTTCAGAGAAAATCTTGGCTAAGGCACTTAATAAAACTTTCATGAATCGCTATTCATCTTGGAACAATCAACGCCTTACCTCTGGTTCATTTACCAAAAGCTGATAGACTTTGACTCTGTATTCACCTTTCTTAAGGGCTCTTCCAAGTCTAATAGTTATCTATAAAGAGGAAAGAGTATCTGTTAGTAACTACAAACAAAATCACATTTTGTATCGCTATCAAGACAAACGTAGTGATTTAACCTAGCAAGTAATTAAAAGTTGTAAATTAAGTTCTTTGATTTGGAATATTGTACCGATGTATTTTTAATTATTCAAAATAACTTCTGAATAACCTTATTGTCATCAGAAAACGATGAAAGGGTCTCATTGAGCCGAACACTCTCAAACTCTTGATTGCTGGCATAGACTCTAAAGACTTTGAAGTGAGAGGATGGTACTCCAACAAAGGGCTCCAAATGTTGCTTGAAGGCAGACAGTGTAATTCTTTTATCAACGTGTACCATCAACCCTAAGTAAAAATGAAGATGAAAATGGCATAAAACACTGAGATACAAAAAAAATGCATTCTAGAACATGACTTCCATATACTCAGTCATTACTTGCAGCAAAACAGTACAGAGAAGTTGAAATTCTAGTTAATGGCCACATTTACATTTCATCTGATGAAGGTTTTACTGTAACCCTTACAAGCTTTGCTGTATTTCACATGTTCATGGGCTGATAGTCTTGAAAGAACTAAGCAGTCCCAAAACTGCCATGTTTTGCAATCAGTGGAGTACTGAATGAAGAATACATTACTTTGCTTCACTAAGACTACAGTCAATCACACTGAGCATTTGCAGATAATTCCCTACAGGCTTCCACTGGCTTGAGAGAGAGACAGAATCAGCACATCTAACTCAGCACATCTGAGATAGGGCTGGCTAGGCACAAGCCACAGATTCTTGTTTTCAGGATTAAAAAGTTTGGTTCTCTCTGTTCTGGAAGGCCATGTGGTACCACAAGGGAAGCTCAAGTTTACATTAAGGAAGTTTTTCACTGAGTGATTTTTTATTAATGTATAGAAAAAACATTCTGGTTATGTGAAATTTTGAAACAAACTGATTTATCTTTAGAAAATGTGTCTTACTATTTGCAATGTAGACTTCACCACAAACCACACTATGATCACTGGGAATTAGAAATACAGTATGACAGCTTGCTATATGAACAATTAACTAAATTATAAACCTGTTCATATTTAAGTAGCTCAAGATTAGCCACAAAGAAAAGTCCTTCCATCAGACATCTTGTTCAAACTCTTTAAGTAGTTGCTATCAAATCTCTCTCAATGTGACTTGAAAAATGAAAATGTTTCTTTACAAAGAAAATAACGAAAAGATTCCTTATCTATTGTTACATCAGGATTTCTGGATCGAGAAGAAAACCTTTGCCTTTCAAAATATTTATCTTGTATCCTGTTGTTCTTTAATTATTCTTATGTTAATTATAAATCATACATAGCTACTGAGCATTGTTTTAAAATTTTATCTTTTTAATGAAAATTAAAGTACTTAGGGTCTTACACTGAACTTATACTATCACTGTCACGATTTGCCATAGGCTTCATTGTACCTATTGGGGCTCAATCAATGTAAAAGCAACAGTCTACTGAATTACATGATCAATATCAAGTATATCAGTATCGATTATATTTGAATTCTCAGTTTTGAGTTTTCAGTTTTTTAAATCTAAACAGAATTACTGCTCTGTGTACCACAGCAATTAACTTGATTCTGGAACAGGCAAATCACCCCCAGAAAATGCAATTATTTTTCCTCTCACTAGAAGACAACTTAGCTTGTTCTTCAGAAGATACCTTCCATAGAAGGGAACAGATGTATCTTAGATAGATGCAACTTTAATTCGTAAGAACAAAAAGACATGCAGTTTAAGTACAAATCACTGACTGAAAGACAAAAATTAAGCTAGGTTTTAACTATGACACATTTCATCCTTGCACTTTCATTAAAGTTAATTTTACATACAAAAATCAAACTTTTCAAAGCTTTCATTACTTTTTAACAGAGCATATGAATTAAAGTAATCTAGACTTTACTATCATTTAAGGCACTTAATAATAAAAAATACATACATTTTTGCCCTTCTCCTGAACCTTCATCTGCAGTGTAGGGTTCTGACTTAAAGTACATATATTGTGCTTCTCCTCTACTCTTGCCACTTTCATCGTATTCACTGTCTGTTCCGGAATCTTCTTCTGCTGTGTCCCAGGTTTCTTTCTTCCCCTGATTTGCTTTTGATCTCCTACTACTTGTGATACTATGAGAATCAAGTCCATTAGCCAAGGGAATTGGGGCATTGTCCACATTGCATAAAGTATCACTACTATGACTAGAGCTAAGGATATCACTGTCTACTGAACTTGTACTCCTATCATTATTTACATCCGAATCTGACCGTTCCTCAGACTGGAGATTTTCTGGATCAGAAATCTGAATTTGGTTTTCAAGTTCTCTGTTTTCTGCTGATGAGTCTATTTCATTTGAAGGTGATTCAATATTTTCAAAATCACTGGCTTCTGTGCTTTTGCTGCTGTCTCCATTATCACCTTCCTGCTGCTGCTGCAGGGACAAACTTTTAAGCTTTTCAGTGCTTTCTTCCAGAATCGCTTCTACAGATTTCATGTTGCCTACAGGTCCTTTTACTCTTTCAGAGGCTTCATCCACGTTGCCTGAATCTCCACTAGGCTTCTGATAAACTGATCGTCTAAACTGAGATCCAGGAGACTGCTCTGGTAATGAAACATATAGTCTGATTGTATTTGCATGACGATCCAAAAGTTTCCATAAATGAGAATCTGTATATGCCACATGATGATCTAATGACTCCGAGCTTTCAATAAATACCTGAACATAAAATAGCAGTGTTTTTATCATGTAGTACTACATTAAAAGCTACAAAAGCAAACAGATAGGATTGAGCGCACATTAGAAATAATGTCAACAAGCAACATCATCTTTTAGCAACCATTTTAAAATAGATTTTTAGAGACAGAAACTAAGAAGTCCATAGCTTAATAAGTTTTCCTTACTTTCATGGTCACATTAAGATTGGAGTGACTTGTAACCAAACTGACCAGCTGCAATAAGCACTATTTGGAAACTGAAGCTTTATGTTTAGAAGTGTACTCGGGTATCACTTCAATGTACACCCTTCATTTGTACAGTAACACTAATTACAATAGTATTGACACCACCAACTACAGGTAGTCTTTATTTTTCTAGTATAGCATCATAAAAAAGAAATATTTAAATGCATACATGGGTAAACAACAAGGCAATTTAGAAAACAAGTGATCAAATTTCTCTTTTTCCTTTCCAAAGACCACCATGGAAAATGAAAAGTTTTGAACTAACTGAATAACAAGTCAATGACACTGTTTTGTTGAATTATAAACTAAGGTCTTCACTAATTTTTGCTCATCCAGGATACTGTGATCTTCAGCCTCAATTTCAAACCCAAATGATATTCAAAACTGCTAGATGTGCTATTGCTACTATAGTGAAGAGACCAACGCTACAGATGCCATTTAATTACAAATATTATTTAAGCACTAAGTTACTCTTTTTCTGAATGCAACCCCTCAATACGCTGTAACTTTTGGTTAGCCCTGAAGTTGTCTGGCAGTTGGATTAGATCTTGAAGGTCCCTTCCAACTGAAGGATTCTATTATACAACTATAATCGGAAGCATTTACTCAAAATGTTTTTAGAAAGTATAGATTTGGCTATGGGGATTTACACAGTAAAAGTTACTGAATTTAAGATGAAGACCCACCAAAAACTTGCTCTTAGCTTTGAAATTTCCCTATTAAAAACTAACTCTGAGAGCAGGCATAGCTGTTGAGAATGTTTAAAACCAATTTGGGTTTCATAGTAATATGCCAACCCTTTTGTCCTAAGAGTTGACTTTTAAATCTCCATTGTAAAGTTTTTAGCTATCACTTTAGCCACAGAGTATCACGCAGATTTCTGATTTTGAACATGTGCTACCTTGTTATGTACACTAGGTTTTACATACAGCCTACAGAATTCATTGGCATCACAGTATTTGCTAGTTATCAAAAAAAAAAAATACAGTACTTTGTACTTCAGAGGAAAGTAAAAAGTGACTTTTCCTTAAAACTCCATACAGACATTCCTACCTGTTACAACACAACAGTGAAGTCTATAAATACATGAACAGTTTAAAAACTGGAGCACCTACCTTGTTGCTTCTAAAAAAGCCTTCAGCTTTCAGTGTTTTGCTGGAAACATTCAGAAGACGCAAGTCATTGTAGCAACGTTCTAATACTACCCGCATTGTTTCAGCAGGCAGGTGTGTAGCCTAAAATAAGACATTCAGTGTAAGGTAATGTGCATTATTATATGTGTTCCAGTATTTGAAGATTAATCATATGGAAAGGAGAAGGTTTGTTTATTGACTTTAGACTTGTAAAGACCAGGAAGGGGTGTGTGTGTGAGGGGGTGGAAATACATCCCAATATCCTGAACCTGTTCAGTCCCAGTTCCTTTCCTCCATCCTTTGACACATAGTGTGTTAGTTTTGCCATAAGATCAGAGGACTAAAATGGCTCAGAGAACTAGCATAATGTGAGTGACTAGTAATAAAAGGAAGCAGTCCCATTCTTTAGGGTATAAACCCAGTTTTGTGCACTGTTCGCTTAACACTTAGCCAGCTTGAATTCAAAGACAGAAACTACATTTCATAATGAATATTATGAAGTTATACCCACCACTGAACAAACTTACACAGAACCGATTAAGTAAAATGGTTGCCTTCTTCCTGTTCAATGGAAGCAGCATTGGCCTAAGACGGATTCCATAGCCTACAACCATCTAAAAATAATTCTACATCTGAAGTAGCTGCTGGGATGAAGAGGAGGGCTTGTGGGGAGACTGAACAGCTTTAGATGTCAGATTTAATTACTGAAACCAATAGGGAAAATTGCATGTTGTTTCAGTTATATGGTAACAATTCACTATTTCTGCTGCTGATTGCATAAATCAGGGAGGTGATTGAACTTACTAATCCAAATGAATATCAAACTTCACTCTTTAGCTTCTCCAAAAAGCAAATTATCTGGTAAATTAGTAAGAAACAGGGCCAGGCAGTGGCTAAGCTTGTGCAAAAGCCAGGGTAGAACTATGGACAGAAGAAGCAGATTGCTTCTTTTGGCAGACAGGCTCAACTGTAACTAACCAAACCCTGTGACATGATACATAGCATAAATGAGCTGTAAAGGGTGCAAGATCTCATTTTATATACATATGAGATTTTCAGTCAGAATGATTTAAAATTCTGCAATGAAATTCCCAAACAATTGTAAATTACCTTTGAAATTAGCTGTTTAAATTCTGAAACGGTTTGATTCAAATATGCTCGTACACTTATTGGAGGAGCAACAGATTCAGTCCTTAGGTCAACTACATGAACCTTTACCATGACCTCTGTAGGGAAGAGAGGAAAAGCAAACCCACAGACATATGAAGAAAATTCAGAAGGCAAAGAAAACATACGTATAGTTTTCTGATACACTGGCTAGGGGGTTTCATTAAATACATACAAATAGTAAAGAATTTGAAAAGGGGTCCAATTTCAGAAGTTTATTTTCAGATCAACTTTAATACCAGAAGCAAAAGTGTTCCAAAGTTTGACACAGTTTACCTTAGACCAACTTCAGTAAGAAACACGATAGCAACACAGCACAGTATGTGCTTTGAGTACTGTACTAAATTTTATGAAATCAAAGTTTTTCTTCTCTCACACATTACACAAGCTTTATTTTCACACCACCATGCAATATATAATTTTAGCCTATTTTTGTCTACATATAATTACATGACTTACCACCAGGTTTATAGCACTGGAAAACTTGGTCAGGTCTTCTTGTTTCCAATAGTAAGTCAAACATGTACGTTGATTTGACACCTCCAAGTAATAAACCCATTGGTGTATCCTCTTCTCCTTCATACGATCGTTCCAAGTAGTCATGGAACTCATCATATTTGACAAGACGACAGCAATCTAAAGGGACAGCCTCGTCTAAATCCATTAGCTAAACAAAAAAAATATAATTTAATAATGGCTTACTTGTGAACTTAGTTTTTCCTCAGCACGTGCACATCCAAGAATACTTTGAATCCATGAAGTTCAACTGTGTTTAGAACAAAACATGTACGTATACAGTATGTTACATACACACTATTTTAATTATATATACAGAAACTTGCATCAAAATCCAAAGAGGGAAATGTAAAAACGGGCTCCAGAAATACATTCATAGGTATCAGTTTGTCCTGGTTTCAGGTAGGACAGAGTTAATTTTCCTCCTAGTAGCTGGCAGGGTGCTATGTTTTGGATTAGAATGAGAAGAGCGCTGATAACATGCTGATGTTTTAATTGTTGTAGAGCAGTGCTTACACCAAGCCAAGGACTTTTCAGCTTCTCGCTCTGTCCTGCTAGCGAGCAGGCTAGGGATGCAGCAGGAGCTGGGAGGGGACAGACCCAGGACAGCTGACCCAAACCGGCCAAAGGGGTATTCCATACCATCTGACGTCATGCTGAACAATATATAGGGGTGGCTAGCCGGGGTGGAGGGGGGGCCGGCTGCTCGGGGATAGGCTGGGCATCGGTCAATGGGTGGTGAGCAATTGCATTGTGCATCACTTATTTCGTACACATTATTACTATTAATACTATTATTATTATTATTATTGTTATTGTTATTCTTTTCCCTGTCTTAATAAACTGTCTTTATCTCAACTCACAGGCTTCACTTTCCCGTTTCTCTCCCCCATCCCGGAGAGGGAGGGGGGAGGGTGAGCGAACGGCTGTGTGGTGTTTGGCTGCCAGCCGGGCTAAACCACAACACAGTTATACCAAAGAGCATCTTAGAGGGCTAATGAAGTCATGTGCACTATCTTCCACTCAAAATCCTTGGCTGCACTCTGAGCCAAAGATGCATAAGGCAAAAACTAAAGAGTACAGGTAGGGAAGCAAAAATACATGCCTTCAACTTCTACCTCCTTGTGGAAGGCAAAAATTAAGTGACACTTTGGTGCCAACTGGTGTTAATGTATTAGCTATGGAGGAAGTTTCTTGAAATTTCTCTTATTACAAACCCAATGCAAAATTGTTAGGGCAATACAAATGAACAGAATTCTCTCAACTTACTGAAGCTACAGAGAGTCTACCAGCAGCTCTTAATGTAATTTTACAATAAGGGTCATATTGCCTAACTCAAGTCAATAATTCCAACCCCTCTTCAAAAAGTAAAGACAAAACCCAAACCCACAAACACCCCCACAGCATTAAAAATTCAAAGACTGAAAATACAACAGCAGAAAATGTGTGTGAAAATATTACATCTAACAATTTTAATATTTTGTTATGCATACCTTGTAAGCTATTTCCACAGCTTCCTTCAGTGTCCTGTCCTTATGAACCTCTAATTTGTTCTCCATCATTATTTGTTTTGTAGGATGCATACAGAACAATTTAATCTATGAAACAAGACAGAGAAATTAGCTTTCAGCTGTAGGAGAGTTTCCTTTCAGCTGCAGATACAACTGCAGATAGGAAACATGAAAGGCACAGTAGATAGCACTAACGTATGCATGTGTGTATATATATATATAAACATATACATATATATTTTTGGCTATATGTGTATATATAATATTTAATATACATAAAATATATTTATATAATATATATATTAAATATATTTAACATATATTTAAAGATACATATATATATATATATCTACAAAAGTCTAACCTTTTGCAATCTGGGATATAATATCAATGATCAGAATACCTTTAAACTGCAGACAGAGTACAAATTAAAAATTAAAACACTCCCTCCAAAACAAAATGCACACAGGGACAATGAGTGTTAAATTCCTTTTTTACGTAACACACTAAGTTATTTTACAGATGTAGAAAACCTAACAGTCAATTGATTCTTAGGAAGACCAGCTGACAGACATGCTTGTATGTCTTAAGTGTCCTGTTCTTATCTAATCTGTGGTCAAAAAATCTTTTCCCTCTTTCTGTCAAAGAATTAGTTTAAATCAGTTTATGAAAAATTTCACAACACAAAGGGTCACAATATGAGAAGATCTAAGTACGAAACACTTTATGTAAAGAACTACATACTTTTGGGAATTTGGAATTTTTCATTTTGCTGAAATCAAGTGATCCCAGGCTAGAGTTTTTTTTTCTAGCAGGTCCCTCTACTCTGTACAAGCTTCCAATAGGTGTACATTTCATTTTAATACACATATATTTAACACAAAAGTCCTTGCACTGTAGTTACAATTTATAATTTATAGTAGAAACAATACATAGAAATTTATTGTTACATTATTCAGCAGAAATTCTAACCTTGCAAGTGTTGCGCTCAATTTCCCGTTGCCTCTTTTCTTGTTCTTCCAGTTCTCTCTCTTTCTGTACTAATTGTTTAATGTGGTCTGGATACTCATGTGCCTCAAGAAACTCTGTCACGAATAAAAAAAAAGGAAAAATTTCCACTGTAGGGTAACATCTTAGGAATTTTGGACATATTTAATTAACTTTTTTGGCTTATTCCTTCTTCACCTAAACTTCCCACTCAACCATGTCCTGTTCTCTTTTTCATGATTTAAATGGAACTGAAGTCAGCCCTTCCCCTTGGGGATTATAAGTCAGCGATAGCAGAAAATGTTATCGGCACAAGAAAATTAATATTCCAGTATCAGTAAGGGAAGTTTTACTGTTGTAAAGAAATACTTTAATAATGATGACTGCTCACAAGACTGCTTTTATAATAAAAGTCTGTTGTAGAAAGTGAAAGAGCTTAAAACCAGAATATTATCTGTATTGTGATAAAATATAGCAGTTAATACAGCTCAGTGTACTTCATGATAATTTGTTACATAAAAAAAGGACATGCAATACTTCACACTGAAAAAGAACAGTTGTCTCACAATCCTGGTGCCATGCTTATCACAAGCAACTTAGCAAACAAGTTTTCAAAATTAAAAAAAGGGTTTGGTGTATACAAGAAATCTGAAATAATGGATTTAGTTTTTTCATTTGCTTGTTAGGCAATTATCAATCTCAAAATGTATGGGAAAATCTATTTCCAAAGACAGCTCTTGACCCAAAGATTTTCTTTATTGGTATTTAAAAATAAATAAAACTTATTTTATCTTTACACAATTTGAAGCCACTCTTGTTCAGAATAAATATTGTTTCAATCACTTAAACACTGAAACAATTTTATTATTTTTCTTAATACTTACCACGTTATTAGTTGATATAGAGCTTTGTTTTAACAGTATCCTCCTTGTGCTAAATCCACTTAAAACTTATATAAAGTATCTACTTCAGATACTGCTACTTTAAAACTAAATATATTTTTAGAAGGCAGCAAAATTGAGTTTAGGGGATACTTAGCTTTTTTTCCCCTTCCTACTTCCTCAAAGAATATATCATGGTTCAACTTTATGGAGAAAACAGTAAAAGAGAAATATTCCTAACATGTCTCAAAGTACTCTGTCTTATGAAATAGATTTCTGCAAAAAATAGATGTGGTTTGTGTTTATTATGATGCTGGCATGAAATGACATATTTGCTCCAAGAGATTTAAAAATATACTGATACAGAAGCAGTTACAACTCTTGTTAGTTTTAGTTTTTCAATAGATTCAGCTTAAGCTTTGATTTTTAGTTTGTATTCAAAAAAAAAAAGTCATTAAAGCTAATTTCATTATCCTTGCACTTCTAAATTCTTTCCTTATTCTTGCTAGTAGTCACCCTCAGCATCGTGGTTCAATTCAAAATTTTATTAAAAAATGAATGGAAACAGAACCATTCATGTCCCCTTTAAAATATTTACAGCAGCAAAATAAGATTGAAAATAGCATTTTGTTTAAGATATTTTTTACTCCCTCCTCCACTGGACATAAAATTTTGCATATATATATATATATATGCAAATATATACAATGCAAATATATGCAAATAATATATATATATATATGCATGCACGAGTAGGTCATATGATCAATACGTCAAATGCTGGAATTCAACCTCAGCTCAAAACCAAAGCTCTATTATACCAAGCTTTCACTTACTACTGCAACATTTAGGTATGCTCAGATTTTAAATGAGAAACATGGATTTTTTAAGGAAAAATATTTTTTAAAAACATCCACAAAAGACAAACAAATTCTGAAAGATTATGGTTATTAGTATTATGAGCAATCTAACCCTACAAAATTAATCTAACCCTATTAAATTCATTATCTTGAAATTAGGCCTCCAAAGAGATATTCCACTTTTGAAACCAAATAGAGTTCTCATTTTCTGTTGGGACATACTTGAAAGAATAAACAGCCTGCCCACTACTATATGGGGATAGTCATCCTCTAAACCTTGGTGTACTAAATTAGAGCATAAAAATAAGTGGCATAGTTTAAAAAAAAAAGTGGCATAAAAAACATGAAATCCCAAATCTGTTTTTCACTGTGTAGTTTACAGTATTGTCCCTTGCCTCCTAACAAACAAAAAGTAAGGGCTGGTTATAAAATGTGAACCTGTCATTAGTTCTCATTTAAAATTTAAAAATTTAGAAAGTTCTCATTATTGACTCATTTAAAAGTCAATATTTTTATTCTATTATCAAGCACGCACTAGTACATTTCAGTGTAGTTTGTGTCACCCAGCATATTTCTCTTTCAAATCCACAATATAGAAAATACTAAAAAAATAAAAAATCAGAAAGTTTACTTTGTGATGGCCTCCTAATGATCACAAGGGCTAACTATTAAAAGAGTAATGAAAAGCGGTAATAGAAGGCTCCCTATATGAAAGCTACTTACCCTAAAAATACCGATACCATGACCCTCAAAAAAAATTAGGGAGATACTATGTTAACGAAAGTCCTATTCCTGAAGTAGAATCTTACTAGTTAAGAACCACAAAGCATACTTACTTGCATTTCTTGCTGGATCCTTCAGTCTATATATTAGCATGTACGCATTTGTGGAGCTGGTAAAGAAAAAAAAGTTACCTGAATTTATCAGATAGAAGGACAACATTCATTTCAAAAGCTGGTTTGGTCCCCCTGCCCACCCCGTAAAGAACTATGTTGTACATATCTTAGTAACATGCTAAGCAAAAACGATTTTCAAAAATAAACACCATGCTATTTTAATGATCTTTTATTCCATTCACTTCTATTTTTCAGCTACCATGTTAAGCACATGCATCTTGGCCAATCATTCAATTATGCTAAACACCAGAAAAGAATGCAATATTGCAGTACTAACCTGGCAAAAGCACTGGAATAATAGCCTCTGCTTCCAGAAGATCCACCATATGTTTTCTTAATATCTTCCTGAGTTATCTAACAGAAAATCAATTTATTATTTGAGAGACTTGCAATAATCAATATGCATTTATTCTCACTAGAAAAAATGTCATTACATACCAACCCAATATTATTATTATTATAATTATTTTTTTTTAATTATTTCAGATCTGCTTATTTGCTGAGTGAAAAAAATCCATTTCAAAGTGATCTGTCTCTTCATTTTACTATGAATTTAACAGATCTACGATTACACTTCTCTAAGCAAGGAAGAATTCTTAGCATATATATGAAAGCCAAATTCTAAATCCAGCAGTCTGTGTGTGACTAAAGACTTCTTTATAAATCATCCCTCCCTCAGCATCAACACTTTATGACATGTCATGACAATTCACCATAAAGCCTGGTAAGTTGGAGCCTATTTCTTAACAAAGTTTCTCTTACAATAGAGGGAGAACTACACTTAAATTGTCATGGAAAGAATATCCTACATTACACTACATACATTACACAGAGAAAACAAGGGAACACAGTAAAACTGAAGGAAATAAACAGGAGAGCAATCAAAGGTTGAAGACCAATTAACTGTTCCCCTTATATGGGCTAAATCAGGATAAATCAGGATACAAATGACCTAGTGTCTCAACTGAACCAGGCAGACTCAGCTGTAATACCATCCAGACACCTATTGTTACATTCTGGTTTTACTGCATGATTTCTGACTGAAATTGATCATGCCTCATACAAAAGGACTAAAATTAAACCTGACTTGCAACTATAGACCGCATAGAAGGGGCTACACTGAAAACTGGTGTCAGTGTAATTCACAGCTAGCAAATGACACTGGCATGCTGATACACGTTGCTACCTGCAAGTAGAAACTATTCTTTGACTTACACCACAATGCTAAAATTCAGGGGAGGTGTGGAAGAAAACTGAAAAGACTCCAACCTCAAAAAGATAGGGGCTAAAATCTGTAACCAGCACTGACAGTGGACGGAATCAGAACTGAAAGGGCAGGGAGAGAAAATGAAAAAGAGTAAATCCACCTAATACCCACCCCTCACTACAACATACAAAAACAACACAAAGAAAATCTACAAATCATTTAAGCTAATGAAACAACTGTTAAACACAAGTGAAAAATCATATGAAAAATACAAGCTCATTGGTTCATTTATGGGTACTTAGGGTAGCAAAATTGTTTTTACCTTGCTAACATGCTGATCATTAAAACTGTACCATTGGTCATCACTAAATGATTTTATACAGGCATAGTAATGGCCACCAGCAGCACTTCCAGAATGAACCATAACAGAAAAGAGCTCATACAGTAGAGAATTCTGAGGAGAAAAGAAAAAATTTTGATTAATATATTAAGAAAAGGTAACCAAATGATTTTACAAGAACTATTACATGAGCCCAAGTATATAAATAATTGTATATTAAAAAACTAATCTGTGTAACAGGAATATATTACTGCAATACAAACTTAAAATTCAAGCTACAATATGCTAAATACTATACAGGAGTATATAATAATAGAAATGAAGAGAAATTTCCCCTTTGTACGGTGGAGAGTGACAAGAAAGACCAAGTAACTTAAGTCACTGAAGCATGTTTTTTTTTTTTCCTGAGATACATTCCTTTTTTTCAAGAACCGGCTTAATGCATTAGTGTTATTTCTTTTCTGAACAAGCTCTGACTGCGAAGATATACAAGAACAGAAACATATACCAATTTATTTCATTTCCATACCCAGGAGGAAATAGCAGAATAACACAACAGGATATGAACTTGCATTAAGCATTACTGAAAATAATCCTCAGGCTAAAAAACAAACCCTGAAAATGCATACTACATATGTTTAAAAAAAAAAATCAGTAACACCAAAGAGGAACCACCAAAACAATTACCAATGCCTTTAAAGAAAAGTATCAGACTATTCCTAAATCATAGAACAGTAAGTTTTAGAGCAAGTACTCAGTTGAAGGATGAACATTTTCATTAGCATGGCAAGCAGACTCAGAACTATATTGGTTCATTCCAAATACACATGCATCTACTGTGTTTTTGTAATTCTTAGAATTTGTACGTTAGTTCTTTACCATATCGCTTGAAAGTTTTTAGTATTCTCTAAAAATTATCCAAAATTAGCTTTCTCATGCTAGATAGGTATTAAGCATATCTCCACGCAGGAAACAAAGTAATGACCAACTTGCCTGTAGCTACAAACTTCAGGCTTATTTACTACCATCTCTCTCTGCATTCTCCAGTGCTGCTTTTTGCCCCTTAATGTATAATGCAAAACAGTAACAGCTTTCAGTATTCACTCTATATTAACTTCCCTCACAACACACTGAATGTGCTGTCTGAAAACTGTTTTCATCAATGAAAAGATATGTATTAAGGACATACCACCATTGCTGTGTAGACATTAAAAAATGCTGAACAATACTGACTCAAATAGGTGTTACAAGAAATAAGTATTTTTAGATTACATAGAAGAAATACTTTAAATTATACTGCATCCATTAACATACCTTAACCCAAAAAGTTGGCAAGGTAACCGTTAAGCCTGTTTTGTCATGACAAGCAGTTAAACTTACTGCTAGTTGGCCAAAGTTGCTGTCAAAAGTAGGCCTTGACATTTGCATCAGATACATTACAATACTCTGTCCTTGTTCTAATCAAGCGACTATCAAGTAATTTTTTTTTTCAGCTAGCAGACAGTAGTCAGAACGCGCAAAAAACCCTCTCAAATGGTTTGAGGTACATGTAAAGAGGGACAGATGTACAGTTTAAAATGCAAGTCTTTCAGTATCAATGAAAATTAACAGTCATGGCCAATCAGCTTTCTAACAAGTCAGAATAAAAGCTATTGGCCAAATTTCCAATGTGTTCACTGAACGAGGGTACGTGAGGTATCCACTGTAGACATTAACATAAAACTTAAGATTCAAAGAATTTTCTACTGGCAAGAAAACTCAATTAAGTTTCTCTAAGATCTTCAGCAATTATGTCCCACAAAAAGATGACTGCTAACCCAGGCTGACTGGCAACCCGATTTCTTTATATTAACTATGGATGAGACTGTTTAACAGTTCCCTGGCCTCATCTGTATCATTTTGCAATCAGTTGCATGCTTTCCTTTGCCGTTGTGTCAATTTTTGACATTTGAATAAAAATGCAGGCTTCTCTTTTGTTAAGTAACAATTATTTATATTTATAATTATTTACATTTGTGGTGGACTGACTCCTTTCAGCAAGTAAGCAACCACCCAATCACACCCTCCTCTCCCTGAGTGGAATGTTGGAATTAACCAGAAGAGCAAAAGTGAGAGAACTTGTCAGTGAAGATGAAGAGAGTTTAGTAAGTGAAGGAAAAAAGAAGTGATGCAAAGGCATTCACTCACTGTCACCAGGTTGTCAGAAGATCACCAGCTTTAACTTACTGAGGATGACATTACATGGCATGGAATACAGCTCAGAATATTCTTCTCATCAATTTGGGTCACCTGTCCCAGCTGTGTGCCCCTCCCAGCCTCTTGCCCACCCCTAGCCATACTCATGGCAGGGGCAGAGCAAGAAACCAAGTCTTGTCACTGTACAAGCACTGTTCAACAAGAGCTAAAACACTGGTGTTTTCAGCTTTAGTAACAAATACAAAATTTGGCATCATACAGGCTGCTGCGAAGTTAACTCCACACCAACCAGACCCAGAACATTTTTTAAACATACCTTTTCACTGCCAACTTTAGAAATTCTTTCTGCTGCACTATTGCTTTCAAGGCATATTCCTTCATCAACTCCATCATCATTAGAAAAATCATTGCTCATCTGATCACTGTGACAACTGCCTTCATTTTCTGCTCCACTATCAGTGCAACTTTCAGTCTGAGGAGATTTCTTAAAAAAAAAAAAAGACAAACACTACTGTTATACAACATTTAAAGTTACATGGAACAAGAAATGAAAACGTTTGCAAAATGGCAAGCTTATATCAGATACTAGCCTATTCAATTTACAAAGTTGATTCAAATACTTGTAGGTCTAATATCAAATAATAAGTCCTATTATACCCTGTTGATCAGAACTGATTTGACCAGAAGTATTTTCATCCACAGTAAAAAGATGTCTTCCATTCCAACTCACTGGACAGGGTCAACGTATTACAGTAAGAATGATTAGTGTTCTATTAATCATTAATGTTTTATGGACTAACTTCAGCATTCAAAGGTTCAAAACATTTTCATTATCACTTGTAAGCAAGACAGATTCAAACACATATTTAAGTATGCTGCATGCTGGATTTGCAGGATGTGGAAAAGCCTAACAACTTGTGCTTTTAAATTTCTCGTGAAGATAAAAAAAATCAGAAATGACTTCTTTATGGGAAGCATGGAAATCCTGTATCAATTAGAGAACATGCTTCCTTTTCAAAAAGGAGGAAAATCCATATATATATTAAGACTTCAAATTAAAACACTATCACGGCTAAAAGAAATTTTATATAGATGTATGTTAAAATGGCTTTATTAGACTGACGGTTTGATTTCCTTAATAAGGAGCTTCAAGAAAGTTAAAGACTTTTCTCTGAAACTAAAAACTTTACCTCATCTTCGACATCAATGAAAATACTCATGTCTAACTCCTCAGGAAATGTCATACGATCATTGAGTTTAATTCTGTGCATAGTGGTGTAATCAAAGTCAAATCTCTTCAGCTGTAATGTCAGCAGATATGGAAAATGCAAGAACCGCAGGCCCTAAACAAAGTAAAGACAATTATTATTTTACTACCACTGTCAGGATCAGTATCTAGCAAAAGTAATTTTCCACAAATGATCTGGACAGTGCTTACCTTCCTTGCATCACATTTCTTCTTACACCGCTCACAAAAATACTGATTGGGGCCATCAAGAATCTCAGGCTGAATGAAAGCATGCAGTGCTTCTTCCTAATAAGGAAAAGATGTTACCTGATTTTTAAAAAAATGTTTACCGTGTAGGTATAAATCAGAATGTAAGTATGGTGATACAAACAAAAATTATTTCAGTCACTGAAAGCTACAAAACTTGAACGACAGATTTTGATACTTCCTTTAGACCCCTCAAAAACTGAATGAAGTATCATTACATGACATTATATTAGTGGTTTCACTGCTTACCACATATAGTAAGCTGTGCTTTAAAAAACGTTATTGAAGCTCTTCAAAGCTTAATTATTTTGGAGCTGTATAAATATCCATATGTTTTTCGATGGTTTTATCAGGAACATAATATTCCTCAGGTTTACTGATCTATATCTCTTCCAATTTTCTCCTAAGTAATCTTTACACCAAATTTAGTTTTGATTAGGATATTTCTTAATACAACTCCTATTCTAATGCATTTCACAATCTTCTATTCTTATTACTGATAGTTTTCTCAACAAAATCAGTGATAAAACTTTTATGCTGTGCATTCTATCACAATGTACAGCCCCCTAAAGTGTAAGACTACTTTTAGAGTAACTGTTACCTTCAAGACGTAATTGTCAGGTAGTCTCAGAGCTACTGAAGATTTCTAACATTCCTAACATACACACTTCAAAATATACCATAGGGGATGAAGCATTAGATTAGTACATTTTCATTTAATCTTTCAGTTTAATCTTTTTTGTAGGTCACAGAATCAAGAGAACACAGGTTGGAAGGAACTTCTAGACTATCTCCAGTTCTTAATGTTCGAACACTTAGGACAGTAACATGCCATAGCAAACAGTTCAAACTAATTATTGTGTGGCTAATGATAGGCACTTAGGATATAGTTTTCTCCATAGAGAGGCATTATAATATAGTCAGTGGTTCCACAGGTATCTTACTGCAAGCATTTGTTTAAAACCTGTGAACAGCTGGAGTAGAATCTTTATGAAATTCTACACAATGAATGAGTAACAATTAGGCAAAACTTATTGGAAAAAACTATAAACAAATTTCCATCTCAGATTTTCAGAGTTCATCTAGTTTTTCCATGTCCAAAGTATACACACAACTAAAAATACAAGACCTTGTTACCAACCTAAGTTAGATTCCTAAGACATATTTCTTTTTTTCAGTCATCTATTTTCAAATTACCCTTAATAGTTTTAGTTTGGCAATGACACTACACTGAAAGCAAGTTCATGCAGTTCTCATTGTAATTCTACTTGCATCCATTCTTACACCCTCAGTGGAAAAGCTAACAAAAGATGAACACTAACAACACTTAAAAGAGATGTATTTGCCATACCTCCAGACTACTGGTATTAACACTAGTTGTTTAGTGCTATAAAGCATTTCCGCTGCTTTCTAGTATCAATTTCAGCATGCCAGCTAGTTTCTCAATGCAACCACTCCTCTCAGCTGTTATCTGTCAATACTTTTATGGCTCAGAGTAAAAAAAAAAAAAAAAAAAAAAAAAAAAAAGAGCTTCTGTCTAATGCTTTTAAATTCAGGCATACCAGTAATGACAAAATCAATATGTGAATTGCTGTTCCTGTTTACCCACATATAATTAGAAGCTATATATTATGTCTGTATCTCTACTGATCTCCAAGAGACCACTTAAGGTTTTTTAAACCATGCCCTCTAACTCTGCAGTTACTGAAAAAAAATTATTAAATCTCGAGATACATACTGACAAGATCTCAATGCCTGAATGACATTATAGCTAAACAGTTTTATTATATGACATGAACTTGGGGAATAAAGAAACAAAAAAATCAAAATGCAGACCTTAAGAACATACTGAGTATTTTTAGAATTGCTCCATATTAGGAAATAAAACATAACATTATCCTTCCAAGAAGTTCTTCAGTGCTGCCATTTAAGAAGTAATACACGTATATTTATAGATAAATGCAACATTTCAGGTATCTACATTTTTCAGTAGTACACAATGTCGAACAGTGGGATAATACACTTTATGTGGCATTCTACAGATTAACCTTAAAGTTCATATATATCCATTCTCTCTTATAAGAAAGTAATGGAAAATCACTTACCTCTAACTAGAGTTCTTTGAAGGTAGTATCCTCCTTAGATCCCCTATCTTGGGTTGTGTCGCCTGCTGCAAGTTCCCTCAGGAGCTGACTAGCAAGGTCTAAAAAGTTTTATATTCCCTTCTATAAGCCCTATTAGCGCATGTGTCAAGTTTTTGATCTCTCACATATACCCTTCTACCTACACCTACTAAACCACCATCTATGGATCAATGGAGGATACTACCTTCAGAGAATTCCATTTAGAAACAGGCGATTTTTCCCTTCTCCAAAAGCAAGTATCCTCCATATCTCCCCACTGCTGAAGACTACAAAACTAAAAATTATATCTGCTATAAATAAGACAAATGCAGGGAGGAGAATCAACTGAATATAACCAAAGTAGGAATTAAAAAAAAAAGCTCAAAAACTGAAGCATCAGTACAAATTGCAACCATGTAACTCAGTAACAAGTCTTAGAAGTATTTTCCTCACCATAGAGTAAACCCAGTAATTGCTGATTTACAGGAGAAATATCAAATGCTACCGAAAGTAATCCGTATTTAAATTCTTGATTGTTCAAGTTTCCTTCATTTTTACAAATATACAAAGAACTTTTTTATGGCATTCTGCTAGAGACTTCTTCCCTAGTGAAGAAAACTTCAAGCTGAGACATGTACAATGTATTGTTAAATGCAGAATGCAATTATAAAGCAAGGTTTTCATTATTTTCTTTAATAGATCAGAAAAATCTCCACTGAATAAAAATTACAATAAAAATCTTGTTTTGGGAAATGTTTGTAGAAATGTGTTAAAATGTGAAAAGGGAAGCAATCTATACAAAAGGTCACAATCACTGGAATTGCAGCTCAAAACACAGCTTCGAATAGCTGGATATTTCTGGGTATGAAAAAATTTACTACAGTCCTAAAAAGAATTCAAAAGATTTCACTAACTTGAATTCTTTTGTGAGATAAATGTCCTTCATATCTTTACTGCTACTCAAGATTAGTATTTAAAGCACTAAGTATCTTGAACCTACGTTGCAGTTTAACCTAATTCTGATAATTCTTTTCTTAACAGAACACTGTTAAGAACTACAGACTTGTGCTTAAAAAAATGCCAACATGCTAAAAACAAAAGGCGAAAACACTGTCTATAATAAATAACCTCGGTAAGCCAATTATGCAACAAGTGATTGTTTAAAACAACCTTTACCCAAAGGCTTCAATTCATTCTTACTCTTTCCCACAACTCCACCAATATTACAGATATTTTAAGCCACACAGTGGAATTTCAGTTTGTAATGAGTTCTTTTCAGGGGCTAGGAAAAAATAAAAAGCTTTCTCAGATTTACTAATATATATGCTTGCCAACATCAGTAATGCTGGAGCAAAAGTGATCAAGAATATCAATATACAATAGGATTTATTCTTCATTATTAAATTGCTTGCTAAAAGCATATGGTATTTCAGATGTGAACTTTAAAAAGCACAGCAACAACGCTGCAAGTAAACTAAAAAATTCTAAGTCAATCTTCTTTTCCTCCACTAAGATTTTCAACAATGCTATTAAAATTTAGCAGATTTCTCAATAAAGAGAACAACCCAAAGAAAACTTAGTGATCTCAAAAATATCTCGGGCCAATGATGAAAATTTTATCTGGAAGAAAATAATTGATTACTGAAGCCCTAAGGCAATAAAGTTGCATTTCCCCTCCCCTTATACATGCACCAGTAGGACTCATTGAAGGGTAAAAGAAAAAACAAAACAAAAAATAAACCAAAAAGCCAAAAAAAATCTTCTAGAACTTGCTAGCTGGTTCACTGCACAAAGACGAACACCCCAAGATGGAGTATCTAGGATGATACTTACCATGTAACAAATTATACCACTGTCGCATTATGTATTCTATGTGTGTATGGATGCACTATTAGTCAGCATAATAGTACACACCACGCTAGCAAATGCCTGGTTGGAGCCATACGGGCGGATGACCAAAGGAATATCCAAGTAAGTGTCGATTCTCCAGCCTTCGTAGCCACATTCTAGACACCTTACATAGTCTTTCAGTTTGCCTTGATACAGCTGATTTATAAGATCGGCCTGAAACAGACAAATATTTAACAGTGCTTTAAACAACTGTTATAAACAACTTTAAACAACTGTTATATAATAATTTTATTATTATTTTAAGTCTTAACTGCATAGCTATGAAGTTAGAATTGTCACTTCCTAGCAGGACATCCATCTCTTGATTCTCTCCCCTATTCCCCTACCCCACCACTGCAGAAAACGTGTAAAAACAGCTTCTCAAAGCATGTTACATTAAGCTTCAAGGTATACTTTATGGACACATCTTAAGAATGACTAAAAAAACTACCAAAATTAAGTCTCTGTTTTTTAAAAAAGCAGGCCTGATCTTGCAGACATTTTTAACACTGATATTGCAATCTTTCCCTGCATCTCTGGAGGGAGGTGAGGAAAGCTAGAAGAGAGATTTGCCAATCTACAAATATGAAAGTTGGCCATATAACAACTTAGCTACTTATCAGAATGTAGAATGTGTTATGAATATACTGTCTTCTGTGTTAGAAGAGTGGGCTTGAGCTGCAAGAGCCCACAATATAGCTAAAAAATACTAATAGCAAGGAAGTTATCACAAAAGGGGTTACATAAGCACTTTCAGTGCTTCAAAT
This sequence comes from Cygnus atratus, assembly GCF_013377495.2. Classification (NCBI taxonomy): domain Eukaryota; kingdom Metazoa; phylum Chordata; class Aves; order Anseriformes; family Anatidae; genus Cygnus; species Cygnus atratus. The sequence goes on from NC_066366.1 coordinate 890,281, forward strand.
AAAGAATATCCAGAGTTCAGAATATTCCACTTTTAATTGAAGATGAAAATAGAAGTAACATTCAAAAATTTGTTTTAGTAGCATAGATATTATACAAACAAGAAAATTGGCAACTACTGTAGACTGCCAATAATCTTGTACTTAGAATTTAGAGTTCACATTTTTCACAATCATCCTTAAAAAAACACACCACTGAATGAGTGGAAAAGTTTTTATACAATTACCTGTTCTGTTTGCTTCCATTTCTGCTCCAAAGCATCAAACATGACTCTACAAAGCTCCTGTACATCATGTTGCTGCCATGCTGTTAGAAATTGAAATTTATTTTAAATCAAGAGAAGTTATTTACCCAATACTAACTGTAGTCTGAGAATGCTTCCTAAAGCTATCAATTTGTTTTCAAGTCTCTTCCAAGGTGTTTACAACATTAATCATTATTGGGACAGCATTCAATTCCACAAGCAGTTAGCTTTCAAATTAAACTGGAAAAAAATAGGCAACCAACTTGCTCCGTGTGTATAAACAAGAATTCTGTATATAACAATAAATAAGTATACGGAAGTGCTAACATACACCATTCTAAATTATAAAATAAAATGGTTCTGACTTATTTCATCGTGATTCTCCAGAATTCAGTAAGGTGTTTTCCCCCCACTCCCCATTAAGTGTAAGAACACTGGTTGTGTAATTACTCCATGGAAAAATTAACAGGTTATGGAGAAAAATTATATTATGTGCAAAAGAGTTTGATTTCATGGAATTCTCAATATAATTTTCTACTTCACTGGAATGCATGCATTTGACACTCATGATTCAAAACAGATGCAAGTTTCTCCTGAAGAGATACCTTTTTTTTTTTTTTTTAAGAAACAGTTAACATTTACAACTGCAATGACAGCTTAGTTACGAAACTAAGGTATTTTACATTAATGGCTTAAACCTCTCAGATATTTATTTAAAAACAAAACAAAATCACAACCAAGCAACAACTTAGGCCATTTTGCTTCCATCTGAAGTGGATTCTAATAACCATTTTTAATTATTTAGATATTTTTCCCCGTCAACAGCAGGTTAGGCCCCTAAAAGGCAATTACTGAAGTAAATCACACAAGTTTAATAGCTGCATATTACCCTCACTGCTATCCCATCCAAAACTCCGTGTAACATCTGTTGTTTCAATTGCTCTTTTTTTGCTGGTCTGCAGTAAAACAAACAGCCTTTGAAGCTGGTATGGGATACTTGTCACGGCATCCTCTTCAGATTCTTCGAATTCCCATCTATTCGCAACATTAGATATTTTAACAATTAACAATGACTTGAAAATATTACTCGAAAAGACATTTAAATCAGCACTTATTGCATTTCAAGAGGTCTGCCAGATTAGATGTCAACTGAAGCTCTGTTACTGGGAGAAAGTCAAAATAATTCTCCTTAAACAAAATTGCTTTCCATTTCTTCAGTGAATGACAATGCTATTCATTAAATGTACAAACGTAAAACAAACAAGTAAAATACTTTTGAAGCCATTCACTGCACAAATACAGACATGAACTCCAATTAGTATCACACTCCTCTTGAAGTTTGATCTTTTCAAGATGTAGAGAATTCTTTAAAAAGAATGTCTATGCCACACCAATAATATTCTAGTATTTCAGCAAAATCTGAAGGTGTTAAAAAGGTAACATACACTAGCTTATCCAGTTTGATATCAAGTATTAAAAGAAATCTTCCTCCTTTCCCCTCAGGATAACTTCTCTACTCACTTTCCTGCATTCTTGCATGTTATCCAAACCATTCTATCCACTTTGGAATCAAGGTTTGCTATTAACATTCAGAGGCATTTCAATATTCAAAAGAGAAGACGTTTAAAAGGTTTTTCTACCACAATGTATCAGGACAGATAGCATATACTATGATACTAAGATCTATTTTGATCATGTATACTCACTTATATAATGCATTTCTAAATTCAGGAGTCATGAAAAGTGTTTGTAAAAGGCTGTTCAAGTAGCAAGTCATTGCTTGATTTACTAGACCCACATAGCCTATAAATACAAAAAGAATGATATGGAAATAACATAAAAAGATGCCACATCACATAAAATATATTGACAATAAAACAATTGTGATTATGTTTACTCAAGAACTATATCCAGCTGATGTCATTTGTACTACAAAAATTGAGGCAATATTACAATCGCTTACTTCACTAAGCATTAAAAAGACAGTTTACCCAACAGAGATATTTTCTCTGAATTACACAAAGCTACTTTAATCATCACAAATCACATTTCACAATAATAAACAACATTTAATGTTGACTTCTCCACCAATGGAGACACAGATAACACTAAATAGTTTTAATAGTTAATTTAAGTATTTTACAAAAGTCTAGAATTTGTTAATAAAAATTTTGTAAAGCAGCTTGCTTATTGCCTAGCTGTAAACTACAAAATATCCTAGTTATAATGTAATTACAATTTGTATCAGTATTGGTTTGTATTAAAGCCTGAGAGCTATAAACCGAACATCTTGAGTGCCAATGCACATACATCTTTTTAAATCTTCAACAGTAACTAGAAAAGCTACTAAAAATTAGTGGGTTTTGTTAGCTGAAAAGGGAGATATCTGTATTAACCTTACTGTCATTTTAAGATTTTCTCCAAAGTATGTAACATTAATAACAGCTGATAAGCAAGCAACATATACTGAAGCACCATGTAATAAAGTAAATACACTTATTCATACACTGGAACTCTTAGTATTAAATACATCAGTTTCATATTAGTAATGAAAAGGCAGCTACTCCATGCAAAACAGAATTTTTCTGAAGAGGCTAACTTTGGAAGTGTATATTTTATTTATTACTCTGTACACAACTCATCTTCTTAGTTTTGTCACACACAAAAAGTTATGTGGCAGATAAACATTCCTATCTCAAAAAAATCTCGAGCAAGAATGAACTGGTGTAGTATGTCAGCTTTGTATCTGCTCAAAAAAGCTTAGTACCAGGAATTAGTCTTATTACTGAGCTACAACTTTACGGACACATAATAGCATACATGAAAATAAAAAGCAAACGCTAATGCATGTTGCAGGACTTGGATCAACAGCTCAGCAAATGGATTAAGAACACCTGCCTTGAACAGGAGGGTTGGACCAGGTGACCTCCAGAGGTCCCTTCCAACCTCACTATTCTAGTGCTTCCCCGGAAAAAAATTACGAGCCGAGTGCTTGTAGAGAAGACGGGTAAGAACATGAAGTAAGAATCTAGAATAGTATGAAATTTGACAGGGACGTTCCCAAACATTTCATGCGTGTTACGTTACAAGAATTTAGTATCTGTCAATCTTCATACACAACTGGGGAGTGCATATCTTGATAGCAAAACAGAGCTATGACTATGAAAAACATGAGATTCCAGCCAGCTTCTTTTACTCTCCCTTCTGGCAACCACTTAAACTGTGCAACATTTCCTTTAAGCCAACAGAGAGGGAAGGGCTGCAACACACAGACCATGGGAGGTGGCAGCAGCTGCTGGCTGGCTGGGCAGAGGCTGCTTTGTCCTCCCCTCTCTGCACAGCAAAGAGGGATCTCCCCTGGCACTGAGCTGCGCTCCCCTTTCCAGAGGGAGTCTCTGCTCACTGGCGAGGTGCCAGGCAGTGGACAGAAGAATCTCTTGGCAATCACAGTGGAAGCAGGGAAACCAGAACTGAGGGGCTGCAGGAGAAAGATTATAGCTAACACCTGAAGTGCAAAGATCTGGGAACAGCCCCTCTTATAAAATAGCATCAAGTACTCATTAAGCTGCAACTGCAAACACAGCTTGGGATGAATACTTTTTGGTAATACAGTCACAACTTCTCAGCCACGGACACAGCAGTGGATTAATACAGAAACGGAGGGTCCCTGACAGTTTGAATTGCACTGTCAATAGATATGGATGAGACAGAGCTCTTCTGCTTCCATAATGTAAGGATGTCATAGAAAATGTGATGGAAAATGCATCAGCATGGTGGTTCCCCCACCCCTCCCCCCAATAAATTGGGATTTCTTTTGAAAATCCTGAAGATGCTGCTATTTCAAAGTATACTAAAATAATAACAAATTAATAATGCTTTTACAAGAGAGAACATTATACCTGTCTCTGATTTGCTCAGGACTGAAGAATATGAATAGCTTTGACTGACATAATCACTGGTACAGCCAACAGAGCCTTCTCTTGGAAGTGGGCCTATAAATCTGTCTTGCACACAGTCATCTGTTGTACCTGATTCCTCCTAAAACATAAATGCAATTATTTTATGCAAAAATTAACCTTTTTTTTTTTTTTTTACTGAAGTACCTAGAAATTTTATTTCTCTCACAGCTAAGAAATCAATTTAATATACCACACATTTTTTACTTTTAACACAGCAGATTTACAGTTGTTTGTGTAACATTCAATTCTGTCCTGCAAATTCCCAGCTCCTTCAGAAAGCATTCTTTGTGCTAGTGGAAGGAAATACCCTTTACAATACTGTATAATCAAATAAAGTATTCTAATGCATACAACAAGCAAGCTTGCAATTTATCATCTATGTCTCAAGTTTACGATACTAAAATGCAAAATAGAATTTTTGTTCCTTTTTTTGTTATGAAAACTACAATTCAGTACTCCTTCAAAATCATCCTCAAATTCTGACCTTGGGTTTTATTTTTTTGTCTTTTCCAGATGATGAAGTCCATAAAAGGCTAAGTAGGCCTTATGCTGACATAAGAGCTGAGTAATAAACCTCCATATATCACCGGTCTACCTGATCCCCAATTTAAATAAACTGTACCTATGCTTATCTTTTACTACATCACATATTTGAGGAACAGCAATTTTCCAATATTTTGTTACAGCAGACAATTGCTTGCAGAAACACTGATCATTTTTTTTATTTTCAAATAAGGTAAAATCGGAAGCAGATAATTCTGCTGTTGATACAGCACTACCTTTTCTGAAAATTCCGTGAGTGGCCTAACATTGCTTTCAAACAATCACAGGAAAAGGAACAAGTATAATTAAACCTGTATTATTAAAGACTTATCTCTAAACACGTCAGATTAATTATATAATCTTACAAAATTATTCATAGCAAAGCATTACATAGATACTTGACAAGTATGAATAAAAAGTAACAATAAATCATTACTAGTGGAATTGGTCTTAATTCAGGATAAACCTAGAAGCATAACATAGCAGTCTAAAAGCCTGTTGAGGTTCCTGAGGTAATAGCTTATTAAATTGGGCTATATGTTTTCATATTTCATTTTCTGACATTATGACAAGAGCAGTACACATAGCATACATCTATCGTCCCAGCACTATAGCTTATGTAGCTGAGTGAAGATTTTACCTACCGATGTTATATGAGGTTGCTCACCATCTTTGTCTGTCAAATGTAGAAAATTCTTCTTCCCTGGCTCAAAACCAGCATCAAGAATAGTTTTGTCACTGTTCTGATTTATCGGAGTCTGTTAAAAAAAATAAAGCGCTTTATTTTTTTAAACAGATTTATATGCAATTAACAGATTCTGTCCAAGTACATTGCTTGATGTAGCTTCTGGCACACTAACACAAGATGAAACAAAACATACTCATTAACACTGGAAGAACTTGGGGGCAGTTTAAAAGACAGTTTAAATTAAGTATTATAGTACAGTTTAATACTCAGAAGATGGACAATCTATTCAGGAGCCAAGACATTGGCCTGCAAAATTCCTGCCAAACAGTAAATCCTACAAAGCCTACATGCACTTTTGTTTTAAAAAATTAAGTTCAGCAAGCACACACGTCTTGAAATAAGCTATTTCTTAAAAAAAATCTTCTAAAGTCTTCTAAATGCATCTCTGAGAATCGTATTAACCAAAACCAACACTGATTTACAATAAAGCACAGAAATAACAGTTTTTTTGGTACAATACATTCAGACAGGTATAAGAAACATGGAAAGTTTCTCAAACAAGACCACAGGAAACTGAGAAAGGGGGTTAATTATCATAGGAACTATTACTGAAAGTACATACTGAAAATGAAAACTAGCATTGAATCTGAAGGATATTAAGCTTTGTTTACTGATTAAGTATATGTATCAATTGAAAGCACATTTTGAGATTAAAATGTAGATACAGAACAGTAACATTTAGCCAAATCAAAATAGCAGTGTCAGCCTGCTCTGGTGCACATACAAGTTTTTGTTAGGATTAATGAAAAAAATTTAACTATGAAATACGCACTAGGCAATATGGTTAACATTTTTTCTGTAACGTGAAGCCTCAAATGTTTGTTATTAACAGGAAATAAAAAGCACTTTTGCCATACCGTATCAGTTACATTATCTCCATTTCCCCACACTAAATCAAAGGTTCCATTCACATAGCCCACTTTTGAAGCCACATCTTCAAACAGCTTTTTAAGCAGAGTGGAAGCTGGAAGGTTCAAAGTAACACGTTCATTCACTGTCTTTGAATTTGTCGTATCTTGTATTATACACAGCACTCTGGGCTCCTCAGCAGCACTTTCCACCTAAAATGACAGCAGGCAACAATTCATTGAGTAAAGCTAACAACAATTCAGATCTTAAATGAAAAATAAAAACAAGATGTCACCAATAAAATGTATTATATTTTATGACCTAAGGATCCTAGAGGACTTAGTTCTCTTATGTCTGCTTTCATAAATAAAGAACCCTTAAGTTTTGGAAAACCTATGTCAAAATATGCTTCATTTTCATAGAACAAGAAAGGATCTGGATGGGTGGATCAACACGTGGTGAAATAAGCTGCTCAAGTTCAACACACAATTTTAGCCTTTAAGCAGATAGAAGATTGTCAAATCAGGAAGAGACTTTCAAATCATCACTTCAAGCTCGTTTAGCTTTGACATGGTCCTAAATGCTGTTGAGATAGAAATATACCTTTTGTCATTTCTCAAAATGCAAACCATATCTCCAAGCTTCCAAATAATCTTGGAAGCTATCCATTAAAACAAAAAGTCTCTTCATCAAGCCACCATCAATTTTCTTTTACCACATCCACTGCTGGGTGAGTCGCAGAAGAAATCCTTCTGCTTAAACACGGTAAGAAAATTAACATTGAGCAATGGCAACTAGGTAGTTCTCAAAGCACAGCAAAGTAAAGAAATCTAAACCAGCAACTTCAATATATTTGAACTCAGAAAAGTAACAATCTTGAGTGAAGAATGCAATGGAATAGAGGTAAAATTTTATAGAGCCAGATAAGCCAAGAAAACAGCATTTTCCTAACACTTTCCATCACTGAAAAAAAAACAGGAAGTCAAAGATCTAATGAAATACAATCAATCAATTATCTCAGTTATCTAAAGGACTTGCACTTCTAAAACAGGGAATAACTAATATTAAGGTACAGGTCAAACAAGAAAGCATGAGGTCAGTAAAAGGAAGAATTGGTCCCCAAGGAGTCAGCCTTTTCAATTTGTGACACAGAAAGTATTAGTAACGCATGTCAGACCACCCAAATCTCACTTCATGGCTATATAGCACACCATCAAGACAAGAAAGGCAAACAGATACATGCAGCACTATCGCCACTTTCAGTGGATAAAACATTAATATACAGCAAGAACTGTGTTCATGCTAAAACCATCGGCCATGTCAAACATCTAGAGAATAAACAACTACAAAGAGCTAAACAACTTTAATGTTCCTTGTATTTCTACATAATCAAACTCAACACAGATGACCAAAGTGGTACAGTCCCTTATGAAAGGTCTTAAATACCGAACCTCTTAAATTAAGAAGAACAAACATTTTAGCTGATCCCTTTATTCTCCACAATTTCAAGATCAGCCAACAGTCTTCATGCAACTCAAAAATGAAACATTAGGTAATGGCAGCATCTATTCCTTGCACCAGGAGGAAAAAATTGACAGAGACAGGCAAATACAGCCACTTCTTCCCTATCCTAATCCAGATTGTGTTAGCTTGCTTTAGACTGATTTTTCTTAATTTGAAGCCCAACTTCCCTTAAAAATTTAAAGTACAATAAGTTTATCAAGGATACTGAAGATTTCAACACAGAACATTAGCTGCATGCTTAAAAATATGCAATGTACCACTTCCAGCAAATCTGCAACTTGTCAGCTTCATACATAACCTTGACTGCAGAATGCAAGGTTTATGAACTACTTTCCAAGAAGACATACAAAACTACCCCTGAAACATTAGCTACACATTAAGGAAACATAGTTCAAGAGTAAAAGCAGCTTTGATATATGTAGACTAAAGTTAAATTTCACTAGTGATTACTCCTCAGCATGGGTTCTTTCCTTTATGTTTTCCAGCACAGAGCACCCCCCCCTCCTTTTTTTGATCAAACAGTAGGTATACAATTTGAATCTTTCATGGTATGGTTATAAAAGAGAAATTTATGGCCCAGTTCAGTAGTCCGCTTTCCTGATTCTTCTGGAGAAGATCATCAGGATCAAAAAACCAATGAACTCATAAAAGCACCTCCCGTTCCAGCCTACAGACCTTGGCTTGCTCTGGGTCCAACAGTGCAGAGCTTAGAGGCATCTGGTACTACTTATACAGCTCCATCTAGAAAAAAAAATATGTTAACTCTAGTTTAAATAGTTCCCACAGTAATTTTGTACTGACCCTACATGACTACAGCAGGAACAGAAGTTCTCCATTTGAGACTCAATTCCTTTTTGTTCTGCCTTCTCATAACCAACACCACCATTCCCTTTCTCTCTGCCGAAGATACCTGTATTCACAGGTATCATTCATATATTCATTCAAATCCTCCTACTCAAGCTTTCTCCACTGCTTTTGATAATAAATCAGTTCTGACTCATACAGAAAATAATTACACTCATAGTATCTGATGGATGGAGAATTCCATAAAGGAAATAACATTAAGAGAACAAATTATAGAAGATTACAGAAGATTTGCTGGTTGGGTTGCTGGATGTTCCATGCCAGACAAATCCTCTCTTCCTCATTCAGACATAATTCTGACAGACTGAAGTGGTTTAACTCAGGGATAGTACAGCAAAAGATATTAAGCCATCATTTGAGCTTTCACCGTTTCATGCTCACAGTAAATACGTAAAGCAAAGACAACCTCAGTGCAACTCTGTTCATATCTAACTTTCACATACACCATCTGAACTATCAGACTACACAAACATCTTATCTGGGGCTTCTTAACAATAAAAATACTGTAAAAGGCAATACTGGCCACCGATCAACCTCTGAACTACTCTGCCAGACCATTATCAAATCAAGTCCACAGGGTAAACAAGAAACCCGATTTTAATCACTACATAATTTGGTATCCAATAACAGCTACAAAATTATATTTTTTGATGAAAAACTAGCAGGCTACAGAAACACAATGTAAAAGCATATGAACATAACAGCAGAAGCTTTAAACTGAGTAAGACTGCATTTAATATGTACATAATCTCAGTATTCAAGAACATGCACAAGAATTCAACAGCTCATGCTCCGGCTTAGAATGCTCATTTCTCAGCTCATGCTTAGAAATAAGTGCTACAGCATCATGCTGTTACTATATATCTTAGTTATTTAATAAAGTTGATTTCATCTGTCTACCTGTGAAAATTTCTTCTTCATTTCAGCAAAGATACTCTGTCTGCAACTCCAAAACATATCCTATAGTATATAAAAACAAAATTAACAAGTCATAATTCTTTAAAATAGTAACTGTTTTTTTTTTTCCATGAAATCAGTTTTATAGTGTAAGTAAAAGAATTACTAAATTCCAAACCACCACTTGCAGAGTAACTTGAAAAGGAACACCCTCCAACCATTGTAACAACAGAACAAGTTCTCTATTAACATATTAACATTTAAATCATTACCGAGTCATCACAAAATGTTAGTAAGTTGGGACGTAACCACAGACTACATTTCATAAAGTAAAAAAAGCAAGTGTAAAAAAACAATTCAGGAAGTAAATTCATACTATAAATTCCTTCGTTATATTAAAAAGGCCCTCCAGAGGTAAACATTTTACCTGAAATGGCTCTAGTGCAAGATTAGCATATAATCCTGTAATTCAGTTTGGTATTGCATTTATAAATTACAAAGGTAGCCAGTTCCACATGAAGCTGTTCCTTCATGGCTCAATTATTTTCTCTAGTAAAATTTATATTAGTATGAACCCATTTTGAAGCATTCAACTGGAGATAATAAAGGGATGAAATTACTGACTTCCCTTATTCCTAAAGCTCTTAAAGAAGAGTTTTCCTTCGTATCTATCACACCACCAAAATGCACCAATAAGCATTACACATACAAATCTGTTTTCCAACTACAGACATCAAATTAATTGGTTTCTGAATCTGAAGCACTGAATTTTTTATTTTTCCATAAAAGAAGAGAAAAATGAAGAAATTTGGAAGTATGCATGACTGTAGCTTAATAACTTAAGTTGCAGACCCTCCACTGCATAAACAGAAAAGCAAATGGCTACTTAAGGCTGCAGTTTGGGAAACCATTCTATGATTATTTTACCACAGAATTCTTCTCAAGTTAGTCTTTTGGTCAAATGGTTGGGATATTCAAAGTATGTTCTATATTATATTAAAAAATTGCAATTTCAAATGTTAACCTTCTAAAATATTAAAACACTGACACTTTCATCCCAAGTCACTCCATCTCCCACACGCTCCCATTTGTATAGAGGAGATGAGGTTCTGCTACACGTAGGAATTTTCCGACCACGTTTTACACCAGACTTGGAAAACAGCTTTTATAATACTAACATGTAAACAACAAACAGGTTGGATATTTGCAGACATTCCAGAGAGCCGTTCTACATAAGCATTTTCCTCATGTACCTTAAAAAAAAAACATATCAAATTGGTGATCTATATGGATATATGTTGATGCAATATTGACATGCAAAAGCACAGTGGTCTTAACACTGCTTTTAGATGTGGCTTGCCATTTTTCAGCTTTGAACCACTAAGTTCATTAAAATTCCACAGCAGGCATTTTACTAGCCTTATGAGAACAAAGTGAGAGAAATTTTGTTTTCAAACAATGGAAGACTCTCCCAAGATTTTAACTCCTGTTTCAGTTTTTATAAAATTTTCAGAGATTGAAACTTAAAGCTAAGCTCAAACTTCACGTACACTCTACTTGAAGTTTTTGAATGCCATTATTGCAAATGGAGAAGAAAAAACAACAGCATGAATCAGTAAGCAAAAATTACAAATTTCAAGTCAAGAGTTTAAATAACAGATGTGCAAAGTTTGGCTGCCAAGCAAAGTTAATGGCCTATTGAGACTTAAAATGATCACTAGTTTCTAATGTCCACGCTCTATAAATAATTCTCACAAATCATGTTACAGAGGGAACACAAAGAGATCAGTAGCAAGTGGCAATGATAAACATGTTCACATTCACAAAATGACTTGGATGATTAAGCCTAAAGCAGCAATTCTCAAACTTCATGTAGCATCAGCAACTTAAGACCATACAAAATGCATACAAGTGACTATTGTCCATCATATTACTGCTAGACAAATTTTGGAGTGTGCATTCCAAGTCTGTGTAACTGACTGGGTGCAAGCTTCCAGCAATTAAAAATATAGTTAAATTTGGTAGCTTAACTCACAAAAAAGTAGTCTGATTTTACCTCTGAAGTATCACTACATAGAAACACTTAGACACTACAGTTCAACTGACCAGAAGTCTCAACTTTTTCAGTGATAACAAATTATTGCAGATCTACCCCTTGAGAAACCACAACTATATTCCAGCAATTTCTTCACCTGCTCCAAGAGGTCCAATCCATTGAACTGGACAAGGCATATTGGCAGCACTATGTTTTGCAGAGAACAGGAAGGCCAAAAACTTTCACACAGCAAGCAAAGAGAAAAATCACAGAGCTAGGTTACCACCTCCAGTCTAAAAGCTCCCTTCACCTTGTGCATTCTGAACTATGGATCTCAGAGCCCTTACAGCTCACAACTCACTCATCCCCCCAGCTGGGCTAGTCATAATACATGTTTTTAACCTCACTGTTTATCAATTTTTAATACCCATTTACCTGTGCTGGATTAAAAGTTCCAAGTAACTTCTCCACCCTGACAATTACACTTAGAGATTTCAAAGGCATCGTGCAAGGAGATCAGTAGAATCATAGAACATCCTGAGTTGGAAGGGACCCATAGGATCATCTAGTCCAACTCCTGGCACCACACAGGTCTACCCAAAATTTTAGACCATGTGACTAAGTGCACAGTCCAAACGCTTCTTAAACTCCAACAGGCTTGGTGCAGTGACTACTTCCCTGTGGAGCCTGTTTCAGTGTGCGACAACCCTCTCCAATTAGAATTTACAAAAATACTTTAGAAAGTTGTCAATAGAGTCAAAATATTAGGCTCAAAATCCACACAGGCTGGCCCAATTACGTCCCCCATTACGAAGCTTTAAGTCTAATTTCAACCTTGTGAACCTGGTGCTAACTCTAACATCACAAACTGCTCCACTATTTCAACTCAAACGTTTGCAGCACTAGATCCTTGGTTATGTTGTTCCTCTCTGCTTCAACCTATGGCATTAAGCTATGTTTTCATCTCATGGCTTTTGATATACTTTAAAAATAATTAAATCGATACCTAAATGAGATACCTAAAATCACTCCAATTACACAATAATTATGATACACTTATGCAGTAATACGAACATATGTTTTGGAAACACAATACGTAATACTGATGAATTTACAATGCACTAAAAACACTCTACACATTTGAGGCAGCTTGAAGACTCTGAATACAGCAATGCATCAGCTATACAAGGAGTTAAGGCTTGAATAGCTTCAACTGCTCCCAGAAGCAGCAGTCTTGCTCCCACCTGCTTACTTCTACACCCACTGTGTCCCCTTCCTTGTGCTGGTACAAATGGTCATGCACCTACATGTTAAGCTACCTCAGAATAACTAATCCTTCTTAAAATTAATCATTTCTGGTTAGTTTTTCATAGAACCATTCAGGCTGGAAAAGACCTCTAAAATCATCTAATCCAACCTTTAATCTAGCCCTGCCAAGTCCACCACTAAACCCTGTCACTAAGCACTATATCAACACGCTTTCTGAAGGGATGGTGACTCAACTACTTTTCTGGGTAGTCTGTTCCAATACTTTACAACCCTTCCAGTGAAGAATTTTTTTCCTAATGTCCAACCTAAACCTCCCCCTTTTCAGTAGGTTAGCTTTAATCTGAGTCAGTCTTCTAGTTTAACTGAACGCTTAATTCTCCTTGAAAAGCATCAAGCGATATACCAGTACCACGGAGTAATAGTAGCATTTTAAATATGCATATTACATATCATATACTTAAATTACTAAATACCAAAACCACCTGAAAGCACTGCAACTGTTTTTTTTTTTTTTTTTTTTTGTAACCTGAAGACTGAAATTACACCCTCCATCCTTTGGTATGAGTCTCTGTAAATGTCAGTGCTGCTTTACAGGAAAAGATGAATATCTCCCCCTTCTGCTTTGAATGGCCTGGAAAAGCAAGAAGTGTCGTTATTGCAGCAACCACATTGCTTTCACCCTCACCCTGTGTCTTCCAGCCTGCTGTAGATAGAGGATAACTGCTGGAAAGCACGGAAGAAGGCTGGAGCCATAATAGAGACTGATGGCCCTGGTCAGATGAACACCAAGAATGCTTTTCTCTGGCGGATGACCTGATGCAGACAGGAGAAGAGGAATGCCACGGAATTCTGTAGCAGGATCACTACATTCTTATTTGTTTTGGAAAATAAGTTTATGTTTTCCTCTCTTCTGTCTCATGGAGATTTTGGATTGATTAGTTGTTTTCAAAGACCAACTCCACAGAAATGCTTCTCTAGTAACAAAGCTTAAATTAAAAAAAGTTACTGTTTGTTCCCTCATTGAAACAGAGCTTGCTTATAAACAGTCATTCATGGAATGGCCAAATTACTATTTTCTATATACGCTTCCAAGTCTAACATAACTTTCTGAACATGTCCAAAAACACACTGTCTTAAAAATATTGTGTTATTAGGCTAGCATTTACCTTTGAGAGTTTGTTCCTACTTTTGTGGATTACTCACTCATTTGTAAAAAGCATTTATAAAAGTAGAAATGACAACCAGAAAAAGTTGGTATGGGGCCAGAGTAGTACATTTATCCAGGGTGTTTAAAGCACCCTGAAGGATACAGAGGACATGTCTGATGACAGCTGAATTAAGGTCAAAACCTTTGTTTTTCCTGTATTACAAAGGCTACATTCTAACTTTAAGTTCTGTATTTTAACAGACTTTAAATATATCATTTTTAAGAACATGTTGAAGAACCTGTCTTTTTACTCTTACGCTCTACTGGTCCTTTAAATCTGGTAAATTAAAGGTGATTCAAGATTAATTACTTCTCTTAAAAATTAGATGCAGCAACTGTCAATAAGGGAAAGATGACAAATGTTTCCTGGTCACCCTACAGGTGACACAAAAACAAGAATGAAAAGAACAGATAATCAATGGATAAAGAACACATCTTCCATAATAACAGATCAAGTTTTAACATCTAAACCAGTTAAACACGGGACATTTTGATAACTTCACTCTTGAATCATTTAATTTCTAGTGTGTTTTGTATCCAGACTAAAACAATGAGAATTAAATGTAAATGAAGTTTTACATACTTGCAAACCGTCTGCCAGCCTCTATACATCCCTTACAGTACAAACTTCATATTTGGATCTGAAACAGCCTCATCTTTCTACTGCTTCCGTTTGTTTACATCCTGTCTGCACCTCACTTTATCACCACGCTCATTAGTCTTCAAAAAATTCTGAAAAATCCAAGAACACCGTGAGATACATATTACACTTTTATCCATCGTATTGTAATCACATCATTTGTTTCCTGTGTAGAGTCCCAAAAACAGTGGGTATGCTTTCACACTTGCTCACCACTCCACAAAGCCCAGTCATACCACAGACTTTATAGAAACATTTTGCTACCATGCCAATAATCTAAAGGATATTTTTCTGGATTAAGATTTACAAATACAATGTTAGCATGAAAACAAATCAGAGTGAGGGGAAAGATGGATTTTTCTGTTTGGGTAATTTTGAAATGTAATTTGCTTTACTACAAAATTACTGGAAAATATGCATACAATTATTTTTTTTTTTTGGGGGGGGGGGGGGGGGGGGAGGGACAACGGACAGACAGACATTTGAGATTAAAAGACAGGAATCCATAGTTAATTTTTAATTCTTTCTGTCAATCTGCTGCTGGTGAAGAGGAGAATCTGGAATAGCAAGGTGGACCAGCACAGATTCCTTGTGCAGTTGTCTAGCAGTATGACATGGAACAGTTACAGTTAAGAACATAAGCACCCACAAAGCCTGGCCATAATCTGAATCTGCTACCAGTACCACAAAGGATTGCAGGGAGAACATGGAACACTAAAGCAGAATAATTCCACAGAAAGCATACCTACGACTATGTACAAGGAAGAACCTAGATGTTTTCTCCATATAGTAATCTAATCTATCAAAATATTTTACTGTAAACAAGAGAGGTACTACCATTAAGTTTTACCTGCTTTATTTTTTCTCTAATTTCAGTCATTATTACTGATCTCAACATAATACTTACACAAATCAGTAAACTTATCTGCCTTGAGTTCCTTTAGCTCCTGCAGAATTGCACCAGACTTCTTCAAAAATGCAACAAAGCTCAAAGTGAATCTGTTTTCAGACATAATCTACAGCGAAAACTTTCATGGTATATCAAGTACATTTCTTACACATCTTCTAAAGCTAAAACTCACTAATCCTACAGAATTCATACACGTCTCCTCATTTACTTGAAAGGCTTTCATTACATCTTATTGAGAAGACACACTTAACATTCAGGTTCTGCTCCAACACCACTCCTTTTGCCATGCAACAATGTCCTTAGCAACTGAATATGCCCTTTTTAAAGGGTTCTGGTTGTGCACCTAGAGAGGAATTTACCTCAGATGAAGCATTCTGAGGAACTAGGGTACAATAAGGAATGCTTAGCTGTTTTACGTAACTGCTCATCTAAAAATCTACTGTCATTTTTCAGAAGCACCCAAAGTAGCCTTACGGCCACACAAAGAGTGCAGTCACAATCCTCACAGGCTGAATTCAATCAAGTGATTTTTACCAGTTTTATCCCTTAATTCTTTGAGAACACAGACACATCCTTTTTAGAAGCTATTTCAAGTGCCAGTGCTGAGCAACATCATTTGTTTGACACAAGCTGACTGCTTGCCAAACACTGCAAAAACATGAACAAAGAATATACTACACACTTTCACAGTGGCTAAAACTGTGATCAAGTTGGATACCATTCTACCTGAAAGCTTACAAGAAAAGTTTAAAGTCATACTAGTATTTTCAGGTATCAATACTTTAGTTATACTGCAACAGCATTGTTTTGAGAATATTGTTTTATTCAAGACAAGAAAAATACAGTAAAACGCTAAATAAGCTGTTCACCTGAAAGCATACCATATTCATTTTCAAAAGGGTAAAGTGTAAAATACCAGCTTTAAGTGTTTGCAAAAGGAACCAAAGACATTTTCAAACTGAATAAAAAGGCTGAACATGTAACTCAATCGCTCAGTTTTCTAGCAACGTATCTTTCATGCTTAAATTTCTTATATAAACCCCAAAATATTTTCAAATATGGATAAAAAAGCTGGATATATGAGTAACTACACATATTTTTGGGCACTACTGTATCCATTAAAACGTACTGGGAGAAAGGTTTAAAATAAGACTTTCTTTCACAATTTAATTCAGACAAGACCAAAACCTACAAGTCAAAGGTAACAAAGTCAAGGTGCAGGTCTACTTAAGTTCCTTATGTTAATAACAATATACTCTATCAGCAAAAGGAAGTTGAATGACTTATTGTCATTTCCCAATGATACTTCCTATCCCACTTATCAGTTTGTGGGATAGGAAGATTCTTATTTTAAATAAAATGATCTACACTGATCTAAATCCACAGGTACTTCAGTTTCAAAAACAGAAAAACAGAATTATTGGACTTAACCTATTTAAGAATGACAACTAACAAAGCGTTTAAAGTTTTTTTCTTGTATACTGAAATTCTGAGCTGAAGACGGTTTAGAATTTAATACTGACAGACATTTATTCTCTGTCCCCACATAATTACTTCACAGCTCAGAAGGAAGTCTATTACTTGTTTGATGAACAGTGTGTAACTGCACAAAAAATGATTGTACTGTACTCAATTGATTTAGCAACTTTAATCACTGGTGACCCACACCAGCTAGCAGCACTTACAGACTGAGGTTCCAGTATCGAGTAGCTACCTCTTAGGCAAAAACTTATCACGACCTCAATGTGCCATTAGATAATTATCCTGATCAGTTCTCTCGTACTACAGATTACATACCCAGATGTATACAGCATGGGGAACTAATGTGTGACTCCAAGAAGCTCAGTGATTGAACTAAGCATGGAAAGACCTTGTGTGCTACTTTCACATCTCATTCACCAAACTACAGTACTGAGTATCACACAGATGGTGTCTGTTTGCAAGGAACAAATGACTCAACGGACTTCTGTTTGGATTTTGTTTCCTAAATTTGATTTCCCAATTTGCTTGGCCAATGAAGTAGTCAGATTTTCACAATCACACCTTCATACTTTACGACCAAAGCGCACAAAAAAGTAAGGACAAACTGATAAGCTACCCAAGCGGTAGTTACTTGTGGAGTATCTTAACACACTGGAATGAAAGAATCCAGGTGTCATCAACACTGAAAAAGAACATCCCTTCACTAAAAGAAGTGCAAAATATCTTACTCTGATTCCTGTTCTTCTAACAAAGTTAATGCGATACCCATCAAGAAACATCTTTTATTTGTTCAATGTGGGAGATTAAAATGGATTAATTAGTGTAGGGATGAAAAGACTCACGTTAGTTAGCTGAGAAAACTCACACAATCTTTGATTAAATGGCAGCAAGTAAAAAGCATATATACTTATTTTGACAGGTGTACTCTGTCAAGTTCATGCTGGAACTTGTTGAGAAAGAATCTGCATAGCATTTAACGAGTGGCATAGACATTTCGGAAAGCTTACAGCAGAACCTACTTTTTATATTGACTGATCCTATGAGCTTGGGCAATACTCCCTAAGTTGGGACATCTTGGTCTTCAACAGGAGTTTCTGTAAAATTTACTTATCTTGTCAGTAAACAAACATGTGATTCTACCTTTCTCGCCAACTGTGTTGATTAGAATATTGCATTTCTCTCTATTTGAGGTAGATTTGCCAAATGTAAGTTTCAGGTCTACCTCTCAAACACTGAAAGTCATTGAAGTATTTTCCCTTCTAATAGCACCATTTTCTTGCTTCCATGGCTATCTTTATATGCCTCTTCCTCCCTGGATAACTGTTTCACTAAACTAATGGGGGGAAAATTTACACCAAATAGCAAAGCAATTCTTAAAGAATGTTTAGCATTTACTACTAGGGTGCCCTGTATATGACCCAATGACTTCTGTTTTACTGAATATAAAAACACTAAATTGAGTGCTTTACATTTCAGATGAAGAGAGAAAAGGAATTGAGTATTGGAAGGAAAGGAAACATGGAACAGTTTGTACAGAACCCTGGTCTCAAGAAGAGGAATACTTATTCCCCCCGTCATAAGGAATCATTGGTCACACAACTATTGAAACAATTGTGGAAGTGTTAGGCAGTGAGTGGCAGGAATGCAAGAACTAATTTACTAAATGCCTGTATAGCTTGGGCAAAAAGCTTAATATAAACATTACAACACTCAGCTATTAGAAAGTGCTTTAGTACAGCTGCTCCAAATAAAGAACTTTATGCCAAAGTTATGAGCAAGAGAAAATTAAGCCCTGATTACCTGTACCTTAGCATTGCAAGCTGAATCTATACAATGCCCAGAAGAAATTTTTCTTATACTACTATAAGATATTCAAAGGGCAGCAGTGGAACTACTAGTATTTTGTAATCATGAAAACACAATATTACTCCTTAAAAAAGCTAATAAAAACATTTAATATACTTTAAAAACAGCAATCTGAGCTCCTGTAAGCGCAGATATACAAACTAAGGCTTCAGAACAACCTAATACTTCTCTTCCTATTCTTCCAACAAAGGCTGTTAACATTACAGATGCCTCCTATTACCAAATCTACCGTGGCCTCACATAAGTTTGTAGACAAGAACCAAATCCCTTTTCCCATCCACTCCTTTAATTGCTTAGTCATTCCCCAGATCAGCCTAAAGCAAACTTCAGATTTTTCCTGCTCCTTTACACTGGAATGTAAAGGAAAAATATGGTTCTGTACTCATCTTTGGCAGATGTTGGTTCACATCCCAGCTGAATCTTTGAAACTGCATAAGACAGCCAGCTATACAAGCGATAATTACTCAGCCCTTTGGGAAGGGAGAAAAACATGGAACTGTAATCCTTTATCCACTTCCAAAGGGTAGAACTGAAACTCCAAAAGACCTGCTTTGTCTCCAGCTGCTACTAATGGCATAATAGGAGTATTTAGAAGGTGGCTGTTGAAAACTCAGACCTGGAGAATTCTGTTTACCCGTAACTCAGTGTTCTCTGCAGTGAGACTATTAGTGAATCTCAAAAGGACTTAATATGAATGCTGTAGCATAATATTTCTTAAACTTCTATCACTGAAATAAAATGAGTACATACTGAAAAACACTGGAAAAGTTGAAGAAAGTTCTCTTATGACATATATATCATCAGAGGGGCTTAGCACAAATAATCTGTTTTTCTCCTCAATTTGATTTCTTATATTCTCAGAGAAAATACCATCAGCTTCTAGAAATTCCAAAGTCTCATAGAACTGATGTTGTTCCATACCAGTTACTTACAAAAAGCATAGGTGCCCAATGAAGAACATGAAAAAGCATGCTAAGTGGCTCATAGTAGCACTGTCTAAGAAGTTTACAGATTTCACACTGTATGCTTAAGATATGCATATCTATAATCACATATATTTTAAATATTCATCTTCTTTTACCCGTATTTCCCCTCTCTGCAGAGAGAAGTGCATGCAAAATCCCAGTCCAATGAGTCGGTTAAAAATACTCATCTGAATCATACGTACATTCTGAATACAGCTTTAAAGCCAACAGGGATACTATTAATACATATAACTAAGGAAACAGCCTCATCTAAATTCTTCTATTAATCACCTTGCCATTCCAGTTAACTACAATTGCCACAAGGTTTTTCCTGCCAGTCTCCTTTGCTTTTACATTTTCTTTTTTTTAATTACTTAAGTATACTAGCTCCTGTTTTCTATCCCTTTTCCTAAATTTTTGGAATTTTTTAAAAATAAAATATTTAAGCATACTAGCTACTACATTCCATCCCTTAAGTTTCTGGAGATCTTCTTCCTGATAAAAGACTTAATGTACTCCTTCGAATCTTAGGATGTAAAAAAAAAAAAAAAGAAAAAGAAACAAGAGGTACACTTGTCCTGACTTACCTGTACAATTCTATGCATGCAATTTATGTCTGAAATTCAGAATTTTATTTCACAATTGTTCCCAAGGGTACCATTTAATGATCACCACTTCGTTTTACTAAACTCTACAAAACTGAAGCCCTTACCCCCGACACAAAGCCTCACAGCCTAGTGAGGCTCTGTTCAACAACAGGAAGGGTTTGAATAATTTAACAGAAAAGTAAAACTGAAAAGTCAGCTAAATACATAAGCCTACCTGCACGTGAACAAAAGTTTCTGCTAACATTCCCCTGTGAACAACTACTTCCCACCATGTCACACCACGGCTCGAAGACTCCTTTCCCTGAGCAGTATCTCTTCTACTTGACACGTGTCATTCGCCTATCGCTGCAGGACAGAGACTTAGCCTTCCTCTTCCACGCAGGCTCTTATCTTTAGCCTCTGGCCAAAAACAAACCTTCTCCCTTCCTCCCCGCTGCAAGGCGGCGGCTAGGGGCCTACCCTGCCGCAAACACGAACCACGGCTGACTCGGGCCGCGCTCCCTCCGCAGCCGCAGCTCCAGTGCCGCGGCGAGCCCTTCCCGGCTGCCATTTGGCACTTTGGCCCCTTCTTTCTTTTCCCTTTTCCCTCCCCTCGGGCACCCGGCAGCCAGGACCTGCCGTCCCGCGGCGCCCCCCCGCCCGACGGGTCCCGCTCCAGCCGGCCTCCCCGCGTGCCGTGACAGACAGGTGTAGCGCCCCGGCCGCCCCCGAGCCTGCCGCGGGCCCGGGCCCAGGCCCGGCCCCAGCCTCCTCTCCTTTTCTTCCGTTCCCTTCCCTTCCGTTCCCTTCCCTTTCGTTCCCTTCCCTTCGCTGCCCTCCCCACGCCGGCTCCCGTTCCTCCCTGCCTCCGCGCAGCCCCCGGACGCAGGACCTCCCGCCCCCTCACAAAGACAGGCCCTCCTTCTCTCCCTCCCCGCACGGAGCCAAGCCCGGCAGGGCCTCCCGGGCGGCCCCGGGCCCCCCACACGCCCCAGGGGCCGCCGCCGCCGCCTCCCGCTGCCCACCCTGCCCGCGGCCCCCCCGCCTCACCTCTTTGGGGACGAGCTGGTTCTCCTCGCTGGGCACCATGGCCGGTGGCGCGGCGCTGGGCCCGCAGAAGGCAGAGCCGAGCGTCGCCGTCGTCGTCAGCAGCGGGAGGCGTACGGACGCCGGCGTCTCATCCTGCTCCTCCTCCACCACCGCCCCAACCAGCGAGGGCAGCGCCGCAGCCCCCACCCCCTCCGCCACTACCAATCAATGAGAAAATGGCCGACGGCGGCGCTCTCGCGAGAGCCGTCCGGCCCAGCCCCAGATGCGGTCACAGCCGCCCGCACACCCTAGCAGGCGCCTCGGACGGCTCGCCCAGCCGTCCTCCCCTAGGCTGGGGTGGTGGCTGACTGCGCGACTCACGTTCGCTCTTGAGGAGCGCGTAGTCCCCAGTGAAGCGCGCAGTGTGAGTCCCACAAGAGGCCGCGCGGCAGAGCCCGGCCCGGCCCGGCCCCGCTGCTCCCCCGCGCTCAGGGGCCGTAGCTGCCGCCCTCGGCCCCCGTTCCCCTGCTCCATAGGGCGCCTCGTCGCTCCAGCCCCGCCGGTACGGAGCGGAGTGCCCCCTTCCCTTTTCCTTTCTGGATTTACGGGACACGAGGGAAAGAGCAGTAGATGATTAAAGTTAAATTGTGCTAGGTAAGTGGGAAGGCTGCACGTGAGGCTTCATGCCCGACAGTCGCCCCCGTCAGGCGTGGCAGAGGCTCGATAAGGGCAGCCGGAGCTCCGGCTGCGTGTGGCTGCAGGGCCCGGCAGCAGGGCGGGAGCGGCCGCCACCGCCTCAGCCCTGAGGTAACGGTGGGGCTGTGGCCAGCCGCGGCGTGCGCTGCCCTTTAAGTGAAGTTTTTTGTTTGTTTTGTTTTGTTTTTAAAAACTGTGTGTTGCTCGCTCTTTCTGCCCTCTTAGGTGTAACTCGCCCTTAATTGAGTGTGGGATTTGGAGACCAGGAGAAAGAGCAAAAGAGATTAGGCCTGACCCTACTAATACGTGTGTGTTTTTCTTGGTGCCCAGAAGTTATTCATGGAGTCATGTTGTGAAACTGTGTGTTCACTTAAGTGTAAACAGTGTCAATCCAGGGATAATGGAACACTTTCAAAAGAAATAAAAGGATATTTCTGTGGTATCAGTTAACTGTTGCTTTTTTGTCTGTAGCAGGTCTAAATATATCTGTTTTTCACGCTTAGGCACGTGAAAAGCCAAATATTAATCTCTAGAATAAATAAAATGTGTATTAAAAGAGAAATAATTATACTTTAATGTCTACTTGACTGTGAAATAGTTTAGGTGGAAAACAGTTAACTAATGAAGAATGGTAGGTGATAGTTGGACTTTTTTTTGAGAAATACTTTATTCTCATTATTTTAGTGTCCTCTTGTGGAAATGTACAGAATTGAGGATTTTTTTTTTGTAGCTTTTTGCAAAGAAACTTTACATTTGGGACTAATTTTTGAAGCTTACTGTATTGGAGACTGTTGGAATTTTATTGTAAAAACTACAATTAAGTGACCTCTTCTCCCTTTTCATTTTTAGTCTGCAGTGTGTAACTTCTTGGCTTCTTTTCTGTCATCCTGCCTTCCAGAAGGTGAGCTAAGTAGCATGTTTTGCAGTCAATATGTAGTTGGGGACACTTAAAAAAAATAATAATTAAAAAAAAAAAAGCCCTTCAAAAAGATCATTTCTGACAATAGTAATGTCAGTAGTTTTATTTTTACGTTAGAAGCATGCTGTGATAGATGCTGCGTTTCATAGTTTCCATTAATTCTGCTCCTGGAAATAAGCACAAATATCCGTTTGTTGAAAATTTACATGAAACAATTTTTCAACATGTTTTTGTTTATATAACTTAATGGGGTCAAGTTGTTTGTACAGTAAAGGCCAGTAGGCCCTTTGGAGAGGAACTCTTGCCTTCTGGTTTTAAAACATGTAGCCCCTTAAAGCCCCTCATCTTACTGAGACATTTGAGCACTACTGCAATGAAATCAAGTATCAGTATGGGAATAATGTGAGTCTCTTGCCTTTATGGATACTTTGTTAGCACAGGGTTATATAGATAGCATTAACCATTTAAAAGAGGGAAAACTATGTGATTTTTTTTTTATATAGGAAAGAAAGTATAGAATTAATGAACTCATCTTCTAGAGAAGAGGATTTTTTTTTTATTAATTCAGCTGTATTGCTGATTAAAAGGATTTACCTTTCTTTTAAGGGGGATTCTTGCAATTATCTTGACAGGAGAAAAGGTAGAATTGCAGAAAAAAATTAAAATTTTATCAATGGTTGTAGGTATTTGGAGAAGCACAGCCTTCTAGTGATCATCTGTTGTCCAGCAGTATCCAAAGATCCATGAAATTAGCAAGCAAGTAGTTGAGTTGAAAAGCCAGACCAGAGGCATAAACTTGCAATAGAAGGTGATAAAGTCATCAGAGTACTGGGTGGCACTGGCAATGGTATGTGACCATCATCCGAATGTTGAGCTTAGTGTTACTTTTTTTGCATGTGTCTCTTTAAGGGACCAAAAATTCTGAAGCTTGAGGGATTCTTCCTTTTGCATTAGGTATTCAAAAGCTTTCAGAAATGGTATATTTGAAAGATCTTTTTCTGAAGTGTTATGATTTTTTTTTCCCTGCTCTTTGAGCTTAACAAGGGGCAAAGCCATGGGACTCAATGACTTTAAAATATATTGCTCTGTTGGGATAACGACATAGCAACCACAAATACATGTCTACTGGGTAAGAGTCAGGATTTCTTTTTTTAAAGAAATGCTGCTAGATCCTCTTGCCAGCCTTATACTAACATCTAGTGCAGGATGTGTACATAAAACATCTTGAATGAAGTAACAATCTCTAGTTAATAATTAAATCTCCAGAAGCTTTTGTAATTTGTGTATGTTAGAGTGTTTAATCTCTTTACATGAGCATTATTAAAGAGCAATATTCAGAACTCAGGTTTCATGAAGGGAATCTCCTAGTCCTTTATAAAGACTGATTTAGCATACCACAGGTTGTTATTAATACAAAAAAGAACAATCAATATATCGCACTAAAAAGTGTGCTGGATTTGTGATTACAGATACATTTTTTAGGCTATCAATTGTCAAACTATTGTTCAGAGACTCATTAATGAGAGTCACAAGTGCTGAAGTGTCAGATTTCAGTCAGTGACACTTCACTAGTTTTAGTCAATACAGAACTTATCACACTCATGCATGAATCATGTTTATGGGAATGTAGTTACACAAAGTCAATACTAAATAGCAGGTCTTTATTATAAGCGATGGTGAACTTAAATTAGCCTGTGGGAATCGGCTACCTCCCACCTCCACAGCCTCTTCAAAGTTTATGCTTTAATCATTTCTCCTTCTCTGTAAGAATGCACATGCTCCTGTCTCAACACTTATGTCCAAGGCTTGATGAGTAATGAAAAAAGTTTCAAAAACTAAATGGAGGGAGTATTGCTACCTTATTCTGATACATCTGGTGGTGTGCCAAAAATGCTGGAGGTGTAAAATCTTAAGAAAACAAGCAGATGTTGGAATACAAACTGATGTTGTCTTTCCCCAGGTAATGTTATCCTACCTTTTTCAAATAGAACGTGTATGTAAAGAGGATTGTGTAAATGAATATCATTGACATCTGCTCTGAAATGCTTCACGTTTGATTTTTCACATAGGCTGTTGGTGGAAGATCATTTCCTGTTTCAGAAGTTGCTGGCCTTATTTGTAGCTTTCCTCAGTATTCTTGTGTTAAAAAATAAAAAAAGTCCCAACAACAACAAACTGAAGTTTTCAAACCTTCACAAGTTGCTAATGAATATCAGAATGACATAGATGTATTTGCTAGCACAAGAAATGTGGCCAATGTTGATACGGTGTTCTTTTAGACCTCTTCTGCGGTGTCAGCACTTTATGGAAAACTGGCTGAAAGCCTCTCCCTTTTTCAATCTTTGGCAAGTCTGCTTCTACTGATAGAAAGAGATGTGTGAAAGTTCAGGATATCAACCCAGCCATTAATTGCATTGCTTGTTACTTTGCTGTTTGTGCCTTGAGCAACTGTTGCAGAACATGAAAGTTGTGAGGAATTTCTCTGAAAATCTTAGGGTATTTTTTTGCCCACTGACTGCCCCATCCAGTCCTTTCAATTAGAAAAAAATGAAATCATCCTTTGGATTGATGAGGGGAGAACAAGAAGGAATTAAGGTGAACAAGTAGAATTAATGCAAGGTAAAGAAGACACAGAATTCTGTACCTTTAAAAGTGCTTTTTGCTGGATTTCTATTTCTTGGATCTTAGCTCCCTAAATATGAAGCAGGCCAGTAAGAGGCTAAAGAACAAATTGAGATATTTAAAAAAGGAACACTTGTTACTTTTAATCCTCTTGCAATTGTTGTTAGAAAGGGGGTTTTATATTCTAGCATTTTGTATTGTTTCTTGAATATTTTGAGGCTCAAGAGTGGGAATAAAAGTACTTAAATATAAGGCATCTTTAATTTTCTGTGATCTGTAGTCTTCCATGTCGAAAGAACTGTATGCAGAGTTTTGGGAAATGAAAACTATTTCTACGAGCGGAGAGTGCTGTGGAAAACGTAAGCCTTAAATGGGAGATTTGCTATGGAAAAAGTGTTCTTTCCCTTCAGAAAGACTGTCATAGGAGGTACTCTTGAGTCTATTAGGTGGGTAGGCAAGCAGCTTTCTGAAATTAAACTTCACAACATTAAGAAAAAACACTCAGTTTTAAGTTGAATGCTAAATACTGTTCTGCTGTTCTTAAATTGTGTTTTCTGCTTTAATCTTTATGAGCATGCATGTACTTTTCTGTCCTCTGACATTAGCTTGTGCCAAGATCTTCTTAATCAAAACCAGTAGAGGATTATTTTAATTAATTATTAATCAGCAGCCAATATTCACTGACATTTTGTTAAAGATTATCTTCTTACTTTGGTTTCAAGACAGTTTTCAGATATTAGTTTAGGATATTAGTTTTCTTTTCTGTGGTAGCATTAATCTTGTTTGTGAATTCTCACCTGGGTTCGAAAATGAAATGGCAGTTCTTAAGAAAAATAGAAATCCTGCACAGAATTTTGCAGGACCATGAATTCCTTCATTAATTTACATCAGCTTGACTTTTCAACATTATGTACTTAAAACTACAGAGTAGTTTTTAACACTAGTAGTCTGAACAAAACAGTTCCGGGGGTTAGAGCTCTTGATGTACTTGTCAAAATGTTTCTGGTGTTACTGGGAGTAAAACATGCACTAGCAGGCTGATTTCCACTTTGTGGTGTGAGTTTGGAAACAGATGTGGGCTGGAATCATGTGGCATTTGAGGGAACCCAACAAATCTCACACTGACTTTACTGGCTTAGGCTCACGGCCAGGCTGCAACTTTTCTGTCTAAAATGTATGCAATAGCTGGGAAATCTGCAGTCTCTCTATATGTGCAAGACAGTAGAGATTACTTCATACATTCTTTCTGGAATCTGGGCTGGTATGGTATCTAACCCCCCTCCTCTAAGGCTGGGGGTGGCAGGGAGAAGGCATCTCCATGATCAACGACATAGCAAAGGCTTACGTGTAGGAAAAGAAAGAGTTGCCCTGAATGCATACCATGCTGGTAATGTCAGTCACTGAAATGGTCCTGTTATGTCAGAGGTTCAGAAAGAGCTTAGAGTGACATGGATGGTATATTTTAAAACACTTACGTGCATGAGGAGAGTCACCCTAAGAGTGCAAAGGCAGCACTAAATAGGACAATGCAATGTGCAAAAATCAGAGCAGCTTAGCTTCATATGGAGCTGCCCTCAGTGTAGACACTCACAGTATTTGTAGTTGCACCTGGGTCCAGGTGAGTTAAATAGCTCAGTTTTGCTTCAGAGGTTCCCAGCGATGCTTTAGATTAATTCAGGTGACATTTAATATTACAAACAAGTGCTAATTGTATCGCTTACAGCTCTTTGGGCAAGAAGGGGGTGTTTTCCCATCCTCACTGAGCACAAATGGAGCATTTTCCTCATCCTGGATGTCAGATCCCAGGTGGCCTCTACCTGGGTGGAATGTTTCCCTCCCACCTCCTTTGGGGTGTCGTGATTACCAGTGTCACACAGTAGCTCCCAGCTCTGTTACCCCATCCCCTCACTGAAGGGAGGGAAGGAAGCGCAGCATTTTGCATCTTTGGGTGTACAGTCTTGTGGTGCTGGTAAGCACAAGGGATGCATGCCCTGGGTTGCCTCATGGTGTGTCTGCCTTTGGTCTCACCTCCCTGCCCAGAAGACCTGCTCAGGAGGACAGCAGGAGGGGGCTGTCACTTCTCCCCATTTTTCTGTGGATGCTGCTTAGTGACCATGTTTGACACCACTCTTTCTGCTTTACTCTGTGCCCTTGCTAGTCCTTTCTTCCACTGGTGATGGAAGAAACTTTGTGTTTGGGGTGGAGTGGAGTTGGGCTATTTAACTGTTTGAGGATTGCTGGGGGGGAGTGATTCCTCAGCTGTGGGTCATTCATTCTTTCAGGGCTCCCTCCTGTCTCATCACTGTTTGTCTTTCAGCTTGTGCAGTCTGCAAAGCAAACATTACGTCCCCACAACTCATCATGTCCCCACAACTCACCATGTCCTGCAGTGAGGCATGCATAAGGCAGCTTTTATGTTGTACATGCACAGCTGTTGGGAGGCCTGGTCTAAAACCTGTGGCTGGCTCTGTGGTCCTCCCAGCTCAACCTTGTCCTCATTTTGCAGTCAGCTGTCCGCTAAACATCTTCAGCTTTCTGGGGCCGTAAGGCACAGTATGCTATGGGGGTTGCTGAACTTTCTTGCGTGAATTAATGTAGCTTTTTACCTTTGGCAACAGCAGAGGGAGCTGCCAGAGATCTTGCATAGTATTTCAAATGTCAGCTGCCAGTATTGAGCAGCTGCCAGCACTGCAGCTCTGGCAGAGGGAGTGTTAGTGTGGACACAGAGTGAGTCAGGCTGGGCAGGAACTTGTGTACACAGTATCCTGAGACTGGTAGAAATCTCCCAGCAAGTTGTCTCCTGTGTTGCTTCGGTCATATATGAGGAAATACTACTGGCTCTTGACTGAATCAGAATCACAGGTGTTATGCATTCAGAGTTGAATGTAAGTAGTTTGTCAGAGTGTGGAGTCCTCATCAATAAAGTTATCTTGTGGAATTACTAGTCTCTAGAAGTGAAAGGTTAAAGCAAAGCTGTAGGTAGTGAGTCTTAAGAATGTAGTTTCTTAAAAACAATCTCATGTTTGCATATATTTCAATTTTAATGTTTTTATTGACTTATTCTTTTAAATGTGTGCAATACATCTGTTAGGTAGACTGAGTTAACATGGGAAAACAATAAAAAATTGTAACTGCTGTCCCTGTTTGTTGTCACTGCCTTTTTAAGAAGATGCCTTTGGAGAGCAGATGTTTCTTCAACATTTGGATCAGAACTGACTCTGAAATGTGTGCATGTATACGTTAATTTCAGTCTCCTAATTGCTGCTAGCATGGGATGTTAATTTCTTTCTGTACTGTTACTTCTTTGCAATGAATTGTGTCAACTGTTGTAAGTTACATGCATACCTGCTTGCCTATCACCTGTGATTTAAGCCTTGTTTGTTAAGTGGGCCTGATAGATGTAAGCATGTCTAACAGATGTCCAGACAGAGGCAAATTCCAGGTTGTTTGAATTCGGTTCAAATCCATTCATGGGGCTTGGCTCTTCAGCAGAGGGTTATTTTACATGGTGAGGTTAAAGGAAGAGGGTTCAGTGGACTTATTGTTTGGCTGGTTAGTGAAGTGGGGTGCATCTGTGGAATGCAGGGGTGTGAGTTACGAGGGTCTCTATGCCACTATAGATACAAGATGCTGGATACTGCAGTATTTGCTACATCTTTTTCTTACATAGTGAACCTACGACCGTCTTGGCACAGGAAATGTGCATCTTTCATTCCCTATGACTTTGCATGTATGCTGGTTTTGTACTCCTTATGGTAACAAAGATTTATACTAAGATGCCCAAATCAGTTTTACAATACTAAAAGCTATGTAGAATTGAATTTGGATAGTACCAGTAATGGCAACACTTACTGGAAATCGAATTCCAAGTCTGCTGGTAGGAATGCTGTCTACTACGGCAAGAGTAAGTCAAAAGCATGCGTGAAGTTTTTGATGTCCTAGGTTTACCGTGTACGGGAGAACTTGCATTTACTGTAAAGCCCACATTCTATTCTGCATCCAAGATCTAAGACGTATCGTGAATTTAGGATTTTTTTTTTTGTCTAGGAGCATTTTCTGAAATGGATAAAGAGCCAGCCTCAGATCATCAGAAGATTATCTCATCAAAACTGCCAAAGAAGTTATAAATAAAGATAAAAGGATAATACTACTTTCTTTTACTTTTTTCCTTCATGACTGCAGATTTCTAGAAAAAATAAAAGCCTGACCATTACATACTTTTTTTCTGATAATACACTGACCATTCTTTTTTCTGTTCTTCCTTATTTTATTGCTGCTACTTCAGCCTCTTCCTGT
Organism: Cygnus atratus; assembly: GCF_013377495.2. NCBI lineage: Eukaryota > Metazoa > Chordata > Aves > Anseriformes > Anatidae > Cygnus > Cygnus atratus. The sequence goes on from NC_066366.1 coordinate 920,430, forward strand.
GCTTGCTAGTCTCGGGATTTTTCCAAAGACAGGCTGAAACTATAATGACCAGGTTTTTGTTAATCTTCTCTTTGTATTCTCATGTTGTTTATTTTCATGTCTTTGAATTTGTTCAGAATGACCAATATACTACATGTTTCAGGAATGAAGTGGTTAATTAATGGAGCTTTTACTACCTCATAAAAACATGCACAATCTTGGCAGCCTTGGGATGGTAGTTATTGCCTGCAATCACAAAGGCTTTGTTGCCACATTTCTATAGAGCTCAAGTAGATTAAACGATCTTTAGAGTCCGTTTGTATGTTCCTCAGCAGTAATAGCAATTTTACAGTGCCTCTTTTGAAAATTGACATGGTGACTCTTAATAAATAATCAAAATCTTCTATGCTAAAATGAACAGAAATATTCACAAAAATGTTTTGAAGCTGTTTTCATGATTTAATGTTTGGAAGTAAGAAATTCATAGCATAAGATAATTCTCAACGCCAGACTGCTAGTTGGATTTTGGTTCTTTGGCTGCTCAAGCCATGGCTTTTCCTTGGGATGAAGTAATGAGCTGCTTTGTTTTAACTTCAGGAAGTGGAAGGAATGAAAGCAATAACAATTTAAACAGGATGGCTTTTTTCATCTCTAACCAAAGATGAATTTTGGGAAATTTCAGAGTAATTACTAGTCACTTTTGATGTTGTGCTGGTTATTTCAAATACGTCATGTGCCTGAGAATAATGTCATTCATTGCATGTGAATAGCCTAATTACTTTTTTTTTCTAGGCAATGTTATGTTGTAAAGCAGAAGTTATGTAAGATATTGTTTCAACCACAGAGTTAGTTTGGTACTAGCATGCAATTAGAAGAAATCTTGTTAAAACTGTAATACCTGTGGGACATTCACAGGCAGAACTAAAGAGCTAGACATGAAATAAAACAGAAGACAGCATTTCTTACACAATACTTACTTTAGCTGTATAAAGTCTGGAGATGTGATAAGTATGATTTCAAATACATGGTTATGTTGTTAGGTCATGTTCTTTCCCTGTCATTGTTAAATACTTAGAATGTTTAATGTATCTGAGTTTTGCTGCAGCCTTATATCTTCTAAGTAGATGAGATGTGTAGTTTTGAACTATCCATTTACATTCCATTAGCTATCTTGCATTTTCTTACATGTGGGGTGGGGAAGGGAATAGTTTTACTTATATACTCATTTTTAATAAAGTTATCTAGTACTTCTGAGCAAACATTTTGTCATAGCTGAAATATCTGAACTTAGATTTGTATCAGGTATGCTAGTCCTGAGACAGAGTACGGATGAATGCTGCTATTTTGAACACAGAGAAGGAAATCTTTATTTTTTAAAGACTGAAAGTAAGTTGGGCAATCTTTTCTATTGCAAACTAGATGTATGTATGGAATAAAAGAAGCTAGATGTTAGAAGCCTGTAGTGAAATATCCTCATGTCCTTTTGCTTCTTTAAATTTATAACATACCTTTGTCTTGTAAAAATAAACAAACCACCTTATGACTTGAATGACTTAATGACCTTTTCTTGACAGCAGATTTAGACCCTCCTTTATCACTATCCAAAGAGGTTCAGTGTGAGTAGATTAACATCTCTATGTGCAGAGAGGCTATTTTTATTTTAATAATATGCTCTTAACATCATATTAGCAAGGTTTCCTTGTTTGTAATGAACATTGTAGCATTATCAGAAAACAGATGGAAAGAACATTTCAAATTTCAGGTATGGGAACAGCAAGTCATAGCTGCATATGAACACTGGAATTACCGTGTGTGATGTAATTCACAATGTTTACAATATTGCATTTTCAATTTAACTTAATGGCTTTCCTCTTTTCTGAACTTTCCAAGTTCAAGCAAGAAGAAGGAATTAAACTTATTTATTTTATGTAAATTTGAAGCTTAGCTTGATGATAGAGAACCGTACAGAAAAAGGCATGGCAAAACGAAAGGCAAATCCGAAAAGTTTGCAAAAGAATGGGAGACCTGGGGGGGGGGGAAGGGGGGAAGGAAATTAGATTTCTATAAAACTAGAGAACCTGGATGCATGTGAGCAAAAACCCTTCTATCCATGACACTGATCATAAAACAAACATCTTTAAAAGGTATAGACTACCTTATTTTTCTTTTGTTTCAGTACGCAAAGAAATTTTTGGAAGATACAAAACACTTCTCTTTCTATTTTATAGGAGAGAAGCTAGAAGCAATAAGGCTTGGTACTGAAGTAGATAATGTGATAATCAAGAAAGCTTTTGATAAGAAAATCTTACAAAAATGCCAAAATGTTAATGTTAAATTGAAGCAAAGCCACTTCTGCTGCATTTCTTCATCACAATAGTCTTTTGTTGCTGAGAAAACTGAATGTAATGTACTGAATCACATAGGCAGCTCTAGGTGTCAGACGCCTTGCAAGCAGGCGGTTCTTGATTCTGCTGTGAGCTGTTTTGGTGCTGGAATCAGAGTGAGTTTTGACAAGAACAGGAAATTGCATAAGGATGTCTCAGGCTGTTTACTAGTAGCTAAAAGCCACTGGAATAAATATCTGTACTGGCAGTACAGAATCTTTTTTGTCATCTAGTCCAGCAACACTGTAAATGAAAACTTAAGGCCTGGGACATGAATTCAGAGAGGGAAGCCTAAGGGATAAGGGAGCTTTTAATATCAACTTGGAAATATGCAGTAGTTATGTTCATAGATAAAAGCTTTCTAAATCCAGTAGTTCTTTCTGCAAGTATTGCCGTGTGATCAGTATTTCAGTAGACAAAGAAATGTTGAAATCCTTGTCCCACTGCACCCCTCAAAAAAACCCTCCCACCTCTCCTCTCTAATGCTGTAGAGGTATTTTACAGTTTTCTTGGGGGGTCTTTGGACAGAGAAACCTGTGATGAAAAGAGCCAGGTGCCTCAGTGTAATATGACATCAAGATGGAGATGAGAAAAGTTTCTCAGCATGCGTGTGTGTGATACAGACAGAGCACTTTTTCAGTTCTGCCCTTAGTCACTTCTTTATTAGGTAGGGAAAGATTGCAGACTGCCTTGAACAGTGACTAAACCTCTGTGTGTCTTGCAGAATTAGAACAAGTGATGATAACACAGGAGTGCTTTCCCCATTAGAAGCTGCTGGTGATGGTTTTGCATTTGTTCAAGGCATATGTAAACAGTTGGATCCACTAAACAGCATCTTACTGCAGGGCTAATGTTTTCCCAGGAAAGGGGAAATCATGTTTTCACCAAGTCAGATATTTAATGGGGTAAACTATGTTCATATGCTGCTTAATTCACCTTGTTTCTTTGCAGTAAGAGCTGATTCAGATGTTGAGTTTTCCAGAACACATGCATGAATCCAGTGCCAGAAATCAGGAGGAAAAAACACACCAGGAAATTAATAAGACAAAAACATCCTTGTTGTTTCACTGCTGAGCAAACTAAAAGAAATGTATTTACATGCATTTACTGGAGGTTAAGACTAACTTGTTATTTAAGTATACTAGAATGTAGTGAGTGGGTTGGAAAGAAATATGCTGTTATATTGAGATTAGTACAGTTCTAACAGATAAAGGATGCTTGATTACCTTACTGAGGTCTCTATTATCCACAAGCCTTCTGCACAATAATGTATGCACATCTCTGTGCTATATTCTGTCTGCATCATCAGCCAGTTAAGAGGTGTTATTAAGAATATACCTTTTCATAACTTCTGATATGGGAATGGTTTAATTAGATTCTTAGTTGAATAACTGAAGTCCAGTGACTACATTTTAGTTTACACTAATGTTAAGTTCTGCAATTGGAAAGGAAGGTCAAATCAGTATGGAAAGATTTTGTCAACGCTAAAAACTTTTATGCTGATCTTCTATGATACTGTAGGAATTGTCCTTGATTTTACGTCATGTGTATGTCTTGGGTATGTTGAAGTCCTTTAATAACTTAATCTAGGTTAAACTTAAACCCTTTTTTATTGTATTTTTTTATTTTCAAGGTCTACCTGTCAAGTCTTCATTTCTGTGTAGCTAGAAGAGTTTTGACTTTGTTCTTGAGAAAGGGAGAATAAGAGAAACAAAGTTGAGCTGAATTAAGCTTAGCTGGATTTAGGTCAACCAACATTAAAAGAGTTTAAAGTATGAAAAGGTAATTCCATGTTTTCTTGCTACTTTAAAAAACAATTTAACACTAGTTCAAAAATAACAAAGGTATTATGAAAGTATTATACTTGCCTTCTTTATCTTATGTTTTTGACAAATAGATTTTTTTCATTAAAAGAATTAGCTTTTGATTTAAACATTTCAGCTATTTAAGTAAAGCTCATATTTACTATTACTTGTATGTTTTCTACAGAGGGGTGTTTTTCTACAAAGTTGTCTACAAATTTGAAATTCAGTATTTTACTGCAGAGAACACAATTATTCTTCATCTAGCAATCTGTACCACCCCTATTTTTTTTAATCTTAAGATGTAATCTTAAATACTTAAGGCATAGCTCCAACAGAACAGTGAGAAGCTGCTCTTCTGTTAACTTTGCATTCTGTCTTCTCTAGGTCTTAATGAAATACTAAAGGTTCTTTACTTTTCATTGTCTGAAGATCTTGTTTTTCAGATAAGGCACTTGTACTTCCTAGTTTCTGACTTGCTACCAGTTTTGAAAGTGCTAAATAATCAAGAAAGGATAAGGTATGAAAACACACTTTGTTCAATTTGTAAAATACAATAACTTCAGATCACTATTTATATAGGTATGTCAAATTCAGTGTTGCTGGTAGAAAGGAAATCATGCACTTACAGGTTAAGAACAGATGGGAAGGCAACAAAGAGTTTCAGATAAAGGAGCAATAGAAGAGTGCAGTTTCACAGCTCTGTTTTTGTGACGTCGATCAGTTTTTGTGTGCCTATTCCATTCATGGTATTAGTGCAAGTAACCTGTTCTGTAAGCTATCACTGATTTGTGCGTGATGTCTGTAGAATACCTGAGCTAGCATAGTCACCAAGGTCAAAGTACAAACTCTGTAATGATCTACTATTACAAGCTTGCTATCTACAGTAAACTTTTTTTTTTTCTCTGAACAGATGTGTGATAAGCCTTTTACTATTTAAAATAGGGTAAGAGTAGCTGAAATGGCAAGGCCATACTGAAAGGGGCTAATATCCTTCATGGACAAGAGTTTAAGTGAGACTTTTTAACAAATTGCACTTAAACAGATTTGGTGAAATACTGGTGGCAGAAGCATTGTTAAACAAGTAAGGTGAAGATAACATGGGAAACAGAGAAGGCAAGAGAATAGATTTTTAAATTTGGGGTAGTTACTATCAAAGTACAAAAAAGGTGCTGTTATTCTTACTTTTCTACACTTCTACTCACTTCCATTGTGCCAGATTATCTGCTTGGCATTTTGACCTACTTTTGAGAGAATTTTTGTAGAGATAATATTTTGTTTCTTATATAGTGACATTTTAAGAGTAGAAGATCCCTTTGTTCAGTTAGCACTTAATGAAGTGGAATTTGGATATTTAGGTATTCCTGTAATAAGATTAATAACATGAATTATTTACTCCTCTAGCTTTTTCTTTAAGTACAGTACTCCTCAGAAGCTTGGTGTTCCAACCTTATGGAAAGGTCAGCTTATTTATCCATTCTTTTTTATGGAGACTTTGCAATAATTTGGTAGCACTTTGAAGCAAACAGTCAGAAGGATGAGATCTCTGCTAAAACAGGAGCATTTAGATGGTCTCTTCCATATAAAGCAGAGTTAAGTAGCGCAGGTAGTAACAGCTGTGTGGTGTTTCTAGGAGGCTGTTTTCTCAGGGCTGACGGTGAACCAAAGGTTGCAAAGGGAATGGAGGGGAAGTGGGGTGTCAGTGTGGGAGCGAAATGACAGCAATTACCCTTCCTTTGAAGGGATTCTGCAGATCCTGACCACTTCTAAAGACAGAATTCTCAGTAAAAAGTTAATCGGTCTGCTCAGACGTGAGTTTGTGTAGTGGAACAGAAATCTTACACTTTATAAGACATCTACTTGTCCATGCAGACACGTCTTCTGTACTCCACAGTTCTAATGCTTCTGAATTTTTTGAATAGGTCCAAGAAAACAAAGTAAGCTCAGGTGTGTAGGAGAGGCAAAACAAATGAGGGGAGACTAACACTCAGAGGTGAGATATACAGATAAATCACATTAAAGACAAAAACCTTTAACTTTAAAGGGACATTCTCAATGTTGACAGTGTAAGGCTGCTTTGCAAGTGAAATACATCTCCGTAGTCTGTTTTTTCTAAAAGCTCTGACTGCAACAAAGATAAAAATCTCAGTTTCTCAGCTGGATAACCAGTATCACAAAGCATAATAAGCATATTTTATTTGCAAATGTAGGTAAGCTGACGCATGCGTGCCACTTCTTCCCTCCTCTCTCCCCATACCTTCTCTATTCCTAGGCCAGAAGCATTCATATTTACAAGAATTACAGTGGTGATTCAGAGCATCAAAGGATTCAGAGACTATTACCCATGGATTCAGGGTAATAGGGGGAAGAGAAATATAATATATTCTAATCTCTCGTCAAACATGATTTGTTTTAGGCAGTGCTTTCAGATTGAATAAATGCATACAGCATTTGGAGACTCTAGACACTTTAAGTATATTGAATTCAAAAAATCAGGTGACATTGTGTAGTGAATAGAATGCCATGTGCTTTAAAGAAGTGAGTAGAATGTCTCCTGGCTCAGTATGCTTCCAAGTAATTACTAAGAGCAGATCCTGCTGCTAATTTAAACAGAATCTAATTCAAACAACAAAACCATTGTCTAATTATACAGGGCCAGATTTTCTGGTTTAGTTCCCTAGCAAAGAGCTCTTCTTTGAGAAGCCTAGGATAGGATTTTCCCTCTTCTGCCTGTCCTGCAGGGTCTGGGAAGAAGAAAAAGATGTTCTTGGCTCACACAATGCATGCTGGGGTAGTGATGCAAGCTAATATGTCACACCTAGTCTTCAACTAGTAAGTGCCAAAGTGTCTGATAATTGAGCTTGTGCTGCTTTTTGTTCAAAGATAGCAAAACATTTTACATTTGTATAAATACTAAAATTACTGAATTACTGAATACTGAAAATTACTGTTACTGAAACATGCACAGCAAGATGGTTTGTTATACTGTATTTCAAAGGAATAAATGAAGACCCACAGCTGTAAGACTAACACAGCAAGAGTGAAATCTAACATAGTGTGGTAATGATGTGCAAACCAGTGGTCCTCTGTCTACTAGCCAGTTACTGTAACTGGACGGTAACAGCTTAATTTTAGCAACACCTGCAAGGAGTTATTTTTCACTCCTTATGATATAACAAATTTCCGTATTTGGATAGAGGAGAGGTTACTGTCTGTAGCTGCCATTGTAAACCATTGTAAACCCAAATAGCATGAAGCTGTTTCTGATGTAAGGGTGTTTGCAGGAAGATGTGGATTTTGCATCCAGGAAGAACAAGCAATTTTCTTCTAGTAATTCAAGAAATCTTTAGACATAATAATAAAATTAATTTTAGGAGATTTTCAGTATTCCCAGGTGAAAGTTGAATATGCATGCAGGCTCTATGGCATATGTTCATTATAATACTATAAATTTTCTTCTTACAAAATTAAATGTTTTCTTCTTATAAAATTAAATGTTTATAATTTTGATTTTATGCATCACAAATTTTAAATGTGGAAATAGAAAACTGAAGTATTCTATTCACACAAGTGAAGTCAGAATATTTTGATCTTATTAAAGCTACTTTATTTGTTTCGAAAAGAGATTCCTGCTGAAGATGTGTAACATTTGTTGAGGTGACATTTCCAGCTGGAAAAATGTGGATGGAAAATTTCACTCTAGATGTAATTACAGTTGGCATTTCTTTAGTCCATGCAATTAAATTCAATCCCACTGTAGGTGGTCATAGTTGGTCTTAAAATCTGTGTGTGCATGTGAATTAGGGACAAAACATAAAGGAATTGTGTTAATTCATATGCCTGGCTTCATGGTGAGAAAAAACATGTGAAAATATTGCTCTGTATTAAATGGTCCCCATTTGGTCTGGTCCATGAACATTTCGAATGTCACTAAAAGGGACTAATAATAAATTTACTTAATCATGATTTGTTCCCTTAACCTCGCTCACATTATCCTCAATGTCAAGGATGGATGTAAGTAATTTTGAGAACTGAGTTAAATGCCTGATCATACAAAATCCTTTGCATCATGAAAAGAGGTGGGAATCACTGATGTTTAACATAAGCAGTAGGTAGTAGTTCTGCTCTCATTCATACCTGAAATGCAAGTTGACATAGTTTTGAATTTACTTCTGCAATATTGAATGTTCTGTTTGCTTCTGAATTAATCAAAGACAGAGCTTTTAAGAATTTTTAGTTCTTGGACAGCATTGTGCATCTCTACTGTGTTTTCAGAAAGAAGAACCTAGTTATGTGGTGGAAAAGTGAATGTCCTTTGGGCTCAGACTGTTTTCCAGTTCACATTTATGTTAATTCCTTACCTCTTTGTCTCAAACTCCCAATCACTTGCTATAAATCTAGAAAACTAAAACTTTGGTTTTTAAACATTTCTCTCACAAGATGGCAGCATTGCTTCAGGGAATAAAATTGCTTACGCCGTTTAGGATGTCTTGCAGTTTTTAATATTTCCCTTTTATACCATACGTGGGAGAAACTGTGACAGGTGTGTTCATCTGTGTTAACTGAATTTACATAGCAACATCGGTCACAAGGTTGGATGAGTTTCATTCCCTTGCTGCTATATTTGCAGGCTTTGTGGTGAAAGTAAGTTATTGGAGGACTATAATGGGTTTTGTTTTTTATTGAAACTGTATCATTTTGATTCTTTGTCATTATTAAAGTGTCTCTAGTTAAGACTGTGTTGTGGTTTAGCCCGGCTGGCAGCCAAACACCACACAGCCGTTCGCTCACCCTCCCCCCTCCCTCTCCGGGATGGGGGAGAGAAACGGGAAAGTGAAGCCTGTGAGTTGAGATAAAGACAGTTTATTAAGACAGGGAAAAGAATAACAATAACAATAATAATAATAATAATAGTATTAATAGTAATAATGTGTACGAAATAAGTGATGCACAATGCAATTGCTCACCACCCGTTGACCGATGCCCAGCCTATCCCCGAGCAGCCGGCCCCCCCTCCACCCCGGCTAGCCACCCCTATATATTGTTCAGCATGACGTCAGATGGTATGGAATACCCCTTTGGCCGGTTTGGGTCAGCTGTCCTGGGTCTGTCCCCTCCCAGCTCCTGCTGCATCCCTAGCCTGCTCGCTAGCAGGACAGAGCGAGAAGCTGAAAAGTCCTTGGCTTGGTGTAAGCACTGCTCTACAACAATTAAAACATCAGCATGTTATCAGCGCTCTTCTCATTCTAATCCCAAACATAGCACCCTGCCAGCTACTAGGAGGAAAATTAACTCTGTCCTACCTGAAACTAGGACAGATATCCACCCCTTATTCCATACCATTTATGTCATGCTCAGGTTACACTCTTTCCAATACCTTCTAATTAATCACCATTTTCATCTATGATATATAGCAACCATGGTAGTGATGACATACAGTGTTATATGATAATTAACATACTACAATTCAACTCATGGGCTATTCTCACCCAGTATTAGGTCCCCTTGAGGTACACACCGGACCTCCCCATTCTTTTGCATTACCCACCAAGTGCATCCAGGTCCCTGGGCAAAAGCAATCCCACGAGTGGGCTCGCCTTTTCCTGAGGCAGGAGTAGCCCAGACTGTCTTACCCAGCATGTTTCTTACGTGCACTACAGGAACTTTATCCCCTTCTACAGTGCGTAACAGGTTTGATTGGGCAGGTCCAGCTCGGTTGGCAGATCCTCTAGTATTGACTAACCAGGTGGCCTTTGCCAAATGTGTATCCCAATTTTTGGATGTCCCAGCACCCATTGCTTTCAGTGTAGTCTTTAACAGTCCATTGTATCGTTCAACTTTGCCGGAGGCTGGTGCATGATAGGGGATGTGATACACCCACTCAATACCATGTTCTTTGGCCCAAGTGTCTATAAAACTCAATTTGGGAAACAGGCACAGCAGACTTGAGATTAAGGCAATCAACATTGTGACTAGCAACTATTAAGCAGGTCAAATACTTATACCAATTTTAGTTTAACACACTCTGGTCAAATCTGTCAATATCTCAACCCTTCGAGCCCCACGTTGGGCGCCAAATGGACTGTTGTGGTTTAGCCCGGCTGGCAGCCAAACACCACACAGCCGTTCGCTCACCCTCCCCCCTCCCTCTCCGGGATGGGGGAGAGAAACGGGAAAGTGAAGCCTGTGAGTTGAGATAAAGACAGTTTATTAAGACAGGGAAAAGAATAACAATAACAATAATAATAATAATAATAGTATTAATAGTAATAATGTGTACGAAATAAGTGATGCACAATGCAATTGCTCACCACCCATTGACCGATGCCCAGCCTATCCCCGAGCAGCCGGCCCCCCCTCCACCCCGGCTAGCCACCCCTATATATTGTTCAGCATGACGTCAGATGGTATGGAATACCCCTTTGGCCGGTTTGGGTCAGCTGTCCTGGGTCTGTCCCCTCCCAGCTCCTGCTGCATCCCTAGCCTGCTCGCTAGCAGGACAGAGCGAGAAGCTGAAAAGTCCTTGGCTTGGTGTAAGCACTGCTCTACAACAATTAAAACATCAGCATGTTATCAGCGCTCTTCTCATTCTAATCCAAAACATAGCACCCTGCCAGCTACTAGGAGGAAAATTAACTCTGTCCTACCTGAAACCAGGACAGACTGTTGTTACATTTCTGAGAGTTTAGCTCTACATGAACCTGGAATTTAATTACTTCAATTGCACTAAGCAGAAATATTTTACAGGAATTCTGACTTTGGATTCACATATATTTTCCTTCCTGTCCACTGAGTGCTTTTATTCTTTCAGGACTTGATCCTACTCTCGGATGTCAATGGCTCAATAGGGTAAGTCGTGTAAAGGAGATATGGACAGCAAATAAGAGGAAAATAAAGTAGTTTTTTAATCTTTCATTTTGTTCCCTACATAAATAATCAGGAATGATGAAAGAGCTGCATTTTGAACCATTAGAGGCATTCACCTTCATTCATCTCAGGACAATCCCTTTACTTGATTTTAGGGCAGCACTGGTAGACTTCTAAAGGAATTAGGTCTAGTTTATTTCTGATTCTTAAAAAGGTCTCCCTTTTTACTCCCTATGGAGTAAAAAGCTGAGACATACAGGAATTCTCACTGCGCTATCTTGGATGCAGTTGAGCTGCCCAATATAATTTTTTTTCTTTAACCATCATTTTGCTTGTGATTCTGATTTCACAGCACGAGTTGCTAGCTGAAGGATAATATTTTCTCATTCATATGGCAATTTTATACCTCTGTTCAGATATTCCACCTGGCAAAAATGCTAACAAGACCATTTTCATTTTTAAATCAGGAAAGCATTTTCCATGATTGCCTGGAGAAATGTCTTTTCTACTTAAAGAACTGAAGGAAATATACTTCTTGCTATTTTGAGTAGCAACATTCATTATTTTAAGGAAATATTGGGTGGTATGTTAGAGCACTTTAACAAAAAATATTTTAAGTCTTATATTTTCCTTTTCTTGGAGACTCTATGCTGAGGACAAAAAGTAAGCTTGCCTTTCTTTCCACTTTTCCATCCAACATTTAATATGTATGTTTTTTACTTAGAGGAGGTCACTTTGCTTACACTTCGAGGACTAAGGTATGATTACTTTGCAAGTGTAATGTTTTACGAACAGCCCAAGTTCTTCAACCTTATGTTTACAGAGATTAAAATTATTATTTTTATACTTTCCCAAACTGCAATGTATAAACTGTATATTTAGTTTCTTCTTTAAAGTACATAGAATTTTTTATTGGTGCAGTTCAGCTGATTTCCAGTACACCTTCCAAACACAGACTTACTGTTAGCATCATTTACTTTCATGGCTTTGAACCCAAATATCTAAGATTTCTGAGGTAGGAAAGACACGGATGTAAATGATATTAAGAGAATGAAGTAAGACCCTTGTGTGATAAAGGATGCTGAATTCTACTTTTTTACTTCATACCTCAGCACAGAGTCCAAGTAAACAGAAGAAATACATGATAGTATCATTTGTTGAGAGAGGCTGGTGTCTTTACCTTTACAACATCTCAGAAGATATGCTAGTTACACTGAACTGGAACACATAGACAATAAGGTGTGTGACGGCTTCTGAAAAGTAGGTTCAAACACTGGAAGTTGTTTTGGTTTCTCTGGGTCAGCACACCTCCATCAGTCCAGCTCTATTTCTTTGAAGAGAACATGAATCTAACCTCCTGGTCACATGAAGTCTGTGATACTCTCCTCCACGAGCATTCTGCTGATTGCTCCCTCACTCATTCTGGCAGTGGAACAAGTCTGGCCTTAACTGCTTACAAAGGAAATTGAAAGGCATTCTGCTTTAAAGAGGAAGATCACTCTAGGGGTAGTCTGTAGCAGATAATTGAGAAATTTTGTTGAAGGAAACTAAATAACTGAGGTTATTGGTGATGCAGTGCAGTATTGATCACAAACTCAAATGAACCCACACTGTTACAAGTTAGTGTAATTTAGTATTCTGTGTGAGATTAGTTTCTCCACTTTTGAGTGGATAAGAATTCTCCTTATAAATGGGTCTCACTGGTCTAATCAGCAGTCATCATATGTGTGGTCCTTTGTTTTAGAATTATTTATGAACATGTTTAAGTTAGTTTATTTTTAAAAAAGCATTTAAAATGTGTTTAGCTTTTACTATGTGTTTCAGAGCTACTTAAATGCACTCCTGAAAGACACTGGTGAATGAGTACTTTTAACTTTTACAGTGACACTTGTAAAACAAAAACAAAATACTTCTATGAGTTAGTTTTTATCACTTGTGTTAATCCTAGAAGCATTTGTTTACCTGACCAACAAACAAATAGAAGACTTTATTTTTAAGGTCTCTAAGGTCAGTACTTTTCACACATGCTAATGCAAAGCACAAAGACAACATAGATCATGTTCCCTCCAAATCTTATCAACACATAATAGAAAAGCATGTAGGAAAAAGCAATGTACATCTCAAATGGATTATTGAAGTGCTGACAATTTTATTCTCACTTTAGTGTGGCCTGTTTATTTGCAATCCTGGAATAAAATTCATCCAGGTCTGTATTATACATTCTTCATAGTGTAGTTTTGTATTTTACCACTCTTGAAAGCCTTGTTGATTGACTAAAAGTTATTAGAAGTAACATACAGAGGATGACAGTCATCCCCATTTTCAGTACCTCACTTCAGTCCTGAAGGAATTTGCAATGATGCTGTTGAATATAACCAGACTAATCTTCCTACTCAGTATTAGAGACAATAAAATATTCTGCTTCAAATTCACATGCTATTTTACTTCTCTGTGATTTAAGGATTTATGTTGACACTACAAAGATAAGCGGAGATAAACATTTAAATTAGATTGGTTCATATCCTAACAAAGGTTCATCAGTAGAAAATAGTTTCTTGAAAAGCATGCATTATGTTGTAATGTTCATAAAAATGCTTTTCACTATCTGAGTATTGCTCAAAATTACTGGGTGGATCTGCATTTGGCTTCTGTTTTATTGCAAGTAAGATGTAATAAAACCCTAACTTGTGATCAAAGCTCCTGACCATTATATAATGTGAATGTCTCAAAAGAGATCTTATTCAGAAATCGCTAACTAGACATTTGGCCAAAATGTCATTAATATTTTTTGTCAAAAAACTAATGAGAGGAACATATCGTGTATTGTGAATTACAATGTTTCTATTAATAAAGGAAAGGATTTATTATTAGCTTTAAGGCAGATTCTACTTTCTGCTACAACAGACGTGGAGTAAATTTAAAGCAAGAAAGGAAGGGTAAACACGACGTATTGGTTGGAAAGATTTCATATTGGCATGTTTGAAATTAGCATTTGATTTCATTTAATGTGTGTATGAATTTGTAAGTGGTATAATATGTAGTAACTACAATGCATATTAACTAGTCCTAAGCATTACCTTTTATATTGGCTTACCTGGAAAGTAGCAAGATAAGTCATTTTCATGCTTTCTGCACTACTGCTAACAAAAATTTGGTGATTTTCCATTATTTGGATGGACGTATCAACTTGACAGGTGAAAGATTGTAGATGGGTTCAGTTGCATAGTTGAAGATGTATAAAAGAAGGAAAAATATTAACTCTGAATAACAGTAAATTGGGAGATACTGGAGAAAAAGCTGAAGGGCCTTAGAATGTAAAAAACAAAATGAAAAATCATAAAGAAGTTTGCAGATAAAAATGAAACCAGGAGAAAGGACAAAGGCCTCATGATATCTACATGAATCATGAATAATGGAAAGACTGGATAGAATATTTAGGGATATATGACTGGAGAAAAAAAAGTTCTTTGAGAATATTGGGAGGCTGTCATGTATGTGGGCAGAGGAATAAAACAGAAGGATTTAGGCAGTTTTCAGTCTTTAAAGTGGAAACTTAACTGAGAGAAGTCTTAACAGCCCAGAATTCATATAGGCCATATAGGTAGGACTCCATACAGTCCTAGCAAGCAGCAGATCATTTTGCTCAGTTTATCTGCAGGCCTATGTGGAAATAACATTTAGGAATCACAGGAGCTTTTTCAGCAGATTTGAAGCAGGGATAGAAGTTGGACATTTGAATGCAATGGTTTAATTGTTTATGGTAGGGTTTGCAGAAATCCTAAATTATAAATACATGACACTGAAAGATACTTCCAGTGAATTTTCTTGTCAATGTTAAAATTAAAATAAAGCATCTGACAGTATTGTAATGCTTAAGCTGAATTAGGCTGAAAAAAAGAATGTCTTACAATATTCTGGGGGCAGTTATTTTTGTTTCTCTCCCGATTTTATCCCTGTGCAGTAATAAAAGCTGAAAAGCAGAAATGACTTGTAGTATTTGCACCAGAAGTAGTGAGCAGAAGGTGCACATAGAAGGAACTGTCAGAATAGAGAAGGCTATTTGCTTCCTGCCCTGAGTACGGAAGGCTATATTAGTTAGCCTCCACCATTGTTAATAACAAGCTTAAGTGGACTGATTAGTCAAAAATGAAGGGCAAAAGGGCAGCTATTCAGTGGCAAAGAGAGTATCAGAAATAAAGGCTGGAGGGAAATGAGAACAGTTTGGAATAGAAGAAATGGTAGCTACATGGCACATGAACTGTTAAGGAATGCTAAAATAGAAAATAGGGGTAAGACACAAGATGATGGGAATAGGAATCAGAAAATTGGTGGGCATGGAAAGAATAAAAACGGAATGGTCATGGAACAGTGAGTGTGAATGAAAAGTAAATACAAAGGAGTTAAAGCATGAAAGGAAGAGAATAAGAATCTCTTATGTAAGAATAAACGGTATTATGCTCTGTGTGATCCCCAAAAGGATTGTCATAGGGTATGGTCTGTGGTGTCTCAAGAAAATCAATCCTTACTGCCTACTCAAAGGAAAGCCCACTAGGATTTCACGTAAGACATCTCCCGCTAAAGTAGAAAAAGCCAGATAAATCCAAATTGCCCATGGATTAAGAGAAGCACCTGTAATAACGTGCTGTCAAACAGTTCCAGACTGCATTCTTTCCTGTGTACGTTTGTAGATACCACTTCTGCTTCTGGCATCTTCCCATGCTGTATTTTGATTTCCAGGGAACCCGTTCCTGCAGGGTAGCTGTAGGAGGGCCCCTGTTTTTCTCCAGCATTTACCTTGGTTTAGTTATGGTTAGCTCCTCTGGTCTGCTGTCCTAGCTCACATCCTCAGCTGTTTTGGGACTGACCTGCTGGTAAGTGTGTCTCGAGTACCCAACCACATGGCTGTGTGTGCTTGGAAAGGGAGAGAAGAGGTTGGGTGGTTTTTAATGCAGAGTGGAATTGGCATAGAGAGCAGCAGTTCTGACACAAACGGAGCATGTCCTTCTGTTTCAGTTTTTCAACTACAATTAGCATATTTAAGGTAATGTTATTAAATTATTATAACTAAAGCAAGAAGTGTGCTCTGAAGGCTTCTTCGCAAGAATTCTGCTGCAGGTGCAGGGACAGCCTTTGTAGTGCCAGTGTCAGAGCAGGAAGAAATGGAGCTGTGTACAGCTGATGGACATTGGTGCATGACCTTGATACTTGCATTGCCAACAATGAAAGTTTGCAGGCAGCATATTGTATTGAGAGTGTTTGAAGTAAGATTGGAAGAACAATCTACTGAGAAATGGAAAACTTGGCTGTATTGTAATATAAACAAGCGCTAACACCTGCTGTGTGACTAAAGACTGTTTTTTTTTTTTAGAAGATAAACTCTCCTCAAACATCCAATATCTGAAATAACTTTTGGTATAATAGATCACAGTAGGCAAATGCTCTGTCTTTTGTTTAAATTTTTGAGGAACATTGCTCAAAAGTATTAGGTGTATAAAACAATATAGGTTTGTAGCAGTCTATTTAACGTGCAAATCCCTTGCCCAAAAATGAAGTGTTGTAAGACTGTAGTACATTTTATAATATCTCTTGAATGAGTAACATGTAGTGGTGCAAGTTGTATATGGCTCAGATTACCAGAGGAAACCTGCAGTACCTTATGTCATGATATATGCATATAATAAACTGAAATTCTGTTTTAATGCTGATATATAGAGTTGAGTAACAATGAGGGTCCTGGCATAAGACACCTGATATTTATATTAAATATAAAGTAATATTTTAACCATTTAATGTTTCTGGAGACAGTTTCCATGAGTGTTCAATGTTACTCTGTTAGTTGAGCTCTGAAACATGCTATTTATGTGATATGTAGTTCAGATTTGTGCCATTTTTTGGAAATATACCTTCTAATTGACCAACCAGAAATTCAGTGCTGAAATCAAAATTAAAGCTAGTTATTTCGAACTTGTGATGAAAAATAAGGACTTTGCAGGCTATATTCTGTTTTCGTGGTAAGCATTTGAAATAAACATTGAAGGTCCAGTGAAGGCAATACTATGTGGATTACATAAAGAATTTAGATTCCTGACTGTGGAGATGGTAACTTAAAGCACAGATCATGTGAATAGTTTTGTTTTGGCTCAGACCAGCTGCAGATGTAACATTAAATATTGCATTGTTTAAACAGGCTAAAACCAGAGCTTTGCTGACTATGAGTTGTGATGATTCTGGTGCACTTGCTGAAATAGGTTATTTTTGGCAGGAAAGAAAGAAGATAGGACTTGGGATCTCTACTGAGAATCTATTTTTGTTTGTTTAGGGAATAGGAAATTGAAAGCAATATTGCAACTCAGGATAAATCTAGCATAAAAGAGCAAAGATAAAAACTGAGATAAAACTGACCACTCTTCAGGAGAAGGAATTGGGCTGATGGAAGAGGTTATTTTGTTTGAAAGAGATTATAGCAATGCTTGCTTTTGTTTTTGATTTGATTGTAATCTAGTAAAGGCAACCAGTGAGATCCTCGGGGGAAGTTTTGTTGGGCTCTCAAGTATGACTTCTTGTACATTCTGAGGTCACTTCTTAAAGCACTGTTCAAGATCACATTTACAGCCATGTCACCTGGTTTTTGAAGCAGTGTGTGAAATTTTTATAGTAATGAAATGTCTGTTGTTAATTTAAAATACAATGATAATTTGTATAGATTTCCAGTATTCTTTGCTATTGACTGATCTTAAACCAATCCATTAGTAAGGATGAAGTAAGCTGTGATTATGTGATTTTATGTGATGCTGTTTCAACGTTGGTACTAAGTGTGTAACCAGTGGAGGACTGAAGTTATGAAATGAACTTTCATAAGTAAGTAGAGCAAAAGGCTCGGAAATGTAGCATTTGAAAGTGGATCTTGACAAATTCAAGGAAAGATATGTGTCGCTGGCTAGGATGTTCTTGAATATTGTAAATGGTTTGGAAAGAGTTGTTAGACTAAATGTCTTTTGTTTCTAATCAATTATCTGTCAGTAGAGGATTGCCACTACTTATGTGGAGAGTTGAAGAAGTATTCTTTCCCCTGTCTCTCCCTCATGCATTTTTATTTTTGCATAATTATGTTTAATTTCTTTGCTTCATCTTCACTGGGAACTAAAGAGGGGAGACTGAACAACTCTGCTGTTGTTCCTAGATGACATTTTCAGGATGCTGTTTGTTTTCCTTCCATGCTTGGCAGTGCCATCTGGCTTGCAGTCCTCAGATTTGAGGGGCGTAAGGAAATCTCTTCCCATTCTCTTTTCTTGTTTAGGCTGGCAGAGAATGTTGGATTTTGATATTTTTCTGTGTTGTTTTGTTTTAAGTTCAGTTCCTGGGCTCAGTTCATCTATTTCACTGTAACTCCTTGACAGTGTACAACCTGTAGTGCTGCTAAATGTCCTTGCTCCTTATTTCTATTTTACGTCTGAAGGTATTTTTTCATCTTTTATGCTAAAGATATACATTCTAAACTGTGAGTTTCTTTCAACTGTTATGGATGAATGGGTAGAAGTGGTGTTAGTGTTAAATATCTTTTTATTCAATATCCACTATATGTGTTTAGGACTTGAGGGAAAACTCAACTCAGTGATCGAGGTTGTCCCTCTCACCATTAACACCCATTTTCTGCTAGGAGATCTCTCTCCTGCAGTCATACAAGCAGCAAAACCAATATTGTGCTTTAATCCTGGATGCTTTAAAAATTTGGCTTCCAAATTTTTGAGTAATTTCTATGTTGTGCAAAAGTTCAGACTGTACACCCTCAATCTATATTATATGACTGCACCAGTAATACCACCATACTGTTTAAAGCCAGATGTCCAAGCAAAGGAACTACAGTTCCAGGGAGAAAATGCATGAGGATCAGTGATCTTGAAACTATTGCGAAAAGGCTTTCAAAATCTAATAATCGTAACACTTTTACTTTTCAGGAAGATCAAAGCCCTCCTAGCATTTCAAATACCTTTCACTTTAGAAAGTGAAGATTAATATGTAAATGTCAAGGATTTGAGTTAATTGAATATGAATTACTTTCTGAATATGCTACTGTTAGGTGTTTGAACACTAAGGACATTGAACTTTCAGTAATTGATTAACAATTGGTTCATTAATTAAAACTAGAGATTGCATGACTGTTGATGAACGCAGGATGTTTTCAGATGCACAAAAGGATGCAATTTTTGAACCTGTTTTATTGCTTTCATTTTTGATGGTGTGGTATAGAAATATGTGGTATCACAGAAATGTTTTCCTTGTAAAAAATGACTGCATCAAAACTATAAGGTAAAGCTGAAAGATAAATATAGATTCAGAGCAAGAAGAGGCTTTTCTGAGAAAACGTGTAGCAGATGTTTAATGGATGCTGTGATGTGACAGCTGTTTTTCTTAATTTTTCAGTGTATATAAATACAATAACATCTGTTGTATCAGGTAAGGATAAAATGTTCGTGCTGTACAGCTGTCCTTGCTGAAGGATAGCCTTTATCTCATATAATTGTATTTACAGTTGTATTACAATAGAGCTATATGCTAATGGGATGATTTGGTCATAAATCCAAAAGTCATACTGAGGCTAGTACAATGCTGAGGGTGTCTTGTGTAAGTCTGCCCTGGTGCACTTCATGGTCACCATCTGGAAAGATGCCAACTAGACGGAAACCAGCTTTTGTGGGAATAAACCTAATTTGCACAGGGGTCACACTCCAATATAAAATACTTATGGATGTATCATTGGGAGTCATTACCAATGTACCTTATTGCTTCTTGTGCCTCATTGTGTGTGCTAGCTAAAGTGGAAAATCAAGTGACGGATTAGTGCTATGCATTTGCAAAACCCCTGTGAAAGAAGCAGACGCTGTTGCCCATAAATTTAAACCTTGGAAGGGGCTAATGTGGGTGAAGGTGAAAAAAATATTATGTTTATCAGCATATTACCACAATCTACAGGGCCTGATTCTTCCCTGCAACCTACATTTAATTTTAAAAGCATACTGCTGAAATCTGTTTTGGAATTATAAGAGGTCTTGGGTGGGGAATATTAGTATTTTTATTCCTGCAGAATAAGTCATCTAGTGGGAGGAATGAGGTCTGATAGCTGGCTTCGGTGCACTGTTACCATGGCAAGTTTCAAACAGTTCCTGTGTGGATTCTAGTGGTTTTGTGCACTTGCTAGATATTAACACTGTTAGTGAGTGATTTACTTCAAATTTCCTGGCGTAAAACTTGTTAGTTGCAACTTCAGGGTTAAACTTCACTCTAACTCTGGCACTAAAGTTTGTCTCTGAATACATGGCTCCTGATAAAGCTCTTAGAGATGTACAGTGGTGTCCTATACTTAAATAAAGATCCCTGAAAAGTTTGAAAGGTACCCAACTTGGGAGCCTCTGGCATGCCATGAGATTTTTGAGAGTTCCCAACTGATGGTTTGCCAAGACTTGTTCAAGATAAATTAGATGGGTTACATTCATGGGCTGTGACCCATATAAGAAAAAACAACTTAAGAAATTATCGATTCTTGGTTTAAAATGTAAGCACTTCACTTGTGTTACTTACGTTTAAGAACTTTTGGAAAGAGATATGCTATAAGCAGATTACTAAGCACCTTGTAAGTAGATACCTACTTCTGTTGGTGAACTGATTGTGGTGGGACAGACCAACCTGGCAAGAAGGTTTAAGCTGGAAAATGTCATGTGGAACATGTGGAACCAGGTAGATAAGGCTGCAATTTGCTAGGTCCTGCATTTTTGCCACCTAACCTTACCCATAAAAGTGGCCTAGAAGAAAGCTGGAGAGGGACTCTATCAGGGAGTGTAGCCATGGAACAAGGAATAATGGCTTTGAACAAATGGAGGGGAGATTTAGATTAGATGTGATGTGAGGAAGAAATTCTTCACACAGAGCACAAAGCACACATGGGAATTAGGGCTGAAGATGCACCTTGCTTCTGTTCTTTTCCGTAAAGAATAGAATGAAATTACCTAAAAAACAGTGTTAAAAATAAACCCAGGGGACAGGATGGGAGGTGCAGGGCAGTCCCTGTGGCCGAGGGGCAGCCTTTCTCTCTGGTAAGCCAAATGGCCCAGGGGAGCCAGTCCCAAAAAAGGGGGCCTCAGCCCCCACAACCTTCCTCCTTCTTCCACGTGAGGGCATCTTACAGACCGCTTCCAACACAGCTGCCTTCAGGCACGCATGGGCCACTCCATCACAGAGGCTTGCTGAGGTCACAGTGGCCACCCCTGCCCCCCCTTTGCTGCAGGCCCTATAAAACAGGCCCCCTGCAGCTGGCCCACCATTCGCTGAGCTTCTAGGCACTCTGACAGCCAGCTTGTGTGGCAGGAAGCCTAGAAGCAGCAAGGCAAGCAGCAGGCCTCCTTGGTGTGTGAGGACAGTGATGCAGTTTGGTGAAGCACCAAGAAGGAATGCACCTGACCAGAAGGAGACGTGTCATGGGTGGAGGGATAGCGCTGGTGGCACAAGAGACATCAGTGCCCAAGGGACCTCTGGCACCCAGCCCACAGACAGATACAAGCAGTACCGTTGGCACCATAACAATGTGGGGAACAGGCCAGCCCCTCAAACACCCAGTGACAGTGGGCCTGGGCCTTACCATAGGAGCAACAGTGACATGGGGTGAAGGCAGGAACATCAGGCAGACAGCTGTGGGGAGCAGAGGCGTGCCCATAATCCGGAACACAGTGTGGGACCCAGTAATGGCTGTAAACCAGATGGCAGAGTTGGACCTGTGCGTGAAAATCAACCCGATGGTGGCATGGGACCGAGGCATGGAACTGGACGACCCCCTGGTTCTGCACCCTGGCCTGAAAACATTCCAGATGGAAGGCATCCCGTTTGGGCAGTCCCGGGCAAGGACTGGCTTAGCCTTCTGCTGAACACCGTGGAGCCCATGGAGCTGGATCCACCAGATGTGGAGGAACGGATGAAAGTGGATCCACCTCTGCCAGAACAGACTTGGGACTACTGCGGCATGTCTTTGCGTTCTGCCATCTGAGAGCACCAACAGCATCACAGGAGTGCCCAGCGAGCCCCATACTTGTTGCTCAGGCTCCAATGCAAGCATTACCTTGGAGCCACCAAACACCACAGACATCCCGCAGGCTTGCCTGCAAGATGTCCTGGCAATAAACAGCTCTGTTGCTGATTCTCAGGGTTTGTGTGAGCGCTTCTTTTCTGAGGGGAGAATCGGCTAAAGTTGTGCCGGGGGAGGTTTAGGTTGGATATTAGGAAGAACTTCTTTACCGAAAGGGTTGTTAGGCATTGGAATGTGCTGCCCAGGGAAGTGGTTGAGTCACCATCCCTGGAGGTCTTTAAGAGACGTTTAGATGTTGAACTTAGTGATATGGTTTAGTGGAGGACTTGTTAGTGTTAGGTCAGAGGTTGGACTAGGTGATCTTGAGGTCTCTTCCAACCTAGATGATTCTGTGATCCAGTTGTTGGAGAGAGAAACCAGGATACAAGCTGAAGAGCATTAATACATAAAGGCACAAATGAACATGGAAAACAGGAGTATTCCGTACAAGGAGGAAAAAAGAGAAGCAATGAACTCTGTGGGTTAATGCTCAGACCATGGCACCAAAGACAAACCTGGGAGGTGAGCCCTGAAGACAGCTATCCAGCCTGCTGTGGTAAGTGCAGTGGCTTTGCAATTACTTGTGAACTTCACAGAGGTGTCTATTTATTAATTTATTATACAGTATTTACAGATGAAAGAACAATAAATACACAGTTCTGTTTGGTATGCAGAACATTGTGTCACTTGGACTTCCAGAAGTCATGAATTAGAGACATCTGTGGAAGGACACATTTTGTCTTGCTGCTGTGTTCCCTGTGGTCCCACCTGCCTCCATGGCAGTGTGAAAAAGAAGAGCTCTGGCTCCAATGTTTTTATGGCTCAGGTTGGCAATGGATCAATGACAAGTTGCAGTCATTGTATGGGCTTTTCAGGACTTTTTGAAAGTTAGAGGAAAACAAATGTTTGTCACTGAAGTCCATAGCTTGATAGACTCTTAATATGGGGAGGAAGCAGACATGTTGCATGGTGATGTATTATCTCACATTCCCTCAATGGAATGCTCTTTTACTGCATGTCCTACGTTATTGTATGCAAGGAAGTCCTAAATTCAGATTTTCAATTCTGTTATAGAAAGAATAGTGTTGTCTTTTCTTTTTTTCTAGGCAACAGTGCATGTGTTCCTAGAGTAAAATATTTAAAATATTACAAATAACTTCTGAGCAATGCATAGCTGTTTGCATTAAAATGGAACTACATGAGTGATGAATGTTGACTTGGAATTACAGCCAATATGGTAATGAAATAAAGCCACATTAGATGCAGGTAATTTGCAAATTGGGGTTGTTTTCAATTAAACGATCTCCCTGGCTGATCTGAGGAAAGAGGCATGTCAGTTAATCAAGTAGGAAGAAGGACTTTTAGACAAATATAAACTAATATAAATGTTAAATAATGGATTAATTCCATACATACATAGGAGTGAATTCCCACTAGTTGACAGCTGTCAAGACTATTTTAGAAAATTTGGTTATAAGAACATCTATATGTTCAATTTCTGTCATTCTTTTTTTTTGACTACATTTATTAAAAGAAAAAAAAGCAACTATTCTCTTGCTCTTGTTGTAGTTTGGGGAAATGCTATAAGTAGTTCTATTTGCATAAATTCCAATAATGCATCAGTATATCACTATGCTTATGTTAACCAAATACATTCTTAATTAACTACAAGTTATTCACATGGTAAATAGCCAAATGTACTGGGCAAATTCTAGATCAGTTTTGACTTTCTATACCCTTAAAAAAAGAGTAGGCATAAGTTATATTTGAAAGGATATCTGGTGTATCATTAGAGTTTAAGTAAATGAGTAATTTTTACCTGAAGTTGTAGGAGAACCAAAATGCGTCACAAGCTGCTGTGAACCAAGGGTGCTTCTCACATCTGTATAATCCTGGCTGTGTTCTGCTGATGAATTCAAACCAATGTTTTGCTGCCATTGGGTTTGCTCTGACAGGAAATTTGATTGGGGATCTAGGTAACTATAGAGCATCTGGTGTATTTCTTTACCTTCCTTAATTAAAATTAGATTTTTTTTTTATTTTTTATTTTTTAAGAAAATGTTGTGGAAAACCTAGAGGGACTGAATGGGAGCCTCGAAGACAAAAACTCATCCCTCTGCAAGTTTCGAAACTCAGAACAATAAAAATCTCTGCAGGCATGGTGAAGCAGAGAATCAAAGAATAGCAAGTCACTTTGACAGGAGGTCAGTCACTTGCAGCTAGATATAAATGGAACCTGAAATCTTATTGTGCCAACTGGGTCCAATAAGTGTTTTATTTTCCAAATAGAAATTTATACTATGATGTGGTTAATCAAATACACCCATTAAGAAGCCACTCAAACAAGCACTTAGCCATTTTTTTTTTTCAGTAACTGGCTTTTGCAAAATTTTTGTCTACATTTTTTCTCAAGTATGACATCATATTACCAATAAAAAACATTGTTTGAATGACAGAGTTACAAAATTGACTGTACAGTATGGGTGCCATAAGGCACTAGTGAATAGAACATAAATTTGTCTTCCTGACAAAATACACCAGACTCTCCATAAATGCCCATATAGGTTTGTTGGCTATGGCTTCTCACTATTTATGGAGTTACTTATGCCTGCAAATGGTGTTTAAAATGCTACTAAATCAAATCAGCACAGCTGTTCAGCCACACCAGTGCTAACATGGGGGCAAGTAACTTTATAGGTGTGATAGTGGAGTGTTGGGCTGCAATCCTTTTTTCAGTAAGGATATTATATTGTACAATTGCCTGTGACTTAAAGAGGTATCGTTAAGCCACCTCATGTTTTTTTTTTTTTTTTTTCTCCCCAATATCAGTGTAACTGACAAACCTCTTGCTCTGGCTTGATGTCCTCTGCAAGGCTGTTGTCTATTGCTCTTTGCAACTGGGAATAAGTGGGATGTGGTATTTCTGTAGTCACGCACCATTTCTCTTGGCATTGAATGCTATAGTTGAGAAGTGCAAGTGGAAGAGGAATTCCCTTACTGCCAGAGGGAACTCCAAAATTGAAGAAGGCTGAGCAAGGTGATTCACAGATTTTTGTTCTGTGGCTTTCTTTGTTGTGTTGTTTTTGCTGTAGACTATAAATCCTGTGCACACTATTAAAAGGGGTCAGAATCTAATTTATGGGTGTGATTCAAAGCTTGCTGAGGTTCCTGGAAATCTCTGTTAAGTTTAACAGGGTTTGGATTACATCTTAAAAAAAAAAAAAAAAAAAAAAAAGTGCTCAGGAGTGCTCAGAAAGAAGGGGGGAAGTAGAAGTTTTCTCAGGATACAGCCACTTATCATGTATCTGTCACTGAAATAGGAAAAAAAAGGTGGTTACAAGTGTGATTGTCCATCTCTTACAGTTCCATGTTAATGTTATCTCAAAATACTGTGAGCCTCTCATATCTCAAAATACTGTGTGTGATTGTGCTTTACCTGCTGTTATACAATAAATGTAGGCACTTGTTTGCAACAGGGATATTCATAAACGAGATTTGGGAGGATGTCCCCTGCAAGAATGTCCTTTCTAGTACAGAATGAACCAGAAATACTACTGGAATTATGTAGCTCATTGAATATACAAGCCTTTTGCCTATCCTATGGCTAAAAACACTGGTATGTGTTTTCTGCTGATGAAAATGCACACTGCACCACTGACACTACTGAGCTGTATCATCACATTTTGAAAAGAACCTGCTCTGTTTTTATTTGCAGCTGGTATTTAGTTGTAAAGGTCCCACCTGGGACTTGGGATCATTTGTCATACATGCTGAAGAACTCAAATGGTAAGATAAATGCAATGAAAGTGTACCAAACAATCATTAATGCTAGTCTGCATCAGCTTGCCTTGTAAAAGGAAAGTGCTCCTTAAATCAAGCATTAGAAATAAAGTCATTTTAAAATGAGAAAAAAAGGTAAGTTTTAAGCTTGCTCTTTAAAATATATATATATATATATATATATATATATATATATATATATATATAAATTAATGCTCTTATAATCTCAGGCCAAGACAGACTTCGGTAAGTATAATGGGGCATAAGTACATTTAGTTCTGCTGGTCGTAAGAGTAAATTGTATAGCTGTCAAGTTGTGGCATATATATGAAGTTCTGAGTAAAACCATTGCTGGGAGTGATGAAATTAGTGTGCCAAAGTAGATGAAAGACTGCAGATCCATCAAGTGAACCTGTTAAAATTCTGAAGCAAGTTTAAAACAGTACAGATGCCTTGACCATCTGCTAAGAAATGTGTGTGGACATAATTGCATGGAACAACTGTCATTTCATAAAAAAATAAACCAAAAAAAAAAAAACCACCAGCAATAATAAAAAAAAAAAAACACTAATTTTTCAGGAAGTATGCAGCCAAAGGAAGCAGCTAATTGCTACTTCCAAAGTCCATAGCCTTGAAATAGCTGCATATTCGTTGTTCACCACTTGGTTCCAAATGATGTGATCTATTATTTGCTCTTCTTTTGTGTGTAAGGATTTATGTCCAGCCTGTTCTTTTAGAAGTTGGAGCCTCTTACAGGTTAGGATGCCTGAACTATACATCAGAGTTTATCCCAAAAGTACTGAGATACTCTTAACTGTAATGTTGCTTCCAGGGCTTTGTTTCTGTGTCTTATATCACTAGAACCTTTGGCAGAATTATCTCATTGCATTATGTGTCTGTTTGTCCATTATTCTTTTTACAGAGAGTGTGAGATGATGGGAGTATTGCTATCCCTATAAAGTGCATGTTAGAGTTGTAGAAGCCACAAAGATATATTTGTAAATAGACAAGATGTAACAGAACCTAATGAAGGCAGCGGATATTTTCTTACACTCAAGCACACTTTAACTCATAATTCTAGGTATTAAATTCACAAGTGGCTGCAGTAAATTTCAACCCCTATTTTAAAGGAGGAATTTTTCCCTCCAGGTTTCAAAGCACAGCCACACTTTTCATTATAAGCTCAATTTTATATGGTAGAAACAAAAAGTAAATATTCTCTGACTGGCCTCCATCAAGTGATTAAATGTTCAAGTGTGGAGCATTTGCTGTGAATTGTTCCCAGTTGCTGGGTTTGTCATAGTGCCTTTGCTTATTTGTGATTGTATGGTGAAAAAATTGGAGATATCTAGGTAAGTAGGTAAAATAGGATTGCTTAACAGACATTTTTACGTTTGTCTTTTACGTTTCTGTTATGGAGGTGATGACTTTTGGTCTCTTTATTTTTATTTTTTGGAATCAAACATATTTGCAGAGGCTGGATTTTCAAAAGCAAGATCCATTGTAAGCAAAGTAAATTGAGAAAACAACAAAACCATTTACAGAAAAAATGGTACGGCTGGAGAGAATGTCTGGGCTCACTCTGAGAGGGATGTTTAGAGGTGTTTTTTTTTGTTTTAGTGTTTAAGCAATTTTTGCTAGTGTTACTTTAGCTTGAAGTCATAACCTTATCAATTTGACTCTAGCTTACTAAAATAGATATATAGACAGATACATTCTAAAGTGATCCAACTGCTTCTTCGATTCCAAAGTGTATGTAGTTAGGAGGCCAGTGACCTGAAGTTCTGTTTTTTTCCCCATTGTTTTCTTTTCCTTATGTTCTTATGTAGTCATTGTCTTTTCGTAGTCATTGTCTTTTTGAAGCTGTCATTTAAAAAGTTGATCTTGAATTCCTTTTGAACCATAAAGCTGCTTTAAATATTGTATATATGTTATTATATTATTATTGTTTTTTTGGTCTTATTGAAGTAACATTTTCTGTAACATTGTAAAGGAAGAAACAGTGAATGCAGGAAAAAAAATACTGTTTTCCACACAGACATCTTATAATACCAGTGACATGGGCCATTGTAGCACACACGTTTAATGGCTTCCAGAGCTAATTTGAATACCTGGTTCAATATTTGAACTTTCTGTTCACATTTTCTGTAAATGGTGGCACTCTTTCAGGAAGGAAAGGCAGGATGTTTGCTTGTTCTGCACCATATTTGTGGCTGCATTGCCAATATAAACAAGCCATGGCTCGCGGTGAGTTCTTCTGGAATTTGTCCTCAGATCTGTGGAATGCAACAGAGTAGACTGGAAACATTTAAAGGGATTCTGTGGGATGACCCATGTCATGTTTCCTCTGTGAACTTTTCCAGGAAATCAAATGTGTATGAAACTGTTGGGTTGGGGAGGGGGGGGGTGTGCATGAATTATAACATTCATCATCCGTATAGATCAATAAAACAGAAAACCTTAACTGTAGTGTCTGCTGCATCATACTTAAGCAGAGTAATGTGTTTCATATAGCTAGAAAGAATCTACAAACATGATGGCTGTGACAGATATTTAATCTTATTCAGCATTTAAGGACAATTAGAGAAGGAAGTGCAAAAATCTAATTAGTCTTGAGGCAAGTCTGTTTGCATATATAAACAGTCTTTGGGGTCTTAAATCTCTCTTCTATTCTATTTACTTCTTCCTCAAAGATAACTTGTATGCCATTTAAAACTGGTTGTTTGGATGCAGGTGCACTGCTGTACATGGATGTTTTAAATTTATGTTGAACATTGAAAGAGACTTGAAATGGATCTTGACTTATTTATGCTGTCAATATTTTGAGAAAATGAGAAGTTTTCAACAGATTTTACTAAAAACAATTTCCCAGTTTTTGAACATCTCTAAATACCACATTTGTAGTTCACAACTTACCTAAGGTTATAAGAAAGTGTATTTCATGCTTGAAATACAGTGTCACCATGTGCAGAGCCAGATGCTGCCACAGTCTAAATGGGAAAACATACTCCACAATATCTCAGGCTATGAGCACAGGCTGCACTTCCTGACAAGAAGGAAGAACATGGAAAGTTTGCCATCTAACAACCACTGGTAAGTTTTTGCCTGCTCGTATCAGTCAGAGGCCAGGTTAGGGATGGTTATGGATACATCTTCATTTCTGACTTCCAGAACTTCTGGTGTTCCCCCCCTCTTCCCCAGTAGTTTGGCAGATATTATTTTGGTATCGTATAGCTGCTTTTTTCTTTTTCCTGGAAACCGTTTCCAATGCCAATATGTACTCACTAATGCTTTCAGTTCTCATTCTTCAGATTTCTGGAGTACAACTTTTATTAAAAACCAGAAAATATACTCCAGAAAGGTCTCCTCTGATTCTTAGCTGCAAAGATTTCTTTCAGATTGTATGTTAATTGCTTAATAAGGGCTTTTTATATCATCTCCAAAACATTATTTGCTGCTCACCCTTGAAGATACTGCATCAACTGGACTGTTGTTCAGATCTCAGATACTTGAATTACGTTTCTGGTTCTAAGATACATCTTGTTAATTCTCCCATTCCCAGTACAGAAGCAGAGAGAAAGCTTTTGTGATCCAACATAATCTTTTTTAAAACAAGTTTTTGACTAGTAACTATCTACAATGATTTCAGTTTTCTTTGTACTAATCCTGATGACCAGGATCTGTGCTAAGAGTTGCCTTTTTGTTTCCTTTTGCTTAAAAGTGTTTTTAAAGACCATGTCTTATATTTCAGCGTTCTGTACTTATAAATATTAAATACGGTATTATTCCAAGTTCTGTTTTAGGACAACTGTTGTCCACTTTGTGTGGTGATCTATTTTTCTCCAGTGTGATGATGGGGGCTGCCAGTATTGTAAGTATTATTTTAAGCTTCTTGTAAAAACTCAGGTTTGTTTTCATCATTACGGTGTTTATCTGACATGGTCAAATAACTGCATCTCCTAATATTTAGAAGCTAAAGCTGATCATCAGGCTTTTTGGTTTAACAAAACCTTCCTTTTTGATGTTGATCTTTTGAGAAATACTTGTTTCTCCCATTGTTTCTAATATTTTGGTATTTCACTAGAAGGTTTGCTTTTCTTTCTTTTTCTCTCTGATTTCCCAGGAGGTAAAGATGGCATATTTTTATATAAATTATATATCAGAAATTTGCTAATGAGATTGTGGTATGTATGTTTGTGCCTTCCCACAGGGATTATTTTTGAGCTAGAGGTTTCTAGATCAAGTTACAGAATAGGCACCAGATGGTCTGGAATTATTCTTTGACAGTCTATAGATAATTAAACATTCAGCAAAAACTACTCTGTTTTTAAAACAGAGCACAGTCTTTCACAAAAGCAACATATTGAGTTTTAGCTTTCTTTCCATAATTTATATATTTACTTTTGTTACCTTACTTACTATTTTTCCTTGCTGGTTCTTGCATCTATTTTAGTAGTCTCTTTTCTCCTGTGGTACAGGGGCTGGTAGGTGCCTGGTATGCTACATTTCAGTTAAGAAAAGAAACGAATAATATCTTTGTGGGCTATAGTTTTTTTTTTCAAATCTTTTTTTCTTTTTCTGAATTACTATGAAGGGAATAATAGTAAGATAGTGATGTGACCTGCATTTTCAGCAATCTCTACTTGCCAATCAATATCATGGGACAAAGAGAGAGATGGATCTGTTCCCCAGCACCATGCTACAGAAGGTGAAACAGATTGCAGAAACTGTATTGATTTATTTTTATGGGACTGATTTTAGGTTAAAAAATAATTCAGATATATTCTGGCTCAGACTAAGCAGTGCCTTGAAAACAATATTCTCCTTTTTTGTTTCTGAATGTGACCACTCAAGTTGCTACCTCTGCAGAGTAGAACTTTGTAATCCTGTTTGAACCTGTAATTCAGCCTGACAGTTCTGACTACCTGTAGTCAGAGACACATATCAAGGAATAAGCATTTGCAGTCATCTCTTAGGGGAGCAGGTTCTGGTCCTTAAGGGATAGAATAAAATCAGAATTCTCAATGATATTTTTCTCTGTCACACAGTTAAATCAGTATTAAGTAATACCCACTATTAAACAGTGGATGTTATTAAACAATATCATTTATTCAGTTTTGGAAGCATTCTTTTAGAAGTTCCCTCACTCTTGAATTTAATGGCCGCAATGCTGTCGACATATTTTTATAACACAAAAATGAGCAAATACCAGCAAAAAATAAGAAACATTCTTTCTGCTTCTTAGACACGTCCAAAGATTGTTCATAGTATTGTCATACAGTAGCTCCTTAAACGAAGTTTGACTTAGATTGTTAACTCAAGATCTGATTCAATAAAACATTAGTCTTCTACAGAGTTAAGACCATGCTTATTATACATTTTGCTAATCAGCAACCAGCACATTCTTCAGTTCTTAGGATTAAGCTTCAGAAGCAGATATTGGATCCATATTATCCTGTGGTTTTTGCACAGAAATGGCTAGGTAAGTTAAGAAAATAGTTACTGAACCTCGTAACAATGTAGTACAAATATCCAAAAGCCTGTGTAGTGATTGGCATCTAGCATGCTGCTTCTGAAATCTCAGGTCTTTTCATGGTATTTTGCTGAACTTTGAAATATGATGTGCACTGGGAATAACACCGTAGCTTTGGAACTTGGCGAGTGTGTGATCATCCTTCAAATACTACCTTAAGTTTTTCTTACTAGTATTCAGAAATTTTCTTACTACTAAGATTTTTATTTTAATGTCACACTTCATCTTCTGCTGAGTGTCTTATACCAGTATGAACTGTGTCTGCTGAACCAGCAACAGCTGTTGTTACAGAGCTAGAGAATGGTACAGAAGAATGCTCCTACCAGAAGACCTTTGAAACTAAGACAGTTTTACGTGACTGCTGCTGATGTTAATGGTGATATTATCAGGGATGCAGCTGTAAATGAAAATAAAGGAAAGAGGAATTTTGGGTTTTATCTCTTTCAGAATGCAACTTTCCAGAATCATCCAAGTAGCTTCTAGAAATATGAATAGGGTACTGCTGGGCTTATCTTTTCGGACAAGTGCTTAAATATGTATTGAATTCTGAATGCAATGTTACCACCAACTTCCCTTAGACTTCCTGTCTTTCTGAAGCTAGGCATCTGTCTCTCTTTTAAAGAAGTGAGCTTAAAGAAAAAATCCTTTGGGAGTCATTGAGATGGTTAGGTGCTGCCTTGAAAATATATTTTCATTTGCAGTTGATGATTGGACATAAATTGACCATAGCCGTCAAAGACACAAAGGTTTCACATTGTTGCATGTATATTTGCTCAGTTATCAAGATCAAGTTGCTCACATTTTAAATATTTATAAATTACTTTAAAAGTGCCTTAATACATAAAAAAAAAAATAAATGATACACCTTGTAAGTGAAAGTTTTTTTATAGTACTTAAGTTCTGGAGGCCTTTGGGGCCACACTATAGCAAAGGAAAGTTAGCTTTCAACAGTCTTTTATAAGATATGATTTAAAGCATATTCAAGTCACTGAGAGACCTCCTGCTGACTTGGGAGTCCAGAGGCTATATGCTGTACTAGGAGTTCTTTCAGGTTTGACTGTGAGAGAGTATTTAACTGGAAGAAAAGTGAAGTTTGGCAGCAACTAGAAACAAATTCAGACATATAGAAATATGCAATGCATTGTTTTCAGTGTAATTGAACAGAAGCTGGTCTTCATAAGCTTTCTGGACTGCTGAAGTTGTTTTGTTCAAGTTGCCTTTTAATAAAATATCACGTACATAACACCTTGGAAAAGCTCGTTGGGCAAGATCTGAAAATTTATGATTCTTTAGCCTAAAGCATATTTTATTTTAATCACTGATCTTTGGAACAAATTCTGTTGTAAATAAAATACAGCAGTGATATATTATGAAGGCAAAAAAACTTTCAGTAGCACGGTGCCAAAGCAAAAAGTTAAATAAGCTTTTGTTTTCAATAAAATAGTTTTTCTCCCCACTGAATGGGGAGGAATGTGTGAAAGAGCTTTCTGTTGGATCACAGAGTATGGTCAGTAAATGGCTCTAAGCAATATGAAGCACTGAAAAAAGCATTCTGGATACAGGCAAGCAAGGCAGGATTTTCAGCTAATCTTTGGATGTTAGGAGCCAGTGCCCAGGATTTGCTGTATCAAATACATGGTAAGCATTGACAAAAGACAGAAAAAAACAAAACCACAGCAGTACAGTGTGTTGAGTTTGATTATAACTGTTTATCTTTAGGAACCAGAATGAGAACTTAATGGCAGGCAGGAAAGAGGAATGTCACTTTTTAATCTATTCACTTCCTGTCATGGCCACACATGTCAAGAAAAAAGTATGATATTCAGATGATTTGTGTGAAGAGAACAGAAAGTACCTCTGTCTCCAGGTCTCAGATAGTTCATAGGAAAAGCTAGGAAAGCTAGAACAGCTTTTTTTTTTTTTTTTTTTTTTAAAGTGGGGGGTAGGGAGAGGGGTGAAGGGGCGTTAGAAAATAAAATTCTGAAACTGCCACTGCCAGGTCTGGTTCAATATGCTGCATCACTTATCTAGTCCAAACCTTGTTTATTTGTATTGATTGTAAAATCAGCATCCTGTATGTATAATAACTGATTTCCAAAAAAAGGTTTGCTCTTTTTGGTGTACAAATGCCCTGTAGGTCTATGGTGATAGCTGCTGTCCCAATTTACAAGTGAGATGTCTCCAGTACTTATTTTTAACCATTAGTCTCACAGTTGAACCCCACAGCAATACTGCCAAGTGCATGATTGCAGGTAAAAATGGTTGGCTATGCCTGCAATGCAAGTGCTTAACTGTAAGGTTAATGGTTGTAAGAATTGTAAGATTCTTATTTTTTAATTGTTAATAATTGTAAGCTTTAAGTACTGTGAAGCTATAAGTGTTCCGGATTTGAGAAGTTCTACAGTAGTATGAGTAAGCAGAACATATTTCTTCAAAATACAATGAATTTGTTACACAAACATGTCTACAGCTGTAACTCAGGTGAATTTTAGTAAGGGAAGTACACTCAAAAGGAAATATTGTTGGATAAACATTTAAATTAGTTATTCAGGAGTCATTAATGGCACTAGAATTTATTATCAGGCAGTCCACATTTGCTTCATGTTTATATTTGTACTATATGTAGAACTGAAAAGGCCTTACTATTAGATTTGCAATGTGTAATGCTAATGAGTCTTATGAGAAAATGCTACAAATTTACATCATGTTAGTTAACATGATTTAAAAG
Organism: Cygnus atratus; assembly: GCF_013377495.2. Classification (NCBI taxonomy): domain Eukaryota; kingdom Metazoa; phylum Chordata; class Aves; order Anseriformes; family Anatidae; genus Cygnus; species Cygnus atratus. The sequence goes on from NC_066366.1 coordinate 954,613, forward strand.
GCAGAAAAAGGTCTCAGGAGTTACTGGTTAAAAAAATGCAGAAAGGGATGTTTGTTAGTAAAACTTCACTTCCTGTGGGTGTTGGCTAAGGTATTCCAGTAAATCTTAGTGAGGCTAAAAGTCAGAAGCTTACTGTTGTGTGGTGCATTTGCAGTGAATTTTGTCATCTGTAAATCCAAGTTCTATTTTTTTAAAGGTCAAAACTGCCAGGAACCATCGGTACACATAGTATTAACTTTCATTATCTCCATTGACATTGAAAGAAAAGATAAAAATCATGGAGTGTTTCCAAAGTTAGATATAGTATTACTGTCTCATAGGTCCTTGAGTCTCTCCTATGAGTCATTTATATTTGTGTGCGTCTGTTCACATCAGTACAAATAGAACCTGTACTTGCACTCCATTGCTGATGAGATTGAGGAATTGAATTAAGCAGGAAGGGTGTGTTTTAGTCTATGCACCACTGTCATTTTAGCCTTGTTGTAGGGGAGTGGTAGTTGTGCAAAACACCCTCTGAAAGATAATTGGATAAATGCTTCTCATCCCTGGTGGGGCTGAGCTTTTTAACTCAGCTGTAACTTCATCCTAGTGATTAAATTTATGTCCTCCTCACTGAGCAGAAAAAGGCTTAATAACAGAGTAGTTTAAAGCATTGTCCAGATACAATGTACAAAACCAACAGAAATGGGAATTAAAATGAATGAGGGATGTTTTCTGCTCCTTCCATCTTTGCACTTGAGTTTCTTTAATCATGGTGGGCAACTCTGCCCAGTGTTGTCCAGCACTCCAATTTGTGGGAACAGTCCCGCATGTAAATCTGTCAAACCTGTATGGCCAATGTTTTAAGTGAGCAGGTTAAAGTGAGCCCTCTACCCAAAGACCTCTGAGCCACAGTTGTCAACTAGGTCATGAATTGCCCATCTGGATTTTCTAAAAATGATTGGTTTACTGCTCTGAGCTGGACTGATAAGAGCTGTCATCCAAAATTAGGCTAAAGTGGAAGTACATAATGGCCTTCATAATGTTGCTGGTTTAAGAAGGCATAAGCCTCTTGCTATTGATCCATGAACACTTAAATGGTGACTGTGTTTGTGGGCCACAAGGTATTTTGAGGGTTGGTAGAAAACATCAGGGAAATATTACTGTAGGGTATTGGGATAGCAGCTTATGAGTGGGTTGTCCTTTAACACTGGCAGTGTTATTCTGAAAGATGTATAAAATACTCTTGTGAACCTCAGGAGGGGGGGAGAAAAAAAAAAAAGCTAATCTACTTTGAACTACTTATATAACCATTAGAACTAGAACTGTGTTCTCTGAGTTGTCTTAGACATCCACAGTTTGTAGATGCACTATCTCTGTTTCTGGAAATTGTAACTCTACCATTTATGCCTAGAAAAACTTTATAGTAAATGAACAATGAGCCCAGAAGTTTTCACTCTCAAATGACGAAGAGCATGGTATTATAACTACAATGTGTATGTGCTATGGATGTCCAGGATCTCTGACGCATGTGCCCTTCATGAAGTATACTTACTGTATAGCACTATCCAGTCAACAGTATAGCCTCATCTGTCCAGAAAGGTAGCAAAATACAGTAATTTCCCTCACCTGGCCTGGATAGGACTGGGGAAAAAAACATGTCTACAGTAGCTAGAAACAAACAAAAAAGCTGTCTTTACTGTAGTTTCATGTAACTTAATTCTATACTTATTTTTTTCCTTGTGGTTTAAGCTTTAGCTTTTATGAGCCGAATAGTTAAACATAAAACTGAGCGAAAGTTGCTGTGCTTTGCCTGCCATAAATCTGACTTCAGTGATGATCACTGAGCTGAAAGTCAGAATGGGAAGTTAGTTCCAACCTTGCTAATACAAGGCTCATTGGGAGGGTCACAGGTATTTCAGCCTGGCTTTTTCTTTCAAATTATGTTTAGCAAAATACAGCTAAAAGTGTTTGCCTGTGAACTGGAAAAAATCACGTGTTTGCAAAGGTGGAGCTTTATACACAGTGCTAGGCTGAATCTCATGAGCTGACGTTCTGATTGTTTTGAAGTATTGTATAATTTTATTCTGAACATAGATCTGTATGCACAGCACTTTTCTCAACACTTTTCTCAAGATTGTTTCTCTTTATGTATCCAGTTCTTAATAATTTCATAGACTTCGAGATCACCAGTTCCTGTTAAAGTTGTCTAGCTTGACTTGTAATGCAGGCTGGAGATCTGTGAAGATTATTTTCTCTGTCAGGTATTCAACTTCTGTACAAGCTTTGGGTCACCTATTTATAAAGAACAAAATCTCACAAGAAAATCTAAGCAAGTTGCTTCAACAGTTGGTTAACATTTCTGAAAACTTTTCATTTTATCTATAATCTAAGTATGATTGGTGTTGTCTCTGACCATACTTTTTAGTACTTCATATACCTTTTCAAACTAATCGTTTTGTAGGGTATGAAGTTCACAGGAAATGACGGCTCTTAAAAATGAGTTCTCACACATTATCTTAAAAATCTAAAACCTTGCCCAACTAAAGCATAGTTCTGGTATTTGCATACTCAAAATCTGAATTAATTTTCTCTTCCTTGCAGTTTTTAGAGGATAAATAAACCTCTGACATTGGTAAAATTTTACAGTGGAAGGAGATTTTTTTAAAACGCCTACAACAGCTAAACAAAGTAGATAAAAGTTGTGATGAAAAAACTACTCTTTAGCAGAGACCTTTTTATACTGAGCCTTAGCCTGGAGCACATTTTTATAGCTGAGTTACAAACCTGTAAAACAATGTTTCTTGTAAAGCAGAGCCAATGATCTACAATAGCTGAAAGCAGACTTTATGGCTTAAAACATCCTAGAATTGGTTTGAATTGCCTCATGCATATTTTCAGCACATAAATTCTAGAGTTATGTGAAGTTTCCCTGGCTGTTTGATTCTCTGGGGGACATATTTTGAGTGACTGATGACTACTTGTTAAATTCAGCAAAATTAATTCCGTTCGTAAACACGTTGCTGGTGAGGAACTCTGGAATCATCTTTAAGAAGCATTATTCTTTAAACAAAAAGGGAGCCTGTTTTATTTAAAATACTTGCTAGTCATGTAAGTCGCCATCCTGATATCACATCGCAAAAACTGTAGATATGGAGAGGACCTTGTTTGTCATACACTGCTCATTTTCTTCCTCATTCAACTGTTCTCTCTGTTATTGCTTTTCTACTGACTGTTACTTATTTGAAAGCTTCTGATATTTAAACCACTGTTAATTTATGAAAAGGTAGATTCAAATAAATAGGATGTATAAAATGTGGGCTCATTCATCTTCAGCTTGGACAGCTAATTGTTCACTCAGGCAGAATTTCCACTAAAATCAGTTCAGCTGAGCAGTGTTTAGCTCAAAAATCAGGCTATCTTAAGTAGCAAGTGAAAAACCATGCCCTGCCCTAGGAAAGCTGTTTTACTGTGCTCATGGCATTGACATGCAAAGAAAACAAAGCCAAAATCCTATTTCTGTTTTAGCTGGAAAAAAGAAAGAAAGAAAGAACAAGGAACCTTTCTTACTCTTTGCCTTCCCAAAACAGGGAGGAACATCAAGGGACATCTCTTCCCATTGAATTTCATAGCCTTTGTTCAGTTTCCCATCTCAAGCCTATGGAGATGGGAGAAAACAGGCCAAGCCATACCAAAACAAGTCTGGACAATTGGCCGGATGCCCAGAGAGTGCCCTGCCAGCTGGTGCCTGTGGCTCGCTGGTGGGATGAGCGGGAGGGCAGATCCTGCCAGAGCACAGCCCGGAGCTGTGGGGCTGCTGGGCTGGCCACGAAGCAAGTCTGTGCATAGTACCCCTGCTATAGCCCCTTGCTGGGACCTAGGCAAGCAGGGCTTGAACACTTTTTTTAATTTTTTTTTTCCATGAGGAAAAAAATCTGTTCCAAGTTGGATGATTTCAATATGTCTGTAATCGACTGGGATTCAGGCTAAGATGGTGACAAGGAAGGGAGTGGTATTGTCAGTTACTTTTAATGAAACTTTCTGTGGCAGATTTAGAGATATGAAACCACAAATGAGACTGCCATATGACAGGGTTTGCCTGCAAATGCAATATTATGAAGGTAAGCTTTCAGTGACATTCTCTACCTCAGGCTATTGGCAGATTAAGCAAATCATTTCTATTGCTATTGACATTGATGCAGTATTGTCTCTTTTTCATATCTTCTATATGCCTTGTCAGTAAAAATATGATAATTCCCTTCAGAATCACCCAAGGTGGTTCTACAAGGCATCAGAGGGATGGTGAGTCACTTCCCTTGCAACAGAGTGGCCACTTGTGTCTGGACTAGCCCCTGTCCACGGTACTGCTGATGTTCTGCGTTGATGACATGAAGAGCTGTTAGTCATCTACTTCAGATGCATATAGCTAAGACAATCGAGAACAGCAGATTTTTTTTTTCCCTTCTAGATTCTTTACATTCAGTGTACCGGTTAAATTGCCTCAAACTTCTGTGACCTTCAGTTTTTAAAATGCTTTTTTCCACTTTGATATACAAAGAGAAGCTGGAGTGGGGAGGATTTTTAAGCGCTTCTGTAGAAGTTTTAGCTCACAGTAGGGGAAAAATGGGATCTGTACATAATCAATGCCAAGGAACTTGTTCTAGAAATGAAATGAGAAGGATTTGTATGCAAAATTGCCAGCTCTGATATAAACTGGATCTAAAGGCAGAGAGGAAATGGCTTAAGAAATATCCTTGCCTGTGGCTATTTTTCAGAGTGGAGAGGATAACTAATGTAATGGCTCACACCAGCCCTACTTCCAGCCCTGACATAAGGAACATATGGCAGTGTAAGAGAAATAGCACAAGGGTGAGCCAGGGATGTAGCTGACATAAACTGTGCTACAGCTGTTTCCTAGGACCTGCAAGGGGTTATGAGAAGCAAAGTGCTAAGGGGGTTTGAACAAAGCCTGTACCAGGTTATAGGAAGAAGCCTCACCTGGTGCCTGAGGAACAAAGAGGAGTTGGGGGGGAACCTCTGTTCTTCTGCTCCATTTCTGTCCTGACCACCTTATTCAGAATGGAAACAACTTTGTATCTAACTCAAACTGCAAAGCAAATTGCTTGAAGGCTATCAGTGTGAGGGGAGAATCTGAAGACTTTAACAGATGTATGAAAATGAACTTTGCACTTTACTATGGGGGAAAAAAATAGGCTGGATAAAGTATGTATAGATAATACCTTTTTTATATGTTTTTTGAGACTTCTAGTTTTCTCCATGTTCTAGTGCTGCAGTCATTGCACTCTTCAGAGAAAACTTGGGAAAATAAATCTATCATGACATGACACAACAGACCTGTGACATCTGTTTGAACGTTATTCTCCAGCAATGAGAAACAGTGCATTAAAGAAGCCATGTTCATGTTGTATACCAGTCACTCCCTGACAGCCTCCCTTTTAGTTCATAAAGAGACTGTTAGGGATGATAATGAACCATGCTAGTCCATTTACTAGCATAACAGGAATTATTAACTCTTATAAATGTATTATTATGCAGCTATTAGGTAGCAGTTATAAAACTGCTTAATGCCTACACGATTACTTGTGAATGGATTTGGAAGGGACCTAAATTGGTTATTTATTGACCATATTGAACAGCATTATTTATTGGCTTGGCTCAGTAAGGTTATATATATATATTTTTTTTAGGCTGAAATGAGATTCTAAATTCTTAATGGTCTAGCCAATGTGTATGTTGATTTAGGGAAGTGACTTTTTTTTTCTGAAAAACTGCTAAATTTACAGTAAATTGGTTCTAGACTGAACTGAGTTTCTTTCCTTTCAAGTTCATTAACTAATTACTCTTAATCATGGTACTGAGATAAAAGTGTTAGAAACTAGAGAAGTTGATGCCAGATGCATTGAAATATTGCTTCCAAGTAGTATGTGGTTCTGTGAGTCAGCAGTAGACAAGGCTATCAGGCGTGTGCAGACTGTATCACTGTGAAGCTGGGGCACACATCACTTCTGTCTGTCAGCTCTGCTTGGCAGATCATTTGCTGTCTCAGGTTTCTACAATAATTTAGAAGACTGAAGCATGTAAACAAGTTTAATTTCATGGGATATAGTCTTCTCATTGAAGTTGATCATATTTATCTTCATTGTATAAAAATAAATTTGTCTTTCTTTTCTGGAAGAGAAAGGCTGAGGGCACAGCCTGCTAATTCAATTGTAATAGAGAAAGGAAAGGCAAGGAAAATAGAAAAGCTGTAAATTTTCAGAGTTGCTTCTTCAGTAACATTTAATGCATATTAAACATGTAGTGCATTTAATTCAATAGACATTGCACACGCGTGTGCTCCTAGAGTATCAGAAGAGTGAAGCATTTCCATGTCAATAACACTAGCACTCCTCAAATACATGGGATTGCTTTTAAATACAGAAGACTGCTGACTTTGAACATAATAGTCTTTGACAAGCTCTTGCATTTTGGGGACTTCTTGATTATTATTTTTTTTTCAGTAGTAAAACCAAGTTCTTCTTGAACTTGAGGCAGATTGGCATTACTTGCTGTCTATTTTTGGTAAGTGCAGAGCTTGGACTTACAATTAAATATTGTGTAAAAGTTTCTATAGACTGTGGCAGGAAGGGTTAGAGAGTTGACATCATATTGAAAAGACAGAACTTGATAAAATTGAGTATGTTAAAGACCTTGAAGAGGTCAGAGTATGCAAGAGCTAATGAAGGTCAATCTTTAAAAGGTGTTGCAGAGTTTAAACAAGCTGTTGGATGTGATTTGCTGATGCTGGATGTGATGTGCTGAATCCACTTTCTCCTCACTGTTCTGATGTGTCCTTTCTGTTTTCTTGCTCTTGCCTTGCAGCAGGAGACAGGGCAAAGACCACACTGGAGTGAGTTCTTGACTCTTACAACAGATACTGAGGGCTATCACTGCTTTAAAAACAAAACCAATGACAGGAACAAAAGATGAATATTATGTGGTCAGTTCTGGAAGATTCATGTCACTTTCTTTCCCCTGGACTAAAGACAAGCTTGTGGAAGATGTGACTGACTTATTTCTAAAGTAATAGCTCCTGAGAAAGGATTTGAAGGCCTACAGAATCTTCACTGGTGACAGAGATATTGCAGGATCATGGTGAGCGTTGGGCCTTTTCCTTGCTGCATTGTTAGCATTTAGTGAAAGACAAAATGCACGTCTGGTGTTCCAGTTGTGAAAGGCTTAGAAATGCTTGGTAATTCAGGTAAATGCTTATTCTTTTCAAATAAAGACTGAACTTTTTAGTTGACAAAATAGTTGCAACCACAAAAAAGGAGAGTTATGTTTTAATGATATTTCAGTGTTGGAATCCCCCTCACCCCATTTTCAATGACAACCTACTATAATTTTCAATAAAAAAAAATATTTCCTTCAATGTTGAAGCAAACGTGGAACAAAACAAAACAAACAAAAACAAACAAAAAAATCCAAGCCAAATATTTTCAGGTAACTGAAGCAGAATACTGGACTAAACTGAAACCCTCCTCAGCCCAACTTCTATCTCCAAAATGCCTTGAGTTGTCTAGTTCTGATAACTCCTAAAAATAGAATCTCATATAATGGATGAAGTTTTGAGGGTTTACTGAGAAACTTGTTTTACAAAAATATAAGGATAAGAGAATTTATCTCTTGAAAACCTTTATTTTATCTTAGACATATCCAGGCTCAAGCCTGTGTGCAACTGGCAATTGTCTTCTGCAGGCTGCTAGGTAACATTCTATTCTTCTGCAGTGTAGCTTGCTTTCTCTGTTTCGCAGTATAGAGGAGTTAACTAGCAATGTCCTGTTAAATTTGCAAGGGTAGTAAGACTAAAGGAGGAACTCTAGACAGAAATGGCATGATATGCCAGAAATACAGCCTTAAAAAAAAAAAAAAAAAAGGGCAGGTAGTATGATAATGATGTACTTAGAAGGAGCAAAAAAAGTGCTAAAGGAATTTTCTAGGAAATGTAGAAGAATTAAATATATTAACAGCACTTTATATCTCGTTCAAACAGTTATAGACATTAGTAGCTTTCTGAATTCCAGTGCATGTAGAAACACTAAGTAATTATCTGTAGGGGTCTCCTGACTGTGCAAAGAATTTCATTTTAGCTATATGGCTAGAGGATTCTTTCTTGTTTTAATGCATTGTAGTGTTTTTTTTATCTCCTTTGTACTGGCTCCTTTCTGTTTTAAATAGAACAAAATGTAATGAATACCACATGGGTACTCCCTACAGACTAAAGTAAAGGCACCCCACATTAACGTTACAAGGCCCTGTCACCAGAACTGAAGGATTGTGTCATGTAGCTGGAAATCATGGCGGTCAGATTCTCCATGGGCTGCTGACAGAAAGGAAAATGTAACATATGCTGTATTTCACAAGTATTTATATTTTCAATTCTGCATCAGCGCTTGTTGCCTATTATTTGCTTGTAGTTCACTGTTAAGGTTTGGGGAACATTTTTCTCAATTTACAGCTCTATTAAACTGATAAATCAATCACTTGTGTGAGGGGAGGCAGTTTGTTGGCATTTGCTTTGCCAACACACTTCTACCCACAATAGATTTCATAGATCCTCAAGGATATAGTAAGAGGGAGGAAGCTCTCCCTGTAACTTAATTTTTAAAACATAAAACCTGTTTCTGTTGCTCTTAGCAAATTTAATGAGGATATTTCTGAAGAGCTGTCATCTGTTAATCTAATATTAAACTTGCTTTGTTTTTTACACTGCTGTTTAACAAGATAGCTGCACTATAGTTTGAGTAAAACACTTTAAAAGAAAAGTCCATGATAGGCTTTTTAAATTGTAATTTAAATTGTAATTTAAAAACTGGAGAAATCAAATATTCTTGGTAGCTACCCAGGATATTTTTCCCACACTGGGTAAATTGTCTTACCACCACTGTACTTTGAGGATTTTCATGTCTGTTCTTTGGTTGTATGCTTACCTCTGGAACAGTAGTGCCATTGTTCTTAGAAATATCTTGAGTTTTTTGTCTGATGCGATGCTTAAGTTGCTCTACTATACAACCATTGGTTTCAGTAGTGGCAGTTAACTTTTTTTTTTTAACATAGGCGGGGAGATAATCTGAATGAAATTGGTAGAGTTGACCATACTGTGCAGAGTTCCAAACTCTGCTTATGAGCTGCACAAGAACAGTGCCAGAGTATGAAGCAGAGCAAAGGGGTGACTCTGGGAAAGCAAAGTTCTTGTTGGAGCTTGCTTTCTAACAGGTACAGAAAAGGAAAGGCCCCTTCATGTTAACTTAAACTAACAAACAAAGCCAAACTCCTTCTGTTCACACAAGTAATTTTGCACAGCCAAGTAGAAATAATCATTTGTACTCTGCTTTCTGTTCTAAAGCTAGTAGTATTTTCCCTACACAATACAGAGAACTTCAGTGGTGTTAAATTTTGTTATTCTGATCTACTAGCAAAATCAGTTTACTATTACATATTGCCACGTAGAATAATGAATTTGCACAGGCTTTATGAAAGTTTTTTTTCTCTTTTTTTCTTCGTGGGTGTAACTGATGGGAGACCTGGCTGAGCGTCTTGGAAAGAGAATGCAAAAACAAAATGTAGAGAAATGTACTCAGACAGCAGGGTTTCACACATAAATAATGTCAGGATGAATCCTTTTGTGCTTACATAAGATTAAAAAAAAAGTAGTGAGAACTTTTGTATAACTTCTGCAATAGCACTTTGAAAGGGAACCATTGAGTGTAAAGTGCTTATTTGTTTTCCTGTGATTGCAGAGAGAGACTTAGTGGTCCTTTCCTTGCATTTGACATAATTCACTTCTCTAATATTTACCTGTGCCATCGCCTTCAGTGTTCTGCTAGACAAATCTGCATCAAGTGCCATTTTCATTAGCGCAGTTAGGATGTTGCAGAGAGCAAGCAGGAATTTCTCTTGATCTTGTGGTAGACTGGGTTGTGCCAGTATTGTTGGTTATGAAACACACAAGACTTCTTGGAACAGGAACAATAAGCTTAGTGTCTGCAGTTTTGTTATCTAGGCAGCCATTGAAAACATTGGGATTGAGTCTGTTGTGTAATATGAAAGTAGAATCTGGAGGAAAAAAAGTTGGTTCAACATGTGTTTTGTATATACACTGATGAATGATGCAAAGATGGAAGAGAAGAAAAATACCTCAAAAGGGAAAATTCAGGTCTGAGTGTAATGAAGTTGTGTTTCATACACCTAGACTTATTCAGAAGTCTCACTTGACTTCCGTATCTGAATCAGTCTTCCAGTCCTTATTTAGAGAAAGTCTGTCAGGGATGGCAGTAAGATTCTCTGCACTTTTGAAAGCCAGGAGCATAAACAAAATTGTGTTTAACTTTCAATGCCAGATATGAACAATTTGTACTCTGTGGTAATATTCTAAGGTATTCTGAATTCTGAGTGTCTCATTTCATACATCAAAATACATCTTTAGAAAGTGTTGTTTTTAAATCCTCTTTTGTTCTGCCTCCTCACTTGGCTGCTCTGTAACTGTCTGTCCTAAACTGGCTCTTTTCACAACTCACAGTGAATTATATAATCATTCCTTTTCACCGAAGATCAAACAAGAAACCCTATTCTGCTGATTTTAAAAAGTCTGCCTGGTTCTGGTGTGCCTTTGTAACTGCATCACCAGTGAAATTGTCAGAAAACCTAATTAGAGAGTCATTATATTTGGTACATAGTGTGTGAAGACCTATATGGGCTGCATCTTTTGCTATCTAATCTGCTATTAAAATATTTCAATTTCTTGTCATGGCTGAAGATACCATTTCTGCAGGTTGGAACTCAGAAAGTGAGGTCTCGTTATTGGGTAATGTTATTTATTCTGAAACATTTAGGTAGTGGTGACCTATCACCTTAATGTAGCTTATTTCTGGGCTCCTGCTGAAAGGAGAGAATTTGGCCTTCACCACTTCATACTGTTGCTTTCTTTGTGCTGGCATTAGCTTATCTGTAAATACAGCAGCTCTGCAGAGTAAGCTGCAATCTCAGAAAATTGGGGTGCTTCACTTTCACGTGGCTCACTTCCCAGCCACATGAATACTAGAGCTTACAGAGATGAGTTGATGGGATCTTGCTGCTGGAGAATTCAGTGTGGCATGAGAAACTTGGTATTCTGCTGGACAAAGAAAGGTGTGAGGAAAAAATATATGAAAATGCCCAGTATATTGAATTATCAATGTTTCTTAGTCACAGAAAGTTTCAGGACAAACAGCATGCAAACTTTGAGGTGTATATGAGACGGCTAAAGATTTAATTTTGAGAGAGTCAGAGATGCTTATTGTGGATAAAATTATTATTACAGAAGGACTGAAAACTGCTGAAACTTCAAACTCAGGAAACTCATCAAGTCAGTAGTTGCATTATTTGAAATCAATATGCATATATCAAAGAAAATCCTTCCTTTAGGGTATACAGGTAAGATGCTGAAGTCAAAACACACATGCTGGCCATACAAGTGAGAGGCAACACGCACCAAATTGCATATTTTCATTAAGTGTGTGGTGCTTGAGGGGAAAGGGCAAGGATTATGATTATTTTAATCTATGGATCAGTAGCTATATTTTCTTGTTGCACAATGAGCACTTGAAAATTGATTAGCCTTCCTGTGCTATAGGCTTCAGATTCACCATTGCTTAAAACAGCCAGTGGTGCTGGCAGTTATTGGCCTGGAAAATGTCACTTTCCAAATACATTTTCAAATTTCATGCCATACATGAATCAATCCTAATGACCTAAACCCTTAAACAATTGAGACACTTTCTTGCAAAACTTTTTGTAATTATCCTTGGCCCATAAAAGCAAACCGTGGCACTAAGACAAAGACTTGCTTTCAAAGTCATAAATATCGTAGTTCTTATTGTCGTGGAATCTGTGGCGTATTTTTACAAGGAGTAGTGAGCTTGTCACACCAGACTGTACAATCAGTGTTTTGTTTACCCTTTCCCCAGTCGTCATCTTAGCTGATGGCATTGCCTAGTCCAGGTGTGATGCAGGCTTTATGACATTCCTCTGACATGAGGACAATGAGACAATGAACTTGCACTGTCTTTCAGAACTTGTTAGGCAGCTCTGGATTCTGTTGCCTCTTTTCACTGATCTGATCTGACTGCTATGGAAATCATTTTTATGTTGCAGCAGATATTCCAAACCACAAATTGAGCAAATCTGGAGCATGAATTTTCTCATTTCTTGTGTTTATCTAGCCTCTGACACTTAACGTGCTGCTGTGACTGAGCAGCTCTGGGAGTTGATGGGACATTTTCTGTTGAGTTAAGGTTTCTTACCATATACCTTTCACATTGTAAATCACATGTGCCATGTATGTGGTCTGATGAATAAAACTCCAAGTCAAACTAAAGGGGCAAACTGAAGAAGGGCAAAATAACTTGCCTATTCTAGTAAGAAGAACAGCGTTTTTTCTTAAGAGATGCAGAGATAGGATTTTCTGTTTTAAAGTTGAACTGCTGTTGCCTACAAGTTGTTACTGTTTGTGGTATGCCTTTGTATAGATGCTGCATCTTTAATAGTCATTCCTCTGTCTGCTGTAAGTGCCTGCAATTTCAGAAAGCTAGGGTCCAAATGAGAACGCAGCTGTACATCAGATAAATTATATTTGCTCTTCTCTCAAGGAACTTTCTGGAATGCTCACTTTTATATTACCTGCACCTTCTACACATGTGCTGGATTAGGTTCGTCTTCCATAAGCTGAGGGTAAAGAACCAGTGAATGTGGATTTTGTCTGGTTTTTATCTGAACTTTGTAAACAGGAGCTGTTTAACACCCTGTTATTCTCCAGCTTCTGTATGCTTCCCCACATACTTTTCTCCCTCTCAGAATCATCTGGAACAACTTGGCATGAGTGAGCTTTCATGGGACTAATTACAATCCCTTTTCCCTATTGGACTTTCTCCTGAGTATGGTGGAAATAAATGATAGTTGTATGGGAAGAACTTGCATTGCACTGTTGATATTGTTACCGTCTGTAGATAAATAGGATACTTGAGTTCCCTGCTAATAATGTGTCAGCTGCCTGTTAGTAATCTTTTACAATATTTGAACTTTTTAGAGATTCTGGGCTGTGGTAGCAGTCTAGTCTGTAATAGTCTGGGAGTTTAAGATGATCAGTTGTTGCTCATGAATGAAAATTAATGTAACATCCAGTTATAAGTTGTTTGGTTTAGGTATTAGGATAAGAGATATACACGCATTAGGAACTGGGGGATGTTTCAGGAGAAGAGGAACAGGAAGGAAGGTTTGAAATCTTGATTCAAAAGAGGCCAAGCTGCTGGCCTTGAAAACTTGAAAAGTGCTAAAAATGGGAAGGATACTGACAAAAGTAGAGGAGCACCAAGGTCAGATGGCTGTGACTCCCAGAACAGCCATGGCTAATGGTCAGTACATTGCTGAAAAGGCTGGGAAGAAAACAGCTTTACAGCAATAAGTGGGGAAAACAAATCAGACTCCTTTTGATGTCATTTAACAGCGTGTCCAATATACTTGGCAACAGAGCAAGGGCAAAACTTAGTGCACTCTGCCAGTGCTAGAAGCTTGAGAAATGAGAGGGGAGAGCTGGAATGCTTGGTTTCATATGACAAACCTGACAGCCGGTCAGCTGAGGGACCTTGCAGAAAGAGGTAAATGGTGGATGTGATGTTCTCAGGCTATCAGCTTCACACAAGTCTGCTGAATGAGATGTGCAACTGGCAGCATGACATTGTTTACGGAGACTGAAATGAAATGTAACGGAATAAAGTTATTGTTGGAAAAGAGAACACAATATGAAAATCCTGTGGGTGGAAGTATCACACTAATAATAAACAGGTAGCGTTAGCATTGTGTTACTGCACCCGCCCCCAGTCAGGATGTATATACAGGATAGTGATCAGTGATGTTAAGTAAGACACCTGCAAATTTAGGACAGGTAGTAATAGTGGGATGTTGCGGTTACACAGAATTAATGCTTTATCTATGACAGTACATAGAAGTAAGGAGGTAGTAAATAACAGATTCCCAGAACAACTAGTTTTCAATTTCAGAAGAAAAGATACCATTCTGGCTCTGGTCCTGATTAGTGCACAGGGCCAGCTCAAGAAGTATGTGGGAGAGCTGATCTGTAATATGAATTACAAGACAATTAGGTTTAACACTGCAGCAGGAGAGTCTAAACAAAATAAATCCAGAATACAAGTGTTCAATTTAAAGGAAGGGAACTGCATACTAACGAGGCAACAGGTCAAAAGGAAGAAAAAGCATTACAGGAGGAGCTAAAAGGCAAGAAGCCTAGAGGCAGCCTAGATAATTCTCAAAAGTACTGTATTAGAAGTCAAGACAAACTCTGCACTGAAATTTGGAAAAAATAAAAAATAGAAAAGAAAAAAAAAAGGTTGTCTAATAAAAACCTTATGGCTCAATATAAAATCAAAGTAATTGTCATGTAGAAAGTAATGGCATTTATAAAGGAAAGTTTGTCCTCCAGAAGAGAACAGGAAATCCATAACCCATGCCAGATCAAATGTAACCAGGAAATTAAGAAGGTTGAGAAAGAATTTGAAGAGCACCTTGTAAAGAATGTTTGAATTTGTAATTAGGTTATTTAAATATAACAAAAGTAGGAAGATTGCCAAAGTCAGTCCTGCCTACAAAAATGTCTCTAGCAAGGATGCTGGGAATGGTAGACCATGAACCTGGCTTCCATCCCTCAAAAGATGGTAAGCTTGAAAATACAGGTTGAAATTACTGAGCACACAGATAAGCTGTTAGTGAAAAGATCTCCCCTAGAACTGGAGAAACATATGACAAATAAGAAAATGCTGGGTTTCCCAGTTACTCTTTCAGTTATCTGAAGTAGTTCAAGGTGACTGCAGTTTCTATACCAGGTATTTGCACCTGCTCTGCAGTCTCACCCACAGTGACTTTTGTCTGTCTTGCTTTCTCTAGTCTATAACAAGAGAAAAATTGTGGTTTGGGGAGTCATTAGGGAAGTAAATTATGATATTTCTGTCTGGAATCAGGTCAGATAAGGGAGCAAATGGCCAGCTGTCTGAAATGATGTAGAGTGTGCAAGCCTGATTGGTGAGGAAGGACAGGATGGCTCATAGACCAGATGGCAAAGCAATTTTGGAGAAGGTCTCCCATACATAGGAGGTGGCAAGGTGGGTGGATGGATGGAAGGATGGATGGACGGAGACAGAGTCCATAAGTATATGAAACGTCTGTAGCATATGCAGGAGCAAGTAGTATGTGTAACATATGAAGGAAATCAGTTCCTTAGATGGGCATTTTCATGTCTGTTCCTCCTACATGGAATTGACTGCCTGACCTCCTAGGCTGTTACTTGCTTACTCCATGCCTTTTTCTTTCCCATTTGGTCTAATTCTACATCTGTGCCTATTGTTATTGCATGCATAAATGAGCCATGGATGAAGAGCAAAAGGAGTGGTGAACGTAAAGCAGAGACTGAAGCTGACTTCAAATGTATGGATGATAAGAACTCTTCTATTCTTAGATCTTGCCCATTTTGGACTTATTTGCAAGCTTACACAACACTGAGCAGCGTCTTGAGAGAATATATTTACCTTTGTAATTGCAGAGGCTGCTTTGGTAGCTAAATAAGCAATGAAGTCAAAAGGTCTAAATAGAGCTCAAGATCATAGTAAAGTCAATAAATATAAAGGAGGCATGTTTGTAAAGTATTCGGACAAATAAACCAAATAGGTGTTGTGATTATTATGGAATTGTGAAAGCTAGCATCTCTGGGGTTTTTAAATGTGCTCTTCAAATATGGCATTTATTACCCAGGGGAGGGTTAGACAGTGAATTCATTTGTGACTAATACCATAGACCCATTGAGGAAGCATGTATGTTTTTGAATTGTATGAATTATTATTCTTACCTAAACTGATTATTGATCATTAATGATCTAGAAACCCTTAGGGCATGGCAGACGAGTGAGAAAAATCCAATAAGCTCTCCAGCACTGCAGAATACCAACAAGCTAAAAAGCTGATATAAGAAGCCTGTGAAACACTGTGTGAATTAGTAAATGATCTGGGTGCTACAGGCTGACCTTGAGTTCTCTCAGCATATGCAGAGATCTACTGAGTACAGCCTTTCTTTTGCAGTTCCTATTTTAATTTATAATATGTTGTCTGAAAATAGTTACGATACTAAATGAATAACACATGCAAAAATACTAACCATTATTTAGGACCTTACAAATATATTAAACATGAACATGGCATTCCCTACACTATTTTTTTTTAATGATCTCAAACATTTTTAGTAACTGGGTATGTTCACTCGTGAAATACAGGCATTGCTAATAAAGACATGACTTTCATAGTTTCAATGCCTGATTGAGTTAAAATCCTGGTGTGTGGCCCCTACAATTTGACACTGAATGGAAAAAGAAAAAGCTAATCTGAGTCTTCTGTCACATGTCCAAAAAGATCATAATTTACTGGTGGCTATCAGATATGTGTGTCTGTTTATTAGGAAGCAAGGAAGGAATGTTTGAAGGAACTACATTAATAAGAGAACATCTTAGATTTACCAGTAAAAAAAAATTAAAAATATCTGAATTTATACTATACGTCATTATATCAAGAGTGATTGCTGATCAGGGGTATCTGGGACTTCATTCAGACAGGATCATATCCACTGTCCAGTGTCTATCCAACTCTTTTAGTGTTTTAAACCAAGAACAGTCTCTCTACTTCTACAGCTCTCTTGAAGAATCTTACCCCTTCTAGTAGAAATGCCATTTGGATTAAACCACTTCTTTAATTAAAGCATATTGATTTCAATGTAATTTCTACTTCTCCTTAAATAATGCTTTTGTCTAAAATGTTTTGCTTTGTAGGTGTCAGTGGTATCAAAATTGGTGTGTCATCAAAGAGTTTAAATGCATAAAATTTTCTGTAGATCTCATCCTCCCTGTAATAACCAGGCTTGAAACCAAGCAGCCATCAACCCTCTCCTTATCACTGCAGCACCATGAAGGAATCTCGGCCCTGTTGGCAGAGCCAGCAGGAGAGCGTGTCAGCTCTGATTAGCTGTACTGGGCGTCCAGTGTTTCAGCAGGGTTGCGGTGCTGTTCTAGCCTGTCTTTGGTTAGTTTATCCTCTGATGTGGGCTGTGTCTGTGGTCAAGTTACTGGAATGGTGGAGTTAACTCCTGTTATGATTGACTGCATGGTACAGATCTGGCCTATCTCTGCTACAAAAATCATTTGTATGTAAGAGGAGAAGGAGGAAGATTCATGTCCACTGAAGTCCAATACTTCTCCCTTAAAGCAGTACTGGAATAGTGTGTGCTGAGTACAGTACTGGCTTTTGTCCAATGAACAAATAGCATCAAAATCAAATACTGGATAGCATCTCAGTAAGAGAGCAATCTGTCTTAACTCTGAATAAGGAATGGATCACAGAAGAAATAGTGTATGTACATGTAATAAAGATGTATATTATAATATGCACAGTCTTAATCCTGGTATTTCCTCGTTAATTATCGGCTACAGTTTTCATAGCTTCATAAATTATTTTTGAGTAACATATAAACATGTATTTAAAAAATCTTAGTTCAGTAATACTGTATTCTTTCTGCTTCATAACATTTGACTAATTTTCTTCATTTTGGAATGGTGATTTGTATTTTTTTTAAACTTATCTGCATATATGTATAAATATATATACTATACAGAATAGTAAATGAAATAAAGCTTCCTGAAAACCTTTCAGATACAAATGTGTGCCTTGTGTTACTTACTATTTTGTCCAGCATAAACAATCCCTTCAGGATGAGATGCCCCAAATAAACTTGCCAGATACCTTTTAGAAAATATACTAGAAAGAAGACCTGACCCTGTGAATACAAATCAACTGTGTTTTAGTAATCTAAACTTCTTTTAATTTGTGTAGAATAAAGCAGTTTAAAGATGTGCCAGGAATAGAACAAAGCAGGAAAAATGAACAAACAAAAAAGACAGGTGATATGGCACAAGAAGCCACAAATAAGGCTTGATGCCAAGGTGGACGTGATAAGAGTTCTTGACTGGAGAAAGGAAATGGGTTCTGCATGGTAACTGGGGACTTTGAAGGAGTGAACAATGATCCTCATCTAATAGCATCAGGAAACAACTCAAGAACTTGGTCTTCCCTGCATACTTGTAGTAGCAGTTAAATAAATTTGGTATACCTTGCATTTTCAATAACTGTGTAATGCAGTTAGTGATACCTTACTCATTTTGTGTTTTTGGGGCTCCAATAAGCCACGCCAGTTGTGAGAAATCCTCTGCTTGCCATCTCTAAGAATGAGTTGGTGACTGGACCAAAAATGTTCCCTCCCTTGGGTGTTCTGGCAGGTGAGTATCCCTTCCTTCAGCTTTCCAGACTTGTGGGAGGTCATGCTAACTAGCTGGCGTGCAACACTAGTCTAAAGAGGCCTTTTGTTTAATTTGGGGTAGTACTGAGACATTCTTTTTGATTAATGCAGATGACTAATCCATATCTGCTTGTGTATTTTGATAAGAGTCTTACATAGAGGTATCTATTTACTGATTTTTTTTTTAAATTTATTTCTTGTTAAAAGAATTAAAATAGTATTTTGCTATCTCTTTGCTGTTGCTGGAATCAGGTTCTATGTGTTGCTTTTACTCCAACCACTGTCTTTCAGATCAGTTTATATTTTTTTTGTCTGATTCTGATACAACTCAAATGTTCTCCCTTTTACTGCTGGTAAATTATTATTGCCTTAGAACATTTTTTTTTTCCTGCTTACATGCAAACATTAGGATAGACATGCGGCATTTGGAGAAATCTTTCTGCAAGTATCTCTTCACTGTAGCATTATAATGCATTATTCTGTTCTTAAAAATTTAAGATAAATAACAGACTGGGTATTATAATGAAGCTTTGGGATTTAAGGACGTAAGTTGAGGTTGGTATAGTACTATGGGAAAAGATGTGTTTTAAGTGGAATTATCAGGCTAGAGGGAGTTTGCCACTAGAGATCTTCAAGGAATTTTCTTAGGGTCAAATGTACGTGATATTTTCTTAACCTTTGTGCAATATTGAAGAGTTTGGTAATGAAACCTGCTGTTGGTATACAGCTGGGAAACATTGTTACTGTGCAAGAGAATTATGGTATAATAAAGAGGAACTGAATAACCTTGAGGACAGGCAAAAGATAAGAAGTGAAATTGAGTAGCTGGAAGAACAAGTTCATGCACTTAAGAGACTGTTTGAAAGAACCTTCCCCTTTGAGACAGTAGCTTTTGCCTAACTGAGTCAAGGTTAGGATTTACCACGTTTCAGGCATTGTTCATATGAAAAACTGCTTATGGCTTAAACATCATGACACTTTAACCAAATCAAAGCTTTTGTACATTTTACAAATTACATATTTTCCTGTTTGTCTTACTTGCATGGCCCTCTTGGAAATACGAGGGAGGTGGCAACACCCAATCTGCACTCATTAGCACAAGCTTGTTTCACCTGCTTAGCACAAGAAGAAAAGACAGGCTCCATTCACTTGCCAGTCCAAATTGGAGACAAAATTGGAGTCTCAGGAGATTATATTAGGAAGACAAATTAAGAATATTCTGTTGCAAGTTTTCTATAGTTTCCAGTTGACATACTTTCACTATATACAAAGTAACTTAATACTAATTGCAGTACAAACTGCACTTGGAGTCTTACAAACAAATCATCCACGTACTAAGCTGTGCGGTCATTTCCACTTTCTTTCTGGCAAAAAGAATTATCCAAGTTTTTGGTTGGTTGATGGGTAAGTGCCTTTCTCAGTGTTACACAGGCTATCTCTGATAAATCCATTCCTCTGCAGATAGGTATCTTGAAGGAGGGCTTGAGGGTTTGAAACTGCTAGTTTTTTTCCCCAGCCACGTTAGGTAGTCTAATACAAGGTGTCAGCTGCCTCAAAAAATGTTCCTTCCTATTCTCCAGGCATGAGAAAAGGCAGTTTCACAGCTGCCTTTTACTGCTAAAAGGGCCTAGTTCCCACTCTTCCTCCATATTCTGCTTCTATCATTGGTATTGTTTCTTGGTGAAACTCAACAGATTCTGATGCTAGAACCAAAGAAGGGATGGAAATGCCAACTGGGTAGGGTGGGACTTTCCCTTAGGCCAGCACTGGCCTCCTGGACATGATGAAGCTCTCTGCCCATGTTCATAACTAATGTGTTGGAAATGCATAGCACTGTGCTGCTTATGTCCGTTTTCAACTCAGACCACAGTCTTTGCACACCAATTTTAATTTAGAAGAAAAGACCAAAGAAAATGCATTTGATAGCCATTGTAACTGCAACAGTGGTAACTCATAATCTGTGCTGACAGTAAGTACTACACCAGTCCACAAGGATGGAACCCTGGGAGTGAAATGCTGCCCAAAAGCTGGCTACTTATCTTTTCTGATTCTTTCTTAAATATCTTTCAGCAGTAGTCCTGCAGTGGCACCTTTTTCTGTTATTACTTTTCACAATTGAAAGGCTTTCTCCCCTTATAAGATCTTCTGTGCTGTAAAATAGGTCTTAGGTTTACTGTTGTTTCAAATTCCCTTGTGTGTTTTTTTTTTCCTTTTCAGACAGTTAAAAGTAATCATTTTTTACTGATCTTTAGCAATCACCAAAATATTGGAGAGTATACAGATTG
This sequence comes from Cygnus atratus, assembly GCF_013377495.2. NCBI lineage: Eukaryota > Metazoa > Chordata > Aves > Anseriformes > Anatidae > Cygnus > Cygnus atratus. Next base: position 975,315 of record NC_066366.1, read on the forward strand.
TGACAGAAAAAAATGTTAAGATGATTCCCAGCTGAGGGTGATATGGCCCTGTATGGCCATCACCTGTGTTCAGGTGTTAGCAAATGAACCACCTTGTTAAGGTCACGGAGTTGTGCCTGGCTGTTGGAAGGACATACGGCACTTCCCATCATTAAATGAGGATTTCATTTCTGGGGTGCAGACAGTCCTGTTGCCACTGCAGAGCAGTGACTATTCTGTCATGCCTGGCCCTTGGATGTTGTGCACCTCCCTTGCTTGCTTTGTGCTTGGAAGATGCCATTTTTTAAAGGGACACATTATCTGGTCGTGAAAGGTGGAATTACTTCATAAATCCAGTGATGGTAGGTGTGAAGCTGGGCTTCTGTTCTAGTTCTTTAGTTGCTTTTCTCAGAGTTTTATTTTGTGCTTGTATGGCATTCTTATTCGAGGGTAGTGGACTTCTGGAAGTCAGTGTTTGCAATGGAAATTGTGACCTGAAGAAACTCCATGAGGAAAGCACCGACAATGCTGTGCCAGATCTCGGCAGTAACAAGCGATATTATCACATTAGTGTTTGCAGATCTTTTCAGATAAATCCTGCTGTCTCTACGGGACCAATTTGTGTTTTGTGGAGTGCCGAAGGCCCCAATTTCCACACCTGCGGCAGGCAGAGCCACCTTTGCCTTCACGCGCAGGTAAATGGTGGCTTACCTGTAGGCGGGGGTGGGTGGCGGGGCGAGTGCACCTGGGCACTAATGGCCGGGCACACCTGGCCCTGCACTGAGGGAACCTGCCCAGCTGCACGGAGCACTTCCTGAGAAAGGGCTTCAGTTTGTTTGCTCCAAAAAGAAGCATGGTCATGAGGTAGAAGGTTGTTGGAGGTCTCGTTGCTCCACCTGAAGCTCCAGGAGGAACTTCTGGATCCAGAAGAGATGGAATCAAATGTGATGTCAGAGGAGCCACAGGGGAGAAAAAGCAGCTGTGCAACCTGGAATTGCTGCTGGTAGGTGATAAGGCTGAAAGCCTTTTAAAACGCTACTCCTTTTTTTTTTTTTTTTTTGGGGGGGGGGGCGGGGGGGAGAAGATGGGAGAAAGGGAGTGGGAACAAGGTTACCCCTCTTTTAACTCCTAGAGTAAAAGTGGAGTGTTTTGCTTTTAAATTTTGATACTGTGTCTGTGGTGGGGGCTTCTCTGTTCCTCGGAAGCAGGCTGAGGCTCTTCCCCAGGGCTGGCCGGAGCCCCAGGGGGGTGTCTCCGTGCAGGCCGGGCAGCTCCGGCCCCGCCGCCGCGCAGCTGGGGGTGAGGTGGAGCAGCGCGGCGCCCAGAGGAATCGGGAGCTGCCCGCGGCTGCTGCGGATTCCCTGGTGCTGTGCGTCTCTGGGCTGCCTTCAGAGGAGGCTAGGAGCCGCCTCCGGGGTCCGGGTGCCGTGGCCCTGCTGGCCGGTAGCTCTGCGGGGACCCTGCCCCTCGTAAAGGCACGCCGAGCCGGCGCTGGGAGATCCGGACACCGACCACAAGAGGGCGCCGGCGGGTGGCCGCCCTTCGCAGCCCCGCCCCGCGCCGCCGCCTCGGGGTGAGGGTGAGCACCTGTTGTAATTTAGCGCTGAGTTTGGAGCTCGTTAGTCTCTGAACAGTAGCAATAATGCTTTTGCATAGTGTAAGAACATAGCCCACTTTAAACTTATGATGCCGCGTGCGACTTTCTAGTCCGGGACTCTGGGTTCCGTTTCCATTTGCAATGCCACTTTGCCATAAGGGTTGCAAGCAAGAGGCTATAAGCAAGCTTCTTTTGAAAGGTTTGACAACATAAACACCTCAGTTTCTAATAGTAATGAAAAACAGTTGATCACAAATTTAAAGCAAAGCTTTCCTGTGTTGTCTTTTTCCTTACACAAAGACATGATAATGTCAACACCCCTACAGTGTTACATGGAGTATCTGAAATTTGTCTGAGAGCAGTATGTGCAAAAAAGCATTTTCTGGGGGAGAAAAGAACTATCTTCCTTTTACTTCTTTAGCAGCCTTGAGATAGGGGACAGCTGGGTATGGAACGTTAGGTTCTTCCACCTCGCTCCAGAAAAGGCTTGTTATCGTAAAGACAAGAAACCCTTGGTGAAGTTTGAATCAGAGGTTCAGCCTAAGCCAGAAGTGTATGAGGAATTGACTTAATTCAGCATCTGTCAAGGATACTAAAAAGGAGGTTCTCCAGCCATGCTACTTTTATTCCTGTATTTATTCTATTTTCATTAACATAGAGAGGGCCTAAAAGGCACGTTAATATTCTGCCTTAAGTCCTTACAAGGAATCTTGCTTTCAAATGTAGGGACCAACAGCCTTGTGGATATGAGGTTATGAAATTATTACACCTGAAATAAATTCAGAGCTGGATGATGGTGCTGGAGAGGAGGCTTGAAGAGTTCTTTCAAGCCTGGCAGGAGAAACTGGTCTATAGTGAGAATTGAAAAAAAAATAATCTTCAGTTATGTCTATTAAAGGAATACCTAAAGAAGCTATCTGATGTGAAGAAAATGCAAAACAAAAATATGCAACTAGCTAATGGCACACAGTCCATTTTTGAAAGTAATCTGGGTGGCTGTGTTTGAACCAAGTTCCCTGTGTGCCCTAGAGAAGCTATTCCAACTCTAACCGCCCCCCCCCCCCCCCCCCCTTTTTTTTTTAAAGAATTAACCTTTCAAAACAAGCTGTTGGAATTTCAGGGGTGCTGCAATTAGTCATGTGCTATTTTTCTAATTCTAGGTTACATTTGAATAAATCTGGCTCACAGTTACAGAATTATGTTCTAGGACTCATGTTCTGTCACTGCATGATCTTGTATGTTTTATTTATAGATTGCGTGGGTACTTGGAGGTGGGATCTCAGAACTGAAAAGGCTTCTGAGGTCTGCTCTTACCCTTCCCTTTTTCCAAATTTAAGAAATGGTTTTAAATAGCACATTTTATTATTCTGAAAGGGAAGCAGGAGGAGGATCAGTCATCTCTGATTTTGTGTAGCTTTTGGTGATTTGACTTCGAGAAAGAGTACTCTGCTATCATGAACACTTTTACTGCTCTGAATAAAAGGATATGCTTGGGGTTTTCTTCCTCTCTCTTTTTAGCTGTTGTTGCTGTTAGGAAAGCATGAACTACATAACTGATGGGCAGATTTCCAAACTCTGTGATTGCTTAGCAAAGTTCACATTCCAGAGGAATAACAATATGGAGCACATCTTGATTCTAGTTAAGCCAGCAGCTGTCAAGGGTTGGGTCTTCTCTGTATTCTAGGTTACTTCAGTTATTTCCTGTGCTTCTGGGAGATATGCAAATAACATTTTAAAGTTTTTTTTTTTTTTTTTCCTGTTACCATATCCTATTAGATATGAGCGGATGTTGTAATATTTGCGCAGAAGTTTGGGTCAGAGTTTTTATCTGACCTGTTATGCCCAGTCCTCTGGCATCTAGGTCTGGGTGACTTCTGTCACCTATCTTTTTAGATCTGCAATTAGTGTAAATTAAGTCTATCATAATACTGTTTACACTTACCTTAGAGATTGCTTCATGAAATGGTGAAGGAACTTTCACTCCCTTATGGGCAGAAGACCTAATCTCGTTTCCAGTCACAACAGCTAATGAATGTACTTTAGGCTGCTTGAGAACAGAATCACACCTGTAAGAGAGCCAGAGAAGGATCTGTGTTTTAACTGTTGTGCTGGTTAAACACTAGGTACATTGTGTAAATGCTATTAATAGTGAAAAAAGCAACTTAATGCTACGCTTTGTTGTACAATGAGGCAAAACAAACATGTTTGTTTTCTCCCCCTCCTCAAAACCAAAGCTGACTAGCTGGAGATTTACAAAATGAACTGTTACTAGGGAGCTCCTTGAAGAAAAATTAAATGTGATATAACAAGTAGAGTTTATTTAAAATTGGGAAATTATATTGCCTGTTTCCAAGCACAGTAAGCTGTAGTACTTAGTCCATAAGACAGCACTGAGAAATACTTCTCTGTTAGAGATTCGTGCAGTAAATCTTGTACATTACGTGTGTACTTCTTGTTTTGCTGTATAGCTGTAGCTGACACTGTAGTTGTAAAAACAAGCTGGTTTACACTGACAAAGGTCAACCATAGCTTTATTTGTAGGCTAGCACCCCAGATTGCCATGTATCTTTACAATGATCACCCAGTGCAGGGAGCTTGTTTTTCTTGTGCCAGGTACATCAAGAAGTAGTCAGGTTACAGAGCAATCAGGTCTGCAGAGTCTTACAGAAGCTGAGCTCTTTGCTGCTGCTGCTGTGGCTTCCATTGCTGCTCATCACCATACAGTCTTGCCCTTTCCTTTTCAATGGCTCAAATGTATGTCTGATTACAGCAAGTCAATTCAGGGAGCCGAACTGTCTGCCAGAAATACTCCCGAGCTTGCTTCTTGTTGAGTCAGACAGTACCAGTTCAAGAAAAAGAGCTGATGCATACAGCCTGGGCTAGGCAGATCCTGCATTCAGACGTGCATGTGCCCTAAATATTGTCTTCTGAAAAAGGAATAATCATCCTGAGATGGAAAAGAGGTGACTGAAATTTAATTCTCAGCAGAGTGAGGTGGTCTGTAGGGAACGTGCACAGTCTTCTAATACAACTGGATGGATCAGCTGGTTCAGGCTAGACATCAGGAAGAGGTTCTTCACTGAGAGGGTTGTCGTGCACTGGAACAGGCTCCCCGGGGAAGTAAGTAGTCACACCACCAAGCCTGTCAGAGTTTAAGAAGCATTTGGACTGTGCACTTGGTCACATGGTCTGAATTTTTGGGTAGACCTGTGTGGTGCCGGGAGTTGGACTCGATGAGCCTTATGGGTCCCTTCCAACTCGGGATATTCTATGATTCTATCAAATGGTGGAAGGCTGGGAGAAGTAAACAGCAAAGACAGGAAGCCACTCCGTGCAAGTGCATTGAACTCTTTGCTATGGAACTTTAGCCATGGCTCTAGGGTGCCTGAGCATCACCTTTGGCTCAGGAACTCTGCCTACCATAAATCTCTGGAGGGTGGAAGAATGTTCTGAAGAAAAATTGCTCTGTTTTGACCTCTCTGTATGCTTTTTTTTTTTTTTTTTTTTCTTCTGGGCTGTTTGCTGCTGTAGAGGATGGGTGCTATGTCAAACAAAGCCATGGTCATTCAGACAGCAGGCTTAGGAAAGCAGTTGGAGTCAGGAGTTCTGCTGCCTTAGAAACAGTTGATCTCCTGTAGTAGGTTGGCTACAGACAGCTATAATGCAAAGGGCCCCTCTTATGCCCTGCAGTTATATACTCTTATATGCAGCATTTAACACCTGCTGGGTTTTAATCCTCTGAAGTGCTGATTGCTCTTTACCCAGGGATAAGTAATCTCTGTACTTCAGCATCTAAAATAAAGTAGATGGCGGTAGCTGCTATGAAGGAAGCAAACCTTGCCTAGAAGAAGAAAATGGATTCAGTCTTTTTTTTTTTCCACTTCCCAACACTGTCATATGTAGCACAAAGTCTGTGCTTCATATATGGATATGCATATAGACATGTATGTGATCTCTGTGGGTGGAGAGATGCAGGGTAAAGCTGGAATGCTTACCCAATTGGAGTAGTGAACAAAATGTCCAAACTGAAAACTTTGGGACATAAATGAAGATCAAAACATGAAATAAGAGCAGCCTGCCAAACGCTGCTAAATAGTTCTCTTTGGCAAGGTAATTTCTGTAGGTGTTGATCTTTCAGAAGCTATTTTGAAAGGAGACAGCATTTTGCTTAGCACTAGTACTAGCAGTTAGCAGAAGATTTATGGTGTCAGGCTACTATAGAGAGGAGCAAAGAATTCAGTGCTACTTGTATTACTTCTCATTTGTGAATTTTCAAGTGCCTTGCATCATTTAAGTCCAGGTATTGCCAGATGTTGAATATTTCAGCTGCTGCTGAACTTGCTAGGATGTGAGGTCAATTAGGACATAATGGGGTACTGAGAAGATCGTAAGGTCAGCCCTATCCTGACTCTTCAAGAAGCAATTTTGCTAAAATGTGTTATTTTCCTCCTCAACTTCTTCCATATTTGTCAGGGAAAAAAAAAAGGTTACTATCTAAACAGAGAAAATCTGTACAGGTAAGTATTAAACAAAGAAGAATACTTATTAGGAGCGATTATTCTTAGCATTCTCATGGACACCCCTGCAGTCTGGATTAGCATAGTCATGTTGTGATTAATGGCCTTATCAAAACTCAGAAACATTGTGAAACTTACACAAAGCAATGCAATATCCACTACCACCACAGAACATAGTAACAAGGCAAAGCATGAAATAGTCTTTGATGTCCTTAATAAAAACTATCAAGGGATGTTTGCAACTGCATCAGTCTTTGAGGGAAAAAAAAAACAAACAACAGATACACTGACTATGGTGATAGAATAGATAATGTATTAAAGAAAAATTAACATATATTTGGGGATCTTTATAGCAGTAGGTGCAGGGAAACTTTTCTTCATGAGGAGAAACTGTAGTTGTCTGAGAGCATGGAGAACATTGGGGTTAGAAATCTTAACTCTTAAAGCCAGCATATTTTTTTAAGGGCTTTTAAGGTCCTTAATGGCTAAGGGCCTTTTCAGTATTGTATTGCTTTAATTTTTTTTTTCATACTTCTATCCTTGCTATGTATGGAGAGTATGGAGACTTTATACGCAAATGATAGTCCTCACTTCTAAGATCCTGAAAAATGTGCATTTATTGCCTGCAATAAGATCATTTTAATTGCATGCCTGAAGGAGGAACATCTGTGTGATGGTAACTGTGTTTCTCCAAGAAAATGAAATCAGGTGCTTCCCTTGATCCAGAAGCTGGGTTCTAGCTGGAGTGGTAAAGGGTACCAAGGATGCTTCAACTCTTAGACCATGCACAAAAAGACAAGAAAGAACAGTGTATGGGTGCTGTGTGCTGACATGAAAATCAGATGTGTGGATGTTCTCTCTTGACTTGCTTACTCTGTTATAGCTATGCTCTTAATACTATTTTTTTTTTTTAGTACGGCGTCGTCCTTGGGCACTGCTAAACATAGTGCCATATGCCCATCAGCATAATTCTAGCTCATTCTATGCCAAATCTCCTGATTATTTTTCAGGAAGTTATTAAAAATATTCTGGAAGTAAAACACATCTGCTAGATATAGACACATTATTCAAATGCCAGGAGAAAGCCTTCTCTGTATGTACAGTAATGAAAGCACAGAATCTTAAAATAGACTTCTGTGACTTGCATAATAATTGAAACAATGTTTACTGGGAGGGCAGCAAGAATGTAACTCAGGAACCTTCCTTGGCTGAGGGTCTTGGATGAACAAATAGTGTATCAAGGTGCTTTAGCTACTGCATGAAGAGTATATTCTGTGTCAGTCAGATGGACCCCCTTTCTCCCCATCTGCCTAACAATCACTTGAACTTAATCTACAGGTTATTGAAAAGCCTGCCTTCAGTAACTGGAGAAAGTGATCTTTATCACATTTAATATCTACTGAAGAAAATGTCTGTTAATAAAAGGGTGCCGGGTTTAGCTCTAAAATAATAATGGAGAAGTTCTTTGGATTTCTGCCTTCATTTTGTATAAAACTTCCAATGAAATGCCATCATTTTGGTTGTCAATGCGTAATTGTCTTTTAATTATTGGCTGCTAAGCAGTCACTTATTTTTTTGCTGTTTTTGAAAGCAAAATCTTCTCATGAGACTTTCCAAGTATTCTGGGAAAAACCCGGATGAAACTGTTTCACTCTTAAACTGTAGATATATCTTGCGTGTGTCTTATGCCCACCTTAGCAAGTTCATTGTGTGTTGTATGACAATGAATGAAGGTACATGAGAGCCTTCTAGGCTGTTTTGCTTATGATGCCTGTCAAAACAGAACTTCGGAGGAAAGGGGAAGGCAGGGTCTTAAAACCAGTACTAAGAGAAATCTAACTTGAGTGAATCTTGAGTTCTTACTGTGTGCGTAAAATTACTTAAAGGAGTGAATAGCTGGATCCATTGTATCCTTTGCACCGTTCTACAGAATAACATTGAAACTCAAAACACACATTCTTCATGGTAAATAAAAGTAGAAACAAGTACAATTTTGCCTGAACATGTAGAATACCAAATACAATCATACTTTCAGTTTTGTAAGCAACTTTGATGTAGTTAGATGCTTTTTTTTTGTTGATCTAATTTCTTGCAAGTTTTTAAATCCTTATTTTTGAGGGGGAGTAATAGCCACAGAACGGGGTACTTTAGTGTCACCAAAGAAATGTAATATATAAAAGGTAAGAGTCATTGTTTCAATCTTTAACACTATAGGCTTGATCTGAAAGGGAACATTCTATTAAAATAGCTTCCTGGTGCTTCTGAGCAATCAGGTTTAACAGTATTGCAATTCTCTAACTGTCAGACAGTCCTATTAGTCTCAAGAAAACTTTCTATCTGCAGTTGCAACTAGGAGAGAAAAGAAGCAATTTTTACAGCCAGCGTACATGGATTTAACGTTTATACGTGGGTAGTGGAAACTGCCCTCCAGGAAAGATAGTGCTATAAGATGAAGACTTTTCTTGTAACCAGTGAAGGACAAAGATTTAACTTCAGATTTCTGAATAGCGCTTTTTAGGTAAGTGGTAGTAGAATCCCTTTCTTCATACTTGAATTGTCTGTTAAATGTTTGGAAAAAGTCTTGACTTGAACAGACATAATAAAATTTACTGTCCAATAAGTTCCTTTAATGAACGAACACTGCCTCAGTCATTCTTCACTAACAGAGAACACTGTGTAAATATACAGCCTCTAATTTAGTCTTGCCAAATCTTTGATGTTCCAATCCAACCAGCTTCAACCAGTTAATGAAATTATTGGTCTCTGATTTAGATTCATTGTGTTAGCCTACTGGAAAGAAAGCAACCTAATGAAATGTTCAGCAAAGCCCAACAGCAGTGATGCATGAATTAGTGGTGTTAAGCCTCCTTTAGCCTCCATCTGTGTTCTCTTTCAGCTCTGCTAGATACTTATCTTGCAGGAAGAAAAGAATGCAGCTTTTGACAATGGCACCTAGCAAAATTTCTGTTCTAGATTTCTGCTGCCAGTGACACAAAATGTATTTTTAGCAATTTCATTGGTTCTTAAATTTCATGAATAAAAGTAGAGAATTGCAGTTGTAGAACTGTTATTTTTTATTTTTATTTACCTCCAACTTGGCATAGTAGCTGCTAGTTGGGTTTTATCTGATTTGGTTGTCTAGCTGGAACTCATCAAAACCCTTAAAACATTGAGGGAATACTTATGGGGTGGGGTGTGGACAAAGGGAATGAGAGGGAAGTTATAAAGGATTTTAAAGGAAATCCTTTGCTTTTTGAAGGGAATATGAAAACAGAGACTCTAATCATGATTTCTTTGCCAATTCTACAACTTCAGGTAAGATTTTAGGTGCCAGACCTTTCCTCTGCAGAAAAAGAAAGTATACAATCTTTGGAAACAATGTCAGGCTTCACAGGGAGATTATAGAGCTGTAGTTCATATCTGCAGGGAGAAAACAAGAAAAGCCAAAGCTAGGTTTGAGTTGACAATGGCCACTGTGGGGTTAGACAATAAAAAAAATACTTTTTCAAGTATGTCAACACCCAAAAGAGGTCTAAGAAAAACATTGGACTGATATTTAATGAAGGTGGTCACCTAACAAGTAAGGGTGAGGAAAGGCAGAGGCCTTTAATATTAAAAACAGACAAAAATGTCATTAATGTTAGATGTTTAAGGAGGGTTTAAGGAGGTTCCTATTTAAGGAGGGTTTTGTGTATTTTGCATCAAACTTCAGTGCTCCCTAGATTCCTGTCTGAAATCTGGAGAAGTTGTCTGCTCTTTTTCTTTCTACTAATTGTAAGCTCAGTCTTAAGGAAGTCTTATTTTTGTGCCCTGATACTGCTTTAATGCTCCTTCTCTAAGTCAAACGGCAGAAATCAAAGTGAGCTGTTTGAGTCTCTGGTGCCTGAGGGAGAGGAGCCAGCTTTGTTGATCAAAGCAGCAAGCAGGATCATTAACCTGTCTGCAAGGCAGTGCTGTCATTAGAGAAGGACAGAATGACACAAACTAGCAAGGGTTATGACTTTGTCATGCAACCCAGATGCCTTGCTTGGCAACCAAGTACTGAAATATACGTAGCGAGGAGTTCCTACTGTCCCTTCTGTCGATTCTGTGCAGCCTTATTGCTGTAAGCGTAGTCATAATTCTGCTCCATGTCCAATAAACAAACAAAAAACTACCAAACTTTATTTAAAATAATTGAACTCCAGCTGCAGAACAAAATTTTTGATTTTATGATGTTCTCCCACACAGAAATAGTGCAAGAGCTTTCTATCCAGTCTGGTATGAAAGGTATTCTATTTCCAGTTCATAAAGATGAATATAAATCATGTGGCATCTCATGTCTTGATTTAGGATATCCATTAAAGATGGATTAAAACTTGAAAGTAAATGTTTCAGATGTTTTCTAAAGACTGTGTTTTGAGATTAAAAAAAAAAGAGAAAATGACACTTTTTTTTTTTTTTTAAAGCCTGGTAGAGGTACTATGGTTTCAAAAAGTCTTAATGTCCTACAGGGTTGTAAACCTGCTCTTGGATCAGTTTCTCTCTAAAATATTCCATGGTTTCTTTCCTCTTAAAGGACACATTTGTTAGCAATAAACCAATAGACCTTTCTTTTTATTTCATCATAGGAAATATCAAGCATCGTAGGAATATCAAGCAGTTTAGTACTAATGCAGCATACATATGCGGCATTAAAAGTTCCGCTTAATAGGAAAAGAACTGTAAGTTAGCGTGGTTTGTAATCAAACCATACATTGATTTTTTAAAAAAAAAAAAAAAAAAAAAAAAAGCTTTTAATTAAAATGCTTTTTCCCACAAAAAGCATTCTTTCTATGTAAAAGTTTGGAAGAAACAAACTAGCAAGATTTTAGGCAAAAGTTTTAAAATCAGACTTGAGACTGATGCTTGCCTTTTTTGTTAAAATTATCCCAAGGAAGAAATGAATATTTCTCAGTCAGCTATTCATTGTATTTGTGCTGCATGTTGCCTAAAGTTAATGGCTTTAAAGAAATAACGTAGTTATTTTAGTCATATTGGGAGTTGTTTTCTCCTTTTTAAAACTGATTGGAATAAACAAGTATCTTCTTAACAGTAGACATGAATTAGTTTGAAATATTTTCTGCTTGTTGTCTATAGTAATACTGTTCTCTAGCCTTTGATCAACAAAGTGATATTTTGTCTCACTATGGCAGTAGTAATGATGAAATTTTGATCTCAGCCAAGATGTAAGCTATTTCATTGCCTATATCCACACATCACAGGAGAAAGAGGATTCTTTCTTGCTGTTGAATTGATGTATGTTGCCTCATTTAAGCAAAACAAAAATAATGAAGCAGTCTTGGCATAGTACAGATTTTCTCCTAGGTTCTTTTTCCAGACACAGAGAACTGGAAAACTTGCCTTAATGAAGGAGGCTTGCGGCAGTTTGCTTTTACTTCTTTTGTGTTTGTCACAGCTGTTAAGATATTTTCCTTAAAGCAAAATAACCTCCCAAAACAAAACAAAAAACTGTGAATACTCTTCCTTCTCCTCCTGGAGGACCGTAGTGTGGTGTTTTTTTTTCTTTTTTCTTTTTTCTTTTTTTTTCCTAGAATTTTCTGAGAAGCTTAGTATTTGTACTACCCTTGAAGAATTAAGGGAAATTAACTTCTACGTTCAGGCATTGTAAAAAGAAACTTCCAACTGAAGTTTCAAGATGGTGGTAGAGGTATAGGATGATGTCAGTTTGACTCTTCCAGAAAATACAACAAACCTAAGTTGTTAGCACCACAGAAGAAGTATTGTCCATCTTATTAGTTCTTTTCTTCACCACAAACTGACTTGAAAACATTTTACCAATAGATACACTAATACAAAGCACCAAAGTTACAAAATTGCTGTATGCTGAATGTTTTAAATACTATCTTACCAGAGTGGAACCGAATGCACTTGTATAAAAACAAATCTAATGAGAGAAATGAATAGTAATGAACTTGTATTCAGATCCTGAATAGCAATCAGAAGGCACTGATAAAAAACAAACAAAATAACCCACAATGATGACAACTCCATAGTTATGGCTACCTGTTTTTCCTATCATCTGAAATGGTAACTGCAGCTATTACTGCTCTTAGCAGCTAGCTGTGTGTTCTGCATCCTGGTGTCACTTAGTTCTGTGGATACTTTACAGAAATATTATTTGACTGATGAGTCATCCTCAGAACACAGGATTTTAATGAAATAATGCTTGGCGAGGGGTAGTTTAAGTGAAAACTGGTGGAAATTACTTGAGCTGGGGAAAAAATTACATTGGAACTTTTTTGTACTTCAAGTCTTTTACAACAGGAAGTAAAATAAATGAGTATCACTAGAAAATGAACTGAAAATTCGATGCTTCTCTTTAGCTGCTACAGGGGTCCTTTTCTTCAGAGAAAAAACACAGCAAGCATGAAGTTGTATCTTGTGTCACTGGATGAAGAAGCAATTTTGCTAAATGTAAATTTTTTTTTTGGTACCTTGTTTTTTTTCCTGTTCCTTAAAGGTTGAGTTGTTTTCCTATATTTTCTCATAATCTTCCACCCTCTGTCTACCCTTTGGTCTTTACTTTCCACTGGAAGAACTGAAAATGCTATTTGTATGGACTGTTTACCATGCAAAACAGTATGTGAATCTTCATTCTATATTGTCTTTTTCCTAGGGGACTTGACTTGAGAAATGCAGATTCAGGAGGAGGAAGGACTGTCATCAGAAAGTTACTAGTAGTGACACTTCCATTTTCCTTAGGAGTAATGACCCACCAAGAATACATATTAATTCTCAGAGCTAAAATTTTTATTTCTGAAGCATTTCCAATAGAACCATTGTAACACTTAGAAAGAACTGAATTTACTGAGGCAGGCCCTGTGTAGAAAGCATGAGACTAGTAAATAACACCTGAGCCTTGAGCAGAATTTCTGTGGCTGAAAGAACTATGTTATGTCCAAGCTATAGAGAAAGCAAATTCTGTAGCAAACTCCACATGGAACAAATCTGCTATGGCCTATATTGCACTTTCTTATTAACATCTTCTTCTCCTAACATATTGCCACAGGCCATTTATACCAACTAAACGTCAGTGTAAAGTAGATGATGTCATGTTAACTGGTTAGTCTTTCTCTCTGACTTAGAATTTCCCTTTCGATATATATGCAGAGCAACCTTTGAAACAGTAGCAAACATTTTGGTAGGTAGAAACACTGCAAGCCTCAGTAAATTGTCAGTTGAAAATACAGCTAGGTTGGACACCTTGCATTTGCTACAGACTTGTGTAAATTGTAAACCAACAAATTTCATCCTGTAACAATAACTACAACAAATTAGAAGGTCCTTCAATGAACAAGATATGAAATAAAGGAACTCAGATGTTTAGCTGATACAAGCTGATGTTCTTTTATGGTTTCAACAGAGCTATGCTGATTTATTTCGGCTGAATTCTTTGCCCTTCTCCTTATTGTGTTGAAAAAAGGTGTTTTGGTTAGCAGGATTTTATGGCTGCGCTTAACCTGAGTTGCTGCTGTGAAGATGGCACAACAGTTCTGGCCTATGTATATTGCTAATGTAACAATACGTAAGTCTGAACATGAGGTGATGTTAAAGATAAATAAAATTTGTGTTTTAGCACAGTGCTGTTTGTAGATGTCACACTGCAGTTGCCTGAAGACGTCAGCTACATTATTCTAGTTGATGGTTGAAAATTGGAATAGTTGGAATAGTTGGAATATTTTTAGCAAGAAGCTGTTGCAGTTGAAGCACAGGAAAGAGTCTAAGGAAATCCGCATCATTAGACTGGATAGTTGAAAACACACAGCTGGGTGTTCTAAGGAGGAAGAGAGGTGGTATGATTTAAACAGATTGTACTTTACTCTTAAGCCCGAATTGTCTTGTAGTTTTTTGAAAGTCAGCTGCTTGCTTTTCTAAAAGATCTTGTATTGCTGATTGGTGGTGATTTATTCCTTGACTGGAAACACTATGAAGTGGCATTAGGAGAGGCAAGTTGAAATTCACACCCTTCTTTGTCTTAAGCCTTATGAAAGTAGGTGATTTTGTTAAACAAAATGATCATTCTTAGTGTACGGGCTATTTAGGACTAGCAAAGGAATAAATTTGCCAGGGGAGGTTTAGGTTGGATATTAGGAAAAACTTCTTCACTGAAAGGGTTGAGAGGCATTGGGTCAGGCTGCCCAGGGAAGTAGCTGAGTCACCATCCCTGGAAGTATTCAAAAGATGTGTGGATGTGGTGCTTAGGGACATGGTTTAGTGGTCGACTTGGCAGTGCTAGGTTAATGGTTGGACTTAATGATCTTTGTCTTTTCCAGCCTAAATGATTCTATGAATGTGTTTTTCTGACATCCAGTGTGAATTTGGCAAAGGACAAAACAGTAGCCATAATGACAATAGAGTCCTGTTTAGTTTCGAAGTTGACTAGAAAAGACAATACAAGGAAGGGTGAAACCATTTCAGTACATAAAAGTAAATAAATAAAAATGTGTTCTGATTGCAGTCCTCCAGTTTAAAAAAAAAAAAAAAAAAAAAGCCAGGGGAGAGAGGGGGGGAAAAAAAAAAGCCTGAGCACTTTTGCAGTCTGGCATAGGACCATTACAGTAAAAGCTGGGCTAGTGAAATGCTTGGTATCTGCTAACAAAATACATTTTGTAGCTCTTACATGGTCTGAAGAAGCTCCAGTTCATGTGTGTGTGTTGTGCTGATAAAAATTCAAGCTGTAAATTAAGCTGTAAATAATGTTATAATTCACAACAGGTATAACTCTGTAGGCCCAGAAATAAATGTATCTGAAGCCAGTTTCCAGACTGGAAATCTTCCAGATTATGTAACAGCATTTTATTTCAATCTGCTGTACTATCAACCCACAGAAATACAACAGAACAATATTCTCCCTTGCTTCACATAACTCACAATCACCTAAACTTGTCATCTAGACTTTCTGCACAGTTCTAGTAATATTTCCAGCTGCACAATTGCTTTTTCCTCTAAAGTCCTCACTTTTTTTGCTTTCACTCTAGCTTTTCATGCTTACACCTTCAGTGGCCCAGTCCTTTTAATGTAAGTCAAATCTCAATGAAACTTGTGCTCTATTTCCTCATGTTACAAGTATGAAGTTATTTTACTTTTTTTAATTTTTTTTGACCAGTTTAATTCATTGGGCTCCAATACATATGGTAAGCCTCTATAAAAGAGCCTCTATAATATGGTAAGCCTCTATAAAAGTTAATGCACTTTATGCTTCCAGGTTGCTTAGATTTTTTTTAAATCCCGTTGCTAGTCCCACTTTGGTTTTTCTGTTACTTAGTAACAGAACTTGTTCATTTATACAGACCATTCAGAGATTTGGTCAAGCCTAGGTCCATCAGTCCTCTCTTCAGTTATACAAATAACTCTCACTTATGCTGTGTGGTTTTCTCTCCCTCTCCTTCTCCCTTTCTTTTCTGTGACTGATATCTGATGGGGCTGGGGTCATTCTTTTGATGTAAGATCTCCAAATTACATTGCAGACTTCAGGAAGCTTTTCAGTAGGTATTTACTTTCTCTGCAGCCAGTGTTGAAAGGCTGTTTTTCCTTTGGCATATGAGAGCTCTCCACTGCTAATTGTGCCAGGTATGAAGCAGAATGGAAAAGATGATTTTTAAAGACATCTAATTTTTAAAAGTAAATGCTAAGATACTGATCTAGGTTTGATCCATGCAACTGTTCAGATCTGTTGAATCTGAATAGTTCACATTCATGAACTATTCATGCTTCATCATCTCAACATGTTGAAGCATGTCTGCAGCCTGTGTTGAACTTTGTCTGACCTGTGTCAAGCACTGAGATCCATTAATTTGTAGCTCCACAAAAATGTGACAAGTATTTGCTGTCTGTTCTCAAAGGGGTGTTGTAAGTTTTATCTAATGGCATTTTAAAAATGCTTTGAGAGCCACTGATTCAGAAAATACGAACTAGAAACTTTCAGTCTTTAACTGATGCAAGCATACTGACCCAATGGTTATGTGGACGCCAGTTGTTCTGATAATATAATCATGAGTCATTTTCTGACCTTCTTGTGGAGGATGCAACTAATATAAGCCCACCCCAGGATGGGCTGAGATAAGGGACTGCCTTAAAAATGAAATTTACTGCTATGTTCTAATTCCATACCGTAGTGCTGTTGAACATTTCAAAGATGGAAGGGGGTGAACTTGATTTGTTATGCCAAAGGCCACAGAGCATATGTATTCCACTGAAAAAAAAAATGCAGGGAATGTGATTGTTGTACATCAAAAGAATGTGCATGTATGACTCAAATATATACCATCTGGAATATTGTTATTTAGTAAGGAAAGAATCTGGTTGGAACTGCATATGAGATTCTCGAAGTGTCTTTTTTTTTTTTTTAAATGGATACCAACCTTTTTTATTTAAAAATAAAATCCATTTTTTTTTAATATATACTCTTTTGCAGGTCTAAAATCAGGAGTGCCATGTGAAGTACTAAAGACTCTTTATATATAAATTTCTGAATCATATACCAAGTGAGCTGTACAGGCTGGTGGTTCTGTAATGACTGTTGAAATAAGTCTTGTCTTTAACTGAATTTTATCTTTGCAGGCTTCCTCTTGGCTTTTTTTTTTGTAGTTGTCTCTTTTTAAAACAAAAAGAGAAGTCATATGGAAGTATTAATATGTTGCTTACTTTTATTTGATGTTCTTGCAGCACAGACCAGTGTGACATTCCAGGCCCAATCAAATTAAATTTTTAATTTCTTCTCATACTGCAAGAGGTGTTATAATACCAAAGTAAACTGAAACCTTTCTTGCTATGGAGTCATTTTTTTTAAAAAGTAGTACAAAGTTGTTGGTTTGGGGTGTGGTTTTGTTTGTTTGTTTTGGTTATTTATTTATTAATGCAGTGAATGGATTGGAGAAGAGCTTACTCCTGGACATGGTCATGCTTTATAAAAATAAAGTAAAAAAAAAAAAATCAAAACCCCGTAATTCCCCAAACTGAAGACTTTTTCAATTCCTTCTTAAAAAAAACAGAATGAATTACTAACGTGTTCTAGGTATTCTAATGCATATGTTGGTTTGCTTAGACTGTGGCTGCAGTACCTGATGAAATAATGTGTTAGAAAATTGTTTCAGTAGTCTCAAGGTGTAGAATCCATATTTCAGCTGAATTAACATGCTTGGACATGAATTTGGCAAAATAACATGAACAGAGGGTCTTGAGCATTTACTCTGTACCCAGTGGCTGAATGACAGCTCGCCAAAACTGTTCTTTAAAAAGACTGGAATAATGTTGACTGGAAAATGGATCAATTAAAACAACTGCTTTCTCCAGCATTATTCTTCTGTAGTCTGTCCTCCCTACCAGTAAAGCAGAACAATCTGGGTTCCTTATAATTTCTGGATGAATAATAAACTGATCCTACAGAAGTCATCCATTTTTTCTAAGCATCTGTAATTTAACGTAATATTAAGACAGAGTAATTGAAGTATGGAGTTCCTTTCATGTGAGAAGGGGCTGTGTATACAAGACTTATAACAAGAGTGATCTTAGAAGGATTATGGTAGGTCTGTAAAATCATAGATGGAAAGGTGACTACTTTTTCTTGGAATAAGAGAGAGTGCAGATTCAAAAAGGGATTACATCAATTTGTGAAGTAAAGACGAAGAAGCCATAGCTAGTGTAACCAGTTGCTTGGTTGCAACCTCTGACGCAGAAAGTCTTTAAGACGTTAAATGTGTTGATGCTTTACCAGGCAAAGCCTGACAAAAGAACTATTCTTGTCTTTAAATGTTGAGAGCTAGACATTGTTTGGAAATAGGATATTTAGTTATGTCAGATTTTGGTTGACACATTGCAAAGATTTGTGTGCTTATAGTTAAAGACAGAAGAAACAGCACTAACAACTGGGTTGAGAAAGCAGAGATTTTTAGATACTACAAATGATTTCATATTTCCTAACTTTTTTTGCTTCTGAAGATGAAAAGATTCAGAGGTTGAGTGGCCCACAATCTCTGGAAATCTGCTTCAAGTATATCTGAGGTTTAACACTTAAAAATGAATATACTTGAAGGTGCTTAGGGACATGGTTGTTTTATTAGGGGGCAGGGGGTGGACACACAGCAACTTTGAAAAGAACAGAACTTAGTGCCTCCCTGAGGAACTGTAGATGGCCACTTGCAAAAGGCCATATGTTGCATCTTTTACTCATATTGGTGAGTTGTTGGTCATACAGTTCACTTGAGATGAATTAACTGTGAGAGTTTTGTGGCAAATAAGTAGTGCAATGTGAGCTGCTAGAAGACAGTAGATCATATCAGTGCATAAAAGTAACTGATAAAACAGCATAGCAGAGATCAATTAACATTTAAAGTGATTTAAATGTTTTGGATGGAAAACCATTTTGGAAGGACAAATGGACAAGATAAGCCTCACAATCAGTGAGAAAGGAAATTACCATCTGGAGAAAAACAACAACAACAAAACAAAAACTATAGACATTTTATAGGAACCGTATAAGAGGGATGACAAATATCTTCTGAAGCATGAATCTGACAATAAAGGAGACGAAGATGCGCACTAATCTACCCCTATCACTTGCAGGTTGCTTTTGTATATAAGATGTTTTAATGTTCCTGCTAACTCTGTTCTGTTCCCTTTGCATGTGGTATGTTTTCACATGGCTTTATGTGAACTGATAGTGCACTCAGTCCAGAAGACAAGATCCACTTCTATTTTCAACTTGAAATAGCTCTATCTTGTTCCTGTATCTTCTGGTTTGCTTCATTTCCTTCTTCAGCGCTAGGTGAATGGTTTTGAAATGATACTTCATGGATGTTAGCCATCCAAATGTCATTGAGTGTCCGTGAGTTGGATGCCGTCTTACCTTTCCTCTTTGTTTGCAGTTTGCCAAACTTGCAGTGCAGTTTGGCAATGAGATTACAGTAGTTGCTGCTTCGCTGAGTAGTGTTTGCTAAGCAGTGAAAAATAAAAGCCCTGTGTAACCTAAATGAACTGATGATTCATAACAATGTCAGAAAAGGGTGATGTGTAACAGAACTGGTGTAAACTTAAAGGTAGTTATTTTTAAATGGGGGTGGGGAAAGATGATAGGGAACAAAAGAAAAGAAAGAGCAGATATGGACACTAAAAAGCAAGAGAAAAAGAAAGAGGATGGGGAGGAGTTAAAAATGGCAGAGGAATAAAGATCATAACAAAGAAGCAGCATTTTTACCTTATCTTCCTCCACCCCACTTTTCATCCATTCACCTTCTTTCCTATTTTCCATTCCTTTTTGTTTTCTTTTTTGCATTAGTTCATGTTCATTATCTACAACATCCATGCAACAAATCTGTTACTTCAAAACCCAACTTTAATATGCAAAGGCATCTCTGCAATGCCTGCATGTGTCTTTGTATAATTTAAAGTAAGTTGGTTTAAATTTAGTGAGAGAGATGACTAGGGACAACATATACCAAAAAGCACCAGATAACTTACCTGGGGGCTGAGCTCATGGCATTTATCTTCAAAATACAGAAAGCTCTATCTTTTCAGGAACTTAAGAAACAGCTTTGTCGCTTGAACTGTTGGAAAGAGCTCATCTTCAGAAGGGGTGAATGCATACTGAAGAGCCAGATAGTTTTTGATTTGTGTGCATACAGACTTGGACGTCATAATTTCAAAAAAATAAAACTAGAAAAAAAAAAAGCCTGCTCAGATTAATTCAGAATTTTCTATATGTATTTGGTTGTCTCTTTCCACAGTGTAAAATTCAGCATTACTTCTTGAATGCCTTTGGAATTTTGTACCATCTTTCCAAATGAAAGGTATGATCATCATGGGGGAGAGGGAAGGAGTAATGCAAGAGCATCTACTCAGACTAGATAATAACAAAGATTTTTATCTCCATAAACTAATTGTATTTCAGCTAAGAATCTGAATAGAATGCAGTCAAAATAATGCCAAAACTTGAGCTTTTCTATTGTTCTCTTACACTGCGTAATAAACCTGTTCTTGTAGAATGGGATGTAAATAATGTTGGTTGTGATGCTTCACTACTTTTTTCTTCAAGGACCCTCTTACCACTAAAAATGCACCATATCTTTTTCTCCTGTTGGTACTTTTCTTGATTTTGTTCCAATTAGATTATAGTAGTAGACTGATTATGTATTTGTGTAGTACCTTGCACAAATGAGTCTTAAGTCTAGATTGTGATACTACACAATAAATTAAAATTAGAAAAAAGACCAACTTCTGAACAGCAGACACTTAAATGCCTCCAACTTTGTATAAACTTGGAAAAACAAAAAGCAAACAAATGAAAACACACACAAAAAAAGGAACCAAAAAAATAAAAGTTTTAAAAGGACCAGTCCACAATATTATTAGCAGGGATGTGAAAGCCAGTGTATTTAATGTGTTAAAGCATCTGGAGGTTTTGCTATGAAGTCAAACAGAGTTTTAACACTAGCTTCAGTGAAAGGTAGGCTCAAATGAGGAGACAGGGAATTGCTGTTCTACTGTTGAAGAGTGCGGCTTTGGTGGTAGGAGAATGTAGCCATATATGAAACTATATTTTAAACATGATCAGAAAACTATTGGGAGCAGAGGGCTAATGAACTACTAATAGTTACTAGAATAAAAAGTTAATCAATTATGTGCTGTTATAAGCGGCTGATTAGGCCTGTGAGACATATTAACTATCTTTTTTGAAACCTCCACGGCACTTATGGGTATGCTGGCAGTCATTAGTAACAACACCCACTCATGTTTGTTTATAAAAGCTGTCAATTGTTTGTTAACATTTTATATACCTCCATGGAAAATACGACTTTTAATGAGCAATACTTGTGCCTTATCTGGACTGATTTTAGGTAAGTTTTGCTTTAAATTGGGAAGTCCAAAGCTAAGTCCTGGGTTCTGCCTAAATAGCCAGAGCTGAAGAATTTGTATTTTGTCACTGCAGGCAGAATTCACAAAGATTAAAGCAAGTCTAGATAACACTGTTATTAAAGGCATCAGTGACATGCACTAACTGCTCTTGGTTTGCTACCAGATGTGGAGCTGCAACATTGAAGAATAAAGATAGGAAATGGAAAAATAAATGATACTATAGGAAAATGGTCATCACAGACCAAGCAGGACAATTGACTTGTGTGATGGGGCTGGATTAGTGTATTCTGTCATTATTTTGTCTTTATAAAGCTTAAAATTGTTCGTTGACTGGTTTGTCTAGTAAACTTGCCTGTACTACTAAAATATTTTTTTTTCTTAAAATGTAAATGTATGCTGTTTTTCACATTCAAGTGCCTCAAGTTATATTATCTAATTTCCAAAGGAGTTCTGTCATGATGGTCTCCTTTAGCGTATCACTGGGGAAATGCTTGCAATTTGGCCCAAATTTCAGTTAGCTTTCAGAGAGGCTTAGAAGACTGAGGAGGCAGTTTGGTTTTTGAGCTTCATTGGCAGAGTTTACTGCAGCTTCCATCAGTGCTGGTTTTGTTTGTGTTTGAGTATCTGTAGCTCTTACTACTACTGTAGTTTCTACAGCATGCCAGCTGATGGGAAGGAAGAGGTCATTCTGTGTTTTGGCAGGACAGTTGACCGCCTTCTCTCTTGAATGCTAAGTCTTGCTTATAACTTGCTTAAAAATGGCAACCCCAAACCCTGTCATCTACTTCTGTTAAGATATTGAAAGGTACATTCAGGATGTTGCAGGGTTTGAAAGCTTACATGTGCTTCAGAGCAGTAACTCCCGGAAGCTGCTGTGCTTTCCACACACAAGCAGGTGTGATGTCAGTTGAGGGGTGCGACTAATGAAGCAGAAGAGACTTGTATTTATTGCATATGTAAAATTAGTGTGATCCACAGCATTTGTTACTCCTTGCTTTTGCTGGATAGTATTTAAAATAGTTTCTAGTGTGTTAACAGCTGCCTCATTGTTCCTAGTACTGGTCATACTCATGTTAAATTTCTGTCTTGAGACTATGTTTAAAAAAAAAAGTCATGAAGTCACCTTTTTGCTACCGAAGGCTTTATCTAATAGGAATGGGAAAGATTCTTCTACTGTGCTATCTTCCCTCGAATCAGCGTGATTTCCTATTGAGACGAATTTTGCTTTTTTATGTGTATTTCCAAAAGTGTATATAAGATGTGAGGTGAGGAAGAGAGGAAGACAGCATGAATATGCTGAACTAATTATGGGTTACTGATGTCTGTGATACCAAAGCTAATTCTGGACAGGATGTGCTCTGATATAACATAGTCTGGAGTAATGCAGCGTGCGGGGATGGATGGTTATGAGGCTTGTTGGTGTGGATGCAAGCAACCAGCAGCTGTTAATAACAACCCCCCCGGGTGGGGGGAACCAGACACAAACGGTGTCCAAGACAAACACCTACTCTAATAGTGGCTGGTCGCTGGATAGCTGGAGCTACGGAGCTCAGATGAGCCAAAGGAATATCGCCGGTTTCACGCCCCTCCCGGCAAATGGATGACTTGGTGCGAGCATCTCCCTTCATGAGCGCGACTGCTCCCGCCAGGCACGGAGTGGCGCGTTCACCTAGCAGCCAACGGGGCTGTCGGCTGCCTCCCTTTGCGACCAGATACAGACATAGCACGGAGGCACCGCCCCGCCTTCCCTCCCGAGTTTGCAGCGCGGCGGAGTGGCCCTGGCGTGTCTGTGTGCGGCCGTGTGCGTGCAGGAGCAGGTGGGCCCCGCCGTAACCCCGCCCCGCTGGGCCCCCGTCGGCCATACGGTGATGGCACCAACCTCCGCGCCAGAGCGGGCTTCTTATTGGAGGCGGGGGCTGTCAATCCGCGGCCGAGCGAGCCCCACTCTCCGGCGAGCGGCTTCCCACCGCTGATTGTGGAGCTGAGGCCGGCTGCAATGGGAAGCGGCGGCGGAGGGAACAAAGTTTGCAATATTCGGCCGCTGGGCTGCTCGCGGCCGTGATGCCCGAGCCAGGAACCGGTGCCTAAAAGCAGCGGGCAGCCCGCCGGTTGGCACGCCTTGCGGGCTGCTGTCGCCACGGCTATCGCAAAGTTTCAGCTATTTGAATGTACTAAAATCCAGGATTCTAATTATCAACCCTCCCCACCCCCATCTCTCCTTCTAGGTAGGCGACAAATATTTCTATTCTGTGGATTAGAGAACTTTTCGCATGGAAATTTACTGACTTCTGAGTGGTCTCCGTTTCGGGGAGGGGGGGAAAGGATTTATTTTCATCGCGGTTTATTTTTGTTTTCTGGATCGCAGGATTTTTGGAGCTATATGGAGCGATCTCAGGATGGTGTGCACCAGGAAAACCAAAACTTTAGTGTCCACTTGCGTGATTTTGAGTGGAATGACTAACATCATCTGCCTGCTGTACGTGGGCTGGGTCACCAACTACATTGCCAGTGTTTATGTGAAAGTGCAGGAGCCGATCTCGGAAAAAAAGTTAGAGGAAGACAAAGGGGACACTTTAAGGATTATAGAAAGGCTGGACCATTTGGAAAATGTCATCAAGCAGCACATACAAGGTACCACCTTCCCTCCCGCTTGCTTTCCCCCTCACCCACCCGCCGCTTTCCGTGTTCCGCCCTCCATCCCCTCTCGCCGCGTTTGGGCTGTGTGTGTGTGTGAGTGACATTCGTGTCGCGATCGGAACAGAGCCGCTCCTCAGCCCGGAAGCGCCCGGTGCGTGTGTGGGGGGGTCCCCGGTGGTCCCCTCCCGGTGATGTCCCCTGGCGACGGGAGCGTCGGGGGGACCTGCACCGCACACTCTCCCTCCGCCCCGGTCGGCCGCTGGCGGGAAGTCGCCTCCACCCGACGGGGGCTTCGGGGCTGCTGTGCCCGGCGGAGCGAGGAGGGCTCCGGGCTGGGCTCGGCTCGGCGTTGTAGTAAAGCTGACCTCAGCCCCGAGCGTGCCCGTGTCTCGGTTATGCGGGGCCCCGGGGGGAGGGCTCGGCGCGAAGGGCAGGAGAGCCTCTTCTCATCTTGTCGTGCTCGTCATTGTTTCGTATTTGTTACTTGCCTTTGCCAAAATGGGTTGCCGCGAGGGGAATTCTTGTTCTCCTTCCCTTGTAAGCCTGACTCTGCTAGTCCGTGTGGAGAGTGTGTGCGTCCGGGTGTGCTCAAGGTTTTCCCTTAGTGCTGCTGTAGTGCCGGACGCCACTTGGGATTTTAACTGGGACAGTCTCATTTGTGTAGTACCTTTTTAATTCGATCTCCTCTTAATGGGAGCTCTGGGAGAAGGGTTGAAGTGGCCAAGTAGCGGGAAGAACATGAGTATTTCTGGGGGGACTGGGATTTTGCATGTCTTTACTTTGCTGGGTGATCTCTAACTAGCATCTTCCTTTATATTTTCAACATCTGCATGGTGTCATACAGTCACTCCCTCTGTCTGCTATGTGGGTTGGATAGTAAGGAGGGTGGCGGGTAAATGAGAGCTCTAGAGGGACCATCTTTTTCTGCTTCCGCATAACTGTACTGAAGGTTCAAATCCGAGTTCTAGTTTCTCCTAATTCTGCAAAGGCAGAGCAAAGCATACCTATCACCAGTGCACCAAAGCTCCCCTCCTTCCAGGCAGCTTTGGCCAACTGCTCTTTTGGCAGTCTAAAGAGGGGTGGAGTGGGCAGGGTGGTTAATCCTGTATGAATTGGGCTTCCCCCGCTTAGCAATGCTCACAAGTTCGCAGCACTATTAAGGCACAGTTGCTTTCCTGTGGCTTGTATTAATTCATTTCTTAATATGTAACACATCACTGTCCAGATTGCATGTACCTCCATTTGTCAGATAGTCTTGTCAGTTTGGGTAAATTAGTAAAATACTTTTTTTTTCCCCTCTCCTTGTTTTGTTTTGGAGGATGAGTTACAGCAGCTCCTGCAAGTTATAACTTCTCTCATGCAGTCCTTGAGTTTTTTCCTGACTACTGAAAAGGAATTTAAAAAGAAAATATATATTTTTTTCTGTGTGCCAGTGGAGTGCACTGTGGAAGCATGTATGAAGGCAGCAGTTTTTCTAATGATGCTGTTAAGAGTTAGATACAGGAAATTCGTCCAAATAGGGCTAGAGCATACCTTCTTCAGTTTTGTAGGTGTGAAGTTCTGATAGTCTTCTTTTCAAGGAAAGTAATAGTGACCAGATTGGCATGTTACTTTGGACAGTGATTCTTCTCAGAGTCATAGAGAAAGGGATGGATTTGCATGGATTAAAGCATAAAATTAATTTATGACAACTTGTGACTATACAAAAACCAAACCAGAAAATATTTTCCTTAAATAACATTTGTATGAAAAATGAAGAGAATCTTCTAAAAATAAGCAAACAGTTTGGTAATAAGTACTAGAATATAAATTTTTTTTTAGCGGGGGGGAAGGAAAGTTTACAAAGTTCTCACACCTTACTGAAACCACTTTTAAAAATAATAATAATAAAAAAATAAATAATTGCAGATTGTCATCCCTAAATGGATTTTCTGTACTTGTACTTTCGAAATCATAGTTACTGAGCTTCACAAGGAATTTCTGTGGCAGAGATTGCAGAATAAGATGTTATTTTAATCAGATGTTGCTTTAGTACTGTGAGATGTTATGACTTCTGGGTCATGTTGCAGAACTCACAGAAGTCATTGGAAGGAATACTCCAAGCTTGACTGGGGTTTGGGTTAGCTTCAAGCTTATCAGTTTGAAGGTCAGCTTTAAGAAGTTAAAAGTTTGGGTTTCATTACCATAAATTGAATAA
Source organism: Cygnus atratus (assembly GCF_013377495.2). Taxonomy (NCBI): domain Eukaryota; kingdom Metazoa; phylum Chordata; class Aves; order Anseriformes; family Anatidae; genus Cygnus; species Cygnus atratus. The sequence goes on from NC_066366.1 coordinate 1,001,134, forward strand.
ACCAGCTGCCAAATAGCTGGACTAGATAATAACTACCTGTAGTTTGCTGTAAAGTTTTTGCTTGAGCTACTCCTTTTTTATGCTGGAGAAAGGTGTCAATAACTCAGATGTTCTGCAGTGCTGAACAGGCACAAAATTAGCAAGGGTAATAGAATGGCATTCCACAGGATACCCTGCGAATACCAGAAAGCTCTAACTGCAGCATTTTACACATGGGGTTACTCTAGTATTTCATTTTAATTTGTTTTCTGATTGAATTGTTTAATTAGGTGCCATCAGGGAATTCCTTTAGCATATAAATTGCTATCTTGCAATATTATATCAAATATGGTGGAAATGAGAAGGAATAAGAGGTGCCTTCATTTAAAAAAAAAATCGTTTTTTGAAGTATGAACTTCTACAAAGACATTTTCAAGGCAAGAAAAGTGTTAGATTGAAAAGAGGTAAAAGAAATTCTGAGAGAATGAAAGTATGCATGCCTTCTTTTCAGAAAGAACAGTGTGGAAAAGGAAATATTGGTAGTAGTATTGGCCCAGAATAGAAAAGTTGGAATGCACAATTATGTACCTGCTATACTGCATATCCTATACTTCTGCGTATCCCAACTTACCCACATGTTGGAGGATAACCACATAATTTACACATAATTTACACATAATTTACAGGTGCTAGAAATGAGGTAAGAGCATGTGCTGCCAGTGGATTCTGCTCTACCTTTATGGTACTTCTCTTTCTTCTTTCCTCCTCCTATGTTATTTTGTGTTAGCCTATGGACATGCTACGCAGGTATCGTGCATCTGACAGAGACTTCCATGGTGGGCAGGACTGGCAGCATTACAGTCTAGATAGGCGATGTGGACCACAGACAGAAGTACTTTGTGGAACAGCAGCATGAGGCTGGAACTTGAGCTTAAGCTCAGGAATCATGAATTCTTGGCTTGTGGTCCACCCCAGTTTATGAGATGGTTTTGTTTCAAATCACCTCACCTTTTTTACTTATCCTTACCATTTTACACTGATGATGACCTGCATACCTTTCTATGTCAGTGTGTTATATTGATTGTGTTAGTTTCATCTGAATTCTACAAGGTTAGCACTTAAATATTTTTTCCCATAGCTTTAGCAGGAGTCATAGGTTTTATTCTAGCAAGCAGGCCAGTCAGAGAAACTTTGTTTCCAGTTCCTGTGGACTTTGCAAACAAGATAGGGTGGTTATTGAGATGATTTGTGTGTGCACCTTTGTGAAGGAAAATAAGGAAGAGACCACATGGATAGTTTTATACAAAGTGCAGTCTTTTTTGTGTCTAACAAAGGAGTGTGGCAAACGTATCATCTATTACTCTTGAGTTTTATTACCAGAGAGAATGCTATAAAGAACTAAAGTTAATAAATATTGTATTAAATAAAATGTCTGTCTTTCCAACATAAGGTTCAAAATATTTTTTTCTTAATTTTATTCGAAAACAGTATGTTCTGTCAAGTTCACAAGGAACATACTGGTTAAATAAAACTCCAAAGACTAATTTTATTAAAATCAATATGAGAGTGCATCAGACAGATCAGAACACATCATTCATCTTAATAATGCATCGTGTGTTGGCTCTGTCACTAAAGAATTGCCCTAAGTTGTGTGTGTGTGGTTGGAAGATCATGTGAGCAGGCAGGACGCTCTTGATCAGATACTTAGTCTATAACAACGACAAGAGGCACAACACTATCAATAAGGTAGCAATTTATTTTCTTCAGCCTAGCTTTAGGCTGTCGCAGATGATAAGCTGAACATTTTTCTTGGAAAGCTACGCTATGGTTAAGCAGGGATCCCATACGACACGACATACACGCTCTGCTATTTGTCATAATATGCAGTGTCATTTTATATTTTTCAACTTTGTAGTTTTAATCAGAAGATATTTGTATCCTAGCATTATTTTGAAAAATTCTGGTCTATGAAATCTGTGAAATGAAGTTACTTTTTTGCCACCCAACAGGAACTTAAACAGAATTGATTAATTGCATACAATTAATATGTACAGTAGATCCAAGTTAAAGTTGCAAATACACAGTTTATTTCTGGAGCAGTTGAATTCTTATCTAAGACCAATAGATGGTTACTAAGACATCTGTTTTGTACTAGGAATTTTATCCCTCATCTTTGCATGCTGCAGCATCTGTTGGTGTAAATAAATGACATGTCAAGCACTCTGTAGACTTATTTGGGAAATTTTCATGTGTTATCTCTCAACCTGCTGCTTAGAAGGATTTGCTCTGTGGGTTTACTTCAGCTGTTGTTAGCTATCGCATAGTTGGATATCTAATCACCCTTTTGTGGTCAGCTGGGGAAGGAGAGATCTCCAGTGTGACTCATTCCCTGTGTCTTGGACAGGTATTAGGATGGAATGAATTACTTTCACAAATTGGGTATTTTGAACTTGGGAACCGTGTCAACCCAGACTCTTTATTTTAGCCACTTACAAGTTTGGATAAGTAAATCCTATACTTGATACCTACCTTTTATTTATTTACTGATCTCGAACATGAAGAAAGAATGTAGTATGTAAACATCTGTTTGTGATAGCTGTCCTTTGCAGCCTGGCTACCTGCATGGATTTATACAGTCAGACTTGTTTGGATTTGCCAGACTCCACCACGTCTCTTACTCTTGTGGTGGTTTCCTTTTGGGAATTGTTAGCTGTAAAATTCCCCCAGCCTATTTCCCTCAAGCACAAAGGCAGTTAGGTATATTTGGCACTCACTGCAGTATATTTATTCTGAGAAACAAATCAGCAGCAGACAGTAGCCCTGGGAACACAGCTCTTGCTCCACTACTGAGGACCCTGTATTCACAAGTACATAAGCAAGCAAGGAGACCTACTGTCCCAATGTAACTAATTGCAAGAGAACGAACTACTTGGATATGTGAGACATACAGGATTAATCCCGTTATTTTTTTCTCTTTAGGCTGTGATTTCTTAAGTCATTCTAGATTGCTGCATGTCAGTGCAGATTAATTTGAATTTAATTTTCATGTTCTTCCATGCTTAGGAATGGCTGTACTAAAGAAAACTTTAATAGTGTTTTCAGTTAGAAGTCTGATTCAAAAGGTTGTAAATTTTCAAGGCTTGCTGGATGTACAGGTAGTTCAAGGACCATCTACTGAAGACTTAATTACGTTGATAAATATAACTGCAACTTGATAATTTGTTATTAGTATTACTGAAGCTAATTTTTTTGTGCTCTTAATATAATTAGAAGGCAATTAAGGGTATTCTTTCTTGGTGATTCTTGCACCAAGGATTTATTTTGCCATGGTTAGGACACAGTAGCCAAAACTGAGGAGGTCTAGGCTCACTTTTAATAAAGTAGCTGCATTTTATTACTAGTGATTGAGTAATTCCTTTCTTGATTACAGTTGTTTATTATTGTTATTTTTTCCTTATGGTGATATCAGCTAGATTGCTGTATTAACTAATTAATAAGGTTTATATAATGTGAATGGTGTTTTTTTAAACTTTTTAAAAATCTTTTTTTAGTTGACTGTGCATGTTGAGCACAATAGCACCGTGGCAGATAGCTGAAATCCCAGCTGTCTTGCAGCCATCACTGTGCACAAATATGTAGTGGAACAGTTGCCTTGAAGAGATCCTAGTTTCTATGGAAAGGTCAGCGGAAACTGGGCAGAGGAGATGACCACAGGAACTAGTATGGCCAAATTTATATGCATTGTTGGTAGCAGGTTTGACTGTCTGCTAGAGTTGCTTGGATGAATTGGACAAAAGGTCTTCCCTTGTCCCGGTAGTAACAGCTTAGAGCGAGTGTGCAAATCCTGCTGAAAGCAACCATGGCAGTACTGGGTGGTAGCCACATCTGTTCTTCCACCATAGGTCTGGGCCTGATTGATATTGAGACTGACATGAGCTCTGAAGTATGAGGTAAATACCTCTCTCAACATGCAAGTTATAATTAGCACATCTAAAATACCACATAATTGCATAATTCTCTGCTTGGATCTTTTGGAAATTTGTGGTCTCAAATAATGTGGGAGGGGGAATGGAAATCTTATAGTGTTTTTTTTTTTTTTCCCTCCAAATCAAAACCCTTGTTTAAAATGTGAGTGTTTGACAGTTCTAATAAAAGGAAAATCCACAGGTGATCTCTGAGAAAAGAGGATTTCTATAAGCAGTTTTCTGGACAATGTAAGAACAGAGATAGTATTTCTATTTTTTCATAGATAATATAGGTAATATTTGTAGATAAATGGCAATTCTAGCCTTCACTTTAGGGAGATAATACAGATTTTTTTTTTAGTCTGGGAAAACAGCTCTGTTACTTGCCTGTCTAAAATCTGGATCTACATACAGATCTGTTTCACGAATCATCCAACTAATGCAGTGAATTATCAGTCCCCACTTTCATGGTGGATTCACGTTCCTCTGAAGCTTTTCTTTCTGCATCAAGTCATGACTTGCCACAGGCTTTGCAAGAAACTTTGGCATGCTGTAGGTAAAAGAAAAACTGACAGATAAACTTTTCCAGCACAGCAGACCCAGTGAATCTGTACCTATCCATTACAGGATTATCATTGCAGTAAGGTTATGGTTAGAGAAAATGCCTTTCAGGATTTCCGTGTGCACAGAATAAATAGGACTTGCGAAACAGAGCACAGCATAATTTTTAAAATCACTTTTTTCTGTTTGTTTTTCTCTGAGGTATTTGCAATTTAGCAGCTGTATATTGCATGATCACACAACACGTGATTACAATAACAGCATTTCCCTCTTCTACTTGTGCTAACAAGAATATTTTAAGCAGCTTAAATGAAGGGTGGGGGAGTAGTATGCTGTAATTTCTGTGGTATTTCTTACTAGAAGATGCGTTCACTTCATGTGTAACGGTGAGGAGGGTCCAGGAGGAGAGAAGTATAGAAAAAGTTAAAGGCTATGAAAGATTCTGTGAATATTTTGTGCCGTTTTAGTTAATGTGGAACTACAGTTATTAAGTGGAAACTCAATAGTTTCCACTAGTGTTGTTGAAGCTGATGAAGCAAGGCATATTGAATTTCTGTGGAGCGGGAAGAAACAGTGCACCATTTCTGGTTCAGTTCTGAAAGCCTTTTACTTTTCTTGTTGCTTTGAAAACCAGTTTAGCATTTGGGAGATTATTATAAATATTTTCTTGCATTAATTAAACTGAAATCTAGCATTCAGAAATACAAGTCTTAAATCCATTAAATCTAATTTATGCTGGTATTTTAAAACAGACTATTTAATCTTAAGCATGTGTAGTTTCTGTAATGAAATAAGAAATAAATTGCATATATTCAGAAATTCATAAGCAAGATACCGATATTTACATGAAAATCGTATCCCTATTCATCTCCCATGTTACAATCAGGTATTGTTGTTTTGATGTCCTCCTCTTTAAAGAGGCAGCAAAGTTAACACTCTGACATTACAACGTCAGCCATAACTGATTATGACATATTAAACTGGAACGTAACAGATTTTAAGCTTGTCTTTAACTGATATTTTATTGTGGTTGTAAAGCTCTCTTAAGTTTAAAATGAATTTCAAATTATTAAACATTAAACACACACACACACACAGCAAACAACCAAACCCAACAACAACAGAAGTTCCAAAGAGTTGTATAAAGCTGCATAAAATGCCAGGAAAACTTTTGAATTGATGCACTTAAAGAAGCAAGGCCAGAAAAAAGCAGTAGCAAAATGGTGACCGAAGACTTACGTTTGGATAGATCGTTCCCACTTGCAGCTTTCTTTTCCGTAAATGCAGGCTGTGTAACAGAAATGCTTTTGGTATAGAAGCATTTCCATTTCACTGATTTATTGTTATATTTCATATAAAGAGGATTCTATCAACATAAATGAGTTTATCAGCACAGCTTTTTTCTTACATGAAAGTAGTTATAAAAAGAACCTTTATAGTGTTCATTCTATTCCTCTTAATTTCATTTGAGGAAAAAAAAATTATGCAAAAGAATGTGGAGGTGTATATACAAACATTTAATGTATATGATATATTCTATATATAATATCTCTATATATAAATATGTGGGGAGTGGAGGAGGTATTTGTAATCGCTATACTGATGATCCATATACCCTGTCTTAAAGGTAGGAAGGATCTTCACCATTGCCTGATTTGGGCTGACATCGAAGAGTTCATGGATGATGATAGAGGCACTGAAGCAATAACTTGATTAGACCAAGTGACAGCATGTTTGCATAATATCTCAGTATGGTGGCAACATGAACAGACTCCTATAGTCTGTGAATGCAAATGACAGGTATTGCCTGAAGTGTGTTAGAGTTGGGTTTTCAGTTATTAATGCTCTCTGCAGTAACTGAGAAATTAGCTGATGGATAGAGTGAACCCTGCACGTTTCACTACTTATTAGTGGAGACCTGTTTCAGGATGATTGACTGCTGTAGGAGCAGGTAGAATACTGGGTCATGGACTGAGTGGGGAGCCATGACATTGATTTCTTATTTCAAGAAGGAAGTGAAGGTAGAGCTTTCTACGTTGCAAATTGTAGCTCTTGAGAGTAAATTTTTAATCCTTCAGCCCTAGATTCTGTTCTCATAATTAAGAAATAAGCTAGTGGTGGAGAATTTTTAAATTTATGAAAGAGGAAAACTCCTTGTTATGAGGAAGCCTGCAGACTTGAAAACACGTGAAAGGAAATTTAAGGTAGTTGTAATGTGTGAAACAATTCCTTGGCTGCTTGCAGTAACAACATGTCAAATGCCTTTGATTTTTGTAAAATTGCATGTAATTTCTCCGCATTTCTTTTGATTCTATTGATTAAAACTTTTCTGCCTTGCCTAGAGTCATTAAATAGCAAACCATCTGCTAAAAACAGATTGGCAACATTCCTGAAAGTTAACATTAAAAAAAAAACAGAGTTCAGTCTAAATATATTTCAAAGAATATTTCTGTTTGTCTTCTGAAATGAAGAGGGAAATAAAAGCTTCTGCTACAGTCTTGCAAAAATTTGCAGTACCTGGACAAATACTGGTAACTCTTAGTAACATGGAGAAAGAGACATTGACCTCCGCAAAAAAAGCACAGAGGGTCCAGCCAATATAGTGTGAAAGTTTCATTACAAACTCTGCCACATGTGGCTCTGTGTCTAGCACCTGTATCAGTTGTACAGGAATTGATGGATAATCAGCCATTTAGCCCAAAATATTCTTTGTGTGGCAACCAGTGGTGAAATACTGATCACAGTCAGTAGCTCTGTGGACTGAAGCATAGGTTAGAGTAACGCCTCTCCCCCCTGCCCCACACTGGTTAATATAATGAGGTGGTAAATATAAAAGTGGCATGATCTCAATTGAGTGTAATTTTTTTCATTACACTTTGTTATTATCTTTGTGTTGGACAGGTTTTAGGCTGTGATTGGCTGCGCTGAAGCTAGGAAATATGCTCCCATGAATTAGAACTGTCAGCATGTTGCAGGTGTGGGACACAAATAGGAAGTATGCTAGGTTAAGACAAAGAGCTTGTACATTTAACCTAGCTTTTGTGGGTGGATTTGCCGGATAGGAATGCCATGTAAGTTTTCAGAAGGTTGTCTAGCTGTCTTGGGAGAGAAAGGTACAGGAAGGAAGCCTTACTCTATATCTGTACCATGTGTTTCCATGGATTCAGTGGAAGACAAATCTAAATATCTGCATCTTCGGCAATTGAGTTAAAGTTTTGACTCTCCAGTTAAGACAAACTTTAAACTGTAAAGCTGTCTACACGGGTACTGTGTGTTTGCAGCCTTTTTGCTACTAAAAAGATATGAAGTCTTCATACAAAAGTGAAAACATGCAAATCCTACTAGGGGCTGTTCTTTTTAAAGATTTTTCCATATATTAAAAACCTTCAGCTGTTGTTAAAGATTAATTTTCCTTTTTTTGTGTTTGTGTATTACATTATTTCCACATAACAGAGGGTCCCTGGACTGAGTTCTTAGCGTGAATGCACTTGGAGTTCTTGCTCTAAATTCTTTCCTCTGCTTGGCTTACATAAATTGCAATCATTGCCATGCCACAGTAATGCAGTAATTCATTCATCTGAAGTATTGTGAGGCTTGAAGGTGGGAGGGATGATCTGTGCAGATTTTTTTTTTTTTTAATATTCTATTCATTTCCCCTGTCCTTTTCTTCTGGTGTCCCAGAATTCTGCCCTGCGTATCCAAGGACCAGGTTGGTTCAAGAAGAGCAAGTCTTGCTTGTCTCATGTCTATGGAGTTACTTTTCTCATATCACCATGTAAGCAACTGGGTCTGAAGCACAAAGAAGAGGATGGGATGAAAGAATCAAAGTATCTTCAAGTATAAAAGATAATGTAATTATTACATGGGTTATATAAAATACTGTGTCAAATTACAGGCAATGGCAAATACTTAGAAGTGCGCTTTCTGCCTTGTGTCTATTTTTAAAACTTGTGCTTAGGCATCTAGCTAGCCAGGCTGTTCTTGCATCTGTCAGTGTGTAGCTGCATAATTGTCCGGGTGTTTTGACAATGAACATGGTGCAGAGAATGTAAGAATTTTAGCTGCAATGGCAAGCTATGACAGAGCAAGTATGGCACAAAAAAAAAAAAAAAGACAAAGTAAGATGTAGGAGCATATCTTTCCTAAATTAAGTTAATAAAAATAATATATTTTTACTTTAAAAAAATATTTTTAATGTATCTCTTTTACTCTCTATTTAATGTTCATGCTCCAGATTTATTAACAGGGACTTGTAATTTGCCTTTCTGCTGTTTGATGAGAACAGATGTTATTTTCTCCTAACTCCCAGGCACCTGGAACTGTCAAAATTCCCCAAGCTCATTCAATTATCATCCAACAAGCAGAGCTTATTCAAGCAATTTACCTACAAGGGCCAATTCAGTGCAAGGTGGAAAACATACCCTTTTCACCTAGTTTATTTTAAACTCGAGAAATCCTGCTTGCTTCACTGGAATAAGTGGTCATGTCTTTAAATTAAAAACAAAACAACAAAAAAAAAAGAAAGAAAAAAGAAAAAAGGGCAATTTTATGAAATTGTACTTCTTCAATATGTGAAGTGTATGTCGCTTTATAATTTTCTCAAGATTCAAATTTAAACATGATAAACCACGAGTTTCTGTTGCTTCTTGGGAAGGAAGGTAAACCAAAACTCCTTCTAGCAGGGAGTTTCTTCTCACTGAACTGCACACCTGTATAAATACAGTGCTTGAGTCATTCCTGGTTTACACCAGAGAACAGAGAAAGCAGTGTGACGGGAATTAGCCCCCTTGAGGTAAACAAACAAGTCTGGCATACCTTTAATGTTGTTGGCACAATCCGTCCTTTTATGCAGCGTGTTTGGAACTCTCAGTGATGTCAGACAATGCAGGTAACACTGGGAGCAGAAGTCCCTGCTGGAAGAAACCTGCACATTTACAATTACTTGTTATTCTGTTCAGACTTCACAAGTGGAAGTCTTATACTTTCCTTAAGTGGTCAAATGAAAGTATCAATCCCAATATTTACATTTAGGAAAATCAAGACCTGAGCATGCTGCTTTGGACACGCCAATTTTCACAGGACTCTGTGGGATATCTGTTTTCAGGATAGCTCATGTCAAGCCGTGTTTTTGTTAGAAACTGCATTAGCACATTAGCAGCTCCAAAAATGAAAGATAAACTAAAATGCATTTGTCCCAATGAAAGGCATAATGACTGTTTTTTTTGCTTTTTTGCATTTCACTAAACTCAGCTAAGCTAGATTTACCAGACTTTAGATACAATCTTTTAATCTCAGATTTGAAAGTTGTAATTATACTATACTGCCATGCCATGTAGCTCTTCCTACTAAGAGAACTATAGGTAAAAGGCAAACTAATACAAAACTCCGAGGAATTCACGCAATACAATTTGGTTATGATATAATGGCTTCAAATCATTACTAGGAATATTGACATTAAAAGGAAAAAACAATTACCTGATTGGTTTGTTTAGTAATCAAGTTTCCTTCTTTTACTTCTGAATCTGAATTAATAAGAAAACAGTGTTCCGTTCGGCAGTCTACCTTTCTAGTAACTTTGGAACCTAATAGACAAGTTGCTGGGTATCAGAAGTTAAAAATCTTAGAAATAATTATATCCATATGGTTTTCCCCACAGATGATGGAGGCTATTAAGTTCTCTCCTTGTGCCAGTTGAAGAGTTGCATTTATTAATACTAGCCATCAGAATATGCCCCCAGTCATTTCCTAAACATTGGGAAATCTTCAAAGGAGCTCACAGGCATAGAGGCAAGTCCACAGGAAAACTGGCATTGTCAATTCTTGTGCTCAGTGAGCTGATTTAATTGTGTCCTGGTGTCCTTTCTAAGTTTCTTGAAAAGAACTCCTATGTAGAAAAGGAACTATTCATTCTTCTAGTAGGACTGCAACTTCCTGGTTTGTACTGCAGCACGTTTGCTTTTTATCAGCTAAACTGAATTCTGATTGCAGGTGGCTGAAAAACTGGGACACAGCAAAATTAGCAGCAGTAACAAATGAGAAGGTGTATTTGCTATCTTCATACATTGCGCAGAGTATCTTCTGAGCTGGGCATCCATTTATCTCAGTTTCAGGATTTCCTGTGACAATGAAGATCTAAGATCATATGGTCTTTTGAACGTGCTGATTCAGAAGCACAGTGGTGGTTGAATTCGAGCATCTCTGGGAGGGGGGAAAGCAAATTGTTAAGCTGGCTCTTCACATCAGTCTTTGTTTCAGGAGTCCGCTGCACCATTTACAAGGGTGAGAGTGTAAAAAGCGAAATCTAGATGGGAAATTGCCAGGCTGCATGTGCGATTTGCAGAGCTTGGGAAGGTCAGTCAGGGGAAGGGGGTGTGCTTAAAATATTGGGCTTAATTATTGTAAACTTGGAAATGTGAAAACATACGTTGCCCCATGAACTGATTTCCTTCAAATTACTTGGTTCTCTGTGTCACCATGCTGGCTTTAGGCTGTGAGACACCCATTGCTGCAGAATCTCACAGGGATTTGATAATCAGGCTAGAGGTCTTTAGTCTACATATGGTATGCAAGTGTACAGTCTGGAGGGAGGTGGGTTTCCTAAATAGAAGTGAGGATGTTGAAAACAATCATCCTATGCAGAAACTGTTGTGAAGCCCTCATGGATATTTGTGTGTACGTATATATGTAACAACTATGTAAAAATGTATGTGTACATCTAGCAGATGTGAAACATTGGAAGACCTAGTTTGGAAAAAATCTTCAGATAGGTCAGGCAGTGATCTGCAGAGTATTTTAGAAAACATCTGTGTAGCTGTGAGAATGTCCAGATGTATCACTTTAGAAGGAAGAACAGATACTATCCTATGTAATTCTTTCAGTTGTTGCTTGTAAAGCATCATGTTGTGGTCCTAGATATATATGACAGATTAAAGTTTCAGTGTTTAAACTGATGGAGAGTAATTTTTTTCACTACCTGAGTGACTTTCATGTTTCCTTAGGATGTATAATTACCTTCCCATAATAGATAAGCCTTTTTCAGCTGAGGACAGCAGTTTGGCTTGCTTCAGAGCATTAGTTGACCACTTAAATTTACCAGTTGATTTTTTCATAATCATTTGCCATTCTACAGGAACTTGAAGTTGAGAACGGGTATTCAGTAATGTTCTTACCTTCCTCTGCCCAGTGGTAGTTAAGAAAGTGAATAAAGCTTGCTGATGGTCAAGCTGCAGTTAAAGAGTTTGATATGTTATTCCCTGACACTTATGTTTCTCAATTATTCTTAAATTAAGTCTAGTTTTATAGGACATATAGATGTTTTCAGTGCAGTCTATGCTTTCTTCACTTGGTATGTTAAGGTGCAAATGCAAGGTTCCTGGACCAGACTGGAGGGAAATTATAAGTTTTATCTGAATTTGCAGTTCTTAGTTTGCAGAAAGCCATTCCAGGTTTCAGTTTGGATGGTTTGGATTTTCACAGCCATTTGGGCAGGATCGTTATTGCTAATAGAGTGATCAGTTACGGGAAAGATGAATGTCTGGTGAAAGTCTGCTACTCTGAATAGCTAGGATCTGGATTAAATCTCTCAATTAATGGTTCTCCCTTTTGGTATTACTGGTAGTTGTTCTACCAGCAGGTGGGGATGATTTTTCTTTCATTCTGGCACAGGTGACACATTTGGCTTCCAGAGCTGATTAATATCCCTAAACAAAAGCTTCAGTGTTTACTGTTCTAGAAAGAGGCTTGTCAAATCCAATCAATCATTATATTTATGTGGCAAATTGTGTTTGAGATACATTGTATGTATTTTATGAGACAAAGCACAGAAGCTTGACACCCTTTTGGAGCCCTTTGCAGTGAAGGGAATTGCTAAAGGAATGTTTGCAGCAAGAAGATAAGTGTTGTTATATCTTTAATGAGTGGTGTGGTTTTTTATTTTTATTTTTACTTTCATAATGTAAATTATTTCCTTATTTTTGTTAGGAGTCTTCTTTGTCAGAGAACATATCTGTCTCCTCTATTTTAGGGTCAAATTGTAGGCTAACTGTTCTGGTAAAATGCTGGTGGACCTCATGACAGTTTGGTAAATAGACACTGGGACTGGTCATTGAAGCTGGGGTCCTACTGTTTTTCTTTTCTGCTATTAGCTTGGATGAAGTTACGTTTCTTGTCTTTGCATTGGACAATCCTTATCGTTTTAAAATAGTAACTAAGAAATATGCCAGATTTGCCAGAAAGGTGCTGCATTTCTTTTTGAGAGCAGATTTCTAGGGAATTAAAAAGGAAATCTGGCATAGCATGGGGAACTCTGATAAGCCATCAGTTTCTGGTGTTGTCAACTCTGCTGCTTTGCATTATGTAAACAAAAGTTCAGCCAGCAAACTTTTGTAGAGTTGTGAATTGTTTTGGCAATGACTGAAGATTCTTAAAAATCTTACTCCATTTGCTGACTATGGTATGGTTGCTTTCTAAAGCATATATTTTCTAGGATTTTCTGCAGTTTAATTTAGTGCTATAGCAGAAGTTTTATATCTTGCTAGGATACCTTCCTCAAATGAAGTGCAATGAATCACTGTAAAGTGAACAAAGGTTTTAGGAATTGTAGTAGTACTATATGTGAGCAAGAATTCCTGTTTTTCAGGCAAGCTGATACTTAACATAGTAGAACCCACTTTAATTCATGACTTACTAGGAATTTCCTAGTAACTTTGTGACAGAAGGCAATTGTTTTTCTTTTAAAATTTCATTTTCATTAAATGCTTTACATGCCTTACACCAAAATAAAAAGCCCTTAAATCTTTGACTAGAGAAACACTAAAGGAAATTACTGGAGGCAACTAGTAATGTTTTATAAATTAATTCAGGCTTATAACATTGTAAGGAATTATAGTCTGAAAATCTCAAGGTTAGGATTAATTTGATATAGTAATGACAGATGTTAGGGGTGTAAATAGAAATTCTTGTGTATGAATACATAACCTCTGAAACCTGCATTTGCCTTTTTTTTTTTTTTAAAGGAATGTCTGATCTTAATGCATATTATTGATTGGTTTTTCAACCCACAAGTGCTGTTTAATTATTAATAACTCTGTGCAAGAATTGCCAATTTCCTAATGCAGGTTTAAAAGCAAAACTCTTTCCTTTCTCCTGCTCTCCCTCTTCACCTCAAAAATCCCCAAAACAATGACCTTTATTTCTTTATCTGATTAAGATTGCATTTACTCAGACTGCAGTATAACTTAGAGAGGAGCTGGGTTGCCATTTACTCTGTTAATATCTTAATTCAATTACATTTATGTTAATGGCCTCAGTTTCTTGAACGTTTTCCTCCTAGTGGAATGATTCAAGCTGCTGACATTTCAGCTGGCTTCACTGCACACCTCAAGTTATGAACAGGGGTTTCAGCTCTTTGTTTTGCAGATTTACACCAGAAGTACTTCCAAATCAAAGGTGTCTACCCCCAAGCTTCATTTAGGTTTATATCCTGGGTTTTAGTTGTTATAGACTTTTTAGGTGAGTTAGAACAACAATACATAAGCTGTATTGTTGAAATATATACAGTCCCAAGATGTTTGTGTCAGTGTTTTAGCATGATTATTATTGTTAGTTGTAGACATGAAAGTATGAGAGAGAACAAGTGTCTTCCTTGCAAGAAGTAGTAGTCTACTGTTGAAGCCCTACTGTGCTATGTTCTGAGAAAACTTTTATTGTATATACATATATTTTTTGCCTCTTATTCCTGTCAAGTAATCAAATTTTTAACCTAGAATTGCATGTGAGAATGTTAACCCCTGTGAGGTGGGAAAAGTCATTAAAAATTACTGGAAATTGTAAGAAAATTTCTTTTGATCATCAAGCACCTGCCATGACTAATTGTTGCTTCTACAAAGCATGCGTATAAATGCATTGACATAATGACTCTGTATTGTAGTTGCATCTATAATATTCCACCATTTCACTGGTAGTTAATTGCCTTCATCTTAATGAGCTTTTTACTTGGAACACTAAGGCTGATTAAATAAATCCCTCTTAAACATTAGACTTGTGATGCGGTATGCGCAGTTGTCATAATGCTGCAGACTCTAGGCCAGCACATAATGAGTAAGACAAACTAGGAGGCTAGTAAGCAAACAAAATGTTTCTATGCAGTTTGGATGTGTTAATTTATATAATAGAAGAACTACAGCAAGTGATTTCTGTTGCCATTTGGGAATTTTGAGCAATAAGCCATTATGAGTATTAGAAAGCAGATACTTTGGTTCTAGCTTTTTATTCAGGCTGCTGGTTCTGCTGGGTACTGGAATTGTAAATTGAGTTCATTTATTTTATGCAGATTTCAGTGCAGCATCACAGAAACAATGCATCATGCACGTGGCACAATTTTTTTCTTTTTCTTTTTTTTTTTTTTAAGAATCCTAAAGCTCTTGTGCTGTTTGGCATGTGATTTGTGTATAATTAGGTGCATACAGCTTCATGGTGAGTATTATCGCTTGAAACCTAAGGAGTTTCCAGGTAAAACAGCAACAGTTTGACAGCTCCCGACTTAATGCAAGAAGAGAGCTGGAAAAGGGGGGTTAGGAAGACTACAAAACTACCACAATAGTGGTAGTCTCCGGGTCAACTCAGCATTATTCTGTTACAAGCTTACTGTTAGCTTACAGCTTATTTTAAAAAGCAAAGAAAAATGAAAAAAACAATGCTATAAAGAACTAGTAATGGACAGGAAGGATTTGTTGTGTTTTGTTCTGTGACTTTGAAGCTATGAAAAATGGAAAATCTTTCGTCTGTGGTATAGCAGGGACAGGGGCAGTGTGTCCTGCTGCAGTGTCACAATGGGAGCTTCTGGCTTGTAGCACAGGGCTGAAGTGCACTTCCCTTACCAAGGCTAAAGATCACCTCTGCAAGGAGGAATTGGGTGCATGAGTTATCATGTTGTCCCTTCTCTGATAGTGTGGGAAAAGCAAAAATAAAAAGCATGAGGGATCAGGACCCTCGACTTCAGCGGGAAGCAGATTTTGGCTGTTATGGGTACCCTTAATGCAATTTGGGTGGTTGCCATCATCTGCTTACATAACTGCCGGATAAAAAAGAAGTTGCTCTGAAAACAGCTTAATTGGACTTGAGTTTCTAGGGCTACTGCTCTGGTGCCTTTCACAAACACGAAATGGTTTGTCCGTTCTATTAAGTAGGAAAAATAATAAAAATGGAAGGAAAGAGAAAGCATTTAAGTGCTGCTACTAAGGAGTTTGTAATGTAAAGATCATGGGATTATTTGATTTTTTTTTTTTTTTAAATGCTTTATCTTAAGTCCAAAATGGGACAAAAATCTTGAAGTATGAACTGACCTCTCTTAAGGTTGTTTGGGTATTGTGTGTGTGTTCTCTCTTAACCACTGGGGATTAAGGGGGCAGCTGTTCTTCAAGCTAGTACCATATGCTAGCATTTTAATGTGCATATTGTTTTTAAGGAGGAAAAAACCCACAGAACAAAGATGAAGTAGAAGCAGCTGATATGCTGTAATTAACATATTTAAAAGTTCTTTAAATAGCCTCCAGCTGTCTTGAGATCAAGTGAAAAATAAATTTTAGTCTACATAGCTAAGAATATGTTATGCTGGGTGTAAATCCATCTGCCTTTTTAATTATCAGGATTTTATATTGCAGTAATCTTAGTGGTGGTAAATTGAAGCTGTAACTGGGTCAGGCCTCATTGTCGGAGACATTCAAAAATCACACAGTCGATACCTGTTCCCAGAGAATTCAGGCTGTGCTCGCAGTGTGCAGCGTGATACCAGAAGGAGAGTGGCTGTGCTGTGCTGCTGTACGCCTGGAATGACCAGGCTACTCTGGGGGAAGCTTTCCAAACAGGGACTGGCCCTGCCGTTGGGGATCCAGCCTTGCGCCGTGCTACACCAGCAGTCCAGCCTGCTAGTTTGGGCTTCTCTTTGTTGGGTTATAAACAGTCGCTTAAAATCAATGTGGTCTGAGGACAGTGGCTATAGGAACAACAGTGTTACCTTGCAATTTAGAAAACCTGGATTTAATGAAGTTCTGTAGGTGTGTGTGTATATATATATATAAAATTTTTAATCTTAAAATAAAACAGTCTAATGGACTGAACTGGTAATGGTAAGATGAATGTGAATAGGCCTGTGCTTAGAATAGCATAATGTTATGCACAGTTGCCAGTTGGTTGTCACAACTTGTTACCTGCTTGGCAATGTCAGATTACAATATTTGTTACGTTTATGAAATGAAAGAGTCTGAAGGTCAGGAAAGTCTCACCTCAGTGCCTTTTTATTAAATATTTATCTGTTTTTTTTTTTTTATTATTTCCCTGAAGATCCTTTTTAAAGTTTTTTTCTGTGTCAGATTAATTTTATACATTTATTTAATTCCAGAATGTCTCCACATAAAATTGGGAAGATTCAAAGAGGGGAAAAAAAAAAAAGAAAGAAAAACACAGAAACAAGTTTCTTGCACATCATGCGCTTTCCAGTTAAGCGGATACATAGTTAGAGTCATTTGGGCAAATGAAAGCTCGCTGGTTCCATCCACTGAACTGTGGTCATGTACAAACAGTTAACCAGCCACTGCTTGTTGTTATACAAGATAGTAATTAGGGATGGGTAAACTGGCGGGTAAAAGAATAGGGTATTTAACTCATAAAACAATTCTTTCTCGTCATAAGATTCATTTACTATTTAATAAGAATATTCAATTTATGGATGACATAGAATGAATTGATTGAAACTAAACTTAAGGTTCTTCTTTGAGCTTATTGTATGTGGCTGCAACACAGGTGGTTTTCCTTAAGTTGCCAGAATTTTAATCTGAAAGCTTGCGACCATGTAGCCCTTGAAGTATTTTTTTTCTTCAGGAATTCTTCAGTACAGAATTAGTTGAATTCATGGTGTTAAAAGCTTGAAACAGCATTACATGCATTAGCTGGAGAACAAAATCATCATGTATGTGATTGTTTGCTGGTGTGAAATTAAGGCCATCCAAGAAATTTGTAACCAGTCCCATTGAGAACAAGTACTCTGCCAGTTTTTCAGGGACTGATGGATATGCGACATCATGGCTTCATTTAATTTCAAAAATTTTGTTGATTAGGTCAGATCATTAAATTCTAGCCTTTTAAATGTGTTCCCCAATTGAGTTTTCCTGCCTTGCTAGTTGAAAATGAGAGAGGGAGAAAAGTATGTCTGTGCACTAACTGTGCATCTATATTAGGCCACCAGACTTTTTTTTTTTTTTTTTTCTTTTGGGCTGCCTGTTCCCAAAAGATACAGTAAGATACTGTCTTAGGGATCTTGATGGATAGGGATATCTATGTTGTTTAAACTTTGCTTTTGATAAGGAGGTATTGCTAAATTTCTTGGTTTGGTGGGGCTGAAAGAAACGCGTGCTTGTTCTGAGCTCTGGGGGAGAAAAGGTATTGTATTGGGCTTTTGGCGGTCTTAGTCCAGAAACAGGCTACGCTCTTTAGATGTGACATTAAGGAAGAACAGCAACTCTTCACCTCTGTAGCCGCACATGAAAGAATAAAAATATCCCCAAGTACAATGCTGAGTTCTGAGAACATTGTCATACAAATAAACAATTTGTGTCAAGAAATTACTTCTGCACAGTTGGGGCTTTTTTATAAAAATCTCGTGAAGTCACCAAATTTTGACAGAGTTTCAAGGCAACAAACTATCTCTGGTTGTTTCAAGGCTGGCAGTTGCAGGTGTGTGAGACTTTCCAAGAGCTCTTATCACAAAGTGTTTTATGTTGTGCCAACCATGAAAGTTGTTCTTGAAATGAGATATTGCAGAGATTCATCAGGAGATTTGCAAAAAGCTATCCTCTGACTTTATTGAATTTCTCACCTCAGACAGACAATGACTGATACTGACCTTGTCAAGTGGGATTTTCTCTAGATTGTCTTCTGCAATTTTTCTCCTTCTTTCATCCTTCATCCTTCCTTTAAGTCGTACTAGCTAACTGTCAGGGCACAGAGATATTCATGGATGGTAAACTCTTGAGATTTTTATTCCAGCAATACCCAAACAAGTATAATTTGAGTTTCAAAACTGAAGAAAACTGCAGTGAATACCCCTATAGACAAAGTAAAAACAATGCTGTAGTTGACCTAAGGATTTCTTTTTTCTTTTTTCCTGCTTGCTGTATGTTGATACTCTCCTCCCTGCTTGCTGTATGTTGATACTCTCCTCCCTGCTGCTGTGTTAGCTTAGGCAATTGGGCAGAGTTGGCTCATAGCACCTGCCATTTCGAGACCCCTGACTTGATTAAACAGCCTGCAGTCACCTGCAAGAAGGTATGAATTCTCTAAGAAAATGGGTTTTGTTTTGATCTTACAATTTAGGCAAACTGAAAAATCAAATCTCAAGCCCTTTTGTAGAATGGGCTTGGGAAGGAAGTGGCTTCTCTAAGGAAATCAGTCAAAGCCTGGGAGAGGTTACTTTTTCTATGGTATTAATTATTAATAAATTCAAGGAAGGAAAAAGCGTGATTACATCTATTTTTCAAAGAAAGTTTTTTTTTTTTTTTTTTTTTTTTTTTTTTTCAAAATGTTGCCATTATTTTTAACACAGGTGGTACTATCCTGGCAGCTAAAGCTATCTGCACATAAAATAAAAACTGGGTTCTCATCATGTCTGTAATAAAACAAACATCCCCTCTTAGTGTCTGCCAATCTTTGGTACTTACAGAGTGCAAATCAGTGGAATCTATACAGTAAGATCTAGGGTAGCAGATATTACTAGTAGATAGTAATAGTATCTAAAGCCACAGGTTCTTGTTTAATAACAGTGAAAACTTTGCAAAGATAATTTTCTTTAAACCCTGCCTCTTCCTTTTCTTCGCACATGGTCTTCTTAGTCTAATTTTGCAAGTCTTGTAATTAAAGTACCACTGTCGTTTGCACTGGAAGTTGTACATACAAAGAGAATGAGAGATTGATCCTTAAGTTTGTGGTATTAGAGCAGTCTGAATTCCATTTATTTCAGAGTAAAAGAAAAATGCATGCAAACATGAACAACTTTTTGTGTAGCTGGGACATTTTATACAACAAGAAAGACTTCCTGTTATATAGAATATACTAATGTCTTATGAACAACAAATTGAATAATCTTGATTTCATGAAACAGTGAACAATGAAGAAAAAAATAGTGAAATACCAGATTAAATATGGGTGAAGTGATTTGAATTGTAAAATGGAAGAGGAGAGAAATTCAAGGCAGTATCAAGTCTGAAGGTATTGTATAGTTAAAAATCTTTTACAAAGCTTCTCAAAATTATCATGGAGACTGTTTTCACACTAGCCATTGATGACAGAACAGTTCTTCCTGAAGGCAGCGTCAAGAAGAATTAACTGGAAAATGAATTATAAGCCCAATCAAAATTAAGGAGAATAATATTTTGTAATATCTAGTCCATCAGTCAAAATTTCTATTTAGAAATCTTAATGTTATTGTGACATTGGCTTTCCTAAACTTTGTATGGTAACACTGCCACATTACACATAGAAACAAAACTGATAATAGCATCCTGTACTGAATGTGTAATGAAACTATTTTGTTGGAAAAATAGGTTCTAGGAACATCCTTTATTCTATACCTATTTAATATATAAGTTATGGATGTATATACGAAATATATAGATATTTACTGATAGTTATTATGTCATTAATAATCCTGTGTTGACCCCAAATCAGTTTACTACTATGCCATTAGTAGGGTGCTACATGCTCTTCTGGCTACTATACAGTGCTTTAGTATTGGTGTACTTCAGAAGGAAGTTTTGCAACTCAATGTATGGATGTCTGTAAAGAGTCTGAGTTGTTTAGAAACAGAATGTTGAAGAATAAATAGAAATCTTAAAAGTGGACTAGAAATTGATTATTTTTTGTTGTTTTATTTTTTTAATCTCATATGGGAAAGCTTTTTTGAACATTTTCATAATTAAGTTTTGTAAAGAAGTACAAATTGATTAGTATCAAGGGCAGCAAGTTTGTGTGGATCTAACTTTTTACAAAGTATTCTACTGATAAATAGCAAAAGGTGGTGAATATCAGAGCACAGGTAACCTGGAAGAAATTATTTATAATATGAGTAGAGGTTGTTTAAATATTAAAAAGACACTGCCTGAATTCGATATGCGATGTTCAGATATGTTCATGTGTTCCTCATGAATGTCCAGGTAAGATGCTGCAGTTGTTCCATGTTCCTTGAGACCACATTATCCTGTGTGGGTCTCAGGCTTCAGCAAAGTTGCACTAGTTCAGTCTGTGATGGCCTGAAGTTGAGCTTTCAAACATTTTTTCTTCCTGAAGAGCTGCTTTTCCTCCATGATCTCTAACTCATTCTGTTCACATGCTGTAGAAAGTACTAGACCTTTCTGGTCTGCTGCCCAAGGTGGCTGTGCTATTGCACTGCTGTCTGCATTTTTCTAGTATTTCTATTAGAAATGCAGGGACTGAATCATTCTATGTTTTTTTTTTTTTTTTATTTTCTATTTTTTTCATGTGTGGAAGGTTAGATTGGAAGCGTTTGCATTGTGCTCAACAGCTGTGAAAGAGTGGTGGTATTCTAGAACTGGTCAACATAATTATTTCTGTGTACTGTATTGATGGATTGAGCTTTGAATGATAATGTCTTTCCTGTTCATTTGTACTCTTACTCTTGCATATATGCATTGAATTCAAGAGCATACATTCATATTCTCTTACAGGTAAATTAATGCTGACATTATGCTGTCCTATCTGGCACCTCTGAATAATTAATGGCAGAAAAAAAGGGAATTATACACTGGAACCCTGTTTGGAGTCTCCTAAACTTTAATCTCTACATCTGAACTTACTGCTGTACATTCAGCTTCATCTAAGTCTTTAAACAAATCCTTTTACTTCTGATTGTCAGCACATAAAATTAGTATTTTCATGTAACCCTACTCTAAAGCCAATAAGAGTGAAATTCTCTTAAATGCTTAGGAAATAATTGTTTCAACTGGAAACCATAAATTAAATTGAAGGGACAAATTAGAGTGACTAACATCATAGAATCATAGGTTGGTTTGGGTTGGAAAGGGACCATAAAGGCCATCCGGTTCCAACCCCCCTGCCATGGGCAGGGATGCCTCCCACCAGAGCGGGCTGCCCAAAGCCCCATCCAGCCTGGCCTTGAACACCTCCAGGTCTGGGGCATCCACAGCTTCTCTGAGCAACCTGTTCCAGGGCCTCGCCACACTATGAGTACAGAATTTCTTCTTTATATCTGATCTAAATCTTCCCTCTATGTGTTTAAAGCCATTACCCCTTGTCCTATCTCTATATGCCCTTGTAAGAAGTCCTTCTCTAGCTTTCTTGTAGCCCCCCTTTAGGTACTGGAGGGCTGCTATTAGGTCTTCCTGGAGCCTTCTCTTCTCCAGGCTGAACTCTCTCAGCTTGCCTTCACAGGAGAGGTGCCCCTGCCCGCTGATCATCCTTGTGGCCCTCCTCTGGGCCTGCTCGAACATCTCCATGTCTTTTTATACTGAGGGCCCCAGAGCTGAATACAGCACTCCAGGTTGGGCACTCCTCTCACAAGAGCAGAGCGGAGAGGGAGAATCCCCTCCCTCACCCTGCTGGCCACGCTGCTTTTGATGCAGCCCATGATATGGCTGACTCTCTGGGCTGCAAGCATATGTTGCCGGCTCATGTTGAGCATCTCATCAACTTGTCTATGTTGGATAACATTAATATGTGTAATTGTTCTAATTTTTACTGGGTGGTACTGAAACGTGTTATTCAAAACATATCATGCATATAGACAAATGGCATGTTTTAATATAATTTCTTGAAAAATACGACAGAGGCTCGGCTTTTAAACCCTCTGGGTTTGGCAGAGTCAAAAGCAGTGCTGTAAAAATGAGTTCCTAAACCGTAACATTTTAGAATCAGCAGTGTTGTATCCATTTAAAGTTTCACTGGATGAGTAACTTCTTTAAAGCTGTCTGCACTTGGCATTGCTTTTATTCCTACTGGGAAATTTTCTTAGAAGAATCACCAAAATTTTTTCCATTCCTTTCCATTCCTCTTAAGGTCAGTGGAATGAGGCGAACTGATGGAGAGAATAATTTGGCATGAGCTACAAAATCTGTTTCTGTAATTTTGGCAGGAAGTGATGTGTCAAATTCAGCAGGGGAACTGGGAAAGGAAAAGTAAATTAGGCAAAAGTAAATTAGAATAGACAAAGAAAAAATTTTTGCAGAATGCATCACATATTGCTGACAGCATTTATTTTGAAAGCCAACATTTGTCAGAAATTGCTTCTTTCTCAGGCTTGTATATAATTTCAAGAGGAAAGATGCTTCAGAACTGCTTTATTCTAATATTACTTAAAAAAAAAACTAAATTACTTTAAAGAGATGTCAGAAATTTCCTATCCTCTGAGTTTCTTGCCTTTATTAATATCAATACTGCAATTTACAGAAGATTTAAGGAATTTGTGTTTTGTATTTGGATCATACTGGATGGCTGAGGAGAGAGGAGAGGCTGTCAAGGAAGGAACTGCTTTTGCTTTTTTTTTTTTGTCTGTTTCAGACTATTTTGTTTTGGTCCCTTTTTTGTTTTGTTTTCAGCCCCTCATGAGCTGAAAGATTCTTGTGGCATTTTGGTCACAAAACATCTAATCTATGACCTGTTTTACTGAATGATTAAAAATAAAATCAGGCAAGCTCTATAACTTTTCCTGGTTTCAGGTTTCACTTCACTGCTACTGTGTGCCAGAATAAGCACTACATTTAATTCCTTGGTGTTCCAAATCTTTCTGGAATAAAAACTGAATGTTTAGGTCTCCTGGTTTAGTTCTGCCACTCTTTCCAGTCCAGAACAACAGGTATGTGAATGAAGGCTACACTTGGGATGGACTAATGTTGCCAAGTAGGAGCTTAGGGTGGTGCTTTTTCTTTCTGGTGGGGAGTGCTCTCTCCACACAGCTCTTTGCTAGTGGCAGGTGAGACCCTTCTGGAAGTGAGCCTAGCTCACTGAGCCTAGCTGCTCCTCAGTCACATGGAATGAGAGGGTGGGAAAATGGACCCTGTGATGTGACCATCTTCCCTGATGCGGTTCTTGGGGTAGACAGCATCACAACTGTGTGCTTCCTGTCTAGGGCTTCAGAGAGCCATGGTTCAAACCTTCAAGCCTAATCCAGCTCTTAGGGAGAGATTTTCCTCTCCTGTAGTCTAGCTTCAGTTCTTATTATATCAAAAGTAAACTCAGAATCTCAACAAAAGACATTCTAAAGTAGAGCAGACATCCTCTCTGGTCTTGGGGGACAAAACTGGAATACTAATTTGGACAAAATCTACAGTGAACAGGAAATGTAGAGCATCGCTGTTACTGCATGTGCATTCCATGTTCTTTAAATAAACAATACTTTAAAAGTTCCCTTAATTTGGCTAAGGTAATGTATATTACATAAGGACAACTAATGAAAGAACTAGGACTAGACAAACTTCTATACTGCACTTTTCTGCATCAGTTTTTCCTTGCACTAATACTGCTATGCATCATGGAAGTAGCTGCTGACAGATGTAGTTTCAAACATTTTAGTGGTTCTGCATTCAAATTTATTTGAATTTTATACTTAGTGAAAAATAATCTTTCAGATTTAGACTTCAGCTGTCAATCTGGGATGAAAACAGATGTCATAAATCAAGTATTTCCTGTGTGACCAAGACAATAATATCTGTAGTTTTACTAAATGTGTTATATAGTGCCAGGGTCTTCAGTGAACTTTTTAAGTATGAACAGTGTTTACAGTATAATAGTTATAGTGTGTGTGTGTATTTATAGTACACATGTATTTATATATGTTTAGCTATTGGTTCCAACCCCATCATATGAAACGATGAAAAATGCAGATTAGGTGAGAATCCTGCTTTTTGAAAGAAATTTGATTTACTAGTTCGTGGGATTTGGGGATTAGTTTCTTGTGATAGGTCTTCCTAATAACCTGCAATTTTTGTCTATGAGAGGTATGAAAAGGTTTTGTGAAAAAAATCTTCTGGAGACAGCAACACAGTGTCTTGGAACAAAGTTTTAGCACAATCATTACTTGGATGAAAGATATTACCTTTTTATGGTATTTATTAGTTACAACAGATGGTGTATTACTTAATTAGTTTGTATTCAGCCAGCAATCAATTTTACAGATTCAGATGGCTAAAAAATAAATAAATGTTAATTCAATGTTATTTGTCAAAAATATGTACTGTTCCATTTTTTCAGGCCTGTCTTTGAATTTATGAAGACATTAGACACACATCTTGAGGGCAAATAAAAATAAGGTTGAGAAGACTGCGTAGTTCATTTTATGTAACTGGAATTCATTTAGGCTTCTTCATTTATTCAGAAGGTACATCTCTGCAGAGCACTGTCTTAACAAAGTACCTGTTAAATCATCAAAATGTCTACTCCTTACAAATTGAACACATTTGGACTTTAAAAAGAAAACTGTTTCTGAACTGCTGAATATTGTCTATGCAAGTTCTTCTGCTGCATGATTGCTCTATTCTTCTCAAATTTTCTTTTAAAGGTTTTCACTTAGATTGAATTTAATTAAGAACCTTTTTTCAAGATCCTCAGAGATGCTTATTTCCTATGGGTGGCATTGAGAAACTGGCAGAAAATTTGCAGTATTAAAATATAGATAGAGACACTGGAAAATAATGTTAAATGTTATGTAAAATTATATTGGAAATATATTTTTCCCCTTTTTACATATTTATAGTCTTCCATTACATAATCATTTCACACCAGCAATGAATTTGTGGGGTGGAGACTTGTCAAAGCCAAATATGCTTTACTGGTATGTAAGACAGAATCCTTGCAAAGGAATTTGACTGTTTCTGTTAGGTAACTCCTAGAAGATGCTGACACGTATTAAGTGTTCTCTCCAATAAGCTTGCAGATCAACTGAAAGGAATATGCTTAGAGTTCAGTATCATTTCTGAATGATAGTTTTCTTTGCATCTGTCAGCAATAAGGGCCACCATGCTTGCTATATGAAATATGAGTTAGCCTAAGGAAGACAGGGACTGTATTTTTGAAGAGCAGATTTAGGCGGGATTGGTTGAAACAGTAATGGTCCTAGCCTGCTATGGAAGTTTTAAAGGGGCTGGTGGAAGAGAAGGCTTATCCAGTCCTGAGAAACCAAAGGTTCCTTGGGGATAGCAGGCTCTGGGAGGGGGACCCCAAGAACAGGTGGTTCCCTAGCTGCCTCAGCCATTGCAGAAATAGTTGTTGGTGTGCTTGGGGTATGTTGTTCTGTAGTGAACCTGCCAAAATGAATTCAAGTGATATTGGAAACTTGGACAATGGAGAATTGTGCCCTATTTTTAGAGAGAGAGTGTTTGTTTGAAACATACATAGACATTTAGAAGTGTGGGAAGGGAAACGGGCTATGTACATACAAGTATAACACCAGTTCTGCCTTAGGGATGTGATTACTCCTGTTATTATGATGTCCAAATGCTTCACAGATTTCTAATGCATTTATGCTCACACCATTCCTTCTGAAACAGGAAGACACTTTATTGCTATTTTTCTCTTAGGGAGCAGAGACATATGGGTGTGGGTGTCATATGCCTGAGGATGTCCATAAAAGTGCTGTGAATTGAATCCAAGGCTCCAGAATAGGAGGTAGATACACATAATTGCTGTCACAGCCTTTGAGCTATCCTGTGTTGTTGTGAAACCATAATCATGCTGAAGTGGGCTTGTTTTTCTATTGCTTTGTAAACCTTCTGCATGTATCTGAGCATTGCTAAAGTACTTACAGTCAAAGAAATGGGTTATGACATGTTATGTTATCTGATGTTCAATTTTTTCCCCTTGGATTGATTTTTTGAGAACCTTACCTTGAAATGCACGTTTTGCACTGAGCTGAAAAATTTTCTTTATTGAACTTAATAGATTTCTACCAAACTGTAGAACTTCTCCGAATGATGAAATTCCATTTTGCTGGGATGTAACTTAAGTCTTTACCAGTTTTATTTTCCAAGCTGTCAATTTAGTTTTTTTTTTTTATATACTACCTTAAAACAGGTTTTTATTTTTGTTTAACAAGGGCGTTAGCTTGCTACTAAGCTGTAAATGGAGAAAGCTTCAGAAAGTGAATCACATTCGTGACTGAGCAACCAATCTTCTGCTTGGGTGTGTGAGGCTACTTCCATATTACAGAAATAAAAATATTTCCATAGCAACCTATTAAAAGCACAGAATACTTCTGTGTAGGGTTTTCTGTTGTTACATCCTTACTGTGGAGATCTTTGACCACTGTAACTGAGCCACTGAAAATAGTTTGTAATAGCACAACAACATCCGTTTGTTTAATTAGGAGTTTATACTGCATATCTATTCTTTCTTATAAATGACTGTAAGTAGTTATTAATTGAATTAATTCAGGTTTCTAAAACATTGCATTTCGAAACAGATACATTTTTTTTTTTCACGTTATCCAGCATTTCTTTTGTACCTTGATATGCCAGAATCATCAGACCGGTGGAGCAAAAGATGATAAAAGAAAAGAATGTCTCAATTGGCACTTAGATGTGTTCAAACAGCTGGTGGAGCTACTCTGTGGTCTACCATAGCAGAAAGGTGCATCAGCGTTTATTTTCATGTAGGGGTGGATGTTTCTGTGAGGGCGTTCTTCAGGATAGTGGAAAGAACATGAATATTCAGGTTCTGCTTCAGTGAGGGAAGGTGGGGGTACATACACATTCAAGGCAGCCCTAGCCTTATTTTTCATGGTGTTCCAAGTAATTTGTTACAGCAATCGTTATGGGTGGGCAATAACAACAATTAAGACTCTTGACTTTTCCAGTCATATGGAATGCTTTGATACTATGCTAGATTAAATAAAACTGAGCAACTGAGCAACAAAATTGCGTTCGACTGCATAAGCAAATTCAAAAACCCAGTGCTGCTCATGAGTGGCTTCTTGTTCATCACCTTGTAGATTAGGTTTCCCTGTTGCAAGATGAGAAATTTCTGTTACTTACCTGGTGGGATTTTCAGTTCTGTGCCACTTGTGCTTAGCCTTTTTATTACTTTTTGCTTCTAAACTTAATCAGTATTATTAACATCAAACTTTCTTTATTTAAATATCAGAATGCAAGAAAGCTCTTTGATTTTTTTAAACTTGAGAAATTCTGTGTCCACTATGCATTGTCTCTTACTTTGTTACAGTACTACCCAGTCCATTGCTTCCTGTCTTACACCTCTTTACAGCATCCCAGCCACAATGTCACTGCTCTGACTCAATTTCCATTTCTTTGTATTCATATGGGGGAATAATAGGGAAAGATAGAGAAGGTAGTACGTAATTTGTTTTAGAAGTGATATAAAATAGTATTGATTTGGCTGACAGAAATTTTTCATTGTGTGTTCAGCTTATTTTGATAGTAAAAACAGAAATAAATGAATTTTGTCCCAAAGAGTCTTGCAGTTGACTCCTTTACTGCAGTCTTACCCTTTTGCCATTGCAAAACCTAATAGCCTGGCATAAGTTTTTAGGTAGAGGTCTCTCGGAATAGAGTTGATTGAAGTGTGACCTCATTTTACATGCGATGCAGTAACTGTGATTAACAAAGAACATGAAAAGGCAGGGAGTGCTACGCTAATCCTTTCATTTCACTGTTATACCTATGTGGAGGACTTGCTGTTTTAGTTCAAAGTGATAAAAATATTTTTTATTGGAATTTATTTATTGAAATAAAAAATGTTAAGAGAAAGTCCAGAAAAGCTGTGTTCACTGAATGAGTGTAACCAATTTGCAGCAAATTACTCAGTATAACTGGATGATACTATTAACTTTGATTTTTCACTTCATGGGCTGGTATATTTTGGGATAAACATAGAAAATACATACTTGTCGTTGCTCAACTCAGCCATAATGTCACACCACTGGTATCAATCAAATGACACCACGTTATATTCATGTTTCTATTTGGCTTAGGAAAGGTGATTGTTAAGGCTGCTTACATAGCAATAACATTTTTATTATATGCATGCTTGACTGGTGTTTGTATATTCATATGATTGACAAACCAACATGTATGCATAAATTAAATTTAGGACATGTAGATTCTTGCTGAGTAATTAGTTTATGTGAAAAAATATTTGCAAACTGCAGGAAGTGGTATCTAATTTGCTTTCCTGAACCTTGTTGACAGTCAGACTTTAAGCTGAGAAAAGCAGCTGTCTGTATGTGTTGGGCCCATTTGTGAACATCCAGCCTAACTGAGCTGCCATTAGCTCTTTTGGGGTTGGTGTCCAGAGGCATCTTTGAAGAGCCATCAGTGAAGCTGGCAGGTGTTCATGCTGCAGTGACGTTATAGCTGTGCAATGCAGATACCTATTTTAAAATAGCTGTGACACCAGTAAGCCCTCAGGCTAAAGATTCTGAGAATAAATTCAAATAGCTTATCTTTAAGGCTGCATGCAGTATATCAAGGGAAAACTTGGCCTCTGGAAATCAACTGTTAGCTTAGTTAATGGCTAACATGTCCCAGTTTGATGTGTGCTTGGATTGAAACTCCATCCATATTTCAGTTGTCTTCTCTCACTTACTTGTTAAGGCATCTTCCACAGGAATCCTGATGCACTACTACCTCCATTCACATTGTGGGGGTTCTGAGAAATGTGTTTCCTCATTGCTGAAAGAAGAACTTCCGATTTTTTCTTTTTATGCCATTTCTCTTTCTTTCCAACACTTTTGTCATATTTATTTACCATTAATGGATCTCCTTTCTTTTCCATTCTAGTGTTAGAGTGTTTTTCAACTAATTATCTGAGTTTTTTACCTGGAATATGTCACAAAATCACAGGGTGTAGGAAAGTCACGTTATAGTAAAATAATTGGATTTCAGAGAACAAATACAGGCGTACTTAAAATAAGAATGCAGTCAGAGCTTTGTCCTTCTTGAAAGATAATTTTATTCATAGTGTTTTAAGCATATTAGTATTTCAGGTTGATATTCTCCTTTTCTACTAGCTTTCAAACTTGTGAAATTACATTAAATTGTAGTAGACAATGCTTTTGGCAGTATGTACGTAATTCCAAACAGTGACTTTGCTTTGTAAAATAAGCAGCTGAACTTCATCCCATGGCAAAATGCATGTTTAGTATGATTTGGTGTGAACAGACACCAAGTTTCATGGCTCTATAATGGATTTAGCAGAGCGAAGGCATTCTACTACAGTGACCAGAAGTCCTTAGCCTGCTTTGTTCTGAGTGAAATCCCAACTTTTCTGAGGCTCAAAGTAATACGTACTTTTTTGTTTGTTTTATCTTTACTCTCTCAATCTGCTAATATTCCTGCAGCTGTCTAATATGTCAGTCTACTTGTCTCAGTAATTTCCAGGCAATTCCATATTTTTTCTTTAAAATTCTTCAGAGAAAAGATAAGATGTAAAAGCAGAAACCGAAAGGTTTATTCAGTTGATGGCAGAAACGTGTTCCGGTTGCATACGGTTCTGTCATAGACTTTTAAGGTTCATGGTCTCCTTGCCTGAACTCCATGCATGTAAAATATTTGCTTTTTTTTCATGAAAGAATAAAATTCTTGTATGATATCCTACTAGGACTCGCTGGTGTGCCTTTACCATGGTCAGTTGCTGGCTCTTCTCTCAGCTTTGTGTTTTTACTTTGCCATTCAGACCCCTTAAGTCTGCTGACTGATTAGCAGTCTATTATACATGGTTCAGATTGGAAAAGCATAGTAACGATATAGGAATGTAATGACTAAACAGGAGATAGATTTAGGTGTGTTACGCATGAATCTCTTTGTAGTCATTAAGAGCTGTGCTATGACCAGTACTGGGGAGCAAGAATAGTAATCAATTTATAATTATAAATGTATTGAAGTGAAAATTGGAAAGTGTCTCCTATGTATTGAGAAAGAATACTCAAGAGACCCATCATTAATGTGCTAATGTGTTTTGTAAGTGTGCTCCTGGAGCACATTCTGGGCTCCAAATAAGAGGCATGCCAGGCAGTTATGCATGCATGGCAATTACTTGAATACAGCAGATGTGAAACTTCAAGGCCAACTGCCATAAAGCAACTTCTTTGTTCTAACTAGTGCTCTGTTAACTGATAATGTCTGTGTCTTCTGTAGATGTATAAATGTGTAGACAATCAGTAGCACTTGGATTTATTGACAATAGTGACAATACAGTGTATCAAATATATGAAAGGTTGGAGGTAGAGGAATTCTGATTCATTCCATTATAGTTGGGATTGATGTATGTGATTTTTCAGGTATAGATTTTTTTCACAGACCCTTTTCAAAATATTGTGTTCCAGAGCGCTCTTACTTCAAGCAGACCTTTCAAGTATGAGTCAATTGTATGTTTCCGTAAAACAGTACATCAACTCCTCTTTTAGTCAAAACAGCTTTTAAATAATAATGTGTATATATGAGAGGACAGCATTATAGATTTGAATATTAAATGTGTTCAATGTCAGTGTTACTTGGCTTGATATTCTATTTTACCTAATTCTGAAAGATCTAACCAAAGCTCTTGCCCACTTTCCTGTCAGTGTAACCTGAGGCAGGCAGAATCCAGCTCCAGCTTGCTGTGGGATAGACTGAACCTTGAACAAGTGAAAGATGGAGAATCTGGGGGACGTTTAGGTTTACTTGTAAAGTCCAGTCACATGTGATGAAGTTGCGATCAATATGTTCTTTACTCAAAGCTCATCAGGCAGGATTTCTGTCAGCGAGTATACCTTGGGGCATTATGTACGTGCGTGGTGAAGAAGGTATGCTGGCTAGCAGATCATATTGTGCAAGAGAGTCATTGGCTTTTTCTTCGATGCCTTTTGCTTGCACACCTCCTGAGGCATTCAGCCCAATGAAAGCTGAGAATGCCATAGTTTTTTTGTTCTTCTTGCTTTTTCTGATAAATTAGTTAGGTTGCTTAAAAGACCTCTATGGCAAATGGCCAGTTACTCTTCTTTTTCTTAGGAACTTTAACTAACAAGTTTTGTTTCATAACACCTGCATTTCAGTCAACAGAATAAATAATAACAGATCATAAGGAGAAAAAAAAAAGTTTTCTTTTTCCCACTGTAAATTTAGTGGCATCCACTTCCTCTTCATTCTTGGTGTGTCCGTGTGAACACAAACTCCTCTGCATCTCTGTTTTTTTGTTTTTTTTGGAAACTTTTCCTGTACAAGAGACATCATTTTTCTCTGTCCTAATTCCCTTCTGACTTAAAATGCAACAGGAACATTTGCAAAGAATACATCTTTTCAGTGTATTGACAAAGCTGCTTCAGTAATTGTGTTAGCTGAACTAGACAATGAGGCTGAAATCCTTCTTGAATTAGGGTTTATGTAACGCTAAGCCTCACAGACTGAGCCGGAACAGTGAGCGCATATGTTTTGCTGCATTTTGAAATGTGTGGCTTAATGGACTAAGCTTGGGATTTTTCAGCCTGCTTTCACTGGTTTGATTCTACCCCACTTTACAGTCCTTTCCCTGTGACAGCATTACCTGGACCTGGAGAAGAAGAAAAGGTTTAGTTGGACCTGTGTGGTCATTTCCACGTGTAACAGTTCATGATGAGGAGGGGAGGCTAGAGGAGTGTGCTGTTGACTGCTGGAGCAACTTAGTTCTTGTTATGCTTTCAGAAACTCTATGTGGATAGAGCGGAGCTGACATGGAAAAGTCTAGCGTGCTCATATAGGCTTTTATTATCTCTTAAATCAGGTCCACCACTAACAGAGAAGTTGTGGTGCAGTGTGAGTAGGGTGGGGGGGGAGAAGTCTAACCCATCAGTGAGAAGACAGATCATCTGGATTCAACTTAAAAGAACAAATACATGATTAACCCAACCTAGACAAGTAGGGGGATACATGGGTGGAATAGAAAGAGGAGAGGGATGTTTGTAATGTTTGCATATCTGTGTCCCTTCTTACATTCTTTTTCAAATAAGCTGTGAAGTTCAGTTCTGTAACACTGGTAATAAATAAGAGTGTCAAGACTTGAAACCTCTCTTGTTCTCCAGCATTACCCAAACTCTGGACGTTTGTTCAGGACAGAAATGAAGGCAGGGCGTCATTTAGATACCCTGTCCTCTCAAGATGTGAGAGGAGAGCACTTTTACCAAGCAATTCAAAATGACACCCAGCACAAGAACAAGGAAGTGTCAAACAAAGCTAAGGAAAGAATGGAACTCGAATTGCTCTCTGTAACAAAAATGTGCTAATAGAAGCTGTTTTAAAATACTACCTTTTAACTTTACCAATTTTTTCATCTGAAAACATGCAAAATGATTCATTTACAAACTTAAGGAGTGAAGGCCTTTAATTAAATTCCTGCTATTAATTTTCTTGACTGTAGTATTGTTTGGAAAATGTTGGTGGAGAAAAATAGAGCGGTGGAGTAACCAGTGAGGTAAAAATTTGCATGTTCTTTAACTTACCAAAGGTGTAGTAATGAGTAAATGTTACACAAACAGTGTAAGTCTAATGCTTGGTAAAGATATTAAAAAAAAAAGTTGGAGAGAGAAAGGAAAATATTTTTATAAAAGAAAATCCCAATGGTCTATGCAGCTTCTCTAAAAATTTTATCGCATATGCAGTGACATTTAGTTTTGGACAAATTTTTTGGTAGGAAATTAGTAAAAACAGAATCAACTTGCTTTTTCACTGAAGTTTACAGTTTGAATTTCTATTGGTAGTCACAAATCACAATAAAAATTTCTGAAAATTAGAGAACTCCCAAGCCTTACATAGTCTGTCTTTGAAGACTAATAAATTCTCTTTTAGGTTGTAAGTGGTGATTTTCAGCTTCTGAGGACAGAAAAGATTAATTGCAAAAGTCCAATTGTTTTTTATGGTGGAAGTCTGCTTCCACAGTTTCAGAAATGAGAATCTTTCCAGATATGATGAGTATAAATTTGTTGCTGTGTTGAAATTGATTGTTGAGACTTACATACATAAATAATTTTCTCAGAAATCATTAGGAGGTCTGCGAAGTTGCATGGGATTCTTATGGGAGTTAAACTGGTAAGTGCCAGCCAGCACCTAGTGTCAGGATACTGCTCCAAAAGAAAAAGGAATAGAAAACCCCATCTGGCATCATGAATAAGTTAACCACATGGTAACTGGATTTGCAGTTTGAAGAGGAAGCTGATGATGGTTTTTATGGTCAATATTAACAAAATTTTAGGAAATTCACATTACAGATTTACAGGAGGGATAAGTAGGATGTTTTGTTATACTTAACATTTATTAAATAGTCTAATGAATTATTTTGTCACTGTTACACCTTACTAAAAAGCTGACTTTCTCAGATTTTGAGTTACTAACAGAAATGCTGCAAGCCAATTTCCCAAAGGGCAACAGTGGTGGTAGGAAAAATACAGCCAATCTTTGACAGTGCTGAAGAAAACAAGTCAATCCTTGTTTTCAGTGTCACTGGACACTGACAGCAGCATGTCTGAATTAATATACAGAGCTTCAGCTGCATTCCATAAGCCTTGATAGTCTCTTCTTACTGTTTTGTCTGAGAATACTGATTTCCACATTCAACCTTTTCCATATTTACAGTTGTTCACACTACTAATCTAATGTGATGGTGTGAAAAAATATACTGGAGCTTTTCTATAAACTTTCTTGTGGCTTATTGTCTTTTACCTCTTGGTCTTTCTTCTAGAAGAAGACTCCATGCACTGCAGTTTTGCTTCACTTTTCCTCACCTTATACTATATCCTACATGTGTGCGCATATAACTTTTATTCACGTATTCCCTCACTTTTCATCTGTAGATATATGTACATAATGTCTATGAATAGTGACATCTCTTATGCAGCTTTGCTCTGACTTGCTCTGTAGAGAATATTCCATCAAAATTATCCTCTATAATGGAGTATTTTCATATAGTAATTTACTGTATAGTGTGTAACTTGCTGAGACTTGATTATACAAATGCTTAAGTTGCTGCATAAACCCCATATTTTTCTGAAATAATGTTTTTTTCATTGCTCTGAAAAAAAATAATCTGTCAAGGTCAGTATTTACGTCTTCCCTCACTTAATACCGATCTCCTTCTGGTATGACACCTGAAAGCAAATTTCTTTCCTTTGGTTAGATAAGTATCTCCTAATTACTGCATTACTTCAGCTCAGTCAGGGTACTGGTTGCCCTCATCCAGACAAAATAAAAAACTTACTGTGGTGAAGCAAAAAATAAAAGAGGCAGTTTTGCATTTGAAAATATCTTCCTGCTTCTCGTTAGAAGCTCCCTTGTCATATTTAGGGCCAGGATCTGTTGGCATCAGGATGGGAATTATGTTACAGAACCACTAATTGAAGGGTAACTTGCTATTGGGCGACACCATTTTTCCATGCCTGTTCTTTTCATTGGCTGTATTTTGTATGGTCTTTTGTTTTGTTTTGTTTTGTTTTAAAGCCACCACAAAACCCCAAAACCCTGTACAGACAGATCTGAAAAAATGTTTCTGGTGTGCTTTAGCCACATGTCCTTTTTCTAAGTTCTCTGTCCTTACAGTAATGGATTGAGTCCAGTCTGGAATGCAATTTTAAATGTATCCATTCAGATATTTTCTGTTAAGAATTAAATACTCATGTATGCAGTCCTCTCAAGGCTCAGATGTAAGGCTCAGACAGTGATTTATCTAACCAATTGTTACTTTTTCAGTAACTGTCAGCACGAACTGTAACAGTCAGTCCACAGCACTGTAAAAGTTAACAAATATTTCTCATTGTTTCCTGGATTCTTGTGTGTCTACACACAGTTCCCAGTTGTGTCTATAGATGCATTGGATCTGAAGTTTGAGTCCTATGGCAGCAATCAGCTGCAGACAGAAAGACTGGTAGCTGAGGTAGATATATCCATGTCCAAAACCCGAACACTTCAGCCACATGCAATTTTTGCTTTGGAGCTGCAATACAAACACCTACGGTATGAGACTTGATGATGAAATAAGAGGCTAAGGAAAGTTATTTTCTTTTAATATTTTAGAATAACAAAATACATTGAATAATCTTGTTTAAGAATATGCTGTAGGCAACAATTTTAGTTACCTGATTTTAGCATAAAGCTTCTCCTTCCTGAGTTCCATAATCATTTTCTATTATCAGTTTTTATTTTTAAATTGAGGAGGTTGACCTCAGCTGTAACAAGTAGATGCAGGTACTGTGATTTTTACATTTTCTTGTGTGTTTGTTATATTCTGGATTCCTGTCTTGACTTCTGTGTTATCATGAGGGCTATGTAAAATACAGTGTTTTCCGTACAGCCATCTATAGAACAAATAGATTCTGATTGTGAATTTGCAACTATAAAACGTGTACAGTTCCTTTATGTAATAGTGGTTTGTGCTACTTAAGTAATGTATAAATGCTGAGAGATTTTTTTATTTCTCTATATGCATTTTTGTCAAGAGTATGACATCCTGTCAGATGAGTGGATTATTGTGACTGGTGACAGACCAGACTGGCTATATAGCGTTTGACAAGCAGTGCATTTTAGTTGTTAGACTTCTCATTAGATATTATCAGCATGAAGCCTACTGCATGGCATGAGGGCAGCAGAAATCACTAGTGAAAAACAGAAACTCTTCTCAGCTCATGTACATGATAAGTACCTAAATGAGGTAAACTGTAATACTTTGCAAATCAGTATGGATTCAGCTCCCTGCTGCAATGCTTTCCTGGTGCTCTGACTGGATCTTTCATCTAAGATGCTCACACTTCGGAATTATAGGACATATGGTGCCTGTTGTTTCCTGTCCCCCCAGGCAGAGAAGAAAAGCTGTATTGTCAGCTAAGCTTCCCCAGACTGCACAGTGAAATAGGTGCAAATTCCATACCAGTTCTGACAGGCTGTGCTCACTTAGGGCATCTAGCCCAAGATTCTACCACCATAAGGAAGCAAATCCATGACGGTATTTTGCCTGAGGCTTCAGAAATAAACTACCACTATGGCAAGGCTGGGGAGGGAGCCAGAGCTCTGCCTTTTGTAAACGGGGAGGGTGAGAAAGGAAGAATGAGGTTAGTGCAAAGTTGTTTTTTTTATTTACTACTTTTAGTTGTGGGTGGCACTGAATCAAGTGAGAGGATACATTTTATTTTGTAAATATCAATAGCTTTCAAGTTATAAGTGTCAGTGTGAACTATAATCCACTTTTTTTTTTTTCTTCCAAGCTTCTCTTGCTGTCGTTTTCCTTCTGATACCATGAGGTATTATATAGCTTTACAAAGTCTGCTCTAAAAGCTTTATCTTTGTCGTTCTATAAACTTTGCAACCATTTAGTTGTTCATAAATTAATGTTGTCTTTTTAGGACTATAAATTTAAGAATTTATAGAATTCTTATAATAGGATTAATTTTTTCTATTTATTTAAAGTGCTATAGAAAGACTGTATAGCATTGGAAAAGACTTGAGATCTGAAAAGAATTTTTTTTTTTCTTCTGTGGTTGTTGGGAGGTCTTCCACTGATTTTAGAGTGGTGTATTGATGATTCCTATTCTGAAGATCACAGGAATACAGAGAGATTAAAAACTGCTAATACCAACAGGACATTTAATATTCCCTTTTTTGTTCACTTTATTATTTAAAGGTAAGCTTAAAAAAAAAAGAAGGTATATCAAATTCTCTGCCACTTTAAAGAAGAGTATGCAACTAGAGTAGGAGTGAAAAAAATTATAGTACGTCACATTTGGGAGACAAAGTAGACAAGTTCTCGTGAGCCAGGTTATTTCAGACCTCATATGCTAGAGGATTTGAAAAATGGTTTTCTGAAGGATCTTCTCTGACAGATTACTTTTATACAAATCTCAGAGTTTAGAAAAGGGGGGAAGATGATATTTTGATTCTTGTTCAACTGGGACTCGTACAACTGTCATACAACTCTTGTTTGATTGTACTTAAAGAATAGGGGCTGTAACTCCAATTTCAATAATTTTTTTTGTGAGGTTACCCTAACATGAAGCTATTGGAAGCTACTTCTATTTAATAAAATGTAAGTGATTTATACAGGTAGGGTTTGAAGAGTAATAAGGACCAGAAATGTGACCAAATTTTGAAAATGTTCTTAAGGAAGGCTTAAGAAATTTGCAGAAATTTGAGAGCTGTATAAGAGAGCAGTGTTTAGTTATAAGCCAAATTTAGAGCTAACATGAATTGGTGTAATTTCACAAACAGATGAAATTATGTCAGTCCTTAATTTCTGCATGCTTATATGACAATTTAAGCACATCAACAACATCTCTGACTTTCTAAGAATATCAGCAAAACAAGTACAGGTGCTACATTGATAGTGTTATCAAAGTAGCTGAGATGAGGAGTGTGTTATTTTGACTTCTTACTATATTATGATGGAAATTAAGATGTGCCACAATAGAATTATTTTTTTTTCCTTAAACACTGAAAACACTGTTTTTCTGTGATATGCTTTAAAGAGAGGCCATGGTGTGTCTTTGATCATTCTGATTAGAGACAAAACAGGGTTCTCTGGTTAATTTTTGTACTCATTTATTGAGATTTTAGTGTGTTAAGCCAAACTAAAATCTGAAAGAACACTAAACCTGGACTTTTCTATGAACAGTAAAGAAAACTGAAAGTTATTGAAGTTAGAAATGCTGTGAACATGAGACTGAAAAAAAAATCTTAATTTGGAGTCAGTGGCAGCAAAACTCATTGTGAGGCCCTATTACTGTGTCAGTTTTTTTGCCTTCTGTGCATTAACATGATTTAGTGAATTAATGCAGTGGCTTAGGTCCCAAGTTTATCTTATGGGCAGAAATAGAAGAGCCCTTTTTTTATGGATTTACTGTATTCAGTTAAACTGAAGATGAAATACTGAAGATGAAAATTTTGGAGCAACAAGAAATAGAAGAGAAGCAGGAGAGAAACTGGGATGCTGCTGTAGAGAATGAACATTTGGTTAACAAACTGTCAGTTTAAAAATGAAACTTAGACTTTATTATGCAGCTGTTTTTTGATAGTATAGAACAAGTGAGACTGTAGAGCACAAATAAATTGACATTTCAGAAAAAAATTGTTTTAAGGAAGGGCTAAAATGTGAGCCATATAGCCATGTGTCAGAGGTGAAATGTCTTCTGCATTACTATACTTACTGCTGCTTGCTTCAGATCTAATACTGCTTTCGGTGAATTAAGAATAGCAACATTCTGTTAGCTCAGCTGTTACCTTGTCTTATTTTCTATTGCTCTTTTTTTTAGTGGAGGCCAGAGGCTTCCACTGAATACTATCTACCAAGTTAAGCCCTCTGTAAACACCCTGGATAGTTCCTGCCATGAACAATTTACACTATAAAAAACAAATTGTAGTATACAAATGAAATGAGCAAGTGGATGGGTGAAAGGACAGAAATGAATGCAGACAATATTAAAGAATACTGTATTACTGACCTTGCACAATTTCTTTCAACAATCATGCTAGTCCACAGAAGGCCACCTCACCTGTCTTCTCAGGCCTTGGTGGCGGTGACCAAGGCCAGCTGAGCTTTGTCAGATGACTACCAACTTTCATTAGCTTTGAAATTGAGTTTGAATCAAGTGCTGTTTGGCAACTGATTCTGAGAATTTTGGAGTCTTCCATCTGGATTGTATCTTTTGTAGACAGTGATAGAGTACTCTTTGTAATATTTCTATCCAATCTGTTTTCCTCTTATACCTCACTTTTCATTACCTAAAAGCATCAGAAAGGCCATGCAGGATCAGACAAAAGATGCATCTTTTCCTTTATCCTGTTTTGAGCAGCAGCTGGGGGCAACAAGAGGAAAGAACAAGAACAGTGCAAGCATGCATGATAATGCCTTCCATTTCCTTCTGAGACTTCAATCATTTTCTTGTTACGGATTTACTGAGATAAATGTGGTCTCCGTGTCTAATAGCTGCCTGTGGATTTCCATGCCCTGAGCTTGTGCAGCCTCCTCTTGAATCTGTGTAAACTACTGCTCCATTATGCACTGTAGAATGACATTGGATAGCCACTCCTAAAGCTAACCTAGAGGATAACATTTCTTCTGCAAGGTCTTTTATCAGAATCAGTTATGAGTGATATTTTGTACAAACTTGGTAGTCTAACAGACAATAAAACGCACTTCACCAATCTTATTTAAGTACGTTAACTTGTGAAATATCTAACATAATAATCATTTTTGTCACTGTTTTAATGCCTATGTTATATAAATCTGACCTGTGCCTATTCTTATTTTTCTCAAATTCTAATTTAAATAAATTTTTAATACTGCATTTTTCTTCATACAGCTTATGATAGCATTGACAGCTGAGGATGGCACACAAAAGAGATGACTCATGCTCAGGTGTGGCTTTCTTGATGATATTTCATACTAAATAAAAGTGATATGCTGTTACTCTTGAACTTGTTCTGACTCTTGAACATCACTAGGTACTTTAATTTTTTCCTCAGTTAGAACTGTGTCTCAAACATCTCTAAAGTTTAGGAATGAAGAGTAAATGAAGTTAAGCTGCAGAGTCTCTCCTAGATGTTACTTTTATTTCAAATGGCTTTGATTTTTATTATTTTTTGCTTTTCAAAATTGTATTTCTTCACACATCCTTTTCATATAACCTGATCTCTGCTGAAAAGAATGAAAATATATTTGCTAAAAAGAAGATCCGCCAGAAAATTTAATAACAATGCAGCCCATGGAGGAGACCACAGTGGAGCAGGTGGACCTACACTGACGGAGGCTGCGGCCTGTGGAGGACCCACGCCGGAGCAGATTCCAGGCCAGACCTGTAGCCCGTGGAGAAGAGACCACTCAGGAGCAGGTGACCTGGCAGGAGCTGCTGCCCGTGGGGGACCCAGGTTGGAACAGTTTGCTCCTGAGGGATGGACCCCGTGGTACGGACCCATATCTGGAGCAGTTCTTGAAGAGCTGCTGCCTGTGGGAAGCCCATGCTGGATCAGTTCAGCAAGGACTGCATCCCGTGGGAGGGACCCCACAGCACAGGGGACGAGAGTGATTGAGAAGGAGAGGCAGAGAAGAAGCGCTATAGACTGACCATAACCCCCGTTCCCCTGTGCCGCTCAGGGGGAGGAGGTGGAAGAGGGTGGATGGGGGGGGAAGGTACTTCTGGTTTCTTTCATTTGTTTCTCACTTCTTTAGCTTGTTAGTAATAGGTAATAAATATTACTATCTCCCTATGATGAGTCTGTTTTGCCTGTCAAGATAATTACTGTGCGATCATCTCATCCTTATCTCAACCCTTGAGCCCTTTTCATTGTATTTTCTCCCTGTTCCTCTTTGAGGCCGGCAGGTCAAGGGCAATTTTCTCTCTCTGCTCTTTTGAGACCCGACCCGGAGCACTGTGTCCAGCTCAGGGGTCCCCAGTATAAGGACATGGAGCTGTTAGAGCAGGTCCAGAGGAGGGCCACGAGGATGATCAGAGGGCTGGAGCACCTCTCCTGTGAAGAAAGGCTGAGAGAGCTGGGGTTGTTCAGCCTGGAGAAGAGAAGGCTCTGGAGAGACCTTACACTGTCCTTCCAGTACCTAAAGAGGGCCTACAGGAAAGCTGGGGAGAGACTCTGTCAGGCAGTAGAAATGGGTTTAAACTACAAGAAGGCAGATTTAGATTAGATATTAGAAGAGATTCTTCACTCAGAAGACAGTGAGGCCCTGGAATGGGTTGCTCAGAGAAGCTGTGGATGCCCCAGACCTGGAGGTGTTCAAGGCCAGGCTGGATGGGGCTTTGGGCAGACTGCTCTGGTGGGAGGCATCCCTGCCCATGGCAGGGGGGTTGGAACTGGATGACCTTTATGGTCCCTTTCCAACCCAAACCAGCCTATGATTCCATGATTCTAAACAAAAATTGCAACTCTATTCCCAGTATGGTTCTTGTAGCCTATGGCAGCAACACTGCAGAAAATAACTCAATACATATGATTGAAATACAGGTGTTTGAATAATTACTTATTGATTTTTAGGCCTGCCTTGATCTAGTAAAATACTAAAGATTTCTGTTTTGAGGAAGCTGACTGCTTTTGCTGACTTTAAAAGTATATGAGTAGCTATGAAGTTAAGTTGCTTTTGAAAGGGTTTTTTGGACTGAGGCCTGGAAGATGAAGAGCAAATAGCACAGAGCTGGATAACTGCTACAGTTTGGTCTTGTGTATCACAGAATCATCTAGGTTGGAAGGGACCTCCAAGATCACCTAGTCCAACCTCTGACCTAACACTAACAAGTCCTCCACTAAACCATATCACTAAGCTCTAAATCTAAACATCTTTTGAAGACCTCCAGGGATGGTGACTCAACCACTTCCCTGGGCACCCTTTTCCAATGCGTAGCAACCCTTTTGGTAAAGAAATTCTTCCTAATATCCAACCTAAACCTCCCCTGGTGCAACTTTAGCCCATTCCCCCTCGTCCTGTCACCAGGCATGTGGGAGAACAGACCAACCCCCATCTTGCTACAGCCTCCTTTAAGGTACCTGTGGAGTGCGATAAGGTCGCCCCTGAGCCTCCTCTTCTCCAGGCTGAACAAGCCCAGCTCCCTCAGCCGCTCCTCGTAAGACTTGTTCTCCAGACCCCTCACCAGCTTCATTGCCCTTCTCTGGACTCGCTCGAGCACCTCGATGTCCTTCTTCCTCCCCTTTGGGAGGGACCCAAAACTGAA
Source organism: Cygnus atratus (assembly GCF_013377495.2). Classification (NCBI taxonomy): domain Eukaryota; kingdom Metazoa; phylum Chordata; class Aves; order Anseriformes; family Anatidae; genus Cygnus; species Cygnus atratus. The sequence goes on from NC_066366.1 coordinate 1,043,335, forward strand.
CACAGTACTCGAGGTGCGACCTCCCCAGAGCCGAGTACAGGGGGACAATCACGTCCCTAGCCCTGCTGGCCACACTGTTTCTTATACAAGCCAGGTTATGCACTATATAGTTGGCTACATGCCTTTCCCACTTGTTTTTAAAAAGAGCTATAGTATTTTGAACACACTTCCTGAACAATGCTATTTATATCAATATGCACAACAGCACATGTTGCTTTAAAACTGGCTTGGTTTGATACCACAGAATTATTAGTACAATTATGCTTTGCTAAAATCAATAACAGGTTCAAGAACAGGTTCATGAGAAATTACGTATATGTCTCATGGATGCTGTAAGCTAAGTGGTAATTCTCTAGAAAAATACTCATTTTAGATTTTCTTTATGCATGTTTCATATACAAAATTATTTTTCTTTATGGTTTCAAGTTTTCCAGTTCTATTACTTTTGGGAAACAGTCATCATATATCTAGCTCATAAATATCCCCTTACATGAGCTAGCGATATCTCAGATATGTGCATTTTGCCTTGTGTTCCTGATGATATTACAAAGTGCTGAGTATTTACACTTCTGCATAGGCAGAAATGATGCAACAAATGGTCTGCAGCCTGGACTTCTGCCAAAGAGTGCTAGTTGTCAGTGGTTTTAAAATTTCCATGCAGCAGCTTTTCGTATTTAAAGTTACGGGTTGTATGAGTTATGATGAGATCTGGATATGGAGAACATCTGTCTCATTGCTTTCTTTATTCCAGCTAACATTCTTCTTTGGGAGATTACTTCCCTCTTCTCATCCTCCTTCCATTTATGCCCTGTTAACATTGACACAGTATTTGTAAAAGATACTGGAATGTAGGTAAAAGCATTATCAACACTTTTTACATACCAGTTTATGGTAAATTTACCATCAGAGAGGCTGGTTATTCATAAATATGTGATTACAAGTGGTGTGTTTTTATGTGCAGGCAAAACAATTTTTGTGCCAATGAGGTGCTTTCAATATGTGTATTTTCAAGAGCTAGTCTAAAATGTAAACTACCTTCATATTATTTTAGAAATTAAACAATATAAGCCTATAGTGAACAGGATTAATGGTATTTTAGGGTAAGTGTTCAATGAATACTGTGCAATCAGTCCAACTGTGATAGTGTTATGTAGACAAGGCAAATGTGAATTAGAAGACAAAAGGGAAAGATTGTCTCATTTCATAGTTTAAACTGTAAGGAAAGAAAAAATAGTGCTAACTGTAAAATTTTATTTCAGTTGAAGTACTCAAAAGTTCTGTTAATAAGTGAGGTAGAGTTACATTCTGATTTTTACACAGACGGACTTCTTGTCTTTTCCTACTTAGCATTTCCTGTACAAGGGTAAGTTTTGGCAGCAAGCTACCATAGCCTAAATGAAGTAACATCGTAGTGCTGCTCATTTTTAAGAACAGGAGGAGTCATGCTGGCTGCCTCTACTTCAGGTGATACTTGTTGCAAAATTTACCTTCCGTGGTCATTAAGGTCAACTAGATTTGTCCATGTCACCACTTGGTAGTGTTTGGTCAGTCTGGTTAGCCCAATACAGCACCATATCATCACTTCGGTCTCATTGCAGTACAAAAAATCCTATTTTTCTCTGAGGTCCGTATTCCCATGGATAGCTAGAGGTAGCATGAATCTGTGAAGTCAAAAGGAAATATGTAAGACCTGGTGTGATTTTAGGTTATGCCTGTTTTCTTTTTCTGTGTGTATAAGTTATCCTTTCCTGATAGCCTGTGTTAGTGACTTGGCAGCAGTATTATGGTACTAAGTGGAAAAATCAACTAGGATGAATAATTGATACTGAGTATAAAAGCAGCTTGTTACATGAAGCATCAAGCCAAAATACCCCTTTTTATTTTCTAAGTATTCCAAATTTTCATTACTTTTCTAGTGTGTTGTATGAAATGCAAACTGAAACAGTGATCAGAGAGTAAGAATTCAGCTGAGGTATGTGTTTTGTTGAGGAGGACACGCTGGGGAGGAAGAGCCTCTGTAACATGCTTGAAAATTGTAAAAGGTGCAGGACTCGAGTGTCATTATTCACAGCAGAAGTCGATGGACTAGATTCCTTCTGCATCACTCCCTTATTAAGATCCACTTGGGTGGGGGCATAAGAGGATTTATTTATGAAGCCTTTTACAGTATAGCTTACTCTTAATATAGGAAGAAACGGTGTGCCAATTTCGGTTATTATTAACTTTATATACAGTATCTATAGTAAAATAATGATTAAACTAATCTCAAACACCAAGAAAAAAATAGCCGAAGTGTTATGAGGCAGAATTAACTTTTCTAGTTTGAATGTATACTTTTTCTCCTTGTTCTTTTTCTGAAGCATCAAATGTTGGCAACTAACTAAATATTCTTTTGGATCATAATCTGCTTTTTGGCTTCTGTTCATTTGTTCAAGTGACAAATTGGTTTGTGACCTGTTGACTGCTACTCTCTGAGAGTGTTAGTAGGTACATTCCTGTGGAAGTTTACTTGATACTATATTGAAAGAAATTGAGAATGATTTATTAGCATGAAAAAGACCCGTATCCTTAATGAAGTCTCTTACCATTGCTGAAAGAGATGTTAAAGCCAACAAAGAGAGGAGCAATATGTTGGGCAGGCTCATACCAGACCAGAAGTAGAGGTAAGCAGCCTAAGAAGGATTTATGAAGAAAATAGTGCTAGAGAGGTGCAAAGAAGAAAGATGCTTTCCATCCAGGTGGTAAGAACCTTCTCGGAATATGGAGGATATCATGAAAAAAGTCCAAAGAAGAACTTTATGGAAGTACTAAGAGATTGGATTCAGAGGTGTCCAGGGAGCAAAAGCAACAGAGTTAAAAAGTACGTGTTAACAGGCTTTCCTACTCACATTGAGCATCTCTTACATATGTAGAAAATTCAGTCATTACTCAGGATGGCACCTTGGTTACCTCAGGTGACCAGCTACTAATAATTTAAAAGCTTGTAAGCATTTGATTGAAAAAAATAATTGTAGGCATATGTATTCTTCTCAGCATCACTGATCACAGCGAGGTGACTCTCCAATAAATTAAAGGGGACGTGAGCAGCAGAGAATCTGTTCTTCCATCTGTAACAGCAGCACAGTATAATCTTAAATGGGATCACTTTTAATGAAGGTGCTCAGTTAATTACTCAGCTTGTTGGTATTTGATGTGATTCTGTATCGTTAGGCATTTACTTGCTGTTCCCTGGATATGTTGCATGTCCAGAGGTACTCTGCTGTGATTAGCGCTTATTGGTGTACCCCTGTGTGAAGATATCTTTCTCACCAAATTGGCAAGTAAGGCCTAAAAAATTGTACTGATATTTTATTAGACTGTGGTATAAAGACCAAAGATAGATAGGAATTGAAAATGAGAGTCAAATGGTAATCTAGCAGTGGCATGGCAACTGAGGCTACTAGTGCAACTGTAGCAGTATGGTAGGAATACTTAAAGGAGTGCACTGATTGTACAAAAAAAGGCGATTTGGGTGTCCTGTGTTGGTTTCTTTTATGATTTATTCCCAGAAGCTCTGTCTGGTAAGTAGAAACAGTGACCTTGTGACTTTAATCAAGCAGCAATGCCAGTCTTACTCAGTTTGAGACAACCTTTGCAGAGGCAAGTATTTCACCTCTTAGAGTTTGAGGCTAAAACTAATATTGTAACCAATCCTACAACTGGTTGCGGTTTCTTGCTGCTTTTTACTTTTATTCATAAATTGATTTAAAATAGCTTACGTATATAATATTTTAGAATGTTTTTTTGAAAACTAAGTGATACCTGAATTCCTTCTAGTCTCCTACCCCATTTAGCTATTCCCTAATTCTGCAGCTGTTCTTGGTTAAATAAGGGTCCTTGTCTCATTCAAACCTTAAAATTTCATCTTACTTTAGTCTTCCACAATAATAAACTGGCAGTGTTAATCCGCAGATGTGTTTATAAGGTCCACACCTTTGCTTTAAAGATGAACTAAATTTATTTGAATCAGTTTCAGCTTCCCTTCCAGACAATTTTCCTTCCTATCTGTGTTTTCCTTTCCCTTTGTCCCTTGCCAAGAAAGAACCTGAAGCAGGATGGCTTTCTTGTGTGTTACTGCTACTGTCAGCAGAGGAGCTGGCTGCCTCTGAGGCAGTTACAGTGATTGAAGGGGTCAGCTTTTATAGGACTGTGGTATAAAATCCTGCTCAATTCTGTGTGACTTGCAGGCTCCTGGGTACAGAGAAAGAGCAGGCTGGTGTGAGTAATAGTGCTAGTATGATATGACAGTGTTGTGCCTTCTGATGTGGGCGATGACATGATACCAGTGATAAATTGTGCTGCTGCTGCAGTACCAGCAGATCTATGATGTTGTGCCTCAGCCTAGGCCCTGGGCCCCAGCCATGCCTCTTAACCCACTCGCAGCTATTTGCCACAGAGGCTGGAGGGGCAGCCACACTTAGTCAGGCTGCTGGGGAGCCGAACAGTTTCCCCAACACATGCTAATCCATGTCCATTTTGGCATTTAAATGGCTTTTGCACTTCTTGGAAATAATAACACAGCATTAATGGTATTTCGATACTTTTGCTGGTACTTGTGAAAGATCAGAAGGTATTTTCTCTCACTGCTGTCTACAGATTGGGTTGCTGATCTGGAGCACCAAAGCAGTAGAAATAATTCATAAATCTGAGACTAAATTTATTGAGGTGTTTCTTAAAGTCCATTGTTGCAGCTGAACACGTTCCCTGTCTTCAGGTCCAGAAACTTCGTGTCTTCAAGTTCTTAGCTTTTGTTTTGGTTCATATTTTCTTTGTGGAAAGCTGATTTGTTTTGTATTTCTGAGTACAGATCGTCATTCTTTAGAATCTGTTTTTTGTTTGCTTCACAGATAGAGTTTGAAGAATGACAAAATATATGGGCTACCTGCTTTCACACTGAGAGGCTAAATGTTTGGGAGCTGTGGTGTTTTTCAGTGTCTACTATGTTTGCAGTTGACACTCATGGGTTTCCAAGGGTTGTTTTTGCAATGTTTAATGCATGTGTTACCAGTGGTGAGAAGGCTGGAAATGAGAGCCAGCAGCACAGACAGCTCGTTACTGATAACACTCAAGATGTATGAACATGAATCAGAACTCTCTGCCAAATGGCTCATTATTTTCTGCAGGTTCAACTGAAAATGACAGTCTTGTGGGCTGTTTTTTTCCTTCAGGTTTGACTTGCTGTTCTTACCTTGGTCTCAACACCTTTTTATCCCTTTGTTAACCAATTGTATACACTAGGGAAATGGAGAATGTTATTGGCATAGCTGGTAGGGGATGTGAGAGGGAAGAAAAGACATTTTATTTAACCTTCAGTTGTGATCTTAAATATTTCTTCTTCAAATTCAATTACCAAGTACCGTAAGGTTTCCTGTTTCAAGAGTGGCTGCTCTGATCTGCTTAAAATGTAAGAAGAGGACAGAGACATTCTAACCCCTCCCTCCCTCCCCCCTGACTTGATTTATACTTCAAAGTTTAAGAAGTGCAGAATATCCTAGCTGTTTTCATTAAGTCAGTCTGCGAAGATGATATTGCTGTAATTACAGAACACATTATATGATGGGGAATAAGTTTGTTTGTTTTAAAAGATTGAGAGTTTTCTATTTTTCATCATTATGGAATAGTAAAGTGCAGTGCAATGTCCTGAAGAAATAAGGTTGCCTGTGGGAATGAGACTATGTGTTCATATGCAGGAACTCTTGAACCTGGCTAGTTGATTTGGGCTAAACCCTGCAGGGGGGTAGTTGATATCAAAGACCATAAATTCGTACTGCTTTTTGGAAAACAGTTGGCTGGGAAAAGAAAGGCCTCCTAATGTTGCCCTAGTGCAGAAAGTTGTGTTGCAGTGCAAGCTCACACTGAGAACGTGTATTTGTGTACACATCCACTCTCTACCGGTGCCTTAACTGACATGTAGGCTTAGCTAGAGAATCAAAATACCAAACAGAAGGTGATGGAAAGCCAGGCCTCATTAGTTCTGTGCATTACAGACCCATTGTTTATACTGCATTTTCCTCCTCTTTGCCCTTTATTTGTCTCATCTTCCAAATTGCTGAGACAGAATCAAGTTTTCTGTTGTGTCCACTTCTCGAGACAGTGGTGAAGATGAAACTGGTCCATAACACTTGGCTTTTTATTTTATTTAGTGCCTCATGTTTGTGTTTTATTTTTGGCTTTTAGCATGAAACAAGCAAGCCTTTCCTTGAAATGCCTTTAAAAACATGTTTTCACTAAGAACCCTGTAGCAGCCCGGAGAGAGAACAGATCTCAGGGAAAGTCATAAGCTGATAGCAGAGTATAGAGGGCAACAGGTCTGCGATTGTATTACTAAGAATTTCTAAAAACTGTTCCTCAGCAATGCCCCTCACTTTGTTTGTTTGTTTTGTGTGTGATTGTTTCGGTTCAGTCTCTTCTGTAATAAATTGTAAATAGTCTTGGATTTAGGTTGTACCCAGTGCATATAAGAGCTATCTTTGTACACACAGAGCTGATGAATTTAAGGTGTACCTAGGTTTACTCATTAAATACTGAAACCTCAATTGCCCTTTCATAAACAGACTTAAAAACAGACAGTGATTAAATATGTCAGGTCAAGCTGTCTGCATTTTTTAACCTGTTTTACACACGCGTGCATGCATACACACACTCTTTCGGTTTCTTTGTCATTATTACAGCAGTAATCCATACAGGGACTCCAATGGATTCCCGACTGCTGTTGTACAGACTGCCTGCTTTGGATTTAAGCTAGTACCAAACAGCCTTTTAAAAGTCAGAAAAAAATCCTGTCACTGGTGGGTGTATAACTTTCCTTTTCCTCTGGGCTATTTGTATCTTGACTTCAGCAAATAGGTTTGCTTCCTTTTGTACTTTACAGAGGGGGAGAAATTGACTTTCTGATTTTCTGACAGTTTTGTGTTCTCAATATGCTATTGTCAGCCCTGTGGCTGAGATGTTCAGTTTGCCATGTAGGGTCCCATACATAGTCTCACCAGTGCAATGTAAGTGAGGACTCTAACAGAAAACCTGTTTTGTTAGAAGACAACGGGGCACATGTAGGGGAAGCTGCATCACATCATCATTAGTTCTCCGATATGCAGTGAGACCAGCACAATCTTAATAGTTGTACTGACCTGAAAAGTTACTCATATTTAGTTAAAACCTAAGTCAAAGTGCCGGAGCTTTTAACTTTTTCTCATTTTGCTTTCCAAAAGATGTGTTGCTAATGAGCACACTTCACTGTCTTAGTCATGTGCTTACTTGTCTTTGAGGTTTTTGATGTCAGTGGGGTCATTCACATGGTGAGCATTGTGCACACGTCTGGAAAGGTGTATGTCAAGGTTGAAAAAAAAAAAGTAATCTGAGAAGATAATGTTATTCCTTTTGAAAGCATATTATCAAAACAGTTCTTTAAAATCAGTCTCTTGCTTGCTCTTCACATGAAATAATTTGAGATTTTTATGCACTTAACCAAGTTCTAGTGTGATTATTCTCATGTGAAACCATTGACATGAATATGGTTGCACAGATATAACTTAAATAAAAATTTGTCTCCATGTTTTTGGTTCAGAGCTGAGAAAAGTGAGGGCAATTCAGTTGACCTGAGAAGGTTTATGCACAGTCTGCATCTGGTCTGTGATGCTCATTTTCTGTCCCTGTGTGAAACAGTTATGAAAACCAATTCATTTACAGCAGCAACAAATGAGTAGACTGGAATTCTTAAGGTTTGCTCATGAGAACCCATAGGGCTTTTCTTTGCCACTCCACCCCCAAACACAATAAATAAAATCCGAAGATGAAGACCACAAGATGGGCAGCCTTTTAGGATGCATCAGATTTTAAATTCTAGTATCCCTGACGTCTGACAGCAGAGCAACATCATGCCGTGTGGCTCATGGTGCTGAGAACAGCTGTAGGGGGGCTATAGAAACCGACTGTCCTTCACATGCCCCTAAAATACTGAATTATTTTTCTACTTTGAAGGCATCTGTGATAGTTACAGAAGGTCGCATAAGACTTACTGAAGTCTAATTATTAATTCACAGCATCTTCTCCCCTCCTGGAGAAGCGCACACACACACACCCATGTAGCTCATGGATGTGAGCATTTGCTGTGTTGTTTCCAGCTGTTTAACACATGTGATACCACTGTGGATTTGTGCATGGTTTACGATCACTTTTCTCATTTGTACTGAGTGCTGTCTGTATAAGAGGTAGACATTAAAAATCTATGTGTTTTTATTTTTAAAGAATGTTTTCCAGCATTCTTTAAACAATCTATAAGTTGTTCCCACTGAGCACAATTAGTACAGTCTCCACCTTGTTTGATTTTTTTGTGTGCAAGAGATTTAAATAGGATCATGGGCATTGCTGAATTCCTTTTGAATGCATGCCTCTGGTAGGTCGATAGAATACAAGTCTGGGTTGCTGCCAAGGGGAAAATGGAAATAAAGGTAACTCCCTTGTACATTCTTATTGTTTTTATTTTGAATACGGGAAACAAATGGCACTTCTCAATTAGTCTTTATACTGCCTCACTTTGTATGCAGCTGCTGGAAAGAATCTCCCTCTATTTTAAGACATGCAAAAGGGTAGAAGGTTATAGCTCATATTACATGTAACTGATCTTTATAGAGGTTCCCCAGGCACTTTCTATTGAAAAGAGATGCTGCAGAAAGTATAGTATTTATGAAGCAGTTTCAGGGGGTTCATTAACTTCCATAGCATGCATGAACTTCAGATAGAATAAACATTTAAAGGGCAGCCTTGCATTTGAAGGGACAGGTAGCGAGAGTAATTTCTATCTGCAGTTACATTTATAAACATGGCATTTAAGAAACATCAGAAGCTGTAGAAAAGTTTGTTGTTGCTGTGTGGCTGACTTACTAAACAAGAAGTAAAAATGCTGCTAAGGAAATTACATGGAAATAAGAGAGATGCAAAGCCAAACCAAAGGAGCAGAAGCAGTTTGTTTCCAAGGCTGCATTATCAACAGCAGCAAATCAACATTTTACTCTCCTTCCTTTGGTTTTGATTTTAAGTTTCTCACATCTGGAGTAGAAAATGCTGCAAGCAAAGTGATATATTTTTGAATTATTAGGGAAAGATTTTGATGGGTCTCATTACCACTGTTAGGCAGTTTTACAGGGAAAGTGAAGCTGCTTTTTGTGAAAATAACCATATTCATGCAAACAGAAAAGCAAATAGTGGTGAAGTGTTTTTGTTCGTTTGTTTGTTTTTCCATCCTTGAGCTATTCCTGCATTGTTACATCTGTGACTTGATGACAAATACTGGGTTAATACCTTTCCAGGTGCTGCATTTTTTTCCTTCTTGTAGGAAGAAAGTGTCTTTTCTTAAACTGATGTCATTAACTAAGATTAGCAAATGGCTAATGGAAAAGTCCTCTGATAACAAGTGCATAGCAGCTGACTGCAGGAAATCTTTTGACCAGAAGAGAACTTGCATGTGTGTTGTAAAAATCTTGAGGTTTCTTGTTTAATATGCCGTGAAATACCAAAGAGTGGCCTGAAGGCTAATAGCTATTACATTTTTTTAATATACTTTTATTACTTCTGGCAGTGGTACACCTGGTATGTCTCAGTGGGAGAAGGAGTGAGCCTTACTTATCATGCCGGTAGTGCTGCATACAGCTCCTGTTGAGGATGCTTGTAGAGCACACTGAGTGCTGTGTGCTTTAGGCACGCTGGCAGGAAGGTCTGTATGAAAAGCACACAAAGAGGGCTTTTTTCCTGAATGCATTCAATAATATTCACAAGACCTTTTTTGTGGAGCAAAAACATGTTGTCAAGGTATGTCTGTGATTGTTTGATTAATGAGCATTTTTTGTGAAAACTGCTAAGCACAGTAAAGTTTTGGAAGTGTTTAGATTTGGAAGCAGCCATCAGTTTCTGTCCCTGCATGTGAAGTTCTTCCCACTACCAGCAAACGCTGAAAAGCAGGGGTGACTTGTGTCCTATTTTCTGCAATGGTACCTGCAAGGGACAATCCTCTGAAGAGCGATGAAAGTCTTTGCTTACCCTGAGTTAGGAATTACAGTTTTGAACCACAGAACCTTAGGAGGCCTCAGTCTCAACATCTCCAAGTATTTTGTCTGTAGTATGGATCCAACACGGGTTACTTCTAATGCTGTGAAAACAGAGATTTGAGGCTTTTTGAACATGGAATAAAAACAAACATTTTTTCCCCTCATCTGTCCCAGACACTTCCAGACCCAAATTTGTAGGGTTCAGAAGTAAGAAATGTGGTTTATTATAACAGCAGTGTTGTACAACGCCAACAATCTGATTTGGCAAGTGAGGTTGTTCTTCCTTTCTGGCTTGCACGTCCCCTGTAGTAAATGTTCAGCGATCAAAATCTAGTTAACGATTTTGTTGAAGATATATTGGTCAGTAGAGAATTCAGCTTTTTTCTTTTTATCTTTCCAACACTGGCATTGGCTTTGGAATGCTACCAGGAGAAATAAATCAAAGTCAGACTTTCATCTATTCTTATTTTCTCTTCATACATACCGTCAGGTCTGTGGAATAAGAATGGCCTGATATTTGCTATGTAAGTTATTGTTTATGAAGTGTTTTTCTTCAGGGTGAAGCTGTAATATCAAGGCTGATTTTTGCTGTGTTGATGTAACAGATTACCAAAGACCTGGGTACCATGACTAGCAACGTATCTTAAAGTGAGAGACTTGGAGTGCAGCCTATTTGTTTGCTAAAATATGGGTTAAAGGATGACCTTATTGTCCTTTACCAGAGCATGTGAGTGAGTGAGAGGTAATGGTACATTCATTAGAGGAAAAGCATAGCAAGATGCAAAGATTTGAAGCTTACACTAGGTAAATTCATATTAGAGACCGATTTTTAATGATCAAAGTAAATGACAGGAATAATTTTTGTTTTAATTTAATTCCAGTCCTCAATGCTTTTTGCCTTTAAGTAAAGACTACTATAGTTGAAAGTGTAAGTTCAATGCAGAATGTACAGGCTAAAAGCTGCTCTGGGATAAGCTTTGGAAAGATTGTTTAAAATATGTTGCAAGTTAGCGGGATCAGTGCAAACTTGGGTGAAACTAGAGAACTGTTTTCCAGCAGGCAGAGCTTAATGGTCAGGGTGGCTTTGGGGACATACTGTGTAAATATAAGTGACTCTTAGAGAATTCCTTTGTGCATGAAATTGAAGTATGGTGTTTTGCAGGTAGAAGGGTTCTCAGGTCAGTATAAGAACATAAGTTGCATTGTTCCAAACGAGTTAAATGGTAAAACGCCATAAATTCAAGGCACTGCTTTGCTTTCCTTGCAATGAAAGAAGCTGGGTGAACTGTTGTTACCTGTGGTGAATTTAAAGTTTACGTAGTCGAGTGGTTCTAGTGCTGTTACTTTTGTAGGTCATAATAGTCTTTAAAAGTAAATAGCTTATACAAACAAAAAGCTTTAAGTGAATTACAGAAGATAGGATTGGGTTTTTTTGAGATGTATGGCTTTGCATCCAGCTATGCATCTTCTTTTCCTTTCCTTTCCTTTCCTTTCCTTTCCTTTCCTTTCCTTTCCTTTCCTTTCCTTTCCTTTCCTTTCCTTTCCTTTCCTTTCCTTTCCTTTCCTTTCCTTTCCTTTCCTTTCCTTTCCTTTCCTTTCCTTTCCTTTCCTTTCCTTTCCTTTCCTTTCCTTTCCTTTCCTTTCCTTTCCTTTCCTTTCCTTTCCTTTCCTTTCCTTTCCTTTCCTTTCCTTTCCTTTCCTTTCCTTTCCTTTCCTTTCCTTTCCTTTCCTTTCCTTTCCTTTCCTTTCCTTTCCTTTCCTTTCCTTTCCTTTCCTTTCCTTTCCTTTCCTTTCCTTTCCTTTCCTTTCCTTTCCTTTCCTTTCCTTTCCTTTCCTTTCCTTTCCTTTCCTTTCCTTTCCTTTCCTTTCCTTTCCTTTCCTTTCCTTTCCTTTCCTTTCCTTTCCTTTCCTTTCCTTTCCTTTCCTTTCCTTTCCTTTCCTTTCCTTTCCTTTCCTTTCCTTTCCTTTCCTTTCCTTTCCTTTCCTTTCCTTTCCTTTCCTTTCCTTTCCTTTCCTTTCCTTTCCTTTCCTTTCCTTTCCTTTCCTTTCCTTTCCTTTCCTTTCCTTTCCTTTCCTTTCCTTTCCTTTCCTTTCCTTTCCTTTCCTTTCCTTTCCTTTCCTTTCCTTTCCTTTCCTTTCCTTTCCTTTCCTTTCCTTTCCTTTCATCCAGCAAAATTAAGCTGGACTGTTAATTATTCCTGCATTTTTTTTCCTCTTGGAATCCAGGAACTTGAAAGTGCATGTTAGTCCCCTCAAGGGCAGCAGCAGCTGTTGATAATACATCTGAAACACTATTTCCTAGTTCCCGATCATTTTACCTAGAAACAGATGAACAACTCTTTTCACTGGCATATATGATAAAATTTCTAAAACATAAGGCTGAGGAAATAGAGACAGACTTTTCTTGGGTTTGGAGTAGAGAAATGAAAACCAGTAATGCCTTACTCTTACTGCAGGACTGCACAAGCCACTTCCGGTTTCTGCCCCACTACCATTCCCAGCTTCTTAATCTGTAAATTTAGTTGGTAGTATCTCTTAATTTGTAAAGAGCTGGAAACCTTAGTTATAGAAGCATGTGGTAAAGGTTACATTAACCCAAATTTTTGCTTTTCTGATGAGGTGACCCATAGAAGTTCTGACTGCAAAAAGACTTTTCTCATCATAGACAGTAGAAGTTCAGACTTGCAAACTGCAAATTCCTTGATACAATCTCTTTAACCTCACCTCACAAGTGGTGTTGTAAAAACATAATAATAATCCAATAAGAAGATGTGTGTATGAATAAACCATTGAGCACTTGAAGTTGCCTTTGAATTGTAATTAAAATTTGAAATAAAATGGAGAGCTTTGAATAAATGAGAAGACAATGACTTAGTAAATTAGCTGAAGGGCCCCACTCTTGTCATTCTTGAAGTCAGAATACTTACTGCCTTTGTCCACAGGCCATGACATGGGGCAGGCTGTGACATAGGGCAAAGGTAGTACATACTTGTCATAGAATTAGATGCAGGGAGTTACAGTTGCAGAAGATTTTCCTGAAGCCAACGCTTGAGGTCTTCTCCAAGTTCTTTTTCCCCTGTGTGCCCTCATGTTCCTTCCTGCAATATAATGATTTATATCTCACATTTCTCTCAACCACCACCTTGTGTGCTTGTGGCCTGTGACCCCTTGATGTTCCATACTCCTTTTCCTCTTCCCCACATGCTCAGAGTTCTCTCAGCTTTCTTCTTACTCACTGAATCTCACTATCTGAAGTAGAATCTTTTGTTTCCTCTCTTTTAAGGAGAAGGTTATTCAGGCAACTATGTCAAGCACCTTTGGAAGACTGGGAAAGCTGAGACAGCTGCTCTTACTCGTAAACAATTCCGATGTCTGAAGTCACAGCTATCCATCATTTTTCATAGAGATACTGTGTAAGCTTGGCAAAAGAAAATAATTTAATTTGTGCTAACTATTTCTAAGCAAATATCTTTTTTGTGCACACAGAAAATGGAATGTAAGGATCATTAACCATATATCTGTTCACTTCAAACTTTTAATTTCATATGGGATATTTATTTTCCATTCTCTTCATAGCTGGAAAGTAAATGTCCTTTCCTTGGAGCTTAGGGAATTGTAGAAGAATGTATGCAAATCCATTGCTGAAATAACATGTATCCAGGGCAGCCATAGGAGTGTCTTTTGAGGCACAACAGCTTCCTGTGAGATGTACAAGAAGATACCAAAGCGGTGCATTATAGTTGTAGTTGAGCTCTTCAGCCATTCTCACTTTCTAGGCCTTTTGTGTTTTTCAAGAAAAGGACTCCCACTGGGTTTTCTTGCTCAGGCTGCTGGTTCTGGAAAACGAAAAGAAAGCAGTTCTCTTTGGACTCTTGATATAGTCATTTTGGTTCATTAAAGTGCTTAGAATGGGCCACAATTCTTGTATAGATCATGGGTGAATTTTGCTGTGCTAACCTTTCTGCAGGTTTGTCCCCATTTTGTGTCTGAGAGAGCAGCGTGGCAGTAAGTGCAAGAGTCTTATGTACCTCTACTTCTTCAAGAATTCATAGTTTGTACCTTATTTTCAATAGTGCAGTGTCTTCGATGCTTGTGCTTTGCAGCACTAGGCTAAGGGCATTTGCTGACCCACTGGCATATGAGATGAATGTAAGACTTCTGAATTACTGCACTTGGTTGTTTTGATCTGTTCTTGCTCTTGTTTGAACATTATGAAGTGATTAATGTGTACAATGTGTTTTTTTTTTTTTTATGTAAAGAAGGGGAAAGGCACAAAAATATACTCTACATGAAGGAAAAAAAGAGTGCAAGATTTCAAGGATATTTGCTGAATGTATGGAGTTGGCCATGGGGAATTTACTCTATCTCATCAAGAGACTGTGAAGCAGTCTCTTGTACCTGCAGAGAGAGAATGGTCAATGTTTGTTGTCTCAGGCAAGGGTTGATAAGAAGCCAGATGCTTCACATCTTCAATGTTTTTCAAGGGTATCCTTGACTTTTCCTAAGAATCTGTTTCTAAATTGTGACCTGCACCAGTCTAGACTGATGGATTACCCATACTCCATCAGGCAGCTAGGGAGAACAAAGCCAGGAAGCACTTCTCCTTTTTTTAGCGCTGGTAAGTGCTGAATCCTTGCTTAACTTCCTTGTCCCGTAGGGGACAAATTCTGATCTCAGCTGTAGTAGTGACTATTTATATTAACTTACAACATTGACAAAGTAATTCTGGATTTATGTTAGTTTGTGACACTGTATTATAAATAGTTTTATATCTTTACTGAATCCCAGTTCCCTTCTGTGAGATGAGTAGTGGGAGGGAGGAGTTTGAACAATTTCTGGTTCTTTTTCTAGAGGTTTTCTCCCTATCCACTTTCTCTATTAGGTGGATTTCTGTCTATTCAATTGGCTTGTGTGGGAAACATCTCAAAGATATAATTCCCTTAGGTCAAGTTCTACAGAATTTTTATTTTCAAGTATTTTATAAGATAGAAAAAGTTGTTTTTCTTTTTTAAATGCCTACTCAATTAGAAGATGTTCTTGACAATATTAAGATTTTTCATTTTAAAGCTTTTGGCAATCGTGATTGTGGAGCTTTACAAACAGACCACAGTTAATTTCTTGAAAAGTCTGCTTAAAAGTCTTCAGTGATTCATTTTTATGAAGGACGTAATATTATAATCAATAAGAATATATGTACTATAGTTTAACTTAGGAAAAGCTATGTTATTCCTGGAGTTAAAAGGGCAGTTCATCTTCTAATGGGCTAATTTGTCAAGTTTAAGACTTTGTAATTTCATAATGGAGAAGTTTTAGAATCCAGTATCCTTAAGGCATGCGAAGAATTGAGTGCATTTTCAGGATTATGGCCAAGTTAATGTTTGAAAATATTGTCATTTGCATGAAATTGTAATGTAAGAGCAGCGTTAAAATAATCAGAGGATGTTCTGAAGTAGCTAATGAATGGGTGTAACTTGAAAATTCAAATTTAAATCAGTTGCATTAATAGCAAAAACAAACTGCCATCCCTACAGGTCTGAGGATTGGAGAAAGAGTTGTTTCCATCGGATAGGATCTCCTACAGAGATCATTTTTATTGTTCTTGAAAATGCAGAGGGATTTTGAAAATGATAGAATAGAATGAATAGTTTGTTCTTAGACTGCTGACATAGTGTTTGTAATGAAGAATGTTGTGCGTGTCTGTTTTTTCCTACCAGGTAAACATACAGTATTTCCTGTAGGCATAGAATTGCAGAGTCATTTAGGTTGGAAAACACCTCAAAGATCATCTAGTCCAACTGTTAACCTACCACTGTCAAGTCCACCTACTACAGTATTTCCAAGTAATGAGTTAGATAACCAAAAAGAATTTTTTTTAAAATCCTACAGCCAACAGTCCACTTTTATCAGCTTAAATCTGTCACAATATTATGTACAAGGTCATTAAATATCACTGCAACCAGATTTCAGATGGTTAGGCAGAGTTGTGTCTCTGTTACGGCCATGAAGTTTAGAGAAGTTCTACTTAACGCCTGCCAAAGGAGAGCTTCTCCCTCTTCCATGCAAAAATAGCTTTTTCTGTAAGCAAATGAAAATCTATAATCCTAAAACTGATGAACCACTTAACATTGTGTTTTCTCTTCAGTCGCCACACAGATGTATTTAAAACCACACTACTTAAAGTTAATGCAGCCTTATTTTTCTAGATACAGATGTGAACAAAGTAAATGCATATTTATTCAGAGCACAAACAATATAAAGAGGTCACGTAGAAGTAGAGGAACATTCTTAAGTGATTTTAACTTTGACAAAGTAGTGAGAAATGGATTTGTGCTCAGGACAGGAAATTCTTTGGGATCTGTTCAGGTTTATAAATTTGCAAGTGTTCTGGCATTGAAAATCCATAATAATACATGCTTAGGAAATTAGAAATGAATGATGAGACACAGGACTCCCACCTTGGCAGCACACAGAATTCTTCAATAGCTTTTTCAGTAGAAAGCAAAGCAAACAGCTGCTGGAAGGCTCTTGCTTTTCTCTGTTGTGCTTTGTTGGTCTGAGGTTTTGTTGGCTTAATTTAGCATGCTGAGAATCTATTGCTGGATTTGTCTGAGATATTTGTCTATGTGCCTGCCCCCAGCCCCTTGCAAAGACCAACTGCCTTTGAAAGAGAGTGCAAGTCAGTCAGAACCCTCTGGTGAAGTTGATAATTTCATCATTCATTCCCAATGCTTTAGTTGCTCATTCATGCAGGTGTCATTTCTGTTGCTAGAAGAGCACAGCAACACTGGACAGCTTAGGACATTCAGTCTGCTGTGTCAAAAGTTACTGAACACCCTGCCTCTTCCAGCTGGTAGTATGAGCATCTTCTCAGCCTGGGATCACTTACCATTTGAGAGATGTACCAGGGATGTGCAAGAGAGAGGGCAAGGTAGTCCAGTCTTCCCCACTGCTGCCCGATTTCCATTCTCCTTCCTTTGGATTCCATTGTTTTTGTTTCTTGGTACAGACTGACTCCCATTAGCAGTAATTCGTTTACTGTAGGAGTTACTTACAGGACAGCTGTGCCACTATGATGATGCCATCTGCCATCCATGAGTAAAAGCCAGCTTCCTGCAGCCAGTACATGCAAGAGAAACTTTTCCTAAGATACCCAAACACTCATACATAGGGTGTGCGTGCATCATAAAGCATAAGAGCGAGGTAAACTGGTGAACTGTTGGGAATCACTTAGTTGAGATCTGTATCTTCAACCTTGGTACTAGAATCTGGAATAATTATGTCTCATTGATGCGGAATCAAAAGCAACCCTGCTGGCCAATTTTAATTTCCCCTCTTTTAGATTAAATACCTAATTCAGCTTTGTAAGGTACAGCCAGCAGCATCTGTCTGGGCATAGCTAGAAGAGTGAAATTATTATTTGCTAGCTAAATATATCATCCTCTTAATTGCAGTAGGCCTTAATTCATATTTGATGGGTGGTTTTTACATTACTGCTTAATCAGTAGGAACAAAATATTTTTGTGAATATATCTGTGTCCTGGATCTCTCCTGGTGTTTGGTATATGGCCTGCATCAAATAAGGCTTCCCAACGCTGTTAAATGGCTGCTTTCCTGCCAGGGCCCAGTATTTGAATAATTACATATGTGCAGCATGGGCAAAGTTGTAGTATTATTTGCCATATCCTAGGCCAGGTGAAGCTGATTAAGTGAGAAGACCCCATTGGTTAGTTCAGCCAGTCAGCTTATGCTACCATGTGCACTGAGTAGTGATAATCTTATTAGGACCAAAGGGCAATGCCGGTCAGTTTCATACATTACATCAGTTACGGATTAAAGCAGTTGATTGTTACTTGCTTGTTTTTCTGTATAATGGACAATTGCGTTCCAGAGGGTGGACCTCAAAGGCCTCTTGATCTACACAACTTGAGGAAGGAGATTAGACATAACCTAATATATATAACAAGCACTTAAAATTTGTTGGTCTAATAAACGAAAATGTAAGTTTTGACCTTGTCTGTGTTTCAGTGAAAGCTAATGAATACTTAATAATACTTAATAATGAATACTGTTTGTAAGGTTTTGCTTCAATTAATTCCTTATATGAAAAGAAAATAAATTTTAGAAAGTCATGTCTCCTTTTCCACAGGTATTGAGGGTACTGATAATTTTCCTCGTAGTTTAGCAATGCTTATGTTTTATGTCAGCTAGTGCTTGCTGAGTGGAATTAAAATAGAAAAGTTCTGTCAGAAAAGAGCTGATTAATGAGTTTTGCTCTAAATACTGTTTATTTCAATGCAATTTTAGCTTCTTAGCAATAAAGAGGCCACTGCCCTCTTGGAGTTAGTCTGTTCCATCCACAGCGTGCAAAAGGACCACACTACCTGGACTGAGGAAAGACTGTATGTTGCTGCACTGTATTTCCCTTTCACTGTGTTGCAGTTGCAGAGTTCTCCCAGTGGAATGAGGCTCTGTTTGTGGAAAGACTTCCACAAGTGAGTGGTGGTTCAACTGGAGGCTGATTGGGTACCTCACAGAAATTGTTTTTCTTCCAAAGCATAAGTCTTTGCTATTGCTGGAGGCAGCATGCTGGAGCTGATTAAGCAAAAATGTTGTCTGATATGGTAACTCCTTTGGCTTTTGTTTAAAATATTGAATAATAGTTGACACTTGTGTGAGAGCAGTGTCCATTTACAGCGATGATTTATGCTGTTAACATATGGAGGCTGTTTCCCATCTGCCGTTTATATCAGTTTAGAACCAGCATGCAACTTAGAAGTGGTTGGGTACACTAATTTGTTCTTAATGTTTTTGCAATAACAAGCAAACTGTTCGTCCCATTTCAGCTCCAGGCTTTTTACTGCAGATGTTATTCTTGTCACTTCTGTGAGGGAAAAAAAGGAAAACACACAGAAAAGGTAGACACTGCTGTTGTGAGCTGTGTTGATGACTTATGTGGAACTGTTCTTATGAAGCTTAAGTAAATGTCCGTGTCTCACCGTGGGGTGAAGAAGGGGCCAAATAAGGCTCCTGTTTCTAGCAGTCAGGCAGCTGGAGAGCTATTAAGTCCTGTTTACCATTCCAACTAATTCCTACAAAATTCCTGTTGGATGGGCACTGTTGAGGTCCTTGGCAACAGGGTGATTCCAGGATGGCAACTCAGCTGTTACAAAACAGCTGTTTTGATCTGAAAACAGCTTAAGGGTGTCAGATCATTCATTTCCATAGATTTTTTTGAGTTCAGCTTATATTCAGAGCATACCTATTTATGACTAACTCCGTCATGGGTATTACAAGCCAACCTACTCTACCAGGATTTTTACAACATTTGCTGAACTAATTAGACTCTCCATCTCGGTAATGCGATTACAGTGGCTCAGATTTAAGGGGAAGAGCATAGCTGAGTCCCTGTCAGCATTCATTTCAAGGCATACTGGTCTTTGATGGTTACCTGATAACAATCTTCAAATATAAACAGCAGTCCAGCTTAACTCGAAGTATAGCTTCATGTCATTGGGAATATACTGGCTACTTTGAAGACTATTGATTTTAGATAGATATTTGATTTTTAAGACTATTGATTTTTACATAAATGCATGTAAGAACTTGTCAAGATAATTGGGAGTTACATTTAACCAGAATGCCCCAAATTAAGGTGTGGCTGTATTTATGCATGGAAAGTTTTTAATGAGTAAAGTATTATTCAGTCTTCAAGGTATTCAGCCTGTACTGCTAGTGTTAGCTATTCTTCATTTGCCTAAAGCTTGGCACTTCTTAATGTCTGGTGGTCTCTGTTTGAGTACCATCAACTAAAATAGAATTGCTGTGCTGGGTAACTTTTAAAATAGATTTATGTGAGAAATAGGAAGGAACAAACACTCTACTTAACAAAAAAACCTGCTTAATTGCATAAACATAAGGGACAAAGTACTGTGTTTAACACACAAAAAATATCCTGTTATGTCAGCATGTTGGCAGTGGTGGTGAATGAGTTATTTAACATACACATGCCAGAAATAGAAAATAAGCTAAAATATGGCATTTCAGACTTGGAACCTCTCTTAGATACTTAAGAAAGGCACAAAATAGGACCGTGTAGTTAGAACTTTGGGTTCTAATGGGTGGAGCAAATAAAAAACGATTGTGGACTCTTTCTTCAGTTAAGTAAATAATCTTTCAAACACTTGAAAAATGTTTCGCAAAAAAACTAAGACCAGCACACTGCAGTTGTGATGTCGACCTTATGTTCCAGGGAGTATGACTAAAGGCATTGATACACTTTAATGGTGTTTCTGAGGGTGATGTTGCACTACTTGCCTTCATTAATGATGTTTCATAGCTAAGTGAGGGCATTATTACAGAGGTTAAATCATATTCTAAAAAGCACGAAGGTAAGAGGAAGGAGTTCTCAGTTTTGGGGGGCTGTACTGTTGGTGTATTTGGGCAGCGGCTTTGTAGAGAGACAAACTGTGCAAGTTCTTGGATATGTGTCTGACATGTCTGCAGATTTGAAGTCCCATTTCTACTGTGCCTGACTGCTTTTCAAGAAAGTGTAGGTTTATTTTGTAATCATCCATGTTGGAAGCAGGAGGCTTAAAGCTATTGTTTGAATTATTACTGTTCTATTTGGATAGTATAGTAGTGCTTCTGAGAAAGAAAGTAATAACTAGAGAAAGTGGCCCAAATCTATCTCATATGATTTTTTAAAAATCATTTTACAAAAGAAAAGCTGCAAGTAGCTTTTTTTTTTTTAAATTATTATTACTATTTTATAATTTTTAGTCCCCCGTGTAAAGTGAGAGACCTCCATTTCCTCCCTCACCTTGAGTATAGCACCAGCAGCCTGTGCAGCTGGCCTTTGACCCATCCTTAGTCTATTGAGACATGAAGTATTTAGGTGGAAGTGACTAATGATGTGCCAAGTAACATGGCCCATGTAATACTGCGTGGAGGAAAGACTAACCTTGCAAAGTGGCTGCAATCAACTGAATTGGGACAAGGCACAGGGAATGCCCTGAGCAGGTCATTGCTCATCACAGAAATGAAGCAACACTGTGGGAGGTGGTGATAAGTAAGTGGCCTCACAGCTGCGTACCTCCCAGCTCTGGTCTCCATCTCTTGCGCTACGTGTACACAGTTTCTGACATATGAAACGTGCTATTGGTTCTGTAACAGCTGCAATGCTGCTAATAGCATCGAGCTATTAAACAGTCTTAGAATCATAGAATCATTTAGGTTGGAAAAGACCTTCAAAATCATCAGGTCCAACCATAATATATAGCAAAAAAGTAGGGAGAGGACTGTTCTTTTCCTTGGATCTTATATGTTGTATTTAATTATGCTTTAGGGGTTAGATCAGGATAGGGTTTGACACCCCATAAATGCACATGAATTTGGTCAGAGAATGAGCTTCTTGGGAATTTACCCTATGGACAACATCATCTTTGATTTTTTCAAGTAATTTGGCACTCCTCTTTGACTGTCATTCATCAATGGACTTAGCCCACAAAGTATTCCTGCTTTGTTAACAAACGTAGTCTTCAGGCTGTGTTTGAGAAATACAGAGTAAAAGGCAAATTTAAAAGCATGATAATGTAGGTCACTACTGTGGCAGGAAACTGTTTGAACTGTTTTATGGATTATATTGAAATTAATAAAGCAAAGTTGTCATTTAAAAAAAAAAGATTCTCCATTTTGATGAGAATACATACTCTGTTATTCTTGCTTTGGATGGCATAGAACTATATTGCTATTTAATAGGAAATGCAAAACTGTTGGAATATTTATGCTATGACTCAAATCCCTTGTGTTTTTGGTGAATAAAACCTCGGAAAATTTCCTGAAGAGCTTCAAGAGGGACATTAAGCTTTGTTGAAGGAAATGATGTGGTTGTAAATGCTGGAACTGTGAAATGCCCTACGAATGGAAAACAAAGCAATTTGCATTGTTTTCTTTCAAGTAAAAAAAATTGCCTTTGAAATACAATAATATGGCATTTTTACTATAGTTAGTCCTGTATTTTAACTAATATTACAGATACTTTCTGATGGGCTTAGTGCATATCACCCAATCTTCTCAGGCAGAATTAAATGACAACACATGATACTAAGGATTTACATCAAGGTGTAAAAATTTCTGTGATCAGGCTTTGGTATTTTTGCTTCTAAAGCACTTAAAGCCAATCAGCAGAGTTACTAACCTGATACTGCATCCACATGTAATTAATGGCACTGTAAGACTGAGGCCTTACTCTATTAGTCTAGTGACTTTTATACCTTCGGATTTTGAGTTTGCCATGAGTTTTCATAAGGTATTAATAAATTTGAGGTATGTAACTCCATTAATTTTGAATCTCTAAACTGATATCTAGGGAAAGTTTGAAGGGATTATTTGTTACCAGCTGGCTTTTCGGTGTAGTAGAGTGTCTTATTGGGTTACCTCCTGTTCTAGTAGTGTTACAGAGACATCAGGCTTTAGAGAGGTTTGCTTATTGAGTATGCATCTTAACAGATTATAAACTACTAATGTCATAAGAAAATACATGTTTTTATACATGTCTTTTGTCAGAGTAGTAATAATTTTAAAGCAGTCCATGAAGCGTGGATTTATTTCAGGAGTGTTTTTTTGGTTCCAGAAGAAGGAAACGCAGTATGCAGTACTGCAGCATGATTGGAATTGTCAGGTCTACTGATTAGTCCCTTTTCCTTTTGTTTGCTTCTTTTTCTTTTTCTGAAATGTTATCTCAAGCCACATGTTTTGTGCTGAGTCTCATTCCTGGTGGATCTCATAATCAACTATCAAAACAGCATTCTATATGTCTGCTGCATCCAAGAATAAATATTGTAATTGCATTGCACCCCACACACACCTGCCCCCAAAGTTGTTTCAATTCCGAAGGTAGTTGGGTCAATTTACAAGTCAGAATTCCAAGTCAGAGTGAAAATTATTTTAGAAAGAAAGAAAAATTAACAGAAGTCAATTCAGAGATGAGGTATTTTTAAAACCACTGTTGTTAGTATGAGCACATGCCATGAACATTTTTACTGTATCGTAGTCGAACATTCTTAATGAATACCAGGAAGGTGAGCATTGCCAGACCTGCTATGCTGAAATTTGCAGTAGGAATTTGCTTAGGTTTTACTTAAATTACAGAGAGAGTTTCAGTTTTAAAGTTGCTTTTCAGTTCATACTAGATATATTTATGTAGATGGAATCATTCCTGTCTTCCTGAAATAGAATTATTAAAAAATTACTGTGTTAATAATGCAAATTCATTATGGTTTTTAATTTTAGAATCTTGAACTGCAAATGTCTCTAATTAAAAGAAGAGCAAACTCCATGTAGTACGTTTATAGTTTGCAAAGAATTCAGCATCAGAATTAAGTATTGCTCTTGAGTGCAATCTATCTGGGAACAAAATGTATGAAAAAAGTACAAAAGAAACACAGTGTGTTTTTATGGAGAAGACAGAAAATCTAAGAAATCTGGAAATCTTTTAATTAAAATTTTGCAAAACGTTTCATTTAAATGTGTAAGTGCTTAACTAAATAAAACCTTAATTGGAAGCATCATACGTGATCCATAGCTGCATTACAGTTTTCATGTTCATGCATCATTTCTTCTACCATTTAGTTGGACAACAAACACTACTTATCTGACCTACTTGGTTTGGTTTCTTTGTGCTCTTTGAGAATAATTAACATAGACTCGAACAGAAAAAGATGCAAGCTTATTGGCTACTTCTTTTCTAGACCAAAAACAGTGTTCCGAACAGATGGCCCAGGACACTTTCTTGGAAGCAAAGGGATTCGTTGTATGTGTCCTTTTTTTTTTTTCTAATGTATGAGTCTGATTTATCTGATTTTTCTGCAGCAGGTGAGAAAAAAGTATTTTTAACTCCTCTAGCAACAGCTTTGTTAAATCCAAATGACTTTAGTAAAATGAATGATATAAAAAAATCCTTAACTTGCATAGATAAAGATAAAAATCTAATCAGCTTCTAATTAATTTTATCCAGTATATCCTACTATTCTCATATAGGTTTTTATGTGCAGCGTAAACATTTATGTATAAAAATATGAATGTATACATATTTTTGATGGGTGTGCTACTCACCTTGTGAATTTATCAAGCAAGAATCAGTTATCAAGCTCATTTTGAATAAATACCTGTAAAACCTTTATACCACAGTACCCCACAATTTATTCTACTACTTATTTAGACAGAAAAAGTTCTCACAAGGCTCTCATCCATATAGTTCTACAGAATTAGGTGGAATTATTCTGCTTTACAGCTAAGAATCTAGGCACGCATTAAAATCAGTCACATACTGTCCTGGTTTCAGGTAGGACAGAGTTAATTTTCCTCCTAGTAGCTGGCAGGGTGCTATGTTTTGGATTAGGATGAGAAGAGCGCTGATAACATGCTGATGTTTTAATTGTTGTAGAGCAGTGCTTACACCAAGCCAAGGACTTTTCAGCTTCTCGCTCTGTCCTGCTGGTGAGCAGGCTGGGGGTGCAGCAGGAGCTGGGAGGGGACAGACCCAGGACAGCTGACCCAAACCGGCCAAAGGGGTATTCCATACCATCTGACGTCATGCTGAACAATATATAGGGGTGGCTAGCCGGGGTGGGGGGGGGCCGGCTGCTCGGGGATAGGCTGGGCATCGGTCAGCGGGTGGTGAGCAATTGCATTGTGCATCACTTATTTCGTACACATTATTACTATTAATACTATTATTATTATTATTATTATTGTTATTGTTATTCTTTTCCCTGTCTTAATAAACTGTCTTTATCTCAACTCACAGGCTTCACTTTCCCGTTTCTCTCCCCCATCCCGGAGAGGGAGGGGGGAGGGTGAGCGAAGGTCTGTGTGGTGTTTGACTGCCAGCCGGGCTAAACCACAACACATACTTCAAAGAAAAAGACTTTTTTTTTTTTTTTTTTTCCCCTGAGAAATCCTAGTTTAGAGAATTGAAGGGAACTGGCTTTGTCTCTTAGTGTGCTTGTGCAGAGAAGGTATGTTGGATAGTAATGGCTCTTTTCATATGTTTTAATGTGAGAAACTCTTAAATAATACAGTTTATTGAATACATTCTTGGGACTCTCCAGACCTTGGCACCTTCCTTGGAATTATGGGCATATCTTGGCATACATATGGGCATATGTAAATGTCTTACAACCTATGGCAACACCATGAGAAACTTTGTGTTTTGCAATTTCTAATGGAATGAAAGTGTTTGTGCGCTTTGGAAGCTGTCAGACAAGTTTGCCCTCTGCTCACCTGAGCTGCTCTGCAATTGTTATGTTTATTGGCTGAGTTCTTTCTATGGGGTGTCAGCAGCCAAGACAGCCACTCATAACTCAGGAAAGGAAATGTATCTGTTGTATCCTCCCCCTGCCTTGCTCATCAACATATTTTCAAAGACTCATTCAGATGTTAGAATACTTTGAAAGAAAATCATCTGAGTCTTTTGGCCCCTTTGGCCCTACTTTGGTAGTTGTCCTTGGGGCACTATGCAATTCATCTGACTTTTGAAGCTGATAGGTCTATCAATTTGCATCTTCTATTTTACAGTTGTTTTGTATTTTGAAGGAGAAAATTTGTGATCATTTTTCACACACGCACAAAAAACTTCCTGGCTTCCTCTGCACCAAGAGATAAAGAGTGAATTTTGAAAATTATAATTATGAGAAATGAGGCTAGCAGGAAAGTTTCTACTACGCTATTATGCTGGGAAGTATGGAAATTGTAGGATTGAACCTGAATGCAATTAGCATGAATTTCAACCCTTGTGGTTCATCAGGTATCTGTTCTCACAAATTAATGCAATTATTGTATTCCTGCTGTATTAAGGCTTAATACAGTGCAAAAATGTAGAAATCAATTTTTTTTGGCCAGACCCAGTACAGATGTCTGATAAATGTCAAGTCCTTGTATAGGAAGCAATTGTGCATTGTCCACAGAAGTGGTCCCACACCAAGCATGTTCCTTAACTATATGGTTTAACGTGAAATAATACTAAATATAGTAAATGTTAGCTCAAGGTCTCTTTCCATATTGTGACTCTTGGAACAAATCTCATCTGGCCTAAAAATAGATCCCAGCTGGAGCATGGGGTCCAAGGAATTTGGATCCTAGGGAAGATTGAATATGGAAAAATATTGTATGGTTGGATCTGTTTCAGATGGGGGTTGGTGAGTACTAAAAGTGAAAGCTAAAAATTACTCATAATCTCCCACTGTGACATGAAGCTGCATGTAATAAGGTTCCTGGATTGTAGAGAGTTTGGCGTGTAGAGTTCCACCAAGAAGCTGATAGTCATCTCTTGTTTGCCTAAGAACAATAAAACATTTTAGGTATAAACCAAGCTTACATTGGGAATTTGAAGCACATTGCTGCAATAAAAGCTGCTTTTATGGCTGTTTTTAATGGCACTTAATAGTAAAACTGTTTGTACATACCAAATAGCACACTTGTTTGTATGGCTTCCACCCTTGCAGCTTTGGCTGTGTATGTTTCTCTGTGCATGAAAACAGGGAAGGGTTTGCTGACATACCACCTCTGAAAGGTGCTTACTGTTCATTCAGCAATGGCCTTGGGATTTTCGGAACAAAATTTATTCAGGAAAGTCCTTCAGTGAGCCTCTACTGGAAGTGAGAGTTCCCTTTGAAATCAAGCAATTTTACATTTTCACCTTTAAATGGTTGTTACAAAACTTGTCGTTAGAACCAAGGAGAATGTTGCACGCAGAAGGACATAAAAGCAAGTCATTGTTGGCTTGCATTTGTATGCAAGCATACCCGAGTGACGCATAAATTCAGTAAGATGTACTTTACTTCGAAATTGATCTTATTTATGCTGTCAGTTCCACTTCTCAATAGGTGATAAGTTGTGCTGAGTGCCTCTCCCCATCCCCTTCTGTGAAAGCATTAATCTGCAGGAGTTGGAAGACATATTTTGGCAACTCCCAGCTCTCACTATTTTCTGTGTCACATGGTAAGAGTCACTGCAGGCAGGTCACACAGATTAATGTAATCCATGTTGATCTGAAACACCACAGCACATACTACAGATTAGTTCCTCATTGCTGATTATAGCTGGCTTCTTTTTCTGATGTGCCCTTACATTTTACCTTATAAAGAATGTAAGGCACAATCAAGCATTACATTAATTACCCTCTTTAATACCTGTCATGCCTTGACCTTTTGGCACAGCCTCATTAAGAAAGTACAGTGCAGAGATTCAAAAGGATGTCTTATTCAAAGCTGGCAGGAGATCATGTGATGCTCTGCTTAGGTACTAAGACTCTTGTCAATGAATTATTCTCTGTTATGAATAGTTAATAAGTTCTATCTCAACAAAGTACAGAGTAACACAAATACAGCTAAATATTACCTCACTACTGTAACAAAACACATATCCCTTCCAAGACAAATTGAAAGTGTATGCATTTTTATTTTGCCTCTTTTGGGCCAGTCCACAAGATTAGTTCCCGCCCCCCCCCCCCCCCCCCCCCCCGAAATGAGTCTCTGTAAATACTTAAAACTAATATTTTATGTGTATTTAGTTTGTGCATTACAATTGTTGAATAAAAAATAGTCTTGCATTTCTCTGTCCAAATCTTCTGCTGATGAAAATACAGTTCTGGGACTTCAGCTACAGTTTTTGCATATCCAACTCTTAGTGTCAGAAAACAAGACAAACAACCACCCACACTGATTACCAAGCAGAAGCAGATCAAGCTTCTCATAAAACAAAAAAGCTGCAAGGGTTAGCACCTTTGGCATAACCTGTACTACTACAACATTTTTTCTTTTAACTTTTTACTTTTTTCAAATGCCTAATCACATTTATTTCACAGGATTTGAATTTGCTGCACAGATTTGGGTGATAAGTTACATTGCATAGTTACCTGCTTCTGAAATTGTCAGTGTATAGTATAATATATGCATTGTGTAATTAATACAATGCACACGCAATACACTGTATGATGTATGTGTTTTTGTAATGAAAATACAGCTAATCAGACTAAGGTTTTTCTAGTCTATTGCACTGTCTCTGACAGCAGTCAGTGTTTATGGAGGAAAGAAAAAAATCTGTTAAGTGATAATTTCCCTGGAATACTCTTAGGGCTTTCAGCAATTGGTACTTTAGGGAATTGCTGAGGCAGATGCCACATGCAGTGGAAATAACCATTCAGTGAACCTGAAAGTATCTGCTCTTCTTTTGAATTCATGTATGCTATTTGTCTAAAACAGCTTGTGATATTGAGCTGTAGGACATAAGTTACACTGTTGCAGTTATTTTGGAGGTCAAGGTAGGACAGAGTTATTTTGGAGGTCAAGGTAACAATAAGTAGTTAAAGCAGAGATACTAGTTTCTTTATAGAGTTACCCAATAGTGAAATACTATCATATCATATACTTCCATCATGTACTTCATATCATAAATTCTATTCAGAATAACGAAGAATGTTAAACTTGCATGTCTTCAATTCTTACAAATTACAGAAAAAAAAGGAAAGTTGAAAAGATTTCTCATCCTTGCCAAATTTCAAGTTCTAATTTTGAAATACAAATAAGCAAGCTTTACTGTAGATTACCGCACCAATTACTAATAAGTGTATTTACACGTGACATCCATGCTAGCTCTTATAGAATGCCCTCTCATTTTGTTTTTGAAATCTATGGCCTAGGCATTTTAGGAGGAGAAGGAAAAAAGGAAGAAGGTGCAATATCAGAAAAGAAAATTAAAAAAAAAAAACAACTAATGAAAGACATACTTGTTTTTTCAGAGGAACAAAATGCATAGAAAAGAAAGCTTATGAAAATAGCTGTCTCAGGAAATAGCTGCTTTATCACAAAAGTAGTGTTTTGAAAATCTTCCTTTCTTGCTGTTCTATAGATAGTTCCTGCTTAATTCATATGAATGTATCTGCTGAGTTTATGCTGACTGAGAGAAAATGAGATTTTTTTCTTTGGTCTAAAAGATCTTAAGAGCTAATTTCAACTCCAATCTACTGAAGTTACAGATCCCTTTGAAGCAAATCAGTCAAATATCAAAAGAACTGAATACTGACATGTGATTCACTTAAAACTTCTCTACAAGATTCTTCGCTTTCCACCATCTCGCTAGCTAGGATGTAAGATCCACATAGTTCCCATGATATGGCATTGTCTGAATAACTTTCTGCAATGAGAGTGAAATTCCGTTCTCCCAGGTTTCATTCCCTAGGAGATTAATTATGGTTCTGTCTAGAGATAATCTATTAGACTGCAGACCATGGGGTTGAATCGCACAGAACCCTGTACCTATTCAGTTTTGCTTTGGTAAAACTATATCAGATGAGAGAGGCTATCTTGTGACTATGGTAATGGTTGCAAGACTGAAATACTGCCCTATGATTGAGAACAATGTAGCTCCAAATCATGATAGCATGGTCTAGATTAATTTCTTTGATCATACTACTGTGAAGCGGCTGGGAGACAGAGAGTATGTACATTCATAAAGTGAAGGAAGAGCTGTTGTATTAAGCCAGTAAGTAAAGGCAGCAGTAGGGCTTCCTGAATTGTAATGCATTTCTCAAGACTGAAATAAAGTCAACATTGAATCTTGTATTTTCAAGTGCAGGCTGTAACTCAAAATTTGCGTGAGGAAGCTAGCCTTCTGGTTCAGTTCATTCTGCTTTGAAGGGTCAGCAAGGTGCTAGCTGGTAATTCAGAGTACACGAAGATGCCATGCAACTTCAACAGTTGCCCCACACCTGGTTGGATTTTGTTTTCAGGGAGCTTAAGTATTCAAATCTTGCATTACTTTCAGTACTCAGCACCTTCTAAGAATTTTACTATTACTGTCAGTGGGATTTGCATCCAGTCATTCTCTTTGATTCAATGCAGTGATGTTCAGATCATTGACAGTCTGACATCTGCAATGTTTTAGTAAGACAAAGGAGTAAACAGTACATATCTAATATAAATTTTAAATAATGTCGTCCATTGAAATAGATAATCTTTAGAGTTGTATTACAGAGAAAGAATAAACCCACAGTGGTATGCCTAGACTAGTTTTCATGGACCTTTCAAGGAAGGATATGTTTCAGAAGATGTAATTGATATATACTGTATAGCATACGCTGGCTCTGATGCTAACTCCAGTTGGCAGGTGCTGGCTTGCCACCCAGTAGTTAGCTGAAAATTTGCAAATTGCTTTTCCATTACTGATCTTAATGTGTGAGAGTTCATGATTTAATTTGGGCTGGAGGATGAGGGCGTTAGCATTTTCTCAGTAACTGAGAAATATATGATATCACAGTGTCAAGATTTATATTCATTTTGCGTACACTGCTTTGTTTCTTTCTTTAGCGGTTGGTTGCATTTATGAAAAGTGGGCATGTTTGGTCTGGATAACTTTCTTTGAGATTCATTCCCTTGAAAAATCCACAAGATAGTTAAGTTGGATCTTCACATACATGTGAGCACAGAGCACATTAGTGTTTCTGCTACATAATAGGAAAGATGCTACTGTTTAACAGACATTCTAAATTAATTTATGCTGTTCTTGTGTACCTTGCAGGAGTGTTTTCAGTGCTTTGGAAAGTACATAATCATCTCCAAATTGACACAGTCTATCATAATACAAGTGCTGAGATCAGATTTTGTGTAATCCAAAAATTTACTGAAATTCTGCTTTGGATATTTTGAGGTTAGAAGACAAGTAGCCTCTGAACAAGAGTTTTTTGAAGCTACTTTGATTTGCCTTCAGTAACTATCTCATAAAGTTAGACAATTCCCTCTCCTCAAGCAAATGTAACTTAATTTCTTTATAATAATTTTGATTCTTATTCAGAGTTTTATCTCTTCATTACAAATCTAACTGTAATTTAGCTTTTAAATCATTACTGATTAAGAAGAGATTTATTTCACTGAGTTCAACATTATTTTAAAATGGATACATAGACATATTCTAACACATCTCCTTCTTAATATTTTTCACTGTATGAGTAGAGCTATTCAGAAGTCAATTTTGACATTACCAGAAGCTTTCAGGGATTTCAGAAATTTTCCCTTGATGTATTTCATGAGTTTTTGTAGTTGATCCTTGAAAAGGGCTTGAGAATAGGTTGATTCTTCAAGCAGTAATCAACCAGTAATCAGGGTGGTCATGTGGGATATGATTTTGAATCTGTTCTTTTTTTTTACTGGGGAGGAATTTTAACTTCAGTTTAAAACTACTCAAATTAATGCTTTCCAGTTTAGGATTTAAACATCTTTTGGGCACTCATCAAAAGTTAGCTTCTAGAGTTCAGAGATCACTCTTGATGCAGGATCATAACTGTATACATTTCAGCAAAAGTTTTAGTTCTTTCTGGTGACTCATGATTGTCTGGCAACAACTTTTTTTTTTTTTTGAAAGTATTCTGATAGGTTATACTTACAGGTAAAATAGCAACTTATTTATATGTTAGACTGCTTTCTGTGTTTCATGAAAAAGGAAACTCCCTAGCTGTGGCTTTTGCTTTAGGAAAATCAATGTATTACTTTGCAAATTTTTGTGAGGTGGCCAAAGAAGAGCCTTAGTGCATCACATTCATGTTTTAGATGAGCCTCAGTGTGTGTGTGAAAGTGACAAGCAAAATCATCAAAGACTATGCATTTAGAAAAGACAAACAATAGCAAAATATATGTGGCCAGAGGAAGGTTTGTTTTGCTTATGTAGTCCTTGGGAAAAATAGTCTAATCAGAAAAATCAATCCAAACTGTATATTCTGAAAAAATTAATAAAATGAAAAATACGGGAATTCTGTATTTCCATACCTTGAAAACTGGGTATGCAATATAAAATTTAGCACTTGAATATGCTCCCGTAGAGGGTATCAGAATTGAGTTAAAATGATATCTGAACTGTCTGGATATGTAGCTGAACTCCCTGCTAGACTTTTGTAGGCAAGCTTTTTGATTACTTGAATATACCCAGTAGCTTGCTTTTTGGATAAAACGTCAAATTTTAGCATTAAGAAATCTATTTGAATGATAGAAGATGAAACTGTCAAATAAGTAGTGTTATTATCCATGAGGAGTATGAATCAATAGGCATACATTTTTGTGCTTTGTCTCCTTTATTAGTGTGCTTCAGAGTTAAAGTTTAGCACAATGCCTTTGTTATGTGTACTACAAAAATTTGTAATCCATGTAAAATTTTATAAAATTAAAAATCACTTTCTTTTGCTGAAAGATATATCTACAGAATATTTATTTTATAAGGTAAAATTAAAGGTAATTAAAATTAATGCTTCACTTAGTATGCTATCATATTCATTTAGTATCTTCTCTTGTGTTTTAGGGTCAGTTCTGTCTTTGAAATAATGGAACACATTCTCTCCTTAGAGTATATTTTTCTGTCTGTTAATCAGAAAGATTGATATTATAAAATAACGAGTTAAGTTATTGGCACTAATATTGACCAATACATTTGCTACCCACATCTCTGGAAAGTAGGGGTACAGAGCCAGGTAGACACTTATACTGTGTTGCATGCTGCAGACAATTATTACAAATAGTGCAGGACAGTGTAATTATTAGTACAGGACTGAATTACTACAAATAGAACCGTCCCCACAACTTTCAGATATTTTTTGTTGCAATGCACTTTTTTGGCTGAAAAATAGGGAAGGCTTTATTTAATGAATTTGCTGGTGATTGTGTCATGACAGCTTGTTTGCACACAATAACATTTTTCTTTTACACTGTTGTGTAAATCATACAATAATCATATTCCTTGTATACTAGGTGGATTATCTCTGGATGTGAAGTGTTGCTAAACGCAGTGATAATATAATTGTATTTGTAAGGAGGTTGCAAAAATTAATTGAAAGAAATGAATGCATTGAAAGCAGCAACACTAGGGTGGTGAAAACAGGCAGTAAATCTGCCTCAAGGCCTGTTACAGCAAATATAATTTTAAACGTAAACAGTACTGATTGCTTGCGGTGGAAGAAGGTGTGCTGAAACAAATAAAGAGCTTGTCATATGGTCAACAATCAGGCCTGTTGAACGTTGTCCCACAATGATTGCTATGTGGGCTTGGCTTAGCTTATGAGGCCTCTCCAGGAGGACATTTTGAAATGGCTTTAGCTCTGTTTGATGAGCTGCTTGTCCTGCTGCACCATAAATAACAAATAAATAGCAAGGCAGAAAGTCAGTGTGCAGTTGCCCAATCTGCTGTGAACTGCATAGGCATGCATTGCAAAAAAAAGATTGCAATGGTCTTGCCTGGCACAGGATGCCCTGAGTTTTCCTCTTGAGGTAAGAGGTATGGCTAAAGAGAAACTGGGCGAGAGCAGAGAAGGGGAAGGTACAGCAAGGTACTGCTGTGATGGGAGCAGAAAGAATGATGTATTTGAAGACATATGAAAGTTGGGAACCTTTAGATTAAAAAACTGTGGCAAGGATGAATGAGTAAATAGTAAAGATGACACTAACCAGTATGCAAAACTTCTCAGTTACATTCATGCTCTTGTTTCAGAGAATGGATTATAGAGTCTCCCTGAGGCAGAAAGTGACTGCTACACATCCCATTAATGGCATATTAATGCCATGTAATGTACTAAAAGCTAAAAATGGCTTCTGAAGGGAGTAATGCTAAATTTAATTTCTTTACAATCTAGACTCAAATTTAGTGCTAAAATGTAAGCAAGTTGCATGCCAAACTGAAATATTGTGATTAATATGTATTACCAATTCTAAGCATTTTTAAGTCAAATACGTGAATCACGAAATTGATCAAAAAAGGGACAATTTAAGATCATTGAGATGATGATGCATTTTCATTTGTGAGATCTCTCCATTATCTGTCTTAAGATCTACAGATTTGCTTTACAATCAGACTGCTAGATATTTTCTTTTCTTAAGGAAAGCTGGAGTTATGATGATTTTAGGTATTTGTGACTAAAAGAAGTATTGCTAAGTAATAGAAAGCTCACAATAAAATAACAGAAGTTGGTTTTCCTATTTCTCAAACATTGCATGCATGAAGCACTGCATATGCTCCATTTCTGAATTGGAAGGAAGCTAACCCCAAGGAATTCATCAGCTGTCACATTTCACTCTTCATTCAGTGTCATCCTGTATGTGAAGGGGTCACATCATCTGTAGTCTTAGTGAGAATTGGGCTGTTTCTGTTGCTGGAGCCATGCCAGTTTCCAACAGCTGAGAATCCAGAAGTGTGGTTTTCAGATTCCCAACTGACAGAGAAGATGAAAGGCTGAAGCTTCTTTCAAATAGGCTATTGGTTCAGAGACAGCAGTAGAACATTTACTACAGTCTATTAAAAAAAAAAAAGTCTCCGTATTGTGTAATCAAGGGAAATGAAGATTTAAATCCCTTCTCGTGTATCATGGAATAAAGACTGTGTTTTGGTATGGTGTCATCCAGCCCTGTTTGACTCTGCAGGCTAGCAATACAGTTCTGTTACTCTAATAACTCACGCCTCTTTGAGGAAGCTGGCTTCCTACCCTATCCTCCTCTGATTACACACTTGGACTTTTTCTTAATTTCAATACAGTTCTCTTTCTTCTTGGGGCTCTTTTTTTTATTATTTTTTGGGAGGATCATTGTTCTAGCTAGACCTGGAGATCCAAGCTTTGACATTGACATCTCTGCTCTGTGTGGTTTGCCACCCCTGTTCCAAATCCTAACCACATGGGGGAAGTAATCCTTTAGCAGCTTCCATTGCTCATCCCTCAGTGGTCTCATTTCTCTTCCAGTGCATTACTTTTTAAATTAATGAAAATCCTACCGCTTCGTGCTCTGTGAGGGGCAGCAGACAGCTTCCACCACCATTGTGTCTCTTGACCTTTTGTATACCTGTCGTAAGAAAGAATATCTGTTAAGAAGGGATGGTTTGACTACCCTCTGAAAGGAACAGACCCTCTGTTTCATGCCCTTATACTCTTTGGCTTCTCTAAAAAATCTAGTGTAGCTCAAATTAACTGTATGTAGCCTATTTTTTGCATCTAGAAGAAAATGAAAAAAACAAGGGGGGAAATTGCCTCTGTGGCTTAATTCTGTTAACAGTTGTCAGTAACTTAATTAGATGTTGAATAAAAAGCCTGCTGGAATCATTTGTGTGCTCCCACCTTAAGTGAGCCAAGTTCTCTTTTATCTGAGTGAATTCAAAGTACTTAGCTCCTTTGTAGTGCTCTGCTTGGGGGAGCTCTGTTGCCAGTTGAAAGTCATTTGAGCATTTCCCTTGGGGTTAAAGGATTCTGAGTCTGAGTGTAAAAGTCATCTCTCTCAGAACCCTTCTAACCACTATGCACTGATGGTCATTATGGTATACACTTTTATTATTACGGTATACACTTTAATTACGGTATACACTTCTGGGCAGTACGGTATTGCTTTTGTGCAGCAATCCTTACCTCAGAAGTTATTACATCACCCCATTTGGGAGAGAGACAGCTGTCAATCAGCAGCATCCCCTGACCCTTTCTTGTCGGCACTCATGGTGAACTTACACCAGAAAATCTGGCTGAGACAGCTGTCAGTCTTCTCCCCTCAGTTCACAATGACTGTTAATGGTGAAGTTACAAACTACAGCTAAATGGAATGGCATGCAATTTAATTGCATAGAGTCACAGAATATCTGAGTTGGAAGGGACCCACAAGGATCATCGAGTCCAACTCCTGGTCCCCAAAGGACCACCCAAAAATACAATAAAATCAGATCATGTGTCTGAGAGTGTTGTCCAAATGCTTCTTGAACTCTGGCAGGCTAGGTGCTGTGTCCACTGCCTTGGGGAGCCTGTTCCAGTGCCCAACCACCCTCTTGGTCCAAAACCTTTTCCTGATATCCAGTCTGAACCTCCCATTTTTGCGGGGATTTTGTGTGTTAAGAGCTGCAAAATTTTGTGAAAGGTACTTTTCCCTTTCTTCTTTGTTCATCTTGAAAGAGGCTTGCATGTTAATGAAGTGCCCGATATGGAACTCCTGCTCCCTGGAAAATCTCAGCAAATATTAAAAGAAAAGGAGTTTAAAGAAAAGGAGTCTGGAGTTTCTCTGTAAAGCAGAGCTTCATGGAATGGCTGCAGATTTATTGAGTGTTAAACGTCAGTATCAATGTAATAAAGACGGTACACAGTAAGTAATAAGCACTTTGCTGAAGAAGAACCATTTTCAATAAGTTGTCAACCTGTCTGGAGTCATGAATTATTATTAAAAAAAAAAAAGTTTGGGAAGAGAATGGAAACATACTCTGAGCCTCTGAGCTGCTCAGCTTTCAGAGGTGTTTCTGCAAGTTTATTCCTATAACTATGGAGCGTTGATCTGTTTTGATGATCTACTGGGTTGGGAAGGGATATATCACAAATCTGTCATGTTTCACAAGTGTTTGTTTTCTTGATGACAGAGGCATGGGTAAAGCACGGCTGGAGTAGAACAAGCTGTATGTATCATGTGGTCTTTGTACAGCAAAACTACCTTGTCTCGGTGTGCTCCTCTGTACTCCTGGGGATGGGGAAGTGATTTTTTGTTGTTGTTGTTTTGTTTTTTAATCAAACAACAAGAAAAAAAAATCCATATCTATATATAATAATTAAGAAGGAGTTTAAAGAATAGGGGTTGCACGGTTGTGCTGACTGGAATCCCAGGTCATCCTAATAAACTCCACTGTGTGATGTCTCGTGAGGCTGACCTAGTGTAGATTTTCAGGGGTCTAGGACCTAGCTGAGTGTTTGCTGGTTGAGGTAGGGGAATGTGGGACAGGATGGAGCTGGCACATGCCATTGGATTCCTGGAAAGGCGTGCTGCGATGGGGCTGTCCGTTACTGTCTGTGGCTGTCAAGAAGCAGAGCCAGAGTTTCTGTTACGGGCAAGCAAGAAGTCTGATTGAGGTTATTCTTCAGCATGTGAAATCAAGAAACACTGTATAATTCATAACCTCCTCTACACAAAACTCGTTTTCCATTTTGTAAACACTCTGAGCTGATGATACTCTTTTGAATTGTTTGTTATTCCATTTGATCTTCTTAAAACTGCAGATTATAATGCTTTAAACAAGCGCAGCACCTACAGAACTGTATGAATACACACGTCGGCCCAGCTAGCAGTTTGATTTCCAAGTATGGAGGGAACTGTTGGAGTTTTCTTAGATGTTCAGTTTTGATTTGACAGCCTTGCAGGGTCCAACAGATTGTGGAGAGAGCTGCTAGGTAGGTGCAGCTGCATTGTGCTTGAGGCTCTTTCATTCCTGAACGAATCTGTGGTGTATCTCATTTACTATTTCAGCATTTCTTCTCTGTTTCTGGTGAAGGCTAGTTTTTCAACATAAATACCAGGAGAAAGAAAAGCTAAATTAGAAAAATCCTTCTTCCAGACCATATTAAAAACATTATTTATTTAAAGGGTTTCAGCTCTTTTTTAAATATACAGCTTTATCAATGCTAATTATTACCAAGTGCTAATTATTAGTCAGCTAAGCAGCAACTGCAGGCTTCATTTTTGGAAGGTTTTGTCTACAGTTTGAGGCTGAAGACATCTATGTGCTTTGATCACTTAAAATATGTGAATTACATGCCAAATTTACCTGTAGTTTTAGAAAATAGATCCTAAATAGAACAATTCTTTTCTTTACCTGAACACATGATGGATGATATTTTACCACTAAAGGACAAGCTAAGAATTAGAGAAATAGTTTATTTTTCATTTTTAATAGAAGGTTCTGTAATATTTAATGTTATGGAGTGATGAGGTTAGTAGCTGTAAAGATGCAAGCACTCATGTTTTGCTAAAGATGAAATTGGACAGGAAACTGAGGCAACCTTCCATTATAGCTTGAACTGGAAAATCTATGTCTTAGTTTTTCTTTCCTGGAGGGAATGCTGGATGAGATTGTGCGTTTCTTGCTCCCAGTGGATGTCATTAGGAGCACAAGTACAGCTGAGCTGTATAGAGATAGCTAGCATGTATGTTTGATGAAGAGAAACTAAGAACGTCTGTTCTTAGATACTTGTGACTGTAAAGAGGGTGTTGGAATCTCTGAGCTCCTCTGAGCACTTGTTGCCAAAATGCATTTCCTAAACAAGTCACTGAACAGTGAGGATTTAATAATACTGCAGTTAATAAGCAAATTCAGCCTAGTGTGTTGAAGTGGAAATGTTCTAGCACAGCACTGCACTTGTTTTTGTTGTTATGGATAGATTATGGGTTGAAAGGATCAAAACAGAATCCAGTCCAGCAAGTTTGACATACACAGAGTCACACAAACATCAATTAGTGTTCTCCTCTGAAAACAGGATTGCTTGTTAAATGCTTGTGTCTCGACCTGATATTGCTGTGATCCCTGCTGTTGCTGTTATACCAGCTCCCTGCAGAAGGGTTACCTAGCTATCGAAACCATCTCAAAATCACTCTGGGTGTTTGGTTGACCTCTAAGATGCTTTGGAAGAGGTAATAGTTTCCGATCTGCATCAGTTTCTTCTTCTACCTCCCTAGCAAATTGATGTTTATTTGTGGCACAGCTTCACAAGCAGGAATGTATTGTGGAAGGTGAGTAAATTCATTCTGCTGTCATTTTTTCTCAGTTTGTCAGTCTTCTGGTTGGCCTGTAGCTTCTTGGAAGCTATTTGTTTGCTAGCAAGAGTGTTGGTTATGCAAGTAAGCAGATAATAAAGCATGAATCATTTCCCATGTTCTTAATCAGTAAAGGTAATAAATTTAAAAAAAAGTACGGCAACCAAGAACAGTCGATAACTGGTCCTCTAACAAGCATCCCAGTGCTCTTAGTGGAGCTTCTTATTTGCTACTGTATCTGGTCCAGCATGTCTTGTGGGATTTGGTAAGCTGTTTTAGCAAGCTGCATGGGATTTTCATATTGGTGCCCCAAAAGTTCTGTTTGTGTGTGAAGGCAAGGTGTTCTGGCAAGTTGGACAGAACTGGTATCCTAATCACCTTACACCTCACCTTATGCCTGTGGTACAGTGGAAATAAAGGCGCTGTTGTGTATGTAAGGAGGGACTGCAGATGGCAGGAATCAGCACAAGAGCTTGAAGAAAACAGGGCTATTTTTTCTGGTGGTTCCTTTAGGGGATAGAGCAGTCACAGGAGACAGAGCCTGAAGGGAAAGCGGAAGCCAATGTGTCTCCTTTCTGTGATTTACACACTGAGCCTGGGCTTTTCTAAAGTGATTTCTTTAAGCTGGAGGGAGTAGTGTGAGAGTCCCTTTGTACTGGGTAGAGAGGATTTATCATCTTCCTGTGTTGTTTTTGTGCCACTGGAAATCTCTGACTCTTTCCAGATCTGGTATAGGTACTATGTTGTTGAGTGCTGTACAAAGCAAGTGCAGGTATCAAAGTAAGATCCTGATCCCTTAGAGGGGGAACAGACAGTATTCCAAAGGAGACGGGACACCTGGCAAGAGAATCAAAGGAAAGAACCATGAGAAGGGCTGCATAACAGTGGTATGTGCAGCAGAGACCAGTAACTGTAAAGAGGTAAGCTTCAGGTGGAGGACTGAAGTTCAGGTTGGTGAACAAGGAAATTCGTAAACAAATATTGCATCTGTGAAGTAGAACTGGAAACTGCAGAGTAGGTGGAATAATGATGGAATGATGGATCTGTAGTTGCTGTGGGCATTCTCATAACATATTCAGAGGTGGAAATTAAAAATAGAACAGGCAAAACTTCTCACTGAAATGCCTGAAGGACAATAAAAGCAGCTTTCCTTCTCTTTGGGGGAAAATGTAATTGTTTCAACTTCTATAGGAAAGTACCAAAATACCTCACCTGTTTAATGGAGCTTTGCTTTCTTAATTACCATATCATATCTTTAAAACTATGAAACTTTTCCACAGTAGGTGTCAATGTAATGAGTAATGTAAATTAACAATAATACTGTTTGGGAAAACTAGTCATAAACTGTCTTTTAGAGAGCTAATGAACATAGAATGGAATGGAGTGGAAGGGAAGAGACTGGACTGGACTGGAATGCAATGAAAGAGTTCAGTTGGATAGAGCCCTTCAAAGATGACCAAGTCCAACTGCCTGACCACCTCAGGGCTAACCAAAAGTTCAAGCCCATTAATGAGGGCATTATCCAAGTGCCTCCTGAACACTGGCAGGCCTGGAGTATCAACTGCTTCTCTAGGAAGCCTGTTAATGTTTTAACTGCATGTGGAGAACAGCATAGGGCTATCCGAGATATTTCGATTGCACAAAGACATTTAAAAAGAAACAAAACATAACTGCAGTTGCAGAGTAGGTGCTCATTAGTAAGCTGATGTGTCAGCATCATCACCAAGTTGCTCAGTATGGGAGACATAGTTTCACAAGTTGCTTTACGAGCTCTTAAAAAGGGGCATAAATAGCATCATTGAATTCATGGAAAATGCTTTTCATACTATTTTTTTCATAGATCACTTTTAATTTTTGCAAGGTACAGAATAGATAATTGGACTCAATAACTACTAAAATCAAGTAATCTTTTCCTTTGTTTTCTGGGGAATACTGTATACATCTGATATTGTGACCTCGAAGATAGATCTCTGGCTTGTGCATGTTTTGCATCTCTGTAGCCACTGACATAAAAACCATCATCAGTAGTGTGTCACCAGAGAGCATTCTTGACGTAAAAGCTATTTCTTCTGAATTACCAGTCAGTTTTACTGCCTAGACTGCCCTTATTAAGTCATGAGTTTCATAGTTCTGCTGGCTGTTAGGAATGCAAATGTGCTTTCCAAATTTGGAGGCAGAATTATAAAACCTAATCTAAATTCTCAGTAATTTCTCACTGGCTTTTCTTGAAGTCTTCCATTTATTAAGAGTACAATCTGATATTTAATTTCACAGAAAGAGTAATGATTTTTCTAGAAGCTTTTGAATTTTCATCCAAATAATCAATCCTATATGTGTGTCAGTTAAATGCTTGCTTAATATGTTTGCTTCAGTGAATTTTGACTGATTAGAAAAATGTTTTATTTGTAGAAATTTTAGGAATGCTCCAGTTATACCTTACTTTATCTGCTCCAAATTACATTTTTTAAATTTAGAAAGGAGCAACTTTTTTAAATATTAGACTGGTGTAATAGATTATGATACACCTAATCACTCAAGCATAAATTAATATGCAGTTAAATTGGCATATAATAGGCCACCAATAAATGTCACTTTAAAAAATGAGTGGCTTTGGTTTTGTTTCAAATAATAAAACCCATTATTTTCTTGTGGCTCTCATCTGATCTTTCTTCCCCAGTGTCTCTGGTTACAGTAGTTTCCTTGCTTAGACTAAGGTCTCTGATACCTTTCTACCTGATGTCCCCTATTTCCCACATTAAGAAGTAGCTGCGTTTCAGTGTTGATGGAAATGCACATCACCAAGAAACTAACGTTCAGCAAGGTTGTTGGTCATGACAGTGCGTAGCAAGTAGTAATGGCAACTTGATAGTCACTTTTTTCTACATATTACAGATTCAGACATGTAGAATTACAAGTTGCATTTTTGCAAAATCACTTTCTGTAAAGTAAGTAGTCTTCAAAAAATAAATTTATTCTAGGGCTGCAATAGAAAAACATAAGTCAATACAAATCATTAGCATTAAATACTGAGTGCAGAATAAGCTGCAAAAAGGGAAAGTTCAGGTATCAAAGAATATTTGTCTGAATGGAAACTGAGGGGTTAGAACTGGATGGGCTTTAAGGTCCCTTCTGACCCAAACCTTTCTTTGAGTCCATGATTCAGTGGTTCTATGATTCTGTGACCCACCAAGCCCTGACAAAAAAATTCATTTTTGCTGTTAAAATAAAGGTTGGGGATCAGGTTGGCATATGTGATTACAGACAAATTACAGACAGTTTTTTTTTTTTTTTTAATCTGCTGCAGAGTCATTAGTTTTATTGATCTGTGGAAATTAATCCACAGATATGACTTTGCGTAATTATGTATTGATCTTTAATAGTAATGCAGACTGGCCCCCTGACCTTGGAAGCAATTCTGATTTTGCTTGAATGTATCATGGAGAATCAAGAGCAGTTATGATGAAATAGCAGCTGTCTTTGTGGGGCCTTCACACCTCTGGAGCTAGTTTTCCAGGAAGTAGCATGGGAGAAACATTTCTGTGTATTGTAGCAACCAGTATGGAAGCTACTCTGAGGAAGAACTGGTGAAAAATGAGATGGGGGCAGAGCCGAGGAATCCAGGTGTTTTTTCAAGCTCAACTAGCTATGTTTATGTGCTTGTATAGAGGCTGTTTTGATTTAATATGTAGAGTACAGATTGGTTACTATCCGACATCAAAGAAATACTAATATTTTAGATCCAGAGCTAATTCCCTTCAGGGAAAGGCATTCTTTTAAATAATTGGAAAGATGAAAGGGGTGGGGGGGAGGACCTAACCTGTATGATTATTTTTAAACAACACACGTGGAGTCTAAGATAAATTATTACCAAAAGCTACACAGCCATCTATTTCGTACGGTTGGAAACATCCACCTGAATGTTTGGGATATTGGATGATATGATGCTGGTTTTCTGCCCTGCAATTGTGGTACTATTGATACTTTCCCCCCTCCATGGACTAGCTGGAAGTAGCTCAGGTGGAAGGTGGGAAGAAAAGAACTGTAACAAATGGATGCTTACAGGTTTTGAAATATGGTCATTACCAGCTATTTGAGATGCAGTGGCTGTAATATAATAATGAACTATTAAATTTTGCAGATTGAAATCCCTGCAAGAGGAGTGAAATTGAATATAATTATATGACAAATAAGGTAAAATCTAATTTCCTCATTCTCCTGCTTGTTTCTAATGGCAAATATTAAATAATAAATTTGAATTCTATGTTTATAAATGGAAATTCTGTGAAGAAGCTAGCATAAATCCAAACTACTTAGTTTTATTTGTCAAGTAAGACTAGAGGACAAACAGCTGATCATGGTAAAGGTTTTTTTCATGTTTGGAAATCTAGTTGAGCATCAGGAAGATGGGATCATAGTAGGAAATGAACCAAAGTTTTGGGAAACTTTGTTTCATACTAGTTGTTTCAATGTAGTTTTGAGTCAAATTTTCTTCTGTCGGTATGTCTTATTACCATTGAGGAAGGTATATTTTATCTCATTGTCAGCATTGTACTCTGAAAATACTTTATGTAAAGCTGTTCATTTAACTGGTATTCTTGAAATAACCAGTCCTTTTTGTTAACTATAAAAAGAATGTAGGAATTACTATTCCAACATCCTTTTACATTTTATCTTCTTTATTAAGGGCTGTTTTCTTCTAAGATGTGGTTTATAAATTAGTACTTATTTAAAAATTAGCAAGGGCTGAAAGAAACAAGGACACTTATTGATCTGCAGTAAGTGGTT
This sequence comes from Cygnus atratus, assembly GCF_013377495.2. Taxonomy (NCBI): domain Eukaryota; kingdom Metazoa; phylum Chordata; class Aves; order Anseriformes; family Anatidae; genus Cygnus; species Cygnus atratus. The sequence continues at coordinate 1,086,767 of NC_066366.1, forward strand.
CTGAGTAGTCATTTCTGAAAACCCAAGAAGAAATGACACTGGTAGGTAGAGTGTACTTTTACTCCAAGAAAAAAGAGATTTATACAGACTTTGGCTAGTGTATGCCAGGGAATGTAATGAAAGCTCTTTTTCTTATTGTTCTTACCTGTCCTCTGTTTCTTACGTTCCCTATGCTGGCAAAAATATAAGAGATATACTAAGCGATATCCAGATACTTAAGGTTGAACTGGGATTAATGTTATTAATAGGAAATGCAAGAAGTTATCGTCACGTTTTATTCAACATGGCTTTTCTTAAGGGTAGGAAGCTGTGAATATTAATGTGAATATTAATGTGAGTGCTAACAGATGAAATTAGGTTTCTCTGAATCTGTTGAGTACGTTTAAATTAGATGATTTTTCCCTTCTCTTCCTCCCTCCCTCCTTCACTGCCTCCCTTCCTTTTTATATTTAAAAACATAATTTTTAAAACCAGATTCCCACGTAACCTAAGAGAAAACAGTGTAGAAAGTTAAATCAGGACAGATATTTTCAGAGGTTGTATAAACGTGCTTTTAATTTTTTGTTTGTTTGTGGGCCAAGGTTTTATTTGTTTGACTATGGAATGTCCCTCTTTGAGGTGGAGAGCAGAAATCCCCTGGAATTTCTTTCATTGTCCTGAATAGTTTATCTTATAAAAGAAGCAATAAGACTAAGTGTATGTTTCTGTATTACGCAAGTGTCATGAAAAATAAAATATCAGCATCTTGTCAGTAAACGTTCAGGAAAGCTTTATTGACCTAGCATTGTAAGAACACATGATAACACTTTTATTAGCCTTTTTGAGATGATGATTTTTCCTTTTGTCCCTAAAGGAAAATAATTAAAAAAAAATCAGATATGAGCAAAATGCCAAAGTGCAGCATATATAGAAAATAAATGTACTGGACAGTACGTTGAGAGTAAGTGCCAATGTTTGTATTTAAAATAGGCTTTATTAAAGACAGTGGAAAGAAAATCTTAAAAAGTTCTCTCCATATGAGTCTGATGTCTGCTGGTCAGTCTTTCAAAGAAATGAGAGATGTGAAACTCAGTGAACTATTTGAAATATTGGCATTTAAATTCAAATGCTACCCTATGGTATTTTAAAATCAACAAACAAACAGGTATGTTTGACCTGAGCAGAAGTATGGGACTTGTGGAGTCTTAAGGTATTTTCATATATTGTCTGCTTATCAGGCCAGGAAGCAAGCAAATCATGGAGGCCCTGTTGTGTGCAAGCCTGCAATCCAGCAAGCAGCTGGTAATATTTGGCCTTCCAGCTTTGGTAATGTCACTTTCAGGGGAACAGATTTGCAGATAGTTATTAGACCATATTAGATGCACAGATGGTTTGCATACCTCTGAGCAAGGAAACAACAAAAAGGGGGAATGGGAAATGAGAGGGGTAAAGCGGGCTGTGTAATTAAGCAAAGACAACATTTTGTTACTGCTAAAAGGTATAAGTTAAAGCAAGAATTTGCCTGACCAAAATGATTTGAGTGCAACATATTCTAAATGGAAAATTAGCCTTTTTGCTTCTTAACATGCTGTATGATTAGGTCAATTGGGAATGGATATCCTCCTGGTGACACTTGAATATTTTCTGTTCATAGAACCAAATTTTTATCAAGCTATAAGACAATGAATATCTGAGTCTACATGTCTCCTTGCAGGGAAAATAGTTCTACTGAAATACTAAATATTCCTTGTGTTCCATGCTCTAAAGAGGCTTGAAAATCTAGTTAATCTCCTTACACACAAAACAAATCTACTGCTACTGGTTAAGGAAATAGAACTGTAGTAAACATCTGCTCCATGTAATACAAAGTATGTTAGAGACAGGTGGCTTGGAAATAGCGAACATCTTCAATGTTAACTTCTTGTGGCAGAGAGAACAAGTAATTGAACATGTTGGTGATGCAAACTGTCTGCTGATGTAGGAGAATTTCTGAAAAATGGCTGCACTTAATGTCTTCACTAATGAGAGGAGAAAGGATTTTTGTGTTTTTAGAGGCATTTCAGTGATGGTTGGTACTGAGTATTTCAGAAGTGTAACTTTATTTTAATAGTTGTGGAGGGCAGGGAAAGTAGTACTATCCTTGTTTGGCTGAGAAGTTGATAAGAAATTTATCAGAGCACAAGTCTATCATGGAGGGATGGAGCCTTCAGTAACAAGAATCACTGGAGAAGAAACCAAACAAGACCGTGCTCTGTTTTCTGTCTGTCAGTGTTTCCTTGCTTGTGTTTTTCAACTCCTCCATTGACAGAGGGGCACTGCATAGAGGGGCTAATACCAGTCCGAAGCACTCCTTTGCTGAACCTTTTAGCAGGCCACTGTTCAGAAACTAAGATAGATGACAGTAAAGGAGTTTTCTTGGTATCAGTTTCTATCTTTTCAGTAGTATTTGGGTAACCATTGGCCAGGTGACTGGCCCTGAATACATAGCACAGAACTTGCAGTCTAGGAGCATTAAGCTGCTAAAAGGGAGACTTTTTTTCTTTTAGTTATCTTACAATGCAGAAGTGACCCTGAGTTAAATTTCCAGCTCTCTCATATGCCTGCTAACCTCTTTTCAGACAGTGGCCACTGGCTAAGTATTAGTAAGGGGCAGAGAAACAGCTTTGACATAACTTTTGATATTAAGATCACACTGAGAAAGTTTGAGTCAACAGTATGAAGACATGAATCCCAAGTGCACGTTCTAAAGTCAGATAGAAATAGAAAGAGATGGATAACAATGTTCCCAGCTGAACTGGAGCTCAGCTCAAGGAGAAAGCCATGCCTCCTCAGCAGGCTTACAGAATCACTCTCCCCCAGTGAAAAATGAAATTTCTACAATGAAAAGCACTATGTTGGGCTTTCTTAGGAAACTTTTTCCATATAAGATTTGGAGGTGATGATTAGGACTAACACAGTGAGCTTTAGTTCTCCTTCCAGGGAAATTACCTTCTGCTTTCTAATTGGCTTCAATTTATCTCATAATTATTCAGTTTTCAGAGATTGCACTTAGAAAACAACTCTAGTAAAACAAAACACTGGGCTAAAATATATAGTTTCTAATATTCTGTTTTCCAGGTAATAAATTAATTCTCTGACATTGCCACAAGCTAGTATTTGTTTCCAAAAATCCTGGAGCCTTTGCAGATTTTTGTCAGTCTAAACTGTGTTTAAGCTTTGACACTTTATTAAAAGGCAACTTTTTCCCAAAAGAGAAGATTAATTAGAAGCAAACTGTTACGATTCTTCATTTACTATTAAAGGAAATCATATCCGCTGTGGATTTGGAAAATCTTTGGTTTCATTGATGAATAGTTATTCCAGAGTAACATCAGATGCTCTCAAAGTCTTCTTTTCAGAGTTAGCTGCTTCTTCCTTGCTACTACGCTGCAGCCAATATGCTGCCTCTTGGTGAAATGATTTGTTCATTTCTCTCTTTTTCAAATAGAGTTTAATTAGTCCATTCCACCCTCAAGATTAATCAGTAATTAACCTGCAAGCACTGTAGATTTCAAACACCTGCTGGGCAAGTGGAACAAATGAACAAGAAAACAGCATTGTGTTTCATTTTGGACATAACTTCAAGATTAACAAAATCTGTTATCGTGCATAGCAATTCCTAAAAGCAATGTGTAAATTCAAAATTAAATGTCTTACAGCTCTCTGGTGTTTTATCAGAGTATATTTGTCTGCTATCTATCCTAGTAGTCTAGATAACGATAAAGTGTCCGTTTCTCCATTATTAAAGGTATTCCACAAATTTGGTGTAAATCTGCTTTCAAACCCCAGTTTTTTAGTCATTTTGCTGATGTTTGCAAACACTCCTGTATGATTCTGTTTCTATTTAGGATAGCTAGGATTAGAAACTACCTGTCTGGGTTTGAATGCACTCCTGTGTTTAATACATAGACTGTAGGATCCAGGTTTGAATCTGCTCATTTTCACAGTGGAACAGAAGAATCAGTAGAAAAGTCTCTTGTGAAACTGCGTGAAATATAACTGTGGTATCTTTTGGAAGCTTTTAAAATTTAACCAGGTTCTACTCATATCCATTTTTATGTAACTGAGATGAGAATTTATCCTGTAATAGACTATTTAAAATATTCTTCTAGATCTTTATCCAGTACAAATCATCAGCAGGACTTGTGCTCTCATTCACTTAAGCAGCTTTGTCGTGAGTCCCAGTACAGCTTTGATGTGCATTCAGATCGCTTCATGCATGACAGAGAAGTAAACCAGGATGGTTTGTATCTTGCAGAGATGTTCTTACTGCATAATACTGGATAAAGACGGAGATGTTCTTCCAAATTGCTTAGAAAGGTAGGTCAGGCCTAGGGGACTGTTTTAAAGAGAATGCCTGGTCACATAAATCCAGGAGAGTGGTCAGAGCTGTGACTTGCAAGTGAAGAAGATGCTTCCTTGCAGCAGGAAGCATGTGAGTCATTGTGAGATAGGATTCAAGACAAACCTCTCTGCCCTTAGCATTTTCTCATGCCTTCCTGAGTGGCTTTATAATGGACAACTGACATGTGTGTGACTCTAGTGTCCTACGTGAGTTATGCACGTTGAGTAAGAATCTTTCCAGGGAAGCAAAAATCCATTTACTGCTGGGTGCAGTCTTCTCCTTTGTAAAGATTACTGCAAATGTGGTTAAGTTACGGTAAGCATAACAGAGGTGTACTTCTTCAGTAACATGTCAAGATGTGATTTTGTCAGCATTTCCCTACTGAGTAGGTTTGACCATATTGGTGATAGGCGTAACTTGAAGATCAGGCTTTCTGCCGAAGCACTGTGGCTAACTCAGCGGTTGACATTATTTCTCGATAACTCAGGAAGAAGTTGATGTATTTGGAGAGGCTGTGCAGTGGGTTCAGTACTCCTTTGCCTTGGCTTTAGTTGTAGTATAGTACTGTTGAGCATCACTAAAAGGACTGGAACAACTCTTTTGAAAGAGGCTTGATTTTCATCTTGGACAAAATGAACTGTTAAATCTTTAAACAATAAGCATCCCTTCAGGATGTATGGCACATCCTGTTGTTAGAAGGAAACAGAAGTAGAAAATTCTTGTACTCTTGGATCATTTCAGAATTGATCCTCCACTAAGTTTTTTTGTTTTGTTTTGTTTTGCTTGTGCTTTTTGTGGGATTACCGTAAAGTGATTCCCAGATATGGGAAGAGGACAGGAAGAAAACACAATATGGCTGAATTGTAGCAAATTATAGCTTATTATAGCTTTGAGTTTTATATTGCAAGAAAGATAACAAATTAAAAATTCAGGAAGGTTGTTCCACTTTTGTTTGTCTGTACAGATTTAGCACATTTGCAAGAGGTTCATTTGTGAATTTCTGACCTTTTCAATACTGCTTCTCATGTTGAAGTCATAGTAGATCTACAGTGATTTTAATTTTTTTTAGCTTCCTCATCTTTTTCTCTTGCATTTTATTTCAGTCTAAAATTGAATTTCTAGCTATAAATTTATTTCATTCCCTAATCTAGCTGTATTTTATGTTTAAAATGATGGCTTTAAAAAACAAATCAAAGAAAACCTTCCTTTGTATGGCTCTAACTGTAAGTGTAAATGATAGTGGAATCCAGCTGTCATTTTGTAGCAATCAGCACATGTTTAACAAACTCCTTGTATGTTCTAAGCTTTTGTCTTTTTTAACAAAAATGATCATGCCACTGTTCTTTTTTCCCCTGATATGATCATTCATGGCTTCATAACTCCCCTATCCATAAAACTGCACAATGTCTCTTCTGAGGAATAAACGTGGGATGTTATAAAGAGCAAGGCCTGACAGTATGAAACAGAATTTTAGCTCTTCAAATTCCTTAAGAAAAAATAAATAATTGATCCTTGCTGTTCTACTGCTTTTATTAATTTTATTGTCCTATTTTCCAAGGTTAGACCTGATTGTATATAAAAAGATAAAGCTTATCAATACTGTAAGGATGATATGTGTGAAGATCATACTCTTTAATGTGGAATGACATATAGGGTCCAGTTCTTGCCTCGTGTAACAGTCATCAAAGCGTGCAGGCAGTTATATGCTCTGGTGTGAACTGAGCATGTCGCATTCCTCTTCTGCAGAATAGAAGTGCTTATGGACTTGTTCAGTATTGTTCTTTCTTCATTACAATCCAGTCTTTAAAGGATGCACAAACCTTGATAGCAGAGAGCACTGGGGAAATATCCCCCTTCCATAGTTTTTTAAATACATTTATGAAATTCCGGAAATACTTGGTGTGAACTCAGCAAAAACTATCATCTTACTAATGGAGCTTAGCCACGTGGAGCCGACATTGGTCAGCCACTTCCTTTTGTCACACAACTGAAGCAGAGGAAGAGTAGAGTTAATGCAGCTTGAAATCAAAAATATTTTTAAGTTATTCTGTTTTTGAAGTTGCAGAGAAAATGCAGAATGTAAGTTTTAAAGCCATTTTATCTGCAGTTCTTAAAATAATGCATAAGAGGAAAAAACTATTAGCTATTTCTCACAATGACTAGTTGTAGGATAAACTGTGTGTACAGCTGTGAACAGTACACTAGTATTTGCTAGGTATAATCTAGAAAATCTTCTTTGCCTTCTGTTTATGCAAACTGTTGGTTGTCTGCATGACTCACTGTCTTAGCATGCTTGCTGTCCTTTTGCTCAGATTAAGTTACAGGAAAGTACAGTCTTGCAGCAGTTGCCAAATGTCTATTAAGGCTGAAGACTTCATGTGACTGCGTTTTCTTCAGATTGTTATTTTATGGAGAATCCAAGTCATCTCGACAATCTCGATTTATTAATATTAACATGAGCACCAATCTTTTACTTGGTACCAAAGCTGGGAGAATGCTTTTAATTTATTATTCACATTTGTTTGTTTGGTTGGTTGGTTGTTTTTCAAAGAAGAGAAGCTACATTGTGCTGGGTTTTCTTTTCTACCGCAGTGTAGTTTGCAAATCTCTAAAATGTACTTACTCTGTGCTATTGCATTTGTGTATACAAAGTGCTTTAAGCGTGAAATAAGCAATAACAAATGGGGATGGGAGATGCTTTTCCAGGTGTGCACACTGATACTTCTTCAAAACTGCCCCATTGTTCAGAATTCCTCAGGTTCCTTTTAAAACTGAAGCTTATCTATGTCTCTTGTATCTTAGAAAAAATCTTGAAAGCGTGAAGTAACCACGAGTTCAACTATACCTGCACGTGTTTGCACAGTACTTCTGAAATAGTAGCCCTGTCAAACACAGACCCATTTATCAACATGGTTGTTTCCTGAAATACCAGTGGTATACTTTGATGGAAGTGATGGAACAGTTTACCTAATGTTTATCATAATATAGAAAGCATACATGAAAAGTGAAAAGGCTGTCTTGAGTGGGTGAGCTGCTGCTCTCTTGAAAATGTTTGTGTTTGCGAAGAAGGGGCCAAACTAAAATTCCTCAGAGGACTGGATGGAAATTGGTGAAGGAGAACTAATCTGAGGAAGTACAGCCCAGGAAGCAGAGAAAATCTCATTTTATGTGCTTACTGAAAGAAGAAACCTATCTGTGGTGCCTTGAGTTAGGTGAGTGTAGAAGGGAGCTAGTTTCTCTTTCCTCATGTGGACTTTACTTTTGGTGTGACTACTCAATTTTGTATGAAATCAAAAACTGCATATATGACTCTAACTAGCATCACAGCCTAACAGCCTTTGGCAAAATAGTTTTCAAAATACTTTAGTGCTTTGGTGTTCACTTCAGGTGACATAGATTTGGGTTTATGACATAAAGCATACTGAGCTTTTAAAACCTCTCAGCTGCACACTCCACTAATCCCAAAGAAAAATGTGTTCTGCTATTCATTAACTGCAGATGAGATTCCTTTTTTAGTAAGCACATAAGCAGATGCCTAAATATAGGAACGTGTGCAGTTACAATCCGTGGAATATTTTAATCACTTTATCTCCCTTTCTGCACTGGAGCTTACTTGCTATGTCTCTGGTCCTAAGGCTTGCTGTGGAACCTGGTTTATTCTGTTGACTTTGCAGTGTGCTTTTTATATGTAGATTTTATTGAGTTTACATCTTCCTATCTGTTTGTTGCCAGAGATATTTATACCCTATAAGATCTACCCTTAAAGATCTTTAAAGCTTTAGTCCAGTGCTTTGTTGCTAGCCTTCCAGATCTTACCCAGGAATTAGTCCTGACTCCACTTTCAACTCACAGAATCACAGAATGTCCCGAGTTGGAAGGAACCCACAAGCATCATCGAGTCCAATTCCTGGCTCCTCACAGGACCACCCAAAAATCAGACCATGTGTCTGAGAGCATTCTCCAAATGCTTCTTTTCTGGGGAGCCTATTCCAGTGCCCGACCATCCTCTTGGTGAAGAACCTTTCCCTAACACCCAACCTGACCCTCCCCTGTCCCAGCTCCATGCTGTTCTCTCAAGTCCTGTCGCTGTCCCCGGAGAGCAGAGCTCAGCGCCTGCCCCTCCGCTCCCCTCGTGAGGGAGCTGCAGGCCGCCATGAGGCTTCCCCTCAGCCTGCTCTGCTCTGGGCTGAACAAACCAGGGGACCACAGCTGCTCCTCATACATTTTGCTCTCAAGACCCTCCACCATCTTTGTCACCCTCCTTTAGACACTCTCTAAAAGTTTTATGTCCTACTTATATGTGGTACCCAAAACTGCACACAGTACTTGAGGTGAGGCCACACCAGCGCAGAGCAGAGCAGGACCATCCCTTCTCTCGACCAGCTGGCAGTGATGGGCCTGATGCACCCCAGGATGCAGTTGGCCCTTTTGGCTGCTAGATGAGGTAAATCTCTGAGGTAAATCTTACAAAAAAAAAAAAAAAAAAAGTTCCACAGTAATTCAATTGTTTTATATCTGTTTACAAATAAAAATGCTTTTAAATACAGTAGTGTTATTGCAAAATACTGGGCCTTACATAAGTGATTTCATGTGTTTCCACTTCTTTCTTCAGAGGTAGTAAGCAAGGAAAGTAATTTTCAGAAATTGAGCTTTATTACAGAGCATTGGCTATCTGTAGTCTCTATTTCTGACACCTGTCTGTTTCCTGGTTGCAAACTGGTCTCTCAGCCTTTCAGGAAAGAATCACTAATTTTTTCTTGTTTTGTTTTTTATTCCCTATCTGTCCTGTGTTGACACTAACTACAGATCATGCTGGAATATTAAGTTGAATCCTCCCAGGGTGGTTGTGCATTACGTATGTTGTTTGAGTCAGATTTGCCTTTTTTTTTTTTTTTTTTTTTTTTTTTAAATTAGTGCTCCACTGCTCCTCATACTTTGTACAGACAGACTTGCTGTCAGTCTCATTGAGGAACCCTGGCATCTTCAGTATGACTTACTGAGCTGTAAGCAGTGGTAGCAGAATTTAGCTGACTTGGATATTTTGTTTTTTTCTTAGTTGCCTTTCCATTAAAGTCATTTCATTGAGAACAAAACTAGATTCTGATAAGGAGAATAAATTTACCTTGAATATTCAAAACAGCAAAATTCACTTTTCAGCACAAATCAATATTAATGTTGGCACCTTGTCAGCAGTATTGTGATTTTGGGGGATTGAGAACGTAAGCAAAATAACCTTTCTGAGGGAAGCTCCATCACTGTTATTGCACCTTTATCTTTTTGTTTTCTGAGTATACTTTTCTTTATGGCTGATGCAGTGTTGCATCTTGCTGAGCTGCTTCTACCATTGTTTATCAGTGTTTTCATCATGCTGTGCAAATGAGGAGGCTATGTTTTTATTTCAGATATTTATTCATTTGGTAAAGGATTTATACTAGTGACCTGCATGGGATCAGCTTTCCAGGACAGGAATCGTCAAAGTGGAATCTTCCTGTGTGTATCTTCCTGTGTGACAAAATTTAGGTAAAGTCTTGACACTTTAAAAATCTTTATGAAGGTTCCATGACCCAGTGCAAGTCCGGAATCTTTACTTGCCATAATATGGTCTCTGGCCAGAGGGTATAGACTGGCTAATAGACGAAGGGCAAATGAAGGGGAAAAGGATGAAAGGATCCTTCCTTACATGGAAAGCTGAAATGCTATTGCTTGCAGGAAATTGAATATAGATTTTCCAAGTGCTGGGAGCCAGGGTCTGAGGCCATTAGGCCTATGAATAAGTCTGCACTTAAAATCCTGAAATAATTCCAAAAGTATGAGCAGAGACAATCTAACACACAGAGTTGCTGTTCACTTCCTCACGATTGTTTCGAGAATCTGAAGGCTGCTGATGTCATGGGCAAAGTCAGTTCTTTTAGTTTCTCCAAAACCACGGTATTCTTTCTTAAAAGCATTTAGAAGTTTATCCCTTGTTTCAAAAAATTTAGTTGCTGAACATTCTGCCTAAATCCTGACATCATTTCTAACTCATTTTTCTTCTGTGAGCAACCTATTATACCTACGTTTAGCTATGCTCAATTATTGATGTCTGCTTGTCTTTAGCTGACACGGGTATTTTTGCAGATCGGGATATATTTGCTGACTTACTGTCTATCCCTTCTTGTTACTGGCACTTACTCAAATCAGATATAAGGTTACATGGTACATTTTGTAAAACCATTCAGATACATGGAGGACATTTTTACAATGGCAAAGCTTTGATGTGAAATTGCTGCTTTTGTGGGAAGACCTGCAGTTGAATGAGGGGTAGAATCAAAACAAATCTTACGGTCTAGTAACAATAAAAATTACATTTGAAACTTTCTTTGTAATTATTTTTGTAGCCATTTTCTGGCTTGATCCTTTTTCTGAATTGTAAACCTGTTCACAGTAACCTTTTTTAGGAAGAAAAGTTGAAATCTGAATGAAGTGAGAAAAATGGGTGCTTCTTAATAAGCTTGAGAGGTTATTATGGGACTATAGGTAACAATGTCAGCGTGCCTTTATATTGCAAGCTTGTTAATTCTGTTAGTCCTGTTTGTTGTTCTCAGCAATGCTAGTCTGAAGAAACACTGCTTTTTAAGGTATGCAATATCCATATAAGTGTTTTTTTTTTTTTTTTTTTTTTTTTACAAAACTTACTAGTTCATTATACAGAACCATATTCATGTGGTTGCTGTAGCATATGGAATTACACCGGAATTCCCAATTGTCATTAGGGATGGACCTTTCTGCTGCCATTTTCTGTTCTATATTTTGATCTGGGTTCTTTACTTCGTGGCCTTGTGGTAGCAGAAATTGTTAGTAATAGATAGAATGTTTCTATATAGTGGAAATGCAAGGAGAGGTGGTCATGAGAAATTATGAAAAATATATCACCACAGAGAGACAATGTAGCATTGATCATAAACTGGAGAAAACTTACGCAATGTACAGCTTAGGAAAATAAGTTAGAAGGGAAAAAAGGAAAATAAGTGTATTACTGGCAGCAACTGATAATCCAAATTATGCAACACAGAGGAGGATAAAGCACATGCAGTGAAGTAATGAACTCTTATTGTTCAGGGCTGTCTTTATGACCTCTTCTGTAAACCAAGTAGTTGCTAACTGTAAATGCTATTGGAAGAGAGGACAACTGATTCATTTTAAAGTTTAAAGGCTTCCACAGATAGATCATGATACAATACAAACAGCCATAGTGCCAATTATAGATTTAGATGCTAATTTGATTTAAAAATTTTGAAGATTTATAGATGCTTTATTATCATTGTGCCTTAGCTATGACTGAAATTAGATAAGAATAGTGATATTCCTTAGCTTTTTAATCTACTAAATCCCAGCTGTTAATGTTATTACTTGGCATATTATTAACTAGTCAGTTAAGGCCATCAGAAATTTGAAGCAGACACTGAAGTTCTGATGATCTTTCATAAATCTTGATAAGGAAGCATAAATGGGCAGGATCAGCATTTGCATGTCAGATATACAGGAAATATGTTGCATCAACATAAAATTATACTGGCAATAAAAGACTGAAGGCAGTCTTTTGAGGAAAGTCACTGCTGTGAACCATTGCATAATGGATGCATCAGTGTTGTTAGAGATGGCATTTGTAGTTCTGAGGCTAAGATATGCATTTGTTGGGGGGAAAAAAACCCTAGGTAATTAAATAATTACATTATGCAAATAGTAATTATATAATTATATTTTGCCAAGGTACTTAAAAACTACTGCTGTCACAGCTGGATAAAATAGTCTTCATTTCTTTCCTATGATGACTTAAGAATTCTGTTGTAAGTTAAGTGGTTGTCCTGTACCACCCTGGAAATAATTGCATTTTCATGGTGGGCAGCATGATTCCTTTGCCCTAATTAGCTGTTATCAAATGATGCCATAAATACGCTTGGTGATAATGAAGAAAAGCCTTTCCTGAATACTTTGCCATCCGATCAGATTTCTTGTTATCTTGTTCTCTGAGTACCAGTTATATTAGTTGCCTTATGAAAGCTGCCAGAGAAAAATGTTTATTGAGGGAAAACTAACAAAATAAACATAGGTTATAAATAGGTAACAAAGGAATGGAGAGGAGGGAAAGGGATACAGTAGTATACTATAGTAATTGAGATCAATAAGTTAAATGCGTAGCTAAGGTCTGTCTTGTCTTTTCTTGTTGCTTCTAACAATTGCTTGCCCACAGTTCCTTGGTAATAGTAATGGATAAGCATTTCTGTTTTCTGTTTGTTTATCGTACACCATCTGAAGAAAGCATTATTTTACTGCCAATTAACATAAACATTTAATTACTGACCTGGCTATTGGGAAACAAAGACCACAAACATTTAAACACTTGGGGAAGACAACTTTTCTCTGCCTTTTCCCAGACTCAGCATCGCTTCAGAATCCTCTCCAGTCCCCTTGTAACTGCTGTCAAACTCATTCAATCCCTTCAGCGAGGCAACAGATGGCAAAGGAGGTCAGGATCAGTGCACAGCAGTTTCTCTCAGCTGCAACTTGTTTCTCACCCTTCTCTTCCACTGCTCCTTCCTTCTTATGTGTTTGCTATGCTCTGGCATGAGCTTATTCATGGGCTTCAAGCCCTCTGGGGGTGTACCTGCTCCGCTGTGGAGCACCTCCTACTGCTCTGATCTTGGTCTTTTCTCATTCCCTTGTTTCCACCATTGTTCTCTTTGTTGTTCCCTTGTACCCTTGTTCCCCCACCCTTGTTGTTTTCTGCCTTTTTGTTAAATATGTTTTCACAGAGGTGCTGTCAATTCACTGAATGGCATAACTCCGGTCAGTGGTGGGGCTGCTGGGGAGCCACGTGTGCCTGACACAGGGCAGCACCTGACCTCCTCCACCTCCTGCAGCCCCCCACCAAAAAACCTTGCTGTTTGTACCCAATATGCTAGCAAAGGCTTTAGGGTTGTGGGTATGTGTTTCATTACAAGGGTAGAGTTAATGTAAGTTCATTCTTTCTTCAGTTGCTAATAAAAGTGTATTTTGTTACTAGGAGAGAATTGGTTTCATGTCACATTTTCAACAGTATCTTCTGATTCCGTCTCTGACATACAATGTAATGAGTGATAGATAGAGGACAATGAGTACTCATGTTGGATACTGCCATCAGTGAGGTCAAATGAAGCAATACATTTCGTATTAAGATTAATGGCATAACTAGTAAACATGACCCATAAAGTATGAGCTAAAGACACACAGATACTTATGGAAAACAAACTATGAGTTTTTTGGACTTGTTAAGCAGTGTGTGACCAAACTCCTACTGATCCCATGACCAGCTTTGGGCAGGAGAAGCTTCGGGAAGGAGACATCCACAGCTCAGGTATACAGCTAGCTGACATCTGTGTAATTCATTAAATCAATCGATTTAGGGGCAAAGTGTCAGCCTGCCAAGAGTTAATACTGGCCTTTTGTCTGTGTATACTGCTCTTTGCATGATGTGGAAAGTCAATGTAGCGAAGGAAGACCCAATGTTAACATTTACAGCAATATGTTGTGGATGATAAGCTTTCTTCCCACAGGAAAAATGGAACTGATCTTTCCTTCTTAGTAATAACTGAGCAGATAAATGTGCCTACCTTAGTATTGCTTTAGGCAGTACTACTTACTGGCTCACCTTTGAGCCTTAGCTTCCCATCATCATTCTGTAATGGTAGAAACAAGTGGTAAGAAGAACTGGCTGTGAGACTGCAGTCACTTTCTGTTTTCACAGACTAAGATATAAAATACGCTAGTGGAGTAGTTGAAAGGCAGCTCATGGTCTTATAATAATTGTTTTTATTTCTTGTGAGAGACTGACTGAATAAAGGCACTTCCCCAAGGGTATTCGGCCAAATAAAGGAAAGAAAGGCTTTGTCATCAGAGATGCATGCTTAATTCCATTGATTGAAATTCTAATTGAAGGTTCTTGGCAATGCATTTTTCCTGTAGTACAATATATTGAAATAATTTTTACTTAGCATACAAAAAGTGGCTGTGTTTAGCAATGTTTTTTTAGACCTTGTAAACTACTTTCACAGATATCCATCACTTGAGAATCTTAGTCTTGCAGATACAACCTGGATTTTACTGAATGCTTTTTCAATCAGAAAGCAGCAAGAGTAGGGAGATACTCTCAGCCACAAAATTATTAGATAAAATCAAGCAGATGTGTGAGAACAGTTCTGTGAAGACAGTTGTTGCTGGGATGGCCATCCATCCATGGAAAATTATCAGTGGATCTCCCCTTATCTGCAGTTACAAATGCATATGCCATGCACTGCTCTTACAGTGAGTCTCAGTTTTATTTGGACCTTTTTTGGAGCTTAGATGTGCAGTTGGCATGTGGGTGTATCCTACATCAGTCAGTTGTCTGCCATACATATAATCATAAATATAGATGTTAGACTTCAGAAAAATTGTGCTTGACTTGGAGAAATCCAGATTAATGGCACTTTTCCTTTAGAATCATAGAATCACTAAGGCTGGAAAAGACCTTAAAGATCATCTGGTCCAACCATTACCTGGGAGGAGGTGAGGAGTGGTTATTGACCTCAGCACTGGCAGCCTGGCAATGAGTGGCTGCTCCTGTTGTTCCCTGCTCGTGAAGAACCATCCTCACAGTAATGTCAAGGCTTTTTTCTGCCTCGAATGTGTTAATTCTGTATGGACATTAGAAAAAAGTGTCACTCCTGTACATTAATTTTTTAGTAGATGAAAAATAAATACCAAGGTTATTTGTGGGAGTAACATTTTGTTAGCAGGAGTCAGGGACTCAGACTAATCAGCATAGAAAGTCCAGGGAAAAGGGAAGATTGCATGTGAAGCTTAAAGCTTTCCACCTGTTAAGTGGCAGCACAGGTTTGTGGGCTTGTCATGCAGAGCCTTTATCCTCTGGATATGTCCTGTTTTTTTGTTTGATTGTTTTTTTTGTTTCTTTTTGTTTTGTTTTGCTTGTTTCTTTAACTTTTTCTTGTTAAAATCAATGTTATTTCACCACACCAGTCTCCGTGTCCCCCAAACACAAGTTGTATATCCTTCCTACCTTTTGGAAAAGCTCATTCTGTAGAATTCATGTCTAGTAGTGCTCATGTGACTGTAAATCTGTAAATGTGACCATAACTTGAATCCTGTTTGCTGTAAAGTCTCTGTTTCAGTAGAAAACTTAGGTATGTGTTTAACACACAAGCTAAATACTTGCATAGTTTTTTTGACTAGTATGTATGTGTATGCTCTTGAAAAGTGCTGAGCAACGGTAATTTCTACTGGCTACACCTGATCTAAGCATCTCTTAAGATGTGAAGAAAGTTTGTGACATTATTCGTGTAAATTCAAGTTGATTTTGTGGAAGTCACTTAGTAGTCAACAGAGGTGTCTGTGGCTTTCCCAGTGCTATGATTTCTGGACTGGTATTTAAAAGCTATTCTGCATTTCTCAAGTTAGGATCTTCTATAAATGATCTGAATTTATTAAGTTTTCTTAATTTCCATTGCAGACTTTGATTTAAACCTCAGTCTCTACTTTGTAACATTTATGTGGCCTGACAGACTATCCCTGTTTGACTGAGGATTTAGCATGTATTTCATCTTTGAAAAAATGGAGCTGATTCCGGGATTCAGGTTGTACAACAGTACTTTGACAAGTAAAGAAACATTCTGTATTTACAGAGATCGGAATCTAATGCAGGAAGACAAGTGTCATTAGTTTCCTGCCAGTACAGTTTGGGCAAAAAGGAAAATATCTTGAATGAATCAAACAACTAACTTAATCTCAATTTATGATTTTGTATTTTGGGTTCTATTTAGTAAGAGATCAAAGAATGTGGTTCTTGCCATACTTCAGGAGTCACGATTCTAGTGGTGTATACTGTTACTACATAAACTGTTCTCTTTAAATGTTTTTATGTAGCTAGATTTAAGCCAACTGGTCAGGTCTGTAGGTGACTGTGAGTGCCAAGAATGATATGATACTGGCTCTGGACATGGTGTCAGTGAAGTTTCTGCCTCTTGGACACATTTGACAGTTATCTGAAGATTCGCTTTTATTGTCCTAAGTCTCTGTGTGACCAGTATTAGTGAGTTATGATTTGTGAATACAGCTTGAGAAACAAGAGTTTTTATTTAGTTGTTTAGTGGATATGTAGACTATTCATAATTCAGACATCCAGAAAACAAAGGCATTTTTTCTTTGTGAGACACTATTTACGATGACAAATCAGGGTCAAGTAAGGCATTTGATATTTCTTTAAAAGTGTACTGTATATTATAAACTGTTTGCAGAGACACATAGTTCTTTTGGTTTGATTGTATGGTCACCTGAATACCCACCCACTGGTGGGCTGTCTGTCTGGATGAGATGGTGTTGTTATAAGTCACCTTGAATTAGACCTCTTGGGCAATTATATATACTGAGAAGGAATGCTGTGATTTCATTGTACCAGAACAAAAACATTTTTATAATTACATAACTATTGCCAAGTAAAGATTATAGTACCATCATTGCACACATCTAAGTACAGACCAAAAATTCGTATAGACTGGATTGGTAAACCGGACTATAAAAATAAAAAATAATATATAAAAATACGGTGTGACTGAAACTGGTTTGCTGTTTAAACATGGATGCCAAGTGCAGTGAATTTTTTCTCTATGCTGACTCTGTAGTTTCAAAGAACTTACCTAATACAGATTTCAGCAGCTATGTTGTGTATCCTGCACAGACTCTCTCTTTCTTTGTATTTCCCTTCAA
Source organism: Cygnus atratus (assembly GCF_013377495.2). Lineage (NCBI taxonomy): Eukaryota > Metazoa > Chordata > Aves > Anseriformes > Anatidae > Cygnus > Cygnus atratus. The sequence continues at coordinate 1,103,907 of NC_066366.1, forward strand.
AATTTTACCCTTTTCCTAGCATGATAATTCAGGCTGAAATGAAATAATTCACCTTTGCATATAAAACCAACCAAACAAAAACAAACAAACAAAAAATGTCATTGTCTGATAAGAATTCTTTTGGATTCATTTAGAGATTTTTATTTTAATTTTTAAGTCATTTAGAGTTGTCAGTCCCACCCTTCACTCTTACTGTGATGAAAAATAATTGTTTTTAACTTAGCTGTATTTTGAATATTAAATTTTGAGCCTCAACTACTAACAGTTCTACTGCCCCTAGAGATTTGCGAGGGCATGGTACGTGAAGACTTACAGGCTGCAATAAGCTGGCAGTATTTGCTGTTCTGTGTGGTGTTCTCCCAAAAGTTATACCTTTTAAAGTAATGTGCACAAGAGCCTGTTGGAATGAAAGTCTAAAACTGTTTGTTTTTGTCTTTGTCTTTTGCAGAAGCTCCACCAAAACTGGAAGAAAATCCTGCTGAGGCATTTACCGACTCATCTCTCTTTGCTCACTGGGGCCAGGGTCTCAGTCCTGAAAACAGACGTATTGCACTTAAACAATTTCAGTATTACGGCTACAACGCTTACCTGAGTGATCGCCTGCCACTGGACAGGCCCCTGCCTGACCTTAGACCTAATGGGTAAGTGCTGTAGTTAATCCCAGCATTGTGGATCCCTGAGTTCAAGTCTTAACTCTTCTTCACCTGATAGTCTTATGTTGTGTGATCGCATAGAAGGTAAGTTACATAGGATGGCCATAATGAGTCATTTATATGAAATATAAGAAGGTTGGAAGTTTCAAATGTCCCCTGAAATGCTGAAATACCAATATTAAGTCCTATTAAAATCCCACTAAGTACCCTCTAAGTTCCCCAAGTTCTTTTGGAATCTTAATGTCACCTACAATTCACTTTAAATAGTGTTTTATTGCTAAAAGAGTAACATTTCTTATGTTAAATTTCAGTTTTATCACAAGATCTGACTAGAATAGGAAAAACATAAATTCTCTTTTAGAAAGCCCAGGACTGTATGATAAAGATCAGAAAGCAGATGAGATTGGTGAGCTCTGATGGTGCAATATGCATTTTAGTGAAGCAGTGTGTACCAGCTGAAAGCCCAAGGAGCCTTCAGCTTTCACTGAGCTCTTCTCTGCTAGGAAGTGTGCATGCCAGGCAGGGTAAACATGTCCATTGTTATTCCATGATGCTTTGTTGATGTGGATTGGACCAGGGGAATGAACAGCCTTCCCTTTAAGGCATTTGAGTCCTGGTCTGGTAGGACCATTACAGAGACAGTTAACATTCAACTGTTTTTCAGCCTTGGTGATACATCTTTTCATTTGAAAAAAACTAGTGTCTCTGGGGATGGGGATGGGGATGTGGGTGGAGGAAAAACTGCTTTTTTTGCAGCTCATTAAAAAAAATAATTAAAATAAACATGATGGGCACTCACTGAATTGAACCAGTAACCAAGATGTGAAAGGTGTTTTAGCTCCTTGCCAATCCCAAGCACAATCCAGCTGTGATCTTATTTACTACTTTTAACCAAATGTTTTAATAACTAGTGCAATAAACAGTACATTTTACCGTATATTGAGTTGTTGGATATTAGTGAAAAGATACGGATGCCATTCCAGACTACAGTTTAGCAATTTTAAGTATATCTATAATTTATATTACAAAATATCACATTTTAGAAATATGTATGTTGTAGATTTGCTGAAATATAACAACCTTAAGGAAATCAAGGTCCAAGAAATTATGTTTTGATTAAATTAGTTTAACACTGTCTGTATGCACAATCTCTTTTTTTTTTTTTTAATTGTAAACTAATTTAGAGGAAAAATAAATCTTCTGTGACTAGCAAGACAGTGACAGAAGTGTGTCTGTTCTTATATCTCTTTTGAAATGATTCTCCTGAATGATTTCAGCCTAAATTTTTTATAACTGTGGGTATAAAAAATTAAAAAGACACGGTAAAGGAATGTTACTGTAGCTGAAAGAAATAAATTAGGGTTGGGATTTTAGAAGAAACTCCAGTTTGAAATGAATCATGATCCTAATTTCTGTGAAAATTTTGATTCTTAGTTAACTATCTGCAAAAAACATGTTAGACTTTACAATATGTTTATAGAGTCATGCACACAAAATAATGGCTTGGTAATGATAGCTCAGGAAGACATTTTTTTCCCCCACCCTTTTTCATGGTTCAGGCATGAGTGGGTAATCTGATGCTAAAAGCATCAAATGATAAATTCTAATATTGAGGGAAATGAAGCATATTGTCAGGTAGTATGTACACTGCTTGCTGCACATACAGCACCCTGTGGAGTACACTGCTATAGGGTATTCCAAAAGTCACATTTCTGAAAAAAAGAATTCCCAATCGTCGTATGCAAATTCTCTTTTGTTTGAGAACATGCACATGGCTATTGCAAGAAAAATCTTACCCTGTAAGAGTATGTTTTCTGCTGTAATCATCCATTTTTAGTGTTCGTAGCACCTATTTTCAAAGACAATTGTATTAGTCACTTTTGGAAGCTGTATGAATATATTTAAATTATCCATGAGCAGCCACTAGGCTCAAGAAGCATAGCATGAAAGCCAAGAATAGCTTGCTCTGAAGAGAGCACAAAGCAAGTGGTGTGGAGGATGAGTTAATCAACTTCCTGACTGGAAAAGCAAGAAAACATAAGTATTGCAACAGTACCACAATTGCTCAGGGAGGAGTTAGCCTAGAACTAACAGTTTGTTAGCCTGGATTTAACGGTGCTTTTGAAAGAGGCAGTGCGGCATAGGGATCCCAGCAATGGCTTGCAGCAATGGCTAGCTGAAGGAAATGGAGTTCGTATAGATATGTCCAGGCTTGGTTGTGGTCTATCATTTCTATTAGTAGCATACCACATGAAATATAGGATGATGGTAAGAGAACAGAAATATAACAAGTCTAGTGTAATTCACATCTAATCAGCCCCAGTTGAGACTGGGAGAATAAAATGATCTGCCAAGGGTTTGTGTTGACAGTAAGCTGGCAGGCTAAGAACAGAAGAATATTCCTGAAGTCCCCAAATTACTCAGACTTAACTGTACCTCTGCTAATTAGGGTTGAACTAGAAGGTTATATTCCTGAGGAATCTACACAAACCTTAGGATGTCAAAGTGCTCTGCTTCTTATGGGCTGCAAATCCAAGCTTAAAAGCCCATGTAGCCTACTCTTCGCTTCCTGCAGCGTCTGTGCTTGAACAGGACTTTGAGGGTAGAAAAGCATGAGGACAGTATTCCTCATGTGACAATGTGAGTGACTCTTAGGTTCACTGCCTCAGCCTTCAGTGATGTCTTTTTCCTTCATCTGAGGATGCTTGTGTTTATTTCCAAGATCAGCTGGAAGGGCAACTGCAGTAGTAGTAACAACTGTGTAAGTGGCCAACATCTGCGTAAGCTGCACACAGGAGAGCAAGCTTCCACCAGCTGAAGCTGAGGAGGCAGCTATTTTAGTGACTTTTCTCAGCCATGTATGTTTTAAATCTTGGATGCTTGCAGTCAAGAAGATGAGTAAGGATTGAACATTGAGGAAAAGGCATACAGTAACAGAGAAATCAGATAAGCTGTATTAAAGAAACGTTTGGATTGGGAAGGAGGAGAGGGTAGTAAAACAAGGGCTGTCTTGAGCACCAAGGGTCTCTGCAGTTTGCTGTGCCAGCTATGTGGGACTGAGCATCTCCATTGTATTCCTCAGGTCCCAGAATATCTGGGTGTTATGTCTGTCCACATTATTGCAGCTTCTTATTCACTGTTCTCCCAGATTAGGGAGAATTGACCATACTTGCCTTATTTACTAGGTTATTAAGTTCTTATGAAGTGAGCACCATAGTTCAACTTTATCCTCAGTGTTATGTTCATTTTAACAAGGCAGTCCAGAATTGTGTGATTGTGGATGCTGGGAATGAACAATGCCAAGAAAATACTGCTATGTTCTTTTTTCTGCTGGACGTTTGCATCTGACTGACTTTTTTTTTCTCCTGAGAAGACAGGGAACAACCACCTGGGTGGAGTGCACCGCCCTAACTACTAAATTTGGTCTCCCATCTCTGCATGCCACCTGCACTGGAGGGCTGGGCAGGGCTGAATACTTGCCCTCTCCTTCATGTGTGTTGTAACTCAGCAATCTCTAATTGTCCTTCTGTTTTTCTCATTCCATTAAAAGTTGACAGCATTGACCCTAGAAACTCCTCTATGCTATAATATGGGGTTGTAAGAAGTGGCATCTCTCACTGCAGGACCTTACAAAGAGATGCTTAGCTCCTCTGCTGAGGTACTTTGATGTGAATTCTCAGAGCACTGTTGGCAAAAAAGGTCAAAACTGAGTCATACCAGTATAATATAAAAGGGACTACTGTATTTCTCAGTACCAAGAGACTTTGCAGGAACACATGCACGTAATTTTGAGAAGAAAACAGTGATTCATAACTGCTACCTGCCATTTGAGTTATCAGTAAAGCCCAAAGACAGATATGTCAAACATTCAGTGTCTCCACTACATTTTTCTTAATATCCTTTGATGACTGCTCCCTTCTTCAACCTGTTTCTACTTTGGCTTCCATCGTGTGTTTGCTTCCTCAATTTGATGGTGCGGTGTGTGAAGAAGGACTTTGATTTTTCTTAAAACTCCCAATTGATCATTTTATTAGGATAAGACAAGTATTCTGGAATATTCTATATATTCTGTGTTTTTACATTGACAAAACCATATTAATTTCACTTAATTGCCTACTTCCCTCCTCCAGCCTCCCAAAAAATACATGCCTATGCACAGGCACCTGGATGCTGCTGGTGTTTTGTCTACACTATCCCAGTGGTGTCCCCAGAACAAATAATGACTCCCAAACCTGTTATAATACACATTATTATAAATAACTCCCCTGAATATCCCAGCTTCCTAAAGTAATCATCACATACTGATGTAGTCTCAGTTTTTGCAATGCTTAGCAGATGGTATGTGCTGTATTGTGGAGTACTGGTTATGCTGTCTCTTACAAGGCATCCATTTATGTCCTGGTGCTGCAACTGGGTGCTCTACTGTTTACCACCCTTATAGCCATCTGTTAGTCCATAATGTGTCTCTGTCACAGAGTAACAAATAACTACTTACTCTAATGAGCTTGGATGCTTTGAGGAAGGCAGTGTTGGCCTTACTGAGCGCATGAGTAGGATAATGCTTGTGTTAGTTGTAATTCTGTTGCGCTCGTTGCTGTAAGTAGGGCAGGCAGCACCCACAAAGCTTGTCTTGAGTGAAATGTTGAACAAGCTCACACAGAAAGGCATTATTAAAAGCTAGGTTGTTTAGGAATCCCAAAGCTGTTTACCAAATCTCTTTTTGAGTGGATGCACTTATGATTCTACTCTGTTGGCTTGTAAATTTTTTGTTGCCTGATACAGTCTGCTGAAGCACATGTGTGAAAGAGAGATAACATTGTGCTTTGCTTATGTGATGAGAGAGTGAGGGATAGTGGGGAAAAAAAGGTGTGTAACAGGACCCCAGCAGAGGAATTATGTTGCAGAATTCTGTTCCTGGAGAGCACATGTGATATGAAGGAGTTGGCTGATGGGCATAAGGCATCTTTTTCAGTCAGTGCTAACTGCAGTCAGCCAAGCTTCTTTTGCATTGGTAAAAACAGTATTCATATGAAGAAGTGAAGGCACGAAGGCTGGAGGGAGGAAAGAAGCGTTTAAAGCTCAGTTTGGTTTTCCTCCTTGCAGATTAAATAGTATGGTATAGCATTTGACTTGCAGAGGCTCACCCTTTTCCCAGCTGAGTCAGTGCTGTCTGGCATCTAGAAAAGTGCAGAGAAGATGCAGTTTCCTGTGCAGAGAAAGGCTTGGGTTGTTTTGTAAGTGCTCCTTGTTTTTAGCAGTTCACCAATCCCAAACTGTGTTACTTTGAGGCTCAGTTCAGCAAGAGACAATGGTAGAAGCCTTCAAGAGCAACAGTTAGCGGCAAAAGCAAAACAGGTGGGATATCCACTGAATGCAAGTTCAAATGCAAGGTAGAAAATTTCAGCATCCACTTCTTGAGGAGATTGATGTGTTTTAGGACAAAAGCTGTTTATGTGTGTATGTCTGTCCAGTGTCAGCATTACCACCAGTGTTAAGTTGTATATGCCGTCCTGGATATAGTGTGCAAGACAGCATCGCACTTTTATAAACCTGTAGGTTTTCCTTTATTAAAGGTGATACATAAAAAACATGATCCCAAATTGTGAGTTTCAAGTTAGACTATAGCACGTTAGCTCTGCTTCTCAAAAGCTAGCTCCTAAGGATTTGCATTCCATAAGCTTTTGCTTCGTCTGAATATCCATGAAATAGTTCTATTTTGTTGGATTTATATTAGTGATGTATATGGCTCCATGTTTGTTTTACACCAAGTTTTTTTCCTACTCATAAAAGACAGTATAAATACTGCATGTGGTATTTGATGTTTCAAAGGATTCCTTTAAAAGAGCACAAAAGTCTGGTCCTTCACCTGTTAGATTATTTTTTGACAGAAGTCCTAAAATTCCAAATTATTAGCATTCTTGTCAAATATCTGGCTCATTCCCTACTCTCTTTTACTCAGCTCTCTACCTTGCTTCTTCTGTTTTCTTGTCTCCAAACTGTGAGTCATAGCAGTGGTGTGTGCTGAGTGGCCACCCTCTGTGATTCTGATTTATGCTTCAGTTTGTCCTGTCTGAATGTATTTGCCTAAATGCATTCTCTAAAAGTATTTAATTTCACTAGCACTGATATCAAATTGTCTGCAGTCTCCAAGTTGTTATAATAACCTAAGTTAATAATGCTGTACCTTTGTTTCTGATCTTCCCCCTTGTCTCCTTTAACTGAAAGAAGATGTGATGCTGTAATCCACGTGTGTACTGTCTCTCCCTCTCTCATGTGTCATAACATGAATGTTCTTTGCTTGGCATACATTTACACATGCTCATAATAATCCCTGGCTAATACTGTAAGAGACTAACCATTTTTGTCCAAATAGCTACATAGAATTCTCCTCATGTTCATATAAAAGTGAATTTTATTGAGATCATCAACTCCCAGCTTTACTGTTCTAATTACTTTATTCAGAGAAAAGTATTGATTTTAAGTACCTAGAAAAAAAAAAAGGAACTTTCATGTCAGTAAAATTATACAATAATGTCTTTTATTAAAAGGACCGGGGACACAATTTGTTACAGTTAAATCTATGCTGTAAGATGCTTTGGAGATCAAGAAGATTTTTTTTCTCTCCTGACACCAATCCATAAAAAATGTTGGCCATATTTGATTATAGTTATATGGAAGCTCTATGTAAATTCCTCACACAACTGTATGCCTGCTTTTTTTCTCCAGTAATAGACTTTGGCTACATATAAAGTTTTCTAGATTTGCAGCAGAAATAACTTACTGTCTTTCTGGCTTCAGTTCCATAGTAATAGACTGCAATCCTCAAAGAGCAGGAGAAAAGAAAAATTGTATGTATTGTATAATTTTATAATATGTTTCGTTGTATCCTACAAAAAAAAAAGTGGAACATATGACATAATGTAGTGATTAAGACACAAAACGTGTTCTGTTGCTATTGTTGGCTGTGATACCGATGTAGCTATGAGGTGAAAGGTTCTCAAAAATTGCAGAAAATCAATTCTTATTCATAATGTACATATTTGTAGAAGGTCTGATAGATAAGTTATTAACACAGGAAATCATTCTGGCGTATTGTTCTTACTGCATAGTTCTGCTAAACTAATTTTAACGTGACTGGCCAAGTTGCTGTATCACAATGTATATTTTCTAGATGAATATGGACAAATATTTCAAAGAAGATTCGTAATGTATGCTGTCCTCCAGTTGCCTGAGTTGTGCTTGAAATAGAACACCAGGAGTTTCTCTAAATTTCTGGTAACCATGACAACTGTTTCTTTAGTGTCATTAGCCCAATGTAATTTAGCAGAATTGGTTGCGAGAGGAAATTTTTAGCTACATTGTGATGATACTCATTATTGTAATTCTAAACTATATGTAGAATTTATATTAAAAAAAACCAACACTTAATCCTAATACTGAAGTATGCTCAATATTTCGTGAATTTGTGCTTTTTAAATTTTTTTAATTTTTTTATTTTAGCAGGGGCCTTTCTTCGCAAAGGGGAGTGCCTGAGACCTGGGCAGGGTAGGGGTTTGCCCAAGGCCCCAGAACGAGGCAGAGGCAGAGCTGTCATTAAAACCTGGATGTTGCTGGTTGCTGCACAACCCTTCAGTTCTTAGGCTTAATGAATCTCGGAATTTGAGCCATATAATGTCCTCCCTTTTTAGCCATTCAGCATATGTTCTATATACCTACACATGCACCCCTTCCTTATAGCTATTTCTTTTTCGTTCCTAGTTTTGTGGAATTTTATTCCTCATAAAACTTAGCACAAAGAAGAAGATAGATGCTCTTGTGAAACACTACAAATTCTCTGCATTCTGTGTATGAACCAAGTTGGGTGTGTTTCATTTCAATTCGTTTAAATAAAAAAAAAAAAAGTAGGTAATTTGTATTGTCACTTTCTATATAAAAAACAACATAAGACAGGAAAATGCAATTTTTTTAAAACTCTACACACATTGAATTTAAGCTGTAAGTAAAGATGATAAATGAGTCTGAATGGAAAAAAGAAAGTATGAATTCAATTTAGGAATGTACCCTCATTGAAAAAGAATCCATTTGTAAAGCACTAAAAAAATTGGACATGACAGGAGCCTAATTCTGTTCTGTGGTGTCATATGCAGATATCTCTTAGCATATACAGGGGCAAAATAGGGGTCAAATGGCATTCATATCACAAACACTGCTTTTGTTTAGCACGAGGTGCCAGACAACAGAAAATCCTATCCAGTGGGATCTAATTTGAAAAAAAGAAATGAAAATGAGTGCAGGTAGGAAAAATAACACAAACCATTTCATTTAAACAGATGGAAGATGTGTCACAAGCAGAAATTCTGTTACATTTCAGTTTATGCATGGATTTATGGTAGTGCACCAGTGTTTTGGGGGTTGGTTTTGTCATCTGGAACATTTTTTTTTTTTAATATAGTTTGTCACTATTTTCTCACAAAAGTATATTTAACATATATTTCAATAATGGCTTAATTGTCAGAGGGCAAAAAATCAGCTTTTAAGGCAGTAATTTCTTTGAACTTCAGTGTGTTTTCATTGTTATTTATTTATTTATTTATTATTTATTTTCCCAAATCACTGCTTTGCTCTTTATCTGATAGATGACATATCTTACCATTTTTGCTAGAGTTTCTTGTTTATCTTCTCTGTACATCAGTATTGCTGAGGATAACAGATGTCTAAGCTATACAGCTAAAAGATTGGTTGTAGCTTTGTTTGCTGTACCATTATATATCTATGCGTTTGGGCTGCAACAGAATCACTGAAATAGTAGCCTTTGTTGATTCTCTATAAGCTAATACCGAAAATTGTTTTGGTATGCTTGAGCCTGTTGACTAGTTCATAGTGCTCCCCATTTGAATCCTAATTTTCAAAACTTGAATGAAATTTCAGTTGCATCCACCAAACAGAAATCTGCAAGTGTTATGAACGTGTAAAGGAGTGTAAATGCTACACTTTCTCTTCTATTTGAACATCAAATTTACTTAAGGAGTCATATTGTAGCATGACTTATAAATTCTGTGGCCAAATTACATATTTATTAAAAGAATAAATAAAGAAACACAGGAAAATCTACCAGGTTACTAGAGTGGTCTTCATTCTGTTTAAAATTCTTGACTGAGCTTTGCATCCTTGTACATTTCTGTCTATGCTGTCTGTCTTAGCTTATTTAGCAAGATACTGTTTGGAGCTTTTACTGTTTTGTTGTTGTTGTTGAGTTGAGAAGGTATTCCCTGTTCTTGACTGAAATAGCTGGTAGCTTCTGTAGCAAAAGTAATTAATTTAGCTATTAATAATACACCTTTCAAAGGGGCAAACTCAGTTTATTCCTGCCTATACTGTCCAAGAAAAAAAATATTGTGACAAACTGCAGTTGGGAACTGCAGTTAAATAAGAGCTTACGTTTGGTTTGCAAACTAATTTTTCAGTGTTTTGGACCTTGGGTCAGAAAGTGAGCTCATTCTCGGCCTTGGTTGCACAGGGAGTTTCAGGAAGTTATTTCCAAGGATTCCTTTTTTAGATAGTAATTAATTTGGTTCTTGCCTGTAAGTCCTCTGAACAGTTTATGGGGACCTTCTGATCAATGTTTACAAAAGTCATTCTTTTGGCTAGGGATAGATTTCCCTGAAACAGTTTGTGTTGACATTGTGACTTCCAACAGTTTACATCTTTGTTTTCTTACCTTTCTCTTCAGGTGCAGAAACCTAACATTTCCTGACAGACTTCCAGAGGTCAGCATTGTATTCATATTTGTTAACGAAGCTCTCTCAGTGATTCTGCGCTCTATTCATTCTGCCATTGACCGGACTCCTGCTCACCTGCTCAAAGAGATTATTTTAGTTGATGATAACAGTAATAATGGTAAGAGATTTTTGGTCTTTTTTAAAATTTTTTTTCCTCCTACAGGGGATGGATCATACATGAGAATCCTTGAATTCTGACTCCTATTCATCCCATTAGCATTTCAGATGTTTTCAGCATATTTTCTCCCTTTCTCATACCACAATCTTGCTGGGCTTTGTCTTCAAATATACACAAGTCGGTAGGTTAAAGAAGAGAATGTACAAAGATAAAATGCCGTTTCTATTTGTTTAAGGTGGCTGTTAAGCAGAATTTGGGGTATAACAATAGATTACAGACCTAAGATGTTTTATGCTTCTTAGTACTTTGGTATGCTTTCAAGATTATATGCTTTCTGTGCTCTTCCTGTTTCAGTTGTCAGATTTCATGTGCTTACTCACTTTCTGTTTTGTACAAACACCTTCTTGTGCTTCTTAGACATCTCCTTTAGATTGCTAGTACCTTTTCTCTCTCTCTCTTCTCTCCTCTCCTTTTGTCTGTTCTTAGGTATTCATTGGCAATGTTTACCTTGCTGCTTTTCTACTGTATGTATTAAGATTTTGCTCTCCATGATCTGAAGGACTGCACATTTCTGATTGCCAAGGTTTTTGCTCAATGCTTGCCTAGTTTATTGTCATTGAGGCCATACTGGGCATTATTTACAAGGCAACTTTACCAATGACATTTTAATAAACACAGGATGCTGAATTTTAAAATCTGTCTCTGCTGGAGGGTTAATTCTGAACTCCTAAAATATAAGGAGAATCTGAATTTTATCCCATTGAAAGAAAATGCTGAACAAAGGGCTTCTCCCATCCTTGCCATCATTACAGCTATGTGATCCATGTAGCTAGATCCTGAGGCTTCCTGCTGATTGTAGATGTGTATCAGATTTGTACAGAAGAGAAACTTATTGGTAAGCAATTAAATAAGTTCCCCCTCCCCAGGCTATACATTTCATCATGTCTTCTTCTGGTGCTTCTCAATGAAGGAAAATGCAAAATCCTGATTCTTTAAGTGCACACAAAACCCAACAACTTAAGTTTGTATTAAATCTAATTTCAGTCCCAGTGAATAATGCTATGTTTAGAGTTACCTAAGGCTGACCAAGCTTTTCTTGAAACACCTACTCAGAGAACAGTGTGGCTAAATTGGCATGCAAGATTTATGAGTTGTTATTCTTAGCTTATGGCACAATTTATGATGTAGCAGTGTGATGAAGTAAAAGAAAAAATAGCATGAAACAGAAAACTACAAGCAAAGTAAAACAAAACAAAACAAAAACAACACATGAAATGAATGTGTGCACATGCGCATGTATATGTGATTCAGAAACATCTTGGGAGCTGAGGTAGACTTTTATTTACCTTCAGTCTGTAGTTCAGTCATTTGACATGATTTTAATGATGTACTCTTGCTGGCCTTGACTTTCCCCCTTCTCCCTCATGCAGTACACAGGAGTTTGATATGAAAAAAAGTTTGAAATACAACATCGATATGTGGACTTAGATTCTGGAATGTGTTTGTAAAAATTAATTCCTACAGTCTTTCAAACAGCTCCAGCTAATGCGATGCTAGGAGCTCAATGATTTTGATTGGATATTTGTGCTGCGGTGTCTGAGGCCTCTTGCACAGAGGGACTGGCCACAAGATGGTCACAGAAGAGAAAAATAATTTGTCTGAAAAATGAGGTTTCTAGAGTTTGAGTCTCATTTTCTAGAATTGAGAGGTATTTATTCCAGTGGGCACATTGCAGAGCAATGTGAGAAACATCAGTGTTTCTGAGGGCCTGTCATTATAGTGGCCTAACAAATATACTTCTTGCACTCTGCTCAGTGGGCTTGTCAAAATTATCGTTTATATTATTTCTTACCTGAAACAGGTAAGAAACCGCAGGAACCACTTAATCTCTCAGGAAGACCTGTTCAGCCATGTCTTGTGTTAGTATAGGTACTGTACATTATGTTATTTTTATGGTTGGTTGTGCCCTTTATTCAGGCTTACCTTTCCTGCACTCAAGTGCCTCAAATCCTGACCCCAAACAGCAAGACAGTAACTGAGAGGAAGGTAACCATTGGTTTGGCTGCCTTGGCTTGATGTGGTATGTCATTCTGTACAGAATCACACCATGCAGAATGGTACATAGTTCCCTGGAAAAATTCTTCAGGATTTTCTGCTCCTCTAAACCTTTCTCTGGTGTCTCTTCCCTGCAGTAGTAAACTAGATTCCTACAATTCTCTTTATCCCATAGTGTATGCTGAAGACCAGGTAATAGGCATCCACTTGGAGAAGATGGATGTTTGGTAGGAAAGGGAGCGATTGTAAATATGATTTATGGGCTTTTCTATTATTAGTTTGAATCCTTAAATATTTATTTTACAATTTACTTTTGCTTTTACAATATTCTATTTTTTCTCCCTTCTAGCATCATTGAAACTAATCCTTTATATTTAGTGTCATTCTGAGTTTTTGTTAGTGCTCTACAGCTTGTGAATGCTGCTGCTTGTAAGATCAGTGCGTTACTCGGTTTCCCTGTAATGTTACCTTAGCAAGCAAAAGCTGGGTTTGTGCTTGCATCTGGTTCCAGGTTTCTAACAGAGACCTGTCAGAAGCCTCATTATAAGCAGTATGTTTGCTCTGAGGTTTTCACCAAGGATCCCATTTTAATAACTTGATGTAAGATTTTTTCAGTGATGCCACAGCCATGGATTTCACAGTCAAGAAGCATCACAGTATGGGAAGTGACTAGAACAGCTAGAACACATGAACAGCTTTTTTATTTTGAGTCTCTTGCACTATTTGGGTGCATTCACATAGAGCGATGGTTTAAAACAAAAGCAGATACAAAAGCAGTTGGCACTAGAAGAGAGCACCAGAATTTCCTGCTTCTTGAGGGGAAGTGGTATACTGGTTAATTGGTCTAAATTATTGTTCCAGGCCAAATTCTGAATCTAGTAATGAGAACCTGAATTATTCCTCAATTTCAGTAAATTGATGAGTTTCAGAAATGAGCAGTGGATTGCTCGCTTTTTAAAAGTCTGGAAGGCTGATTTCAGAAACCATATATTCAAGAGTATGGGCAAAGTCTGTACATTTGTCTTGAGCAATGTAAGCTATAGTATTTTATTTCATGCACTTTAGGGTATGTCAAGCAAATTATCTATGACTTTTTCTAAACCTTGGTGTAGTTTTTCAAGTTCTCAATTATGTTTCAGGAGACCTCAATTAATCTTTGTGAAGCTTCCTTTTTTTTTCTTTTTTTTTTTTTACATAAATGTTTTTTTACATAAAGTTAGGTAACTGTGAAAATGCCAGTGTGTGCCATTTAAAAGTAGAAAATAGATTGAATAGGTCCAAAATTTTTGATCCTTTATTTTAATAAAGCAGTTTTCATGGTTTAGTGCGTGTATTTTGCCATATCATCTTTTCCTGTGAGAATGTGATAAGCATAGCATTGAAATGATCCATATATGCTGCCAAGTACATTACTACTAAAATTTAAAATTTAAAAATTTAAAATTTAAAATTTAAGTTGATAGAAGGTTAAAAATGCATTTCAGTGATTGCTTGTATAATGACAACAAAAGATTTATTAAAACAAACAAACAAAAAATACCAATTCTGTTCATTTGGATCTTGTTCAGATCTCAGTCACATTGGTGTGAAATTGATTAACTGCACTGATTTCAACTGTTTTACTGTAGTTTAGATGCTCTATGTCAGATCAGAATCTTTCCCATTCTCCTCAGGAATGTTGTTTGCCTCTCAGAGATAATGTGCTCATTAGTTTATAACTTCACAATAAAATCATTTGTTCATTTTAGCCTTCAGAAGAAGCAGAGACTTCCAGCTTGCTCCGTGCAATTGAGGAAAGGGATTTGCAAAGAAACAGCTTTAAAACACCCAAAAGTGCCCCTGTCCCAGACTGCTGACAGTTAATTAGATGTCAGAAACGTACTTAGAAAAAGCATTGCCTGAGCTGCAGACTACTGGAATAGCATTTTATTCACTCTCTGACTTTTTGTATCCTGTGCTATTGGGACAGGGTGATGACCTTCTGTGCCGGTGGAGTCCTGGCTTGGCTTTTGAGTCTTTCTTGCAGGCTTTGAGCCTCTCTACATTATCAAGCACCTCTTGAAGATATTTTAAGCTGATTTGAAAACTTTCTAAAAAAAAAATCATTGTGAATCATGATGTGTTCAGCTTTGTGGTGAGGCTGTATGCATTAATGTGTCCGGAGCATGTGTTACAAAATATTTATATTACAGCAATAATTACCATTCTCTATAACATTTTTCTATATTAAAGTTAATAGTTAATGTTGCAGTAGAAACTCAGATTTCATAAAGTTTCTTCCTTTTTCTTGAAATCATTGCTTATGAATGAAATATTCTAACGTGTTCAGTTTAACAATTTATCATTCTTTGTCCTGATATTTTCTTGAACACAGCTATTGAATTGCAGCAGTAATGCTGGATATCACAGGATGGTAATTTTATGACTTGCAGTGTCAAAGAGAATTAGCAGTGGTAGAAAGCGGGTCTTATGCAGTGTATCACATTTGAGAGCTTTGCAACACTGTCCTCAAAACACTGAAGAAAAGAAGTTTTTCAAAAAGCATCCAGAGCCAACCTTTTCATTAGAAACATATTTCTTCAGTTATTTTAAAGAGGTGGATAGGAAATTGTCCGAATAATTTTCTTTACAAAATCAGTGATGAATAAACCTGAAAAGTATGGTTCAGATGCTCGCTAGATTTCCTACTACGGCATAATCTGAAGATGGCATACCTGCAGACAAGACAACTGGGCAGGAGTGTTGATTTAAAAAAAAAAAAAAAAAAAAAAAAAAAGCTATTAATGACAGACTCCTAGGGAATACTTCTGGACTTGCTGTCCTGTTTGGCTTCTGGTTCTTCTCTTATCTCAATGCCAGCAAAATTGAAAGATGATTAAAAACAAGGAGAAAGCCAAAATTTCTTCAGAACTGTATTCACTTTTGGGCCATGGATTATACCTTGTGAAGGCTTTGCTTTATCAGCATAGATTGGTTCCCTCCAATTAGTTAAAGGTCGTAAATCTGAAATTCTTATTTCACAGTCTTCACCTGAGCAAACTTTCAGTTGTGTTGGCATGAAAGAGGGCTGTTTAATGATAGTAAGGAAACAGATGCTAAAAAGCATGTATTTTATGTATAGACCAAGAATTTGGTCTCCTTTTTAGGTATTAGAATATATTTTGTTGCTTTTACAAACTATACATTTTATTTGCGTAGTAACATTAAGCACTAATGCTTGAATAAATGAATTATGACAATTCTTTGAGTATATATTTATGGCTACATGTACCATGCTGATGCTAGGACTGCAATGAGGTGTGTCTGGCTTGTGTGCCAGCTGCTGTGAATGTATCTGAAAATACGTAAGAAGAAAACAACCGGAAGCAAAACATAGTCCACTGGCCATCTGTTTCAGCAGTCAGCAGAAGTTAGGGGAATGAGCAATGTTGTTCTGATTTTGATGGTGGAGTATGTGAACACTTCTGTTCACCTTATCTTATTATGTTCTCTTATCTCTTAACTCCATATGGCATCAGACTCAAATGTTAATCAGTCACACATGGGAAGGGGGTGGTAGCATCCCTTGCTGGAGGTATGACTGACTTCTAGCACTGTAATTATAGTTGTATGAATGCTGTTTGATAACCAGCATGCAGTTTTCTTTATTTTAGAAGGGGAACTTCCCCATTCTTCCCCATTCTTTATTACTGATGTGGAAGGTTCTTAGCCTTCATTTTCTGGAGGTTAGGAAAGCTCTCTGCTGTGAGCATGAGCGGGGGCTGCATGACCACTGCAGCTAAGTGTGGCTCTTCTGGTGCATCTTGTGTCTGTTGCACCACTTGCCTCTGTGGAAGTGCCTTTCAAAAGAACAGTTATTTTAATCATCTGCAATATAGTATAGTTCAGTCTGTTTATATGGTTGGATAAGCAAAGTCTAAATGTGTTTGCAAGCTGATAGTGTAAACTCTGTCCACATCAAGGGTCAGCAGCAGACAGCAGAGCTTTTATTGCATTCTCCTGACATCAGAGTTTTTGATATAATACAATGAACTGAATCTTTCCTGGGCAGCAGTTGTTGAAAACTAATATGTGGTCATCTTATCTTTTATTCCACCCCCAAAGTAATTTAACTCGTTCAGTTCTAATGCACTTGCAGTCTAATAAATACGTTTTTCTATATGTCAGGTTCAGTATAGCAAGTTCAAGAGGAGAGAGCAGCCACTTCTAAAACCAGCATTTTTCATCCTTGCAGTTTAATGTAGGCAGCAGAATAGAGAAAAAGTTATTTTATGTAACTCCAAACCTTGTCACCAGATAATTCTTTTTTTCTAGTAAGACAAGTCCATTACCATGAAACTTAGCTTTAAGATTGGAATAATGTTGTATCTGATTTCAGTGTGGGAAGGAGTAATTTAAGTGTCATCTCAGCAGTATCTGCATACCATATTTAATCCTAAAAGCCGATAGTTAAGTGCAGCATTGAACCACTATATGCTGGAAATGCTGAAAAAACTGGACTTGGGAAACAAAATCTGTGGGTAATTTCAGCTGCAGTTTTACAGCTTTCTTGTATCTTCTCTCTTATTTTTTTCTCCCCACATATGCTGTGTACCCCATATGTATCAAGTAAAACAATGCACAGTGAGTATTTTATTGTTTTTCAGCCTGTGTTTGTTTTGCCATCCTCTAATGACACAATCCTTAGTGTGAGCGCAGTCGTACATGCTGTCAGTTTACTGATCATATCAAAGCTCAAGGACAAAACAGCTGAAGTTTCTGTGTGATAAATAGGTTGCGCATTGGTACTCTGAAATCGTTTGGAAGAATAATTTGGGCCAACTTAAAGGAAATACCAACTATGCCAGGTGTGATTGAGAAACAATATGTGGCCCACACTGTTAAAGGCTGAAGTCCAATTCAGTAAGAACAAGCTAGTTTTGAGCTCTGCTAATAGCAATGAGGAAATCACCCCATGTGCATGGGAGATCAAGTGCTGTAGAATGGTGGCATCCTGGCTGTGAGAATGCCAGAGTGTAAATGCTGCCATGGTCCTTTTCTCAGTACCATCACTGTGATTTTAGGCTTAGAATGAATTACTAGAGATCTCTCAGAGAGTGTGTGATTGCAAAAACTTTTAATTTTTCTCCCATTTTTTCCTTTTTCAAGAACTCTTTCATCTTAATGGGATTATATAGCCTTTGTGAATGCTTGGACAATTTCTATTGTTAACATTCTCAAACAGGCCTCACTGAATTTAACTTGCAGGTGTATGTATAGATTTGGTAATAGTGACAAACGGTCACGTAGAACTTGTGAGAGAAGTGCTAATATATGTTAATGTCAGTAAGGTGACTGGTTTGATCACAGATTATTTCCTTTTGACATCTTTTCCCATAAAGTGTCTGCTGGTCTCCTTACATGCAGGAGAACTTGTATTTTGTATTGTTGCTTCCATTTGACAGCAGGGAAAGTATTAATGGAATTAGGAACTGCTATCAGTTCTCTCAAGATAGCTGTCAGCTGCTTCATTTTTCCTTTGCTCCTAAAAGATGCAGTCCTTTGGCCCAATGCTCGTCTAATCGTTGTTTGATGTTTTTTTTAAAGATGCCACCTTCTATTTGAGGCAGCCTTTTCAAGCAGTAAAAATAGCAACAGATTTGCATACAGTAGAAATAATTTGAAAAATAAAATCAATGCTGTTTGCACCTCATTTTTTGTAGTGCTTTATGAAGATGTAAGAGATACCATATACCCAATCATAGTAAAGTTTTAGGAAACTTAAAGGTATTTCTATGGCTAAACACAGTTCTATCAGCTTTACATGCTGTGGAATGTTTATTCCTCCTGATCTATTGCCCCTTATCTCAATACTCGGTCATGTGCAGAAAGTAGAAAGATTGAGGTCTTCTAAAATGGAAAACAAGTTGACGGCTCCTTTGCCAGACATAAACAAGTTTTCTATTTTTTTATTACTGTAAACAAGTGCAATGTATTTATGCTGGCGTCTAGATTTTTCTAAATAAAATTTCCATCAGCATGTGAAAAATTTACTTCCATCCCCATGTCAAATAAATACCTATGTGTCCCTGCCTTGTAGTTTTACAATTAATTCTTGTATGAGCAAGCTTAAAGCATTACCCTGTAGCCTGCATCTTATATGAATTGTCCAGCCTTAATTTTTAGTGATATTTGTGCCCTTGAAACTTTTTCTGTGCCTTTGATGTTTGCTTTTGAAAATGGAAGTGAGACTGTGTAGCACTGGTTCTGATTTTGTGTTCTGTCATCTCACAATTTTCAGAGGAATATCTTCTATTTACCCATTTCCCACATGTATAAATAGAAAAGTGTAAGGAATGTGGTGGCATTGACGTCGCATGACTGTGTGTGTGATTTATATCTCATACACAGGATCTTCTGTGCTGAGACTAGCCCAGATGTATATACGGAACATAGTGCACAGATAGCATTAATACAGTTCTGTGCTGCTCAGCATTGTATGTAAGGACAAGAAGTGAATGAGAACGTGCCCTGCCGGCTTATGGAATGCTTTGTGCCCAGGATGGATTCTAGCTGAGGCCATCAAATTGTCATCTCAGTGAACACTGTCTCCCAGATGTGGGCAGCTGGAGAACTGCTGGACACTGAAGGTTCCTATTCAACTAGAAACTAGTGTAAAAGCAAGTGAGATTTTTTGACTGAGAAATAACATCTTGCCCAGAATTCCCTTCTCCTGGGAACCCCAAAGACAAGTTTATCTTGTTGTTTTTTGTTGTTGTTCGTTTGTTTGTTTGTTTGTTTGTTTGTTACTAGCACATTGAACACAGATAACACATTGCTAGTGTTATCTGAAATAAGTAGTGGTTGAATTTTGAAATTTTCATCTGCTCTGTCCATTCCATTTGTGTCAGCAATCATGTCTTCCAGAAGAGAAGAACAGCAAAAAATAATGAAGTTGCAGGAAACTTTAATGGCTTGATAGAAGTATCATCACATGTGAACTTAAATGGCATTCCAGTAGCATGAGCACATAGATCACAGGGAGAAAAGGGTGTCAGATGAAAAAAGAGAATTTATGTTTTTAGTTTTATTCTACAAGCCTAAAAAGATGAGTTGTTATACAGTGGCATAGCACTGCTTTAAAGGATGCCCGATATTCAGTTGACTCTGAATCATTCCTGCACTTCGTGCAACTTTTCACTGACTTCTCTTGACTTCACATATGAAATATGTATAACTAACTCAATTATTGTATGTTCCAGTAGGAGCTCTGGAAAGGATTTGATGTCAGGAAAGATAGGAAGTTTTTATCCTTAAAAATACATTGTTTAACATGTGAAGTACTTTGTGTTTCTCTCATAGATGGTTGTACAACAGCCTGGAATACTCCGCAAAGCTGCAGGCATCTTGCTGACATGGGTAGTTCAGCAGAAGACAGATCATTAAATCCAGTTTAAGGCAGTCAAAATTATCATTTTACTGCACACTAGAATTGGATTTTCTGTTGGTTTTGCAAATGTACTTTCATAGTCCCTGAGGTGAGAATGGTATAGTAATTGCAGTGTTCGAGCTTCCATCACAAACAGCTCTTTTTAAGTTGTTGTGTGTTGATTTTCTCAAAATGATGCTGAAATTAAACTAGGCATGATATCAAATCTAAAGAACATGAAAGCTTCCAGTTTAAGCAGTTGAAAATTATTCTTAATAACACAAGGGAGAAAAAAAGAGGGATATTCCTTTACCTAAAAAGATTTTGGATTTTTTAAATTTTTTTTCTTCTATAGGAAGAGCTTTTTTTCTTTTTTCCCCTTTGCTTATGATTTATGGTGTCAGCACTACTCCTTTACCAAATGTGTGATGCTTTTTTTGGTTTGGTTTGGTTTTAGTTTAAGGGCTAATCTGAATGGTGTTGATTGCTTCCTAGAATTTTCTTTTTCGTTAATAGGTTACATTCTATGGTGTGATGTAGGTTTTCTTGCATAAAAATATCCATAAAGTCATATAACTAGTCCAGAGAGTGTTACTGCAAAATGAAAGAAACCCTTTGGTAATGTTAGGTCAGTATAGAAGCTCATGTATCCTACTTCCTTGAATTAGAAATAGTTTGTAATTAAAAGAAAGAACTGTATTCCCAAAGGGATGTAACTGGAACCTCTCTGATCATGTTAGTTCTTATCAGATGTTTCAGCTCCTTGGAGCTACTATCTGACCTGCAGAGACTTCCAGGAAAATGAGTGCAAACTAAGCGTAATTCACTTTCTAAGTTGTAATTCTGAGTGCATGCTTAACGTAGGTTAGCCATGTCCAGTTTGTTCTTTTTAGCACATTTTTAATAAGGCACCAAATTAGGAAGTTGCTGTTTTTTTTTTAAATATCTAAAAAGAAGAACCTCAGGGGAAGTAAGTTAATAAAATGGTCTGTTAAACTAACCTTCATTTTATGGCCCTAACCTGGGAATATTGACAGAGATGACTTAGTTACAGTAAAATGATAAAAAGGGTATAATGGGCTTTCCTTACAAAGGAAAGTGCCCTAGAAAAATTGTTGCATAAAGATATCTCAAAATAAGTTTAATTAAGTGTGGATTACTGCACAATAGCTCAATCAACTTTGGGTCAGGAAGAAAGAAAGCAGAGGAATTATTTAGTCAACTGTAGCAGACAATGTACATTCTGTAGTTAATTTGACTCCTTAGGACTGGATTATCGAAGTTCACAAAATCACATGAAAAACACCACTCTATGATTTGATTTGTATCTTACAAAATATATTCAACAAAAAGCATTATTATGTGTTTTTTCAGTTCTGCACAGTGTTGTATGTTCATATAGTGTTTAGCGTTCATATAGGGTTATTTTCATGAAAAAGTGCAAAGCTCTAGGGATGCACTATTCCCTGCTATACTGCTAGTCTAGCTGATTTTTCCTCTGTATTCTAGCAGTAATGGGTACAATCTTTTAATCCAAAACAATAATCACTTAATTTATACCTGATATGTCTGACTTCACAAATCTTTATGCTGGAGATGGATTTTGTTTCAAAGAAATTTCAATCCCCACTCAAAAACTTTTGCACATTATCGGTCACATTTTCTGCTGGCTTAACTTAAAGACTGCTACAGCCCCTATGACCTGAATGGGTCTATTTCTCAGTGCATGGAGGAAGGGAAAAGATGAACAAGATGATCTTGTGTTCATTAGGGGCTGAACATGATGTCACCCTAATCATAAAGCCTAATTGCTTACAGCCAATTGTTTAGAATAGATTATAACCAATTTTAAGACCTATTTAGTTGCATGATTTGTATTATTTTATGAAATATCACTGGGGAACAATGAGGCACTCTTTGGGTTAGGTGCTATTTAGTAGTTAGACTTGGTGTGAGCAATAATGGATCCAATCCTCCTTAATGCCATTGCGTTCAGTGAGAATGTTGATATTATTTGGTACCTCAAGTCATGAATAGCAGCATCAATGCCTTGGTTTCCATAAACCAGCTGCTAGTTTACTACAGATTTGGTATACTCCTTAAAAATAAAAACTAAAAAGAATCCAAGGGAATGCAAGTACTTTGATAACTGCCTAGAATATTCATTATACAAGCCACAAATTTATGTAACCCTATTCTTTTTAAGGAAGTTGAAAATAATGAAAATAACCAAATGATATTTTATCTGAAAGGAAAATCAGTGCAAATAGTTGTAGACTTACTGTCTGATATGGTAGATCAGTTTCATTCTTAGCTGATTTTTGTAGATTTTTATGGGCTGTAAAGTATCTTTCTCTGAATCAGTTATGTTTGTGTGTGATTTGGTGTATTTTAATTTTTTCTCTTAAGACTTAAGCCAGGATTTTCTTCCTCTTTTGTTGAAAATGTTAGCTTTGTATCCTAACACTTTCCCTCTATTTCTCCTGCAGCTGAGTATTTGAAATATTTTCTCTCTAACTAGTTCTTTGCTTTTTTGGTTGTGTTCAAGTGATTTGGCAGTGAGCAAATTTGGACAGTTCTTCTGTGTTCTATATAAAAGCTGGTTTTTAAATGTTACTGATGAATGTGTAATGTTTAGTGCCAGCTGTCCATCTTGCCAAATCGTTAAAGCTGTCATCCCCCCACATGCTGCTGGTGTAACTATTCAGTATTGCTCGTGGGAGAATACTGCATTTTCCACTGAACTTCTGTTCAAAAAAAGATCTTCCAGCTTGGTGATGGGAGATAATACTGGCTGTCATTGCATTTCCCCATGGAAGGGTGATTGTGAAATACCACCCCTAAATGCAAAGTTAATACAATGAATTTTCCTTCTGAAATACGTTAGTATTTATGAATGCTAAAAAGTGCTTGTTACTCAAGAGTTCCTCTTGGTCTTCAGGTTTATGAGAAAGAAATGTTCTTTTCAGTGAAAGGGTTGCAGCAATAGTTTTGTATCTTTTATTGCAGTTCCTTTATTTTATGGCTCATGGTTCTTGTATGTAGTTAGTCTGAGGCAAGTTACTTTTAGGTTTTCAAATAGATATTTAGATTTAATTGCCATATAGGTGATTGTGATTTATAACTGTGTTAGACAACATACTAATGTGAACTGCTAATATATTTGTCTTTACTGTGTGCCTTGTTTCATCCGTCTATAAAGAGCATGTAACAATATTTATGAAGTAAACCTAAGAAGAGATGAGACAAGCATCTGTCAGGATTATTTTAAATATAGTTCCCTGTGTGTTGGAGCAGGAAGAAGGACCAGGCAATTTCTTGAAGCCCTGATTTTTTGGCCTTTAAATGGAAAAGATCTAAGGTGTAGATTATAAACACTCAGTGATTGGTCAGCATGCGGATTTTCAGGACAGAGATTTCATATTCAAGCAAGCCTTGTTATAGTTTCTGGTCCTCATAAAAATATCTCAGGAACTGTAATTTCTGTTGAAGAGAAGGTGGAGAAGTTGCAACCAATAGTAGAAAGCCTCCTGTGTATATGGTGGATTTATTTTTGTTTTAATATAAATAGTTTCTGACCTCAAAATTTGGGACTTCAACAAGTATGGAAAAATTAGATCCTCTGGAAGCCCTTAAACAGTGCTTTGGATGTTACCGTGCCAATAGGCAGAATATGAGATATCTTTAGTATCCTGGATGTTTTAATATTCAAAATGGTTGGTAAACATTGACTGTATCCACACTAGCAGATTTTTCTGAGACTTGGTTTTAAACAGAGATTGCTATATGTAGTAAGGCTCTGCAGTCCATTTGCTTTGTGTATGGAGAATATATGTAAAATTGTTCATGTCTTGTTCTTTGCATAACAGCCTTTCCCTCTGAAAAGACCACCATGCTTCTTCTTGTTTATGCTTTCTCATTTACCATCAGCAAACAAGTAATTGCAAAGCTCGATTTCTTTAGCAAACGGTTGCTGTTGGAAGACTTTTGTGATAGAGAACAACTTCAGCTTGATTGGTATTTAACTTATGTATGTAGTTTTAAAATGGAAGGGCTTTATAATTTTACTTAGTTACTGTTACGCAGATTTGCATAAACATTAGTGAAGCATAGATTCTGTCCCATTATCTCACTACTGGTGAAACCGTTCATTCTGCTGATGGATAATGTAGCCTTTCAGACAGAGAGGTTTAATGGTGATAGGTCAAACAGTAGTGAAATAAAAAGGGTTTGTGAAGAGAAAGAATAATGAGGAACCTTTTAAGAAGTATGTCCTGGTACTGCTGCTGGTTTTGTTCAGCACACTGTAAATCATTGATCCAAGGGATCAATCAGTTCCACAAATGAAGTAGCAGAAGAGTGGGAGAAAACAATGTATTGCTTAGTAAGTATCAGCATTATATGTAGATATAGACAGAAGAAATGGAGACATAGATCATAAATTTTGCTTTTATTTGATGCCAGGTGATTTCAGAGGGATTTGTAAGTGCTAGTACTTAGCAAACATCAGGTCCGTTTCACATCATTAGGGAAGGATAGTCTTGATGAGAGCAACAGGACAGGGAACACTACCTTTCGTTCGTTAGGGAATGATTACATGAAAGCAGTGGTGCCATAGGTTAGTATTTGGAGGATATACAAAACAGATCTGTTTTGAGATGGAGAATAAAAGATGACATTAATGGAGCATTTCCAGACCTGCCAGCTATGTCTGAGGTGGCTGATCACAGGTAGCACCATCTCATTTCCAAACCAAGATCAGCCCTCTCATGCGGCTTCTGGCAGGCATCGATCCCTTTCCAGATGTGATGTTGCATGACTGTCTTCCCCAGGAATATTCTTTCTCAATGTTTATCTGTTATCTGTTTGATTAAGATGTCTGTGTGTCTGGGAATAATTTGTACCAGGGCTTTAGGTTTAACTGTAAAAGAAGTACTCTGACTAGAAGAAAATCACTGCTCCCTCTCTTTGTTAAAATGAGGGCTCATATGTTTTTTGTTTATCTACCTGAAGGGATTAAACCAAGCATGTACTAGACAAATCTTTCTTAGGATTTGTTACAAAAACCCTATCTTTTCTGAAACACGTTTGCAGCACAATACTTAGTTTTCACAAATGCTACCCGTTAACACCCACAGTGTTTACTTTTAGCAATTGAGAAGATTAACTCACATAGAAAATAATATTAAAAAAAAAAAAGTAATCTGACATGAGTTTTCACATGTAGTTTAGCAAAACGACTGAGTAACTTCTTGCAAGTTGGTGGTCTTAGGCTTCAGCAAGGCTATTTGCTTTTGCTGTATAGTAATGTTTTTGTTGTTGTTCTGGATGATTTTACAGAAAGAAACCAGATGCTGTTTTTTTAAAAGAGAGGTTATGAAACCTACTACCTCTATGTGTTTTAATGATTTTAATTGCCACTGTTTTGTCAGTGGTAAAAGGCAGAACTATTGATTGGTCTCCAGTTAGCAGTATTTGAACTGTGGCTGTCTGTGTCTCATTTAACAAGCCCTGATGTGGTCCTGTAGCACTGAAAACCTATTGGAACTGTAGAACCTCTCAGAACCTATAGAACTGCAGCCATTTCTTTACTTCTTTAAGCATTTTGTCCTTCTATATGGCATGTACTGGAGTTTCTTATTTTCATAATTTTAATTCTCTAATTGGAATTGCAGCACAGGGTTCAGGTTCCCATTCTTTATGTGATCTGCAAAGGGAGCAGTCCCGTTGAGTTCCTTTGACAACAGCTTTGCAAATAGCTCTTCCAAGAAGCACATAAACTTCTTCAGTGGAAAGATTGTACAGAGTGTAGGTTGTCAAGAACTGTACAAAGCTGGGCCATTTTGCAGTCCAAAGGCAATGAGGAGTTAGGCATAATTATACCTCGGCATTGCTAGCAGGGCAGTGAACGTTGAGGCAGCACCCTCCTTTTGTCCAGTTGGATGAAATGCAGCCTGCTGGTTTGGGACATAGATGAGGTGATGGTTTTGGAATCAAGGCGCAGTCCAAAATGTCCGTGTTATTTTACCTTTTCCCAGTGTGGCAGAGTGACTGTAATTGTGATCTCCAGTATTAGTGACAGAGTGAGAATTTGGAAAAAATGTATCAGGCTGGCTATCTGGGTGACCTGTACTTACCTTTATTAGTCTGACTCACAAAATGTCAGAAAAGGGTCATCTTGACTTACAGTTTAGGCCACTTCACTCTTTCTAACAGGTAGCATGACAGTGTTTGCTATGTAGAGTATGATTTACAAAATTGTCAATTGTCATATAAGGGAATATTTAGGAAGAGGGTTGCTGTGAGGCCCTTGAAGCCATGTGACCGGAGGAGTATGTCACTATTCAGCCTTCCAAGAGACATCCATGTCTGAGGCTTCTTGAGCTTTGAAAAGATTGCAAAAAATTCTGTAGAATAAATACTGCTCAGATTTTCAAGATTTAGATATTAATTGTAACTGAATTTACCATCTTCTGGAGCAGTCTTATGTCTCCTGTGACATAAGAATAACCCTCTAAGGTTAACCAAGACCAATGTAATATAGGAAAATGAGATCGTTACCCAGTCTGAAGCTGAGTGAAGTGGTTTTCAAGGCAACATACTGCAACATGCAGACAAAGTAGAAATTTAATGCTTATAGGTGATGAGGATTCAGTCATGGAATTTCATTATGAAATTCAGCTGTGCAAGAAGCATTCTTTCAAAGATGCTAAAAGGTTTAAATCTGAGAAGTCAAGCAGTAACTATTGTGAAAAATGTGTATATATTGCAAATTAGATTGCAAATCACTGCAAATCAAGGTCCAGACCAAGGAAATTAGCCTGCATCTGTGCAAAATCGTTATTCACAAAGGTCAAGCAGTATAGTGGAAGAATTAGAGATGGGAGGTGATAGTTTCAAGTCTTTGAATCTCTATAAAATAGAGTCTGATAGGTTTTCAGTGCTACAGGACCACATCAGGGCTAGTTAGTGAGACATAGGCAATTGTTGTGGTTTAGCCCGGCTGGCAGCCAAACACCACACAGCCGTTCGCTCACCCTCCCCCCTCCCTCTCCGGGATGGGGGAGAGAAACGGGAAAGTGAAGCCTGTGAGTTGAGATAAAGACAGTTTATTAAGACAGGGAAAATAATAACAATAATAATAATAATAATAATAATAGTATTAATAGTAATAATGTGTACGAAATAAGTGATGCACAATGCAATTGCTCACCACCCATTGACCGATGCCCAGCCTATCCCTGAGCAGCCGGCCCCCCCTCCACCCCGGCTAGCCACCCCTATATATTGTTCAGCATGACGTCAGATGGTATGGAATACCCCTTTGGCCGGTTTGGGTCAGCTGTCCTGGGTCTGTCCCCTCCCAGCTCCTGCTGCATCCCTAGCCTGCTCGCTAGCAGGACAGAGCGAGAAGCTGAAAAGTCCTTGGCTTGGTGTAAGCACTGCTCTACAACAATTAAAACATCAGCATGTTATCAGCGCTCTTCTCATCCTAATCCAAAACATAGCACCCTGCCAGCTACTAGGAGGAAAATTAACTCTGTCCTACCTGAAACTAGGACAGATATCCACCCCTTATTCCATACCATTTATGTCATGCTCAGGTTACACTCTTTCCAATACCTTCTAATTAATCACCATTTTCATCTATGATATATAGCAACCATGGTAGTGATGACATACAGTGTTATATGATAATTAACATACTACAATTCAACTCATGGGCTATTCTCACCCAGTATTAGGTCCCCTTGAGGTACACACCGGACCTCCCCATTCTTTTGCATTACCCACCAAGTGCATCCAGGTCCCTGGGCAAAAGCAATCCCACGAGTGGGCTCGCCTTTTCCTGAGGCAGGAGTAGCCCAGACTGTCTTACCCAGCATGTTTCTTACGTGCACTACAGGAACTTTATCCCCTTCTACAGTGCGTAACAGGTTTGATTGGGCAGGTCCAGCTCGGTTGGCAGATCCTCTAGTATTGACTAACCAGGTGGCCTTTGCCAAATGTGTATCCCAATTTTTGAATGTCCCAGCACCCATTGCTTTCAGTGTAGTCTTTAACAGTCCATTGTATCGTTCAACTTTGCCGGAGGCTGGTGCATGATAGGGGATGTGATACACCCACTCAATACCATGTTCTTTGGCCCAAGTGCCTATAAAACTCAATTTGGGAAACAGGCACAGCAGACTTGAGATTAAGGCAATCAACATTGTGACTAGCAACTATTAAGCAGGTCAAATACTTATACCAATTTTAGTTTAACACACTCTCGTCAAATCTGTCGATATCTCAACCCTTCGGGCCCCACGTTGGGCGCCAAATGGACTGTTGTGGTTTAGCCCGGCTGGCAGCCAAACACCACACAGCCGTTTGCTCACCCTCCCCCCTCCCTCTCCAGGATGGGGGAGAGAAACGGGAAAGTGAAGCCTGTGAGTTGAGATAAAGACAGCTTATTAAGACAGGGAAAAGAATAACAATAACAATAATAATAATAATAATAATAGTATTAATAGTAATAATGTGTACGAAATAAGTGATGCACAATGCAATTGCTCACCACCCGTTGACCGATGCCTAGCCTATCCCCGAGCAGCCGGCCCCCTCCTCCACCCCGGCTAGCCACCCCTATATATTGTTCAGCATGACGTCAGATGGTATGGAATACCCCTTTGGCCGGTTTGGGTCAGCTGTCCTGGGTCCGTCCCCTCCCAGCTCCTGCTGCATCCCTAGCCTGCTCGCTAGCAGGACAGAGCGAGAAGCTGAAAAGTCCTTGGCTTGGTGTAAGCACTGCTCTACAACAATTAAAACATCAGCATGTTATCAGCGCTCTTCTCATCCTAATCCAAAACATAGCACCCTGCCAGCTACTAGGAGGAAAATTAACTCTGTCCTAACTGAAACCAGGACAGCAATATTTAGTGCTAACAGTCCTTCATAAGAAGATTTCCTTTTAAGGAAAGTCCTTAAAATTCCCAAACAATGCTATATATCAGAAAAATGCTATATGTCAGGAAAAAATCTGCCAAACACAATGGATTTCATTGCACAGCCATCAGAGTCTGCTAACCTGGAACAAAAAGCAGCAGCAGGACCTAATCCCATCTCCTACCAAGCAAACATAGATGGGCCTTCAGTGTGCACTTCCACCGAAATCGTAGGAGCAATATCACAGGCTTAACTTCGCATGATTTCAATAACCTGGCAGTTACACTTTCTCTTTTGTGAGACCTCCTACAAAGGACAAAATCCAAATAACTCTTACTCCTGTAAAACACCAATTCAAGTCAGAAGTGATTTAGTTTTGATATAAGGCATAAGAGCTGCAGGATTTGGCTCTATCTAAATCAGCTGTGCTGTTTTTTGGGGAATAATCAACTATGTACATTTTCAAATTAAAGCAACAAATTCTGGCTTGCTTCTTTCCCATCACATTTGATTACTTAGGTTTAACGCAGCGCTGGGACCGTGCCATTTGGTAGCTGTAGAAAACCTCTAAATCTGGCGTACACTATCTCCAAGTAAAGAACAAGCAAAATAGTATCTTGTCCACAACTTCCCAAACTCCAAGTCTGAATGAAGAAAACATAATAGCATCCAATATGTATCTTTAGATGAAATATATCAGCATGTAACTGTAGTTTTACCCAGAACAAAAAAAATCTTTAACCAGCTATCATAAAAAATTTCTCTATCCAATAGTTCTAATGAAATGTCTAGGCTTTAATTGCCATATAACAATGTTGCTCGTGCCCTGCCTTTTAGTATCAGAAAAACATGAGGGACAATAGCAGCAACTCTTAGGTTTTCTAAAAAAGGGAAGACATTAAAATAACCTGGACTGTAACTTGAAACTAAAATACATAATACCTTTTCGATTGAGAATACAGGACCAGCATTGTTATTAGCATCCTGTGGCAGTCTGGGAAAGATTTGGTTAAATCCTGCTTAAGCTAGAGTAAAATGTATTTTAAAAGTAAAGTATGTTAATCTGGCTATTAGTATATCTCCCAGCAGGGCGGAAGAAGCCTTGCTCATGTGAAACTTGAACACAGAAGAACACAAGCCAGCCTTTCCTTTCCTGCTTCCCATAAACAACTGGCAGTTGCATTAACATTGTATAATATAAGGGCATGTGAAAGCTGGTTTTCATACCGGGCTAGTTATAGTATGTGTACTTGTTGTCATGTATGATGTTGTATTCGGGGCCTGGACATGCAACAATTTTTTTCTGAAAACCTCTTGTTGACTTCCACGATACCAGTGTTTCACTCAGTACAATTGTTACTTGCAAGTGGTATTATCTGATCTATTCTTGTTTGCATTAGCCATTAGAATAATGAAGAAAAAAAAGCTCTTCCACCTATAATTTACTTTTTTTTTTTCCCCTGTATGTTTTTGCTTTCTTCACTGAAAGGGTTGTGAGGCATTGGGGCAGACTGCCTAGGGAAGTAGTTGAGTCACCATCCCTGGAGGTATTCAAAAGACAACAAAACTGAAAGACAAAAGTGTTGATGTGGTGCTTAGGGACATGGTTCAGTGGTAGACTTGGCAGTGCTAGGTTGACAGTTGGACTTGATCTTGGAGGTCTTTTCCAAACTAAGTGATTCTATAATTCTGTAACAGAAGCATCTTGTGTGAATGTGGCTGTGCTGATCTAAAGCAAGTTCTTTTTGTGAACTGATTCCATCATCCCATCTTTCCCACTATAGAAAGGAGCAACTTATGTGACTGACTTCCTCTTGAATAATGAAGTAGTTACACTTGGACTATTGTGCTTCAATTGGCAGTTTTCTTTTCCATATGAATCTGTTATCGTAACATGAATTGCCATGCTGTTTTTTGGAGTCGTGATGATTTATCAAGTTCACAATACAGCAGGCAGCTTGCTGAGTCTTATGGTTATAGAAGTACAGAGTATTTCTAATATGTTCTTCAAATTGTATTTTTCTAGATTTATGTAGTCTGCTCTGGCTTTGTTCAGGTATTTAGATTCTTTTTCTGAATAGTGATTTTTCTGCTCTGTACAAGTCCAAGAAATAGATTAGAATTAAATGCTATATATATATATTTAAAGTAAATTAGATTACTTGAAACAGCTGCTACCCAAGTGGGATTAGAATGCATTTCCCAGGCACTTCTCTCTAACATTTACAGGTCATTTTACAAATGAATCAAAGAACATGAAGAAATGAAATTATGAGCTCTCAGAATTTTGGCAGCAGTTATTTCAGCAGTGTACTGTATGCACTGTAACACTTCCAATGCGCGCTTCTGCTGCTTGTGTACTTCTCACTTTATGGTGCCTTTCTAAAACTGTTGTATTCAAATACACATCAGAAGCTGGTCTTGTATCAGATACAGTGTGAATATCTCAGTTTCAATGGTAGTGCTTTTTGCATTGTTCTGATCACATTATTGTAGCCATAATATACTCAGTAACATTCGCTAAATGGGAAGTAGGTGTACATAATAAACCTGAGTGGAATAACGTTTGTGCTAAGATTAATTCAAGCATCCAGAAATCAGCAAATTGAGTGGAACAATTAGGATTATGTAATTATAGGTCTGTGCTTAAAGGTATTTTTAGGATTTTAACACCTTCCTGTTGAAGAGTTTGAAGTATTGCCTTGAAGAGGTGTGGTGCAACCGCTGTGCTCTTGTTTTGTTGTCTGTATGGCAGTAGTACAATTTGTGGTGCTTGGTAAATTCCCATTCTACTTCTATCTTTTGTTTGCATATTTGCTGGTTTAAGTACACACAATTGGCTTTGATTGTCAGTTGTACACTTTCTAATTTGGGAATTCTGTAATCTAAGAAAATAAACTGTGCTTTCATTGTTAGTCCTGCCTTGCAGCGTGCAGTTATATTCAGAGAAGAGCTAGAAAGAATGTTCACCTGAGAGCAGATTTATTTTCCTTTTCTCTCTTTATGTTAATGCTTACCTTTAGTAATCTCTACTTGGTACTCAGACATAAGCATGTGAGTCTCTCGCGTTGAGAGTCTCTCGCGTTGAGAGGGGAACGGAAGGGCCATGTTTAATTCTTTTGATGTAATGCATTTCTGTTGACATTAACAAGACCTCTGGATGTCAGCCGGCTCTCAATCCCGATCCAGTGATGTGGATGAGCTCTTGTAGCTACACAGATTTCTCTGGGCTCTCCATAGGGGCCATGCCTCAAACTGCAGAATCACGGCCTGAACGAAGCCACGCAGTGCTAATGTGCTACCCTGGGATTTGGGAGACTGAGGCCCAAATACCTCCCCTGCTGCACCTTCTGGTATGACCTTGCAGATTAATCTGGCATCTCAGTTTATATTTCAGTCTTGCAAAGTGGTGTGAGACACTATGCTGCTGGAATGTGGGCTTGGTGATACCTATGACAGGATCCAACAGGACAGAAATGAGGTAAAAAGCAGTGTGTGCCTCACACTGATCTGTGCTAGTTTCTCCTGGGCAAAGGAAAGTTTGTGTGTGCATGTGTGTGTAGGGGCTGGGAGGGGAAACATGCATGTTTTACTGCCTTTCTTGTGGGAGAATGGTGCTTGCCGTTCATGTGCTAGACTGAAAAATCGTTGGATTGTAGTCCAAGGTCTGAGCTGGAAAAGGTTGGTGTAGGCCTCATTTATATCAATAGAACAGTGGAGGTTTAACAGCAACTGAGACTCTGGATTGCTGAATACAAAGGCTGGGACTGTGAAAGTTCATTACCCTATCTGGCTTTACATGCAGATAGCATGGATTTCTGAGATTAGATTATGTGTCTCTGTCAATGATACAAGTTAGGTATAGTAATGGAGGAAAAGGACTATACTGCTTTTTTGTTCCTGAGCTCTGTCCTAATCAAATCCTTGCATCACGTTGGTAATTTCCCTTGGGTGGTTTATCTGTTACCAGATAACATGAGATTATTAAATACATGTGCAAAGCAGGCCCTCTTTATCCCTTTCTGCATTGTTGCCCTTTGTTGCAAGCATTCTAAATACATAGGTGCATTACAAATGACATGTTTATATCTGGTTATAAATATTTTCCATTTGAAATTATCTGCTTCTGCTACAGAGATGAGAGGTGATCACTTGAGCATGAAAGATAAGGGGCCAGAGAAAAGGAAAACAAAAACCAAACCAAACCAAAAAACAAACAAACCAAAAAAAACCAACAACAAAGAGCTTCATGCAGGATGACATTATCCAATGTACAGGCCTATTAAAGTGCACCAAACAATTCTTCCTACATGCCTAGCTGCTGCCATGAATTCAAGATATTACATGAATTCAGGTTATATGCCTACAGAGTGACTGAGAGGGAAGAGAGGTTCGTTTTGCAGCATACCTGGTATAACAGGCTTGCTTTATTTGCCAGTAGGGAAGCTAGCCATGTTAGTACATTCTGTTTTTCCAAAGGCTATGAAATCATTAGTGAAAAATTGAAAAAGCAGATCTTGATGGTGCTAAGACTTTGGGCCATAAATAACCAGACAAATTAGATAGAAAATTTTGGTTTAAAATAAAGTGCTTCGTTAGAATTTTGTCTTTTTGCTCATTTATCTGCCTTTCATGCAGAAGCAAGATGTACCTGCTTAGATGCTCCCTGTATGGCAGCAGCTTTCATGGTGCACTGACTTTTGCTCGCAGAAATGGAGTAGGTGCCTTGTGCTCTGCCAGTTGGCTCTTTTCCTTGATGCAAGGTGGTGGGTCCCAGTCTGACCTACTGCCCAAGGGTTTCAGCAAGGCCCAGGGGACCTTGCAGGTGCAAACCAGCCAGTGGTCTCTTGCGTCCAACAGAGGCAGTAGCTCCATTGTATTCCTGCAGCTGCTGTAAGGGTTCTAAAGGCCTTTAGAAGTGGCCTTTATGATTCATGAAAAAATCCACCGTGGTTCTTTACCTGGAGTCTAAGGACCACAGTGTGTCTTCTGGGCAGCTCAATGAACACACAAAGGTGGTGTAAAAAAATAATGAATTTCAGGCACAGGGAAGACAATTGTTATGTTAAACCTCATTCTGTATTCAAGAATAATTTTCTTCCCTTCACAGTAGAAGTAGCCACATTTGTGCCAAGAGCTAAGGTTAAAGAGGGACACAGTAATCCTGGACCTTTGACATAGAAATAAATTCTATGCTAAGGGAAAAGGCACAAGGCTTGCAGAGATGGCCATAACATCCAGTAGGCATTCTGCTGTACTGAAGTCAAACAATACTTTCAGCCTTCAGAAAATGTAGTACTGCATAGAGTTACATGAGAGCTTTTATCTGTCTATCTATCTATCTAAAAATATTTTTATTAAGCTTTCTTGGCAAACTTACAGCTAAGAAGAACAATTTTCAAAAGTCAGTAAAATGCACCTGTCTCAGGAAAGCATGAGTGTCAGACTTCACAAATGTAATTGTTCTGAGAGCTGTGAGGACTCATTTAAGCACTCAGAATGGGATTACATTAAAACATGAAAGTTATAGAAAATGAAGCTTAATTGACTGTTCTTTAAGCTACTTATCTATGAATGTGAAGCAGTAATTTATTATTTATGACAACACTTTGTATCAATAACATAAAAATTTGAAGTCTGGGGACAGATCCACAGCTGCTGTAGGACATGGGAGTCCCATGGGGCTAGGCACTTTAGATCATCTGAGTATCTAGCCCAATAACTTCCTGCTAGAGGGAAGGTGGAGGCATTCAAACCACAGGCCACTTACATGCAACTTGATGAAGAACAAGATCTGTAGATGGTTTTCCTTCTGAGAAACTCTCTGGAGCAGCTGTGAGAAATCTCTTCCATTTTGTGAAGCCTGCCATAATCCCTCAGCATCCAATGAGGAGGCAGGACTGTGGTCCAGAATGCCCCTCTGGGCCTGGACTGGCCGCTCACACAAGCAGAGCAAGCATTGCTAGGGCCTGTCTCAAGCCCATCATTCTCTCTTCCTTTCATTTACTGAAGCAAAGATCGCCTCGTGAAGGGATTTCCATGAACTAAGTGATCCCTTCACATCCAGCCTCTACAGCTGTGGAATGATTAATGTCTTCTGGCTCCTTATGCTCCCTGCCTCAATTGCACCCTGCTTCTGCCCCTTCCTAAAAAGGCAAGGTAGCATGAAATAGTTCTTTAGCACTGCTTTGTAATGCCGAATAGGGGAAACTTGACAAAAAAAATCTTTGTGGGTTTGTTAAAAGCAAACAAACAACCTGTGACAAATATTAAAACTTAATTATGTTAATGTTAAACATTATTATGTTGCATAATTATGACTTCTGCGTTTGTGAGGGGAGTTCTGATGTGCTCTACAGACGTCTGTACCACATGGAGACAGGTGGTAGGGTGCATGATTTCCAAGCACTAGATCTACACCATGTTCCCATTCCATCTGTGGCTGTTCTTTCTCTCCAATTGCAGTTACCAAGTCAGCTTAGTCAAATGGAGTCCTTATTTGAAAAATTCTGCACTGAAAGGCAAATGCATCTATCTTTATAAGCCTGTTTGTTTCCATAATTAGAAACTGAATCAACAGTGTATTGAAAATGACACATTTGCTCATTCCCTTTCTTCTCCCTATGGTGGCATAAAGCAGCGAAGCACAATAATTAATGAAAAAGACTGTTTATTATTCATGCAATATATCTGAAGTGGAAAAAAACAGAGCACGGGTTAAAAATATATTACTGAAGACTATCAGTGCCATCACAAACTGTATGATCAGTTCTAGGGGGAGAGTCCCATCATTCAATCCAGTTGGGCACTGTGCTCTGAAACTGTCAAAGACAATTGAACTCAGATTTCTCATGTAACACTCAGAAAAATGTAGACTGCTTGAAGAAAACAAAGCAAAACAAAAAACCTGACTTAAGTATCCAGCTAGAGCATTTTTAAAGTTCTGCAATACTGACTTTTTAACCTTCATTTGCATGTCTGCTGTGTCTTGTGGTTGAGTCAAAAGGATATGTTTTTTTAGTGAACTATCCTTTCTTCATGGGGAATCTGCTTGATAGGTTTTGTAAGACAAAGGGTGTGCATAATGCTCTGTTCAGCCCTCTGTCTTTGCAAAGCAAAGCTATGCTGTTTTAAATAACAATGACCAGAAAATGCCTGGCTGCAAAATACTGCTTTCTCTCCTGTGGACACACTACAAAGTCACGGCTGGCAGGTCAGTACTGAAGATTAGGTGAAATGCAGCACTCTCCTCTGCCTCCTGGGGCTGATACTGAAGTCCAGAGAAGGATTCCTTGATACAGACTGACCATGGGTAAGCCTGTAAGGTTCCCCCGGGACTCTCTCTGGCCATTCACTTCATTTGCAAAAAGCTGCAGTGTGTATTAAAAGTGCATACTGCCTAGTAAATGTCACAGCTATAACGTGCAGCTGAAGTTGCGCTGGTGGCAAGCCAAGATTTGGGTTCTGTTCCATTTCCACTTATTTCCATGCACACCTAGCTATGGAAAAGATTTTGTGTTTACTCAAGCTTACAAAGTCAGTCCACATTAGGAAATGTATATGACAGGAGTAAGAATAGCCCACTTGCTAAGCAAGAAGGTGATTGAGAGAACAGTGACTGTTTCAAAAGCACTGATTTTCAAGTCTTTGATTAGAGCCTGCTTTCCTTTTACATATTTGATACTCAGCAGTGATGCTGCTGATTGTTGTGGGAAATACAGCTTCCTGATATTGCAAAACTGTGAACAGCCACTTGCACTGAGAACAAAGCTTTGATCTCTTCTTGTTTTGATATTAATTTTCCACCATGTTGCATTTTGGGAATAGATAACTGTTTTGGACAATTTTTAGAGAGGCACAATTTCAATAACTTAATTGTATTCTTTTGAATTCAAGCTGCTGTTAGCTAGTGGTTGGTTTGATCGTTTTTTGCTTGCTGCAAACCTGTGTGTTGGAGATGAGCAATAAGAATGTGTTGCTTTGCACAAGCATGATAGAAAACGTGAATGTAATTGTGGGCTTTATAAGGGAAAAAAGTGTACTGATCAACACCCAGCAAATCTAGTATGAAGTAGAAGAGTGCTCTGCACTATGTGAGTTAATGCTTCATGTAAACATAGATTTCTGAGTCTTGTTTATTCAAGACAATGCAGTCAAAGAGAAAACAATGCTCCTATCTTTTATCTATGCTTATGTCAATGTGAACTGGAAAATTCTAGGAATATATCAAGTCCGTTCCGACAACACAGCTACAGTTTAAGTGCTGCGATGGACTTGCATTATAGATTATTTCATTTTAATTATAGTTGGTGGTTGTTTTCAGAAAAACTGTACACATTAGCACTTTTCTTTGGTATTCTCTTGCTTCTATGCAGAGTTCATATCTGTCAAAGTACATGGTATGCACAGCCCTGCAACACCAGTACAACCAGCTGCAAGAGCATCATGCCTGGTGGCTCTCTGGGAGTCTCTCAAAAACGGGGGAATTTAAGGAATTGTTTCACTTGATCTTTTCCCTTCCTCCATACCCTGAGAAGTAGACCCATTCAGGTCACATGGGCTGCAGCAGTCTTTAAGCTAGAGGACCCCTTGTGCAACAGCTCGGTTCCTCTTTTGCAGACTAAGAGAGGACACATCCATCTACTTTCCAAGGATGAACATTTAATGTGGTTAAAAAAGTGTGCTTGCTTTTAACTTTCTCTTGCATTAACCATTCTAGTGTGCATACTGTCCAGATCTGATTGAGATGACCAGTTCCTAGAGTGGTTGGCTTATCCTGGTGAGGAGTTACTGGGCTCAGTGCATTAATCTTCCCCTGGCTTGCAGCTAGAAGCAGATTGCACAGCTAACACCTGCTAAAACAATGAGAATCATTGGTTATGTTTAAAACTCAAACAAACTGTTGTATTTTAGTATCTTCACGTTGATTGGTCACCTCTTGTTCCCCAAACACATCCAGCTATTGAGTTTATTTGAACAATATAGGGCCTATATTTGGGTTTGCAGCGTGTTCAAGAGGTTTGCTGTTGTACACCTGTTGATCATGTGTGTTATACCCAAAATATGTAGACCGCAAAGTTGCTGGATAGACAGAAGAGTTACATGAAATTGTGCCTGTGCCTTCTGTTAGCATTGTCCTGGGGTTTGTGTTTTCAGATGGTTGAAAGTCAGTTTGAAATGAGCAGATTAACATTGGACTGCCTAGCAGATTTAATGAGATGTAAAATTCTCTGAAAGCAATCAATACATACATTGGTTATTATGTATATTATACATGTGTAATCCAAATTAAAGAATGAATGAAATAAGAATGTGTTGAAGAACAAATGTTAGAAACTACAGGGGAAAACCCATGGTTTGTTTTTCATGCAACTGTATTAAGACCAGAAATATGACATTGATGGGAACATTTTGTGAATATTGTTATTACTACATTGGGCCTTTATGAAATGTCACAGAGTTCCTGAAGCTTATGGGGATGCTAAATACCTTGTAGTCTGGCTAATAGGATCAATTCTTTAATGAAAACTTTATTTCACATTAGCGAGAGCATTAGAAGCTACAACCAAGGGATAGCTTGGCATTGAACGTCTGAGCAAAAACCCAAAGGTTTTTTCTCTAGGAAATAGGAAAAACAGTGGCATGACCAACTTATCTGGTGCGTATGTATGGATCAGGGACTGAAATCAGCAAGAGAGGAAAACTGTGGAAATGGCAGATGGTACACACACAAGGCTCAGAGGAGCAGAGCTGTATGGGAAGCAAACAGGTTTCTGAGTAAGAAACCTATTTCATAACTTTTGATGGAAGTAATGTGTTCACTTTTTTTGTGAACCTTCAGGATTGCACACAAGCGTACCTGACTTGTATAAACAACTAGCTCTTGAACAGAAGCTCACTGAAAATACTCATGCTTGATCCAGCCAGCATGGCAGAAGCTAAGGTACTCCCTTCCCACTGCAGAATCCAGGGTGCTTCTCCCTCCTGGGCTGGGCTGGGGGTCACCAGTTGCCTGATGCCCCCTATTCCAGTGTGCTAGGTACTGTGCAAGTGCATGGAAAAAGCAAAGTGTGGTCTCTAGAGCTTCAAGTCTAAATAGACCAAAAAGAAGAAACAAGTGTGGTGATCACATTTCACAGGTGCGGAATTGATTTATGAAGTGGATTTCCCAAGATTTCACAGGAAGGGCTAGGCAGAATTGAACTCTTAATGCAGATCTGTCAATTTCCAGTTTATCATTATAACCGCAGGAGCAATATTCTGCCTTGCAGCAAAGACATTTCGGGATTTGTGGAGAGATTGTGAAGAAAGGGAACTTAATAATGCCAAGGGAATTCTCAGTGCTACCATAATAGAACATCGCAATGCTAATAAACAATAACAATAACAGTGAACACTATATTTCAGTTCTTCCTGTTGAGTTTTCTGATGCAGTGGTCTTAAAGCCAGAGATGCAATAACTGTCGATGAAGTAGGTTATCATGTTTTAAGTAGGAATAATTTTCCTCCAGTGCTTTTACTGGTCTTTGTTCTGCTGAAAAAAAGAGTAGAAGTCATAGAACTTTTTAGTTGAGATAGAAAGGTATTGTCCAAGTTCAGGGGAAAAAAAAACATGGAAAAAGTATAAATAATTAATTTTATTCTTTTCTTTCACTTCTTGAAATATTAGTAAAGGAAGTTAATGGACAATACTTTAGCTTATTTTTTCTGGAAATATAAGATAGTTAACTTACTTGTTGCTACAGTAACACAATATGTACTTACGTAGTTATGGTACTTTATGACTAAGTGCTTTATTTTGTGGCATGTTAATGTTAAACAGTGACAGGATTTTGGCAATCACGTGGGCTGAATTGTTGCACTTGATTTTTTTTATTACTATACAATTTGCATTCCTTCTCTCTTCTTTTTCTGTTCTTTTTTTTTAGAAGTCTTAATAGTTAAATCAACATGGAGTATTCGTCTGTGAGAAGACTCCTGTTTTGCTGAAAGAGCAGGTTTTTACATCTTGGC
This sequence comes from Cygnus atratus, assembly GCF_013377495.2. Taxonomy (NCBI): domain Eukaryota; kingdom Metazoa; phylum Chordata; class Aves; order Anseriformes; family Anatidae; genus Cygnus; species Cygnus atratus. The sequence goes on from NC_066366.1 coordinate 1,143,861, forward strand.
GAGCTGTTATTTCTTAACATCCAATTCTTTCCTTTGCACAGAAGAACTCAAGGAGAAACTAAAGAAGTATGTTGATGAAGTGAATGCTCGGAAGCCTGGTTTCATCAAGGTTGTTCGACACAGCAAACAAGAGGGGCTGATTCGATCTCGAGTTAGTGGATGGAGAGTAGCCACAGCACCAGTAGTTGCTCTCTTTGATGCCCATGTGGAATTCAATGTGGGATGGTATGTGTCTCCTTGTATTTATCTGATAAAGGGGCCTTTTCTAAGCACTGTTTATAAATTACTAAATGCTATTTCTCTTGCATATAGATGATAAATTAATATTCTGATCTTTTTAATAAGGATTCAGAGATGGACGCAATCACCAAAAATGTATTTGTGCTATGTAACAATCTGTATATATTTTTCTAGTGTGAGTTATCTCCTGGTGTAATTACAATGTATTTAACTATATTGGAAAACTGTGCATTAAGTGAGCTCCCACTTGTCAAAATATATCTAAAATATCTGAATCTATTGTGTATTATTGTTTTTCTTTCAAGTAAATGGTAATTTTGACATAAAGAAGCTGAGTAAGGTAGGCTAGTTACAGATACCAGGTAAGGGATTGCAGTTAGGGGCAGCACACTTATGATTCAGGTTTTGCTTCTTTGAGTTGCTTGAGTTCTCTTCAAATCTCAGGACAATATTGTAAATTGTTCTCAAGAAACAGAAAAAGCTTCACATTTATGTAGCTTCCAAATATCTTATATTCCTAATAAAGGACAAACTGCTGAGAAAAAGTTCTATTTTCTATGCTCATATTTTTCAGAGATCAGCTCCCTCCAGTAATGCTCCTTACGGGCAAAGGGCTGAAGCAAATTGACCTTCTAATAATAATAGTAAAAAAAGTTTATTTCATGTTTTACAGTATAAACAAAGAAGTGTCATTTTGTCTCTGAGGTTGTTGCTCTTTGCAAAAGTAGTGCATACGTAAAAACATGTATTTGAACTTGTTTGGTCTAGATTTAATATCTCTGTTTCTTGAGTAAAAAAGGTAGTAAAAAGGCAGGAGGTGCTGTCTGCAGGATAAATCTATTATTAACTCTGATCTTGATGCCCTTGATGATACTGAGAGCCTGAAGTTATCGTTACTTGGTAGCAGGGGTGTAAATGCTCTGTGATATGCACATAGTAATTTCTTCCATTTCCAGCTAAAATCAGGGATAATAACAGAGAGTCCTTGATAAAATATTGCACTGCATTATTTTGGGGCAGGTCCTGCTCTATCAAATCTCTGTCTCAAAGCAAAGGAAGCTCTGAATAGCTAACACCTATAGACATCGCTCCTTCCGAAATATACAGTGTAAGCTGCTACTTCCATCAGTGCTATCCTACTACATAGTCTTAATTTTTTTTTTTATTTTTTTTTTCAGGGCTGAACCAGTGCTCACTAGGATAAAGGAAAACAGAAAAAGGGTCATTTCTCCATCATTTGATAACATTAAGTATGATAATTTTGAAATAGAAGAATATCCCCTTTCAGCACAAGGGTTTGACTGGGAGCTATGGTGCCGCTATCTGAACCCTCCTAAGTCGTGGTGGAAACTGGAGAACACAACTGCTCCAATAAGGTAACATGCATCTGTGACCCAGATTAGTGTATCGCAGGAAATGCTCATCTAGATGTGACAGATGGTGAGTGGTCTCAGCTATGTAATAGGTCTTACTGACTGCAATGTTAAATTAGATGTTAAATTAGTTAAATGTCCTTGATCTGTGTCCTTGCTCCCCCTACATATATCAAGAAAATCTTTATCAGTAGATGTTTTTTAATAGGTTTCACTGTTATTAGCATGGGAAAAAAACATAGCTAAAATGAAACAATAGACTTGAATGCTCAGCAGCACTCTTTCTCCAAATGTTGTCTGATAATTTAGTGGAAATGGGCCAGAAACAGAATTTTCTTTACAAATGCCTTATATAACATAACTAATCTGACAGTTGTATTCTTCATAATACTGCCACATAGCTTTATAGCTGTATTATGTCATCAGAGTTAATGCTGGTCCACCAAAAGCATGCTAGCAACAATTGTAATAAATTCTTGCTTTCGTACAATCTAGCTGTGTTTTTTGTTATCACGGCTAGAACATTGTTGGGCTGGCCCAGAACAATACCCTTACCTCTGGGAGGGAGATAGAGGCTTCTGAATCCCCCTGCAGCTCTGTTGAGATTCCAGTCCTTTTTCTGTCTAGGCATTCATACCAAGGAGGTCACGGGTACCTGTTATCTAGCTCTGCAGAAAGCAAGTGTGAAGACCGTTTTCACCAGCTGCAAAGCAGAACCTTAAATAGCAGCAGCAGCATGGGGGGCTCATCGGTAGCACTCACTCGTTTCCATGCAGTCAGTGCAAGGGGTATCTCATCCAGTGGTTTTGTCTTTTCAGGCAGACATCTCTTCTGGGGAGTTGTCAGCTTAGACACTGGACTGCTCTGATCCACGTGCTGATCATTAGAACAGGATTCAGAATTGGGAAGCAGTAGCTAAAAATTCACAGGTTTGCCACAGACATAAAAAGGGGTGGTAATTTCCACATCATTAGAAGGGTTTCATAGCCTTAATAAAGTGTGTTATTATAATGAAAATGCCTTGAAATATTCTACTAATTCCTGGAGAGGCAAACTTTCTATATTAATTATGGTAACTTTTTAAGTTAAAGGTACCTAAGCTCAGAATGAAGAACAAATCTTCTGTTCTGTATTATCTAAAAACTATGTGTTTTGAGAGTACTGTGGAGCAAGTAGCCTTTAAGAATATTGGATGTTTAGATTTTTCCCTAGCCATTTCCCTGGAGCCTTTTATTCAGTGAGATATGCTGTGCACATGTGATGGATAACTAAAAAAACAACAACAACAAAAAAACATGTATTGATGGTGTCTGTCATGCCTCCAAATATGCCTCTAGAATTATAAAAAAGGGAAGCAGGTGCTCTGAAAAATACTTCTAAAAGAATGTCAGAAGCAACAGTTAATTTGTTTTCTTCATTCATAAATATATCAGAAACAATTGTTCACTGTTGTGAAGTAGGTAGTATAGCACTTCAAGTTAAAGGCACAAATGTATAGAATTCTGTAGAATTTTACAGCTTGTGATTAAGACATCCTATAATCTGTTTGAAAGCAGATGCCTACACTTACTGCAGCTTGAATGTTTCCAGTAATCACAGAATCACAGAATCATCTAGGTTGGAAGAGACCTCCAAGATCACCTAGTCCAATCTCTGACCTAACACTAACAAGTCCTCCACTAAACCGTATCACTAAGCTCTACATCTAAATGTCTTTTGAAGACCTCCAGGGATGGTGACTCAACCACTTCCCTGGGCAGCACATTCCAATGCCTAACAACCCTTTCAGTAAAGAAGTTCTTCCTAATATCCAACCTAAACCTCCCCTGGCACAACTTTAGCCCATTCCCCTTCGTCCTGTCACCAGGCACATGGGAGAATAGACCAACCCCCACCTCGCTACAGCCTCCTTTAAGGTACCTGTGGAGTGCGATAAGGTCGCCCCTGAGCCTCCTCTTCTCCAGGCTGAACAACCCCAGCTCCCTCAGCCGCTCCTCGTAAGACTTGTTCTCCAGACCCCTCACCAGCTTCGATGCCCTTCTCTGAACTCGCTCGAGCACCTCCATGTCCTTCTTGTAGAGAGGGGCCCAAAACTGAACACAGTACTCGAGGTGCAGCCTCCCCAGAGCCGAGTACAGGGGGACAATCACGTCCCTAGCCCTGCTGGCCACACTGTTTCCTATACAAGCCAGGATGCTGTTGGCCTTCTTGGCCACCTGAGCACACTGCTGGCTCATATTCAGCCGACTATCAACCAATACTCCCAGGTCCTTCTCTGCCAGGCAGCTTTCTAACCACTCATCTCCCAGCCTGTAGCTCTGCTTGGGGTTGTTGTGCCCCAGGTGCAGGACCCGGCACTTGGCCTTGTTGAATCTCATACAGTTGCCCTCAGCCCATTGGTCCAGCCTAACCAGATCCTCCTGCAGAGCCTTCGTACCCTCGAGCAGATCGACACACACACCTAACTTGGTGTCGTCTGAAAACTTACTGAGGGTACACTCAGTCCCCTCATCCAGATCATCGATAAAGATATTAAAGAGAACTGGCCCTAGTACTGAGCCCTGGGGGACTCCACTAGTGACCGGCTTCCAACTGGATTTAACTGCATTCACCACGACTCTTTGGGCCCGGCTACCCAGCCAGTTTCTAACCCAACAAAGCGTACGCCAGTCCAAGCCAAGAGCAGTCAGTTTCTTCAGGAGAATGCTGCGGGAAATGGTGTCAAAAGCCTTACTGAAGTCAAGGTAGACCACATCCATAGCCTTTCCCTCATCCACCAAGCAAGTCACTTTGTCATAGAAGGAGATCAGGTTCGCTAAGCAGGACCTGCCTTTCATAAACCCATGCTGACTGAGCCTGATCGCCTGGTTGCCCTGCAAGTGCCGCGTGATGACACTCAAGATAATCTACTCCATGAGCTTCCCTGGCACTGAGGTCAAACTAACAGGCCTATAGTTTCCCGGGTCTACCTTCCGGCCCTTCTTGTAGATGGGCACCACGTTTTCTAGCCGCCAGTCGACTGGGACCTCCCCTGATAGTCAGGACTGCTGATAAATGATGGAAAGGGGCTTGGCCAGTTCTTCCACCAATTCTCTCAGCACCCTTGGGTGGATCCCATCCGGCCCCATCAACTCGCGTACATCTAAGTGCTGTAGCAGGTCGCCAACCATTTCCTCATGGATTGTGAGGGCCACAATCTGCTCCCTGTCCCCTTCCACCAGCTCAGGGTACTTAGTATCTAGAGAACAACTGGTCTTGCCGCTAAAGACTGAGGCAAAGAAGGCATTGAGTACCTCAGCCTTTTCCTCATCTCTCGTCACTAAGTTTCCCCCCGCATCCAGTAAAGGATGGAGATTCTCCTTAGTCCTCCTTTTTGTGTTAATGTATTTATAAAAACATTTTCTGTTGTATTTAACGGCAGTAGCCAGATTGAGCTCCAGATGAGCTTTGGCCTTTCTAATTTTCTCTGTACACATCCTTACAAAATCCTTATAATCCTTCTGAGTGGCCTGCCCTCTTTTCCAAACATCATAAACCCTCTTTTTTCTCTAAGCTCTAGCCACAACTCCCTGTGCAGCCAGGCAGGTCTTCTTCCACGCCAGCTCATCTTTGGGCACGTGGGGACAGTCCACTCCTGAGCCATTAAGATTTCCTTCTTGAGGAGTGCCCAACCTTCCTGTACTCCTCTGCCCTTCAGAAATGCCTCCCAAGGGACTCTGCCAACCATTGTCCTGAACAGCTCAAAGTCTGCCCTCTGGAAGTCTAAGACAGCAGTTTTACTGGTCCCCCTCCTGACTTCGCCAAAAATAGAGAACTCTACCATTTCGTGGTCACTCTACCCAAGACAGCTCCCGACCACCACTCCTCCCACCAGTCCTTCTCTGTTTGTGAACAGAAGGTCCAGCGGGGCAACTCCCCTGGTAGGCTCACTAATCAGCTGCGTCAGAAAACTATCTTCCACGCTCTCCAGAAACCTCCTAGACTGCTTCCTCTGAGCTGTATTGCATGTCCAGGATAGTACAGGATGTTTTCCCCTGTACTGCTAATTAATATCCTGTTGTTCCCAGAGTTCCTGATATCAGCATAATAATCAGAAAAGACATTTTTATTTCTCACCAATGTGCATGGGTAGGAAAACAAAGAAAAGGCCACACTACTATGCATTCTCCTCCACTGCATCTCATAAAGGTAGAATTGTACTCTGTGGTTGAACTCTATCCTTCTTAATATTAGCCCTGCTTTGTAAAAGTTGGCTAATTCAGGTCATGACATAAATAGAGCTTGTGGTTTTGGTAAAGGTATGTGACTTGTTTAAATTTGGCTTAGGACAATGGACTAGTGTTACTGAATGCTGGGAAGGGCAGGCATTTCTTAATTCAGTATTGCAAAAGTTTACCTGGAAGTTCCTGTTCAAGAAATCACTTCCTCTTTAATATAAACTTTTAAAGATGAATGTTTTCTTAAATGCAGATGACCCTAGCTTCTAGCTAAACTTAGAAAACTATGCCCCATTGGGTATATATATATTATGGTGACAGAAGGAAAACTGCCACCAAAACTTCAGCCCTGGATATAGGGAAAGCAGACTTCAGGCTGCTCAGAGAACTAGTCAGCAAGGTCCCCTGGGAAAACTGCTTTTGAAGGCATTGGTGTCCATCAGTGCTGGTCAATCTTTAAGCACTGCCTCCTAAAAGCACAAGATCAGGCAATTCCAAAATATCGGAAGTCAGGCAGGCGGGGCAGAAGGCCGGCCTGGCTGACCAGGGATCTTCTACTGGAGCTTAGGCGAAAAAAGAAAGTGTACGGCTGCTGAGAGGAGGGTCAGGTGATGAGGAAGGAATACAGGGATGCTGTTCGTGTTTGTAGGGAGAAAATTCGTGTGGCCAAAGCCCAACTAGAGTTGAAGCTGGCCATGTCTGTGGGAGACAATAAAAAAGGTTTTTTTTAGATATGTGAACAGAAAAAGGAGAACCAAAGAAAACATAGGTCCGCTACTTGACGGGGAAGGTCTCCTCACAGACAATGACATAGGCAAAGCAGAGACGTTTAATGCCTTCTTCGCCTCTGTCTTCAACACTGATGATGGGCTTCGGGACCCAGGGTGCCCTGAGCTGGAGAACCATGATGGTGGGAATGACAAACTCCCAACCGACTCTGAACGTGTGCGGGATTTGCTGCTCCACCTGGATCCATACAAGTCCATGGGTCCGGATGGGATCCATCTCAGGGTGCTTAAAGAGCTGGCTGACATCATCGCGGGACCTCTCTCAATTATTTTTCAACGATCTTGGGAATCTGGAGAGGTCCCAGTAGACTGGAAGCTGGCAAATGTTGTGCCAATTTTCAAGAAGGGTAAGAAAGAAGACCCTAGCAATTACAGGCCTGTCAGTCTCACGTCAGTGCTTGGTAAAATTATGGAGAAGATGATTCTTGAAGTTATTGAGGTGCACCTGGGGGACAATGCAGCCATTGGTCCCAGTCAACATGGGTTCATGAGGGGTAGGTCCTGCCTAACAAATTTGATTTCCTTTTATGATAAGATCACCCATCTAGTTGACCAAGGGAAACCAGCTGATGTGATCTTTTTAGACTTCAGCAAAGCTTTTGACACGGTTTCCCATAGGATCCTACTGGACAAAATGTCCAGCATACGACTTAACAAGAACATCATCTGATGGGTGAGCAATTGGCTGACGGGCAGGGCTCAAAGGGTTGTGGTAAATGGGGCCACATCTGGCTGGTGGATGGCCACTAGTGGGGTCCCTCAAGGCTCCATTTTAGGGCCAGTCCTCTTCAATGTTTTTATAAATGATTTGGATATAGGACTAGAAGGTGTTTTGAGCAAATTTGCTGACCACACCAAACTTGGAGGAGTTGTGGACTCGGATGAGGGTGGAAAGGCCTTGCAGAAAGATCTGGACAGATTGGAGAGCTGGGCGATCACCAACCACATGAAGTTTAATAAAAGCAAGTGCTGGGTCCTGCACCTGGGACGGGGCAACCCTGGCTATACATACAGACCGGGTGATGAGACGCTGGAGAGCAGCCCCGCACAGAAGGGTCTGGGGGTTGTGGTTGACAGCAAGTTGAATATGAGCCAGCAGTGTGCCCTGGCAGCCAGGAGGGCCAACCGTATCCTGGAATGCATCAAGCACGGCATTGCTAGTCGGTCGAGGGAAGTGATTGTCCCGCTCTACTCTGCGCTGGTGCGGCCTCACCTCGAGTACTGTGTGCAGTTCTGGGCACCACAGTACAAAAAGGACATTAAACTGCTGGAGAGCGTCCAGAGGAGGGCAATGAAGATGGTGAAGGGCCTAGAGGGGAAGACATATGAGGAGCGGCTGAGGTCACTGGGCCTGTTCAGCCTGGAGAAGAGGAGGCTAAGTGGGGACCTCATCGCAGTCTACAACTTCCTCGCGAGGGGGAGTGGAGAGGCAGGTGACCTATTCTCTGTTATCACCAGTGATAAGACCCACGGGAACAGTGTTAAGCTGAGGCGGGGGAAGTTTAGGCTGGACATCAGGAAGAGGTTCTTCACCGAGAGGGTGGTCGCACACTGGAACAGGCTCCCCAGGGACGTAGTCACTGCACCAAGCCTGTCTGAATTTAAGAAGCGATTGGACTGTGCACTTAGTCACATGGTCTAAAATTTTGGGTAGACCTGTGTGGTGCCAGGAGTTGGGCTCAATGATCCTTATGGGTCCCTTCCAACTGGGGATATTCTATGATTCTATGATCCCTTTTAATTATCACAGACACCTGAGAACTTAGTAGGGATAGACTACTCCACATTTTGGCTACAATAGCTGGTGCCTCAAAAACAAAGTTGCAGCTGTTGGGTCTAGTCTTTTTAAATCCTTAAATCCTGCCTGTTGTGGTGAATGTGTTTGTCCAATCATTTTGAGTCTCTTTTCTTTCAGTGCTTTCTTCACCATAGAGTCAAGAACATTAGAAAACAAAGCTGAATAACTCTATTTGAGGACTACCTTCATAAGAATCCATCTTGACACACTGTTTGACCCAGCAATGATAGTCAATTTTGGAATAATAAAATTGTTTTTATTCTCTCTGTTAATTTTGCTTGCTCCTGTTTTTTCTTCCAGAAGTCCTGCGTTGATTGGGTGCTTCATAGTAGACAGAGAATATTTCCAAGAGATTGGCTTACTAGATGAAGGCATGGAAGTATATGGAGGGGAGAATGTGGAGCTCGGAATCAGGGTAAGGAACGTAAACAAACAGCACTGGTGGCTTGCGTTAAAAAGTACGACCTGGTCTTTATTATAGGGGAAAAAATGGAGTTACATATGTATGGGTGACACCATGCAAAGAACATGCATACTACTGCTCTGTAGTTGTAAGGATTGTTGTATTTGAGAAGGGGAAAAATATATCTTTAAAAATATATATATCTTAAAAATATAAATATATACATTATATTATATATATTATATTATATTATATATAAAATATATAAAAATATATCTTAAAAAATATCCCATATCTTTTTTAAGAACTTAAATGGAAAAAGAATATAAATACAGAATTTGGTATTATTCTGCAGAGATGATACCTAAAATTCCCTGTGTACCTATGATCCCGGGCTCAGTAAGGAGGATAGTTTCTCATAGATGTAATGGGAAAAGCCTTTCTAGATTAATTTATTTAAATTAGGAAAATGCTATGGAGCAAGCTGAAGTATACAGGCATTTATGCTGCCTTCCCTCTGCAGGGGAATTAAGGTATTCATAAAGTATTGAAGTTGCACAAGTGCACATATTTTCTTCTTCCATCTGTTTAGTGTGTGTAGTATTTTGTGTGTTTTGTGTACCTCTTTCCATCTCTCATCACAACTAAATACCATCCACAAATACAGTGTTGCTCATTTTGAGAATCTTTCAGGTTTTGTATACAAGAGAAATTCCTAGATTGATAGGTGGTAATGAAAAATGGAATGATGTGTGTTATAAAAATTAAATTCTAAACCCTGCTATTGAAATGTTAGTGGAAGATAGTATTTTGTGCTTTTCGGTTGCCAGATTAAAAATATAGTTATATAATAGCAAAAAAAAAAAAAAAAAAAGAATTTCATCAAAAAATAAATAATTCTCTGATGAGACTGTGAGATATAACCAAAAAAATACTCATTCTTACTTCTGGGTTTCTGCAATTCTTTTCCTCCTATCTGTCAGAGATAAAATGTTATTGCAGGAAGGCTGAAAGGCAGGTACCCTCTCAGTTACATTAGAGCACAGTTGTAAGGATAAGGACAGAGAAAACCAAGACTGCTTCATTTAATAACACCATTCTCTTCACTGTGAGGGACAGAGAGCCTTATTCTGCTCCTGAAACACAATTTTGCAGCTGAGTGTTTCAATGAGTTGAAAATTAGTGTCACTTTGATTTTACTTTTCTTTCCACAACTGACAAGCTATAGTCTCTCTGTGAGCATATAGAGTTTTATCTAGTTCTGCATCGTGAGATATATGCTATCCAGCCCGTTAGACTTAGCCTTGCAGAAGTTGATCATGATGAGTACTTTGATAGACAAGACCAGAGAGACAGAAATCTCTGTATAACTGAAACTTTGGAGTAGACTGGATCACTGGAATAAGGCCCAACACTGCTCTGATTTCCTTATGGCTTTTTTTTTTTTTTTTCCCTGTCTCCAGTGAAGCAGTGCCTGACCTACATAAAATACTTTCATCTGCAGCAGATTGTAATATGTAAGGTACTGTAATGTATGCTGCCTCATCTAACTTTATCCTGATTTGGATCTGTGTTCCTAGCTGTATCAAAACAAATCACTGAGCAGATTTTTCAACAGTTTATTACTAACTCTTTTCACAATTCTCAGCATATCCCAGATGATACCAGGGTGAATATAAATGTACAGTGCAATATTAGAACTTCTGGAAATCATAGCATTTTTTCTACAGTTGTTAAGCTTCATAAGCAAACTCCTTTCCTCAGCCATCTGCTGCAGGTGCACACCTGTGACCATACAGTTTCTTGACAAAGTACAGGTGGCTGCTAAGAATGTGCTGTCACAATGTGGGCAGCTGTGCCATCCTGTTGCATCCTTAGCACTCATCCTTAGTGGTGCTGTTTGATTTCTTTTAGATAGGGCTATGCAGAAAACTATGGTCAGAAGGTGATTGCATGCCAGATGGTCTGTCTTTGGTGCTGAAATACATCTTGTCTCTGCAGCACAAAAATATTTACCTCTAGATTACCCATGTTGCTTTCAACTGCAGGGCCTACAATGAATCAATACAGACAGTAATTGTTCTATAAAAGCTACATTATAATTACAGAGTCAGTGCAATAAATAATGTTTCCATTTTAAAATGATGCTCTCCAGTCCATGACTACAGATTGCTCACTATGCTTCATCTTTTGTCACCGTTCTCCTTTTTTAAGAAGAATCAAGCTTCATCTAGTATTCTGCTGTGTTATGCATTATCATGTAGGGATGGAGAAGCAGACACCAAGTGTGCTCAAATTGGCCTAGTGTCCAGGATGTCCAAGAAGTAGGAACGTAGCCTGTTCCCTTTGCAGTATTTAGGTACCGGAAGTCAATTCTTTCACTGAGAAAATTTATGTAATAAGCACGTAAGAACAAATATTTACAGGATGAGAACAGGTAAACATTCAACTACAGAAAGAGCAGGAAGAGTAAGGATCATTTGAGCTACTTGTTTATCTTAAACACATTAAGTAGAACAAGGTCCTGCATCCTTATATTACTGTTTTGTTCCAGAGGATATAAAACTACTGTTAGCCAAACTCACGCATATCAGCTACAACGTCGTTTGATGAAGTAGATAAACTGGTATCAGGGTAAACTTGGTACCTCTGTGCCTATGCACAGAGTCAAAGACTTATTCTCCATTTGCTTTGTTAGCAGCTGCATCTTCAGTGGTGTGAGATGAGATTTAATTTCCTAGATGAAGTGGTTCTGAGAAGCAAAGTATACCTACTTAGGATTTCTTCTCATTATAAAGGAGAAACCACTTATTTTGTCTTCTGAAATCTTGAAATGGTTTGTTTTAAACTAAACTAATGGAGTTCTCACCATGTACAGCCAGGAATTAGATCCTGAGACAATGGAATCTTACCCCAGAATCCTCTCCCAGGAGGTATTTTTGTTACCTCATCATCTGCACAAATGTCTAGTTTTTTGTGTTACCTGAGTATAGGAAAATCTCAACTATTGGAAACTGTAGCTGAAGCACCCATTGTTGGTAAATTGTATCAAACCACAGAAAACAGGTCTTTGAATGGAGTTTTATTCTCCTCACTCTGATGAATTAGTTTCTTTACTCATCAGTATTTGTCTCAAATTTGGGGTGCTATTTTAACTTCTAAGATTTTTACCTTGTCTATGGCTTTGTAATAATATTTGTAAAACCGTAAACATATATTATCAAATAAATATTCATAGAATTCTGTTTCCGTGAGCTAGAAGCTGACAGATGAGTTCAAAGTAGGAATACATTTTAAAATCTTAGAAGCAATGCTGTATTTTCACCTCAAGCAAATATTTTCTTGCAAAGCTACTCATGTGACCCATAACAAAATAAAGACTGGCTGGTTGATGCAAGACTTGGCAGCACCCTTTTGAGCAGCTCAGTCTCTTAGTCTGGGATTGCTGAAAGATTCATTTACCTTGTCCCAGAATCATATTCTTAAATTCACATTGGGATGAGTAATGATTCCTTTTGGATTACTTTTGATTATTCCCAATTAGATGGACCTGTGTGCTTTGAAGGGACCAGATTATATTTGAAGGGCAAACTGGAATCACACTGCTTATCCAAGAGACCAAATACAAACTCATATTTTGTATAAGTGTGAGTATAAGGCTGGGATTTTTCACCTTTATTTAGGCTCTCCTTTCTAGGCTGTGTTTGGACAAGCTATACATGCAGTTACGGAAACCCTTACAAATCCATTGCAATCAATTAGATGCTATCAATTAGATCCTGTGCTAGATGGTTCAAGACTAGTTTTCAGTAGGCTTCTTAGAGGCTTCTTCCAATTTCTACTGATGTCAGCAGAAGATTTTCTATCAAGAGCAAGCCTGTAGCAATCATTTTGTCTTTTAAAGCAGCCTATGTGTTTGATGAAGCTTCCAAATACTGTGTTACAACAAAGTTGTTTGTACCACTTTTAGAGATGCATGAACAAATATTCAGTGATTTGCCTCAGGTCACAAACTAAGTCATCATCAGAGTCAAGAGAATGTAAGCCCAGGCTTTGACTTAGAGTAATTACGTGTGTCACAAAGACTTTGTGCTTGCAGATGAATTTATGTTCACAGAGATATAATAGATCTGTTAAATGGGTAAAAGACACTTTTGTTAGAAGGTAATAGCTCTTTAATGGAAAAGGAATGGGTCTTGCTCCCACTAAAACATATATCAAGTCTCTACATCAGATGACCTAGAGGGAAAATTGCATTTATAGTTCAAATTGAGTAACAGGACTCTACTTTTATAAAGTATATTGCCATAGTGAAATTAGTTGTATTTACAATTAAATAGCATAAAAAATACATTATCTTCCTTTCCCGTTAGTCTAAAGGTTTGTTTGTAGAGCTTAAACAAAACTGATCCTGATGCTTTTTTTGTTGGTGGAGAACTAGAGGGTGGTTTATGAACAGAGAAGTAGGAATGAGTAACATGATCAGAAAACGTTCCAATGTTCTTTGGGGTATTGTCTATATTGTCCTTCTGTGGCAGGGCAAGCAGATTTGAAGTCTGTCATGCCCTTCTCTGATCTTTTTATTTTTTTTTTCCTTAATGCCAGGGCCGACTTCCTTTCCCTTTATTTTTATTTTTATTATTTTCACAGAATCATCTAGGTTGGAAGAGACCTCCAAGATCATCTAGTCCAACCTCTGACCTAACACTGACAAGTCCTCCACTAAACCATATCACTAAGCTCTAAATCTAAACGTCTCTTAAAGACCTCCAGGGATGGTGACTCAACCACTTCCCTGGGCAGCCCATTCCAATGCCTAACAGCCCTTTCGGTAAAGAAGTTCTTCCTAATATCCAACCTAAACCTCCAAGTGATTTGTCTCTAGCTTGATTTATCTGTTGTTGTTTTGTTGTTTGTTTGCTTGTTTTTAAACCTCCCCCTGCCCCAGCATTTGGGATCATAATTGTTGATTGCTGGCTAGTTTACCCACTCTCTATCATATGGTGCCTAAAAGCCAATTAATGGCTTACATGTCCCATCATTTCTGATCGAAAGTATTTGTGCATCCCTAGGGTTTCTCACCTGAGATTTCTTTCTGCTAATATGCCCTTATAAAAGTGTTCTTTTTGATAATCACAAGCAAGTGCAACTGTTTGCATTTGCTCCCAAATCTCCATACGTATCTGAAAACATTTTGGGCTTTTTCCTCTTTACATATAAGTTTCCAGCAATTTTACCTGTCAGTGTTTTTAATATCAGCCATGGATAACATGAAATCATTAATATACTACATGTAAAAAGACATCAGTTTTTGTTAAGGAAAACTTTGTAACACTGTACAAGTTAGGCTGTAGTTTCACAACACATTACACTCAAACAGCTGTCTGGTTTATATTTTCTCCTCCTTCTTCTTGCCCTCCTTTGTTCACAGGCTTGCACTCCGCCCATGCTTTCGCTGCACCAGTATAGCTGTCTGAATGGCTGCTCTGTATGCTGTGTCTCTAACACCTCCAGTTCAGATATAAACTGTACATTTTAACTTTTTTTTCTTTTTAACTGCAGGATTTTTTATGTTAATCAAGTTGTGATTTACCATGTTGCCACACAAACTGTTGTGTGAGGAAAATTGAGAGGTCAGTGTGCCAAAAGGTAGAAATAACTGGGAGCGAACAAAAAAAGTTAAGAAATTTTTCACCCGGCTGCTGTGTTGTGGAGCTCTTTGCATGGAGAGAGAGCACTGGGATGTGTCATGTTTGCCTAACATCCGTTTTTGTCCTTGCTGCTGGGTCGCCTTTCATGGCACTCCACAGAGCAATATGGATGTTTCCCTAAATTCCCTTCAGAAAAATGAATCTAGATGTTTCCCATTCTTGCACTATCAGCCATCATAACTTGCTGTGGTCTTAAAGCCATATTGTAATATAGATTTTTATTAAGTAGGCCTTAGCCCTCCCCACTGGGGAATGATTTGCTTTATAGAAAAAGTCCTTAGTGCAAGAACTCGGGTACTGTTAAACAGTATTGGGCTGGTGATGTGCGAAGGAAGAGAACTCAGAACTACAGGAGTAACAATCAAGTTGCTACTTTGAGATAACACTTAAATACTGCTTTTTAAGATTGTGATATCTATTTAACTCCATTTTATGAATTAAAAAGAGAACATTACTAGACGGAACTCTCCAAGAAAAATTTCTAAAGATTGACCAAACCTTACTTCTTACAGGGAGGATCAAATGCTCTCATAACCCACACTTTCACCAACATTAAATAAATAAAATAAATAAATAAATAAAGTGTTTAACAATGCAAATAGGGTTGAAGAACTAGCCTAGCACTCTGTGTAACCAGATTTTGTTTTGGAAATTACCTCAATTTTTCCAAAATTTTGTTTTGGAAATTACCTCACTGTATTAATATCCTGAATATCAAGATGACATACTAAAATTCCCTATTATCAAGGCTGCCATTTTTTTCAGAAAAATAAGCAGCCTCTATTGAGTATAAAAGAAGGAATTGGCTTTAAATTGTCATGCCTCTAAATGGGTGCCAGTCGTGACATAACAAACTGGCTTTCAGTGTCTTGTTCTGTTTTTGTGTTAAGCCTCCAGTAGAATAATTGTTTTTTTCCCCCATTTTGCCCATGAATGCCTCAGCAGGTAACCTGCAGCTACAGCATGTCTAATTATACATACAGACAGCATTACCAGTTTTCCAGTGAATCATTTTTGCATTTTTGCTCTTTCTGGAGATTAACAGTTCCCACAGGAAAGCAAATGATTGATACTGCACCAGCAGTACGTGACATCGCTCTACCCTACAAGGAAGGAAGAAGAGGCTCTTGGAGGTTTCTCACAGATGTTTTTTTCACTGCTTACGCCTGTGTGGTTGCACATTACCAGCTGGGCATTAATATAGACATCTGGATGTTTAAGAAAGGAAATTGTTTGCAGTGGTTCGGAAAGGAGTAAAACTATTATAAGTCAATATGCACTTAAAAGTCTGTGGGCTTAGGTCAGATGGAAATTAATTAGTGCATTATTATAAGGTAGCCTGATGTTTAATATCCCTGCTCTTTAAGTCATAGCATGGTGGAAATGACAGTCTAGCTACTGGTATTACGATCCTTCATGGATTAATCTGAGAAGGTTCCATGTTCTTACTAGTTTTAAGTTAATATGTGTCTGGAATCTAAACTTACAGAGAGTTTTTAGTTATGCAAGGCTGTTTCAGTTTGATTGAGTAATCTAACAAAGATCAGAGAAAGACCTGTGTGAGAAGGCAAGGGATTGTTGTGTTGTAACAGAACTGATTAGGTGACCCAGATGGATTCTGCCAGAATCAAGTATGTTTGGGTCAAAGCTGCAAAAGCTAAATACCTTCACATGTCATAGCACTTTTCTCTTGGTGTTGTGGTTTAACCCAGCCGGCAGCTAAGCACCGCACAGCCGTTCGCTCACTCTTCCCCTCCCTCTCTGGGATGGGGGAAGAGAATCAGGAAAATGAAGCCTGTGGGTTGAGATAGAGACAGTTTATTAGGACAGGACAGGACAGGACAGGACAGGACAGGACAGGACAGGAAAGGAAAGGAAAGGAAAGGAAAGGAAAGGAAAGGAAAGGAAAGGAAAGGAAAGGAAAGGAAAGGAAAGGAAAGGGAAATAATAATGATAATAGTACTACTACTAATAATGTGTACAAAACAAGTGATGCACAATGCAATTGCTCACCACCCGTTGACCGATGCCCAGCCTATCCCCAAGCAGCTGGCCCCCCACCCCGGCTAGCCACCCCTATATATTGTTCAGCATGATGTCAGATGGTATGGAATACCCCTTTGGCCAGTTTGGGTCGGCTGTCCTGGGCCTGTCCCCTCCCAGCTCCTGCTGCATCCCCAGCCTGCCCACTGGCAGGACAGAGCGAGAAGCTGAAAAGTCCTTGGCTTGGTGTAAGCACTGCTCTGCAACAATTAAAACATCAGTGTGTTATCAACACTCTTCTCATCCTAAATCCAAAACATAGCACCCTACCAGCTACTAGGAGGAAAATCAACTCTATCCTAGCTGAAACCAGGACACTTGGTCTTCTGGTACCAATCAAGTCTTCAGGATTAGTGCAAGATTAACACGGTTGATCAAGCTGAGTGCAACTGCAGCAGAGGAGAGGAAGGCAAAAACATCAATGAAGGGCAATGCAGTATGTTGCGCTGTGAATACTTAAACAATGTTGATCTGATAATTCAGTTTACTTCATTTTAACCTTTTAGGGTAAAAAGTGATTTATTTTATTTCCTACTCTTGACTTATACTTGACAATGTAGCAGTGATTTATGTCAGTTACTTGCCGTGCCTAGCAATGAGATAGACACATTTGAAAAAGAACAGGATGAAGCCTTATACCCTAGTGATCCTTGAAGCGTGTTATTTCCTGGTAACACAAGGCATAGAGTAGTTTCCTGCAATTATGGAACAGCAACACAACATACGTGGTTTAACAATACATTGTAAAAGTTTTACAGCTCATGAAGATAAGTGCAAAATTAATCCCTGCAGAACAAAACAATTTTAAAAGTACATAATGAAACAACTAAAAGGGGAAGAAAACTACTGACAATTAAATATGGGAGGAATCTTTACATGTATTACTTTTTCAATTAGGATGTTTTATAAAGGCACAATTAATGTTAAATGAGGCCTATGAGACAGTTAGTGATGAATTCAAAAGTAAGATTTTAGGGAAAATTTACATTTTAAAAATCAAGAGGACTTCTAGTTATGTTAAAACCTTTTTATTTTCTTCCACAAATTCTTTTAGATTGTGTTTGGGGGGGTGCTTTTGTAGGCTGTTTACAGTTCCATATTACCAGCTTGGTTCTGGAAGAAAGCTATCATCACACACAAATAGATAAGTTTACCTGAAAGTATGAAAGGCTCGTGTGATGATGAGAAGTAGAATAGTCTTCAGAAACCTCATAGGGCTTCAGTAAAACAGATGAAGTAATTTTAAAAATTTCTCTCCAGTCTCTGATATGCAAAAGAATGCATGCTGTTCTGAGCTCTGACTGTTGGCAGTCAATTGAAATTGTTACACCCCAATTTCCCACTCTGCAGGGGTATACACAAGGTCATGATTTTCTTCTCCAGCCCATTCAGCATCTGGAAGCAGGGAGTAAAACAGAGCTTCAGTAAGCAGTGTTTCTTTTTTTTTTTTCTTTTTTTTTTTTTTTCTTCCTGTCTGCCTATATTCTGATTTTTCAAATTATGCATTTACATGACTCAGGCCAGGACTCTGCGTTTAATTCTACTGTTATGGCAGACTTCTTCAATGGGAGGAACCTGTTCAGGACCACTGTGATAAGAGTAACTGCACAAGGATTCTTGGTGAATTTGGGGAAGGTTAGCCAAACCCTACAGTACTTACTGTAACTATTGCAATTATTTGGTGAATGTTATCTGACTTCAGTGGAGATACACCTAAATAAAGATTCATGTGTTTCATCTAGTGACTATAGTTTTTAGGATTACAGAGCCAGATATACAAATATACATGACAACCCCAAAACCCTCAGGGTCCAATCCAAAACCCACCGTATGCTACTGGAAACATGAACATGGATTTCAGTGGATTTTGTATGTGACCATCCTCCCTATCCTTTCTGCAGTCAGTTGTCAAAACACCAAAATAAAAATGCAGACCCAAAATGATCACAGACCCTGCTCATGGTATGGAATAACAATAGTTTTTTTCTAATTGTCTGTAAAGTATCAAGCTTATTATTGGCTATTGCTAAATGGCAATAATGTCAACGGTTAACAAGATTCAGAAATATTTTTTGCATTAAATTGTTCCCCAAAACATACGTTTAAGATAATTGGCTCCTATTTGTTTGTATCCATAGTAGTAATTAATTCACACTGACTTTTTTTTGTTTGTTTGTTTTTCTTCAGGGTGTATCTTTAATGAGTTCTTCTAATTTCATCTTTAGCAAACTTCACAGAAGCTAGATATTGCTTCAGCTTTTTGAGAAATCCCAACAAACCACTTAATTATTAAAAAGTTTTGTTTGCAGTCCAAATGAAATGATGGTTTCAAACAAGGTCACATAAGTTCTCAGAGAAACTGCATGATCTGTGTAAATACAATGAGTGCAGTACATGCTAATAAACTGCTCAACATTGTGTAGGTTTTTTTTTTTATTAGATTAAGCTTCCACAACATGAAAAGAACACTCAGTGATTAAAGAGATAAAAAGAAACACTATTAATGAGGAAGTGTTATATCACTTTATAATGAAGTATAAATTAAATATTCAAGAGAGACATCAGCTTCAGAATTGTAATTGTTTTGATTAAACATGCAAATTCAAATATGTTTAAATTCAATTGAAAATAATTTACTAGAGGATGTGGATTTAAAAACACATAAATAGAAATGGAGATTCTTTGTCTAGTAAAGCATTTTCCAGAAGTGAATGGAATTTGCTTTGAGAAGTTATGACAAGATTAATGTAGACATTTGTAAGGATGTCACCCATCTGTGGTCCACACTGCAGGCTGTGCAACTGCTGTCATTACTGCCCTTATTTTGATGGGAATGAGTGACGGATGATAGCACAGTGATATTACGGCTTATACCTTTAAAAATGCTTATGGAATCCATTTGGTGTGTTACTGCTTCTGCATCTGTCCTGCTTGTGCTGTTCCACTGGTCTGCCACCTGTGGTGGTCCTTTACTCCTTTAGCAGAGTGGAGGTTGCAACTGAAGCGTTGGGCCATGACTTCGTTCTCTCTGCAGTGCTTTATGTGTCTTACGCTTTACTACTTCCAGTGTGAAGAATGTGTTTCTTGTTTGCTCTGTGGGGCTAATTTACCCTTGCTGCACATAAATTCACGCAGATCTAAGTTCACAGTTATATTGGACATGTAATGTACCTTTAGTAAATTAACAGTAAGCAGTGCTTAGGGCTGGGACAAATTATCCATGTATGCTGCAACAACTAAGATTTAAAAGGAAGGTAGTTTCCTACCTCCCTTTTTCAAATAGATTCTCTGTATTCACTTAGTGTTCCTATTGTCTGCTACTTGCTGTACTTAGTTTAGGTCACAGGCTCTGCTGATTTTAGTTTTTCAGCTTCATGTTAGTTGCCTTGGCACTGCGACTGTCCCTTTACACCTTGCATTTTGGTCTGGAATTTCATCACCTTTTGATAGTGATAAGGGAACCTTTTCAAGAGGAAGAAGCTCTCTAAGCCCTTCTTGAGGATATTCCAAATATATAAACCTCCTCAGGAAATTCAAGAATAAACAGCTACTTCTAAGTTACTCTTTTGGAAGGGAGCGTTGAAAAAACACTGAAGTGGATTGTGAGTGCTCTTTGAAAGGCATTTGTTCTTCTAACAGAATTTTTATTTTATTTTGTTTTGCAAAGCAAACCAACAGGAGCAGAACTTTAAGAAATTCCTCCAAAGAAAAGCAAGCTTTCTGCACTGCTGAGGCTCTAGCAGTGATGTTAAGTACTCTGACAGATAAGCAGTCCCTCACACTCTGTTAAAACAAAACAAGAAACTTTGTAAGGACTTTGCCTTAAGGCAAATCTGAGCCCTGTTGTAGTTTTGAAATCGGTGCTTTTATGGAATGAACTGTGAATTGCAATTTATTGTATCATGATGATGAAAGTACATGTTATTTTGGCACATGCATGTATGTTTAGGGATTTGGCAGGAAATTGGGACTATTGCTAGCAGTTTCCACCTCTTGCTACCACAGGTAAAAGATCTTCACAAGCAATAGGAAAGGGCACAATGTTTCCTTTTAACCACAGTTTAGGAAATTCATCAAGTTCCTTCCTTACAATTTTTATGAGTGGTTTTGTCATTAAGTATTACTGATTGAAGGGGCAGTATACTTAAAGGCATAATATTTAACTTCAAATCATTGCCTATTGTAAAACAAAAGATTTTGTTAAAGCTCTTTTATCTTTAGACTTCCTGCCAAAGTCATTGGTGCTAACTTGGAAAAACTTTACTAATTTTAAAACTTTATTTATAGGCATCACATAAAATAACAGTGCAGGGAAATGGGAAGGGTATTATTCAGTATACTTGAAGCCTGAATAAAAATTACTAATGACAGCAAAAAACTAGCTGTGGAATTCACAGGGGAAATGTGTGAAGGTGTGAGGAATTGACCCCTCAGTTCCTGTTCTTAACTAACTTGACAGTCTCTTGTCTGCAAGAGTTTTAATAGATGAAAATCAGACCATTGTGAAAGTCTTTGCTCTGAGCTGAGTCTTTAAGAAAATATATTTCTTAACATTATTTTTTTTTAATTAAAAACTGTCTTTCCCCAAAAGGCGTAGGGTTCAGAGTATTTAATGATTCTACCCTATACACTTTTGATGTGAGATTTATACCTTATCTGGATATCTTTAAAAATCATAGTGTGTTGGATGGCTCCAACCATCTCCACAAATAAAGGTGGCAGGGGTGGGACAGGAGAGGTCAGACTGAAGCGTGCAGTTGGTCTAAGGAAAGAAAGAAAGAACAAACAGGCGTTCTTGGCCTAGCTGCAAAATTCCCTTATTTCACATATAAGCAGGGAAGAATCAAGAAAAGCTAATGCTTTCTGTAGCAGTCAGTTATTCATGTTACAGTGTTTAATATTCATATATCCTGCTCAGTGTAGTGTTTAGTATTTAGTGTAGTAGGGCTAGCAAAACCCTTTGTTCCTTGCCTGGAGATTTTCGTTGTGTGTTCGAGTCGGGATTCCAGAGTCCATCAAGATTCCAGGAGAGTTTCATGCCATTTGAAAATCCAACTTTGATGTCTCCATACATTTCTTTGCAACTGGTTTCTCCCTAAGTGCAATGAAGCATTTGGAGAAAAGAGTTTTCACATCATGCTGTACTCCCGTGGGCTCAAAATGCTTGTGGGAGAGAAGGGTACTATGGCTTGTCCTTGACCATCAGAGCAAGTCAGGATTGTCCTTTCTGCCCTCATTAAGTATTGTAACTCCTTTCACTCTGCAAATACCGTGCAAGGCTTTGTAGCCTACATCTAGGGTAGCACTTCTTGTTTAGTGCTGTAACTGCAAGCTCTGTATACAGTAGCATAATTTATGATTTGCATATCATCAGATCACATTTGTTTCTCCTGTATTCCTCTATAAAAAGTAATTAATTAAAGGACTTTTTCTCATCATGATATATAGAAACTATTAGCTCTTACACAGGCAGATAGTGATAAGACAAAGGGGAATGTTTTTAAACTAGAAGAGGGAAGATTTAGATCAGATGTTAGGAGGAAATTCTTCACTCAGAGACAGTGAGGCCCTGGAACAGGTTGCCTAGAGAAGCGGTGGATGCCCCATCCCTGGAGGTGTTCAAGGCCAGGTTGGATGGGGCTTTGGGTAACGTGGTCTGATGGGAGGTGTCTCTGTCCTTGGCAGGGAGGTTGGAATCAGATGATCTTTAAAGTCCTTTAAACCCAAGCCATTCTATGATTTTATGATATACTGCTAGTCCAGTTTTGGTGTATGTGAATCGCGTTTTCATGGATTGCAAGAGATTTTTGCTCAGAAATAATAGGATTTGCTTTTGAAGCTGTTCAATACAACCCATGTGTTCTGTCAGCATCTGTATTGATAGCTCCTTCTTAGCATTAAATTTTTAAGTTAATCCATAGTTCTTGCAGAGTAATTAATTAGTCTTTGGAAATAGAACAAAGATTGACAGTGTCTGATACAAGGGGGTGGCCACCAGATTTGATTTATTAGAGTTTATTCAGGTACTAGGTAGTTCTTATTTACAAACTGTATGGAAGACTTGGTCAACTCGGGGTGTTTTATGAAAGCACATATGACTTCATTATAAAGTGAAATTAGATTTTACTGATTAGTGAATCTGTACTAAAATTACAGATGAATGCACTCTTTGAATTTTCAGATTCTGGAAAAAAAAATCAGATATGTGGAAATACAGCTTCTTACAGACAGTGAACTTCTGGCTGAGCTTGTTGTCAAGATGGCATTCAGACCTAACTGAAAATCACACAAAAGATTTGGTGTTAGCATGTTGTATTTGGAGAGAGGCCATCCCTATTTAAAATGAGCAAAGGCTAGGCAGAATGAGTAGGCAGGGCATGTAGCATGTGAATTGTGTTGACATAGGCTAAGTTATGACCATCTCTACATCTTCCTTGTCTTCTATTAAACTAATTTAAACAGTGTACAGTGAGTAACTCTGAAAATTTATAGTCGGATGTCAATGCTGTACTGAGAAATAGCTTGGATTGCAAGCAGGCATTGAGTGAGCAAAGACTGATGATACTTCACATTTAAATTTTATTAGGAAATATAGCTGAACCATTTACAATTAAACCATTGAGAAACTAGTATTTTTGTTAGCTTGCTAAGCTGGATTGCCCACTTTATATGAAAATTAAAAAGAACACAAATGCTGTTTCAAGATTATTACTTACTCCTGTGCCAGATCAATGAATGGCCTATTTCTTTTTAAATATTTATGAACATCTCAGTTTCACTTTGATGATGGTAGTGATTAAATTTATGTATTCTTATAGTTTTCCAAGTTAGGGACACAAGACATGCTGAAGTCTTTTCAGCTCCCTTCTTGACTGTACCGTAGGTCCATGGGATAGCTGATCTTCCAGAGAGCTTTGAAAATCAAGGCTCTGTCTCTTCTCCCAGCATATGCTGAATGCAATTAGGCACCGGTTCAGAAAAGGCTTTGTAAACATTCTGAATCCATGCCACATTTTCTGGTCTCAGGAGCTGCCAAATGTCTAAATGCTGTATTCAAGCCAGATGTCTAAATATATAAAATGAATGACTGAATAAAGTGCCTCCTTAGTAGAGCATATGCCTATAGGGCAGACACACCTGAGGGGTCTGAGACCAGCTTCAGATTGTGAACTTCTGCCAACCCACATCCCTGAGCACTGGGAGGGACACCAGATTATACACTCTTGGATGAGCTGGACAGGGAAAGGAGCACCTCACTTTCATTTTTTGCTATTTTGGTGTATGACACCAAACCTCAGGAATCTCTGCTAGCAGTATCATAAGACAAACTCCTTCATTCTCATAAGGCAAATATCATAAGGCAAACTCCTTCGTGCTTACTTTTCAGTGCAGTATGCCTATCTCTGGGACACTGAGGGACTTGTTCGGTAGGATCAAACAGTTTGAGTACATACAGGTTTTCATGTGAACAGCATCCACTAAACCATTAAGAATCTGCTGCCTTGATCTTTTTAGGAAATTCACATAATACGAGATGCACAGGAAAAGAAATTGCATGTAAAATATTTCAGCTACATCACTGACTGTTAAGGCTTCAGATGTTTTCTCTTGAAGTGAAAGCAGGGAAGGAAATCAGAAATGAATATAATACTCATGATAAATGTTATGGGCATTAGCTCAACTGTGATACTGGTCAAATCTGAAACACACTTGAGCAGGTACACTAACCTACATTAGAAGTGTATTATTATTTGTAAGGATAATGTGTGTTCAAATTGTTCATAGAACATTTTCACTAGATAATCTTCCTAATCTTTTGCATTCCTGAAAAGAAATAAACTTGATCCTTTCTGAGCTATGTTTACAGGAAAGCATAACATGCATATATATGATCTTAAAAATTCCATTGGTTTAGTTTCTCAGTAATGTAAGGCTGGCTAGCCCCAGATTCTGAACATTGCATGTATGTGTTGAGAGGGACTGTGCAATCTAAGAGAAATACCTGCAAGGCTTTAAAACTTGAACCCAGATGCTATTGTATTTGGATGCCTTATAAATAATTTTATTAATAATCTTGAGGATAGCTAAATTCATCCCAGAAAATTGTGATGGGTGGCTAATGGTAATATACGAATTCTGTAGTAAGGTAGGTAGTGTTAATAATTCATGGTAAGGGAAGGTAATAATTTTCTCCTCCCACAACTGTCTAAAAACGCCACTGGCAGTGGTGTAGGGAGCTGTCACTAGCAGGCTGTCTTTTTCTCTTCCTAGGTGTGGCAGTGTGGAGGGAGTGTTGAAGTTCTACCTTGCTCAAGGATTGCCCACATTGAAAGAGCACATAAACCGTACACAGAAGATCTAACTGCTCATGTCCGGAGAAACGCACTAAGGGTGGCTGAAGTCTGGATGGATGAATTTAAGAGCCATGTCTATATGGCATGGAACATACCCCAGGAGGTAAGTAACAAAAGC
Organism: Cygnus atratus; assembly: GCF_013377495.2. Lineage (NCBI taxonomy): Eukaryota > Metazoa > Chordata > Aves > Anseriformes > Anatidae > Cygnus > Cygnus atratus. The sequence goes on from NC_066366.1 coordinate 1,168,906, forward strand.
TTGTGTTTGCAAGCTTTGGCTTTACAGCCTTTGGGATTTGGTTCCTACTCTGAATTTTGATTTTCTGCTAGGAATTTTTTTGTTGTTATTTGTATACATGTATAAATATGTGTCTTAGGTGTAGACATAAAATATGTCTCTACATATATGCCTACATATATACATACATTCATAAATACATATGTAGCTGTACCATTCTAGAAGTAATTCCTTTGTCTGCAGGTTCCTTAAAAATGAATTTCTTGTCAACCTCACCGACAACTTTGCATGGAGACTAAATTTAAACTAGTAGTTGTAGAAATGTGAAAAAAAAGAAGCATCAAATCCATATTACACATGTTATTTTGAATTTGTGTCTCTTACTTACAATCACACAGTTAAAATTCTACCAGATTTTGAAGGGAAGCTACTAAAGGGCAAGGAGTGTTAACATCTATCAATACAAAAGTGGTTGTATCAGTTGTTGTTATTATTTATTACATGGAGGTGTCCTGACTGTGCCAATGTATCAGGAAATAAGCCTTTTATACTAAATTTTAGAACTAATTTGTTAAACAAATGAAATATAAATGTAGTTTGTGGATTGGACTGATTTCTTCAGGTCACCAAGTCTGTCAAGATGTTTGCATGCTAGATCTCGTACTGACAAAACTGATTTCATTTATAGTTTCAAAGAGGAAAAAAAAGTATTCTTATTTTTTTCTTCCATGTCCATTATTTTTCAACCACAATTGCACTAATCATTGCACTAAACTGCTTAAATAGATTGTAATGCAGATTATATTCTCTTTTCATTTTCACAAAGGCTATTGCTGTCAAACAGCAGTACAAACTTAAAAGCTGGAGACGGCAAGTGCTAAATCAGTTTTTAATAGTGCTAGCCTCTTCTGCAGTGTAAGGAGTTGTCTTTGTTGTAGGGAAGAATCTATTAATATGTGTATCTACAGAACCAAGCATAAACAACCTTCATTTTTATTTCTTACCGCTGTCGAAAACTAAATAAGCACATACATAGCCACATATTTATTTAAAATACACTGGGAAATGTCTTATTTTTCACAACTGAAATAGACCTTTAAAGCCTGAGTATACTCATTACCTAGTAATTGCTACAGGATGTCTGGAGACAATATGGGACCTTTATGACCATCAGAGGTTTTTCCTGTCAGATGGGGTCTGCAACTTAGAGGTGAGCCCATTCAAGTGCTGTTCATCCAGCTTCCATCTTTTGCCATATGGAAAATTGGGAAGGAATTAAACAAGCACTGGGACTTTGTTTTGTTCTGACAGTCTGATGTGTGCTCAAGTACCCCAAGTCAGTTGTATAATTCAAAGCTGTTTTAATCATCTTTGTGTTCACTGTGCGAGTCCTGGTGCCAAGAATCAGGTCATAAGCTCTTAGGAGCTTTGGGACTTTCTTTTCCTTTCCCATGCTAAATTTTGCTACTACTGAACTGATTCTAGAGCAGTAGGAATTGGGCATGTGTTTAAGAAAGCCTTCTGACCTTTTACAGGGAAGAGGAAAATAGCACAAAACTACACTTCCAAGCACTGTAATTGAATCAGTCAGTATATAAAGAAAATGTACGTCATTAGTGTGAGACTGCTTTTATACATCAAAGGGTTAGGAGCAATGCAGTCTCTGGCTGGTATAAAAACATCATGAGAAAGGAGTATTCAGTGTAAATTTATGTAAAAAGTAACTTACATCCTGTGGGACACTTTTAATACAGACTTCCATTAGGCAGGGTGCAAAGATACACTCTGCAAAAGGCTAGATGGGGATGGACTAGGTCAAATTCAGATATCGGACTGGGTAGCAATATTTTTGTTTCATCTTTGCTTATCTCAAGATTAAACTAAAGGTGAAATGCAGAAGAGAGAAAATCTTCAAAACAAACGTAGCTTAAGCTGAGGCAAAAAGATGTCAAGACATGATCGTGAGAGACGTGCAGAGGACAGATGGATAGCATGACTAAGTACAGTTTTACAAGTGGATAACTATAGGAGTAATCCTCTACCCGGAAGCAGATGAGATAGTGCACTGGTAATGGACTGAGTGGGTCATTGAAATGTAGTTATAACAGTCGGGAGTTTCCATAAAATATGTTATTCCAAGATGTTAACCACAAGGCCTGTTTTTTCCATGGAAGAATTCCCAAATATGTGAAAAGCCCCACAATCCAATGTTTCCAAAGGTTTTTGTCTTTGAGAACTAATAATAATAAAGGGAGTTTGACTTATTTGGCAGTGTGAAATGACTGCCCTCTTGGGATCTCTGTGTGTGGCTCTGAAGTACTGAAGGCTTCTAATGGGGATCTCAGATACCATGGTGATTTCTGCATCATAACTGCTTAGATAAATAGGTTTGGAAAAGCACTTAAAACCCCAAGGAAAGATTTTTCAAGTGTCAGAAACAAGAGCTATGCTCTGCATGTGTCCTCCCCTATGGTTTTTGTTTTGTTTTGTTTTTTGTTTTTTTTCCCCCTCCCATTACATTCTCCACTTTGAAGGAACACAATCAATTGTTCCTGGTATTAAAGCCAGTGTGCCATGTGTAAGCTGTTTTCCATTTCCAGCTGCATGGAAGTATGTGATTACTGAGGCCCCAGATGCCCTTTCTTACCTCATACAATAAAATGTGAAGAAACAAACATGGCTGCATGCAAAGTTGCATGAGAAAGGAGCAGGGACGCAATGGACTGATTTAGAGGGGAGACTGTTTTTTTTAATAAATATCTTGTGGCTAACAAAATCTTTGGGGTATTTATGGCCCAGCAAAGTCTGCTGTTTAAAAGAAAGTTTATTTATCCTGCATTTTGTTCTGAGGCAGAAGTGGTGGAGAACAACGTAGAGCAAAATGTCTCACTTTACTTCCTGTCAAACATCAGCCATGGATTTGCATTTAGATCTCTCTCTAAAAATTTCTGTTGCATGATTTTAATGTGATAAAGTATTGATTTTTATATACAGGGACTTTATGAAACTCACATTTTATGATCTACAAAGAAGTATGTCACATGAAATTAGGTTAGCCAGAAATGTAAAGGGGAATAAAAATTGGGGGAGAGAACATTCCGCCATTGCTTCTAACAAAAATATCAACTTCTCTTTTTACATTACCATAGAAATTTAATAAGTGATATTTCAGAAAGGTGACCAGGGCTTCTGCTCTTTCCAGTGAAGCAATAAACCCAGACTTCAGAAATGGCCAGAAAGTGTAATACACTAATGATTAGGCCACAGTGGGATGCCAGCAATAAAGTTGTTTCCAGGGCAACTTGCTACCTGCTGCCAATTGCTTTTGGATTTGGAAAGTGCCAGGATATTAGAGATCAACAGTTATATTCATTGGAAGCTAGATCTAAACCCCACTGAATTCAGTAAGAGTGTTTCCATTGACCAGAGCAGACTTTGAAAGAGACTCCACCATGGTGACCTATATTATATTTGGTAAGGGCACTTACAGAATGTGTGGGTAACACAAACACTCTGTGGCCAGCAGGTGGAGATTATCATAGGTCGTGGTCATCTTTGCAATGAGGAGAGACTCTGGGTGATCAATTTATACAGAAGAAAGTGTATCACTGATGTGTTTCCTACTTTTTCTGTTCTTTATGTGCAGGACTCTGGAATTGATATTGGTGATATTTCTGAGAGGAAGGCCCTGAGGAAGAAGCTCCAATGCAAGACCTTTAGGTGGTATCTTGTCAGTGTGTATCCAGAAATGAGAATGTATTCAGATACTGTCGCCTATGGGGTGGTAAGGATCTTGTTTACATTTCCTATTTTAAAAAGGTGTTGGGGAAAAAGGGAGTAATCGTGGAAGTAATTCATGAAGACAATGCCTGGCTCCAAGTAAAATAGTGAGATAAACTTGAAATCACTAAATTATTCGTTAGACTGGTTAGTTGACAGAGATTGCTGCTCTGCTGTAGTTCATGCTGAGATACTCTGTACACTGTCTTCATCCCAGATTTTTTTTTCATTTTGTTCCATGGCTTGCATTCCATTTAATATTGAAAGCATGATTTTTTAGGCATATTGGAGATGTCAGTTGGAAGGATTGCAATCAGCAGGTGAATTAACAAAATAGGCTCAATATCTCAACTGCAGGCTACTTAATATTGTAGCCAGAGCCTCAAATGTTTCTATCATGGGATTATCATTGTCATTACTTGTGTGACACTAGTACCCTTGTCTGTGTTGAAATCATGCTCGAGTTGTACTGTGCTAATTAAAGCAGAGACAATTCTTGCCCCTAGAAAACCGGCAATCTAGACAGAGAGGATAGGTATGCATGACATGGAAGATGAACGTAGTAAGTTAATATGGGCACATAATAAGCTAGTAGAGTGAGGATGTCCTTTTCTCATTCTCTATCCAGTATTATATTCACAAAAATTTATTTCTGTGAATTCAATTTGTTAGTTTTTTTTTTTTTTTTTTTTTTTTATGCACATCCCAGTTAGGAAATGTAAGCACTAAGAGTTGTAGTTACATTTCATACAAGTGAAAGATTTCATTTGAGACATTTCTGCCCAAAAAGAAGTCTGAGTTCTGCAGTTTGCCAGTGTGGCTCTGAGAAGACTGTGAATGTCCCCTAGAGCAGAAGCTCTTTTACAGCAATTAAAGTGATTATATGCCCCACAAAGTTCCATGACCCCTTTGATGACCAACTGAAATGATTGCGCTGGCTTTTCATACAATCCAAAAAGAAAACACTTCCAACAAAGGTTTAGGCCATTGTTAAATGTGTGGCATGATGGTTAACTTCCAAAATAGCTCAGAACAATGCCAAAATCAGACCTGCATGCAAGGAGCCTCTTCCATTGACTCAGTGGTACCATGATCATTATTAGATGGTGGTGCAGAGTTGCCTGAGGAGAAGGAAGTATAGCTGCTGATAGGTGCATGATTTTGCTTACAGGTACAGATTAGATAAGGTACTTGTTGCGTAGTCTTAGTATTAACTCAGCATCATGTAAAACAAAATGAAAGACAGTGAACAGTCACCCTATGATTTTATATTCTGCCAAGACTTTTTCATCAGCCTTTTAAAGCTTTTGCTGGCTATATGCAAAACAAAAATAATCAGGAGAGTTCATTACAGAAATACTGAACTCACTGGTCAGCAGAACATGCACATTAAGGTACCGCATAATAAAACACATGATCCAGTCTTTTGTCTGCAGAACATTTGTAGCCTCATCAGCTAAATAAGATAGGAGGAGTGATTTCATTATTTGTACTACCACAAAAGGAGTGGTGGACAGCTGTGGCCAAGTATCTGTACAGGTAAAGGGAAGAGTATTTTATGAAATACACAGGCTGCTGTTTTATGAAATGCTTGTATGAAATAAAAAGACAGTGCCCCAGTCTTTACACTAAGAGTTCCTGCGATCTTTAGTCTTCCTTCATGTCTGCTTTCCTGTTCTCTTGCAAGTCTTAACATAGAGAAAGGTGTGATATTTCAAAGAAAGTCAGCTGCTTGCTGATTCTCGGAAGTGCTTCTATTCATGAACTGTCTTAATTTCTTTTTGTAGAAATACTAGCATTATCATTAATTTAAAAAATAAAAATTACAAAAGCCATCTGAATAGGCATTGTGTGAACATCTGGAAACGAAAAGCTAAAATGGAGACATTTTCCTCTTGTGTTGCTCAAAAGGACTGAAGTTAGGTATTGCAATATCCTAGCATGGTATTAGATTACATGTGCAGTAATTATTTTTGCCAAATATAATAGAATGAAATTATGCACAGAAAGCTATATATATAGTTTAAATGTAGCCTTTCATTTAAAAACATTGTAGGGTGACTTGGTTTGGTGTGGGTTGTTTTCTCTTTTTTAAGATGATGCATGTGCATTTCCATTATTCTCAACTATTTCTCTTGAGATATCCATTGGATACCAATTCCAGAGCTCATGGAAGTAAGTATTTGGGTTACTTTCAAAAGTTATCAGCACACTGTGTCCACAGAGAAAAATGATTTGTTTACTTTAAACCTGCAGATTTGTCTCTTTGTTATTTCAGAGGTTGGGACTAGGTTTTGGGAAATAAAAGTTTCTAGAGCTCTTCTTCTTCCTAGGTACTTCAGGTGTGACATAATTAGAAAAATGACTATCAGTCCTGACAATTCTAGAACTTCCAGATCCCTCTGTCAGGAAGAGAATATAATACAGTAGCACTGGCAAAATACTGGTCTGAGAATCAAAGATTTGAGGATTTATGAATTCTGCAGTACATTCAGAGTTAGGAGAAAGCAACATAAGTGGGGCCAAAAGTATTTTGTGTAGGGCTAATTCCCTGATTCTAGCTCCATGTTTGAGATAATTTTGCAAATACAAAATTTCAGTAGTATATCTCTGTATACTGTAAGGCTGTTAAGTTTAAAAGGGAGCAAGTGGCAGTACTATTTCTTTGGGGTTTTTATTTGTTTGTTTGCTTGTTTTCAGTGGGGGGACTGGCAACCTGGTTATATTTTGGGTTATAATTAAGTCTCGTTAGTCTAAAACTGCATTATCGAGTTAATTTTGGGTTGCCACATAGCCATTAGATTTTGGAAAGGGATAGTTCCTAAGAATCTTGTGACTTTGTACAAGAGGCTAGTATGTGGTGGCTTCTACATGGGCCTCAGATTTTGAAACAAGTCTTGTAGTCATAAGGCCAGTGTCTTTTATTCCCAGTTTTCTGTAGTGTTTATTTCTCTAGGAATATTTTATCTTAATTGTAGAGTTGTTGTTTGGGAAAAGAGTTTGAGAAATTCAGTCTGGAAAGCTCCTGTTATATCTTTGTTTTCAAAGGGGTCTAGCATTTTGTTTCTTTTTCTGTAGTGCCTGATCACTGATACTGCCGCTGTTAGGGCTAAGGTCATGGTTCTTTTTACAGCTTGGGACCCTAAAGTCTCTGAATCTGTTTTACTGCTGGGCCAGCCCTTTAAGATAAGTCATACACTGATGTTGGCCAAGGCAGAGGTGTTTTGCTTCCTTTATCATGGGAATTATTTTGGGAAAGGTTATAATATTAGGGTTAGGACAAGTGGTAGAGTTTGAGTTTGTGGAAGAGGTTTTAAAAAGCTAAAGCCAGTTATGGATCCAGGCTTGAATAAATAAGGCTTATATTTATCATTGATCTGGATAAAGAGTGTTGCCTAATATCTGATTACAATTAGAGTCATGGTTGTGGTTATGCTTAAAGCTAATGGATATAAAGATTAGAGAGAGGAAACTTCACTTAATTCTTGAAGTTTGCACCTAAGAATAAGGCCAATATTATCATAGAATCATAGACTGGTTTGGATTGGAAGGAACCTTAAAGATTTGATTTGCCCTTGGTGAAGCCATGTTGGCTGTCACAAATCACCTTGCATTCTTCCAAGTGCCTTAGTGTAGTTTCCAAGAGGATCTGTTCTATGATCTTCCCAGGCACAGAGGTGAGGCTGACCAGTTGGTAGTTCCTAGTGTCTTCCTTTCTACACTTTTTAAAAAATGGGTGTGATCTTTCCCTTTTTCCAGTCACACATTGATATTGAGTGCATATTTTTCTCTTTGATATTGAGATTTGTCATGTCTGTTACCAAAGTTAGTTAGGTTTGGAGTTAAGGTTTGGAAACCTTGTGAAGATGAGTTTACGTTGATTTTATTCGCTGCCTGACTTCAGTCTCTGTCTTGTCCAGTTCTTACATACCGCTGCACTTTTGGATTTCCTTTCTAAGCATATCTATTTATTTTTCTCAAAGGAGGTCCCTGTACACAGCTGGCAGGACTGCTCAGTCTCTGATGGTTGCAAACTACATTGCCTCTTCACTCACTCCATCAGACAGTTCTCTTGTGTTCTCTGAACCAATCTTATACCACTGTACACCTTTGTACATGCCCATGGGTATGCAACCCACATCTTTGGCATTACACTCTACAAAGACCTTTTAGCCATCTGTGCTCATTAATTTAGCACTTCACTTTCAGAAAATTCTGTCTCAGCATTGCATAGGTAACATATAGGGATCAGTGAAGAACCAGGCCAAGTGCTTTGCAGTCCTTTCATGGCTGGATTGCTGTAGAAGGGTTAGTCCTGAATAATGTGAAGAAGAGCTAATGCATACCAATTGGCTAGAAGTCTCTAAGTGTCAGCAGAAAGGATTTTTTGAATTATTTCCAGAAATCAAAAGAATCTTCTGAGCGATTCTGAAAAACAGTTTTATTAGAGGGCTTTCTCCTGTGTTTAAAACTCCATCCATACTCCTCAGCTACCTTCACACTGTTTAAAAAAATATATATATAAAAATAAATAAAAAGCTAACTCTTTTGTATATAGTGTGTACCTTAGAAGCATAGATTATTCCATAAAAATATTTAAAAATATATTTATAGAAAAAAATGATTGCTCTCTGAAGGCTTTTTGACATCTACCCTCCCTGAAATCTTGTGCAACATTATTGGAATCAGTAGTGTTAGATTATCTACAAGGAAGAATTTAGTCCAAGTGCTTCACATATCTTCACTTCAACAAGTATTTTTACTTCTGCATATTTCAAGTACATACAATTTTATTGGGAAAGAAAAAGAATGTAATCATACTTCTTTTTCTGATCTAAGACTTGCTTGATCTCTTTCTTTTTGTTTATTTTAGCTGCAGAATTCCTTGAAAAGTGATTTGTGCCTTGATCAAGGGCCAGACACAGAGAATATCCCAATCATGTATATCTGCCATGGAATGACACCACAGGTTAGTTTGGCTAATGATGTCGTATATTGCTGCTGCTGTTTCTAGACTGTGTAAGAGGAACCATCATGTACCTGTCACTGTTTTCCTGCAACAAAACCTCCTTATGCTGTTTAGTATCTCTATTACAGAAAGCTAGAAAATTAGTTCTGCCCTAAGTTAGGAATTACTGACATAGTAGCACTTTGACAAAGAAGTTTGTTCATTCATTTTGAAAGAATTTAAGGAATACGAGAGTCAGCATTGATACAGTTTTGTTGATAAAAAGCTTTCATTTCTGATCTGTGTGTGGTGTGTGAATGACAATGCATTTTAAAATACTTTATGCACATACGTGAGTATATTCATATATATATATTATATACATTATCTGAAACATCTTCTTTACTTGGTAATGTTTACTGTCTCATTTTCACAAATCTGAAATGTACAGCCCCCTTCTTCACAAATGTACAGCCCCCATCTGTGTCAAAAATCAAAACCCAATCATCAAATCTTTTTTTAAAGCTCCTTTTTTTCTTTGCTGTTGTCCTGTTACTCTAGTATGTGCCAAAGACTAAAATTACCAAAGTCCTTCTATTTTCTTACACAACATAAGTACTTATTAACTGGGCAAACAAGAGGATAAAAGCTCCCTGAGTATCCAAGCATCTGGGCATAGGTGAAAGTGTTTCTAGGCAAATCCTGACAGTAAAAGTAACATTTTGCATCATCTAGAACATGCTTGTTAAAGACAGATGTGCAAATTATATAACACTGAAAAGTAACATAAGCAAAAATGGCATAAAGAAAATGTATATATTTGTGAAAGTGATTGGAGCCTCTGAAACATCCCTCCAGTTTGAATTATTTTTTTCTTTGACAACCTCATTTGCTTTCTCAAAAGGGGCCCTTTTGTGCCCTACTTAAATAATGTGGTTTTAGCAATGGAATTGTCAGTTATGTGAATTGACAAAACAGTAAACAAATGATCCTAATATTTTAGATATAAACTTTGAGCAAAAAAGTAATCTTGTCCTCTGTACCTGGATATCTTAGCTGGAAGCATGAATTTGGTAAAATGCAGATGAGATTCTGTACTTCCTTGCCAAGTTACACATGCTGTAACTGTGTTTTGTAATGACTTCCTTTGCGAGGGCCTTTAATATTGATCACTAGTGACATCATGTTTGAGTAAGTTATGAATGATAAGGACAAAAATATCTGAATATCCCATCCATCAGACTCATTCATTGCAGGGGCTGTGGCTTATCACATAATTACGTAGTACCTACCCAGTGTTTGCCTCCAGGATATTTTTAAGCTAGTCCTTAGCGTTAGCTAAGGCACTGTGTAATTCACCCAGAAGCCAAAGCCATTATTCTAAATCTTTTGGGAGGGTTCTCTAACTCTATTCTGGCATATCATCTGTGATGGTAACACACTACAGTCATAGTTGTAAAATCCAACTAGAAATTTTAATTATAGTTAAGAGGCAAACAACAATAACAACAAAAAGTCGCTTCAGTAAGCACAGTTTAGTATTCACCAGATAAAGAACTACCTTTGAATGTCAGCTGAAGTTCAGGATAAGTGAGATAGTGATGAATAAATAACAAAGGGAAAAGGGAAAATTCTGTTGACAAGATTCTGATCCTTTCATAATTACAATATGAACTGTGTCTCCTTCCCGTTACTATATATTTTTTGTAACAAATGGTGATTAAAAAAAAAAAACACAAAAAAAACACATGAATATGGCACGTATACAAGCAAGATCCTGGTCATGAGTGAAAACTGCAAGAGCACAGTCTTTTCTCTATGTTACAGATTACTTTAGAAACAGGGAAAGCTCTAATAAAAAATATTTCTCATACTTCTAAGAGATATCCATTGCACATATAGAATCTCTTGTTAAAGCAGAGATACAGCCACATGCATTTCCTCTAGCATATCGGAAATATTTGAATAAATATTCCATTTAATCTTAGTGAACCTCCTAGTGAGTACAAAAGATACAGGTAAGATGTCAGTTGTATTCTAGTAATGGTGAAATGCTAGGGGAAATGAAAGGGGATTACTTTGCTCACTTGTCAGTCCTTATAGAAACAGGTTAGTCAAAAAGTTTAGTCTTACGGTTCAGGTTTGTATGACTGAAGGTTTTGGTGAAGCTGGTATTAGCTCTGGTGCAAAGCTTTGCTGTCACAGCTGTACCACTTACTGTTTCAGAGCTAGATCTGGCTGCCAAGATCTATTCCCTCCTGTGCAGCTTAAGCTGCTGTTTGTAGTTATTGCTATAGCCTCTCTTCTAAGCTGAGTAACTTTTTTTTTTCTTTTTTCACCACTACCCTCTTTCAAATGTTTTTGGATTCTTAGCTTTCTGTGTGGGAAATAGCTTAGACGAGCTATTTGACATCAAGTAATCGTTTCAGAATTGTATATATGGATAGTTTTCTTTTAGCATGTTTCATTCAAGAAAGAAATCACTGAAGAAAAAAGGTAACTGTGTACCTGCCATAAAATCCATACTTCATCTTTTGCAGACAATATTGAGAACAGAGTAATATAGTTTACAGCAGTAGTTAAAACAGGTTCCTACTATACTGTTCAGTGGTGGTAAAAATGTTGCTTTAGTTGCGTGAAAACAGCTCAGAGGCAAAGCACAATGGCCTGCAGTTGTTGGCCAAAGAGGGTGCACTGGATACAGACAGCCTGGGGGGATGTGAAGAAGCAGACCCCCTTCCATGTGATGGTAGAGGGAAACTGGAAAACTGGGAGATGGGGTAGACTGGGAAGTAAGGGAGAAGGTGACAGGAGAGAAATGTAAAGGAAAAGAAGGGAAGACAGAACAGAAGTTGTGGCAGAACAGTACAAAACATAAAGTTTCTGTGGGGTTGTGGGATTTATTTTTTTAAGTGCTTCATGCATAAAAGCGTTAAGATACTGTTTTAATTCTTGAACTTGAAGGAGCAAAGCCACTCTTCAGTCATACGTTTAGACCTTAAAGAGCTCCATTTCCAGCAGTGTCCCAGTTTTGCATGCAAAAGTTGATTGCTTGTAGCTGCAGTAAGTACATGCCCCAGGCTCAAGTGAGTTCTCTTCCTAATTCTGAGAACTGTCTGAGCCTGAATGTTTGGTGTTGTTTAAGACCACTGTTTAGTCAGGCCTGTAATCTTAAAGGCAGACTGGTGACAGTATGTCACTTGCATTAAATCTTCTCCTGAGTATTTGGAAGATTCTTTGCTTTAAATGAAAAACCACATTATTAGAATCTTTATAACTGTTGGATAATAAACAAGTACCATCAGTCAACGAAGTGATAAGTTTTAAGTCCAGATTTACATTGAAAAGTGCTTGGGACTGAGGGGAAAATGGGCAGTTCTGTGTCTTCCCTTGTTCAGTTGCTTCTGGCTCATATCTTTCTCAATTGATAAGCAGTTAAACCAGGAATCCCATCCAGGGATGTGAAAGTCAATATAAAACAGTTAGATTGCGAGGAACTCAAGTTGAGGACCAGTGTCAGAAGACTAGATTGGGTGGGAGAAGTACTAGAAAAAAAATGCAGGTGAGAAGGGACACCCACCCATTCATATCCTTTCATGTTCTTGCAATAGATTGCAGAACCGACACTCAGAAACAAATGACTACAGCCCTATCCTATGAATTATTGCTTCTCTACTGAAAGCGATGTAAGAAAGCCATGCCAATAAGCAGAGTTGTGCCAGCTTACACTGCCTTAGGCTCTGACCTGAAAGCTTCATGTTGCATTCTAAGCACAGCATGTGAAGTACTGGAAGCAGCAGTTACAAGAACTCTCTTGAGCTTCTAAAAGCTCCTTGTATGATTTATGAGTCCTCCTTTCTAAATGTTATTCATGTATATTCTCATAAAAAGTAATTTTTCTTCAGTGTAATTTCTTAGCATGGTGGTTTTTGTAGACAGATACTTATAATTTGTAAACAAGAACACATCTGAGTAAAAACAGCTATCACTGAAGGCATTTTTACTCAGTAAAAAAATACAGGATTGGTCACAAACGCCAGTTATTTGGTGAACCCCAATTTGTAAACCCCTGGAGAGGGAACCATTCATAGATATTCATCAAATAATTACCAAAATAATTAAAATCTCTTGGCAAATATGTTGGAGGGAAAAATAAATAAATAATTAAATAAATACAAAAGAAAGAAAGAGAAAGAAATCTGATAGTTTATTTTCAATGAGTAATTTAGACATCTCCAGAGCAAAACTAATGTGATCTTCAGGTTATTGAGACATTACAAATATAAGCATCTCAAAATTGAGTTTTAATAGAACCTTAATTGTACTAAGTCTGTTAGTGTGAAAATTTTTCTTCAGATTCCTGTCTAGTAAGATTTGCATTGTGTTGGACAATCATCTGTGCTAGGAATGCTGGGAGAATAACCATGCGCTTTGTTAGAATGACCATTTAGAGAATTTGGAAGCAGAAGCGCAAGCCCTCTTAGGAGTGCCTTTCTGTGTATCTGAAGTACTCTGACCAAGAACCATTATAAACCATACTATAATGAGAAATTAACAGATAAAATGTCATTATATCCTTCCCTACAGTTCAGACTTCCCATGGCACCTTTCCGTTTGCTTTAAAAATAAAATCATGGAAGTACTGAATACTAATGCTGCTTTCCCCTGACAGTCTTGATTCTGCTGCCAACAGTGCACCACAATACTGCTGTCAAGAAAAGTATTAGATAAGGGAATTTCTGAAGTTTGAGAACAGCATATAGCTGTGATGACCCAGATCTCTAGATGGCTTATGGATGAATACATGTTCTTTTTCTTCTGCAGCTGGAAATTAGACTCAGAGAAATAATAATTATTCTAGACCCAAAATACAGCATTCTTAGAAACTATAATGAAATACTTGCACTTCATATATATATATATATATTTTTTTTTTTTGCTATGTAGAAGTAGGACCGTGTTTTTATGTGAGTGTGTGAAACACCTAAGTGTTGCAAAGCAAGGCTTTGTGTAAGAATATCATCAACCAGATGGCCCCACATCTAGCAGCCACTGATACTAGCACATTTCAGGAAATAATGAACAGAGAAAAAGCCTGCTGATCTGGATCACTGACTGACCCTTCAAACTTGAAAAATCACTGCCCTGAAGATGAAACATCTACAATAAACACTTCCAGGGAGTTTTTTCTAAGAAAGAAAAAGCAGCAGAGCAGCTGTTTTAACAGCTGTCAGTCACTTGCTACCTAAGGATGGCTGCTTATGTTTGTCTTCAAGGTAAATGTTAGACATATTCAACATCTGTGTACAAGACAATTGATCTCGCATCCGCTCTGTATAGTACCTTTCCTTTTTAAGGACCTGCTAATATGTTGAATTTAGCAATTATGTGGTTTATGATAATTATTTTGTTAATAATTATGTGTGCAGAAAAACAGAGTGCTATACAAAAACTGAATTGTGCAAAGCATCCAATTACATCTTGGCCCAAATACTTAGCAGTGAAAAGTCACATTGTGCAGTAGAGAAGAGAGTAGGTTTTTCCTCTCTTCATACAGCCAAAGTGAGTACATCAGTATTCATACAAAGTGAAGCAGCTGCATCAAGAGAGTGGCAGCTTAGCAGGTCAGCCTGATTCTTTCAGGAGGACAGACATGACAACTGGGCTTCAGCAATCAGGTCACACTGCTGGGCACCGAGTTAAGCCCTATGTACTTTGTAGCATGGCCACCTGAGATTCTCACAGCTGTGCAGCCTTTTTCCTTGTAGTCTCTGTCTGCAGACTCTACAGATCAAATGTCCCTGCACAGGGGTCTGTGCTTAGTGTTCTGCCTGAGACTGCATTTGACAGAGCACAAACTTAGGCTCATTTTCCTTTATCTTGTTCACTAAGGCTTGTGGAATGATCTAAGCGCTGGTGCTAACGCTACTTCATGCACATGCGACATGCTTCCTGGGAACAAGGGTATTTGTGCAGTAAATGTTAGAGGAACTAGAATAGCTGTTTTTTAATCTAAGGTTTTTCAGCTTAGTAAAAATTCAGTTAATAGAAGATAAGGTGACTTGTAGATTTCGTGAAACTGCCTAGCAAGGATGATTATAAGCATTTATGAATTCTAATTTTTATTTTAACTATATTCTTTAAAAGGCCTAATTGCTCTGACAATTAATATCTTATATAACGTACTCCTGCTGAGTAGCTTACTGAGGCTATTTATATTTCTCTTGATTTCTTTCAGTGCATAAATCCTGGTTTGATCATAGAAAAGTTAATAGAAACTGTGACCTTGATAGCAATGGAAGCAAAATTCGGTGTTTTGCATTTTTTCTGATGTGTGCCTGAGAAGCTAAACCCATGGAAGACCTTTTCAAAGCTGCAGCCTCTTTAGACTATGGAACAGGTGCACAGATGTTCTGTGGAATTTAGAATGTAAAGAATATAGAATTTCCTATTGTATGTTTTTAAGTTTGATTCTGGCAAAATTCTCATTCACTTCAGTGCATAGTTTCAGAAAGAGAATCTGTTAATCTGATTCTAGTTTTGGAGCAGATTTTATGTTGAACCATTTGCCATGAGTAAATTATTTTTGTGCTAGCAGTGGTTTGATTCAAGAGGCTTTCTGTTGATACAGATTATGTGACCTGTTACCGGGTTTTCTGTATTGCCTATCTCATTCAAATGCAGTATCTATTTCCATGTAGAGGAGATTCCCTTAAACTGAAGAGAGTTGTCCATTTGCAGGTGAGGATCACTAGTATTGCATTATTAGCTTGTAAACTACACATATGGCTCTGATAACTATGTTCATTGTCTCAACAAATAGACTGTGAGTGATTCGTAGACTGTATTTTTCAACTGACCAACTAAACTCGTCTTTATAGTAGTAGAACCAGAGTCAAACCTGTCTCTTCATTTTACTAATTTATCAAACATAATGAATATGGACTGTGCCATAGATGATGTGTGTTTCAAAAATAAAATAATTTTAATTTTTGTATTTCTTAGCCCTAGGGTTATCCGCTTCATGTTGAATTCTATTGCCCTTCTATACGACTAAATCCTATGTTAGCATTATTGATATAGGAGGAGATGGACATACAGTTACTGTCTCTATAGTTTAACTGGAAAGAACTTATTCAGTATTTTATAAAGTGGGTGAGGCTGATGCAGGAAAATAGGGTAAGCAGAATATCAAAGGAATTGGTTTTCAGGCTGTTTAATATCTTGTCAAAACATTGCATTTTATAGAATTCAAATCACACTTACTAAGCTTGTTGTGGTCACTCTAAGAACTTTCCTCTCTAGTTTACAATTTCCTCAAGTATCTGTACTACAAAACCCACACTGAAAATGTCATTGAAACAAACTGTTGTGAACAGGTGCAGTGCTCAAGAATTTTAAATTATCAGAGCACTTCAAGCTCTCATGTACTGTTTTAATTTATAAGAGATTATAGTTGTTAGCCTGAATATTATACAAGAGATCAAAACTGTTCTTTTTTGGGATATAAAAACGTACATGCATTTTCAAGCAATTTTTTTTCTTGTATTGTAGCATATAATTTTTTGTATGGATTCTTTTGGCCGAGAGGATTTCAACAGGTTAAAGCATCAAAATATTTGAAAACATATGAAATATCGCTGAGCTCCTAGATGATAAATCTGGCACTGGATTTTAAATTCATATTCTGTGCTTTTCATGTTGAACACTAAGCCGGTGAAAGCTAACGCTGCTTTTCATACTTGATTTGGTTCAGTTGCATAGGCTTACAGTAGTTTATTGCATATACCCAGTGAGCTGATATCAAAAAGCTTAGAGCTAACATCCCCTGAATATACTGGCTGTTGTGTTTTTGAAGCTGCTGCTGACTTCTGCAATGGTTGGCTAACATCCTGATGTAGAAGCCTGAAGTTGGTCCAGTCAGACATCTCACTTTGGCTCTTAGCAAATAAGCACTCTATATAGAGCACCATGGTGTTTCTCCATGTTGGGTACTCGACCTGCTGAAAGCAATGGAGGACTGCCACAGAGGGACGAAGTATCTTCAGAAAGGAATACAGCTTGTAGCTCAGCAGCAGTGAAGTGGTATTCACAAGCTTGAGACCATCAACCATGGTTATAAACACCTTGCGATCTCTGCAACAGCTGCATATAGGCCAGCTGTGCTATGCAGCGTGGCACTCGCACTCAGTGCTGCCTTGCAGAATACCCCCCAGCTGGGCATGAGATACCAGGCCCTAGGTATACCCTGCCTTCCCTGGAGTGGAGCTTGCTGTCTCTGGCCTTGGACACAATGTGACCCATGAGGAGGTAAGAAGTCAGAATCTTAATTATTTCAGTGGTACCTCACAAATGTCCAAGCATTTTTTTTTCTTTTAACAAAGACTTAGGCTTCTGAGGCTGCATAACCACAGTATGTGGATATTCCATATGTTGCTTTAGTACTGAGTTGAAATATTTTTTAAAAATGAAATTAACTTCCAATTTCCTATTAACATTTTCTCTACAGGGTGGAATAGGTTTAAAAATGTCCAAAGTTCAGTTAATTTTAATTTCAAAAATACACAGTCCAGTCAAAAAAGTAGGATAAGTCTTTTGTTTGGTAAAGTGAAAATGTTTTTAATTAATGGCGTTTGGAGAAAGAAAACAGCCATGTTGGGTACCTGCAGTGTCTCAAACTGATGCAATTTGAGTATTTCATATTTTGTAAGTCCATTAATTTTAAATAGATCAGAGTTGTAGGTCTGCTTGTTATGGAGCAATTACTGGAGTTATCCATGTTTTAAAGATGTCTCTTCCAATTGGAAATTGGCATTTCAATCTGCAGTTTTAAAAACCAATTGTCACTTATGCTATAAATTCAGCATAAAACCAATATAGTTATTATAACACATGTAGAGCACTTGGAGATTGATGTTTTAGTAATTGTCAGATGGTTCTCAATTTTAACATTCTTTTGATTAATGTTGTACTATATCATTTGTTACTTCAAAGTTCTGGAGGTCAGATTTTTCTTTCTCAAATTCTTGACAGAATGTGATTAACTGAGGGTAGTTAATGGAAGTTCCACTTTAAAATTTCTTCAGTTTTATTGATAATTTTATTATGTCATTCCATTAATTTGAAGTCATCCACTGGCTCATTTGGAATTCATGAACCAAATTCAGTCCCCATGAAAGCATATGTAACTCCCTCGGTAATTACATGAGCCATATTACTTTCACAGCATTCATTCAAATTCTGATCAGCTATTCAGTTTCAGCTAGTTTCTCTCTTGTATTGTTCACCATTTCCAGAGTAGGGTGTTTTGCAAAAATGTTTATGGAATGATTGTTTCTAGTGTTTTTCTGTGAACCAGGGATTTTTTTGTTTTGTTTTCCTCCTGTTCATTAGCTGTCTTTGTCCAATCAGGAAGCAGAAAAAATATCAGAAATTATTTCTTCACAAAAAAACATGATTGAATATTTATGAATAACTCTGGAAAAAAAAATCAGCATTGATTTGTAAGCCAAGAAAAGAGCTGTGTTTGTCAATTTATTTGGAAATCAGCAATCCAAATAGCCCTTACCAAGAGCTGAGTTCAGTCTAAACCTGGTCATATTTAGAGAGTAGAAGTACTTTTCCAAGAAGGAAGTATGACACTTTAGTAAGTACAGACTTTAATTTAGCCCTATTTCAAG
This sequence comes from Cygnus atratus, assembly GCF_013377495.2. NCBI lineage: Eukaryota > Metazoa > Chordata > Aves > Anseriformes > Anatidae > Cygnus > Cygnus atratus. The sequence goes on from NC_066366.1 coordinate 1,187,293, forward strand.
AACCAATGGCTAATAATAACAGCCAGTTAGATACAAATTAGGAATATGGTGCATAGCCATCTAAAAGCAGATGATAAGCTATCATAAGCATTGACAGTAGCTGGTGGAGTCATCAAGGCTGATACCATTATGGAAACTGTAATTTAATGAATTACCAGTTACAGGACTTAGAGGTAAGCACGTGGAAGTATACAGCCTGTAGCATATCGAAGATTACAGTAAAAAAAAAACAACACTCTAATCGTCTTCTTTGGTTCTTAAATCTATAGATCTATTAACATGCCAAATAAGCGGCAATCACAGTTAGTAGTTCTTTGAATTTTGATTCTGGTTCTGAATTTTCAATTAAATATTCAGATTAAACGTTGATTAAACAAATGAGATGGCATAACTCTGTTATGCCAAGCATATCTGCTCAGCTGGCTGTCCATAAAGGCTTATAGCAATCAAGCAAAAAAACTGATGAATGCATTTAAATCATTCAGATGTTACTACAGTCTTAACTTTGTTATTTGTTTTGCATTGATTGTGAACATTTGCTTTGTTTCTCATGGTATGCTAAAGATGTAGTGATTTGTTCGGCATGCATATTCCTTTCATCTTATATTTTTAGTCCTTTCAAATTCTGAAATTAGCCTTAAAATTTTGAGGTCAAAATGACTCACTTGCTGATGACATCAATTTTGGAAGGAAAAAATAGCAGTACAACTTAACAACACAGAAGATTTGTTAAAATAACATGTCATTTAAGGTTCTCAAAACCTAGGAAAAAGTGACATAGGTTACCACATTAAACCTGGAACTTTTATTGATTGTGCTGCTTTCTTTTCAGAATAGAACTGTGTGACTGAAGGGCAGGGACAGAACTCAGTAAGAAAGAGATAACATGCCTAGGATGATAAATCAGAGTTGTGAATTTCAGATCAGTTTTTGGGTTTTAGTCAGATCATCTATTTGATATTAGCATAGGACCAAATCCTCAAATATTTAATTTATTCAAGGGAGAAAATCACATGCTGTTCAAATAGAAATTTACAAATACAATTGCATTAACATAGCAGAATGTAATAAAAAGGTTCCCTTTCTCATACTGTGCCTGCAACGAATTCTCAGGATATGATCATACAATGGGTACAACTGACTTCAACATATTGTATTATGTCAATGTTACATAAACATCATATAATTACTTAGTGTTGCTGGGCAGAATTATGAAAACGATTGGCTAATCATGTTCTTATTTACTTGTTTCCAATGTCGTCATGACACTAAGTCCTCTCACATACTGAACTGATATAACCATCAAACTTATACTCTCTCTTGCCACGATGAATTTGGTGGTTTTAGGATTTCTGAAGTAATCAGATTGCTTTTTTCCTAGACTAAATTTTTAAATTCAATATTGTAAGTCACAGGGGTAATTGTAAGTGTTTGCATAATGATGCATTGTGAGAATTGGGACCTTCCTGAGCACTCAAGGCAAATTTAAGTGTGAATTGTCAAGTGAGGTAAATGTTATTCTGCCAGATGTGTGACATACATAGTTAATATTCTGAAGTACCTAACTTCCCACTTTCAATAGGAGGCATACTGAATAATTATGGTTTAACTGTTTGCTACAGAATGCCCATTTCTGGCTTCCAAATGTAAGTTTGGAAAGTTCCCATCAGGAAAAACACTCCATGGTCTCAGGTAACCATCACTTCCCCAAAAGACTAAAAGTTCCCCAGGAACTGAGATGGATATAAAAGACACTGATATTTCTGACACCTGCTTTTAGTTTATCAATGTGAGCAAGGTACATCTTAAGGAAATTAGTTAACTTTTTGAGTTAACGAGGAATTAAATTTTTGAGTTAATGAGGAAATGAGTTAACTCATGAGAAGAGAAGGCTCTAGGGAGACCTTACAGTGGCCTTCCAGTACTTAAGGGGGCCTACAGAAAAGCTGGAGAGGGACTCTTTGTCAGGTAGTGTAGTGATAGGACAAGGGTTAATGGCTTTAAACTAAAAAAGGGGAGATTTACTATTAGATATAAGGAAGAAATTCTTTCCTATGAGGGTGGTGAGGCACTGGAACAGGTTGCCCAGAGAAGCTGTGGATGCCCCATCCCTGGCAGTGTTTAAGGCCAGGCTAGATGGGGCTTTGAGCAATGTGCTCTGGTGGGAGGTGTCCCAGCTCATTGCAGAGGGGTTGGAATTAGATGGTCTTTAAGGTCCCTTCCAAACGAAACTATTCTATGATCCTGTGAACTTTAGCCAAGTGAAGTAACCCATAAAAGTGTTTCATCTTCAGTCCAAATCAGTAGCAGCTATACTTCAGTAGTGAATACAATAAAGTAATTGGGATGAAGCTTCCACACTCATAGTGAAGGATAAATGCTGAGTCTTTAGGCTCAGTGACAATGACTAAAGCTTTAATTGCAGTAAGGCTGGCCTGAGGATCTCAATCTATGCCTAAGGAAAGGCTACTGAGCTAACAACTATGAAATGTGGATCAGGCTTTAAATGCAGAGCAGCTTTACAGAAGTGAGGTACTTTATACAACCAGGAAACTGAGTGTGGTGACCCATGTACTGCAGAGAATGTAAAGACAGTAATAGTTTTATTAAGAGAGAACACATTTCATATACATATTTTGAGATATTGAAATCCAAGGAAGTGTGAGTTCATTAGCATTAAGTTGATCGTTGAGTGAAGGAAGCATCAAAAAATGTAAATAAAGACCAGTCTCCTCTGAATAGGTAACATTTTGTATTACAAGTGAAGATGGATGGAAGTCATCAAAGAAATGACCAAGGACCTGGGAGTATTGGTTGATAGTCGGCTGAGTATGAGCCAGCAGTGTGCTCAGGTGGCCAAGAAGGCCAACAGCATCCTGGCTTGTATAGGAAACAGTGTGGCCAGCAGGGCTAGGGACGTGATTGTCCCCCTGTACTCGGCTCTGGTGAGGCCGCACCTCGAGTACTGTGTTCAGTTTTGGGCCCCTCTCTACAAGAAGGACATGGAGGTGCTCGAGCGAGTCCAGAGAAGGGCAACGAAGCTGGTGAGGGGTCTGGAGAACAAGTCTTACGAGGAGCGGCTGAGGGAGCTGGGGTTGTTCAGCCTGGAGAAGGGGAGGCTCAGGGGCGAACTTATCGCACTCCACAGGTACCTTAAAGGAGGCTGTAGCGAGGTGGGGGTTGGTCTATTCTCCCATGTGCGTGGTGACAGGACGAGGGGGAATGGGCTAAAGTTGCGCCAGGGGAGGTTTAGGTTGGATATTAGGAAGAATTTCTTTACCAAAAGGGTTGTTAGGCATTGGAATGTGCTGCCCAGGGAAGTGGTTGAGTCACCATCCCTGGAGGTCTTCAAAAGACATTTAGATGTAGAGCTTAGTGATATGGTTTAGTGGAGGACTTGTTAGTGTTAGGTCAGAGGTTGGACTAGGTGATCTTGGAGGCCTCTTCCAACCTAGATGATTCTGTGATTGTCTGAATCCCTTAGAAAAACAGGCTTCGGAAGAACTGAAAGATTTAAGAGAAGTGCTTAGAGACAGATGTCAGAATTTGACCTCTTCTTGTCTAAAGGTAGAACAACCAAGTGAAAAACCTACATTAATATATATGAAAAGGGTGTTTAGGAGCAGTTCTGCATGCATGAAGTTTTAATCTTACAAAATGCAAGAACTTCTTCTCCGGGTTTGTAAAATAAAAGCTGGAAAGCTGGTTCAGTTATGGGAACATGCCTTGCATTTCCCTTTGATGCAAAAACAGATGAGTCTACATGGGCTCAGATTGTTTTTCTGCACTAGCTTCAAAACATTTTTCTTCTCTTCGATGAAGCACAAAATTACAATAAAACTCTACATTCAGATCATAACACGTCAGACTGTGCTCAGTGCTGTATTAGGTACGTTAGTCTGATTCAGAATCTCAGATGAGGATGTAGCCTGTCATCTTAGTTTTCCCAATCATCTCCCAAATTCTTCGTTTTTAAATTAAAATTTTCTGGTACCTGCTTTTAGGACTAGCATGGTGTAGTTCACAAGGAAAGGGTTATGCTGGCTTGAAGAAGACCCTGAGATTTCATCTGGATTTTCCAAGAAGCTAGTAGTGTAATTTCTAACTCGCCAAATTGCTTCCCCACTGTGAATGTGACATATAAATCATAGAGTGAGTTGTGCTGGGGTTTCTCTGACAAATTGTTCCCCTGTGATTCTGCTTATGAGGATGACAACAGTGGTTTTTTGAAAAGAGCATGCAGGAGGAAAATAACTTTTAAATTCAAAATGGAAAGGAAATTGTAGTTCTGTTCTCCAGACGCATACCAAGGAAGGATCTGGACAAGCAGTTTGTTTACTGACATTTTACTCCAGTCTGGGCTTGTTTTTAAGGAAAAACTAAGTAAAATCCGTGTGGCTTAGTTAAATTTAGCTCTGCAAATGCTCTTTCGTGTTTTTGCTATATTTAATTTATGAGTTACTTAGGTAATGGCACAGACCAACATAGTATTTACAATAGAGAGAAACCTACCCAGTGAAATAGCTTTTTCCATGTAGTTATTTCACTCTAAGCAGAAGTTCAATGTAGCAGGACTCTCCCTTCTGCTAAGAAATCCAATAGCCTCAAAAATGTGTGAGGCCAGCACCCGTTTACCACAGAAAGGTGAGGTTTCCAAAACCCACAGCAGGAGACTGCAAACCCCACAACCTACCGTCACTCGTTACATTGGTTACCCAAGACAAGTTGCTGGTTCCATGACTTACACTAGTTTTCTGCTAGTTGTGGAGACGATGCAAGTATTGAATTGTCTCTTTGATTAGCTTCTGCACAGCCTGTGTGGGCCTTGCAGCTGGCTGTCTGGGAATTAGGAGGGTAGCTCCCCTCCTTCCTGATGGTCTGGAGTGGGTGCGTGGGTAAGGATTGTGGCAGTGTGTCTCCCCTTGGCCATGTCCAAGCACAGCATTTCCTTCTGTCATGAGTGTGGACCATTGTCCCCTGGGAAGGAGAGCGCTGTCTGGTCCTAGAGTGCCCATGAACTGACACGTGTTTGAGCTTTGGGAAGAATCAGCTGTGCAAAATAATACATATCACTAAACAGTGTATTGCACAATAGGTAAATGTAATCATCTTAGTGTTTTTATTCATATGCAAATCAGGAAGCTATTAAAAGAAGTAACTGTTGTTGGTTCAGAACAATCAAAATGATGTTGTAAAATTAATTGACTTAAAAGAGTCCTGAAATAACTGTATTATTGAGAATATCTACTGACTTTTGATTAGGGGGGACTGATGTGCCTAGTTTTATTATTAGTCTAAATAGCAAGACAGAGTGAGTTTTCTTTATGTCTGTCTCCTGCAGATACCTTTACAGGATAATCTACTTCAGATAAAATACAGGCTCCTAAGACAGGCAGAAAATGCAAGGGAAAATCTGTGACATAATCTACCTTTTGTGATGAAGATGGCTTATCCTCATAGCCTAGCAGCCTGAAGCTTAGCATAGCTCTTTTAGCTATTCACTGGAGGTTTCTCTATTGTACTTGAAGGTCATTCAAACAACATGGATTTAGAGTTGGTTTTACTTTGCTGCCTCATCCACATGACAAGCAGCTGCTCAGAAAAACCGAGTCTCTTCTACTTGGCCTGTGGATACCTGTAAGGTCCAAGACTATGTGTGAGCTTTCACAGTAGGACTGAAAGCCCCAGAAAGCAAGCCCTCGTGAATGAAAGCAGTGGGAGAGGTATCTTACCATTTGAACAATCAAGCAATGCGCCTCTGCGTATCATAGTATTTACTGTTTCATTTCTTGCCAAGGTTTACAGCATGATTTGTGAAAGGGGCACAATACAGAGTTGGCAGTGTTCTTAGTCACAGGAGAGTCGAAGCTCACTATGCGAATCACTGTAAGCCTTCCAACACAGCTAGGACAGTTGAATTTGCATTAATGTCCTGTGTGACATGAAGCCAATTTTCTGCCTTTTAAACAGCATTATTTATTTAGTTGTTCCTACTCTGGAAAGTCTTCTTAATAACTGTTAAGCACTCATGGTAAGAAATGTTTATGTATGCTTACTTCTGATGTCCACCTCCCAATTTCTACCTTTCCTTTAAAAAACATAATTAGCACTGCAAGTACATTAAGTGGTGAAAATGTAAGAAAGGAGCAATGTCTAGGGTGTGAGCACAGTGTTCTGGTCTGAGACATGTTTTGATTTTCCTTGCAGAACTTTGTGAACTTTGAAATTTATTCATGAACACAGACAGGACTGATGCTACAATTTTTGCATGAGGTCAAAGTATACAGACTCTTCATATAAATTCTAGATGCTGACTTCTTTCTGTCTGGTATTATTTACTGTCACCCTTCAAACAGAGGAGCCACTACTTCAAGATATTTGGTGCCAGGAAAAGTGTCATTTTTCAAGAATCAGACATATTTGAGTTAAGCTACATGTATTTCTCCATTTAACTTTGGAAGGTTTAAAAATGTTTCAGGAAAGAAATTTCGTTTTTAGGATATAGCTGGGTTAGATAAAATTCCATGAGCTTCTGTCAGTCTCTACACAGCGACCAACAAGATAGAAACAAATCAGTTGAAGTGATAGCCTTTGTTACTTGAAATACATCTACAGCTAAGGAAAGTTTTTACTTTCTGTAGGCTAGTTCATTTCAGGATTTTGATGCTGTCCACTTAAAACATCAGAAATTCTTTTCTTCAGCTTAATGGGCTTAACTTGGTTTAAAAGGGGGAAATACTACCACATGCCCCAGGGTGGGAACACAAGAGTAACTTCCCTTTTTTTCTCCAAGGGACCAAAAGCTGCAAAGTCCAACCTGTTTCTCTTACCCCATCCACTGAATAACCATGCAAAAAGCCCTCATCTGTTAAAGCAATTACACACAAACTCAAAGTGAAATGTAAATAAAACCCTGACTTTTATAAAAAGAGAAAAACTCACCTGTCAGTGACAGAAATGACCAGTGCAAAATGATGCAAGGTGGTCTCTACTTTCCTTTGGTTGTTATCACTTGTGTCTGCACCATGAACATTTGAACTAACTCATCCTCCATTAACATGTTGTAAACTTGGCTGTTAAGTCACGAGTCATTAAAAAAAAAATGAAATCACAGCATAGACATGAGATGTCTGTAATTGTATTCATATTATGAAAAAGCAACTCTGGTGCTTTTAAATACTAAATGCATGGTTACCAAAACTGTCAGAGATTTCATTTACTATAGTGTAGTTTATTAAAAATAATGTTACTGACCGTGAAAGTAGTCCAAGAATAGTATTTGCCTATAAAGTTCTGTAATTATAAAGTATATATGACATGAAAACCTGAAGCAAAACCTCTGCAAACTTTAATAATGACAGGGTTTTACTCTGGAAAATGACTAATTCTAACCTGGGAAGAATACAGATAGTATTTAGTATACAAAAGTATCCAGTGAGCAGTGCAAGTGACAGCTTGGTAACAGGAACTGCTTACCACGGAAACTGCAGCACTAAATGTTCTGTATATGGAAATGCAAATATACCTGAAAGTAATAAACCTTCAAGATGGAGTTCCCAGATGGTCATGTGTCACAGTCTCAGCAGTACTACAATTCCTGAAGCAAGCATGTGAGAGAATAAAATCAAAGGAAATTGTCTATGCAAGTGCTGTACATCTGTGCTGAGTTTCTGTTGTATTTCTGAATTTAAACAAAGTAAATTTCTTTTCTTTTAGTTTTATTTTGAAGTCCTCTGCTGCACTGTGGAGGTTTTTCTAACTAGTCATGACTAGTCAAGACATTCAGTAGATGTGAATCTAAGTTGAGTTGTGGCTCGAGCTTAGGAGAAAAAGGAGGGTTTATAATCTTTGGAAAAGAGGGCGGGCTACTCAGGAGGACTATAAGGATGTTGCGAGGCTGTGCAGGGACAAAATTAGAAAGGCCAAAGCTCATCTGGAGCTCAATCTGGCTACTGCCATTAAAGATAACAAAAAATGTTTTTACAAATACATCAACGCAAAAAGGAGGGCTAAGGAGAATCTCCATCCTTTACTGGATGCGGGGGGAAACTTAGTTACAAAAGATGAGGAAAAGGCTGAGGTGCTCAATGCTTTCTTTGCCTCAGTCTTTAGTGGCAAGACCGGTTGTTCTCTGGATACCTGGTACCCTGAGCTGGTGGAAGGGGATGGGGAGCAGGATGTGGCCCTCGCTATCCATGAAGAAATGGTTGGCGACCTGCTACGACACTTGGATGTACGCAAGTCGATGGGGCCGGATGGGATCCACCCGAGGGTACTGAGCGAACTGGCGGAGGAGCTGGCCAAGCCGCTTTCCATTATTTTTCGGCAGTCCTGGCTATCAGGGGAGGTTCCAGTTGACTGGCGGCTAGCAAACGTGACGCCCATCTACAAGAAGGGCCGGAGGGTAGACCCGGGGAACTATAGGCCTGTTAGTTTGACCTCGGTGCCAGGGAAGCTCATGGAGTAGATTATCTTGAGTGTCATCACGGGGCACCTGCAGGGCAACCAGGCGATCAGGCCCAGTCAGCATGGGTTTATGAAAGGTAGGTCCTGCTTGACGAACCTGATCTCCTTCTATGACCAAGTGACGCGCTTGGTGGATGAGGGGAAGGCTGTGGATGTGGTCTACCTTGACTTCAGTAAGGCTTTTGACACCATTTCCCACAACATTCTCCTCGAGAAACTGACTGCTCGTGGCTTGGACTGGCGTACGCTTTGTTGGGTTAAAAACTGGCTGGATGGCCGGGCCCAAAGAGTTGTGGTGAATGGAGCCAAATCCAGTTGGAGGCCGGTTACTAGTGGAGTCCCCCAGGGCTCAGTGCTGGGGCCGGTCCTCTTTAATATCTTTATCGATGACCTGGATGAGGGGATCGAGTGCACCCTCAGTAAGTTTGCAGATGACACCAAGTTAGGTGCGTGTGTCGATCTGCTTGAGGGAAAGAAGGCTCTGCAGGAAGATCTGGATAGCCTGGACCGATGGGCTGAGGTCAACTGCATGAAGTTCAACAAGGCCAAGTGCCGGGTCCTGCACCTGGGGCGCAACAACCCCAAGCAGCGCTACAGGCTGGGAGATGAGTGGCTGGAAAGCTGCCTGGCGGAGAAGGACCTGGGAGTACTGGTTGATAGTCGGCTGAATATGAGCCAGCAGTGTGCTCAGGTGGCCAAGAAGGCCAACAGCATCCTGGCTTGCATAAGAAGCAGTGTGGCCAGCAGGTCTAAGGAGGTGATTGTCCCCCTGTACTCGGCTCTGGTGAGGCCGCACCTCGAGTACTGTGTTCGGTTTTGGGCCCCTCTCTACAAGAAGGACATGGAGGTGCTCGAGAGAGTCCAGAGAAGGGCAATGAAGCTGGTGAGGGGTCTGGAGAACAAGTCTTACGAGGAGCGGCTGAGGGAGCTGGGGTTGTTTAGCCTGGAGAAGAGGAGGCTCAGGGGAGACCTCATCGCTCTCTATAGGTACCTTAAAGGAGGCTGTAGCGAGGTGGGGGTTGGTCTATTCTCCCATGTGCGTGGTGACAGGACGAGGGGGAATGGGCTAAAGTTGCGCCAGGGGAGGTTTAGGTTGGATATTAGGAAGAACTTCTTTACCAAAAGGGTTGTTAGGCATTGGAATGGGCTGCCCAGGGAGGTGGTTGAGTCGCCATCCCTGGAGGTCTTTAAAAGACATTTAGATGTAGCCCTTAGTGATATGGTTTAGTGGAGGACTTGTTAGTGTTAGGTCAGAGGTTGGACTAGGTGATCTTGGAGGTCTCTTCCAACCTAGACGATTCTGTGATTCTGTGATTCTGTAAGGACTGAGGTGAAATAGTGAGTAGTTTCCTTCTTACGTACTTTATAATTTAAACCTAATTTAGCATGTGGCTACCCTTGGTATACTAGCTGTTTGTCAGCTATCAGTAAGACAAGTTTCAGAGTGAACTGAATGCAGACATGAATAAAACATGTTTATAATTATTTCAAAGTTGTAACATCAGGATGCACCAGCTGAAAACCTACCTGAGAAAAATAACACATCTTCTAACTTTTGATATATAGCTTAGGGATGAAAAATTCTGATTTATTTATTTATTTATTTATTTATTTTTAATTCTCAATCTGTGTTCTTATGTTTGTACTCCTTCAGCAGTAAGTTTTTTAGGGCAGCACAAGATGCAGTGATGCTGCTGATTGTGGCTACAGGACAGCACAGCCTCTCTCTACTGTCACATCACATGAAGTGTGTATGCAACTGCAAGGATAATTCTTTGGTTTTCTGAGACTCAGAGTGGCTCATATATTAGTGTGTGTGTATGTCAGGGAATTTATACGCAATTATTGGACTAAAGTATGAAGGTCACTGTCATTTAAGATGATTGGTAGAATTACATAAACAAGGATGTTCTTTATATACCTTCAGTAACAAGGGTATAACAAAGTATTTAAGAGTATGTTTCAATGCATAATTTTGCACAACAGCTTCATGTTTGTAGTACCATGCCAGCTATGTCTAGAAAATCTATGTGATTCTGCTCCATGTGAAATTACTAGCTTGTGGAAATAGCAGCTGCTGCTGGATGCTATTCCTCAGTTGCTCATTGATTTTTATAGCAGGGTTTCTGCGAGAAGGCTCTTTCTACTTGAATATCAAATGGGAAAACACTTGATTTTGATCTTAGTGATGTTTTTGTGTTATCCATAATGAACTTCGATTCTGCGGAGAGTTTTCTTATCAGGGTAACAAGGTTCTTTCATTCAGATGTGTTTATGTAACAAGAACTGCTGGAAGACAAATCAGGAACAGCATAAATATCCGAGCAGCAACATTAACCAACTCTGGATTTACTGAAATCCACCAGGTTGCTCTTTAGCTGGAGTTGTACTCGAGTATGAATCTGCTGTGAGACTTTGGATCTAATATGTTAATATGTTAATTCTAATATGTTAATATGTTACTCCTGACAATAAATGACTTCTTGGACTCATTTGGAAAAAACAATATTGTTCAAAGATGGCATAAAGTAGTGGCTGATCAGACTTCTTACCCCTCTTAGTTATTATTGCCAACAGCAGGGTAACAATTAAATACTGCTGCTGGTGAGCATTAAGTTCGCTCATTATAAATGCACAGTCATGTACCATTCTCCAGAGTGATTTCGTCTGAGAACACTGCCATAAGGATTACAAATGGTTTTCAGCCTGAAAATTAGTGTGTATTGCTTTAAACTTCCAGTGGGGAGCTGGCAATTTATCCTTCAGATAATTGTCTTGTGTTAAGTTGAACATCTTACTGTAACTTTCTGCTACATGATAAACCAGCTCCTACGAATAATTTACTGCAACTGGCAACTCAGTGCAGCTCTGAGTTCTTTATCAACTCTGGTGGCTTCTACAAGTTTAATAATAAACCTGGAGCCAAAAATCTCATTGCACTTAAAGTCAGTGGATTTTCAGTGTTAATTGCAGTGGGAATAATGATTTGACCTTGTAGGGAAAAATTCTCATGAACAAAAATTTTACATCGTTGTGAGGCCAAAACAATGTATTTGTGTCCAAATAAGGAAAGGTCATTTACCTTCCTTGTACTCAAAGGCATCATGTTGGTTTTTGTTTGGTTTTGTGCAAATTTTATTTTGTATAGGTATTTGAAGTATTTTTACTGTGCAAAAAAGTTTTTTGAATGAGCCTTCATTGCTTGCATGGCAGATTTAGGATGTGTTCTGTACGGCAGCACTACATCAAAGCACCTATGATGTGAGTATCCCACCAAAATTATCATTCTAGCTCTAGAGGAAATTTGCAATGGAAATCTAGCTGGCATTTTTCTAGAAAGGACAGCAACATCTGCCAGTTTGCCAGGCCCTGACTGACTGGCTGATCTGTACTACTGAGGTCTGTCCCAAGCTTTTAGCCTGCTCTGTCTGGCTTGGCTGAGCCTCACTGCCTTCATGAGGGAACTGCAGTATGAACTGGGGATAAGTGTGCTTCGTATGGTTCCCCCAGTATAAACAAAAGTAGCCAAATCTAGCCAGATGAGCTCCAACACCAGGGAAGACGTATGTATCTGCTAGATGCATATGCTAGATTCAGTATGCATTATCTCAGCTCTAACTTTTGTAAATCATAAACTATTTTTTTTTCTGATTTTGAGCATTCTTATGCAGAACTGCTTTTTGCTATGCCTACTTTATGCTTCTGGCACTAGCATGGATGTGCACTTGTGTTTCCCAGTGAGCAGTAACTTAGCAGAGGGTGAACTTTTTGGCAGTTAGATGGCTGGCTATACAAGTGAAATTTCAAGATTACAGCTGAAAGCAGAGTTTGTCTAGGAGGCGATTAAGTGGAATAGAAAGGCAAAAGGACCCTTTATTCTGAACATAATAATTAAGAATTAGGGAAGCCTGTGACTCCAGGCATGAACTCTCCTTTTCCTCTTCCATGCTGACTTGCTACATGAGATTGTATCAAAAGGGAGGAAGTCCTTGAATTCCCCAAAAATGAGCAAGGCTATGTTTGGTCCAGTGGTAAATGAAGGGTGGCATTGCTTCTCCTTTATTCTGGAGTTGGTCTGAGTCATAGCAGTGTATGCAACTTTTGTTTTCATTACAATATTGTACTGTGAATCTTCCTGATATTCAAGAAAATTCCTTTTTCAGATAAAGTGAGACTTAGAATATTAAATAGAAAAAAAATGTAGAGCAGTCAGTTTGCCTGAAATGGAAGTGGGAAAAATATTTTGGACAGCAAATTTTCTTTAATATTTCACAGTCATTATGTAGATTTCTTGGGAATCCTAGGCTATGCAGCTGTTAACTACCACTCATTTGTGTTTTCATCTTTCAGCTGTCTTTTTAGGGTAAATAACTGTCCTTTTTTTTTTTTTTTTTTTTTTTTACAGAAAAAGCTGTTTAGAACAGATAACAAGCATGTTGCAACTAAACCTCACTCTTTCATCTTAGAAAGGTCCTGAGAAACATTCTACTAGTACTATTAATACGATAACAAGCACAGTTTGTTTTATATTTCATCTTAATGTGAATAATCAGAGAGATTAGCATGTAATAGAAACAGCAAATGCAGCAGTGACCTTAAATAGAACACTTCTAGGAAAATAAATTCAAGAAAATTAGTTAAGAAATAACTGTTCCATTAATTGGAAGATGCAGTATTTAAGGCACAAGGAAATCTGCAGGCAAACTTTCTCAGAAAAAAAAAAAATTAAAAAGTTATAAACAGTTTAAAAAAAAAAAAAAAAAACACCTGCACCAATTCTAACTGTCCAGGGGAAGATCAGTTATAAATGTGATCAGTCATGAAGCTGTTCTTTAAAAACATAAGAAACGGAAACTTTGTGGCAGAGATGTATGTCAAGCTTTGAAGGCAAATGAATTACTTTTCTTCAGATGCAGGTACTGCAAGCTTATTTGCTGCAAACCTTTAGATTAGTAATACCAGATTTTTGTTTTGAACAAATTATTTTGCGTTACTTTGCAGCAGATTAGCTGCCAGCCCCAGGCTTCCAGAGGAAATTTCTTGGGGACACTGAATGCAGCTGTACCTGTAGAATGGGCAGGGAACACAGGTGGCAAGTGGCAGCCTCGAGAGCCAGCCTGTCAGCGTGCAAACTGCACTCATCAACCCTTGAAAAGCACCTGGCAAGACTGTAGTTGAAGATGTGCCTAAGGCTCAACTGACACTTTGCTAGTCACAAATCCTGTGAGTTTCTGACTGTAACATTGAATCCTTGCAGTTTCACCTTTTCAAGTGGCAAGTGCCTTTTCTCCAACCTAACTGACTTCCCAAACAAAGGTGTTCCTTTCCCATTGCCAAGTAGACACAGCAATATATCAATAGTATTGCAGTGAAAAAAAAACAGATGGTGAAGTGCTGTGGGCTAGAGCAGACTAATGAAATATAAGGAGGCTCATTTTCTTACAGAAAAAGGGAGTTGTTCCTTTTTTTTTTTTTTTTTTTTAAATCATCCGCTTTGGTACCAGTATCCAAACAGGGTTCTTTCTGTGGAAATACAGCAGCTCTTCAGGGAATGTGTGTGTGCTGCTGGTGTGAAAATGTGTGGTTGTGTTTTGCTGAGACTGAGTCTCTTCTTCAGTGAAAGTGTGAAGAAACTTTGAATGAATGCTCTACATCAGCAGCTAGCCAGTGTCTTAACTTCAGCAGAACTAAGCACATTTTTGGCTCCCTTGAATAAAGACTACTGACGCATTTGTTGTTTTAGCAGAAACAAAGGTTCAAGGTCTGAGTCAAAATTTCAAAACTACCTTAATGCCTTAGTAGTCCATATTCAACATTCAGTCATTTGGACTTCCAAGAAAGTACTGGAGTGATTGTTCAAAAATTACTTTCCTAAATTACTGCAAAATTTCAATCCTGTGTTGTGTTAGTTGATGGTGATGTTGCAATATTGTAGAGCAGATGTGCTGGAAAAATCTGTTTTGCCTCTATCTTCTGAAGTGTTTTAAACAAATGTGCTTCTAGTTGTCCATTTTGTGCTAAAGTATACTGCAGAACAGCTAGCATACTTATTGATCGTTGTTAAAAGCATCCTCTTGAAGAAACTACTGCTGTGGGCAGTCATCCATTCATCTTTATAATAACTTATTTAAATCACAAGTACAAACGTCTTCTTATAGGGTTACGTAGATGATTAAAACATAAACCTGGCTTTAACATGTAAGACATTATTTTACCCGCAGGTCACTTTAAAAGATGATCAATAAACAGTTGCATGTGCGTACTTAACAAGTACATTATAAGGTGGTAACTCGGGGACTCTTTTTCTGGGGCTTGGGTAAAGGAGCCAGGGACTGTCCATAGGTTTTTTCAGAAAAGTTGTCTGGCCATGAGCAAACCAAACTAGTAGCTCACTGTTCATTAGCAGTTGAAGCAGCATTCGTATAGGGTACGTGCTTTTAAAGCAATACTGCCATTAGATAAAACATTGTAGTGAAATCATCAGGTTGTGCATTATGAGTTCAATTCTGAAATAAGATGTGATATCATTGGATGAGATGCTATAATATACAGAATATCCATAATAATAGAGTAATAGTCATATTATTGGATAAGCAAAGCAGCATCCTGAAAGAGCTTAGTTAGATGGACTAGCCATCACAGTTTGCTTCAGCTGGAGCTTAGTTTTACATGCTGATTATGAACTGGTTATTGGCCAGTCCCAATAGCAGGCAAGGATACAAGATTTCAGATCTCTTTTTCTAAACTGTTCCACACTGAAAAGTGATGTTAGCAGGTAGAGTGAGCTCTCTAAAGGTAAGTGACAACCTGCTAATTATCTCTGTTAAGCATAACTACATTTGACTCTCTTATTTCTGTAGAGTTTTGCCAGCAAACAGAATAAGGGAGTTCCTCCAACCAGAGCCATTGTTTTGCTTCTGCCCAGAAGGGTGCTCAGACTGAACCAGACTGAGTAGGGGACTGATTTCTGTTAATCAGCAAACATCAACTTGTTGGTAACAATTAATTTAGATCAACTTTTAAAATGTTATGTTACTTCCTGCATGAACAGAAATAATTTAAAAGCCACCATGGGGTCAGCCTACTGCTGTTCAGCATATTTATATTTGCCATTTGCTTTTTGGTAAAAAGTGCTTCTGTCTAGAGGCCACAAATCTTGTTTGTGCTTCCTGTTTCAGAATGTTTATTACACAAGCAATCAGCAGCTCCATGTGGGTGTTCTGAGTCCCACTATTGACGATGATGACAACAGATGCCTGGTGGATGTGAACAGCAGGCCCAGGCTCATTGAATGCAATTATGCCAAAGCCAAGAGAATGAAGCTTTACTGGCAGTTTACTCAGGTAAGTCTTACTCATTTCAATGAAGGTTCAAAAAAAGCTCTGTTTCTATATCTGAAGTGTGAGTAATCTGTTTAATAACAGAACAGAATCAGATTTATCCTTGTTGGTGTTTTTTTGCACAGTTCCAGTAAGATATGTTTACATTTGATCCCAATGACAGCTACCTCAGAAGGTTATAAAACTTTTATTATATTCTTACAAGTTCAAAATAGATGATTTACTAACATGCCGCTAAGACAAAGTTATTGTTACAGAATGATCCTTAGTAGAGTCAAATGCAAACTAACCTACTTAGGAACAAGAAAAGTAAAGCTTTATTTTTTTTTTATTTTTTTAAGTAGCAGCTCAGAAAAGCGGTTATTGGTTCACGGATGATAACAGCCTCATAATGAGCTAGTTTTGCAATTCCTTACTTAAAAAGGCTACTGCATTTTTTTTGGCCTGATGTAAGAAGTGCAAGTAAAGACTTAGAAGTAATTTCACAGCGATGAGAATGCTGATAAGACATTGAATCCAGTCCTGGTGTCCGCACTTCATAAATGATTTAGAAATACAAGGGAGAACTACAAAAAAGCCACAGAAGTTCTGAGGCTAGAACACGCTTCATGATATAATGCTTACAGAGAGCATGCTACTCAATCTAGCTAAGAGGATGTGGCAGGGTGACTCAGAAACGTATCAGCGTTTCCATAAAGTGAGACAGGTTATCCTGAAGACAAAACAGGTTCCAGTGGTTAGAAGCTGAAGACAGTCAAATTTGATCTTTCAAAAGATGAGGTTTTGAGGTTTTCTAAAGGTAAAAAACTAAGATATTTAGCATGTCAGGTACTGACATGTCTATATCTTAGGACAAATAAAATGAGATTACAATACTTTCTAAACAAGTACCTGATTTAGCTTCTGGGGAAAATTTTAATAGCTTGTGTGAGTTTGAATGGTCCCAGTTGCTCCTCTGCAGTTTTGAGTATATGAAGTACACTTAGTTGTGTACTCCATTTCTGTGAAATATGGCACAGCTAGCCATTCTTACCAAAAACCTACATTAGCGGTATATAAACCCATGAGCTGAGGGTCAGCCTTATGGGGATTTTTATCCCTGTGTTTAGTTTCTTCTATAATATCCACCAAGGGTTTGCAAATGTATTTTCTGGCCACTAGTAAGTTGTTTGTTTTGTTTTTGTTTTTGTTTTCTTTGACTTCAACAGCCATGGTTAGTTAGTATATTAAGACATTGGTAATGCAGTTTAACCTCTTCCTTAGTGCAGAGACCATTCAGACAGGGATCAGTAAAGCAAACTATTACCATAATTTGTATTTATACTTGAATGTAATCCAGATCTTTGTCTTTAAATGGTAGCTCTGAAGCAGCAGACTTCAACTACCTAATGTGGAAGGACATCCCAGCTTTCACTTTCAGCTCCTTAAGGGCAGAATTTTAATTAAGTCTTCTATCAAATTTTAACAATCATCTTGTCATGCAATGGGGTTGTTTCATAGTAGGTGCCATCTCTGCACCTAATTTTTTGTAACATTTCTAAAATGTATAATTAATATATTAATGTATTTCTTTAAATAGCCTTTTGGTAACTTTTTATTACTGTCCAACTATTACTGAATAGTAATAACCAATCCTTTGGTAGATAACCCAACCCTTTGGTGACAATTAATGATTTCTACTCCAGGATATTGCTGCCATTTTGTCATACTACTTTAGAGCTGATTTGGGGTTGCAGCAATAGAATGCAATAATTTAAGTAATTAAAAAAAAACACTTCTGAAATGGTATTTGACTACTTTAGGATCGTATTTCTAATATGGAATAGAGTTACAGACAGAAAACAATCTCCCACAGAAGGTACGGCGCTGTTAGACTAAACCCTATAGACTGTGCTTAAGTCTTCTATTAAAAAAAAAATGCCCAGGAGAAGTGAAAGCTAATTAGTTGTTTCCTTATGATAAATTAAGAGACAAATGAAATAATTAAAAGTTTTATGTTCAAAAAGGATTTTGTTAATATCCAGTGCAATCGAAATGCTGTTATTTCTCATCATACAGCATAGTACACAGCCTCTTGTGCATGCTGTAAGCTAGAAGAAAACTAATGAGAGTCTAAAACTGATCAGGGGTTTCCAACATCAACCAATGAACTCTGAAATGTTCTCATTTAGTGTGTGGGTAAGGCATGAGTTTCTGTGAATGAACTGGAAGCTGTCTATCTGACAAGGGTCTATTTTATTATGTTTTGAAAGCTCTGGAATTTCTTTTCCATATTATGCAGTCAGCAGGACTACTGCAAATTAGCAGGACTGTAAGTATTGATGCTTATGTAGTCTTGGAGTTTGTGAAGTATTCAGATGTAGGTAAGTTTGGACCTGGTGCATAGGGACATGGTTTAGTGGGTGGCATTGGTAGTGTAGTGATGGTTGGACCAGATGATCCTGAAGGGCTTTTCCAACTTTAATGATTCTATGAAATGGCTATAGCTATAAATCACTTCCTTTTGACTGAAAGGATGCTTTGACTTCTATAGATTCCTAGGTCAGATAGATATTCTATTAAGAATGATGCTATAGGTAAGGAAAAGGAAATGGGAAAAAGACAAGACTTACAAGCCAGAGTAGGGTAAACCAACTGAACTAGATTTCCCTGATTGAAAAAAAAAAAAAAAAAGTACTTGCCCTGCATTCCAAAACATTTATCTTGTATCTTAATATTTGAATGAAGATACTTTCTCATTTCTCTGCAAAACATACTCTGTATTCTGAGAGACCATGATAGTCTGTGATGGGGCAGTGGACTTCACAAAGTTGATAGAAGACTGCACAGGTTTTTGAAAAGTGCATTTTTCAGGTAGCTTTTTCCTTCTCACTTGCGTTGTTAGAATGTAAAGATGATAAAAATCCTTACAACAAAAGTAGAAAATTGGTGTCATCCTCAGCTACTCTCCTTGAGTCTGTAGATGTATTACAGAATTATTGTCCAACTTCATTTACAGCTTTGTATGACTAGAACTCTGTGTGTATATATACACACATATATAACTTGATTAAAAATAAAATATGATTTACTTCAGTTTTAATTTTTTTATTTTCTGTTATGTGGTTACCTTCAGTTGTAGGAAGCTCAAGTCAGATGTTCAGGAAATCCATGCTATTCTTTCAGGAAATACTATCCTTTGGACAGAATGGCAGTTTGTCAGGCATTAACAGGGAGGGAACCACCACCAGTACCTCAAAAGTTTTCATTGTATTTTGTGGGGGTTGACTGGATAGAGGCCTTGGGAGACTTTGTGGTAGCTTTTCTGTACAGGACAAAATTGAATTGAGCATTCAAAGCTTGTGTTATGTTTGTATAATCAGGATTCATCTGAGCAAATTTCCATGCTCCACGGCTTTGTACAGCTGCCAAATGCAATGAGACACAATAAAACATAGGCTTCAGTGACATTCTTGCTTCCAAGGCTTCTTGGAAGTGCTTATAACTGCAATTATGTCAAATTATGTAAATTAGCCCTGAACAGACTCCCATTAACTGGGTAGTGTTCAAGAATTTTGTTGTTGGGGTTATCTGTCAAGTCTTCTCTCCTAGGGAAATGCTTATTTTGGGAATACTTTAATGCTGTAAAGTCTTAGAGGTGTTTGACAATTCAGCTAGTTCAGTATGTCTCTTTTTCATTTAATCAGAACGAAACTAGATCTTTTAGCAAAAAGGTAAGTGATCACAAGAAATGACACAAAGCAGAAAGGATAAGGACAAGAATTACATGGTAGCAAAGTGGTGAGAATTCTACTAAAACATTAATTTATACACGGTATCAAGAAACCTGCTCTGGCATCAAGAGCCATTAGGAAAGCGAAAACTAACAGTTGCCACTCTGTGCCTGTAATTTAGAACTTATTCCCCATGATATTTTTTAGATTTACTTACCGTAGTTACTGCAGTCGTTCTGGGGTAGGACATACTTTGAAGGCCTTCATGTGATATAATACTGGCACTAAACAATTAATCCTGCTCATAGCCTGTGAGCTCTTTATGGAAAGGTGCAGGTGCACGTGAAGTGTGCTGGCAGCAGCAGTCTGCTCCCCATTGTAACTGAATGTTTGCAGGAAGCATCATATCTGCAGCACTTGTCTGTGACAGTTGCTGTCCACGCACTCAGTAAATCTGCTGTCCTTGGCGCTGCTGCACTGATTGTCTTAACATAATCTGTTTTGTGACAGACAAGGTGCTCTGAGAGGTAGGTGATGGAGACTAATGCCCCTGGACTTTAACCTCCTTGGGACATCTTTCAATGGAAACAGCATATGGCCAAAACCATGCTCTTCTGAAGCACCTATCTGATGCTATTAACTTTGTTTTGTGTGCCAAGAGAGTATATTTTAAATGCTACAGTCAGTCATTTATTTTTAAGAAGATCCTCGGTTTCCAGTCTGATTTTTCAGGTTTACTGCTGATAGAAAGGTAGTTGTGACATAATTGCTGCCCTGTGAGTGAAATTTGTCTCTACATACATCACCTGGCTGACAACAGTTCTATATGTAGGTGATTTAGGAAGTATGCTTATGGCACACTAGGCCCCCTCTGACAGCATAACAAAGGCACAAGGAATACGTTTTTCCACAGTTACTCTTTATCTTGTAGTGTCTTAGTGAATTGCATGTTCATATCTAGTTGGATAGGGATATGACTGTTTCTTATGCTTTTGACCAGGTTAGCCATGCTGTCATTACTATTTGCTGTTGTGAGATACGTATCAGGTAAGGGTTCTGCAAAAAAAACTATGAGAAAGGACACGACGCAGAGGTAAAAACCTAAGAGGCGAATCGTTTTAAGGCTGTTCCATGTTGATTTTTTTTCAGTATAGCAGGCTCTGTTAATTTAATTTAGCTTCCAGTGTGGTTGCCACAAAAACATAAGCAGAGAATGTATCTATATGGAAGAGCACTCACCTTAGACCTCATGGGAGGGAGAACCTGTGCACAGCACATGCTCAGCACTGTCTTGTATCTCTATCCACTAGGAGTTGCACCTGCCTGGGATGCTAACATTGCTTTTATGTGTTACGGAGAAGTGTAATGCTAGTCAATGCTGGAGGATTCTTCCCATTTGGAAGTGTTCAGAGGCAGTAGTTTATGCCGTCTTGAGAAGCTGTAAATGAAATTTGTTGCTGACAACTGTGGTTACTATATGTGTCATTTCCCAAATATCATAGTAGGAATTGCTTTGGAAGGTAAGTTGGAGACAGAAGGGAGCAAATGAATTTACTCAATTGTTATAACATTCCACGGATCAAGCATGGTCATTCATATCATATTTAAATAGATATTAAAAAGATAATAGATAGATACTATATAGCTTAAATAGATACTCTCTGTAGCTGTATAAAGAAAGAATGTACCTGAAAATTGCTGGACATGTTTACATTGTGTTCATCCCACAGATTTTGGCTTTTGCCAGGTAGCCATTCTGAATTATTTTCACATCCCTTTATGTCATGAAATTTAAAGATGTGCAATACTATTGCTAGCTAGAACCATTACACACAGCCATATCCCAAACAATGCAGAATACAGATGGTGTGGCAGGATTAAACTGGAGGCTTGTGAACCAAGCAGAGAATCTCTGTACCACTTTCGTATGCCCCTTGCCGAGGGCGCATAGTGCAGAACTAGGGGCTAGCACCATTAAACAACAGGCAGTTTCTTTGTAATGTCCACTCCCAATTTTCAATCTATATATTAGCCAAGGACATCTGTGTACAGCAAGTTAACTTCAGTAGAAACTGTGTCTAAGGAAACAATTATCCCTATGAACTTCTTCCATTTTTTTCATTATGAGAGCCATGGGATAGAAAAACAGCATCATTAATTTATCAAGAATTTGAATTTATTCTGAACCCCAAAGGACGCAAATACGCTTAGTTTGTATTTGCAGTATAAGACATGTTGTATTGCCATACAGCCATACAATTACGTAGTGCTATCTGCCTGGCAGATCAGAACAGAAAGTGACTGTGATCCTATTAAAAAAAATAAATAAATAAAAACAGAACAGATTTTTGATACTGCAGGAGAAACAAAGAAAAACATAACCTAATTATTCAATCAATTGAGCCAACAAACTATATTAAACCCTGTATTTTTATTGAGGCTATCTGATTTTAAATAACCACTGTTGCCAAGTGCTCAGATTTAAACCTCAACCACAAAAGAGCACTTCCACATGTCCAGTGCTGTGTTAGTTTATGGGACCAGTACATCAACAGCACTTTTCTTCTACTCTTAGCTGTTCTTTGCCTGTCTTCAAATATTACCCTAGCTCGCCTCCACGTAATACTTCACTTAATACTTAAACTAGGTAACATGAAAGCGTTACCATCTGTACAAGGTGTTATAGCTGAAGGACAAGGTACCTCAACTGTTGTGCTGTTTAGACACGAGAAAGTGGTATTAAATGTTTTTATGTTCTTTTTGCTTTAGCTCTAATTCATGTGCAACTTAACCAATATTCTTGTCATACTAAATACTTCCTTTTAAAAACAAGTATATTAAAATATTTGTTTTTTAGACTGCTTAAGCTATGTCTTGTTATAAGCCTACAAACTCTTTAGTCCCATTTATGCAGAATGGATTTGGAAACATAAAAATCTGAAAGAATTCTCTATTTTGAGTACTTGACTTCAACTTAAAATACAAGAATGTATAAGCAAATAATTCACATGCAGAAAAAAAAAAATTCTATACAAATATTACTATATAGTATTGTATTTGAATAATAGTGTTAAATTTGCTTGCAGTTATTGATGTAGTTAATGGCAACCCAAATGTTTTCTTGTATAAGTTTAGTCTTCTATTTGGAGCAATTTTCCATTAGCAAGTTTTAGTCATTGCAAATAAGGTGCAGAACTTGCCAGCTAGAAGTTTTTGTGTGACTACAGCAGTAAAAGGAGCTTTTAGCAGGTGCATTTCAAGCCTTTTTCACTGTATCGTATTATGCAGTATTTACTCTCCCGAAGACTGCATTTAAGCTCCAAAGACACTTGTGCTGAATTAATTTAAAAGGAAGTTTATGCATACTGTGTTTTTCCTTGAAAACATATACCCTATTTGCATATTTTAGCATATTAATTTTCAACACCACCTTTATTTACAAATAAATTATTTATTCTAGTTCTACCTGATATTCCAAAATTTCTGATGTCCAGATAGGATTTCTCCAAAAATTGCCAAAGACAGCTGCTGCCAACAAGGTACATAACAGACATACAAAAGAATGGTCAGACCCATGATGCTTTCTGTAATTTAACTGATAACCAACACTTACCAAATGAAGTGGCTGGATTTCAGGAGATCTGAGCTCTGATCTTGGTTCTTCCTTTGCTTTACTGAGCCAATCACTTCTTGGGTTCTGCTTTTGTCAGCTGTGAGATAGATGGATAAAATTTTTTACCTTTAGCATACAGCTATTTTTCAAACTTCTCAGTTAGGAAGAAAAAAAACCAACAGAACAAAAGAACCCCAACTCTGTCCTGATTAAATGAGTAGAAATTGCATCTCTAATTCCAAAAGAAACAAGAGAACTATGTACGTAAGCAACATTTGGTTACCAAATAACATCCTACAATCCAATTAAAGATGAAAATATAGAAAATATTTTAGAAAGATTTTCACTTGGAAAGCAATTAAATTATGATGCAATGATGATGTATGTGACAAGAATATATTGCTTGTTACTTTGTGAGATGATCAGGCCATCAAGTCAGGTACCCTGAATCTGACAGTGACAATACCTAATATAACACAAAAAATAGTTTATTTTCATTATTGTCTGAGTATACTGTGCAAGATCTGCACTGCAGCTGCAAGGAAATTCCTTTCCCAATATCAATTCTGATCACCTTACAGCTTTCTGTGGGGACTAAGGAAAAAGCTATGTTCAATACCCGGGTATTGTGACCAGAGTTCCAAAGAGCCCAACCTAAACTTCCTTGTTAGAATATGCACATCAGTGGAAATACCAGTGAAAATTTATTTCTTAATTTTCATCAGTTGGCACTCAATTTATTTCTTGGTTTCTAGCCATTGGTTTAATGATAAGCATATAATGACAATGCAAACTGTTCTGTTTCTGGGTAAAAATGAGTTAGTAAGCCCTCATATTGAGCATTCAGATTAGAAAACCTAGGTTAGTAAAACACACCACTCCCACCCCCCAAGAAAATAAAATGTCATTCAATATTTTTGTTTTCTAGGAGAGTTACATTTTAGTAAGAATTACATCTCATAAAGCAGTAGGAATGCATATTTTTTCTAGTTTAAAAACCCTAAATAACTGGCAATCTGTTAAAATGCCCAAGGATAATTATCTCCTCTTTCTTAGGAAAAAGATAAAAATCTTGGGGTTTCTAATAGTGTTGAAAGGAGTTTCTCATTAGGTTGAACATGAGTAGCTAGATATTTCCCTCTGCTAAGGTTGGCAGTAATAATGTGCACATTCCATCTGGAAATTCATTTTTGGTATGCTATGTTAGAACAATATTTTCATTCATAAGGAGAAAAAGAGAAAGAACCAGGCTCTCACACATGACCTTCAGTTGCATGCTGTGAAAGGATTTTTCATTAGCAACCTCATACTGCATCTCATGCACACTCAAAAACAGGGAGGAAAGAGATGTTAACAAACACTTTCCACAGATTAGCAATGGAGAAAGAACCTTAGAAAGCAACATGTACACAAGTGATGAATTCTTCAAAACCAATCAAAAAGGTAAGACCTAGGAATATGCAATTTGCCATATCGCACACTGTAAAAATAAGTAACTAGATTAATTACCTTTTCTAGCAGACTGCCTCCAACAGTGGTCAATGCTTGCTGTTTCACAAACTATTCAGAGTCAGCAGTTCACTGTAACACCATGAGTCACATCCTGACCCCTAATGTGCTCCTTTCATAAAGGCCAAGATTTGTTTTGTCCAAATGATCACCTCAGCATGCCTATAAAAAGTTCTTTCATCAGTATGCTTAAAAGTAACCTAGCCCATTAAAAAAAAATCTTGTCAGTCATTGAACACCGACAATTAATTCAATAGATTTCCTGTACCTGGAGAAATCACAGCAGTTGTTGCACATTAACTAACTCTAGCAATCAGTTTCCCTTAGAAAAAAGTTCTTTAACCAGTTTCCCACAGGTATTCATACTTCCATCACATAAGTCAGATCCCACTATTTTTCATTTACGTACAGAATCCTATTTTTATTTCATTTTAGTATATTTTTTAATTCCTCACCATTCAGCAGCTGTCAATATGTGAATCATCTATCTCACCAGCATGCATTCCTGGAACTTTTCAGTTCAACTGAAGTTCAACTTTTATGACCGTTAGTTCTCAAAGGTATTCAATTTATTGCTAAATGAATTTCAACTTGTTACACAGGACAGCAGCTGAATTCAGAAAAGTGATGCTCATCATTATCAACTGCATAGCATAAAGCTAGCTTTTCCTTTTCTCCACTCTTATTAGGTAATCTTATTAGTGCTCAAGAGAGTCCAGAGAAGGGCAACAAAGCTGGTGAGGGGTCTGGAGAACAAGTCTTACGAGGAGCGGCTGAGGGAGCTGGGGTTGTTCAGCCTGGAGAAGAGGAGGCTCAGGGGCAACCTTATCGCTCTCTATAGGTACATTAAAGGAGGCTGTAGCGAGGTGGGGGTTGGTCTGTTCTCCCATGTGCCTGGTGACAGGACAAGGGGGAATGGGCTAAAGTTGCGCCAGGGGAGGCTTAGGTTGGATATTAGGAAGAATTTCTTTACCAAAAGGGTTGTTAGGCATTGGAATGTGCTGCCCAGGGAAGTGGTTGAGTCACCATCCCTGGAGGTCTTTAAGAGACGTTTAGATGTTGAACTTAGTGATATGGTTTAGTGGAGGACTTGTTAGTGTTAGGTCAGAGGTTGGACTAGGTGATCTTGGAGGTCTCTTCCAACCTAGATGATTCTGTGATTTTGTGAATCCTAGCTATCAGAAGATCATCAGTGCAAGTACATCATCATCTGGATTTGTTGTCAATATTTTCAGACAACATTTTCATCTACAAATTCTACATTTAACTGTAATTGTCAGGCTTATGATGAAAGATTCTCATTTTAAACTCCTCATTTTTTTATTTTTTAAACAGGAACATATTGATTAATTAATGAAGAAAATTATATACCTATATTATCTGTTTCTGCCAATGTTTCTTCTGGAACGTCAGAAACATTTTCTCTCTACTACTGATACAAAAAAGATTCGTGTTTACTTTCTGAAAAATCCCTAATGGTCTTTTCAGTCTGTATAATGTATTCTACGCCAACACCCGCTTCAATTTTCTTAGTTTTATCACCATTTTCTGTAGTGAAATGCATTTTGAGTTATCATATCCTAAAGAGCTTCTTTGCATTTCAGTCAAGGTGTGAATATATTTATCTGTGAGTTAGTATTTTCTTAATCTTGTTATTAACAATGGGTCTTTGTAATCTGGTGTGATGAAGCTTGATATATGCATGCAAAATATTACTGACAGGCTTAAATCCATACATTCTGTTTCTGATTTTTATGCTGTTATTCTGTAATTTGTTTTCCATTCCAATTACATTCTCTGTAAGACACTGCATTTCCTCCTGCCAGATTTAATTGCTCTTATTTAAATACTTTAATGAATAGGATTGTGTATTTGCACATCCTGTAGATTTAATACACATTTAAATAGCTGTCCTTGGAACCTAGAGTGTTCTATGTTCATGTAGCCTATCTAGATTAAACAAAAACAATAAATGATTGCACAGTCCACTGGTTACTAAAAACCAGCTTGGATGTGCAGATAAAGCTGCATCATTTCATGTGTTACAGCTGCAGTAGTAAAGATTTGTTACAGCAGTATGAAAATTTAGCATTTATGATTATATGAAATCTGAACAGCTAGAAGTCTCAGTAGTGAAATGTGACAAAATGTGATGTAAATTGATTAAATTGTTATACCTGTTGAATGATGCATCTAATTCCATTGTCAGAGGATACTTCACAGTATTTACTCCTTGGGTACCAGTAAGCAGATGTAAGATCAGTGCTTAGATGGCTGCCTGAGCATGAGGAGAGCAGTACACAAAGCCTGAGTGCTGGAGGAGGAGGAAAAAAATATTTTTTATTTAAAAATTGCTCGGACACTCACTGTTACAACTCCACCTAAATTTATGAGATTACATGCAACAATAATTTTGGTTAGGACTGAAAAAATAAATTCACATTTAAAAACAGTATCTGGTAAAGATTCTCATTTGCCTAACTGTAAATAGTGACATACATAAATAGCTGACAGACAATACCTTTTTAATATGTAACATTTCTGTATACAGTATTTCATACACATAATAGCAGTTAAGCACACCTTATTTTCACAGTAGTCATGGCAAATGTAAATGGAACCAAGTCTCTTTGAAGAAGAGCAAGAGCTAACAGTATTCTTTGCTGAGAAATATTTTAATTTAAATAGTTAAAATTAATTTTGAAAGATCTGAACAAGAAACAATATATCATAGCATTTTATTATAGCATCTGCTTTACTTACAGAGCACCTGCTGGCCAAAGAATTGGAAAATTTGTCATACTGTTTTAGATTCAGAAGGAATTAAGCAATTACCATTATATTAGCATTATATATACACTTATACCCTATATGTAACTGTAAATAAGAATTTATAATCTCAGTATCATCATCCAGTATGTCCAAGCTTTAGATTGGCAATACTGATAATACATCGAGTGCTGCATGGAATCGACTACTGACATTCTCCTATGACCACTTTCTTACTTCAGCATGATCCATACTGAAGTGACCATAAAAAAGATGAATGACTTCTGAAGATCCAGCAGGGGTTTTTGGGGGGCTTATATGTGGCACACAAACAGTCACTGAAAATCTACCCCAATGTTCTGGGGAAACAAATGATAAGATGATGTGTTGTGAAGGTCTATTTTATATACACCTCATCACTGAATCATTCTTTGATTCAAATGTATCAAAGCAGTAGTAAAGATCAGCATTTCCACCTCAAAGCTGGAATGAACATGTAAATATCTGAGGATGCCAATTAAGGTACAAGTAGAGAATTAGAGACTAATGAATACAATGATCTGTATGGAATATATGATACAAGACTGAATATACCTTGTAAATACCTATGCATGTACATGCGCGCACACACACACACCTTATTAACTTTCTAAGACCTTTTTTCGGAAATAGACATGGTTAGGCAAGCTGATAAGAGCAGAGCACCTTTTTTTTTTTTTTTTTTTTTTTTAAGTACAATACTATGAGCTTTAATGTGATGAACAAAAAAGTAGGTTTAGGCACTGTAAGAAATGGTTATAACTTTATAGTAAATTGTTAAACAGATTTATCAGTTCATTTTCAGGACTGCTGACAACCTGCAGCATTCATTTAATAACCCCTCATTTTTACAGGTAACCAAATCCTGTATAAGTTGCATGCCCAAGAGTATTTCTAGGCTATAGAGCCCTGTTTCAATTTAAAGCAACAACCTCACTTCCCTGTTTTCCCTGTCTACATTTTTTTTTTCTGAAAATTTGAAACCTAACACAGCAACTTGCAGCTTACAGAACCCATCACACCTACTTTAACAACCTGAGCATCATGGGTCATGTCTGGCAGCTGTGCCAAGTAGAAACATTGAATTGACAAAGTCAATTACTTGCTGTGAATTACTTATTCCACTTCAATGATGCCACATATCCACATTCAAATCGTTCCTTTAAAAATATTCAAACTGTGATGCAGGATCTCTGGCCTTGTCTGCCATGTGTTTTGCTGTTCATACATCAAAACACAGCTTTGGCGAACTGACTTCAGAGAAACAAGGAACAGAAAATTATTTAGTCCTGATGGTAGAGAATTCTTACTGACGCAATTTAGTAAATACAGTGGTAAACTTCTATTAAATACAGCCAGAAATCAGAACAATTTTACACTTTGATCAGTAAAAAATGTCACCTGATTAAAGGAGCCTGTTGTGTAGTATGAACGATAAATAAGCATAAGGGGAGCTTTTAGGCCAAATAACTACTATGAGCTGGTCAGTACTTTTTGACAAGGGATATGTTACAGAAATTTCCTAATGCAACTTTTTTTTTTTATTATTGTTATAATGTCAGAGAAGGCTTTCTCTGGTTTTGAAGGAAGTTTAAGGACTGTGACATGGTACATAGCACCAATTCTGCAGTAGCAATAGTATGATGGGGCAGGAGTTCCCAGTTAGATGGTATATGTACAGTGTACAAATGTTTCTAGTAAAGAAACTGCATTTAACATAACTAGTATTTGCAAAGCAAGCTGTACTGATGTTCTGTCCCATTTGTAGCCCTCTGGATAGCAAACCTGTTAGTGAAACTTTATGAAAGCTTTCAACTAAGCTTGGTTCTGCAAGGACCAACATTCCAGAGAGCCTGGAGAGACTATCTGAGGGAGCAATTAGAGTGTACCCAGCTCCACCTGGGAGAGGGTGAAGGACAAGCGGAGAGCTTGTGGGTGAGAATTAAGGGGTGGGCTGGTATGGGAGACACTGTTGTGGGGGTGTACTACAGGTCACCAGATCAGGAGGACGTGGTTGATGAGGCCTTCTACAAACAGCCAGTAGTAGCCTCACGATCACGGGCACTGGTTCTCATGGGGGACTTCAATTATCCAGACATCTGTTGGGTAAGCAACTCAGCCAGGCATGAGCAGTCCAAATGGTTCCTACAATGCGTTGAAGACAATTTTCTGATGCAGGTGGTGGAGGAGCCAACAAGGCGGGGCGGGGGGGTGTTGCTTCTGGACCTTGTCCTTACCAACAGGGATGGGCTTGTTAGGAATGTGAAGGTTGGGGGCAGCTTGGGATGCAGCGACCACAAGATGGTGGAATTCAAGATGGAACTTGGTGGAAGAAGTAAGGCTAAAAGCAGGATTGCTACCTTGGACTTTCGGAGAGCCAACTTCAACCTCTTCCGGGACCTGCTTGGGAGTATCTCATGGGCTAGGTTGCTAGAAGGCAAGGGTGCTTGTGAGAGCTGGGCTACATTTAAAGAGCACTTCTTCCAAGCTCAGGATCGGGGCATCCCCAAGAGTAGGAAATTGGGGAAGGGGGGCAGGAAACCTGCGTGGATGAGCAAGGAGCTAATCGATAAGATCAAAAGGAAGAGGAAGGTCTATGAAATGTGGAAAAAGGGCCTGTCCTCTTGGGAAGAGTATAGAGGTGTTGTCAGGGCCTGCAGGGACGCGATGAGGAAGGCTAAAGCCCACCTAGAGATGAGGCTTGCAAAAGACATAAAAGATAATAAGTTTTTTTGTTTTTTTTTTTAAGTATGTAAACAGTAAAAGGAAGACTAGGGATAATGTAGGTCCCTTGCTGAACAAGGGGGGTGTCCTGGTAACGGGAAATGCCGAGAAGGCGGAGATACTGAATGCTTTCTTTGCTTCAGTCTTTGCTTCAAGGACTACCCCCCTGGGACTCCTCGACCCTGGTGGGGGGAGAAAAGGGCTGGGAAATGGAGGGCTCCCCAGTGGTTGACCCGAGGGTAGTTGGGGAGCGCCTGAGTGGGCTCAACGCACACAAATCCATGGGTCCCGATGGGATGCATCCATGTGTGCTAAGGAAGTTGGCAGAGGTGATCGCCGAACCGCTCTCTATCATCTTTGAAAGGTCCTGGAGAACAGGAGAGGTGCCTGAAGATTGGAGGATAGCCAATGTCACTCAGGTCTTCAAGAAGGGCAAGAAGGAGGATCTGGGAAATTACAGGCCAATCAGTCTCACCTCTGTCCCTGGAAAGGTGTTGGAACAGCTCGTTCTGGATGGCATCTTCAAGCAATTGGAAGAGAAGAATGTTATGAGTAGTCAGCATGGATTTACCAAGGGGAAGTCATGCTCGACCAACCTCGTTGCCTTCTATGATGACATCACCAGCTCGGTAGATGGGGGCAGATCAGTGGATGTCATCTACCTTGACTTTAGCAAGGCTTTTGATACTGTCTCCCATGACATCCTGATAGCAAAGCTGAGAAAGTGTGGGATAGAGGAGTGGACAGTTAGGTGGGTTGAGAACTGGCTGACTGGCCGAGCTCAGAGGGTGGTGATCGGTGGCGCAGAGTCCGGCTGGAGACCTGTGACTAGCGGCGTTCCCCAGGGGTCGGTGCTGGGTCCAGTTTTGTTTAACATCTTCATTGACGACCTTGATGAGGGAATAGTGTCTGCCCTCAGCAAGTACGCCAATGACATGACGCTGGGAGGAGTGGCTGACACGCCAGAAGGTTGTGCCACCATTCAGCGAGACCTGGACCGGCCGGAGAGATGGGCAGGAATAAACCAAATGAGGTTTAATAAGAGCAAGTGTAGAGTCCTGCACCTGGAAAGGAACAACCGGATGTATCAATACAGGCTGGGGGATGACCTGCTGGAGTGGAGCTCTGAGGAGAAGGACCTGGGGGGGTCCTGGTGGACAACAGGTTGACCATGAGCCAGCAGTGTGCCATTGTGGCCAAGAGGGCCAATGGGATCCTGGCGTGCATTAAAAGGAGCGTGGCCAGCAGGTCAAGGGAGGTGATCCTCCCCCTCTACTCTGCCCTGGTGAGGCCTCACGTGGAGTACTGTGTCCAGTTCTGGGCTCCCTGGTACAAAAAAGACAGGGAACTCCTGGAAAGAGTCCAGCGGAGGGCCACAAAGATGATACGGAACCTGGAGCATCTTCCCTATGAGGAAAGGCTGAGAGACCTGGGTCTGTTCAGCCTGGAGAAGAGAAGACTGAGAGGGGATCTTGTCAATGTGTATAAATACCTGAGGTGTGGGAGACAGAGGGATTTGGCCAACCTCTTCTCAGTGGTTTGTTGGGATAGGACAAGGGGCAATGGCCACAAGATAGAGCACAGGAAGTTCCACACCAGCATGCAAAAGAACTTCACGGTGAGGGTGATGGAGCACTGGAACAGGCTGCCTAGGGAGGTTGTGGAGTCTCCCTCTGTGGAGATATTCAAGACACATCTGGACGCCTACCTGGGCAGCCTGCTCTAAGGAGCCTGCTTTGGCAGGGGGGTTGGACCCAATGATCTCTCGAGGTCCCTTCCAAGCCCTACAATTCTGTGATTCTGTGAGACCTGTCCCACCCTGCTGCTCTGCAGAACAAGTATAGGAAGGGAAGGTTTGGGAATGCTGCATCCACCACCACACAATAAACCAAAACAAAACCCACAGGACAGTTCAATAAAGAATAATTACTTTGTACAGGTTGTTATCACTCCAGCTGTAACCTAGAATATAAAAGCATATACTTGCAACATGATGCTCTTTCTAAAAGCATGTGAGTAGTTGCGTAGTAGTACACATGGGACTGCCTACCAAACATCCTTGTACTGCAGAATGTTAGAGTTTGCAGGTACATCACAAGGCATTGTTAGATGCTGTAGTATTGGCTAAATTCTGCTTCAGTGAAAGACTTAAAAGGAAATCACTTAGGTATGGCAGATCTGCAGAAAGCACAATAATTCTAAAGGAAGCCAAAAGTATTACTGTGTGCCACTGTTCTGTGAGCCTGAGTTAGCACACATTCCAATAGCTATTGGCCATAAAAGGACGGATGACTTGAAATAGCGTTTACAAGTAGGCTTATGAACCACTAAATCATTTTTATAAGGTCTAATGGTACCAGGCATTAAGAGCATTTGTACTTCTCAAATTGTTTCAACCCACACCGCAACATCCATCAAATTTTCAGTCAAACTTACTAGTGCTGTCACACTCAGTATGTTTTTATAAAACAGTTGACCTGAATTTA
Source organism: Cygnus atratus (assembly GCF_013377495.2). NCBI lineage: Eukaryota > Metazoa > Chordata > Aves > Anseriformes > Anatidae > Cygnus > Cygnus atratus. The sequence continues at coordinate 1,219,952 of NC_066366.1, forward strand.
TTTATCCACCTGAAACTTCTACTGCCTTTGCGCTGTCCCTCATCATCAATGATGCTAATCCTAATTCTGTTCAGCTGGGCAGAATTCCTCTGTAATTTGTTTCAGCCTATAGAATCGTATGCTGTGTATCATTGTAAAATACATTACCCCAAGCTACCAAATTTTTGCCTTTAAATTGGAAAGTAGAGGTCTTAACTAGGATGGTAAAAGGGAACCAAACAGGCAGACAATTCACCTTTCACATTCAGTTAGCCTGAAGTGTAATATTACAATAGACCATTTTTCTGAGCAGTAAATATGACTGTCAAGTTTTACACACATTTTACTAAAATAGCTATAAATAAAGAATTAAATAACACCTTTATCTATATACGGTTCTAGGATTCTAAATGCACATGATGCTGACAGACTGCAGAAGCTATTCAATGATGCTGTAATTTGGAGGCTAAGCCAGAGCTGCAAAATGTAGTATTAGCTTTCCGTGAGTATCATGTGGTTACTTGCTTTGAAGTGGAGTTATTCAGTTCTTGTGCTTTAATGAATTATACAGCTAATTCAGGCCTTGAAACATATAGTGAGTACACTGTCATCACCCTAGAGATAATAAAATAATACCACTACAACAGACTTGCATTAAGCATATGAAGGAAAAATGAGCACAAGAAAATTAAATAATCTAACGAGGAAATTTTATCTGCTATACAAACCCTTCTCCCTGTACTTCAGAGCAATTCTTTCATTTATATGCTTACTGAAAGGAACCAAAGCTGTGTAGACTGCACCGTCTCTGCGGGATTAAGCCATAGTTCTTGCACAGACCTCACATCTCTCCCAAGCTGAGTTGTTCCATTTCTAACAGGACTGGAGCTTTTATGTTTCCCTTTTGTAGGAAAAAAAAATCATCTTCCTAAAAGCACCTCTGCTGTCTCAAACATTCAGCTCACACATATTAACCACTACTTAAACTTTGGTGTCTCTTTTGTGTTCCATATAGAAGCCTTCAATGTACTCAGCATAGTGATTTTCAGTAGCCACTACAGAGCGCTTCACAGTTTATCAAAAAGAGCTTTCTCTGCCTTTTTTCTGTCTTAAGTCACTTGTTTCTGTTAAAAAGAAGCTGAATCAGGAAAAGGAAAAGGAAGGCGGGGGGGGGGGGAGGGCTTGGGAGTGGTTTATACTCTCTTTCTATAGCTGCCAGTAGTACAGTATTTCACATGTATGCATTCACTGTAATAGCAAGGTGTGCTCTCCGTGATTTAGAATAGAGGAAAAAAATATCTGTCTCCACTGTGAGCGTTCTTCTTATCTCCTGAAAGCCTCAACAGCTGTGGAAGGCATTTGGGCGTGTTCAAGTAACAGAAACCCTTGATCATTCATTGAAACAAATAGGATTTAGGCAGAAGGACAGAAAGACATTTCAACTCAGCAAGGCAGTATTTAAGACTTTGTGCTACGGTTTGCTCTAGGTAGCAGAGCAGTAATTAGGTGACCAAGTCCCATACACAGTCCTTGGTGAGAAAAAAAATAGGCACCAAAGAATAGGATTCACAAAATGCAGCCAACAAACTAAGCAGATGCCCCAGCCCAGCTGCTGAAGAGACAGATAACTCCACATTAGGGCCAGACCTGAGCATCTACTAAGCTCTCCTCATAAGCATAAAATTCTCAGGATGGACATCACAGAGTTCATTTCACAGCATTTGGGCAGAAAGGAGAAGCAAAAAGAGGTCTACCAAGGAACACTTGCATTTTAGCTGTCATGCTTTCCATAAAATGGAGAGAATGAATTCTGTTCCTTCACTTAATGCGAATGAGTTAGAAAGGACAGGCAAGTTCTAGAAGTACCATACCTACATTCATATCTCAGATGCAAAAATTGGGCAAAGAAGGGACCTGAACTACACTCTCCCATAGCTGGTTAGCTTTCTGAGCCAACTTTTTTCTCTTGTTTTTTCTGTTCAAGATCTAAGCTGAAGATGTCCTGGACACCAGCACTGAGAAAATGCCTAATCGATATATGTAAATGCTTGAGACAGATACAGAACTAATTAACTTCCGTGACAGAAACATGAGCAACTCCAGCACCAGTTGGAAGCTCAAGTAGTTGATCTGAAAAAGTTTATTTTTGTCAAAGAGAAAATTCATTATGTTGAGTTTTATATCCACAGGCCCTCATTCAAAGCTCACTGAATTTGTTTGAAAAACTCTCACCAATTTCAGTGAGCTTTAGCAGGCCACGGTAATTTGGGGGGGGAGGATAAGTGAACAAATAGCATATAATAAAGCTTTGACTAATTTCCTGTCATAGCTATTTCAAATTAATTTTCTGTGTGTCAGACAGTTACAGTGCTTATAGATAGCTTAGAGTTTATGCTGCCACCATACAGCCACATTTAAGTACCATTATTAATATGGATATCAATAATACTTATACAGCAGTGGAAAAATACAGTTCACTCAGCATTTTGTTGGAGAGGTATATTAAAATGCCTAGTGTATGCCTGGCTGTCTAGTAAAGTAACTGGTGAAAATCATATCTAGATTCTGCACGTAGGCCTACCAAGGAGAATTTATGTGAGCCTCATGTTTTGAATTCTGTGTATTATTCTAGAAACGGTCTCTTACCCAAAGCGATATTTAAACCTTGCAGCTTTCAAACCTAATTCTGTGTTTCATTAGCTAGTCAAATCCCAAAATGTTTCTAGATGTCACTTCTCAGAAAAAGTACTTACTAAGTATGACTGGGGTGACAGGATGAGAGGAGACTCCCCCTTGTCACCTGGCTGAATGAAGCAGAGCCTGTGCTGAATGGAATGAGGTACCCTTGTCTGAAAAACAGCCTTCTCTGAAGAGCAAACTCAGCACTTCTATGAGATTTATGCAAATATTCTTGTGATTATAATAGCGATCTGTCACACTTCTGACTTTCTGTAACACGGACCTGAAACAAACTGGTAAGCTATTGTGGTTTGGGGGGATTTTTTTTTTTTTTTTGATATCAACTATTACTCCCCATTATACAAATACGCAATTTAAATATCTGGTTGCTCTTTCTATACTTCAGCTGTACTAATGTGGTTGTACTGACTTAGACTCCATTCTCTGATGTGCAGATTAAGCCAGTAATTCTCTATTACGGACGTCCAACATCCTCTAGAGACAGACAGCTTTTCAGACTACTGTGTAAAATATTCTGTGCTGTGTATCTTGGAAGAAACTTCCCAGACAATGTGTACAAGTTATCATTATTACATAGGAGAGAGGATTAAACTCTCAATAAAAAGCCAGAATTAAAAGGAAAAAATGTAATTTAGGTCATCTATCTGATTATTTAATTGTTCTTTAGGTCTATAGTTAATTGTGTGATAACCACAATGACTTAAGATTTGCTGCTACTCACAGTGAAGATAGAGAAGGGCCTTCAGCACGGCAGTATTAAGCTGATGGCTGAATGAAGAGTATATATTGAGGAATAACAACATAAGATTAGAGAAGACTGTTCATTTCAGAATTCAAGGAATAAATTATTTTTTGCATTTTATCCTATATATGGGACATCCCTGGCCAAGGTATTCATTCTCTTTTGTATTTTTTTTTCCCCATGTTTCAGAGGTGCGGCATAGCCTCTAAGCTAGGTAAGTGAAGTGAACAGGAAAGCTTTTGGCCCACATTAAATAGCACAGCCAGAAATGCAGCCTGATTCTAGACACTCCACTTGCTGAAATGCTAACCAAGCAATTGAAAGTATTCTAAACTGTGTTAAGGATTAAACCAGCCTGTGACAGAAGGAACCTTCACTACAAATCCAACCTAGTGCCTATCATGTCTCTAACAGTACTTTTCCACAGTAGCAGTGGACTTCAGTAGATGGACACTGGAATGTTCTCTAATCTATATTATTATATGGTAGCAATGCTATGAGATCACAATCTAAACATTTCTTTTCTCTCCCCATCTTTAAAGGGAGGTCCAATCCAGAACCGAAAATCCAAGCGTTGCCTGGAATTGCAGGAAAACAATGAAAATGAATTTGGATTTCAACTTGTCCTACAGAAATGCACTGGACAGCGCTGGTCTATAACAAATGTCTTGAAAAGCTTGTCATCATAGCAGACTAATTTTTTTTTACCCATTTCTCTTGCTACTGTGTAGCAAATACTGCATTGTTGCCTGCTGTACTGTATTTCCTATCTCCCTCTCCTTCCCAGTTCCTTCTCTCCCCTCCTTTCTATCCCTTTGATTTTATTTTGTGAGTGTGTGGAAATTGGGTTTGTGGGCTGAAAATAGACATTTTTATTTTACAAATATGTTTTCTTGGCATTTTAGAGGTGTTGAATGATAGGTGATGGGTAGGCTATCCTAAAATATTTTACAACTGTAAATAGAAAACAAATGGAGAATATTTATAACTCAAACTTTTATTGAATAAAAAAGTCCAAACACTATTACTGTCTAGCTGTCTCCAGGGAAATCAGCTTAGAAATTAAGTGGTGGTTTCACTGTTCTCATTAACCCAAGCCTGATCTTTCCAAGCATCTGCCAAGTACCAGTCTTCCCCAGACTTGTTAAAAGCCCTTCTGCAGCCAAAGCACATGGGAGGAAAGGGTGGCCAGTGCTATGCAGCTCTGCATGTGTCACGCCCAGCGATCCAGAGGTGATGCCAGTTCCTTGGGCATTAACAATACAAGCTGTACAAGTTCCATGATTTTGGCTCACGGCTTCCCTAGAGAAGCCAAGTAATGGCTTACACACTATTGACATGTTCTCCTTTACAAACTGAGTGACAAATCAAACAGCAAATTAAAAGTTAAGCAGCAGGTCTACAGTCCAGCATTTTCTCACTATGTCCTCCCCACCCCCTTCCCCAGTCAGGAGCATGAAGATATAAAAGAAATTATAAACAAGATAGAAGGCAGTCACAAAGAGGGAGTTAATAGTTTTCATTTTCCATAATCTGAAAGGTGAACACAGAAATGTACGCTGGCTCTTCAACCAACTGGAAATAAGGTCATTCAGTTCTATAGCTTCTGAACTTCAGCACTGACCTACCTTCACTAGAAATGAGAATAGAGTCAGGGCTATGAAAAATTCCAACTGGGGCATGTACTTCCGTGGAGGTACAGCCATCTTGGAGGAGGTTTATCACACAGGAAAAGAATGCCAGTTTCGAAATACAGACAATCACCATACACCTGTGCTGTTAATAATGCTCACTTACTCCCCTGTTTGTTTTCTCAAAATGTAAGGACCCAAAAAAGCCAATGCTTATCGCATACAGCTTGGTACCAGATACTACTGTTCCTAATCCTGTAAGTGCAAATTACAACTGAGTAGCCAGTGCTTCAGACTCACTTGGCTAGCACTGATGGTAAAAAAGGCTTTGTGGTGATCTGAAAAAGTTGTATAATGCTGTTCTCCAGGGGAGAACGCCTGCTACTCCTGCCACCTCTGACAGATGAGCAGCAACAACGTTACTCCTGGTATCTTGAGATGAAGACCTTAGACATGAGCAGACTACTTCAGAGTGTTGTGCCACCACCAGTGCTGCCCAGGCAGCTTTCCCAGCAGCAGCTGTTGGGCGGATCCACCGCAAGTACCAGTTCCCTCGGGAACTGGCCACCACACACCCCACAGATGTGGGCTGTGTCTATGACAAATCCTGCCAAGGCAAGCAGAATAAAGCATGGAGCACAACCTACTTCCTGGCACTCCTTCCACCACAGGTAAAAAGAAAGCTGTAGTAGGGTAGCTTCTTAAAATCAACTATTGTATTTCATCCCTTATCACTCCCTATTTTCACATTTGTAACATTCTCTGGACAAAAGTATTTGCCTTTTTGCTCAATCTAGGTCAACACCAAGATTTCCAAGTAGTTTTCCCCTCTTCTGATACGAGAACAGACAAGAAATCCTGCCGTGTTGGGCTCAGTTCAATGAGTGCACCTTCAGTCTAGTTGTTTCTAGTTCTTACAACTTTTATTTCAGTGCACTGTTCCCTGGTTACCACAGACTTGGATAAAATGGCTTCAGCCAAAGGCAGCAGCAAAAAGTAAGAATTCACTCTGCCTTCACCCCCTACCTTTAAGGAGGTTTGAATACAATGCCGTATCACTTCATGTCAGCTAAGATTGGGATGCAGAAAGGAAGAAACAGTCTGATGAGATAAACCAGAACACTAGGATTACTGTCCTCTTTATTTCCAGCTGCTTTTACTTGTATGTAAATTCCGCCTCTTTCATTATTCTATTTGGACTTTTAAATGTGTTTGTTAGTTTAAGAAACAGTCATAACCTCCTTTGGAGCCAGTTGTGTGTCAAATTGTCTGTTGCAGACTGGCTTCACATTCAGGACCAGCTGACAGTATTGTTCTTAATGACTGGTTAATGTCATGTGGCATGTTAATTATGTGTGTGCAACCTTCTGCTATATGTAGTTATGCTAGCTTCTCAAAGAAAATGCACAGCCAACAACACAGAAACAGCTACAGCCAATAAAGACCAACTTTACACCTGCACTCCGACCGCCTTCAGAGGTCCCTCAGGCCTGTTTGGCTACAAACTCACACTAAAAGTAGAACACTGAAAGAACGTCGGTAACAGGAGTGTCAAGGTACCACAGCAGGGCAAAATTTCACCCTGTGGAGAAAACAGGAGGTTTTCCACAAGGAGGTATTTTGCATGTATTTTGCTACACATGCGAGCCAATCCTGCATGCCGGAACATGTTAAGCATCCCGATGGGAGAAGGCTCAGTACACGGCATGCATAACCTCTATAATCATTCCCAAGTTTAGCCACTGACCAACTTGAGTTTTTTTTCACAGGCAAGTAGGAATTTCCTGAAGACCAGATGAATGAGGAGGAAACTGCACGATCAAACAGAAAAATCACAGAACTTGTATGAAGTGTCATGATACAAACTAAGCCTCCTTTCAGTAAACACACCAAGGCTTCAGGGCAGGGAGATGCAGCCATATGGTCTCAAAACACATTTTCTTTTGCATGCCTCTTCTCTTGGAGAAAAAAAAAGACAAAAAAAAGAACCACACAAAAACAGTTGAACAAGCATAACTGAAGGACATCTTTTGCTACATATGGCACTATGTTATGAACTGCCTCATTGTCACTTTCTTTTTAGTTACGCAGAAATTACATACATAGAGCAGCAATGCCTCACACTGAAAAGGACAAATAATCACCATAGTGAGTGAAAAAGAACAACCTATCTTCACTTTTCAGAACATTTTAAAGCATTATTCAGTCATCGGTTGCCTCAAAGAATAAAAACATTCCCAGATCTGCCTTTGCAATAGTTTATAAAATAGTTTTAAAGAGGGAAAACTAGCACTTAAGGGGAAAAAAAGAATATTCTCCAAATTATTTGGAAAGCAGTGCTGATTTATTCCTCTTCACTTATGTATGGTCAGAGACCAAAATACCAGAAAAATCGACCGAGTCAGCCCCCTCTTCCTCCAGCTGCCACAGAACTGCACCCAATATATTTTGATGACTTTTTCTTTGCAATTAACTGTAACTTATCTACTATCTGCTAAGGATATACTGACAATTAACGGAGAAAGAAAATTTCAAGCAACCCTGAGCAATCCTCCTACTGTACTTCTTAAAATATTTATGGACAATATGCATTTATTTTCCTCTATCTCCTCAGCTATCATTCATCATTGTTCACGAGGGTATCCCCTACTGTGGTTTCTAAAGGCTAAAGAAATTCCACTATGCGTCTTCTCACAACAGCTGCATGTGGGGCAAGACAACAGCAACACAGAGGAGGGGAGTTGTGGTGCCCACAAGAGCACACGTGTGCAGCAGAACACCTGGATATCTGTGGAAAGAAGATAATAGGGTCTAGCCTGCGTCAGAGATCCCTAGGTAATACCTCTGGAACTAGGCTGTACAGTCTCCAGAAGAGATCCAGGTTCTACAGCTTCATTCATTTATTTGTTTACATGCTTACTTTTACAAGGATAGAAGTATTCAGGAGCATGGAGTACCAAGACCACACCTGTTCATTCCCAGCTACAACCTGAACAAGAGGACTCAGGAGTCCTCTTGGAGTCTCCTCACGTGCCTGGTCCTTGCTGTGCTTCTCTGGGCTTCTCTTTTGTAGAATATTGTCCTCTTTTGCTATGAGGGAGATAAGTATTTTGGTTTCATCTTTTTGTAACACCTGAAATTTAAATTGAGGCATTTAATCCACCAACATCAGGTCTTAGTTGTACTGCCTTCATCGTCTTTACTAAAAAGAAGTTAATCAGTCAACAACCATCACTTTTATATACATTGACCAAGAGGCAGTTGCAAAAGTGGGAATAAAGCAAGTAGCTGTTGCTACTCTACTGGGTAACACTGGATACTCAGCTGGAGATACAGAGCAAGGGATTCATTCAGATTTCAAGGTCACACATCCAGAGAATGCACCACAGTTTTGCTTATAACTTAAATTTATATACGTACACACACAAATGTACATTATATCTATATATAGGTATAGATAAAATGTGTGTGTATATACACAGGCATGCATAAACACAAACTGACTGTTCATTGGCAGAAAGAAAATCACATTAAAGTGTACTTCATCCAACCACAGTCTTAAAGGCATGTCAACAAGACACTGAACTGAAAGACTTGGAACATAGTTTTATCACTGTGCTACCCAGAATACCTTCAATGCTGCTTGTGTTTTTAACACAGACCAAAAAGCAGCACATAGCTTCTCACATTTAATCTATTGTCCAAATAACCATCAAACATTTTACACAGGGTGAAGTCAGAATAACTTCTTAAAAATGGAATACAAAATAGTCGTGCTAATACAATGGCTCAGGAGGCGATCATTAAGGTTTTTGAATAACTGTATTCTCTACTGATTTGCTGGAGTGTTTCTTAAATTCTCTTCCTACGCACCCCACCTTTATTATGAACATACTTAAAAGCATAGAACATGGGGCTTGGCAATGTCATTGACAGCTACATTCCGAAACAGCAAAGCAATGTATTTTTTGTTTATTGATTAAAGTTAGCTTTGCAGTGTCAGTTGGAAGTAACTACTTCACCAGAATTCAGTCTCATTATGCATAGTCTCAGAAGGGGATCTTTGTTGATAGAGCACCTGTAAACTTCTTGTAACCTCACAGAAGTATATATTTCATCATAGTATATTGCTTCCAGTGAAATACATCTATTTGAAGTGCATATCTGATGGGACAGAACTTTCCAGTTAAATATGTATATATATATTTCCCTCTTACAATATGAAAACAACATATACCTAGTACTTGCAAAAAGACAGATGTAAGCGGAGTTTTCTTTGGCTTTTAAAAGAAAGAGTGATTTTAAGGAAACAGACCCACAGTTTAGAAGGTGGTGACTTTGGTCAGATCTGAAGAAAGAATTAGGAGATTAATTCCATCCTTTACTGACATCCTTGGTCAGTGGTATTCATGTTGGAGGTACTGACTTTCTGTAAGTAGTAGTACACAAAGTTTTTAGAATACTTAAACATTCTTACCACCAGAAACTTTCTCACCACCACCTCTTCTGACAGCTAAGCCTGGGTGCCCCAAAACCCACGTCCATAGCTATCCAGCAATCTCTTGTTCCCTCATTTATCCACAAAAGGTAAGTCTGATTGTTCAGCTAAATCCATGGGGCTATTCATGCCTCAGCCTTTTGGGACATAAAAATGCTTGGCTGAAGACAGTAACTTGATTAAGTCTACAGTCAAGTAAATCCGGTCCCCAAACCACAAGCACAAAATCAAGCATGATGGCTGCAGGTTTGCCACCTCTCAGCCAGGCAGGAGCATGAAAACTCTTGTCAGCACACACAAACAATACAGTAAACCTCAGCCTGTAATTTTGCGTGATGTAGTTCCCTAAAACTTCCCTAAACTTCTCTCATTGTTAAAGTCAAAGTCTCAGTGTCTTGTTTTCCCCTATCTTCAGTGCTTGCTCCAGAACTGCCATGCTAACAGTTAACCTCAAGAAGACCTGTTTGTTTTCTGAAAACAGATAGATCACCTGTATTCATATATGACAGTGATTCTCATACCAGCTGTGAATGTTTTGCAATGTCAGATGACATTGACAAAATAGTGCTTATTTCAATTCAAAACAAACCACCAAAGATTATATTTTTATCTTCAGTGTTATTAACAGTTCTCTGTGTATCATATTTTTGTTATTTAATAATTTCCTATATTCTCCTAGACACTGTTCAGCTGTAGAGTGAAATGTCTTTTATCACTTAAACTGTGAATTCTGTGGAAATGCTCACAAAGAGGAGATACTAAAAATAGTTCCAAATATGTCTCCTGATAATCTTGAATAACCAGTGACAAACCACAGTTGAAAGCTCCTGCAGCTTCCCCCAGTCTGAAGATCAGCGTGTGCAGTTCTTACTCAAATCCAGAGCCAAATGCTTCCATGAAAATACTGGAATAATGTGCAAACTTGTGTGCCAATGCCTGCTACTAACAGACATCAGTCCTCACCTAGTCTAAGTCAGCATACACATGTTGACTTTGAAGAACAGCATTAATTTCATGCTATGAGGAATCAGTCCGGATCCCCAAAACACTCCACAAGTACGACTGATACTCAACCTCACAAATAGCCTGTTCACGCATTCATTTAAGTAGCACTCAGAACTCACACATGCATTGTAAACCTATGTTATCTTACCACCTAAACTGGATGCTGAAAGTGCCTTTCTAAATAGCCGAACAGTATAAAACAAGCATTGCAAAGACAAGATTTAAAAGCTTTCCTATGGGCAGCAACTTGCAAAAACTGATCTTGTGCTATAAGTATTTATGCTGAACATACCTAGTCAGATTCAGCAGCCATTTGGAACCAGCTTGTTTTAATTAAGAGATCGAGAAAGAAAGATAATCATCATGCTAGCAAAATGAATCACCTGGATTTTTACTGTCCTCTACGTGATACTGTATTCATATGCTTTGCTATAGAAATCATTTACCTGGGTAGAGATCAAACAGGGAAGAAAAAAAAAAAAAAACATACTACAAAAACAGCATCAGTAAATCATTTCAAATTCCCAGCAGTTATCTTTTCTCATCAGTCTTACTTCACTATTCTAAAAAAGTAAAGTCCAAATTATATCAAATTACTTTGACTTCACATTCTCCCTTTTTCCAATCTGTGTATGTTGTGCCTAGGCAAGTAGGCCATCTTACTGTTTTGATCTATTTAGTATTCAAGAAAGCTGATGGAAAGGATTCTCTACTCTCATTGCCATAGCTTTTCTCCTTTTCATTAGAGGAGATGTTACCGTGGGATAACAAGGGGGTTTGTTTGCAGTCCACAGCTCACTTTTGCCTTCCAAAACCTTCAAGAAACTGGGTTTCATGAGTGTTAATTTGCTAAAAATTTTGCGTATCACTCCCAAATTAGTTTATGTTACCAGCTCTCTCTTTAGTTCTTTGATCTAACAGAAAAGTTTGAGGTTCTTACAGCATATGGCAAAAGAGAGACTATGGTGTCAGAGTCAATGTTTTATCATCTTTGTAAGAAGTGGTATTAACACAATGGATGCATCTTTGAAGTGATCTAGAGTTTTCTCTTCTATGAAGAAACAGAATATAAGACTTGGAAGTCAGAGAACAAACAAGATTATTTTTTTTCTGCTATCACAAATATTCCTTGGAGCTTGAAGCTGAAGGAGCAAAGCACAATGGTAAATACTGATGTTTTAACATTTGCTCTAGCAGATGGGCAGTTATGCAGTTGGAATGGAGGTGCAAAAAATATGGAAAAGACGACGAAGAAAAAGTTGATCAGCCAGATTATACTTGCTAAGTCTAGTTTATTTCCCAATGGGAAAGATAGTGCAAAGCCACACATGGTGAGACAGGCATGTGCTGATATTCATATAGCTGTTGAACCTCTACAACTTGTGCATTTTCCTTCCTTTCTTCCTACCTCCAGTCAAAGGCTGAACACCTGATGCTAAAACTACAAATCCATCATAAAGCAGATGCTGTCCCTAGCTGTTTTTTCCCATTGCACCTTACAGGTGTCCAGTGTTCAACCCTGCAATAGCACTGGTATTACCTTTGCTTTTAAAAACTGAGCAGAAATCCCTCTGGCATAATGTGCCAGCAATTGCCTGTGAAAAGAACAGTGGTATTCTTCATAGGTTTATACAGCACCTTCCCCACCTCCCCAGGTGCTCTATTCTTAGAGTAATAACCCCCACAAAAATAGTGTAAAACAAACTTGACAACTGTAAAAGTAAGCAAGCAAACTGAAACAAAAAATAAAGAAAAGCAGTAGTCCAAGTCAAACCTTGAAGCCAAATAAGCAAACACAAGATTGCAGGTAAATAACCATTTCACAACTGGAAGGCTGAATGGACTTGAAGGACTATCCACAGAGGTAATACAAACATTGCTGCAGAGTATTCTTAAAGTACTCATTAAGCACACATTTGGACAGGCAACAGTTTTTACCTGATTCTTCTCAGGTGCCTGGAGAGGACCTCCAGACACTCCATAAACAGCATGTATCACACTTCCCTGGGAGCAGCACATAGAGAGATCTGATTACCAAGACTGATGTGACTAACTCCAGTTAACTGTTACTAAAATACTCACTGTAGGAGTCTTGAGGAATAAACAGAAATAAGGAATTAAGAAAGCATAGCTAAACTGGCGGGAGGATGAAATAAGGAAAACAAGTTCTAGGAACCCAAATCACTTAAGAAGTAAGGGCAAAGATTTGGGGAGAAAAATAAATTTATTTATAATAGTATCACAAATAAGATCACAAATCCAAGTAAACACAACTTAATCTAAAATTACCAAAATCATTCAATTTGAAAATAAAAATCTCAACATATATGTTAACCCTATATGCATATTTACAGCTGCTTTTCTTTACTTACTTAATGAAGTCTTTATTTTCAAGGCAGCCACAGTTTTATTATATAGGCAGATTTAGAATATAGAAAATGAAGTTTTCATAACTAGTTGCATCCATTCTTATACAGTTCTTTAGTTTATTACAATCCTTCTTTATTTACCCTAAGGTACTTGCTGTCATCTGCTGCCCTTTGCTCTTGTCTAAATCATGGGTGTACAATCAGTTAATATCAAGGCTTTTGAAACAACGCATTCGCGATTTTCATTCAAAGTACATCCCAAACGTCGTTCTCCCAATACAGTCGTAAGACGAGTAATAACCTTACTAGCTACTTAGCTCTTTTAAATGTTATCAGTGATTTATATCTGATCTAGTAAGTTTTCTTCAGTTACTGCCAGCAAAATACCTCCAAGTGCAATCCTTAGAAAATCTCCTGTAGAGTTAAGTTGAATGTGCTGTGTCATTTTTTTCCTCACTTTTCCTTCCCTTGATAGGAATATTTAGACAGCTTTGAATCCATGTTTGTTCTAAGTTCAGGATTCATTTACAGTGTTCCTCAGGCACTAAACGCTTTTTCTCAAATCCATTTAAGATTTCAAATCCGTGGTGGAACCAAAAAAAATTTACATGATAAATGTCCAACAGAAAAAAGAACACACTGCACTGTACTGCCAAAACAGACAAAAAGGAAGGAAAAATACAATAATGGAAGAGAAAGAAGATGCATAAATGCATAGCTCAGCTTTCTACATCCTTTATCAAGACCTTAAACATAGCATTTCTTGCTACATTGCAACTGGCAAGAATGATAGGAAGGTGAACTCTACCCTGTAACAGAAGTCCTTGTGCTCTTCTGACTATAAAAATGGGTTGCTGGGAGCTGCCCCTGGAGTAGCGAGTAACCAAAATGATACTAAAACAAATTAAACAAAGCATTTACTGACTGCCCTCAATTTGCTTAGTTACACACATCAATCATGAAAAGAACACACTGCATTTTATCTGGTGATGCTAACGAACAAGCTGTACATACAAGCCTGAGGAAGCAGTACTCCTGCTGGATGTAAGTGCTATCACACTTTTTCATCCAATGGGAGCACAGTTCCCTTGTCCTTTAATGCCAGATCTGAGAGAGAAGGACGGGGGCATCCAAGCACAGAATTACACCTCATTTAAAAAAGAGCCTCCATTGCAGCAGTTTGCTTTTTGGCTATGAAATCTGAAGGCCATTCTGACAGCAATGAGGACAGATGACTAGCACACAGTCCCTGAACTGTCCTGACAAGCAAAGCTTATATGCTACATTGGAAGTGAGGGGAGTAACATCCCTTACCAGAGAAAGGCTATGTCTAAGGTATTGGCACAGAACTACATGCATAGTGAAAGAAACCACAGACCCTCCTATAAAGTCTGAAAAATTTATCTATAAACAATTCTAAAGTAATCTGAAAAGAGGCTCTGATGTTACCTACATGTTTAGTGAATATACTATTAACACTATGGTAACTAAAATGGAGATACAAAGCATGTCTAGTTGTGCTGTTCCAGTGTTATCCATCTCCTGCAGCTTAACATCAAAATGCTACGAGGCAAATCCAATGTAGCCAGCCATTTAGGCATTTCTCATGATCCTTACATACTCGGATATTGTCACACACCAAACAACCCCACACAAGCATCACTTGCCTGACTGCTGAAACCTTGTTTTTGAAACTCACATAATTTGTAACACACCTTCTATGTTCTGCCTCAGCACAAACGCACAGAATTTCAAACTGGCATGTCACTGTGAGTACCCCTGGCATGTGAAAACATCTACATACTTTCAGCCAGGCCTTCTGGGTACAGTACTAAGGGATTTGGAAATATTGTTCTGATCCCATGTCTATCTGTGTGCAGTTTGTCTGCATTTACAGGCAGCCCTTGCTCTCCTTTGCACATCACTGATAACAGAACAACCTCCTACCCTTAATCCAGTTGCCAGGTGCTGAATTGCCATTCCAGCCAAAACTAAATCAAGCTAAACCACAAGGAAATCATATGCCAGTAGAAGCAGTTTCTCAGGAAAGAAGAAAGCCTTTTCACAACAGCTGCCTATTCTTTGAGGATAGTCTTCCATCTTCCCCTCCTCCTGTACTATAGGATACTGCCAAACATAGAAAGGTATCGCCAAAACATCACTCTTAAAAACAACGGGTAAGGTTCACATTAAATATGAGGAAGCATAACTGCATTCACGGCTATAACATCTTATCCAGAACCAGACTGTTTTTTTCAGATTTATGTTGTCCTTATTACCAAAGCATTGATGCTTTGGTACATGGGTAATTTAATCACAATGCAACATCATAACTGTTACATCCTCTAGACTTCAATCCCTGCCATTTTGATGCTTATTTACTTTACCCATATTAAGTCAGGGCAAATTATACAGGGCACCTGTCAACTGTGACTGTTTCTTCTAGTCCTTACAGTTAGAAAAGGCACAAGAAACATTGAGGAACTAGTTCTAATAAGACCTCTGGCTATCTGGTACAAGAACTACACTGTTATCCATGCACTGCTTGTCATTTTAGCATCACATTCTCTTGTGAAGTACTACCCTGATTTTATGTGTGAAAGAATGAATTGCAAAAGAAATCAGTAGTTTTTCTAGGATTGCCATTATGTATATCTGAAATGGAACTGAACCAAAATTTGCCAATTCTTGGCATCCTGAGTCATAAGATTCTCTCCAGCCCCTAGGGAAGGAGGAGGTTAACTTAAAACACATTACCAGAATCCACATCATTCTACTGGGCAATGGGAAGTGTCCCAGTTTCCCATTCTAGCTGCCACGTGCAGTTGAGCAAGAGATTTTTACCCCTCCCAGAGTACAGTAGAAATACTGATAAAGATACTGCAGTAGTTACCATAACAACTGCTTTCAACTGCATTTGTTGTAAGGAGTACAATTTATTTTTGTCCACAAAGCAACAATATCTTTATTATTATTGCTAAATGAATGTTTTTCCAAGAGCTGAATTCTTTCAAAGCTACTACCCTTGAGCACATATTTTAGATTTGCAAAAATAAAAGGGGTGTGAAGGGGGGGCTTCTGTAGTTCTGTACAGTAACAATTCTAATTAATACCTCTGGTCCTGGTACATGGTTCTCCAACATGCAGTTCACATACTTATATAGAAAACAAGAGGTTTAAAGAAAACAAAATTTGGTTCTACTGGAGCAGAGATGACATCCATCAGCTTGTTGGTAGAACATTCTTTGTACTTTACAGGTGGCTAGAGTTCATTTTTGTCCTCATTATATAAGTTCCAGTGATGAGTGACAGCACACAGTTACGCTGACTGCTACTGTGGTCAAAATATTTTCCTTCATCTCCTTATCCATCAGATATTAAAAGGGGGCAGGGACTGAACTTTGCTTCATGTTCTCATGTAAAACTTTTCATAGATTCAGTTGTTCCAGTGACTCTTCCCCAAAAAGGGAATGCTGCTTTTGCACCTGGTTTGGCCTGAAAGAGTTGCTACAGAACAGAAAGGGAGAATCATGTACAGTCATGGCTGTAGACACTCACTCCTCCTACCTAGGATCAGAGAGAGAGAGATAGAGAGAGGAGAAGATTTGCTGACAAAGGGTCCAGGACACACTGGTAACAAATTTGTTCTCTGAATTGCAACATCTTGCAGGAAAACATGGAGTGACAGTTTCATACACCACAACACACAAAATGATTCACTCTTTAATAGTAGGATTCTCAGATCATCCAGCTGTATCTCCTGCCTGACGAAGGCTGTGCCACACAGGTGCTGAGGGAGCAAAGTGTTAGGTGCACAATGGATACAAAGCACATAGGATACAAAGTCTGTTTTAAGGTGACTGAAAAACTTCCAGTATGTGGGTATGAGTACAGTGGAGGGAGGGTCTGCACACAGATTTTTGCAAGCTCTTGGAAGAATGTAACATGTTTAATTTCTGGTCACTGAGAAAATTAGCTAGCACAGCCTTCTGGATATTTATTATTTTGTTTTAAGTCCCAAAGGCAAGGGCTTTGAAAGCGTGCATCTAACGCAGCTTGATTAGAAAAAAAAAATCTAATTATATTCTAGATTCTTTTTATTACTACACTCCAACTGTCTCATTGTAGCACCTTAGAAAACCAGTACTTCCATGTCCCTTAGAAACTGCAAGCACTATAGCCATTAGCTATACACTGTGGGAATCTAGGCTTTTTTTTTTTTCTTTCCAGTTGTTCATAGGAGTAACTAACATCACAGTTCTGCAAATAACCATTCTGACAACTTGATGACTCAGAGCCAGCTGTGCTGTCCTCACTCACACGGGTACTCAGACAACTTCACAGACAGTGCCGTCATTTCGCATGCAACAAAAGAGAATACCATTTTAGGTTTTTAATATATTACTATGGATTTAATTAATTTAATTTAATATTTATTAATATTATTATTATTTGATATTTATTAATATTAATTTAAAATAATTAATATTTATTAATTTAATAAATTTAATTTAATATATTACTATGGATTACTATGGATATGGCTACTATGTCATCCATATGATGCATGTTAAATGACTATTCCATAAATCTTTTTTCTTTCCCATTCCAATAAAATGTTTGGCTTGGTTTTCTCATCTGATCATCTTGAAACAATGGTACCACAATGCCTAACCTTGCAGTTGCTTTACCATCCAGTGGGCAGATGTCACAGAAGAATGTGAAGAATGTTACATCTAAAGCAAGCATGGCTTATATGCCCAGTACACTTCCCATTCTCTCACAAGAAACTTCAGAGCACAGCGTAGGATACGTTAATGAATTCCTAACAATCAATGTTTGGAACGGAAAGCATCCCTGTCAGGGAAAATGAAGCACACGGTGGAACATTTTCAAGAACTCTCACATGACTTAGAACAACTCCAATAAGCTAACTGGTAGTGCCCCTCTCACCTGAGGATTTCAAAGCTCATTGCAGATTAAATGCCTTTGAGTACATCATTAGTCTTTCCATTTGGCAGAGAATTTAAATGGCTTCCCCCTGCTCCCATGGTACAGCAAATCACTAGCACCAATAGCCAGGGGAAATTTTTCAGAGGCAGAAATGGCTGTTAAGTGTCCAAATGCCATTTGTGCATCTGAGTATCTTCACCATTAATACTCATCACCTACTTATAAAAGTGCTTTAAAGTGCTGCCTAAATAATTTATTAGTCTTTATAACATCCCCATGAAGTAGGTAACTACTTTATCTCCACTGCACAATGAGTAAAATGAGGTACAGAGAAGTTAAGTATTTTGTTCAGACCATTCAGCAATATATGAACTAATCCAGAGTAAGAACTGAATAGATCATGATTTTTCACGTATACATTCAGTTTGCACCATCATAAAGACCCTAGTCTATTTTTTTAATATTCCCTACGATATATTGATGCTGAGTTTTGTCTACAAGCAATGAGCAAGGAGTTTTTAAAAAATGTCAGATAATTCACGTGACTATTGAAATAAATGCATGTCATACTATGCATATAGAAATATAAATAAAATTATACTTTGCTAAGATAAGAAACAGGAGCTCATCTAAATGTATTTTAATAAAGAAATGTGAAGCCAAATGGAGTGACTTTGTAATTCAATATTAATGGGAATTACAATCTGAAAGGATTATAGCACTAAAATTTGGCAGTTCCTACCCTGAGCACCTGTATATAACTGACTGCACAGGACTGCTGGCTGTGGTATTTCAGCAAGAAATCCAGAACTGGGGAGTTCCAAAACCTTCCAGGGATGACAATAGTGCATTGTTCATTGAATTGCCTCCTCTCAGGGAGCTCCATCTCAGGCGAAATGCTTCTAATACACATTATTGTAACAGCACTAAGAATATGCCCACTGATCTACAAACATACGAGGATTCATGATCCTTGCTCTGGAGAATTTACTATGTGAAAGACAGGAAAACAGAGAGGGAAAGATTGCCGCATGCACAAAGAATGAAGTGGCTGGCTGGTGCATACAGGGGCAAGTGTGTTCTTTGCAAGCAGGCAGACATAGGCATACATAGAAGAGCAAGTGCCGGCATGGTTTGTGCCTAAGTGTTATCACTTGGGCAATGAAACAGAAACAGAAGGGCATATCCAGCCAAGATTGTAACAAAGACAGAAATGGCATATGAACCTTTGGGAAGATGTTTCATATTTGAAAGAAAGCAATGGTGACCAGAGTAGCCTGTCAAAATCTGTATCAAACAGAAAATAGTGGTTGGTCTACTGAATGCAAGTAGGAATAGCAGAGAAAAAGCTGACAGCACCAGCCTGACAGTCTAGAAGTCTTTGTAATGCATGAACCTTTACTCTGAGAAATCTAGGCTCAAATAGAAAGACACTACCTAGTATTAAACTAGCACGAGCAATTCAGGCATCTGTATGATAAAGAGAAAACGCTCAGGGCAAGCCCTTTGAAGAAAAAGGTTATTCATATCTGCTGAAATAGGATGACAGGACAGATGATGAAGTGAAAGAGAAGGTTCTGAGAGAGAGAATGGCTGTCCTGGTATAGGGAACCTATATAATAAACAACACACAAAAATGCCCATTAAAAAACAACTTACTACAGAATATAGTGCAAAATCTAGTTTATACCACCGTCCAATTCTGAGAGTTAGAATAGAAAACCTCATGCTTCCCAAGTAAAAAAAAGTGCTTGACTCTTTTTTTTTATTTTTTTTGGCTGTACACCACCACTGACACACAAAGGTATCATAATACCGAGGGCAAAAGAAAGCATAAATAAAAAGCATAACTAGGGTGCCATGGTCCACTCGTCCTTATCTCCCATATGTGTGGTTTCTTAATAAATCTCAAAAACAAGCATACACAATCTGAAAACCTATTGGTCTCATCTTAAATGCTTGACTTCATTGTACCACGAAGGCAGCTGTTTCTTATCCTGAATACCAAAATGTGAGGTGTATCAGGTAACTAAGGAACACTACATTCTGATACATAATGTAGCATGGCATAATACAATGCCTTGAGCACCATCAAATGCCTGCTGAGAAAAAAACATTAAACTATTTTTTTCTTTAAACCATACAGTATCTTGAATAAGAACAAATAACACAGTGATAGATATATCTGGTGGATTTTGTTTTCCTAGTTACTTTAAAAAACACCAAGTAGGGTCCATAGACCAACCTCTGTAATAAACCCCTATTTTCATGCAGTTTAATTTTCCTAAGCTAAACTTTGAATCCCAGCACTAGTAATATACAAAGTTAGGATGGATTTCAGTGTTCTTTGTTCTTGGTTTCTGTTGTTGCCCACCCCAGAAAGTCAGAGAAGCAGAGTTTACAATTACCACACATTCTCATTTGTTACGCTGTTCTGCACAGCCGCAGAACACTGCTACAAGACAGGAATTCCACATTACAGTTCTACAGTTAGTCCATTGCCTTCACATTCCCTTTTGGAAAAGATCTGTCAAGCCCTCCAGGACCCAAAGCGGGTACCAGAAAAAGATGAAAGGGAGAGTAGGGAGAAACAAACAGACAATTCAGTCATTTCTCAGCCCAGCCTGATGTAGGCAATAATGTTAACGGATTTTTTGCCAGAACATTTTATTGCTTACACCCCACCATAACAAAATCCTGTAACGTGCCTAGTGTGCCTACTGCTGTTTTATCGCTAGAGTAGTAATGCAGTTGCCAGCTTATGACAAGAGGAGAAAGTATCTTGCCAAAAACTTCTGCCAAAGACTGCATGTGACCTCAAGCAAGGTACACGGCTTATCTTATCCTCAGCTCCTGATTAAAAAGGTTTCCTTCATGGTGTTTGAAAATTAACTCAAAGTTCATATAGCGTTAGTGGATGACTGATCACCATTATTTTGAAATCCTCCAGGGATAACAGAGGGGACCATCAGAAGAGAATACAAGTTTACTGACTGAGTTAGTGGACACTTTCTATTGCTAGAATCTTTAATAGATTCATAACCCCATGACTAAACCCTACATATCAGTATAAACTACAGCTCCAGCACTTTATTCTGGCTAGTAACTGCAGAGGAACATAAATAAGGCAGGGACAGAAGAACTGATAGGGAATGTATACTGTCTGATTTTTCATTCATTGTTATGAGATGATGACAATCCCCCTATGGAATTAATTCTGTCTTTTCCTATCTCCCAAGTAGCATGATCTTCCAGTTAGTGCCACTCCAAAGTATTCTTTTTATGTGCAGAAATACACATTCCTCCATCTGTAAAATCTGCAGTCTTCAAAGAATCATCCTTATCAGTACTTGTCAGTCTGACTGTCTATTCAAACCCAAGTTGGACTGTCTGGATTTACAAGGAACTTTTTGCAGAGAAATGATTTACTCTTGTTTTCCTCCACTGTAGAAGGAAATGGGAATCTCATTCATAATTAGAGCTATGGATCCTTCAACTGCGCCTTTTCACAGCTCCCTGGACTCACAAGATAGACCTAAGCTTTCTTCCTCCCCTGAAGAACTCTGGTTTTCTCACCCACTACATTCCTATCTAGGACAAGCATCAACAGCACAGACACAATGCAAACCTGTACAGCGTTACAATCCCCCAAAGAAAGAAGTATTTATGACTTATGGATATGACATGAGAGAATTGCCCTGTTTCACTCTAAGACTGTTCATAAACAACTTTACCCAGCACTTAAAAACCTTGTTACCCCCAACCTCTACATGCTGCCAAACTGTCTCGTCCTTCTATAAGGATAGATAGCTATAGGTACCTCAATATATTCTCATTTCACAGAATCATCTAGGTTGGAAGAGACCTCCAAGATCACCTAGTCCAACCTCTGACCTAACACTAACAAGTCCTCCACTAAACCATATCACTAAGCTCTACATCTAAATGTCTTTTGAAGACCTCCAGGGATGGTGACTCAACCACTTCCCTGGGCAGCACATTCCAATGCCTAATAAACCTTTCAGTAAAGAAGTTCTTCCTAATATCCAACCTAAACCTCCCCTGGCACAACTTTAGCCCATTCCCCCTCGTCCTGTCACCAGGCACATGGGAGAATAGACCAACCCCCACCTTGCTACAGCCTCCTTTAAGGTACCTGTGGAGTGCGATAAGGTCGCCCCTGAGCCTCCTCTTCTCCAGGCTGAACAACCCCAGCTCCCTCAGCTGCTCCTCGTAAGACTTGTTCTCCAGACCCCTCACCAGCTTCGTTGCCCTTTTCTGGACTCGCTCGAGCACCTCAATGTCCTTCTTGTAGAGAGGGGCCCAAAACTGAACACAGTACTCGAGGTGCAGCCTCACCAGAGCCGAGTACAGGGGGACAATCACGTCCCTAGCCCTGCTGGCCACACTGTTTCCTATACAAGCCAGGATGCTGTTGGCCTTCTTGGCCACCTGAGCACACTGCTGGCTCATATTCAGCTGACTATCAACCAATACTCCCAGGTCCTTCTCTGCCAGGCAGCTTTCTAAGCACTCATCGCCCAGCCTGTAGCGCAGCTTGGGGTTGTTGTGCCCCAGGTGCAGGACCCGGCACTTGGCCTTGTTGAATCTCATACAGTTGCCCTCAGCCCATTGGTCCAGCCTAACCAGATCCTCCTGCAGAGCCTTCGTACCCTCGAGCAGATCGACACACACACCTAACTTGGTGTCGTCTGAAAACTTACTGAGGGTACACTCAATCCCCTCATCCAGATCATCGATAAAGATATTAAAGAGAACTGGCCCTAGTACTGAGCCCTGGGGGACTCCACTAGTGACCGGCCTCCAACTGGATTTAACTGCATTCACCACGACTCTTTGGGCCCGGCTACCCAGCCAGTTTCTAACCCAACAAAGTGTACGCCAGTCCAAGCCAAGAGCAGTCAGTTTCTTCAGGAGAATGCTGCGGGAAACGGTGTCAAAAGCCTTACTGAAGTCAAGGTAGACCACATCCATAGCCTTCCCCTCATCCACCAAGCAAGTCACTTTGTCACAGAAGGAGATCAGGTTCGCTAAGCAGGACCTGCCTTTCATAAACCCATGCTGACTGGGCCTGATCGCCTGCCTGCCCTGCAAGTGCCGCGTGATGACACTCAAGATAATCTACTCCATGAGCTTCCCTGGCACTGAGGTCAAACTAACAGGCCTATAGTTTCCCGGGTCTACCTTCCGGCCATTCTTGTAGATGGGCATCACGTTTTCTAGCCGCCAGTCGACTGGCACCTCCCCTGATAGCCAGGACTACTGATAAATGATGGAAAGGGGCTTGGCCAGTTCTTCCGCCAATTCTCTCAGCACCCTTGGGTGGATCCCATCCGGCCCCATCGACTCGCGTACATCTAAGTGCTGTAGCAGGTCGCCAACCATTTCCTCATGGATTGTGAGGGCCACAATCTGCTCCCTGTCCCTTTCCACCAGCTCAGGGTACTGGGTATCTAGAGAACAACTGGTCTTGCCGCTAAAGACTAAGGCAAAGTTGGCATTAAGCACCTCAAGCCTTTTCCTCCTCTCTAGGAAGAATGTAACGTAACAGTATATAACCCTAAGTACTTCTAAGTGGCTTGCTACGCTAAATGAGCAAGGAAACAAAATAAAGAACAGCTGGAAGAGGTTAACTGAACAGTAAGGAGTGCAAAGCATGAATAGCAACTCAGAAACTGGATGGAGCCTTATTCTCTAGCTTACAACAGCTCAAGAACAACTGTTAGTTTGTCAGCAGGGCACAGACGAAGATTTCACCCTGGAATTTCCTGTCTGGCTGTAATGGAGAAGGTCTTCAGCGCTGACCCAGTGGCACTACCAGAACATAAGGTGACTAAGCAAGCTATGTTCAACAATACCTAATTAACAAAATTGTCCCTCTAACACAGTTCTGTCAAAAGTAACGCCAAATTAAACAAAGAAAGGTGGGAGAGCAAGCTTCCACTCCCAACTCTTCTACAGTGAACAACCTGTCATTAGACATCGCTTTGCTTCAGAATGTTAATTACAGAAAATAAGGGACACAAAACAGAGTCTGAAGATACATGCTAAGCTCTATCAAAATGAATACAGTTAGAGACTACACGAGCTGTCAAATTCCCTGACTAAAAGGGATCGAAGATGAACATCTCTGAACTACAGTGCAGTATATGGACAAATCATATGGCTCTGGATAAAGCTTGCCTGTACCTGACAAATTGTGTATTCCCTATTTCCTTCCCCTCCCCCTCAATCCAAAATACATAATTTAAAATCTTAAAAATGAATGCTTTGGCTTTTTTAAAAATGCATTTTAAAAATGCTTTTTCAGAGAACTGTGTTCTATTGTTATCTCAGCAATAGTTTCCTATGTCTAATCAGACCATTGAGGATAAAAACCAAGGACACCTGAATAAATGTTCCACGCAAAAAATAATAAGACAGCATGAAGGCTGAGAAATGGAGCACTTAAAACCTAGAAAATTACTAGTATTAAAGTGCCCATTGGATACATCAACCATGTCACAGTATAGAGAGATTTACACATTTTAAGGTAAGAGTTGATTCAAAAAAAAATTGGCACAGGTAGATCTTACCTACTTTACTTAATCCCAGATAAAGAATGCTTGTGTGAACAGATTTTACAGATACCTCACATAAAACCCAAAGTTCAAATATGGACTGGGAACCAAAACTGAATGTACAGAGCTATTTAGGGAAGTCTGGTGCTGTAGATGCCAGCTGTCAGGTTAAGACTAGGTGAGAATTAAACAACTCAACATTCATCCAAGTGTCCTGAGCTAGGATTTTTTGTTCAGACTTTATTTCTCAGCACACACAAATTTTTTAACTGCACTTACCTCCATGGAGTTGCTACTTTTTTTTTTGTGAATCTAGAACACAGTGTTAGTGGACTGTCAGCACTTATGCAAAACACGAACTAAAGGAACAAGCATCTAAAAACTGCATTCTCATTTTGTGTACCAGTGAAACCCCACTGAAATCCATGGAAATACTCAGATAACTATTTACAACAAATGGCACGTTGATAAACTTTTTGTTTGATTTCACCTCACTGAAAAGGTTTTCAACACAAAGCAACTGGAAGTCTGCCATCTGTCCTATCATGTCTATACTTGCTAAGGTTTTAAGCTTAACAGTTTATCCTAGAATGTATTCATTTATGATTTTCAAAGAAACCTGGCTCACTACAGCCAAGGAACAAGTCCAGAATTTCAGAAGTTATCAAGAATGAAAGGGAACAGTATACATCTGACAATGATGTCTACAGGATTACTCACCTAAGTACAAAAGCTCAGGTCTATGCATTGTATCTATATGGAATCTCTGCCAGTTGCTTGAGTTACCAGCTAGGGAGAAATCCTTAAAAATGCAGGTTTGCTTCAACAGTCTTTTGCCCTAGGATTCATCTTATTTTCCTCCTGTTGAGAAAGGCTCATTCATCGCACAATATTTTAAAATGCTGTGGCACAGAGATGCTGAAGAACTCCATGTGCGTATTTCAGAGATTGCAGGCAGTCATTTGAATATTCTGGAGTTGAGAAAACTGAGGTAAAGGATAAAAGTTAAATGTCAATTCTGGGTTTCCCATCGTAATCAGCTCATAAAACACTTCTATTTGAACCAACTACAGAAAAACACTCTTCAAAGCTGGTTTCCCCATTTATAGCTGTGAACTTGGAGTAAAGTCTCCAGCACCACTCTTATTTGCTTTTTGAACACAAATGCTGGTGATTTATTTATTTTTTGCTTTGAAGTGAAGTTTCAGACAGAAAACAGTTGGGCATGACAAATGTGTGAGAAGCTCATCAGCATTAGCAGTTCTTTGAAAGTTATTCCATTTATGCTGGAAAATAATCTGATTTCTTTTCCCTTTGAGATGCACTGATGCTAGAACTATGCAGAGTATAGCCCTGTAGCATGAAATAGTGAACTTCCTAATTTCACTTCAGAAATAGGCTTCAGTGTCAATATGTACTATTTGGGTAACTTCATTAATGAGAAAAAATATAAAGTGTGGGACAATACAAATCTAATTAACCCAAATGCCTAAATGAAAAAAAAAATGTCATTATAAAACAACAGCAACTAGATTTGGGGAGAAAGCATTATAGATTACCTTAGTGTTACAGCTTCCTTGCATTAGGAAAATTATTGGCAACAGGATACACAGCAATGCAGACAAGCTACTAGCTGGTACCAATTTTTCAAGTTCAGCATTAGAGCCAGTCTGAGCAGGGTCAGGGAATATGAAAGCTGGGACTGCTGTCTGAATGCCTAACATATTCAAAGTCCTTGTACCATGCTCAAAACCCTGTGGCTGGACTAATGACAGTTAAAAATCAATGGATTAATCATTGGAAAGCCTCACACCTGTCTTCTGCCATACCATACAGTTTTTTTAGCTCCTGGTTAGTGTAAATATGGCACTGATTAGCTACTTTCATCCATGTCTGGACTTGCTAATTTCAAACATTGAGTAAACAAGGATTCTGTACAGATACAGTCATAAATATTTGGTTATCAATTGTTTTCTCTTTTGCTTTGAGATAAAGAATAACAGGTATAGTGTCAAAGTAACTTGACAGGATTCATTAACAACAAATGCTAATTCATGTAAAGCATGAATAGCTTTTTTGTAGTTCTTCCTCTAATAATAAGCAATTTAAAAGATATATATATTAAATGAGACAGCCTTGAACTTCATTCAGTTCACTAAATACAATAGAATTTCAGTAGTTTATAGATACTGCTGCTCCATAAACTGAATGCATCTCTACTCTCTATCTTCGAAATCTCAAGCCTTTCTTTCAGGGAATCTATTTAAAGGAAAAAAAAAAAAAAGACAATTTAGATAGTACTCATCCCCAATCAAGTAAAAAGTTGTGAATATATCAATATCCACTGGACTTAAGCACACACTCTGCTATATCCCACTGAAAGCAACATGGCATATTTAAGCATGAATACACTGGTGATAAGCATTACCTGGCCTTAAAACATCTGATAATCTTTTATGCAGACAAAAATCAATGTTAGGACTTCATCCATGAAGCTACACATAGCTTAAGAAGAAAAAAAAAATGGTTATTTAATTAAGATGGTTCCAGAGTCTTTCAGAAGCATTCATAATTCAATGAACATCAAAACTGTAGTTTTTAATCGTATGTATCTGTTCACAACAGATGACTGAATGCATGCAGTAATTTAAGAGAAAGTCTTTTTACTGTCAATACTTCAAGACAGTATTTGTGACAGAACTGTTTCCAGACTGTCTATTAAGCTCTTTACAAACAGAAAATAATTCTTCCACTGTGTACTGACCAACCAGAAAATTCTGACTGCCAAAAATCCTAACGGCTATAGCAGAACTAGGATATCATCCTGGCATCCATTATACTGGCTTACTGCATGCTATTATATTGTGTATGTCTGTAATCATCCTTAGAAATTAGATGCCACTGAACAGAAATGTATTGAGCATACTCAACCTTACAGAAAGTTCTATCCTTTTATTTAGGAAAACAAAGCTAAGTGAAGACTTATAACCACTAAAGGCTAAAGAATGATACTGTAGAAAGCAGAAATAAGCAGCCGTGCTACAGGGTTAGAAATCTGTGGTGCTGTAGCTCCAGCATTTTTTTTGCTCTGGAGGCTACAGTAGCAGAGAATAACACTGTGGTATGGACTCAGGGGAGAGAGTACAGAACAATTAGACCCAGTAAAGGAGAGACGAACACTACTGCCATCCTCATCTGGAAGTTTTCTAAATCATGAATTTAGACTCTAAATCAGTTTAAAATGTGATATGAAAAGCTATTCATTTCTCTAAATTCTCTATATTCAATATAGAGAATTCTATATATTCAGTTGAGATTTTTCAGTCCTCCTTTAACATTTTTTTATTTAGAAATAGATATAAAACTAATAAATAAGACAACATTCTCATGAAAGTTTGTGACATCTGAGCTTAGACTAAAACAAAACCTCTCTTATCGCAGGAAATAATGCTGTTTGAAACATTAAGGGAAAGCTACAGATGGAAAGCGTTCAGGGCTTCTGTCTGCTCTTTGCATGCTTCAGCAACAGCTACTTGCATTCAAGGGTAGTAAAAGGTAGCTTGGGAAGAAGTTGATACACAAAAAGGTAGCAAAACCCCAAGAACATCTACTCATCCAGAAAACTCTGAAGTTAAGAAATCAATATTCATTTTCATGATACCGTCTCAATGCATATGTGCATATATATACATATAGGCCACGTACACACGTTTTCAATGTATGTTTCTAAATGAGATTAAAAAAAGAAAAGCATAAAATACATTTCTTAAATTTTGCTTACATAAAGTAACAAAATGTTAAGGGGATTTTTACGCAAGTTTCTTTCACTGACATCCTTAATATCCGCTCTTTAATTTTTAAAATGATGTACCTTGTTTCTACTCATTCTTCAGGTTGACCTTCCTAAAATGACCAAGTTGTTATTGTGATTAATGAGCCAATTATTTTCATCTGAAATATGAAACAAAACAAATAGCCTATTCTCCTTCAATCTACTGATTTTAAAAATAGTATCCCCCCCCCCCCTTTTTTAAAACCACTGTTTTTATACCTGAAAGTTTGACTGATTTCCTACATAATTCACTCCCTAAATTACTAGGATCTGAACAGGGCAGGCTAGAAGAAATACAGGATTTTACTTGCCTTTGACAATAAAGCAAGATGTAAATACAGCTTTGCTATTCTTATCGAGAAACACTTGAAAGATGAGGTTGACAGGAGTCAAAAAAGGAAAAAAATGTTCTTGAAGACAGTCATCCTCTATAAAATACTCTAAGTTATGAAGCTATCCAGCTTTCTTTGCCCATGTTCCTGTTGGGTATGTCCATAATTTATTCCAAGAAGTCCTTAAAGATTTTAAGAAAGATACAGTTGCAACAATCCTTACAAATTAACTGTAAAAATCAATTCTAAGCCAAATGGTTGGATGTTGTATGTTTAAAGAAGGAAGGAAAATGGGAAAGAAGAAGAAGAAAAAGAATCTGGGAAAAGATTTCTTCATCCCAGGGGCACTGAATTTAAACAAATAAATATGTTGGAATACCATTAAGAAAAATACAGTATATTATACTCTTGGGAGAAGATTTAATAGAAACAACGCAAACTGTACAAGTACCATGACTTCTAAACTACAGGTCTTGAGAATCTCATGCACTCTTGAGCAGCTGCAGAAAACCAGTTCCTCCTTCCTTATTTGGCTGTAAAGCCTTTGGCATCTAACATGATCTGTGGAAAGAGCATTTACAGCAGAAAGAACAAGCAATTGGTATTTGCCAGTATTTGTTGTAGAAGAGCTAGGCTCATTTGCAACTTTTGACCTGTACAGACAGAGACATCACTGAGTCTACATGTGATAAGAAATTGTTTGATATGCATGGTAAACGCATTGCTTTTCTTTATCATTTCCATTTGTTTTGGTATTAGTCCAATTTCTTTTTGGGAACTTGCAAAACAAAGGAGAGAGGGACACCTGCTAGGAAGCTGAGAAAATAATAGTGACTCCAAGTTCATCTGAAAAATTAATCATTATATTTTTTGTATTGCTGAGTACCAGCTCCTCAGCAATACACAACAGATGATAAAAACTCTGAGTCCTTGCTCTGAAGTGCTTAATTTGAGGATCCTACTTCTGTGCTTCTGTGGTGCTTTCTAATGGAAGATTTCACTTTCCTCTACAAACTACAATGAGCTAATTTCCAACATGTTTGCCAGGCTGACAGTTACCAGCTCAAGAGATGTCCTGGTTTTGGATAGGACATAGTTCATTTTCTGCCTAGCAGCTGCGATGGTGCTGTGTTTTGGATTCAGGATGAGAATAACGCTGATAACACACTAGTGTTTCAGCTGCTGCAGAGCAGGGCTGTCACAGAGCCAAGGCCATTTCAGCTTCTGGTGCTGCCTTGTCCACAAGGAGGCTGGGGGTGCACAAGAAGCTGGGAAGGAAAAGAGCCAGGACAGCTGACCCCAATTGGCCAAGGGAATATTCCATACCATATGACATATGCTCAGTAATAAAAGCTGTGGGTAAATAAAGAAGAAGCAGGGGATGTTTGGGGGTATGATATTTGTCTTCCCAAGAAACTGCTATGCATGATGGAGCCCTGTTTTCCTGGAAATGGCTGTACATCTGCCTGATGAAGGGAGGAAGTGAGCAAATTCCTTATTTTATTTTGATTGCACTCACAATTTTTGTTTTACCTATTAAACTGTCTTTGTCTCAACCCACGGGTATTTTCACTTTTACCTTTCTGATTCTCTCCCCATCCCATGTGGGGAGAGTGAGCAAGCAGCTTTGTGGTGCTGAGCTGCCTGCCAGGGTTAAACCACAACAACAGGAAAAAAAAAATCCAAAGCACAGACTGGGGGAAATAACTCGCCCAACATCACTCATCAGGTTGGTCAAAGAACAAAAATCAGGCTCAACGTGACCTTCAGGGAGCCACTAATTTTCCTTTCTTCTTGAATTTTCATCACTTCAAATGACATATTATCTGTTTGTGAAGGCGGTGTCGTTGTTCATACAGGGTGCAGTGGGAAACCACTGTTTCGAGTAACACCAGGTAGCTCATTATAGTGGATGCGAAATATTAAAGGTGCAAGCTTTAGAGTTTAGATTTAGAAATACCTTTGTATTCAAAGGAAAACATATTGCTTGCCCCATCTGTTTCAGAATCCAACAAATAATCTGTCCCTGCTCAGTGCTCCAGATATCCTGGATAGTAAATTAAAATATTCATCACCTTTCTGTGAGCCCCTGAACTATGCCCTTTCCATCTAAGGGGGGGGGATATAGTTGCAGGGCAGAGCAGACAATCTCTTCCTGCTCTAAATGAACAAATACATGAAAAAAAACAAAAAACAAAACAGAAATCTTCTTTCTCTATCCAGTAAACGTAGATCCTAGAAAGTACTGAGCATTATAAGCCATAATTAGATCTTGGATTGTGCATCAGCCTATCAAGCATGAAGAATGCAAAGTTACTGAAATAATGTGTTTTAGGAAAAACATGAATCTTGCAGGAAAATTTTTACTACTAATAGATAAACTTAATCTTCTTCTCTTATTCTTAGCACCTAAATGTAGTCTGTTATCCTCAGATTCTGATTTCACACCAGTGACTACATAATGCCTAAGCATAGCTTCATAACGCATATTTGAGGAATTCTGTTAATTAACAGTTTTCCTTGTCAATTAATAATTAAGACATTCTAATTGCTACAGGAGAGCCTGTCTTGTTAACGTGAACATTTGTCAGTTTATTAGCAGTCATATGTCTACATTAAAACTCGAGATGTAAAAATTTTTACAGAGATAGAAAATGGTAAAGAATAAAAAGCACACACACAGGATCAATATGAGGATATTCTAGTAGATCCAGTGCTGAGTATGACAGACAAGAACTTTCTATAGAATATTAACAAATAAAGGAAAAAATTGAAAAAATTTAAGCAGAATTCCTGGCTGATCTTCAGTGGAAAATCCATTCAGCTATTCTTTCTGATGAACTGCAAAATCCTACAGCTGAACTATGCAAACACTTAAACACATTCGTCAGGAAACGAGTAAAGAAACAGTTTGAACATCAGAACTTCATACACAAATTAGTAGAAAACTCATCTTAAGGGAAAGCTACTATTCAGGATGATTCTGTGCCCTAAATTAACACCTATTTTTAAAGAATCCTGGAGAAACCTGTACTACTTCAGCAACCAATGATCAGTATCTACAGAGTGCCACCAGGTGGGTTGAGGCACCATTTCAAACACAAGTCTGACAGATAACCTGAAGGTTGAAAAAGCCTTCTGTTCAGTGGCTCTTTCTTAATGATTAAGGCTCTGAAATTGTTCACTTCAAGAACTACATAACTAAGAAAAATACCAGTAGCTGTCTGTGTCACCTCCAACAGTGAAAAACTCCCTGTTTTAGAAGAAAGAGCAAGACAGTCTGCATTATGTAGTCACAGACCACCTTTCCAAGTGTCCAGCATACTCAATCAGGTAGGAGTAGTCTTTCCCTAAAACCTTAGAGATTACTACTTATCTCAAACCTGGAAACCAAAGTGATCCATTCTCAAAGGTGGTGGAAATTCTTAAGTCATTGGCATCACTGAAAATTTTAACCACAGACTTCAAATAAAAATAAAAATTAAAAATCACCTTTTTAGGACATTCAATTACAATTTGCTGAAATGCTGAAGCAGCTCTTCTCTTCATCCTTCTCCCTCTCTTCCTGCACTACTTGAAATAAACTACCTGAACTAGTATTTGTTAAACCACTTATTTTCTGTGTTCAGCATCTTATCACTCTTCCAGTATTCAGAGAAGAGCAATCATTTTGTTCTTAGACATTAATATCCTAACAGCAACGCACAGCTTTTATTTAAAAGAATGAACACAAACCATTAATACCAAGAAAAAGACCACCACCGCCACAATAAAAAATAATAATAAAAAATAATAATAATAATAATAAAAATCTGAATCTCCATTCTCAATGACAAATAGAAAACCTATGCATACATTCTGGTGACAAGGACAGAATTTTAACACACAGTACGGTTAGAGAAAGAAGGGAAGATAAAGGACTGATGTTCAAGTCTGAGCTACATCAAAACAACAATCTACAAAGCAGACATGCTGGTTTAGTTTATTCCGAGAGGACATCACAAAATGAAGTTTGACTGATTCAACCGTGGTGTGTTCATAACTAGCTCTGTGTCTATGTCCCATGGCAGCACAAAAATGCTTTGACGTTTAAAAATGAAATCAATTGCTGCTGTACTCTAAAACCAAGGAAGGTATTACATGTGTAGAATGGTTAAGTGGCTTGCCTCCATGACTGCTCACACCACATTTTAGCTGTTGTGTACCTTAAAACAAATAAAATACTGCCTTAGATATATGGTGAGAATAAGTTAAGTAAATAAATCTACACTTACTGGGATAAATTTGAAACATACTTGTTGCTAACTATCCTTCTGTAATCTTATCAACACCACTTAAAGAAAAAGACTCTAAAACACAGCAAGTAAGAACAAGTTGGGATGACAGGTGTTCATAAACAACGCAGGGACATCCCAGCAACAGACTGGGTTTGTTAACAACTGCCTTTTAATCCAGTGTACCTGCTCCCACAAAGAGGCAGCATATTTAAGTGATATATGCAAGCACTGAAAGATGGGAAAGCAAACTTTTCCAACACTCGGTAATTTTTAGGATGAATATTAGCAGCTGCTTGATAGCCCTAATGGTTTAATATAAAAGCTCTACTCTTGTATTTAAAACCAACAAACCAACAAAACCCACACGCACAACACACAGCCTAAAGCCCACAGCTCTTTGCTGTGGTTCAGTGTAGGATATTCTTCCTAATTTGCCTTTCCGTACTATACGGGATAAAAACATGGAGACTTGAATATATGGCAGAAAACCGATAGGCAGAGACAACTGCAGTTTTTGAACTGAAGTCCCAAAAAATGCAAAAGTTACTTCTACTATAAGGTAGCATGAAGTATTTCTTTTCTTATGAAACAGGTTCTTTACCATGCCAGTTTATCATCTGAGATGTTGTAGCAATCATCGCAGTCCAGCCTTCCCAGGGGTTCAAGCTACAAGCTCAGATCTTCAAAACATGCTACATTCCTTATTTATGAATTGATACATTTTGATCAACTGTCCCAGTTAGTCTTTCCTCCTCCCCATTTTCATCTTCCATCAGTCCCTTGCCAAAATTCTGTTTCAGACAAAGATATAGAACCATAGTACATTTAGGGCAATACACTGAAGATTATCTGAAGTATATTTTCTATGTTAATTTCAGAAACAGATAAAAATCAAATAGACTATATGACCAATTTTTTTCTGTCAGTCCCTTCTCCTTACAAAAAAACCCAAACAGAGTTAAGAACACCAAACTCAAAAAGACAGCCTCACACCCACTTGGGAAAAACATTCCCCATCTCTGAAGAGACTAAGAGTACGTAGCAAATGACAAAAGCAAATCCAACACACGCTGAACAGACAAACTGAGTTGCACATTTAGATACGCTTCTTAAAGAGTGTTGAAAGGCTTTTGTAAGCAGTTAGCAGATTTTCTGTTTAATTTACCATTTCAGTAGCGATGGGGTTAACTAACAGCGTGACTGAGGCTTTGATCAGGTGGAAGTCAATACTGCAATCAAAACTAGAATATAAAGAATACAGAAACGTACAGCCAGATGCAATCATTGTGAGTTCACAGCATAATCCTCTGCATCAAGCATGAAGGAAACAGAGCACTCGAAGGCTCCAGAGATTTTTGTTGCTGTTTTTACTATTTTATAATACTTCAAGTTCCCTAGAGAAAGAAAATGAGAAGCTAAAGAATTAAGTGCTTTTCAGAGGCATGGGGCTAAAAGAAATTCTTGTTTCCTAAAACCTTCCCCTGTTAGGGGCATCAGCTATGGATACCTGGTCTTACAGACTGAAAAGGTTTCTGTGGTTGCCCTTTTCTGAATAACAGCACTGAAGTTCAGTTTTAACTTAACCATTAGAAGAATCTGCTCATTTATTCCACTGGTATTCAGAAATAAGAAGGCACAGAACAGATGTGAAACATAGTTGCTTCAGTCTTTTGTTGCTGGGGCTGCTACAGTCCAGCACAGATTTTAGTGTCCAAATTAAATTAATAATAATAAGCTTTGCAATTTTGAGAAGAGATGTTGTGCATCTCTGCTGTGAATTTTAAAGCCTTCCACATTTTCTCATTGTTCAAAAACTGAAGACTTATTTTTACCTCCTGAAATGGGAAGACCATTTCTTTACCAGCTGTATGTACAAATCAGTAAACAGGTTATAGATGTTTTGTTCTCTTTACCTTAGTATAACTTCTGGGAGAATAGGCACTAGTCTAAGAAAAAAATATGGTAGGACCATACAGAAAGGCCTTCTTACATGCCTCGTTTCCCCCTAAGTGTCATAAAAATAAGTATCAAAAGCCCATAGCTCCATAAGAAAACTATACCTATACTACCATAGACAGCAACTTGACTGCCACAGAATATGAACGTTATTGCAATACTGACAATGTGTGACCCTCTTCATTACGTAGGTTGGCAGTTTTCTTATGCTGTCAGAATTTAAAGTATGTCCATTTTCCTTTTACAGATGATGGTCCTGTCAAAATCTTCAATCAAGGTTCAGTTGTTACAGTCCTACCAGAGTTAAGCAGCGTGGGAGAGAGGTGAGTAACGACACCATTCCTAAACTGCTTTATTTTACCCTGAAGCATCATAAGGAGTCCTCTAGTTCCATGATATAGCTATCAAATAATGGGACAATCAATGTCACACTGGCTGGGGAAATCAGACACAGCAGCAACCACTGTTCAGTTTTAGGAAGAGTAAGCTTACTTCTACCACATGCCTACTTTTGTGATTCTCTTCCCATGTTCACACACAGTAATTACAATTAAAATCTAGGTTTTGCACATCACAATTAACAAACATCACTGAAATAAAGGAAACAATATTCTGTGGCATCCCTTCTCTCTTGCTTAGTAAATAACTGAAAAACACTGAGGAAAAAAACAGGTATTTGCAATGAAAATATAATGCAAAAGCTTCCATGTGACAAACTGCACTAACTGACACAAACTGACTCTCCCTTATTCATGCCTGGACGGACTGTCTTTCAGATTTAAAAATGAAGCAAGCAAGCATGGAGTCAGCTCCTTACTGTGGAAAAGTCAAAGCTGGGGACTAGGCATGAGCCTAGCTGCTTACAACTGCAAGATGTTAGTGTCAGCCAGCTCATGGTGTGAGAAGAGTCTCTGATCTCTGAAAACAAGACCTCCTATTTATCACAGTAAATTATAATCCTACATGTAAGATTTCATTCAGATGCTGTTAGGCCAGAAATATGCAGCGTGTCTAATGAAAGCATTACAAGAACTGAAATGGATACCTATGCTTATTTAAGTAAATGTTTTGACCATAGCCTACAGGCACGTCAGTGTACAAGGCAATTATTTGTAGAGAGATGGGCATATCAGCTCCTTCAATAAACCCAAACCGTAACTCTGATGTTAAAATATGAGCTACAGTTTACAACGCTTTTTGAAACTTCAGTAATTGCAAAGAAAGCATTGCTGTTTTTTCTGTAAAGAATCTTCTCAGTTTAAAAAACATATTTGTTTAGATAAGGTATTTGCTAGATCCAGGCAGTATTACATTTGTCTAGAACAGTTGACACTGCTTATTTGCTCAATATATAAATATTAGAAGAGAGAGAGAGTACTAATCTGAACAGATGAAGACTCTCAAGAAAGTCCTTAAAATATCAAATATAGATAAGTATATCTGTCTCTATTTTCCAATAAAAAACCTACGCTCTTAACCATCAATCTCTTATGCTTTTTTATGTATATATTTATACATATCATATATAAACTTATAAAAAATAAAAACAAACCACAGCCTTAGCTGCCTGGAGTTGTTCCAGGTATAAAAAGTGAAGTTCATTACTAATGTACTGCATGAGAATAAGTCAATAGACCATTCACTTCAGTATCTCATTTCCATATTTCAGATGTTCCACGGAAAGTGAGCTTGCTTTCTGTCACACCCAAGTAAATATACACTGCTGTTGCACAGAATTTTTTTCATTAGACCAACCAGATGTACTAATGCTCAGTGGCGGGCTTACATCAGGCTAGCAGCCAGTCACTGGTTGGGTTCTGCAGAGCTCCATTTTAGGGCCAGTTCTCATTACTGTTTTTATAAACAATCTGGATGAAACTCAAATGCATACTAAGTAAGTTTGCAGATGACACTACATTAGGAGGAGCTATTGACTCCCTCAAGGGTAGAGAGGCCTCGCAGGGAATATTTTGTAATGTCTCATCATGGAATTTATTTAAAAAAATAAAACAATGAAAATTAAGTATACACTGCCATGTAAAACAAGATAGAAATTCAAAGCTGTAAAAACAGAATATGAACCAAGCTGTTTTCCCAAACTGTAACTGAGAGAAACCTTAGCAAATGACTATGTTTCACTGGAACAATGACAACCCATTGAACTTGTTTAATCTTTGCCATCACCAATACAACTCCATATGACAAAGTTGGACTTCAGGTGGGACAGATGGTGCTTCTGCCACTGGCTGTGTCTTACAGAGGTCACAAAAGGAAAACAGCAATATCCTTCTGAAGTAGCTTGGAATACTAATATCTTCCAACAAAAATGTATTGTTTTGGTTGTGATGCTTTTTCTGTGTGTTTTTTGTTTTTTTTTTTTGTTTGTTTTTAAGAGGGATTTTCTCTTTCCTTGTGAATACCAACATACACTACACTGAACTTGGAAAATAACTAAGAAAACAAAATTGCTTATGCTTAGATTCTAAAAATTATGTGGTTTTAGAGGTGTTATGAAGTATTTACAATTAATATGTTCCTGTTACCTTATTGATACCTTTGAAAAGAACAGTCATTCATTGAACTTATTTATTTCCTTTTCTGTATGTATGTCAGAAGAGCTGTAGATTCCACAGATGAATTCTTCCTAATCAGAAAACTAGGACTCAGGAATTGGTAGTTCATAGGAATCAGTTTACAGCTGCTCAAAGGCATTCAAAGACACCTCCTCTAGCCTTCCACCCCACAAACAAACAAACATACTCAAAATTGCTTCAGTAGAACCTTAATGTTTTCTGAAAGCTCCAATTTGAAGAAAAACACTGTGCACAAGGTATTTCAGCTTCAGGATGGCATTTCTAAACAAAATGAGATGAGAAAACCAGTTATCTATGAATTGTGTGTCAAATGGAACATAAGACAATTCTGAAAATCTTGGTTTTGTTCTAAGGCAGTTTCAAATATTTATTAAAATAGATATGACAGCCTGCCTCACTTGAACCTTGCTTAGAAATTTAGACCTATTTGGTAGAATTGTACCATTGCAGAAATAAGCTCCAGGGAGAAATGCCTCGAGTTTAATACTATCTTTAGCAGTTCTTTTATTTTCACTCTGACTACTCATAAAACCTGCAGCTGCTCATAGTGGGAGCATCATTTGCTCCCCTGAATACACTGTCAAGTTTAGAACAGCAACAGCCCAGTTGAACTGGCTGTAGCCACCAAAAAAATAAAAGAAGAAAATTCCTGTGGCAGCACTAAAATCCAAGGGCAAATTTATTCGCATCTAGATGCCACAGGGAAACAAGAGAGATAAGCCAGAGCTTTGGATCCGTTCACTTTCAGGAAAAAAAAAAAAAATCACCTTTTTTCACAGTGACTGAGAGACTATACCATAAATATTATTTAGAAACTAGTGAAAGAAACGAGGCAGGGAGAAAAAGTGAGATGGGGTAGGTGAAGCAGCTTATTTTAGTTCTTCTTCCTTTTTATGTTCTCACACCAGACAAAAGCAATCTTTTAACTGCTTGGACCCAAATCTCTGATGTCATTCCTTTTCAAAGTTTTCTGATGATCTCTCAATGGAAACTTAGAGCAAAGTCAGGTCCCAATAGCTACGTTGCCAATCAAACTGAACAGAAAAACTGATTTTCCTTAACATCTTCCCCTTTGTGCTTAATTACTCTTTGCACATTGTCACAAGGAGTTAAACTGTGCAGGCTTATAGTAATGACTTCACAATCCTCAGCTCTTTTGACACATAAGTGGAAAAATAGGTCTAGTAAAGTTCAGAAAAAAAAGCATTCTTTCAAAAAATGAAAGCATATTCACTTCAAGTTTGACAATGTGTTCTGCTTCTTAAATCCCAGCCTTCAATGAAAGATGACATTGGGATGATGAAGGCACTGAGCACACATTGTTATTTAATTAAGGCTACCTCTAACTTTAACTACGGTAGAAGAGTGGCATTTTCACTGTATGTCTCATGCAAAACTAACCTCTAGACAGTGGCATCTAAATGCATCATAACAAATACAGAACATTTAGGAATTCTGATACAGAGAAGTTTCTGTAATGTACAGAATTCTGCAATTTTACTATGAGCTTCGTTCTTAGAAGATTAAAAGTACATCCTTTTACCAGCGATAGGGCTCACCAGAGTTTGGATATCAATCTTTCCCAATTTTATTTCCTATTCGTATCCCTTATTCCAAAGTACGTTTTCCTGACCAAAAATAGATGGCTTATTTTCTGTGTACGGAAAACACAAAGCAGACTGTTCTCCAGACATTAACAAGACAGCATAATATGAATCATATTATGATCATATGATTACCATATCATATGATTATCATATCATTATCATAATAATCATATCATATAATCATCATCATATAATAATGTAATATTAAATAATAATAAATAATAAGATAAAATAATAATAAAATAATCATATAATCATCATATGTCATATAATATAATAAGCATATCATATAATCATAATCATATAATTATCATATGATTCATAATATGAATCAAGAGTATTGCCTGATCCCCAGCAGATGGCCAGATGCAAAGTTACCTGATTTCCCTCTGTCAGTTTATGCTCATGAAAAACACAATTTGCTGCTAAATGTAGAATTCATCAGTGAAATATTTGTCCAGTTTGATGCCAAAGAAAACTCACATATGAGATACTACTAATGAAAACACTAACAAAGATAAACATCCTAAAACCAAAACCTATGAGACTGAGGCATCCAAGCAATAAAACAACTGGGTGAAAAAAAAAACAACTTAATGGCTTACTGGATTATTTTAGCTCCATTATATTTGTAACTGAACACAAGGATTACTGTTAGAAGAGTCAATAGATTCTTCAATAGTCAAGAGTCAATTTGTCAAGTAAATTAACTAAGAAAAAGAACTATTTGACCATTGCTAAACATACTTCAGTTGCAAAAGTTCATATTTGGAAAACAGTGAAGGGAAGCTTAGGCTCTTGCTACCACTTCAGCTCTAAAAGTATCTAATACTAATTTAAAAGGAAGGGAAAATATAAGCCCTTCCACAGTCTTTAAAACAATCATGAGTACAAAATTAAAGTAGTATGTCTCCTCTGTTTAATACTTTGTGTGGTAGGTACCTGCACATATTAACTAAAGCATTTTAAGTTATGCTCTAAACAGTGACTTATGAAGGATGTGTTCTATCAGAAATAATCTGAGATGCTATTTTGCATGGTGAAGACTCTGACTCATTGAATTAAAAGAAAGGGATTCTGTTGAGTAATTGGGATGTTATGTTATCTGAAATAAAATTCTTGATTATTTCAATGTAATCTCTGACGAAGGAAAAAGGATTTCAAAGGAAAAAGTAAGACACTGGTTCAGAAATACAGGTTTTCCTTTTACACAATTTCCCTAGTGATACAAAATGCAAGAGCATACATGAGAAGAAAAAAAAAAAAGATTACATAGACTTCAAATTTTATAAACAGAGAATGTATAGAAATGGAGTGGTACTCGAGTATTTCCTATAGACAACTATAGTTCTTTGAGCATAGATCAAGTAATGATACTGATATTTTTCAGTATCAAATATGCCACCTATTTAGCAAGCTATACAGAGGTATAATTTTTGTCATCATTACTGTAATTACATTACTTTTGTTACTCAATTGGACTTATAAATATTCCAAAGAAATGCATGCCACAATTTGAGGACGTATTTGGTTTAGAACTATAGTCGGCACTACCTCAAAGAAGAAGGAGGGGGCAAGGGAAGATAAGAGGAAGGGAGAGAGAAAGAGCAATCAACCTGTTCTTGCTGATATCTGCTTTGCCCATATTCCATCTACCTTCACTGCATAGTAATACCAATCCTTACTCCGAGATATCAGACATTTTAGAATACTTTTAACAGAGAATTACCTCAATAATCTGCTACAGCTTCAAAAGAAGTAAAAGAACAAATGATTGTTTACTGATTTCAAAACTGAAAATTCCAACTAAGATTTTAACTTCAAGTCCATCTTATAGTCACCCCCCACAAATATGAGAAATATTATAAATCAAAATTAATGCTAGACAGTTAAGAGCTTAGCAACAAAGAACCCAGGGAGGGCTGATTCACTTTTTTTTTTTTTTTAATTTATCTGGAATTTTTCATGAAGAACTGTAGTTTTCTAATAAGCTGCTGAAGTACAGATGTATTTTTAACTGTTTCCAGAGCACTAATCTTTTTTGCTGTGGTAAGCTTCTTCCTGATTCTTCCACTCCTCATTTTTTTCCTTCCCAAAGGATCACAGATGGGTCTTCGTCCCAACACCTTTCCCGCCCACCCCAAAGAAAGGGAAAAGGAGGGGGGGGGGGGGGGGGGGGCGGGCCAAACTATTAATTCAAAGGTCAGGAGAAGGAACACCAGAAGACGAATTCTTGTCCTCCAAAACCCAGAAATAAAGGCCATTGGAGACTATGTGCTTCACTACCTGGATAACGGGGAAGAGAATTCATGGAATGAACAAGCTCTGCCTTGCTATGCTGAGCAACACAGGAAAGCAAGGTGACAACTAGCTAAACCCTCCCTCAGCCATTGGAGAATGATGACAAGGATTCACAGTTGCAATTTTCCTTTCAAGTGTACCATACACCTAGCATGAAAAAGTAAAATCAGTCACTAAAGGGGATGTTAAAGAAAGCTTTGGCATTTCAGCAGTAACAAAGACATTAAATGTATTTGCCAGTGCAGAACTTTTGTAAAAGTGTTCTGAAGGGGAAGGACAATTAGCTGAAGGATCGGCTGATAAAGATATTTCAGTCTTTCCACTCTAAGCCAACAATTCACTAACACTGAAGAGTGGGTCCTTCTACAGCTTTAGAATTACGGTGGCATCTACATCATCATAATACAGCATGCTTGCATCATGAAGGGTAGATAGAAAATTAACTACATGGAAATAATCCTGTCAAAATAAAATGGGCTAGGCTTGTTATTTAAACCGCTTGCAAACTGACATAGGTAAGTATAAGCATTCTTCCCTTATTCCTCTTTACCTTCACTCTTCTGTGGCTATTTGAAAGATAGTAGACTGAAAAAACAACAACCACCAACCAAACAAACAAACACACACACCTCTACCAGCCACTTCTGTGCCCAAATCTACACCGGAGGTATTTACTATCAGTGAGTCATGTCAGTTTAATTTTGACTGCAAAATCTAAGGGGCAAGGTTAGTATCTTTTATCACTTTTGTAAGCACCACTGTCTTATATTATTCATCCTTCTTATATTATTACTCATAAAATTTTTACAGCTGAATGACTTAGATGATCTGAACTTACCTGAACTTCAAAGGAATTTGGCACTGAAAGCTTATTTCTCCATTTAAACAAGCAAGCCACTCTCCAAATTTGGATCCAGAGCTTAATTCAGCTAAAGGACACATTTTTTGTTTGAATTTTTGAATGGCTTTTTCAATGCCACTTACTGATATTCACATTTTATCCAACTATTTCACAGCTTCAGACTTGCACATATGAACAGAGACTTGCTGAACTATGCAAGAATGGGGTCACCTCTCAATTCTATGAGCAAGAGGTCTATCAAGGTATGTCAAAAACACTTTTGAGAAACATTTTTCCTTCAGGAGTACTGCATCAGGTGAAACACAGTACTTTTCCATATTCCCCTTTTAGCTTTGAATGTATCATTTTTTTCCTTACTCTTCTAGGAGGACTAATCTGTGTTCTTCACCCACTTTAATTCCAACCACTTCTCTACTATTGTGCTACTGCAGAACTATTTCCATTTGCAGTTCCATACTGTGTTTAATGACTTTTTTATGCCATAATATATAGATCTTCTAAAGAAATCCCTAGATGCTATTTTAAATTGATTTATCAGTATTTATTTATTTATTTCCCTGTTGAAAGATTTAATTCTTTTCACATCAACACAAATTCAAGGACTTCGAAGGACATAAGTAGCTGTTCTACTACACACAATGTAAAAATTAGAGTCTTTAAAAGATGATTCTTGCATTCAACCTGTAACATTTAGGCAAACAAAAGTATGCCTTCCAGAAGACTGCATTTTTCTAACACTTAAGAAAAAAGGCAAAGCCAACCTGCAGAGAGTTTGTGACATGCACGAATGGATGACAGTCACCTTCTACCTTCTTACTTCATCCACTTTAATTCAGATGCAAAAATCTCTGCTTCCCTTGAGGGATGTATTTCTTGATTGGTTCTCAAGTATTTTTCCAGAAATATAAAAAGACAAATCAAGAATTTAAAAGACATTGAGTTAGCATATTTTCAATAAGTCTTCTTGTACTCTGCTCTGCAAATTTATCCAACTACTTGCTTTCCGATACAGGAAATTCCCTAAGGGAAGTCCCCCTTGAGTATCACAAAAAAATCTCTGATGTCATTATCCAAGGAAGGAGAAGTGAAGTCACATGAGGTAATTACTGAAATTGTTTTGTTTTTTATAATTCAGAGAGAACCATAACTTATATTCAATAAAATGAGTTTTGGGATGTCTTTTAAGTATTGCATAAACTGCAGCACTTCAACAGTGAGGCCCACCCCAGCAATTAGCCATATTCTTTGTTTTGGAAAATACATTTCAGGTTTAGTAAAAATGTTTTGTATTCACAAGGAAAATTACAAAGATGGCAGCCCTGAAATTAATCTCATGTTTTTAAACTTAAAGCGAGATACTTTACAGTGTCTATCTCTTTCAAGGTTTTAAAGGAATATATTGAAGTAACAAGAATTAAAAAGTATCATCTGACATTGAAAAAGTTGTGGGGTTTTTTGTTTGTTTTTTTTTGGTGGTGTTTGTTCTTTTTTTCAATTTAATCTAAAGGATTTGTGAATCTAGAAGAGTGCTCACAGTGGTTATGTGATTTGAAGACTGTTCAGAGTTTGTGTTCACATTTAACATGAATTAATACTGATTTCTTTAATGAACACATTCACTATCAGAATATAATTCAATTTCTGATTGAGGAAAGGGAAAAAGATACAAGAAGTGCTTTAGTAGTCTTCCAAATTAGAGCACATGAACCATTTTTTATTGCCCAACTGGTAAAGTGACATGCAAGCAAATAAAACTACTGTATAGGTAGGAATCTCTAACCAAAAAAAAAAAAAAAAAAAAAGCAGTAGAAAAATCCAGTATGTAGCTAGCATCTCCTTATTAGCAAGCTTTCGTGAGGTTTGCAGAATTTGAGAAGACACTGTAAGAAGATAAAGATCAGAATTTTACCTCTGCTATTTTACCTCCACTGTGGACATTTACCTCTATTACACTTTTTTACCTCTGCCGTGGACATACTGGAAAGAGTCTAGCAGAAGGTCACCAAGAGGATCAAGGGACTGGAACACCTCTCCTATGAGGGCAGGCTGAGGGAACCGGGACTTTTCATCCTGATGAAAGTGAGGCTCAGGAGGGATTTCATCAGTATGTATAAATACCTACAGGGAATGTGCAAAGACAACAGAGCCAGGCTCTTTTCAGTGCCAGGACAAGAGGCAATGGGCACAAACTGGAACGCAAGCTCTGTCTAAGTATCAGGAGGTACTTCTTTAATGTGGGGTAACTGAGCATTGGCACAGGTTGCTCAGAAACATTGTGGAGTCTCCCTCTTTGGAGATCTTCAAAAGCCACATGGACATGGACATGAGCAACCTGCTGTGGGTGTCTCTGCTTGAGCAGGGGGGTTGGAGCAAATGACCTCCAGAGGTCTCTTTCAACCTTAACCATTCTTGACTCTGTGATTTGTATTCTACACTCTGTGTTGCCA
This sequence comes from Cygnus atratus, assembly GCF_013377495.2. Lineage (NCBI taxonomy): Eukaryota > Metazoa > Chordata > Aves > Anseriformes > Anatidae > Cygnus > Cygnus atratus. Next base: position 1,264,618 of record NC_066366.1, read on the forward strand.
GTGATGCTAGGCCCAGTCCAGCAACTACTTACTCAAAACAAACAATCATGTATCATTACTGCTCCACTTTCTAATTAAAAAATGGCTTTAGACATCAAATAATGCTGGGGCATCCCTCTCTCAAAATTCATATACTACTCAGCATGGAATACTGCCGTCATCTCACACATCATTGCACTTAACAGAATTCATGAGTCCTAACTTCATGAAAAATGACCTATTCCTATAACGCAGTTACATAAAATGACAGTTTAGGATGCAAAGAGAACTACTCAAAGGTCAGGAAATTACAAAGATTAAATTCCTTGCTCAACAGTAACTGTGTATATATATCAGAACTCCTCTCACAGAACCCTGAACCCTTAGTTTCACAGACTGGACAAAACATGAGGCAGAGGCTATGCAGTGCAATTCTCTAGGCCCATTATCAACTTCTGCATTATTTTATGTGTAAAATACAAACAATCCCCCATATGAGAACAGCAGTCTAGTAGAACGAGCTACACAGAGATCTCTTAGCCTTAATGAACCTCACAGTATTCCTCAAAAATATCTCTGAATTGTTGAGACTGGACCTTGAATTGTCTAGAGAAATAACAGAGAAACATTTTCTCTTTCTATAATATTCAGCTCTGATACAAAGACAGTTAGAAACCCTAGCTCAGCATCAACAAGGATGTTTCATTGTAACTTCACCTTTTCATTGTTACAGCAGGTAAGATTTCAGGTTCACGTACTCAAGAATGAAATTGCAATTCTCATATGACTCAGTATTAATTTCATGACAAACATAAATGTTTCGTATTATCCAGAAAATATAGCAAAGCATATATATTTAAGCATGGAAAAGACAACAGAAGCCTGTGAAAAAAAGAGAATAAAAGTAGATAAAAGGGCACATACATACCAAAACAGAGTAAACAGAGAATCACACACCTTGTAACAGCCACCTAGAAATAGGATGCCAAGTCTATTCAGTCTTGGTCTCCAGAAAGCAATGACTGCCTGATTAGAAAAAAAAAAAATGCTAATGAAACCTGTACCCTCCTACACGACCAGTGTCAATGAGAAGCCAATGTACAGCTTCATGAGCTACGACATCAGGAGATGGTAGCATAACATAATTGGCCAAATCATGCCTGTTTTCACTGTGCCTGCACAGTAAGATCCATTACACCATGCTGGAATATCTTTGCTTTACCAAAGCCAGAAATTTTGAAAATCTGCGATGATTGTCTTATGTAGATACACTGCTAGGTTGTTTCAAAGAAACACTACATTTCTAATACATCTTGGCTTCCACAAAAACATCTATTTATAACAAGTAACTGCTGTATAGGCCCCCTATACTAATAGTCATAAAATGAAGAAACTACAATAATTTTTTAGTCTTCTAGAATCAGGCCAAGAAATAATAATAATAAGTTGTTTTTTTAACCTACTTCAAGGAAATGTATTACTATGATTTCTATGTCTATTTATAGAGCAGCCTAAAAAAAAAAAAAAGGTTCCTGTTTATATGCTTTTATGGCCACATACGCGACCCTTGTTCAGCTGAGACAAAATACAAAAACAAATGATTTAGAACGTGTTATGCTGATGTTTTGTGAAGTAAGTTAAAACCCACAAAATGTGAGCAACATGTTTAACTCTTTTCTTATACATTTACACTCAGCAGAGTAAGTCATGTAAGCCATGAAAACCCATGCTGTGATAAAGTCTACATTCAGTTTCTCAGTTCAAAACCTTAAGCAGGCACCCTGAAGGCAAGTTAGTAAAAGGTTAATTGCACATGTAGCAACTGTACGAAGTATCACTCATCTCCAAGAATGGTTCTCATCTTATTTATTTACCTGAATAATAGCTCTTTCTGGTTTCAAAGTTTATTGTATCATAAAGAAAACAACACAGAAGCAGCAGTATTTTACACACACATTAAATTTTATACAGCTTAAATCTCTATGTTCTACTGCAGCAGTATTTCATTACTTCTAAATTAATTGTTCAATGAAGCACTGGTAGATTCTAAACTAAGCTTTCTCAACAAGTACAAAACAAGTGTCAACATGACAAGCCAACTAGTGATAACCAGTTGCGTGCATCTAAAAGATTAAAGAATCCTTGCCCTTGAACCTTTTCATCACAGACTTTAAAGACAAAGACTTCAGAAAGCTTAAAAAAAAAAAAAAAAGGGCATTCTGAGGAAAACAAAGTAAGAAAATAAAAAGTTATCTCTCACAATAGGCTAGCTAAATTGGACACGCTGATTTATCTACAAGAACTTAAATTCATCTCGTACTTCCATATTCATCAGAAACTCAGGAAACAGCCTGAAGGCTGAGGGCCAACAACTCATTCTCTCATCTGGACTGAGACAACTACAACCACAAAGAAGAGGCTCACCACACTATTACTATCATCAACAAAACTTTACACACCTTAGTTATCTGGACCGTAATTTAATAGGTTACCAAGTGGGAAAGAATGAAAATAAAGGGAAAAAAAAAGTAAAAACTTATGATAATTTTGTTTGGTCTTTTTGTGCATGCAACAGATAGACTTTTTAATTTTTTTTAAGCTTGATAAAGTAACAACTTTATCCTGTACTTCCAGATTTTCTAAATTACCTCAGCGTATTTTGATTTTTAAGTATGAATACTATCATACTATCAGTTGTGACATTACATAGGAAACAAAGTTCAGTCATTGTGCACACTGAGACTCTCAAAACTATAAAGTCAATGCTTGCAAAACACAATCAAACATAGGTTAAAAAAAAACAAACATATTGATCAAAGTCACTAACCTTGTTGTCTCTCTCCCATCTTCTTGTAAGGTAAGGACTTCTCAGTAACTTATCAGGGTTCTAACTTGCAAGAATGGAAGAAAATCTAATGCAACCAGCAGGACCTACAAACAAAATGACCACCACTTAGTACTTAATAAAAATGCTACTTTTAAAGGCCAGACCAAGGAAACAAAAAAGAAAATTAATACAAGCAGAAAAGTACATACAATCATAACATCAGACACTGAAGAAAAGGACTCCTAAGTAACGACTAGCTCATCACCCTTCAGTCCTTTTCATATATGTCTCAGTCTAGGAGCAGGCTGAACTAGAAAGCATTAATAACTACACAAATTCTGCTGCCTTGCTCACAGAGCAGGAGGGCTTAGTTGTAGTCACGAGCACCGGTGTGGTGACTTGCTTTCCAGAAGTCAGCCAGTCCATTTTCTTTCCAGGCCAGCTAGGATTTGGAGTAACTCAAACTAGAAGGTATCTGCTACTATATCACCCTAGTAGCGACAAGGACAAATAAGTTATTCACCAACTACTAGGCAATACTTTGTTTTTCCCTCTCACACTACACCTTTTTTGTTCAAGCACTACCACAACTGCACCATTCTCCAGTCCCAAACAAGCTCTACGCTCCTGCAGCTGTGCCTGGTGGTGCACAACCCGCCCCGCCCACCCCAAGCTGTGCCATCATATCTAACTCCTTACACCTGGTACACTCAACTCTCTTCCTTCTTCCCCACTTCACTGCTGTAGAGATATGTATGGTTTGCAATTCTGGTTGCTGATGTGAATTGTTTTACTGTAACAAGAAATGTTTATCAGGCAAGTTCTCTTGTGTTCAGACACAAGTAGTATGAGATACTTTACAAATGTATTTCTTTGGGGAGAATGACTTTTTGCTTGTTTGCTCCAGCGAAAATCTTACTGCTTTTAAGAATCTGACAACTTTTTAATTTAAGTGGGTAGGTCAGTACAGTAAACCTGTTAGTAATTTATGTTCACTTTTGCTAGATTTACTCAAAGGAAAAAATTGAAGTATGATGGCTATACTCATTAGAGTCAGGAGCTATAGGGTACTGTAAAGCAAGGATATGCTCTATGTGGATGCAATTGCTCTGGCTCCTAATTACTATTGCTTTCCCTGAAATCCTTAAAAACCATGTAAGAATGAAAGCTCTTATTTTAAGACTGAAATCAAAATATAGTGGTTTAACTGATTATAAAAAAACTACTGAACAGAACCTTATTCTGTTTTGTGTCTATATATGATAGTTTTCCTAGAAAACTATGGTTTCAAGATTACATAGTATTTTCTGATACCTGTAGTTCGGTGAAGATTCAGAAGGTGGCACTACTTTGTATGTGGTATTTTAGCTGTATTTCTTCAAGTACTTGCACTGTTTACCAGCATTACTCGTGTCAGGACTCCCACAGAAATAAACAGCAGATACCGATTTTAGGGTGGTTAAATGCGTGTAATCTGTCCTTCTTTTGGAACAGAAACTCTAGCTTTGCTTTTGCCCCTACATTTTTATGAGGCCCAAATACCAGAAATATAACAACGGAATAGTGTAATTAATTTTCAGGCTGATGACAAAGTAAGAGACGAAGTGCTGTTTAGCTGACAAAATAACCAGCTGATGATCTACTGGTGTGAATTCAGTGTTTAGGACAACAAAGATTTAGTGTAATGTAAGGCTAATGCAATATAAATGTGTTACAGTATTTAGAGAGACATATGTTGTTTGTCACTGTAAGATTGATGGATGATTTTCAAAATGAAAACATTCTACATATCATGTGTTTTCTTCAGAATATCAAGCAGTTTGTGAGATGAAAAGCAATTACAAGTGGACTTGCAAGTAGAAGCAAGTTTCCATATATGTATATTTTAATCCTGGCTGAACAGAATCTTTGAAAAAGGAGGAAAAAAAAAAAAGGAATACAAAAATACTGTTAAATCCATTCATGTAATAAATTTGAGGAGATTCATTCAGCACTAATGGTATAATTTCCTGATTGAATAATGTATTTTTTCCACTGTTAATTTTGATGACATGGCAACAAATTAATGCTGGGGATGAGAGCCTAAAGCATCTACATGACCTTCTCTGCTGTGCTGGCATCAACTTTATGTACGTATTTTCCCTAGCTCAACCGGTATATGAAAAGAAAGTTAAGGAGGATATGCGTGTTTAAGTTGCATAAAACATTACTTGAAAAAATGACATTAATTAAATACAAATGCTGAGAGGGTCAAATGATCTTATAAAATTGCCTGAGAAAGAAGGATGGATAGTACTGAAGATCAAATTTATTTTTTTTTTTTTTACTGTTCTGTATTTGTGGTCTTCCAGTGTTTTGGGAAAATCATTATGTCTGTTGTTTGCAGTAACAGAAGTGTTTGTTACATCCATATGAAAGACATTTTTTCTGTCTTTGCAGGTGGACTCAAGTGTCAGCTCACTTGGTCCGATTGCTTCTAAATGAGCTACCATTTTGTTCAAGGCAAGAGAAAAAACATCCCATTCAATACTTGCTACTTATTTCTTCAGAAGAAATTGTTAAGAGGGTGCTCGCTTTTTTGATTTAGCATAACTTCATTCATTGCAGAAGCTGAAGAACTTCACTATCCAATTATGAATTCTTTTGCTGAATGTAAGCTCCTCAGTAACCTTCCTTTTGTCTAATGCAGCAGTAAGCTCTCCATTAGCACTTAATCTGTATATATTACATATTAGAGAGCAAAAATCAACTCAGCTATAAACAAAATTCTGTTGATACTAGTAAAATTATCCATGTGCTAGGTTTTCTGCCTAACAGTTCTCTATCGTACTAGTCAGCAGAATTTGCCACTTAATAAGGCTGACTACAGGTTCTCATTTATTTTTGTGTGTGGTTGTTGGTTGTTGTTTTTTTTTTTTAGTTTATTTCTTCTTATCAGTCTTGGTCAAGTGTCTCAGAACAATCAGTTTATTTCTTGTTATTAGCTTTTATCAAATGTCTCAAAACAATCATATAAGAGGTTACATGGGCAAGTTAGACTGTGCTTCTGGCTTTGGGAAAGGTGTTTATACACTGTGTTTAGAATCCGTTATTATGCTGTTTGTTATTATGTTAGCTTATTAGGTTCCTTCTTTCTTCTTTTAATAAGGCATTTACAATGAATCATATTCTTCCTCAGGACATTTGTCATGCCACAAAGTTGTCCATAAGGACTGAGGCACCCATGACTACCTTTGACTAAAGCAAATACTAGTTTAGATGAGCTTTGCTGCTGCCAGAACATCAGGACTGTACAGACTTTTCATTTGCTTCTCAAGACTGAACAGACTGGAAAAAAAAAATGAGGACAAATCATGGAGGTAGGAAACAACTAAAAGGTGGGGAATAGAATTAAAATTCAGTTAATAAATCCAGTATCTCTAGTGTTTCAAGGCTACAGTAAGAACACAGAAGTCTTAATGTTTTATAGTGTTTTGACATTTTGCACCCAAGATGTCATCTTGTTCTTTTATGTTCTGACAAATTAAATCATTTTGCAACATTTTTTTGTTTTTTCAAGCTAACTGTAATAAAGAGCAGCAGGATGGCTTGCTTTGAATGCTTATAGTACATAAATTTCATATACGGAAAACACATTACAACTAAAATTTATTTGCAGTCTTTCAAAGATCACCGTTCTTTCTCAGGCCTGAAACAGTGTTAATTTGAAAGTTAGTGGTTTGGTGTTTTTTTTCATGCTCAGTTGTGCTCAGAGTAATCACAGTCAATGTTAATATTGAGTAAGAAAGGCCATTCACTGGTACCAAGCACAAGATGTTATACAACTTGGCACATATTCTAACCATTTGCATGCTAGTCCCATCCGGCAACTCTTTTTAAAAGAAAAGAGTAATGCAGCAGCACGTGAGGTCCCTCGATGCTGTTATATGCTCTGAGAACTATTACTGCAGCAGACTTTTCAGGGGATTTAAGCAAAAGGAACTTGAGCAAAGTTCCTGGATTACATTCAGGCATACGCAGGACCTACAGCTGTTGTGGTCAAAATGAAATAACTGAGTTTCTTAAACTTCTGCATGCATACAGCAGAGAACTATATGTATATAAACAGAAACCCCAAGCTTGCTATTTGTATATAAAGAACTTACAATTATTTTACTGGATAATACCCATATCCCTTACTGGATAATACCCATATACCCTATAGTATATGCAAAATACTTACCCCTTGAGGAAATGAAACATGTCTGTTTAAATGGTAGTATCTTATTTTTTTTAACTATGTGAGTCTTTTTGCATCTAATCATTGTGTTCGTGGCTACACACAATGACCTGCTTTCTCAGAGGTGACTTTTAAGATTTTTCAGGATGTCCTTTGTGTGTGAAGTGAGATGCAGTTTATATCCACTGAATTAAGATACTGGACTGAAAAAAATAATTTGACACACTGAATATACACTGTCATTAATTCCCTGACTTTAATCATTGAAATTATTTTGAAAAATATTCCATTGTATTCAATTATGTGAAAAACACACAGATGAGAGTGTATTAGCTCTTTAACTTCATTCTCATTTCAGTGAATTTAGAAAGTGCATGGCTATGTAATGCCATTATAAATAATGAAATTGCAAGGAACTTTAAGACTGTACTATGCTATCAAAAATAGTATTAGTATAAACAATTTATGGCACTGTTAAAAACACGTTGCTATTTCAAACCTGAATGTTAATGGTAGCTCTGTGACACCTGGTGTAACTAATTTTAGTCTCAGATTAATTGGACTCCTCAACATTCTATTATTTGTAGAGTGACAGCCACAGGCATCAAGTTTTTCATTGTTTTTGATGCAGTTTTCACATATTTTATTCAATTTCACAGAGAATCTTTTTTTCCTTTTCCAATACCTAGGTATCTGGTATTAAATATAAGCAACTTTGATTTTTGTTAAAATCTTCAGTGCTGCTTAATGTCTCTTACATGTCACAAAAAATACTACTACGGATACTACATCCAAGTTATCCAGTCATTTTAGCTGATAATGTGTAAATCTACAACTATGAACATAATTCTGCTCTGGCAGCACTATTAAAAGAATATTATTCTACTTCTATATGAAACATAATCATGAAATGTTGGTTGATATATCATTTGTTAGCTGCTAGCTTACTAGTTACCTTCACCTATAAAACCTGATTGGTATGGGAATTGGTTCACAATGCTATGTATTAAAAAGACTTCTCAACTACCTGATGTTCACATCTCAATTTAGTTTGTCCTCCCTGATAAAATTTCTCTTAAAAAACAAAACAAAAAGCATACATAAAATACACCATGTAATTTCACAGTTTGGTCACAGACTACTTAGAGATACACAGAGATGAAAAGGAGTGTCTCTTTACACAGCTTTAATGTTGTATCTCTACAGAAGCCAACTTCAAGACTGAGTTGTAAAGGGCTAGTAAGCAAGTTTACTCGTTTGTTCCCAAGGTTATCCCACTGATGCGCACAAATGTTTTCTAGTGTAATTAGGGTTATGCACATGTTTCCGAGACTAGGCTTAGGATTCTAACTTAGAACTAGTTGTCTGACAAAAGAAAGTAGATGTCTGTGTTTAAATGACCCTACTAATATAATGTCAGTATAAAAATAATTCAATAGTGGTCTGGCAAAGTGAAGTTAATTAATGTTAATTAGTTATGTTTAATGTTAATTAGTGGATTAATTTCATTTCCACTGCCAGCATCTTTTTCAGTGGTGTTGTCACAGGATTGTGACTGCAACAATACAATATTTTTTTTATGCAGATACAAATTCATACCTTGCTTATCTCCACTGTCAATATGGTGTAAATAAGAATCACGTATTACTGTCTGGTATGTATTCAGCTTCTCTATGACTCTAATATTATGTTCCCCCCCCTTGAACTTGCTTCATGACTTGTTTATTCAGGTATAATAAATGATCTCAGATGTTTATAAATACCTTAAGTGTGGGAGACAAAGTGATATGGCCAACTTCTCTTCAGTGGTCTGTGGGGACATGACAAGGGGCAATGGCCACAAAATGGATCACAGGAAGTTCCGCACCAACATGAGAAAGAACTTCTTCATGGTGAGGGTGACGGAGCACTGGAACAGGCTGCCCAGGAAGGTCGTGGAGTCTCTTTCTCTGGAGATATTCAAGACCTGTCTGGATGCCTACCTGGGCAACCTGCACTAGGGAAACTGCTTTGGTAGGGGGGTTGGACCCGATGATCTCTAGAGGTCCCTTCCAACCCCTACAATTCTGTGATTCTGTTACGCTTTGCCTAAAGATAAGAGCATTAACAATCAGCTTCAAAGCCAAAAAGTTACTTCAGCTTTCAGACCTTGAAATAACCTGCTTAGCATGTTATTTCTATGCATGGTTATACATATTGTTAGTAAATGAGTATTAAAATATATAATATCCCAGAATTGATATACTAATACAAATAAAAGCCTGGCCCTTACCTACTGTGATGCAGTGTGTGTTTTGAATTATAGACTGGTTGATCTTTGTGACTAAGAACCAGAGGACAGTTTGCTACATCAGCACTTGGTCCCTGGGATAACAGTAAGGTGGCTGAGTAGAAGACCAGAAATTCTCCACACCTGGTGAAACTTCTCACTTCAGAAGCCAAAGCAAGAAAGATCTTACCATCAAACATCTGGAAAACAGGCAATGTGAGATTTCATATTGCTTTGCTTACAGCTGCAACAGTGGTCCTATAGTTAATCTTCTTGTTTTTGCTATCTTAAAAGAAATAAATCTCCTTCCCTTCTAACTGCCTTTCAAAGGAAAGGGCACAGGATGTTGCTTCTACCAGATTTAATCATAAAGACATAGAGGGACACAGCAAACTGGTGTGACACTTGTCGATAACATAATATTGAAAATGCCTTCTATGTGGATTATTGGATTGAGGATGCATAAATGAAATTTCTTAAACCTTTTGTGCAGCTGGGCAAGGTCTTTTGATCAAAGTCTATTCAGTAATTGTACCCTAGAGAATAAGATGACTTCCTCCTTCTGCTTGTTGCCTTTTCCACACAGTGAAAATTTAAACAGAGATAGTGATATAAAGCAGTTGTTCAATCAAAACGGGCATAACAGGATGTTTTGCGCACCTTCTGATGACAGAGAAGGCAGTGTACCCTCAAGCTGTTAGTTAAGGAGCAACCCTGGAAGCTACTGTTTGTTACATCCTTAAATTTTCTTCAGGTTGCTGCATGCTGCTGAGTCACTGCAAAGAGGCTGGAAAACTACACCTGAGAAGTCCTCTCTGGTGAAGTGAGGCACCGAGGACAGATGGAGAAGTTATATTTATAAACTAAAACCTATCCTCTGCTCCATCATGAGTGTGAGGCTACAAAGTGTGAGACTGTTCTCCAAGAGCAACTGAGTGTAGTAGGCTTCCGAATGCCTTGCAAGTCGAAAATTTCATTTGGGAGCATTCAACCCATGTCACAGTTCTTACAGAGTTCTGAGTAAGAAAACTGAGTACTTACAGGAATACTAAGCATGAGCCATCTGAACTGAAGATTTCTTTTCCCCTAAGTGAAGAATGAAAACTTTTTTTTTTTTTTTTTTATTTCTTGCCACATGTCTATGAAGATTTACAGACAAGACATTCCAGCTCTAGGAACAGAAATGGCTTCACCTCTGTCATTCACTATAGTTTAATCGGGCACTTGCCATGGACCCCTCTCCAGTGAGTTAAATCTGATTTCTCAGCTGAGTTCCTAAATTCCAACCATACACACACTTTGGCAAGGCAGATGAGAATAAGAATTTGCTATTATTTTGTCTTCAGCAGCATTGCTTTGATGCAGTAAGAGAAGACAACATTGCCAAGAGCTAAAAGCACAATAAATGCTTCCTTCTGAGATCATTGAAAAATTATTTTGATTTTTCTACTGGACAACCGGTTATAATCTCCTATAACTATGGAACAAATGAAGAAATAAGAAATATTTAAATCTGTTTGCCATTTACATCATCTGTTTATCTAGTTTGTAACAGCCCTATGCATTTTTAGGGAATCCTGAGTCTTTCATTCATACGTTTATTCTTTTTCCTTTTACCATTTTTCTGCCTTGCTGTGTTCTCTAATGAGTCTCTCTAAGAAATGGCTGTTACTGCTGTTAGGTAATGGAAATACTTTTTTGCTCTTGAGCACAGTTGCTTCTGCATCCTATTACCATTTTTCCTTTTCCAGGCAATGAATACCACGTGAGTTTCATTTTCTAATCCAGAGAAAGATGCTGCAGCCAAATTAGTCTGGATTAGAAACACTGAGATTTCCTTTTTCATCACAATCTCTACACATAGCAGAGAAACAGACTTTACTTAACATTGAGAAGAGAGATTTAATTGCATAACTGTGTAACAGGCCTAATTAGTCTTATCCATGCAACTACAGAAACAGAAATACATTCTCAAAGCTTAGACGTATGCTTTCTATTTAGTACTGATTCACTTGAAAATAAATGCCTCCTATCTTATTTGCATATATTTAGATGTTCTATTTGTTTAAAAATGATGCCCAACACTTCCTGTTTTAGTTCATAACACTAAAAAAATAAAGTGCCCAGTCACCAAAACAAATCGCTAGAACTATTCATGTGTTAAACAACATCAATGATGATGAATATTTTTTTCACAGAGTCAAAATTCATATAATGTTGCCAAAGTAAATGTCTTCATTTTCAAAGTTTCTCAGTTCAGTTTTCTTCAGAAGGACCTGGAGTTGTTAAGAAAATTCTGACAACAAACAGCTAATTTTGGCCCCTAACTTCACATACATTAACTGAAACCCAGTCTACTAAAGGAATGACCCAGATGAGTTCCCTATGTTCCATCAGTCCTCTTGGAAAGTCCTACAACTGCAAACTAAGAAAATTGCATTAGCTTCACAGCCCTGCCTGTAGGCAGTGTTAACAGTGTTTCTTTTGGATTCAAGTGACCTGACATTCAAAACTGCCAGTGATGTACACATCCATTCAAAATCACTATGATTAGCAGCACTTATGCCTTACAGAAATTCAAACCAAAATTAAATGTGTAACTATATAAACTCTGGAATCTGCCTGCAACCTAGTTATCAGCAACCAAATGTATTTCATATCCACATTCATCTTTATATTGTCACATCATGACTTTTCCTGTCTACGAAGACCAGAAGAACAGGAATTATGGTAATTTATATCCTGGTATTTTTTGTTTTCCCTCAGTTGCAATATTTAAAGCATTCAGAACAATTTTGTCATTATTTATTGCATTTATTATTTTACATTAACATTTAACTGTTATTATCACTACGAACTGCAAATAAATCATCACCTACATAGTGATCCTTGCAGAATACAATTAAAAGTACTAATCGTGACAAAGAGTAGCTTGAAACTCTTGAGGTGATACAACAGACCTAAGTAAACTGAGATTAAGGTGGAGAAACCATATTTCTAGTGTAGATAAGACATATGCAAAACAGTAATCCTGTTTTCTGAAATGTCTGTTTTTCTGCAGTTGCAGAACATTCTTGCTAGCTCTGAGATTAAACAAATAATGAGCAAATCTTACTATGCATTTAAATGCAAGAACCACTCTCCCCCTTTTTAAACCAAGATCTCATTTTTTCTTGTTTTCTGCTTTTAACAGGAACAAGTTACTTCACAAGCACAATTCACCACTTTCAGTGCATAACAATGTCAGTATGTGAACAGGCTTGATAAATCCAAGTGGTTCTCTTTGATTTGAGTGTGGTGGGAATTTCTGAGATTTTCTGTATTATGTAGCATGCAACTCTTATATTTTGTGCTGCAAAGTCTTATAGCCCAGGAACGGCTTTCTGCAGCATTTTGGAAAAGTACTAATAGTATCCAAGTTGATATTTAAAACAGAGTTAAGAGAGAATAAAACTAGTAATTGCCACACTTACATAGAGCTGTCAAACACAGTGATCATTGTGGTATTTGTATCAGTAATTCTTCTTGGAAGCATTTAAACTTGGCATTGCTATCATTACCAAATGTGTTTGTCAACTACTGCAACAGTTTTTCAGAAGCCATACATTACTTCATTTAATTATTAACAAATTGGCATACTTAATTAATGGGTCCTACTAATAATATACCATCTCAGGTATGTGAATGATACCTAGTTGCTAGTGGTGATGCAGTTCAATTAATGGTGGCAAACACTAGAAACTTTTTAATTCCAAAAGGCACACTAGCATTCCTAGAAAAGGAGGTGACTTCAGTATTGAAACAAAGCAAGAGTGCACTGTGTTGAGATAAAATAGTGCAATCATGTTAACTTTAAGCAAGTAACTCTGAACTTACGTAGTGTAACAGAAAAAAACATTTGAGCAGTCTTTCCAGTTCATTCTCAGAAATTAGTATTAAATTTTAAACAAGCTAAACTACAGATTATTCTAGATCTGCTTATCACATCTCTTCTACTGTTTAGTGTACCAAAATTACTTGGAAATCAGACTGGCCTTTTCCCTTTAGAAGATGATGACTTTATGTCCAAATCCTCGCAGTGATAAACTGTCACATTTGTCTTCTCATACATGCATTTACTCCAGTAGGCCTGTGACCAGTAACGTTTTCGGACACACAAATGGATTTATTTCTCTCTGCTTTCAAGTTATTGTGGAAAGCACAGTAATTCCAAGCAGTACCGAAGCTTGGTATTCTTGGAGGGCTGGCTATGTGTTGACATTTATAAATGTAGTAATAAATTAGCAATAGTCAGTAATTTGCAAAGAACAAAATGAAATCAAGTGACTCCGCAAGCCACCCAGGCTGTAATTGATCATCACTCTGCCTTTACGAAGGAGTAAAGATCATCAGTGGTCTTGTGCATCGTGTACCACAGAGCCACCCTGTGTGTAGAAGGCACCTTGAAGGCACCACTTGGCAAATGGAACAATGCAAAGGAAAATGCCTTGAACCCCTTCTTCCAGAGAATCCATGCTGGCACCAACCCCACATCAGCCTGCCAGGCTCAGCTCCCACTAGCATGCCTGTTACACTGTAGTCTTCTGTTGCACTAGGAGCCCCAGAAATAATGCAAACTACTTACAGCTGCTTCGATGGGGCAATCTGCTGAACAGATCTTGCTGTGCTAACAAATTCGACTACAAATGCAGAACTTTTACACTGTCAGTAACTTTTCTTGTATTTTCTGTCTTGAGGGAGCTGAATAGATGACCCAGCACGTGTTTTCCACCTTTAATTTCTCTGTTTGTACCTCTCACTGGATATAGTAGGATCAAAACTAAACTTCTATGGACCTCGAATATTTCTAATCCCGAACAGCACTATAAGGTCTCTGTCTTTTCTCTCTGTAAGGGTCACTGCAGAGAGGAGTTTTCTAAAATGTCTGGATCTAAGTTTCAGTGACAAAGGTCACGTATTTAGAGGCTTAAGAGCCAGTGGGTTCTGATAAGTAACAGCCCATCCAATTCTTTAACTTGCTTTAAAAGCACTTAGTGTTTTCGCCAATCAGAACTTGTACAAAAAATTCATTCTATCTTAGCATTCTTAAAAGCCAAGTTCATTATAAGCCTCAGAGATTTTCTGCCAAAGCTGGACGTAAGCCACATACATTCATCCTTATTCTCACCTGTTCTCAGTTTAGAAAATTTCAAGGTTTTTGGCAGATGAGACTGTTAACTTTTCTTTGTCCTCCACTATCAATTATCAAGCTAATAGTTCGCACAGAAAGATATCTAACCTTCAGGTTTTGAGTGCCCAGGTCTGGAGCTGGAGTCCCAGTGCACTGATTTATTTCTCTGTTACAGATCAGATACTGCTGGTGTCATTTATTAATGAAGTCCATATGAATAATAGCTGCTTTCCTCGCCTTTTTTAAATTACAGACCTGACCCAGAACATCTCTTATATTTATCCTAAGAATTGAGAACTTTTTTACTGGAAAAAGTAATGAAAAAGAGAGCGTTGGAGGCAATGCACCCTTACACAACGTTTTCTTCTATTACTATACTTGAATCTAAGCTCAGCTCTAGGTCTGGTCATGTCAATTAGGCAAGCAATATGAAACGATGCTTTATTTTGAAACAAACATTGTTCTCCAGTCTTCTTTTACTTTGCACTGATTCCATGTTCCTCTTGCCTCACCTACTTCACAGCTAAATTTATTTTGCTTCTCATGAACTGTGCTGTTCTTTGTCATCTCATGGGATTCAGCTGAACCATAAGAATTGTTACATCAACAGAACTGCTAATAAATAAGGGAGCCTGTACATCAAATGAAGCACAAATCATCTCAGTAGTGCTAAAGAGATACAACAGTGGTATGACATCACCAAGAATGTCCCATGCTTTCTTCACTTAAATACAGACTAATTTGGGCTGAGTTTATGAATAGCTACATCTCCCACTTCCTACTGTGAGAAACTAAGTTGTGTTTTTGCAGTAGAAAACTAACCTTCTGTATTCAAAGGTAGTTGTGTAGTCATAACGAAGAGAAATGCTAAGTAGGTAAGTGGACAGTAAAAGGCCTCACTGTTCCAAAATAAGGTAGAAGACTGAGAAAAACAGGATGATCAGTGTGAGAACAGTAAAAAAAACAAAGATCGCAAGTTCTCTAAACGTAAGAAAGGAGAAAAGAAAGGAAAAAGGAGTAATTAAAGGGTTGATTGAAAAATTGTACATATATGGTATAGAGGAACATCGAGTAGCTTGTGAACCTGTAGTACTCAGCCAATGAGGAAATAGGGGAGGTGATCAGGTGTCGGGTAATAGGGAATAAAAGGTTATGATATGTTTACTATAATGTGCTCCTAATTGGCAGGACACCTGCCATTGCAATCGCGAATAAAATAGCTTCACAGAAGATCCTGTCTGAAGAAAATTATTGAGATTTTTTCTCACACTACCATCAACAATTAGTTAACAGGTAACTTTAAAAAAAAAGTTCTAAGATAAGACAAAACCATTAAACCTTTAACAAATTATCTTCATTAAAAGATACGCATCTAATAACCTCTACCCTCTTTACATGAAAAGTAACATGCTTACTGCCTTGTATCAGCAGCACTGCCAGCAGCACCTATCTGTGAGCCACACAGCTTAAATCACTGGGTTTGCCACTGCAGGTCATTCATGAAAACAGCGTCCTTCCGATAATTTGTTTATATATATACTGATATATATACTGAGGAGGAAGTCCTTTCAAGAACGGAAGTACCAGCAAGAAGGTGCTTGATATTAGGTTTAATTTAAACAAGAAACAAGATTCAGTTCACTATCTATTCATAATTTTCCAATTTAGGGATTTGAGAGTGCCATCAGACCTATATTAGGAGTACTGCGGAACATCTACTGACTCTGCTTAATTTCAGTGCATTGCACAGTACTACAACCTCCATCAATGATGCCAAAGACTATTCAAACTGACATTTAAAATATAGTGTCACCATGTCATATCCCTTTATATATTTTGATCTAAGCCAGAAGAGCCTCCTGCAGAGTGTCTTGCACAGTATTAGTCTCTAATACAAACTTTTCACTGAGAGATTTTTTTTGAATCATGAAAGTACACTTCATGTAATAATCTATGGCTGCACTTACAATGAAGAAAAGTATCATACAATCATGATAATTAGAAACCATCACAATACATTTCAATTAGAATTTAAGAATAGAAAATGCTAGTGTTTTTCACTAAGCAACCAAGATGCAGATTCTACAATTGGAAAATCTTCCAGAGCTCGGTATCTGGGTCATACAGATGCCAAGTTGGCCTTCTAAGTTGCAACACCAACAGAAAGCAGTTGAAAGGGATTCATATTTACAATTCTCACCATAGTGAATAAGAACAGGCACTGCAAGTTTTGTTTAAGCAGCTGTATTTGGGGCTGCAGTGCTACAGTGATAGCTATTTTTCTTTTTCTAAACTTTAAGTAATGCTCTGAAAAGACTAGCTAGGTAAGAATTTTGAATGCACTTTAAAAATGCATAAGGCAACATAATGGTTGTCAGCTACTTTGACAGCACAGAGACCAAAATGTTACTGAACAACTAGAGATATCAAACATTGAGACAGCAGATTGTAACTCCACTAGTCATCTGATCTAAGATCTTTCAAGAGGGACTATAATTTTATTGTCACTGGCAATTGTGGCATGAAATGGATCTTTAGAGTCAAGTGGCTTTCTCATCTATTTCCTACTACAGTAAGAATTTACTTCAAGTGATGATAATCATCAAGTGACGACCAAGACAGGAATTTAACTTTTAAGTCTGTGAATATTGAGGTGCAAACCAAAGATATAACAAAAAAATGCCTCAAGCCTTCTCAACACAGAGACTCACTGCAGATACATTTGTTCGAGTGTGTTTATTAAATAAAATTCCTTCATTAGTTGCAATGATTACAAATACTGGATACCAATTTAGGGCCTAGAGTATCCTGCTCTTGGGCCTAATCCCTTCATTATTATGACAAACAAATTGAGAAGTATCACTGTGAACATCATGGTGCTGGTAGAGAGCCATTAAAAAAGGGCAATCTGTACCTCCACACAATACAAAAAAAGAACAAATACGTGTGATGAAAGGTGGTGTTACACACAGTCCACGATACACAATTCTACTTTGCAAAAGTAATGTCATAAGTCAATAAGCATTTTCTTTTTGCTTATTATCTACATGAAATCTCAAATTACTGATGTCATTCATAGATCTCAAGTTTTATACTATAGGCATACAGGAATACTTCTCATCAGGTAAGTTCTGAGAACCGGGCCATAATCTTAAGGCAACCTGGCCACTTCTGCAGCTTTACCAACAACTGCATTCATATAACAATGGGCATTTTATGTTGCACAGTTTTTTTCAGTGGATCGATGATTTCTGAAATAACTGCTCTAATTCTTCTTGACATTAAAGATGAAAGCATCCTACTCAGCATTTTGACAAATCTTCTTCCATCAAACTAATATGGCATATGGTGAAAACTAGTACCAGTCCATTCAACCAGCATGAAAATGTACTCAAACTTCATAGAAGCTTTTGATGGTGGAACTTTACATTTTGTTATGCTGAGAGTATTTGAGCTTTTATACTAAATATTTGATCATATAAGACATAAGATGATTAAAGCACTTCACTGGAAGGGTATTTTAGAAAAAGCTTTTCATCCAGTAATTATTTATGACTGTCCATTTATGACTTTGTTCCTTCCGGAATTCCTTACACCCAGAGTACTTTCTCAATAATTTATTTCCATTTGTTTTTTCTGTTGAAGAGAGGACATGACCTTGACAGAAAATAAGGTTCTCAGGTATCCCATCAGAATGGTCTATTCCAAGTATGGTAAACACTATTTGTTCCCTGGTCTGATCCTGTTAAGTGTTTCATTACTATGTAATTCCTCCTTTCACTCTTACTGTATACAGGAGATATTTTGGATTTTCTCAGTTAATAAACGGGATGTTCAAACAAGATGGAGTAGTTTGGTGACTGCAGGTCCTAAGGAACCTTTTGTGCAATATCACATTTCTTGGGTTGATCTGGAAGCAGATGAGGTGCACAGGACCTCTATCAGACTGAAGGCTAGGGATTGAGTAGTTCTGGGCCACTTGAGACTGTGGAACAGATACTTAGATTTTTAGGTCTCTCCTGCACCTTCTTTCTGTGGTCAGGTAACAGACTTTTAAGTCATTTTGGACTGTATGTTTGTATTCCTGAGCTAACACAAAGGGTTAAGAAGTAATAATTTCAACTTGCACTTGGGACCTCCAGATAAGCAAAGTTAATCCTTTTTCCCACCTCTCTTCCACCCTCTGTTCATTAGGCTGCTGTTATTAATGTTTAAAACCCCAATATCCACTTCCAATTCTGTTGCCTTTTTTTAGATTAAATTATTTACAGATCCTCTTCACCAAGAGAAGTCCTCCCATTCTCGTTTCATCTATTTCAATAGCTGTGCACCGTAAATGATGACCAAGACTCATGCTTTGGTTTTTTAGCAACAAGGAATAAAAACCTTGGTAGTCCCATAGTTTTCCACTGGACAACTGGAGAAGTATGGCACTAATTATTGGAAGAATGTTAAAAATTAACAAAAGGAAATATTTAGAAATGACTTTGCGTATATAAAAAGGTGATCACAAGAACATACATTAAATGTATGCCTTAAAAAAATTCTTTATCAACAATTAAAGTTTTTGCAGTGTGAATAACATCCACAAGAAAATAGTTTACTAATTAATTTGAATCTTTTAGAATCCATTCATGCAAGCTGATCTGTTCAGTGATGCAACATACTTGGATTTTAATCACCTGTATAAACAAAAAATGAGAATCACTCACTTACCTGTCCTTCATCTACTTTTTGTGTAATGACACCATCAGTTGACACATTTCTGGCATCTCAGCTGTGTCTGGAGCTTGGAGTACAGTAATAAGAAAGATGCCACTCCTCAGAGTAGTCTGCCGCTTGGACTACAGCCTCTTGTTGTGGCCCCTCACCCTCATGTGGTCCTACAGGGCAGAGAAGATGTGAGACACCCTCTGGTGACTCAGTGCGCTATGCTTGAGCTTTAAAAAGTTGAAATCAGTCTTCAATGTGTGAAAATTGCTTTTATCATCAAAAACAAGGTAAAGGAAGACCTACCAAATAACAGATTCTAGTCACATCTCACAAAGTGTTTCTGAGTAAGGAAGAGCCTCAGAGAAAGTCTTTTATTTAGCTGTTGTACCGGTGGCTCAAAGGGATGAGGCAAGATTCAATCTAAGCCTGCCCTAAAACTGTCTCCCTGATTCCCTCAGGTCTACATCTTGTTAAATACTTGCACAGTTCACAGCCTGGCCACAGCACTTCTCACAAAACAGCAATACCTCCAATGTCAAGAAAATGTCCAAAAAAGGTCAAGAAACTGCCAAGCCCTGTATACAATTACCCATTTATCCTTATAAACACAATTTCCTGTTAATAGGTCAAGGTAGTTTTGTAGACATATCCATGCATATATCCTAAACTCAGGTTTCCTCCCTTACACACTTTAACTTATTCCAAATGTTGTAACATACAGACTGTGACATCAGGGCATGATGAGAAAGCAAAGAAAAGAGAGTACAGCTATACTGTAGGTAACTGCATAGAGTAACAGTCAGAAGCTTAAAAACCCTTCAGTAAGAGTATTAAATGATTATTCTGAAGATGTAAATAACATTAGGTCAAGACGTACTAACACAAATCCATGTGCAGAGCTTAGTAATGCACAATACTCTTCCTTGCGGAAGGCATCTCCTGTGAGTCAGATGTATTTGCAAGCACTGGGAAAAAAAAAAAAAAAAAAAAAAAAAAAAAAGATGAGAAATAGCACACCTGCTTACTTTGTGTGATCTCTCCCAAAAGGACCATCTCCTATTAATGGCTCATTTTTTTCTTCCATCACCAATTATTTAGAAATTTCAAAACTGTTAGTGAATGACAGTTTGAAAAATATTACTTTGATAACACTAAATAATTTATTTCAACCTTTTCAATGAAAACTAACCTTTCAGCAAGTGATCTGCTTATTTGATTGTGATCTAGTTAGCTGTTAAACTGCATATTCTAGATGTAATGTATTACAACTGGATACTTAGTAAATTTCTTGTGTCCTTTTTCTATATAGGCCAGGTTTCAAGGACAGCTTACCTATCTCATGATTAAAATATGCTACACCTAACTAATTTAAATCCTATGACAGACTGCAGAAAACAAGGACACACAAATCAGAGGATCCTTGCGACAGCTCAGGTTTGAGGGATGTAAACTTGAACCGAAAGGGAGTATTCCCACAGGGATCGTCTTATTAATCTGTTATTTAACAGATTTGAAACTAAACATTTCAAGGCACTTTTACAAAATGTAGTATTCAGATATACCAGTAGGGAAACAAACAAACAAACAAAAACCTGCTTGTTTTGTTTTGCTTAAAAAAAATCAGAGACAATTCTGATAATGAGAGTAAGTTAACTCTCAAAGCACTCACTAGCATTCAGTTGCCTTTAAGCAGAGTGTTTCCCCTTTCTATTCAGTTACTTTAGCTACTCAGAGGTAGAGCTCACTTCTCTGGATACAGAATGCTGTCTGAATAGGGGCTACCACCATCTTCTTGCAAGTGCTGCCAGATCAGCCTTAGTAAAAAAAACTGTAGAAACACACTATAAATGATTCTCCCTTATATTAACAGTTTGCGACAATTGCAAATGTTTGTTTATATCTTCCTTTACAAATGGGATAATCACACAGAAAGAAAACAGGAATTGCCTTTTTCTTACAGAAAATCTTTAACAGCTGGCAAAGTTAGCCATTTATCCCAGCCTCGTGCCTTAACAACATCACTACCTTTATTCAGTGGCAAATATGGCTTATGTTAGAAGTAAAGCTTGGTTCTACAGTAGAGAAATATATAGAAAAGTGGAAAACGTGTAAAGGTGAATGATTCTCTCCTTATTTTCATCAATCAGAACAAATCCATACCCCTATTTTGTTAAACTATCACCTACCCATTATCATTTTAATAGCCTCTTCGAAGACACTGTTCTATTCTCAAACAGATTAGTTCCTTTCCTTTACTGTACATTCAACAAACTTTCCCTTACTTATTACCTAAGTAAAGATTTCAACTCAGATCACAACTCAGTAAGATAATTAAAACCTATCTTTCACAGCATAGGATTTCTGCAAGATAAGCATGATAAAAAGAAAAAATATATTCAGGCAGTAGATGGTTTGGATTTTTTTATCTAAATACCTTTCAATTTAAGAAAAAGATGTTCTAACGTGTGGCAAAGATATACATTTTACCCCTTCATAATGTTTCACATACATGCTCTTCTGCACACAGAAATCCTGAAAGTTTCCTGTGCATAATTTTAAAATATAAAATATTTATAAAGAAATACATGCAACAGAAAGGCCTCTGTTTTATGGAAAGAATTTGAAGTGCAGTTGAAGAATACAGACTCAGGTGCTCCTGCAAATTCTCACTGTACATACAAAGCGTCAAGTGGAAGTCTACTCACCATCCTATGTGTAACATGTGACACAAAGATAGGCCCAATGACTCAGGTGAAACTAAGAAAATGAACAAAGTAAGGCTTCAGTAAGGCAAAACACATACAAGGATACACCACCTCGGTAAGCATCTAAACAGAACACAAAAACTCTGCCAGGGTAAGCAGGAAAAAATAGGAGGGAAAATCTCTACAGTAAATTCAAAACAAGTCTATAGGTGCAGATTTCACGCAATTTTCTGGGACCAACTCATTACAAACAATTCAGTCATGAAATTCAGATTTGGATTTCATTGTGTGAGCTCAAATACAGCATTCAGGCCTTTTCCGGTGATATTCCAGAACCTTGCACTATATCATAGCTAACTGAAACAACAAGTCATATAGCATGCATATAACTTTTAGGATAATAACAAGATAGAATTAGTTTGCCAGCCAAGTGGCTACCAAAGACAACTCTTCAACAATGTATAGGATCCAATACTCATCACAATTTGAATCCATCACAGCCAGCCACGAAAGCTACTTCACATACAGCTACATGAAAGTGCAAAGTGAAGTGAGAACAAACATAGGTTTCTGCTCCTCTGTCTGGCTGAAGTACCTAAACAGAGACAAAATGACTTCACAGGCTACCATTCAGATTGTTAGTGAAACTGGACAGCTCATGCAACTAACTTAGAGGGGAAAGGCCCTACACAAAAGGTCAGTAGTAGCAATGAAAAGACGCTTTGCCTCAGCCATACCTACCACTGAACAGCTACTTCCTCTACCCTGCTCTGCTGTTTGTGCACACATGGAGTTGTTTTTTCTCAATTTTGTAGAACATGGCTGCTCTGACATTTCAGTCCCATCTGCTTCAAGGGCAGCAAACTCAGGTTGATGCTGTGTGCTTTGGAAAAGCTCAATACTGTATGAGACGACCAATACAGAAATCATATACAGGGTTGGACCTTCTGATCTCATGTAGATGATTGTGAAAAACAGTTATTGATGTGATGTAAACAATTATTCAAACTGCTTGAGTTACCTGTTGGTAGAGAAGGTTAATTCAGCTTAAACACTTCTCTAAGCATAACCTGAGTCTAAATAGTACAATAATATAAATTAAAAACAACAATCACAGTAGCCACACTTCAGGAAACACTGTTTTATTCCCAGCCCACAATAGCAAAAGCTTCCCATTATTTGGAACAAGTAAACAAACGAACATCAGTGGATCTTAACCTGTTTTAATTCTCACCATGTTAGATTTGATGACTCAGCAAAGTCTAGCACTTTCTATATGAATGTAATACAGATGACAGTTCAGTAAACTCACTGCATTACAAAAACTTAAAAACTGAATGCATCAATACTCATGTTTCTGATCCAAGATTTAGTGCTCCATTGCTGAGGAAAAGCAATAGGTATTTGGTTGTACGAAGAGCACAACTTTATGATATCAGGACTGTGAGAACACAAGGAAAATCCTACCCAACATTCCAGCTGTCCTTCTGACTGCAGCGGCCAAACTCCATGGAAGACATCATGAAAATACTTGGGTAAAATTCACCAAGGTCACCTCAATAGGAATACATCAGTAAATCTCAGATTACTTTACAAGACAGTTATAATTCATGCTTCCAGTGAGAGAAACAGCCCTAAGAGCTAGTTTCCAAGCAGTATGAATCATTGCAGCAAGTCAAAGGAAAAAGTCAGAATTAAACTTGCATCCTCTTCAATTGTGCTTACAGTACTTGTCCAAGACTCTACACAGCCCTAACACAGAGCTCGTTGAAATAAACTGCAAAATCTCACAGTGAGATTCTTTGCAGTAAATCTTATACACAGATCCTGAAAAAGCACTCCTTGAATCAAGCAGCAAACAAGAGTAGAGCTAATGCTAGAAATAAAGCTCTCTATTCTGACAGAGAATCCTAAAATCCATTTGATGACTGTCAACTACCTATCTAAAAGGTTCATCCCCTGTAAATGCTAAAACTCAAGCATTTGAGAAACACCAGCTATGAGCCTCTTGGAGAAAAGTTATTTAGTTAAAGCAAAAGTAAACCAGTGAAACATTTCTGATTTTACCACACATCTGTTCACATTGCCACCTGAGTACAGTCTCTGGTCTCTGTTGACTTCCATCTTACAAGAACCTGGGTGCATTACATTCCTGCTGAAGTCTGAGAGCGTTGAGAGAGGGCTTCTCTCCCAAGAATGTGTTCTAATATGATTGGCAAAAGCTGTGTATACCCTCTAAATAATAAAGAATGCATGTACACTAGTCTTTTGGCATTATTTTCCCAACAATATGCTCTAGTGATTTAATTATAACCATAAAAAAAAAAGGAACTGGAGATGATAATTCTCATTTGTTAGCTCACTACCTTGCCTTACAATGTTTCCTTCCACATTCAATCAAATAACCTAAATGTTTAACCAAGCAACACCCAGAGCTATGATTTGGAAACTGCTAGCATAAGTGATTTTAGACTATGAATTGCAGCAAATGACTTTCGTCCCTTAAACACTCTTGTTCAAAAAAATGAAATTAGAAACAAGTGACACAGATGTTTCCTTTCTCCTTGTTTTCTATTAGAAAACAACCAGCTTAAAAGAGAAAATATCAATACTACATTACCTGCTTGACAAGAACGCCACAAAGAACAGATGTGATTCAAATCCTGAAAACGCCACGACTTGCAGAACACATGCTTCATTTCATTTTGGACTCAAATTATCAGAGACCCTCCATCCATCATCTATCATCATCGTCATTGTTGATGACTGTTTGTGAATGTCACTCCAACATGTGCTAACTCATGAAACTGAGGGTACTTAGTCTGGTTGGAATGGAGCTAATTTTCTTCATAGCAGCCCATATGGTGTGTTTTGGATTTGTTACTAGCACACCAGTATTTTGTTTATCTGTAAGCAGTACTTGCACAGCATCAAGGCTTTCTCTTTTTCGCAATCTCCCCCCTCCATGAGTAGGCCAGAGGCAGGCAAGAAGCTGGAAAGGAATACAACCAGGACAGCTGACCCGAACTGATTGACAGGATACTCTGTGACACACAAGGTCATGCTCAGCAATAAAAACTGAGGAAAGGGGGCTTGGGGGGGGCAGACATAGCTCAGAGACTGGCCAGGCCTGCTAGTCTACTTTGTAGGAGATGGTGAGCCATAGCCTTTGCATCACTGGTTTTGAATTTCTGTATTTCTTCCTATTTTCTTTGTTTATTAAACTGTTTTTATGTCAAACCACAAGTTTTCTGTTTTGGGGGGAGGAAGGAGGAGGGGGACAGTGAGTGAGCAGCTGTGGGGTTCTTAGCTGCTGGCTGGGATCAACCCACCTAATGAGATAAAAAAGGTTCACATCTCCCAGATGGAGCCTCCCATACCATATCAGTCTCCTGTAGCTCCTGCTTTTGCAGGACCCCTTTCTGCCAATGCTTAAGCTCTCTCTTTTCCTCCTCTGAGCAGTTTGGAATAGTGAGACATTCTGATACCTAGGAAACAATTGAGTCTCAGAGCTGTATTAGGAACAGCATTGCCTTAGGTGAGATCGTAAAATAAACAAGATCCAAAGTTCTCTTTAAAGCTTTCAGAGATATTTAAATACATATTTAAAATGACAACTATGGGCAAGCAAGTTGGCATTGTTCCTTCTTGAGTGTGTTAATGTGAGATTCACTGAAGGGCAGCAGGTAGCTTAATAGAACACGAACAGACTACAACCAATTTTCAGGTCTGCAATCCTTTTTCACACTGTCGTTCCTCGTATGACCACTCTACCCAAAGGAACTGTTCGCACAAGGCTTTAAGGAAGATGTCGCAGTGGTGCTAAGATATAACATGATTTTCAGTTTAACCTTTTCAGAATGTCTCTGTAGTTTTCCAAGGTGTTAGTCCAAGATTTTCTCTTTCTACTAAGAAAATGGTATCATTTTACTGTGTAGGTTTTACTAGCTCAAGCTAGACATACCGCATCATTTCCTGAACCTAAAGACAATTTCAAAAATAATTATTTACCTGTCCATGTTTTTAAATGACCAGAAGTAGTCAAGGATTTCATTATCTAGTTTGTCATTTAAACACTGTAACATTTAACTGCTGAGGAA
This sequence comes from Cygnus atratus, assembly GCF_013377495.2. Lineage (NCBI taxonomy): Eukaryota > Metazoa > Chordata > Aves > Anseriformes > Anatidae > Cygnus > Cygnus atratus. The sequence goes on from NC_066366.1 coordinate 1,290,600, forward strand.
AGTAATAAGTCAAATCCGCCACCAAGAGAATGCCACAGAAATCAAGGTCTCAAAGCTAGTGACACTAAGCTAGTTAAAATGCTGCTGTTGCTCACCACTGGAAAAGGTATTGCTCAAATTTTTAGTAGATCAGATTTTTTACAGATATTTAAAATCAGTTATTCATATGTTGAAATACAAATTGCAGCACGTAACTGTTGCTGCCAGGTTATAATAATCTTCTCAAAAGCCCTCACTGCAGATTACAAATATTTGTTCCAAATTTGAAGAACCAGCTATTTATCAGCAATGGACTTTGTAAGCTGCAGTTCAGCTTTTTCGCTACCGGAATTCCTTAAAAGGTTTGCAAATATTTGTGACTTGTTGATTTTTTACTTATTCAGCGTCAAAAAAGCTCTGAATGCTTTGCAGATAAAATAGACACAGGTATTCCCATGTGAGCTTATAACTTAAATGTGGAGCAATAAATGAGAAGATCACAGAAAATATTAGTATTCTTATTGCATTAGCACTAAGGTCAAAATAATGGGCCCCACGTATTGACTAAAGTGTCTTTGAAGTAGACAATGTATTTTGCAGTACTAGGAAATGTACTATGCAAGACAAGAAGTACCTAAGGGAGTTCAGTGATGAGAAAGAGAGAAAGGGACAATAGTTAATCACACATTTTGGTTAACCAAATTCAAAATTTGTTCCACCTCTCTTTTATTTTAGTTCAGTTTACCATTCTTTGAAAAATTGATCAAAAACACCAAATGCAGAAAGCTCTCAAAAACGCTCATAAGCCCAAAATTACATTTTTCATTACATTCTTCTTTTAATTTCCTCTGATTTAAACCAAAAATTTTGAACATACCTCTAAGGAAAAAAAAAAAAGTCACATGCCCCGAAGTTTATTTATCCTTCTGAAACAACACAGACTGCACTCTTAGACTTTGTCTTCATTTTTCTGTGAACATTTTATTGCAAAATTATAGAAAGTGGACAGTTCTTTCCTGAAGCAGATCAGTTATTACTTTTCTCAGAGCAAATCTATGACTTCATCTTCATGCCAGTGGTGCCCTCAACAATGCCACATTGTCCGTTGCTTTATAGATATCAGGTATGTTTCACAGCTGGATGATTTCATACCTCAGAGAAGCACTCAACTAGGCAAAAGATTTCACTTATGCTCCAGATTGTCACAAGTGTTCAGGGTAATTAAAAAATATACTGTACCCGACAGTTAACACCTAATACCCATAGAAAGCAACTCACACAGAACATTCCAGTAATATTACTAGGATTTACTAATCTAAGTAACATGATAATAATTTTTCTATTTGTGTTTTTTCTAAAACAGAAATAATAATTCTTCCATTTTCTCAATTTCAATTTGATTTATGTATTTACACAATAACCTCTTCTGGGAAAAGACTGTGTGTATCAAATCTGTGTGCAGTCACAGATATAATTATTCTTGATCCAACTGTGTTCAAGCATGACTGTAAAGCAAATACATAAAAAAGGGAACTATCAGTTTTGCCACCAAAAAAAAAAATTAAATCCCACACATCCGTTCACAAATCTTGCAGAAAGGTAGTTTCATTTATAATAAATTAATGCCAGCTATTGAATTCTTTTGGTTCAAATATTTGCTGTAGATTTACTAGTAAAATGCTTAATATATACTGCTGTTAATTGGTTAAATGCAATGATATTCACATCAACAGGTAGCATGCATTAACTGCTGTGGCTTTTCAGATTCATACAGGGATGGCAATATTAGCCTTCAAGATTTTGGTGTGTATTCTTCAGGGTTTAAACTAATCCTCTTGCTCATCAAAGTATATGGCTGGTTTATCTGTTTACTCCCCTTGAAGTAAATCGGTCAATACTGCAACTGCAAACAACTCCAAAAGAACTAACAGGTGGTATTCTAAGAAAATCAGAACAAAGATATGCCAACTTCTGTATTGAACTACCGCAACATTCAGGAACATCTGTATGAATATTAACAAATATTAACCTCAATAACCTAAGGTACTGCAAAATATGTTTGTTTTGTTTTCCAACTTAAACATAACTGGAGACTTATTATTCCAGATAACATATTGATCAAATCTGTCCAAAATGCTACAACCTCATACGCAATTTACAGATGCTACAACTATCTGCTAAGAACAGTTACAAATGGGACTTCGGTCATCCAGACCAAGGTATACTGGTCATTCAGCAACTGAAATAGCTGAGTGTTTGTTGAAACTCACTGTTAAACTGGTAATCCTAGTAAGTATTGGCCTATACCCTGCTATTCTGGATACTGACAAACAGCATCACAGCCTCTCAGTTCTACAATGTGTTCTCTTTCCAAAGATATTTTCAGCTGGCTATCACTTCTACTGAAGAATGTAATTAAAAAGTCACTTTGAGAGTAGTTCAAAAATAGCTTGAAGAGACTTGTAAGCTTTTGTTTCACCTTCTTTCAGGTGAAATAATCTGACAAAATCTTATTCTCGGTTATCAAAAAATTAAACACCCAATGACTTCTGATAGGTCTATGACTGCAAATGTCATTAACTTCAGCAATTTACATGCATACTGCACTACATTGCTACTCTGTAAAGGATATTATAATCATTTTCATCTCAAGAACAATTTTGAAGGAGTATTTCTGTAGTTTGAGTGCCAGTCTTAAACCCACTTTCAATCTTAGTAACCTTCCCTATACCTCATTTACTCACAATTTCCTTCTAATCTGCTTCTGAACTCACAACTGATTATTAACAAAAAAGACTAGTAGTTTTTTATTTATTTGTTTTTATGCTGCTTGTATCACTGTAGGTGTAGTTATCAATTAGTAACACAGAAAGAATAAGACTTTCCTTTTTAAGTAGAGAAGCAGAAGTTAACACCAATTGTAAAATAAAATAAAATAAAATAAAATAAATATATATAAATATATGTATATAGAACATTCAGATAATTCCCTACAGGTAGAGAGGAGAGTACGAGGAACATCACAAGATGCAGTAGTAGAACTAGAATAAGTACTCACATAATTCCTAAACCAGTAAAACAAATCCAAGTGCCAATCCTCAGAAATGCAGTGCACTGCTACAGGAGTCTTATAACTGCATAGACAGAGCCTATGCAAGACTGTCTAAAGGATTCAGAGACTTTTTTTTACTGTATACAACTGCAGAAATTAGTAACGTACACATTTGTATTCAAGTTCAAATAAATAAATAAAAGTTATGGACTGAAATACTTCATCCTACCAAGACTTCTGTCCAGAATGCCTTCTGTCTGTGAAAACCAGTCTCCAAGGAATAGCTCTTAGAATTCATTCTAATGAGAGTTCCAAGCAAGAAAATGTCTTCTGGCTTTTTGTACAGTCCACTTCCAAAAAATACAATTCTGTAGTACAGAATCTTGGCATAGCAAAACAGCAGCACGGATTGTCCCAGGGCTGTAATTTACTCTTGACACTAAAGAAAGTAACTAAAATACTGTAGATAAATAATATTTTGTGTAATAAAATGAAATATAATAAACTATATCAAGGTTTCCACCACCATTAAATTTACTATAGTGGCGGATGATAAGACATCAAAAGGAAACAGATGCTAAAACCTAACCTGGAACACAACAGAAGATCCGACTCTATGTATTGTATGTGTGGGAACAAAACTGTTGTTTTTGTACAGAGTTACATTGTTTAAAGGTAAGGAATGTGGTATTGAAATATGCTTGCAGTGATAAGAAAGCTTAGCAGATGACCTTGTAAAATGCAGACAACCAGACTCCTTAGAACAATTAGGCGAAAATCATGGTGTCAAGTCAAGTCAGGTAAGCCAAGAAACATTACCACTTCAAATGGTAAAAAAGGCAAAAGAAATTTGAAAGATAACAGGCTGGCAACTGAAGGCCATGTATTGTCTGTGAAGAATCGGATAGGTTGCAAACCTGGATTACCCAGTCAATGGGGAAACAGGGGAGGGTCCCAGTCGTCGAGAAAGAAAGTATATAAACTGTACTATGTGACTAGTAGATGCGCTCCTGCTTGTGGGACGCCCGCCATTGCAATCGCGAATAAAATTGTTACTTCACTGAGATCCTCGCCTGAGCCTATGTTATTGGCTATGGAGTGTTTCTCACATATGTAATACAAGAGCATGTATACCATACAAAAACATCTTCAGGCAACATTAAAGCCACATTATTGAGCGCTCAGATAAAAAGATATAATTGTTGTATTGCTGCACTCAAAACCCTGTCTTTCCTGCACATTTATCACAGAACAATTCTTCATTGCACTATCACATACAATTCACGATATATAATTCAAAATCATCAGTAGGTTACCTTGCAAAGCGGTGATATAATTTGCGTAACTACCCACTATTTTCCTGTTTCTATACTGTAATAACTATCATTCTATATCGTAATAATCAAATTGGTCTCAATATCTACTGTGCATTTAAAAACTATATAAAATGCACTTCTGTTGTATTTTGAAGGACTCTCGTCGTCACCAAACCAGTACAAAAGCCACAAATACAGACAGAAGAGCTTGATAGTGGCATACTGCAGTAATTGGATTCATCTTCTGTCACTGTCTGTTCAATATCTGAGAGGTAAAAAGCACATTCATCCCAAACAAATACCTCTTGCTGTGGCTTTCTAACAATGTGTAAGAGTTTCTATAGGTCACATAGCTGAGAGAGCTGACTTCTTCAAACTTAGAGCAAGCAAGGAAGATTTCCTTTGATGTATTAAATAATCAGGTCATATCAAACCAATTACCACAGAATTTAAAATGGAACATCGTATTCCTGCTTCACAATTATGTTTCAAAGCATATTGCCCTTCTTTGTGAACCTTACTTTTCTACTGGATTTTTAATGGTCTTTATATTCTGAATAACAGTATTGTAAACTGCTAAATATAAAAAATACTAAAACAATTGAAATAGCATTGGAAAGCTCCTTCAAGTTTGTAAAAACATAAATTTTGCTGTTTTCTGCATCTTACTGTAATCTCCAGCAGCAGTTACATATTTCCCATGCACTCATTTATTGGGTAAAAGTATGTCATTCTCAGAAAAGGAATAGTGTTCTTTCGCAGACAGTTTGTCAAAGACAAGGATATATAAGCATCAACATAATGGGGGCTGGGCGGGGTAGGAAAGAGAGAGGTGGAAGAAATCTCCTGAACAGAGAGAATAATGAAAATAAACAGGAAGTAGTTACATCTCCTAAGCAGTGTAAGCATAGTATTCATGCCATCCAGAAACAATATATTATTCAACTATTACTACTGTTAATCGTAGTAGCAGTGTTCTTCAGCCAACAAAGTCCAATCCCAAATCACTATTTCTGCCCTAATTATGTGTTTATTCCTTGATGAGAAAAAAAAACTAGTCATAAGAGTACCTAAGTACAGGCTTCATTTCAAGTGCTTAAGAATACAGTTCATTTTAAATTTTGCTTACCTTCTACTGAATAAATGTTTTAAAGCCAAAAATTATTTGCCTACTAGAAATCAGCATTTCTCTCTTTCTTGGGGGAATTGTAGGTACAATAAATGGTGAAGAAAACCTGAAAATCAAAGAGGAGAAAAAAATGAGAGTTGGATCCAAATGAAACCTCTGATGAGACATTTTTGACGTTCAATTCCAAGCTTCATTTTTGAGCTTTTTAGAGAGAGAAATATATCTGACATAAAAGCTCAAATGTGGATCTGAACTTGCCAAGAACTGGATTTGATGGTCTACAGCTATGGTTTTGTGCCGTTTCTCACAATTTTACATTTGGACACTTGAAGGGCAACAAACACATAGACTTGCATTGTCCATATGGTTCTGCTCTGTCCCTGTCCTAATTTTCTCTGTTCTTGTGTCTTTTTCTGTTTCTTTCCTCTTGCTCACCTTTGATCCTTAGCTCCATATTTTGCTAGATACTTTCTTCACTCTGGTGGTTCCTTAAATACCCTACCTGTGGTCTTACATCTGAGCCCAGCAGTTAAGGTTAATAGCAATAAAATTATTAATGGCATCAAAACATGAATTTTTCAAAGGACAATACCTATCTCATTCTTATTACCTTAAGAATGTCCTGTCCTTTTTGAACTTTCGATTCAGGATGTGTAAATAATGATACATTTAGTTCACGGCTGGAAGAAAAAAAAATGGCAGAGCTGAAAGATCATTTATCTAAAAAACTACTAAAAGATTGGGTTTTCTTGTGCACATGGAAGACAGCATAGATAACGACCTACTACCTGTGTGGTTATCTCTGGGCAGAAATAAGCTCAACCATAATTTCATCAGTGCGAACAACTTCCTCCCTGCATGTTAAAATCACATGAACAGTAATACTAAGCAACAATGATTCTAAGAGAGGTGTGGCACAGAATTACACCTTGGATAAAATCGTGAGCTCAGACCTCAAGTTCAGCTCCTGTTCTGATATACTGGCAGTACTTTATACAGTGCTCACCCTGTTTTTGCTACACTATTCAGCTAGGCAAATAGATTCACTCTGTTTATTTCACTATTCTCTTTGGCATCATAAAAAATATTTAAAGAAATCCAAACACTTTATGCACTATAAAACCACTGAATAAACTCAAAAGATTACTTTGGGAGAGAAGGGTTTTATATTGGGAGAAAAAGTGAAGGGCTTTTTGATATAGGCAGCGTTTAGAGCGTGAGGGGGTTGGACATGGAATAGGATTTAGAAGCAAAACGTGACTCCAGCTTCACTGTCTGCCAACTTCAATAGCTTTCCCTGTAGCTTTGGGATTTTGCTAGTAGTTGAAATCACTATTTATTTGCTTTTTTGTTGTTGTTTCTTCTGTGTGGGTATAAAAGAAGTAACAATCACAAGTGTCTGACGAAGTGTTATCTTTTCACCCTAAGCATTAATACACTTTGTAATTCAACACACACATAGAAAAGAAGATATAAATTTTTTACAGAGACAGATTGGTACAGGAAATGTTTTAGATCTGTTTTTCCCCATTTTCCTATATTTGGATTTTATTTATGTATTTATTTATTTATTTCTCTAGAAGCATCTACACCTTTTCTGGTATTCTCTGCAGACTGTTCAGAAGTGAAAGGGTACTGTCCAAGATGATACAATTCAGTTGATAATTTGGCTAATGTCTGAGAAATCAATGAACACTTAATAATTAGCATTAGGAAATAAGGCAATTTTATTCCAAAAATTATCATGTATTCAAACTACAATTCACACTACAGTTTATATATGAGATAGCCCATCCTGTTTAATGTAGTTCATTAGCAGATTGCACCTTTCCCCTTTATTTTTTTCATCAGCTTGCTGCTACATCACAGCTCTGCTAACTTCTCCTTTTATACAAATGAGCAGATTCTCAAATTTGGTAAAACCTCCTTCAATCTAGCAGCTGCTTTGTAGAAAGTGGTTTCCTCTGGAGAAAGCCCTCTATAAAGACAGCTATAATGGAGACTCATAGTAAACAAACTGTGCAGCACTGAGGGGATCTATCTCTGAAATCACAATCTGTCCAGTAAAGCCACTTATCCCAAGAAATCCCCATAAGGAAGCCTCTGCATAAACTGACTTCTAACTTTGTCCCCAGCATAATTTATAGACTGGATGCTCATGTGTTTTGTTTATAATACCTCTCATTTAGTGCCTACAAATGAACACAAATGAATTATTAGGGTCTGTTGTCCAGCATACATATCTATGCTGCACACACAGCTGCAGTGAGTACAAACATCTGCATAAAGGAGATACATCCTGTAAGGTTAATAATCAGAGAAAATTCTACTGTCATGACAGTAAATGCTCTATATATTTTAATTGGAAACCCAACTCAGGTGACTGCCTTCTATTATTTTGATATTTTTCTATGCCCTAATGAAAACCTTAAAAAATGCGTCCAGGAAAATAACCTGTTTAAAAATATGCCCTTAAAATACACAGTATGCCTGGCAGAAGGCACTTCTCCTACAATGAAAGTTGAAGATCCTCACGATTCTAGTTCTGCTGATGGTCCTGTGTCCAGCCTCTTCAATCTTTCATCACCAGAACCAGCTTGTTAACACACATATACTATGCATATTAACCACATATAGATCTTCTGGGTATAAACTCCAACAGAGAAAACAGAGAGCATTTCAAAGGTTCTGATACCTTATTTAGAAAGTACACCAACAGAGGGAAGTGATGATTTGGAGAAGGTAGCTAGTCACAGCTGGAGGCAGCAAGTATCAAGTCCTGAAGTGGCTAATAAGATGGTGAAGGACAGAAGAGAAGCAGGAAACTGATGGATGTGCTACAGCTAAGATGAAAAAATACATTTCTGGGCACACAATGCTTTGTTGTCAAACATACATAGGGGAGCTAAATACTCAGGGACTTTCCCATAAATTAGTTAAATAGACAACCACTTATTCAGAGTGAATCAGAAGTTAGTATATCTCCTGTATAATGACAATAGCAGGAACAGTTTTCTGCTGTATGTCTGAAGAGCTAGAAGTGTTGCATGAGTTCAGAGGAGATCCTGAGGGGCAGCACTGCAGCCTGACTCCGAAGCCTGACTCTGTTTTCTGAACAGACACGGCACGAGCAGCAGCACTGCAGACCTTCCCTAATCAGGCGTCTCTGTTCTGAGCTACTGAATAAAGGCTAATGCTTGAGCCATCTTCAGGACTGTTTTAACTCCAGATTGGTCTATACTGCAACTGAGAGGTAAGACTGCAGTTCCTGCAAACATCCAAAGTCTTAGAACTATCTTAGAACTATCTGATTAAGTGATTACAGAAGAATGGTTGTGGATTTTTTACCCCCCACAATTAAACTGGGAGATGTGCTTCAGAAGGTCACCTAACTTATTATAGAAGAAAATGGACATTCAGCTACTGGAACCAGAATAGAGTTGCTGGATGTAAAAGAACCCTGCAATTTGTATGGTAGTGTGTCAGGTCCTCAGCAAAGTTTTGCTCTAAAAATCTGCTTCTTTTGGTTGAAACTGCTTGCTAGTGTATACAAATACAGAGAACAGAGAACAGGCATCCAGTTGCCGTTAGGATTCTGCCCATTAAATAACTAGCAGTTATGACTCATCATTTCTTCCACCTATTCCTTTCTGGGTTCATTCTTTAAGACGAAAGTCCACAAATCCAAGTCCAAAAATAACACAAATGGAGAATAGAAAAACAAATAGCTCAAGAATTGTCATTCCCCACTGTACTGTCTTCCCTCCTTCTGAGTTCTGTAATTGTTTTATTTCTAAAGAGGTGAGCTTTATTTTCTCTAATGAAAGAGAATAGTAAGAGCATTCCAAGGCTGCAAGCAAAGACAGTGCAAAAGCACTCAGAAAAATGAAATATATGAATGCAATACACTTACATTACCTGAGAATAAAACTTTGCAGAATTGCAAAGAATAAAATTACATATTCTAGATATATGTAGGGATTCAATGATGGTGACTGGCTCATGACATTAAACCAAAACATTTTTATTGTTTGAAAATGGGTTACATAGTCAAATACAAAATTGGAAAACTGCCTAGTAGATTCCAGTTTCAATATATATTAGCTAAAATCCAGACTCCTAAAGGAATAGGAAGCATCAGTGTAAGTGAAGGAGGACATTAATATGTTAATAAAAAATGACGTATATAAATTACCAACTTCATTGGAGAATTTGGATTAAGGTTACAGACAGAATGGTGGAAAAAAATTAAATGGAAATGGTTGTAGACCACTGGGACATGATGTAAAAAGTAATCTGCCAATGCTTATATAGCTAACAGAGGCTTTTAGAGAGACTGTATCGTTGATAATATAATATTTCAATTACCCTGAAACTGACATTACAGAGAACTGTGGAATAACTTAGGCAGGTTCATGTTTCTGAATGCAAAAAAAACTGTTTTCCCGCACGATCTGTTGAGCAGTCAAAATGATCAGATGCTATTATGATTTCAATTCTGGTGACAGAATATGGCATAATAAGGAAGACATATATTAGTGAAGATCAGGGGTCCAGTCAGTATCCAGATGATCACACTGTAATTTACTTGCTCACAACGAATGGAATTCTTTTACCTTTCAAAAGGCAATCTGAGGAAAAATAATTGAAAAACAGACACTGAACTGTGGGAAACCTTCCAAAAGAAAAGGAGAACACAGGTGAGAGAAGTGTGATGTTATCTCCATGAGGAATACTCATTAGCAGCAAAGAAAAAGTTCTGCATTTTAATAATTTGCTCAAGGTCTATTCTTCTGGGAAGAAACAAGCTCCTGCTTCCTGACTTTAGACATGCTACCTCTCCTGACTTTATCAGATGCATCTCCCATAAAGGAAGAATCCCAATTTTGCAGCAAAAAAGTGAGCAGACAGCATTACAGATTATTAAAAGCAATTTTTTTGCCCTCATACTTCAAAGTGATCTCACTTTAAATATACATTCCTTTAGCAACTTTTGGTACTTGTCTATCTTGTGACCAGGATGTCCAACCCTGGGAGATGCTCAGCATATCTTAAGTCCTAGACCTTTATTCCAAGTCCTTTCTGTTCTGATTTAGAATAGTGCAGCTTCTCTAGAAAACACGATGGACTCAGAATCTTGTATTCCAGGTATCCCCTGTGAACTAAAAAAATGCCCGAAGTAAACCCGAAGGGTCAAGTGGATACAGAAGCTTTCCATGGGTCTCCTCACAGCACTTTTGTTGTTATGGTGCTTCCAACATCCTTCCCTGCACCAACTAAATTCACAAAAATTGCAAGAAACTGTTAATGTTTTTTTTTCCTTTTTTCCCCTCCTCTCTGCTACTTTTCTCCCTGTGCAGTGAAGGAAGCCATATCACCAGTTGTGAGTTCTATTGGTCCAGGAATGGGACCTGGAACTCCAGAGCTGGCACAAGGGAAGTACTAGTAGCATAGAGTGAGAAATGGTGAGATATGAGGAAAAAAACAGTACAGACAAATTAGGCCTTCCCTTTTCATGTCAATGAACTGTTATGTCGGTGGAACTGGTGTTACCACCTGGTGGAATTACACTTAGGGTTAATCCAGAAAGATTGTGGAAATAAAAACCACAGGTAACATTTGAAGCAGTACGTGGTGTTAGAAAATGCCTGTGAAATGAAAAGAATGGCACTTTTGGATCAGAGAGGGATCATTTGGTCCTAACGGGCCATAATACAAATGTGCAAGTGCTTCTATTGCTGCCCTGCTTTTTTGCCTTTTTTCTTTTTTTTTAGCAAGCACTAGTTAGAGATTTTACTTCCTAGACTTTAAAGGCACTTTGTTTATCTTCCTTAAAGATTGACACTTTGATTTGAGAAATGTCTGAGACCTGCTATTTTTGCAAATTGTTCTCCATCTGATAGAATTGTCTATCCTTTACTGATTACCTGTGTAAGTACATTCAGGACTTCACCTGTCTAGTTCCTTTTCCTGTCTGGATAAGTTTCAAGAAAGAAAACCAACACTCTTAGAAGAAACAAAGCAAATAGCAATACAACAGAATTGCTATTTCCTCTCTTTAGTTTCAGCACAAACCACCATACTGAAGATATGCAAGTACTAGTCAATTCTGTCTCATCTTTTGTTACTCTGCAAATAAGTTATGTCAGAAATACATGTACACTGGTATTCCTGCAGGCTGACTTGAAACAAACTCTTTATTTAATCCAAAAATAGGTTCAAGTAAAAATATTTTTTAAAGTGAATACTGTATTAAGCGAGTAACGTAAGTTAAGAATACTGTAGCAATCAGACCTCATTAATATGTTACAGAGCTTTATATAATGCTGACACAGAACTGTCTGAAGAAATCTTTCATGTGGCATACATTACCTTTTGCTGCACATATGGATGTATTTAAGAGTTTAGATACTTTAAATAAGGAATGAGATTGTTTCATATCATATTCCACAGAGGTTCCTCTACATTATGAAAAGCCTGTTTCTGCAGTGATATAAGCCTATGAGCGATTTAAAGACAGTTCTCAGATATGCTGTGATAATTCTCAGATTAAATATGGCATCTTCAAGAATCATACTGACATAAAGAATACCTAGAGATTCGGAAAATATTAAGAATCAATATTTTATTTTCAGGACCTATAACATTTAACCTGGTAAAATACTGCTTGAAGTTAAATGTGACCTTTGTAATATGGTAACAAGTGACAGAACTCTTAATGAACGTTACCATTTGAAGTCAATTGTATTTCAAACACAGTGCAGTTTTTTATGATGATCCTGTACTTGGTATCAGTAAGTCAAAGTCTGCAAATGCTGTTGCACATGAAGATAGTGTCATGGTACCAAAAGAACATGCCATGACTAAACTCACTGACATCACAGAAGCTCTTAAAACTCTGTGGCAAATTATCGGATGCCTGCTATGAAAATCTAGACTTCCTGAAACACCTTTTACTGCAATCTAGTAGACACATTGTTATCTTTATTCATGTGACTTTTTGGTGTTTCCAGTTCAAAAAGAACTTCTGTCCTCTCTTCCAACTACGTAAAAAGAGTTACATGAAGCAGCTCTTGGGCACATAGTGGCATATTTGAGATTTAAAAGTGTAAGTGCTGAATAACCAAATGACAACCAATAAGGCAGTGTGTCCTTGTCAGCAAGGACTCGTGATTTTGGATTACTAACTTAAAATACCCTTACGAGGTCTTGATTTTCAAAGGTAGGTCCTTAACTTTGTCTAACAAGAAACACAGCTTTGTCCTATTTTTCAGTATGAACAAACTAGAAGAAATCATCTCTGAAAACTGAAGTCTTGAACAAACTGTAAAAACACAGGCCTCAAAAACATACTCTGTTTAAAACTTGTTGCTGTTCTTCCTAGTAAATGACCACTCTGTAGAGAGGCTTTATTCACATAACACTTGACCAACCGCATGAAGTTTAACAAGAGCAAGTGCCAGGTCCTGCACCTGGGACGGGGCAACCCTGGCTATATGTACAGACTGGGTGACAAGATGCTGAAGAGCAGCCCCACAGAGAGCGATCTGGGGGTTATGGTTGATAGCAAGTTGAATATGAGCTAGCAGTGTGCCCTGGCAGCCAGGAGGGCCAACCGTATCCTGGGGTGCATCAGTGGATGGTTAGAAGCAGCCCTGATCCCTTCAAGAAAGCATCATCTTATGAATAACTGACTGATTAACCTGTGTTTGTCTACCCAGTATCACTTTAGGCTTGAAAAGACTTGTTTTATAAGACAAAGAATTTTCAAAATTGTTTTCTTGAAGGTAGCATAGATGCATGTAAGATATATATTAAAAAAAAAAAAAGTCAGAGAGGTCCTGCTTCGCTTTGTTAATGCAGAAAAAAAAATAAAAGGGCTGTACAACATGTACGACAAGGAGAGAAAAATAAGTACTGTAGTTCTTCTGGCTCCTCTCTTACTGACAAGAAATAAAAGACCAGTTCTAGGTGCCCCTTGGGTCTTGATGGCTTTAGGCAGGAGTATGTGGAGCACTCAGCTCTCTGGCCTGAATTCAGCCAGTTGCTCTTCACACCATTTTGCAGCCTCAGTTTTTGCAGTAAAAAGATCTCCTCTAGGAACCTGGCCTCAGCATGGTTCATTAGCATAAAATTCATCCCTTTAAAGGTCATTTGGAAAGAGCACATATACGTTGTATGTGTTTCAGAGTTACTGTAAAGATGACTGAAGAATATTGTCTCACTGAGATAGCTATTTAGTCACAAAATTAACTGCAATAGTTTGAGGGTAACCAATTCACACCAAAGAAATTGGACTACTCACTGCTGTGGGGACCCACTCCACACTTTTTTTTCACTGTGATGGTATTAACAGCATCTTAGCCATCTTGGTAAGCAGGCTACCACTGATACAATACTACTAATAGGTCTTTATAGTTGAGTGAGCTTGAATGCCACAACAATATAGAATACTAAAACCCTGATAGTGATCTCCTTCTGGTGAAACTACAGTTAAGTAGGCAGGGGTTGAAAATGATTGTGGTTCTTTCAAATATCCCATAATTACTGCTCATTTGATCTTGTTTCCTGATAATTCCTTCCTGGGATTTTGCAACTGCAGTAAGGCAATGCACCTATATCATTAAAGACATGCCAAGCACGAAAGTGAAATCTCTCTCAGCTCAGAACAGAGACCAAAGGTGAGGAACAAATTAACAAGCAACAAAGTGCATGTGTGTGGTCTGCATATGTTTTGAAATTCTATGGATAAGCTTGAGTCTGTCTTGAAAAAGAAGTTCAACAAGTCTCATGCTGGCAATCAGGCATTAGCTGATATTGTTACCTGATTCTCCTGCACTGTCAGAGACTTCTCTTTTTCCATGTATGAAGAATAAATACAGGCTAAAACAACTGGTTGAAGAAAGACAACTCAGAAGATTGTAACAGGCTACAGTAACTTAACATAAATACTGTTCACTTTCACATATCAGAAGAGTTCTTAAAAGCCTACATGAAAACAAAGTTAACTTAGTTTCATTCCTGCCCACACAGCAATAGGACAAATTCATAAACGAATAATGAAGTACACACAATTTCTCTCATTTAGTGACTTTACTGTCCCTTGTCAAAACTGCAATAGCTATTAGGTATGTACCATTGTCAGCTTTGTAGATTTTAGCTCTTTATTTCCCCAGATGTAGTATTTTAGTGTCCAAATGGTGTCCCAGTGAGTGTATCCTAAACAGAATGTAAACAAAATAAATATTTTTACATCAAAATATAGCAGAATATAGGAGCTGCTGTGAATATTTACTTATGAGAATGTCTCCCATAGGTACAGTAGCATTAACTGCCAAGCCACTTGACAAATGAAGAGGAATATTTACAGTTAGTGCAATGCATAGAAATAAGCAATAAACAAACCATAAGAATATGAGGCATATGTAGAGTATGATTGAAAGTGAATGGTTAACTGCTGTCAGATGATTTAAAGGTTTTCAGCTGTAAGGCATAACTGAAGGCATAAGTTTACTGAAATGTGTGTGATTCTCAGAAAATAAACAATTCTTGTCTGCAAGATTTCAGCACTGTATGTAGCTCGCTATCTTTGGGCATAGTCCTCAGTACTACTTCACTCCGTTTGGTACAAAATCAGAAGCCCAAAAAGCTGAAAAATGGTGTAACTGATATTCCACAAAATACTATCCTATTAGCCTGTAATGCTGCCACCCCTTCAAACAGGCAATAACAAGGAAGTAGTGCAACGTCTTATCTGTACTATGTGTCTCACTCTCCAGAGCAGCAGGTATACAGAAGAAGATTCATAGGAGTCTCAGCCAGGATTTGTGAATTAAGTAGCGAGCCAGCTGAACAATGGCCCCTGCGATTGCAAATTTGAATAGACCAGACAGTTGTCTGTAGCACTGATGCATACACCAGTGTAAGAGACACATGAATTTGCCACCAGGGTAACCTTCTTGAATCAGTGCTGTTTCTCTTACTCTTCCCTTGATTCACAGAGACAAAATTCTACATCCTAATTGCCTTGCTATGCATTTTTAAAGGCCTGCACATCTCTCCCTCCTTTCCTCCTGTCTGCTACTACGCATACTTCAGAAAATTTTAACACAGGAATATAGAATTCATAAAGAATGTTCTTATATGCCTTAAAAAGAAGTGAAAGTTTTAACATCACCCCTTTTGCCATACTGACATTGAACAGCTGAATTAGCACAAAGGAGAGGAGGGGGGAAAAAAAGAAAAAAGAAAAAAAAATTTAAACCCAGGAAAGACTACCCCTGTTTCTGACCAATATCCTTGTCTTTATCCTTGTCTTGCCTCCCTCTTCACTTGACAAAAAACTGTCTGGCATCCAGTTTCAAAGATGGAAAAGGAGGTCTGATTCTGATAGTATGTAACCTGATACTCTTAAGAAAACATACAGTGAGGAAAAGAGAAGGATGACAAAAGACTGGCAGCTACAGCTTCTGTTGCTCATGCTTTGTGGTCACATTCTGGCAGATTACAGATGTACGCTAGCCAAAGCCCTCATTCTCTATGTATTTGTTCTACTTCACTGAAGTTCCTAAAATGCTCAAATGATGTATAAACTCACTTCAGACCTCAAGCTCTTAGGAAACAGGTCCAAGAAATAGATTTTTTTTTTTTTTTTACTATTTTCTTGTTTGTTTTGGTTTGTTTGTTTTTCTATATAACAAAACCTTTACCTTTGCATGCAAGTTTCAATCCTCCATAACTCTTTAAGTGGATTAAAATGGTAGTCTTCTAAGCCCAACAACAGGAAACTTTCAGAGGTAAGGAACTTCAGAAACTCAAATACATTCACAAACACAGTAAGCTGGACAGACATTGACTGCAGACTACTACTATGTA
Organism: Cygnus atratus; assembly: GCF_013377495.2. Classification (NCBI taxonomy): domain Eukaryota; kingdom Metazoa; phylum Chordata; class Aves; order Anseriformes; family Anatidae; genus Cygnus; species Cygnus atratus. Next base: position 1,306,951 of record NC_066366.1, read on the forward strand.
AGCTGACAGTTGTATATGATAGGAAGTGTGAGGTATATGAAGAATGTAGCCTTAAAATATAGTTTTTCTGCCTGTTTTTTTTATCTGTATTTGATAAAATCTCACCAAATTCACAGTTGGCCACAACTTTGTTTTTCCTCCTCATGTTCATTTTGATTAAGAAGAAAGCACTGAAATTAAGTATCATGCCACACATAACCATCTGCTGGATGTCACAGTCCAATCAACTAAGAGTTTGTCAGATCACATTCTGATGAATAATAAAATGCTCAATCCAACAGTGATCCCTTCATGGTACATTAGCATCCCACAGCAGAGGCCAAGCTCAGGATCCTGCTGTAGCTCTGCAACTCTGGTGACTATCGTACATAACAGGCCATTAGGATTAGACTGGATTTCTGTTTAAATTAGGATGACCTGTTCTCTCCTGCTTTACCAGCACTCTTCCTCTGCTTTTCCTCTTGGCCTTTACTACACAACACATTTTCCACTTCCTAACATGGGCATTTATCTCTTGCATCTTGTTCCCATCATCCTCCTAGTCTGCCCTTGATTGCATTTCAACCTCATCTGCTACTCATTACCACTTCTTAAAGTGCTCAACATAGTAAAGTACCAAATAGTAATGCCAGTTATTTTGTAATTTAAATATTTTATTATGATTGCCCAGTGAATAGTTTTCCATTTCCTTTTTAAAGCTTTTAAGACATACTTTCTGTGAGAAAGAGAGAGGGGGGAAAAAGACTACCCAGCCTTCAGGTTTCCTAACATTTGCTCTCCAACACATTGAAAGACATTCTCTTCTTTGTAACTGTTGTGTCTTCCCGCTCTCTTCTCAGCTATCTTAGAGATAAAATTCACATTCAAGAGAATTAAGAGTCTAAAGTAGTTCATAAAGAAATGTGCGCTCTTATTTCTCACTTTTACACATCTATTTTGAAGAAGCTGCTTCTGCCACAAGCAAATGACTTGTTCAGAAGGGGCAGGATCCTGTTTATAAAGCATTGTTTAGTCAGTTGAGAGCAAGGCCATTCGTAGGACTTAGAAATCCCATAGTCTTTGATTAAAGAATAGCCTTAGATTAAAGAATATTTCAGTAAACTGCCATTTTCCTCTCCCAAACTAGACAACATGATTATCAGCAACGACTTTAACTGACCTAGCGACTCTCAGTTCCTATCCTGTTTGTACTGACTCTCCATCATCTTCCAAGATTCTCTTTCCTAAATAATTTTCCTTGGCACCCTGCAACAAGTTACCAAATTTCTTCACATACTGGGGACATGTAGAATCTCATTCCTGTCTCCGGCGACAGTACCAGCACGCTCAAACCACGATTATCCTGCTACCTCACTGTATTTGGTAAACCTACTATGTTGACATTAATATGTTTGCCAGATGTCTGGATGCTGTAAGCCTAGTACCACCTCTTCACATTCAAATGCTTTACAACCAAGTCCGCATAAACTTCATTCAACACTGCTGTAATGTAATCTTTCAGGATTTGCACTGGCATCGTAAAACTGGGCAAACTACCTGCTATTAATGTATAGCTACAACATTGTAGTGGTACAAACCCACGTAAAACTGGTTTTGAATACATAAAACTTAAGCACTTACTAATAACCTCACTAATTCAGGTCCCTTCCAGTTTTAAAGAATGCTAATATTCCTGTGGTGACACAAATTACTGCTATTTTGTCTCATCTTGAGAGCTAGTTAATTGACTTTGTACTGGCAGATAAGTGTCATTAGCTCATGATGAGGATGCACTAATCGTCCAAAGCATTCAATTGCCGTAAGTAGCTTTTGCTTTCTGAAGTATTTAAAAGCCATTCAGAGGTTTATTCTTGTTAATGACAGTAATATTTGTGTGCTAAGAGTAGAATTCGAGTGTACCTCTGTCTGTTTGATGTTGTAATTAGATCAGGTAGGCTGTGGTGAGTCACAGTTTATGAACCAACCTCAACCATACCATTATGGTATGGTAAACATTAACCTCCAAAAGCTAATTTCTGTGTACCTGTACTCAGCATTAAAGGTTGACCAAACAACTGTAATACCAGGCAAGGTTAATTTGTCCTAGTATTTATGCTTTATGAACTATCTGACTATGGAAAACTAACATTTTTCAACATGCAAAAAAGCAGCAAACCACAAAAATTCAAATCCTATTTCAGCAGTAGTATTTTTTTAGACAGTTTGTATTGGACTTGACAAGCATTTCATAGACAGCAGTCCGGCATCCAGTGCATTATACGTGCTCATTACTCAACAGGCAATGCCACCAATTTGAGTAAAGTCAGAGCAAAGATCTTGAATTCAGGTCACTGGAATTCCTCTGATCCTGACTTTACTACCTATGATCTCTATAGAAAACTGTGAAATAGATTAGTAAAACCTAGTACAAGGACTTAAAAGTATTCAAAACCAGTAAGCCTCAACATGAAAAGCTCCAGAGTAAAAGTTCTTAAGAGCCAGGTGTGCAAGTAAAAACTGCAGGTGATTTTTCAAGAATTTAAAGAGATCAACCTCAAAGTAAAACTTCTTTTTCTTGGAAAGGATTTGGGGAGGGTGTATGTGTGCACTTTACTTTTTACTGTGTTCATTCTAAAATGTATTGTTTATACTGGGATTTGGATTCCAAGATGGGAACAGTACTAGAAAAAGCATACGCTTTGTTGTAACAGGCCAAATTTCATCTGGACTGAGATAAATTAAATGACATGGCCATGAACAAAATAATTCAGTTCTCAGAGTGATGACAGAGTTGGAGTTCGAGCTTCAACGCCATTTTAATTGCCCACTACACTAACCATAGATCTTTTGATGGGGAGAAAAGGTAATCAGCAGTCACAAAGTGTGCAGCAAGAGCCCCTACCAAGGTTCTGGCAAAGTCCTTCTCACTTATTCTCATTTGAGCATATGGATTATTATAAATAGATTCTGGTTTCATGTCTCTCATTACAGATTCCTACAGTTAATCCAGGCTGCCTCCAGCTACAGCTTGCAGTCTTCTCCAGGGGATGCAAAACTTGTATTAAGTGCTCACTTTATTAGTGAACCCTACATCTGATGTGAAACTTTTCAAGGCAAGAGAAAACAGAAAACAGACATTATTGTAGGCTTTTCACATTTCCTAAATTTTCACTTTGACAACATTCTTTGTTACCTACCCTAGCATTTTGTAAAGTCTCTGGATTAGAGTCTCCCATCATCAGGGCTGTGATCATCTCATTTGTCCATCACATTAGAGTCAGTCATGCCACCCTACAAAACTCAATTTCTCTTACTTTTATTGTATGATGAGGGAAGACTATAGGAGCATAACTGAAATGAACAACCTCAAAGAGTAAAGTATTTATAAATGTGTAATTCTGATCCATTGAGCTGAGGGGTGAAAAAGTCCCGTGGAAGAATTAAGTTGGTTTCCAGGACAGTATAACTGGCTGTCACTTGGGACAGCTCAGCTGAAGCACTGGGTAAAAAACATGCTGGCAAAAATAATAAATAAAAGGGGGAATGGGCCATGTTTGAATTTAATTTAAGGCAAACTCCTCTGTACTGAAAAAAACCACATTGTAAAATATGGCCCCAGATAATTTCCTTTATATGAAATATATAACATGAAAGGAAAACATAATTTTCCTTTATATGAAAACAAAAGCCAGCACAAATCATTTTTAGGAAAAAGAATTCAATGATTTATAATGAATATTTTGGTTGTTCTTTGGTTTTTGGTGGTTTTTTTTTTTGTTTTTTTTTTTACATCTGAAATTTACACCAATCCTCATTAGTTTGCAATTAAGATCTCTGCTGACATGACAGAATAAAGTTTGAAGGAATTTACTCATTATGTTCACAATTAAGAGGATTTTGAAATTTTCTCTATGGAAACCTATAAATCATAAGCACATATGATTTACAATTCAGGCAAAATGCTCTGAATGTAGTTTCTAAAAACCTTGTTTAAAAAAATTAAGGAAAAAGGAAAAAAATAGATTTCTGCCCTAAGGATTAGAAAAATGTCAGGAAAATTCTCCTGTGTTAATTTTCTAGCATTGGTTTTTGTTTATAACTTACATAACTGGACCTAGTTATTCTTTTTCCACTTAATGTTCACAATAAAACGTTGGAGAACAATCGAGTCAGAAAACATTTACAGCATCAATTTTATAAACACCAAAAATAGAATCTTCAATGAATAGTTTGATTTCATAAAAAAGTTATTCAGGCCTTTCCTGTCCTTAGACTTTTTTTCCTTTTCAGTTTCAACGCAAAAATGAATTTTGCACTTTTCTCTCTAGACAATCTGTATCTTACCTCCCATACTAACTCAGTATGTGCCAAAGTAAACAAGGTGACATCCCTTTAATTCTCTGCCCTTAACAGTTTAATCTGAGTATTACAGATGACCTTCCACAAAGAAAGGAATTATGATTTGAATCTTCATGACGAGCTACCTAGTTTCATCCAGAAATTATTTTTATTACCAAGGAAATTCCTTTGCAGCATCAGTGGCTCAAGTCAAGAAATTTAACTGATCACAAATCAGGCCATTCCTTGAAACTTCCTTCACCTCACATTTAAGAGCAACAGAGACTGAAGTATTAATAGAAGACAAGTTAGGTAGATCTACTTCAAGGCTTGGTGTAAGGGACTTTAGGCTACACATGACCACTCCTGGCCTGACACATATGTACCAGTCCAGCAATGGTGCAGTATCTTCCTGGAAGAAAATGGCCAGCACTTTCAAATAATGGCAAACACATACTGATGCAGAGCTCAGTTGTGCTTTAAGCAGCAAAAGGAGCAGAGAGTTTGCCAGTAGCCAGCATGCCCAGAAGTGGTAAAATTTTTGTACCACTTTGAAACAGAGGACAGCTTGCACATTGTCCTTCACTTTGAGTGGTGTAAAGTAGGTCAGCATCATAGTGACATTTCATCTTGTGTCCAGTTAACTAAGTTCTGCCACAGCAGTCAGCTGGAGAAATCAAGAAGGGGAAGCAGAAACGGAAGGGAGGGCACCTCTTAAATTTGTATGGAAGTATGGGAAGCTAGCTGTAGCCCTTTCACGTCAAAAGTTACCTGCATCAGTTCCTGCAAATAGACGAGCCCAATCTGGAGTCCTGCTGGCAAGAAGCAGCAGTTTACCATGTACCATTTGTACAATTACCTGCTTACAAATGTAGTAGGTAACACTTCATTATTTGATGAATCCACTTTGAAAAAGCCTGGTCAAGGAGCTCATCAAACAGCCATGGTGCCAATAGACTGTGAATCCATTTTGGGCTTTACTGCATACCTGCTAGGCATCCATACACAAGTTATTTTAATTCTTTAACTTGCTTGCTTTCCAAAATAAATAAAAATCTATTTTTAGATTGTAGCCTCCTTCAGCCAGGGACTACCTCCAACGTCATCATCCAAGACTCACACCTTCTCAAGATATTGAAAAAAATAACCTGAATCTGGGACTACACATAGGTTGAAGTCCAACAGGGGCCTCTGATTTGAGGGCATCTAGGTGCAACGGCAAACTCACACATAGGTAATAGATACTGTTCAGTTCTGCAGTCATACTACAGTCCTGTTTTGTTCCATGTTAGACAATCACTTTGTCAGTGTGTGAAAGAAAAGTTGACCAGTCTGAATGAAGGCATTCGTCTTTATGATTCACGTAAGTCAATTGTTTCTGCAAAGAGCTCACTACATCCTGACCATACCTTGAATCATATCAAACCCACCTACCAGAACAACATCACATGCACACTCCACATTTCTTTTGAACCTCCCTGCTATCAAAGACCACATTTAAAAAAAAAAACTTTAAGATTCCAGGGCAATTACCTTAAAAGCATTTATGCTAAAGAAAGTACTATTGATTGTTGCTCATCAGCTTTCAGCACCTGTACTGTACAACAAAAGGAGAATTAAATTGACCTGTCTAATTACTAGGTATGCACTGAATTACCAGAAAACAGTTCAGCAGCCCATTCTAAGAGGAGATATTGCAGACATGGCATTTGGCAGCTGAAGTTCAAATTGGATGCGTATCAATAAGGGTTTGTACTCATCTTCAGATAGTTTGCTTTTCACATGTCATAAAAAGTATAGTAAGCTACTGCTAAAAGCAAAAAACTAGGACTTTTATATGTAACTGCCTAATATAAGTGTAACTAAATATACTACATTGCTTAAAACTGGATCATATTCTGGAATTCTAAGATTAAAGACTTTTATTAAGAATGTAAATTCTTTCTGGGAAAAAAAAAGAACCAGAACAACAAAACTGAAAAGTGAACAGAATATCATCAAAATTCTAACCAATTGATACTTGGAAGGGGATTAAAAATGTATATACACTCATATTTCAAGTGTGATGTATTTGAAACCATGTCCAAGTCTATTAATCCAGTTGCATTAAAACTTGCTACACCTAGTAAGCTTCTAGACAGATTTCAAAAAGCTAAATAAAACACGACCATAGAAATAATTATATATAATTTAGCAACAACAACCAAAATAATAATAGCAAATGTCAAGATTAATCACAGAAGTACAGACCTTCACCTACCAAATCATCCTGAAAAGCAGACAAAGATTTTGAACACATTGAGAATGAAGCCAAAGCATCTGTCACACAAAGCTTATCTTTGGGTAGGCAGAGGAACATGCATAGGAGTCTGATTAAAATAATCCCCCCAGTAAAAAATACATAGAGACAGAAAATTTACAGGACCTAAGAACAGAGAAGACAGAAGGAATAGCTAGCAACAGACTGGTATAGTATCCTTGTTTATGCCATGAGCAGCACATCTTGTGCCTCAGAAACATCTCATTTTAGTAACTTTATTATTTTTATTTATATATATATATATATGTATATATATATATATTTAATAACCATGCCTGTATTGCCAATATAACGATAAAACACTTATAGACACAGACAAACTGAAAACGAAAGCGATGACACAGATACGTAGCCTGGGGATATCAAAAATGGTGAGAGATTTAAAGAGACATATTGAGAAGGCCCTTCCTCAGGGTGTTTATTTGCTTAGTTCTGAAATACAAGAATCCACAAATTTGAGTATGTATTGTGAATCAATTGACACACAAACAAATTCATTTACTTTCCATCCTTCCACACAAGTTTGGGATGGGAAGTCAGGCAGATGACAAAATATTTTCTGCTTGAAATATTAATCATCTTAGCCTACATTTCTTCAGAATGGCAAAGTATTTACAAGGAAATAAAGAAGCAACAACAACAAAAAACCCACAAGTATTGTTGAGAGATTTTCATCCCATTTCATTGTGGTTGGACACTGGACTACCACTTTGCAAGAGTATTGTGCTAGCATAAATGAGAGAACTCCGGTTCACATACTTTAGCAGCTATCAGTTTTCACGTTGACTGTCATCAAACCAAGATCTTCTGCAGTAGCTAGCTCATTCTGATCCACAGCATTTTTGCAGTTGACTAGTCTGATATCTGCTAGTGACAACTTTGTAAGTGATCCATGAAGCCAGCAGGTGGGCACTTGGAAAATTTATCCTCACTGTTGTTGCAACAGCCAGAAACAAAATCAAAGCAAGGAACAAGTAATAGAGTTACGAGACTTTTAAAAATGTGTATGAGCAGTTCCACAGAAATTAAAATGTTTTTCTCTATTAGCAATATTGGTCAAACAGAACAAAAATTAAGCTCAGCTTTTAGAATTAACATTATATACATTGTTCAGTTTGCATTACAATATGGTTCTATCAGATTCAAGATTCCACATCAATTGCTTGTTAAGAGTATTATGGCGTGGCTTAATGACATTGTACACCACTATCTGGGATTGCTTGAGTTGAAAATCTAAAATCAGGACTAGAAGAGTGTGTTAAGTCAGAAGGTCAGATATATTAGCCTAAAAAAGAGCATACATTAGACTATCTAATCATCTCCTACAGCATGCTGCATTTCAGGTTGCACTCCATGCACATGCATTTGAAGCAGCTGACTGCCAATAGCACATGGGAACATTCTATAGTAGAAGATCAGTTTAAATGCACTGTTTAGATAGAAACTTACAACCCTTCTGTAAACACTCCAGCAGTAACTTGTATCTTGTAATTGAAGATCAATAAGCTGTCACACTGGCCAAGCTTTCCCCTTTTGTCAGGATACACTGGATGATATTGTACTGCTTCCACAGCTGATCCTTCCATGGCGGTAAAAAAGCTTTGCTGCATTCGAGTAGCATAGGGCTGATAAAAAGATAATGAGAAAGATCAAAAGCTCATACTAAAGTAATCACACTCTCAATCCATTTCTCCTACTGTTTCTGTGTATGAAAACAGAGAAATGTTTCTGCATACTCAATGGCCACATCTGTTAGAAAATGAGTTACCTGTTTCAAATCTGCTGTAATACCAACATCAAAGCAAAAGAGCAATTTCTGAAGCAGTAGCAAAATACATTTACCAGAATCTTGGAAATGCCTCTTAAGCAGAGGCGCTATAGATTTTCTTGATTTTTTCTTTCCCTTAATTCTACATTTAAATATATCTGAAAAATCTAGCTTTTACTGAGATTAGAACTGAACTAACTTGATGTTAACGGTTAGGATCCCACTATCAGTGCTTTAAAAAAAAAATGTTTCAAAACTGTTCTTATCCAATGAATATGCTACATCTATGCTCCAATATTATCACCATAATATCCCATTACACATTATACAGCTATATTCCAGAATTAAGAGAGAAGCTGGCCCTCAATTTTGCTGCAGACTTGCAATTTCAGAGTCTCAAATCAAAACTTCTCATCATACCTTCTTAAGTGAAATACCATTTTTCTTGTTTGCCCCCCCACAATGCAGGAAATAATTATTGTAAGACACTGAAGTTGTGAAAACTTTCAGGATGTCAAATTTCTCTCATTTTGCAGGCATTTAGGTTCATAATTTGCTCATTATTAATGTTTTTCAAGTAGATTGATCAGGAATAAAACAGAACATAACATGAAGAATGGACACCCACACACCAGATTCTTTGAGAAAAACTGAAAGAACTAGCATCATTTAGCCTATAGAAAACAGGTTTAGAGGACATAACTATCTTCAAGTATTTAAAAAAATGCTGCAAAAAAAGAACTCTTTTTTTCCAGCTGTACAGTGGGTATGACAAAAAATAGTGAGATGAAATTTCTACATGAATGATTGATTTTGGACTTTGGGAGAAGTTTTCTAATGGTGAAGCTACAGAAGAGCTGCTCTGTTTCCTGTGGAAACTCTGGGATGTCTAGTACAGCTCATCTCAGAAAAGATGATAAATTCCTGTATGGAATGACACTAATCTGGTTGGATTACCTGATTGGTTTTGAGCTTTTCCAAATCAGTCAATCTGTAAGGTAACTGACGAACTGCTTGTGACAAAATAGATATATCTTCATCAAAATGAAGTTCAGATTCCAGATGTTTTTTACATGTTCCTTTACTATTCATCCTTGCTTCCCTTTTCACTTGATTTCATGTATAGAAATTCATGTGTAAGAGTTAAAAGCAAAACAAAGCAAAACCACCAATAATAGTTATACTGGACAACCAGTTGTAAAGAACAGACTAAATTATCTTTTGATTTCTCCACAATCTTTAATCTGTCTCTAATTACAACCTGTTTACAGATTCAGAGGCAAGAAAAAAAATCCCAAATTCATTAGCTAAATTATTCCTTTTGGGTAATTCATTTAGCATAAGCATAAAAAGACGCTTTTTAAATTGAAAGAAAACTAAAGTTTTAGAATATGTAAGTGACAAAAAGTTACCAAATACCTCTATTTCTTGACAAGCTGAATTCTAAACCAGATCGCTTGGATTTATTCCACTTTCTATTGGGCCAGTGTGGATAACAGCACGCCTTATGGACAAAGATTTAATCTCTTTTTATAAAAAGCGAGAAAACAAAATGAATAGCTTTTGTCCCCATTACCATCACTCCTTGTATGTCCATGAGCTTTCCAAATTACATTAGAGAAGGTACCATGGCATCAGACAGCAACCGTTAAGTCTTAACCTAAGGGTTGGCTCATGACCTTCTGACCCTTCTGAGCCCTTCATGACCTTCTGAGCCCTCTGACCCTCACTAGAGACTGGATAACGCTACGCACCTCTCTGGTTGCCAGTACTAGTTGTTCTCATGGGCTACATCTTCAAAACTAACTTGATAATAAGGCTTTATGTACCTTCTTGATTTGGGGAAAAAAAAAAAAAAAAAAAAACTAGCACACTAGTAGCAGGTAAGTTTAACAGCATAATCAGTTTTATGCATCAATCATACATCCTATTTCAATGGGGTTTCTCTAATCACCCTCATTGTAGGAATATGGAGGCACAGACAATGCGAAAAATATCTGAAATGTCTGACCTTCCTGTACAAGTAGAAAGCTTTGACACATGGTGGTATCTATTACCTTTCTCTTAGGCTGGAAAGAATTCATCTTTCAGTTCTTTTAGCTGTAAATGAATACAATGAGAGGACTTAGCAGTAAAATTAACTAACTTGCAAGGTCATGCTGGATTTTTTTTTAAACTTACAGTAATAATTAAAGTATTTTGATGGCTACACTTGAGTGCTAATTTATAATTAACTTCAGGTGCTTCTTTGATCTTGCTGATACATTTTTTTCCATTTTCTTATCAAGAGTCTCCATACAGTCTGTAATTACACTTCTTAGTGTGACAGTGACTTTGAATAAGTGGATGCATTAATACATGCTTTGGGAAAATATCATTTGAGCTAAAGCAAGCTCTTACCACTGAGCTGGAGTATCATCTGAAGCACTGCTGATTAAAAACATAATATTATATAAGCTCATAATAGGTTTGCCATAAAAATAAAACAACGATTCTCAATTTTAAGGTAATAGATGACAAGAACAGTAAAGTTAGTACCTTCCCAACAATATGCATGTTAAGGCATTCAGAGAATTAATATCACAAAACTACAAAATACAAGTATCATGTTTTATATTTGTTTAGGCCTCTTTCTCTAAAGAGGAAGATATTGCATTTTTTTTCTAAATAATGAAATAGTGAACTAAAAGATTTTGTTGTAAGTGTTAAAAGCTCTTATAATAATACAGCGATACAGTCTAACCTACCTGAAGCAACAAATACATACATAATGCAACAGTGCAGGGCAGTATAACTCATTTCCTCAGCTAAAGGAACAGTCTGTAATTCTCAGAACACAAACTCTTATCTCATATTTTTAACACATAAATAAGACATGCACCAGCAACAAGATAATTGAGATCCTCATGTTAACCACTTGCTGCCTGTGAAATGTTGAACAAAAACTGCCATGGAGGTGCTAGGGGCAGTTCCATGAACACAGCAGTCTACACCTACAAATTGGGAGTGGTACGACTTCTCCAGTCAGGACACGTGTTTTTCACCGATACACTGCTACTAAACTCAATAATGACCACAATGATAATGGCTGATATAAAATATACTTTACACAACATTTCTTTCTACAAGCAAAGCCTGACTGCTACAGAACAGTTACTGTAACCTCACTAGCTCACAACACAGATGACTACACATGCACAAACATGACTGGCTAGTCAGAAAGGATAAGAACAGGGAGGTTAGTATTACTGTAACTATACAGTTAGCTTGGTAAAAATCTTCTCATGAATAAAGGATAAGATAATTAAATCGCCACATGTGTTTTGTGGTATCATTTCACAAACTCATCTTTTTTAATTCATTGCTAAACAACTTAACAGCATGGTTACATGCAAATCCTGACATACTGCACAATTATTTTTTCAACTTAAACAACCTCCCTGCTTTAGGGCTTCTTTCATTCAAACCAACAAGTGTGACAGCATTTGAAAAACGCATGAACCTCTGGGCTCTGACAAATGGATAACATCAAGATGCATGTCATTTATGCGTTCATACTGAAAAATATCAGTACCCATCCTGCCCAACCTCTCCTACCAGGTTCTGAGACACACTGCAGAGACAAGACTGCACAGCATTAGCTGTCAAGTTCCTTTCTGAAAGGAAGAAACACATCTGATACACCAGCACTATCTCCCTTCCACTTCTGCCTCCTTCACAGTAAAAATGAAAGATAAATAAACTAAAAAACAAGGAAGGAGTCAGAGAAAAATAGTTCAATTTTGACTGCTTAATCATTGTCTGGATTGCTCCCATTTATTGTGGCTCCCCAAAATAGTCACAGAATTATGGTCAAGAAGTACTACTTGATGAAAATGAAACACCAATAAACCTACTTCGCAAAAGAAGCAATACTTTTTGTGAAAACAAAAGCTTCCTGTAAGAGTAAGAGGTGAAGAAAAAAAGTCAAGAATTTGTGAAATTCACAAGCTGTAGCTAAGATTGATGGGTAACTAAACATGAAGCCACATCTTCCCTTTTATTATTTTTTTTCCTTCTGCACAGCTGAGATAAAACCAAAGTAGCACAACATTTTCTAACATTATGGATACAGCAGTCTTCCCATCATACATCATGAGATGAAAGAAAATATGTTTATTTTACTGCAGATCCATTCATTATGCTATCTGGCAGCAACCTGGGTTTTGTTGTTGCTGTTTTTAAATAAATATCCCTGGCACAGCCTTATAGTCATGCCACAGAGCACAAAATGGAGATCTGCCAAGTACAAATGGAGTGGTATGAGGAACTTTTTCCCTGTGCTGACAGAGCAGCTGTCCAGCCCCATAAAAATCGATGTAGGCTATTATACTTTCCTGCATAAGACCCAGAATTTCAGTGTGTGCCTTTCAGATTGAAGGTTGAATGTTATCTGCAATGGAGCTCCTACTTCTGCAGAGCAGTACTCAAGTAGCCCCGTAAGAACACCTGGAAGGACCTTGCCAAAGATATTTTGGGAGAAAGAAACTTTTCATCTATTTTAAAAAAATAAAGCATTTGTCACTTCCTAAAGTGCTCTCAAACTCTGTTTCTTTCCATTCAAAAAGATTCCAGCCCTTCCTGTACTGTCAAGGCTTGCATTTCAACATATTATCATACACAGCTTTTAGTAAGAAAAAACAAATGACAAGTGTTTTTGTTGTGTTTCAGACTATTCCAACAACTATTTTCATAGGGTTTAAAGAAACAGACACATATAAATGTGGGGACCATTAGTCCCAGAAGCCAACAGAATTCCAAATTTGGGGACCAATACAGAAAGAGAGAGAGAGAAGGACATGTTTTGGCTTAACTAACTTAATAAAAACCCAATAAATAAAAATATAGCTATCAATAATTCAATAATTGAAGCTAAGACAAATTCAAATAGGTATGTCTCAAATTTGTAACAATGTATTCACTCTTTGTTACACTTTCTTGTCTACTAAACACTCAAGGTTAAAATCAAGGTTAAAATCTGGTTGGTTGTTTTTGTTTGTTTTTGTTTTCGTTGTTTTGTTTTGTTTTAACAAATAGCTTATTTTTCACAGTTTTTTCATTAGTTATTTGTTCTGAAAAATGTGCACTGTCCATCACAAACATTTTTGATTAAATCAATCACATGAAGAAAACAATGTTTGAGCAGGATTTGCGCACAGTGCTGCATACCAATATAGATGAAAACCCACAGCACTAAAGAGATTACCCAGAGCTAGAATGGCCTTTGAGAACTACAGAAAAGTCTTTTAAAAACAGAAAATTTCAGCTCCCAGTCAGCTACCAAAATAAATGTTCATTTTCTTAAATGTATTCAGTACTACAATGTACGAAACAAGAAGAACCAGAATGAAAACAAAATAACAATAACTGAATGGTTTAGTTTCAGTACCAAAACTGATGGTATGATTGAGTAAGGGTACGGTCACCTTAAAAAAGTTATCATAAGCTAAGCAAAGGTGTAACATACAGTCCCTCAGCTAGTTACTCATAGACATGCTGCTATTCTGCAGTACAGAGTTTCATTGTGTGGTAGGAAACCTCACATTAATCACGAGGGCAAGCCAAGCACTTAAGTAGTTACCAAAGAATATAAACACACTAGAAATCTATACTCCACTTAACTCTGACATCTGACTTACCGCACATTTTGGAAGCCAAAGCCCCTAATTAAAGCAACATTCTTCTCAAAAGTAATTGTAGTCCTTGATTCATGAACACATCACCATAATGAACCTCTGCCTCCTCTGAGGAAAGAGGTGTACAAACAACCGATTAGGCAGTCGGTGACAAAAACCCATGCATGTTCTTTGCATGTTCCATACTCGCAAAATACATCAACACTGCACAGACCCCTTTACACATTTCTGCAACTAAATCCTTCTTAAGAGGACAGACCAAACACCTCAGAACAAATTTTACACCATCGTAAGAAGGAGAAAAGCAAATGAACCCTTGTGACTAAGCGAATTGTTTCAATATAGACATATTCAAGTTGATATAGAGACACATGATGTACACAAGTAGATTTACGCTGACATCAGGGGCCAAGTATGAACATACAAAATAGAAGGCCAGAACTAACCCACCACCAGTTTAAAAGCTTGGGGAAGGAAATTACTACATAAATACACTTAACTTTATGTTTGTTACAATTGCAGTAAGCAGTGAATTGCTCAAGGCTGTACCTATAAACCTTGCAGTTTCCTTTATTCAGCAGAACCATGGGAACTAACCTGTTAACCAACTATGTGGTAACATGTGGTAACAGTTCAACACTTCGCACTTCTAGGAAAACAAATGGACTAGAGAAACAAGCAATGTGACATGAAATGTTACAAAACATATATATTTCTCTGTAAAGGAAGACAGAAAAGCCCAACCCTCCATCTCTTATTTTCATCACCAACCTTTTTCCCAATACCCATAAAACCCTTACTGGCAACAAATTGTAGTCCAACCAAAGAGCAGTATATATAGCTGTTTCTGCAGCTTTTCATCATCTCCAGGTGAGCAGGCAAGAAGGAACAACCACTGTTACAGAGGGAGACCTTTGTCTACAGTGACTGTTTCCCTGCACAGCTACAGCAAAATACGATGCTGCTATCTTTATTCTGTTTCAATGCTGCAGATAAAATTGAGATAGCTCTCATGAATAGAAACACATTCAAACCACATCTCAAATATGAGGTTAAATATTTATTCCAGAATAAAAAAAAATATTTTTAGTAACTCTACAGAGGATGATATTGTAACAATTACAAGAAAATTTGTTACTGCTCTAGTTCTTTTTAAAAAGTCTCCCTCTCTCCCTATCACAGGCACATCCATAGGGACAGCTCAGCTTCTCACCACCCTCCTCCTTACAGGCTGTTCAACTCCACACCATGCAATGTGCACACATCTTGAGCCTTGAATCCCAGCATGGCAGCAGATTACAATGGATGTCCTGAACTCCACCATGTCTTTCCGAAGACATGAAACAGCTACCAGAGATACAACCAAGCAGCACTGCTGTATTTCATACATATAATTCCAATAGCATTAATTAAAATAACAAGCAATCTGGCTACCAGATACATGCAATTGTCAGATTGTATGGCGCAACAGAGGAACGCAGACCAAGTAATAGCCTTAGCTATGAAGGCTAACTACAAGGTTTTTTGTACCAAAGGAACCTGCCTTTTCCAAGAAAAATGCACTGGGGAGGAGTGCACAGAGCTCAACGTTTCCACCCCAGGCTGAGTGCAGAAGGCAGCCCACAGAGCGCAGCAGCAGGACACAACCATCGCCCCTGCAAGGTCTCACAGGTATGCCTCCCCGCAACAGCCAGAAGAGCTTAGGAGTGGGCAATTCGCAACAAATTTTGAACCACAGCCTACCTCTAGCTTCCAGTAATTGGGGGGCAGGGAGGAAGTAGTGTAAAATAGGTGGCACACTACATTTTTTTTTCAGCAAGGATCTATTAACAGGAAACCTTGCAGACCCAGAGTGCGTATAGTAATTACAACAACTCGTAGCACCTCAGGGCATGCGGAAAGCTGCCTCGCTCAGCCACCTGCACCCCACTTCAATGGGCAGTCAAAACTATTTCCCAAACTGTTCCTACGGTGAATTCCCAATCACTCTTTATACATAAGCCTCCATTATATACCGGCTCAGGAAGCCTGCCAGCCTGCCTTTTGGCCAAAAAAGGCTGTCAGGCTTGCTGCCCACTCCCAGACTTGCTGCCGCCCTGGGAAGGGGCGCATGGCAGGGCGGCACCGCCTCAGGCAAGCACGTGCCAGGCACAGCCCCAACAGCCACTGCCCAATGGCTGCCACAGCTGGAACGTTCCGGAAGGGCCGCCCGGCGGCAGGGCCCAGCCATGGCACCGCCTTGTGCCCACCTGAGGGGCAGCACGAGGCCGCCCTTTGCCCCTGGCCCAGCCCGGCAGCCTGGTCACTCACCTGCTGCCGCTCTGCCGCGCTCTCTAGCACGGTCCTGCGGGTGTGATAACACAGACCCGTTTCCTTGCTCTGGGCATGTAAACCATAGGATGTACGAATGTCGTAGCTCTCAGTGCTGCAGAGCTCGCAGCCCTCAGTGTTAGCTGCACATCTCCATGAGGGAGGTTGGGCGCTCCCCTCAGAGCAGCCAGGAGGGAGGTGGGCGATGGCAGCCGAGTGCACCATGCCCGTGTCTTCTCCCAAAAGCAACAAAGACCTGCACTGGCAGTGGCTCTTTTGCTGGAGGCCTTGATGCTCTGCGCATCACACAACCACAGCTTAAATACAGATCCACTTGTCTAAACACCAACACACCATGACAAAAATAAAATGTTCCTGCGTAACTTTTATAACCTAACAGTGACTGTTTATAAAACATTTTTGATAAAGTCAGTGACACAACCAGTGATTCACAGTAAGACTTCAAGCACTTATCACAGTTTTTTGCTTGATGTTAGTAATCACCTTGTGAATTACATGTTTTTATTCCAAATAACAACAGGGAAGTCTTATTTGCCAAGACAAATCTGTTGTAACCCCACTGGAAAAAAAAAAAAGTCACTATTGAGCAAAAATTCTGTTTGGTGATTCTACTGTTTCAGTTCTGTTGAGAAACCACAGTTTTATGTGCACCCACTGAGAATATTTGTATTCAGAGCTGTTCTCTTCTGCCTGACGGAGAGCTTTCAGCAGCCTGTTGGTTATGAATTGGCCAAAATGTCTCCTGACCTGAAGAACTATCTCTTCTAGACACCTATTTGGAGATTAAGACATTTCAATTTGAAGGCTTTTTATTCCAATACTTTCAACCTAAAACCTTTCATTCAGCAAAAAGTTTTGATACTTGGACTTTTTTTCTTTAATTCAGGTTGAAAACAATGTTGACATAGCACTTCCCTTAGGAAAGATAATACTCTTCACTCCTTTCTAGTTATTATTTTAATCATGGCTCCTTAAAAAAAAAAAAAAAAGTTAAATGGAAGTGGCTTGGCTAAGCATCAAACTGAGAATTCTCAGAGAAAGTACGCCATTTCTCTATTTCTCAAAAATCCATTTAATAGGGTTGCAAAGGTATTTGCTTTTTATAGCCAGTCATTGTTTTTTTCTGCTCCCAAAGCAATTTTGCTGTATATCTGAACTAGCACTTTAGGAAAAAGAAAATAGAAATATTTATTTTTTACCTTTAGAATTACTTTTTAACTTTGAAATGTTCTCCATCTTCTGTTTATAAACAAGAAATGGTACTTGGTTCTTTAATACCTACTGTCATTCCACTGAGAATACCTTGTGTTCCTTTCAACTTTGTCTTCACTAAGAAAAGGTCCCTGAAATGCTTTCATAAGAAAATGCATTATAGTTCAGATTCTACAAAATACTTAACCTCCTACCCCTTTTAATATCAATGCAAAGCTGTAACCTGAACAGAAACTCAGAGCAAAAATACTTCAATGAACCTGGGTTCAGTTCAGCAAAACACCAGGATACACTACTTTCGGCTCACTGAGGACAACGGGAATCAAACGCATACCTAAAGTACTATACGTATGGATATACGTAGCTGCTCATAGCATGTAGCTAAGTGCATTCTCCTGTGAGACGCACTGGCTCATTTACTCTTCTTATCCAAAACAGTCATTCTCCAAAATCTGAAAGAAAAGTTGGGCCTTGAATCTACCTAATTTATAGTTTGAGTAAGTGCACTTCCAGTTCTTTTAGGTGAATAGACCTAATAAAAATAGTATCTTTATATATCTATTAATACAATATGTGTAAAGAAATACCACTTACAAAAAGAACTGTTAAAAACTTTCCTCTATCCCAGTTATTCCAAATCAAAACTATACAGAGAAAACCTGTTAAAAGAGAAAAAGATCAAGTCTAAACCTGTTAGGCAAATGAAACCAGCCAATAGGAAAATGATAAAATACTGGAAGAACTATTATAAAAATACATCTCAAACTCCCAGCTAGATGAATACATATTTTAATACTGCTTGATGAAGTGTGCTGTCTCTCATTTCTCTTCTATTACACAGAATGTATAATGAAATACTTTTCAGGAATAAATCTGTTCACCCAAGTGTTCATTTTTCATTGGCATACACATCTTAACAGTTCATCTTTGTTGTATGAAGGAAATTTGTTTTATTCACCAAAGTTTGGAGCTGGAACCTAGTGCTTTATTTGATGCCATATTATAGAAGCACTTTCCCCATCGTTCTTTTATACTGGCCCCTAGTCTCTTTACCAGAGAAGAAGGTACTGGTGATGGTAGACAGCAGCCCTCTTTGTTGCATCCTACCATTTCCTTGTCCCATAACTTATTCTTTGGAAACTTTTATCTGTTCTCTAGCAGAAAGGATGCAGCCCAAGAAAACCTGCTATTAGAAATGCCCTTTTTCCAGAGTCTAATCAGGAATACCCTTTATCAAGCTGTGTGTGTGTGACCATTACCTCAATATAAAATAATTGTAGTAATACCTTAAGTTTATAATGATATTTCAATGCTGATAGTTTAATAAATATACATTTTATTATAGTAATTTTAATAATTTAATCATTTTAAATTTTGTTAATTTTTCTTTTATTTCCATAAAATATGTTGATTCCTTATTAGATGCGAACAGGTATGATTTAGCAGTTAATGACCTAGGCCATAGTCTTTCTTCACAATTAGGCCTTATACTTCAAAGAGCAAAGGAGTGTGATCCTCACTGGCACGTATATTTAACACAACCCTTAGGAAAATTAGGCCCGTTAAACCAATGTATAATGCCTAACTTAATAATATAATGCATACATGTAATGCATACAAGTCTTTTGTAAAAAAAAAAAAAGTACATGAAGAACAATCACTAGCACACCTGCTATTTGCAAATCACTTACTTATTTCCTGTGTTTTTGTTTGTTTGTTTGTTTTTCCTTATTATTACTACTGTTATTTTCATGTTCCTTGTATCACCTAAATAAAATGCCTCTAACAGGAAAACTTCATCCAATTATGTCTGCTGGCCCCAGCAGAAAAACATTTCACTTCCATGGAGTGGAAAGATCAAGCAATCAGTTCTACTTATTAAAACATCATCCCTTCCACCTTCATCCATCATTAGCCTTACAGTAACTTCCCTTGCAGTGGGCCAACCACCATTGGCTGCTTTCATTATCATAAATGCATACCATGCTTTGCATAAATATTGCCAACCACAGACCTAGTTTCCGAGTAACTTATTAGGCATGTCATGTTAGCTAATCTGCCATAAAATATTATCACCTACAGGGATTAAAAGAAAGACACGTTACTGCTGTGAAAGTATGAACAAGAAAAGTAGTGATTCCCTGACAGGCCTGAATGGCTTTTGTACGTTCAGCAACGATAATGTATGGAAAGCAGAGCCTCTATGCACTACTTGAGCTAGAATATGGCAGTCTATCACATTAAAAATATCTATGGCTCTAGACAGCAAGCCTAAGTACTTTACCCTCCTGCCTCCAATCTCAAAGCCAAGCAAAAGGCTTGGTTGTAAAACACTGGACTTCATCTGGGGAAAGACTGGACACAAAGTTGAATAAGCACAAAATTATTCAGAAACACTTCTGGGTTTCTGTGTCTTGTATTTCTTCTACTGCCATTAGTAAATCCCTCATCTGTCAGCTATCTAAATATATTTTAATCTAGAAAATTCACTGAACACCATGGCATTTCCATTTCTTATGCTATTAATAAGGATAGTAAAAGAATTGATGTATACAGGGCAAGTTCTTCTGGCAGACTCTGGCTATTAGGGAAAGTAAGACTTATTTAATGATATGGCTATATGAACTACTAGCTATTTTCACATTTTAGCTGCCAGAATGAGTAAACCAGATACTTTTGAAGAAGGAATTAAAGGTTCATTTGCTAAGCTGAAGGCATTTAGTATTCCTGTCATATAATATCTTATTAGAAAGACCAGTAAAGGATAACAATTGTTAGACACTGTTCTTATTTCAAAGTTTGAGCTGTTATAAATACTTCAAGTTACTTTTCTGTCTCAAAAGACTTTGAAGTTACAAAGATTCTGTCAGAGACAGTAATGATATATCTTCCAAATACCAAAGTCACTTATGAACCTGGAAGGTAGAAGGTTATGTGACATGGGAGACTGACATCACAAATGTTTCCTGTATAAAGCATTGTTCCATTTAGGATGGATCTTTAAGTCAAACAGGGCAATCAGAGTGATAGTGCTGTTACCACATCACCCCACTGTTTGAATAATTTCTAACAAGGTAAAATTCCTTTCCCCCAGTGTTCCCACCCAGTAAGGCATGGAATAACTTGAACATCTACTGACACTATTTTCTCAATTATAATAACCTCAATGAGATCCCTCAGAATTGTTTCATTTGTTTGGTTGATTTTTAATCTACTAGTGAGGTTACCCGTTCATTCCAAGTCATTTCAGCCATTTAACTGAGGCATGCAAGTTGAGGATGCAGCCTGAGCTAGAGTATCCTTCTACAAGATAAGTTTGCAGTGCTACAAGCTACAAAAATGCTGATAAAAAACGTATCTGTATTCTGCTTGGTGATGTACATTTACAGCTCTCATTGAAACCAAACATCTCAGATAAGGCATGCAAAATACCAAGCAGTTTCTTCCTACCCTTTGAAAATAATAATAATAATAATAATAATAAATTACTATTGTCATTTTGTAGGGCTTGCTTTTGAATCTTCTTCCTTGCAAGCAGGGCAGGTGTGCAGAACGCCTGAGGGAATGCAGAGGTCCTCTCTGCACACAACATTATTCCTGGAGGTAAAAAATATGATTTTGCCTTAGGATATCCATGCATAACTCAGCCTCCTCAGTGCTTCTACTAAGTCTCCTCACATCTCTAACTCCTACACATTTCTGGACTCTGCTTGGTTTGAGTGAGCTCCTTTTTGGTCCTCTCTAACAGATCACAGAGAGCAGAGATAATGCATCAGTCTTGTAAATTAATTACATTAACAGATAAAGAGTGGAATGGTATCAAGAAGTGTGCATGTACCTCTCTCTGAAATCACCTAAGCCAAGAGACACTTTCCTTGCACAAATGGAGTCTCTGTTCCCGAAAAAGCTTTAGGCAAAGCCTGCTCAAACTGCTGGGAATACATCCCCTTGTATGTGCTCATTGGCTGCCTTATTCATGAAGTCAGTTGGCAAACAGTGGCAGCTCAGCAGCGCTGGGAACACTCCACGCAGTCACTTTTTTTCGCCCTGTAGCCTCTGGTTCCACTCTCAGTGTTAGCGGTGCTATTCTGTGTTCCTGCTTCCTTATGATTGCCTCTCTACCCACACCACTAAATCAGCATATGCCAGACCACAGCATTTATTTTTAAAACCCTTTCAAAATTTACTCACCTTGCAAGAAATAATCCTGCTCTGGTCATTGAATATCCAGACTGATCTTTGTATACATGTGGCCAGGCAAGAGAACCCAATTACTTCAACCAGGAGACACTCACATGCTCTAAAACTGTGAGACCACATCTGGTCAGTCTGCTTCTGCCAAACCAAGCATTTGTTACATGTAACTACTGTTTTAAGGGGCACTCCACAACCTCGCTTCTGAAATTTAGCATTTTACCTTTTCCAGATAAGAATTCATGTTATAAAATGTAACATCGAAAATGTACTTTCCTTTCAGGCCAGATTCCTGCATTTACTGCATAATTTACCACTGTAATAGCACTACTTAGTTTTCCTGAGGGCCAGGGAAAGAAAGCAGAAAGGGTAAGAATGCTAGTGTAGCTAGTAAAACAATTAACAATAAACAATAGTGTGGCACAATTTATCTCCTTTGGTAGGAGAAAGCATGGAGGAGGGAGGGGGGGGTCAATTGTTGCCGAAAGGTGACTTTTGCTTTTTATCCTAAGGTTTTTCTTACATTGCAAGAGACTTTTACAAGGTGAGACCGAATCTTTAGTCAAACTTTAACTACAGGACATCAAACTACAAGCTGAGGAAAACAGAGAAATTACATGACAACACTACCAATTCTTTTTGCAAAAGACCTGCAGTATCTCATTGCAAATGAGATGTCAATGCTTTAATTAGCAATTCCGTCAGCATTAATTGTGTGTGTATGTTACTTCACATCAATTGCTGTCATTTTCATGTACTCAGGATGTTTTATAGAACCTAATTTGTAAACAATACACAAATGTTTAATCCACTTTAAATTAAAATTGTCAAACATCTAGCATAACCTGGTGAATAGAGATAACTGTGTGCAATTGTGTTTTGGTTCCTAAGTAGGAAAAGGGAATGTTTTGCTAATTGTTTCTATACGTAGACTTTTAAAATTCTAGTAGGTCCTATGGGAAAACAAGCATGTATTAATTGCCAAAACATTGTGACCAACCTGTAACACTTACTTAATTGTCAAGAATAAAAAAAAATTGAAAAAACAGGAGTATCAATTTGAATCAAAGTCAAAACTCATTCAAGCAATTCACACTTTATGAAGCATTATCTATTCTTGATTTAAGGTGTTTCCAGGGAAGCATAATCCATGTCAATCCTTGGTAAACGTGGGTCCAATTAGTAAAAATATTTAATCTTCTGATTCTCAATTTGTCAGTTTCAAACATCACAACTTTATTTTTGTCTGACAGACTTTGGGAAGCCCTCCATAGGAAAATTTTATTTCTTATATATTATGAGACTATTATATTTCTCATATAATTATGATAGAACCACCCTTTTACCTTTCATTGGATAGATTAAGTAAACGGAGCTCCTGGAGCTCTTCCTCTTCAATACTTTTTTTTTTCAAAGCTTTAAATATTCTGCTGGCTCTTCTCACTGATGATCAACAATCTTGTTGAATTGTGAACATTAGTCTTCCACTGGGAGACCTCTGAAAGTGCCAAATAGAACTCCTACTTAATATTCTCAGGATGACATGAACACCTTTGCTGCAAATTATATTCTCTCTCTCCTATAGACTAACTACTATTGACTCAAAATTAATTGTTCAGACATTGCTTGTGTGCCACTTAAATATTACACTTAATATGGGCAGAAGGTTCCTTAGGTATGTCTCTCACTGTGAGATTAAGGAACACTGAAGCACAACGAACATCAGAATTTTTTCCATGTAGCTAAAAGAATGTCATGAAACTAAATAAATCACAAACCGTGACCCTGCCTGTCTCCTCTGGAGAACTCAGCCCAGACCATGGTCTGTAACTCTTATGTGAAGCTGCCAAAATGCAAATTCCAAACTGGCTGCTGGCTTTCCTTTCACTTAAAATCATATTTAATCTAAAAAGCATACACATCGTACAGCTTAGGCACTGGTTTGCATAGATTTCAGGACTACAAGTCAATTACGAGTTTTTAATAATCTCTTTCTTTTGTGATAAAAAATGATATTTAGATATAAATGTTGCCAGAAACAGAGGGGCGTCTTTTCCTTTTAATGTGTGTTATCATTTTTCAATATCTTATGCCCCTTCCTTACTCCCTGAGTCTGGGACTCGCAGTCCACCAGGTTGGAAACTGCTGAGTACTCAAAGGTCACTGGCCTCAAAGATAGAATGAAGCTGATGGCCCTCATTGGTCCATTAAGCCCCGAGACTTACAGTGGTTCATATAAGGAAGAGGACACTCCCCATGGAGTTCCGTGTCTAGAATTTTTCAGCACAATCCAAAACTCTGAAGTCTTTACATGCATATAAAATTTTCTCTTGATGAAATGGTCAGTACACTACAAATGAAATTAACCTAAGTGTGAGATTAGGAAACAGACCAAAGCATGTGACACAAAATTAGAACAAAAATGCTCTCTCTCTCACACACACACACACAAACCCACTAAGATTTGAAAGGAAATGGCTACAGCCAAAAGTATCCAGCTTCCACTAAGCCTGACAACTTAAAGACTTTCTGTCTTACCTGCATCTGCAAAACATGTGTTTCACATCAACGAGTGGTTCTGTGGTATTTCTCCAAAGAGTCTGTTCTTTGCAGAGCAATCTCTATCATGCACATAGATAAAAGATTAAAAAGAATAGGAGAGATCAGAAGATTCCTCTACCAAAGGATACAAACTATCCACATTGACATCTTAAGTTAAATTCACATATATTCTATGGCAAAAGTTATGGAAAATATACCTTTGGATGAGTAAAAAGTTTACTTCCCAACTAACAGATAAAAACACATTCATTTTACTTGTATGTGCATATCAGAATGCATAGGATATACCTTACACTGGTTTCTACTGTAACCTATAAACAAACACTTTATCTACAAAATTCACTACAAGTTTGGAAATTAATTTTAAAATATAGAGAAAATAATGGAGGAGATGGGTGTATTGAGGAGCAAAATCCAAAAGGCAAATGAAATTTTGTTATTTTGAGAACTTATGGATGACATTCATGGGAAACAAGATCTACCAGAATTAGTAATTTACTGTGCATATTTTTTTCCATTGGAGGTAATATGGCAAAACAAAATGGCTCAGGCTTCCTTGGGGCCCGTGTTGTACTAAATTCTGCAGTCACTGCTTAGGAAGATATTTAAGAATGTGCTTGGCTTCCAGCATGGTTAATCTTATTACTTTCAATGGAACTATTCACACAGTTCAATTAGGCTGAATGAGAGTATGTTTACACAAAGTAATAGGAAAGAAAATCACTGCCTTCCAGAGCATCAATTGTTCACAAAACAGACTCATTAAACTAGTATTTTGCTGAGACTGCTTTTGCAATTGGCTGATCTCAAAGAGCCATACAGCAATCTACCCACCAGTGCTTAAAGCTATCTATCATCATTCTTTTTTTTATTTTTTATTTGCAAAAGAACACTTCTTGCTCAGTTACACTATGACTGGATTCCCAGCAAATAACCTATTTCTCACTTTGGCTT
Source organism: Cygnus atratus (assembly GCF_013377495.2). NCBI lineage: Eukaryota > Metazoa > Chordata > Aves > Anseriformes > Anatidae > Cygnus > Cygnus atratus. The sequence goes on from NC_066366.1 coordinate 1,332,284, forward strand.
CTTTCATGTAGAGGAATTAACCCTCTCGTGTTTTGTGTGCAATAGAAAACATTCTGCAGTGACACAGGACAGCTTTTTCAGGAAAGACAGTATTTACTAACTACTTAGAATACAAAATTTCAAGGTCCCTAGTTTGGGATAGGTAAGCAAACAGTATACCATAGAATATGGTATCTGGAAACATTGTTCTCTTCCTGAAGAAGAGACTCCTCTCAGTTGCTTGCCAATCAAATCAACTCTGCATTTCAGCCTGCTCTTCTAGAGTTTTATTGTGTTCTGCAACCCTTAAGAGAAAACGCTCACCCAGTCATGGTGTGCCTGTTGTATGGCCATGGTAATACTGCTCATCTTGGAATCTGCTCATCAACTTCGATTTCTTGGAAGTTCATTTGGAATTGCCTTTCTGACAAACAGCTTGAAAGAAATAACTGTCTTTGGTCCTATTAAGACACAAAGCAAAGATAAATGAGGAACAGTATCAGGTACATTTTACATAAAAAATAATACAAGGATTGACTGCTTCCTCTGCAGCTGTCATTCCCTCTTCAGTAATTTCTATTTCTTTGAGAGTATTATAGTGAAATTCTGTCCTTCTGAAATTAATGGCATTTTAAAGTAGTGAAGACTTAACACAGTCATTCCCTCCACCTCCACAGGCTGATGTTTGGCCATGCATGTTACTGAATGAAAAGTCTGGAACACATGCGTTTTTCGCACTGACATGCCAGGATCCACGAGCACAACTGTGATGTCACCTCCAGCCAGGTTTCTACCCATCCCCTCCAAAATTAGAAAAGCAGGTTTCGTTCTGATGTGGGTTAGAAAACTTGCTATTCCAAAAATGACAAAAATAGTGTCTCTACATTGCTCATCTCAGATGTCTGACTTCCATATGTCTTGGGTCACAGTTTAGAGTTTATCTGGGCTGAGATACCCCACTTCTTTTTAAGATATTTTTCCTCATCTTCAGACAGTCTGGGATCTTATACTGCAGTCAGAAATGCCAGAACATAGTTAGAAATTTCTTCAACATCACAATGAGATTCCTGTATGTTACTGTCCATCTTTAAGACAAGAAAGATTGCGTTCTCATGCAGGAATTAGTAGAAGGCGTGTAAATTAATTTACCTTCAATATAATGGGAAAGTGTATTTTGGGGTATGCACAGAACAGGCAGATATCCAAGACTTCACTGCAGCCTACAGAAATATCTAATTTTTCATCATGAAAGGAATAATAGAAATCCACTTGGCCAAATTCTTCCTGAAGTTCAGATTGAATTCCAAGAGAAAAGTATTGATGTTGTGCTCCAAGTTTAAAGACTGCTTCCCAAAGAACTAGAAGACTCACCTGAAACATATTAAAGTGGACAACAAGCTACGAAAATATCTATATATAAAAAAAAATAAATCTAATTTCTAGCAACTAGTTTACATGGATGCTGCAATATTAATAACCCAATCTTGCAAATACCATTGAACCATGTTCCACACTGCTTTGCAACACTTCTGCTTCAACAACCTCGTCTATATAAACTAATGTTGACATGGGAGCTCACAAAAAAACTCTTTTAAAGTAGAGGTTTGTGATTAGCTTTTGTTTTCAGCTGTACAAACAACTACAATAGCAGATGGAAGATTACTAAAGAGTAGAAGAGAATGAATTTTCCATGTCATTATCTTTCAGAGATGAGAAATACAAAACAACACCTATTCCATTACATGTCTGGCACAATGGGTTCCTGTCTTTGGGCCAGATGTGATCTGCTTTTTAAAGGAAAGTGGAAATTTAATTAGTACATACTGTGGAGAGACTGACCTTACACTCATGTGAGTTTTCATTAAAGTTGCTATATAAGGCACCTGATACGTTGCAGGCTGCAGCTGTCAGCTTCAAGAGCTACTTTTGAAAGCCCTGAAAAAGAATTAATTGCACAGTAATGTTTGCAGCACTATGATTAACGCAGCTTGCAGTTCCATTGCAAGAATAACCATTTAATTACCAGCAGTCAAAAGAGGCAGTTCACACAGACTCTGGGTCAAATTCTACAAAGCGTTAAGTACCCACCATTCCCATTAATTTTGGAGAATCTTGCCAGAATTTATCACCTCCCAGGATCTCACCCAGTAAAAGTAATTAACAAACTACAAATACTTTCTCCTGAAGTTTCAGATACTCAGCCATACCTGCGGTGGGGCACTTTGAAGAGGTCATTTGATTTAAAAAAAAAAAAAAAAGGTGTACTTGCTTTTAAAAAAATGTTTACTTTAAAGAGTCTGCAGGTCTCTAGTTACAAATGCACTATTATTTTTCAGCAATGACACTGATATATATGTTGTTTATGCCCTTCATTATGCAAAATGACTCAAGAGGAAGTCAAAAAAAGAACTGAGTACAGAGCATTTGCCAGTTCATCTCCTGTTAAAATTAAATTCATAGCTTTAAGAATCCAGAACTACTTCTTGATCTGACAGGTAGCAGAACAAAGCACTTGTACTTTAGGTGTTGTCTGTCATGTTTTAGCTGAGGTAGACATTTGCATACTTCAACAATGCCAAGAACAAAAGCTTCCAAATTCACATAGAAAATGGTAGCTTTCATTAATCACTGATTAACTAGGAAACAATCCAGAATAGCAGCTTGCTCTAAGAGCTTGATACCAACTGAACATCCCTCAATAGACCTCTAATATATCTGAGAACATTGTGTACTTCCGCTAAAAAATTCAGAAGCAGAAATGTCAAAAAGAGACCGCGATAATGAATAATTATTTGCTATTACTTCCTATGAGTTAATATACTAATGGATCTCTGCTTATTCCACACTTGTAAGCTAACAGATTGTTAATGCATGTTTTTATGTGGTAACATTACTCAAACTCCAAAACATGACATTACTCTGAGCAAGCAGGCTCTGATACTTTGCTCAGTAAAAATACTGAAGTGTAGAATAAATGCTACCTCATTGTTTTGTTGCAACACTGCAGTTCTGGTGAAAGCTGTGGTAAAAGCTACTGTCTCTTGAACACTGAATTTCTAAATTAGTATGTATACTGTAATTGAATGCAGAAACATGAAAAAAAAAACACATGCAACTAGATTCATTTATTTTATTTCCCACACAAAAAGTCTCACAAGAGATGGAATAATCAATATTGTCACTGTAAGTCCTTTAGCCTCATGTATAGCGGTCCAGAGAGGTGGCAGATGAGCACAACTCTAGAATTTAAGACTGTCTGTACAGGCACAACTGGTATGTACCTTTTACTAGATGCAAAGCGATATTCACCTCTTGAGCTGGTCTGTGGCTTCATTCTTCTCCAAAGCCTCTTGGACAAACTAAACCACTGCCATTGAAAAAGGTTTACGACGGTGTCTCTAAACACTGGCACTTCACTACTTCCTATTGGTAGCTATGAGCACAAAACGTTAATCTGAAGTTTACCCTCAATCAGAATTGCCTTCAGCATTATCCTTGAAGAACTCTTTATGTTAACTGTGCTTCCTCCTTTCCATATCCATAAACCAACAGCTGCTTGCACCTCTATGTGCTAGCATATTTTTCTGTACTACATTCTTCTGCACTGCTACTTTGCACTCTTCACTTGCATCTACCCAAGTAATAATCTTCAACTACCTGAAGTACAAAACAAGCAAAACTGTAGCAGCATTCACGTCTCGCAGAGCAATTATGATAAATATTTCCAAATAGACACCAATCCAACCAGTATGGCTAGTTTGGCTGATGGATCCAGGTCTGGATTAATGATGATGAGAAACACCTATGAAGTTTGCACAAAAGTTCCATAAAACAAAGAAAGAATGAGTAAATACAAGCTTATCTAGTACAGCCTATAGCAGGAATTCTAGGGACACTATTTCACTCAGGTGGTAATTTTCACCATTACAAATGGGTAAAAGATACTTGCAAATGACTTTGGTTCTGATTATAACCTGGATTATCTCTTGATGTAAAAAAAAAAATATGTACACACATATAAATATATTAATAAAGTTTTCCATATGTGGAGTTTGTGCATCACTCTGCAGGAATGGTTAGATATGAATTGTTGCTTAACTCTTTCCCTAGAACAGACTAGTAGTCTGGAAAAGGAAAGACTAGAGCCTTGTCTTCATCTTCCTGTTGCATGGCTTAGTACAGACATGTCCTAATTTGCTGATGTTACAGGCCAAGAATGAATGGGTCATATAGGGAGCCAGGAATGGCTCTGCAGAGAACATGCAGTTTGTCCAGCAGAACTGCTGTTAGTACAGCTCGTGCATCACACACACCTTGTGCTTAAGTTCAAGCCTCACAGGGCAATCCAGCCCATCAAATAGGGAGGAAAACCAACTTTTTCTCCAGTGAGCAGCAAAAATTATTCCAACTGCCAGCAAAATAAACCAGTAAGTTTTTCAGCCCTGCTGCACTTTCCTAATGAAATAACAGACAGCTCTGCAGGGGCAACTTGGTTCTTCAAAGCTTTTTAGAAATATTGAAAAGTCTTTATATTCCTCCTATGGGAAGGAAAGTATTAGTATCTGCCAATTAAAACCATTACAGAAATAGAGATGCAGAGAAGCTTAAGAGCACAGTTCAGATGCTGTGAGTGAAAAAGACAGCCCATGCATTCCTGAGCTACAGAACATTTTGTTTCATTCTAACTTCTGCTTTTTTCTTTGCTTTGCTAAGAGCCAGTGCATCTGGTATAAAGACAGGGTTCTTTTCCTCTCTTCCCAATGAAGTCAATGGTAATAAATAGGTATGGAGATAAAACAAAAGGCTCTGAGCAGCATCTGGAGCATCAGCTCGGTTTTGCCAATTTTTTAAAATTCACAGGAAAAAATTGTCAGGCCAAACATGAAAGAGAAACTCAGCTGTGACTTCTCTGAGAAGACAGCAAGTCCACCTGAGCTCAAGAACAAAAAACAAAAGAAGAAACAGGGCATGTTCAACTCTGAAAACTATACTCACAAAGATGCCCCAGCATACTGCTTCCTGACGTAAAGGATTGTGTTATATTTCTTCTCACCTTCCAAAGAGATAATTCAAAATGTATTTTAATAATTCTAAGTGCATTATTATGCAGCACTGAGGAAGTGCATGAGAAACCTTAAATATTTCCTGGCTGCAATATTTTTAAAGATAAGAAGTTGAGATGATTGAGTGTAATTCGCTGTTCTGAGAATCAATGGACCATCACACTAACCTGCTGCTCAGAAAAAGGCGGTTGCAAACACACACAACATTTGAAATCTTGCCTGCTGGTTGCGAAGGTAGGAGGGAAACAGGTAGAAAGGAATAATCTTTCACTGTTCTTCTCAGAATCACAGTCTTTCAACAGATAGAAGGATTTTGCAAGTGGAAGACAATCTTGCCTGCCTGAGCTACAATTTGTGCCTCATAGCACACTACAACACTTTTACTCGTTTCTTCTTGAGAGGCACGAGTGGAGATTCACCTTCCTCAGGCACAGAGAGGCTCAGTCAGAACTTCCAACACTCACTGCACCAGCAGGAGGTTGTGAAAAGGCACTTGAGAGCGTCAAAGGGCATATCAAACCAGTTGTGGTTTATCATATTACCCTCACCACAAAAGTGTGACCCCTCTTTCACAACTTTCTCTTCTCTTTTGAGATAAATTGTTGTTCTAGTTTAGATTATAGACAGAACAAGTATTTCCCCACTCCTAAAGATTAGATCCTTCATGATCGTAAGGATCAGCTCCAGGCTTGCTTCCGTCTAGCATAATGAGAGATAACAATAACAATCACTAAAGGGAAATACCTAGAGAACCTTATCCTTAGTCTAATCGCAAATTTGTTTTCCAAACACTTTTTTCCCTCCCAATATCAACAACAATGTTGAACAGTAGTTTTCAGCCTGTAGTTTGAATATATTTGAAGATGCATGGACTACTTTTCATGTCTACAAGACATACCAACAAAGGAAACAAGCTACACCACCAGTAAGATTGATCTAATTAGGACACAGACCAACACTGAATAATGTTCAGAGGTCTGTGCACCAAAAATATTTGAAGCTAATATGTTAGGGTAGTTTTTCAAATACTACTACTAGATATACAAATCCATTTCTTTAAAGTGAAATCAGGTCTTAGTATTTTCACACAACAGCTTTGGATACTTAATTTTCTCTTGCTGTGTCACCACAATTATCCCTGATGTATTTTACTATTCATTTGCATTTAGAATGTATAGCAGATGATGGTATCACATACATTTTCATAGATAATTGAAAAATTAAATGTATGGCACTAAATGGAATCAGAGGAACAGGTGAAAACTCCAACATTTCCTTGAAAACGTAGCTAAGTTGGAAAGGACCTGGCAAGTGTCCTAAGTTGAGAAGAACAGCACTTTACTTAATAGTGGCAGCACCTTCCTAAAAAGCTTTGCATTACATGCCAACCAGCACTGACAGCACAGGGTACACAGTGTTCATTTAGTTACAACTCTGACATAAAGAGATCTCTGCCAACGTAAAAATTGCTGTGTCATGCCCTTACTTTCACAGTATTGTTTTCCATCCACCATCATCATAATGTTATACGGGAAGGGAGAGGGAGGGGGTGCACTCATTTTATTTTTACTGCCAGTGCTCGCACTGTGCTTTCCTTCATCTTGATAACCCAATGTTAGTCCAAAACAGGGGAAGAATTAACATTCAGCCTCCTTCCAAAACGAGAATGGAATAAGGCGAGCACTGTGGGGATGCCTGCCACAGGTATCTTATGTTCCCTGCCTTGTACTTGTTGGGATATAGGTAGCTTGGACTCCACATCTGTCATTTACATCTCTTCACGGAACTAGTCCTCAGTGGATTCACTGATGCCACTTATGCTGTACAACTCCGCTGGCCAACTGCTACACATGTTCTAAGGACATCCTTACATCCTAATGTATTCTTGCAGTCTACCAAAAACAGAAATTAAACACATCAATAAATATATTATAACAACACCCTAAGGCTTTAAAAAAGCATTTTACAGCACTTTGCTCTTTGTGGCCTGGTCTTAAAATCAGCTAGAAAAAAATATATATTTGAAACTACACGGGCAGACCTGGAATACTAGCATAAAGAATTCCTGAAGCAGGAAGTTTCATAGGGCATTCTGCCCTGATACACACCAGTGAGATTCGGAGAAATGGAAAACAATAAAGTATAAAACCAGAAAAATTTAACATAAACTGTAATCTGTATTTTAAAATGGAGTTTACAGGAGCTCATCTTCAGCCTTAATAGAAATATTTGTATTCACTGTGCAAAGAATTCTACCTCAGGTCAAATTTGTGGTATTGCCTAGTTCTTGCAGAGTCTACTGAACAATGGCAACACTGCATTTATTTTTATAATTATTAAAATAATGATGATAGGCAATATAAAGACACAATATTAAACTATTTCCTCAACATTTATACTCAGTCATTTGTGGGCTTTATGTCTCAAGCTACAGACTCTAAAATAACATTCTCCTCTCTGGTCTCTCCATTTTCCTTCCCTGCATGTTTATTTTAAGGTGAAGATACATCTGAGTACCTATATTATACATGTCATCAGCCATCAGAATGATAAACTTTTAAAAAACAGAAGTCAGGATGGTTCAACAATCTGCAAGTCAAAACTATAACTTAGACTTCAGTGCTTAGCACTCTTATCGTACCTTAAGCATTGCATCTACACTAATCAGAACACCGATGGTCTCCCGAGTTTTGCAGCATGATAATGACCAGAAGTAACAGCATTAATTGGTGATCCTCTACTTTAACTACCTAGTAAATTGACTGATTAATTGATTATTGTTTATTTTATTGCATTATGGTCACAACTGTGATGAGCATTGCTCTGTAGATGGTATGTAGTACATTAACACCTAGCAGAAAATACTCCTCACTCTCCTTAATTAGCAAAAACAGGCATAACGTAGAAAACAGAAGAGAATAGATTTACTGATGCCAAAAAGTGGATAATAATTAAGAAGATCCCAAGACTCCTAAACACTAATTCATCAGTGCAGTTCTCAAGGTATTTTTCTGTTACAATAAGCTACCATCTCCAATCTCAGTATCAACAATAATCAGTTAAAAAAATATCCTCCTAGAAATAAACTCTGAAAATGCATTGGGGAAATCTAGCAACATTTATTTACATGCAGCCAAAGTAAATGGTTTATTTAGCTCAATCTGCAGTGAGATTGTGTTGTCTTTTTCTGCATAATAGTTTGCACAGCTACAATAACACATTTAAAACATGAATTGCCTATCTATATTTAGGCTGATTTATTGCTGAGAAATGTGCGCTCTGCTTACTCTGAGTGCCACGTTATCGTTTGGATTGCCAAACTTATTTCTTCTCAGGGAAATGGTTTTGTTTGGTTAACAGATATATCCTCATCCTGTTTCTTTGCGTAAGTGTGATAGATGACAATGTAATTAATGGATAAACACATAGTGAAGTTTGTGGACCTGTCCCAGGATGCCATAATGTGGAGATACCAAAATTTTTACTGTATAAATACTTTGAATGCTACTGGAATTCTAGAAATACACTTCACAAATCCTCTCTTTGACCCTCCTAGAAAGGATAAGCTGTTACAATTATCTAAAGAGTAAAATAAATAAATAAATAAAAATAAAAAATAAAAAGAACCACCTTTGAAATGGGTTTGTTTTCCTTCCTTAACATGAGGAGGATCCCTCTGAAATGATCCCAATATGTTTAACGGGGCTTGACTCCTGCAGTGATTCTCATTTGAATACCTGTCAGTGTCCTGCAGCTTTGACAACCACATGAAGAAACAGAGGCATCCGTCAAAATTTTCTCAAACACCAGTTTCATAGCCTGTCATAAGGTACAATGATCTCAGAAATCTCAACATCTACCCTCAATTATCACACAGCAGTATCTAAGATAACATAGAATGAGAGATACTACCGTGTACCAGCTGCAATCATAGCAGGTTTTTTATGGTGATAAAGCTAGAGAAAAATCCCTATAAGCAAATCTGTACGAGGAAGAAAAACAGAAGATGCAAGAGAGAAAGATCAAAAGATTAAAAAAAAAAAAAAGTAGAGAAAATGGGAACTAGAATATCTGTCTTGGAATGACAGGACTAAGATAAAAAGCCAAATACAGCAAAAAGAAATAAGGGGGTTTTGGAAACTGAAGAACTGGAGAAAGAGGCAGACAGAGGTTTAAGGGCCAGTGCACAGCTGGAGTATGCTACAGGCTGTAGCCATACGTATAAAGTCATTATCAACAGGTTTGGAGAGGTAAGCTCCCTAATGTGTGGCAAGTTCCACTGACTTAAAAAAACACTTTATATATAAAGAGCTATAGAGCAGTAGCTGGGGTAGCTTCTTCTCTTTCCTGGATGACAGTAACCCAGTTGGGGAAAAGAACATTTATACTGTCTGCAAGCAGAGTGATAGGACTATAAAGCTTTTGAGGCGGTACAACACTTTGTGTGCCATTTATATCATACTGTTAGAGCTAAGGAATCACACTCCCTTCAGAGGAAAATCTAAATGTTGATCCAGAGGTGAAAAGGCAGCAGTAGAAGTGTTTTCACTAGATGTGAACTTTTGTGGGTCCCTGACTGTACGTTTTTACTTATCATTGTTAATTTCTTCTTTTAAGCAAGCAAGTGCTACAAAAAAGTAATCACTGTTATACAATATTCTTGTACCTAGAAAACTAATTCCAAACATATTTTTAGCTCTGGAGTAGCAAGTCATACAGTCTCCACAACCATTTTGTGCAGCTACCATATTTGAATGTTTCTTCATGCTGTCAACACCTGGTTGTCCTGCTCCTTCTTCTCTCTCTTTTTCTCTCTCTCATACTGTACTGACAAATTCATTACACAAAGCGCCACTCAAAACAACAGAGGGCAGACCTCCTGTACTATCTCCCACTAAATATCTAAACAATTAGCTCTGACCAGTCAGGTTTCGGACTTGAAACTGAGATGTTAGTAGCAATTTCATTTTAGGCACGTTGAATGTAGTCACTTCCCTCAAAAATACATTAACTCTACAGTAGCTTATTGTGTTTATTATAGGCTTTTAATCAATTCATCTTTTTTTTTTAATTTTTTTTTTTTTTACCATTACCTTCTAAAAACTACAGAACACATAGAATCATTACATTATTTGGTAGCTCTACATTTGGAACAGAGATGCTAAGTGGGATTAGGCACAAATTGTCTATTAAAAAGCATTAGAAATCCTGGTGGAGCATCAGTTTTCTTCAAAATAGAGCAAACGTTCTATTTTTGTGTTGAAAACGTAAATACTTTCCTGCAGGTCAAGCCCCATTCTGTTCTAGTGCATGGGGTTATTCCTCCACAGGTTCAGGACCACGCACTTGCCTTTGTTGCATTTCAAGAGGTTCCTCTCTGCTCATCTCTTCAGCACGCTGAGATCCTTCTGAATGGCAGTACTCTGGGGTATCAGCCACTCTCACAGTTTTGTATCATCAGAAAAATTGCTGAGGAGGTACTCTTCATGGTGGACAACAAGTTAACCATGAGCCAGGGGTGTGCCCTTGTGGCTGGGAAAGCCAATGGGATCCTGGCCTGCATCAGAAGGAGCGTGGACAGCAGGTGGAGAGAAGTGATCCTCGCCTTCTACTCAGCTCTGGTGAGGACACACCTGGAATCTTGTTTGTAGTTCAGGGCTCCCCTGTACAAGAGGGATGTAGAACTTCTAGAGAGGGTCCAGCGTAGAGCCACAAAGATGATTAAGGGATTGGAGCACCTGTCTTATGAGAAAAGACTATGCAATCTGGGCCTGTTTAGCCCAGAGAAAAGATTGAGAGGGAATCTTACCTACCTCTACAAATACCTGAGGGGACAACGTAAAGAGGATAGGGCCAAACTCTTCTCTTTGGTGGCCAGTGATAGACAGGACAAGGGGTAATGGGTATAAATTGAACCACAGGAGACTTCATCACCATACGAGGAAGAACTTTTTTATGGTTCGGGTGACAGAGCACTGGAACAGGCTGCCCAGAGAGGTTGTGGAGTTTCCTGCTTTGGAGATATTCAAAACGCGCCTGGATGTAATCCTGTGTATAATATGCTCTATGTGACCCTGCTTGAGTATGGGGGTTGGACTAGATGATCTCTGGAGGTCCCTTCCAACCTCAACCATTCTGTGATTCTGTGAAATATATTTTACAGATTAGTTGTGGTGGGGAGGGGTTCTTCCTTCTGACTAGCTTTTGGACATACATATTAATGTGGGGTTCAGTAAGGACTTCTGGAAGAGTCCAGTACATTTCGGAACATAACCTTTTCTATAGGGTACATATTACTAATATATATTCATTACTTTCTTTCAGCCTATATCTGATGTTCTGAATCGCTTTCAGAAAATAGAAAGGGTGCATTTTGTGCATATATATATATATATGAAATACAAGAACATATTAAATTTTCTTTACCTTCTACCACACACAAAAAAAAAGTTTGAATACCAAATGTTACAAAAAAGTTAATTTAGTACTGGCAATTATTTCTAAGCGCCTTATGCGATTTGGAAATAAATTAATTCGTTGTTGCACTCCATTATTTCCTCTGCCAGATCACATTTTTTTTAACCTGGGAATGGAAAGAGAAACCCTTTGTAGGTCAAAAGACTTAAACTAGGATCTAGTATACGTTAGGGAAACATTTGCTTCAAAGTTCAACAAAAAGCACAAACCTAGTTTTTCTCAGTTTAGCTCTGAGAGAGTTTTCAAAAATAGCATGCATTTCAAAATACACATTACCTAACTACATACCTAATTATGTAACATTATTCAGAAGTTTTCTGGGTGGCCAGTCTGTTACACCTGAGAAAGTTTTCAGATCACTGGGTTGATGCTGAAATTAATCACACGACTCAAAATACCAGTTTTGGAATCCAATAACAGGTAGTTTGTATAAGTTGCCACCCCATACCTACAGGAAAAGGTGCAAGAATATGAACCATTTTAGTTCTTGATCATTCTGTCAAGGTCTGCAAGGGTTTTGTTGCCTATTACCACCTGACATTGAGCCTTGCACAAATATCATACAAGGCATTCTTGCTGTAGCCACTGTCTAATCCCAAAAGACGGTGAAGAATTCCCTTTGTACAAATACTTATTCTTTAGACAACATGACCCTTGAAGAAAGTGTGGAATTTTGGAAGCACATCAACGATATGAACAACATAAAATTCTTTGAAGAATGCTAGTGTTATGGGCAATCATCTAACACAAGTTTCAGACTCCCTGAAATATCTAATACTGATGAGCACACACAGGTATATATACTTTATATACATAATACATCAGCTGTACAATCATAACCTGAGGAAGATCTAGCATTGTTTCTTTCATTGCAGAAAGGCAGTCTGAAGGATGATTTATTTCATGCTACACAATGACGTCTGTGTGGCCTCTATTCTTTTCCATACATTAACATTCTGAAATTGTGAAGTAAAATTTCTACAAAGGAAACAGAAAAAGTTTAAAAGCATCAAAAGCTTTATCCACCTGATGGATAAAGCATTAAAAGCAAACCCAAAATTTGGAATAAAGATTGATCAACTATTTTCTAATCCTGTAGCAGAACAAGCTTTTTATTAATTATTATGGCAATGTACTCTGTTTAGGTGATTATGGCCTGAATGCCTTATTTAGAAAAAAATAAGTCACTCAACTTTATATAGACAGTCAAGTCATGCCTTTGAATTTAATGGGCCCATTCCTTGCAGTTAACAAAACTGCTGTGTGCATCTTATTTTGAGGAATTGCTCTTTAGCAGTATACAGGGACTGGAGTTTTTGCTTATCTCATATTTTATCCATAAAAAGAAAAAAAATTGTTTTTGAGCACCAACTGATGCAACACTTCCTGTTAAAATTTCCCAACATGTTCTTGTTCCACCTACTAGCTTGTCAACCAAAAAGTATGGAAAATGCATTTGTACAATCTCTGATATACTCTGTAAGCCATAACAGCTGCATCACGAAAGAGGTGAAAAGTATAAAAGTACTATGGCATATTACCATTCTGAAAGATGTATGATATTGTTTATGCTGTTTGTAACTCGAGTTTGATTTTGTCTGTGACTCTTTTTTTTGCAGGTCAGAAAACAACAACAATCATTTGGTCTCAGAGCGCATTGATTTGTCCAGCTCTGTTTTCAAACTCTTCTGCTTTACGATTTTATTATTGTTACCATGCTAGAAGAATATTAATTTTGTGACCTCATTTCAAATTAATACTATCTCTTTTTTCAGAGATCTCTTAGTGATAACAAGTAATGAGTGACGGTTTTGAATAACTGAGGCTTCAGTTTAAGTGTAGTGCAAAGAAGTGACAGTTCATTTTTTAACTTTAGTATGCCTGAACAATAAGTTCTTGAGCAAAAGGCCAGATGGTGCCAGCCTCGGTAGCAGACTCTTTGTTCCAGGCAGCTGTCTTTTGTTACTACACTGACAACATCAATTTACATGAGCAGCCAAATGGTTACTAAACCACTTCTGTGGGACCGTTTTCTGTGGCAGACACATACCTGTTGCAGTAACTCACAAGCTAGTGGCCTGTCACTGCTTTTTCAGACAATGCCATGTAGACATATATGCATGATACAGCAAGACAAATTTTAGCACAAACAACTCAAATTTACCCTAAGTCTTGTGCTGTTCTACCCTATTTTTATTACTTCCATATATGCATATTTATTTTTAGTAAGAACATTTTTATTGTAAGCTTGCCTCACTATCATCTTTCATTCATGTGAACAATGCAATTTACATATACTAATCACTAAAACAAGAATGATAGAATATGGTGTTTGTCTTTCTTGAACAATTAGTCACAGATTATCTAAGGAGGCTGTGTTCACATTTAGGAATGAACAATGAAGCTCAACAAGACACAGCCAATCTTTCAGAAGGCATTCTCCATGTTGTGATAATGGAGATAAGTAGAAATGCAGATTGCATATACAGAGAGTAGAATAACACAAGCAAAATTAAGAAATGGAAGTTACCAAACATAACAAATTCTTGCTGTATGTATCAAGGAAACTGTCAGTTCTCTGTCAGGATTATTTCTTCTCCCTGGCAATGACAACTCAAAAGTGTTTGAGGGTGTGCAGCACCTAAGAATTGGCACTAAAACCATGCAAGATCAGACAGTACCAGCATAGTCAGCTGTGTTTTAAATCATGTAGTATATTTTTGTGCTACCATTCTCAATTTTATACTTCTGTGTATACAGCTGGTTCATTTTAAAAGTCAGTATTATTTTAGATGAACTATCCTGGGTAAACAAAATGTGAAATCAAAATCTGTTTTCGGACTTGTAACACTCCGAAATACAATCACCTGAATGGAACCTACATCACTAGAAGAAGGTGTGATCTATGCCACAAAAAGGCTCCTATATCAATTAAGTGATGCCTCAGATTTGGTGTAAGAAGTGTACCTGAGAATCCCTTTCTTGACTTTTTGAGGGTTACTAAAGATCCACTCTATGAGATTTTGACATGTTGTGGAACAATATAGCAAAATAAGCTTTTTCTTCTACTGCAGTAGAGAAAAAGTCATAGATGTTTGTTATCCTGATCCATCTTTTTACCCCTAATATGCTCCAATAATGGCTGAGTCCATAGTAGCAATAATGCCAACAAATCAGCATGAAATTATCTCTGTGGAAAGAGATAATTTGCTGACCTATTATTCTTTTGTTAACGTGATTCATGTTACTGGTGTTGCACACATTATCTTTGGGTAAGCAATATTTCAGTGTTTATAATACCTTTGCCAAAAGTGTTATTTATTTATTAGAATACCTGTAATGTTCGGCTAAATTTATTAGAAGAGGCAGTATATTTTCTTTTATCAGATGATAACTATTGGAAAAAAAGATGTCAGATCTTCAGATACACACACCCTTTCTCAGATTTGCTTCCTCATTAGCTGTTTTATCATGACAGTTAGAAAAGGACGTTAGAAGCCTCAATTTCTCAAAGACATTCAAGCTTTAAGTTACTCATTGCTTAATACCAATGACTTCAGTAAAACTTAGAAACTGTATGGTTTATGACACTTTCAAAAAAGCAGAGTATGGAAATAATAGTTGTTAGCTTGCACACATCTCTTTTATAGGAAATATATATTGAGGAAATTATTTCCATGAAATTTAACAGAAAGATTATTTGACATTGAAGCATTTAATTAGCAGTACCATTTGCCATCTTGCACAAAACAGAACTAATAAAGCATGATTTCTGTAAAATTAGGTTATCTCTATTCATTTTGAAACCACATGGTAATTCCTGTGTATTAACTGGATACGTTTTCTTGTTAAGTAAAAAAAAAAAAAAAAAGTTACACTGTTCTTTTACAGATAAAGCTAATTATATGGAAAATTCATTCAATTTCAAGTTTGCACTGCTTGACTTGATTCAGAAGTAGAAAGAATTGGTTTTATGTTTAGTTTTCTAACTTAAGGAACAAAGATATGCACACACAATTTTTCGCTAAACACCTGAATAGAAGAGTTTTCTTGAGCTTGAGACTGTTGCTATTTAATACGCAAAGAATCTCCATGAACTCAGTGAATCTTAGCACAGGCATAAAGATGTCTGTGTGAAGAAATGACAGCAGAAATGGGGCATTACTTCTCCGTCCCAGCTTTTACTTATGTGGCTATATTTCTAATTGAATTGTTACATTTTTATGTGGTCCTAGTTAATAGCATATCAGTTTTTGGAAGCCATGTCAACAGACATAAACCCCTAAAAATGAAATATTTTCTCTGTCCTTCAGCGTACTCCTGATACTGTATGCATGAAAAACAGTATATACTTGGTGTTTTACAAAGGATTTGTGACCTTGTAATTGCACAAATGCACATTTGTGACTCCAAAGTCTAAGCTGTATTTTCAAACAGTCGTATTTATTTATGAACATGCTTCAAGAGGCATTTAAGGCACACAAATATGCTGCATACTTGGCGAGACTTTCAAGACTAAACAGACAGTCTATTTCATTCTATATCATTCAAAAGAACTTGGGAATCTGCTTTGTAACCTTTTATACAGCCTGCTACCTAAAATTAGGCATTTAATAAGGTAGTTGAGGTAGGAGTTTTAATGGCACGCTGATCAAAATAAATCAGTATCAGAGGAAAGAACAAGGAGGATAAGTGAAGCGGTTAGAAAAAAGCACTCTATGTGCCTAACTGCATACCTTTCTTTTAATATATCATGATTACAATCTTGCTGTTAAGTTACCGATCTAACAGACATTAAAGGGGATATTAGATGTTTTATTACTTTTTTTTTTAATTTATTAATGCCATTGTAATACCATACACCTCCTTAGATTAAAGAACAAGACAATTAGAGGATTCTATGTGCATTTCAACGGAAATAGAAAACTTCAAGAAACATAATGAAAACATATTCTTCATGTCATAGAATCATAGAATGGTTTGGGTTGGAAGGGACCTTAAAGATCATCTAACTTCACCCACCACCACCACCATGGGTAGGGACACCTCCCACCAGAGCACGTTGCTCAAAGCCCCATCCAGCCTGGCCTTGAGCACTTCCAGGGATGGGGGGGCATCCACAGCTTCTCTGGGCAACCTGTTCCAGTGTCTCACCACCCTCTGAGTACAGAATTTCTTCCTTACATCCAATGTCATGACTCCTATTCTGAAAGGATGAGATGTTGCTTTGTTAATTTGGAAATTTCAGTCCCAACAGTTAAAAAATATCAGAGAGCCAGAAGAAGAACAGCATGTATCACATTGCTACAAAGATGTGCTTAGAAGTTGTAATGTTACTTTAATCACTGTATTGTACACTACCCATTCTTCCTTTCCCTTCCTCTTTTGACAACTATTTTAAATAGACCCTTCTCTTTGTTTGCTCTTTTAAGCCAATTTAGTCAGTGTGTATCTAGCTCATATCTCCTCGATGAACTTTTCACATATCATAATGCTTCTGAAAACCTTCAATTCTTTATAAACAGAAATCTCAACAAACATCTGAGCATCCAATATATTTAAAAGTTCACCTATTTTTTTACTGTTTTTTTTTAACCTATTATTCCAAAATCTATACATAAGAGAATGTACAACACAGTGCTGCCAGCCAAACAGAGTCTGACCCATGAAGATGGAGTTTCTAAAAAGGAAAAAACTGAAAGAGACAGCTTTCTTTCATGTCCACTTGCACCCATAGCCTTATGCAAAGGTTTAGGAAGAATAACTAGCCTCTGATGCAAGCTATTTTTAATGCAGCATCTAGTCTGAAAAAAAATACTATTTGTGAGCATAATTAAAAAATACTAGCTCAAAAGATGAGGATGAAAAACTTAGAAAGGTCAGACTAAATGAAAATGGGCTGAATATTAACAGAGACAAATTTAACAGATTAAAGAAAACCAAAAACACTTCACTTTCTTATTCCTCATTTTTGTGCCACTAGTTTTTTATTAACCCAACACTTCCATTTTCTTTCTGTTGAAACATTCCTATCTTTTCCATAAAAATGAGATTCATGTCTGCCCTGGACTCTCTTGTAATTAACTTTTGCACAACTAACCAACTACTATGATTAGAGTACTACTTTTAATTTTTATTTTGTTATCACCCATGAAGAATTATTTTTATTTGTACATTTATAATAGCCAGATCTGTTGGATTTTGAATTTAAGATCTGTAAAAATAATTTGTAAAGAACAGATCCATCTTCTCATTTTTCCTGCTTGCAAGCCTTTACAAACTAGTTATTAGAAAAACAAAATCAAGTAATACAAAGCCACTTTTCATGCAAAATTATTTCAGCCTATAAATTTTAAGAGCTGTACTTCCTACATATATTGTGTCCTTTATACTGCGGTTAAATTACATGATTCATCTGATGCTAGTGTTAACTGACAACACATTAACTATAACTTAAAAGGCATCCTCTGATCAACTCATTATTCCTCAGATTTGATGAGAGAAATGTCCAGACTAGTTGGTAGACTTAGAAGACGACAAAATCTTAAAGATAACATTTTTAAAACAGTCTGGGCAACTGAGTAAAGACCAGTTCTACTCACTTATGCTGTGGCTACTTCTGAAGTGGCCACGTGCCTCTTGCAAAAACTGCAAAACCAAACAACGAAACACACATGCTGCTCTTGAAATTAAGAGCTTGTAAACAAGAATATCAGCTTCCTACATGAGTTTATATTCTTCATGGTTTGAGAGAAAAGCATAAAAGACTAAACTCTGAAATACCTGCTTGGACTTTTTTTTTCTTCAGATAGAGGATATAAAGCAATCATAGAACATCTAAGGATTTTACACTTTTTGCTTCATTAATCTTTAATAGTTAAAATGAAAGAACATCTAGAACTTGCTTCAGCTGAACTCATAAACTGAATTGAAGTGAGGGATTCATTTGACCAGTCTTTTGACACCTACAATTTGGACGTTTAGCTGGATGCTCCTGCTTAGGAAGGCAGAGATCCCTCTCTAAGCAAAAAGAAGAAAACTTCTAGAGCAAGTCTAATGCCAGTTTTCTCTGACACTACTGTGGCTAGTTAAATACTCAGAAAGAATAATAAGGCTACAGGCAAGTGAAAACAGCTGCTATATATAAGCATGGTATGTTTATCAAACACTGTGCCTATCCACTTTCTCTTCCATCAGAATAGCATTCTGTATCTCTAGAATTTCTTGGATGCAATCTCTTCATAAGTTGTTTTATTTCATGTTGTTACAATACACTGACACAACACTGAAATATCTGTCCTTCTAAAGAGTTCCTATTTATCGGACAATATGATTTACAGCTCTTTCATCATTTAGATACTAAGAACACATTCAATAACTATTGTCATTAGTTCAGATTTTTTTTTTTTTGAAGATACCCTTAACTTTGTCAAGAATCCAGCATCTTGTGACAGTATCTTATTACACTGAAAGCAGAACTGCAAATTCAGCTGGAAATAGACACAGTCAGTTTGCCTTCCTGAATGCAAGCTGACATTTTCAAGTAAATCAAAAGCTAATGTTAAAAATGTTCACAATCATTACTTTTATATTGGAAAGTCAGCAACTTGTGTTGGCACTGGGGACAGAGCAATATTTCAAAATATAAAACTAAAAGATGTTATTCAGTGAGAAATGTCACGTGAACTTTGGTTTAGTAGCTGAAGAGATGCTAATTACCTACATTGAACATGCAGTACTACAGTAGTCATTGACAAAGATATGTGAAGAAAAGTGAATCCTATTTGTTTATGTTAAAATATGCAGCTATTTCTGTACTTGTTCTCTTCCCACACTTCCATCTGTTGGTTTCTTTTATTTGCTCTGTCTAGTCACATTTAGATTGCATATACTCAAGTGTGGAAACGCTTTCTTATGTATGTCTAGCACTCAACTATACAGGCCCCTAACATGGACAGAGGTCTGAGACATCCAGCTAAAAAAATATTATTAATTATATCACTTAAAGGGTTAAAGAAATTCACTCTTGCAGCCTCTCTTTGGTCTTCTGAGCCAACTGGCATGTGCAGCTCTCAACATGGG
Source organism: Cygnus atratus (assembly GCF_013377495.2). Classification (NCBI taxonomy): domain Eukaryota; kingdom Metazoa; phylum Chordata; class Aves; order Anseriformes; family Anatidae; genus Cygnus; species Cygnus atratus. The sequence continues at coordinate 1,351,885 of NC_066366.1, forward strand.
CTGCTTTAAAGAGAACCATTTTTCTCTCTTCAGGACCATTGTTCTAAACTATACTCCTATGATATTTAATCTTTTAAATATATAAATAACTTGAATATGAAATATCTTGAACCAAGAAGTTCTTAAGTTTTGAATCAAACCAGCCAATACGTTCAGCTGATATAGCATGTAAAAAACTGTGTAACTAAGGAGCCAATAGCACGCCACGAACATTTAATATGATACTTACATAACAGCCATGGAAATTTAAATGAAGTCAAAATAGATGTGTGTCCTGGTTTTGACTGGAACGGAGTTTACTTTCTTCCCAGTAGCTGGTATGGTGCTGTGTTTTGGATTCAGGATGAGAATAACACTGATAACGCACCGGTGTTTCAGCTGCTGCAGAGCAGAGCTCGCACAGAGCCAAGGCCGTTTCAGCTTCTGGTGCTGCCCTGCCCACAAGGAGGCTGGGGGTGCACAAGGAGCCAGGAGGGGACAGAGCCAGGACAGCTGACCCCAGCTGGCCAGAGGGATGTCTCAAACCATATGGCACCGTGCTGAAGGATACAGTGGGAAGGAGGGGGTTGGCTGGGAGGTGCTGCTGCTCGAGGTCTGGCTGGGCATCAGTCAGTGGGTGGTGAGCAATTGCGTTGTTTGTCACATATTTTGTATATTAACATCATTATTATTATTTTCCCTTCAGCTTCTATCCTTTTAAACTGTCTTTATCTCAACCCACAAGTTTGTTTGTTTTTTTACCCTTTTTTCTTTTGATTCTCTCCCATCATCACACTGGGGGGGCGGGATCAAGGGAACTGCTGCGTGATGCCTGCCAGGTTAAACCACAATGATGTGAAAATGCATGGTTATCTGGCTTATTTAAGCATGCATGAGGATTTTAAATGGAGCAATGGAATGCTTCTGTCCATGCTAGTAAATCCAATAAACATACTCCTTCCCATTAGAACCTTTAGACTCTATTTCTACAGTGTCTCTGATAATATTAAATTAAATATTACAAATATCTCTTCCTCATCTAAAAGACCTCAGAAGAAGGTAACTCATATCATCCATTTCTGAAGAAGGCCTAAGTACGTACTACCTTTAAAAACTGCAGTGTTGCTTTATTCTCTGAAAGACACATACATGCTTCTATGTATGAGAGACAACTTTCAATTATCTAGAGCTGTGGGTTAACAAAGAAAATATATTTTATTAAGCCTCTGGTGGACATAATTTACTATTAAGTCTATTCTTTCTGTTGATCAATAGAGACCTGACTCTTGGAAATGAATAAAAGGGATAAACAACTGTATAAGTGCATATATATGTCCAGAAGTACCTCTATTTTATTGGATTAACAACTATAAAAAGAAATCCAAGAGCAGGCATAACATGATTAAGTGTCTGATAATTTAAAGTGAATAATTACTGCTTTATATGAATTTTTTGCTTTAAATCACATTAAGTCACCTTGATGATATAATACATAAAGTAAGAATAAATACTTCTTCATAACTTAGCCCGTCTTTGATATTAGAACTCAATGTGCTACTAATCAAGATAAACAAGACTGTTTCACAGTGAAGCGGAGAAGGACTTCCTCAAGTATCTATTCTGTATCTCTTTTGTTAGTTCTGTCATCCACATAAATTCAGAAATATTTGACACCTCCATAAGTATCTACTGAAGAATCAAAGGAAAATGAAGAGTAAAATAATACAAACAAGGAGACACATTTCACATCCACCTTGTTCCAGCCTGTCAACATTTCCAATTTTCCTTTAACTCCAGAGTGACTGAAACAAAGATTAAAAATCAAGGAGTGAAGAAAACGTAATTCCCACCTTCCGAAAATGTACAATTTCTGAAATGCTATTCATCACAAACAGAAACATCTCTCCCTTCCACTTGAAGTTTGTTTTTCATGAACTCCAGTTCATAAAAGTTTTCCTTGGAAGTAGCAAAGTATTCAGAGGTGAAAGCATTAGCACAGAATGCTTGGCTTTTTTTTGAAACAGTTAAAGACAAAGTCAAAAGAAAAAATACCCATCTGCTGGGCTCTGAATGGGAAGGTCACTTTATTTCTTTCTCACTGTTCTGTTTTAAGAAAAGAGTAAAGAGCTGGAGTGTAGCTGGCTGTTGGAAAACACATCCTTTGAACATCCTCCAGCGTGCAACACAGACAGACCCATGGAAGCAACAGGCTGAAATAATTCTTGGCACAACTGTTTGCTCTTGTTCCAGATAACATGGCTTGTAGATTCTACTGTGATTTTTGCCCATGTAAATATTAATAAAGAGCTCTTCACTTTGTTATAGCACTGCCACCAATATAGAGTGCATGTATACCCTGAATAATAAGATGGCAGAAAATGCTTTCACATTTTACGAAAAGCTAATGAAGACACCAGACATTCAAACATTCGCTCTCATTTTCATTGTTTCTGCATATTGTCAGAACTATATGGAACAGTAACTTTATAGAAGTGCTATTTTTTTGCAGTGATATCAATCTTCAAGCCTTATTTAGGATTTGGAGGGGGGGAGGGTACCTGCTTTGATGTATGATATTTTTCAAACACTTCAGCACATTTGCATTTTTTCCCCCAGGTAACCTCAGAAATTTACTTGTTAAGCTCAAACCTGGGAAAAAGCAAATATATTCCTGCAAGAAGATTTTATGAAACAAGTATGAAAGCTTAATAGAGGTATAGTAGCTGTGAAGCACTGGGAAGATCTACGGAATCAATTTTTAATATCAAATACTCTGGTTGTGGAAATGTAACAAACAAAAAAAAAAGAATGCTTCCATCTATTTGGTAACAAGAGTATGAGAGATTCACAAGGACCAGAAAGAAAATTTATTTTAACACAAAGAACAAAGAGTTCTAAATATTTAAAGTATCCCATTGATTGGCACAGAAATAAAAGTGTTTGTTAAAAATTTAAGAAGTATTTAAATATCCCCCAAAACTTCACTTTTTAAAAATAAGAATTTCAAAACGAGAAGCAACAAAATAGTTTAATGCATGGAAAAGAATCCAATAAGGAATATTGCCATTTCAGACACATTTTCTTCATTAATCATTGCCCCAGCTATGGAATATAACCCACTAAATGTAATTTTAAGCTGATCTTTTTTTGGAACACTAAACTCAGCCAGCTAAATCCAGCCAGATGTTCACAGTAAGGTCTCCCATTTGGAGAACCAGACATTAAGAAAAAAAAAGTAAAGAAATGGATGGGAGCACTGGAATTCTAAGAGGCCTACAATGATGACACACATGGAAAGACTCAATGCATTGGGCTTTCTACAGTCTAGACAGGAAAGAACAAGGGAACACAAGACTTGACTCTTCAAATTCAGCAAAAAGAAATTTAAAAATCTCCATGTTCTCCTTAGGCAGTAAAGAATGGGAAAGAATGTGCATCAAAAGGGGAATTGCAGGGTGGGGGGCAGGGGATGGTATTTCAAATAAGGCTAAACAAAAAACTTAGTAAGAATAGAAGCTAATTGAAAGAATAGAGGGGTATAAGATGAGACTACCCAGCAAGGTTGTGATTCTCCATAGCCACAGACTTTTACAGAGCAGACCACACAGATTTCTGTCACAAATTCTGTAAGAATAGCTGATCCTGCACTAGAGTATAGAAATATGATATATGATTTCTAGATGTCTTTTCTAGATACATAGAAGCTAAGACTATACAACACAGGCAATTTTACTATCTTTTACTACCATTTTGTTTATCTTTCAGAAAACAGGGTCTGACAGATTCTGCCAACACAGAGCCTGAGCCTGGCATTAAGGCTGCATTAAAATATCTAAAATACTGAATGAATTACCTAACTCTCCTCTTTCAGCTCCTCTGTAAAGGATATGATCACTGAAGTTCTCCCTTTAGCCCAAGGGGCATGGGCTAGATTACAGAATCTTTTGAAGACCAAAAATACATGTGCTGTCAAGGCACACAAACATACTGCCCCTATTCAGTATTTACAATTTCATTTTGATTCAGACAAGTGTAAAAACAAGACCAGCCCAACCAAAATATAGTCTCTCCTTAGGTTCTTAAGAAATATAAACACTTCTTGCTACTTCTCATTATATTAAAATTTATAAGTGGCATTCTTTACAGACTAAGTTTAGGAGTTTGGTGTAGCCACACGTTTTAAGCACATGAGATGGCACCAAATGTGCCAGCTCTGTATAATGCTCCATCTCAATGCATACCCTTGATTACGGCAAATGAGTGTCCAAACTATGGCTAATGCTTTCCTCCTCCTAGTGAGTGTTCTACTGATAAATTGCTGTTGCTCGAGTCTGTCAATAGTATATTAGTTTTCCCATTAGAACATCATTTTACTTCATCAAATCAGTTGGAAGATTTTTTTTTCTAATCCTACTTATTCTAACCTTCATCTTTTCTATCCTATACAAACGCTTCCTCAGTACCACAGTGTACGGAAGTGGGATTCAAGCTTGTTGTTAGCTTAATTTTTGTAATGACTTTGGCATTTATCTAATCCACCTAGAAATGCATGAACATTTGTGCATAACAAAAATCACACGTGGAGAGTAATACTGTTGCTTCATTGAGAATATAAAAAATTGAGCTACTTTAATTATATCCAGATTTGATTATGGCATGTGTATTGTAATTTTTGATGCAGTTAAATTCAGCATCATTTAATTCAAGTCAAGTTGAATGAAATATGGGAAATATGACTCACTGTATTGCAGCACTAAGCAACATAAACTATTAATTTCACAACTAGAGAGATGAGAAAAATTAAGAGACCTAAGGTTGGTTCAGGGAATGTTCACATTTAGAACCAGTCCTACTGAATCCAGTATTTCACATGCTTCTCCTGGCCCTCAGTGTTCTAGATGCATTTGAGGCTTTTGCAGCCTCCTCACTGTAATTCTATGCATGTATACTCCTTGTTGGAGTAGAAAGAATATCGTTTCTTCTACAGTGCAGATTCAGGGCAAATTTTTAAAATGCAGACCATTATATCTCTTGGTGTCCCAAGAAATTTAGTCTCCTCCCCGTTTTTTTTAAAATCTATGTTGAGAGTATATATCCACTAATTTCAATGAGAACCACATGGCAAATACTTCATTGAGGACTGAACCAAGTCCTGCAAAGACTTTTACGTAAATCAAATGCTCCCATCCTAGCAAACAGATCTACTTAAACGTATAAAGTTGTATATGAGCACAGTGACTTGCAGGATTGCATATGCTTCTACTAGTACACACTGAATGTAGCAACTATTATGGTAAGACCAAAAAATTAGGTACATATCAATATTTTTCATCTTAAGCCTTTGTCACACATTGCTTAAAAACTGTTCAGCATATTTCCTAGAAGCCAGGAATAAACTAAGGAATGCTTCCAATAATTAATAGATTTAGAAAATCTAGGCATTTGTAACTACAAAGAATGTCTAAAAAAACAAATCAATAATGGCTGTGATTTCAGATGACTCTGAAGCTAAAATGACAGAACTGAAAAGCAGAACTCAGTTCTAGAAAACAACTTTTTCTGAAAAGAAGTTCCTTCAAACATTCAGGATAAACTCTTTTTGACTTCATGAGACTGAAAGTTGTTTTACTGCTGAAGTCTTCTAATACGCAGTTAAGAATGCCAAATAGCACTAGCAACTTGAGTGAAACTGCAAGCTACAAAAAATATAATTAAGCAAGCATGCACAAAACACCATTGAAGCCTTATTGTTAGCCAGGGAACATTATCACTACTTCTGTGCTACTTCATTTACATAAGCGTCATAATTCTCCTTCGGACCAAGACAGAATATTTCAAGATTTGAATTAAAACCATTTACACTGAGAAATCCCATTGGATGTTTACTTTTACTCCTTCTTACAAGAACATTTTCTCCCCAAAAAAGTCTTTAAGTTCAAAGACTTTTCACCCTTCTAAAATAGATTGCACAAAGTATTTTGAAGCAAAAAGAGAAAAGTAAAAATATGTTTGCTTTTATATCTATGCATGCTGTTCCGAAATCAATTTGGTATATGCCTTGTGAACATCCTGGAACAGCAGAATTTTCTCCTCACTTGCAGTCTGAGAGCTATGTTTAATAAGAAATTTAATATGAAACTGATCTGCTTCAAGAATGGCAGCCAAGAACCATGGAATGCTGCTGCAAAGTACAACAAAAGAAAAGCAACATGCAGCTATGCATGCTTGGCCATGGCCTTTCTGCACGTGGAAGGCAGTAATGATGAGACGGCAATTTTCCAGAGCTTTGTCCTCCTCAGCAACAGAATGCAACTCTAAATTATAATAATAAGCTCTTTCTATTCAACTGTAAAGAGTGTCTTAAGTATAGATGCCTACACAAACTCCACAGAAGACATATATCCGGGATGAGTGATATTTTACACCTTGAGCAACAAAACAGCATTTTGATTTACAGAAAAGTCAGGTCCTAATCACAGTTCACATCAAGGAGTTAAACAAATATAACATTATGTGGTGTAATTGCCTAAAGTAACTAGGAAAATAAAACTGATATTCACATTTTAAAGAAAATGTACAGCACTGAAGAGACTTTCAGGGTAGGGCGTAGCTGCATTACCTGAGCGTTCCCTAGGCTTCCAACCTTAGATGCTATCGCACTGGGGGAACCTGGTGTGCTGACTCTAAGACACAGTACAAAGCATAGAGTGGAGTGGAGACACCATGGCTAGGCTCTGTGACTAGGTGGGGACTCAATTATTCTTGTGTACACCAAGACCGATAAGCCGCACTTTTTGCTACCCTGAGCCAACGACCTGTCATATTTTGACAAATGCTGTACTCTAGTGTACTTTTGCTCATTATAATATCATTATAATACCAAAACACACCTCCATCCCAAAAGCTACCCGCCTCCAAGGTGTGACCACCCCTCACTGAGCATGCGCTCTGAATTTCTTGGAGCCTATTCCTTTAAACAGAGACGGGAAAACTTTTCACCAATCGTAACTAAGATATGCTTGACTAGAGTCACTCAAGCTCCACCTAAAAGATAGAAAATAATATAAATCGGCCTGAGAGAGAGAGGATGTTAGGAAAGATACCATCGTTAGGGAAGATACCACCACGAGGGAATACACCATCCCGAGGACCTCCTGACTCCTGGGATCAGTCGAGGGGCTGAGCCTCTCTTCCCCCCCCCATTTGGACATCTTCGGGTGAGATTTGAACACTTGATTATACTGTGTCTCTCCGCAGAAACTTAGAAATTTCTATAGAGTCTTTGTGCCTTTTAACGCATTAATTTCCAGGCTGTGCACCTGTGTATTTCATGCATGCTAGCTTGCTTTTGCAGACAGTAACTATCGCTGGCAATCCAAAAAACCTGTGTACCTGTTGCTGTAATAAATTGCAGTTAACTGCATTGTTCCTAGCCGTGATAGTTCTCATTGAAAGCGACTAGAGTAAGGACGGTTATATGTTATTGGTGAATCCGTGACCGTGGTAGTTCAGTGCTCTGAATCTGACCAGACCCATATCAGTTAATGCATTATTGGTGAATCTGTGATTGTGATAGCTCAGTACCCTGAATCTGACCGGAACCGTAACGGTTAATTGGCTACACCCCTTAATGCGACACATGAACATAATGCACAGGACTCTAGTTGCATTAAAAACACTATTTCACCATAAATCTTTGAAGCTTATACCAGAGAGTACGTGAAATTTTTCTCCCACTGTCAAATTGACCATTAAGATAGACAAATTGAAAATAAAATCCTGCCTTGTATCATTTTCCTTCTCTCAGCTGAAAAAATTCCAGCATAAAATGCAATACTAGAGTGGCTAATAATGCAGGACATTTCTACTAGCTTTTATACAGACAACAGAAGATAGACACCTTACTCCCCTACAGTTTATAAATGCATTGTGAAAGATTCAGCCAAAGTGTAACTGAGGGGCTGTCTTTTAATTCTCTGAAGGTGCATGCAATGTGATGATGCTGCAGTTTCATAAAAGTACTAAAGATGTGTGGATCTAGAGATAGGTCAGGATTTGCTTTATATTGCATCTTGCCAAGCACTGACTTCACCTGTTAGTTACAGCATCTTTCATGCTGTAAGCACTTGCAAAGGGAAAAGAAAACACTCTGTTTAATGGTGTTTTCATTCTCAACATACATAATCTGCCAAATAACCATGGTGGTAGAAGAGAAAGTTTTTCATGCACAAAGCACCAGATTGAAACTAAGAATATGTATGCATATGAACATATCTACTGTTTCAGCTGCTTGCACAAACTTTAGAAACTATGACATTATGTCACATACTAAAACTATTTGCTTGAAATACAGTATGTTGTTTATTGTTACGTTGTCCAATCCGTACCTTCCAGCCCTATGACAAAGAGATCAATTCAATTGATTTAACTATCAATCTCTTTGTAAGAAAAAGAAAGAAATCACTTCGATGAAATCAACTGAAATTCTACCAAGAACTGTACAAGAGCAGTCACTTACGTAAAGATTCAACTTCAGAAGATGACAATGAAGGTTGTATTGGGTGCATGTGTCTGTATGGTGGTGACTTGAAGGAATCAGTCTCTTTAGAGAACAGGAAAAGTAAAGACAAGTACTCACAGTAATTTTTCCTCTGATATTTATATAGCTACTACATTTTTGTTATGCCAAAGGCCTCACTCACTCTTCCTCTACTAAGCCCCACCACAAACAAAGCTCCAGAGTTATTGGATAATTTGCACAGCACCAAATCTTGATCCTTTTAAGTGAATAGCAAAACCCTCTCTCATTTTAACAGGGACACAATTTGTTTGGTCCATTAGTAAGTTAAAACTGTAAGCAAACCTTTGACAGCACGTTGCTGATGATCCTACAGCTGCTGACAGCCCTACCCCAGCTCAAGTCAGATCAATTCTCAACTACTTTTAACCTAGTATCAGTATGGGTGCAGGTTCCAAACATACAGTGGACTTGAGGCCCTAGGGAAAGCCAGGATGTCAACAGGTAGCACACCAACCACTTGAAAGTAACAATCTGTGTACAGTATTCTAGTACCACAGAAAATGTGAAGTGACTCAACCACAGAGACAGTGACACCAGTGGTCAGAGTATGTATGTGCATAGTTATCATTGATTAATTGATGAAGTATAAATTCATCTGTTGTATTGAAAGCTAATGTCCGTTCCTGTACACGTAAATGATCTGGTCTTAAATACTGAGGGAAACACTTAGAGAAAGTCCTTATCAGCCCATCTCCTTCCCGTCTCTAAGTCAGAATATCTGCTATTTATCAAATTTGACCCAAATATACAGATGGTAGACTTACAGAAAATAGATTACTTCCTCCAACAAAGGAAAGATAAGACAAAATGTACAGAAGAATGTAGTCCCACAACAGCAAGATTGAATGAAATGAACTTCACCCCATCCCGTTTTAACTTATCTGACCTGACATTTGAAACTTCTTGAAGTTCTTGGCACAAGAATGAGGAGTTACAACAGTCTCTGAACCCTTATTTCAGCAAGACCTTGCTTCTGTAAATACTTCCTCAGTGCTGACAAACATCTGTTGGCTGCCTAGGGTGGCCTTATTGGGTCTATTTCTGGATGGCATAAAGGTGATTCAGTGCTTCTCTACAGCAAATAGTAAGTCCATAAAGACAGTAAAATGGCATAAAGGAAATCTGAATACTGAAACAATTCATCATTAAAAATGGCACTGGATCCTCTGGTGATCATCAGATATCTAAATGTCATAACTGTCTACAGTAAATTTCTAAGAGTTAGAACAGGCTTATGATTAAAAGATATAAAGACCAGCAGACTAAATTATCTGATACATGTATCTCAAAATAATATCAGCTTTGCACAGATTTCACCGCAAAAACTATTTCAGAAATTTTCTATAATCTGCAACAGTGTGTTGTGCCAGTATGCAGAGCAGTTTAAGGAAAATAAGCACCAATTTGTTTACAGTGATATCCTTAGTTTGGTTACATTTACATCATTTTCAAGGCATATTCTTCATATTTGAGTATGCTATGTTGTCAGCTCATCCATGGAGAAGGCAAGCAAATATGGAGCAATTCTTAAAGCTTTCTCTCCCAGATCTTCAACCTCTTACAGTACACACAAAAAAAGTCCAATTTTTGGAATAAATTGCAAGGGTGTTATAATGCCTCTTCCAAAACTCTTTGGGAAACAGTCTCTGTTAGTCATTTCACACTGTACTGAGTTTATAAGGATTTGTCATGTGTGAGCATCCAGAATGTAAACTAATAAAATGTTTATTTTGGCCCATCAGATATCATAGGGTGCTTGCTCTACTGAAAAAAAGAATGAAATGCAGTTGTGCTGAATGCCTGATGGTTGATTAGGCTCACAATTTGCAATTTATGGAAACAAATATAATCAGAAGGAAAATATAAAAAGATTAATTTTACCTCTAAGACCAACAAGCCTTTACTGATAAAGCAATAAAACTATGGTAATATTAATAGCATAATTAAACTATAGTTGCAAAGTCTGATATTATTTTAAATTATTTGAAGGTATACCATGCCTGGAATAGAGGCTTTAATTTTGATAAGCTTTGATACCAGTTATTTTCATTAATTATTCAATAACAAGCTTCATCAGGCTTTCTGGGAAGTTCACCACTGTGTGTCTCTCATTTTAAGAATGACCCGAAAGGAAAGAAAAAAGGAGAGGAGGAGGGGGGTTTACACTCATAAAAATCTGCTTTTTGGAGTGTGATAGCTACTTTGTCTTACTCCCTCTTTCTGTCTTTTGTGGTGACTCAATCCTGCATTTAAAGTCATTAAACTTTGTCACTACTTTTCACTGGGCTTGGGACAGAACTTTAATTCCCAAAGCAGCAAACCCTGAAGCTCTTCACAGTCAAGAATGAAATTTGCAAGGATGGGACTGATCTTCCACAACAGCAGTCCTTGAAATTCTTTACCACAGGACAGCCACAAGCCTTAATGCATTCACAACAAGATGAAAAATACACTTGAATTAAAAACAAAAAGCAAAACAAAGAAAGCAGGAAGCAGAAAGGAAAAGGAAATAATGGGCATATAGAAAAGATGAAGAGAAAAACAGATGAACAAAGAGAAGGAGAAAAATGAAATCTTAAGTGTCCTGTGAAAAGCTAAGAGCGGAACTATACCACAAATTCAGCATATACTTGGGCACTGTTGCTTAGGGTACTCTGAAACCATGCTGACAGATTGACTTTTCACAGAATGGTTGAGGTTGACTCTTGAGGTCACTTTGTCACACCTCTGCTCAAAGTCACCTAGAGCCAGTTGCCCAGGACCCTATCTAGATGCATCTCCAAGGATGCAGACTGCACAACCTCTCTGGGCAATCTGTTTCAGTGCTCAGTCAGTCACCCATTGTCTCTTCAAAAGAAAGGTTTCTTTTCAAATTTAAATGTAGGGGTCTTCCTTAATGGAGTGGAATGGAGGGGAATATTCCATAAAGTGTTGTAATATTGTTTAAATTGCTTCATATGAACCAACAAGAAATGTTAGTTTTCAAAAGAAATAATTAAAAAATAGACATTTTGAAACATTTCCTCTGTAATTACATTGCATTTTCATATGAAAATTTATTTCATAGGTATGTCCAGAATTATTACTTGTCAAAAATGACATTGAAAAAAAATGCCTTGACTATCACTAAATCACAGTCCTGGACTGTTGAGGCAATGACTATGAATGCATTTTCAATGAATATTACATGAAAAAAAGAAAACAGTTAAAATTTTAGATACTAACATTTTTCACAAAAAGGCCACTGACAAAGAAAACATTCACGTGAAACATTCTGATCACTTCTACGGTCAGTCAAGGGGGCACTGTCTTTACAACACAGGTCCACATTGTTCATATTCAGCCTAAAATACACCTCTTCTTGATGACTTGCACTACTATCTTCATGTTCTACAAAAATAATTTTTCAAGGCGTGAGAGTTGGAGAGTTGCTATGTACACAATCAGGTTTGGTTTGTTTCCTTGTTTATCACGGTCACAGAATCACTTCCACCATTCCAGCCTTTGCTGCCAGGTAGGGAAAAGCTAGGCTGGGTGAAACAGGAGCTCAGGGAGGCGGTTGGATAGAAAGACAGACTTCTTCCACCAGCAAAAGCTACCCCTCCTATCATCCCATGCCTCAACACTAACATGAATATGTCAGGTGCTATCATTCCCCTTGTCCCTCTGCTTCCCTCAGGACAGCCAGAAAAACAAACAAACAAACAAAACACTTTAAAAGAAGCCTTGGGCTACCTTAGAGCAATCCCCCTCGAAGTGGAGTTCAAATCCCCACTATGCCACATTCTGGCTATCCCCTCTCAATCTCACCTGGAAAGTTGCAGCCTGATGCAGAACAAGATATATTTTAACATCTTGAAAACACTCACGGAATATTAAACATATTTGACCGCCTTAATTTACCAGTGGTCCTAAATTATTTCATCTCTCTCATTTCATTGCTCATTTAACATAATGCAGCAAAACGCGTTACAGGTTGGAATACAGTAGTTATTTCAAACGTTCAATTACTTAAGCTAAGGATTGCTAATTTTCTATTTAAGATTAAGCCTTTGCATGTTTCTTAATTCAAAATACATTTAATCTCAAATACATGTAATTTTGGAGGGAAAAAATAAAGTTGACCACCTGCCTTCTCCAACTTTGGTAAGGAATAATTTCAAAAAAGTAAAATTTAAAAGCTTTAGTGTCTTTCTCACTATCTCTCTGGCCTGCTTCTCAAATTCATAGTAACTGTCAAAATTTATTTCACTACAGCAAAATCCCACTTAAGTTGCAGGTATCATCTGACTTCAGCTGTACTGCTTATCACTTTACCCGCTGTTAAAGAAAGGTTTGTTTAACCTCATCTTTGAATCATGATAGAATATCAAGCCTCAAATCAGTCAGCTAAAAAACTGGAATAATTTGTAATTGGAAAAGCTTCTCTGCATATATCATTTTCTCCTCAGAGCTCAAAGAAAGATAAGCAGAATACTAGCCGTGTTTCTAAACACTTATATCCAAACTAATAGAAATCGAATGATTTCTCTGCAGAGCACATAGGTAGCTCTGCTGGGTTCCCTATACACATTTCTGGAGTAGAGTCAACAAAAGATTTGGTAACAAGGTACCTAGCATTTCATTATACACATTTCTGGAGTAGAGTCAACAAAAGATTTGGTAACAAGGTACCTAGCATTTCGTAAGACATCGGTGCATGTTTCTGCAAACTAAGAAAATGATGTAAGGATATCAACAGAAACTTCATTTGTTAAAACAAGCTTATATTCACTCGTCATGCTATTTTCTAAGAACAGGTAAATTCAAAATAACAGAAGTTAAACATAGTAGCAGAAATCAAATGGGAAATGTGAATAGGCATTTATGAGATATTTTTCCATAAAATTAGAATTAAAGTAATACCATAATATATTTATATAACCTGGATTATTAAAATTACATTTAACATTTCCCAAATATCTTTCATCCTAGATAAATGTTTTCCTTGATCTGTTACATTTCACAGAGGCTACAGAGAAGATTCGGTTCTGAGTTTGTTCTAAGCACACAGTGAAACAAAGTCCTTCTCTAAGGAGATTATGGTTTGTAGGAGAAAGGACAGGATATGGGTCTGGGTCATCACCTGCCCCACTTGCATGTATCAAGGATAGAGAAGTAGTGCCAAACCAAGTGACGTACAAACCATCACAGCTGTAGTATCTTCACACATTGACTCCGGTGTCTGGACTTCAGGTTACGAAGCCCTGGATTTTCCTGTGCCTGAGCACTCACTTCTCCCTTTGCATTTCAGTTCCCTCCTTTTCAGTAGCACCAATACAGTTATTTGAGGCCACATCTAGCATCAATCTAGAGAGAGCAAACTGAAAATTCACACTCTGTGCTATTATCCACTGACACAAGATCTTACTGTGATTTTGGCCAAGTTATTCTACCTTTTTCTCTCTTGAAAAGGGACTAAACCTTCCTACTTGTAAAAATGAGATTATAATAAATAAATGTGTCACATCACAGAGAATTGATGCGATTTAATGTAGCATTCAGAAAGCAGTTTGTAGTTTGAAAGCACTAGCAAATGCTAAATTCTATTATTTTCTTACACAGAATATGAGGTAGTGACATGCAGTACTTAAGTAAGAGAAACATGAGGCCACAGCTGCAGGCATCCACTGTTTCAAGAATATTGTATACCATAAATACCTGACACTTTGCATCTTTATGACCTCCTTTATTTCACCTGTTATTCAGAACACTTCTTTGTCTCAAAACGAGTATGTGTATATAGCTTGTAGTTAGTGCCCTACATTAGAACTGAGAGCTCTCTGAGCAGCAAGCTGTCAGTCCTTTGATACACAATGATTTGGTCTCTTCACCATCTGAACTGCAGCAACAAAACTGAGAACTTTTCTGAGATTATTCCTTCGCCTTCTAATTTTGAAATTAGAAACTTATTTCAGAACTTGCTTAGATTTAATTTCATCATTCCTCAGTGAAGCCTACAAACATTTCATTATGCAAATGCTGGTTTTGTTTGATATTTCACTTGAAATATCTCTCCCAGTAAAGACCAATCCCTCTCTCAGAGAAGTTCTATACTAATAATATTTTAAGGTTTTTTTTTTCACTATTAATTAGGGAAAGTATTGTAACTGTAGCAGCTGTTAATAAAAGAATATTCTATATCTGGATATAGATATATATCTACATCCTTCCCTCTGTATCCCATCGTATTCTGGACTCAGTACTGCAAAGTCATCCCATCCAAGCTCTCTTAAGGACACAGGTCTGTGCATCCCTTTTTGCCAGACAGGAGAGCAGATACTTCAGCACTGGAAGCTGTGTTTGTCAAGAACCTTTGGGTATTTTCTTAATACGTTCTGCTGTAGAGTCTTAAGTCTGCTCCCAGACCAGAAGGAACAGGAGTCAAATCTGAATTTAACAACATTACTAAACTGCAGACCATTGGACAAAGCTGACTCTTGCCTGCATTTATATACTGGCAAATTCAAGTATGCTTGTACACATGATCTTGTTGGCACAGAATTAGCACTAGTTTGTCATACTAAGAGCTTTAATCAATGAGGAGAGCCAGAATCCATGAAAAGATGACTATGCTGTGTTTTGGGTTAGTTTAAAAAGATGGTCAGGAACACAATTTCTCTACCTAGATTGCTTCTGAAATAAATAAATAAATAATTTAAAGGTGAAAAGGTTGTACAGTTCTCATTTCATGCAATATCAACATAAGACTGAGAAATTAACATCCTGTTATTAAATTGCCTAACACCAGATTCTATTTTGATATATTTTCTGGTTATGAAAATAACCAGAAAAAATAACCAGAAAAACCATGAAAATAATATAAAATAATAATGAAAATAATACAAATTCCTGCTACTGCTTTCAGATGTTTGAAGACTGTACCACATTGCTAGGTGTTTCTGAAAAGGCTGCCCAATTTTTACATTTCAAGTCTCCTAGAAACAGGAATATAATCCTTTTCAATATTTAGTATTTTTTTAGTTTTGCCCCAAGGCTCTGAAAAGTTTAGTGAACACGGATGTGGAAGGGCCTTTCACACATGTGACTTATTTTTCCAATGAACTGTCTCATTTAAATTTGTCTTTTATTGACAAGTCCCAGTAGTCAACCCTATGCCCTATTAATAATTTTGCTGCAGTTTCTGCAATGTCATTAGATATCAATAATTGCCCAATTTATAGCAGCAGATCCCCTAAAATACTGTGAACCTTACAGGCACCTAATTGTTTATCTCAGGCCAAATTCTACCATTGTACTCATCAAAACATTTCTTCAAGTACTACTTCTCACTGTAAATGTTTGCTATGGTCAATAACCAAGCTGCTGATCTTTAATCCCTCTATCAATTATTTTGACCCCCTAGGACATCAAGGCCTGTGATTTAGAGGCAAGGGAAGCATATTAAATATATGCAAGAAACAAGTCTTTAAAGAGTGTATTCACATCAGTACCCTGCACCCAAGGATTATTTGAATCGGTTGAGAAAAATGGAATGAGGTTTGTGGCGCCATTTGGAACTAACCAACACTAGTCAAATATTGAATGAGTAATATTTACTATGCATTGAAAAGCTTGCAAACCTAAACTTATTCCTAGATATTGGTAATCATTATTGAAAGGCAGCTAATTTCAAAAGAATGCTGCATTCCTATACAGACCGCAAAAAAAGAAAAATGATATTGAATTAGTTACCTATAGGACAAGGTATGAATTATTTACTAAGGTTGAGTCGTGCACAATTCCTCACAGTCAAGCATATAAACCAAATCAGGTAATTCCACACAATCATGCGATTACTAATTTCATATGCAATTACTTCAGCGGTACCTGTAGATGCAGTATTTAGAAGTATAAATTTGAAATATGCTTGTTTACGTATTTTACGCTTATAGCTAATACATTTGCAGAGTCCATGTAGATACCTAATATAGTGGTTTAATACTTAATCTTTACACTTTGGTGATAAATACAAGACATTAAGATAAGGCCATATGCTCGTTACAAAAGTTTTCATCTAATTGCAGAAGAGTAAAGGCAAATTGGATTTTTCTCTCATTTGTAAGTCATAAATGGTTGAGTGTTACAAGTCAGAGTTATTTTTACTAATGTCACATATTGTATTTCAATATTTATTTGAAAGAGGATGGACAACAACACAGAGTACCCTTTTCATTAATTCCTATCATTTGTTACCCTGTTGCCCAGATATTTTTGACAGCTTGCTAACCAAGTTTTCTTCTGAAATTTTCTTTCTTTTAGCTTCCTACATAGGTTGAAACTTAAGAAACCTTTATTCAATATTCAGAATTTCTGCAGATGGTTATACTCAGTCTGTTCTTCTTTGCAGTTTCTATGACTACTGGAGCAAACTGAATGGAAATAGAATCCAATTCGTACATTGAAACAAGAACATGCACAATTTTCATTGAAAGTTACTCCAGCAAGAAAGAGCACATATCTATAATCAATGTTCTGTCTCTCTATATATATGCACACACACACTTTAATGTAAACCACAAACATGTATGTTCAATTTCAAAGATTTAACAAAGCAGAGCAAAACACAATCAATTTGAACTATGTATTTTGTATGCAGCATTAGGAGATTTTAGGCTGAGAATTCTATTTTTTTTCCTTTCCCAAATTTTACTACAAGCCATGTGCACTTTTAGTGGTACGAAACAAAATAAAAATAACAAATCTGTGTTTCTCAAAGGCTTTCCTTTATATCCTGGAGGCTTTCAGCTTACAAAGCTTGGGATCATTTTTTCCCCCGTGACGGGTAAACATGTCATTTCATTTGAGTTCTGTGAATGTAACTCAAGGAAGCAGTGATACATGTATGCAGATGATCAAAACTCTTGCATTGATTTCAATGATACTAATCATACATATGAGCAACGTATTTTCTAGTAATCCCAGTTCCTTTAGATATAATATTGTGGTCTTAGTCACAAGAAGTCTAGCGACACCAGAAAAGTACACAGAGTCTAACTAACTAGACTTCCTGGCTAACAGTGACCATTGAAAGATACTTTCTTTCTTATCAACCCCTAAATTATCAATTTCACATGTAAGTCAGGTAGCTATGTGGAAATAGCTTTGCTTACCATTCAGATGTCCTGAGGAAGAGAAACATGAGAGCCAGCCATCTCAAGAAAATATAGTCACACTGTTAGCATCAATGCCTGAAGGAGTGGAACACTTCAGGTTCAATCAGCTGTTCTGAAATCACTCTAAACACAGTCCAGGATAAGCTAGAAGCAAATAAAGTATTTTTAAAATTTAGAAACATACAAGAATAACCATATTAGTTGGAAAACACAATGAAAGGAAAAAAACACACATTTTACAAGAACTTATATGTGTGCTTAAGTTATATCAGTAGCCTTCTCTTTGCCTACAAAATTTAGTTAATATGGTAACAGAAACTTCATAACATTCCTAGCTGAAGGCTGTGACATTCATCCAGCCTATGTCTTTAGGCTACATTCAAGGAAAACAGGTCAGGCCAAGGTGCCTAAAGTTTACCTATTTTTGGTAGAACTAAAATCAAAGCTCTCTGCCCTCCATTCTTCTCCCTCTCCCATTTCCCCACTATTTAGCATCCAAAAATCAGAGCAGGCTTTATGTGGTCCATCTTTTCCTTTCATGTGCCACCTTCCATTTTGGGAACACTCACATAATGATGGTCTGAACTATTTTTTTCCTCTGTCTGCTCTGATGGACAGAAAACTCAGTGAGTACATGGGAGAAAACTGTGTTCTCTTCTCTTTATTATGTCCATCCATCACTTTTATTAAACTAAGACGGAAAAGTTGTATTTGGAAAGAACTGTCCACACAGATAGTCTGATCACTTCTGTAAGTACTCAGAGAAGAAACTCTATAGCTGACATTTTTAATCACAGTATAGTTCACTATAACCTCCATAGACACTAAAGTCATTTCTTTCCTGATGAAAACAGAAATAAAAGCTTAAGCAAGGAGATATCTTATTTTTATAAACTAATTAGCAATATATTGTTATGATGTTAACAAGAATAATCAAAATATGTAAGTTTAATATATGCACAAGAAGACCAAGTTAATAAGGTCACTTCCATCTTTTCCCCTAAGCATTTCATCCTTATGTAAATGGGAAGTAAAATCCATGTCTTTCCAAAACACTTAGCTTAAGCTTTTGGGCCTCAATCCAGTTTACAATATAGGAATCATCTCATTTATTTTAATTATACATGTTAAACATCTTTTGTTGGTTTGATGACTTGAACTTGTAACTTACTTTTGTCATCAAGATCATCTTCTCTGGTTATCAAATCTGACAATTCTTTGGAGCATCAATCAGATAACCATTTGCTTTGGGGAGGAATAAGGCTACTAGACTTACTTCTATCACATGTAGTTAGCACAGTTAACACATCACAGTTAATACCATTCTGATATTATGTTTTCAGGATACAAAGAAACATTTTGCTGGCACAGACTTATTCTGGCTCAAGGCCTAAATGTAATTATGGCTCTGAGGTGTAGAAGAGATTTCTTTAAGTACTGCAATGGTAACAGAGGCTGCCACTGAAAAGGAAGGTAGGAATCTTGAGATATGAAATACAGGAAGTTATCAGTCAATCATGACGTATTTAATGCCACATGGCTTGATTGTATAACAGCTAATAAATTTGTCTTGATTTTTTGGGGTGTTTGTGTGGCTGTTTTCTTTACTTTTTTGACTCCATCAAGAGTAAAAAAGTATATAACTGACTGACCAGGAATTACTATCTTACTTAGAAATCTAATGTCAAACGCATAAATTACGTCATTAATTTCAGTTTTTAAAAACAACTAAGCATGTATTTTGCTTTTGAGACACATCTATTTAATGTACCATTATGGTTTACTCTTGAAAACTTTACAATGCTCCCTATTTTATTGAAAAAAAACTTTGTATTAAAATTTCATAGGTTGGGAAATCTTTGTACACGTGAACCAAAGGAATTAAATGCAAAGAAAGAAGCAGTAAAAGAACCTGCACAATTAATCAGGAAGCACATTGACAAATGGTTTATGTTACAATAAACATTTTTGCTGGATGTGGACTCAAAATGGCAAATGACTTTGGTTGACACAAACATCATTCTAAATATATTTCTGCAGACTTAGGTGTTTCCTGTGAATCTTTTTTTCCACGTGGCAGAACTTACTCCATTCTAGAGCACAGCATTGTGGGCAACTACCCTGTGCTCCTTACTCCCCCTGCTGAACCACATGTCCCATATAATTTTTCCTGCAGTGTACTGCGAAGTAAATGCAATAAACAATTGCACTCCCCGGTCTTCACATCCTTCAAATATGTAGTACTCTTTTTTCTGTCACTGCCTGAACCACTTCTCTGACAAAGATACCAGCAAGGGGATTTCACAGAGGTTCACACCAAAATGCTGACTGCTCTAGACATACAGATTAATCTATGAAGATTCAACACTTTACCATATACAGCTTTATAAGTTAGCCACCACATAGCTTTCTACACAGCTGCACATGAGTTTTGAGTCTCACTGAAAGACAACGGGTACAATGTCACCTCCAAAAAAAATGAAATTTAAACCAGGTAATTTCAACATAACACCTGACAGTCACAGGGTTCATAATGCACATAAAGATTAAACCTACAGTAAAAACACGGTGATTTTTTTTTTATGACACATTAGTTGGGAAATTCCTGTTTGTCCCCTTAAAAGGCTAAGCACTATTTCTTAGTGCAAGAGAGAAGAGTAATTCTAGAGAAAGACCTTGTCTGTGGCTCCATTACAGATGGGAGAGTGGCAAACTGCCTCACTCAAAAAGAATACGAGGACCACTGTTAGCAACTTCCAGGTGGTTACTTAGGACTTCTTAGTATTCTCAGTAAGCATTGTACTTAAAACTAAAGTAAAACACAGATCTAAACAGATATCTGCAACAACTCCTTGCTAATTTGTTTTACTCTATCTCAGAAGAATTTCTGAGCTTTACTTGATTTTGTTCTGTACAATTAATCACAAAAAAAGAGTTCCAGACTTGTCAACGCACCAGGTCCGGAGCATGTAATTTACAGAAAGATCACATCAGGTAACAGAAATGGCCTTCCCAAGTGAAAGTAATTATTTTGATTGATCTCTGTTTATACCCCATCCTTTTAAGAACACTGAAGAAAGCTTTCTATTTATGTAAGGGGGTGCAGTACTTAAATGAAAACGTAATCTTTTTTCGTTTATACCATCAGCCTCAGATAATGGCCAACAATTAGCAAACATACTGCACATTACAGGTTCAGAACAAGGTTTCCATAAGATTAGACAAATTCCTGAAATGGAACATGACTGAAGATTACTGAAATTACTGAAATTATTAGCCAAATTGCTGGAGACAGGGAGAGTAGTAGTCAGAGATGGTATTATTACAGTTTACATCCCTCCTCTGGTCATGGATGGACACACACAACAGAGCAATTCTTATTTTCTTAAACAATGTGGAAAAACAATGAACTTATTGCTCTCTTATTATTGTAGGAGTCATCACAGAACCTCTGATTGAATAATCTTCATGTGTCTTACTCGCTGAATTCCCAAAATCCTAGTTTCAGCTCAATTTTTAAAAAGTTGACATTTTCAATGAGAGGAAAAAGAGAGCCAATGATTTTACCAGTTAAGCTTAAAGAATTTAAAGTGTGTTGCTTTCTATGCTTTACTTTTAGCTGATGACTACTCGTAACAAAAATATTCAGATCTACTGTGATCAAGTTAAATAGCATTATTTTCAAAGTACTGGTGGTTGCAGAGCATGCAGCATTATTTATTTATTTTTTTAATATCGAATTAGATTTCTTAGTATGATTCATGTTTGTAGAATCAGAAAAGGAAGCACTTAAAAAGACTGCATTCTTCAGACTCCTTCTCCCCAAAGAAGCTATGTGTCTAGAGATGAAGCTACAAATCTGCCTACTTCCTAAATATTTCCTGTAGTTCTCACTGGTAAGTTCAGTTGGAAAGTATCTGCAGGGAACAAAATAATGTGTTTACTACAAAGAAATGTTCAAATCATTTATTTTAAGAATCTGCAGCTCAGTAGGTTGTGCTTTTAAAATCCCTGGCTGACAGTCCATAGATGTTTCTAAGAGTATTAACATTATTTTTTTCCATGTCTTGCTAATTGGTATATTTTCACTTTGTACAGAAATGCTTGAAATAATGTTATTGTTAAGAGTAAGGAGATAGTTTCCAGAAAAAGCAGTATTTACTGAGGAAAATGCATGTTACCAAAACCCAGGAAAGAAGAAATGTATTTCATTGTTGCGATCTATTTATCAGCACTCCAAAATATTATTGTCTGCAATTCTCAGATTATTTCAGGAAGAGTGCCAACGTCATAAAATACAGGAAACAATAATGAGAAGCTCCCTTGCCTCTGTCATGGCACCTTAAATTATTTTTGATGAACTAGGCAGGCTTCCAAGATTTACTTTTCAGAAATCTAAGACAATACTCAGACTGAACAAAATCAAGCTTGGCTCAGTAGCAGGCAGTTGCAGTCTTGGGAAAAGAGTCTTCAGTTTCCCTTTCCTTTCCCAGAACTCTTTTGCTTAATAGCACAAATCCACAGGACCCAGACTGTTAACTCATAAAGCCATATGCTTTTTAATAATCTGCAGGAGCCATAAGAGTATTTAACTAAGTGTTAGTTTCCTTTAGTCAACTTCCTAGTCCCAGGTTTCTTTAGCTTTTCCTTCACAAATAGATTTAAATCTAAGCAGCTTTCCCTTGTCTTGTCTTAGCAGTTTCACAGCTTGAAGGACAGACATGATTTTTTTTAAACTAAAGTTTTCTTTTAAAAAAGCCACTGATAAGTACATGATTAGAAGGCGAGAATGAACTAAGTTTGTGTAGTTCACATCAAATGCAAACAAGAAAAGGCACATCCTGCATTTGTTTCTATCTTTGCCACAAGGAAGAGGAGCCTGCATTTTAATACCTCATTTACGTCTGAAGAATGGCAGTAAACTTTATTACCATGACTTTTTGCATGATCCTTCACTTGAATTGCTGGGTCATTCCCTGTTCTCCCCATTTACAATATCACTAATCAGCACAAGGGCGTGCAAGCCAAAGAGATTTGAAATAGGCACTCACTTAAAACACAGAATTCTGATTTTTTAAAACTTGTATTTACAGTTCCTGAAAGCTTCATCTCTCTTCATTGGCTTTGTTAGACAGTAATTTTCTTCTACATCATTTTTGAAGCAAATAACCAGAAACTATACAGTATTTGAGCTATTTTGCTATACCACTGCCTGCAGGAGCTGCCATTCTGTTCAGAGACACAGGTTGCTGATCCACGTCAACAGGAAAGCAGAGGAGGTATATTTTGCAACATGTGCTAGGAACAAACACGATTTCCTTCAAACAAAAAATGATTTCATTTAATCCTTATCATTCCTCTACTGTTGTGGCCTTGTTGTGATCATTAGATATTGAATTACATTGCATTCACTTTGTCTTGTACCTTGCTATCTGGTGACATTCAAGTAAATTATATTTTTCCATCATTCCAATTAATCTCAAAGATTATACTGCTCTTACCCTTTCTTCCACACACTGGCAAACTTTTAACATATTTAGAAACATAGCTAATGTGCTTAGCCCTTCATCCCTCTAAAATTATGACTAAAAACTCTGAGAACACAGACACTTAAAAAAAACACACATGGCTTTACCTCAAAATAAGCATATATTGACTATCTATAGTCATCTACATAAAAAATAAGAAGTTGATAGTCATCTTCTCAGAAGTGCATCAGGATCAATGATTCTGAAGTCAATGGAAGACGGAAGTCAATGGAAGATATTTGCAGCTCTTTAAAACGTATAAACTGGCTCCATTCTGAACACCACGATACAGCTCTAGTTATAATCCATTCTAGTGATCTGCTCACTAAGTAGAGATGGATCAATTTTCAAGAGCTTAGGAAAAAGCAGGAAAAAATATCTTAGAAGTATTAGAAGGATCACTTCGTGAAGAAGAAAAGTGTCAAGCTGAACTGCTTTCTTGGGTAAAACTGCAAACCAAGCTGTAGCATGAGCAAGGTTTAAACACAAAAAGTAAGTTACTGTGAATATATACTGAGTTACAGCAAGCAGTGGCAAATGGCAGCACTAACTCCTCCAGAACTCTCCAGATGTGCCCTCCACACACCTGCATTCCACCCCCCCCCCCCCCCTTATCCTCAGTATTCAGGCAGACCTGTGGGCTATATCCTAAGATGTCAGCAACATGGAGGTAACTAAGCTCACACATCAAATATGAGTATTTGCATTTCTCAGCACTGTCAGGGGCAAAATGAAAGGTTCCTGATTAGAGTAATAAAGTGAAACCACAACAAGGGAAGACAGACGTTGACAGGTATACAAGCAAGATGGCATATTCATCAAAATGGCACATACCCAGATAACTCCTCTACATTTCCAAAACAATACTGAACACACTAGCAGAAACGTTACAATGAGTTCCTGCTGTTATGTCTGTGAAGGGAACACATGCTTTCTGGATCATATTCAGACTTTGGGACAGAAGTGTGTAAATTTCTTAAGTGAACAGAAGGCTGAAGATACACATTATTTTTAAACATATCACAGAAACTAGGACTGACCAAGAATAAAATGGCTTTCACAAAAGCTTGTCCATGACTCTGTAGTTCCCTTGTACAATTTACTTCATATAGAACGATATTCAAGACCTATCATGTCATTACAATTTTCATCCCTTAGCAAACAAGGAGTAGATTACAATTCTTGAAAATGGTGAGAAACAGTGTTTCTCTTGGCCAGCTAGCTGTGCTCAAATACAATTAGCACAGAAAAAAAATCAAGTTTGTTATCTGTAAAGCATGTATTGTAAAACCTTATATACTCCCACAGACTAAGTTCATCAACAATTGCATTTGATCCTCATCCAAATCTCTATGATTTGTCTAGAGGCATTTAAAAGAAGTATAATTATGACTTCACGATTAACTATAAATCATAAGTAGAGAAGGGAAAGAGAATTCATGTTACCATGAAATAAAATGGAAATTGTATATCAATAAAACAAATGAGTTAGAAACAATGCAGATGGAAAAGGGACGTGTGTTTTTCCATTCTTCTCCAGTAATTGGTTATAAATATTAATTTCATTCATGATAATTATTCTCAAATTCCTGCTGCCATTACTGGCCATGAGCAAGGATCTGGTGGGTCAGACTGCCAACGGCTCACAAAAGCAAGTTTCTAGAAAGTAGTTTCCAATTCCTAATTTGACTCTGGCTACTGTCTACAGTTTGATAAAGAAATCCTTCCGCCTACCTTGTTCTTATTTCATCCTCTCCAAGGAACTAGGCCTATGAGTCTTTCTGAGTCTTTCATCTTCTTTAATAAGGAGTAAGTCTCCATGGGGGAAGAAAGAACACGAATTAGACAGGGACAAGGATGAGAAGAAATAAAAGCTACTAGAAATTTGAAATTCAGAATAAAAACCCCTCAGTCTGCACAGCTATATATCAGAAGTGTACATTGTATAATTTGAAAGTCAGCTCATCATTAGATCAGTATCATGCAATGAAGCATTGACTCATTTTTGTAAACCACAGGGTATTGGATGTTTTGCTCACAGATCACCAGAACTGGAAGATGTCTGGTTCAATTTTTTTTTGACATTTTCTGCAGATATTTCATAACCCATAAATGTCACTTATCAACATGCACTCAACATATCACCTCTTTGCCAACATCAGCATTCGTCCTTACCAGCATTCCAGTCTCTGTCTTGTCCCAATCTTTTCCCCCACTCCAATTCTTCTCTCTTTTATTTTTTATTAACCCACAAGACAGCAATAGTGAAAACACAAGAAACACTATGATATATTGTTACTTTGAAAAATATTTTGTAAAGTTTTTCCAACTAAATAACTGATGTGGGTAAGTATCACTTTCAAAGGACATTAGGTTCCCAGCTGTCCATCTCACTCCTTTGCAGGAAATTACTGCCCCCACTCCAGAGCATAGCAACATACATGCATGCAACCCTACTACTCAAGTTCACAGCATACGTATCAGTACCAATTTAAATACCAAGCTGTGAATGAGATTGGCAGAAGTGCTGACACACAACTCACTGTTCTGGGGCAGAACCTTCTAGCAAAGGACTGGGATGCAGAAGGGTGACAGCAAAATTCAAAACTGTTCCCACTAACTTACTGAAGTCCATCCGTCAAAGTACCCAAACTTCCTGGTATGCTTCCAAAATACTTGGCCAGGTTTTAGAAGCAGAAGAGCCAACAACGATGGCACCCAAAGGAAGCTTCTCTTTAGGACAGTTTGCTCAAATGCTGACATACAAACACCACAACTGCTATCAGTAGAAAAGACAGCTTTGAGTTAACTCTGGTACCTTTACAGGACACTACACTAACAGCCTAAATGCCATTGCCCATTGAGACTTCAGTTCCTCACTGCCTATCTGAAAAACAAAGCAAGTTCCTAAAATCACTGCATATCTTCGGAAAAAGAAAATGGCTCTTGTGCATTAGGAAAGACAACCCTCAGCAGTCAACATTTCTCAATGGTTAAACAACCTAATGGGCATCATGAGGGTGAAGGGGGATCAAACTGATGGGAACAAAGCTATAGAGATTGTTAACCCCTTTTTCCTGTCTCTCCACCAGTTTTAGATTGCCCTCACTGCCTTCCCCTCACACACCCTTTGGGACAGGCAACACTGACTACACTACTTCAGAAACAAGTCATGTAGTGACCACATGCCTGCAGGCTGGTGGATGTAATGTGCAAGGTGAGAAAACGTCTAGTTCTGTAGGACAGGGAAAGATACCAAGAATTTCAGGAGGCAGGCTCATACCAAAATGTGTGCTCTTTCTATACAAACACCTTTGAATTTCTACGGAGCAGAAAAAATTATTTCAAGCAACAACGATCACTTTAGCTTTCATTATAGACGGGTTCCTTCATATTCCAGAAGAATATGCTGATCTAAACAATCTTTTAAGTATTTTTAGATTTCATTACAGATACAGCAGGTATAGACAAACTATGCCATTAAGACATTTTTATTATGCAATAAAATCTAAGTAATTAATAAGAATTAGTACATATTCTGTAGCTGACTGACTGTATAAAATCTTTCTCAATTTTACTCTAATGCATCTCTAATGCAGAGATGTTTCTAAAACATTCAAAAGCAACATTAATCCACATCAGCAACAGAAGCTTTTATAACAGACTTAGTTCCCAAGAATGCACAAAATAGATGTTTATAGAAATGTTCAGGTCTCAGGTCTGCATCCTAGCAGTCTCATATAAATAAATAAATAAATAAAGTGAATCTATTCATACTTACGTGTCCTCAACTGCCCATAAAAAAGAAGCAGAAAAGATGGAGAGCACTAGCTGGATATTGGAAATGCTGGTGTTCTGTCAGTATGGGAAAAGTAGTTCTCAATATAGATCAAGTACAAGAAGATACTCAGAACAGCTGCTCTACATTTACAATCTATAATTAATCTCACTTGTATAAACCTAAATATTTATAGACATTTATTTTTCCTCCACAATACTAACCCAGTTTTATTGAATGAAGACAGATAATCTTCCAAGTACTTTAAAAAATGCAGCTAAAAAAAATCTGATCTTATGCTGCAGCTATGTTAGATCTGACTTTATACCTCAATAAAGCCATAGAAAATATTAACATTTTACTTTCTTGAAAACCTATAATCAAATGTGTAACTTTCATTAGTACAGAGCTAGCATTTTCTACCATTTTATGAAAGATAAACTACTTGAAGACTTGTACTTAAATCTGAAATTCAATTAATTGGCACCACAGAAAACTATACATACAAATACACATTTCCATCCATCAATCCCCAAAATATAACTAAAAACAGAAGATAAATCTACCTGCCTAAAAGCCCCTTTGAAACACTGAAAAAATATAATATGAACCATTTTGAGGCATTTTACATGTAATCAAATGAAAATATTTTGACACTTTATTCTTTTAATGGCATTTAATTTTATAATACTTTGCTTTTGAATTGCAGAAGATGCTGTGATTTTTATAGTGTATCACTGTGCAAATTTAACCTTCTCTAAAGTCTCAGTGTCCATTCTTATAAGGAGAGATTTAAAGGATAATTAATTATTAAAATATTTTGGTTTCAGTCTTATGGACTGAAAATTTATTTGGTAACACAGCATTATTGGAGTGGACTTGAAATATCTTTGCTTTAAAGATTATTTTTTGCCATACATGCATCCATGTGTGCGTGCACAAGCAAAAATATTTACATATAATAAGGACCCAAGTCCTCTACTGAGTTTGCTGTAGCACTAGATGCCTCTCACAAAATCATACATAACCACAGCTGTACACCTGATAACCAAACCAACATCATCAGGAACTTCCTCTTAGAACAGCTCTGACTGAAAGCATGACTGATGTACGAGATTTGTTCCATATTGATGGGTTATCTAGAAAGCCCTGTTCGTTTCTCTTTCTTGAATGTTATCAGTCAAGTATTTTGTAACCGAGGCCTCTAAAGGGCACCTCAGAAATGATGCCCAAACTGTTTGGTACCCGAAAACCTCCAATCTCACATAGAATCATAGAATCATAGAATATCCCGAGTTGGAAGGGACCCATAAGGATCATCAAGTCCAACTCTTGGCACCGCACAGGTCTGCCCAAAGTTTAGACCATGTGACTAAGTGCACAGTCCAATCTCTTCTTAAATTCAGACAGGCTTGGTGCAGTGACTACGTCCCTGGGGAGCCTGTTCCAGTGTGCGACCACCCTCTCCGTGAAGAACCTCTTCCTGATGTCCAGCCTAAACTTCCCCCGCCTCAGCTTAACACTGTTCCCGTGGGTCTTATCACTGGTGTTTACAGTGAATAGGTCACCTGCCTCTCCACTCACCTTCGCGAGGAAGTTGTAGACCGCAATGAGGTCCCCCCTCAGCCTCCTCTTCTCCAGGCTGAACAGGCCCAGTGACCTCAGTTGCTCCTCATGTCTTCCCCTCTAGGCCCTTCACCATCTTCGTCGCCCTTCTCTGGACACTCTCCAACAGTTTAATGTCCTTCTTGTACTGTGGTGCCCAGAACTGCACACAGTACTCGAGGTGAGGCCGGACCAGCGCAGAGTAGAGCGGGACAATCACCTCCCTTGACCGACTAGCGATGCCATGCTTGATGCACCCCAGGGTACGGTTGGCCCTCCTGGCTGCCAGGGCGCGCTGTTGGCTCATATTCAACTTGCTGTCAACCACAACCCCCAGATCCCTCTCTGCAGGGCTGCTCTCCAGCGTCTCATCGCCCAGTCTGTACGTATAGCCAGGGTTGCCCTGTCCCAGGTGCAGGACCCAGCACTTGCTTTTGTTAAACTTCATGTGGTTGGTGATCGCCCAGCTCTCCAATCTGTCCAGATCTTTCTGCAAGGCCTTTCCACCCTCATCCGAGTCCACAACTCCTCCAAGTTTGGTGTCATTGGCAAATTTGCTCAGAACACCTTCTATTCCTACATCCAAATCATTTATAAAGACATTGAAGAGGACTGGCCCTAAAATGGAGCCTTGAGGGACCCCACTAGTGGCCATCCACCAGCCAGATGTGGCCCCATTTACCACAACCCTTTGAGCCCTGCCCGGCAGCCAATTGCTCACCCATCATATGATGTTTTTGTTAAGTTGTATGCTGGACATTTTGTCCAGTAGGATCCTATGGGAAACCGCGTCAAAAGCTTTGCTGAAGTCTAAAAAGATCACATCAGCTGGTTTCCCTTGGTCAACTAGATGGGTGATCTTATCATAAAAGGAAATCAAATTTGTTAGGCAGGACCTACCCCTCATGAACCCATGTTGACTGGGACCAATGACTGCATTGTCCCCCAGGTGCACCTCAATAACTTCAAGAATCATCTTCTCCATAATTTTACCAGGCACTGACGTGAGACTGACAGGCTGGTAATTGCTAGGGTCTTCTTTCTTGCCCTTCTTGAAAACTGGGACAACATTTACCAGCTTCCAGTCTACTGGGACCTCTCCAGATTCCCAAGATCGTTGAAAAATAATTGAGAGAGGTCCCGCGATGACGTCAGCCAGCTCTTTAAGCACCTTGGGATGGATCCCATCCGGACCCATGGACTTGTATGGATCCAGGTG
Source organism: Cygnus atratus (assembly GCF_013377495.2). NCBI lineage: Eukaryota > Metazoa > Chordata > Aves > Anseriformes > Anatidae > Cygnus > Cygnus atratus. The sequence goes on from NC_066366.1 coordinate 1,381,730, forward strand.
GAGCAGCAAATCCCGCACACGTTCAGGGTCGGTAGGGAGTTTGTCATTCCCACCGTCATGGTCCTCCCGCTCAGGGTACCCAGGGTCCCAAAGCCCATCATCAGCATTGAAGACAGAGGTAATCTCTCAGTAATCCTGGCCCACTACAGCAGAGCCCACAGGGCCAGGGCAAAACAAATAGTTTCTACCCTCCCAGGACTCAGCAGCATTGTTAGCCATCCAAGCAGATATATTGGAAATACTACCCTTTTCCACCCTCTTGTTTCATTGATAGAATTTTTTTATGGGCAAACACTGGAAACAAGCTGGCGTTCTTATTTATTTATTGTTAATATTATTAATTTCATTCTCTTGGATCTTTTATCTTTCTTGCACAGTTTACTTGACTGCTTTACTTCTAGTCTCAGCTGTCCTGATAAGTAATCAACATTAATGATCCATTATGTGAGTTATTCTTAATAATCCTCCTTAATTCAAATGTTTCGTTGCAGAATTTCTTCTAAGGCTTGCGTAGCACTCAAAATCCCTACTACAAGAGAAAAAGCTGGCAAATCTAGATCGGGAATGGTGTTCAAAAGGATCCTATCCACTTAAAATTAATACTGAGCCTCATCCATGAAGCACAAGTTTATCTCCTCTTAGAGCATACAAAAAACAGAAGTAGGAAACTGAAAGAGGACCACAGATGAAATCTGAGGCATAGTACCAGAACATAATGCAGCAGAATTGTGGAAGATATTAAAAAAAAAAAGAAAGAATTTGGAATGTGGAAACATTAGACAGTGATAAAGAATATTTCCTCACATTGCTGGTTGGTTGCAAGTGGAATGATTTTTTGTTTGATGAACATTCTGTAAGCAGGACGGGGATAGGGGCATTCCTCGCTTGTCCTTCAGAAATCATGTATACTATACAACTGGAAAGATCCTATTACATTCCATTACCTTTCTCACATCCTAGCAGGCCTTTGAATCCACTGACCCTTCTCTCTTTCTCAGAGCTCCTAAAACTATATTGAATGGTCTACAACAAGAAAATGCTCTGGCAAATCACAGCATGACAGTTCAGACAAACGTGTCTGATGCCAAGTGGTACTATCTCACTTCTCTGATGGTCACATATCTTTATCCACAGTGAAATTCACACCACTTGCCAGTCCTATGCACGCACTGTGCCTGCACAACGAGTTTGCTGCCTTCATTCAACCCTACAAGCAGGGTAGCCTGAACAGCACACCAGCAACCGGACTTCAGACTTGCTTCCAGCAGAAGGGAAAACAATGATGTGTTCCAGTGTATACAGCAGGTCTTGTGGAAGCAACAACGCGAATCTGCAACTCAACAACCCCTCCAGCTCACATCACTCACCCCTAGCAACCTGCAGTTCTCGCCCCAGCTCTCATCATCATAGACATCACCATCAAAGACAGAGGCCATGACATTTTGACATGCTGAGCCCAATTTCCAGTGTGATTTCTGTGAGGAGAGCTGGCACCTATCAATCCAAATGACAAAACATCCAAAATTTTAAGCATTGTTCTGACACCAATCCGTTCTACAAGGTATAATGAATAAATGTTTCAGCTTTCTCCTGGTAAAACAGAAGTAATTATCCCATAAGAAGGGATATCGGCCAGTAGGAAGTACATGCAGATTAATTGTTACTTGATAGGTCTTGAGAAAACAATGACTCTCTTCTAAGTAGATACATAATTTTTCACACACTCAGAGGTCTTCTCAATATGCAGAAGGACCTAGAAGCATCACTGCTTGTAGTACTTTCTTGCGGTGGCAAAAATACGTGCACAGCAACCATGAAGGAGTTAAAGTGAGATGAATGTAGGTTACATTGGAACTTTAACAAATTGGGACCCAAAGATGCACCAGCCAGTGAGAGTTAGAAGCATCTGAGGGTCACGAGCCTCAAAGCTAAATGAAGGTCTAAGCCCTGCTGTCACACGTTCTGAAGATTTCCTAGGAAAAGTATTTGGCTGGTTTCCTGCCTCTAGTTTTCAGTGCATACTGCAAGATGACAAATGCATATGCAACTCAGATGAGCTACCTTCTTTGTTTTCCCTCTGGTACTATTAAGGACGTGCCAGTGATTACAAAATAAGAAGAAAGTTACTTGACTAATTTAAAGTAAATTCATGGTGAAATATTAAGCTTCATTCATCTTTTCTGTGGTCCTTAAGTAAAACAGGGTTCTGTAAAAATCTTTTGGGAGGCATAATAAAGACCATGCAAGCAATAATGCAGCTGATAAATCATTTATGACGAAAATAAAGGGAGAACATTCCCAAATACCAGTGCACAAAGCATTTCCACTAACATCTGAGGCCTAATATACTCCATTTTAAAACAGACAATTAGATAATTGCTATAACATGCACCACAGGGGGAAGATGTGAACTATGACTGGCAGAAAGCAAACAATCTAGTGTTCATTCATCCTGTTACCTTGAGAAACAAGCTTCTCAGTGAGAAAATAGGAGCTTACCTATCTAATATGATAAGATTCAGTGGATGAATTTTTTCTATAGGGAGTAAACAGAGTAATGACAGTGTCATATGCATCTTATTCTTAAGAAGCACAGGTCCTACAGTCTCAGATGGCAAGCCTTAGCATTCTAGCACCAATTTCAGCAGTCTTGCCAGGTCACTCCTATAAAAGATCCAGCCCATGATGTTATGAGGTCATATTAATTCCAGACATAAACAAGTGACCTTTAAAAACTTTTGGTTACTTTCAAATACAAAATTAAGCTTTCAGGGTTAAGAAGTCACCACTGAAATTGATGTGTGGTTGCCATATTTGAAACTGCTTATGCTAAATAGCTGTTCAGGAACTAATTATATGCAGCCTCAGCATAAATTCCTGTCATCCAATAAAAGACTTAATAATGTTGGCAATGAGTTATAACAGTTACTTGATTTCTATGAACAATATTATATGAATGAAACTCTTCTCGTCTTAATGTATATGCTAAATGGCAATTTTAGCAGAACAAATTCTTTGTTGGGTACTTTTAGGTCTTTGTGTTTAGGAATTATTAAAATTCACACAATTAGTCGTGACATAGTACAATTATTTGCCCTTTGTCTTATTCAGGGTCACCCACTGTTTTTACACATGCTAAAACCTTCAAATAGGTCAAAAGCATATACATAAACCTAAAGAACTTGAAGGGATTTTGTCCAGCATTCAATACTTCATGAGTAAAACAATTTAACTCACCTATCCACATCAGTCAGATAACAATCTGGAATTGGGATTAGTACATTGCTCATGTGTTCAAATTCTCAGGTTTGATAGTAACAAGCCTGATCTCAGATCTGCTTAAACCAGTGAAGAATATGCCTTCTTCCTTTCAAGCCATTTTGAATCTATTTTCTCTGTGAAGAAAAAACAAGTCCTTCTCTTATTGTACGAAAAAAAAAAACAAAACAATAACTCTAAGTAGAACAAAATAGAGCAGTCCTCTAAGTGTAGCACTGAGAATTAATTTGACAGAAAGACATTAATGATTTTATCAATAAAACAATAAAACAAAACAATAACTGTGATAGCATGCTGCAACCAATCATAGGGCTAGAATTCTTCATACAATTTCTCCCTGTTATGTGAATATCTGTACAAGCACTGTTCAAAGTTATGGTCTGTAGACTTTGAATTATTTAAAATTGATGGAGCCTTTCTTCAGAAGGTTTCCCAAAAAACTAAAAGAGAATCAAGGACAAAATCATGCAAACAGACTTGACCTCTTTCCTGCTTACAGCTCATAACCTAACTATACCATCAAATAGCAAATCAGACTTAAATATTCTTCTGATAAGGACTAAATAAATGAATACATATAATTAGTAAAACTGTAATTACCAGTGCAATGTTCCCGTTATTGCAATAAAGAGAGTGCGCCTGTGGAATAAACTAGCTGCCATCCTTCCAGGATAACCAAACACTGGGGAAAAAAAAAAAGAGAGAGAGAAAACCATGAATAATTCAGGATTTGACTTGCTTTGTTCAAAAAAGGGCCCTGCATGTAAATTTCAGATGAATGCCATATTCACTGGAAAACAACTAATTTACTTTCAGAATAGTAAATGGAGAAAATAATTTCCATTTAGGCTACTGCACTGTATACCTATTTGGCATCCTGTTGAACACTCAGTGAAGGATTAACTGACATAAGCATCTCAGCCCCTTATCCCAAACGTGTGAATCACACTGTTAAAAGCCTTCTTCATCACTGACTTTGCTTTTTTGTTATAAAGTAAGCATACTTGCATAGGCAAGATTGTCAAAAATCAGGCAGCAGAACATATTAAACAATAAACAAGGATAATTAGATCACATTTGAATACCACTTTTTATAACTCCAGTGAGGGAAAAGGAATAGTGACAAGTTCTCTGATGCTTTTGTTCCTGAATCTAATTTTATCAAGTCATTTACTCACTTTCAAAGAGCTACAAAGAAGTAAAATGGAAGAGCATTCCATGTGATGCAAGATTAGCATTGTTTTAAATCTGTCCCAAAACAGAGTTTTACCGCATTCACCAGGGAAAGCCACAGATAATTTAGCACCACATCAGACATCCTGATGTGCTTTTACAGCAATCACCAAACTGGATGAGGTGTTAGAATGAGCTACTCCACATCTCTTCCAGTGGTCTGGCCAGAAACATCAAAGGCAAGAGCAGGAGCCCATCCAGTCATGATACAGCATTTTAACTGACAAGTTCTTCAGTTTACATTTCTCAGTAGGATTTTACATTAAAAGCAGGCATCCTGTGATGTGCCTTACCTACTAGATTCAGGCAAAAGGTGGATGAGGTTGTCATTTTAAGAGGCTGCACAACATTTAGTGTCATCAATGCAGTCCCCCATGGAGTTAGCCCTTACCTAACCACAGAAAGCCTTTCAGGATTTCTTCAGGATTGAGGAAAGCCTCTTACTTCTCTTGGTCACAGTGGAGATTTGGCTCTTCATCTCTACTACTCAAGTAATTCCATCTATGCACAACAGCCTTTACTTCTGTCTCCATAAACAGTAATGCTTCCAAATAAATGAGTCTTCTCAGTTCTATTAATTCAAAGTGTATTGAGGACTATGAATTTATTCACAAACAGCCTGAATCACTCTTAGAAACTCTGAAACCTAAGTGTTTCCTAACATTGTACATTGATAATAACGTAATGTCTGCCACTATAGCATTGGGATGCACACAGCAGCCAAGATATCGTACATTTTAGCAGCATGGGAAATGAGGAGTGTTAGCAGAGTCATATTTGATTTTACTTTGGTTGTAAACATTGCAGTTTAATTTTTTCTTTACAGCATTTTGAAGTGTCAGGATTTTGGATAGAATGTCTGTATTCACAATTATGATTTTAACCTGCTTTGCAAATATTTGTGCTCATGTGAACATAAGAGTCATTAAATATCTGAAAGTTTCCCTATCAAAGGACAGCTTTATATAAAAGCTATTGTCTGCATCTTGAGACAAAATCGCATATAAACTTAATTCATGGGAGAGCACTGGAGAAAGCAAGCCCATCAACATGTTTTAACACAGGTCTCTAGTTGAGAATGAATAAAACTTGAAATATGTTTACACGTTCCTTTATTCTGCACAAAGCCATATCACTCTGGAATGTAAATCTGCAGGTAGTATCCCAAAGTGAGTACTTTGCTGATTGCAAATTAACCACAATGACTGTTATGACAAAGAGCTAAGTCAGGGGAAAGGCAAGTTGTAACAGTAATCAACAGTGCTTTTAAAGTTTCTATTTGTTGTTTAAAAGCAAACAGAACGAAACCTGTCTTTTGGCTGAGGATAAGGTCACCTGAGAGAAGGTCAAAGTATACTTTCAGGAATGAAGATTAAGGGGCTCTCATCCATAACAGTGTGCTCATTGACCTTTTAGGTGTGACAACTGAATTATAGTAATCTACATGTGTAGTAGTTTCTTATTTATCATAATGCATTCCATAAGGAGAAGTTTCACACGTAAGAAGGAATGACACAGGATTCCAGTATGTATCAAGTGGCAGCTCTTTACGGCAGGCAGTACACAACCCATTTCACAGCCAATATTTTATCTGCATCACACAATGCTTAGAAATTCTACCATACAAATAACAAAGAAATGGAGGCTGCCTCAGAGCTTCCTGTTGTAAACTGTCTGCAGCTGCCCCCTTGTGTACCATCTGCTACTCACTGCCAAATGCTAATAGCCTCCATCACTTGAGCTATAAATAAAACATAACAACAGAGAGAAAGGGTTCTAGATGCCCCAAAATACAGAAAAAGAACACTTCAGGAAAAAGAAAAGGGGAAAAAAATAAATACAAATTCCATGATCAGGTTTCAGTCATTTTTCCTTGTATGTGCTTAGAAGAAGAAAAAGTAATTGAGAGACACACACTGGATATTTTTTTCCTATAAACACATCAGGCAGTCTCCAGAGCTTAAATGGACTGTTACTCCATTTCACCCGTAGAGCAAACCAAAAAGGCCAGCTGCTTATGAATTTGACTCACTGAACTCAAAAAGCTGCAGTGAGTCGTATGTTCCCTATGCTCACTGTGGGGTTGTCATAGTAATGGTTTCTCCCTGTCATTTTTCACTTTACCACACAACTCCAATTGCGCTTAGCTCAGCATGGGTAAGTATATATATAGTAGGCAAGGGAATGGCATTGCAACTTTGCTTTTCCCCTAACTCCATTAGGAGGCATCCCTCCATTCAAACAACAGCTGGTTACAATAGCATTAGAGTTCCTAAAAGGAAGGAGCAAGAATATTTCTATTGGCCGACAGAGCTGGCCCAAAGCAAAACAAAAAATGTTTACAGGGCCATAATCATTTCATAAGACCCCACAAAGAAAACAGAATACCCAATTTATACTCAGGTATATGTTGGAGTTCATAAGAATATAAGTGACTTGCTTCTTGCCTTTAGGCATAAGCTCGTAGTTATCTTCAGTCTTTAGTAGGAGGCACAGTAACTTCACAAACTGCTGAGGATGGTGGTGGCTGGTACAGCTGCACCTTCACAGTGGTTGAACTAGTTCTCCTGTTAACTGAAAGAAAAACAGTGATGCAGAGTCAAGATATTTTCTAGCACCATGCTTTTGTTTACCTTGAACAGAAAGAATCAAAGTAAGCGCATGAACAACTCCTTGAAGAAGCAGCAGTTAAGATGTTAGCCCTTTCAGCAGATTAATATTCTGGCACTGACAGACTTTTCCTGCCTTAGCCCCAGGCATTCTCATCTTGGAATTGCCTAGACCAAAGTTACTCATCTCAAATTATACACCCTGGGTATAATTCTTCAGAAAAAAAAGGAACTTCAGGTGCCTTGCCTGGAGCCAGTTTTTGACCACAGGAAGTCACTTAACCAATGCAAATTCTCTCCATGATCATCAGCATATAATTATTTTGTGCGTTCCCCCACATGAAGCTCTGTTTAAAACTAGTTCCACAGGGCTTGCTGTTTTGCTCTTCACTTGTATGTTTGTTTCATTTTTAATACTCCAAAGAGACAGCATCTCATCAAATCACCCATGATAAATTCCTCTTTGCCCAGTTAATTTACTGCAAGCCTCGAAACAATTTCTCAATATCTGCAAATGTCCCCTTCACTTACAATGTTACCTGTAATCTAAATGAAGTTCTTTTCTTTTCTTCCCATAGATATTAATTGTGAAGTATATTCTGGCTGACTTCAACACTACATTTGGAGCCACAGCAAGTAGCTTATGTATTTCTCACATAAGAGTATTTGTGATTTGGAATTCATGAACCATGGTGGAGTTTGATACAATAAACTGTACTTTGGCACATTCTTTTCAGAAGGACAAGCAATCACAGACACACATTCAAGCATATTACTGGCCAAATTCATCCCAAAGTTACAAATTTAATTATACATAACCATTTACATAATAGCAGTTTGGGTTTTTCCTGTCATCCTCATAATAAAAAAAAAAAAAATCCCTAATTACTGAATATTGCAGATGATCAAAATTGAAGACTCTAAAGGCAGAATCCAAAGCAAGACATTTTCAGACAGCTATTCAAGATTTAGAAGCTGCACATAGCCAATATACTTCATTGGTAATCTCTGGCTCAAACTATAATCTGCAGTTTCATAGTCACCTGCAGTCAGCAATTAATCCAGACATCTATATATTAAATTACTGTTACCTAAAGAAAATAAATCAGGTTTTATATTCCATCAGTATTGAAAATCAACTTTTAAAAACAAATAAAAGCAGAAAAATTGGTAGTAGACAGAAGATCTAGTATAAGGACAGAAAAAGCTTAAGGAAAGCTACTATAACTGAATTATTTAAACTCACAATAGTCAGACTATGAGTTGGTCATATTAGACTAAACTTTCCTAATTTATAACACAAAACTCCTTGCCTCTAGCTACTAAATCAGAAGCTACTATCTCCAGGCTTTTGAGAAGTTTCCTGCCATTCTAGTAGCATCACTCTTAAACAGGGTTACAAGAACCTTCCAAGAGGGTTAATATTTAGCACTTCCAGATCTCTAGTATTAGTACATTGTAGTATAGACAGCAATTTATTCAGAGCCATTAGTAATGGGAAGTAAAACCCACGTATATACCACTTCAATGCTTGAAGCAATACATCAATCACTTCTAAGAAAATTCATTTAGAAAAGATTAAATTATCAACCTTCTTCTCAAGCCAAACTTGAGAGAGGAGATGGGAGTGTGTGTGAGCCTCATGCTCTCTCCACGCACAGGAGCGCTGCAGTCATATTGCAGCATTCCCAAACACACTTGGTGTTCCCAATGAAGAGAAAAGAACAAGGTGTCCTAAACCCCTTCTAGTGAGATACCACCCTCTCAGTGAATTCACTGTCACACAGCAAGGTAATGTGAACTCCAGATCAAAGCACAAACAGGTAGGAAACACCAGTTCCACTTCTAAGACTGAGAAAACCTGTGCGAGAAGGAAAATTACCAGCAGACTGCTGTTTTCCTGAAATGCACTTACAGCAGATAGCAGTGTCTGAAGCAAGTGGTTTACATTAGATGCTGACATTTTTGCTTACGAAAGACTTCGTCATTTTAGCCACATATTTCAAGCATTACAGTAATATCAGTACCTGAAAAAACGCACAAACTGTATACACAAATGGTCTCAGAAAAATTTGTACAGAATTAGAGGAAAAAAACAACTTGCAAGTATGCATTTATTCTATTTGAGCATGCCAGTCTCATTGGTTTCTTTAATTGCTTGTTTGCATGAGCAACTTTCACCCAATTTTGGAAATGTAACCTATTTCTGTTTAGCAGGCTTCATGGTACATATTGTAATTAGCATGTTTGTAGCCCCCAGTGCAAAGTGTTCCTTCACTGTTGACTGAAAATATAATACAAATGGAATCATTACTTTTCCTTTGCTTCCTACATCATTCAAATATCGTAATTGAAACCTCACAAAACTTGGCACGCTATTAGACTCAGACACAATAAACGATGACCCAAAATGTTTTTTAGACAATCCCCTGAAGGTAAGTATTCCACATAAAGCCCCATAATCCAAATTTCAGAATTAATGATTTTTGTCACTTGTGACAGGCATTATGAATATGAGTTAATTAAATTAGGAAGAACTGTAAACAGAGTAACAGCTCAAAGGAAATGCATCTTTTTGATAAAATGTGCCATGGATTTTTGATGCTGAAATACAGGGTCTGGTTGGGGAACAAAGCTAAACGTACTGAGAAGATGAATTATATAATACGGATACATTGCTTCTGCTGGTTAACATGATTAAAAGACTAAGTTAGAAGAGACTGTCAGGCAAAAACTGATTGTTCTGATTGACAATGGTAGTACAACCAATACTGGTATTTTAATGAGCATATGGCTGCCAGTCCCAGAGGAATGCAGAAAAAAACATTGCAAGTGTTTATCGGTTTTGATGCTAGTAAAACACCACAGTTTCTCTCTGAGAAAGGATGCAAGTCCCCAAAGTCTACCAGATCAAAAGCAGAACAATCACACCAAGGTACAGAATATAATGATATAATCATGCCAAGAGATTCAGAAGCCCTTCCATAGTAAAAGCATATGACGGGCTAAGACCGTTCAAATAAACGCACAAAATGATTTCAGAAATTTGTCATTGTCTCAAGCCATGCCATCAGCACATAGTATTTTGTCTTGGAAAAACATCTCAAGATTTGACTCTTAAGAGCAAATAGACAATTAGTTTTAAAACTGAGTAACTGAAACACAATTTGTGGAAACTATCAGGAAGCATTTCATAGACACATCAATCCCCACAGCAAATGTTTATTTTAATTAGCAATCTTATTAGGTCCCACCAGGTCCTATTTTAATTTAATTAGCAACCAACTCTGCTGAGTTTGGAAATTAGCAAAACCCTTCCCAATCATTGTGCTGGAACTTTAGAGTAAATTACAAAGAGGTCCTCAAACAAAAGTTCATGGAAACTACAGTAATGTTTACAGGCACATTAGTCAAATTAAGACCACAAACTCTAAGACAAATCATTAGACGCCCTAGATGGATCAAAAATGGTGAAGCATCAAGTCTCACAGACATGCGGTACTGCCTACGTAAAGTAAGCATCAGGAGCCTAAGATCCAACCTGCAATACACCAGAAATAGCATAACACGGAATAACTTCCTTACTGTGAGATAGTCAAAATATGCATTCCAACTGCACAAGCCATGGCTGAGTTCCACTCTCCACAGACTTGTCACTGCCAGGTTTGAGACTTCCAGAACATACAGAAAATACTATAAACTTTAAGGTGAGCATTGCCCAAAACTGTTCAGACATAAGTGACAAGAGAGGGTGTACCAGCAAATTTTCAGTCCTCTTGCATGATACAAATGAGATTCAAGGCAAATTATTTCACTGTTGTTCTAGCTCAAATCATTTTAAATTTTGTACCCTGTGCAATATTTTTCCCTCATTTTCTCCTCCTTTAAGTGGGAATTTTTTTTCTTTACACAGTTCATTCCTTAGAAGATCATGAATATAACATTTTCAAGCCTGTTTTATACTGCTTTGGACCATTTCAATGGGTTTCTAAACTATTTTAAAATCCTTTCTATAAAAAGTGAGGATCTTTCAAAAGAAAATAAACAACCCCCCTCTCTGCGTGCAAGGTTTTTTAAAAGGGAATATATATGACAGTATATTTTCAGTATACATACAGAAACATGTCAGTCTAGAATCTACCCTGAAATTACCACAGGGTGTTTGCATGTTGACAAAATTTATCATTACTTGATGCATAAAACACAATAAATATTTGGACAGGATTTGGCTTTTTTGCTCATAACAGATTAAATGGTACACCAGTGAAAACAGATATATACAAGTAAACCTCTTCTGAGTCCTTCACATGCCTATGAAAATATTAAAAACAAACAAAAAAAAAAACATGAATGAAGATGAAAGTCAAAGATACTAACAGAGTCAATCACTGGGGATAAAAAAAAACAATGCTTATTCATCTGCTTTCTTTCCAGCTGCAGAAAGTATAAAACTGTTCATATCAAGAATGCGCTGATTATGAAGTAGCAAACAAATAACTGTCTAAAAAATCGCAGAGAACTCCACTGAATCTGTAGGTTATAACGATTCCTGCTCCACAAACCTGAAAACATCGCAATGAAGTTCTATGTGTCTCAAAACAGAAACCTTCCTTCAAAGTTTTTTTTCAGAGTGAGATCTCAGGATGACCTATTAACTTCTGACTGCTGTCAGAATCTCTGATTTGTTACTGTTTGCTCTTTTAACATCTATTTTACAATGAGCTGAGACAGCCCATTGAGCAGGCTTACTCATCAAGATTTTCAAGCACTGAAGATCAAATTTCTAGACCTTGAGCTTAAGCCCTCGCAACAGCAGAAATTAATTATATCATTTGTGCCTCAGTGACAAGAAATACTTATGTAAAACAGAACTCGAAAGGCTTGTAAGATACATACATTTCCATGTTGGCTGTTTGCCCTACCAGCTTCTTTCATACTCACTAAATTTGTTTTCAGAACATGAAACAACACAGTCATGTAAATTAAAATTCACATCATATGCTGTTTCATTCACTCCACTTATATCTGTTCCTATTGGACAAAAAAGAATCAACCCATAGAATAAAAGGTCCAGCTAAAGCCCAAACTAGTCTTCCAAGACTAGTGCTGCTGTTTCATTAGTACAACGTAGATTACATTTTACATATTTTTCTCTAGAAAGTCAATCAGGACCACTTTATTTACTTGTCAGCAAAATATGAATTAAACACCATAATTCTGATCACCTAGTCTTCTGAATATTCAATAACTATTTGTGAAATATGATGAGTAGAGCATTAAAACTTCATTAGTAAATGTAGCAATCAGATTTTAGAAGATTTGGAATAGGCTGAATCTAGGTTTCAATTTACACTTATTAAATATAGATGACAACACTTTTCTTACAGGTCAAGCAGCCTCCGCCACTGAATAACTAAGTACTGTTGCTAATCAAAGTATTTCCTTACCTGAAGGCTTTCTGTGGACCACTGGCTGCCTAGACTCAAAATGCTGTATTTTTATAATCTTATCAGGGATACTAATAAATTTCAATGTCAATGATTATTACAGATATGGTTGCTCAAGACTTTGTAGCCTCACCATATCTTAAAGTTACACATATCTGCAAAATTGTTATGAGAAGGCAAACCATAAAATGTTTTAGGAATCTGGAGAAAATGGTTGTTTTGTTTTGGGGTTGTTGGTTTTTGCTTTTTTGTGATTTGTTTGATTTTCATGGTGGCCATTCCTATGTCTGTAGTATATCACAGAATATTGCATATATTTCCTTCTATTGTCTTGCCAGTTTTTCTCACCTTTCTCTAACACAGATCTTTGGTTTTCAGTTTGCAGAAAAGCTGGGAAAAGGAGCTTAAAGGATTTTTTTTTTTCAGTCTGACTTTAGGCTTTAGGTGACATCTATTGCTCAGCATGTCACTTGAAAATCCGTTTAAAACTTCTTTTAGTTTTCATGCCACTTAATTTCTCACTTCAGATTTCTAACTAATGGTTATCTTGGCATGTTGATATCAATCGCACTCTCCTGTGTTACCCATATATTCCTTTTCCAATTTGGCAAATGTCATTAAAGAGGGAACACCTATACCAACTTTATATGATGAACAGAGGAAGGCTTAAAAAAAAAAAAAAAAACTTCCTTTCTAAGATATTTCTTTGAATTAGTTGCTTTGCTTCTACTCCACTGATTCTTGCACCTTCACATAGCTAGCTCTGTACTAATGAACTTGCTCTGTAAGATCAGCTGCTGTCCTTATGCTATTATTATTTCCCCAAGCCCCTACTGTGATACTTACAAAAGGCTTAGTACAGAGGATTTCTTTCCTCCACCTTTGCTTAGGGACTTGAAAATATTTTATCATGAGAGTTGTTTCAGTGTCTAAGCTATTTATGGAATATATAAAACATTAAAGCAAGCCAAAGCCTGAACCTCATTAGGACAATAAATCAAAGAAGAACAGAATGATTTTTCAGGAATGATGAACAGCTTTTCCCATTTAAGAACATAGATCATGTATCATTAAGGCATCTGGTCAGGTACAGAGCACCGCATATGCAAGAGGATTTAATGTAGAGAGTGCTTTAATGACACTGTCAATGTGGAGGTGGGAGGAAATTTTGTAAAGTACGGGGGTTGAGAAAGAAACATGATTCAGGTTAACAATTAAGAAAGGCCATTCGTAGAGCCTAGCTTTTAAAACATAACAGCCTGGTATTTTCTCTGAATACTTTACTTGTCATGCTATAGCACATTGTAATAAATTCACCGCTCTAGCTCTCCTTCAGAAGACATGTTTCAAATGTTAGTTTAGTTTTCTGGAGTGAAAGACAGGCTTTTCAAGAAAGAGTTAGCACTTCAAGAAATCTAAGATTTTATAGTTTGAAAGCTATGAAAGTTTCTAATACAGCAATAGGATATTGTTACAGAGCATTAGATTTTATTTCCATCAAAGGACAAGTTCAGCCATTACAAACTAACGTTATTTGCTAGAGAAAATAGACTTCTCAACAAATTTTATTTCCTAATATATGGGGGGTTTATTTCTCCTTTCTTTTTAAGTAGGTAAAAGCTTTTAGAATAAATCCCCAATGAGGGAAGTATGGCTTTTGAAGAGTATTAAGGATTTAAAACAAGTAAATATGTTTTAGTTTGCAGTTAAAAAAGCACATAATTATTTTTAACAAATGACAGGTAGATTTTTTTGTGATATCAATGACGGGATTACAATTTCTTTTGTGACTTTAAAAGAAATAAAAAAGGCACAGGTAACAAAGATTATAGTCCATAAATAAAACTCAAGCTTTGTCTTTGAAGAACAAAGGCTGTTACCACATCATTGAAACGTGTTTTAGTCACTATCTAAAAGCTTTTTATTCCCTTGTCAGGCAACAAACAAAAGGCTAACCTGATCTCAAGCCTCACAGTAAAGGAAGAGTTAGCTTTAGTGAACAAGCCAAGTCACAGAACAGCTGATGTGTTTCAAAAAGGATGGGATGCAATTTAAGATGTTGTGAGTACTAAAGCAATAACCCAAAGTGGTACTAAGAAGTTGTTTCAGGAGTGAAATAACTAAAATGAAACAGGTAAAGCACTCCAACTTTCAAAACCCACTCTATTATGTCAATTAGTAGCAACAATTACTTTCAACTTCCTTCAAAGTGGAGCTCTATCTCACACCTAGCCGAGGTGCAGATTACAGAAATACAGGGTGTGCTCATTGTTGTAGGGAATATATGACATTGGTCAACCATGATCTTGGTGTACTGTTTTGAAAGAATCCACATACTTTAGATCATAAATCATAACCGATCTCTGCCTGGGGTATTCTGATCAAACTTTACTGAAACTGGACTGTTAATTCATCCTTCATTTAAGCAGCTGTCAAAAGCAACATAGAAGCACGTCACTACCCCAAAAAATGAAATTAATCAAACATTTGGATATTATTTAAAAAATTTCATGCTGCTCCTGAGAGCAAGTGAGGTATTTTGATTCCAGCTAAATAGCATAAGTGTCATAGGTAAGAATACCTTCCCAAATTCCTCCTGTTTCAAATGCATTTTGGCTGCACAGGTTAAAATAGCTTTAGCACTGATTTAATACCTTTATAGTTCAGAGTGAACTTCCCATGAGAAAACACAGCCTAAGATGTGAGCAGCACACCATGGAACAACACGCAGTTGGCAAAACATCATGCTGCAAAAAGTCTTTTGAAGCAACAAATGATGAGACTAGCAAAGTCATCTGTCAACTCATTAATGCTCACCTGGTGTGAATTCACCATGGTTTTAGGCTCTTTCTAAAGAACTGTTAGGATCAATACTAGGGCTAGCTGCTTTGTTACCTGTTTGTGTTTTCAGTTTCTTAAGTGTTCTCCCAGCTCATATTTCTGCTGATTTCTTCACAAGTGTGACTTTTGTCCTTCTACCAGACGGACACAGAGTAGAAGATATGTTCAAAATCGGGTACTTGAACTTTTCTCTTTCTCTGCTCCCTCCAGTATTGTGCTCTCCACACTGAATCATCTAAAATTTTAATTTTAACCTTGCTGATTCCCTGAAACTAATCACATCATTTCAACATCAATCATACCTATGAACAGGTCATTAAGAAGATAGAGCCAAGCTCTTCAAAGTGATACACAGCAGGAGTATACAACAGGCATGATCTGAAACAAGAGAAACACTGGCTAAATACATGGGGAAAAAAAATCACTGTGAGAATAGTCAAGCATCAGAACTGTTTGCCAAAAGTGCAGTCTTCATCCGTGGAGGTTTTTAAACCCAACCAGATAAAAAAACTGAGCAACCTGGTCTGGCCAGCTTTGACCAGGAAGTTAGACTAAAAACCTCCTGAGGTCCCTTCAAACTAGAATTATCCTATGATCTACTGCAGACTTTGTCCCATTGTGTTTGCTGAGTGTAACAGAGATATTCAAGCCTAACATCCACTTTTTTGTTGTTTGTTTTGTCCAGTATTGTGATCTGTTTTTTTCCTTTGGGTTTTCGTATTTTTAAACAATTTTTATTACTGTAGTATCCAAGTGTCTCCAGTGTATCCAAGCCTGAAATTTATACACCCCCACTACATCTGAGGTGCACAGAAATGGAGAATGAGAAAGCAGTAATACAGAGGATTTGATTTTTCAAGTATTCTGATATTTAAAATACAAATAACAGTCTTATGGGTGTCTTCTAAATTTCTAGAATACTAGCTCACCAAAATTAAATCCAGATACGAGTAAATTAATAGGTTCACACGTAATGTTTATTCTGAAAAGGAGTTTGACTAAGTTTCTGCTTCTTCCTAATTACTTGATGAACCAAATCCACAGCAGCCTCAGCTAGCATTGTGCATTCCACTGTGGCATAACACAGCAAAAATGGGACACAGCTGTATCACTTGTATCCTTATTTATAGCTTTCCAGTATTCTCCACAGAAATTAGAGAAATTAGTAGCCACTATTCTGATCCCTGGATAAAATGACTTGTCCAGAAAGCACTAGGTGCCTTGATACAATATAGTCAATTCTTTTGCTCCTATGGCATCTGGCATATAGTCCTATCAGTTGCAAAGTCATCATGTAGGGCCTTTCAATAGCTGGATGAACCCTTCACATGGAAATGGAATTATGTGGTTTCAGGTAGTCCTTTACCCTTTCCTCTCCCATACGTAGATAGGACCTAACTCACTCTTCATTATCAAGAGCCTTGATTTCAAAACTAAAAATTACTTATTTCAAACCTTTAGAGGCAAGTGAAATCTAGCCTAGAACTTCACAGTGTATTAGAAATATTCTATCATCGGCCAACCTTTCCTCCAATTAAAGAAGAGGAAAATTATGTACGTACATACTAAGACAAAGCTAAGTAATTTTAAAGTTGCTTAGGTAGCAGAAACAAGATAATGTAGAAATGGTTCTAACAAGGACACTATGCAGTACTACTATCACACAAGTTACATAGCATCTAGCACAAAATAGCTATAGATTAAGCAAATGGGCTTCCACTTTAGTCCACAGCTCCGTACTTCAGATATTCCAAATTACAAATCAAAATTCCAAATCAGAATTTGGCTTAACAGAGAGACCAGGGGACTCAACCTGTCTGCTGTCAACTGAGAACTGGAACTGCAGTCAAATTTAGGAACTCGTTTGATGTCATCATGACTGCACTGCAATTTGTAGCAAGCAAAAAATGGTGGCACTAGCTCTGTCAGATGTCTGCTCTGTCAGACGTGTGCCATTTTACCCAACAGATATTCCAGTACACTTAAGACTTGCTGAACTTACAAGACTAAACTGCATCTTACCCTATATATTTTGGTATTTCTACAGTATTTTGGCTCCTCTGGTCTCTAGCTTGGTAATTTACATCATTGCATGGATAGTACACAAGTGACTCATGATCACTGGGTGAGATGAAGTCCCTTTAATGGGCCAGAAAACATGATACTGTTTAATCGCTGCTTTACCACTGGTACTTGAAAGTCTTAATTTGGATTGTGAAAGAGCCTCTCTCATGCTACTTAACGCTGAGCCTTAAACCAGACATAACATAATATCCTTCAGTATACATACTACTAAAGTTTCAAAATAGATTTTTTTTCACACGGTAGGTAAAATTCTGGATCTAATTTTCTCATAATATCTAAGAAAGTTTCATTACATGTTTGTTTTTGTTTGTTTGTTTGTTTGTTTCTAAACAATAGCTGCAGAGCTGCATTAATTATTATGTGTGACTAGATACTCTTTCAGAGAAATAGGAGATGCTACTGGAATTAAACTAACATTTCTAATTACTCTGAAGGGGTTTTTAGTTATTTTCCATGATATATTTCCTGTTTCCAGTCTTTAAAATCAGAGGAATTTTGGTATATATATATTCTGGAAGTCATATCTCAGAGAAATGCACTCTACTAATGAGAGTGGATTCACTCAACTGTCTACTCAGTGCATTTACAGTCAGATTACAGTTTCTTTTGTTTGGCCCATAGGCTACTGTTTTTGTCATACCAGCTGATGCTTAGTCAGAGGCAGATGCTCTGTTTAACATTAGTTAAAGCATTCTGTTTTCTCATTCATTTCTCAGGCACCTTCTTTCAAAACTGCCACTCTTCTGTATTTGAAGGTTTTAGAATGATTCAAGTTTTGCCACGTCAATGATGCTGTGTGATCCAATGTAAGAGAATGCAATGAAGATCTTGTGTGTTACCCTTGGCTTATTCTTCAGCTTAAGTAGTTCAAGTCCAACTTCAGCATAACAAGCAGGAGACAGGCATACCCTAGTATGAATATCATTCCATGACGGACTTGCTTCAGAAGACTTTAAAAGGGTTTAACCATGACTATCCTGACTACTACAGAAGGACTGTGTATTTTACATACAGCCAAGATTTAAGGAAAAAAATTGGTTTTCCTCTTCCCTGTCATCTTTTCCTTCATTTTAGACATTGTGATTTATCATAGTCATCCCTTTGTATTTTACCCATTTGTATAGGGACACAAGTAGCAGTTTCAAAAACCACTGTAAAAAATAAAGTTAGAAAATCCAAGTTTAACTAAACTGCCAAATGCCTATAAGCAATGTAGTTCTTCCTTCTGAACTCAGCTATTCATTTTTCCAGGTTAGCTAACATTGAAAAATAACCTATATTGGGAAAAAAATAGTAAGTTTAATCTCTTGCAAACGCGCATCATTGGTATTTTTTTTCCTTCCAAAAACTTGTGTTGTATTTAATTCCAGTAACTTAGCTGTGAGAATGAAAAACGCAGTTATAGTTACTTAAAAGGAGTATGACTGAAATGTCCAGGTTGGTTTTAATCAAAGTATTTATTAAACTTCAGCACATGGTATCATCCCATATTGCAGAGGGGAAAAAAAAATCATTACTTTGTCAATGCTATTCATCTGAGTTTGTCTTTACAAGGAAACTAAGAATGCTTGGTCTTTCTGTGCTTGAGGCCAACTCAATTTCATCGAAGTATGTGGCTGTGAAATTTACTATATAGTTTTATGATAAACATATGCCTAAAAAGAAATCTTGCAGTGTCGTTTGCTATTGTCATAGCATCAATAACCATCATTTGTCACAACCAAGTCTAAAAGGTTCAATACATTTTGAAAGCAAAATATTATTTTATTGAACAATTATTCTTCTCATTTTCAACCAGGTACGTAGACTACAGATTACAATGCAACTTAAAAAAAGACTTTTTTTTTTCAAGTTAAATTGAAACAACAGAATCATGATTTCCTTAAACTTGGAATATACCATTAGGAAATTCAGGCATAAATCAGCTGCAGGTTTATTCTTTGTACTGCCAGAATGGCAGAAATAAATTAAGATTCTTTCATTTCACTTCTAACACACAGGCAAAACAAAAGTTATTTTACTATCCCAGAAAAGCCAGAGCTGTTTTGACAGCAAGTGATTCTCACAGCTTCCCCATGACTTCATAATATATTGCATTCTTCACAGCTCTGCCTGTAAGTCTCCCTTTCCAGAAAAGGGTCTCAGTCTGCAGTTTACCCCTCTTCAAGAAGCAAAGCAGGCTCTTTATGAGAGCTGATATCTGAGTCAGTCCATGTTGATCTGAGCAGTGCAGGGCTGCTATTTGGACACAAGAGCAGATGACTCTCTTAGAACACCTACCTTCTGAAATGCATAAAGACTGCTTATGAAAACATCAGTACGCATTTTTAGCATCTCATTTTTCTGCTCTTTTTTCCTCATTTCAAGCTCATATTTGCTAAAGAAAAGCTCATAAAAACTAAAGATATACTACAAATATCCTTTATTACACAAAAGAAAACATCAAGTAAGTTTATCATTTTCAACATAAGGTTATTCTCTAGTTGCTAACAGCCAAACAAAAAAAAAAAAGAATAATATGTCCCAAAACATTGTTGAGACAGTTCATTGTGCAATTTTACTATTCTTATGCTGTACATTTGTTAGCTTTCAGGTTTAACTTACAGCTCAATTACAATACTGCACACAGTATAGTAAAAAAGCTTTTTACTTGCAGGAATGAACTGCTCCCTTAAGACAAAACAATCCCTTATGTGAAAGGGAGGAGGGTGTAGTATCATTGCTGTTGTCTTTCACAGTCCTCCTCAGGTTGATCCAAAGTGGGTTGATGTAGTTCCCTTCCCCGTCCCATTAACTAAATCATTTTTGTAATCATGTCAACTTGTCAAGTGCCAAATTCTTGTCATATTTGCTTCTAATTAAACCCTTCATATATGTGCTTTCTCTCAGGAATGAACTAGATTCAGACATGAAGTACTTGGCACAATGTATAGAAAGACATTCCAATTTCTGTCAATATTAATGCTTCTGATTACTTACAATCCTGCAACTGTGTGAGCTTTCTAACATTGTGCTTCTGCCCTGTAGTTCTGCATTACAATGTCTTTTCATTCTCACTACTATCTAATGCTTTTAATTATGCATAAAAATATTTTCTCATTCTTTAAATCCACCATCAAGTTACCTGGTTCACATACTATACAATCCCATAACTTATTAGGCTCACCCATTTTTCATTTTCTCTACCCAATTACTATTTGTACTTACTACTTTTTGCTTTATGGTAGGAACAGTCATCACACAGCCAGATCTACACGGCCTTTCTCTCCCAGCTGATATCCACTGGCTGCAGTGACCAGAAGTACAGACCCCAAACTCTTTTTATATGGATCTGCTTACAGAACCAAAGTGAATGATTAGAGAGAACTGAGACACAAAAATCTGGGCAACCACAACACTCTCTGAAATCCATGCTCTGCTTGGACAAATCGGGACAGCAGTAAGTGAGGATTCAAGTAGATTTCCTAAATATCTCCCACAAAAATAAATAAATAAATCAATCCACTGAAAACATTTCAAATGGCTTGGCTATAGAGACATGAGAACTAGCTTACTCAGCTACAAGAGATATAGATTACTTACTGAAGCCTCTAACTTTGCTAGAATTGTTCACAGTGAGTAGTTCATCACTTTAGAAGTTTTCTCCCACAACTTGAATAGGTTCCCCAATGACCAAGTTAAATGGTATACAATGAATAGGAAGTATAGTACGCAAAAAAAAGGTACTATTTGCAACTGTCCTAAAGTAACAATCAAGGTACTTTTTGCTTTAAACTAATTTTAAGAAATCTTTCTAATGCTTACATAATCTGTAATCAAATGGCATGACTCAAAGGGAAAGACTTGCTAGTACATAAGTTTAATAAAACTGAGTATTTCTTCTGATATTTCTTATGTACCTATCCGTACAAACAGGTTACTGGTTAGTCCATTAAGGCCTTACATTGGCATTGGTTTTCAAAAGGCAGTCTGGACAGGCTCAAAGCACTTGATAAGCTCCCAGAGCTTAAACTGACCTCAAACACCAGGACCCATTCTTTATCTCAGGCTGAAGAACTAACTTTAGCACAGCCGGCAAGCATCTCCAGATTCACAGCAGTGTTCAGCATTTATGCAACACTTTTATCAAAACATCTCCAGTAACAACAGGTGTTTACCTTTAACCCTCTTTTAAGTGCTGGTTTCTGAACTCATTACTAAGTCAGTAACACTGTGTTCTCTTGACAAATGCATTAGACTACTGTGTGTGTTTGTCAAGCCAGTAACAACTACTACTGCATCACCAATGTTCCCGTCAACTTTAATGGTCCATATTCTATGCCACAGTGATGCAAAAATGAACAACTTGATTCAGAATTGTTTCTGAAAGTACTAATTTAGTGACAGATTTAAACAAGGTTATAGAACCCATTTCCAGTATTTGATAAGTAAGCAAATAAGATATAGGGATATTTTTAAAAGGTATTAAAAAGTATCAAAGGTCTTTTCTAAAACATTTGTTGTAATTCTAAAGGTGTTTCCATCACAATTGATAGCTATGCAGATTCCCATTTCTCAATGATATTGCAAATAGCATTGTTGTTGGCTCACTAGAACTTCAAATGAGAAAAATGTATTTCACAGATGTTACTCAGAATTCATGGCTGGTTGTCCCAAATCCTGATCTTGAACTGGAAATAAAGACCTCATAAAAAGTCCTTATCATCCTTACCCCACATCATTCATAAGAAAATCATCTGATTTGATTTGGGATTTTTGTCATTTTCATGTAAAGATTTATACTGTAACAAATATCCAGTATTCACAAATCTCATCATATGTTAAAAGTACTCATAAAGAATACTCGATTATTTCTCAGCTATCACAATCCTTCCTCAAGGCCAGGGGTAGTTTTAACATCAGTCTCAACAGAATCTATTTTCATCCAAAATACAGATCTTAGAACATTTGGTAATTGTAAAGCAATATTCAAGGTTTCTGCTCCTCATAACAACTACAGTTTCTATTCACAACTTAGCTGACCAAAGAAAAGGTCTTCAGCTAGTTGCTGAGCAAGGAAGCAACACTGGATAAACATGTTAATATTTGGGTATCTTTCCAAATTATTTCTCCTAATAATCTTGCCAGAAAGATTTTTTTTTTCCTGGAAAGTCACAAAAAATGTTTCAAAACAAAATGTCATCAAATGCAATATAATAGGGAATTCTACATTAAAGTATGGGTTTGCAAAATTAATCTGACTCCTTCCATTCTCTATATAAATATATTAAGAGAATTCTTCAATGAAGCTCCAATGTATTTTCTTTAATTTTTTCATTTTTAACATTTTTTTACTTTAATTTTAATTTTACTTTCTTTATTGAAATAAGTTGAGTCTTTCATCTATTCAGTATCACAGCATAAAGAAACCAGAAAGCTCAGAAAGAAATTAAAATGCCTGAGCCTTCAAACAGTGGCATCAAAAACTATATACCACAAATGTATCAAATCGTAATAGTATTAAGTTCATAGGGTTTTGCCTGAATAATGTCTAATAGTATGATCCTCATATTAAGAAAAGAACAGCTAGACTGAGGAAAAAAATCTTGAACAAGCCCACAATCCAGGAATGGTATCTGGAGGCTCTGGACTCAAAGAACATCAAGAATTTACAGAGTCGATAACCCAGAAAATTAAATTCCTCTTTTGAAGACATTTAATCATGTTTTCAGATATGCCAGGGGAAGCTTTCATAATATAATAAAAGAGATGCTATGCTTTTTTGATTTAGAAAATAATATATTCCAGCCTCTATATCCTAAGGCAAAAATACAAAACTAAAATGGCTGTGATTTCAAGAATGCCATATGGCATTATATTGTTTAGTACACTAAAGCTATTAAAACTGGTTTCAAGACTTTATATTGGCTACAGAGAACACAAGCATTCCCTCTTGCAGGCTTAACTTTAGCAATTAAAAATAAAAGTGATTTGACTCAAAAGCTACTTGGCATCTTCAGCTGCTACCTGTGTCAGCAGAAGCTACAGATGTCTCTGGATCTTGAATTAATTCAAATTAGAAGTTTAAAATATGCTTATTGAGGTCAAATGTTGTACAACATACATACTTGACAAGAGCCATAATATGTGCAGTAAGTTAAGAAATGGGTATTATATGCATTAAATTACACCCGCATCCTTACTATTTTATCTTCTGTGATACACAGCCAGGTATCATTACCACATAACACAACATATATTTATATCTCATGTCACAACAAAGGACAATACATTTTTATACTCTCAGTCCTTGGCACTAACATTAATTCCTGTTTTTTCTGCAAGTAACATGAAAATTTTAGTGTGCGTGAGGGACACCCACTTCACGCACAGAAGGTAGTTTGTTCTTGGTAATAGTTATCTGAGCTGACAAAAGATGCTAGCTTGCAAGAAAAAAAAACAAAACCAAACACCCTGTGCTCAGAAACCTGTCTTCCTTTTATATTGTAAGCTATCACAGTTATGACAACGTAATATACTACAGCAAGATACACATGTGGCAGTCTGCCACTCCTGTTCTCTATTTTTCTGGTCCTGCTGTCCCCTGCTCCGTCATCAGCATCAAGCATTCTGTGTGGAGCAGGCTGCGACATGTTGGCATGCAAGAGTCAGAAGGCTGACTCACACAGTGAGGGCAAAAGGGGAAGAGAAACAGACATACCAGAAAAGAGGGTGGATTTTTTAAAATCAAATGCAAGGTAGAACGTTCACAATTGCTTTTTTCCAAATGAATTGGCGTTCCTCCCAGTAGAGAAACACACTGTGCTGGAGTGTTTGGTGTATTAGTTGCATCAACCTTGAACGTAGCATAGCTGTTATTCCATGTCCACGGGAGATGTAAAAACAAAACAAAACACCCACTACATAATGCTGTGAAATTAATTCATTGTGAATATTCCAATACATATATATCACTGTAAAGCCCTTGTCTATTCACAAAACTGCTCTGGTTTGGATGTTTAAAAAGCAGATAAGAACTCAAAGTTGATTGCATGCAACCACCAAGCTACAACTGCATTCACACTCACTTCGCTAAACAGAAAATTTGGACAAAATATGAAACAAAGGCTGAAGTAAAAGCTAGGAGCATAACAGGAAGCTCAGCTCAATCAGCACCCAGATTATGCTTGCTTTTAATTCTACTATGAATTTGCATGCACATGTTAGCAAACTGTTAGCCATCTACTGATTGCAGTCTTGTTTCAGATTAAGTTAATTTTATTGATGCTGAATTTAACCAGCTAACCTTTACTATTTATTTTCAATACATGTCATGCAACGCATTTTTATTGCTAAGAGAAGTATTGATTAAAGCCTCTGTCTCCAAGCATTCTGATTGCCTCACGTAATTAGGAAGTCTAATAAGAGCATGAAGTGCAAATAACATTTTAGATTTGCATGAAGACCTGTGCATGACCTTTATGAACAGGATATACTTCAAAATACATCTGCCCTCGAGGTAAAGGACAGCAAATTAATAGGAAGTCAGTAGACAAGCCAAGGTATGAGCAAAGGGTGGTAAAGTGCTGTGAATTTGCTTGGTATCTCTAAGGTCTGCACAAAACAGACAGGATCCCTGCCAATAACATCTGACCCACCTAACACAGAAAGCTAAGTTTATACCATTTGAGAGGATACGTACATGGTATTTTAAACCATGGTTCAAAGTTTTTTAAGCAACACAGCAATTCCAAAGAATCCCAAACCTATCCAAAGTTGTAAGATGTGTGCAGGCACAAAGCTACAGGAAAATAACCAAGGGTTTATGCAAGTGCAAAAACACAAGCACAGAAAGAGTATCGAAGAGTCAGGGCCTAGACCTTTCAAACAGTCAGAGGGGATTTACACAACACACCAGACCACTTATTCATGTGAGCCAGAATCCTGTTGGCAGCAGCTACCAATGCTTGACTCAACTGAGAATGTAAACAAGAGGAATGTCTGAGGATTTATTTTTCCTGTGTCATCTGATAACTAGAGATCAGATTTGTCACAGATAAACTTCATCTGCTAGATAATCTGCCAAGTGACATTATAAGAAAGTTTAATGACATTTGGCTTTTATGTAAAGCCTGAGTAGACTAATTACAAGGGAGAATAAGAGAACTTGGAAATATATTCTGTGAATGGATGCAGAACATGCTTTAAATTAGAGTACTTTTATTCCCCAAAAGTTATTTAATTCATTTTATAGCCTGAGAAATCAGGTTTGGAAAGCATCAAACAGGCCCGTTTTCCTTCTCTTGCCTATGGCAGGATGCATTACTTACATACTGTACTGTACTATGTTTTCTAGCCCTGTCTCATTTTAAACACAGCTTCAAAGAGATGAAGCATCCTACAATTCCCTTGGGAAACTACTCCAAAACAGCACAGAGGTTTATTTCTGACATTTAATATAAACTCTCCTCCTCAGCTTCAACCCATTACTCTCACCCTGTCACCTTCTAACAGAGTTTGAAAATAAGCAGACGTGGATTTTCTGACATCTTGTTTAAGTTTTGGAAACTGTCATCCATATTCTGAGACAAATGTGTTACACCACACCAAGCATACCCTGATTTATTTCTAAAATTTCACCCCAAAACCACAGACAGAGTTATAGCTGCTGCCCTCTCTCAAGCAACTTCAAGATTAACAGTGTTCTTCTATAGCCATCATTGGAAAAGACTATGGAGATATGATCTCAGTCAAGGCATTTTTCCATAGCCTTTGATCAATCCCAATCAAAATCTACCTTTGTTGATCCTCAACAGCGGAGGAAAAGTTGGTATCTACTACTTATATCAAAATGGAGTATCGTACTTTATTGTACGTAAAGTTGGTTTGCCAGTGGAAAACTGTAATTTGTATGTTCTGTAACTCAGACTCATATTAACAGTGGTATCCAATCATTCTAAGAAAAGAATTATAACAACTAAACTAAACAGAAGTAAAACAATTTATGAGAGGCTCAGCTGAATAACCTCTGTCCTTAGTCTCCAGTGGATCAAAACAGTATTTTACTACTACTTGTCTGTTGAAGTGTATCCTACCCTTTTCAAATCCCTACAGTTCAAGGATTGAAAAACAAGCACTTCAAAGGGAGGTGGTGGTGAAGAATTCATTAGGAGATTCAGAACCAAATTAACATTTTTATTTGCTCAAAGTCATCAGAATGCTGTAGTAGAATATGCAGAAAAAAAGAATTTCTCAAGGTAATAACATGCTGCCTACCTGCTGCTCAGGGGCAAATAATGACAAGGTCGTTTACAGCTTTACTAGAAGGTAAAAGAAACAAGTTCTGATGACGTTACTTGCAGTAATGAATCTGATATGCTCATAGTTGTAGTTATCTGGGGGTTTACAGTTCTATCCTTCTGTCCACATGAAGCTGTTCCACATTGATCTTACCCTATAACTGCCTCAATAGCTGATGTTTCCAGTTCTCTGACTGCATAGTTCTCACATGTTGTTCATGTTACATGGCAGAATTTCTGATTTCTACTTCTGGTGAACAGGAACAGTGCTGTCCACTACAGACTGGAAGTCCAAGTGAGACCAGGAGATATATGATGAGTTACAATGACCTTTGATGGGGAGGACTTATAATAACTCTTATTCCGCCACATAACTTACACAAAATGCCATCTTAAAAGCAGCACACAGACTCCAAAGACTCTAGAATACTTACCTTTTCCAGCTGTGCCAACACTTAGGGAATACAGAAGTGAAAAGCTCTATAATATATTACTGCTTTAGAACTTCCTTATGTACCACACGAAGAACCTACATGCTTCTGCTCTGTTTGATAATTGCATACCTGAAATGGAATTTGAAAGCACTTTACTGTACTAAGAAAATACTGTAAAATTCAGTATCTATTTCCAAAAACCACAAGACCATTATATGAATTAGCAACACTAATATACAAGCTGAATAGCCCATACAACTAGGCACAAGGGTACGATCTGGAATTAACTCCTTCCTCCTCAGATGAAGAAACAGTCCACCACACTTCCTCACCGTGTGCATGTTGTCTGATCAGCTGCTGTACTGGTGGGTAGCACACAGGCGGCACACTGTCATCAAGGTTCTGCCTATTCTCTACCTTCTTCATTCCTTTCCTGAATACTTGAGGTGGTGTCATAAATAGAATCATAGAATCATAGAATATCCCGAGTTGGAAGGGACCCATAAGGATCATCAAGTCCAACTCCTGGCACCGCACAGGTCTGCCCAAAAGTTTAGACCATGTGACTAAGTGCACAGTCCAATCTCTTCTTAAATTCAGACAGGCTTGGTGCAGTGACTACGTCCCTGGGGAGCCTGTTCCAGTGTGCGACCACCCTCTCCGTGAAGAACCTCTTCCTGATGTCCAGCCTAAACTTCCCCTGCCTCAGCTTCACACCATTCCCACGGGTCCTGTCACTGGTGATAACAGAGAATAGGTCACCTGCCTCTCCACTCCCTCTCGCAAGGAAGTTGTAGACTGCGATGAGGTCCCCCCTCAGCCTCCTCTTCTCCAGGCTGAACAGGCCCAGTGACCTCAGCCGCTCCTTATACGTCTTACCCTCTTCACCATCTTCGTCGCCCTCCTCTGGACACTCTCCAACAGTTTAATGTCCTTCTTGTACTGTGGTGCCCAGAACTGCACACAGTACTCGAGGTGAGGCCGGACCAGCGCAGAGTAGAGCGGGACAATCACTTCCCTCGACCGACTAGCAATGCCGTGCTTGATGCACCCCAGGGTACGGTTGGCCCTCCTGGCTGCCAGGGCACACTGCTGGCTCATATTCAACTTGCTGTCAACCACAACCCCCAGATCCCTCTCTGCAGGGCTGCTCTCCAGCGTCTCATCGCCCAGTCTGTACGTATAGCCAGGGTTGCCCCGTCCCAGGTGCAGGACCCGGCACTTGCTTTTGTTAAACTTCATGTGGTTGGTGATCGCCCAGCTCTCCAATCTGTCCAGATCTTTCTGCAAGGCCTTTCCACCCTCATCCAAGTCCACAACTCCTCCAAGTTTAGTGTTGTCGGCAAATTTGCTCAGAACACCTTCTAGTCCTACATCCAAATCATTTATAAAGACATTGAAGAGGACTGGCCCTAAAATGGAGCCTTGAGGGACCCCACTAGTAGCCATCCGCCAGCCAGATGTGGCCCCATTTACCACAACCCTTTGAGCCCTGCCCGGCAGCCAATTGCTCACCCATCATATGATGTTTTTGTTAAGTTGTATGCTGGACACTTTGTCCAGTAGGATCCTAAGGATAGGAAAAGTAGGATCCAGTACGATAGGAAAACCTCAGAAGTAGGATCCAGTAGGACAGGAAAACCTCAGAAAACAGCAATATTTCCAAAACAAAAAGGAATTCTTATTCCAAAGTAGTTAATCCATGACGCACAATTTCCAATCTGCCTCAAAAATCTTTAGCCTGTTATTATATACTTTGGGGCAGTAGTAAATAAAGATTGCAAGTTTGTAAAGCTCTATTTGTGTCATAACTGCTGTTGATATTCCTGATGTGTGCATACGGGCTTGATTTCTCTTGCTACCTTGAAACTAACTGTAAAACAAACGCAATAAAACACACAGTGCAACTCACCTACAATCTCTTTTGGGAATAGGTAATGAGTATGTTACCAGCTGCTTGCACAGTTGAACTGACTACATCCCAATGCATGCATTTGCTCCACCAAAAGTCTTTGATTTAAAAGAAATAAACATACTAACTCCTCAAACTACCAAGTTTTCTTAGCCAGAGAAAACTTAATATCCTATTGTTCTATTAATCCTGAATAAACCACGTTGATACATGAATCTACCTGGCATATATCTAGCTTTTCTTTCATTATTTCCATTTTTCTGCTCCTCCTCTCCTTCAGGTTGGTGAGTTTTTCATTTCAGCCATTTTCCTTATTTGACTGCAATAGTTATGAATAGCGGGTAAATGAATGACATTTCCTTCTAAAACAAATCAAATTCCATCCTTAAAGTAGTTAGTGTTTCTGGCCACTACTGGTTTTATTACAGAAGTGTTCCAGATATTCATGTCTGAAGTTCAAAATTTCAAGTCACTTTACATCTATTTAATTTGTTCTAAATGAAATTGTGTTTTCTGTTATCTCATTTTCTATAATTATAAAAAAAGGTTCCAGATGGTTTGAAGTTGTTTTAGTTGGGTCCTCATACAAAAAAAAAAAAAAAAAAGAAAGAAAAAATAAAGAGATAATTTAAATCAAATTTTATCATAGGAAGATTAATTAACAAAATAGGTGACTCAAGCCATTCCTTACCAGACCACTCTGCAAGCTTAGAAAAATCAGTGTCCTCATTTGACCTAGCTGGTCTAACGTCCCAACCAAATTCAGAGAATAAGACCCTTAACAAAGCCAAACAATCTGAATCTGAATATAAACTCACTTAATAATTAGAAGTAGTCTGAGTTTCTTAATTTGGCAGATCTCAACTATAGACCCAAGATGGTCAAGCATTTGCAAAATAAAAGAACACATTTCTGTTATGGCCCTTATTAAACTTCTATAGCTATAAAATAAAAACGTTTGTACGTATAGTCCTTGGAATATACACAAATGGAAAGCATTGAAGCGCTGTCTTTAAAAATGAGGTATGTAACTCTTTTAGTAGAGCTCCCTTATTATCCAGCCTTTTTAAGTTCCCTGGGAAACTGTAAGACATACCTACAGGAACAGAGTGTAACTACTTGGTTTTGGTGGTCTTTACTGTTCAGTTTTTACCACATCACATATTGAAATGAAAAATATAATAGGCTACAACAGACAAATATACGAATGGAAATTGTTCACATACAAATGGAAGCAAAGGGAATCTAGCTGTGAGCTCTAAATTCTTCCGGGTCCCAAGGTTATGTATGCACACAAAAGTGCTGCAGGTAGTAGCTGACAATGACATTCTCCCGAGACAGGATAGAAATTCTATAAAAATTAGAGAAGAAACAACAAGGCAGCAAACTATGAATAGTCTTTCTATGGGGCAGAAGAGTATCAGACATAACTTTCATAAAGGGTGTAGGGTTTGATCTCACCTTTCCTAATTGAATTTATTTCTAATTAATACCCTCTGCCTCACTAGTACTAGCATGATAAGAACTACAAAAACGTCTCTGTCTGAAGCATGGTCTTTTACATTTTGTCAGCACTACCACTGAGATCAGAATAAACTCAAAAGAAATGACTGTAAGGTCTCAGAATCATTATGGAGTGAGAGGAAGGACTGCTACCAGATTTGGGGTGATGTGACAGCCCACTAAAGTTTTGAATTAGTTTTCCTAGGAAACCAGAACTTTAGTCTAGAAATAGAATGAAGTAAAAACTGACAACATTAAAAAATACGAAACTTTTTCATATGACTCTATTGTCACTTTTCCATTGCTTTTATCCTTCATTATTTTTCTAGAACAGTACAGAGCCTACCATTTGCAGGAACTTCCTGTGACTCTCAAGATTATGATCCAAGAACAGTTTCAAAGGTCACAGCTGTGCACATATGGGGTTTCTGGATTAACAAATACAAACAAAAAAAAATCTCTTTACAGTGTCTGAAAAGAGATGCTACATGTATTGAACAGAAATGCATCAATGCTGTTTTTTAAATGTGGTAGCACTAAGCAAGAGTAAGATCTTTCTTACATGAAAGGAAATGGAAAAGGGTACTCTTCAAAAAAAAAAAAAAAAAAACCCACACACATAAGTGATCAAATGATACAGCTGAATGTAATGGCTAAGAAAGGTACCTCACGTCAAAAGGTTCCTTACAATTTAAAGTTCCTCTGTATGTGGTAAATTTGATACTAGTTTCTAATGCAGAAGCATTTACTTTCTTCACATTACATTATTAAAAACTGTGCTGTTTTTGGAACGATGAGGAGTACAGGGGGGGAAACTGTGTTTCAAAATGTCTGAGATGCTTTAGACCTTCATATTTACCAACTCCGGGACCGAGCTTAAGAAAAAGTTAACACCTGTTAAGTATTTTTTATTTAATCATGTCATTCCCACTGGCCTGTCATTGTATTTTCATGTCTTCTTGCTTCAAGTACGCCTGCATACACAAGTACAACTTCGCTCAGGAGTACTTTGAAAGATCAAGCTCCACGTGACTATGCTATTTGAAAGCTTGCTCATATCAATCCTTGACATATTCTGTAAATTATTGCATGTGCAATTATGGGCTGTGATATATTTATCTGAAATCCACAGGTACAGATGTTTAGTACTAATGAAATAATACTGATATCATAAAAGTCATACTATGTAATGAAAACAGTATCCAAGATGCAAATCGTAAAATAATCAGACAAGCATTCCTCTGACTGAGTGTTGTGGTTTAGCCCGGCTGGCAGTCAAACACCACACAGCCGTTCGCTCACCCTCCCCCCTCCCTCTCCGGGATGGGGGAGAGAAACGGGAAAGTGAAGTCTGTGAGTTGAGATAAAGACAGTTTATTAAGACAGGGAAAAGAATAACAATAACAATAATAATAATAGTATTAATAGTAATAATGTGTACGAAATAAGTGATGCACAATGCAATTGCTCACCACCCGCTGACCGATGCCCAGCCTATCCCCGAGCAGCCGGCCCCCCCCCCACCCCGGCTAGCCACCCCTATATATTGTTCAGCATGACGTCAGATGGTATGGAATACCCCTTTGGCCGGTTTGGGTCAGCTGTCCTGGGTCTGTCCCCTCCCAGCTCCTGCTGCATCCCTAGCCTGCTCGCTAGCAGGACAGAGAGAGGCTGAAAAGTCCTTGGCTTGGTGTAAGCACTGCTCTTCAACAATTAAAACATCAGCATGTTATCAGCGCTCTTCTCATTCTAATCCAAAACATAGCACCCTGCCAGCTACTAGGAGGAAAATTAACTCTGTCCTAACTGAAACCAAGACACTGAGGAATTTCTCAAAGGTAAAAAGCTTTACTGCGGTGAAAAAAAAGACAATGCAATTTTCCCATCTCCAATGGTTTAAACTGAAAATTTAGAGTGTAGGTTGGAAGATCTACCAAGCAAGTCTTTTACAGGTAAGTGTTCTCTGGGAAAACACCTCCTGTACGCTAACAAACACTTAAGGAGTTCCAGCAATCCTTCTACAGATTTTGTCAGATCAAAGGGTTCAGAGACTGAGAAACCTATAGACCAATCTGTTCCAGTGTTTTTGCAGCCTTTGATATGAAATTCGTAGCTGTGCTGAAGGCCCAGAAAGACTCACTTATCAACTGTCTAAACTTCACACGCTTGACTTGAAACTTGTGTTCCCCAGGGACTGGATAGATTCCCCTTAAGTGTATGCCCAGACAGTTACATCTACAAAATATTAAGGATAAGAATATATCCCAGTCAGAATTATACGAGTCCAAAAAAATTGCAGAATTTCAAAGTGAAGAGCTGCATGCTGACACTCTGCGTCTGGCTACGTGCACTCGGCCAAGCTGGGATTTCCACTTCACGGAATCACAGAATAATTCAGGTTGTAAAGGACCTCTGGAGGTCTTGTGGCCCAGCTTCCAACCCACAGCAGGGTCAGCTATGAGATCAGATCAGGTTGTTCAGGGTTTTATCCAGTCAGTCCTTGAGAAACTCCAATGGTAGAGGTCATATGCCGCCTCTGTGGGCAGCCTAGTCCAATCAATGCTTGGCTTTCCTCATAAGCAGTCATAACTGTTCTTATTTCAATTTATGCCCACTCTGTCTTGTCCTCCCAGCCTCCATTATAAATATATGGTTTTAAAGAACACACCTCAGTCCAAAGTTTACCTTCAGATTTTAAAGACCAATACTTTACATGGAGTACAAATCTGTACACTGAAACACAAGCCTTAAGACCAAAATAATTTCCCCTTTAATATCTGACACTGATCATAGTCTAGCGGCTGAACCACAAGATTTATCTGAACTGCTGCCAGAGGGATCCAGCTTAGTCATGGCTTAGGTCTTGATTTTCCCAAGAAACAGTTGGATGTAATGCCAAGAGATGAGCTAGTGTCACATACAAAGTGCTCCAAGGGCAACTTAAATCATTTAGTAACTTTCAGGAGAACAGAAACAAGAGCAGAGAACAGAAACAAGAGCAGACAGTGATATTTTTCACTCAAAAATTGCTTAATGGAGAAGTGATCATCTAATTTCATTACTGCCCCCATAAACATGGATAGTGCCTTTTTCCCCTTATCCTGCTTCTGTATGTATAATGTTGGGATACATTACAATCCTTTCTGAATTGTGACATAGATGGCACTGACACAAATTATGCATCTCAATATGACTGCATTGCTGAAACTGAGGTAACAGATAGACAACTGTGTTTGTTTGTTCCCCCTCCCCCCCCAACTAATTAAAATGCCAGGGTTTGAATAGCTGTTATCGTGCCCAGAGACAGAGATAAATGGATGAATACACAGAAAACTCTGTATAACACATACATGGAATAACTTTAGCAGACAAGAGGGGGTGGAATTAATAGCTGTTTTCAAACTGATAACAGTCCTAAAATGCTAGTACTGCTTCGCCTCAGCACCCAGCACATCATTCTATTTAGCTTTTCTTTTATAAGCTGTAAATGCATAATTTTTAAATCTACTCAAGAAATGTTTTAAATTTCTACAAAAGAGCATTTAGAATACTATACATGTAGATTTGGTTTGAAGAATTTTTTTTATTCATGTATTTAACTTCAAAAATGTACACACTAAATCTCGATGTAATATGATTACAGATATCTCATGCCATGGACGGCTCATGCACAAATAGTTCTAGTTTATAAATAAAGATAAGAAAATGGGTAGGAATCTGACAGCTGGAACTTCATAGAGAAGCATTTGTTAACTACCATGTGATTTTCAAGAAATCTGAATCTATGATCAAATAAAGCAGCTAGAACTTCAGATGCTGAGCCAAATTTTATCCAACGTCTTTGTCTTTAGAAAACTAGAATACTTACCATAAAAGTATGTAGGACATTCCTTAATTCCTTCCTCTGCAGAATAGAAGTTGCACAAAAATAGAAGGGAAAGAACCATTTTCACTTCCAAAACCTAACATCAGTTAAGGAAACCTCACAAAATATTCTGTACTTCATCACATCCACCTTCTCAAGCCCCAGAAGATTTCAGAATCTTACACTCTCACAAATGTTCTTGTACCTTTCTTTTCCTTTCAGCAGTAGGATGCAAGTGGAGACTATATACTGACTTTGTTTAAAAAAAAAGTTCAAAAAAAAAATTAAAACAAGCACGTTTTCATTTAACATTTGAATTATCAGTGTGGAAAGTGTGTAAAACAAAAGTAATTTTGATTGTAAGGGTTTGCTTTTTTTTTTAAAGAAAGTATTCTCTTGCATCATATTACAAAGGGTCAAGATTGAAACTGCCAGCGTAATACTTGTACACAAGTTCCTTCAGAGGGAGGAAACAGAACAAAAAATGAAATCCAAACAAGATTAGCTTTAAATAAACTAGCTGAAGGCAAAATAAGTAAATTAGTTTGGGGATTTACCTGTCACTAGTGGAGAGATTTCTTAGAAAAATCAAATCAGCAGAATGAAAACAGACACATTCCCCTTCAATTTGCTCTTTTATCAATCACAGTTTTTAAGTTGTTTTTCTACACTTCTTTGAACTTAACATGTAAGATGGCAACCACTGCAATAACCACTGTGGAACACAAGGTACGGTGGTGAAATTTTATTACCAGTTAATAGCAGTGTGCTAAGAAGCAGCTGTTTTAGAAACAAATCTGTTCCTTGAATAACATTGTGGCCCTTTGTACACTCTGAAGCATGGCCTAATGATGTCTTGCTCTATGCTGAAAGTCAAAGAGGAATGGCTTCCCACTATGTTATACGGTTTAAAAAGGGAGCACAGGAGTCATATTGCTCTTACAAGACAGAAATAAAAGACATATTTCCCTATTATGACAATTTTGTTCAAAACAATCATAGAAAATACCCGCAGTAAAAAGCAATTTCCAGTATATGTCAAAAAAAATTAATCAAAAACAAAGGAAATTAAATCATGTGTATTTAAGGGCAAAAATAACATCTTTCTACATGAGGATAACAAACAGATGAGAATTCATTTACTTACTTATCAACAGAAGAAAACATTTTACTCTGGCCAAGCCACAGTGTGTAGAAGTGTTTGTGATGAATGACATTGTATTGCACTTTCACCTACAATCCCAGCATACCATCCAAGAGATGAATCCACTTATCCTTTCCTTTACAGGTTGTATACATAAGAAACAAGTATAGCAAGATTAAAAACCAAATTAAATACAAAGAAATGCCTTAAGAGAATGAACTCAAATCTGTTTATTAGTTTGGAATAGGCTGCACACAAATATTTTTGTTCTTCAGGTCAGTTCCTATCAAGTATTTTGATTCTACTGACCACAAACTAATAGGTAGTAGATCTAATGGTACAGCTCACAACAGAGTAATGCTATTTACTGTTTACATACATCTGAGCATACAACTGAAATTGTTACACCACAGGTACTCTTAAGGACTGGACTTTTTAAGATAAAATCTGCGTCAAGACAGAAGCAGTAATACTCTTTTTCTTTTCTTTTCTTTTTTTATCTCAAAGATTAGAAAGTACAAAAATAAGTCCAGAGATGTTGCAGGTGAAAACTATCCCAAAAAGACACAAGGAGAGACACATCATCCTACCTCCTTTTGCAAAATCAGCCAGCTTGGATCTAAGGGACTACAGCTATTAAATAGGATTTTGGGTTATTTTTTGCTCTGCTCCCTTGACTCTGCTGTCCCAATCTCCAGGATACCTTTGCCGTCAGACACAGCAGATGACCCTCTACTACCCTCACTTCCCCTTTATCTGTTAGCAACAATACTACATCAGACAGCTCTACGTTCTCCAGCTAGATTTTATTAGGTCCTACCTGTATTTACCGTTATATTCTGGATTTCTCCCATATACATCTGATAGGCCTAGGATGCTCCCTCTCATACAGACTAGTTTTACCATGTACCTCTGACTGCTAAAATCATTGAGCCTTTTCTTGAACTGTGTTTGTTCACTCTTTTGGTTCAAAGCTCTGCACTAAAGTATTGTCACACAAATGCAACTCTCATTTACACCACCCTTCAAGAAATATGCTCCTAGTTAATCAGAAATTCCAAATCAAGATTTTCACATGGCTTGCAGAGTTATTGGTAGTGCTTCAAAAGACAACAGTCCAGAACTCCAGCATCAATAGTTTTCCAAGACTAATGATGTGTTACTACGAAGATGGAAAAATTGATGTCACGCTATTACTTCATATATCCCAAAGCATACAGACATCCAAAACACCCAACGGGAATATTATATAGTTTGAATCATTGCTTCTTCTGGTGGCCCAGAAAAATCCTAAAGAGAGTGAACCTCTGGACAGGGTGCCCAGGCTGCCTACAAGAATATACAGCAACATTCCAAGCAAGCTGCCTGCACAAAATCTCATAGGGCCAACGCAATGTGGCTGCTCATGGAATTTGTCACCAAGAAAACCAACAGGAGGGCTTTAAGAAGGTAAATATAGACTTGTAGTACAAGCTTAACTCCATGACTGCATGCCTCACACAGAACAAAACAGCAAGTGTAGAAGCAGCCTGGGCACTAGTGTTATCTTTTTTTTTTTTTTTTTTTGTCAGTTCTGAAGGAGACCAGTGAAAAGCTGAGGGTCTTTCACACTCTGTCATCTTCCATTTAGAATACCAGTGTCATAGGCATAACGATGAGTCAAAAGCTGGAATCCCCAAATCCCTAAATTCTCCTTTTTCTAACACAGGAACTCTTGGGGAGAGAAAAAAAAAAAAAAAGGACGGAACTACAGTTTTTAGGGGCCAGAAGCATTTTGGCAGCCCAAGAGCTTGCATGCAGAATTATAGCCAAGTCGATGTTTACATGCAGGTTACAAAAATCAAACTAAGCCACGGCAATAGGCTATCACAATGAGAACTGCACAGGAACATGTTCATATAAATTGTTTGCAAAAGTACTTTCCATAAAATCACTACATTCTCAACTCTCCCTCTCCTCCCCCCCCCCAAAAAAAAAAAGCTTACAGAACACCACTATTCTCTGTGCAAACTGTTACATGAATTGGTCCATTGACTTTCTCTTTGATTTCTACAATCACCTGCTGAAAAACACTTTCAAGAATAAATCCAGTTTCATGACAGACTTGAAGTGATGTTAAACTGACTGCAAAACATAAACTTCCATTACCTTGATAAAAGAGGTATGACTACCTTAAGTAGGCCCTCTCCATTAATATTAAACAAACTGAATACCTATACTTAGAGTAGTTTAAAAAACAGAGCATAAAGGGCCTTTCTTTAGGATGATTCTCCTGGTCTATAAGTGCACTGAAACGTCTACTCGTCACAACTTGATCACACACAATCAGGTAACCTCTACACTCTTGCATGCAATAATCCAAAACACAAACTGCAAAACTATGACCTGATCTTTATTGCATTTTGTGTGTGATTGGCATTCTTACAGCATCACGAGAGAAATTTGGGTATCCTCCCATCTCAGATTTTATTTTTTAAATGACATAACTGTACTGAAATGTGTCCATAAGCACAGTAGCCTGAAGCCTGAGAGAAGAGAGAAGTGCCTTCCTAGGTGTACCCTTACAAATGAAATCTAATCCTTCTTGCTGCTCACCTGTGTGCAGCAGTACTGCATGTGACATCTCACAGCGTAACGTCTCCTTCCTACTTCAAGAAGCCCTGAGCTCCACAGTTGCATGATTCTTTTTATCGTAAGAGCTGTTAATGTTGTGTCCTTAATATGACTCCTTAACTCTTAAAAGAAAGGCTTTCATATGTCTTTGAAAATCTCCTACAAAGTTACTATAGAGAGTTAATTGTTCCTATTGCAAAATGTACATCAGTATTACAATCTTGGAATCCATTTGAAATAAAACATCCTCAGCAATTCTCATTAAAAGCATAACTGTAAGCTTCTTGAAACCCTTCATGGCTATTGAAAGTGCATTTTTATGTTATTTTTTTTTCAGTGAAGTACCCAAACTGCCCAATATTCTGCACATGAGCTAACTAAGAGCAGTCTCCTCCTTGTCAGGCTTTGAACTTCTCCTCTGAAGTCTGTTTGACCTCTCCCATTGCACTAGAATCACAAACTGGTAACTATTTCTAAGCATTTTAACTGGTATCTATATCTAAAGCATTCTACCCAGTGAATATAAAATACATAAATTTTAGAGAAAAGACAGTTCTCTGTTATCCTGTAATCTGCTATGGACAAAGCATGCAAGCCTGTAGAAGTTGTAAAGTCACTTCTCTGCCACTGAGGTAAAAGCTTGGCAATATTCCCAAAACAAACTGTGTTATTTCAGATGATAAAAACCAGTATCTTAAATGAATGCCCTGAATCAAAATAATAAATTAACCTCTCATTTTAGAAGCCAACTCGTATCAAATCATTCTGGGAAACAGGAAAAACAATAGATCTATTTGAAAGATGACAAGGAACCATTACAAATATTTCTGAAAAGTTCTCAGAAATGAGCATTTTCCATCAACCAGAGACATCTGAGTCACTTCAACCCCATACCTGTAGTCTGTAACACCAGAAGGAACTAGGAGTAATGTTTCCCAGAACCTGGCAAAGCGAAGGTAAAGAAAGTTGTCATGCTAATGAAGCAGTGCTAGCCTTCTGTTCGTTACCATCTGTAGCCCACTCCATCATTATTTTTAAGAAGTTTTAAGCATTTTTTTTGGTCTATTAGGACCCTGTCTATCCCTTCTAAAGATAAGGTTGCTGCTTATTGTGGGGATTTTTTTTGGAGTTGAGTATTCTTCATTCGCCTTCCTTCTAAGTTGTCACTGGTAAAATTTGATCAGAATCAAACCTACACTAAAGATCTCCAACATTAGTTGAAGAGATTACAGTAGTAGAAAACCTGCTTGCAGACAATAAAATAAAACTTGATGCTAATCCACCTGCAATCCTACAGTCAGGCAGTGCTGACACATGTTTGAAACAGTTTAGCAATCAAATTTTCTCAGGCATTGCATACTGTGGCAACTTGTGGTAGGAGAGCAGTTTATTTTCTTAGCAGTTTCTGGATATTACTTATTTCTACAAAGAAAAACATGCTACCATTGCCATAGATTGGGATCAAATGAAACAGCAGCCTGCAAAATAAAGGTCTGAATAAGCAATCTTTAATAAGTGCTGAATTATGATTGTATTAAGAAACACAAATACATGTGTTTAGTTTGGACTATACCTTGAGAGCAAGTTTGGACTATGTCCCATAACTTCTTTACATTTGCATTATCTTTCACGGGATAAAAACAAACTAAAATTTCACTTAGGACAACGTGTCTATTCAAATCAATAATGTTACTTTTACAATATCTCCCAACACTATAGTCAACTTGTTCCCGAATTGCAACACATAAGCTATTTCTAAATTATATTCATTGATGCCTCAACAGACTGATGTATTGTTCCATGTGTTCCTCCATGTATTGTTAGGAATAGCTCTAGTCAATTCCATGTACCCAAGAAAAAAAAACTTGTGAAAGTCAGCAAATTTAAGGAGGACTCACCTTGCTCCAATTGCAGTTACTGGGTAAGGTATTGTCCGAATAAAACTACTAATATTATTTTAAATGCTCATCTTCTACTCTTTTGAATCTTAGCGTATCTTAATGCTATCCAGATCTTATCGGTATTATAACTGATCATTTTGTTGCCCATCATTTTGAAAGACCTCCTTTGATCTTCATGAATACCCAGCATAACCATTGTGTTCATCTATGAAACCTTTGCAACATGGATCTGATCTTTCAACAAGTACCCACTGACTCTGTAGAAGTGATAGCATGGCTTTTGAACAGGAACCACATACGAGCCACAAAAATCTCTAAGCTTTTCCTTAAAATAAACTGCAGCAATGAAATACTAAAGTAGCTTTCAGCCTGTTTTAGCCATCTGTGGAACATTTATTCCCATTAAAGAGTCAGATTCTGTATTTACTGCTCTCAATTAGAAGTCACGGCTGATCCACTGGCATTAAGAAAAGGTAAATATATTGTTTAGGTTTGGCACTAAACCCTATGTAGTCTTAAAACAACTGATTTTCAAAAGTGCTCCATGATTTTTTTGTTGTTGTTTTTAAAGGAGAAGCAAGAATAGAAATGTGAAGCAGCATTACACAGATACTCATGCTGATTTTCCCATAAAATGCCCAGCAGGTTCAAAAGAATGGACTGATATATCTACTCCGAGTTCCCATAGAACAAATCAAATTGGACATTTGCACAGTGTTTCACTGCTCAGTGGCATGCCGTGATAGTTTTATTTCACTTCTCCAGGTTCTTGGACAAACAGAAAGCCTTCTGTAGACTCTCTTGCATGATCAAAAACCATATTGTTTCTCTCAGAAACCATGCCACCTGGAAAGAGGAATTGGCAGAAGCACAGTGTATCATACACATCTACTAGGGCTGCAGGCAAATGACTAGGCCCTAGCAAGAGCTTAAGCCAAGTGCAGAGGACAGGAATGTTACTTAGGGGAATGTTACATCAGGGGAACACCCTGATGGAGGTATGACGCATGCTGGTAGCCCTGTGACAGTGCCCTTTCTGGGACGGGCACCACCTAACACTTACCACCTCCTTAACTGACTACAGGGTGTCTTCTGAGTCCTGTCCGACACTCTCAGTGAACTAAATGCTATTGTGGCAAAGATTCCAATGTTGCTGAAAAACTAGCTAAAACATGCTTCTTTTATCCAGTACCTGAATTACCTGATGAAGAGGGGTCTTGAGATCCTATAACCCAAAATAAAACAAATGATGAGGGGAGCAAAAGCCATTCACCAAACTGATATATGACTCAGAACTCCCTTCAGATCTGATGCCTTTTTTTTTTTTTTTTTACTCTTTGAACCACTACATCTGAAATGCAAACCAAGACTTGCAGGCATATACCAATACGGGGAAAAAAAAGTCTTTGTGCCATAAAGTTCAAGTTCTGTTATAAATGTGACCCAGAGTTTGGAATTTTCTGCACTGCAACTAGAGGAGAGTTACACCATCACTTACTCACCTGAGTATAAACACCTTGATAGCTCAAGTGTTTGTAACCAGGATGGAGGACTAATCCAGCTCTCTGCAATTAAATCTGCAAAGAGTGTAAAGCTGCACGTGATACACTCAGAACAGATTCAGATTGAAGATGAAGATTTGGCCTCATTGAGCAAAGCACATGACTAAGTAAATTCAATATGGTATATGCATCACAGCACGCAGTTTAAATATTGGCTCAGTTTAGATTTCTAACATC
The DNA here is from genome assembly GCF_013377495.2 of Cygnus atratus. Classification (NCBI taxonomy): domain Eukaryota; kingdom Metazoa; phylum Chordata; class Aves; order Anseriformes; family Anatidae; genus Cygnus; species Cygnus atratus. The sequence continues at coordinate 1,423,613 of NC_066366.1, forward strand.
CAGTTACACCTGAAATATATGGCTGTTGGCTGAATAAAAATGTCAATTTTAACACACTCCAGTTTGGATTCTCAGCAAGAACACCTTCTGCTTCTCATTCTCAGAAGGAAGAACTGCCAGTGGCCATTTATGCACATTCATAGTCATTATTTTACTTCTTCCTCCACATTTCTGTGCATTCCATTTATGAGGCCTGTATACATACATGGGTGAGCATCTGCATCACAAGCCATGTACCCGCTGCACTGTTAGATACTAATAGGGAAAAAAATCTCAAATTGAAAACTACCAGGCACTGAAGTACAGTGAATGAGGTGTTTTGTTTTGTTTCTTTTTAAAGGAGAATACAATCCATTGAGTATATCAGGAGCTTGCGCGCAACTGTTTTAGCCTGCCTAAGCAATCATATTCAAATAAACTCTGACACGCGGCCAGTCTTTAAAGGACCACTGGAATAAAGGACACAAAAATGCAACTGTTTCTTCTCTAATCAGTGCACACAGTCAAAGGCAATCACAGTCTCTGCCAAGGATCCTTCAAACAGCCCAATGATTGGCTAGACCAGAGATGAACAGGAAGACACAGAACTGAATCACGCATTACTTTCAAGGTGGAATTTGGGAAGACTTGGGAAGGAGAAGAACACAGTTATGCAAGACCCTAAATTAATGGGAGAATATACAGAGCAACTCATCAAAAAGTTGTATACTGAGTGTTTCTCTCTGAACTCATGCAAGAATGGTAACCGTCTCCAGATCTTCTGCAGCCATTTTTCTTCCTGTACATGACTAATGATCTCTTTTTTTAAAAAAAAAAAAATACATAAAAGCACAGACCAAATTAATAAAGGCAACATAGTATTTCCTGTCTTATGGACAGGACTGTTTGCTGGTACTGCTTAGTCCAAATGCAATGGTCATTTTATTGGAAGCCCTCCAACTGCTGTTCCAGTTAAAAAAGACAAATTCACCACATCTTCATTCACTGTATTTTTCTAAGCCAAACAAAACCACATAAACAGTCTAATGAGACACTCTGCAAGTTTAATCTTTTCAGACACTACAGTATCAGCTACATCTACTTAAATGCAGATTTTAAAAGTGCTGAAACAGAAAAGCACTAAGATGCACCCTCTCCACTGCATTTGAGGAGCAGGACTCATTCTAAAAACACTCTAAACCAGTCACTCATGCACCAGCATCAAGCACTGGAAACAATCTTCTCACACAGCAAGAAACAATCAGGATTTCTCCCAGGGCGTACTGCAGCATTGTGAACCATCTATCTGGAAATAGTGCATACAGACTTCTTGACATAAGTTAGCAGTGCTGCAGCCCCACTGAGCCTTTTCTTTAAGGCTTCATGCAACAATTGCTGGTAAAAATCTGTTTTCTCATCCTTGATCTCCAACTCTCTAGACGTTTTGCTTAGGTCCAGGAAATACAGACAAATTCGGAGATCAAGATCTCTTTTGCATGTTGGAAACATTGCAGATATTCAATATTCCTCAGGTTAGTCATCAAGAAGTGCCTTAGGCAAACTTCACAGAACTTCAGTGTTATTTTTTTAAGAGAAGCACACTACTGAAGCAGCAAACTGCTATGTACTACTTGACCAGAGTTCATTATTATGGAAAAAAGGAGTTAAGTCCTTGAAACTTAATGAGAAGGATTATTGCAACATGAAGCCACTCTCTTGAAACAGATTGTATCTGGAAAAGAATTCAAGTCCCATTAGAAACCAATGGAAGCAAGTTTCAAAGAGATTTCAAAGTAATTTTCTTTCAAATTACTCAGTTAATTTAATGGCTTAATACATTTAAATTAAGAGAACACATTTTTTAAGTTACAGAATTTACTTTAAAGTAACTTTGAAATCAAATCTCACTGGGTTCAAGAATAGTCTGAAGGTTATTCAGTTTTAATTACCACATCAGAAAAACAAACTTATTTTAAAAATATATACTTGTATACATGGGGCCCCCTCTCATATTCCATATTATTCCCTTCATTTTTTGATTACACCATGAAAAACCTGATTGAATGATGAATGAGCTAATATAAGCTGAAGACAGACTTCAATGTCCAGGAAAGCCAGTGTAAAGAAAATAGGACTAGGGACACTATGAAGAACTTGAGGGCAGAATAAAAAATGACAAATTCATGTGTATGAAAGTATCAGAATATAACAGCATCTTGGGTTCATGCTTTCAAATACTCCTACTACCTTAGATGATACCAAGTACTACTGTTTCTCAAAAAAAGTATTTCAAGTATGTGGAAATACATCATTCTGGGATTTATGTTCATATAAACGTATGTAAAAGTAGCATGAGAGCCTACCATATAAATCGCTTTAAAAATGAGAGCTTAACTTTTTTCCACTTATGCATGCTACAATCCAGTGAGAGTCAAAGATCTTCTAGTAACTCCTCATAACTGTGTATTAAAGGATCTCTTAATAAAGGCAAATTAAGTGATCTGAGCAGTGTCATTCCTGTCAGTAGTACCATGAAGACCACTGCTGAAGTTCATGAATCTTACGATATAAGGAAGGTTTTCACAAAGGCTTGGCTATGCTCTCACTCTTCTACCTGAATAAACTCCTTTGGTATGGAAGCTCATTAGCACAGTGCTAACTGAGCTAACTTTGAACTCCAGGCTTGCCTGTAACTCCTTCTGAGACTGCTCAGGATAAAGGTCTTTCCTGCCATGAGCAGTGTCTTCAGCACTTGCAATTTCTGAGTCACTACGGCCCAAGCAATTCCTTTAGCTTCTAAATACAGCCTTAGTGATGTCAGAAAATGTACAAACATGACCCAAGATAGCTCTTATAGCTACCCGTGTTAACAGTAGTTGGTTTAGGACCTTCTGTACTGGAACTAGAATTACCTGAAACAAACTAAAAACTACAGTTCAGTCTTCTTCTGAGACAACAATTTCAAAGCCTAGAACTCAAATACCAAAAAAGCTCTAAATGTCTTATTACTCTCATTTGGGTTAACAGCCTAGTTATGATTCACTTTCTTTCCTGTTTACTAGACTTGATCTGCAGCTTGAGCAGCATCACAGTTGTTTAATTAATATAGTGCCAAGGAAAATGCAAATACTGTCAAATCTTAATGAGAAAAATGAAGTTGTAATGCCATTATCAGCAGGCAAGCTTGCCTAACATCCCTTGATTTAACACACTAGGAAAATTTAAGTTGACTCAGTTGCGTTTCTTATGGAATTAGCAATAATACAAACATGCATCACTGCACACAAGAATACCCACAAAATCTTTATGAAAGCAAGTTTTTCCTGAAGCTCTTTGCAGACCTTCTAGGCTATGTAATAGTCCTATTGATGCAAAAAAAAAAAATGCAACTTCAGCAATAAAATCCAACTTTACAGAAAGTGATTTTTAACAATTCCAGTTTTACATTTTCATTAAAGCAAGTGTGAGCTCTGCCTAGGAAATGAAGGGCATTTCTCACTTTCCCTGAAAGGAGGCTACTATTTCTTAGACATCCGTAGGTCCTGTCCATTTCACAAATACCTTTTTGCAGCAAACAGCTTCATAATCCAAATAAATTGATCATGGGGGTTAAAAAAGGAAGAAACTTATGTTTTTTCTGTGCTTTTTAACACGCTGAACATAACTTGTGTCAGAAAAAGACTTCCTTGTGTCTAAGAAGAAATCTCAGTCCAGTATATATATGTGAGGACATAGGCTGAGGCCTCCCTTTCTCTACCATTTAAAAATATCTTCCTACACCTCTGCATCAGTCTCTGACCCACACTCATTCCTGACTTCACTGCATTGATATAATTGTGTGGGAAGTCACTTTACAAACCAGACAATTGAAATACTTCAGTGGAAGGTCTAAAAAGAACTCAGTGGATAAATCACCTCTCCAGAATGCAAGAGAAATGCCAAAAAGGATTTACATTCAATCACCCTCCACTGTGCATCATATACCAAGCATTAATTGATTTGTCCAGGGAATCTCCAGTTTGAGTGTTTTGTTTTTGTTTTTGTTAACAATTGGAAATAATCTGGGGAGAAGAAAAAATCAGTGTCTGTTTGATAAACAGGACATGGAATAGGGTAACAAATCTTAAAATAAAAGTAAAAACAGTCATAAGATAGAAAAACAGCTTTTCACCTGGGCCTAAATGGCAAAAATAGGTGATAGTTCATATTTAAAATACTTTTCCCAATTCATCGATCCTTCGACCATGAAGAACAGGATGAGTAGTAGAGACTTTTCGACTCATTTGCCTAGGAAAGTTGGCAATCTTCTTTTTATGTACCAAGTCAACTAGAAAACAGAAAACTCCTACCACTTTGTGTTAAAAAAAAAAATAGGCGTATCAAAATATCATTCCCTGGAACTCTATGAAGATAACTGTGTAGGAAAATAGATAGGAGAGCTGCAAAAAGAAAAGTTCAATCTCTTTGAGCTGTAAAAAAGTAACTAGAAATATCAAGGTTGATAGCTTTCCCAGAAGGGATTCTAAAACTTATGAATTTACAGTTGGTATTTTTGCATTTCTATAAGAACAAAACAACAAGAGTTTGAAGCTATACCCTAATTCCACAAAGCTGCTTTGAAAAGCAGTGTTTAATGAGAAAAGACACATATGAAAGTTCACACAGGCAAGTATAATGCAAAGTAATGACACGGATGACATAATAAAGCAACAACAGAAGCGCTAACTGTTCCTCATGAAGATAACAATAGAAATGCAACACAGACAGAAAATTAAGTAAACTCATTTTACAAAACTTTATTCAGTAGCCCTCCTTCAGCCATTTTCTCACTGGACTATTAATTTAATTCAATATCCACTAGGAGCCTAAGGGGAAAACATCTGTATCTCAGAAAAGATTGATACAGTAGGGTCATTAATTTTTGTTCTGCAGCCCACTTTAAAATAGAGAAGCTGTTGCCTCTTCTCTTCTTTCCATTTTGAAATTACTGTAAGCCATCAACTATTCCTACAATGACAACTTCCAGAAAAAAACCTTCAAGACTTCCAATGAGATGCTGAACATACCTTCAGAAGTGAAATAACTAAGCAAAAATGTCAAAATTAATCAGTTCTATATTTAGGATTAAAATTTCTGTAATGGAAATGCCCTCAATGTTAGCTGTGACTCCTAAATATATACCAAAACAACCAAATCCACACACCCTGATTTTCCACTAGGACTAAAAAGAATGGTAAAAATAAAAGAAAAAAAGGAAAAACTCTGTTGCTTTTGAAATCTCAAATAAAAGGGACTGGTTCTAAATGAGTACATGTAAAGACACTAAGAAGGAATACAAGAGTAAACTAAAAATGCCAGAACAACCACAAAAAAAAAAAAGGTTTGTTTCTATTGCTGTTTCCTGATTTCTTTATTATTTTTTAAAAAAAGAAAAAAGCAAACTTTGTTCCTGTGAATTGTACTAGATTTGCCAAATATAAAGAGGGTAATCCTCCATTTCTGCATAAAACAAACACCTGTAGATAGCAGCAATTCAATTTAACTCACGTCTTAATCCTGACCCAGGGAGAGCATTTCTAAATTGACATCTAGAGCCAGCTTAATTTTAATAGCTTAATCTTTGAAGTCATTTTAGAAGTGTGAGTGCTAGTCATAACAGGATTACACACAGGTGCATGTAAACAAATAGTGTTCAAATACCCTAAATATGGGCATCAAACACATTACTTGCTCCCTGCTGTTTCACATTTCCTAGCAGTACCATCATCGGTACCATGAACACAGTTTAACTATTAATCTCTTCCTACCCGTAATTCAGGAAATTATTGGATACTTCAGTTACTACTGAGTCAGCCTTCTTTCTTTGTATGATGCAAAAAGCACTGAGGTGGCTAGCAACACTGTTCTGCATTTTCCTATATGAATATTTTATTCTGAAAAACCATTTCTCAGACTGTTATGTTTCATTCTTAAAATGATTCCCACGGTGAACTAGAACAGCATGCTGGATCAATACCTTCCAGTCTGACTCTTAGCAACAAATTCCCATAACAGCAGAGAGATTCACTGTGCTAGGGTAAGTCCATCTGTTTGGATCAGTACCTGTGGGAGGAAAATTTACATGTTGCCAATGTGTAAAAAGATCTAAATGCCACTCCAGCATTTGTTTACAAATTGTGTGGTTCAGGCAGAAGAAAATCTAGTTTCTATTGCTGTTCAGGGAGATTCTTGCCATTTATTTCCAGAGAAGTAAGAGATAAGACATAATCCTTACATATATTATTTACCATGGTTTAAAGCATCTATTTATGAACTTTATTAAGCCTGTATTTTAAGTCCTCATTCTCTTCCAGGCCTTTGTTGATCTGGTTATTTCAGGAAAAGCAGCCACTTTCCAGAAGGTATATCAGATAAATATTAATAAGTCTGTTTTTCTCCACTACCTAAACACAGTCCACTGATGCTACTACTGCAGCTGAATTCACATTCTCAAAAATACTGCAAAAATAGAGTGCAACTTCTTCCAGTTTAAAACAAGAACAAACCAGTTATAGTCTAGAATACCAAATAACCTTGTTACTGAAGCATAATCAAACCTAACGAAAGGGCAGTATTTAATGGAACAAGTGATCTACATGATCACATTGGAAAGCTTTGCTGTGTCTGCAGCTAAGCTCCAGGCCTGCATGACTGCAGCTCCTTAGGCTTCCCTCAGGCATGGTTCAGACAATATTCACACATTAATGGATGCTATTTCAGCACAGAAGCAAATACCAAGCATAATCTGTGATATTCTCCTGAAATCAACCATTTTTCTTTATCAACAGTCATGCACAGTTTTGTCTTCAATGTAGAAATTTAAATAAATAAATGAGTTTTTTTTAATCAAAAGTTGACTGAACAAGCACATGGATGAATGTAGTAAGTATACTGAATGCAATGGAAACAACCCCTCAAAAGCTTCCCTTTATAAAAACTGGTGGAAAAAAACATTTTGTGTAGCTGTAATACAACATTTAGTTCCTGTCTCCATTTTTTTCAGGGGGAAGGTAAGAAAAGGAGGAAGTGATCATATTTACAAATTTCTGCCTTTTGAAAGGAAAACGATGACAGCTGATGACATGAGATTATCATGCAATCAAACCCATTAAAATTTTGCATTTCAATGCCTACTGCAAATACAATTTTGGGATAAAATAGAACAACCACACATCCTAAAAAGTAGGCAATTATGGAAGAGGATGCAGTGACAGAACAAAAGTAGGGTTTTAGGATTACTATCATACATATTAAATGTCTTATTAAAATAATGAGAGAGGAACTTTAACAGTTGCACAGAAAGGCCTAAATATTTAAGACTTTTCATTGGTAAACGCCTGCTTTGATCAGACCATATTTCAACTCTTTTTTAGTGAAGGACCCAATTGAACCTTCTGAGCACTACTCTGAAGGCTTAAGCTGCTCCGATTATAAGTGCAAGATGGAAAAAAAATGTATTTCAAAATAATACCAGGAGTTAAATCTACCTTACAAATAATCTGTTGCTAGATCATAACCTATGCTAAGAATTCAAATTAGTGCAAGTCAAATACTAATAGTCGTCATTTTGCTGAAAGTTTTTCTAAGAAAAGAAAAACAGAGGACAGAAGTTTGCTCTATGGGAGCAAAAGCAATCATAGTACCTAACTTCCAAACTCAGCCTTTGTACTTCACTTTCAGTCTACATAAGTGTTCATTGTAATATGTGGTAATGGGAAAGGGACAAGAGTTGCCACATCCATATAAGTGTTTTCCCCTCTGCTCTGACTTTGAATCACGGTAATTTAAGTACCAAGGACATGAACTTCACAAATCACCTTGAAGGAATGTTAATTTCAAAGCTCATTTGTGGTTAATATATGCTGACATTGTTACTGTCAAGCCAAAGACCCAACTATTTAAGCTGTGTCATTGAAAAGTAATTATAAAGGGACAGCTGTGTACAGTTCTGTGCGACCCTGTGGAGTAGTGCAAAATGAAACTCCACAAAACCAGAAGCATCCTGTGACAACTTAATGGAATATAGGCAAACAAAACCTGTGTGTGATATATTTTAAATTGCTGCTTCTAATGGAGCATTACAGAACATCACTCCAATTAATGAGCAGTTTATCTCACTGGCATAACTTAAAATGGCTTTCACGAGTACATTTTCTAGGGTCAAATTTTCTCTTTTGTATACTGATGTATAAAATGGCCTGAGGAGGGCAGCGAGTGATGGAAAGGAATTTAATTTTGACAATGCCATGCCAGCCACTGTTTTGTCTGGGGACTGTAAAACAGCTATGTCTCCCACATGTCACTTCACACTGTAGAAAGGAATGGCTTTATTTGTGCATGCTCCAGCTGAAACAGATAAACACAGCCATGTATGCAGAGGCTCTGCAGAGAATTAGGAGATGCAAACACTGCACTGGCATCCTCTCAGTCCCACAATATCACACCACAATCCAGACAGCTCCTACTGTTCCAAGGGCAATAAGTAGCTCTCAAAAAGAGAAAGAGGATTAGTATGCTGGAACATCCTTCAGCCTGTGGAAGGACATCTCTTCTGGGTCCACAGAATAATGCTCCCTGAAGTCATTGGAAGCCATTCTGTAAACTATAAACTCGAAGTCCCACAATGTCAATGATTAGTGAATAGCAACACTGTATGTCAGGCTAGAACATTTTTCCCATAGACAGAAAAAGGAAAGCTATCCTTGGATGCCCCATCCCTGGAAGTGTTCAAGACCAGGCTGAATGGGGCTTTGTGCAACGTGGTCTGGTGGGTGTCCCTGCTCATCGCAGGGGGTTGGAACTGGGTGATCTGACCCAAGGTCCCTTCTGACCCAAGACACTCCAGGATTCTATGATCCAGTTAAACAAAAACACTAATTATTTTACCTCACTGGAGTTAGATTTTTCTTCTGAAAGGCAGGTCTGACAAGTAATATTTTCCCCTCTTATTAAATGTTACTTTATTCACTGCTAAAAATAGAATAAATATGAACAAATGCTAATGAATACAGCCAGCATATAGTCTATCTTTTGAGGATAAAAGCACACAATTTATGAGAAGAGAAATGGAATTTACAAAGCTTCAGAACAAAATGACATTTTCCATCTATATCCACAACCGTATATCTAAAAGATGATGTTTCAGCAATCTTGTCTTTCTTATTCACTAGTTCTATTAAAAAAAATCCAACTTTAGGCAAAGACCAAATAAGCAAAGGTTAAACTTATGAAAACACTGTGTGCAGGTCTACCACGCACAGGGGAATTTTTTGCACCAGATTAATATTAATACATTTTCTTAATACCAAAGAATCTTATCCATTGGTTCCCTAGATTATTAAGTATCATTTAACAAGTTAATCCCAATCAGAAATATACTAGAAACATGCAAGTAAAACCTAACTCCACAGATCATTAACATTTTAAGCACTACCCTTTTTAAAAAACCAATAATAGTAATATTTCTTAAAGCTCTGAGGTTAAATAAACCACTTTAAAACTTTATGTAAAAAACAAAAAAAAAAGACAGTAGGCTTACACAGACAATGCATTAGTATTAAACTATCACAGATCTAAGCTAAGAGTGACATCCAGTGGAAAGACAGTCTTGTTTTCTTCATGCTATTGTTAAGACATCTTTAACTCAGATAAAACCTATCATGTAACACATTCATGTTATGAATATTTAGAAGGATATACCTGTCTTCTATCATACAGGTCCTTGGGAAGGCACAGATGTGTGATAACATCAGCACTGGACTTTCATGGAGTTGAAAATTGTGTCACAGCTTCATTCATTTGTCCTAAGAGAGCTCCCATCACAGTTGTTTCACTGCAACAAAGTACTTGCCCTAGATTTAAGTATTAAACCAGGCAGCAATTGAAGATTTTACATTAAAAAGTAATAAGCTTCTGATAGAACATTTGCACAAGTACTAATTGTCATAGATAAACTAAACTATCTTTATTTATACTTCATCCAACTTCCTAATATCAATTAATTTTACAGGAAAAAGAGGCTATAAACAAGGAAGGTCTTATGTTTTGGTCAAAAAGAGATGAACTGTGGAAAAGCTACCTGAAGATCGATGACATTTTTACATACAAGACAGAAGCAGATCCCTTGTATGTGAACAAGACACTGTTTCCCTGATTCATCTCCTTGGATATACACACATACTTTTCTCTCCACTTGAAAGAGAAAGAAAGAAAAGGAGAGAAGCTGCAGAGAATCCCAGGTACATTTTTCTTCAGTGAGTGATGGCAGCTCTCTGGGTTTACTAGCATTGTTTTCCCTGCCTTCTCAGCTATACACGTAAGAATGAAGAAAAGGCATCTGTAACACTATTCCCCACCTTCCTCTCAAGTTCCCAGTGGTACCAGCCATCCTGCTTCTTACTCCATTATTGTCTGACTGGACTGGGAAGAAAGCTTCCATTCCACTCTAGCTCCATTTTCACTAACTCTGCCTCCTGACTTCGTGATCTTAGATGCAATGAGTCTTGAGACAGGGTTAGGGAAAATTGCATTTTTGGTTTCCATCATATCCCTTCAGCTACTAGCTCTTACCACATCCGGTCTCACCTCTGCAAGCTGATAATTAAATAAATCAAAATCTTTGTTAGACATTCAGACAGCAATCGGTACAGAAGTCTGGCAGGCATGGGAGAGTCTCCCAACCCATCAGTTGTTAACAGGCACTAACTGAGGAGGCTAAGTAGACAGGTGAACTGTGCAGTGACTGTTATAAACTTCTTGCAAGGTATCTGTGCTCCTGAAAGAAGTTCCAAGTTTGAACTACTTCTAATCCCAGCTGGGAACTAAAACCATACTCATTATAGCTAGACACTGTTCCATAGCTAGCCAAATTAAAATCTACAATCACAAGCTCTGATTCGATCACCTGCTCATTCCCACCGTCTTACAAACAATCTTCCTGTTCCAAGAAAAGTGAACCCTAGGTTTAGCAATAACTACCCGTACGCTTTGACAAAAATTTTTCCTTTGTTGTAGCCACCTGTACAGTACTCAAATGCACTGCATTTCACTTTAAAAGTAAAACAATTGATTACCTTTTTTCTGTCTATATTAAGGAATTTTCCCAGAATATTTCCTGACTTCTATTCCTGACACTATCTTCTATTCCTGACACTATTTCAAGTGTTTATAAGGAAACAACATACTTATATTTCTGCCAATCTGCAACAGATTTAATGTATCAAAGGATACTGAAGTAATTAAAACTATGGGTATTATTCCAAATCTTTAGACAAAAAGGTAAGACAGCAAGGCAAGAATAAGTAACCACCTTCTTTTAAGAAATGTACCTTTCCAGCGCATAGCTTTCCATGCACAACAATTAGTAAGGGCTTAGTGTACTGACAATCTCATTACTCAGTCAAGTTTCTGGTTGTTTCTGTTTCAGAACAATGTGCATAGTATCAGGTACTGCAGCATAAATGCCTGTTTTTGTTTTCAATATTCAGAATAAATCGCCCAATATTTTTTTCCCTAAGCAAATAGTATTTTTCCTTCAAATTTTCCTTAAAGTAGTAGGAGCTTACTACGGTGGTAAAGGAAGCCTTACCAAGTGATCAATGGCACTATCCAAAAGCAAAATTTCAGTACACAAATGCAGTTCCCACAGGCATGAAGGACCAACCTATCAAAGAGGCAACAAATCAGGTATTTCATCTGCATACACAAAATTTCATCTCTAATCAGCATGTGCACTTGGTATAATATTATGAATTACTAAATGGTCAACCAGCTGTGGGGATGAGTGTCATAACTAAGCATATGAAGTGAGTGCAGAGATGTATGCCTTTTTTTTTTTTTCTCCAAGAACGGTCGAGACTCTTGATGGTGAAAGAGCTGGGTCTTTTGCATTCTTTAGTGAAAGAGCAAAGGCCAAATACTGATGGCCAGCTTTGAGAATTTATGTATAATCCTAACAATCTACAGTAAGAAAAAGGGTGCGTTTCCCTAAAGCAGGCAGCAAAGTAACTGGTTGTTTTAAATGGAAAATTACCTCAACAGAGCTCATTTTTGTGATAAGCAAGGCTTAAAATGAATAGTCCTGACACCGTATTTGTTGAGCAATATCAAATAATAGAATATATTTAAAACACACAGGAGAAATCAAACAGAATACTGAAATATCCCCTTGTTACAAAAAAAAAGCACACAGCTCTTCTAATTACTGCATTGGAGAAGATGGAGCTAGTTAAGCCATGAACACGACTTGAGATGTGAAATATCAGAAAGATCTTTCCTTCTGAGACAGAAACAGCAGCTATATTAACTGAGGATAATTATAAGTTTTATGAGTACATTTTGGAAGGGAAACCTGGAAGACAACTTAGATAAAAACAAAAAGGCATTCTTGATGTACTGGGTGTGCTATAATTACAAGCAGAATTTTCCTCAGCAGTGGGGAGGAAAAGCAATTCTTGATTACTGAATCCTTTGAAAGCGAGTTGCAGCTGCCTTTTCTTTTTCTTTTTTTTTTTTTTTAACTCTTTATACCCCAGTCTTGGCAGCTAGAGCTGCATGAAAAAGCAGCTATTCTTTCTGTACTACACTTTTATTTTAGGGAGAGACTTCTTTGCAGCAGAAAATACATCAATCTCAGTATCTAACACATTTAAGAAGCAGCTCAAGAAATAGTCTAAGAATAGAAGTATAAGTCTGCTTTTTAGATAGAATTTGTCAAAAGCCTACTGCTGTCTCATTGTAATTAAAAGTAGCCTGAAAAGTGGAAAAAATAGTCCTGCCGTTACAGAAAAGTAAAAAGAGATTACGAACCAAGTACTGAAAACACTGATCAAACACCAACCTGCAGATGTTACAAACAGCCCAAGTCAATTTTGCGTGGCTACTTAAGTTGCCACACCGTAACAATTACAGTTTAACAATCACAAAAGCATATTAAAAACAAAGTATAGTTCTGCCATTGGTTTAAAGCAACATAATTCCTTTGAAATCAATAAGGGTATGAATGCTGCATCAGTTGAAATGAGAATGTGACATATTTAAATAGAAAGACAGTTGATTACAAAAAAGCTGTTTTCATGTGTTACTTTACCATACTAGGGAAAATTACATAAACAGAGAGAGTGATGCCACCTGAGTAGCCTGAAGAGTCACATCAGATTAAACAGACCTCAAGCCACAAACAGTGATAACTGGTTCTTGAACCCAGGCCACTGAATCAGCAGTCATTCCTATGTCAAGGTTATCAAAGAAACAGAAACAGTGCAATTAGGAATGACTTGTATAGGCAGCACAGCACAAGGGAGTAGAGTTTTGTAGCTAAACAGAACAAGAAGAGATCAGAAAGGCTAAGGGGTAGAAGACAACCTTTCTGGATCCATCTCCTGTAATAACAGAACAAGATTCCATCTGGTCCAAGTTCTGCAGTGAGCAAAGGGGGAGAGGACGCATTTCTGCACCAAACCAGGGAGGGAGGAAGGGAGGGAGGAAGGGAGGGAGGCCTACCTGGGACAGAAGGCAAGAAGTTAAAACTAAAGAAAGTTACATAATTAGATTTAAAGAATTTGATACTAAAAGATAAAGGGGATTTAGTTACATAGTACTAAGTACAACACCAGACAGAAATTCAAAGAAGGGACTATATATTAAACAAGAAAACTGTACTGCAAAGTTGGTAAAAAGAACAAATGAAGCTCACTGAAGGCAATTCCTTGAAGTTACCAGCTCACACTGACAGTATTAGAAGGAAAAATGGGTACAAAGATTCATTGCCCACACAGAAGAACAGACCAAACGTGATGCAACTTAAGGCAGGTTTACATTATTGTTGAGACAAATTCTAAGTAAATATGACTCATATTTTTTCTGTGGATCCTTACTCAAACGTAACCTTCTGAAGCTTTGAGGGACAGGCAGTCTAAGTTGAGAGCTCTAGATTTTTGCAGTATCTCATGCAGCCTTATACAGATCTGAACAGGGACCCTATAAATACTCATCACAAAAACAGGAGGAAGAAGAGCTCAAAGTATATACCCTCTTTCAGTTATTTTCCCTGTGTGTCAAGAACGTGGCCTGAAGCACTGTGAATAGCACCACATAGAAAACCATTGTGTTTCACTTGTCAAAACAGCTTCAGAGGGAATGCAAATCAGACTTACTCTTTTATAACAAGAATTCTACTGGAACTATAATACAGAAGAAGCAAGGTAAATCCACCACCTCTGGTACCAAGAAAAGCTCAAAAAACATCATAACGAACAACAAAAAGTAAGAGAAGACACAAGCCTTTTAACAATGGAACACTCTTTTAAATGGAGTGTGAAATATGTTCAATTTGCTGTAAATTATAGGCCTGACAGAATAGCACGCATTAAGTAAAAAACACTGAGTGGCTGCTCTAACTGGCATAAATTCTCCAGAAGCGCCCAGTACTACAGCGCTGCCAATCAAAGTGATTGTCTCTGAGGCACTCTGGAAAACACCATCACAGGAGTAGTCATTGCAGATGGCTTTTACTGGAGTGAAACCAAAGGAATTCAAATAGCAACAACAACCTTGATCCACAGTGTTTGTCTTGCAATTAAGAGACCAGCTTAATGTATTCTGTGAGGATCATAAGTGGATCAAGAAGTTTTGGCAGTGATTTTTATATTAGATGTATTGCAGCAGTATCCAGAAGCATCATTAGAGCTTACAGCTCCATTAGACTAGCAGAGAAAAAAAAAGGAAAAATAAAAAAAAGAGAAAGGGCCCTGTGCAGAACTGTTTTAAGTGGGGGTGGGGGAGGTAATTCCTGTGAAAAATGTCATAAAAGCAGTTCCAAAATACTCACAATTTGTCTCCAAAAAATTTCAAATCTTCATCTAAAAACTACAGATTTCATTTTTAGAAAAAAAAAAAAAAAAAACTTTTTCTCTGCAACACTTTAATTCAGCTAAAAATACTTTTCTCCCCCCACCCCCAAGTTCTATGTTTAAACGCTACTCAAAAAAACATTCAACACTAGATATAATTAGAGAATAGAACAAACACTAAGAGGAGAACACAGAAATTGACAGCATAACAATTCAATGTACCAATTAATTTGGAGCTTTATAATCGTTTGAGACATCTATATTTTAGTATTTGCTTTGTTGCAGCTTAGACCTCACTTAACCTGCCAGTTTATGGGGTCTCAAGGACAGATTATTTCTCACCTGAAACCCAATGCCTAGATCTTTTACATAAACTAACAGCTCACACAGACTAATAATTGTAGATTTGTATGACAGGATTAAATCACATAAGCAAAAGAAGCTGAACATCAGATCTAGATCCAAAAATTCATTTGGACAAGCAACAAAAGGCTAAATTTTAGTTATTCTTTTCTTACAAGCTTTTGAGAAACCCACATGGTAAGCAATTGAAATACCATGTTATATTCAACCATTAAAATAAAAAAGCATATAAAATGCTTTAAGTTGTTGTTTTTTTTTAAAGAAAGTGAGTGCTGAAAAGTTTTGTGATCTGAAGCTTAAAACTTTAGCAAAGACTAAACAGCATGCCTAATTTTATCCTCTGACTGTATTAACATTGCATAATAGAACAAAAACACGTAATACTGAAGAATACTGATAAAGAATAGTTAAATTATTTATATTCAGTCTATTAACTTGGCCACTGGCCACCAGAGGGAATATACATTACCTTGTGTGAGAAAACAACAAGGGAGTATTCCATTAATCTGTACATATGTGGGAACAGTTTTCTTATCTTAGAGAGAACTTAAACCATTTTTATTCATTTCTAAATGTCCTAGAAGCCAGCGGCAAAAAAAAATAAAAATAAAAAACCACACACATAAGATCGCTAGCTCACAAGTGACCTCTATTCTCTACAAACCTTCTGCCCCGGAGCCAGGCGCTCCAACAGGCCTCAGCCACCCTGACAGGCCTTACCTGGGGCCTGCACCCACAGTCCCGTCTGCACCTCAGGCTGAGGTGGGACCAACTTCCTGCCTGGACTGACCTCGGACCTTACTTGTCCCTTTGCAGCTGCCCAGCCACCACAGGGCTGACAGTGAAAACTGTCCCTATTATGAGCCAGGCCCTGCTCGGGTGCTGAGGGACTGCACACTGGTCGGTGAGGGCAGTGCCCTGCCTGTGCTCAGTCACCATCGGCTCCTGGCTCAGCCTGCCTTGCGGGGCAGCCCACACTTGCTGCTCCCTCACACAAGTTCTCCGAAATGCAACTTCCCTCCTTCGGAATGGTGACAGGGAGAAGTAGTGTCCATCCATTTGATTTCAGTGACCAAGATGTCAATTAATACCTTCTAGAGGGTTCCCTTTCTCACAGCTACAGCAATTTCCTTTCCCTAGAATTGAAAATTTTAAGTCTGTCCTCCTCTTCCAATTAACTTGCCAGTTCCTCATCTCATCCTCCACTTAAAAACATTAAAGACAACAAACTGGAGCTATTTGGAATAAAAGCATAGAAGAAGGTCAGTGATCAAGGCCTGCCAGAGACAAGACCAAGGCCAAGTAAGTCTGGAAAACCAAATTTCTGGCTGAATTTGGTCCAAGTGTCAGGCAGAGTGCTCTTAATCTTACAACATGGATTTCCAGCATTTTCTTCAGACTGAAGCTCTTGGAAATACTAATGGAGTATGTTGCTATGCCATTCTATGAACACAACAGCGAAAATATTTTATTTTACAAACCCATACACACCACTCTAGAGTACAAAGCAACAAAGCTTAAGTGTTTTAGTATGCAAAATTTGAAGAAGAATGAGAAAAAGATCTCAGCACAGGATTCTATTCAGCTTTCAAAAGGGAAGTTGAAATGAAAATGTGATAAAATTATAGCTATTTATTTTCTATCTTAATCACATTCAGTAACTAAACCACTTTATAAAATGTTTGAGTAACATTAACACATCACTAAGCAAAGCAACATCAAATTGTACTCCTGAATAAAAACATTGATTTATTTTTTTTTAACTGTTCCTAAGCCTGCAAAAGCCTTCTGAAACGTGAAGCATGGAGAACTTGGACTAAGTCTGAAGAGAAGCAGAAGTGATTGCCCCTCTGAGACCATACTTTCCCAGTCATTTGACTGCCATGATCATCCTGAAGGTTTATACAATTAAAATATTAATATCACTGTTTTCCTGCTGATTATTTTTTCTAAAAATAGCAAGTTGAGGAGATCATCCACCGTTTGGGATGCTTTTACTGTTGTGAGAAACACTCTGTAGCCAATAACATAGGCTCAGGTGAGGATCTCAGTGAAGTAACAATTTTATTCGCGATTGCAATGGCGGGTGTCCCACAAGCAGGAGCGCATCTACTAGTCACATAGTACAGTTTATATACTTTCTTTTCTCAACAACTGGGACCCTCCCTTGTTTCCCCATTGACTGGGTAATCCAGGTTCACAACCTATCCGATGCTTCACAGACAATACATGGCCTTCAGTTGCTGGCTTGTTAAATTTCAAATTTCTTTTGCCTTTTTTACCATTTGAAGTGGTAATGTTTCTTCACTTATCTGACTTGACACCGTGATTTTCACCTAACTGCTCTAAGGAGCCTGGTTGTCTGCATTTTACAAGGTTGTCTGTTAAGCTTTCTTATCACTGCAAGCGTATCTCAATCCTTCCCTCTAAACAATGTAACTCTGTACAAAAACAACTTTTATTCCCACAATTCCCCCCTTTTCTTCTTTATAAATTGTTGATTTTTGCTAAACTTTTCCCTAAGGTGTAATTTGGTAGATATCTTCCTCTTCTTCACTTTCTTTGCTTTCCATCTCCTCTAATATCATCATCTTATCTGAGTAAGGTGGTGACTCCATGGTCATTTGTTTCAATAGTGCAGTTTCAATTAACCACTGTACTAGTCCTTTTACACAGGGGATAGTGTAACAACCAATGGCTGGCAAAACTCCTGCTACTACGATCAAGGATGTGAATATGGACACTACCATCCCTTTCCATTTACCAAACCAAGATTCCAACCGTCCAGTGATGGAAGTGTCTGTTCCTAAGTTTTCTGCCAATTCACTGGCAAGGGTGGTAAGCCCTTGCAATGCTCTAGTTACTGTACCATCCAGGGCAGTATTGTTGGGTATAAAAGTGCAACAATGGTTGCTCAGTATCACACACACACCTCCTTTCTCCGCAAGCATCATATCTAATGCTATTCTGTTTTCCCAAGTCATTTTGCTGGTGGCATCTAGTTGTTCAGCGATTCCTCTTATTGCATCCCTTGTATAATTTATGAATCTCTGCTGATTATAATAAATATAATTAATCCAATCCACATTCTTATTGATTGTTACCCACCAGAACAGTGACTCAAACTCTGCAGCAATTTGATTCCTGCTTTATGTTAATCAGGAACTCCTCTAGGCACCCCAACAGAATCTATGTACACTCTATCATCGAATGATACTCCAAAGCTTCTTTTACTTCTTCTGGGTACTTGTGATGTTTCTCTTTCAAATGCCAGGGTAAAGGGTATAGCTAATTGAACAAGTGCATAAGTGCCTCCCCAATTAGATGGTAGGGTGGACCACAAGATCTTCTCTCCACAGTACCACCAGAGATCTGCCCTGGGGATCTCAACTCTTGAGTAGTTTCCCATCAAGTCCTTGGTAGCATTCACGGTCCTCGTGCACAAGGCAAATTCTCCCAGATGCCGGGTAACACTCACCCTGCCGTGAGAGGCAAGCTATATGGTTACCTATAGCTGTAGAGAATGGAGGGGGAACCCTGATATTGCTATCATGTAAGGAAGGGAACAGCAAAGAGAGAGACTTACAGGCCTCATTTCCCCAGGCAGTCTTTTCTAGGTACAATGCAATCATACGTCGCATCCCCTGGGAATCCTTGGTCCACCCCCATGGGGAGGGCACTATCTAGGCAATTGGTCGTCCCGAGGCACAAGCATAGCAATTGCTATGGTTGAGACTCTGGACAGTACATTTGACCCACTCTATCCAGGCTTTAACATCTCCATACCCTGTTTCAATCTCAAATGTTTGAACTGCCGCATTTCAAAGAGGGCCTCCTGTTTTCTCCTTGAGTTTCTCCCTATCTTTGGTGGCAACAGAGGATCGTTTCCATTTAGCTATTCTCCACCTGGCTGTTGGGTCTCTCCCAGTTATTTGTTCTTTCTGCTGGATTGTCGTTGGGCATTTAAACCTCCATGAGCTAACACCTCACAAGTATCAAACGCGACGGACTGTGGTACATAACCCTCTGTCACAGTCACCCATATTTTGACAGGGTATCCTGTCTTTGCTATTATCTGGTCATGTCTTTTTCAAGTTGTCAATTGACCAAGGCCTTCTCTGAGGCCTACAATCACTAGAAACAAAATTAATAGTTGATTTTTCCCTGTCATTATTTTTAACCCTTACATTTCCAAATAATTATCAATACAAAGAATAAGATATATGTACACTGCTACTAGAACAAAAACCCCTTGGGAGTACTTTGATTCGCTATAGGCCAGTCCTTTCTCTCAATCACAAGTCACACTCATTAGTTACCTGTGAAAATAAAAGGTTAGTTTACAATTGTAAGCTTTTATCCTGCTCAGAGTCTATTATGAGATTTTTCTTTTTGATTTTAACTTTCAACAAGTCTTCTGTAGGATCAGCTTCCCAGGTACTAGGGTCGATGGATGCTTTCACTCGAGTATAGTGAGTCCAACCATTTTCTGCGGTTTTTATGGCTGTTTCAGTGGTTAGCAGTATTTGGAATGGTCCTTCCCATTCAGGCCGGAGTTGATTCTTTCCAGGTCCGAATCAGGACCTAATTTCCTGGTTGATGGTGGTGAATGGGGAATTCCAAAGGTGGGGTTTGAGCCAACAGCCCTCGGGTCCTGAGAGATGACAAAGAAGAGGACAACCCCAGAATACAGTTCTTAAGAAAACTCTCTTGTTTCAAATTGTGGTATCTCATCCCTTCTGCCCAGATAGGGCAATCCAAACAGCATCTCATATGGTGAAATTCCTATATCCTTTCTTGGTGCTGTTTGAACCTGGAGAAGTGCTAAAGGTAATCATTTTACCCAAGGAAGTTGTGTTTCTAACAGTAATTTAGTTAATTGCTTCTTTAATGTCTGGTTCATTCGCTCTACCTTCCCAGAAGAGGAGGGGTGCCAGGGGGTGTGAAAATCCCACTCAGTCTTTAAGGCCTGCATTAACCCTTGCAGTACTTGTGAATTGAAATGACTTCCTTGATCTGAATCAATGTTTTCAACTATCCCATATCTAAGAACTATTTGCTCCAGTGATACCTTAGCCACCGTGTTCGCAGCGGCAGATACCGAGGGGAAAGCTTACACCCATCCAGTCACGTGGTCAATTAGGACAAACAAGTACTTAAGTCTCCCTACTTTGGGTAACTCGGTAAAGTCTACCTGTATACTTTGGAAAGGTCGAATCCCTGGCTCCTGTCCCCCTCTAGGTGGGTTACGGATGACCTTTTTATTTACCTTTTGACATATGGTACATCCTCTACATATTTGTTTCACTAAAGTGTATATTCCTACACAGACATACTCTCTTAGCACAACATCACACATTGCTTGCACCTCCCAACAACTCTCTTGATGTAAAATAGTTAATATTTGCCTCATTGGTGCTTTATTCAGCATTTCTCTCCCATCAGGGAGTATCCATTTTCCTTCAGACTTCGTGGCTCCCAATTCCTTAAAAAAATCTCTCAAAACTTTTTAGTTCTTTCTTAGTTTTCAATAATTCCCTGAATCCTCTCTGGATTTATTCTTTGTTTTCCATCAGACATTAAATGCCTTATACACTTGACTTCTCTTTCTACATACTGTAATTTATTTTTCAATACTCCCAAGCATGTCCACACTGTGAACATGCTGCAGAACACATAGTATTCTGCAGGACTGTGATGGTGAGACACAGGGACTTTCAGACATGATCCTTCTCTCCAGCACAGAATGCTACAATTCAGTAATCAGTGTTTGAGTAAGGACTTAATCTTTCAGTTAATCTTCTTTTTCCTGTTTGATGGCTCAGGAAATAATTTCGTTTTCTGTGATGTAACCAACAGAAATATTAAAATGACAGCAATATACTTTCTTTACAGAACTAATTGAAGAAAAAGAACAGATGAGCAAAGACCATTTTTTGAAATTTTTATGTATATTTTTCTGAATGGTTCTTTCACCAAACATCAAGGTAATTTATTCTTGTTGCTTGGTCTGAATGTTTCTTCCAGTGTCCCCCTTTCAGATGCATTTTAAAATATCCAATATTCAACAGAAAGCAAACTAATTGCTTGATAATGACCTTTTTAATGCCCAGACTAACCTTAATGACTTTAAATGGAATTTTAATGAGTTATTCTGAGTATTTCTATTTATATGCATAGACATAGAGCATTTTTGATTAAATGAAATTTTCACTTAAGACATTTCAAGCTGAACTCTTTGCACAGTGATATACCATAAGAGAGGCATATATAAACAAGTTCACACACGCTTGTGCTCTCACTTAATAGACCTGGTGAAATGGCAATGGCTTGAAACACAGGGATCCATACTGAAGTTCATATTCTGCCTCAGTAACACAAGATAAACCTAGCAGAACAAAGATTGATATCTAGATCTCCCATATTTTATGCTAGTGCTCTGTGCACATGTTGATATACACATGCATATTTCCCAAAGATCAAAACATCAAAATGTTCAAATCTTATCCTGAATGAGTATATTGACAACCCAACTTGGGGGAAATAGTCAAAACATCATACTGTTCTGGTGTGAAAGCAGGAAAAAAAAACAAACTTGAAACCTTAGGAATTTCTGAGGAATAGAAAAATACTCATATGAAATGTCGATTTGCACAAGTGCCTTACTATGGATACAACATCTTAATGAGCAAGGAGATAAGCAAGCCACACTTGCCAAGCTCCTTTTTATTTTCTATTATTATTTAGCCTCTCATTGAATTGATAAGTTGTATACATCGTGTTTTTTTGTTTTGTTTTTGCTTTGCTTTTGGTGTCTGTTTTTGTTTGTCTGTTTTGTTTTTAAAAAGGCTAGATAAGCAATGCTTCTTTCACAACTTAATCCAATATGTGAAAATCCTTGGGTATAAAGACTGAGGCAAGAGAATGTTACTAATAAAAATTAGAAAGGGCAAAGAGAACATTAAAAGCTGTCTTATGAATCCGGGAAGGAGCTGAAGAGCAGTGTATATTTTGAAAACTCACTTCCATAACAGGTCCATAAAAACAAGTCGACACAGTTGGTCAGAACTTTTAAAGCCACTTCCTGCTGACTGGAACCTGGTTTTGTGACTGAACTGCTACTGTAGCAACAGTGGCTACTTTCTAAAAAAAAAATACATATTTTCAAATAAACCTAAAACAAGAATTTAAATCCAGGCTTTTTTGCTTCTTCATAGCAATTGTTGCTTTGTTTTTTCCTAATTCTGATTCTTCCTTTATCCTGAGCTTCTTGAAGAGCCTATATATCCTTTGCTGCACTTCTCATCATGTATCATTGCCATAATGGAAGTTGTAAGCCTATTACAGCTCCAACCTGAACAAGAAAACTAAAAACAAAGTACTTTATCTAAAATTGCAAGGAGTGAATGAGGTATAGAATTTATGCACTGATTTTTGTGCATCAAAGCAAATCCATACACTCATACATCTCAGCTGGGTACACGATTCTGGAAAGTAAGCTTTTCCATTGTGGCTCCTTTTGAAACATGAAGTAAAATAGAAACCTTTTTCTACTTCAAGAACAAAGCAGACTACTGCAGTTGCTTATTTCTGCAAGAACAATTTCTGCATTGTCTTAGCATGTTTTTCTCACTAATTAGAGCATACTTCATTTTAGCAGATTATTCTTTAAAACAACTAAAAACACCTTATGGCATCATAGCATAAACTTGGACAAGAGTAAAATACACTTGAATTTGAACTTTAACATTTATATGTCTTCCAGACAAAACTCAAATGAGCCTTATCTACTTCTATTTCAGCTCCTCTAAAACTACATTTCAAAGCAATTCGAATGAGGTTGTATGAACTTGCCTTGAAATGAGAAGCATGTCACCTAACAATCACAGAAGTCCAGGAAATAATAACAACAATAAAAAGCAGCATTAAGGTCTACTCTTGTGGTCTTAATTTAATTCACACATTTTCTATTGTGCCTCTCATTAAAAAGATGTCATTTTGCATGACATCTGCCATGTGAGGTGATTACATACAAATAACGAAAAATCTGAAATTTACTAAGACTATTTATTAGTAAGGTACTTTTTCCCATTTGTTTCCTACATGATATAATAAAGGTTCTTACACACAAAAATAAACTAAAAAAAGTTTTTAAGCCATATTTAGTAGCATGAGTGAATGGCTGTCTTACTTCTCTCCCAGGAAGATACTCTCTACAAAGAGACGTGTTTATCTTACAGGGTTTCAGAATATAGGTATATTCCATTTCATATAATCAAATTTGAGGATCTAGGGCTAAACATCATATTTTCTGGCAGAACAGAAAGTTGCTTTAATAAAAAAGAGCATTCTTCATTGCCCTTTAGGTAGGCATTACCTTCCTTGTATTTTCTAATAAGAAAGAAACCAGAAATGGCAATCAGCCACGGTCTTTCATACCCTTACCTCTTCAAAGCTCTTTGTTGAAATTATTTACAACAATATTTCAGGGCAGGCAGGAGAATTTTATGTGTTTTAGATTAAAAGCAAAATATCTTGAGCCAGATACATTACCATGATGACTAAGAGGTATGTCACACCCTGCTAAAGCCACAGGCCAAGTTCCCTAATCAATCAGGTGTCCTGGTTTCAGGTAGGACAGAGTTAATTTTCCTCCTAGTAGCTGGCAGGGTGCTATGTTTTGGATTAGGATGAGAAGAGCGCTGATAACATGCTGATGTTTTAATTGTTGTAGAACAATGCTTACACCAAGCCAAGGACTTTTCAGCTTCTCGCTCTGTCCTGCTAGCGAGCAGGCTGGGGGTGCAGCAGGAGCTGGGAGGGGACAGACCCAGGACAGCTGACCCAAACTGGCCAAAGGGGTATTCCATACCATCTGACGTCATGCTGAACAATATATAGGGGTGGCTAGCCGGGGTGGGGGGGGCCAGCTGCTCGGGGATAGGCTGGGCATCGGTCAGCGGGTGGTGAGCAATTGCATTGTGCATCACTTTGTACACATTATTACTATTATTATTATTATTATTATTATTGTTATTATTTTCCCTGTCTTAATAAACTGTCCTTATCTCAACTCACAGGCTTCACTTTCCCGTTTCTCTCCCCCATCCCGGAGAGGGAGGGGGGAGGGTGAGCGAACGGCTGTGTGGTGTTTGGCTGCCAGCCGGGCTAAACCACAACATCAGGTTATAGCTTTTATGGGCTATATTCTGTTCTCCATTGTAAAACCTATTGCCACAACAGAAGAATATAATAAAAAAATATATATGTAATCATGCCCTCAAGATAAAGGGGAACAATGATGACACTTAATGACACAGTTTTCATGAGTTAATACACTGGAACTGCAGAATTCAAATGTCTTAAGTTCTGATAAAAACAAGATAACACCCTGTAGATACTCTCTCACAGTTTTTTTTTCCTTTGGTCAAAGTATCAAAGCTTAGTTCTGCAGGGGAATTTTTCACACAGAATTCAAAGTACAATTCAGTGGAAATTAAAGACTTGTTCTTCCCAACAATAGTTAATATGAACTAACATAGTTCATATAGTTAGGATAGTTAATATGAAATCTTTAGAGAAAAAGTATTAAAATCTTCGAACTAAAATATTAGAAATGTTCTGATTTCAGAAACTGACGCTTTCCATTTTGGCTTGCTAAAACTAAAGACATTTCAGTAATTTCAACGTTAGTGCAAGCTTAACCTCACTACTGCACTATTATTTTTATATTCACTAACACTATGGCAGACAAGTTTGGTCAGAAAAGAAAAATCTGTTATTTTCTAAGGTATACAGCCTTCCAAAGTTCCTCTCCAACCGTAAGATAATAGAGGATAAAGGGGAAAAAGCATGCCTAAGCTAATTCTTTTATAAAGAAAGGAAGTTTAGTTTTTGGTTAAATTAATTCAATTTCTTTCCTCAGGTATTGACTGGAAAAAAAAATTATTCTTAAAACATTCATAATGAAAAGTCTGAAATTTCCCACCAATAATTTCACCTTGTATCATTAGAAAAATCTTATGATGGAAAACTTTCTGTACATTCCACAATGTTTTTTAAGATACAAAGATGAACGGTTTGTCGATGTGGTTAGCAATGTATTTGTCCCTTTGTCTTTTCACATTTATAAAATATGCACTTGTCTACATTGTTTTTAATTTCCCACTCTAACATATTTAAATGTCACAAGTAGAACTCTGGCTTAAGTTGTTCTATTAATACTCATTCATTGACTGAAATAACAGAAAAACAAGGCAAATTTTTGCAAGTTTTGTAAAACTGGTTCATAGAGTTCTATGCAGCAAAAAGTTATTTTTATTTGAAAATTTAAAAAAAAAGCAAACTTCTCATACCTTTAGGTGGATAACAGAAATTCAAAGCAAGTCTAAGAGTCAACCTAAACAGGTTCTTTACAGTAAATGTTTGCAGAATTAATCAACATAGTACTTACTACTGCATTGCTCTGTCAGACATTTGAGGATAAAGCTACCTTTGAACTCCAAGAACTTCAGTGGACAAATGTGTACAGAAGGGTAGGGTGTTTTGTTTTTTCCTTATTTATCCTAACTATTTGTTCAAATAATTAGAAGGCTGTAAAACATTCTTGCTTTTGCCTGACTGGCAAGTTTTGATCTACATTTCCCATGCAGCAGCCAGGCTGCAGAGACCTGACAGAAAACTCAAGATAATGATCATGACCATTAAGGGGTTTTGCCAAATAAATACAGAAATTCAAGTCATAAGAAGTTCTGCGAAGATCAATGCAGTTGTCATTTAGGCACATCATAACCCTCCTGTGATTGATATGTGTAATACACATCAACGTGGCATGCCTAAACGATAAATCAGCAGCTCTTCACTGAACGAGTATATTCTTATTGTCACCTTCGTAAGCTGCAGTCACTTCATATTCCTATGAAGGAAGAAAGCAGAAAATCAGTGTGGCAGAAATGGAAAAAATATCCATGTTTTTACAAGCCAAAAAAGGAAAGTTAACTAATCTTTGGGAGGGGAACCAAACTGCTTTATTTCACTCTCATTTCTTTCCTTTTGTTTTCCTCATTGTTTCTGTGCTTTGATTTCTCAGTGTTCTGTGTTTCTTTCCCTCCCAAGTTCTTTGACTTTCCCAATGTCCATTTTTTAAAAGCAGCACACCTGAACTTGGATTAGAATTTGAAAAGACCCACTAGTCACATTCTGTCATCTCACAGTTGGAATAGATCACATTTAAAAACAAGCTTTGTGAAAACACAAAATAAAAAAAATATGAAACAATCTGCTCCTATTTCAAGACTTCCACCTAATTCACAAAGCTTACATTTCTGCAACAGTTACTTGGAAATTACCATACTCTAATACTGTTATCCTCAAGTATTGCATTTTTTTAATCTCTTGTAAACATTTCTCTTTCATAAAATATAATCATTTGAATAGATGCGTTCTCCATTACATTAAAAAAAAATTACTTTCTACAATCCTACATGCAGAAAGCATATTTTAAAACAAGCCTTCATGTTGAGTACTTTTGATGAGCAGCACAAAAGGGCTCAGCTAGCCTAAAACCTACGAGAACCTAGGTTCTCACTTGCACAGAACCTGTGTTTTCATTGTAACTGATATATCCTGATATCCTCAGTCTGCAGCAGCGCTGATTATGAGGCTGCAACACTATTATTGTTATTAATTTAAAGGAAAGCTGTTCATCAGATAAACAGGTATTTGCCATCATGCCATAGCGCTTAATAGCATGTGTTTTGATACAAATATCAATACAAATAGATGACTAGGTCTTCCACTTTCCTTTTCAGTAAGGTGACAGAAAATCTAAGCTTTTTTTCATTTGCAGTTTTTCCAACAAAAGGATGTTGTTTAACCTAAAATTGAAAAGCTAGGTACTCCATATACTCAAAAAATTGTGGGTAGAAAAAAAAAATTCTACCAACATTTGCAAAGCTGTAAGACTGCAACTTACTATACTTAACCACAGAATTCCCATAAAATGAATAGTAACACAGGGCTATTAATACCACTTCCAATTTCATGCTTAATTTATGAAATCCTGATGTAAATCTCTTTGTTGTCAGTGGGTTAGAAATTCAAGATAAATAGTGCTTTTTTTTCTCCCTCCCTTCAAATTAAATGAAGAATATCTTTGGTATGCAGATCAAAGGAGTATGTTAAAATTTTACAATGCTATCTTCTTACTATCTTCTCACAGTTCCAGTGGATCTGTCTGTGAGGAAGGGCCTCAGAACATCATAACATCACAAAGGTAAAAGCAATTCAACAGCAACTGTGGAAGATTCCACACTAAGAATAATTGAAGTGTAAAAAAAAAAAAAAAATGTTATAAATACAATAAAGAGCTTATATACAGACGCACGGGTATATTTTGGTGCTTGGTCTCAAATCAGAATTCACGATCTTGAGAAGAGTTGCCACATGACCTACATAGGGCTCAAGAATGGATCAAACAACCTTAATTCAGCAGGAAAAGAGTAGAATTGTTGAAAGCTAGTCTAGACAGAAGTTTTATAGACAGCAGTGTAACTCTAAATATCTTTTCCAGGTCTGATGGAAAGCATTTTCCTTCATTAGAGATCCACAGATCTCTAATCCTAGGATTCTAGGATCTAGATCCTAGATCCTTCTCCTAAGAAAGGCACAGATTCTTTAAACAGCTAAGCAGTACCTGTTCTACTCTCTTAGAACACACCTTAAAAAAAAAAAAAAAAAAAAATCTATTGCTCATGGAAGAGCCTAGCAGAAGCCTTAGAAATACAAAGCACAGGTTTGATTCCCTCCTCAGAATGAAGGACCTCAAATTCTGATCTACTGTCCCACAGAACACTTAATCAGCAAGCTGCAAACTATTCTACTCTATTCAGCTGAAGTCACACTATTGTAAGGAAAATAATTCACAACTTCTTGGACCAGACAAAAGGATCACATGAGAGAGTACACCTCAGTGTCTCATTTATGCATCTTATATTTGTTATTAGCCATAGAAACTTTACTAGAAGCCAGAAGAAAAACAAAACATTCTTCTTCCCAGAAGAATGCTTTAACAAGTGAAATATAAAAACACCACTCGTTCCCTTAATCGAATAAACACGATAACACATGCCTTGAAATCTGCTTGCTACATACTTACACAAAATAACAACACCTTCACTAGTTCCTAATACTCAGCTGGTCACAACTGAGAACATTTCACTAACAACCTCAAGTACTAAAACATCTGACTTCTGCTGCCCTACTGCATCTCCAGATATGAAATAATTCCAAAATATTTTATCATCTGCTAGGTAACATTCTCTCTCCACTGTAAAGATGAGCAATGAGTTCAGAAAATAACTTTTTGGAGCATACAAAATAACCCTAGATCCAATTATTGTAGCAACTGTTCTGCATGGAATGGAAACTGAACTGTTCTCTCCAGCCTTCCAGTTGATATCCCTGATACATTATAACCTCACTTAGGAAGTACACAGCAACCGGCAAATTAGAAAACTTAATATCTAATGAAAATGAAAGTATAAGGCCTTTAAAATTAAACTAGGTATAGAGCTCTCCAAGAAGAAATCATAGATGCTGCAGGAGGTTCATTTAAAAATCTTCTCCAATTAAGTGTTCTCACCTCAGGTAATTAGATGATTACCTGAGAAGTAGTAAAGATGTCCAAAGAGTAATCAAACAACTGAACTACTAAGGAGACAAGTACTGTCATTGTTTAATGGAAAGTTAATTTAAAGCCAGCTGTTATTTCAACAAAATCTGTACAAAAATGGTGTGTTGATACTATTAAATTAATGGAAACTATTTGGCATTAAACATGCTTAAACTGTTCAAATTACTTGTCACAATAAGATTCTTGACAAATAACTGAATAAATCTGAGTCAAGCTCAGCATCCTGCCTTTGAGGAACTAGACGCTCACTACCAATATCATTATCTAAAACTAATTAGTAGTTGGTGACTGTAGCCTGCTGGCACTAGGAAGCTGATTAACATTCCTCAGAAACAAACAGGTTTGGGGGGAGGAGGGTGATATTTACATTTTGCTTTGGCCTCAAATAGCAGAAAGGCAGGTAAATAATCAACTACTTATACCTGCACACATGGCAGCTCAGTTTGTTTCATTAATCTATAAAACACAGTGATATTGGATGTGCTTCAGGCATTTTCATTGACTGACATACCTTGAGTTTTGATTTTTTTTTGACGAGTCAGAAGATTGGAGTAGAAATCCTAAAGCACAATTATTTTGTTATTGCTATTATTCAATTAAATAAATGCTGAATTAAATTGTCAAAACAGATTTCACTGGCATGCTAGAACAGCATTTTCATTTTTCTTCATGAATTTAATTTGTGGCTAAATACTGTGATGATTAGCATAATTACCTTAAATAGCACTGGGTGTATTTAGGCAAGAGGGATAGACCAATTACTGAGTATTCTACAGACAACAGTTCCTTTTAATTTCCCTAATAATGCTCTATGTAACCATTTTCCTCGTTTTTTTAATTGTTGAATGGCTTCATTTAAAAATCCCAAATTACAGTTTAGATCAAACTTCAATTTCATATTGAAAAAAAAAAAAAGCCTACAGTGTGACATAACTGTCAGCAAGCTCTTAGTGGACACAGTAAGAGCAAGATTTGCAAGTAATCTTTCAAAAATTTAGATATGTGTATTGGAAAACGTTCTTTTTGCTGTTATCCAGCCACCTTGTAAAACGTGTGTTGTTATAAACAGTTTATGCCCAATGCAAATTCCCAGCATAGCAAAGGATCAGATGAGTAGGAAGACATAAAGTTTTACTGGTAATCTCTATTGCTTTCTAAATGATGAGAAATATACGTCTATACATATGTATTAATATACACAGCTACACACTGGGAAAATATACAGAGAAAACATCTGTAGGCTCTTCAGCAAACAAAGTAGATTAATTTTGTTGTTGTTGTTAATATTCTGAAGCACTACATTTAATACCTGTGACTGCTGGGTGAATTCAATGCTCAATGTCACGCTGTAAGAAGCGCACTACTGGCCTCTGGTGGATGCAGGTCTTCAGCATTATCACTGAAATTTATTTAAAGAATCTCGGCAGCCTAAGAATAAATGTTTTCCTTTATTTGTAATAAGAGAACGCAAGATTAAGTTCCTGCTTTTATGAACAAGCAAATAGGAAAATACCATTTATGGAGTCCTAAAACACAAAGGTGTGTGACGTTAGCATTACAAAGTAATACTCGTTTAGACAAAAAATGGCTTAAAGCAAGGAATAACTTGATACCAAGTGAAGGACAAGTAGTATGTCACATCTAAATTTAAAAATTGTATTTGTGCTATTCCTTAAAAATAAGTACTAGAAATTTTAACAACAATACAACAGTTTAACAACAATAAATTGGACTATGTTCATTAAAGTGCAACAAATGAAAATGCCAAAGTTTATACTAGGCTTTGAATTTTAATGCAGTTATTTTATTTCATAAGGCTGTATTTAGAATGCTCAGACTCAAAAGAAACATTCACAATTCATATAGAGCAACCGAAAAAAATACACAGGTCCTTCTGATTATCTACAGTAATAAGAACATGTAACCAGAATGATACCTTTTATCTAAATACATGTCTGAATGTTACAGTATTTTACAGTTGAAAACAGAGTGTATGCATTCTCTGATTCCAACTGAGATTAGGAGGACATCATGTGGCAAAATAAAGTATGAATGGATCTTTAACTTCCCCGACACACACACGCAAAAAAAAAAGGTATTTCTCACCTGCTACCCCTTGCAGTCAAAAACATAAAATACTCTTAACAGACACTGTGAATGTAGAAGCAACATCCAATATTTGCTATTAGGACAAAAGAGAGGATTATGAAGATGATCTGCAATTCTGCTATAAAGGTATGGATGATCTATTGGATCCAAAGGTGGTATTCTCAGTTTTTACAACCCACGTGGCTATTCTGAAATTTTAGAAGTACACAGTCCCATTTATATGGTTAAATTTCACCCTTCCATGCTTTTAGACCAATACGTCTTTGCCAGAGCCCTATCAAAACCAGCAATTTGTGTATCTGTGACCTGAAACCATCAATGAATAAATCAAAGGTATATATAAAGGAGTTCCACTCTATCATGGCAGTCAACCCTCCCTAACAGCTCAGTGGTAACTAGCACATGAATACAATATATATATATATAGTCCTAAACAGGTATTCTTGGAATTATACGGCTTATGTTGCATTCCTCTAAAAACTGCATTATTTCCCTTGTCGGAGGCTACTAATAAATTCTGAGAATATCAGCTGAAGATTAAACCTGTCTACTTAAACCTTAATTTTAAAAATAGAAAAGAAGCTGCTTCATTATAATGCTAGTCATACATTATAGAATCAATTCACATTGTTCTGATATCAGTTCAGAAAATCAGCCAGAACTGAAAGAACAGAGAACGGTTAAATAGCATGGCTAAGGATAGACAAACCTCTACAGGTTTAGAATTTCATTTCAGATAACCACAGAAAAACATGAAAGTTCAGATTCACAAATACAAAAGGTTGGAAATAGAAATTCTAAGGAGATTTTTCTCTTTCCTGTTTCTAGTCAAAAGACATAGGCTTGGATCATACTCTTTTCTTTCTTGAAATTCTTTAAATTTTTTTCACTGAATTAGAAAAGCTATCAGAAAGACATTAATGCTACTTTTCACTGCCTTCTAAAAATAAATTGTCCTTGTGGTTGAGAATAATTTTGTAATGCTGACTTTAAATACACAGCTGAGACGCCCTGAAATATTTTTATTTACAAAGCTTTTGTTATCAGTCTCAACCTGTAACACCCAGAAAAGCCAAGCATTTCTTCCCCCACTATAGAATAATTCAGCAACCATGGATCTCCCACCCTATTCCTACACTCTCTATGGAATATATATTGACAAAACAATAGTTTGTTCATTCCCATATCTTACCACTGTGAGCAACCTTGCATTTACTTTAAACAAAGCTTTGCACAAATCTCCCCAGAAGAGTTACAACAACCCAGAAAACCATACTATCCAGTTTGCAAGCTGAATAACTACCTTCCAAGCACAGGTTGAGTAGCTGGGAAGGGTAGAAAAGGAAAGCAGGTTTCCAATCGGAAGGGTCACAGAACAGCATTTGAACAAGTGTAACTGGAAAGAAAAACAAACAAACAAAAACAACACTTAAATACCACATTTTCATATGTATATCCTGCATTTTATTAAATGCAAAAAAGCATACTTAGCAGTGGTGCTCTTAGAGGAGGGGTAGTTTACTAAGAGAGGCCTTCTTTGCTAGCAGTAAGCAGAGCTGAAGCCCTTGAAGCTCAGAACAGTGTTTTTAAAGCAATGCAGAATATCTTGGTATAGGTAAGGTGGGTGATAAAGTAGTTTCCAGACTGAGCTTGGTTGGTTTTATGAGATGCAAGGCCTGTTGCAGCAGAGGGTTAGATTCTATGGTCCAAGCAGTCACTTAGTCTCAGACTCCTAGTCTGCAGGCAGATATCGGGAAACATGGGAAAGTATTGAGAAAGTAACAGCAGTAACTTATACCACCACAGTTGCTCACTGCCTTACTCAGAATCAAACTGAAATACAAATATATATATGTACATATATATATATAACGTCCTGCTCTTCAGGTTTCCCTTATAGAGAATAAAGGAAAACTGTGTGGCTAAAATCACACCATATTTGAAGGGTCATAGGGTCACCAAGTTTTCTGTTTGCTGCATTAAATAAAGATCATAACAGAGTCCAAAAAAATGAAATTTTGTCCTTATCTGCTCTCTAACCCTACTGTTGAGCACAGCCAACAACATGAAATTGTTCTTCTTTCATGCTCACTTAATCTCTTCTAGTTTATTTAGTTATGCTTTTTCCTAGGCAAATACATCAATAGACAAAGAAAAAGAAAAAAAAATCTGTATCAATAAAAGTACATTGCTGTTGCCAAGCAGTCTTCTATTTAATCAACAGATCCCTTCAGATCTATCCATGTGAAGCCACAGAAGGACTACAGAGAACATGTCACCAAAGGGTTATTTAATCTTAGTGAATGGGGGAAGGGAAAAAGAGGTGTATTTACCAAAGAACATACTGTTTTTAGAACACTGAAGGAACACTTCCCAAGGTCTATATACCGAATACTCCCTGTGAGGAACAGAAAAATTTCTGCATGCCAGGCAAGAAGGGAACTTACACAACAGGATTTCAGTCTCACCTGCTCGCATCAATCCTGTCTAGTAAAGTCAGTGGAATAAAATGCAAAAAGGGGGAGTGCAGTTTCTTCAGCAACAGTGCTCAGACAGTAAGAAAAAGGCTTCTATCAGCCAGCATCCAAAATAACCCAAGGTCAGATTTCCTGGAACGCAACTGTAGAGGGCATGCACTTGAGCATACAACCCTCTGCTGTTCTCATATCTCCTGATTCTCTCCAAGCTACTGATTTACATCTCCCACCTGCTGGGTAATCATACACTATCAGGAAGACTTGTTTGCACTATCTCAAGGATTGCTGGTTTTAATTTCTGCATTCTTGGGGTCCAAAATCTCAGGTGACTACCCTCCTACACAGTTCCAAAAGTAATCCGAAGGAGTTTCTAGTTGCCTGAGACAATATTCTACAAGTCCTGCTTGGCAGGTGTTTTTAAAGGATTTTCAATCTCATATTGTTGCCTGTCAGCAATCAGATGAAAAACTTCTTGAGCATCTGGGGTTACATGTACTTGGGGTTTTACACTTAGTTGAAAAAAAATAATATTTATCCAACAGATGGAAACGTGATACACTAGAATCTAAAGTAAGCATGCCTTTTGAAAATCTCATGCCTAAGTCAACACCAGTAGTCAGCAATAGATGGCTAAGATTTCAAAAGTGTCATTGCACACAACAGAGAAAATGTCATAATTGGTCTTGTTATTGTTTTTACTTAAGAAATATTGTCTCTATAATCTAAAAAAAAAAATAATAATTCTGATTAATGGAGAAAAATCAAATACGTTAGTGAATTTGCTTTCCATCGAGAAATAAAAGAATCCAACCTGCAAAATTTCTCAATAACACCTGGTACACATTTAAAAGTATTTGCCATCCTAGCCAGGTTGATTAGAAGGACGACAAAAAAACAAATAAAAAAAATTGCATCCCTATTTAATGCTTGTATGCAGCAATGCACCCCATAAAGACATAACTGCACTTGACAAAAAAGAATGGCTTCTGACAGTTTATTTTATTAAGCTGCAGAAGCAAAAGAATTATCTGTTTAAGTTGTCTTTATGCAAGTGGAGATTGCCAATTTATGTGCAGAAAAGCTATAAACTATCACAGGAAACAAACTAAACACTGGACCTAAACAAACAAACAAACAAAAAAAACATAATTTTAACATTGCTAATCTTGGATATTTAGTTCCAGAACTGAACTTTGCAAACAGAATTTTCATCTAACTAGTAAGAGGTGGAACAGCTGTGTTTGTATTAACAGGTGCAAATATTACCTCAATTTCCTTTACTTCAACCACATACTGTGGCCTCAGAGCTACTTATGATAACTGGAAAACATTCTGGGTGTGTAGACTATTATAATAAACTTTCTGAAGAAAAAAAATTAGTCAGCCTAACATTTTGATTGTAAAATTTATCACAAGCCACTGGAAAAAAAGATTTGACATTTCATCCTGAAGAGCCTTTTGACAACTATTATTCATGGAGGTAAAGTTCAGGAAAATTCAGTTCTACTTCCTCAGTGATAACATTTATGAATATCATAAATTAGACTGTAACAGAGTATCTTTAAAGATTTTGTTCTGCCTCAAGACAGTTTACAGATTATATAATACATATTAACACAGTAAGTCATCTGCACATATTACCAGAACATACCTGCCTTTATTCTTCAGACTTCATTTTTATTTAAATAAGCATCTCTGCCTTATATAATAACACTTTATGAAAATAGTCAACCATATTCGTAAATATTTTTTGACCATGTACTTGGAAACCAATTATTTCTATAACAATCTTTGGTAAAATATCTTCCAATCTTGTGCAGGACCTTCAGCTTGTACCCAAGTGCACTTGAGTACATACAAATCATCTATGCAATTACATGCACAGAAATTTCAATACTTGGGAATCTTTTGTGTAGCAATCTTCTTCCCTGGATCTCGTTTACTGATATTGTTTACGTTTCAGATCGAACAATTTAAATTCTGAGGTATTTCCTACTTTCCAAATCCTTTAGATGCAAGGTTAACGTATTTTCTTTTTCTTAAAATATATCTTTCGCAATGTTTTCTACTTGTACTTCTCATGGGTATTTGAAGTTAAGCATATTTCACAATACAGATCAGATCATGGCCCTACAGAATCACAGAAGTTATTCTAAAGAACAAGTAACTTTCCCCCAGCAAAGTCTCTCTGAAATCTACTGGAATCTCTCACTGGTGTAACACGTACTTAGCAGAGCTAATTTACCAATTTTACAGTGCTGCTGATAGATGTTTCTGTCTTAAATGCGTATTGAAAACCACCATTTCTCACAAGCCTTCAGCAGAAACATAATTTTAAGCTTCATTTCAATCAATTATAATGAACAAAGATAACAAGTAAAAAATGTGTAGTTATTTGTTCTCATGGATCTCAAATCAGCTGGCAGTAAAATTCCTGATCCTCCCTGTTGCAGTTACTCTACAAAAGGCTGGAGGAGGGAAATGCCATTTTGGTATTTTACAGTGACTTTTTTTTAGCATAGTTGCTTAGCTGCTAAATAGATAGGAACACACAGAAAGATTCAGAAAATCAGACTGGGAGTTGAAGATAATACAAAAACCCACAGGGAATTAATTAACTCTTGCATATGCTGAAGCCTTTTTTCAAAAAAAAAAAAAACAACCCTGAGGAACCGGATGGCACTTAATAATCAAACAATGGTTACAGTTACTCATATGATTAAAAAGATGTCCACAGTAAGATATCAAAGCTCAAATACTGAGGGGTCAGAGACTTTCCAAATGTGGCGTGCTAGACAATACTCTTGTTTCCCAAATGGGAAGCTGAAGATGGTGACCAAAACCCAATAAAATTTAACTGTATGAAGTTCAACAAGGCCAACTGCCGGGTCCTGCACTTGGGGAGCAACAACCCCAAACAGCACTACAGGCTGGGCGATGAGTGGTTAGAAAGCTGCCTGGAGGAGAAGGACCTGGGAGTATTGGTTGATAGCCGGCTGAATATGAGCCAGCAGTGTGTTCAGGTGGCCAAGAAGGCCAACAGCATCCTGGCTTGTATAGGAAACAGTGTGGCCAGCAGGGCGAGGGAGGTGATTGTCCCCCTGTACTCGGCTCTGGTGAGGCCGCACCTCGAGTACTGTGTTCAGTTTTGGGCCCCTCCCTACAAGAAGGACATGGAGGTGCTCAAGCAAGTCCAGAGAAGGGCAACGAAGCTGGTGAGGGGTCTGGAGAACAAGTCTTACGAGGAGCAGCTGAGGGAGCTGGGATTGTTCAGCCTGGAGAAGAGGAGGCTCAGGGGCGACCTTATCGCATTCTACAGGTACCTTAAAGGAGGCTGTAGCGAGGTGGGGGTCGGTCTGTTCTCCCACGTGCCTGGTGACAGGACGAGGGGGAATGGGCTAAAGTTGTGCCAGGGGAGGTTTAGGTTGGATATTAGGAAGAACTTCTTTACTGAAAGGGCTGTTAGGCATTGGAATGTGCTGCCCAGGGAAGTGGTTGAGTCACCATCCCTGGAGGTCTTCAAAAGACATTTAGATGTAGAGCTTAGTGATATGGTTTAGTGGAGGACTTGTTAGTGTTAGGTCAGAGGTTGGACTAGGTGATCTTGGAGGTCTCTTCCAACCTAGATGATTCTGTGCTTCTGTGAAAATTTAGAAAACCCTCCATCTCAAAGAAATGAAACACTGCTCACCTGCTGTTCTTAAGAAATGACAAGAAATCCTTGGCAAGAAATCCTTAATTTTACTAGTTTCACAAGTGTTTGCATTATGTAACCATCTTCAGTCCCATCATTATTACAGAAGTATCATATTTCTCTGTATTTACTGCTATAATATTTTACAGGAACAACTCAGAAGAATACAAATAACAGCATTGTCTGCAACTAATGCTATAGAAGTAGTTGTGTGCTGGATTTCATACTTAAATTTATGAATTCTCAGGAATTATGGAGAAGAAGAAAAAATTTGAAATCAGGGCAAGTTCTCTTAGTTGGCTTTATAAAAAGGTAAATATTGAAGGCTTTCAAACAGTAAAATTGCATATGTAGAAGACACATTTCTGTCCATGTACTCTCCATTTTGGTATTGAAACAGAATCATCACTTATTAGATTAGTCCTTCATTTTTAACCCAACTACAGATGGCTTCCACTGCTAACACCCCTATTTTGTACTATTTTCCCTCTTTCTCATCCTATCAGAAGGAATAAATGCTGGCATAATTTGCTAAGCATCAGTGAATACAGAGATAATTTATTTTTAAAGGGGAGAAGATACTACTTCCTTACAGTCTGGCTGAGCATGTTAGCTTTTGGAACCATCCACTCAATGGATCCATCAACGTGAGTCCTTATGTTCATATCAGGAGTATCCTTTTGAAGTAAACCTCCTGTTCATTCCCTCTTTCCCTTGTTGACATGGCATAGATCAGAGTGCATCCAGATATCCTCCAAATGAAACAAAGCTGAAAGATGCACTCTGCAGAGTTTGAATGCCCTCTAGACCCCATCAGCATGTTTCCCTCCATTCAGAGAACATAATGTCTATGCATACTTCCAGAAGGGCAAGACTGGGAGGGCTTCAGCATCTCCCTTCCAGTCTCTCACATCCTTGGCACAGATGACAGCACCACTAAAACACTTAACTATAGTGCCATCCTGCAGCTCTTCTCCATCTCCTTCACTTTACTTGCCAGATTGACTCAGTTCCTAAATAGGGCAAGCGAGACTGAAGAGCTGAGGAAAGCAGTGGTGCTGTGTGAGAAACACAAATAAAAGCAGTGTTGTGACAGGAAAGCAGAAAAGAGGGTTTAAACCCTACCTCCACCTGAAGCACCATTCCATGGGATCACCCACAGCATGTGATCATTTCTATTTTTAAATGCTGTATTTTCTAACATGAGTCAATTACCAAGCTATTTCTGATCTGAACAGGAAGGACGGCGGAACAACTTTCATCACAGCTGAACCAAAATTAGAACTGAAAATGGATCAGCTCAGTTCCTTTATTTATACTAACCAACTTTAGGTGTACCTGTGTGAGCCAGTCAGAATTAAAAAGAGTATCCGTAAGCTCCTTCTCTAGATACTGGGGATCAGAATTAGGTTTAAAGTGTTACTCAGAACACAGCTTAAATTGGGCGTTGGAAGGTGCGTGTTCTCTCCCAAGCTTTTACTCAGAAAACTGGCTAAATAATTCAGTCAGCTAAATTAAGTGATCATCTAATAACAATAATTACAGTTACGTGCCTAATCGATGTCCATAAGATTTACCCTTCCATCACCTACAGTGTTTGTGTGGATCCAAGCACACTGAAGCCCTTGATCAGAGATGAGCTTCTGAGCAGGCTTACCCAACAGGACAGTGGGCTCAACAGGAGTCAGCAACGCATCTCTGCTGCCATGAAGGCCAGCCCCATACCAGACTGCATTAGCACGCCCATAGCCAGCATACTGGGGGAAGCTTTTATTCCCGTCTGCTCAGCATCTGTGAGGCCATTTGTAGAGTAGCCTTTTCTGGAACACTGAGGCCAGTTTGGCCACTCAGTATGAGAGAGACACTGACAAACTGGAGGGAGTCCAGAGGCAGGCCACTAAGATGGCAAGGGAATTAGAGCACATTACGTAAACTGAGATTAAAAGATCTGGGTTTGTTTAACTAGTACAAAAAAAAAAAAAAAAGGCTATGAGGAACACAAATGTAGTTTTCTACAGCCTACAGAGGAGTTAGAGAGAACAGAAAAGCAGACGCTTTCCAGAGGTGCACAGTGAAAGAACAAAAGGCAATTCTGACTGTGCACAAGGACAAAAATTCCTCACTATGGGAGAGGCTAAGCATTGCAGCAAGGCCCAGGAGAGGCTATGAAAACTCCATTTGTGGAGATTTTTTAAACTAAATAGGGCAAGGCCCGGAGCCTCTGAAATTAACCATGCGTTCAACAGGACTGTGAACTAAATGACTTCCAACATCCCTTCCAACCTAAATTCTTCTATGTTTCTAAAATTGAGACACACAAATTACACATACAAAAATGTAAGTTAAATTGCATGACATGAATTGGCGAAAATCAATATAAAATTATTTTTTAAAATGGTTGTGCCATTTGGTGATAGCAGAAGCATTTTTCTCTGTGGCAGAATGGAGATACTCTAGCTGTAAAAATGACACAAGTTAAAAAAAATAAATAAATCTTTAGTAATAACGTGGTGATTGTAGTGAGGATGTTTCATTATTAGAAGATTGGCAAAATGGCGCTGGAAATGCAATCAAACACTAAGGTGGCAGATATGAATTCATGAAAATATTAAATGTTTAAGCTGTGTTAAAAATGCAGGAAGACTATTTTCTGTACTGTCTGATGAAGCCCTGCTGCTGTTTTTTTCAGAATAACTGATCTGTCTTACAATTCCTTAGGAAAGCTTGCAAACACAGAATTAGAGTAATCAATATATTACAAAGACATTAGTAAAAATACTGAGGTATCCTGATGTAAAAAGATATAGATCGTGGTGGAAAATATACAAATATAAATATTTTAACAGCCCAAAGACAAAAGTAATTTTATGCACCAAGGTTGTCCTTGAAGCTAGTTACACATGAGGGAAATACTTCTAGAAAAGAAAAAAATCATTGCCTTTTTCCAAACTATTTTGACTACAAATGATTCCGTTTTCATATCAATTCAGTACAATTCAATGCAGCATGTTTACATTTGGAGTTTACACCTGCAATTACATAATTTTATAGATGTATGTATACATAAGTATAGGGTCAGCCATGGATACAGCAAAATGCTTAATACAAAGATTTCTTGTTTAGTTGCCTAGCAATAAGATCTGACTCCAGACAGCTAACAAATACTGATTAGAGGATTGTATAATTATTTAATGCATCCAATGGATCATAGAAAAAGGAACATAAGGCTCTTTAAGAAAGGAAAATGCTAAGTCAGAAAAAATCAGTTCTATCCAGTGAAATCTATTCAGAAAATATGCGATACAAAGAAGCTACAATATCTGTACTATAAAGAAAGCCTCAGTCTGTTCAGGAGGTCAGTATTTTTCATTGTTCCCCTTCTTTTAGCAGAAAGTTTAATTCCATCTTGGCTAGTGGATGTGGCTTTTGAATTGCTGTGTTTAACTTTGTCAACTCCATTCAACAGTGTTTGGAAACTAGAGAGACAGAGAGATTTTCAGAATTTGAACTGGAGGAACATTACAGCATTTCTCTTCCTGGAAAACACAGTATAATAGCAACAGGAAGTTTGACGACATTTACTACACTAGTGGA
The DNA here is from genome assembly GCF_013377495.2 of Cygnus atratus. Lineage (NCBI taxonomy): Eukaryota > Metazoa > Chordata > Aves > Anseriformes > Anatidae > Cygnus > Cygnus atratus. The sequence continues at coordinate 1,464,410 of NC_066366.1, forward strand.
GAGGTGAAAGTCCACGCTTGTTTTTTATTCTGTAGGAACAGTTTTAAAACTGCAGTGATGCCTTTTAACACATTTATAAGGTCTCTTCTCTCAGTTCTTGTCTTATTGCAAATATTTTTCTCTCAATATTTAAAAGGTAGAACAGGAAGGTCACGAGCCAAAGATAGGAAGCATATTCCAAGTCTAGCGCAGCCTGGAAGTACTTCGTTCCTGAAGTAGTGCTTAGGTTGAACTTCTTCCCTTACAGTCTAAACTGAGTATGTACTTAGGGTTTGTCTACACAAGGAAGTAAAAATAGAGGAAAACTAGTCTCAGTTCAGAGCCAACTCTTTGCTAACTCCCAGTATAAACGTCCTTACCATACAGAAAGTAAAGGCATTCTATCCCATTCTGAAAATGGATTAAGCTACTTTGAACAAAGACAGCCCTAGTAAAATCCAAAGGTATATTCACGCTCCACAATGCAGTGCTATACAAAAAATAAGGGAAGCAAGTTTCAATATCAGAGGCAACATATGTCTTCCACCTACTCATATATATTCTGCTTCTTAAACATTCCCTAATTTCATGGATAGATACTGTACATAGTTTTGCATTTGGGCTTGAAAATATCTTCCAACTGTCTACGTCTGTACAGAATAGGCCATCACTTCATACTTAACACTGATTTTTCCAAGAAGAAAAATCCTTAATTTCTCTGTGTTCTTTCCCCAATATTACACTTTGCTTCATAGACCAATGAACTACATACATATTGATTTGGTCTTGTACTGTGGCCTTTTTGTCTGTGTTATGGCAATGTGAAATACCCTTAAACAGGATATAAATTATATTTACTATATGAAAGTTCTTAATATAACAGGAATTTACATTACTGATTTTTATATGTTGTTCAGACACTACAGTGGTAAAAACTACACAAATACGTAGAAAGCAAATGCAGACAAAAATGAAGGGCATGCAGGTGAAACCATACGAATCATGGTAGGTAACTCAATCAGTGTTAATTTACTGAGATGTGAATTGTGTGGTCATTTCATTACAGTACTTTCTCTGTAATAGTAACTGAAGGATCTCTTAAGTATTGATGCAACTACCTATATACCCACTTCCTATATGCTAAAAAAACTAAGAGCACATAATACTTATTCACACACATGCATTAGAAGATGCTTGTTTAGAGGGATCAGTCAGTAAAGAATAGAAGGACTGGGATGAAAACCATTGTTCCTATATACATCTGCAATTTTCAGACTGTACAAAAAAAGTGCAGTCTCTATTCACCTCTCTCACAGATCTTCAGAACAATATGGCATTAAAGAAATACATGTTGTCAACAAAAAAATTGATAATCTCATTGGAAAAAAATGTAGAGCTACTAGGGATACAGAGTTGGCTCTGGAATCCTGTTGATTTTAACTAGTTTTATATATATTATAAATGTATACATATATATTTATTTATATTATTGTATATATTTTTTATACATCTACACTCCCATGCATGGCCCATCCCTGGAAGTTTTTAAGGCCAGGTTGGATGGGGTTTTCAGCAACCTGGTCTGGTGGAAGGTTTCCTTACTCATGGCAGGGGAGTTGGAATTAGATGATCTTCAAGGTTTCTTTGAACCCAAACCATTTTATGATATTTTGGGTTATGAACAGTGTTTTCAGAGTTTCTAAAAAGGCACAAATTGAATAGAAACCTCCAAGGTGAAAGTAATATCCTTCCATTAGTTTCCTCATTTGGGGCAACACGATAATCTTTGCATTTATTCTGATATTTTAAGTACAGAATCCAACTTTTTTTTACCCTCTGTCATAAGAAATAATAGCTTGAGCTCTTAATTCAATTGACACATGCACCTGTACTTCGAGCTCTGCTCTTCAATTTTTTTATTCTCTTTTGATAAGTCACAAGAAATGTACCATATTAAGTTTGAACTCTTAATTCATTGTGAAAATAGTAGACTGTATAACCCACTTTCATATCTGCAGGTCACTATTAGCTTAATATTAAAAGTTCTGCTACCAACTGCCTAACAAAGGCTGTGTCTAATTTGTAAGATGCACTCAAACCAGTATTTATGAATATATTTACAATACTCACTGCTTGCAAACAAATCCACGTTGTCCATGTGCAACAAGCCAACATATCTTACTTGGTATATTGTGACAATAAAACATTATCCTGCATTTGATATTTTCCAGTGCTTCACATTGCACAGGAAACCAATATACTTCACATTCCTGACCAAGTGATCCTAGCTACTTATGGTTACTCCACCATGGAGAATGTTAAGGGAGATGCTCTGGTGAGTATTTTTACATTCCACATACGAAGTGTGACTAGTCTTTATATCTTCTTATCTAAATTATACACCAGCAAATAACTATGAAATTGTCTTAATAATTTGATAGTAAAAAATGTGTTACACATACGCATAGCCAAAACCTTTTTTTTTTTTTAGTATGACCTAATATCAGATGTTATCAAGGTAAATGTACCATAAATTAGATTCACAGTATCATAAGTAAGGTATCAATTATTACCGCTATTAATTATAAGGCCTGCATAGCTCCTACAACTGAGTAAGGAAAAAGGCATTTTGTTGTAAGCACATTTTGTATACTTCTATATACTACTTTGGAGATCTCTGCTCACCATCTAAGTAACCATACTTAAAAGGTATGCAAAGTAAAGCAAGAGTGTTGTACCCAGTGAAAGTAAAAAATATCAATCCTACTCTGTTTGTTGTCCTCTTAGTCAAGTAAGACCTGCCTGTGGGGCAAGACTTTGTCCCTGAAAGTAAAGCCCTTCAGACTCTCCCTTTAAAAAAAAAACAGTCCATGAAAGCAAAGATCAGTATTTTAATAGTCTGACCACAATTCTTTAGAAACGATGAATGGCAGTTGTTATCTATTTCAACAACACACATTTGTTAATAACACTGTAATAACATGGTCATAACACCATACAGCGGAAATGGCATCATATGTAGCTAGATCATCAAGTGACATCAAAAGGAAACCAACAGTGTTCTCAGGACTTTTTTTTTTTTTTTTTTTGGTCAGACAACCCCAGTTTCATTAGCAGTGATTTTCCTTCAAGAGCTGAGTGAGCAATTCTGAGATGTGACAGTGGAAGTGCCAACTTCGTTTCTTGTAAAAGAAAGAACAGTTTGAAACATCAGTGCCAACACTTTTAAGAACAGCTCTAGCAAGACTGAGGAGTGAGATTTCTGACATTACAGTTTTGTTTGTTTACTCTCCAGTAAAATTTCTGTCTGCAAAAGCTTCGTCTGAATCCTCATACTTGCTGATTCTGAGACCTTGCTGGCCTGGAGTATAAATACCAAAGTGTTTTTTAATCTTTTTCTTGTTAACTGACCAAACCCCAGAGAAAACAATGACTGCTTCTTAGTAATATTTATACAAGGGGATTACAAAACAAAACAAAACAAAACAAAAAAAAACACATTAAATTTCATCAGATCTAATAAATACAGAATATGACTTCACATCTGGGAAACACTAATACCACAGTGATGTTCTGCATTTTTTAAAGAAGTCTGAAGACTTCTTTTAGATTCCTTCTGCCTAAAACACATAGATCAATAATGTAACAGTTTGAATAAAGGAGTGACAACTGACTGATCAAATTTGACCATACTACCTAAGATGTGTTTTCTGTTGAAATATTCCTTGTCTTGATAAAGGCTTTTATCTCATGAAGCCCATCTGTCAAGAAAAGATATCTAGAAAAAGATTCACTATCAGAACAGAGGAAGTCACTAATAAGTTTAGTATATTAGTGGCACAAATATCAGATCTTCAAATGCTGCATCTTACTCGGAATTTCCGCAGATCTGTGTGGGCCTGAACATGGATAACAATTTATTTTTGATTTTTTGACCTTATTTCTATTGAGAAGTGAACACAATCTCCAGCAAGTAGAGAGTTAAATGTCCTGTTCTGCTTTTACACAGGTGCTCAGGGTAGGTTAATGAGGCCACACTGAACTAACTAAGACACAACCAAAGTTTTAGAGAGCTACACAACTTTAACAGAGGAGAGAAAAGCCCTTAGAAGAAGTTTAGAAGAAGTGTCTGACACATAGTTACTACAAGGCAGAGTATATGTACAGGTGGGTTGGTTGTTTTGTCGTTGTTTACTTGGATGTTTCTTTAGCAGTTTTGTTATACTTTGGGCAGGATGAACTTTGGTACAGATAAAATCTGCCTTTTTTAACTTGGCTTCCAACCTTTGCAATTTTTGCTAACACAGTAAAGAAAAGCAGGTAGAGGAGAGCATGCTGCACCCAAAGTTCACTTCCAGTCAATTCAAATGGAGTCTAACTGTTCTTGGTATATTTCTTTGCATTTCCTTTGTATGTTGTACTACTGCTAACAATATTACCAGGGAGCTGAAAGCAATCCCTTTAACTGTAATCTTCTTAAAATAAATATCATTTCTGCAAGTGACTCTCCTGATCTTGTGTTTAGGAGGAAAATGAAAGTGAGGGAAATGTGAAAAAGAACAAAATTGAACTTCATGCTAAATAAAGCACAAATTATCTTTTTTCCATTTTTAGTACACCTGAGCACCATAGTTTACGCCTTTCATATTTGTGCAGGAGCAATGCACCATTTGTTCTCCCTTTTGTAAATGTTAGCAGACAGTTTTACCAAAATAAGTGTGGGGTTTTTGTTGGTGGTGGTTTTCTTCAACATATTCTGCTTAAAACCAATCCCTTGTGGGTTCTGAATGCTGTGAAAAGTGAAACTAGGAAACATAGCTTAGAGCACTGAAAAAGGAAGATTCTTATGAGGACTCACAGAATATAGCTATTGTTCCACTTTAAAAGTAGACAGCTTCAATCACCTACAGAAAATAATAGGTAAATTGCCTTGCTGAAGTCCTTGGACTTCTTCTGTGCCTTCTATGTAGGTACACACAGGAAAAGTAATCTTAGCTATATTTTCTTAATTATCCATTAAACTGTACTATATTTCTAATCAGACAGTCTTACTAGTCAAAGTGAATTTGGTTTAACTGTTTTTTCTAACTTACTTAGAAATTCTTTATGATAATTTAATTTAGGACACCTGACTTAAAGTACTTCTGTTCTAATTTCAATTAATCTATAAATGCAGTGCATTTAGACTCATCTTTCAGAGTGTTCTGCTGACACATTCTCAATCTAGTACTATTTCTATTTGTCATAGTGCAATCATGATTCTCTGTCTGGTCAGCTAAAATACATTCTAGGAATATATTTAACAATATGGTTGCTGGAGTGGGATAAATGGGGAGCTGGCTGAGAACAGAGTTTTTACTTGAGAAAAATCAGGACAATGGCAGAGGATAAGTGTGAGGAACTCCAGAAAGCATTTATTAGGCTGAGAATGGAAATTTTCACTGGCAGAAATAATTTTGACATCATTTATATATGTTTTGGGTTCTCTTTGTGCTTTAGCCCCTTAGAAGAGTAAGAAGCTTAGCTCTTAATGTAGTATTCCACCATAGTTTCTAATCTGCAGAGGTGGTCAAACCACTTTGTCTCCTTTAATTAGAACAGGTATCAAACTTAAATCACCGACTCCTATCTTTCTTAAGCTTTCTGCCAATGTTTTTCCAAAGCAATAGTAATAAATCTGCTATTTTCTAAAGCAGCTAGATGAAAAAGAGTTGGGATGTTTGAAATGGTTTTACTCTTATTTTTAAGCAAGCACTCCATTGCTCTGCTCTCAGCTAATTATCTGAGAGCTACTGCATTTAATAATTGAGTAAATGAGTCAATAAAGTACACAATATGGATAAAATGCTGAGTCAAGTTCATCCCTGATGTAACTAACATGAGTCAGTAGTTGCAAAGATAAGTCCTTTGGTGTTTGTTCAGGGCCTAAACAGAGTTGCAGTTGCTAAAAAATATAGTACTAAGAGTCTATTGAAGGAATAAAAGCTTTTGATTATCTCAAGTGTTTTTTATGTCACTCATCTAAATATTTCAGTCCCAAAAGGCTAACTCTCACAATATCTGAACAATATTGAAACTACAAATTATCTAGGAAGTTAATCTCTAGAAAATGTTGTAATTCAACCTATCATCTCGATTTATGAATCCAGCTATTTACATCTGAATCAAACACATTATCTGTGGGCAGGTATGTTAACTTGGCTTCGTTTTACATGTGACTTCTGTTCTGGATACATAATACGTAAATGTTAAGCAGGAAAGCCTTGCAAGACTTAAATTCTTTCAGCAAGCCATTTTTATTAACCGGAATAACTATCTAGTACGAAATTATGCTTGTTTCTATTTCCTCACTCTTAATTTTGCTTTAAAACTTTCTTTTTATCACGGATGTCCAGAAACAGCATCCCAGTTGGAGATTCTTCTGATTACAGGTATTTTAGAGTACTCATACATATAGATTACATTTCCCTTCTGCTCACCTTGCAGCCTCTCATGAGATTGCTCCCCAGTCATAATAAGACAGCAATTCCTGCTATTCCCACAGCTAAATGTGAGACTGTTGCCAGGTGGCAAGGCCATACTGACTCAGAACTAGCTCAAGAACCAAGCTTTTATCATCTGCTTTCAGACCTTCTGATTTAATTCAAAATTGCACTAAAGAATCTGAACAAATAGGATCATGCTATTTAAATACATCTCTGAAGTATTTTTACCTTTTGTTAGTTATTATTCATTTCCTAAATTCAGTATATTTGTGAAGCTGGCTAACTTGAAATTATTCTCTGTTGCTGAAATAACTTGGATTGCCCCAGGGAATAAAATACTTTAAATCCACAGAACACATTTGACATTTTCTTCCTGAAGTATTGCTGTATGGCATAAAACCATGCCACATGAAGACAGAAATACTTACAGGTTAGTAAAAGCTGGCTTTAGAGTAATTTCTAGCTCCTTCCTAAAGTCTAAGCATCTTCAGATTTTTGGCCTGATTCAGGCCAAACTCTGATAATGTTTTTGGTTCTCTTCTTCCTTCTCTCTTCCAAATCTAGGTATAAGCAACAACTTGGATAGGAATGAGAAAAAGCTTCTTTTATGTGATTCCTTTAGAAACAAAAGCTATTTCACCAAAATAGGAAACAAATAATAATTTCAGTGAGTAGCTGCATTTGCTTTCAGTGGACTAAGGTACAAAGAATGCCAATGTTAAAATATTCTACAGAAATGCAAGACAACATCCTATAAGTAGATTCAATATAATAAAAGGAACTGTCTATTGTAATCTAATGGTTTAATGTTCTCGAATATATTTAAAAATACACATTTGTAATAACATATAAAAGCAGTAATAATCTTTTTATTTTAAGGAAGGGTATTGAACCTTTCGGACAATTAACAAGGGAAAACAGAAGGACTTCACTGACTTCCAAATGGTTAACCTGGATTTCCAACTATTCGACTAATTCCACTGTATTTTTGCTTTCTCTTGATGAAAAATGCGAAGTAGCTTTTCTTCTTCTGCCTTTTAGCTCCAGTGGATCTTTGATCCCCAAATAACAGAAAATCTGTCCCTTACAGAAACCTAACAGACTGTTAATGCTATCCTTTGTCATTAATATAAATTATATTAACAGCAAACATTTCATGATTGCCCTTATATGTGAATACTACTTTAAACGGTAAGAAGATGCCGCGTTTCTGCCAGTGGAATAGCAAAGCAAACAGCTAGGAGTTGCTAACTACCTCCAGTAAAGCCAAACTTTACAAGCAACCAAAAGTATATACATATTCTGTGGGAACTCCTAGTGTTTCCTACACGCAAACCCCAAACTGTGATATAGCATTTTCTACAGTGAAAAAGGAAATACTAAATCATTTTGATAATACCAAGTGCAGCATTTTAATAATAAGTAGTAGTTTCCTATCCATGCTTCTGTGTTCATCAGTAATATATTTCTATAAAGGTAAGAGTAATGCAATGCAGCTATAGGACACTGATGCTTTTCCAACTCAACTGTAATGTGCGTTCAGCTCCATTAGGTGTTTATGATTATGATAAGTATTTCATATATTTCACGTAGAAGGAGACTACTACAAAACCACTTAAGCAAGCAGATTACAATGGAATAAAGCCAATACATTTTCAAACTGATACAAGGATTATTACTTTCTAAACACTGTACAATTAAGCCACAGAACTCCCTGAGGCATGATATTGGAGGTGCCTAGATGATGTCAAAATTTGACATTAACGTTGATTAGACATTGGAATACTAATAACTATAATATTTACAAATAACAAATATGCTTTTAGGTAATTTAAACATAAATTGGCAGTGGTTAGGAGAAAGAAAAGCTCTTCTCTTCACAAATAATGAAAATGGTAAATTTTAAAGCTCCATTACCTTACTGTAAATTTGGTGCTCACCAATGTCTGAAACAGAACATTGCACAATGTTGTCTGGCACGCTTAGCCAGCTGATCCTAAAGAATATGAACAATTCTGTCACTTTAAAAGACTAGAGAATGTAAAAAAAAATAATGCAGTTTACATGGGTCATTGAAATTGATGACTTACTGAGAAGATGGTCACTGTTGTGCGTTTGTTTTTTTTCCCCAAACCACACTGGAAATATATATGCAGTCTTCCTCCTTGAAAGTTAAGATGATCATGCATTAGTGCAATATTGGCTGAGAATATTCACTCTTCTAAATAGGACTGTGAAGGCAAACTAAGCTGGATTGTTATGGGCTTTGCCTCAGTTTCATTAGTTGCCTGTGTAAGCATTCACTGATGAAATACCACTCTCTCTGACACTTCAGTGTGATTCTAGGCAGTTTTCACTGGCTAACTATAAAGTCACACTCCAAATATCTTTAAATATTTCTAGCAAATAAGTACCATTAGAGTCCTGTCAAACAGTAACTACCAGACTAATTGTTATACTTGAAAATCTAGTGAGTCTTCAGGCCCTGAAGTAGAGAATTAGGATAATTTTTTCAAATATACCTGACAAAGCATGAAGGACTGCTTCTGAGTTGCACGAAATCCAGGTGCTGATTTGAGGTATAGGGGCTCATATTTCAGAAGAAAACTGCAAAGGATTTTCCAAAGAAGGGAAAAACAGAGAAGTGACCTCCTAGGTAGTTAGAAGTCAGTAACTCTTTAGAAGGGTAAGAAAGGTCGTGCCTCAGTCAGTATTGTTACATCAGCCACACTGAAGGTCATTTCTACAAGATGTTGAGAAATTTGATACCAATAAATACTCTTCAAATTAAAATCCTGTAAAGCACAATCATTAAGCCTTCTGAAACACTTTCATACCATATTATACAAATGAGGCATGTAATCAATATATCAGTGCATTTTTCCAAAACACCACTGTGAACAATTTTAATAACAGTGCATCTGTACAATATAAATGGGTTTGCCATTATGAGAGTTCCTCTACAGCAGAAGGGGGGGAAAAAAAAAAAGTTGTTTGAATGAAAAATGCAGGTGTGTTTTTCAGGTGTTTTTTTTTTTTTCTTTCTTTCCCAGACCTCCTTTCTACAGTTCAGCCACACTTGAGACAGACTTCTTTCATTGGAAAATCTGTTCGGTTAAATGTTGGTGCCAGCTGCTTCAGTCATGTGTCAGAACTATGTAAGGCTATGGAGAAAAATGAGGGTTACAGACAGAAAAGCTGTTTAGGAAGTAAGAAGGCAGGAGGTCGTTATGTTGGGGACATTAGCATGAAGTAAATTAGCGTGTGAATTTTCAATTACTCTCAAGTAATTCTGTATATGGATGTTTTGGTTAATATTATGTGCATGTCTGTACCACTTAATGGTGCATTCTGCATAAAACCCAACCTAGCCAGATCCACAACCAGTACAGCAGCATCAATATAGAGACGAGGTGCAGTATTTAATGAAGATGGTATGGTGCCACACTGCTACAGTTACCCTGTCATCAGGACTCTGGCTGGAATCTCCACCCAGCAGGGCTCAGCTTTGTAATCACTGCAACGCAACCTACTACACAGGCTAACTCACGGTGATTCCAGCTTGGCAGTAGTAAGGAAAAACTCCCAGTCTTGCAAAGCTCCTTTCCCACATTTTTGGGGTTGTTTTGGTATATGAGAGCAGGCATTCCAAATTCTGAGCTAAGCCATATGTGCAGCAAGGCACATTCCTCTCAGTCAGATGCTGCTTCTGTGGCAGCAATTCCTGTTTCTGTCCCACGCAGCCTGCAACATACTACGTTCCTCACAACACTTCTTTGCAGACCAGCTCTCTCCCCCAAGGAACTAGTGGCAGTACACTCCAGTTGAAATTATACACTGATTCTGCAAGTTCAGACGTGCAGGAATAAATCCAGAAGCACCACTACATAAACTGCAAAACACTTTCTTTGAATGAAAGCATTGCTAATGTTCAGGATAAGGGCTAGAGAAGAAATGAAAGCAAGAAAGTGGGAAAATATATAGACAAAAAATTATGGACAATGAGAAAATGCGACTAATGGGTGAAACTTGAAATTGACAGCTATAAAATTCCAATTGCTTTTGTGTGTATGTGTGTAGTCAGGGGACAAACAGGAAAAAAAACACCTTTAGGTAAATTTGGTACTAAATTGCCATATGAGCAATTAGACTGTCACATCCTCAAACGTGAATAATGATATGTCTTTCACATTAGTTAATGGAATTTAAGAAGCAGGTGAGATGTATAAAATAAAGGGTATTTCATAATATCTTTTGTCCTCCTTACTACAGTTCATTGCCTTCATCAATTGTGCTAGTGCAGCTGGTCTACGAGGCTAACACGCAGATGTGAGGGAAAGCTATAAGCAGCCAAGCACAGAAACTTATGTTCCTACCTGCCAAAACCAGTGTGACCTATCAAATAGCATATAACCTGCCAGTCTTAATATAATGCAGGAATGAGGCCTAAAAAATAAAATAAAAATCACAGTTTTAAGAAAACAAAGATCTTTTGCTACTATTCTCTTACCAAGTAAACATGTTTTTTCCCTGTTGTTTTAGTAATAAATATTTTATAGTATGCTTTAAAATACACAAAAAAACTAATAGTTTAGTCTGTCAATATGCACCAACCATGCTCCATGCTTTGCAGGCTTTCTATCCTTTCAATTAAAAAAAAAAAGGGGGGGGGGGGAGGTTCAAGAGAAATTCTACATAATTGTGGAGTTCTGCCTTAATGCAGCATTGGAATATTTATGTTGCAAACACTGCATGAGAATATTCTGTAGTCCAATGTAAAACAAAATCCTTACTTTCACTTTGTTTTTTTTTAAGATGTACAAGTATTTTTATTACTCTTTCCATTCTGAGAAATATTTATTTGAATAACATCAACTCATTTTAATACTGCTTTAACTCTTGTTGGCCTTGTTACAAATGTGTCCACTGACCCCTTGTTTCCAAATGAATTCCATTGATTTCAATAGGGTTCTGCACAGTTCTGTTCTTGCAAATTCACATGCAAGGTCCAAGTTTTTGTAGTGATCTGACTAGTGTTAAATACAGAAAAGCGCAATTATATAAAAGCTCTAGCATGAGAAGTACCACCTACTGTCATGTTCACCCTTACACTACTTCTATCTACTGAAAACTTACTTTCAGATAGTTTGTTGAAGATTTTGCATAACAATCTGATAGGTAAACTGTTCTTGAAGTTTATGAGTGTGAGAGAGGTTTCCTGATCTTGCACAAAATTTCATCCTAGATAAGATGTGAACTAGGAACTCCTGCATGACAGCACCCTTTAGGCCTTATATAACTCTTGGGACATAGAAGCAGATTGTGTTGAAAGCACTAGGAATGAGGTTGGCTCTGGGAAACTGGAAGTTCTGAAATACCATTTGTTTGGACTTGCTGACTGTACGGTTCATGAGTTATTATATGTATCCCTTTCTCCTAGTCATCTGAATTATGAGTCATGCCAACTGAAAGCGGAAGGTGTATATGTGAACAAAGCAGATGTGTGTGTTTGTGGAGATTTATTGTACGGTTTACTTAGCTCTTGTTTTCTGTCATTTCCCATTTAGGACCAAGAAATTTGATTATTTGGCAAGTCCATCTACCTATTACCTCAGTGACAAATTGGCTGTGACTGTTAAACTCCAAAATCTCAAACTGTTAAATCTTTTGAAGTTTCCCATGACTCCCAACTTTCACCTACCACTAAAAGACTGGCTACCTTCGTTTTGTTCAACATAGAAAGCACGAAAACCCCATCAAACGTGTGCTTAGCACAGCCAATATGTGAAAATGGCTCTCATGTTCAAGACTCCCTGTTGTCTTTTTAGGCTCCTTTTCATGCAGGATGTCTTGTCGTGGATAGGTCAGCTAAAAGCACATGCAGACACGCTTTCTGGGTTTGGAAACTAAACCTGAAATTAGATCTGTACAGACAGGCTTTTGGAGCTCAAATAGCAAGCGTCCTCCTTTGGATCTGATTGCAAGCCCTGGGCCGCAGTCGGTAATGTTTTTACCACAGCCTCACAGAAATTTGAAATGTGCTCTGAATGAAGGGAAGCCTACGCTTAAGAAAAACAAAAAAGAAAACCCAAACACTTATGTACACGCATATAAAACTATCCCTTCTATGACGGTGACAGAACTCACACTCTAGGCCTCTAGAACTGGGGGTTCGGTGATGCTTGAAGCACAGGAACAAACAGGGAAGGAGAGAGGCAGCCAAGCTGCCGCCATTAACCAGGTACGCCACTTGCGCAAATTTCCCTTTCCCCCTTATGCCCTACCGCCACCTATGAGGCGTAAATGCTTTCGCGAATACGGCTGCTGCACTGCGGCGATGGCACGGTTCAACCAACCTCGCTCCCTCCTCCTCCCACTTGGACGTTGAGGCCACCCCCTTCCTCCGTTGTGATTGGCAGGGCAGGCGGAGCCCTTCGCAGCGATTGGCGACCGTTGGCGGCAGGTGGGGTAGGTTGCGTGAAGGGTAATAAAGTTAGTGGGGCCGGCTCGGTGCGCGCTAGACGCGACGGCGAGGCGGCTCTCTATGGAGGTTGCGGAGGGAAGTGTCGGGCGGTTGCTGTTCCTGCTGTGGTGACTCGGAGACTCGCCCTGCCCCGCGCGCTCCCCCCTTCCCCTCCCCGGCCCCGGTCCCCGGCTCCCCTCCCCTCCCCCCCTTCTTTCGCCTTTTCCCCTGCCCTCGCTAGCCGCCGGGACCCGGGGAAGCTGACAAGGCCTGAGGGAAGGTGAGGATTTCGGGCGTGGTGGGAGAGCGGCTTGGGCTTGGGCGCAGGGGGGAGCTGGGACCGCTGCGGCTGCTGCTTAAAATGGCGGCGGCCCGAAATGGCCGCCATTTTCTCGTCGGCGTCTTGTCGCTTTCTGCTGCACAAAATGGCGGCTCCGGTCGGCGGACGCCTTGGCTGTCCGCGCCCGGGCTGCCGTGGGCGCTGAGCGGAGGGGTGGAGGCGATGGGCTGCGGAGGGGAGCCGAGCAGCGGCGTCGGAGATTTGAGCCGCTTATCTGCGGCGAGGGAGGTCGGGCCGGGTAACTGCCGCAGGGAAGGGGGGACTGCGGTGCCCGGGGGGCTGTGGGCTCCTGTGGGAGCCGCGTTGCCGGGGGGGTTGTTTGCTCTGCGGTCCGTGGTGGGAGGACATCGGTACGTAGCTACCTGTGACTTGCGGTTTTTTATTTCTCTTTTTCTTTTCTTTTCGTTTTTTCCCCTTTCTCCGCGTGCCGCGGACGGGAGAGCGGATTACGGAGAAGGTGTTCTGCCGGCGGCACCTTCGCCTCGCCCGCTCGGGCGGGAGGTGGCCGTGCGGGGAGATAGCGGCTTCTCGCACCCTTCTCCGGCGGCCCGGGCCACGTACTGGGAGCGGGGGACGCCCTTTTCCGGCGGCGAGGGAGCGGGGCCCGCTCCGCTCCCTGGTGGAGAACAAAGAGCCAGCTGGGCCCCTGGCGCCGCCTGAGCCTGGAAACGGGCGGCGCCCGTCGCGGGTGGGGGAAGGGGAGGCGGCTCGCCGCGCCCGGAGCCGCCGGCTCCATGCGGCAGGGCAGTGCCTGCGGGGGGCGCCCCCGCGCTCCCGCAGCCCTTTTGTTCGCGGCGGCCATGTTGGGAGCGGAGCGCCCGCTCCTACCGGCTTCGGCTGCGCGTCCCGTTGCGCCTTCCGCGGCCCGTCTCGGCGAGGCCGCGGCTGTGCGCGCCGTCACGGCGTAGCCGAACGGCCGGGGATGGGGCCTTAAATTGTCCGTGATTTTTCCGGGCTTCAGGGGCGTGATCAAACTTCTGCTACGTAAGCAGTGCGATGAAATACTTCGCTGTTTGTCTTACAAGATAAAATTTGGGGTGGGGAAGAACAGTTCTTTTATTTTTTTGGTGGTGGGGTTGGCTGTTTGGGTGTAGATATAAGATACAGCCTATTCGCTAAGTTAAGTGTGCGTTCTGTGGTGTCTTAGTCCTCGCCTTCAAACGTTACTACTTGATCCTGGGATGATTAAAATTAATTTGTATGGTGTATCAATAAAGAACTCTTCCAGTTCTGTTGTATGAGCAATGAAAATTATTTCCTTGCTTTTGGGAGGTTGACAGGGTAAAAGCTTGTTGAGGCATTTGCACTTCCAATCCCTGATTCCTTTTGCTCTTTGGTCCTTCCCCCCCATTTGGAAAACATGGGTATCCTGATGAAATGGGCTTTCCTGTGGGCGGGAAGTGTTATAAGATGGATACTACGATTGCTAGTAAAACAACTATAATGTGAATACTTGATTTGTCTTTCTAGGTTTTGTTTTTCCCCACCCCCGTCAATTTAATTTTATTCTTTTGAAGATTCTTCGTTGTCAAGCCGCCAAAGTGGAGAGTGCGATTGCAGAAGGGGGTGCTTCTCGTTTCAGGTACTAATGCTTTTTTCAGTAAATGAGTATTTGCACTGGAAACTCTCTTTTGGAGTGGATTTTAAATCTGTTGTCTTGAGTTGGCAGTAATTATTGCCAGTACTGACATGCAGTGGAAAATGTTGGTATATTGAACTTATGCAAACTCCATGATTTGTTCTTCAACAGTGCTTCTTCAGGCGGAGGAGGTGGTAGGGGTGCACCTCAGCACTATCCCAAGACTGCCAGCAACAGGTATGTTTTCCTGTTTTTTGAATTGTCATCTTTCAAAGGCAGAGGATAAGTGATGGTGAATAAAGAGCTGAAAATAGTTTATTTTTAGACTTGTGCAAAGAATCCTGTTGAGTTCAAGTCACTGTCCTTCAGTCTGTGGCAAGGTACAATACCTATAAAAAAAAAAAAGCTTGTCATAATATGGTGATGTGAGGTGGACAGAGCATTTTGTGCGTTTAACTTAAAAGGTTTAGAGGAATGGTTTTAGTGTTTTGGGGTGGGGTTTGAGTTTTTTTTATTTTTTAATTGTTGAATGAAGGCTTTGCTGTACAGCATACTGCAGTGTAGATGGGGTATAGGTGCATGTTTTTGGTAAAAGTAAATGTAGTAATAGTCTATTTAAGACAATACTGGAAGGCCTGTTCTTGAAATTGCTTCTGCTTATACAATCTTATTTTTTGAAATTTTACAGCGAGTTCCTGGGGAAAACCCCAGGGCAAAACGCTCAGAAATGGATTCCTTCACGAAGCACTAGACGAGATGACGACTCCGCAAACGACAAAGAACGACATGATGCAATCTTCAGGAAAGTAAGAGGGTAAGTTTTGTGGAAGATGCTTTTCCTTACTATTATGTTTTGCAAGATAGTAACAGCAAGTTGAAGGAGAGGAAGAAGTGCATGTCTTGAGTTCTGCGGAGGGTTGAGGAGACTTCTTTAGAAGGAATGAAGCAGAAATTGATATCGCACACAGCAAGAATTTGCTGTTGCTGGCCTAAGAAGCAAACCTTCTGAGAGAATTAATCCTTGGGAGGACACCTTTTGTTCTTAAAACAAACAAACAAAAAAAGGAAAAATTGGGCTTCCCTTTTCTGCTTAAGAGACTAACTAGTAAAGGTAAACTTAGGTTTAAAATCACTTGTAGTGTGGTTATAAAATTTGTAATAGGAATTTTTGTTTCTGTTTGTTCCTCTTCAGCATACTAAATAAGCTTACTCCTGAAAAGTTTGACAAGCTATGCCTTGAGCTCCTCAATGTGGGTGTAGAGTCTAAGCTCATCCTAAAAGGGGTCATACTGCTGGTAAGCTGGCAGCTTTTGTTTTTTTACAACTGTTTTCTTGCGTGCTAAGAATAAGAGGTTGGATTTTATTGATGAGATACAGAAGTAACGTAGCTGATCTGATGTTTGATAATCCAACCATGTAGAAATGTTGTTACCTCTTGTATGAAAGGAATATACTGGTGAGGAAATAAGAGTTAATGCTCTAACATTCTGTTTGGAAGTTTTGAGAATCACTAAATGGTGCTGGAGATTTTTTTTATTTTAATCTTGAGACACTAGTTAACAGGGTTCATTTCCGTGACCTGACCTCCCTCCCCCTTCCCATCTCACTGTTGAACAAGCCTTAGTGTTCTGGGAAAGCTACCATAGGTAGCTAGCTGTTTGTACACAAGTTAAAACCATCATACTGTTTTCCTAAATCTGAGATCAAATTGGTTTCAGTGTTGTGATGAGTAAATTTAAACTTGTCCCATTGTTGCTTAGTGATTATGGAAGCTCTTTAGTATGCACTAGCTTTTTTTACGTTTCTTCAGCATTAAGAATCATTTGTTAAGCATACAGAAATAATGGATTTTATTTAGCAGAATAGCAAAGAATATTTAGATGTTAGAGATCATGTAGAGTGGTAGTATCTTGAGTGTCTTGCATTCCATTTTCCTAATAAACTTGCATCCTGCTACGTTACCTTACTCTAAATATGTTTATTTAGATCGTAGACAAAGCCCTTGAAGAGCCCAAGTATAGCTCACTGTATGCTCAACTATGTCTGCGACTGGCAGAAGATGCACCCAACTTTGATGGCCCATCTGCAGAGAGTCATCCAGGACAGAAGCAAAGCACAGTGAGTATTTCTCTGGCTGTGGAATGATAAACTTTGCTGGCATGTTTAGTTGCATAGATGAGCTTAACTATTTTCTGTGTTCTGTTTTTGTAGACATTCAGACGCCTCCTAATATCTAAACTTCAAGATGAATTTGAAAACCGAACCAGAAATGTTGATAGTAAGCTTTAAAACCAATTTAATATGGAATTTACTTCTCATCTGTTTTCACAGCCATCTTAAATAGGATTCTTTGTTTTCTAGTCTATGATAAGCATGATGGTCCCCTCCTCCCTGAGGAAGAGGAACAGAGAGCCATTGCCAAGATCAAGATGCTGGGGAACATCAAATTCATTGGAGAACTTGGCAAGCTTGATCTTATTCATGAATCTATCCTTCATAAGTGCATCAAAACAGTAAGTATTTGGGTTGGGTGTGGGCTAAAAGCAAAATAGTATTTCTAACTAAAAATATAAATACTTGTTCTGGGAATCTTTGACCATAAAAATCAGTGTTTACTGTCAATTATACCACTCTTGGAAAGAAACAGTCTTCTGGTCCAATTAAAAAGAAAATCTGGCTTTGTTTAAATTCATGGGAATTGTCTCCAAGTGATACTTTAATCTGGCCTATACATAAGTACTGCAGGTAGTTCAAAGTACGTGGACTTGCATGAGTAACAAGTGCTTCAATTAGCGGTTTTTAATGAAGTTTATTTATCTTCGGAACAACATGTGTTTCTGCATGTCCTGCTGTACACATTTGTTGTTTGTTATAAATAGTCATTTCTACTATGCTGAAACGTTTTAATTCCCTTTTAATGTTTCAGCTTTTGGAAAAGAAGAAGAGAGTCCAACTCAAAGATATGGGGGAGGATTTGGAGTGCCTCTGTCAGATAATGAGGACAGTAGGACCTAGATTAGACCATGCAAAAGCCAAGGTATGTATGTATCTACTGCAGTCTTCAAATTAGTTTGTAAAAGTCTTTCCAGAAGGCTGTTGGGGTATTATTATGCTGTCATAAAAATGAAGAATCAGATTTTTCTAACTGCTATTTGAAGATACATCAGTCCTCATTTGTAACGTCACTTTTTTTTCCCCCTCAGTCCTTAATGGATCAGTACTTTGCCCGTATGCGCTCCTTGATGTCAAGTAAGGAATTGCCAGCAAGGATTCGTTTCCTGCTGCAGGTATAGTGATAAAATGACTTACTACTGCTTTTTTCTCACCAACTTGTCTTGACTCTTAGCCTAATAATCCATTATGTTCCAAGGATACTGTGGAGTTGAGAGAACACAACTGGGTTCCTCGCAAAGCTTTTCTTGACAATGGACCAAAGACTATCAATCAAATCCGTCAAGATGCAGTAAAAGTAAGTGTTCAGTGTAAAATTCCGTGCTTTGCTTCTGCTTACGTGGTAGAGGAAGTCCTTACACTGTTCAGTCCATGGCACAAAACTCATCTTTTGCCACATACAAGTATTTCTCTTAGTGAAATGTGACAGTATGGGTTTATGGGTTAAAATCACAAAGACTTACAGTTTAGATCTGAAAACGTTTAAAAGGACTATTACTCCAAACTGACCAAAACAGTAATTCCTGTTTTAAAGGATCTGGGAGTTTTTATTCCTGCTCCTATGTCTCAAGGGATGAGAAGCGACTTCTTTCTGGAGGGACCCTTTATGCCACCCAGGATGAAACTTGACAGGGACCCACTCGGAGGGCTTGCTGATATGTTTGGACAAATGCCAGGTATGCAGAAACTGCAAGGGTGCTGCTGGTGATCACAACTGTACTGTATTGAAGACAAGAACAACAACAAATGTTTTTCGTCTCCTAATAATATAGGTAGCGGAATTGGTACTGGTCCAGGGGTTATTCAGGATAGATTTTCACCCACCATGGGACGCCATCGTTCAAACCAACTTTTCAATGGCCATGGGGGTCACCTCATGCCTTCTGCTCAATCCCAGTTTGGAGAACTAGGCAAATCTTTTCTGAAAAGTCAGGTAAGGAAGAACATAGAGTGACTTGAGCATGTTAGAAGCTCTTCTACAGATGCGTATGTTATGGATTGTAGCATACTTGTATTGAAAGGCTTCCCTCAGATTAGAGTCTGATAAGAACTGATGCTCAGCTGATGCAGGAACTCTAAACCATTTCTTAAAATAGTGCAACAGATGCAAGGAATACACTTTTCTTTTTACTTTAAGAAAAGGTGCATGTGGCTTTGGTGGGTCAGAATGGTGTGTTTTTTATTTAAAAATTAGCCCTGTTTTTAGGGATAGATGCTACTCTCCCACCACCCCTGCTCCTTCTTTCTCCCTTCCTGGCAAATAGAATCTTTGTTCCTCTGGTCCCTCTGGTACTACTTACCATATGATGTACACCACTCCATCATCTGCACTTCTTTCTCTATATCTCCCTTTCTGAAATAGGGGCAAAGCCAGCTCTACCATAACCAGAATCAGGGACTCTTATCCCAGCAACAAGGACAGTCGAAGGATATGCCACCTCGGTTTTCTAAGAAAGGACAGCTTAATGCAGATGAGGTACATTACATGCCTACATTACTTAAAGCCTATTCTAAATATTGCCCAATGATTATAGCAAGACGCGTTATTATGAGGACTAATGCTGGAACTCTTTCTTCTACTTCTCCTCTTCTTCCTCCTACCTTGTCCCTTCCTCTTTCACCTTACCCCTCACTTTCCTTAGGGTATCCAGCGTCCCATGAGCAAGACTGAGATATGAGGGCAATTTCTTGGGGTGTCCTTTCCTTTTCCCCACACCTCCCCAAGAACACTACTCTGACATCAGTTCCCATGCATCATATTGATAACGATACATTTTAATGAAAACTTCACAAGATCCTAAACTCTAGAAGCCCTGAAGTGCTGGACCAGGCTAAATTCCTTTTTTTTAAGGAACTGGCTAGTAGGCAAAATGTCAAATGCCAAGTAAACTGCATTGTTACTTCCAGTAGGTGTTAAGAGAAATATACGTATCCTGATCTCTGAGCGATTGGCAGAGTTTCATCTTAGCAGTAAAACTTGACAGCGAACACGCTAAATATCTTCTTGGTCTCTAACATACTGCATCTAAAAGGAGCAATTCCAGATCTTAATACAGATGGGACTTAAAAAACAAAACAAAACACCAGTAACTTGCAGCAAGCTGTGATTCACTGAGTCATGCTTTTGGGGGTGTTTCAGTACATATGTGGCTTAGTCTGGACTTGAATGTTACATTGTAGTAAATGGAAATTCATGTTTCAGTGGGGTGAGTTTGCGTGAGTCCATGGCTGTGTAGTTCTTGGTAAAAGTACTTGAATCAGTTTGAGGTTTTTCTGACTGTTCACAGATTAGCCTGAGACCTGCTCAGTCTTTTCTGATGAATAAAAACCAAGTGCCAAAGCTTCAGCCCCAGATAACTATGATTCCTCCCAGTGCTCAACCACCACGCACTCAGACACCACCTTTGGGACAGGTAAATATATGTACTGTATATTAACTAAATTTATTTTGATTATACTTTCTGCATGTGTGTAAAACTTGGGCTACTTTCTAGTATGCAAAGGGAAGGGGGCAGGTTTTCACAACACAGAGCAGGATGTATGGAAAAGAACATCTGAAGACATGAATTTAACATCTGTTTGTACATATTTGATACTAAACTTGATAAAATTTTCTTTGAAGTATAAACAACACTGTACTTCAAAGAAACAACTTCTGGTACTATCTCTTTTCAGCCTCCTCAACTTGGTCTTAAAACAAATCCACCACTTATACAAGAAAAGCCTGCAAAGACCATCAAGAAACCACCACCTTCTAAGGAAGAGCTACTTAAACAAACTGTATGTTAAATATATTACACAGCTTCTTGAAAAAAAAAAAAAAAACCTTTTAAAAATGTATGCTTGTCTAACTATCACTTTTTCTGCAGGAAGCTGTTGTGACCGAGTATCTGAACAATGGAAATGCTAATGATGCTGTCAATACTGTGAGAGAAATGAGAGCTCCAAAACACTTCATTCCTGAGATGTTGAGCAAAGTGATCATTCAATCCCTAGATCGATCAGATGAAGACAAAGAGAAAGCAAGTACTTTGATCAGCTTACTCAAACAGGAGGGAATAGCCACGAGTGACAACTTCATGCAGGTACTGTGGTCTAATAGCTTCCCAGTCCTTGTTACTTGACTGTTCGTGATGTCTAGCTTAGATAAAGGCAGTTAACAAATTTTAAGTCTTGCTGATCTAAGGAAATTGAAGTAGTGTATAATCTTCCGAGAGGTACGATAAGCAATGAAAGAGGAAATGCAGGTATGGGATTTTGCAAGCAGGGAGCCTCTCAGCAAGTGACTTAATGGGAGAGAGAAGAAAGAAAGACAGGCTCCTATGTAGTGAGAGTACTGATACACACAAGAACAAAGTTGCTTCACTGTTCGAACTTCTGTCTTTACTGTTTTGTAGGCATTCCTGAATGTATTGGACCAGTGCCCCAAACTGGAGGTGGACATCCCATTGGTGAAATCCTATTTAGCACAGTTTGCAGCCCGTGCCATTATTTCAGAACTGGTGAGCATTTCCGAACTGGCTCAACCACTGGAAAGTGGCACCCATTTTCCTCTCTTCCTGCTTTGCCTTCAGCAGTTAGCTAAGTTACAAGATCGTGAATGGCTAACAGAATTGTTCCAACAAAGCAAAGTGAATATGCAGAAAATGTTACCAGGTAAGAGTTGTCGTGTAACTGTTATGATATTTAATATTACTGAGAGAGAGAATTTTTCTTCAAGTGTTTTACACCAGAGTAAAATAGTTACTTTGATGCAGTCAGCTCTCGATACATAATGAGGATGGTGTTTCTAACAGGTTTTCATGAATACCAGCACTTAAGCGTATCTTATTTATTTGTCAGAAATCGACCAGAACAAGGACCGCATGCTGGAGATCTTAGAAGGGAAGGGACTTAGCTTCTTATTCCCGCTTCTGAAACTGGAGAAGGAATTGCTAAAGCAAATAAAATTGGATCCATCCCCTCAAGCCATCTATAAGTGGATTAAAGATAACATTTCACCCAAACTTCATGTAGATAAAGGATTTGTGAATATATTGATGACCAGGTGAGATGGTGTCCTGATATAATTCAGGCACATGTTTTGTCAAGCTACCAATAAACAGTTAACTGTACAGAGTAAGGGTATACATTGAGACAGGTATGAAAGTTACTCTAGCTGGACTTCCTCTCTTAACACCAGTTGTATTGGGAAAGAGAAGTAGGTCTCTCCAGGTTTGCGTCAGTGGGAAGTGCTTTGCTTGGGGAGGAGGAATGTAGAACAGAGCGTTTCTAAAATGTTTCAGAGCCTTAGCAGAAGCATAGCTAGGATCTCGCGGTGCAGTCAACTATAATGCTAAAGGTGCTATGCATGCACATAACTGCTGAAATAAGCAGAATACTTAAGAAACAATTCCACCATTTTTAGTAATAGCAAATTGAACATGAGTACTTGTCTTTGATAGTTATAAAGCATAAAATCTAGCTGGCATATCTTAATGTAAAGATTTTTTTGTCCAGTTTCTTGCAGTATATTTCTAGTGAAGTAAACCCACCTAGTGACGAATCAGATTCTTCATCTGCTCCATCAAAAGAGCAACTAGAGCAGGAAAAACAACTGCTTCTTTCCTTCAAGCCAGTAATGCAGAAGTTCCTCCATGACCATGTTGATCTGCAAGTGAGTGCTTTATATGCACTCCAGGTGCACTGCTACAACAGTAACTTTCCAAAAGGTATGTGCATTATCATCTCAAACAAAACATAACTACCGTGCTTGTCTCTGTGTTTTTCAGGCTTGTTTTTGTATCTCTTACAGTCAAGTAAGCTGTTCAGATTATAAACCTAACAATGTAAATTGTATACTTCCGTAGGCATGTTACTGCGCTTCTTTGTTCATTTCTATGATATGGAGATCATTGAAGAAGAAGCCTTTTTGGCATGGAAAGAAGATATTACTCAAGAGTTTCCAGGGAAAGGCAAAGCTTTATTCCAGGTAAACTTGATAGTAGCTCTGTTTCTTGTGGTATCTGCCAGTAAGTCCTTTTTCTTCACTTAGCACTATATATGTAACTCTATAGTATTATAGCAGAAACACTTTCAAAATGAGTTGGGGGGTGGGGAGGAGTAGTCTGCAGAAGTGTATAGAGGGGAAACAATTTCTGTTGCCTTCAACCAGTTTTATGTAACTGCAGGTGAACCAATGGCTAACCTGGCTGGAAACTGCTGAAGAAGAAGAATCTGAAGAAGAAGCTGACTAAAGAACCAGCCAAAGCCTTAAATTGTGCAAACATACTGTTGCTATGATGTTAACTGCATTTGACCTAACCACTGCGAAAATTCATTCCGCTGTAATGTTTCACAATATTTAAAGCAGATGTATGTCAATAGGATATCTTCTGCAAAAGGTTTTTGTAGTATGTCTTAATAGTCTACAATAAAAATATTTTAGAGTATCTTTAATGTTTAGATAACAGTGTATTAGCAGCATGCAATAATTACATCATAAGTTCTCGAGCAGAAGCAGTCTGTTGCAAGGGTCTTCTTTGCTGCCAGTTATCATAGGCTGTTTTTAAGTTAGAAAACTGAATAGCAACACTGAATACTGTAGAAATGCACTTTGCTCAGTGTAATACTTGAGTTGTTGCAATATTTGATTATCCATTTGGTTGTTACAGAGAATCCTTAACTGTAATCGATGGTTGTTGCCGTAATAGTATATTGCCTGTATTTCTACCTCTAGTAATGGGCTTTATGTGCTAGGTTTTAATATCCTTGAGCCTGGGCAAGTGCACAAGTCTTTTTAAAAGAAACAATTTACTTGCACAAAAACTGATCAGCTGGAGAGATGAATTAATGCCCTTTGGAAGAGGTTTTTGTGGGTGTGAAACATGACATGGTGAAAAATTTGAATTGGTCCCCTCTATTATAGTATTGAAATTGAGCCTACTTAATTTATCAAGACATGTTCATGCCCTAATTTTATATACTTGTATCTATCAATAAACATTGTGATACTTGACTTGTTTCTGAATGTCTCCCAGTAGGAAAAACTTAGACAAGTAATTTACTTGCTGAAAGAAACATCAGTAGGTGCTGACTTAGACTGGGACCAGCTTATAATAAATGTGTCTTTATGTGTGAATGAAATTTAAAAAGTCACAGACAAGATTAGACACTGCAGATTTGCTATGACAGGAGGGAAGTTAAGAGATTCTGCTGAAGAAATAGTACGAGCTTGCTTTGTGGTCCAATGTATCCTTTATCAGTGAGTAACTTGCTTTTTTTTAACTTCCTAATGCTGTAAACTTTCCCAGGTCACGTGCATGTTGTTTTTTTTTAAGTGGCACTGATGATTAGCTGCCTGTTTTTCAAGTAATCAAATTGGCAAAAAAAAAAAAACCAACAGTTTAATGTTATTGTATAGGCTTGAAATGTCATCTATTAAATACTCTCAAAATACTTCCTAGAACTTTGTCCCTAGTGAAATTTTGTTTCCTCATTGGTACTTATGATTTAACTGTCAAAAGGTGGTATGTTTGTAATGGCAAAACACTTTTCTTGACTTTTTGCCAGTGCTGGAAGTTCTGTTGGCTGCATAATCTCTCCTGCATAACAGAAAATTAAAATTGAACATGAGAAACAACTTCAGATCTTAAAACATCTTGCTTTGAGGGGAACAATAGTTTGCAGTTGTGCACTTTACAAGTGTTGTGATGAGGGGAGTGGGTGTGATTCTTACTGTTTTTGCTGGCAATTTGCTGTGAAAGACAGGCTTCCTAACCTGCAGCTAAAAATGGCGTCCTCTCTTAACACTTCCAACTTAGATTCCTTCAAGTTTTTTCAGGTGGTAGCTCACTGAGGGTGCTGTATGAGATGTGTACAGTGTGTAGTCCAGTATATTAAAGGTACTGTACTGTAAACCAGGTCATATCCGTAAGTTAATTTGAATTGCTACCAAACATTTCTCTACACTTGAACATTTGCTGTCTGCATTTTGATAGAGCAGTACACAGCTAGTAGTAAACATGAGAGCAGACTGGATTCCAGTTCAACTAAGAGAAAGTATGAAGTACAGTAAGGCAGCCTGAGGTAAGGGAGCTGGCTGCTTTTGATGTAACTGACTTCTGTGTAATAGTGGTGATAGTTCCATCTTTGGGCCTCCTGAAGTTTTTTAACAGAACATGCTACTTCCCAGTCATGTCAGCTTTCATAAATTGAAGGCTATTCTGTATCTCCTTTCTTATTTGTAGAGGAATATAACCAGTGATAGATCTACAGGAGCAGCAATACTCACTTCTGCTTCGTGTCATTTCTCAGATAGAGATGGTCATTGAGTGTTTGTCCTACATTATAAAGTTCAAGCATAAAGTTCAAGTTCATAACTGCTATGGGATAGTAAATGTGGAAAACACACTTTAATTCTTGTTCCTTCATGTTCAGCTGTTTGTTTCAGCTGATCAGTTAAGTGGTGCATGGCCCCATAATACTGCCTTCTGTTTTAGTTGTAGGTTACTGCATACAAAATGCACTCAATCCTAAGTGCTGCAAAGCTGAACCCAGGAGCTGTAAGCACAGTCCTAATTTCTAACTATAAATGTACTGTAGAGGTGAGACAAACACAATGCTATATAGGAGGTGCAAGTAGAACAATCCTTAGTTAAAACTTGCAGAATAGAATCAGAACCTGCCACTAACTTTCACCAAACTTTCCTGGAGAAGGTCAAACTGGCACATGTAGACTGAGTAGCATAAATAAGCCTTGTATTCTTGCCCAGTCTTCAGTCTAATTACTGTGTTCTCAAATAGCTGTGCATGAAGACTTCCTTGTTTTTGTAGCTAGTTGCAGATTAGATGAGGTGAAATCACTTTGGATGCCCTGATTTCTGCTAGAGAAGAATAAAACTCTTAAGAACAATACATACCAACTACATCTTTGAAAAATGTGGAAAAGATTATGTGCAGGACAAAATACCCTTAATTCTGAAACTACTCCATTGGGAAACACACAGCATGCATATAGTCTCTTGAAACTGGTAGAAAAAAGGCTTTTAAAACTGCACTGTCTTACTCAAAGTGTTATTTCCACAGATCAGGAAGAAGAGCATCTTGTTCTAAATCTACTTGTTTCTATTATTTGCATAGTGCAGTCAGTTTGGTAAAAGGGATAGGTGCTCAGTTCATCTAACTTTTGTGTGACAACTATGAGGTACGTTGTATTTTCAGTGTAAATAGTCAAGTCACGGTCCAAATTAAATGTATAACTAATCAATAATGGCTTTTATTAGTATGAATTTTGTGAAGTATTAGGTATAATACACTACATGGATTGGAAAAAATGCTTAATAAACACAGTCAAGAAGTTTACCTTCTGAAATGTTGAAGATGATGTTGAAGAGATGGTTCAGGATCCATCTCTTCCACATCAGTTGCGCAATTCTTGGCAAAGTCCATGAAAAGCATAGTCCTTTAAATGAATTGATCCGTATTAGATTTAAAGATTTGTGCAAGAGTAGTTACTGCTTGCTTAGTGAAAATGAACACCTTTTCTAAGAAGTAGCAAGTATTAGAGCTGGACTGCTGTTTATTTTTACCAGTACCAAAGGCTACACAGTCTCTTTTTTAAGTTGTGCTCTGACCCTGGCAATCGTTTATGTTTTGACTTTTGAGGAAAGTGTACTAACAGAAGTTTCCAAGCATCAGAACATCTTTATGACTTTGCATAGTTGTTTTTTTGTTGTTGGTAGTTTTTGTTTTTAATGAGGAAAACTGCAAGCAGCAGCCTTGTGTTGTGGAGACGAGGTTGGGAACAGAACAAAATTCTGGTTGAGAATGTGAGTTGACTCACGAGCTTTTGGCAGACAGAAGCTTCCATCTGCCTACTATTTAGAGTTGAAAGTTCTAGTGGTTTCTGTAAAGTCTAAGGCTGCATCTGGAACACGAATTATAGTTTACGTTATAATCCAGGCTAGCTGCTGCAGTGACTGATAAAAGTTTATGGCCAGTTCAAATTAGTTCATGCCTTTCACATCAGTTACCACACAGCTGGAGTAGCATCTGAAGGGAAAGCCTGCCTTACCTGTACCTGGACAAACCCACATTTATTAACAGTTGCTTGCTACACTGCTTTTTTTCAAATACTACTCAGATGGCCTTTCCCGTGGCAAACAAATGTGTTGGAATGTTCTTGTTCTGTGGTGTGGGTGTGTTTGGAAAGTGCGGTGCCATTGACATCATAGGTATTCCCCTAAACTAGATTAAATTGGGTGAAGGACTGATGAGGTGGAGGTTAGTATTGTGAAAGTTGATGAACAGCAAGACTAGCTTTTAGAATGTTCTTAGTGTTCTGCTCTGTCTTCCGCCTCATCCCCTTTAGGGTAGGGAATTTTGGACTGTTCCTTTGAACTTACCCAACTTCTCCTTCTGAATAATGTTAACAAAGGAAGGGTGGGGTGGGGCACAATACTGTAATGAACACCTCCTGAAACAAGGGTGACAGTGAGTGTATTTAGGAGAGAATAAAGCAGTAAGAAATACATTGTCCCCTTCTGGGAGCAGAGGGGGCATGCTGTAAAGGAAAAGGAATGTGGTGATGCATGCCAGCTTATGTTGACATAACACAGAACTGGCATAAGTGTATGCTGTTTAAAACATGGTCTGTGCTCAAGTATTTTTGGAACATTATCACCCACAGTTTGAAGAGGAATGCACAGTACACACACGTGAATTTTGAAGGGTTGCTTAAGTTGCAGTGAATGCAAATGAATTTTAAAGCCAGTGAATTCATACAGTTGTAAATTGAACCAACATGGAAGAAGGAAATTAAGAGTGTGAGATTAATTGGCAGAATGCATCAAGATGTCACTCACAGGTAGAGTACTTAATAATATTAAACACACTTATGTGGAGCTACTTCTCCCTCGCTTCACACAAATTGCCATATCTTACAATTTTATTATTGCTGCTTATCTTGAAGGCCATTGGTCAAAAACCAAAGAGTATTCATAGTCATCTTGCCTCTACAGGCAGGTATGGTCTTAGTTCAGTGGGGAAAGGTCTGCTTGTAGGCACATCTTTATATGCTGTAGCCTCAAAAACAAAATAGAAATACCAAGATGCAGCTGAGACTTAGGAATTGCACGGCAGATCTACAGTTGTGGTTACTAGGGTTTAATAGAACTAATAATAGCAATTTAAAGGAGAATATTTTAATATGGCTTTGGGATTTCTAGAGTTCTGCATCTGTTCCCAGTACAACCAAGAAAGGACAACCAAAGCAAGCTTGTCACTGCTTCAAAAACAGCTGCATGGAAGAACTTCGCTATCTAGTAAGACACAAAAAAGTCACTATCTTCTTGGATCTATTACTCTCCAGGTATTACAGAATAAGTTTCACTTCTAAGTGAGTAGGAAGTCTTTGTAATTAAATCAGGCCTTTACCTCTGAAGTTCAGAGACTGAATAAGAATCCTTAGGTAGAAGGACTTCCTTACAATTGGGAAGATTTGCCCTGAACAGCTTGGAAGGATTAATTATAAGACGGATAGCATGTCTTTTAATGTGGAGCTGTTAAATTGATACAGGCTCAGCTGGATTCATTTTACAAAGTCTACACACATTTGTTTTAAAAGGGTCCATACAGTGGGTAGCTGGAGACAAATGAAATGTTATTTTTAACGAGCTGAATAAGCAGCCATGACAACAGAGTTATGCTTGGTGTAAATACATGGTTAGAGTGAGGAAAGCAACTATCTGACAATGATTTTTTCATCTTTAAATATTTTGGACGTAAATCTTGCATTTAACAGTGAATGTGCCTAAAGTATCTGATGGGCAAAACATTCTCAGAATTCTGTTATCTAAGAAGCTATGCTTGTGAAGGGAAAAGTGGTCTTTAACTGCTTATATAAAAGTACGTGGGGGACGAGGAATTTATAGAATTTCAGCTGTTAAAAATATTTATTTCTGTTAGGGCAAAGTGAAACTCAAAAAATGAAGGCCAGGTTATTGAGAACATTAGAATTAAAACCGAAATACAAGGGAAGGATAGATTTGCACTTCCATAACAATTTTCTTTAAACTTTTAAGAAATGGTACTATATTCTCTCAGACTTGATAAATGTATTTCAAGATTTATCAGTTTAGGATGTAGCACAGTGGGGGACCAGCCTTTCTTGAAGAGTAATTGCAATTGCACAAATCTTAATAAAATGTTCAGAATAGTAGTAAATTGCACTAAAGTTAGAGTTCACTGCAGTAGAGTCTTGCTGTTTCCACTGTTAGTCTGATCTAGCACTGTCCTCTGCATCAGTCAGCTCAGGAATACATGGTATGATCAGATACTTGAAAATGCATTTAATTGGAGTTGATCTCTTAACACCTTTCCCATAGATGAGACTTCGAGGTTATAATGGGACTAATATACTTTTGGGTTGAGAATTTACATTGAAGCTTTGCAGCTAACCATGATATTACGTTGCCATTATGATGAATCAGCAATAAAGCCGCATCATACAAATAAAGGTCTGGAGAATCAATTCACAGCTGCCCTTTTAGATGAGTTGATCTCCACAGCAAAGTAATAAACAAGGTGCCAAGCATGCTCATTATTAGACCATCTCTGCATTCCTTCCGAGCCACATGTACAAAGCATAGGAAAGTACTACTAGGGTAGGTATGTTACTTTAAAAAAAAAAAAGTAAAAGCTTGATCAGAGGTGCATCTGCTTTCAAGACGACATGGATACGGTGATTATTTGCTAGTTCAATAATGTATCTCTGTGTTATTTCTTGCTTCAGTGAAAAGTTCCATGGTGACCTGCAGTTTCCGATAGTCTTCCATCTACAGAATGAATATAATGATTAATAATGATACCAACTCATTTAATTCTCAAGACTGTGAAGTATTTAGGTATGAAAAAGGGTCATTCATCCATTCAATTAGATAAACAATGATGTAGAAGTACAATTTTGATAGGTGTCATGCAATAAAAGCCAAAATACCCTACCTCTGAGTTTTGGCATGTCCTCAAGAGGTTAAACCTGTGGCAGCTCATTGAAATCAGGAGTACCATACTGATACATAGCAGCCCATTAGCTGGAATCTCTCTGACAAAATCTATCAGTATTATAAACCATATCAAAGTTTATGTTATTCTATCAGACATTGTTACTGAGTTCTTGTCAATGCAAATTCCAT
Organism: Cygnus atratus; assembly: GCF_013377495.2. Taxonomy (NCBI): domain Eukaryota; kingdom Metazoa; phylum Chordata; class Aves; order Anseriformes; family Anatidae; genus Cygnus; species Cygnus atratus. The sequence goes on from NC_066366.1 coordinate 1,494,600, forward strand.
AATAATCATGAAGGGCTGAAAAAAACTCAGAATTTCAGGAAACAGCCCGACATCCAAGTAATTTAATATTTTAAATACTTTCCCAGAAGACTCTGCATCATTATGCCTGTTTATAGGATCAAATTTCATTGAATCCAACTCTTCCTCTCTGTTGTACTTTAAGTGCAATATAGAATATAAATTCAGGCAATACTGTTATTTCTGACATCACACAAGCTTCAAATTTCATCTTTAAGTAGAAAACAGTCAAGATAATAAAAAAGGTTGAATGGAATCCTGGTCATCCACCATTGCACGTCTCTGTGCAATAAAATATGTAACCAGCAGCTGAAAAATTGGACACTACACCCTGAAAACACTTAATAGGATGAGCACAGGCTTTTTTATAAAACAGTACATTTTAAAATGGCTAAACATATAGGTATGCCTGAGACATCTGTGATATCATTACATTGATAGAGTCCCCCACTCACTGCAACTATAAATTTGAGTAAGAGTTATATACTGTAGTGTGAAGAAATCACTTACCATAAAACCTCTGAGAGCTCCATCTTGATTTCTGAGAACACTGATTCACTGAACACTTTCACAAATCCACAAGGATTCTTAAATTGAGCTGACACTATCAGAAAATGAAGCTTGCTGTTAACATTTGCTGAAATAGCAGATTATAAAATCAATTTGGAAAAAAATGCTGAACATAACAAAATCTTATAAAATCCAAAACACGAAGGGAACTAGTAGATAAATATTGTATGCAAATCTGTTCTTGAAAATCTCCAAGTTTCAGCGGGTGATGAAGACATAAGCTACTTGAATCTAATGAACTGCTCGTGGAGAACAGAGGGGTAAATGAAGACTAAAATTGAAAACTAATTCAAATGAGTAACAATACTGTCTTGAGCTACTGTTTTGCAGGGTGGGATTCCTCTTATTTAAGTATCCAAATGTTGAGTGTCTAGACACCCATACGTTCCTTAGGCAACAGACAGAGACAGGTTCCTCAAAGTGATTCATTCCAACTACTTTAGATAATTACCTTAGGATAGGATAACTTGCCCTCTGGGGATGCCTGTCCCTCTCCACGGACTGCACAAGGTGTCTAGGCTGCTAATTTTCAGATGTCTGAAGATAAATGAAATTCATCTAAATCATCTGGTTGTGTAACACTGAAATAAAATTTGCTGTAACTCCATACAAACACACAACTGCACTGTACACAAGTTGTGTGCTGTCCCGGTGTTCTGCCATGATTAGACACATCCATGTTCTGACACTGAAGGCATAGCACAACAGTCTCTAAAAAGCATTAGCATAATAAAAAACATTATGAAGGTCAACAAGGCCAAGTGCCAGGTCCTGCACCTGGGGCACAGCAACCCCAAGCAGTGCTACAGGCTGAGCAATGAGTGGTTAGAAAGCTGCCTGGAGGAGAAGGACCTGGGAGTACTGGTTGGTAGTCGGCTGAATATGAGCCAGCAGTGTGTTCAGGTGGCCAAGAAAGCCAACAGCATCCTGGCTTGTATAGGAAACAGTGTGGCCAGCAGGGCGAGGGAGGTGATTGTCCCCCTGTACTCAGCTCTGGTGAGGCCGCACCTCGAGTACTGTGTTCAGTTTTGGGCCCCTCCCTACAAGAAGGACATGGAGGTGCTCAAGCAAGTCCAGAGAAGGGCAACGAAGCTGGTAAGGGGTCTTTCAATAATTTAATTAAACATAATAAAATGGCTACCAACAGTCTAGCAAAATGTTACTGCGTTGCTATTAGAAATTAAACGCAATATAATGGAAGTAATAATATTTGATTTTAAAATAGTAGCTGAAGACCTGAACAAGTTCGGGTTCTATTATTTTATGTATTGTACAACCTCAGTAGGAAATCATCCTGGCCCAAAGCAGCTTAAGTTGTATTCAAGTCACACAAACTGTGAAAGGGGTAAAAAGACTGAGTGATCATTCCTTAGCATATAGGTAGCAGTGAGAACATACTACGTCTAATTCAGTTCTCCTGATTTACAATTTGGAGCCGATCTCTTTGCCCACCATGTTGTCTTATAGATTTCTTAAAAGTAATCAAAGATGCATGAAAACAGTAAGAAACACTACATCACTTGGGCTGGAATAAATAATTAGGATGTTCTGCAAAAGAAGAATTGAAAGCAACTGCTAACATTTGTAGGCAATCTAGGACAAGACAGTAATTCAAAATTTATATTTCTTTCCCCATTGAGAATCATCCATATATAAATACTGTAGACGTTAACAACCTTTTATGTACTAGCATGCATTGCAGACAGCTGATGTGGGCCATGGTTTCTGTCTGAATCTCAGCACTGTTTGATGGAACTGCACAAATCCTATTTCATGGAACTGGACAAGTCAGCTTAGATCCATGATATAGTTAGAAGGGGTGGTCAAGACATGTTTTTCTTCATGTGGTCCATTACAGCTTAACCTTCAGTTAGAAACACACAATTCTAATAAAAACGCTGCTGCTTATGCAAAAAATACCCATACAATTGCAAACATTGTTTTTGTGTGTTAACTAAGCTGTCTTCAGCTGATGTCTTCTGTAATACATTGTCAATTAATATCTTGCTGTTTCAGCTCAATAAATCGTTAGCTTTTTTTTTTTTTTCTCCAGTGCACATGCAAACCCCATAATGTTTAAGGATGGTGGAAATTGAAAAACTCATGGGTGAAGTAAGCATCTCTTTGGACATTCTCTTCTTCTGGGCTCGCTTTTTCAGAGTGAAAGACAAAATAAAAGATTCAAGGTAGAAATACAAACAAAAGGGCTTTTCCATTAGAAGAAATATATAATTAAGTGTCAAGACCATAAATAATACATCTATTTTAATCACTGATCTGACTTTGTTTGTCTGTGTCCTTTGCCACCACTTCCAATAATACCGCTTCATTTGCATGACAACATGTAATTACATTATATCCATAATTCAGCTAATGTATTGTAAGGTTCTTTCACCTTGTACAAATTATGAACTCTGATAGACCCTTTGTCTTTCAGTTTGCTAACAGTTCTAGGCTCATACAATGTCTCCATGCTACATACAGCATTTTCTAGTTCTGAGACAAGAAAATTTAAGCACTTTCTTTTAATTTCCATACATCAAAATCTAGAAGGACATTTTCTGCAATTATTTTCCTTTAAATTGTTGACTTGCTAGTATCCCACCCTGCACACCCATTTCTAAAACTTTTCTATCCTCCACCTTCTCCTGAAGAGTTCAAAAGCTTATAGTCTACACTCATAGTTTTTCTAGTGATGTCCTCAAAAGCATGAAGTTTAGTGAAAATCACAGCAGAGTTCCAAGTAACAATGCTAGAGATATTCTTCACTAGTATCTCCAACATCCGAAGGATGTTCATTAATCTTCTTTCATTAGTACACTTCTTGTGAAGCAGGCTTTGATATACAGAAGTTGACTCATTTTGGATGACTCACAGCAAGGAATAACAGACAGCTGTCTGTCATGATATGCTGTGCTAAGACTGACTATAGGTCATTCTCTGAACCTCTGCAATCCAAACAGAAGGGACTGACAGGTTGCGATCCATGAACACAGCAAAATAAGAACTGGCCAGAGTTTTAGTAAAAGCAGCGAGTAAAACCCAAGCTCAAATTCACTAGTTAATTTCAACTGATTCAATGAAATTCAGTAACACTGATGGGAAAGATACGTGGTATGTGTCTTAAAGGGCACTTGCCATAGAAAAACAGCAACAACTTGCTATAAAGGCTTGTAATTCCCATTCCTCACAGCTGCATAAAATGACTCTACAAACATAATCACTGGCATACCTTTACATGAAGAAAGCCAAAAGAAGTGCCTGCACACAATTCAGATCTACTGTGATAAAGGGAAAATGCACTTCAATCAAACCCAGCAAAAGCTTAGACTGAAAGAAGAAATGAGGAACCCTCCAAGATTACAGGTTAAGACTCCTGCAAGTACACATTAATCCCCATGATACTGTGAACATAAAATAAAACAGCTGAATGAAGATTAAAGAGACCAGTTCATATGAATAGCAAGAGTAAAATCCAGTGCATACAGCCAGGTATACGTCTAGGGAAATGCTTTTTGTTTTTTTAGCCAGCAGAGTCCTCATCTTCAAGGATCATTTAATAGAACCTCAGCTAAATTATAATCATTTGAGGGAGGTAAGAACTGAGCAGAAATAAGCGCTGATATTGAGACAAAATCCAACATTTTGTAGCTCGTCAGGAGAGTAAACAAGCTGAGTATCTCCATTAGGATACCATAAAAAGCTGAAAAATGCGCCTGACTCCTCAGTATAGCTGTTACAGCAACTTGGACATACGTGAAAAATTTGGGGCTGGCAACAGGTCACCAAACTGAAATATTAACAAATGTAGTCAGTGCCCAACAGTAAGTGCAAATATTCTCAACAAACATGTCCTTGCTGAAATTTAGAAACAGATACACTAGAAGTTAAAACATAGAAAATTGAGATCATTTTGACTAATATCACCAACTTGAATTTCTGCATGAACATGCTTAGTTCCTACAAACTCAAATGATCTAAGTTTCTCCTTCCTTTTTAGTGCTAGAGAACAGCTACTGACTGAAATTCTTCCTCCTCAGCTGATCCAGGACAGGTTCCCACAAGAAAAAGGAGTATAACATAACACCTTTTGCCTAAAGACTCTTGTGAAAATGGGAAGTGTATTAGGCAAAATTTAAAACGGCCTAGTAGATAGAGACAGCATTGAGCGCACCCTCAGTAAGTTTGCAGATGACACCAAGTTAGGTGCGTGTGTCGATCTGCTCGAGGGTAGGAAGGCTCTGCAGGAGGATCTGGATAGGCTGGACCAATGGGCTGAGGCCAACTGTATGAAGTTCAGTAAGGCCAACTGCCGGGTCCTGCACCTGGGGCACAACAACCCCAAGCAGTGCTACAGGCTGGGCGATGAGTGGTTAGAAAGCTGCCTGGCAGAGAAGGACCTGGGAGTACTGGTTGATAGCCGGCTGAATATGAGCCAGCAGTGTGCTCAGGTGGCCAAGAAAGCCAACAGCATCCTGGCTTGCATAAGAAGCAGTGTGGCCAGCAGGGCGAGGGAGGTGATTGTCCCCCTGTACTCGGCTCTGGTGAGGCTGCACCTCGAGTACTGTGTTCGGTTTTGGGCCCCTCCCTACAAGAAGGACATGGAGGTGCTCGAGCGAGTCCAGAGAAGGGCGACCAAGCTGGTGAGGGGTCTGGAGAACAAGTCTTACGAGGAGCGGCTGAGGGAGCTGGGATTGTTCAGCCTGGAGAAGAGGAGGCTCAAGGGCGACCTTATTGCACTCCACAGGTACCTTAAAGGAGGCTGTAGCGAGGTGGGGGTTGGTCTGTTCTCCCACGTGCCTGGTGACAGGACGAGGGGGAATGGGGTAAAGTTGTGCCAGGGGAGGTTTAGGTTGGATATTAGGAAGAACTTCTTTACTGAAAGGGCTGTTAGGCATTGGAATGGGCTGCCCAGGGAAGTGGTTGAGTCACCATCCCTGGAGGTCTTCAAAAAGACATTTAGATGTAGAGCTTAGTGATATGGTTTAGTGGAGGACTTGTTAGTGTTAGGTCAGAGGTTGGACTAGGTGATCTTGGAGGTCTCTTCCAACCTAGACGATTCTATGATTGTGAGATTCAGTATGGCCAGTTTAGAGCAGTTCAGACTGCACTGCAAGTTGGACCAGAAGTGTAATGAGTCCTGAAAGCGTAGAGAGTGGTAGAGATGTTTTGCATTCTCTAACTACATCTTCAGACTTAGTTGTGAACCCTTACCACTGCATGGAAAGTCAAGACCGGTATTCATTAGCAACTTGCCTTTGCTTGAAAGAGATGTGGTTGGTTCTGTGAAGGATCAAGATAAACGTTAAAGAATATTAAAAAAAGCAAGCACTCACAGAAAAATACACACCGATCCTCTCCTACTGTACTTTGAAGAAATTGCATTCACATTTGATGAGAGCAAAATCTTAAGGTGCAACAGAGCTCAAAAGAAAACTGTTAATACAGTCATGCAAATTGTTAGTGGAAGCACAACAGAAGCTAGGAGTAAAAGTAACTTCTATAGTAAAGTAGTATTATAATTCCATGTATTTTACTCGGGAATAAATTACTGCTATAATGAATTTAAGAGCTGCAAGCCATCCAGCTATCTCAGAAGGCAAGAAATGCTGCCAATAGCATGACAGAGGCATTATTCTACCATTTCTATTTAAGTAAAAAAAATTACACATCATGAATTAAGAGAAAATACAACTTCCCCCCCCAATTACAGTGATATGACTTTGTATAACCTTATAGCTCCCATTAACCCTCCTAAGGGGAATAAAAAGCTGTTTTGTTGCTGTTCAGTTAAAAGCAGGTAAAGAGGGTAGTGGGTAGCAAAAGGCTTCTTTTTGTATCCTGCTGATTGGCCGCTTGCTTTTCATCCACTTCAAAGCTTTTCAAGACCCAACCTTCTCCTTTCTGACTGTGGAAAGCTCCAAAAATGCTCTCCCTTCCCAGGTAATATAAAAGGTGTTTCCATATGTATTTTATATTTCGTGAAGGTATTTCTCCAACTGGCTGTTAGATCTGAAGACCCTCTCAATACTTAATCAAGAAAACTTTTACATACAGAAAAGATATATTTTGCTACACTCTACTCCAAACCAAGACCTTCAGATCTTTCATAAGGAAGACAATTAATAACATGACACTGAAGGCTATATTAGTAGAGATGCATCTGAAGCATCAATAAGTTTCTAAAATCCTGTTAAGTGCTGTATGCTTTTTTCCTTATTGTTGTTAAAAAGATGGCAACCCTCACACTTGGCATTGCTGCCAGTTCTTCGTTTGTTTTACCTTGTATATATTAGCTTTCTTTTAGTTACATTTAATCCCTCTCACTTTTTGCTTCATAAAGTAAACCAGTGGTTTGGCATCATACGTACATACCTCATCTGTCCACTGCTTCCTTCTGATTCTGAAAGAAGTGAGGACCAGGGTTGTGACTCTTGACAGGAGAATCATTTCCTGTAAGGGCCACAAATTTTCCTCAAGCATGTGCTTTCAAAGCCATCTAACTTCCAGTTTTGAAGTGTGGCAAATCTTCTACCTAAGTGACTCTATATTAACAAGAAGACTGAGTTAAGATTCAGTTCTGTTTCTAATCCAACAAACAAGGTAGCTGTTCTTCTGTTCTGCATGTTACTACTCAATTAAGTTTACGTAAGACTACTTACAGAAACTTGATACCGTACTGAGCCAGTAAAAGAGATGTCTCAACTGTTCTACATTCGACTTTGTCTGCTGTTGTTACCAACAGCCCATAAGCACATGACAAAACATACACAATGAGAACAGCTAATGCTCACAGCAAACCAGAAATAGCAGCATGGGAAACTTAGCTTTCAGTTAGTACTTGAAGTTAGGTATCAGTAGTGACAATCTGGACTTTCTAAAAAAGAAAAGGAACATAGTTTAGGCTATACAATCTTTTAAAAACAATAGCAATACACGATCTTCTCTTAGTGAATGTCTAACTTGATGACCAATGAATGAAGGTAGAACTCCCCCACCCATACCAGACTGGTGCAGAAGACTTTTCAAAACTTCAGGAAAAGACAACTCTAAAGAGAAATCAGGTTCACTTCAGTCTACAATACAATAATGAACACAGAGCATGAAATACGTTCACTCCAACAGCCATACATTTAAGCTAAAACCCAGTTAAAGACTACTTCCTCAAAACACATTGCTTTGTCAAATTTAACATTTTCAGGTTTTCTGCTTATACCATTTAAGGCTTTAAATAAACCACTCGAAGCAAATGAGCAGGAACATTTTATTGTGACACCGACATCTTCATCTATGTCAGGTAATACGGAAATACCTCAAAGTTTATTTTTTTGACCTGCCAATTTAAATACTCTATCTACATCTGTATCATTACTTTATAAAACTCCTTTAATATTTGCTTCTTTTTCACCTGATTTACCACAGAAACAAAAGCGAAAAAAAATATCAAACTCTTTGAAATATACGGAGTTACATCATGGCAAATATGTTCTCAAATATGTTTTTTAAGAGAAAACATGAAAAACCTCCCTACTGACCTGTAATCAGAATGAGAAAGAGATAAATATCCAAAGCTCTTTGTTTCATTTGTTAGGATTTTTAAGAGTCATCTATGCACGTATAAACACAGAGCACACAATTTCAGCTACACCGGAACAACCTACACCGGAACAACCTAAACTGAGATTTAACTTTCCGTAGTTTTTACACGCATTCCATCCTTGGTGTGCTGATTTTAGTACAGGGCTTCTGTTCCTCATCCACAGCAGTTTGAATTTAATACACCATAATCCAACTTAGAGAAACATCCATTAGCTGCTAATAGAAAGAATCACAGGAAGGTTTCCACAACAGTTTACTAAAACGTTTTTTCCCCATCAGTTTTCAAATATAAAAAATTGGATTTTCACTAGAACGGAAATATATTTACATGAACATTTTAAAAAGACGTCTGTAATTTAGATCTAATCACTGTCATCTGAACCACCTTCAGACCCCTCATTGTTAGATCCTTCTGGTTCAGATTCGTTACCGGATCCTCTGCCAGAACCCTCATTGTCAGATCCTCTCTCAGAATCTCTGTCTGAGTCAGCACTGCGAGAAGCTGGGCGAGATTCATTTTCTGAACCACCAGAACGACTCCTTCCCGACTGCACAGACTCATTGTCAGACTGCTCTGAATCTGACCGTCTCCTTTTTCCGGCTGATCTATCACTGTCAGAATCTTCCTCAGATGCATGGACACTGGATCTCCTCGGACTACCTGCCTCGCTACCGGACTTGTTTCTGTTATCAGAATCACTATCAGAAACAATGTGTTTACTGTGCTGCTGTTCCTCATCATCTGAATCACTGTTGCTATTCCTGGCATGTCTGTAGGGGGAAAAAAACAGTATTAAAAGATGCAATGCTTATCTTAAAAAATAAATTAAGATGCTAGGATTTGAGTAATGTTAGCATTATCTAAATGAGAAAGGGAATGGAATCATTTGTAATGGAAAGTGATGTTATAAGTACAACGAAAGGCTTCTGATTATCTTCTCATTATCTTATTATTATTAATACTGTCATTTCTCTTGAAAGCATACACTAAAACTCCAGTGCTTGAGAAGATAATAAAGCTTCTTACCCATCATCAGCAATTTTAAGTTTATCTTCATCAGAAGAATCATCACTAGATGAAATTATGGCTTTTGATTTGATCTTTCCTTTCATTGAAGGAGGCAGACGTTCTGGTTTGGGCTGCACGGGCAAAAACAAAGGGTTGCTTGTTCACATGTCTGGTTAAATCAGAGTGGCACAAACACTCAAAAAATAAGACGTGCTTCTAACGTTCTAAAATAGTTTGATCAAAATTTTCCGTTTGCTATCAGATATTGCAGAAGGTTTACGAAATATTCTTTTCAACCCCGAAGCAGCTATAGCAATAGGGAAAGGAGGACAAAAGGTAGTTTGCTACAACAAGTTTTGTTGTAATTTTCAGCATTAATAAGTCTGTCAAATAGAGTAGTGCTGGAGTCCAAGTGCATATTTAGGAAAAAAAGCCATTCAGCATTTAACTTACAGCCTTCTTTTTCTCTGCTTTGGGTGGACGTCGTTTTTTAGGTCTAGGACCATTTTCATGTTCTTCATCATCACTTCCCTCATCTGCTTTCTGGGGTCTTAAACAGAATCATATTTATGTGATGTAAAGTATATCACTGCAAAAAAACTTTACACATACAAAACTTCCAGTCTCAAAATTCAGCTGATCAAATGTTATTCATTCTTCTCTTGCATAAGTACTCTTAATTTTTGTTTAAGAATACATAAGACTTAATCCTGCTAACCGCTTAACAAACATTCATTTATGTTACGAAGCACTGCATAAGAATATATTTAGAGCTGTACTATTTCTCATGAGAGTCTAACATTGAAGTACAAGTTACCTCCTCCTCTTTTTCTTCTTTCTCTCTCCCTCTTCTTCTTCCCCATCTTGTTCACTACCACTGCCCTTCCTCTTCTTTTTCTTTCTAGACATTGGCAAATCTTCATCACTGTCATCGTTGACAAACTCATCAAATTCCCCCGCTCCTTTTTTGGAACGCTGTAATAAATAAAAGCCCCACAATATAGCTTGCTATTCATCTTCCAGTTAAAAGCTACCAGACAACAACTCAAAATAGAACCTCTCCGAACACATTTTTGAAGACATAACACAGACCTCATGTCAACTTTCCCATTATCTCTGGACTGGTATCACTGAGAAAGTGATTCCAAATTTACACATTATAATCTTCTGTTATTTTTAAAATTGAACAGAACAGATTTTAGTAATGCTGCCTAGTTCACAACTTAAATGTTAATTTCCAATTTTTACATCAGAGCATTAAATCTGTGCTGTTTCACACAGCAGAGCTTAGGCAGCTTGAAATTAAAACCCCATGCTATACCGAGAGAATGTTTACCAAAGAAAAAAATAGAGGTTAAAAAAAAAAAAAATCTGTTCTACCCTGCCTCCACCACCACCACGTTTTTTCTCCTTTGATCCTTCTACTTCACCAGTGAACATCAGAATATTCTTGGTCTTCTCCACGTATTGAGCTCTTTGTTCCAGAAGTTTCTTCTGTTCTTCTTTCTCTCTTAGGCGCTTCTCTTCCTGAAACAGAGAAGAAACTAACCATTACTATTATAGTTGTATTATTATATTCAGAGGTGTTTTTGTTGACAAGCAACTAGAATATTGACTTCTACAAATTCCACGTCATAAAGGTTTTCTACAAGGCCTGTACTGAAGTAGGCAAAATTCCAAAGTAACTTTTGTACCAAGTGCTCCCTCATTGGTCCCATTAGTACTAAAATTTGATAACCTTAAAAGGTTTGCCAACACTTGGACTTCATTATAAAAATAAAAATCTATTTTTAAGGCAATGGGAAAGAATGAGTATCACCTGTTAGCTGTAACATCTTCTGCTAACATTTACTATACCTAAGAAAAATATCAACTGGATATTTCATCAGTAACACCAGGCACCATCACAGAGCAGTAGGAACACTTTAACACTTTTTTTTTTTTAATTCAGTAAAATGTAACAGAAAAAAACCTGTTCTTTAAGTAGTTTTTGGCGAAGCAGTTCCTTTTCTTGCTCTTGCTTTGCACGCAGCTCCCTCTCTTCTTCATCCTGCTTGCGTGCTCGAGCCACGTGATACTGGGCTTGACTCAGTAAATCAGAGCATTGCCTATAACATGCAAAGGTTTCAAGTAAAGGAAGGTGGCAGACACATACTAAAAGGAGTAACAGTTTCATAAAGGGTATACATCACAAAATTATTTGTGACAAAATAAGCTACCTGAAATACTGCAATAGAAGACCAGTAGAGATTTTTGAGTAAACTAACACATTTAATATTAATATAATTTATCTTTAAGATGCAATACACAACTTGGAACTTACTGGTTTACACTTAAAATTTAGCCAATTCAAATACATAAAAATCACAAAGAAATCATTTCAACCCATCTGAACAGCTTCAGAACTATGGTTAATAAAAAGAAGTCATTTAGTCTGAACTTATTAGCAAACCTAATCAGAAAGGTAGTCACAAACTTTATCTAAAAAAATCCCCACAACTGTATAAGAGTTAAGGTTGCATTAAGTGTTCCAGTCTCGTAAAACATTAATGAAAGGTGCTTTCAGTACCATTCCTTAGCTATGTTACAATGACAAATTCTTTTACTATTAAGAGATAGAAATTTTCTTCTCCATACAAAATGCTTTAATAATATCTATTTAAGATGTATAGTGCATGATTGCCAATAGAAGTTATTTGTATGTCTATGTAAAAATAGGGCAAACTGCATGAAAAACATAAGAAACAGGCTTAAAAGAAAACTGATTTGAACAGGCTTGTGTATGAACACATCACCCTGAACAAAATTTAAAGACTAGACATTGTAAAATATAAGTATTTCATGTTTTAATAAATGATCCACTCTAGTCACCAAAAGTTATCTTAAAAAAATTTCCAAGAAATCAAACCTGTTAAATTATCATTAAAGCCAAAACAGGGAGAGCTAGAGATCTTTAAATAAGTTTTCCACTCTCCCCTTGATGGAAAATCTGCTATTAAAATAGCTGAAGTTTTGCAGCCTCTCGTTGATAGAGGAGAGCACAAGTTTAGAGTTTTAGACTGCACAAAAACATTAGAAAGCAAAGACAGGAAGAGAAAAAAAAACAGTAACAGCAAGTAACCCTGTAGTTAGATTTCTACCGTTCTATGAAATAGCTAAAATTTTGGAAAAGTTTTATTCTGGAAAGAAAAAAAATAGAAAAAAGATAACATTCATTCCAGTTCCTGAATGATTTCTTTTTTTTTTTACCTGGCTTCTGTAGCAGCAAGTGCCAAGTCAAATCTCATCTTATCACCCACTTTACTCAAGTAACTGAAGTACCTAGATGATAAAGACAAGCAAAAAATAGTATTAGTTATATGTTTAGTGCAATTTTGCCTTAAAACATTTGCTCCTGAATTACAATCCTGTACGATGCAACAGAAGACAAAACCCTCAATTTTTTACTTTTAATACAACAAGTACATTCAGAGATCTCAAATGCAAGACATACTAATTTATTTTGTCTCAAATCTGTCCAAAACAGCCTCCCCGAATCTAGTTCACAGGCCCTAGTGAATATAATGTACCCTCAAATAGACAGGTAAGCTATGATGATCACTGCTTTGAAAAGAGTTTGTAACCATTTAAAGGAAAAAGAGAAGGACAGTCCAACTTTTTTGAGGTTGCCAGTTTCCTTTCATGTTTATAATGAAGCGTTTTCATGCTAGATTGAACTCTAAAGGCTTGAGCCTATGAAGTAATTCCCCCCTCAAGTTTAAGCTTACGGAAAGTGTTCTCCAAAAGTTAAATATATCAGACATTTGATTTATTTTTTTTTTTTAGTAAATTGAATACCAAATAAAGACATGAACTCACAAGTTTCCAACTGAATTTAAGATAGAATTTGTTTCTGAATGTACACTGTTTGCATTATGTAAAGCACTAGAATTTCTAAATCCTTGATTATATGAAAAGTTTTCTGTAGCTGATGAAATAATTGGAATACCTTTGTGCCAAAGATCTGTTTTGGTCAATACTATAGCAAATTATAGTTGCAAAGGAAAATGAAGAACTAATCTCAGGCCGCAGTTCCTGCCACTATAAACATCTGAACGCCACTATCTATCCTGGACATAAAAACAGAGCTAGGAGAGAGCTAGCAGAGCTAGCTTTTGTGTTTTTTGCACTGCCCTGCTAGCAAGGAGATTGGTGGTGCACAAGAAGTTGGGAGGGGAACACAGCCAGGAGAGCTGGTCATAAGGGATATGATGTCATACTTAGCAATAGAAGTCGGGGGAAGAGAAGGAAGAAGGGGCTGGGGAAGAGGCTGTTCAGAGTTCTGGCATTTGTCTTCATAACTGTTGTTGTGAAGCAGCTCTGCTTTCCTGGAAATAGCTAAACATCTGCCTGCCAATGGGAAATTGTGAATGAATTCCTTATTCGGTTAATCGGTTATTGTTTTCTCCCCATAAAGCTTTTTTTTTTTTTTAAGCCAAAGACTATAGATTTCAAACAAGTTTCAGAACCAGCTTCTGTTCTTAATTTATTAATGTGCTTAGGCTTTACTTGCCACCGAGAAGACACAGTTATCAAGGACTACTACTCATTAACTAGGCTCATATAATATAAAAAATTTCATTTTGAGATCTAGTTTTAAACTTCACAGGTTATTTTGAAAGAAGTCCTCCAAAAATGTATTAAATTTGCAGAACAATTTTCAATGCATTTTCAACTAAGTTCTTCTAAGAAAAAGTGCCTCAACCATAATACAAAACTCCTTGGGAAATATGTATTGGCCACCTGGCCAAATAAAAATAATTCTGGAGCCAAGTCTGAACACACAGTTTTTGTCAGGCAAAATCATTTTTCTGCTAGAAACTCTAGAATTCCATACAGTGTTTCACTGGAGATAATTGCTCTTCCAATCATAATTTCAGATCTACACTGCACTTTTACTGTAAGGAAACTGAAATATATTATCATGATTAGTAAAAAAAAAAAAAAAATCAGCTTTACCTGTGGGCTAGCTCCAGTTCTTTCACAGCATTAAGCACCTCTTTTAGATTGCTTTTTTCATCTTTCAGGACAGAGGTAGCTAGTCTTTGTAGCACTAAAGCCACATTAAACATAAGGACTGTATCACTTGGTGCAACATGTCTGGCCTGTAAATGAAAAGCGTGTTTTTAAGATACAACATGATACAGAGGTATACAAGTAAGGTACACCGAGGTATACAGAAAATAAGCACCACTATTTCAATTCAAGATACTGAATTTAAAGAGACCTAAATATGCAGCAATTTACGCTAATTTTACTGTGATCTATGATATTCTATATTCATACCTTCAACAAAGTTTGTTTACATTCCTGCAATTTCCCACATTTGAAGAGTGCCCGGGCCAAATATAACAATACTTCAGTGTTTTGATGCTTATAGAACTTCCTGAGGCAGTTCTCATACTGAAATTGAAAAATAAAATTAAGAGGTGACAATGGTTAGTTATTATGGTTAGCTAACTACATCAAATGTTTCCCTTCCTAGAAAGTATTACTGCTAATGTGCTTTTTTTTTTTCCAAAAAAAGCAGCATATCTGAAAATTGGCAGCAGTCCTGAAGGCTCTGTAGGTCCTGAAGTATCATAAAATGCTTTGCAAATACCATCTACTGCAACAAAACCCAGCAAGACTCATTTTTAAGAGCACTCTCAGTTATTTTATGTGGTATGAAAGAAATCTGCTTTCTTGGTTCATAGCTAAAAATATACTTAATGTAGTAACTCCATATATCTGATGCAATTAGTTACAAAAAAATTCCCCACCTTTAAGATAACTCAATATCAAATTAGTCCTGTCCACCTAGCTGAATAACTTGGCATATCTAATTATTTCTTTTACACTGTATTTTCTTTCACACTACAGCTGCTCTAAAGTGTAAAAGACGACTTGTCACTATGTTTTATGGGCCTTCAATTAAAGGTTCCAACAGTTAAGAAACCTCATCCTTTTCAGTAACAAGTGCCTTTTTGCCATACTCTTTTCTCAAGCCATCTTTAAGTGATTCTAAATCTCCAAAATATTAAAAAATACAAAACAACCTTTACTTCCAGCTCAAATACAGAAATCACCCTGTAATGCCTGAAATCACTACAGAGGGGTCGCATGGCATTGTGAGCATCCAATTTTCACTCACACTTAGAGTCAAAGATTTTGCATTTAGCATTAAGTCTGCCCCAGATTTGTATACTTTATGGTAGAGAACTCACTAGAATACTTGTTGTGGCTGCAGCAAGCTACGCTATTAAAATTCAGTTTATCTCCCTTTGAGTGCAATATCATGTATATCAAACTTGGGCTTGTACCAACTGCATAGGAGAAACCAGGGAACAATAAAACACCTCAGTGAACAAACATGGTTCTTCTAATAGCCTCACACAAATATATTGGCAAATAAGTATAATATTTTTCTGACAAATCAAAAGGTGAAAGTTCACTGCATTGCTAAAATTAGATTTCTCATTAGGCTTTTTTCAGTAAAGACAGACAAGGTCTTAAAGAAGACAGACTTGAGTCAAATAACAGAATGCATTACATCACATTAACAAAGACTTTTACCAGTAGTTCACTGGAGGAGAGTAACTACTGAGCTCTTGATCAGGTATAAAAGGTCCAGGATCTTATATTCCTTATAACCATCACAAAAACCTTGAGGATAGTTCTGAGTTAAGTATTTTTGAGCCTTGATGTGGAATAAATCCTCACTAAACAAGTTTTTACTGAGCTTCTATCCTGTCCAACATACAATTTTTTAAGCTTGCTTGTATGTTTTTTAATCAACTAACAGAACAGATTGATACTTGGAAGTTAGTTTGCTTGAGCAGGTTGAACTAGATGACCTCAAGAGATTTCTTCTAACATGATTTACCCTGTGATTTTAATTGTGGCAAAAGAAATCATGCCAGTCAGCTCTTCAGACAGCTCTGATCATTCTTGCAAATGATTGCATAAATAATAAGAATAGGAAGTGCTGGTCTTAAAAAAAAAAAAAAAAAAAGCATCAAATTGCATTTACTAATTTCAGTAACAACTGAAAGTAAGTCACATACAGTAACTACACTGACTGAAACCTCTGACTAAAAACGAATTTCATGACCAAAATTTTAACTCAATCACATTTTAACTCTGCTACATGGAAAAAGGGTACAAGTGGGGAAACGCTTTGTTAACCTTATCTACATTTGGCAGTTTGTTTTTAAGTCTAGAATGGACAGCCAATATTATGCTAGAAATAGACCTATAAATAGTTAAAATATTATTCAGAAAACTAGCAGCTGCCGGGGACAGCTAAGAAACATCAAGAAGTCATCTAACCCAACATATTATGTAGTTCAATTTAGAGATGTTACCATCTGCACAGCACTGATGTACTGTTTTTGTTCTACATAGATATGTGCCAAATTCAGCCACACATCACTGATATCTGCTGTTGCCTCTCTCACTTGTGCAAAAACATCACGAGCTTCACGGAAATATCCTTTATGCGCCAAGACAGCTCCTAAGGGGAAAGTAATATGTACAGTGTAAGCTTCCAGGTTCACATACTATGTACTCCTGCCAAAGAAAACAAAATATTGCCTAAATCAAGCTCCCCGTTAAAAACTGACATAGCTGCCATATGAAAGCTATTCTTTCATGCGCTCTATTAAATAGTGTGCAGGCCCTGCAAAGACAATTCTACAGATATTAAAGCATGAAACATAAGAATATCATCATCACCTCTGACGTAAGGAAAACTAGTCTAACATTCACCTATGCCATTAGCAGCATACAAATTCTTTGGATCATTTCTGAGTACTTGCTTGTAGATTGCTAATGCACGGTCTTGATGACGCTTCTCCTGTGGAAAGAAGTATCCCAGTTGATCACTCATTTCTACAACAAGGTATATAAGAATCTACCCAGTATTTTTATGGGCTGTAATATGCCAAATAGGCAACGAGAAGAGCATTCTGAGTAGCTAACAGCTAACAAAAATAAGTAAAACCATACGCAGGGCAGACAGATGCTCATTACCTTTTCTCTGTCCCTTGTGGGTTGATGTAGAGTCTGCAACCAGACATTGCCAAGAGCCAGCATGGAATAAGTATCATTTTGTGTGGAAGGCTGCTTCAATATTCTTTCAAATTTCTTCTGTCCTGGACCCCACTCTTGTTTGGCCAAATGAAGATTACCAATCAGAGACCAAGCATCTGGATGGTCCTGAATTAAAAACTCACTGTCAATTGCAAAGGCAGCATTTTCCCCTGCAAGGTTACTTTTCCAAGTATAAAATAAATTAAATTCCATATTAAATATATAAATAAAAGAGCAGACTATAGCAGTTCTCTCTCCTTCCCCTAGTTTATGTGAACAGACAAAATAGAATTGCAGCACAAGAACAAAATTGAAAGAAAAACCTGGTATTTCATGTGTTTTAACTTCAAACACTTAAAGGGTTACACACCTGATTTATTTGAAGCGCCTCTTTAAACCAATCAGAAGCCTCATAAAAGTTTCCTTTATCCCTAGCCATAGCTCCCAAGCGTAAGTAGCCTAAAAATAAAGAGAAATAAAACAAACAAGCCCAGAATCAGGAAACAGGTTAAATTCATCTCAAACAAGCAAAATAATGGCAATACATGAATTTCAAAAGCAATCTTTTCTTGACCTGCTAAGGACAGCAAGCATAAAGACACCTTTCATATTCTACTCAGGATGAGATGCACTCTGTAAAGAGGAACTTCTATCCACAGCAATGATAAAGAAATTGCAAATTTCTAACACTTCAATGTAATTTAAATGTTTTAAATTGTTTTCACAAGTTAAAGACAATTCAGAAACCTCAGATAAAGCAGGCTACATCAGTTACACAATTTCTCTCCCCCCACATTAAACAGCTCTCCCACTTCTGCAAGCTTTGGGAAGCGCAGCGGGCAATGATAGACCACCAAAAAAAAAAAACCCAACAGATTATTCTGAAGCATATTGCATGCTGCAGCTTGCTAGGCAAGGGCTACCTCCTCTCCTTTACAGGAAATATCACAGATCAGATACTTGGGGGCAAGAGGAAAGGTAGAGCGAAGAGCAAAAACAGGATGTGCCATAGCAGCTGCACCAATGCCCTCAACAGCTACTCTTCCCTGGAAGACGACCAAGGTCCATGACAGAGACACTTTGGTAGAATCACTATTTCCACTGAGCTAAGTAGTAGGTGTGGTTGCAGAGGCTGGCCACGTCAAGTGGATGGCCTTGATTGTACTTGAGTGCTGAGGTGCTAAGGCTTTTGGGTATGGGTGGAAGGGGAGCAGCAAGGGAGCAAAAAGCATCCAAGTCTAGACAAGCTAGTTTGCTAGACTTTTGGAATACAGTAATGATCTACCAATAATCAGAAGCCTCAAGCCTGGAGACGGGACTATAAAGATGGTTCAGTCCTTAAAAACAGTAGGTATAACAGCAAGTAGGTAAGCAGGCCCCAAAACTACTATGAAAATAACTAAAGATAGATACAGGGAGACAAGAAAACACTGTGGATGGAAACATCTCTGGTATTTTAAGGAGGACGGTGGAACTGAAATATCAAACATTTCTTACAATCAACATAATTAGGATGTTCTCTTAAAATGTTTTTATACAGCTTTTCCGCTTCGTGAAATTCACACATCGCCTCATATAGTCTGGCAAGGTTATAGGACGTTGTTACAGAGATAGCATTGTAATAATGCTCGTCATGTTCAGCTTCTGCTTTTGCACGATCCAACGATGCCAAAAAATATTTCTAAAGTATAAAAAGAAGAAAAGAATAAAGCACTCCAGTATATTCTTAGAGGAAAAGTTCAGGTGATCATAAAATTCAGTTCAAACTTTGAATTATTACATACCTTTGCTTCTCCTAGGTTTCCCAGCCTGAAGTGCAGAGCACCCACATTATTCAAAATCTCTGGTGGGACATCAGCCTGCACTTTCTCTTGCAGAATGCGTGTGGCTGTACCATAAGCTGACAGTGCACCCTTTACAAAGAGAGAGTGGATGACAAACAGGAGAATGAGCTTCATGTGCTCCTATAACAAGCATTGACACAAACAGGGTGAATTACATGTGTAATACCTGTATATCAGTCTGTTCTAGAATTTGGGCTAGCTCAATCCATGCCTCTACATCATCAGGATATTGTTCTGTGACTTTCTTTAGATGTCCCTGAGAAACAGCAGAAAACAATTAAACTTCTTTGTGAACATAGAAATTGTTGTAACAAACCTCAAAGAAAGAGCAAAGGCATTGACCTTAATACTAGAAACCATACTGAACCACACTGGAAAATAAAACATTCTAAACATCTGCACAACTGACTAAAGCTTGGAAATTCAAAAGAAAAAATTCACATTACTTTCCTTCCTTATTTCTCTTTTTTTTTTTTTTTTTTAAATAAGCTGTTCTAGAGAAACAGAAGCACAAACTATTACACATATGAACACAAGAAGCTATAATATGATGGCTAATATTAGGTGCATTTATTTACCCAGCATTAGATTAAAAAAGTCTTTCATTAAAGAAAAAACAAAAAAGCAAAGTAACACCATCCTTTCAGATAAGCTAAGACCAGTGCTTTCAGGAAATCACTAGCTATTATTACACCTTCAGGAAATCACTACTTAATTTGACATTTTCAGATAATATTAACAGACTGGAAGAATTTTGCCTTTTAACAGCATCTAATACAAATGTGAGGCCAGAGCTCCCCTAAATTTCTGGAGTTGTTTTATCCAATGCCCAGTAGGAATCCTAGTTCTATGCAAAAGCTGTGGTTCACCACAGTTAAGAGGATCTCTCATGACAGCCAATATTAAATACTCCACATTTACAGTCAAGAAACCCTGAGCATCTAAAGGTACAGACTCCGATTTCAAGTCTGATTTTCAAGTTCTACTCTTGCATGTAAAAGTATGATGCAGGCAGAGGCAGAACTCACCTTTGCAATATCCCGTTTCTCCTGGTCTTCTGAGGCCGCATAAAGAGATCCAAGGATTTTCATAGTCTCATAATTGTTAGGATAGGCTTTCAAAACTTTTTCAAAGCATTGTGACGCATTCTCCTTATCCCCTCTATAAATGTACATTTGACCCAATCCAAAAAACGGAAGTACAAAAGAAGATGAGGCAAACTGAGTGGCCTGATAGTAATACTGGAAAGCTTGATCATAATCTTCCTAAATAAAAATTAAAGAAAGAGCAGGTAGGGTTTTCACAGGTAAGCTTTGTATGAACTTTTATAGCCAGAATATTAGGTGTAATCTCAAAGGGAGTTTTTAAAAGCTGTCCTACCTGTACATGAAAAGACCTAGCCAGCTGGTAACAACTCTCCGCCTGCATTGCTTCAACTTCGGTATTATGGAAAGCATGAAGGGCCAAATGTTGTACTTTACCGTAATCCTAAAATAAATTTGAAAGCCTTCACTTTATTTGTTGTCAAGTGATGTATTATTTAAACAAGGATAGGTGGTAAATACAGGAAAGCTTTAGACACAGCACTGACTAAATAACGATAGTTTTAGTGGTTTCTTTTCTTTTCTGTATTCCATATCTACAGCATATCTTAAAGCCCAGAAGAGGGAAGAAAAACAACAAAGAGACAAAGAAATCCCTTTAGGACACAAAAGTGAGCTTGATTTAAGAAATAAGTGCACTTTTCTTGGCTTTCCTAAGAAAATAATATTTAAAAAATCTAAGTCAAAAACTTTACACTTACCTATCTATACTAACAGTTCCATATTACGCACCACTTAACCTGATGAAGTGAGATTAAAACTAACATTGGAAACCTTGCTGTTCAGAGGTTATCAAGTATTCGACTGTAAAATTCCACAGGCTTTCTACTTACCTTCTTGAAGAAGAAGTGATTAGCCAAATGGTTCAGCACCATTGGATTACTGGGATCAATTGTGTAAGCCCTAGAGAGAAGTTGGACACCATTCTTGATGGAATCGGCCTAAAAGAAATATTCACAAGTATCATCAGCATCTCAATAGCTGTATCTTACTAAGATTTTAAAAATTATCCTTCAGTGCACACTGCTTCAGGAACCATAACATAGTCCTTGTTAGCCTTGCAGAAGAAAGTAAATTCAGCTGCCAGCTTTCCTCCCTGAAGCACAAAGACCAGAAAATGAAGCCATCACATAGGGTGTGGAAGAGAAGGGAAGAAAACAACAACAAAAAAACACAACACAAAACCCATTAATACAATAAAAGAACAGAACAGGAATTTCTAGAAAAAATAAAATACCCAGCCTTTGTGTCTTTTGGCATTTCACTCTCACACCTCTGATAGCCTTCCTTCTACTGTTCAACATCCCTAACTCCTGTTTGTTTTAGGTTTCAACATTTTACATGTGAACAGAAGTGAAAACGTTTTCATGTTCCAATTCTAAACAAGAAACTCCGATGCTGAATTAAGAAGTACTGTAAATTAAGTTCCAATGAAAAACGGCAGAGGTTACCTACAGGCATTACTACAAAAAACATACCCTTTTATAGAGAAGTCTTACTGTTTAAAGAAAGCTTTCTATGGCTACTAATTTCACTTAAAAGTTCAAGTCCATAACGGGTCAATAGTTGCTACTTATTTGGGACAGCAGAGAGATTTATATCACAAGCACATCAGCTTAAATTTGTATGCGTTTCTGAAAAGAAATATAAAAATAAAAGATATCAAAACAGAGATACCAAAAATGGCATCTAGTAATCATGTAAAAATCTGTGCTATTATTATCAGCAGAAAGCTAAGCAAAGTAATCTTATTGAACTTATTATGTTTTACAAAGTTGAGACATACGGTAAAGTCCAATGAGCAGCAGCTCAAACACAATTTCATTTTAAAATGGCAGTATCTTTCTAATACTATCACAACAACATACCCTGGTTAAGAAATACTGAGTTATTCTTGCCTAACTTTCAAAGGCAAAAGAGGTTTTATAATCACAGTATTTATGTCTGACTTTTCCAGTAATTTGTTTCCTGTCCAATTTCAACTACATCTAGTAGATGGGCAGAGGTCTCAAATCTCCTACACACTTGAATGAAATAAAACCAGAGAGGACAAACCTCAGTAATAATACAGGGTAACCTCAACCCTCATTTGACATCGTAAGATCTTTAAGGAGGGGGGGGGAACACTGCAAATACCTACACATGGAAAAGACATCAATTAGCAGTTGCATCTTAGAGAGAATTTTTTCCCTACAGAAAGCTTTCTTCCTCCCCCATGTCAACTCTTTGATGTTATACTAATTTTGCAGTGCAGTTACGGAGACAGTTTGAAATAAAATACAGACAATACATTCCTCACAACCAAACCTGAGTGGGTCAGCTTTTAATTACAGCTATTCAAAGTTC
This sequence comes from Cygnus atratus, assembly GCF_013377495.2. Lineage (NCBI taxonomy): Eukaryota > Metazoa > Chordata > Aves > Anseriformes > Anatidae > Cygnus > Cygnus atratus. The sequence continues at coordinate 1,517,201 of NC_066366.1, forward strand.
AATGGGACTTTAATCAAATGAGTTAAAAGACCTCGGGGGGGGGGGGAAGCAGGTTTCATTAGTTGCTTACCCATGGAATTATTTATTATGATCTGATTTTAGAACATTTTTGGTTGTCTCTGTGGTTTTATTGAAAAACTCTCATGGCTACATTCACCCAAATTATTTATGGAGGTCTAAAATATTTTTCTCTATGACTTACTAAACCAAGTCATTTTCAGATATTCTGTACTAAAAGAAGGTCTTTCTAGACAGTTATGTATTCTACAGAAAGCAATACTGGAAGAACATTAAAATTTAGCAACACGCAATTAAGCAAAAAAATTTTTTTTGTTTTGTTTTTTAAATCTTAGAGGTCCTATCCTCCCCAATAACTTTCTTAACATGGAATGACCATCCATGTGATCTGACTGACCATCAGATATTCCGAATTCAATTAAGCTATATTTTTTCTAGTGATACAACATCTAGAGAGGTAGGATCACCAATTTACCATTATTTCAGACTGGTTAAAATTAGTTGTCTATTCTTTAGTTTACTATGCAGCACACATGCCAAGGTAGTTTCAATATAACTTGAACACTTGTTTGAACATTCATATTCCATAAAGCCCTAAAAGCCCAAGACTAACCTCCTGAGACTACGTCTTTTACCTTCTTGCTAGCATAATGCTCTTCCAAAAAAATTCCTGATACTCTGGAATACAGCTGCCATTGCAAATGAGGTCTCCAAGTATTTGGTTACTTTCCGATCATCCTAAGTACAAACTCGTTTAGTTAACCTTCATGGAGTTGCAAATGACTAAGTAAGGCTGGCTACTAAACAGATCTGTAACTGTTGCTCATTAAAGAGAGATTTTTAAAACTGTTTTTTTTTTTACTAGACGCACATTCACACGTCACCAAGGATTTTTATTACTTTAATTAAAATAGAACTAGTTTTCTGTACTTACCATCTCTATTAGCAACAGAGTTGAAGGTTTTTAACCACAGAATAAAGTTATACAGCATGTGCTGCTTACACCTTAAGCACAAATCATTCATCGTTCAATAGTAACACTAGCTAAAATGACTGAACCACAAATTTTATTACACATTTTTAAAAAAGGAGCACCTCTCAAAGGATAAAAAGTTTGCTGTTTTAGGTAAGTCAGGTAAGTATGGTTTCTTGTTAAGTTGGACCCACCTCTTTGTTATTGAGTTCCAGAACAGCCAGTCCAACCAAAGCCCCTACGCATTTTGAATTGAGCTCCAGAGCTCTGCTGAATGCCAAGCGAGCTTTTTCCAACTTGTTCAGTTTTACGAAGCAATGGCCCATACCTAATCGAACCTCAGCTAGAAAACAAGATGACACCATTCAGAATCTGAACATTTCAACAAGAACTTGATTTATTTTACACATTCTGGACATTAATACTTCTTTAAAACCTATAAAGCCTTTTAATGATTTGTTGTTTTTAAGGGTAGCCTCCCAAGCTTGGTAGCAAAATTAATTTTAATAGGTTATTAAGACGTTATTTCCTCATACACTCCAGAAGACCAGTCTGCATCTCCAGAAGATTCAGATAGGAAGCAAATAGAACATTACTTTTATGGAAACATAATAGAAAAAACAAAGACATGAAAAAAAATTGTCAGATGAAAAGGCTGGAAATTTCTTGGGCAGGTCAAGTACAGCTGAGACCAGCAGGCCTCCAGAAAACACAGATGAATAGACAAGTTCGCTAGGTGTTTTGCCTCCATCAACTGATTCAACTGCTAACAAAACGCTGTACGTCACCCTCTAATTTCCACGATCTGTACAGATGAACTAATACAGAAAACTTCACATCATATTGCTCTTTCAAGATGCTTGCAGACTAGGAACGCAGAGACATTTATACGCAGTACCTGAGTGTATGTGAGCAGGGCATGAGCAAAAGATGTCTATTTAAAAGTACAGCTTGCATTTCTAAATCCATTTTGGGAGCAATGGTTCTTATGCTAAGCCAGACTACAGAATACACATCAATTCTGTAATAAGTTATTTTTCAGATATGTTATCAAAAAGCATATCACATCTCTCAAGAGACTTTAGAATATATATGATACCAATGCAAATATCCTGATACTTCTAAATCAAATGCATAGCTTTTACAGCTGTTATACACAAGTCTCCTGGATTTTTGCATTAAGAAAACCATACAACACAAGGAGAGCTCTTAGCGTGCACTACAGCTAGAATTTTAGATTTCAAGTCAATTCATTATTAATGCCAACTTACTAATGTAATTTTCTTAACTTTTATTCCAAGAGATTGTAAATAAATTATTATAGTCTTGAACGGCATCTTCCTCCCCACTCCATACAATTTTAACTTCTCTTACACGCAACTTCTCATTTTGCAATAGCTAATTAGAAGGTAATAATCAGAAAAAACAGAAAAGCATTTTCCTCAGCATGATTGCTTTCTCTAACAATTAAGGAGCACTGCAAGTCAACAAACTAAACTCTTTGATAATGAGGGTGTGTGTTTTTCTTTTTAGTGGAATTTATTTTTTGATTTTTGGACAGCTACAGAACACACACACAAAAAAATTAGATACTTCAGTTAGGAAGATCTGAGTTAGACCTTTCCACTACGAAATAGCTTTTGTCTTACCTGGGCAACCTGGATTGGTACGCAGTGCTTTCTTGTAGTAGGCAAGGGCTCCTCTATAATCTTTCTTGTTGAAAGAAATGCATGCTTTACCTGTTATAACACAACAGTTGCAAATAAATCAAAAATATACACAAAGCAGTTAAAAAACAGCTCAATTCTTATTTGGTGAAGTTGTACCAATTTTCAAATGTTAGAATTAAACACTAATAAACAATTAAAACACTAACAGGAAATTCAGACAACTACAACTGTTTTATCTTAGATAATGTCAAGCATATTGAACAAGCAAAGGAATACATTAAGTTTACATTTTCCTGGTTTTCTGCATAAATTTAGTTCTTTCCTGATCCAGAAGAAAGATGCTTGCTAAGACTAGATTCATTAGTGAACAGAGAAGAATCAGTTTTACAGCTGACCCCTTGGTACTCATGGTATCCTCATCTTAGAAGTATAAAGCTTCACTGATGTCATCAAGAAAATTTAAGTAGCTGGACTGGATGTAGGCAAACAGGTTTTAATGCTGTACCACATGATTACAAGTGAAATTTCCAAATTCCAAAAGCTTCGTTCAGGGGAGAAGTATTTACAGTGTCGGCAGGATAAAAAGCACGCTGCACGCTCGCACTGTGCTCTGAGGGCAAGTTTCACATCGTAGAACTAAAGGCTTTAATTGCTACATGAACACAGCTAAAAAACAAACCCTAACCAAACCAAACAAAAACCCCAAAACAAAGATAAAAGGTGTCAGGATGCTGGCAAACATTGTACTTTTTCCTAGCTTTTCCATCTGCATATGCTTCCCATATTTAAAGTAATCTCCATCACACATTTCTGGTCAAGAGCACATACTTCATACCCTTCTTTATCTCTCTACTTACATACATACCCCCTTCTTAAGCATAACTCATTCCAAAACTCAACTGAAGAGACCAAGTCAAATACTCAAACTCATACCGAGAAGGGCAGGAATATTATTTGGAGACTGGTTAAGCACAAAATGGAATTGTGCATCAGCTTGGTCCATCTTATCACCTTCAAGCAGACAAAAACAGGCTCTTCCCAACAAGTGATTCTAGATAAAGAAAACAAAATGGCCACTACATTTATTGTCATAAAATAGGAAGACTGTGCGATAGAAAAGATTATGCAATAGGACTCTTTCTACGATTAATTGATTTCTCTTGCATCAGAATGAGAGAAAAAAAAAAAAGGCCTTTATCGCCTACTGAAGTTCACACACGATCAGACAAAAGAGTAACAACCAGCCTCCAAACCCCCAAAGGTTGAGTTATATAGTTCTATCAGGTGTCCCAAGCAACAAATAATTATTCCTGGTAGCATCAAAGACATTTCAGATACTTACAAGTTTTACGTACACATACTACGCATCTATAAACAAAAGCCTGAGCATTTTCTACCTTCTCTTTACGGAATTAATACTTGCTTTCTTTAGAAGCGGTTTTTTGAATTCACAGAAAACACTAAAAAATTCAGGTAAAAAGAATGATTAAAACAATTACAAACGTGGATTTTTACACAGATTGTTTTTACCTGATCATACATGATGATTTTGTCAGCCATCGTATATAATAAGGTAGCTTGTGTAATGAGCTCCTTCTTGTTATCTTTGTTCTTCTCCTTTCGAGCTTGCTGTACATAGTATGCTGCCAGAGTATCCAGACATGTCATCTGATCTTTTTCATGGTCTCTGTAGTCCAAGTTTCCATCTATTCGTGCCGCTTCCAACAGCTTCACAAAGTCTTCTGTTTTCCCTTGTTTGTAGTATTCCAGCTATAACATACACAGTTTTAACAGATGGATCCATAAGGCACATAAGTATAGGGATAATCGAAGACATTCTGATATCACCAGTTTTTTTTCTATCATCATCTCAACTTAGTTTTACATTAAAACACAGATGAACTCTTGCAACTATTTATTATAAAGAATCAACTGTTTTTCCTCTGAACGTCTTTATCTTTTTGCATATTTCACCATACTTCAACAGTATGAAGTGCCCCCATCTTTTTATGAAGTACATAATCAAAGAAGCAAAATGGTAAAACTAAGGATTAAGAAAAAAAATTAAAAAGCAGGCCTCCAGCAGCATTGTTTCATTAAAAAAATAAGCTTAAAATGTTAACATGCATATGACAAATCAAAAATATCTGGTCTAGAATTGGTTATCAAATAACCAAATTAAGTTCCAGTTCGGAATTCAGTTATCCCTGGTCATAAAAGTACAGAAGCAGAAATTTTTCTTGGATAATCTGAATAAGCAGTTTGCATATATACTAACCGCTAAGGCGATCCATATGTGTAGTTGCGTGTGTTCCTGTTTCAGTATACTTATAACTTCATCACCCTCAGGTAACTGATCAAAGTCGAGCTCGATAACCTAGAATGAAACAGAGATTTTCTTTTCATAAAGTATTAACAATGTTATTTATTATTGAGCTCAAAGCAAACTGGACGTTTCAGCCTTTAAGACATAAATAATTCCTTCCATTTAAACAGAACTGTGGACAAAGAAGTGACGGCTTATTTTATTCTGCAAAATACAGAAGTGATAGCCTCTCACAAATATCTGAGAAAAGATAGCCCAATTGTCGAGATACTAGTCAGGGAAAATAGAGTTGATACTTCAACTTCTTTCATCACAGCCTTCAGGCTCAGAATGTTCACAGTTCAGCTAATAATCAGATAACCAAGTTGCCTTGAAACATCCCTTCAAGAACTGCTCCATTTTAAAAACTTACAGGTAATACAAATCCTGCAGATAATACAAAGATCTAAGATACAGTTAAAACTTTCCAAGTAGTCAGTTATCAATACCCAAAACGTACCTAAGAACCCTGCAATTTTCGTAAAAACATCCTTATGCCTCAAAAAATCAAGAGATTTATTGAAGTGGCAAACATGACAGATAACAGACTAAATTTCTGATCATTAATAACCATAGTCACTCATAAGCAAATGAAGTCAACAACTTTTCACCATGACGTTGTTATTTTCCAAGTACTATTTTGCCAAGTTGATCTACTCTTCTGATAGGGAAAACAAGGAAAAAGGAACAAATATTCTCAAGGAGGCATGCTCAGGAATGCAATTTGACTGCCTGTTAGTTCACCTGCTACTCAATCACACTACCACCTTTGATATTAGCCATCTATGTTACTATTCAGTTTTAGAGTAAGGAAACAGTGCAATTGTTGCACCCAGGTTTGTCCCATGATACCAACGCAGGTTCTATTACTCCTACAACGGGGTTACAGCCATCCAGTTTATCAGGACTTACTGTTTTGATTACCCAAAATCAGAGTACCAGCAAAAATTTTTTTCTACAACTACTGTTATTTTTAGTTTGAATGTTTTTTAATTTGGGCAATACCAACAACAAACTAAGATCATTATTAATGAAAAATAGGTATTACCTACACAGTAAATAAATATGGAAGTAAAAAAATTGTGATAAGTTATATTTCATAGCAGCCATTAGTGATTAATCCAAAACTTAGGACTCAAGTAGTTCTAAGCATAAGTTGAAGAACACTACCAAGATCAATTATTCATGTTGACACCTATTTCTGTCACAGAACAGCGTTGCTCCCCCACCCCCCATATAACCTACAGAGAATACACCACAGAAACACCTTTGTGAGACTTAAGGACACATTAGCAATTGTCTGGAAACTTGTTAAAGAAAGGACAAGGAGTTAATATATACGTTCACAAAAAGAGTTCTTCAATCCATAAACAACATGTTTCAACACCTTATTCAGGTAAACTACTGAGTTGATGTCTGCTGCGAGGTGCTTCAACTTCAAACTTTCCACTACCCTGTGAATTTCCAACTACTTCTATCAAATCTGCCTAACCTCGGCTTGTGCCAGATTACCTTAAGTACAGTTAAACAAATCCGTGAATCCACCCCGAAATAACATCGCAGAGCAGACCAAGCGCCCCACTTGCGTCTTTGTGAAAACTCCCTCAATGGAAAAATCGGTGCAGTCAGGAACACCGGTGTCTGACCAGGAGGAGACTCGAGGCGGGCAAGGCACGAGCTGAGCGGCAGGTAGCGCTCCCAGCGGGGACCCGGCTCCTCCGCGCCCAGCTGCTCGGCACACCGGCTGCGCGGGGCCGGGGCCGCCCTCCCTCACGGAGGAGCCCCGCGGGCAGCCCCCGGCCCCGCGGACAGGCGACAACCACCTGCACCCCGCAGCCCCTTCCCGTCCCATCCCCAGGCCACACCACCCCGACTCGCCTCATCGGTGTCCCGCAGGGGAATCTCGATAGAGCCCCGCGACATGGTGCCGGTGACGAGGCCGCCACCACCCAGCAGCCGGCCGCAAGCGCGCAACGGCCGCGGCGCGCGCACTTCCCCTCACTGCGCCGACTGACCCGGACGTGCTCGGGCAGAGGGGCGGGGAGAGGAGGCCCGGCTCCGCCCCCGAGACGCAGCGAGCCAATCGCCGCGAAGAACCAGCCGCGAGGGCTGCCTCGCGCCCGCGCGACGGGAGGCGGGAAGGCTCCGGAGTGCCGGTGCGCGCGCGGCCGCGTTGCTGAGGTAACGGCGGCCTCGCGGGCGCCCCTCAGCGAGTGGCGGGGCCCGGGCCCCCTGCTCGTGGCGCCTCCCGCCGCTCTCCGATGGACACCGACCCCTTACGTGGGAGCGGCCCCTTCAGGACGCCGTGAGGGCGCAATGGGGGCTTGCGGGCAAGTATGTGTGTGTCGTGCAGACCTACGCAAGTATACACACAGGGTCACACTGTGTATTTATTCACACACACTGATAAATTCAACAGGTGGCGCCTGGTTGCTCTCTGCTTGTGAGATCATGAGTCCCTCAGGCAACGTCCCGTGGCTTTTTTAAAACGCTAAAGACTTCCAACTGAACATATTAAAAAGATTTTTCCTATGTTGGTGGAAAAACAATCACTTTATAAATCCAGATAAGTGTTATCTGACTAGCTCAGGTAGCGTAGCATCGTTAATACATATTTGCAATTTTCTAGGTACAACTTAGCCAAGTATTAATTTTCAAATTATCTAAGTGTTTTTAATTACAGATACTGAACCTAAAACATTTTTGAACCTGGCTACTGATCCATGAGCTTGTTTTGTGTGGCAGGCCCATTCAGCTGTGTGGAGGTGCATGAGTAAAGAAGAAATTACAGAATTGGGTTCTTAAACTTCCAATTAGCACAGCACATGTATTGATGAGTTTACGTAAAACATGGGATGTATAGCAACATTGAACAAATCTTGAGTATTTCTGAAGCTGTACCAAGGAAAAAAAGACTAGTAAGACTAAAAGCTCCTATTGCATTTCTACTGAGATTAGAAAAAGTGACATATTACTTACACAGCCTATTAAACCCTAAAGCAAACTTGACTTTGGTCTGTAGGTAACCATCCACATAATACAGAATTTTGACTGAACAGAATGTCATAACTGTAAAACATTAAATTGTTAAGTTTCATTTTAAAATTACTTTAAAATTACTATAATAGAATGTAGTATAATATTAAATAACTTGCAGTGTCAGTTGCTTTCTGCAGCAGAATTAATATTTTTAATTACTTAACATTTTGAATTTGAATGTTTATTTGCGCACTAATTATTCTGAACTGAATTGCCTGGTCCAATAAAGTGTAACTACCATGTCTCCTTGAGCTCCATATATACCATAAATACGTTTTGTAGAGCAACTTCAACATGTGACAAGAAAGTGGAGTGACACCAAAATTAATAGAAAGAATTAAAGCGTGTGCTCAAAAAATGGTGGTTTTCATTAAAAAGATGACAAAAATATTATAGAGAGCAAGATGATGATAAAGATCTTAAGCCTTCTTTCTGATTTATAAGCCATTTTTTTTTCACAAAAACTGTTACTTAGATCTGATAATGAATGTTGAAGCAATTTGGACTGAAGAAAGACTTGGGCAGTATGTTCCCAGGGTGTTTTTTCATCAGTTTCTGTGGTTTCCATGGTTTTTTTCCACAGAAAAAAGCTAGCTAGCTTACATGAAAGATTTTATAGAATAATGCCTTAAGAATATTAAACCAAAGTTAGAAGAAAAAAATTATTCTTGCTTTTTGAGGATAAATCTGACAAGACATTTTGTTTAAAACTTTATTACTGCTACAGTGTATATATAGCAAACTCTACTGACTTTCTCCTATTTGCACTTGAAAGCAGGCAGTCTCCTTCTCTCCAGATACACAGAAAGCAATAAATCACTACCAGGTATGTAGAACCTATCTAATGTATAAAAGATTGTACGAGCTGAAGGAGCATAACGTGTTTTTTTTCCCACTAAGTTCTTAAAAACATTTCAAGAAAAGTGACTATTTCTCTTGCTGTCCTGTGTTTTTATTTCATTAAAACCAATTACGAAAATTTAAATTAATACTTTTAAACTTGGATTGTTATATCAAAAGTATTGATATAAATAATAAATCTATAGCAAATTGAAGTTGTACTTGCGACGTGTTATAACAATATAGACAGCAGAAAAGATTTAAAAAATCACTACCACATGTAATTTTAAGCCTTTTTCAGGAATGTAAAATGAGCTCAACTAAGCTACTTTAACAACAGAATAAAAAGGCCTTTACCTACCTGATTATTAATCTTTGGAAACCAATTGCTATTTGTATTTGAGGTGCACGCACGTAAGCTTTTATTTAGAATAGGTGAGTGGTCAGGGCATGGTAGTTCTAATAGTAAAACTTGTTTACTTTGTTAGATAAAGTTGCGCCCCCCCCTTTATTTATTTATTTATTGCATTCTGGGGGAAAGGAGTAGAGATGGGAATGGTTTTAGAAATCTTCAGAGTATAAGTAGTATGAATTGTTGTTCCAACAGTCATTTGCAACCTTTCCATTCAGAGCTATGGAAAACAGAACTGATACTATACTGCATTTTGTAAAGTTCAGGATTGTATCAGGGAGCAGTGAGGGCCAACTGCTCCCTTAAGAAGAGTAGCCAAAAACTGAGCATGACAAGGGCCAGCAGGGCCAAGGCTTTGGTAACTGATACTCGCCCCAGTGTACCTGAGCATAGCAGACATGAGATAAGTCCATAATGATGGGGCAGATCTGAGGTCAAGGTGGTCACCCATCAGTGAGGCAGAATCACATACAGCAACAACAAACAAGATCTAAATGGTCTGTTAGTGACTAAGTAGATTCTTCTTGAAAAGGTAAGCCCTCACCTGAAGCATAAATAAGTTTTTAGACAAAGGTCTAGATCAGTAATAGCTACAGCTAGGCAAATGCATAGTTGTGACTGAACTACAAAGCAAGTTTTCTGCCTTGTAACTCAGGTGAAAGTGTAGGTCCTGGGCTGAGTTTAAATAGGGCTCCTGGGCCCTGTAGGTGGGGATATGGCAGGATGTACCAGGTAAGGCTGGTCAGGGTCATTAGAGCTTATTAATGCACTTCTGGGCCTTCTGGTGTGTGTGTGTGTTGAAGAAAAGGTAAGTGGGTTTAGTAAAATTCTGTTTTTTTTTTTTCTCTCTCTTTTTTATTTATTAATAGAAAATATTAACAACTGAGTTGATAAGCATCTCAGTTTTTTTTTTTTTTTAGGTAGTCTGATAAAATGTTAGCTGTGTTCTAGAAGTTACTGAATTAGCTGTAATTGTAAACTTTCCTGTTGTAAGGAGTTAAAAGTTTTGTCGTAGTAGTAGGAAGAGTATTTCTATAGTAACTAGAGCAAGCTGTATTCAATGTACTTTGAACGTTATAGGTATTGTTTTGTGACTAGTCTTTTTATCTTTTAACAGAATGTAAAGAAGTGTAGATGTTAAGCAGTGTGGAGCTGTAAGAATAGATGGTATTTATTAACATTTGCATGTATTTATATTAATATTTTGTTGAAGGTGTGATGTTTTTACAACCTTTGAAATGTCTTGCATGTTTATCAACATTTGTTTTCACATATGCTGTAAGAAGTAATAACTTCTTTTTGTTTCTCAGAGTTTTCTGCATAATAATTTTCTTTTTTAGGTATTTAATAGAATTAGATCCAATTGAGTTAGTTATTTACTAGAGTCAAAAGAAGTATTTTGTGCGTAAAAGTCATAAGGTGTGTCTGTGATAACTTGAGTTTTGCAAGCAAATTACGTATTCAAAGATGAGAAGAGAATGCTTTTGTATCTAAGGTATAAAATTCTGCAACACTTATATTTTATGCTGAACTGTGCTGGTAAATTCTTCCTGATCTCTCTTTGTCAATTTTAGGTTTGCTAGGCTTTAGTAGCTCTCTTGTTTCCGTTAACAGCGTGTTTTCTTGAATTCCCAGCACCACAAATATTAACAGAGTAGTAGAGTAAGTAACTTGAGTTTTAGCTTCCGCCATCAGTCTCTAGCACGAAAACTTCTGTCTCCTGAAGACCCGAAAAGGAGGAATAGCTTCACAAAAACAAGTTCAACAGCAGACATGTTCTAAATATTCTAGTGTATTCTGTAAGGCTTAAAAACTACTTTCTCACAGACTCTCTTAACCAGCACTAGTGTACTGAGTACTATGGTGTTTTAGAGGTTCTGTTCTCTGCTCTATCATAAAAATACATCTTTGTGTTTATTATCTGAAGGTTGGCTGTATTTTGCCTGAGTTGTGTGAATTGTGACACGTTTGTATTTGGGAATATCGTGGAACTGATGCTACAGCTGTATTTCTATCCACTAGCATTCTTCCTGTGGGGTTTAGGGAAGAATTTCTGTTTATTTTTCCGTAGATACAGAACTTGTTCTGATCCTGGTTTGCTTCCATAGGGTGATTCTTAGCAACAAGTGCTTCTGTGAAGTAATCCTTTAAAATTGTTGTTGCAGTTAACAGTCTTTGCACTGATAACTTATGTATAGATAGACTTCTTCCATCCCTATTGCATTTAGATGTTGTTTAGCAAGTTTAAAAGTGTTTGTTTTGTTTTGTTTTTTTTTTTGAAAAGTACTGTCCTGGTTTTGCTTTGCTTCATAGAATTATTCCTAAAAACTGTAGAGAGGCAGCTGTAGGTTGCAGGAGGTAACATTTTATGGGAAACAAATGATGCCATAAAAAACTAGCAGTAAAAATATAATTCTATGAAGTTATTTTTCATCATTAAAATACCCAAAGTTGCTAAATACAATACTGTTCATGAAATGCTTTGTGAGTGCGGTATCATTACTGCCACCTTCAGGCAATAAAAAGAATGATTAATTTTCAGTCGCTCCTGTTCATGGAGGGAGCTGTGCTTATACTGTACAGTGAAGTTTGGTATTTTTCCAAATCGCTGTCTTGCATTTTTATTTTGGCTTTATTTTCTTCCCATTTATTCTTATTGTAGTATGTTGAAAATAAGCTTACTTATTTTGGGAAGCTGTTATTGATAAATGCCTAACTATTAAATGATAAATTGAAATTGAATGCTAAACATCTCCTATACAAAGACATATCTAGCAAAGAGATTTTTCCCCCTTGGTGAAGACTTGTTTTCAGGAGTTATGCAGTAGCATTACAGATTTAAAATGTATGTCAGCAATTAGTAGGGCACGTGTGGGTTATTCCAAAGACTGTAGAGCTGTCAGGTGAAATTGCAGAGCTGAAATTTCAACTATCCCGTAGTATAGGTTACTTGCTGGAAAAGATTATTGTCTTTTAAGATCTTTATCAGATTTATACCTAGAGAGATTTTTTTTTTTCCCTAACTTATGTACTTATGATGAACTTCAGGAGTTTTGGCATTGTGTATATAATATTTCTTTTATAACACCTCATTTTACAAAAGCTTGCACGTGAACAGGATATAGTTTTTTTTTTTAAAAAAAAAAAAGAAAAGAAAGAAAGAAGTGGAGATAGAGACTTTATACTTGGCCAAAGCTTTCTTCTGGGAGAATTCCTGAGGTTTGATGTAATGTTCTTTCAAATGAAGTTGCTAAACACATAGATCAAAATTACCTAACATCTCAACAGAGCAATTAGTAGCAAACCTAGTATGAGGCATTGATCTCTAGCATCTCCATCATCTTCTACTGTTTTTAAAATATTTTTATTTTTTTTAAATGCTTTTTGAAGGGCTGGGGGAAGCTCATGGGGAGAGTAGAATTTCCATATCAATTCTAGAGGGATTATTTTTAAGCTTTTTTCCTGCAAGCCAACCTCTCCTTATTTGAGGGAATGCTATTTTTGTACTGGAAGTCAAAGGTAAAGCAAGACTACAGAATAGATACAGAAAGCCATGTATTCTGCTCCGATCATTGTACTTGAAAAATGCTGTAGTAGCAGTGGAGGTACTGCATCTTATTTAAAATATTTTTCCTTGCTTTTTGTCACTATTAAAGCAGTTCTTTTCATTCTGAAATCTGTGTATGCTCTCTAAAAAACATTTTGATAACAGAAAGTTAAAGGAAGGGAAAATGCGTTATACAAGCAAGTACTTGAGTATAGAAGTCAGTTCCAAAAATAACAATGAACACTTGTGCTGAAGTTCTCAGGAAGGATGAAGCCTGAGAATCAGCCTGAAGATGAAGAAAGCTTTTGGGAATATGTCAACAAATCTTACTGCTTCCTGTGGGTGGCTGGTTGTTTTTAATGTACTTTTCATGAACTTGTTTTATAATATAAACTACATATTGACTTCTATACATAGAAATTAAATACGAAAAGTAACTTATTTTCTTGTTTCTAACATCCATAGTCTTTTCTCTGGTTATTTACTTTTCTTCTGTGCCCCTTCTCTGTCTTCTACAGAACCACATTAATTCTTGATTTACCTATTTTTTTAAATGCTTAGTGGCAATCTTTAAACAAAACTCTGCTCTGACTTTTTTTATGTAGACCTCTATCCTGCTAAATGAAATCAGAAAATCCGTTTAGTGTTCTGTGACTACAAATGCCCCCAATCTAGTTTAAAAAAATAAAATTTAAAATTTATTTTGAGTTCTGTGTGCTGCAAGAAACTTTCAGAAAATTCAAAGCCTGTTTCTAATGAGCTTGAAAACATCAAGAGTAAAATGCCACGTCTTCATGAGGAATGTCACAGTCTGTGACAGATGTTGTTGTCTGTCTCAAATGTTGCAGAAACTCAGTATTATTTATCTTTTATATCATTTCCTTAGAAGAAAAATAAAAATTATGATGACCATTGTCAGTCTGTCCTATATTTCAGAGGTGTTGATTTAAGGCATTACAAGGAGTGACAAGATTTTACTGTTTCCAAAACTTTTTGAGTTTCTGCTTGTGTAATGTTCTGAATATCTAAATTTTTTAGATATAATTAGGAGACCCAAGCTTGGAAGTCTTGGTCCTCTATTGATTTTTTTTTTGGAACCTGTATTTTTAATGTTTTTGAGTAAACATACAAAGTTATTATTAAAAGCTGGTCCCTGAACCCTTTAAGATCAATTTCATAATGAGGAATGCTAGAATAGGAAAGTTTGTGTTTTTGAAGTAAGGTATATGTACATGCACAGAAGTATTATCCTTCCCTTCATTATGCACACATCTTGTATTTAATATATAGCATTTTATAATATAGCATATAATATATATTTAAAATATTAAACCATGAGCAACCTAGCTCTTCAGTCTATACGAATTCATAAACTTAGATTTCATGCATTTTCCTCTAACGGAAATACTGCTAGAAGACACAGCTGTAAGTTGAACAGTAATTACTCCTAATCACAGCATTAGTTGTCAAAATTTTGGGACTTTATTGAGGTTTACTTTGTTCTCAGTGTACTTTCATATAATTATACCCACCTGGCACACATGAATCTCTAATATTTCATTAACATCTTTCATGCTTTTTTAAGAGTCAGTAATTCTTGCTGGGTACAACAACTTTACGCTGTAGGCAAAAAAAAAATATCTTTTTACAGGCAAAAGATAATAGTTTTAATCTTTTTCTACTCGAAGGTAGAAACTATTATTCTGCTGTAACTAATTACTAACTGTGAAGTTTAGAAATATTTTCTGTATTTTAACTTATCCCAAGATGAAAAAAAAACCTTAAAACTTAAATGCCAATTACTATATAATAACCTAACATTCATCTTTTATATTAATAATTTAAAAATTGTTATCCTCTAATTATGAAAAAGCATAAATCAGACTACTTTAAAGCTCTGTTGTAACAGCGCAACGTGTGGCTAGCTTTTAATTTCATTATGAAATGTCTGTTCTATGTTTCTGTCTTGCACTTCATGTGTTTATTTCCACATTTTTCTTGGAAGGCCAGGGACATTTTGTTCGGTTATTTGAGAAGTAATGTGGATGGATGCCACACTTGTAGAAGACTGTTTTCATACCTCATATCAACATGTAATTCAAGTTTACAATTAACTTGATGCATGCAAGTAGAGCCATATGTTTTTAACTTAACTAGGCATGTACTTAACTACTTTCTTGCATTAAGGCCTCAGATCGGAAGAGAACCAGTAACAGTTACCAGCCAGAAGCAAATCCTATTTTGAGATCCAACATATTTCAGTGCATTCCTCTGAGGGTACTTTCTTGCTCAGATTCTGAAGGTGTATGGTAAGTGGGTAATGGTGTGTAAGCAGCAATGAAAGTCTTTGTAAAAAGTAATTTAATTGAACAAGTACTTGTGAACTGTAACATTCCAGAAGTAGGTCAGAGCATCTAGAAAAGAAAAATAATATACTGTTGTATGTTTTTCAGGTGTTCCTTTCCTCCTCTTCAAAGTACCTTTTTAAGTAGCCGTTTTCTGATACATCAGGCTAGTTACACAGGGAGATACTGGAATTAATATTCTCAACCTGAGTTGTTAATGGAGTCTAGGCTATAGTTCACAGGAGTAACAAGCTACCAGGCTAGAAATACTGTATTGCAACGTGCCTGGAAACTGTTGGTTTTGCATGTTAATAGAACAGTACATATCATTCTTTGAGTAAGACTGACTAGTGTGGGGAGTCAAACTAGCCTCTGAGAAAGCTGGATGTGGCTGTCTGCCTAGAGCTCAGATCTGATTTCACTTGCCAAAGAGCACTAATAGTACTGCTAGTGTCACTTAGTCCTTTGCTGCTGAAGCTGCTGTCCATGATGCAGCATGTTTATAAATATAACTGTTTCCATCTGCAAGCTCAGCCTGGGATGTAATGTTAAGTTGTGTTCTTTCCAGCTTGCACATCATTGCTACTAATAAAGCTGCTGGTGGAACTTAACCAAGAATCCTGTTGATTCAGGAGCCAGTAAAGAAATTCCCAGAACTATGTTGCTTCTGCAAGGGTGAGTAAAAGTTTGTTTATATCAGTCAAGTGACTATGCACATACACAGATCAGATTATTTAAAGGGAGGAGGAATCTGCTTTCACAAGTTACTCCTTCTAATTATTATCTCATTGGATAAAGGGTGGCTTCCGTTTGCATCTCAGCACATTATTTTGCAATTTGAAATTTTGCATGGTAACTCATAACATGCTGAAAATGCACAATTCATAAGGTAAACACTTTTAACCACTTGAATATTGTTCAGGTGTAAATCCTTCATGTTAACTAAACGTGACACTACTCAACAAGATAGGTGACTGATGGAGGTGAAATTGGCAGATACAGTACATGTGACAGCTGTGTGAATGAAGTCTGAAAAAACAGGTGTGTGCGCCTCCAAGATTCTCACTTTTTTAGTCTTTGATATTTGTGATATAAAAAGAACCTTCTTTTTTATCAGTGGGAAGGGTTGTTATTTACTAATTTTTTTAAAATATATGCTACTTAGCTGTGACATGTTGTATGGAGGCTGTACACAAAAAATATTCTGATACTCATCTGGATTAAACCGTAGTGATAGTAAATATTCTCCTCTCATAATCACCAGTTTCATTGTTGAACTTTGCTGCTGAAACTTTTCAGAAAATTTGGCCTGAATTTCACTTCGTGTCATTTAATGCTGTTATGTCCTGTTCAGCAGTACATAGGAAAGATGTTTTTACCTTTCTCTAAGGTAATGTGTATAAATTGTGTCTTGAGCATGTAGGTGGAGTCTGTTTGGCAGTTAGTAAACAGTTGTGGTTTCACAAAAGGCGTTGTGAAACACTGTCATAAGAGATGTGAAAAACTTGAATCCTTTGAATTCACCTACGAGTAGATGTCTCCTCTGCAGATATTTCTCCTAGTAGATCTTAACCCTAAGTTAAAAATACCTGTATTACTTTTCCTCAGAAAAGGTCAATCAAAGTGATTTATAATAACTGCTTTTACTCGTTAACTAGGGAACACAATTAGATCAGTATGATCTGTTATTGACCATTGAAACAGTGTAGGAATACAAAAAAAAAATAAACTCAAGCACAAATTTTGCAATGGTATGTCTAAAATAGAACGCTTCTGCAGAGCTCTTCAAAGATTAGACACTAATGTAAGCACTGCTGAAAAGAATCAATTTGCCTAGAAATTAAACTTAAGTAGACCAAAAGTTTTGAAGGGAAAACTTTGATTTCCTTCTGCAAAACTTTATATCAAATGAAGCAATTCAATTCTCATACAACTAAGAAACTTTAGTAGCAATAAAGTTGATAAGTGTTCAGAAAAGTTGTCTTCGTTTTTTTTCCAAATACATCTTACCTTTTTTTTTTTTTTACAAGCGTTTTTGGTTTTGTCCTCCTAAGTAGAACCTGCCAAGAGTGACAATTGCACAATAACAGTTTATTTATTAAAGACTGTAGGTTTACCAAGTTCTTTTCCCTTTCACTTGTACCATTTTGTATATGTAAAACTATAGCTCAGGCAGCTGGAAGTGAATGGCTGCCAATTCTTCTGATCACTCTGATCTTCTGTGTTTGGGAGATTTCTCCATAATATCCTCTTTTAATCTTCTCCTCCAAGTGACCCATGCAGACTGTTGCTAAATCTTTTTATGTGCTCTGGATAGGGTTGTTTCAGAGCATTGACGAATGCTGTAAAGCATCCTAAACTGTTATGACGTGAGGGAGAGCAGACCTACTTTGTCCTTAAATATACATACTTTTTCCAAACTGGCCTCTTAAAGGTGTTGATCCCTATTGTCCATTACTGTAAACCTAGAGATTCAGCCTACCATACTTTTTTGAATGTTAAAGAAAAAGAGCATTTTTCAATTAAATTTCCTTCCTTCATGTGCAGGAAAAGTGTTAATGCACACAATATAGCCTCACAATTTTTGTGTGTAGATAATCAAGCAGTGTGAATATCGACAGAGGGCAGTATTGAGGTATAAATAGAAGTGCTTTATATTTTAAAAAAAAAAAAAAAAGGTCTTTGTTATTCCAGTTCCTCTTCATAGAATCACAGAATAACTTACAATGAGAAGTATCTCTGAAGGTCATCTGTTTGATCCTTTTCTCAGGAAGCCAAATTCGAAGTTAGATATAATTGATTGTATCTATGGTGATTTCTCTACATTGTTAGTTATTCTATAACAGCCTGCAGTCAGGTTAGTTTTCCCTTGAAACCGCTATTGCATCCAGTTGTGAGACTGAATGCAAAACATGACCAGTGCTAGTGTAGTTATTTTTTTCTGAATATAAAAGGAAAAAAGCCCCTTAGCCATTTTTGCTTACAAGGCCAGAAAATAGCTAGCTTAACTTCTATGTCCTTGTCAACTTTATTAATAAAACTATTTTTAAATGTAGAAAATCTAGAGTTAGGATTGGCTATGTTAAGACAGTTGCCCTGTCTATCACTTTCCAACTCTAGCAGAAGCCTTTAATAAATTGACCAGACTGCAAATATTGTTTGCAGTATCCTTGAGAGAGGTGTGTTTTAATAACAAAAGATCTCCTATTCCTCTAATTTACATGGGACTTACTAAAGTATTAAGTTATCTACTGTGCTAAAGTTAATTTTGGTGTTGCAGGAACAAGTAATAGTTATTGTAAGGGTATGAGAGGCTCAGTTTTAATTGTGCAATACTGTTTGCAGTGTTTGCAGCTTTCTGTGTGTTTCAGAAGACTAAAATTTAGATTACTTTTTATAAATAAAGAATGAAACGAATGAGTGTTCTTATACAGGTATTGAATGACTGCTGGTCTGTAATTGTGTATTCAATTTAGGTGGAATCAAACTTTCAAAACTGTAACTTTAATAACCTCTTTAGTATGAAGAAGCCATTTATACGGCAGTTAAGAGGCTAATGTTCTAGTATGGTAGCACTCAATAAAATATACTTGTTTCATCTTTAAGACGTTGTAGAATTAAGAAACTTAGCAATATGCCATCACGCTTAGTTTTGTTATTTAATGCTAAATTTCATCTAGCTGTTTTGAATTTTCATTATAAATTTGGTAAATTAGCATAGCCAAACATCATTTATAGGGTGTTGAGAAATAAACATGTGTTTGATGTTAGTCATAAATGCAGTTTGCATGATGGAACTTCTGGAAAAACAGCTATTCTCTACCCCATTAACATAAGCAATGGGGTTCAGTTAAATCAGCAGTTTAGATTCCTGGCAACTATCCAAACAAATTAGGTGAAACTAGCTTAGACAAATGCATCACGTGAGCCACAAGCATTTTGGGTGTTGCTGTGTATGTATCCTTCAAGAGAAAATAGTAGTTGATGTGGAATTGAACGAAGTCTAGAAAGTACTGCAGGGACCTTAAGTGAATACAGGTGAGGCAAGCATTGCTCTGTTATCAGTACCCAGCAGACCTTGGGTATGGTATGTCTTTGCTTGTGATCAGAACTCTGGCAGGGATTATATGATTGTTTAGAAGCTATGCTGCTTCCAGGCCTGCGCAGCTTGGGTGGGCCCACTTTGAGTATCAGCACTGTTTCCATGAGTCTCTGGTTCCTGGAGCAGCATGAGACTGCTCTTTGTGCTACTGTTAGAATTATCCAATTAGTGTAAAAGTTGGAGATGGATCCAAAGAAGTAGTCAATATATCTGTCATGGACAAGGAGTGTTTTCCTTCAGTGAATGGGAAAGTTTGTCATGTAATAATTATGTGAAGTGAGAAAATGTACTCAAGTTAGTACATTATATGAAAATTAACAATGTTTATAAAATTTAGAAATATCCTTGATTTTAAATATTTTAAGTCTTAGTTTTTCTCATCTTCAGAGACTGATTATTGAAATCAGGAAAAAAAATAAAGTGTTATCTTAAAAGTACAGATGAGAAATACTAGCTGTAGAATACAAGTAGCCTTAAACATCTGTGAAGGTAGCATGACAGCTGAGTGTGATTGGAAGATGATGACCTGGAGGCAAGAAATAACATATGTATGGAGTTTTAAATGTTGTATGGTATAGAAGACTTGGGCCATGCAAGGTATAGAGAAGGAAAAATCAGCTTTGGAAAGCAGTTAATGATGAAAGCTGGCTATTCTGTGTCCCAGCTGTGAGCGTGTAATACCTGGGCTTCTGGCAACACAAAATTCACAACTTTACAGTTTCAGCAGTGTTAATGTGGGAAAGGCCCCTACTGTACACTTCACTCTCTCCTGCAGTAAGTGTAGCTCAAAAGGGAGATCGGGGCAATGATGAAGAACTGACCAAATCTTAACAATGTGAATGGCCTTTAAATTATTACTCTCAAGTCCCAAGGTACAGCAGTAAACACCACAGTAAGCACATTCATTACTCCTGATGACAGTCCTTCTTGCAGTGAGTGTTGTTGGTAGAAAGGAATGCAAGGCCATTCATTGTATGACCCAGTAACAGGAAAGAGCTGAGATACATGAAATTATGTGGGAAAGCAGGCAAACTACACTTTTTATACTGCAAAAGGAGCATACCTCTAATGCTTTTAGAGTGGGTGTTAAATTTACAAGGAAAACAAGTAATGATTTTAGCTATGACCTGAGATCAGAGTTATTTCTAATCGACTAGGCTGAAGCATGAAACACTATAGATCCTCTGTATATATATATAGATCATCCTGTGTTTTGGGGTTCCCCCTCCTTAGCTCTAGTTTGTTGCTTTCAAATGGCTGCCAAGCAATTTTGTACTTGCATATAAAAATTTTGTCTTGCGCACTCTTTCCAAAAAAAAAAAAAAAAACCAAAAAAAAACAAAACAAAAAAGTGTCTGGCTTTACATGACAAGCTTTACTTCAGTCTTCAATTTCATAGTGAATTATTGGGGCTACTTTGTGATCTTTTTTGTTATCTTAATATTATAAAGCTTCATTGTGACTCTTTTGGTGTACCTATGTTCTGTGATGACCAATTGGACCCTTTTCAGTTTATATTCTGTTACTGTTCTAATGGGATGAGGAACAGAAAAGGATATTGGTTTATTTTTAGCTTTCTTCCTTTGGTCTGTGGCTTGTGACACTTTTCTGTGGAAATTACCCATATGTTGCCTTAGCAGTTTTTAAGGAAGAGTTAAGCTCTTTATTATACAGAGGAGGTTGACATCCAAGGTGCTGCTTTTGTTTTGACAACTTGACTTTTGTTCCAAAAAACTAATTTAAAATAATCAGTGGGATTTACCAACAAGGTATTTACCAAATTTTTTATTAAGTTTTTTAAATTAATTTTTTTAAATTATTTTTAATTAATTTTTAATTAATTTTTTAAATTAATTTTAATTTTGTTATTAAGTTTTATTAATTTTTTATTATTTACCAAATACTTTTTTTACTGTGGGATACAGTAGAATGAATTTTAAATCTTTCCTTTCCCCAAATTTATTTGGAGTCCTTTTTTTTAAAAAAAAAAAAAAAAAAAAAAAAAAGGATATGGGGGGTTTCTTATAAGCACTTGTATAGGCACTTGTAAACATATGTTTCTTGGATTCCTGGAATTGGAAGCAACTGTGTGTATTATGTCTTCCTAAATCTCTGTAGTTAATTATCTAAAACTTTATAAAAACAAACAGATCAGATCAGTATATCTCATAAGAAAGGTTTTATTTAGGTGCTCTGCTGCAGGTCTTTCTGAGGATAAAATTGGTAGGAATTTTCCATTTACTTTGGAAAGACTTTCACTGCTGGTAATGGTGGATTATCTATGGGAGTTTTTTAGGTTGTGGAATGTAGACAGAGCAACCATATAAAGGAATAAGGCAAGCCTTTTGCCTTTCTTTCATTCTCTTAGGCATTTGTCAATCTAATTATAATCTTGTGTAACTTTTTCTAAGAAATGATAAAATACTTGAATGGCTATGGTTTCCGGAAGCGGGGTATGTCTGTCTGATTCTGCAAAGTGCCGGCCTTAATGGGATTCTGAGGCTTTAAGGCTTTTAAATTCAACTAAATTCTAAACCAGTAACTATACTCACAGATATATCATAGAGTAACTTCTTAAAATTTTTTTGCAACATTTCAAGTAAACATGGCGACTAGGTACTGAGCAGATGGTAGAGCACTAAAGAATAATTGATGAGCCACTATTATTTAAGTAATCTATTTTTAAAGTTGTCTTCTCTTACTTATTCCTGAGATAACTAAAATATATATATATATATATATATATTTTAAAAATCTGTAATTCTATGTAATTATGTAGTGGTTAAATGTCTGTAGTGTATGCATGACTAGAGCAGTGGGGAGTAGCTACTTTGCTCTGGGGTGGAGGAAAAAAAAAAAAGCGACTTTGCTTTTATGGACTAATGATAGCCAAATCACTTCAGATGTTTTTTCTGACACTTTCTCAAGTCTGTTTGGAGACTCAGAACACCAATTCAAGGATACTGTAGTGCTTGTGCTTATATCTTGACTTGGCAGTTCAAAACCATAAACGTTGAACAGCCAATGCTAACCCTGTTTACTTGTGAAGAAGATAAGACAGTGCGCAGCTGATGTGGGAGTACACAAGCCTGCTAACTTAGTATGTATATGCTGCTAACACAGTGCTTTCTGTACCATTTGTGTTCTGTGTGATACCAGAACAACTCAAGCAATATGCGTGATGGGAAGGATTGCTATTTTGGAGGCACCATTAGGAATACAAGATGTTTTGCAGTCTGAGTGAGAAAATGGCTTACACAGAGTTAAATGCAATGGATTGTATCATAGAATATCCCGAGTTGGAAGGGACCCATAAGGATCATTGAGTCCAACTCCTGGCACCGCACAGGTCTACCCAAAATTTTAGACCATGTGACTAAGTGCACAGTCCAATCGCTTCTTAAATTCAGGCAGGCTTGGTGCAGTGACTACATCCCTGGGGAGCCTGTTCCAGTGTGCAACCACCCTCTCCGTGAAGAACCTCTTCCTGATGTCCAGCCTAAACTTCCCCTGCCTCAGCTTGTAGGGCTACTTATTGCAGATCCGAAGACCTAAGTACATACATGTACTAAGCTGTGTGCTGCGTGAGCAGCATCCATGTTGTCTAAGCTATGACTGCAAAAATAGTAAGGTTTTTATTAGTGTATTAACAAACCTTTGTAAACTTGGTAGAGTTGTTACATACAATGTTTATAAGCACAGCTACAAACATATGAGCAGTGTACTTGTTTGAAAAGTACAAGCCTCTTACTGAGCAAATGAAAGGTACCTGGAAATGGATGAAATCCTATGCTGAATGTTTAAACATTGCACCTTCTTGTTATACTTAGTAAATCCTGACTAGTTTGCTAAATGCAGAACTTCTTTCATGAAGGTGGCTTAAGACAGTACTTTAAGGGTGGGAAGTAACTGGCAGCTGCTTCTATGGGTGGGAAGCTGGAGCCAGCAACATTGAATATACAAAGTAGTGGCATTGGTTGTGTTGTTTGTCTCTACTGTGTTTATGTCCTCCACCTCTGAGGAATGTGACAGACTGTGGTTTAAGAAATAGTGCTCCTTACAATGGCTTTGCTTTCCGGATGCAGAAAGCTTGGAAGAAGGGAGCAGTGAAGCAGTAGCACATAATTGCTTTTCTGAAGATGGATGGGGGGGGGTCAGTCTGGTTTCCTGTGGGAAGGCAGAAGAAATCCTATATCATATGAGTGCTGGGATGAGTCTCCTGGTGATGGTGGGCATTGTGTAGGGGTTTCATGGAGGCATGGTATTCCTGATTTTGTTGTTGTTTTGGGAGACTCATTCTCTTTGGTGTTATTCTATGTTGGTCAAATGTGTTTGGGAAGCTGAGGGCCTGAAGTCAAGATTCTTAGGCCTAGAAATTTAGGTCTGGCATAAGGTGGAATCTTCTAACCCACTTTATTTTTAAGGGTTCATGTGGAGGAATTAACAAGAAAATAGTTGAATATAGATGTTATATATGTCCTTGTGCTGGATTATACCTTGCCTCACATTACATCTTAAAAATCAACGTAAGTATTGGGGGGGGGGGGGGCCTGTGTGTTTGTTCTTGTTGTTGTTCTCCTGCAATGAACCTTAAGAACTTAATTTCAGTCCAGGTATGAAGCATTTGTGGAAGGTTGAGTGGAATGGCATAACCTTAGTGTATTCTGATTGTGCCATTTCTATTCATAAGAATGTTAGGTGCTATTGAGGAAATAGCTGCTAATGCATGTGCTGCCTCGTATTTGACAAAATACCATGGGACTTGCCTGCTGACATCTGTGTCCGTATTTTTTTTATTTGCTTAAAGTTTCTGGGTAAGGATCTAGGAAAAAAAACAACCAAAAGTACACATAGGAGGGATGCTGTATGACCAGTAAATTTTAAGGACTGAGTATTGTGAACACTTTATTATTTGGTGAAAATTAAGTGAAAATTTGTCTCCTCCTTTGGGGTGTGTGTGCAATTTTATTTGGCTATGGAAGTAGATTGCTTCCCCACTTTTTTTTTTTAAAGTTAGCTTATCTGTGGCTGCCTGTCTCTGAGTTCTATAGTTAAGCAGGTATCAAGTGCTCAGTACAAGCACAGAATTTTATTAAACTTCGGACTGGCCAGATATTTTCTTCGTAGTAAAACTCCATCTTTGTTTGCCAAGTTTAATAATTACCTGTATTTAGGAGGGGAAGCTTGCAGTTGGCTTTGAAGGGTATCACTCTCTGTTCATCAATCAGCTCTTTTTTGAACTTTTCTCCTTATGTCATCCTGAATGTACAGAAGGAGCTGGTATGTTGAATAGATTTACTCTTGAGCTGTTAGCCTTCAGAGAATTAT
Organism: Cygnus atratus; assembly: GCF_013377495.2. Taxonomy (NCBI): domain Eukaryota; kingdom Metazoa; phylum Chordata; class Aves; order Anseriformes; family Anatidae; genus Cygnus; species Cygnus atratus. The sequence goes on from NC_066366.1 coordinate 1,541,840, forward strand.
TAGCAATTGCAGATCTCAGTGTGCCCGAAGAGTAGAATAGCGGAGCGGTTATGGATTCAGCTCTGGTGGAGAGGCTTCTATTGCTCTAGAATGATCAACTGGTGATTGTTGGAGGCTGCACAGGACACTGAAGGCAACTCTGGGGATCTGTGAATACCAGTTGAAATGTAAAGAAGCATCTTTAGGACTTCCGCCTCCTTGTTCCTACCATAACTTACCTCTGAAGGAACTGTTCCAAGTCACTGCTGCCTCATTCAATGTCTATAGAAACTTGTAGAGTTCTTTTTCTTTCTTGTCTTTGTCTCATCTGTGTATATCCTTTGTATGTTCCTCATTTTGTCATTTTCAGCCATGAGCATGAAAGTCTCCAGTTCTGAAAGATGAGAGCTGATCTTTTGAATTTCTACATGCCTGTGAAGAAAGTGAAAATGTTAATATTTTCTAAAAAGACAAATATTGAGAAGTAGATTGTTCTCACTTCTGTATGTTGTGTAGGAAATTGAGTAATAATAGAAGCAGATAGAATTTCAAAATACCAGCACAACTACTAAAGTTGGCTGTATTCTCTGTAGGGAAAAAATCTGGAATTTTCATTGGGGGATCATAGTTGGCAGACAAGGATTTTAACGAGACTGAACGCTCAAATACCTTGCAGCATAGAGGTTATGATAGCTGCAGGCAGTGGGTGTGGATGAAGAAGAGATGCTCAGGTGGGAGGCTATTTATGACAATAGCAATTAGATATACTTAAATGAAATACGTAGAGAAGTGAATCATGAAACTACAGTAAAGAAGTTAGCGAGATTATAGCTGTTCAAGTACCAAATGGTACACAGAACATCAATTTACTCAATTATAATCTTCTCTGATTTGTTTATCTGATATGGCCTAGCTGCTGTGATAATCAAATAAAAAGTAATAATTTACGGAATTGTAATTAAGTTGCAAGTTAACATCTAGCTGTGTTGTATTGGTTGGCTTCTTCCTTTTGCTGAGTATTCAGAAGTGGTGTAATTCTTAATGCTTTTAAGAAGTATTTGAGAACATTGCATAAAAATCAAAATCCAAGGTTTTGACTTTTGTCATGACAATTTTTAGATTTTTATGTGAAATTCAATGTCTTAGAATTCTCACTAAGTTTCAGGCAAGTAAGCATTTGTAAACGGAGCCTGCCATGATGGGATAAAGTGAATATATTTTAGTTTCCTAATGTTTAGCTATCTTTCCTGCTGCTACTGCCCTTCTCCTTTTCCTTCCCCTTGCGTAGTCTTCCTGTCATTACCACTTGCCAGGATACTAGTAAACGAGCCATAAAAGCGTTTCCTAAGCACGCTTCCATTGATTTCATTTGGGTTTCAATGTTGAAACCCAGAGAAGAAAAAGAACCACGAGAATTCAACATTCTTCTAATAGCACAGTGCTCCAGAGCATCAGATGTTTAAGTAATCCTATTGTAGTTAAGTTTCTCTTTGTGAGATGGTTTTTTTCTGGGAAACTTTTTTTGGTTTGTTTTTTTAGCCTGCATTTGAACTACAAAATCTGTAGCACATTCAAGCCTAAGTCATTTTAAGTGAAAGTAAAACAGCAGTGTATTTGTCTGTGCAGAACCAGAAGAGCAAGGCAGAAATTATAGTTGAATAGGATTTTAGAAATCAGGTACTGTTAGTTTACAGCCAAGATGATTTTTTTATTTGGATGTTTTTTGTTGTATTGCAGAGTAATATAGTTACGAACAGGAAATATCAAGTGATGCATTTTTTATAGCAATACAGTTTTATAATGTGTAACAAAAAATTGGAGTGATGGCAATGCTAATTACTGTTACAGCCAGTTTATTTATAACTGAAAAACTACTTTTACACTTGTGTTCTAATTGTCTTGTTGTACATGTCATAACATGACATCTGCTTGTATTTTTCTGCAGGAAGTAAGCTGTTTAGATAGTAACCATCTTGAGGATCTGAGAGGGAAAATTTAATCTGCTGTTTAACTAGTCTATATGAGAGGAGAAAATGAGTCATCATAACTAAGGCAGGGGAAGAAAAGGATAAATAAAAGCTGCTTTCAATAGCTAATAATAATTACAAAAAGTAACATGCTGGTCTTATGATCTTGCTGTTCGGAGTAATATTTCTAATAGCAACATTTCTTGGTAAACTCGTGGAAATGAGTGTCAAAACATTTAAAGGAATGCCTGCATTCCCTTTTAAATAATAAGTATTTTGGCAGGCCCTGGTTTTTGGTGAACTGTGAGTACAGCTTTCAACAGGACAGGAATTTGTATGTAGCCACTTGAGGCTTTATCCAGCTCCTACTAAAAACAGTGGCAGAATTTGTGCTGATATCACTGTGTGGGTTTGACCTCAGAAGTATGCATTTTCTCACAGTGATAATGCTTGCTTTCCTTTTCCCTGTAAAGACAGAGTAGTTTTACTTCCATATGAAAAGGTACAGCATGCAATGAATTGTAAGCACTGCTACTTTTGTCTTCTGTTTCAGCTGCAATAGGCCTATACCTAGTAGGTATACCCATATGTCTCTATATATTCCTGGCATGAATTGGCATTGGTTTCATTCAAATGTAGGATTAGGAAATATGCAAGCACTAGGTAAAATTTTAACTCTCCCCCCATATATTTTTTTATTCCCTTAGTTTTGTAGGCTATGTAAGGCAGGGTTTCATACTGAAAGCTGGTTATTTATTTTCAAAGGGCAGTGTCAGAAACAAACATTTTTGTAAAGACATACTTGCCCTTTTCTGTACTTCTTATTTTGGCATATATGATAATCATAAAGATGCTTTTGATTAAAGACAGTTGTTAGGACAGCTATATGAGACAAATGCTGTTGTCTGAATTTTAAGAGAAATGGCTTTATCATTCTCATCAGTTTTGCTCTTTTTTAAGAAAAAGGGAAGCTATGCAAGCTTGTTCTTCACTTACTTTCAGGAGAAAAAATATATGCATCTATTTAAAAATTTGTTACTTGTTTTTAAAACCGTTTATAATAAGAGCATATTTTAAGTATGGATGAGCAGAGAGAGAGTGCACTCTCAGTTCTGAGGGAGTGCTGTAAAAATGCATTGGAACTAGTCTTTGCACAAATGGTGCAAGTGCTTCAAGCAGCTTAGCTGTGGCTTCCTGATGATGGAAAGAATTAGGTTTCCACAATGCCTGATAAAGGTCAAAATCCTTTACAAAACAACATGAGGAATGAGCAGTTGTTCAGCAGGTAGAACATTTAGTTAATGTTTCTTTAGATCATTTTAACTACTGCATATGTGAGTTTTGATATTCAAAATGATAGGAACTGATTTTAACATCTTTCTTTTAACAACTATTGTCATGCATTAACTCCTTACTTATTTGTGTCAATGTCTGATACCAAATTTTTGTTTAACAAGCAGCACCTAAGTCTACAATACAGTTTAACTGTTGAGCATTTTCTGTATTCTGGAGGAAACTGATTACAATAGACCATTATTTATTGTTCGTCAAAATCTAGCTTTTGCAGGCTCGACAGGAATGTAATGGAAATACTGCTGTCAGCATTATTACCTAGCACATCCTTAAGACCTCAGCTGTTCATAAATAAACCTTCCACAAACACGTTACCAGATAAATGTGGAAATACTTAGGGCTTTAGCTGTAATAAATTCAAATGGTACCTGCAGTAGAAGGGGCAGTAGTTGTTTCGTTGATCTCACTGAAGACCTAATAGCTTGAGAAAGCAAACAACTTCCTAAATAAATTGAGAAATGACTAATGTGCTGGGATGTTGTCAGTAAAGTACTCATCAAGCTTAAGTAATTTGAAATCTGTTTGAAGCCTTTTTTTTATATACAAATTTACGAATAAAAGAAAGATTCCTTTCAATAGGAGTACGTTTTCCTGTCTTAGTATAAACACAATATTGGCGATTCTTAACTATATACTGTAATCACATGCAAAGCCTAAATTAGTCTGAAACCTGCTTTTTTTTTTTTCAGGTGATGAATGCTATAACAATTTCCCCTTGGAGATGTTTTTTTCAAACATAAGCATGTAAAATAGTTGTCATAGATAATGCATGCTATTAGTAACAGTTGTATGCCCCCAGAACCTTCAAACAAAACCTGTGAAAGAATTCAAAGCTTGTAAAATTAGGCCCTCAGTTAGGAAGTGATTTTTGTGTGTGTTTAAAGCCTTGTAAGCAGAAGTTAACTAATGCAGTTGCAAACTTGTGTTTGTGTGTGTTGTATAGTATATATCAGTGACCTGACTGTAATAAAAAAAAATGACTATTAAAGGATGTTCTTCTGGAGTCATACTCTCACCCATTGTCAAAGATACACTTAGTGTTTTTTTGATTAGTTAGTATTATGTCTATTTAAAATAAAGCAGTGTTTAATTATCTGTGAGTCTTCAAAAATCTGTTACTGTCTCTTAGGGCACATTCTGGGCCTCTACACATGCTGCTGTCAATCTTTCCCAGCCCTGTCTGGCCTTGGGAACTTTTCCAAGCAATTGTATCTTAAGGTTTGTAAGAAATAAATGGGATATGTGACTTAATGTTCTTTTATTTTTTCTTTATTCCAAAACAGAAGCTCCAGTAATTGTGTCTTAGTCTTCCAAAATATCTTAGGCTTTTATAAATCTCAGCTTTCAGCTGAAGAGGATTTATTCAGCTGATGTTCACAACTTCTAAAAGAAAGTCTTTCTTTATTTAGGCATCTTGCACAAGGAATAAATACTTAAATAATTGCTTGTATTACTTTTAGATCTTTGTCCTCTGAAACATGAATAAACTTGGAAAGTAAAATCAATAGAATGCAGTAGCACTTAACAGAGAAAAGACTGATAGGTCTCTTATGTTCTCAGTACATGTTTTTTTTGGATATGATGCTTGCAGTTGTTGAATAGAACTTTCTATATCAGGTCTTTCAGCTTCACTTGAGTAAAAGACGGTTTGTAATACAAAACTATATCTGACCAACTATTTGTTTCACGCTCTAAACAAAGAGCATTTTTATCCGCACCTGTATATTTCAGGTGGAATTTTCAAAGCACTTACTGCTATAAGACTGTGCCTACTTTGAAAAAAAGAGCTCTATCATCAACTGATTGTGCTGGGAGAGGCATAAAGGCGGTGCACTGGAAAAGAAAATTTCATGCAACTGTTTTTTATTTTTTCTAAGTCTGTTGGGTAAAATCATTTTGCAATAAATGTAAATTTAGTTTTATAGTCTCTATGCCTTGCAAGAGTGATTTCAGTAACATAGTGCAGTTTTACTTTGTGAAGCAAAGTAATACAGCACAACTTTGCAAATGCTTCATAATTGTGAGAATCTTTTCATCCTATGCTAAGGTATTCAGTTTTTCCCTGTCTTAGAGTGGAGCTTCCATGTGTACAGTGTTGCTCATAGTGAAAATACTCAATCCACAAATCCACTTACTGGCTTAGTCAAACCACAAAATGGTTTGACTATGGGGAAAAATGTCTGTATAAGAAACAGACAACCCATATTGGTTCAGATTTGCATGAGTAAGTACTCCCTTTGCTTTATAGAAAAGCTTTAGATCAGCTTTAGATCACTAGGTATAGATTACTAGGAGTCAATTTTTCATGCTTTTTTGAGAGGTGTTCACAGATCTGAGTTTCTTATCAGTAAGCTCTAGATTTTGAATTGGAAATTTTTTTATTTAATTAAAAGTTGAAAACCATGTAGCATGGAAAGTGTAATAGAGTTTCTTATTCTGAGAAAAACAGAAAGCTGAGGAGAGGGAAATGCAGATAAATGAAATCATGAATTATGTAACCTGAGCAATGGAATACTGCGATGGCAAACAATAGCAGTAGAACAACAGTTGAAGGCCAGAGTTTCTCATAGTGGTTGTTTTTTTAGTTAAACATGAGTCATACACTCTTGAGGAGAAAGTTATGCCTTGGAAGAGGACATGTGAAGTATGGTTAATTAGTGTAGTAACATTGTAGCTGGCCCATTCCTTAGGGTATTTTAATGTTGTGCCTATCTGTAGATACATCTTCACTTTACATTATGTATGATGTGACATACATAATGTAAAGTGAAGGGCCAGGTCAGTGAGATGGGGTTATTCAGTATTGTAGACTTGATGATCTTTGTATCTGGCCCCTGATCCCTCAGGATACACATGTCTATAAAATCATCTGCTATGGTCAGAGAGATTTAAAAACTGGATAGGAGGGCTGAGGAGCATATCGTGGCAAATTAGAGCTCAGACTCGGAGCATTTGCCATGTGTCATCTGCTGAAGTAATGAAGCATGTGCTTACCCGCAGCTAAACTGATCAAAACAAATTTATACTATGTGAAGTAAAAATGCATTGCTTAAACCTCAGTTAAATATAACTTATAATTGGTCATTTGTTAAACTGTAACTAGACTCATATGTAATCATTTCTTCTGTCAGCTGTGGCTTTAGAAGTAGCTTAAAATATGAGAAGCGATAAAATGTTTTTACTAACATATCCTAACCTTCTCATAATTTGGAAGGTTAAATTTTTGAACCAATTCTGAGACAACTTTGACATTCACCTAATGTAATTGTTGTTTGCTTTCCTTTTTTTGTTGCTTGCTACTTCGAAGTGTTTTATTTCAGTTTTTAAAATTATGTTAATTTATCTGTTGCTGTCTTTATAGTCTGAAAAGGATGTCAAACTTGCTGAGAAATACAAGTACTACTTGAGGTAATGAAGCAGTGACTTCTCAAAGACTCATTTGATTTGCTTGGTTTTGGCAGTGCTCACTGCTGAACAACACATGGAAACCGGCAAATATGTCAGTTTCAATGGGCACTTAGAAGCAATGGTTGTTGGTAGTTGCCACTTTGTAGCTCTCACCAAGGTGAGAGTTTAGATGGGTGTTGCAGCATTAGAAGACTGTTTTATCCCCTGTGAATTAGTGCTAGTAGTTCATGAATGTTTGTGTTCCTCCTCCTGAGAACCTGTTTCTTCCCCCTTCCCCTTGAAATAGAAAACATTTGCATCTTGACTTTTTACTGTTCAAATTTACTGAAAACACACTCAACTCTGACAACACAGAACTGGCTTTCTCCTTAAACATATGGATACTACCTGCAATCATTGCATTGCTCTTGTGGTCCTTCCTTCTTATCCATTACTTTTCTTCTGAATTACAATATCACCAATACACTTGTTCTGTCTTTTATCATGGCTTTGAGAGAACTTCAGTAAAAGTTAGCTGTAAGCAGGTTTAAAATGTGACTTTGATCAGCGATTTAGACAGCTGACAGTTTTCACTGACCTTTTCCCGGTTTCTGGAATGCAGAAGAAAACTGATGTTTCCTAAACTGGTAAAGGAAGCGTATATCCACCTCTTGTTAATAGTTCAACGGTAGTTCAAAAGTTATTTGTCAATCCCATTCTTTGTGTATGCTGCAAGGGCTACAGTGTAGATTCAATTAAATGTAGTTACAGAATCACAATACTTTGTGCATAAGCAATGTGGTCTCATCTAATAAACTCATGTTTAATATGAAAAGTTCTATATTAACTTCAGTGTATGCTGTATTGTACATATTAATAGTCTCTAAGAAGATATATTGAAGACCCACCTTCTCCATTGGACTTCACAAATATGTTGCCACTTCTTAGTTTCATTTGGTTTTTCTGTATGTGTTAACTGCTACCCCTTCATTGTCAGATTGGTGCTGTTAATTTTCCATGTTAAGAGCTGCCTGCAGAACAACTGGCAGTAACTTTCAAAACATCAGAGTTGTTGTAAAGAAATACAAGCAATGGGATCAAATAAATTCTATTGAAAAGAAAAAAATCTTAAGGTATTCTCAAAGCTAAATGAAAAGTAGCTTTGTAAAAGTATAATAGGAATCCTTCAACTTTCATCTATTTTTCTTTGCTGGGCATTGTAGTCTGTTCGGATATCCCCCAGCCATTTCAAGCAATCTTTGTACTTCGATTGAATGGGAGAAGTATGAGCTATTTGTTCTAAATCTATAGCAAAAGCTGCTCTGCTTCATGGTTGCTAATGAAAATCTTTGTCCTCGCCTCCTTCAGAGGCTAGAAGGGCATCTCTCTGCAAAAGCTGCTAGCAACTTATTTTGTTTCTCTTGGCACCCTGTAGTTTGTCCTTTTTGGGGACAGGGGTTGTTGTGTGTGCATGTATATCTGTTTTCTGGTAGTGTTTTCAAGTTCATAGCAAAATAAGCTTTTGATTTATTTATTTATTTTCCCAATACTGTATCTCAAGTTTCAGCACAGTGACTATTTGGTAGGAGTTGAGACAGTAGTGATAGAGCATGTAATCAAATGTGAAAAGTATTTTTGCTTTATTGGCAAGGTAAATTTTGAGAAGAAAAATAAAGTAACTGTGTGAGCAGATGTGGATAGACTGTTACAGAGCTGTGTTTTGTCTGTGATTATGTAAGAAATATTGCTACTGTTTCTGTATGTAGTTGCAGGGCTTTGTATGATTTGTACATCATTCAAACTGAACTTTAGTCATCCTTTAGACCTGTTGTGTTAGGCTAATCTCTTAACCAGGCAAAATATAATTAAGGAAATCCAATCTATTTCACATTATGCCCTTTAAACCTACTTTAATGTGATGGTTAAGACAGAAGGTGACCTTGAAAAAAGGAATGATGAGTCAGACTTTTGAAAGAGGGGTTAGGAAACTCCCCACCACACACACACCACAGCCCCTCCCAGTTACTCTACCCATGAAATTCTCCAGGGTATGTGACTTGGTATGTGTCAATGTGGAACTACTAGCTGCCCTACATATTACAAGTAAGAGCAGAATTTTACACTGTTAACCAAAGCTGCCACTTATTAGGAACACAGGTGATTGCAACAGGTCAAATTATAAGGGACAAGTGCCAGGTGATATAGTGCAAGGAAATTTAAAGCATTTGTGTAGATTACCAGCTCTGTGCCCATTTGAGGGTGCTGTCCCTGTACGGCTGTAACATGACATCTGTGGTTGAGAATGGAATGTTACAAGTAATGAATTCGAATGTAGATACTTAGATAAAATCCTATAAGTAAACTTGTGCATTCTGAAACAAAAATGCAGGATCACTTTTTATTCTGTATGTCACTCAGTTTGAGGCCTGTGGCAGAAACTAGGTCCACAGTCATTCATTTGCATTTTGCTGTTGAGTTGCTTCTAATCTCACTTTCCATTTCAGCAGAACAGTGTGACTGCTGAAGTCTCCAGATGTCACCATGAAGGCCTTTTCAGTTCCTTAATGTTCACTGAAGGGCCACAAATCCAGAGATCTGTGATGCTGAACTTCCATAGTTTGATTTAGTAGAAGTTTGTCTTCCAAAATGGGATTAAGCTGTGCAGTTGCAGTGTTGTGGAAGCCAAGGTTTTGACTAGTGGTATTGAGAATCTAGTAAAATGTTTGAGTGAGTGGACATGTAGGATGTTAGTGCATCAAGTGGTTTATTGACACAAAAAAATTAATCCTTTTAGCCTTTATACGTCAAAATACAAAGGTTGGAATGATTATTAATAAAGTATTAATGAGATCCAGTGAACTGTGCATATGTCTAAAAAGTATGACACACCAAACAGTAATGCTCAATTTTGAACTTCATGGAAAGATAGTACTGTGAAAGAGAATTAAATGGACAACTGGAAACGAAATTAAACACCATTATATCTCAGAGACATAACATCTTAACTGTGTGTAGCAGATTTTTGAACATCGCTTCCCAAATGAGTAAGTCTGGCCTATCAAGTGGGATGATAAAGAGGTGGATGCTAGATCTAGTCATTTTAATTACTTGGATTTGTTCCATTGAAATGTGGTTGCCAGGATATTGTTGCCTGAGTTATATAGAAGACAAATGCAGATGCTATACTCTTGCTGGTACAGAGTATAGAGATGACAACACTTTTTTCAAAGTTTTCCTATTTGAGCGTTTTTCATGTGGTTTTGGATCAAAAATATTGTTTAATAGTCATACCTTCTACACATGAAGTGTTGCATTATTTCTGTTCGTTAGCGTGAACAGAGAAGTTACTTTGTATGTGAAGAATCCATCTTAAAAATGAGAGACCACAGCAAGGTAAGAGATTAAAATTTGAGATGGATATTTTCCTTCTGTGTCTGGTTTCATACTTGCATAAATCAACATGTTCAGATTATTAATTGAGCATGCTGCTCAACCAAATCTTACTTTTTATAGACTAATACAGGGTTACACAAAGGCTACATGAAAGTAGGATAATTCAGGCTGCTTCAGACCACTTGTCTTGAAAGAATTTATAAAAGCTGTAGCCCCTGTGCACTTCAGACTAGTCTGTGACATGGATACCAAGGCAGCAGAAATGAGCTAGCTCAAGCACTAGCTGAGCAATGACAGCACAGAGCTCGCTAGGTTATTGCAATGCTCAGACTGAATCTTTGTTCAAGTTGAATTAGCTATACTTGACCTGGGAGTCTTAGAATTGTACAGGCTCAGAAGAGGACTACTACTCTGAGTCAATAACATTGAATTTGAAGGGGAGGTGGGGGGTGAAGAATAAAGTTACTCCTACAGAGCAAACATGCAGTTATCCTCTTGTAGATAAGAGAGCACATACCTTCAAAAGCCTAATTGGTATTAAAAGGTCTTCAATTATTCTCTTCTTTCCCTTTCTTGAATTTACTTATATATTTTATTTCAGTGTAGAGTGTGTGGGTTTCTTTAATTGCCTCTGAATGATTGGAAAAGGTAAGTGTCTTCAGGTTAGAAAATGTTGCACAGCCTTTCTGTCATTTGGTTTAGGGGCTACACGTAAGGATCTGACTTCAGTGATTTTAGGTTTTTCCTCTGCTGGTTAATACTGAAGGTTTTCTGGGTTTTGGATTTTTTCTTCAAATCTTTAATCAGAAAGCATATCATAAACTTGTTTTTTAAATATTCTGAAAAGTTATGTATCTAATAACTTCAGGTCCTTTTGTTGGAGTGATGTCTGCTTAATATTGTAATGTTGTATTCTCATTCTACTGTGTGTGTGCAAACAACCCTCCTTCCCTACTCCTTGCTCCTGTTCCTTGCAGGAGTTAAATTTTTAACACTCAGAAGTATTGTCCTGAAGTTACTGTGACCTGCCTAAGAGATGACATATTAGCATGAGGCTTTTCTCATGATCATGTTAAGGCTGAAGAATATTTTATGCATATACTTGTAAGAGGCTCTCTCGCTTCACTTTAAAATCACTTTTAAAAATAGTTATCTGTTTTACCACATCTTTTTATTTATGAGAACAGTGTTGACAACATAATGTTGGAATACTTGCTGTTAAGAATACAGAAATCCAGTGGGCTATAGGTTGATCTAGCTATCTAAGGAGAGGGACAGAACAGGAAAGCTCTAAGTAAATTCTTAAAACTGTGTTTTGTTTTGTTTTGTTTTTCAGGTAGATAGTCACCCAGTGTTTAAAAAAAAAAAAAAAAATTTCCTGTGGAGTCATAACACATGCTACCAAAAACATAAGAGTAAATTAAAGTATATGCAAAAGGGAAAGCAATGTTACTGTACTAAAAAAAGGGACATGAGGTGGCATCAGGTAGTAAGACCTGATATAGAAGAAAGAATTACGTTTTCTTCAAAGACATCTCTAGACTTCTGATCTAAGTGTTTAAAGGCAGGCTAGTAAAATGGTAAATAACTGTTACTTCTGAGAGTGACTTAATCCTAGGCTTTATTTGAGGAAATCCAGGAACTTTTCAAATAGCACTACTGTTTTATGAAATTTCCATCTGCAAGCATAGTTTGGTTTTATTCATGGTGAAACTTATGTCCTTTTCACTCTTTGAAAACCTGAGCAGTAGATTGGAATTTGCTGCATGTTTTAGCAAACAATAGGTATTTGTATGAGTTGTGTTATGACTTACTGCTTATAAGAGTTTTAAAACACGGTCTGCTCTCAAATTGTGCCACAAATGTTGGTTAGAGTACTGAGCCCCAAGGGCTTTCATGCAGTAAGTTTCCAATGGTTTTGATATGCAGTGTCATACTTTCCTCCTTTGGCTCTGGTGCTTTTATTTCTCCTGCTGCTTCACAGCAGTAGGAGTCTGATTCCTAACTGTTCTGGAAACATCCTGAATGTTTTGTTTTCTGTCTTGTCTGTGGGGACAAGCAAGTGTCTAAAAGTTTGCTCACATTAAAATGTACATATGGAGTATAGTTTAGCTCTTCAAAAAATTATGGAAATAACACAGGAAACAATAGTTGTGAGGGAGTCCTAAAACATGGCGCTTTATTTAATGGCATGAGAAGTACCCACTTTCAGCAGCAACAACACCAAAAATCTCACTTTGTCTTCTCTCGTCTGCCTGAATCAGTTGGGGCATGAAAGATAGCATCATAATTGCTTTCTAAACTGTAATGTTCATCCAACTCAATTCATTTTAACCTGACTAGGTTTTTTGCTGTTTACTTTGCCTGTTTCTTAATGATATTTTCCCAGCTAGAACATTATGCTAGTCTCTTATTTGTTTCAGTGGACTTAGAATATGACTTCCCAAGAGACTGCTTTTCCTTTTTTTTTTTTTTTTTTTTTTTTTCCCTCCTTTTAAGGAAAGGCAACTCCTGAATCCCATTCCTAAAATGGATGAAACTGGTAGTCTTTTCTAACTCTGGCCAGTGTATATTCACACTATACTTTTTCTGTGAGATGAGTGAGGAGACTTCAGCCTGTTAAATCATTACATATGTTCTGTTGAATTCCACTTAATTTGCATGTGTACACATGGTCTGTGGTAAGAATATAGTAGGAGAGCTTAAGACTTCCTAAGCAGTATTTTTTGCATGTCATTAATTGATTATCTTTCTTCCAATCCAACATGCAAGTACAATTGGAAGGAGACATTGTCATAAATGAAAGGAAGCTTTATAGATTATTTTTATGTGAAATTTGAATCACTAAGGGTATGTGCATATGATTTCTACACACGTCTCATTGACACCTCAGGTGGTTTAGGCAACTATTTACCAAGCCACTTGTGTAAACACCTTGTGTTTGTTACCTCTTCTATTTCACGGTGATCTTTTTTTCTCCTTGGAAGTACTGGCAGGCTTTGTGTTTATAGCTTATATAAAAAAAATAAAACAAGTGTGGGAGGGATAGTTCCACCATATAGTGATAGTATGAATTATAATTGGGATAATTTGTTATTATAGTCACTTTACTTGGTTTCAGCCGAATGTCAAATATGAATCTTAGAGGAATTTTCTCCAGAGTGTATGGATAAAAACTTGTTGTCCAGTTATACTTAGTTTCTTGCTTTGTCAGGGGAAGAGGCTGCTGGTTTTATTTATTTATTTATTTTTTCTTGGTGGTGGTGGCTTTTGGTGCTTTGGTTAGTACTTGTGTTTTAGTTGGGTTTATATTTCCTTTTTTATTACAGAGCACAAAAGAATCTTTTTTATTCTATATTTGATTGAATTCCAATGAAATTCAAACTAGTAAAATTCTACTGAAGCTTCTGTAGAAGTCCAGTGTAGTTTTAGGCTCTATATAGCTCTATTTATATCCATATCTAGCTAACGTATCCTTCCTTATCCAAGGAAGAAAATGGAGTTACGTAGAACATTATGCAGAGCTATAGTGTTTTCTGATTTCTAGAACTGGTCAAAATGCATGACATTTGTACACACTCATTTAAGATTTCAGTTGTTTTAAACTTGCAATCCGATCATATGAAATTTGACACTACATCTTTATATGTGTTTAACTGCCTGACATAAAATATTTGTACATATTCTCTACTACAGCTTCTCTGCACATCCCTGTCCAATGGACTTAATTGCTGCCAATACATACTGTTTTCTTGCTTGTCTGCTTTTTACTGAAGTTTGTAGGGTTTTATTTCAGTTGAATATAAACTATCAACTATTCAGTCAAGTATAAAACTATTTTTGAAAAGATAAATCTGAGTTAAAGGATTTTTAATGATAAAATTGCCGAAGTAGAAATACATACATTTAAAGAACTTTGGAAAAATGTGTTTTCCAGACACAGCATTCCACTTTTCTTCCTACAAACAATGTAAGACAGTGATTGCTATGTAAACAAAAATACTAATGCCCATTTTGACTTGATCAGACTTTGAGAAGTTGATAAGAAACTACTTGAATATTGGGACTAGTAAACATTCAAGACAATAAAACCTGCAAGGAATTGAGTGAGGCAAAGAAATTTAAATGTAGAAAACATCTACCTTAGAATAAAGCTGAAAAATCATTGCAGGTTGTTTTTGTTTCTGTTTTTTAAGGGACTGGAACCATAGAAGAGCAAGGTAAAATGAAACCAGTTGGCATTAAGGCCAAGTGAGCAGGGACACAGAAGCTCACAGAATAAAATATAACAGTTCTCATACCCCTAGTTTGCAGTAGAATATAGTGGAGTTAGGCCTGACCGCAGACTTCTTCATCTTTGTTCCATTTTCATCATTGAGGTGGGATAGAAAACAAGTTTCGGTAAGTTGAGGTAGAATTCCCCCAGCATGGGAGAGTGAGTTTCCCTTGAGCGTCTTGATTGTTAAATGGGTAGTCAAAATACTAGTATACCACTTGAATTATTGCAAGATGATGTATTTTTGGTCAAAAATAAAACCCTTCAATGAGAAGGTACAAATGTCAGCAAAGATTTTAAAGGGAAGATTTCTCAGCTGCAAAATGTTAACTTCTACTTGGGGAAAGAGAGGAGAGACATGTACCGCAGGGTAGGGGGTAAGTGGTCTTGTTGCTGTGATCTGAAACCATGTACATAAGCACCAGGCTAACCCTGTGCTGATCTTTCAGTGGGGCTTTCCCCATCATCCTTCTGTGAGAAACAAGGGATTTTTTTGTATTCCCTATTTTTATAGGGAAACAAATGGTTATCAGGAAGTGTTAGTCAACTGTGCATTTTTCCAAAGGGGATTTAAATGCTAGAGTGAACAAATAATACTTTGAACCTTAGCACTTCGATACACCTGTTCAGAATGCTTTTTGTTGCTGTTCTCTGAACCAAACTTTGCCTTGCAGAAGCTGGTAGTTCATGGCTATAAAAAGCAGCAGGCCCTATAGTCTAAAAGGCAGACAGGCAAAACGTGTTGAACATCCTTTTCTTCACCAAAGCCCTGTTCTGTTGGGGAAAAAACTTCTGTGCCTAATAATACCTTTATTTTAGTTGTCTTGTTTTTAAAAATAATTTAGTTTTGTCAAAACTTTAACTGCTTAGTTTTCAAAATGTACGAAGATTTCAAATGAATGGGTTGTTAACTTTTAAGGGACATTTAAGGGGAAAAAAAAATCTGCAGGTTATATTTACCTTTGTAATTTAGCGCTATTTCTCCTGGCTTTTTTTTTCCTCAGAAAGAAATTAGGGTTTACATTTGAGTCAAGTAAACAAAGGGTTGGTGGTCTGGATTTATCCTTTTTCTAATTTGTGGTGTCCTATCTGTCCTCACGAACCTGTCTGAAAATATTAAAGGATATCATTTCCTTTCGGGCTACTACAATTCACTGTTTCAAGTTAATTTTACAGATATTTTAAAATAAGTGCCTTTTGTCTGGGGTATTTTGCACTTGTAACTGAGTGTAAAAAGTCTTTTACATACACTTTTAAAAACTTAGTCGTCCATATAAATAATACACAAATTGAGGTCTGTAACTGCATGAATGTATGCTGCATTGCTTGCATATTTTAATGATGTGAGTTAAAAAAAAAAAAAAAAAAAAAAAACCAAGACATTGGCATTATACTGTTAAAGCAATTTTAAGAATACTGCAATGCATGAACTTTCAGTTTGCAGCATAACAAGTACCTGGCATTACCCGTTCTGGTATGAAAGAGCACTATGTATGTTCTGAGGATGCAGACAAGAATGAGACTTATTTTGAGTATTTATATTGAGGAATCACAAAGAAAAAATATTTTTCTTGATGTTTTGAGCAAGTTCCTTTATCCCATACAGTTTGGATACCTTGAAGCATTAGTAAAACTCTTTAAAAGAAACACGTTTCAATAGACAAAGAAGGATGAAAACTGGCAAGTATGTTACACTTGAGGAACTGAGGAACTAAGAGGGTTTTGCTTTTTTTTTTTTTAACTGTCTATTCCTTCAATAGACAATTGAAGGGGGAAAAATACGTCAAATAAGTGAAGTTTTATGTACATTTGCATAGCTTGAGGCAACAGCTTGGAGAGGGGTGAATTGTATTTAAATCTCAGGCTACCTGGAATTCTATAATTCTATAGCTACATAACTTGTCTTCCTCAGTGTCACACAACTGAGCACTTTTGCTGTGGATTTGGATACTTTACAGCTGATACCCATCTTTGTTTTATTTTTCTGCATGCAGCTGCCTTTTCTCCAGCTCTTTCCACAAAGGACATTTAATTGAATCACCTTGTACAATAGCCAGACTTCAGAGGGAAGGGAAAACAGAAGTGCTTTGCAGCTCTCAGCCAGGGAGGAGGGGGATTCATAAACTTAGACTGAAAAGCTGCTTTTGAGAATAATGCAGGCACCCAGGATAAGTATGTGACTTGTGTTGTTTTTGTTTGTTTGTTTTCTTTTGGTTTTGGTTTTTTGAAAATAGCACCTAAAACACTTTGCAAAGCCATGTGACTAACTCAAGAGAAATGGTGGGAGCATTTCCACGGAAAAGGAATGCTGATAATCATTTTAGCCTAACTGAAGAAATCCTCTGCAAATACAACTATTTCTGTCAGTCAGGAGAGGATAATGATGAAGCAATAATGAACAGATTGCTTTTGTCCCTTGGTAAAAACTATGCAGCTTGTTCTAGGGAAAGCATTCTGTCAAAGTTGATGCTATCATCATCCACATCAGCGTGCGGCAGACTGGAGTATGTTTTTGTCCATGCTGCGTTTGCCTTTCTTAGAGTATAGAGGACTGTTTGGGGGGATTTGAGCACATGCTTGTGTTTAAAACTCTTCAGAGTGGAAGAGGAGAACTTTAGATAACAAGTTGCTGCCAGTTGTTATCAATCGTCTAGTAAAAGCCAGATATTCTTCACAACATCTGTGGGGTAGCAAGTAGAAAGTGGACTGACTTTTCACCTGTCCTGTTTTGTTGCTTCTGCATCATCAAAATAGGGAACCTGTTTCTGCTCTGCTTCAACTTCATTGGAGGGAGAAGGTGATATGAGCTCAAAAATCTAGGAACTGTCGGAGTATTGCTATGCCTAGTAAAGTTGGTACCTTTTGCTTTAAAATGTATGTAGTAGTGTGGTGCTAACAGAATCCCAGATACAATACAGAATACAGAATCCCAGATACAAGTCTTTAATTGGTGTATGTGAATATACTTCTTGGCACAGTTAAGTGTGTGTGTATATATGACAAGTAAATTTTTCTTACTACAATGACAGTGTAAGAATATAAAGTGGCTGGACTGAAGACTAATTAATACATTTAACATTCAGTTAAACTCTGTTCCAGCATCATCATAGCTCTTCAAAGTTACTGGCTTCTTACGTACACGCTGCTATTTATATGTTCTCTTTTTCCAAGTGGATAACTGCAAATAGTGTTGGTGGTGTTTTAGTTTTGTTTTGGATTTTTTTCTGTTATGGGATACTACTTGAAAGGAAGGTCTGAGACAGTTGTGGGTGGAGACTGTTATAAATAAAGCAAATGCTATCTCAAAATATAAAACGATAAAAACTTTTTTTGGTGCTTAAAATGCAACACTGAAGGTTTCATTACCTTATTGCAGCATGGCACGATGTAAGTGGTTATGCATTTCTAACTAAAAGAATGTCAGTATCTTGTTTTGTGAAAGTTCAGCGTGTATTGTAAGATGATAAAGATTTTAAAGTATAGCTTCTGGGTATCTGCTTATCAGATTTGTTGATTTTCTGCACACAGAACTGCTGTTAAAGGCTTATGCTATACAGGATTATCAAAAATGTTTGTATGTTTCAGAAAAATAGAAAATCTGGCTAATAACTCACAAGAAAAATTGATCTTGCTGGTGTTTCTGAATAAAAAACGTGACTTTTTTTTTTCACGTTCACTTCAAAGAGATGCCTAGGAAGGGAATGTGCAGAAAAATGGGTCATCTGGTTGTCTAATAAGAAACACCAATCAGGAAATTCCTCTCAGACTTGTCTACAGAAAGAAATGTAGGAATTAGTAGGTTTTAGGAGATAGGAGGTGATAAAGATGTGGTCTAGATCACAGGGAGGAAGGATGAAAAGGGGGGTGGAAAGGAGCAGGCAGACAAAAGAAATTCTAGTGTTGTATTGGTACTAGTATGTCTTTGCAGCTAATCATGAAATAGTGATGTAGGCTGTTTTGGAGGCATGACAGAATGCAAGGTGCTTTAAGGGTGATCTGGCAAAACTTCTCACTGGAAGTGCAACCCTTTAAATGTTGGCAGGGAATGAAGCACCACTCCTATGCTCAACAGCTACTATTGTGCAAAGCTAGGAAAAAGTAAAATAAATTACTCCGTTAATCCCAGCCTTCTCCTTATTATGCTGCTCTCTGGGAGGCAGGCAGATGTTTAGCTATATTCATATACAATATAAATAAGAGGCCAGTGAACCAGGAATGACTGGCTTTGTTTCAGGTGCTTTAGATCTTCTCAAGTGACAGAAAGAATCATAGGATAAAATAATGGCTCTAAAAGAAGCTGTACAGTTCGCTCAGTCAAAAAAGTTTGTGCACAGTTGCTAGATGCTGAATGAGACAAGTTGCATTGAAGTTAATGGTATATGCTGATACTGAATATGCATATCATATACTGAATATGCATAATCAATGTTCCATTCTGAAAAGCTTAACTGCTGAATTATTAGCATATGCTTAGTATAAATCTGTTATTTGAGAGTAAAATAAATGAAAATTGGATAACGCTAAGGGAACAAGCAAAAGTCATGGTTGCATCCCTAGGTTGAATCCTTTCCTTGTCAAACATCAAGTAACTGCTGTATTTTTTTTCCAAAATGTTTTATATATATTTTCAGTGCATAAAATGTTACCTTTATTTTTGGATACAAGAACCATGCTGACCTAAAAACAGTGTTTTCAGGCAGATCGTTTTAACTCAAGTGATTACAATTTTCTCAAAATTTAAGTAACTCAAACTGCAAAACTGGTCTGTCAATGGAAAGTGACAAACATTACTACTGATGCTTTTTTACTGTTTTTTCTTTTGTTTTTCTGTGTTGTGTGGTTTTTTGGGTTTTTTTTGGTTGTTCTTAGTCTCGTGTGTTGAATTGCACTACATTAGATTTCTCTCTTAAGGAAGAGTACAAAAGCATGAAACATCCAATGAGCCCTGCAACAGTCTGGTAGCAGCAGTCCATACAGTCAACAAAAAAAAAAAAGTGAGTTAACAAGACTTTTCTCCAGAATTCTACTTGGAGAGCTGGAATAAGTTTTCTATCCTCATTTTTCTTTATGGGCTGCTTGAAAATTCTAGAATAAATGATGAACAGTAAAATTCCTCTGTTGGTAACAAGTATTAACCAAAATTGGTCTCTGGTAAGAGAAACCCTCCTCTGGCAGGGTTTTAGTTGTTTTACTTTCTGCTATAGGAATGTACTGTGTTCCTGATAAAAGCTTCCAATACTACTTCATAATCATGTTTATTTTTTCACTATGTGGTAAATGTACTTTTCAAGTTGTCTTAAATCCTGGGGCCATTAATTGCATTGGTAAACATGCTGGATCAATATGTGTAGGATATATGCTGATATTAAGTTTCACATGTGATTAAGAATTATTATTTAGGATTAATTTAGGTCAGGAATGTCAGTTCAAAGTCTAAGTATGTCTGTCTTGCATTCTTTTCCTAAGCAAAAGCAAAGTCATGCTTTCTTTCTATGGATTAAAGGATCTTCTTGCAAAATTTTAATTTCCTTTCACTGGGATTAAAATATGATATGAAGTCCAAACCTCTTCCTGAATTCAGTATTCATACTGTAGTATAACTCTACTATTTTGGCCTAGATTAGTGTCTAGTATTAGTCTCGTTCACATGTACTTCAGAGGTCAGCAGTATGCTGTTGTGTGTACACACATCTGTGTGGAAAGAGAAGCCTGTCTTCCTGTGGAATTTTCTCCCTTCTAATATTTCCCTTCTGCCAAACTCCTTGCAGGCAAGGTAAGATGAAGCTTAATATTCAGCTTGGAGTGAAGATTAACCTCTTCAGCTTTTCTGTAGCAATCTCCAGAAAAGTCATTGTAAAACATTATCCTGATTCATCTTTTTTTTTCCCCCCCTCTTGGACTCCTGCTATTATAGGAACTTCACTTTTACGACTTTTAAAAAGAAAAAAGGGGGAAAAATACTTGAATATGGTAAACAAATATCCAGTGGTTTCTGTAAGTACTTTGTGTAACGTTTGTCCAGAAAGACTTGACTAATTAAACTGTGTTTGACAGTTTGGATCATTTTATTGATTATCTAGCAAGGGATGCTAGTAAACAGATTGACATTTTGTTTCTTGGACTCTGTCTCATGTAGAGATGATTAGCTGACTATTTTGAGACTGAGGAAAAAAGGTTAATTTTATAAGTAAAGACTCTTTATGGCGTAATTGGTAGGATTTTGGAAGTGCTTGAGCACTTCTTTCTGAAACATCTTTCCACATAACAGGGACTAGTTCATAGAACTATCTATATGACCTCAAAGCAAATTTTATTTACATTGGTGTCCGTATAAATGTTTTCTGTAAAATGACAGGGCTACAGCATATGTCTCCTTACTGTGTTCCTTTTTGTTGTTTTCTTCTGACATTGCATATTCTTTTAACCCTACATTTCTAATTCATGTAAAGCATTTCTGATATGGAAAGTGGGAAGCGAAAAAAAGAAGACATCTAGAGAAGCTGCTGCACAAACATTGTTAAAAGGACCGTAAAGTTTTGTTATATTTTGCACAAATAATCTAGTATATTTACTCAGCTGACTGACAGTGAGTATTGACTAATACAATCCTGGGGATCCAGCATACGTTTTAGTTCAAGTATTCTAGATTCCAGTTGGGATTTAGTATTCAGAAAAAGAGTTGAGTTCCAGATGTGGAAAGTTGCCTTGTATATTTCTTTCTAATATATTTACTTACCAGACCTGGTAAGACCTTACCAGACCTTACCTTCTTCATTTTTATATTTTGTTTAGATCAATCTGCCAGATAAGATAACAAGACAGTGTTAGCTGCGTACATAAATAATGGATGCCAGCGAGTGTGAAGATTCCGCTTTTCTATGCATTATAGCGGTAGCAGCATACAAGCCAGAAAACCCAGAGAAAACATGAATTTGAAGCAAGATGAATATTTAAATAAACAAGAAAAAAAAGCGTGAGGAAAAAGAAGGCACGTAAGAAATCTGGGCATAAACCTGAGGCTCAGTTAACTAGTTTTTCCAGTTGAGGAGAAATAACATGATGGCAAGAGCTTATGTGGTTGGTTCAACAAGGAAAACTCAGTGCTTACTGGCATTTGTGACACTGGCTTGAAATTGACACAAATGCATTCTATATGTGATAGGGCAAAAGTCTTAAAACTGATTTTAAAAAAGTCTGGATTGTTTTTTACAATGAAATATAAAAAAATTGTATCATAGAACTCTATTTGTAAGTGCAAATATCACTTCTACTGCAAATTTTTAGCTTGTCTGATTAACAATTTTTATATTTTAATCAAAAACCAAACAGTGTACTGCCATATCTTGCCACTTGTATTGTCAGATATAACATGGATCTTTTTTTGTCACATGGATGAAGATTATGTATGGGCAGAAAAGATAATAAGCAGTATTTTAATGTAATCTGTTTTAGAGTCCTGAAGTGTCAGTTCTTCAAGATAGTATGGGAACTTTTATATAGCTATCTTCTAGGCATTTCTCTATACATATGATAGAGAAGAATTTCCAGTTTTGTTTTGAACCCATCAAAAGCTCAAATGAAAACACAAGCTTTTGAGTTAATTTTCATGTCCTGACTGCCCAACTAAAGCCAAAACTAGAGAAAAATAGTTTAGCGAGATTACTTATCTGCTGTTGCCCAAACAAAATAGCTTGCACTTAAAAATGGCTGTGCCCCAGAAAGAAAGATCCTCTCTGAATTATTTCAACATGACTGTGGTGTTCGTACTTGTGGTCATCTCTTCAAAGGCACAAGTAAAAAGTCTTAAATCTAGGAAACCCAGCTCATGAACCTTTGTATTGAAACATACTCTATTGCTTCTTGATGTGGAAATCAAGGAAACAGGAAGTTAACTGGTGGGGGCACATGTATTCTATTTTCAAGCCTTATTTATTCTCCAGATAGCTACATTTGAAGTAGTTCAGAATACTTATAAAAGAAAATTTGATGCTGTTCATGGAGGATAAGTTACCATAATAAGAGCAACATAAACATGTGAGTTCTGTGACAAAGGTATGTGTGAAGGCGAAACAGTTTGCCACTATTGTATGTGGCCAGGCATTTATATCAATGTTTTACAAGAAGGTGATATCACCAGGTTTTATATAAAAATAATTAAAATATATATATATATATAATTATATGGGATGTATTGTTTTATGTCCTTTATACATCTTTATCTAGTTAAAGTAATTGAGATTTTAGCTGCTAAGATTCCCTCATTCAAAAACTTGGATGTTAGCTAGAAAGTTTCACTTGCTTTTGGCCAGAGACCCTTCAGACGTGTTTAACAAATCCATGGGCAAAACACTTGCAAAATGAGCATGCTGTTAGATACAAGAATATACAAGCTGTTTCAGGAGCTGAAGATTGGAAGCATCATTTTCCTTTTGCCTATACTTCTGGGGTCCTTCTGTGTCCCCCATATACTGTCTGAACAGCAGAGGTAATGTTAGTGTGGTGCAAGTAGATGGGCCAGACAAAAGAATTGAGACTCATTTGCTCTAGGTTTCTTCCATAACAAGGGCATTAGCTGAACTTTCTTTATAAGCTGCTTACTTAATGATGATTCTAGAAAACTGAAAATATTGACACCTCCATTTATCAAAAAAATTTGCTTAAATTTGGCCAATGGTATTATAGGATGCTAGACAAATGAACAAGCGATTTAACCAGTTTCCTTTCCTAGGGGAGAGTAGTGTGAACAGGCAGTAAGCAACTTGTTCTTGCCCAAGCTGGGTTCAAAGCAATTCTTGGTATGAAAGGGATGTATGCAGATTGAAGAAATATACAACTTCTGTGCAGGCAAATGGAACACTTGACACTTGCGACCTAGAAACTGAGAAAATTAAACTGAAAAATTATGAATTACAGGTGCTAGCAAGAGACTTCTGTAGTTGCAAATGACTAGATGAGAGACGTGTGTTGTTTCAAAGAGTTAGGTAGAAGGCTAACTGTACTGGGCAAGAGAACATTTGGAAACTCAAGTTTGTGGGTATTAGAACAGTGATCCAAGAAAATGAGCGATGTGTTAAAATGTCTATTGGTGGGCCAGTAAGTGGTACAAAGAACATCAAAACCTCATTTTTGAAACGTGTGTGTACTCTCATCATCTTGATTCAAGTTTAAATGACACTGTTACAAGTTTCTCAGAACTCTTTTCCAGTGTTGATTTTTAGGAACTAAGAATGTCTTAAGTGTAGAATATTAGACCTACTAATGCAAGCTCAATCCTGATATAACACAAATGAGGTTCCCAGCCTTTTATTTTCTTCTTAAAGGGACTGCAATATACTGCAGTCGGTTCATTTGGTTCATTTTCACCCCTTTCTTATACAAGTATTCTCATGTTTCCATCCATCATTCCTATATGGAGCATGCTTTAAGTCATATCATAAAATCCTTACTTTCTTCTGTCTGATCTGTTTCTGCCTTAATGGTTTTGATAACTTCTTTTTGATTATGGCTAATAACTTAGTAGCATCATTTGCTCTAAAGCAGCCTAATATGTCTCTTCTGTAACTCACTATCTGGTCACTTCATATGTATTCACGTGCAATTTTGTGACATTTCCCACTAACAGCTCTTGTGTCCCTACTTGAACTGCAGAAGTTCTTTTGGACAGGATTTGGCTTGCTTAGATTTAAGAACTTAAAACCAAATAATTTGGGAAAAAAAAAAAAAAGCTCCAGGGCTGCAGTAAGATCTATGTCAACTTGCATGTCATTTTCCTGCAGGTACCTGAATATACTGTAGTAAACACTTTGTTCCCCTCTTTGTGCCCCATTTGCAGCTAGATTCTCTAGATTCTCTCATGGGATACAAACAAACAACTTCTGTGAACTTCAGTGGGAATTATTCATTTTCTGTGAGTGGAGAGCAGAGCCCATGACTGGACTGAAGCCAACGTTCTTTAAAAGTTCACATGCCTTGTATTTGCTCTCTAATTTAGACCCTTTCTGACCAAAGGGGGGAAAAAACTGAAAAACAGTAGTAAGAATTTCAGGGGAAAAAAAATCCCCTCAAAAATCTGAGGATTGACATACTGTGATGTAAATTGTATTTAATCTGTTCTTCCTACTTGCCCGCTTTCTTCAGAAACGAGTGAGTAGAGCCTTATATGCAGTGAACTTGAAGAATGCTAATGGGATGTCTACATCACATTGTACTTGGAGTACTTATGCCAGAATAGGAAAGCCTTTTATTCTGTAAGTCCCCGAGGCAAGAAAGAGGCTTTCTGAAGAATTACTTTAAATTTAAGCTCTCATTCTAATGTTAGACAGCCTGTTGGATCTCTGAGTTAAAAATTGCTTCAGCTTTACTTACTAGTGCCAGATGTAACATTGACCTTAAATGGTAAAAGCTCCCAAGAGTGAAAGAGAGGCTGGCCTGAGAGGAAAAAGAGGAATAACTGAAGTTTTAGGTAAGTAATCTCTATTACCGAGAATAAGCTCTCTTTCAGCCGTGGAACAGAACAGAACCATATTTCTTCCTTAAAGGTACAGTGCCTTGTTGTTATGATATCAAGTAGTTCATTTTACCTATCTTCTTCCCCCAACCCCCACCCCAGTCTCCATCCCCATGTCAAATTCTACCCCTTTTTCAAGTTTTAGCTGCTTAAAAAGTGGGTGAGATTAACAAAATGTAGTTCTTTTTATGTACTGTTTGGGAATACACAAGAATGAAAAAGAAAAAGCTTTGTTAATTATACCTGGGTTTGATTAATCAAGGTACGTAGGCAGTAATTCAAGGCAACCTGGTAGACAGATACTGTTATCTGTATGGGGCTAATCGTTGGAGAGTATTAGCTAGCAGGAGTACATATTACAGGGAAACAGACACTGAACAGATTTCTTTTTTCTTTAATTGTATGGCTTTTCTTCCCACATGCTTGCTTTTAACAGTGCTGAAGTTGTTCATTTTGATGGATTACCTACTTGTGTCTGGATCCTGTCTTTTAAAAAGACGTTTCCGGAGCCATTCCTTTATACAGTATATATTTGGTTTTAATCCTATTAGAGGTAAATTAATACCGTGAAGTTGTCTAATTAGAATGCTGTATGGGGGGGGGAGGGCGGGAGAACAACAACAACAAAAAAACACCAACCTTTTAATATTAAAGTATGCTTGCTTTAATATGAAAAACATGTTTACAATTTCCAGTATTTCAGTCTTCGGGTTTGTCTGTGCTGTTTGGTAGCTATTCTGCAGAGAAGCATTTTGTGTTTTCTTGGCAAATTCTAACTTTTGTTTTTCATCTAATATGTATGTTAGGATGTGGCTTTTTTCAGACAGCGGTATGTAAACAATATGTAAGAATGAGGACATTACAAGGAAATGCTAGCTGAAATTGAAGACAGGTTTCTGTTACCAACATATTAGCAACAACTCATGTTAGTGAGTTGATTTTCAAATCACATATGGCACGGTCCCATCTGGTGAAAAATCCTCTGCAATCATCAGAAAATTTTCCTCCTTGTGGAGTGATTAAGCAGTAAAATTAGTTTATGCAATGCAGAAATTGGGATAATTAGGAGTTCTGAGCATAGATAGTGTTTTCTGAAAGTACTAACTGCTACTGCATTTACACTTGATATGGCAAAGGGTTGTCTCTAAGGAAAGTTCACTTAATCCACCTTCAAGAGAATGTGATGAATACGTCTTGTTTACGATGTTGCAAAGCTCATAATTAGTTTTTCTCTGGACTGTCATTAGTGGTAAACAATGTACTACTTTTGATCTCCTGGCTAATCTTCATGTTTTATATCACAATTATAGCCTAAATCAACAATTATACAAAGCTTGGAGCTCTATAATCTAATGACAAATCCCATAGAAATCTGTTAGGCAATTAGATTTAACAGTGGAAATTAAGAAAGTCTGATATATTAAATGCTGAATACTGGGAGTCCTAATTTTTTTAATATTCCTGTAGTTTTCAAGCCTACTAATGCCTTTATCCTGATTTGCTGGTCTTGCATGTGTTACTTAACTGGTGATATTTTATACACCCTTTTAACTTGTGTGAGTATACTCAGTTTCGGTGGTATTTAGAAGGCATTTAGGTCTTAATAAATAGCCATTTTCAACTTTGTATATGGACTAGAATAACTAATGTATGTAACTTGTCCAATCATGAACTGTATATTTCTAAAACATGGTATTTCATAGTATTTCAGCAACTGTTGTTCTTCTCAGTATGTGCAATGCTTTTTTGATAATTTAAAATGTATTACGTAGTGCCCATGTGTAAGTCTATCTTCTGTAGAGATGTCATGATGACGATGTGTAATTTGATACAAGAAGTACAAGTTGCTCATTTGTGCATAGTGAAAATTGTGTTCACATCAGCGTGCTGCTAAGGGACCTAGGGTTATCAGTGTACTTAATTTAAAGCCATTTGCTTTGCAGCCCTCTGGATTAAGCTGCAAGCTTAAGGTTGTTGTGGACAAAAAACTTGCATACTTCCCTAACTATAGTCCTATGTATCTAGGACAAAAGTAGAAAAAAAAAATCTAACCAAAAGGAGGATGGAAGAAGCTGATGGTAAAGACAGTTCCAGTCTGCTCCATGACAGCTTTTAGTGGTAGTTTGGTGACAAATCATTTTTCCAAATGCTGGATAAGGTAGAGTATTGCAGGTGAGATATAAGGAATTGACACTGAAAAGAGACAGCTGTGAAAGCTTTTCATGTCAGGAGTCATGCTTGTATGTTCCTTATACGTCATGGAGTTCTCCTGCCTCATGTAGTCACTGTTCCTAGGGAATTGTACAAGTCCAGGCAAAGAAAGTATCAAGTGGCTTGTGAGTGGAATGGTTAAGAAAATACTTGCCTTTTTTTTTTTTTTGTGGGCCATTTTAAAAATCTGGGACACAGGTGAGCAGAGAAAGATCTTTCTCCCAGCCTGACTTTCAGTCTTCCTGTAAACTAAACAGAAGAAATTGGTTGATGTGTTCTGCTCTTGTACTTCCTTTGAAAAGTGTGTCAAATAGATGTTTTGGATCTCAGTTTCGCTGTCAGAAAGGAAATGTAAGAGTGGGTGATGGATCTTTGTAAGTTTTTACACGAGTGACTCAAGACATGAATTATTGCTTATGGGCACGTGTAGTGGTTTGTGAAGGAGAACTAGAACTGCGACTATTGTGAAATGACTTTGAAATAATAACTGAGTCTCTTCTTGGAAAGTAGAGCCCAAGAATTCTGAAAACAAGAGAGGGATTTTATATTTAGAGCAAGTGGGCTAGTAGCCTTAGGTTTTGTTGGAGATCTTAGGCTGTAACAGCATCCCTAGGTGCTGTACAACAGCATCCTTCTCAGTAGGTAGATGTGACAGGCTTTATCATTTTTCATTGTGTTTTTATTAATTTTATGATCTGGAAATCATTTCAGAAATTCATTTTAAATAGGTAATACCAAATATGATAAGTATGTGAAAGATTTAAAAAACAAAACAAAAAATAATAGCTGAAGTTAAGAATGCTTTACTATCTGCTATAACTCTTACAAGCCTTTAAATATTAAAAAAAAAAAAAAAAAAAAAAACGAAGTCATTAGCTATCACAAGTCAACAGGGACCTGCAATAGTGTAGGTATGATCACTTATGGGCTTGGACAAGTAAGGCTTGTAGAAAAATATATATATGTATATATATTTTTTTTATTCTAACACAGATTGTTTGAGGTGGAGAAAATGAAAAAGAGGAGGGGAGGGAAACATGCAAACTTTACATACGCACTTGACATATGTTACCTGTCAATATGAAATTTTCTTTCCTTAACTACTGTTGAAGCATATTTGGTTGTGTCCTATCTTTACACAAATTAATACTTTAGAATCACTGTGTTCTCCCCTGATTTGTATGCAAATATATTTGTCATGATGATTGTCCAGAGCCACTATATACTGGGGTCTGCTGGGCTAGTTCTTGCAATTTCTGCAGACAGCAAACCAACTGGAAAGTTAATATAACAAATAGTGGGGGTGAAAGTGATTTATGTAAGAGTTGCACAGATTCCTTTACAAGATGTAAGGCTTTGCATCCTGGAAATGGATTTATGGTGCAAACTCTGTGGTGGTGGGTCATGTATGGCAATTGCTTTGGGCTAGGGCCTTCCCTTCACAGTAAAATTTTTAATGTTTAATTATGCAAAGTGTTTGATAATGCTGAAGCTGTACATAGGGAATATGGCTCTGAACCTTTGCTTTTAAAATCAGTGAAGTTTCCAGTGACTGAGTGGTGTCAGGCTCTTGGTGAACACCACAAATGTAAATGATGTGTTAATTAGTGGGAAAAAGTTGGAAATCAAGAGAAATTTGGGTAGGAGCAGAGTGTCTATTTTCACCCATGTTATTTTGGACTCCAAGGGATGCACCAGTGAGGGACAGGATTTGTAGAATGACAGTAGTTTCTGAAGTTTTGGAAAAGAAAACCCCAAGATTTAATTTTTCAAATGTGCTTCTGGTTCCTCTGAAACTTCTCTGAAAAAGGCTTTTTCAGAAAGGTGTGTGTGTGCGCATGTGCACATATAGTAAAATATTAAGTAAGATACATAGATTAAAAATTCCTGTTAAAACTTCCAAAGTTGTGCTGAACTGTGGCCTAGCTGCTGAACACAAATCAAAAAAAGAAGTGTAACTGTAAGGCAAAGGACAGCTTGTGGAGAGGAAGGGAAATATTTTAACAATGTATAAAAATACACACATGCTTCCCAATTACAATCACTGAATTTCCTGTATTTTTCTTTCTACATAGTGAATGAATGTGGGTGACCTCTGGGCTCATGAAAATGGCTCAATATAATTAGTGGCCTAGTTGCAGTGGAGGGTGGAGCTTGCCCCAGGAGGAGGTGCAAAGTCAATGCCCTGTACAGCATCTCAGACTGGCAAATCTTGTGAGCAAATCTAAATATTTTTATTGCCCTATGCGAGTATAGTTGTGCCTATCATCTTAACTTCCCCAAGAGTTGTTGCAGTTAAATTTTATTGTTCCTGTTCTTTGACAGGTATAATTATCAGGATTGCTCTAAAAGCTGTTTTAGTAGGTACAGTAGTTTGTGGAGCAGACTGTAGAAAAACAAGTAAATGTATCAAAATTCCCAAGTATTTTAGATACTTTAAAGCAAGCTTAGAAGACTTGAAAACTGCTCTGTTTACTCACTGAATTAATTGAAAAAAATATTTGTAGGTCAGAGGAAGAATTTGTGGGATACGTTCTCAAGTCTCAGCATGTAAAACTCAATTTTATCTACGTGCTGAGGTTCTGGGGCCTGATGGAAGTCTCTCTTGCATAAAACACAGTATTAAACTATCTGTTCCAAAATGCGTATATTGTGTGCTATAGGAATAGACTCACTGGAGTATGAACAACTTTGTACCCTTCTAAGAAGCTTTTCACATTTCCTGTTTTTTTTTCTTTGACATTTCCTGTTTAACAGATTTAAAATGTTTTTGTTGGTAAAATGGCAAACATCAACCATCCCACTCTATACAAAGTTGACATATAACCATAACAGAAAGGTGAATAATAACTAAAGATTCTTCGGGATATCTGTACAGTTGCAGCTTGGTATTTCCATGTCTAGGAAGGTGTTTGGAAATTACATTCAAATAACACAAGTGTCCTTTTTCACTAATCACTTGTAAAAATGCTAAAGTGATGAAGCCCTCTCCCCTCCCCAGCACTATACCAGAGAAAAGTAGGCTTTATTATGGAAATGATGAATAGTACTTCTTAAACCACATGGCAGATCAGACTCAGTTTTTGTAAATCACTCTTTCTGCATTTGGAATGTTCAGAGCTTTGCATGTGTACATGAACTAAAAGTCTGTCTCAGTGCATTTTGATCCCTCCTCAGAATCTGCTGCCACCTAATATGAAGACTTCTGTTTCTGTTTTTTTTGTGTTTTTTTTTTTTTTCCTGTTACTTAGTAGGTAAAGATCAGACTTTAAGAAATGTTCTTCCCTTCAGAGTAGGATCTGGGAAGTTTCTTTTTCATCTTTATAAAAAAAAAAAGGGCACAAATTGACATAAGATTTTCATCTAACCTTGATTTTAGATGATAGTTACAGTGATATGCTTTCTCAGGACAAAATCCATTGAACTCACAATGTGCCTTATGCTTATCTCTCTGATTTAGAGGTTAAAGTAATGCAAGAAAGGGGGAAAAACCTAACTTCATGAAGTGGATACTGTACAATCATCTTGTATACTTATCTTCTGAGCATCTGCTCAGAAAATAAAACAACATGCCGCTTTGACATCCAAGAAAGTGCTATAAAAAGTCTGTTGCTATGTTTAAATGCCTACACTCAGTTGCTATAGCAATAAAGCTCTCAGAAATGATGTACGAATTGCCACAGTTCATTACCAGCCCTTTCTGGGACAGGGAGATTGTTGGACTGAGAGGATGACAAAGGTCCTCATATTAGAGGAGAAAGCTGCCATGTAGTTCCAGGTGCCTTGTGCTGTCATCTGTGGGCAAAATGTGGCCTAAGTGTACAAATCCCAATGTAGCTGTGTCAAAAGGGACAGTTGTAACCCTACTCGATTCAATTGCCTCTTCATTGCTTGTGTGACAGAGCTCAATATTTTGAGCAATTTCCCATTTCAGTGCAACACAAGTTGCTGAAAATGTTTTTCTCTGAATTCTTCCTGTCCCTTCATAACAAGTGTGAAAATCAGCATACAGTGTGCAGCAGGCAGTATAGGTTTTGTCTATAACAGTACAGTTGTCAGTCTAAAATGCCCTTGATCCTGAAACAGCTATGAGAATCCTGCTCTCAAAAAAAAAAAAAAAAAGGAAAGAAGAGAAAGAATAGCTGATGGAATCTTTAGTATCTCTCTGGGGCTTGATGCCTTGAACATTCACTTGCTTTTTGAAGAAAGCAGGAAATTCAATTTCCTTTATAAAAACAGAAAATTGTTACCTCTAAGCTCAGGATGGGATTGCATTGTTATTTCAGTCATCTCTGTTTTGTTCTAGTCTACTGAGGAAGACTTTTGAAAAAAAAAAAAAAAAATGGGCCAATGTTTGAAAGCAACACAACTATTCTGTTCTCTGTTCCTCGTTGATTGAAGAATCTTCAAGGTCCAGCTGAGGTTGACTCAAACTCTGTAATAATGTTTGTGCACTTCAGTTTGAATGTGATCTTGCTAATTCACAACAGTCACATAACTATTTCAAGTGTTTTCCTTAATGTAAGCTTTGAAGTCCATTTGAGAGGACTCTAATAAACATTTTCACCACTGATACGTTTGTGATATTTCTATGCTTCATTTACACTAATGTAAATTTTACAGTTCATAATATGTGGTTATATGAACAACCTGACTTGAAGGGGAGGGAACAGGGGGAGCAGAGGAGGAGGAGATGTGTGAAACTGTAGCTTTTAAGTTCCATGAACTGTCAAGTACCTGAAATGAAGAAACATGATTTTCTACAAAACACTGTCCTATACCTATAGCATTCTCACCCCAATTGTAACAACATAAATTGATTTTGTATTCCATAGCTCTTCTGTATAGTCTGTTCTGGATGCTCTATTCCTGAATTTGCATCTGCCATGGAAAAACAAGCATCATGATATCTGCCATTCCCTGGGTCAGCCTTGGTTGAAACTGCTCACCAGCTTCAGTTACTGCAGGAATAGATGGGCTTGAACATACAACAGTCTGGCTACATAAGCTTCTTTCCAAGAAAAAAATAAAAATAAAAAAACCTTGTGCCTATGGGCTAGGGATGCATTTCTTGTTAGGTATTGGCCACTAGCCTTCTTTGTTAGCTATGCATGTATTCTTTCCCAAATCTATTTTTGGCTTTGTTTTCCGTGGAATAAAGATTGTGCTATTTTTCTGATTGTCAGCCAGCTATCCTTCCCCCTTCTTCCCTGCCCTCCCTCCTTTCCCTCCCACTTGCCTTTGAACTTGTCTAATATGTTGAGTTGGGCCAGAGAGGATCTCAAAAGTATTAAGTTCCAATAGATTTAGTGAAAAGAGCTGGTGTGGCAAGAGGAGAAACCCAGGTTCGTGCTGCTGAAGGCAAAAGGCTGCACTGTGAGCTGAAATGATCACTGATTCTGTTTGACCGGCTGTTTGCAAACCTGGCATGTGTGAAGCTCAAAACAAGGCACAGCAAGTGCTGTCTTTTGCCCCTTCAGACTGGCAGGAGACTAGGAGACAAGTGGAATTATTTTGGTGGGTGAGAGAAGATACAGGTTTTGTTATTTTAATGATTTTGTTCTTTGTGTATCTTATTTCAGCTACTTGAGAAAAAGCTCTTTTCCTATTTTCCTAATGTGGAGAGACAGAGGTTACAAACAGTCTGTTTGTGCACTGATATCTTAACTTCAGTTTGGAAGACTTTCACAAACTTTTATGAAACACAGATCATGAAAACTACACACTGATAACTCTTCTGTGATTTCACACTGAGTTCTAACAGTTGGTGGCAGTTTTTATGTCCGTCTTCTTTCCAAAGCAGTGCAGAGCACTGTTAGACTGTGGAGCAGACCCTTTTCTGTTTTGCAGATTTTTCCATCAAGGCTGCAGTACCTAAAGGGGAAAGAGCTTAGGTTTCTGTAGTCATTGGGAACAGGCTGTAGACTCTACTTGGTCTGTTCTTTAGTCAGACTCGTGGGCATGTTGTTAATGGACAGGTTCTTCCCATGGCAAATAAATGTCAGTTGCCTGGGAAGAGGCCCCTGTTTTAATCAGTCTTTCCTTATGTAACAGATGTTTTGAAGCTCAGCCAGGGACAATAAAGTATTATCCAGAGAGAGCAGCCCTGATCCTCTTTCTGGCTATTTGAAGAGGGCAGCTGATGGTCAAGAATCTGTTCCCTGAAAATTTCCATGCATCTGAAGTGGTTTCTCCCCTAATTATGCCCCTAAATGTTCATGCATATTGAAGGTCAGTGTGCAAACTCCAAGGCTGAGGAGATTCTGAGTTCCACGTCACAGACACTGCTCACTCACACCTGCTCCCATAGGTACCCTTTTACGAGCTAACTTCCATTCCTGAACCTCCAATGATAAATTCCCACTGAGTTCAGTTCTCCTATGTTTGATGGTTATAGACATAAACATAACTTTTGATTGCTATCCCCTGTCATAGCTTTAGCTTTTCCTTTATAATATGCAGCCTATTTTCCTTTATAATCTGAGGATTGCTCGGTATGCAAATATTGTTTAGTAGGTCAGATCACATGTACTTCATTCTCTTTGCTTCTGCTTTCATGGGTTTAAAGTAACATTGGGAAAATCTTGGCATCAAACAGATGCTTACAAAACTGAAGGGAGATGTTGATCCTGCTCAAAAATAAATAAAGAAAAAATCATCTCCCCCCTCTGGCTTTCTTCAGCTCACTTTACGAGCTGAAGGCCCCTTCTGTTGAAATAAACTCATGTAAAAATGTCAGAACAAGTTCTCATTTGTTCTTAAGTAAACAGTTGAGATACTTTCTGTTAGTAACTGATAAGTTATTCCATGATTATTTCAAAGAAATTAACCTGCGTTAGCATCCTGTTTTCTTCCTTTGCTTTATCTGTTTGGGAGGAGTTATTTGTTTTGCTTAGAAACAAACAAACCTTTGTCTAGATAATGTTAAATTTGTTTCTTTTTCTGCTTAAACATTCCAACAGTTACCCTGTTGAATTTTCACTGTCCTTTCTTCACCTGTGCACCTTCTCTAGGGCACTATGCTGACCATGACAGTTCCTGACCTTGAAATCCACTTACAGGTAATACCTGGCTTTCTGGTTGTATTATTTGTAACTTGAAACAGTTGTACTAATTTCTCATTTGGCGTCTCATTCAGTGAATTTGATTGGAGTCTTGTGCATATAAGAGATGCATAGGTCAGCTACTTGTTATTCTGCTAACTTTTAAAAATATTTCACAGCCATTTTTGATTGATTAACATGTATGTGAGCATTCACTAGTTTTTAAAGTGGGTGCTGCTCAATAAATCTATTTTAATTAAATTGCTCATCAAAATAAATAGTATAAATTAGAAGATATGGAACACCAATGAAATATCTGCATAACAACAGTTTCTGTGTATATACACTTCTATTGAGACAGATGGTAGCTTACTGTCTGTGACAATGTTAATACTTTTTAGTCCAGATCAGACATTGAAGTTAATGAACTAGAAAACAAACAAAAAAATCATTGTTGAATTGCTTAACTAGCAATCAAAAGCGATGTTTTTGTCTGTAACCACCAAACGTAGGAGCGCTGAACTCAGTGGGAATTCATTGTTGGATGTTCAGGAATGGAAGTTAGCTCATAAAACTCTCTATGGGACTGCGCATTCTTGATAACTGAAAAGTACAATAAGTATCTGACAAAAGTGAGATTTACTTCAGAAGAGCACAAGATCAGAAAGGTACTATTAGATAATGTTTTGACTTTAATTATAGTACACTTTAACGATTAGGACCTACCCTAAAGCTGCATTGCATAATACCAATGTCTAATAATCAGTACAGTTGAACAAGTAAGATATGGCCAATTTCACCCAACTAATTTGTAAACTGATCATTTCTCCTTCACAATGATAAATCTTAATTCTTCAGCTTTTCCAAATAAGTGTTTATCAATAGGGTTATGTTGCTAGTACTTTGCATGTTCTGAGGTTCTTCATTAGGTGGTCTTATAAAATAAAATGAAAAATTAAAAAAAAAAAAAAGGCATTACCAAAACATTTGCAGGATATAGTGAATGATGTACAGGGACATATACAGTGAAGAATCACATCTCTTGATCAGTTCCAAACTGACCTATTGCATCCCTAGCTGCCTTAAACACACAGTTCTAATATTTTCTGTTGCATTTGTGCTATGAAATAATGATTGGTGACATTTCTATGTTTCATTCAATTACAAAGATTAAGTAATGTACTACACCAAATGTAAAACATGCTCAACAGGTTTTCAATATACAGACCTCCTTAAGGAATATTAACCCATCAGAGTAAAGGGTACTTCTGAGAAATCAATTAAATTATTTCTGCGTACCTTTGCATAGTAAATTGACTAGAAAACATGTGGAACTTACTGATGCCTGAGGAACTTACTGACGCTTGATTTTGTCTTGGCATAGTTGTAGGAATGCAAGTGAAGGCCAAGTATGAACCTGATGAATGAGCTAACTGAAATTGTCGTTATTCCACCTTGCTGCAAAAATTAGGGAGAAAATACAGTTTTAATATTAAAAGCACTACTACTATGTAAGTGGTTACTCTGTAATTGAACATTCACAGGGTTCTGCAGTACATTGTTCACTTAGGGTTGTAAATAAAACAAGCTATGTGATTGAAATTTGCTTTTTGCTTCAACTTAGTTCAAAAGCAAGCTTACGTGCATTTAGAATTTAAGAGTTTTTCTTTCATATGAATGATAAAAAATAATTTTTAAAATGTGGTACCATTCACTAAGGTTAGCAAATTGATTTTTATGGGACTTTTCGGGGGGGGGGGGGGGGAATGTAGTTCACCTGTTTATTTTTTTTTCTAGTTGTTTTTTCTGTTGTTTCTTCCAGAAATCATTTAATCATTTCTCTGAGTTAACTGGCTAATAAGTTTGGAGGAAAAAAGAATAGCTGTCTATGGCTTTGAATGTAAATATTTCCTTTAACAAAAACACAGGAATGTCATGTTCAGTTAGTAACTTTAACTTTATCCTCTTTGTTCTGGAGAAAAAAAAAAAAAACAAACAAAAAACTTTTCTCTGCAAGAGGGTTAAAAACAGAAAACACTTGGAGGGAACACTTAGAAAATGAATTTATTGGGTTAGCATTAAGCACCATGGAAATTAAAATAAACATTGTTCTAACTAAGAAACATTAACAACAACAAAAATGTTTGTGTTGGAAAAAATCTTTACATGGTTTAGAAACACATTCAGCACAATTTGACATCATGTTATTTACACAGATCAAATAGTGTAATTGGTCTTCATTTAAATTTAGATATATTAAAGCTAATTTTTAAGTGTATAAAAGCATTGTATCTTGTTTCTTAAGCTAGCATGGCAAGCATTGCTTGCTCATAGTTGCATATTATAAAGAAGAAATAAAGCAAAGATATGAAAAAAGATTAGTGAAGCATATTGTCCTGAAGCGTTTATATAAAAGCCAGTAATTCTATTTGTTCTAGCTTTCTCATTTCTTTCAATTTGTGAGGCAAAGCTGTTGGGAAGATGGTTTCCTAATGACTGAAGCCTGGATGACTGGAGATTTGGATAGAAGAGAAGACTAATGAAGGGAATTAAGGCTTAAGAAGTTACAAATGCCTTTTTCCTTGAAGTAGTCATCATAGTGATAGAATGATCAAGTTATGTTTTGTTCCTACTTTGTAGCAAATGTATGTGGTTATTTGTTTAATAAGGTTCTCAATTCCAATAATTTTAACTGGAAGAAAATATATCCTTCTAAATGCTTGATGCTAACACATTGTGTTTGAATCACAGAAGCTTTGAACTTGAAATACATACATGATAAAGATGATAAACATTTCATAACAATTGCTTTCCGGGCCAAAGACAAGAACTGAAATTAAGTAGTTTAAATAAGAAGCATGCCTGTAAAAGTGACTATGGAAACAATTGTACAAGGTAGATTGAATTTACTTATATTTACTTATATTTCCTTTACAATAAATCTGTTGCTTGAATTTAGTATAAAAAATAAAATGTAATGTACTTTAAATTGAATTATTCTTAATGTAATTCCTCTTGATAGCCAGAAAAAGGAAACATGGCAAAATTTTATAATGGAGGCAAATAATTTAAAATTATTTAGTGACATAAGGCCATTTTCTTTCCTTAGTCATTTGTTTTCAGTTTCCATTTTGAGAATGTGTGTGCAAAAAACCATCAATATCCCTAATCTTAGATCACTTATCAGTATTATGTTAGGATTGCTACAGATTGGTGGGACAGATTCTCAGTACTGATAACTTTATAGTTTGTGAGCTATAGAGGTATGATTTAATCTGTGTCTAACATGCCTCAACTGAAGAGGTAATGAACTAGAAGAGCATATTCCTGTCCAAATCAATTTGGCATGGCATTCTAAATGACACTTGTCAATTATTATACTTCCTCTCCTCTTCCAAGATAAACTTTGAAACCTTTATCATCAGGATTTCAAACTTTTGCTTGGTTACTTTCTCAAAACAAAATTTTACTACTTGGTTTCGTGAGCTGTTTCAGATACAGCTACCGTTATGCATTTTGACATATAGCTTGAGAAAATGCAGGATAACAAGGGCTATACTAGACAACAGAGCTGAAGTTTACAGTAAAAGTCTGGAAAATTATATGAATTTCTAGGAAAACATGGTGTTTCTCTTAAAATTATTAGGCTGAAAAGGAGATGGTATTGCAACTCCTCACTAGTCTAGTATCAAGAGTTGACATTTGTCTTTTTTTTTTCCCCAAAATTTCTTATTGGCAAAATTCTGGGTAGCCAAGAAAATCTCTTGCGATGTCAGTGGGTAAGGTTTTTGACTTTCTTTTAGGAATGACAAATAACTTTAAGTCCCTTAATGTACATGTTTATGCTGAGAGACAATTCTAAAAGACAGATGCTTGCTGCTTTCTGAGTAGCTGTCCTTGGAGTGAAGGTAATCATCAAGTAGATATTCAGAGACCATGAATGAAGTGTAGTAGGTATTTAAAAAGAAAAGTTCCCTGACTATTATCATATTCCTTTGATTGTCTGTACTACCAAGATTTGATGTTAGTGAGCTTTGATTGCTTAATCTGCCCTGCAGCCTTTACAACAGGAGGACAAGATGTAATCCCTAAGGTGAAGGGCACAATATTTATTTTCGTGTTGCAGCAATCCAGTGCAAAGAAAACTTTGAAGCTTCAAGATAAACAAAACATACGGTTTGTCTCTTTGGAGCATTTCTGTACTGAGTAGAAGCTTTGATTGTGCTTTTCATTAGTTGAAAAGAAAGTAGGGTGCTTACAGAGTTTTACAGACAAGAATTGAGTACAGTTTGGCTTTGATCTTGTGCAAGGGTTGTTAGCAGTCTATGTACAGTTAGCATATGAAGCATATATAGCAATATAGCATATATAGCAATAGTGCATGAGGAGTTATAATGATATATATTATCTTTCCATTGTTAAAACAATCACATTGTGTAATTTCTCATATAGGTTCAGCTTACTAAGTATGCCAGGAAAATATTACTTAGTGTGAAATAGCTTTTGAAGTTGTGAAATCATGTGACTGATACCATGTAGTCATTCTAATTATTTTTTTGCAAAATTTGAATGCCTCAGGAGGGAAGGTCATCCATCATATGTGAGAGCAACTTTTTTTTTTTTTTTTTTTTTTTTTTAACATTTCACTGACTACTGAGACCTGACTTATACTGGCTGAACTAGAAACAAATATTAGATAAAGGGAAGAGCTATTTTCAGCCTGTGTCTCAAAATGGTTTATTCCTGTCAGTTTGTACAGATGATTTGACAAACACAAAATCACATTTTTTCTGACTCAGCCACATGTGAGGCATTTGGAACAGAAGTGTAGGCAGTACTGTGCAATATATCTGATAGGTAAGGCAATGGCAAAGTTTAAATATATATATATATATAAATGTTAGGCTGAGGTAATAAGAAGGAAGAAAGAAAACTGCGTAATAATCCT
Source organism: Cygnus atratus (assembly GCF_013377495.2). Classification (NCBI taxonomy): domain Eukaryota; kingdom Metazoa; phylum Chordata; class Aves; order Anseriformes; family Anatidae; genus Cygnus; species Cygnus atratus. The sequence continues at coordinate 1,580,904 of NC_066366.1, forward strand.
CTGTAAGTGTGTGTGTGTGTGTGTAAAAACCTTTCTACAAGTCTGTTTCGTGATCTGCTGGGGAGAGACAGATGGGAAGATGATTTTTACTGGTTCTCACCTATGTTTTCTATTAAATAGTACCACAGTAAAATGGAATTTGCTTTATACAGCTATAAAATTGGGAATGTCATCTATCGTGTGTGTGCATATGCTTATGTATATGTAAGATGGTATGAAGTTTGAAAAGTGCTGGATCTCTCTTTTCTCCTGCAAAGTTCAGTACTACTCGTATGATGATCCTTAATTGTTTTAATAAGACTGAAAATATGTTCAGTGACCTGCCACCCAAATACTCTCTTTAAAACATTTAAAGTTTTTTCATATTCAATAACCTAAAATTTGAAAAAGCAAGGAGATGCCAAACATTCTTATGAGATGTGTTTATTTATTCAAGAAGGCAACTTAGGAATTCAGCACAATACTATCCTATGGCAACAGGATTTTAGTCCTGGCTGTGGTCTTAGCACGTATGTGCAATGGGAGAATGAAAAACACTTCTTCCATATTTTATTCTCTCTGCTGTAACATCCCTTCCTTCAGCAATGCTAAACACTCACAATGGGTATAAAGATAATTATCCTCTGTTGACTTTCTAAATATCAGTTTATTTCAAAAATTGAACCTGCTTCTACCGTTCTCTGGAACATACCGTTTAGAACTGGATATCAAGGTCACACAAACCATTCACCTAATCCATCGTGGTTGAAAACATCTTTAATACCCATCTACAAGAGTTGGAGCTCTTTGGGTCCAGAAGCTGTATAACCACTGCTATTACCTCTCCTCTGAATGCACCTAATCCTTTTTTGAACTCACTCACGTGCTCTTCTTTTTACAACTTCCTGTGGCAACAAAGTCAATTATATAATTATTCACTGTATGAAAGTGCTTCTTTTGCCTGGTATCTGCTTTGGGCATCCTCTTCTTGTACTGTGAGGAATTGTGAGCAAATAATTTTATTATTTTTTTTTAATTTCTAACCTGTTTCTACTCAAGAGTATCCCTTTTTCAGGTTGAAGAGCTCAAGACTATTTTTGCATAGAATCCATTTGCAATTTCTGTTGTTCTTTTCTCTATGTATCCTTTGTATTTTTCTGACATTCTTTTTGAGATGTGACTAGAACTGTTGAAGATTTGGACTTGGTACAATCATATTCTATTTTGTTCTCAGTTCTTTCCTACTAATTCTTAACATTTTTGTGTTTTTGGCTGATGCTGAATGCTGTTTTCAGAAAAGTACCCAAAATGACTCAGATCTTTTTCCTGACTGGTAAAACGTAACGATGGGCTCTGATTTAGCTAAGTATATTTTAAGTTTATTTTTTCCATGTGTGTTGATTTACATTTTTTCAGCAGTGTCCATTTCATAATTTTTAGTTACTCGATATCTTATTACTCACCTTGGCTGGCTTTAGATCTGATTATCCCATCTCACCTTTCATCAGCTGTTGTTGTACATGCCTTCTTTTCCAGATCCTTCATGACAATGTTGAACACCACAATCCCTATGGGAGTGTCATCTCTGCAGCAGAAAGACAGACCTGTAACTCCTACCCCTTAACTTCTTCCTTAATCTGAGAAGTCTTTTTCTTTTGTCCTGTGAGTTTTCTTTCCTTCAGATATCTGGTAAAGAATCTTTTCAAAAACTTCTCTTGGAAAGTACGTATGGCCTGTGTTAAAATGCTTGTTGTCTTCTGTAAAGAAATTTAATGAAACAGCAAAGTCTGGAATCCTGTACAGGCCTATCTATATCATTCTTATAGCTACATCTATTCAATAATAACATCTTACGTGAAGATCATAACTGTCCTACAGAAGAAATTAAAATAAGGAACTAGAAACGAAGTCTTAGATGATGATAAAATTAAAAGCAATCAGTCCTCAAATGAGATATGTTTCATTTTGGCAGAATACTAAAGCACTTCAAGGTCAATCTCAAGGAGGTGTTTGGACAGAATGAGCATCCTTTCTTGTTTATTGTTTGCTTTCATCTCAGTCTCTTTAAGATTTTTATTTCCCCTCCAGTACCTCATGTAGTTAATGTGCAGTGTCTTGTTTCCATCTTTGCTGGAATGCTGTTCAGAGGCATTCTAAAACCCTAAAACTTTGTTTAATAACATAACTTCTGAAGCAATGGTATTTCAGCATTTCTTCTGTTTTAAATTTCTTAGCAATATAGTTGTATGGTACTGTTAAACTGCAGTGATTTGCTATATCCTTTTAAAGCACATTTTCTAAATAGCCATTTTCCCTTGTTCTATATTTTTTGTTTCATAGTATATTAGATGATTGAATCTTTCTGTAACATTCTACAACTGTTATAAGGTTAAGATATAAAGTAGCCCCAATTCCATTACCTCAGCATAACTTTCAATGTTTAGCTTATTTAATAAGACAAGAGTTAAAAAAAAAAAAAAAAAAAAAAAGGAAGACAGTAAATGTTAATGTATACAGACTATAGACTTACGAGTTATCTATAAGCAGGTAAATAATATATTTAGTTTATTCTGATTATATATAAAATTATAATTGGATATCTATCACAGTTTGTTAAGACGGTAGTGACAATAGAAATACTAAATTTGAGCACAGCTGATCAAGCACTAAGAGTGACTGGTTCTGTTAAGTTTAGATCAATATCAAGATGTGGTTATTGCTTTTCCCCCATATTGCCACTCTGAGCCTCTACCAGAAGTTATCAAACTTCTAACAGCTACAATGGATCAGGAAATGTCATGCAACCCCAGTTTGAGCTAAACTGCAGGTTGTGAACTGAGAAGACTGAGAGGCAAATACATGCCTTATCTACTTATTCTTACTGTAGAGGTAGTACACTTTGGAAGAGACACAGAGGACGACTAGAGTGGAATCTTATATTTCAATGGCAAATCTTGACACAAGATATGTTCTGCTTTCCTTTTCAAGTCTCCTCCGTAAGTAACTCTGCTCCCTTTATCCCCTCCTCGCTTCCCCCATTTTTCATTTTAGGCTTTGAGGCCAAAATTTAATTTATATATATTATATATATATAAGCCCAGAAGTCTGTCACTCTCCCTGCAGAAGTAATTCTCTGGTTTAAGCTCAACTCTTCACTCGGGGCTTCCTGTGCCCAACACTTATTTTAAAAAAATAATAATAATAATAATAAATGAGTGTGCTTTTTTTTAGATGTTGATGAGATGAGATTATGCATAAAGCTAGTACATTGTTTTTGGATCTACTCCTGGATGTAATCAGTAAAGGAATGCTGTTGGCTGAATAATTTTATCAGGGAAAGATTTTGACAAATTGGAAATGAACATTTAGCTGCATTCAGTTTATGCTGTTTCAGAAGAGCAGAGCTATTGTTTGGCTCAAAGCTTTGCTCTGAACTGTATAATTACCCATAAAAATGTGGCTTTTTGTTACACTGCATGCCAGTCAATCCATAAAAATTCCTTTCTTGTTCTGATAGCTTTGATCTTTTCTAGCTTTCCTAGTTCTGTTTTTTGGAGAATAATCTTCGAAAACTGCAAGAATAAGGTTAGCAAACAATCTGTTCTTACAGCCTTAGAGCTTTGTATTTGGTAGCTTTCTAAGGACAAGAAAAAGTTGTGTTTTTCCTACCAGGCTTTCCAGCATATACAAGCCAATCAAGATTTTTTCCAAATTACTGCAAATTATAATGCTTCTGAATACAAAACTTCAGCCAATAACCAAAATGGGCCTCGCTTTCTTCCATGTGAGTACCTGTAAATCCTGCTGAGATGGATTTAAAAGTAGGAGGAATTACATACTTTGTTTAAATCTCGTTTTAGGAGCTTAGCTTTGAGGTTGTACATCTGAAAATGCTGATTTCAACATAGTCCATGTTTGGTGTACTTCTGTGTTTCCTCAAAGTGAGGAAAGCAGCAGTAGGTGGTTAAATTCTTAGAGTCCTGACAGTTAGTATCTTGAGAGAAAAGCAATATAGGAAGATTGAGTTGCTATTGGAATGGATAGTCGATAGGAGTTCTCTATTTTTGAGGACACCCGCAAAATAAAGCCTTGATTGTCATGGCTTTTTTTGCATCACAGTGTTTTCCTGATCCTGGAATTCTGTAGACGAGGACTTCATATGATCAATATAGGGGAAAGGCAAGTCAAGAATCTCTTACTTTTGTATTAGTAACAATCTGTCTTCCCTTGTTTTGGATTCTGATAAAGCCTAAGAGCAGAGCTTTGAAAACACAGGAAATATGAGCTTGCTTTTCCTTTCTCATGGACAGCTGTCGTTTTTCTGACCATCCTTACAGCAAGTCAGCAAATGTAATCTTTGTTCTTTCAGAACTGATACATGCTTTCTCCCCTTTTCCCCACATTAAAATAAAGAGCTTAGTGTGTTTTGTTTGTTTTTCCCTCCTGAAGCTATCTCATTTGCAAATAACGATAAAGCAAGGGCGAATTGTTTCTTCTGCAATTTTGGCTGTGGCTGCTAGACTGCAGCCACTGGGAAGTGTCCTTCTGGTAGACTTTCTGTTCCTTGACTGTATTATGTATAGTTCAGGCCAAGGAGATGAATTTGACATCTAAGAGCAGGAGAGAATCAGAGCACTTTGCTCCTCAAGCCAGAGATGACCTGAGAGAGCCTTGCAAGTACTTCCTGAGATTAGGTCTCCCTCCTGGAACATCGATAATTTCAGACTGGGGACAAGTAGGCAGAATCCTACTTCTTTCAAGTTATCAGTACCTTTGTAGTTAGTTGTAATGCCGGTATGATGCATCTCTCTATCAAAAGTTCAAATTAAAAGATGCAGGGCAGTTGAATCCTTATTTCAAGGACACCTTTGCATTGGGAGTTTGTTCAGATTTCTGATCGGAATCAGAACATGCTCCAAAGTACAGAAAGTCATAATGTAGGTTGCTTGCAGGAGAGATCATCTCTAAAAGCTCACCAAATTTTATTTACAACTGAGGTTTACATCACTGCTGTGGCTGCATTATGAAATATCCTCCTGTAGAATGCAAAGGAATATTTTATTTTATAAGACATAAGAACAACTGTGTCATGAGCATCCCTAATGGCACAGTTTCTATGCTAACAGTACTCCTGCATGATGTGTGGAGTTTGGATAATGTATTTTACCTCAGTCTCAATTACCACATCATCCTGTCTGATGGAATACCTGTACAACCTTTAAATTATTAAATCAAATACTCTTCATTGGTTTCACCCATAAGTTCATAACTGACAATTTAGCATAATTAGCTAAAGAAGGAATACTTAATGGAACAGCTATGAATAAGTTCCTCATCTGAGATTCATTCAGTCCACAGCTAATTTAGTCAGTAAAATGCACACTGAATTTCTTTGCTAAATTTAGCAGTATCAGGGTGGCCTTTCTCACTTCAGATATGGTGAGTCTGTTTTTAAATCTCAGTGTTATTTTTTAAAAAAAAAAAACTGTCTAAACTACTGAAAGTCTGACTTCGTGTGGTACATAAGTTGAACGGTCCTCTTCACAGCACACCTTTTAAAAAACAAAGTTAAATAAATAAAGAAAAAGATTTGTAAGAACTTTGTAGTGTGAAAACGATGCTGTATGAATACATCTGAAAGGTACTTTTCAGCATATTTTTATTATGGTCCCAGAATAGTATTTTCAGTAACAATAACACAACCCACAGAAAACAGTGGATAGTTCAGCATTATAAGCAAAACGTCTTCTGCAAAATATGCTTGCAAAACCTTGTATTGCTTCAATAGGTCCTTTGAGCAAGAATAGGACTTTTGGCATGGGTTTTGCATTGATTTTTTTCCCTCTTTGGATAATCCTGAAATGAATTATCATGCTTTGTCCAACTAATTTTTTATTACTACGTCCTGTTTCTGAAGCTTGATATTTATATAAGAAATTAGCATAGCTGTTAGCTTTCAAACTGTTCATATTCCCAGCAAGAGCAACTGACGGTCGGCATTACAAAACTGGCGTGTTATTGCTTATTCAGCCTTCTAGATCTTATGTTAGCAGGAGTGAAGGGGTGGGGTTTTTGTTTTGTTTTTCTGACCTAATACATCATGGATACATCATCCCTGTATCCAGTTTGAGATGTTACAGTATAGATGACTGTGCTGTTGAATGACTGGAAAAAGTGACTGGATCATTGGGTTCAAATAATATAGTTCATACTCTGCCTGGCACTACAGGTGAAGGTGCTTGAGGGTCTGTCCTTTTTGTTAGACGTGGACATCAAACAGAAACACACTCCCAACAGATTTATTTTACCACAACTTATTTTGACCCCCCAGGATGTTGTTAAACTTGAGCATAATAAGGGAGAGCCACTAAAATAGTCAGTAGGTACACATCCTGTGAGGGGATTGTTAGGGAACAAACTGGTATTGCTTAGCCTGAAAAAAGAAACTACTTAAGCAGGGTCTAACAGCAGTCTTGCAGTATGTAAGATGTTAATGAAAACATGGACTCTCAAACTTTACCAAGGTGCATGGCAGGAGAATAAGAAGCAATGGTAATCAAGTATGACAAGGGAAGTTCCAATTGTACATAAGAAGAGAGGGAAGAATCACTGGGGAGATAATTAAACACTGGAACAGGTCTCAGAAATTCTGCAGCTTGCCTTTGGAAGTTTTCAACTTCCCATTGGACAAAGTCCAAAGCAACTTAGTCTAGTTGCTCAGTGTCAAGCCTGCTTCAAGGAGAATTCTTTGATTCTGGAAATTGATCCTCCAGTCTGACCGCAGTAATGTATAAGCGTGGTCAAGTAAACAGCACTTAGTCTGCAAAATGACAGCTTATTTGAATAAGATGATACTATAGTTACTTCTTTACTGGTGTAAAGCAATGTTTTAAAAACTCTCCGAAATTGGTTTCATTATTTTTTTTCTCGTAAGCAAGAAAGAAACATATCCATGCTCTTTTGGATATGTTGATTTTTTGCAATTGCAAACAATAGGATTTGTGTATCACTGCAGTAAGCAACTGGGAATCTGATTTTGTGCAGGAAGCATAAATAATACGCTTAAAATAAAATACTTTTTTTTTGCTGCTTTGCCACTTATCTATGCAAGATGGAGAACTTTAGTATAACCTCCTTGCTTGAAAGACTGCAATTGCCTTTTAAGAGCCCTATTTATTGTTAATTTGTTCAACAAAATATGTCCCCTGGGATTGCCATTTCTAATTGGGAAAGAAAGAATTTTGTTAAATTTCTTCATTTGGAAAATGTTTTGCTTGACTAGCAACAAGACTCATGGGTCACTAAGTAATGCTGTTCTGCCCTAATTAACTTACTTATGTATCTGAGTTAGGTCTTTGATAGTAACTTTCTTCAAATTATAAAAAGTAGATATCCAGCTATGCTGGAAAACAGAATATTTTGCAGAATGCTTGTATTTTCAAATACAATTTTTACATATTACTTGATGTAACAACCTTTAGATTTAGAAGAAGAAAAAAACAAACACACACACACACCAGCAAATTTGTTTTCTTTTTACATTAACTAAGAATACAGTCAAATGCCAATTAGAGAGAATTTCAGCTCAGGTTCCCAACTCAGCCTACATCACAGACAAAAATAAATGTGTAACTAGAATGTGATGTATAATACATGCAGTCTAAACAGTAGCAATGTATCTAGGTTTCTCCACATCTTTGAGAGGCAATAGAAGAAAAAGAAATCCAAATGACTGTTACTGACTTCGTGATGCTTATTTATGCAAAACTATGTTTGTCTGTAATATTATCTGCTGGTATTATTTAAATACTGTCATTAGCAATGTCCATTGGGCTCTTTATCAATGTACAGTTCCTGCATCAGATAATTCTTTCAGGACCACAAGACCAAGATTGATGCTACCTCCTAAACGAACTAGCATGTTTCTTACAAATAGTAGGTTATTTAGGAGGAGGAAGAGACCAAAATCTTTTGTCATGTCATTTTTAGTTCTTCTGTATTTTCTCTTATTTTAAGCTCACTACCTTCTATGTTGTAACATGATAGGAAGTATCTGGAGGAAAAACTTAGCTCTGGATTCCTTTTAAACCCTCCTGAATGACACTTAATGTACTATTCTCCCACTCTTCTTCACACTTTCTTGTATGCTGTTTGTTATGCTTAGAAATCCTTATTCTCCATGCCAAATATCCACCCACTCCATATTCACAATGTTCCTGTAAACTGCATTTCCTTCAAGGCTATCAAAAAAATCTGCAGTTAAGAAACATATCAACTCTGCCTTGTAATCTGACAGACTTCTGATCACCAGATTTGCTACTGCAGGCTGAATTCTTTAACTGTGAATGAATCAGGGCCTAATTTTTTCCCTAGTATCACGTGTGCTATCTTATTCATCAAACGTATATATTAAAGTACCCCAACATTCAGCCCAGCTGGTTTCTTAGAAGCCATCTGCCTGGGCTCTGTTGTTTGTTGTCTTGTTCCTGTCAGTCTAGCTGAAAGCCCACTGATGATTGAAGAGAAGAAAAGAGGTCACAAAGAAGTAGGATGAGGTAAAAATTTACGTTTGTAAGTTAACAGAATGCGTGGAAACATTTATCTCTAAATTACAGAGTGTGGGGGGGTTGCTTTTATTTATTTATTTATTTATTCCATTTTCATAAAACAAGGGAAAGAATTGTTGAAATGATAAAAAGCAAATAGTGATGAGAGTGATTAGTTGAAATTTAAAATGCAGGAGGCCTATGTAAAATTTTCAGGACGATATCATCTGTTAGGCAGTTCTGACTATTTCAAGACCTAAGCTGGCACTGGACATACATATGCACTGTGTTATTCATGTGTAGCAAAGGTCTGTTAAATGATTTGCAAAGACAGATTTCTGTGACGTAAATGATCTACCATGATGAAAATCATAAATCTCTACCTGGTTCATTGTTGGACATCTTTTTCCTAAATAAGGATTTGAGTGTAAACCTTTAGTAAGGTCATTGAAATAAAGGTAGTTTTCACTGGTGTTTGAAAGACTGAACCATGTGCCTTGATATTCATTTTCATATCTTCCACTTTCTGAAGAAAAGTACTTGTAAGAGAAATAAACCTAAGCATTGACTGCTAACAAAAGAACAATAATGTAACTGTTGCTAAAACAAAGCTGACAGATAATATTTCACAGCCAAAAAAATGCAGTTTTCAGATACAGTTGCAATCTTTTAATAAGTCTTAACTTTGTGTTTATTTATGTTAAAAAATAATTATCTCTGTGTGAAATCCTAATGTCTAATTGTTTTTTTCTTTTAAAGTATCAGGGAAAAGCCTAAAACTGAGACCAAAATGGATCCTACTGGAGTTAAGTACATAAATCCCAGAAAACACAGTATGTTAATCTGTTGGAGTTAGTTACTGAGTTTCTTGTTATGCTGATGTAAAATTTTGCATGCACAACCAAATAGATGCTTGCTGTATTTTTCTTACACTACTATTAGTTTCTTTCTTGGTTATATTATCATGGAATCATAGAATGGCTTGGGTTGGAAGGGACCTAGAAGGTCACCTAGTTCCAACCATATGCCATGGGCAGGTTGGAACTCCAACCAGTTCAGGTTCCCCAGGGCCCCATTCAACCTGGCCTTCAACACTTCCATGGATGGGGCATCCACAGCTTCTCTCTGGGCAACCTGTTCCACTGCTTCACCACCCTCTGAGTGAAGAATTTCTTCCTTATATCTGATCTAAATCTACCATCTTTTAGTTTAAAGCCATTACCCCTTGTCTTCTCAGTACACTACCTGATGAAGAGTCCCTCTCCAGCTTTCTTGCAGGTCCCCATTAGGTACTGGAAGACTTCTGTAAGGTCTCCCTGGAGCCTTCTCTTCTCTAGGGTGAACAACTCTAGCTCTTAGCCTGTCTTTATAGGAGAGGTGCTCCAGCTCTCTCTTTGTTTTTGTAGCCTTCCTCTGGACCTGCTATAATAGCTCCGTGTTCTTCTTAAGCTGGGGGCCCCAGAGCTGAATGCAGCACTCCAGGTGGGGTCTCACAAGAGCAGAGCAGAGCAGAGGGGGAGAATCACCTCCCTTGACCTGCAGATAATTCTTCTTTTTATGCATGCCAGGGAATGGATGGCTTTCTGGGCTGCAAGTTCACATTGCTGGTTCATCTTGAGATTGTCATCAACCAACACCCTTAAGTCCTTCTCCTCAGGGCCACTCTCAATACATTCTCTGCCCAGCCTGTATGTGTGCTTCGGATTGCCCCGAACCAAGTGCAGGACCTTGCACTTGGCCTTTTTGAATTTTGTAAGGTTTATTGTTCTGACGAAATTATTCATGTTTATCCCCTTGCTCTTAGGTTGCAATCTGGAAGCATTATAATTGTCTAGAATAATTAAGTTGTATTAAGTTGTTGGAGGATTCTTCTTGGTACTTCTCAAAATGAAGGTAGATGCCTTGAATTCATGTAGTAGTTGCATACACTTTGCTTGCAAAAGTGTCATTCTGTATGGCTGTAAACAGAAACCCTATTTTATTTATCTTCCAGGTTGCACCTTGTATAACTGTATGGATATTATTGTAGGAAGAACTCAAATCACTACCATCATTACAGAGATACCTTATATTAGTCCTGGGGCTATGACCATGTGTTTTAGTGAACGATGACTAAAATGCCATCTTAATATATTGCAAACTAGGTATTAAATTTATGAGATACCAACTTCTTAACATAACAAATAGATGCAGTAGAAAGCCATTTTTTATATGTCGTGGATAATAAGGAAAGTATCTTCTAATTTCCATGTAGTATGTCTTGTCACATAAAAACGTAAATGAGTCAACTTTAGCTGTTTTTCTTTTCCAGTGGATGTTCATACTATACAAAAATTTTGAAGTGCCAGTGCAAAATCTTAAAGGTTTTCTCTTAAGACATTCAGAATCTGTTGTTATATTGTTGTTTCTTGGTTTTCAAATACTGAAACCGCTTATGTATGCCAACAAACTGTGTATCTTAAATGCTGTAACAATGCTTTGTGCTTGAGAAGGTTCCCCTGTGATACAAACATAAGAAAAATACTCTGGTTTCCTCACACTTGGTTTGAATATAGGTGCAAAACATGATTCAAAATGCTTTATTAATTCTGTATGCTTTTACAGCTGTATAAAAGGAATGCAAAAATATACCTTTCTAATATGGTAACTTTTTACAACCACTTTGCAATACAACAAAGAGGAAAGTTACAAAAAGCAGCTCATAGTTGTCCGGTTCATCTGTGTTCATGAGTACATAACTCCCATTGTTGACAAATGACAGTTGCTTCACTTGACCGGAGGCAGCATAAGCTCAATAAATATTAATAAAAGTGCTTTCTTAACTGTTCATTTCTGCTCTTTTTTTTTTCCTATATCCTTGTGATGTGACACAGCATTTGAGGTCATCTGCCAAGCTATCAGTGGAGATAGAGTAAAGCACCTTTAAGCCTTTGCTAACGCGGTGCTCAGCTGTGACTCAGAGGGTAAGTTAGCTGATCATACTTAGCTTTCTCTGCTGTGGTAAAATGAGTTGCAGAGAGAACACAGTGAAAGCCAAGGGCCTCTAAATACTTTTCCCTTTTATGGAGTGGAGCTCCCAGATCACCATTTCCTGGAGATTGTACTCTAAGCCTACACAGTGGTAAAAGTAAGTTCTCTGCATTCACTGATCTGTATCTGACTACAAATTTGAGCTCGGGATCATTTTTTTCCTAACTATTTTAAGCAGTAAGTTTACAATAACAGACAAATGTTAAGAAGCACTCCATCCTCTCTCTCTTTTTTTTTCCCCTTTCTTTCTTTAAGTTGTCTCATCTTAATGTGGGAATAAGTAGAATCTGGTGAACAGCATAGGTATTTTGTTCTTTTTTAACTCATTTTGTAGGTGCAGAAGGCTTGTGCAGACTAATGTTCTAGAACTTCACCCATGTCTCTTCTTCTTGTGACATGTGAGTTAATAATCTCTACAAGTATTCAATTTTAAAAGGCAATTTTGAAGATCTTGCAATTTCAGGAGTTGTTCTTGGAATCATTTACTGTGATAAAAATACTGCAATAATCTCATGACAGACTTGGATAGGACAGAGCTAGTCCAGACAGAGCTTGTTCAATGCCTAGCAAAAGATGAATCTTGCAGTAGTGTTAGTGACTAGGATACTAACATGTTCTTGTGCACCTTGACCAGTTTTAAGGTGCAGTTGTATTTTGGTATCTATCCTTTCAGTATCATAAGGAATAATTATTCTGTGTGTTTTACTTAGCATTTCACTGTCTTGCATGTATTGTTAACAGATCACTTTCTTTTTTGGCTGAAATATATTTATTCTTGTAGGAGATAAAGCTGGTGAAGTTAATGGCAGCATGACTCCAAAAGCTGTTCAGCTGACAGATGAACCAGGCTTAGTACCAGGATAGTTGTGCTCGCTGCGCTTTGGGTTAGGCTTCGATAAGCTGTTAAGATGTTTTTGTAGGTAGAGATGCTGAATTTCTACAGGTTCCAAGGCTGTACTCCTTTCTAATACTCTAATGAAAAAGGAAAAAATGTATCTCTAATAAATTCTTCAAGGACATTTCTTTCTTTTTTTTCTACATCTGTGAGATGCAGATAAGCTCCTCTAGTTCTTGGCATTGTTCTGATTAAGCCCTCTTTTTCTATGTTTTGTTTCTCACTGACACGTACTGGGGCTAATTTTCATTACCTGATCAAATAGGCATAAGGTCACTTCAACAAAAAGATGGAAGAAGAACATTGCTTCACTAGTATCTTACGGTTCCATCATATCTAAACCTTCCCATTTCCTACTAGTATGAGAAATCAGTAGTTAAGACATAAAATGGCAGAACTCCTTGCACAGCGTGAAGCAAGAAGTTTGCTCCACTGGTTATATGCATTTGCATTTATAAGATGTGATGTTTTCTAGTTAACAAGCACAAAGTCTTTAAAGGATTTGGCCTACTGGTTTTAAGAACACTGCACAGCTTAAAAGTCATCATTCAGAAATTCTGATTGATATAGTCTATGAATTAAACTATATGTTTACATATTTTGTTGAAATAGCAAAAGTAGTAGCCCTTATTTCCACACCCAAGCAGACTGTAGCAGTGCCATCAAGGTGTGCAGATGCTCTGTTTGTTTGAAGAAATTTCAGAATATGAATAAACATATGCAAGCTTTTTGTTTTTACAGTTCTCAGAACTAGAGTTTTCTGGAGAGGTATTAGAGAAAAAAAGGTCAGAAGAACAAATATTGCCACTTATCAGCCCCACAAAGACTTGGAACTTTTTCCTCTCTTTAAGATAGCTTTTTAAGGAAGTCTGAGTAAGGTTCTAATTGTGTCAGAAAGTGGCTGAACTCAGCTGACTCCAAATCTGGGGGTTGTTAATGTGGTGTGAATTCATCTTTCTACCCTCCATTCTCACTTGGCTGTACTTTCTATGCTGCATCTCTAAAATAACACAGCTTGAGATTTTTCCCTTTCTATTTTTAGATAAGCCTGTTGACTTCTTTATCTTTTAAAATTTTCTTTGCTTTTTAAATCTGAAAAATGAACTGAAACTTAATGTGCTTAATAGCTCCTTCTTGTATCAGTATGACTTGCGTTACTTTTATTTTTGTTGAATTGTACTAGGAACTCATCTAAGACAAAAAATCAGTTTGATGTGTAAACTTATACAGCTCTGCACAGGACTCTGGAAATACACTTTTGGCCATGGCTTAAAACATTCCTGATTATTCAGGCCTAGCATTCTGTTGAACTGAGCCTATCAGAACCATTATAAATACATAATGCAAATGCTAACAGAGCTTGGATAAATAGCCAAATTAATCTTTTCCCTCCCTTTTCCCTCCCTTTTCCCTCCCTTTTCCCTCCCTTTTCCCTCCCTTTTCCCTCCCTTTTCCCTCCCTTTTCCCTCCCTTTTCCCTCCCTTTTCCCTCCCTTTTCCCTCCCTTTTCCCTCCCTTTTCCCTCCCTTTTCCCTCCCTTTTCCCTCCCTTTTCCCTCCCTTTTCCCTCCCTTTTCCCTCCCTTTTCCCTCCCTTTTCCCTCCCTTTTCCCTCCCTTTTCCCTCCCTTTTCCCTCCTTTTCCCTCCTTTTCCTCTTTTCCTCCTTTTCCCTCCTTTTTTTTCCTTTTTTTCCTTTTTTTCCTTTTTTCCTTTTTTCCTTTTTTTTTTTCCTTTTTTTTCCTTTTTTTTCCTTTTTTTTCCTTTTTTTTCCTTTTTTTTCCTTTTTTTTTTTTGTTAGAATGAGTTCTTGCAAATACAAAAAACGGTTAGGATGCCAGCATATTGTTACAGAGATGAAGATGAAGAGCAAGTCCATGTCATTTTTTCATTTCCATGCCTCTGTCTGATCTTTGTGTGTTTTTAATAGTTGGTGACTATTGTTTAGTACAAAAATACTTAACTGCTGAAATAGAGGTTTAACACAACTGCTATCTGCTTGATCTCTGTGGGTTTATTAAAATGTCATCTTAAATGTCTGTTTTCTGTGATATTAGGGACTTTAAAGATGATTTTAACATGTTTATTAAGGAAAAATATATTTTTGTTCATGGAAAACTTCTATTTGTTTGCTTTTATTTGGAGTTAGAGGTGGGTAAAATTGTGATACAAATTGAGCTTTCACTTATTGCAGTAGAACTAAAAATTAACCTGTAACAGGTTCTACAAAAGCTTGAAACTTGCTCTTACAGTGATTAGCATATCCTGCTCCAGGAAATAAATATACTGTTTGGAGACAGTGGGGGAAAAAAAAGAAAATAGTCATCTCTATATTGGTCTTCATAATGACATAATTTGTGTTGCATCTTTTCCACAGTCTTTACCAAAGGACTTCAATGGAATAATGGTATTTTTTTCAAAAACACAGTAATACTCACAGTAATGCTCATGTATAGATGTTTTTTCAGTGTATTAGTTCTACATGAAATTTCAGATGAAGTGGACTTGTATCTGATTCTCCTAGCAAAAGAGAAAATGAAGTTTCCAATAGAATGTGAAATAAATCTAGTAAATGCATAGGTCTTAGCTACTTCCGTAGTCTAAAGTTTTCACACATTATGTAGGTTTTACAAGTTCTGTGAAAGCTGAGGTGAGGAACTGTCACTACTGAGGCTGCTTCGGTATTTCCTGTGACTTTCTTCTGTTGATTTAAAATAAATATATATATGCACTGTGTGTGTGTGTTTATATGTATGTATAAATATATAGTATTTTGACAATTTTATTTTCTTAATTCTAATTTAATTTTAAAATAAAACAATAAGTTCTTTAATAATTTTCCCTGCCCTTCCCTGAAATGGATAGGAAAACTGTAGAAAATTAATTTTAGGTTGTCAAATGCCTTGAAATTTAAATCATCTCACCATCACCACTCTTTTGCTCCATCCATCTTAGTCTCTAATCGAATAAAAGGGTAATGATGAAATTAGTAATTCATCAATTTTGGGAGAAGATGAGGTTTTAGACATTGAACCTCTGCTGGATGTGTATATTCATCTCCTTGACTTACTATTGAAGTTGTTACTACATTAGAGTTTCAATGTGTAGCTCCATTCTATGCACAGCTGCAAATTAACTGTTAAAGGAATATAGTTTACTAGTGCAGTTGGTTACTGTATACCCGATTGTCTCTGATAACCGCCTAATCTCTCACCTGTAGGCGCCACCAAGGAATCGAATGATTTATTTATGAGGACTGTTCCTTAGCTGTCCGGTAGGTGTCAGAGTAAGTCTTGTAATACACTGCAGCTAAAAGGATTAATACCTCTGATTTCTCTAGTTCAGACTATTTTACATGCTTTAACGCTTACAATATCCGTGTGAAGGCAGTAGCTAAAGTTGATACTAACAACAATAATTTTCTCAGCTAGTAGACAGTGATTTCTTTTTCCCCTTTCAGGCATTACTGGTATTTTGCTTCAAAAGTGTACCGCACAGTGCTTATGCAGATGTACACCAAGAATCTCTTTTTAAAGTGTTTGAAAAGTTAACCTAGGCCTTTAAAGTGCTTCAGCACATGCTCAAATAAAGAGTGCCATCATCTGGGTTGCCAGTTTTACTCCCAGAGCTTTTCCTTTCTTTGAGATCTGAGATCATACTCTGTACCACTAGGACTTTGTTGGTTACTAAAAGGCATATTACAGATATCCAGGATGCTGCGTCCTTCTTGGAAGATCTTTAGAGACGGTAGTTTAATCACAGCCAACACAGTCACAGTAGAAAAATACTAATAATCTGTGAAATGGAGGGGAGGGGTAGGAATAGCAATAAGCATGCATTTACTAAATTACACTTGACTTGAAAGCTTTAGTTAATAAAACTCAAGACAATGCTTTTACTTTTAAACCTTGATACTGTTTGTTATCGTAAAGTGATCTGTGTATTAGAGCATAGATTTTTTAAATGGATTTGACTTGTATTTTTGGCATCTAACACAGCCAGTGGATCACAAGGCCTCTCAGTGCTTATGCCTTCAGGCTAACTTGAAACAGTCTCATTGTCAGCAGTGTGTGGTTGTATTAGTCCACGTTGCGGTTCAACGTACTTCACACCGTCCACCATGCCAACCCTACCTGAAGACAAGGATCAACCAAAGGTGGCACAACACAACAGTTCTCCACCTGCCAAGGTAAGAACTCTTACAAATGTATGTTTCTGATACTTGTTTTGGAAACCTGAGGCTGAAACTGTTTGTTTGTATACATTTAGGAATTTGTAAAATAACATCTAGTGCCTTGCTGTATATCGGTGGGTTTTGATTAACTGATGAAGCTATGAATGATCTTTCAGTTGCTCTCTCAGAATTTTGTAAGTATTTTATAGATTAAGGAGTGGAAATTGAATTGATGTTATTCCAGAAAACTTTAATCTTTTAGAAAAGAACTTAGATTTCTACTTCACAGTAAACTTGAAACATCTAGTGTTGCTTTTATAGATGTATGAGATGATATCCAATTTGCGTGTGTGTGAAAGAAGGAAATCTGATTTTTGGTTTGTACTCAGTGCTATATTTGCCATAGTAGTAGCTGAAAATATACTGAAACTATACCAAATGCACGTGGGTGCTCCCTAGAGACATTCATCACTTTGCTAATCCAATTTATTGTATACATAAAGTTTAACATGTTTTATTTGCAGATAAATTTAAAAAATCATTAAGTGATGATGGTTTTGCCTTTTAAATAATTTATATCACTGATAAAAAGTAGTTTTACGTTCTAACAGTTTTTTGTTGTTGTTTTTAATAAATTGTTAGCTGAAGTAAAGAATTACCAAGTCACAGGTTACCCAGATCGTCCTGTTTGATGTAAACTGTTATAAAGGAGGAAAGGATTTACAATCTGGCACATCCTCAATTAAAAGTGTGTCACTTACTGGATTTGAGGACACTGTATTCTACACTTTAGGTGAAAACATCCGCTACTTCAGCATCGCTGGAAAATATTGTCAGCAGTGAACTCTACACTGATTTGTCATGCATTCCATCCAAATTGCACATTGTGCTGAGTGTTAGTTTCCTGGCTTGAGATAAACACCGTAGATGGATACAAGTTTATCAGACTTCTAGCTGAGAAGAAACGAATAAGTCAAGAAGGTGGTTTGTGTATTTGGTTTTCATTTGTTTATTTTGCTTTGTTTTTAACTCTCCCATGTGAAGAGTATTTGAGAGTACCAAGACTTGCTAGATAAAATGCACCTGGGGGAGGGGAAGCTAGCAGACATCAATGACTCTTCCTCATTTTGTTTCAGCAGATGTTCCCCACCTTTTCCTTGAATGCACAAATGAACGTGCGTTCAAAGAACACTTCTGAAAAAAAGGAAAACAAACCTTACATTGTGCATAGTTTCTTGCCTATTTCGAGTACCTTTTTATTTGATGGAAGAGCAGGGCTGTATTTTTGAAATTCATTTTGAGAAAGCAAATCTGGTTTTCCATTTCAGTTTTTCTTACAGCAGCCTCTATTCACCATTGTGACCAATTAAACATCGGGGTTGCTGAGGGAAGTAGACATGAAGCTCCCTTTAACACCAGTGTGAGACCAGTTAGCCTAATTCAAAGCATTTTAACCCCTTGTTTGGAATGTCATCTGAATTAAGAGCATTTAGTTGAACTCTGTGTGCTGTCCAGTTAAACACACTGGAAGTACTGAACATTTTAAAAGTGTTCCATAAAAAATAATTTCTCCCAGCATAAATCAGAAAAACTCTTAGTTAGGTGTCATTTTTAGCCACTTCTACGTTTTAACTTAATTAGATTTGTTTCACATTAAATTGATATGTTTTTGCTGATATCCTGAATAACTGATTTTAGGCTTTTAGCAAAGAAAATTAGATCCTTAAAAGTTAGGTTAAAAGATTTATAGTATCCTACTGTTTGTCCTACACTTTTAGGATTGGTTGTGAGATGCCTTCTTTATCTCTTTTCACATGAGAAGTTTTGTCGTTTTCCAGCTTTCTCTTCTCGTTGTATCCTGACCACTATTTTTCTGTCTAGTCTGACTGCTGAGGAAAAACATGTCTCAAGCTCATAATATTTTTGTTACACTCATTATTCCATCAGTCAAGAGTCTGCATTTATTCTTTTCTTCTTCCTGTTTAAATGTGTGTTCCACTTTCATCAAATCACTGCATGTTACTTGTTTTGTTCTGAAGATGTCCCATGCTAATTTTGTCTTTTGTCTCTTTCAACTAAATATAGTTACTACAGAATTTGATTACCTTCCTTACAAAGCTCTCAACTCAACACTTCACTTAAACATATAAAATCAAGGTTATTTAAAACCCCCATCTTACTCAAAAAACTGCTCTGAGACGTGTTATTTGTCTGAGGCCTTTTATGTGAGTATCTGTTTTGGACCAAATTTATTCTGCAATTCAGTCAAGTCCTTTCATTGTTTTCTGAGGATGAGGCCATGTGGCAGAGGATTTGTTTTTCAATGCTTTAAAGAATTCAGGTGGTATACAGGAAAGCTTTATCATCTGACTGTTCCGGCATGGTAGCCCTTGTAGCAGGGATGCATTTTCTCCATTGCTGTTCAAATCCATCCAAATTTGGCTGGATTATGAAACTCTTTAAGCATGTTTTCTGTATGCTTAGCAAGGGCTTGGTAGAGCTTAACAGCCAGAATCTCTGCAGATCCCATCTACCCTGAGCATCCTTGAGCCTCTTCTACAGCATCTTCTAATATGGAAAAAATTGCATTTATCTTCTCAGCCCTGCACAAAACCCCTCCAACAGGACTAGATAGCACAAGATCATCCTTGTAGAGTGTGTGAATGGATTCTCATGTGAACCATAGAGGTGGAGTCAATTTTACCCTCCATTTGTATGGGAGGAATGCTTGGGACAAAAAGTGAACAGAGACTGATAGCAAGTAGTCACTGGTGCTAGGAGGTGAGGCAGCTATTGCAGATGACTGAAGAACAGTTTTGTCTGGAAGCTAACATGGAGAGGGCATTTATGGGCAGGCAATAGGAAGGTGATGGAAAACCTCTGTCTCATCCTTGTGCAGTTGTACAATGTGCAAAAGTATAAGCTTCCAGTTAGAGCTCCTGTTCCAAGATCTGCATATATCAGTCTGAATGCTCCTTAGGGTATGATTTTTCTTTGTTTCTTTGAATTCACCTGGCCTTGAGAAGAGCTTCATATTCTAGCTCTTATTGCCACTCCATATAAAAAAGATTTGGACAATAGGAACTATGACTTTCCATCTATGTAAAAGTTGAACTGCTATAGTTGCTGACTGTGATTAGTGTTTTCTACCTGACCTTAACTAGCCTTGACTATGGTCTTTTCCTTTTTTTTTCTTTTTTTTTTTAAATGACCTGTTTTTAGAGTCTTAAAATGGAATTGAGTGATTTTAAGGCTGATGTTCTTATGTCATGAAAAACTTGTACTCTTTGGCAGTGATGAGATTAGTATAAACAATGTGCTTGTGTACTCAGCGTGGCAATCACCTGAATTTGTCATTGACAAAATACAAAATAAATAACAAATTGTCATAGACAAAATACATTGATACTTAGTAGCATATTCAAGAATTCTACTAAAAATTGCTTTCAAGTTATTATAATACAATATTACTTGTGTGCTTGTATCGCATAATAAATGATGCTTTTACATTTTTACATTCACAATGTTACAGGAATATTTTTCTTAAACTTAAATGTTCCTATTTTCTTGGCATGTTTCCTCTCCTGCTCTCCTTTGATTAGAAATGTAAACTTGTCCGGAAAAGTCATATGAGACTTATGACTATAGAACCATGTAGCTGTGTGGAATGTATTTATTTATTTATTTTAGTTTTAAAAAATAAATCAGATTGAATTTACAACCAAACCAAGAACTCTAAATCTGATGTCCAATTCAAAACTTATTTTATTTGCATTTGAGAAGAAAAGTTGTGCTATATGCTGCATTATTATAGTATTTTCAAAATTCTTCTAGAGTTCTTTGAATTAATCAGAATATATTAATTCAAGGAGAGTAAAATGTTTCACTTAAAGATGTTGAAAGGTGTTCTATTGTATCTGATACCCAACAGCTACATGACTACTAATATTTTTCTGTATGCATATAATTTCACTTCAATTTATACTCTTGGCCACTTGTTTATTGTAACAAACATTATGACTACACTAATTTCTACACCTGACATTAGATGACTGAAACAAAATTATAAATTGATGGCCTTCATTTTGAAGAATTGAAATTTCTCTGCTCTAAAACTTAGACAATAAAAAGCTGTTATAAAAACAGTAATTTATGCATTTAAAGAATGAATCGTGTAGTGGTTTAGCTTATCAAGTCAATCTTAATGAATATTACTAAAGTAACTAAACTTGTTCTGAATTTATTACATTTGTGTCAGCCTGTAGTAGGTAAGCGTTCTTAAAAGGAGTAAGCACAATTGAGAGTAAATGTATTTCAGTAAAAGCAAAATTAGGTTTATAACAGCAGAATGTAAGTGGCTTTGTGCCGTGGGTAGTAAACATGCTCTTTTAGCAAATTCAGAAATGTCATAGAATCACAAAATGGTTTTGTTTGGAAGGAACCTTTAAAGATAACCTAGTTCCCCACCCCCCCCACCCCCAACATCATGGACAGGGACACAAACTTCATCTAATCCAATGCCAATGGAAGTAAAAAAAAAAATAAATAAATCTTAGGGAGCTTTGGGGTGTAGTTTCAAGAGAAATTTAGACTCAAATGACTAAATAAGGAAGCCAGTTACATTTTGAGAACTTAGAATTATTATTATTATTATTATTATTTTTGGATCTTACAATCTGATTGATGGCAGTTCCTTGCCACTTTGGAGAAGCTTTCATTCCAACTATAATTACTTGCACTGCTATGGTATGTTCTATACAGGATTTTACTTGAAATTAAAAATTGCTACCTTCTAAAAGGTGCCTACACTCCCTCCCTGCCTATGCCCCCCACCCTTCCTCCCCAGAATAATTTTGCATTAATCCCTTTTTTTGATTTCTTGACCAACTGAAGAAACAGGATTGGTTTTGTACAAGAAAACCTTTCAACAACACGGAGGTTGATTTCATTTGATTTGTGTGTTTGTGAAAGAATCTAAATGTAGTACATGGTGGTAGAAATCCACAGTTCTTTATTCCGACTTGATACATCTCCACATCTGCATTTGGGATATCTCGCAGAAAACAGATTCCTTCTCTTCAGCTCACTGGCATCACTGTGGTGGAAAGTGTGGAGTTAAGTCCTAAGGGCAAGTTATCATATTTTTTAAGAAGACAAGTGTACGTTGATATTTGTTGCCAGTTTCTCTTGTCACTTAAATAAATTGCATTGTTTTTATTTAAATATTGCAATTATGTATTCTTAAAATATTTTTTTCCAATTAATGGAAGGGATAAACAAGTAGAAAACTGACAAGATGACCACATAATTTTATTTATTTATTTATTTGTTTTTTTCTGGATAGCATGTGCAAACTTAATATGATACTTATTCAAGTTTTCATGGTACGCAACTAGTATTTCAAAGTTTGTGTACCTAAATTAGCCCTGTTATACAAAGCTGTTTTTCACTCTTGCATTCAGCTCTTAAGTTCTTTAGGTGTTAGATCCATTCAGTAGAAGAATGGATTGTTGTGTGAAAAAATCAGTTTGTCTACCATTATAAGGTTTTCCCAGAATTTGCATGCCTATTAAGTTAAGCTTGTGTGCATTAAACCTTTGTAAAGATAACAGTCCAGGTCTCCATCACTTCTTTTCAGCAGTTTAACTAAAGGCCTCTAATTGACATATGTTTTATCAAATAAAATCTAATTCTCACTTAGTTCAGTCATTTTCTCTTTAAGCTAAATTGACAAACGCATTTTTATTTTTCACATCAATGTTCAGTGTTTTGAATTTCTGTTTAACTATACTTTTATTTCTCTCAAATCATTCAGGACACTACTGTTGAAGGAACAACATGCAGTACACCTTCAATTGTTCTTCCAGAGAATGCAGTTATGCCTGATGTAGAAATTGATAAAAATCTGGTTAACAGGTACTACATAATACATTACCAATCTATGTATAAATTGTACAGTAATTCCAGGATCTGTGTAATGTTAAAAGATTATTGATATGTCTTTGTAATTAGATTATATTTTATTTCTATTTTGATTATTTTGGAGTATGGGTAAGTGGGTTGATGGGAGTACAATTGATACTGCAAGAGTAGAGTTTCATGTGTCACTAATCCTGCCAACCTAAATTGGTGTCCTTTAAAATTTACATGAACTTTCTAATCTTTCAGAATAGCATAATTTGAAACTTAAACAAAAATGTGAATTTAAATTTTGTACGTTTTTAACTAACAATTGCAACTTTTGAAATGCATCTTTCTGTTAGCAAATAAAATATGGCCTGGTGAGGAAAAAATTATTTGGTCCTTCTGTAGGCATAGAATGGTGTGTGTGCCCTACAAGGTTGACTGACAGTTAAATTTCTCATGTTCCATGCATGGAACACACTAGCCAATGTGCAATACTTGTCTGATGTCCAAATTTTAAACGTTTACTTGGACACCATCTGTAGGCAATTGACATGCTGGGGGGCAAGTACCCCACCCTCCCTCCATTGGAAAATTTTCAATTTAGTAGTTAAATCCCTGATTCTGGTCTATTAATTACATAATACCAGTAGTGCTGCCTTGAATTATATAAATATTTCTGTTGAAGCAAGAAGAGCTTTGTAGACTGATACGAAGTTATGAAAGTTATCCTTGTGGTTTTTTTTTTGTTTTTGTTTTTTTTTAAATCTTACTGTTCTTTCAAATAGTGAAATTTTTCATGGTATGTTCAGCCATCAGTGTTGACTCTTGCAATTGGGCATATCTTATGTAGAAAATCTTTCATCTGTTTCTTTTCTGAATTAAAGAACTAGCTATATGACCATCTTTTGGCAGTATTCATAGTGTCATGCTGAAAAATACACATTGTAGCAATGATATTTGCAATCTGTTAGAATTTTTTTCTCTACTGAAAGGAGAATGTAGCAACAAACTGTTGTTTGATTGTTCTTACAAACAATCTGCATCATCTTTAAATTACTCAATGTTTTTAATGACGGAATGTGTGGTTTTGGCAAAAGATGCGCTTGCAATGTATGACAGTTTGTAAGGCTTAATTGTAAGTTCAGAATTTCCAAGGAGGCTTGTGATAATAAAAATAATTTTCAGGTTTTAACAATAATTTGGCAGGTATTTAATTTAAATTCTATGTTTAGCATCTTATAGTCTTGTCAACTGTTGAAAATACTTCTAAACTTTTTTATTCTAGTATATTAAATATATCTTTGAGAGTGCATATACCTTCCAGTCTTGTGCATGTTATCTTTATATTGAATTAAAGCAGATATTAATAACAATTTAAGCTGATGCTGGTGAAGCTACTGTTATTGCATATGGTATACCTTACAAAAATTGTAGGTAGCTTGTTGTTGCTGGATAACTTTGGATTTGTTTTGTTTTGTTTTCCACACAGGACAATATTATTAGATATTAGAACATATTCTAACACTAGCCAGCATCTTTAAAATTCTCTTCTCACTTTTTTTTTTCTCTGAAAAAAAACAGATGCAACAAGTTTAGGTTCCTTTTTCAGCGCTCTTCTTTCCATTCCTGTCTTATATCTGTTCAGTCCTCCTTGCTGTTTCAGTGTAAGAACACGGAAACTGAGATGGGACTGCTTTCCTGATCTAGTGAGATAAAATATCAGTTGAAAATTGAAGTAGATATTTTTTCTAAGATAAACAGTTGGAAGAACAAAGTATAACACCTAAACACAGTAATTTTGAAGCAGAAGTTTGGGGCCATTCAGGTAGGCCAGGCAAGAATAGCACCTTGAGGTTAAGCAAGTTGCTGAATTGAAATAACAATCCTGTTTGACGCTGAAAACTTCAATTTTCAGATGAATTAGGGTTATTTTTAATCTTCTGATAAAACATACTTCTTGACCTGGAAATTGAATTTACTGATCTGATATTAGACTTGAATTATGGGAAAAAATAATCATAAAGTATCAATCAAAATCGGTACTATAATTTGCTTGTATCCTTAAAATGTACCTCTCTGAACATCAAGATTGTTTAAGAGTTAGAATTATAATGCAACCCTATAAAAGCAGCATTACCTGCTGGATCAGCACTTAATTTTCTGATGTCGTTTAAGATGTTTACCTGCTATGTCAGTGTGGGAGCCTAAGAAATTATCTTAATCATAAAACTTAGTTTAGGAAACACTATCAACTTACAAAGACTAAAAATTACTTTTTGTAACATACCTATTTAGGTGAGTTTCATGTCATGATAGGAATAACTACTTGCTTTAGTTTGAGAAATTGAAAGTTCACAGTATCTGAGGTTATCAGTAAATGTCAAGTAATTTCTGTAATATTCCTTTGTTCTTTAGTCTTCTTTTTTTTTTTTTTTTGTGGCATCCTCCTGTAATTTTTTTCATTTATTTTTCTCTCTAGACCTCGTAGTCCTCATAGAAGACATTCTAACCGTGCCACTAGGAATTCAACAAGTTCATTGACTTCTGTTGGTAAGAAGTGATTATTCATTCAAGCTAGGATGTTTTCTCTGAATATGTGACATGCAATGAAGATGTAAATAGAATCACAGAATCATCTAGGTTGGAAGAGACCTCCAAGATCACCTAGTCCAACCTCTGACCTAACACTAACAAGTCCTCCACTAAACCGTATCACTAAGCTCTACATCTAAATGTCTTTTGAAGACCTCCAGGGATGGTGACTCAACCACTTCCCTGGGCAGCCCATTCCAATGCCTAATAGCCCTTTCAGTAAAGAAGTTCTTCCTAATATCCAACCTAAACCTCCCCTGGTGCAACTTTAGCCCATTTCCCCTCATCCAGTCACCAGGCACGTGGGAGAATAGACCAACCTCCACCTCGCTACAGCCTCCTTTAAGGTACCTGTGGAGTGCGATAAGGTTGCCCCTGAGCCTCCTCTTCTCCAGGCTGAACAACCCCAGCTCCCTCAGCCGCTCCTCGTAAGACTTGTTCTCCAGACCCCTCACCAGCTTCGTTGCCCTTCTCTGGACTCACTCAAGCACCTTGATGTCCTACGTACAGTCTGATTGTCTTGACTAAAGCTTTCTTTCATGTACATGCACATCTGTAATGCATACATAGGGAGTGCATGCACAGGGAATACTGATAACATTTTAGATAGTGATCGTGAGTTTATGAGCATCTTTGACTTAATCTCAGTGGGTAATCTGTGGTTTTGATGACTTGCTCTAAAATTGTGAATATAACAGCATTATAAAATGAACAGTCAGAAATTTTTAATTAATGCAAGCTCAAAGTTCAACTTACAGATGTTTTGTGCTGGTTACTCTGAAGTGCAGCAACCTATCTGGATACATGAAATACAGCTCTAATTCTGATGTTTTCAACCCAGACAACAGTGGTCACGTGATTGATTTGGTAAATGATCAGCTGCCAGATGTCAGAATATCAGAGGAAGACAAAAAGAAGAACCTTGAATTACTAGAAGAAGCAAAGAAAGTGAGCGAGAGGTTTCTAATGCGCAGAGGCAGAAAATCAAGAAGTAGCCTCCCTGAATCACCCACAGGTACGTGCAGATTCTGAAGATAAGATTTCACATTGTACTTCAAAGATCTGCAAAGGCATAAATAAATATCTACTGTAACCCATATATTGCTACTGTAGGCATACACTTTGTTAATTTGAAGGTTAGAATCCCTCTGTCTCTCTTCACAATTCAGTATGAAGCAGAAATGACCAATCTATATTCAAATGTAACAGTAGAAGACAATGTTTGTAGGTGTCTGAATGACACACTGCAGACACTGTAATAGGAAAGCAGGAGCTATTTCAATTGGAATCTTTAAAAAGTCACAAATTTTCTTGTCAAGATTTACTGCCTAGAGATCCTATTGTAGTTAAAATTAAACCTTAATGACAATATATGAATATTGTGGAAAAGCATACCACCCAGACATAATTACACAGACTTTTATTCTAAATATAGTTGTAAACTAAGCTAACTGGACCAGATCTTCCTTTAAAAATGATAGAATAAAATATTTTGTTCTAGAATGTCATTTGAAATTATTTTTCCCTCATAGGAAGTGTTTGAAAGTTAGGACAAAAATGTCATTTTTATTGTGAAATAGGACTTTCATTTAGCTTTGAAATACCATTTCAAAACAGAATTCTGTCTTAAAATCAGCTTGACACTTTCTATAGGGAAAAGAAAACTTTAAATCTTTTTAAATTAAATTTCTCTTTTTTTCTAAATTCCTTGAGTTCTTCTCTTGTGCCCACTCCTCTGCAATGCTTACAATCTCATAAAACTGAGGGGAATGATAATTCTGGGTATCAACAAAATTTATTAGTTTGTGCTACGTATATGAGATAAAACCTACTCTAAGTTCATAATTGGCAAAAACAATTTGGCAATTAAAGTAACTCGTCATACTTGGGACAAACACATGACTGTTCGATAACTATGAGATTAACGTTTTAATCTTGCATGAATTAAAAAAAAATCAGAAACCACAAGCCTAGAGAATAAAATTACTTTTTTATTTGTGTCTCTTGTTTTAATGAAGCAGTTTCCCCTACACTTAGTCCGAAAGTTTCACCAGTAGCATCTCGGAGCAACTCTCTCACTCTTCCTGTTCCATCAGGTAAAATGATCTATGCAGGTTCAAACCTTAAGTTATTAAAAAATAAAATAAAATAAAACAAATTTTCTTAGTATCTCTGGAGAAGTCAGAATCTATACATTCAAGCATCTCCTGAATATTACAAAGCTCTTTAATACCTATGATATATAAGTAAATCTTGATATATGATGATGTATAAGTAAATATTTACTTATGTGTTTTTGTTATATTTTGCTGCTGTGGTGCTGCTTGGCTACAGGTTCCTTTTTACTCTTTTCAATAATAGATGTTTGAGAAGTTCTAGTGTTCTTTCACTTTTTGTGTTTCAGATTTAATTTTTCCCTTTTAAATAATATTTTATGCATTGAAGTTTTCATCTTAGATGTAAGTGTGTGTGTATATGTGTTTGCTAATGTTGTGGTATTAAAACTTTTGAGCAAAACCATCAGGATACACCTTAATCACACATGTCTTCCTAGGATCTGATGCATGCGAAACTACTAGCGTCGAGTCAGTATCACCAGGGCCGGTAAGAAAGAGCTGAATATTCTGCACAGTAACCTGATTATTAAAGGACTATATTATATTACACTGTTCTGTTCGTCCCTGAGGAAAATAGGAAGTTTTCAATGCTATTTTCAATACTAAAATACAATTATTAGCATGTTTTCCTGAAAACTGAGAAACTAATAAATGTTAATTCTGAAGACCAAAATCCATGATGTAATGACTGCTGAAGGATCACAGAGAACTGTGAAGTATAGAAAATGGAAACATATATATGATCTTAATCTATGGGAAAAACCAATCCCTGAAATTACTTCATAAATAAATATAATGATGTAAAAAATATTTAAAGTTCATCTATTAATATTTGTATATAACGCAGCATAGATGTCAAAGAAAATTTTGTAAGACATACACAACTTTCTTCCCTCTTTTTGCTAGAATAACAGAACTGTGAAAGAAGATGAGAGGCAAACTGCAGAGGTAAGTGTTTGATATGGTGTTGTACAAAATCAGTGTTCTTTCAAGAGCCCTTCAAAAATTATTTCCATTGTCAAAAGCACATGTTTAAAGGCAAACATCAATGAAAATGACTCTATACAGGGAAAATCCATCATCAGAGCAGGGGAAAAGAGAAATCCACTCTTGTTTCTCTGTTTTATATGTGTCTCTACTTTCAGAATGCTGCTAAAGGATTAACGGATCGAAGGCCAAATGATCAAAGGAAGATTTCTCAGGGAAGGTTGGTTCCACGTTCTGCTGGTTTTGAAAACTCCAAAGAAAAACTGTCAGAACAAAAAGAAAACTTTGATCCGCGTAAACATATAGATACTTTGCCCAAATGCTCCCCTTCAGGCAGTGATGGTGGCAGAATGTCTCTTAACACTTGCATGAATGTTTGTGAAAATGAACTTGCAAAATCATTCCTCAAGAAAGCAAAAGAAAATGATGCTCCTTTAAGAACCTATTTACCAGGAATAGGAAATACAGACCCAAAACTAAAAATTCCTGTTCCAGAAATGAGGGACCATAAAGTTTCTTGTAAACCAGAATTTAAACTATGTGGGCTGCGTCCTCCTCTACTACGAGCTGTATCGTGGGATAGCTTGGAGCCTGGACAAAAAGATAAAACACCTTTAAAACTACCATCTGAGGAAGAAAAAAGCTTTGGTGGTAATAAATCCAGCAATCAATTTAAAGCATTCAAAGACCTCCAAATCCAAGTTCAGCCTGTTCGAATGCAGAAATTGACAAAGCTCAGAGAGGTGAGTCCTAGTTATCAGTTGTATCCTGTTTTAAAGTTATTTTTGCGTCTTAGTAAACTTTCAACTTGCTAGCATTTTTATTGTTGCAAGAAATGTATGTTAATATAATGGCAAACAATTTCAGCAAAATAAATACAATATTGTATCATTTTTCCTTTCCAACTTTAGTAAATTGTAACCTGTAACTAAATACCATGGAATTACTATTTCCTAGTTCTTGTCAAATACGCTTCAACTGCGCTGTTGTCTCCTCCTTATGCATGTGCTCTTGCACATAGGGGGTTTTGTCTTCAGGAAAAACAAATTGTAATACTGGTGTCGAGGAAACACTAATTGCTTTCATTGTGACAGAAAGGTGAGTATAAAACACAATAATTCATTTTTGCACAGTTTACATGAACTATAAACAGGAAGCAGTTGATTAACAGCCATGTCATTTGTAAAACATACTTTGGAGTAAAATGATCTATTTTGGTTTCTAAAGAGTTTTGTAGATCTGAAGAATCTTTCCTTCCTGAGGATATAACAATATTCTCTTTAAAAGGGTCACTTACGCTCTTTCACTTCCTTTACTTCCCTGTACTATGCTTTTTCTGTTCCTTCAGAATTTTCTTCAGAACCAGAGAGACAAAATACTAACTGGCTGATTTCTGTGTGAAAGGGTTGAGACCTATGTATAAACAGAAAGCTTTAATTTGAAGTTGAGATAGTTGTTATACTTTTATGTAAGGGCTTACAAGATCTTCTGTCTTGTACTATTTGTAAGTTTTCTTTGGATTTAAAAATCATTTTTGCTTTGTTCAGCTGAGTGGTTTTGTGTCCTGTTTACCTTTTGCTATTGTCCCTTCTAAGGGTAGTTGTCCTGTCATTCAAGATTACAGGCCTTTGCAATATTGTTACATTTACAAGATCTCAGAGGACAGGAAGTGTTTTTAGCATGCATTTTTGCTTATTGAACATCCTCAGAAAATGTGCCCAGAGTTTTTGAACTGAGTGCCCCTGAGAGCAGATAAGCAGACTTAGAGTTTCGAGTTCTAACATGGTGCAAATCTGTCAGCCTCTTGAAGGACAGTATTGGACTCTGAAATCTGTAAATTAATCTGTTGCTAAATAATTGTCTTAAATGTTTGTCAAAAAGAACTTTGTCTGAAATAATTAAACCCTAAGAATTAACTACTGTATTAAAAAAGTAGAAATAGCATGGAGTGATGCAGCAACTAATGTGTATAGGACCTTTAAAAGGGGGAGAAGTAGTAGTTCCTTCCCTTAACATCATAATAAGAATATTTTTTTCAACCTCCGCTAATTAATACTTTAAGACAAGTACAGGGCTGACA
Organism: Cygnus atratus; assembly: GCF_013377495.2. NCBI lineage: Eukaryota > Metazoa > Chordata > Aves > Anseriformes > Anatidae > Cygnus > Cygnus atratus. The sequence goes on from NC_066366.1 coordinate 1,611,206, forward strand.
GATCTGAGGACCTCAAATTTCGCACTTTGGTTACTTCCTTTCCACTGTAGTGCTTGGGAATGACAGCTTGGTTATTCATCTTTTCTTGTTTATGTAGAACACATTCTTACTATATATGTACTGGAAATGTTCATATAGAGGCACCTGAGCCATATGACTGAGTGTTTTCATAGCTGTTAAACGGCTATAAACAGAATCAGAAAATTAATACAACATGGCATGTAATTCTAGTTATGCAGGATTTGAGCTCTGACTAGTTGGAGTTGTTTACTTATAAACAAAAGCAGGTGTTTACAAATTTAAAATATATTTGAGAATATGAAAGTAGGAAATGAGGAGATGATAGAAGGAGAAAAGATAATGATGTGTAATCCTGAGGACTGTATTCTTCCCTACCTGTAGGGAATAGTGGTACAGTAACAGTGAAGTATTAACTTGCATCTACTAGCACACCCAGCTTTGGTGTGAGTAAATCCTACTTTGGTGTGAGTAAATCCTAATTTTCTGTACTTTCTCCTTTCTGGAATACTAGCTTGCTACTATGTTTTTTTCACATTCATTTACTAAAATTCCCTTTTTGTACTTGGGTAAGGGGCCCATGTTGCAAATCTCTATTCACATGACCAGGATTTTTGCTAAGTAATGCATGTATGAAGTTTGAAATATGTGATACTGATATTGTAATAACTATAACTTCATGTAAATATCTCCATTATGTTTATTAACTAAAGTGAATGTTATATTTAGTGTTCGTTTGTCAGGTATATTTATATTGAGATTTCTAGTTAAGTTACTTGTAAATGTTACTGTTTTTCTTAACAGGAGCATATTTTGCTGAGAAATCAAAATTTAGTTGGACTTAAACTTCCTGAACTTAGTGAAGCAGCTGAACAGGAAAAAGGTGCAGTACCACAAAAGTGTGAAGGAGTGTGTCTTTTTTACACACTGATTTTTTTTAATATAATTAACTGATACAGAAAAATAAAACATTTCTTACTTTTTCAATTACAATACTAGATGTACTGAAGCAGTCATGGAGGAGGGTAGTAAATGGTGATTGAGAGACCGGTAAAACTAGTGATGTTTTTTGATTTGGCTGTTGATTAGGCTTGGGAAAAAGAGGAATGCGTCTTCTGATCCAACAGCCAATAACATGCCCTTTGCTCTGTATGGTTCATGCATGGGGAGCAGGAATGGAAGGATGCAATGTGAGAGGTGTGATGGTTTGTATGCTCTGGGACTGTTTCACAAGACCTCAAAGCTTCTGTTACACAGGGAGATGGCTGAGATATTACACTTCATGTTACCTCTGAAAACAGTCTCATCTTCCGTTTGAGTGAGACAAGATGAAAACACGCTTCTTGTCCTCTACCTGTGTTTAGAGTTTGTATCTTTGGATTTTTCATATGTGGTAGTATTATTCCTGTCGCTCTGCTAGTACATTTCCCAGAAATTATTTAGTGGGCCTTGTTTGAAATTGTAAAATAGTTGCCATTTTACCGGTCTGTTAAACAATTTGGGCAAATCTGAACCTTCTGAGAGGAAAATATTATGAAAAACTAAGCATTATTTTATTCAGCTTTTCAACCAAGAACTCTTGAGTATCATGAACATTTTGAAGTCTACTGCTCATATAAATGATAGCACATTAAAGGTCAAACCCTTGTCCTCAATGGGGAAGGCAAGTGAGGGGTCAAATCCTTAGCTTGTTTGTTAGGGAGACTTACTTCCTTACATTGTCATAGAAGCCACCTTTTCTTTTTAAGTGGAGCTGTAAATTTGCTTGAACAATAGCAAGTAGCCAGCTGCTTCATTATTACTATTATGAATCAAATATACTGGCTCCATCATGTTTTGTTATTAATGCCAAGTTATTGTGATCATCTTAGTAAACACAACTGTGCATCTACAGAAGTCTAGATAAGTGAGCTATGTTAGGCAGGGGACCTTGTGGTGGTAGGCTGTGTTTCTATGAGGACATACACAATGGTTCGAAAATAATTAGACTTTTGAATATAGAAGAAATGCACAGAACTTAAACATAGCTGGAAATAGGAAGAACCTACTGTTCTTTTCTGCTTTTCATGATAATGTCCTCCACATTCAAAAAATCTGAGATTTTTCACACAGTTATGAACATCTAAGAATCTGTCTGTTATGCTAAATGAACAGGAAGCCTGGGCAAAGGTATCTTCCCAGGTCTCTGATCAAACTGGGGATCCTGACTTTCCTACAGGAGAGTCCTTCCATAAATTACGGCAAGAGGGGAGGATAAGGTAAATACTATGTATGAAATTAAATAAAATGAAAATAAAAGTTAAGTAAAATGAACTTTAAAAAAAGATAATTTGAGACATATCTTGGTCCTTATGAAAGTAACACAAGTAGAGAACACAATTGCTACCTTTTTGTCCTGTTTCAAAGAAAATACAGTGTGAACAAGTACATGCTGTAGATTCATCATAAGTGGTGCATAAAATCTGTAGTATAGTGTATTATACTAGAAATATTATTGGCAGGTGACACTGAAAGCCTTATAAAATGACAGTACTCTATGAAATTTAAGCTAAAATTTTCAGAAATGATTTAACTGTACTGCTAAAACACACATGCAAAAATGCTAGGTTAGATGTTCCAGTAATGAATTTGGTTGCAGTCTGAATTGTAGAAAAAAATGCAATAGTTATTTTTCAGTGCATTAGAGACTGTCAGAGCACAAATTACTTCGTTCTATCTAGATAAAGAGTGACAGTTGTAATGGTAACTCCTGTTGCCTCTGTTCAAAGGGAAGACAGGAGGAGTGAGTGATGCATCCTCACTCAATAAAGGAAGTAACGTTATGCATTAAGGGGTGGAGAACCTCTTCTTGTTACCCCACTTTTGTTCCCAGCAGAGGTGGGATGAAATCCTCATTGACTTTTAAAAGGCTCTGCTTAGGTTAGGTCCTATTAGACTGTGAGATGACGACTTCATTTTTAATGCATACCTTCTCAAATAACGTTAAAAAGATTTTTATCTGCAAATGTCTTTAGGCCCTTCACCTCTCCCCTCTCCCACTGAAGAGGAAGAGACAAAGAATAGCTCTGATGTCATGCCCAGCATTCCTGATGTATTGCTGCGAAAACTACGTGTGCACAAATCTCTTCCAGGAAGGTAAAAGCTCTTCAGAAGTAGGAAGACATGATTTGGGAAAGGCATACTAATGGTTTTCAGTGAACTCCCTTTATTAAGTTCCATTCAGGGGGGATCCATATATGTAGAGAAAGTGTTGCATCTTAAAATGTGTGACAGATTTTCTGAATAGTTTGGGGAGTGCACCAACTTTCAGTAGCTGACAAACTTAAAAATGAGTTTCTAAGTTCTACTTAAAAAGTCTGAAACTTAACTTGCATACTACAAATAAATTTTTATACAGATTTGTTACCAGTCTGTCCAATCTTGGTTTCCAGGATTGCTGTTACAGATATAAAATCATGCTGAAAGGGTTAGTATCTCTTGAGGCCAGATAATGTTTTGATATGGTAAAATTTGGACATGAGAGAATTCAGCAGTTTTTCTGCAAGAGATGATTTTTCAGTGAGATTAAGTTTGTCATTTTGCCTGCTTAGTTGAAGAATTCACTTGCAAATTCCCTGACATTGAGGTGTTAAGCAACCTGCTCATAACTGCCTACTTGCACATCTGTCATGGCTCAAGGGTTCCTTTCCCTCTTAATCTTTGAGAGGAGAGGTCTGCTGGGGCCTGACAGGACCCACCTGTTTCGATGAGGAAAACATTTCATGACCTGTAACCTAGTGAAACTGATTGAGAGGGCTTTAAACTAGGATCAATGTGGGAGGGAGATACCATTAGGAACACTGAGGTTAAACCAAGGGATGGTACTTCACTGTCTGAGGGTGGCAAGGCTAATGGGAGCATCTGTGCTGCTCCAAGGAGTGCTGCAAGTTCAGGAGCACATCTGAAATGTTTGTATACCAGTGCATGCAATATGAGGAACAAGTGGGATGAACTGGAGGCTTTGGACCTTTCCCAGAGCTGTGATATCATTGGTATTAGTGAGACTTTATGCTTTAACTTTTGGTTAGCTCTGAAGTGGTAAGGCAGTTGGACTTGGTGATCTTTGAAGGTCCCTTCCAGCTGAACTGTTCTATCTTTATGTAATCTGAAATAGTTTACACATCCATAACATGTGGACAGTGTAGAACCATGTAAGAGATCATTTGAAACTAGAGCTATTGCTGCCTAATGCAGTGTAAATAAAACAAGGGAATCCTCTGGTCCATACCTCTTCTGAGGTGGAGTTAGAAGAGACAATACTCGCGATGTGTTTGTCCAAACTTCTAGAAATACAAATCTCTGATCTGAGTTTGCTACCATCCAAGTTGAACATTTTATTGACAGAATTTAAGTAGAATTTTCCTTTTTTGGGGAGAGGTTTGTTTAAAATTATTAACATTATTTAAAAAAAGGACATAATTTGAAAATAGTATTTTGCTCTAGCCCATAGGGAATAACATAGGGATGAAAGCTCAAGTAAAGCATTTATCACCACGTGCCTTGCATATTTTGCACTACTTTAGAAACTGAGCATATTTTCTTTTTGTTTTATATTAGAATAAAGTTCAGATTCTTCCAAATTTCTGCATAAGCCTTTTCTTTGAGAGAAATAGAACTGTAACAAAAAAAAAAAAAAAGGCATAACAATCAATCATCAATCAACATCAAAACAATACTCTTGAACTTCTTTCTAGAAGGACTACTCCTTCTAGTAGACTTCCTTTTAGGAATAACAAGAAGTGATACGAATACTACTGTTTTAGGCACAAAATGGTTTTCCAATACACAGGGCATATTGGCCTCCCATCTTCTAGTCACTACTTTAAGTATCAATATATTTTATCCACCAAGAAAAATCAACTGCTTATTAATGCCATATGTATTGACTTCTACGTTAGGGTTTAATGTTGCAGCCAATATGACAACTAATATCTGAAACTGTACAGTGCATGATAGATATGTCAATCTCAACTTCTGTCACTGGCATCCACTAGGATTTATGTATACAACTCCTTCCATTCCTTGCAGATGTTTTTTCTTCACTTGCACAAAATTGAATAGCTCTCTGCACTATGGGAAGAACTGCAGGGAATAAAAACCTGTAAATTCAAACACATGGGATGACTACCTTAAAGTGAGATCTTGTAGTATACTGTTCTCTATCTCATTTCTTTTATGGTCTACTATGAAACCACTTTTTGGTAACTTTCTCTAATTTTTGTACAGTTAGTAATCATTCTTTGGGTAGAAAAATGATAAAACTCAAGCACCTGTTTTCTCAATGTCATTCATTGTCAGCTAACAATAATTAGCTAAGTTTGCAAACTTCTAACAAAACAGCTAAAGCAAGTTGGTACTGTATACAGGGAGCTGGGTTTTGAATTCTACCCATCTGTGATTTTGTGTGATCATCATCATGAGGTTTCAGCTGTTAAAAGAAGTAAAACAGGTGAAGTTAATAACCCCAAGTCTAGTGTATTAGATCACCTGCAACTCCAAAAGGGTAATTTCTGTCTTGCTCTTGTACTTGGAATTTGTCACAACATAGTGCAGATACACATAAATGTTTGCGCTTGCCAGAAACTTTGGTATATTTCTACCAATACTTAAGTGATACTGTGTTGTTGCTAAAAAAAAAAAAAGAAAAGGGGGGGGGGGGGGACTTTAGCCCTTAAAAGAAAAATTTAATTAATTAAATGGTGATTTGACAAAAAGAAACCATAAAATATTTAAGGCAAGGGCTTCTGTTATTTTCAATTCAATATTTCAATAATTGTGTTTTAAGAGACAAACCTAATAAAATCTTAATTTCTGTGTTTTCATTTATAGCTCCCCTCCGCTTACTGAAAAAGAAGTTGAGGTAAGTGTGTTCTTAAAATGGTAGGTTTAGGCACCAAGTGTACCATTGCTGTATGTTCTTGTCTAAGCTTCTGAATAACACAAGCTGTAACTCTTGATTAAAGATTCATTTAACAGCTTTCAGTGATGCAGAGTGAATTTTATCCCTTAATATATGTTTATTCTGTAGTTAAATTAGTTAAAATCTTGGTTATGCTCCTGATTTAAATTTGTCTTTAATTTCATGTGCCTCAATTTTAAGTGGCTACTGTAAGTCTAAGGGTGGTTATTAGAATCAGGTAATCAGATATTTTGCCAAAAATATTTTTCAGGAAAAAAAAATGGAGCTCAATTCAAACAACATTTTTATGTGATATGGGCAATTGCCCCAGGCAACATAAACAGTTAAAAGACTTAAGTAAAAGTGTTTGTGCATTCTTTCTAATAGCATATACATGTTTTGTAAATTATTGTAATAAATTTATATGTAATAAGGATCTTATAATAATGTTGTTTCTACTTTTTAAAATAATATTATAGATATGATAAAGCTAGGAAAAAATTGAAATTGAGACCAGAAACCACATTAGTTAATTGCTTTTTTTTTTTTCCATTGGCCAATAGGAGCTCAGTTATGATTTTCAATTGTATTTTGCAGTTAGTTGACATATTTTTTACTTTGTCAGTTCTAGCCAAGAAATTGTTTATGGGTTGCCCATTATCTGGGTGGCTTTGTTTTTTGGTATTTTGCTGCCTTTTTTTTTTTTAATGTACCAGTTAAGAATAATTATTTATTTACATAGCTGAAATCAAATGGAGCTATTGGTGACTCATTCTTTACAAAGTATTAATTGTAAGCAATAAATGCATCTGGTAAAGAAAGAAACAATCTGTAAAAGCGTGGTTTGAGAGAATAAAAATGTTAGCACTTAATCTTTTGCCTTTGGTGGTAGATGTTTATCCCTTAGGTAAAACAATGATAATGGTGAGCTCATCCCTGGATTTCCTCTGCACAGACTATCTGTTTAAAAACCTTGTGGACCCTTGGAGGAAGTCCAGCTAGAAAACAGATTCATTGTGATTCTGATACTTCTGGTAGGCTACTTCCGTCGTTGTCTCTCTGCTCTACTGAACTTCCAGAGAAGCATTCGTGAAAACATTTTAGAGGAAATAAAGAGGAGTCATTTTTTTTAAAATCTGTTTTTTAAAATATTTTCAGTTTTCTATTTCAATATTTATTTAAGTACTGAAGCTTGTTAAATGTGTGTCTTATTTATAAGTTGTTACTGGAAATTACAGTACAGTGGCACTTATTTAAAAATGCCTTTTTTTTTTAAATCCAAACAGAATGTATTTGTACAGCTTTCCTTGGCCTTTAGAAATGATAGTTATACCTTGGAATCTAGAATTAATCAAGCAGAGAGAGAGAGAAATCTTACTGAAGAGAATGCTGAGAAGGAACTGGAAAACTTTAAGGCAGCCATTACGGTAAGAAAACAACAATAAATACTTCTCTGAACTCTAGCACACATTCAAGTGCGCACACATTTGAAATGTGTGACTGTGCTTGCTTATACTCACTGTACATTCAGCCACAAAACTTCATTCTGTGCTGCTTGAGCTCATTATGTAATTCTCTACAGTTGAGAGTGCATTTTCTGCCAGGGTGGGCCACTGTTGCTGAAAGTGTATAGAGGATGTTGCCCTGCCCTGCTTCAAATTCTATAAATTTGAGATTCAGTTATTGGAAGAAGCCTGTGACAAAGCTAATAGAATGCAGAACTGCAATTTGAGCTCTGATTCCTGCTCTCTTGAGCAAGACCACCTTCTTCAGCAGTAACCTTCAGGTGTCTCATTAGGTGACATACTGAAATGATCTGAAGCCTGAGTCCAGAGGTTTATGACTTGAAAGATCTTCTTAACTGCAGGTAATGGAAGGTGGTATAGGAAAGAAAAGAGTGAGGATTACATAAAGAATGCGTGCAATCTTAGGAACAGGTTATATTTATTCTTTTTTTTTTTTGTAACTGAAACGACACATATATCTCTGAGATATGTTAACTTATGTGCTGCGCACAGTTCTGTGCAAAAATGGAGGAGGTGGATAGATAGCATGCTTCTAACTGAAATAGCACCTTACAAGGAAGTGTTGCTATAGCTTTGAGAAATAGTTAGGAGAATATAAATTTTTTCCCATTTACTTTATCAAGAACATCAGGTGAGAAAGGAAGCAGTTAAACAAAGTTTGTATCACCTGGAATTCCAAATCTGCATGTACGGATCAATTGTTACTGGAAGGAAAAAAAAAAAAAAAAAAGGAAAAAAAAAGCACTTGGGAATATTTCATGGATGTTCCCTTTTTTCCCTGTTTAAAGAGCAAACGGAAACAACTTGTAAAATCTTAAGAGGTTTATTAATTATAATATTTTGTACACCTACAATTTTTTTCAAGTAATGTATAAGTGTTCTTTCAACTGCAAACGACTAGTTGTTATATTTATGTAACAACCATTTGTTACATTCAACATGTTGAAGAATCCCTAAATAGGTAACAAGGACCATGTTACCAGCACAGGGCAGATGTAATTAGCTTCCACAGAATTACAGAATGGTTGAGGTTGCAAGGGACCTTTGGAGGTCATCTTGTCCAAGACCTGTGCCTGAGTAGGGACACCCACAGCAGGTTGCTTTTGTCCCCTGACCTTGTCCAGGCAACTTTTGAAGATCTCTAAGGAGGGAGACTCTACACCCTCTCTGGGCAAACTGTTCTAATGCTACATTACCTGCATAGTAAAGGAGTGCTTCCTGATGTTTAGACAGAACCTCTTGTGTTCCAGTTTGTGCCCATTGCCTCTTGTCCAGGCACTGGGCACCACTGGGAACAACCTGGCTCTGTTGTTTCTGCACCCTCCCTTTACGTATTTATACACATTGAGAAGATACCCCTAAGCCTCCTCTTCTCCAGGCTGGACAGTCCCAACTCACTGTCTGTCCTCATGGGAGAGGTGCTCCAGTCCCTTGATCATCTTGGTGGCCATCTGAAATGATCAAAGGAATGGAGCACCTCTCCTGTGAGGTTGGTTTCTCTGGTTTATTAAGTTCACAAGCTGCAGTCTGGCTTTTACAAGCTTTTTAAGGTACTTTATAACAAAGTGGCAACTACCATTTTCATATAAAAGTTTTTTTTCTTTACAATGGAATAATCTAACCAACAATTAAATGATGTGGCAGCTCCTGTGTAAGGTGTACCATATTAGATTTGCTTCTATCCAAGTGTGAAGTTATCTTCATTTCTGTAGGACAGGCACATGTTAAATGTTTCAACGAGTTTGACCAGTATTTAGGATTTTTTTTATCAAACTTGTAATAACTGATGTTTTATTCAAAAACCCAGCTTCAAGAGAAAGTGGATTGATTCGCATGAATTTCAGATTTGCTCAAGGAAATAAGCAATTTACACTTGCCAAGAACCAGTTGAAAATCTGAAATCTCTGCATGTTTTCCTCATGCATACATTTTCTTATGCCTTCCTGGGTCTTACAGTCAAATTTAGGCTGCAATTTGTTAACACGCTGGCTTCAGTCATAAGGAAATTTAAGAAATTTTTGTCATTGTACTTCTTGTTGCACCAAATTTATCATTCTCTTAGCTGTGTTCCTACACCAAAGGTTTGCACTACAAATGAGATTTCTCAACTGACTCTGGTTAAAAAAACAAACAAAAAAAAAAACAACACTAAGTCTGTCTGTAAGTCTGAACTAAATTTTATCAGTACTTCTTCTATCAGTCTTTTCTGCAAGTAGAAAATTGAATCAATTCAATTCAAATTCAATCAAGAGATGTTCACTAATGCTTTGGTTAATAAAACATCTAAATTCACTCTTGCTTTTGGTGACTAATCCGATATGCTTCGGTGCTTTTCACTATTAAATTTGAGCTATCAGAGTGATAGTATTAATCAAGTACATAAATGTGTGTACTGACAGATGAAAAATGGTTAAGAAATTGCAATTGCCATTTGAATTACAGGCCATATTGGTTTCTATTACTCTCTTACTTCTCGATTTCTTGAGACTCCAACATCTGGTTTATTTTCAATACGGTTAAAGTGTCTTGGATCTGAAAGAACATAAATGGCCTTCTTAACACCGTGTGCCCAACAAACAAAATGTTGCAAGTTTCAGGAATCACTTTTAAGTAGTACTTAAAATAAGCTTGGTATTTGTAAAGTTCATAAGTAGATAGTCATGATTCGTAACTGATTTCGAAATGAGAAATATTACAAGTGTGCTCAGCCATTTTTAACCTTTTGAAAGGTGTGCCTGCAATATACAGCAAAGCCCCCTTCTGAGACTGCAGCAGCACTTGCTAGTTTGTCTCTGGTGGTAGAGATGGTGTTCCTCTTTGTCTAAGAACTCATCTGTGCATAGTTCTGCCTGGACATGTCTTACACTGGTTCTGTGACTCAGGCCAGCTCACCTGACCTAAGAGTGGCAAGACATCACAGCAAGGCTTATGTATTTTCATTTCAGTCTTCAGCTCATTTATGGCATCACTATGAACACAGAGAAGCTTACCAGAAGCTATTGGAGGATATTGCTGTTCTGCGGCGTTTAGCTGCTAGGCTATCTAGTCGTGCTGAAATGGTTGGAGCTGTTCGCCAGGTAAGAGCATCCTGGCATCTAACAAATGTATCCTCGCTGTATGTGTTTACTCTCTTTTTTTTTCCCAGACATAGCTGAAGGTTTTCTGAGCCCTTTGAATTTTATATGTCATTTTGGGTGATTAAAGACATTTATTATAGTGTCAGAGAAGATACCTTTTCAGTCTGGAAATAGAATTCAAACAGAAGATTACCCATGAAACTACATAATGTGCACAATAGGAGCATACATATTATTCAGAATTATAGCTGCAGTACAAGAAACATTTTACATCAGTGCAGCATAAAAAAGAAAACTTCTGTGGGTCAAAAAGCTCAGCTAGTTCAATAACCTGTCCTCGGCAATAGCTGAAGTCAGACAACTATGAAAAGCTGTGTTAGTTGTATAGCAGGTATAAGTGACAACGCAGCAATACCCTCCTAGGCTCAAAACTGTTACCTCTGCCAAATGAAGTAACTAAGCTGATGCCAGTGAGACCTTCAAAGGTTTGAAAGCAAGGGCATGTATACCACATAACTGATCATATAGGCACACAGGTAGTATATAAATATTTGACAAAATAATTGATGATTTTCTCTGGATATATATTAATGCCTTTGTGTTTGTGTTCTAATAAACTTAGGAATTTGTAGTCTTTTGAGATATCAGTATTCTTATGTACAATTATTCCAGGTCTAGTCCTGACAGGGGTCATGCACATAGAGGCAAATGATAAGTTTGAGAAGTGTAGAGGTAACTTGAGTAATCCTCTCCTTTATTCCTTAGGAGAAGCGTATGTCAAAAGCAACAGAGGTAATGATGCAGTATGTGGAAAATCTAAAAAGAACATATGAAAAGGATCATGCTGAGCTAATGGAGTTTAAGAAACTTGCCAATCAGAATTCTAGCAGAAGCTATGGTGCATCTGGTAAAAAAAAACAACAACAACAAAGTTTGTATTGCCTGTGTACAGAGAGATATATAGTGCTATTAATAAGTGATGTATCATGAAACCTCTTCTACAGAAGTAGACTTAGAAAATTATAGATATATCAGCTAAAATATGTCATATAAGCAATATTTAATGCTACAGTACGGTAATTTAAAAATCACTGTCACTTATCAAATTCTGATGAGATCCAATAAAATTTTTATTGGCCTCTAATGTAAGTGTAAATGTGCAATGTGCAAAGCTTACACAGTTTTAATACAGCTACCTCTGAAATGACAGTTAATAGCAAAATTTTATTACTGCAAAATACTTTTTTTTTTTTTTCTACTTTATCTTGCCTAGCTTGCCAGAACCTCAAATATGAATATTTTCTTTTGGAAAAACTTACATAAGGAGGAAAACAGTAGGCTTTTATCTAATAAGTGAGGATAGTAATGGTTGTTTTGTATGTGTTGTGGAGTTGAGTTTGTTTGTTTCTGTTTGTTTTAAGTTATTATATCTTCTGCAGGTGAAATTGAGGCCAGAACTGTGTGACAGATAAATATGCAGTCACTACAGATATTGACTAAATATAGTATGTCTGAGTTTGAAATGGAAGTGAGGGCTCCATTGATATTATTACTCATATATTCTAAGACTATTCTTTTCTGTTTTTATGCAGAAGATGGAGTACCTCGTTCATCTAGATCCATGTCTCTTACTGTTGGAAAGGTATTTCTGCAATACAAAGAAAATTAAGTGAACATTTTATGTAGTGAAGTTTCTTTGTCTACATACATTCAATCTTATAGTCTGTGTTCAAAATATAGTAATGGTTAGTTCTCAATATTCATGTAGTCTAGTGTAAATGCTTTGTAATTTTGCATGTCCGATTAAGGATGACTCTATGGAATACCAATAATGCCTACTTTGAATCATAAAGGGACATATTTATTTAGGAAGAGTCATATTCCAGGCCACATACCGGTGCTGCAGAAGGTGGCTTAGGTCCCTTGCATTGCTCTAGTTCTTCAGTGAAGAAGCAGTACACTGGATCAAACCTTTCTATTTGAGGGATTCCAGGAACATACCATTTTCATTATCTTAAGTATGATATCGTGTTCAGAAGATGGATGTCAATAATAATTTTTTAAGTGTCGCTTGTTTTTCAGTTGCCATCAGAATATCTTGTTTGTCTTGACAAAGCATTGAGAGAGGGGAGCTTATTTCAGATTGTTTTAACTTGACTGATTAATAACATTAACAAGACCACGATTTTATTTCTCTGAAACTTCCTGTTGCTGGAGTCCAAGTTTATTTAAAACCTCCTAAAATAACCAGTTATTTGAGAGACCTAAGTCCTGGTTTGGCCATTATGAAACTTGGTCAGAGGCATTACTGAGTCTAGTATTTCTTTTCATATTTTTATTTGGGTTGTACTTCTTTATATTTAATTTATTCCTATCACTTCTGAGTGCTGAGCAGGAAGAATTTTCCCTTTTGTTAGGAGTACATTAGGTGTATCTCTGTCATTAATGAATAGGTAAAATTGGTCCTGTCTAGATCCAGGATCGTAGAGTAGGTGATCCTATGTATATATTCAGTAAACCTGTTGAACTTATTTTTTGTCAAGTTACCTAGAGCAGAATCTTAGAAATGTCTGGATATGCAGTAAGATGATGCTGTTAGATGCTATATGTGCTTGTGTTTTTTTGTTTGTTTGTTTGCTTTTTTACTCAGTGGGATGCATAGATTTCACTACTTGTATAACATAGATAAATTATTTGGCTTCTTACCGAGTGACAGACTTATATGATCTACACTTGAGCTATAATATAATGTATAAAGCTAGCATATGTTTATCATATGAAGGATTTCCATGGTCTTTGGGAAATGTAAGCAATGTCACATGATGCTAGATAAATATCTAACAACTCAAGAGTGGGGGGGGAAAGCTTTCTTCCTTTGTGGAGGGAACGGATGTTATTGTTTCTGTAATAATGTGTAGTTTTATTAAAAATAAAAACTAAAAAAAGCACTATATCCCGGTGAGTACAGTATATCATAACAGGTACATAGCAAGAGAAGAGTATCATATGTAACTTCATTATTTTCTGGTCTTCTGGTATTTTTCCCCGTATCAGTACGTATCTGGTTTAACCAAAGATAATAGCCTTTCATGAGAACTGACAGTTTAGAATATGCCTCCTGTGTCACTTATGTTATTGGGCTTTCAGAGTGGAGTAAAAAAATGCGAAGCTTCCCTGTACAGAAGTTTGATTCTCACTAAGCACTTGCCATGCCAGATAGTACTAGGAAGATAGAAGCACTAGTAGATAGTAAGTTTGGGGGATGTTCACAGCCCTAACAGCAGTTTACCATAATTTTGCTGCTAACTCTCTTAAATGTCTTCTTGCTGACATTAACATACATACCTGACATACCTCTTAACTTTCAGAATTTTTCTTTGGCCTATTTTGTTGTATGACAGAAAAAAAATAATGTTCTTTGTCCTAGAATATGCCTCGGAGGCGAGTCAGTGTTGCAGTTGTTCCTAAATTTAACTCCTTGAACATTCCTGGTCAGTCACCAACAGCTTCACCTATACCTTCAATGCCATCCCTAGTAAGTAAAACCTACAGTTGAAAGGTACGAGGCTTTGTTTAAAACACTTTTGCACAGGGCCAAGCCATAGTTACTAAAAAATGTAAACCCTTTAATTGGTTAAATTTGACTACGTCCTAATGAATGGGATGGACAAAGGTAATTTCTGTTGTGTAAGGGACTATTTTACTGTTTAGTGTTTAGTGATCAATATATAACAAAGAAAGAGACTTGATACTTTCTTGGAGGAAAAAAAAAACATTGTAGAAGGGAATGCCACAGAAAAATTGTTATAGTGCTCAAATCCAGTATTTATTGTGTTTATTGTGGGTAGAGGGAGTAATTTGTGAGCTCTGTATTAAAAATACCTTGCTGGTAGGTATGGGAAGAAAACCTAAGTAGCACATTGACTTTGTCATTTTACTGAAGACTCATTTGAAATTGATTCATGGATGTAGCATTTATCGCTCATTTTCAACTTACAGTCTGAATCACCAGGCAATGGAAGGAGCAATATAACATCTACTCCTGTTCTGCCAGCACTTCTAGAGAAGTGAGTTTTCTCTATGTCATTTCATTACCTATTGAATCTTAGTATGAAATGAAACTGTTACTCGTATAATTTCAATCTTTCCTGACAGAAATTATACAAAGGCATAAGGTATGGAAATCAGTGGCACACTATTGACTCAAGTTGATTGCAAGGTGTGGTAACTATTTTATACTATATCATCATATGTTGGTTTTTTTTATGTACAAAGAATTTAGAAGCAGAACTAAATCTAGTCTGCTATGATCCAACAGTCATTGCAACTCATCAAGTAAAAGATGCAGCAAATTATACATTTGAGTAGGGCCTACCTTTAGAACTCAGCAAAACTAAGAGTATTACATATAATACATGTGGATTTTTTTTTTATATTTCCTGGAATTAATTAATGCTATACCTAAAGTTGGCCATGAACAGCCCTGGGTATGCATGTTCTTAAATTTTACTGTCAGCATAATTTAAGTTCTTCTGCTCTTGCCTTCTCAACATATGGCCAGCTGGTAAGAATTGTATTTTGAAATACTATGATATCCAGTGTCATGCAGGTTTTAAAATTTACATGAATAAAAAAAAATGAAATTAAGAAGTATAACTTATCATAATGCTAGATCATCAGAATTTTATAGAAGTCAAAACAATGACTAAATTGAGTAGTAATTATTTCTTAGTATACATGTAAACATAAACATTCAGCTAAATGAAAGCAATAGGATTGAAATTTTAGTATAGAATAGAGACACGAAACATTTGTGGGTTGGTTTTCTTTTTTTTTTTCAGGCTGTTAGACAAGCCAGTACCTCAACGTCTATATTTTTCTAGAACCTATAAATTGCAACAAGATCCACAAAGGTGGATGATATGAAAACATGATACTGGGATGAGAACAGAAAGCATATCCAATCTGTTGTACAAGATCTTTGTAAACTATTACCATTATGGATACAAGTCTTTTTGCATTTGCAAACCCTTGTGTGTGTACACTTTATTCTTATCTCTAGCCTGTGCAGAAAGCATAAATAAAATTGTCAGGCACCTTTCCAAATACTTAGCTCTTTCAAGAAATGTTGCACATTCTAAGGAAGCTGCTTGCTGATGTTTCAGAAGTAAAACTTACTTAGTAACAAATCAGTGATGTTTTTTAATTATTAATACTATTACTTTGGTGGTTTAGACTGTTTACAGTATCACAATACAATATCTGAAATGCTGATTTGAATTAAAGTTTGATAGGATGCTTTAAATATTGTGCAAATTAAAAGTTTAAAAGAATTCAGATCACAAGTCAGTACAGGATACTGACTTTCACATACTTTAGATTAGTGCTGAGAAAGGAAAAAAAATATCTTATGTCTTTGTTTTATCTCTGTACTTTACGAAAAATGAAAATATGCAACAAGCGGGAAAACAAAAGTTATGAACTATGGCAAAAAGCATTGCCAGTGGTTGTTACAGTTCAACAGAACTCTGCCAGATTCGGATCATCTTTTGAAGCTGTACAGAAATCCTGAAGGAAAAGAAAAAGTATTAATATTTCTTACTGGTTCAATTAAAAAAGAAAAGTAGTTATCAAATATCAGACTTTTCTTCAGTTTTTCTTCAGAGATCCTTATGGATTGATCATTACAGAATCAGGAATCACACAAACTAAATTGTTCCTATGCAGTAGTATACTCCAAATACAATACATTTCATCAGTGGTGTTTTTGCTTTTTCTGTTTCTTTTGTCTTGGCAGTGGAAAGACTAATGGAGAGCCTGATTGTGAAACCTCAACTTCTGCACTAACACAGAGTGGGTTGGATGAGATCAATCCTGAAACTAAAGCCAAGATAGAAGAGGAAGCATATAACAAAGGGTGGGAATGTTTTACGTGAACTAAATTTTAAACGTGCTACCAGATATATTTTTTATAGTGTGATTCTAAATGCTAAATAAGCAACATAATTGATATAAGCTCCAAGAAGATGGTCACAATTGAAGCAGTATGGGAAGCAATGTGAGTGAGCATCACTTGTATCTGCATTGTGGCTGTTCACTTTCATCCATTATTTATGTTAGCCAGTCTGGGGGAGAGCAGTTAGAGATTCTGAGTTAGATGGGTGTTCATATGTTGATAGTACTCAGCTTCATAATAGGACAATCCAAAACAACTTTCTAAAATGCTTTTTCTGAAAGGTGTACATGGAAATGAACAAAGAGTAGACATCAACTTTTGCAGTAAAGTCATATTGTTTGTGTGACAAATTGCTTTACACAGCATGTTTTGGGGCAATTAACAACTTTGGCATCTATTGTTTCCAAATGTTAAGCAAAAAACTTAGTACTATGTGTAGGGAGACAAAAGTTCGGATCCCATTCTGCAGATCCAAAGTCATCTATATTTTGCATTGATTTCTATCTATTCTCAAAAACGAAACAAACAACAACAACAACAAAAAAAACGAGTAGGTGGTCAAAACGATTAAAATAACAATAAGCAGAAATGCTCACTAACACCTTTACTATAGACTCTACTATAGTGCTCTGCTAAGGACTATAACCTTTTTTCTTTTGCAAAATAAGATTTGCTAATAGAACTAAGATAACCCTCTGTTGCTTTTGCAAGATTTACTAATAGAACTAAGATAATCGTCTATTAAGGAAGTGTGGCTCTGTGGCATATTCGTAGTCTTTAGCTCATCTTTTCTCTTGTTTGAGTGCTGCAGCAACACTGTGTTTTATTGTACGTGACAAAATTTTTCTAATTTTTCTAATTTTTCTTTACATAGGACCATGTTTATGTAGCAGGCTAGACTAAGAAAATTTTTTTGTGTTAAAGCTATCAGGAAGGCTTAAAGAAAACCAAAGAACTTCAGGAGCTGAAGGAAGAAGATGAAGAGACACCAAAAGAAAGTCATGATGAGCATGAAGAAAGTGAAAATGATGAGATAAAAAAACTGAAAAGCAGGTGAGACACTGGTGTGATGTGTCCATACTATAAGAGCCACTTTGTATTTGTGGTACCCAACCATGTATGTTTTATGCTATTATTTTAGCATGTTTTCTTCCAGTCTAGGGAAGGATTTTGCAAACAACTAATTTCACAGAATGGCTTATTCCATGTTAGTGCAGTTGAGGGGAAAAAAAAATCCACAAAAGTTTTTTAGATGCTAAAATGCATCTCTCAGTAGACATGCATTGTCTTATGAAAGTTGTAATTCAGGAATGTGATGCCCCTATTTGTGTCATATCTCATTCCCAAAAGGTCCTAGCCAGTCTATTCACCTAAGAATCTTTCAGTACATCTACAAGCTGAATGCAGATTAACGTGAACTCCTCAGCTATGCTGGACTCAAGGCAGATGCTTGCTCCCTCTAGAATCTCTATAAATGCTGCAGAACATTATGCTGGAGCTAAAATAGCCTGCCTTTCAGCAGAGGGTCACATTTATTACATTCATGTGTACCCAATACTCTTTGTGTATGGTATGGACTCTTGAATCCTCTGCGTATCATACCTTAAACATTTGTGCCTAACCGAAAAACTTTTCTGAAATTTTCAGCTTTTTTAGAGTTGATTGTATCCCGCGTGGTTCTACCAACCCCATTTGATATACCTGCAATTTCTTGCATTTTTAAAAGCAAAGAGACTTTTGCATTACAGAGGAATTGAATACTGGCCAAAGCAAGTAATATGTCTAAACCCAAGATAAGGTAGGGATCTCTACGTGATCCCAAGGGACTCAGTCCCAGATTATTATGATTATAAACAGCTGTTAATTTGAAATTTCAGTCATGTTCAGAAGGGCAGCCATCTCACTAGTCATGAAACTCTTAGGAGGAGATGTTTAGAATATGTTATAATGTTTAGCTTAATTGAGCAAGCTATGAGCAAGGCAGAATTTAAAATTGTGTCAAGCTCTGAGATTTGCCAGTTGACAGGTGGGAGAATTAGAAGCCAAGGTTATGGCTTGGTAGCTGTCTACAGTCATCTTGCAAATATCACCCATATTTGAGTATACAGTTATTCTTGAAAGAACTTAAGTTCTTTCTCTTTTCTGGCAAGACACTTGTCTTTGGAAGAGAAGCGATGCACAGTACATCTATGAAACATCTCAAATTTAAAAGCTTAAGGTAATTGATTTGCCTAATATTACTATATAACTTTTTCCTTTTTGTTTTACAGCAGACTTGAAGTCATCATTAATTATTTATATATTCTGTACCCCAAACTGTGTAAACACTGGAATGTGGTATGGCTTGTAGTGGCTGCGATAATCATTTTTGCTGTGGTGTTGGGAATTTACCATTCATACAACTCCTGTGACGAAATATCAGAGGGACCTGAAGGCAAAGCCAGCTGTTCTGCTGTTCATCAATATTCATGGTGGAACTCAGGATTCCAACATGAGCAACACACTGAATAATAAACGAACAACATGTATTTATGATACCAGAGAAAGCACAGTATTAGAACACAGTTGTTAAAGGTAGTGCTTAGTCATCTTTATGGTTAGTATATGTCATCTGTTGCACAAGTGAGTTATTTCACCCCAAAGTTTGGGGATACATTATGAACATAGCTTGCCAAAATGATAATTTGGTAAAGAATTATGTTTGTCTTCTTACTGTAAATGACTGATGTGATTAAAGTAGTATTGAATCATGATAAGGTTGTGGCAGTAATCAGCAACCAGCAAGGAAAACTTGCACAAGATGTTGACATCTCTCCTATGGTTTTGAAGAAAAATCATTAAAACTATATTTGCAGTTAGTGCTTTACTTTACAATTCCTGAATTTGTGTTTTGGTCAGGTTTTGTTGTCGTTGTTGTTCAAGTATTAATGGCATTTAATTCCTTCGCATTTTAAAAGTCTAATGTTTTTATTCATTACAATTGGGTAGAAATAGAAGGCCTTCTATGTCATGTTAAAATTATCAGACCACATGCCTTGCTGATACAGTAATTTCATAAGAGGAATTATCTGTATGGTTATTTAAATGGAATACTAAGTACCTCTTATGACATACTTTAAGAATGGGACCACCTCTTTTTTTGAGTAGGATATACAACAAAACCTAAAATGAGGTCTAGGTAGTACAGTTGATATTGTCCAATGGATCTTGGAACTTCTGAGGTATCACAGACATGCTTTGTAACAAATTTTGCTACTTATCTGAATAACTGTGTGGTTTATGCCACTCAGTCACTAAACATTACAGCAAAAAGTAATTGTTCAGACAATTAGATGTGTTGCTGAAGTCCAATATACATCAGTCTTGGATATGGAAAACATGTCCAATCCCTCAAAAAAGAAAAAAAAAAAATCTTCAAACCTGTCTGTAATCACAGATAAAGATAATTACAGTAAATGGACCTATTGCTAATATTAGAAATGGATGTCATTTGAGATCTGCAGTAGGAACATAGTTCTGTACACTGCCAAACCATACAGGTGCCTATATGAGTGAGGACATGAAAGTAGTGATGACCATAGAGGTCGCTGCATGTTTTAGTAGTTAATTTTCAGAATCTTATGCCAAGTATATAACTACTTTGATAAACTTTCAAAGCTAAACTACCAGGTCATGGCAGATTAATCTTTGCCCAGATTTTTCAACAGATTTTTCAACAGTTTTGCCTGTTTGGGAGTTGTGAGTTGCTACCGAGGAATATGAAAACCTGCAAATTTTAGACATAAGCAGTTTCAAAAGGGTGAAACCATTATCCTAAAAAAGAAATTCATGCCTAGGACTGAGACCAAAATGTATGTCACTCAAGGTATACCATATGTACCTGTCGAACACCACTTCTGATTGAAGATGAACTATGTTTGTCTTCCATAGCTGTATGCTTGAATCTAACCACAATATCAAAATCAGTGTGGCACTTAATTGCACTCTTGTGTCTTTAATTCTTTTGGCATGTTCTGACTAACAGGTCTGTTTTACGGACAAATAAGAACATTATAAAGTACTGTAATTTCAGCTCAGATGCAGATAATGTAGGCTTATTTTCTTTTGGTGTAAACACTGAAACTCAAGCTAACCATCACAGAAAACAGGTTTCTAACGCAATCAGAAATTTAATTCATGTGTCTGGCACTAGTAACAAATGTCATGCTGGTGAATTTTGGTTTTTGCATCTCTAGCTACATCTTTGTTAAAATAAAAATACATGGAGAAAGGAGGGGGGGGGGAAAAAAGTAGACCATTACCAACTTTGGGGGGAAAAGTAAGTAAATCCATAAGCAGTTGGTAGATTTGTTTTTTTTTTTTAAATTATTATTTTATTTTGTGTGTGTTTGTGTGTGTATATGTATATATACATTTTTGTTTTGTTTTGAGGAGTAGAGTAGAGTGTTTAAGGAAGTTCAAAAAGGATAATGGGAAAGTGTCATTTGGTCTGATATTGTAATTGCTAAAGAATAAGACCAAAGAGAGTTTCTTGCAAATTACTTGGTATATGTTTAGAGCATCTAACTATTAAGAACTACTGTGACATTTCATGTACTTCTATTATTTAAAGAAACTTGTCAGTGGCTCTTTCAATACTTGTTTATTAGAACCAGCTTCCTTAACTTAAAAATCTTTAGAAATAGTGTTGGTAACATAATAAGGCAATAAAAATTCTGGGTAAATAGTCCTGAAGATTCAGAATCTACTATGCCAAAAATTATGGCACATACTTGATTGTGATAGTGGATATGTTAGTGTACTGAGGAAAAATTGTTAACAATTGAATTGTCTCTAATTGAATTAATTTGCTCTTATTTACCTCTGCACTGATAACTGATCCAACACCCTATTTTAAGTACATGTGGAAAGTTATTGATATCAATAAGACTCTACAACTGCTTAATGTTAGGCATGTGCAAAGTTTCTGTTGGTCAGTGTGTGACCAGGGTCTTCATTGTCTTTTGGAATTCTGTACAAGGGCAAATTTCCGTAAGTAGTTGTACTGATTAGAACTGAATTACTTGCGTGTCTAAGGCGAGTGTAATTTAGCCACAAAGTTATTAATTGTTATGGGGAATGGACAGAAAGAGGCAAGGGATTTCAATGGAGATTAAAAGATGACGATTAAGTTGATGAAAATATATATATATTTTTGTTTTACCTGCTTGGAGAAAACTGTCCACTAAAAATAACAGATCACGGTGACTAACAGCACATTAAATATTTTTGCTTACATTTTTCAGTTAAGTAATGAAGACACCTTTTTTGATAGAAAATTAGGTTGAGATCAAAACCTATTCTAGATGTAGCTTTATCTGTTGGATATTAATTTTCTTTATCTGTTTAAAAAAACAGCAACACGTTTAAAAAAAACAAACTTCTGTGTTCAAAGATCACATCAGATAAGAAGAAATAGATTTATTATTTATGCTATTAATATTGAAATAGTTTTCTTGAGGTGCAATATTTATTTTTTTTGTTTTAACAAGACACATTTTATTGTTTCTCCTGCACAGCACAGATGTTTCTAGTAAGAGGAATTTTAAAAGAACACTATTTTTGTGTATCATATTTATATTTGTAGCATTGTAAGATTTTGCACCAGTGTGCTGGTATTGTACTGTATAGTATCACATACTTGAGTTTTGAAATAAAAGTATGGTTTCAAAGTCCTCAATGTTGCTACCTTAAAGATTTATTTTTCATATGTGCTCTGTCTGCATATTAATGGCTATCTTCTTCTGAAATGCCAACTGCATAATGTAGTGTCATGTTACACATACCAAAGATCTTGTTCTTAGTCTTTCAGTTCTTCAGAAAAATGATGCAGAAGAATCAAGCAAACTCCCATTTTGATAAAGTGTTTGTAAGCAGGGTCATCCTTGTCATATCCTAAAAACAAATGAGAGGAAACTGAAATATCCTGGAGAGAGTTTAACTCCTGCTTCAGAGAGAGGCTGCAGGTCACTGAGGAGATGGAAGACTGAAAGGTAAAGGAGACTGGGAGGTTAGGATTCTTTGAGTGGTGTTCCTGTTGGCTTGGGAGGTCTGGGAAGCCTGGGCTTTGTGGAGAGGTGAACTGCCAGATCAGCAGGAAAGAGACTGCTCTATTTCTGTGAAGAACATACTTGTCACAGCTGAATCTCTGGTGGTCTGTTTCAGGGAGACAAACTTTGGGACAATGACAATCTGGAAAGGAATGGCTGTTACCAGGAAAAAAGATCCTCTTATTTGTATATTTCACACAAACATCTTTTTCTTCTTAACTTCTCTTTCCATTGTTGATGCTTCAGGGTTCCTTTAGAAAGGATTGTAGAGAACAGTCTGTTCTCCCCAGCACAAAAGTCTTCCATTTAGCAATCCTCATCAACTTTCTGAAGCACATAGGTATGAGATGATGGGATTTTCTTTATAGCTTACCATAAATATTTTGTCCAAATGCTTATTAAACACATTCAACAGAAAGGTGTTGTTGTTTTTTTTTCACCACAGAAGTTAAGATGAAGACCCGTAAACAATTTAGAAAGCTTTTGTTAGCTTTGCAGTCCAGATGAGTGATCTTCCTCATAGTTTTGCAACAGCTGACAAGTAAAAAGGAAGAAACTGACCAAAAAAAAGGTTATTAAGGCTCATTTCATCATTCTAATTTTTTTCTCTCCTAATCTGTATTTTGCTCTAACAAAACCATGTGGAAGGAACTTGTATTTTTGTTAAGTGTTACCAAGGTGTTCATCTCATATTTTTCAGCTAAAAATTGTATTAAACATCAAGAATGTTGACAGAGTTTGACTAAAGGAGCTTTGCTGCAATGAGAACAATTGGCATAAAGTGGTAAATCATGACAGGACAATTAGCATGCAATTTTAAAATGTCTCTCTTGAGAAATCCAGCTTTGGAAATAATTTTTCAGGGTAGGGAATATTTAGCAGTTCAAGGTAAGCATGGAGATGGTCAAGTGTTGTACTATTTTCAGTGTTTTACTGTCACAGACCACTAATCCATGAAAGCAGCAGAATAACTAGTAATTTCTCCTACATAATGGATTGAAGTGAATTCATTTAGAACCTGCTTCAGTTGACAGTCTGATTACAGTATTGCAGATTGTCATAATTCTGTAGAAGCATGTAAGTATAGCACAACAGAGGCAAAATAGAAATTAGAGTAAGAAATTTGTCTCAGATCTCAAGGAGCTTTGCCAACATTCAGTTCCAAACCACAGCCCAAACACAACCAGATCTTAAATTTCTTTGCTGGTAATAGAGACATCATTTCATTAACCACAGCAGCATCTGCCACTGGGCTCTGTAGATGTCTATATGGTAGTATCCACATAACCGTGGTATATGCTGCTGTAAGAGGTGGGACCTGTGCCACATTACTCTACTAATACTTTCTGAAGGTTTTCTAAGTTATAGCTGCCAGGATTATCTGTGGTTTGAATCAGTCTATTGAAATAACTGTTTATTGGAACTTCACAGAAGACAGATGTGATAGGGACAGTGGTGGGAGCCAGTCCCCTAGAGTCTCACAAGGAATCCCATTTATGGTAGCACATCTCCAAATCTGTTCAAAACCAAGTATCAAATTACCTATGCATTATGGTACCTATTTCTGCATCGCAACTCTCAGGCAAAGGAAGGTAAAAGCACTACACGAAGGCATAGAGGACAGTGGGGAATGGATGCTCTTCTAACTCCAAAAGAAAAATGCTCATTTTTGTTCTCTTTGCTGTGATACAATAGATAATTATGTTTATTTACCAGATAAATAGCGTGAGTAATGTGTTGTTAATCAGTAAAACAGGAAAAAATAACAAAAAAACTTTCGGAGTGTTTACTGACTTAGCAGTCTACCAGTCTTATCTCCCTTCCTCAGCTGTGTTTTCTGCGTCAGCAGTAGTTAAATTTTCCAGCAAATGCTGAAAGAGTTAAAGGTGATCAGGGATTTCCAGTCAGTGACCTCACCTTTGTGTGGGATAGTCAACGCATTTGCTCCGACATCCTTTCTATGAAGCAGTGCAGTGACAGCTGGAAGTTGCTTTCAAGAAGTCATCTCAAAGGCAGTTTCAAAGGTGGTCTGACAGTATCCAACATCTTAACTTTTCTCAGCACAGAAGACAAATCACCTTGAATTTCTCAATTTTCCGAGTTTGTGACAATGACAACTTATTTTGGAGTTACCTCAGCAGTGTTTTCAGTCTGGGTTATGACATTCATGACTCAAAATTACTTTATAACAGGTATGTAAAGTTCCACTTTTTAAAATATCCTAGTTGAACAGTAAAGTACTCAAAAAAAGCAGCTATATTTGCAAACAAAATGGGAGAAAGTGTCTGTTTGTAGATAGGCCTGCTAGCATAGGAAACCACAAGATTTTCATAATATGCAATGAAAAATACTCTAACATATAGGGGAAATCTTTCACTGTTTGTCTAATGATTTGATAAGCTCAAGTGTTATGTAAATGCTATAGAACTGCTTGTTCTAGAACTTTGGTTGTGCGTTTAGGATTAAGTTTAGAACTATTGAAATGTGACTTTATATTATTGAAGACAGCATAGCAAATAGTTTTACACAATCCTCAGAAAGCACAATGTGTGTGAAGCCAGATTTGTGAAAATGCTATTGCTATTGTTAATGCTTTTTTTTTTTTTTTTTTGTCTGATTTGGCAATATCCTCACAGACTCTTGATTTGCAAAATTGAAGGAAATGTGTGCCAGGATCTTGTGGTTCATCCCCAGGGCAGGCATGCTTGTATCTGGTGAATACAATGCAGGAGTTCCTATTCTATATAAACTATCTGTCTGAAAAATTAGCAGTGGGAATTGCCAACTTCAAATTTTATCATACTTAGATAACGTGCTTCCCCCAACGCTATTGTATGTGCCTATTTTTTGAATCAGGGTCATGTAATACCCATTTCTTATGTAAGTTAAGGAAATGTGGATGCCTTATAACCTTATGTATTGGGTTTATGTGCCAAGGGTTTGGTAGTGGGGGGCTGCAGGGCTTGTCCCTGTGAGCAGAGCCCAGCTGTTGCTCTGTGTCCGATAAAAGCCAGTTTCATCTGGCTGCAAAAGGGACCTGCTGCTGGCCAGAGCTGAGCCAGGGAGCAACACTGGTTCAATCTCTGGAAGAGCAGATTTAAGAAAGAGGGAAAGAAAGAAAGAAAAAACAAACAAAAACCAACCAAACAAACAAACAAAAACTGCTGACCTGCTTTTCAACCGCAGCTGGGAGAGAGAGGAGTGAGAACGAGCCCTGCAGACCCCAAGGTCAGTGCAGCAGGAGGGCAGGAGGTGCTCCAGGCATGCAGCACAAGTTCCCCTGGGGCCTGTGGAGAAGGCCCCTGGTGGAGCAGGCTGTCCCCCTGCAGCCCATGGGTCCCATATGGAGCAGATCTCCACGCTGCAGCCCATGGAGTAGCCCCTCGTGGAGCAGGTGGATGTGGCCTGGAGGAGGCTGCGGCCCATGGAAAGCCCCTGCAGGAGCAGGCCCCAGACCGGAGCTGCAGCCCATGGAGAGGAGCCCACGCAGGAGCAGGTGGTCTGTTGGGAGCTGCCACCCGTGGGGGACCCGTGCTGGAGCAGTTTGCTCCTGGGAGATGGATGGACCCTGTGGTATGGAGCCATGTGGGAGCAGTTCTTGAAGAGCTGCAGCCTGTCGACAGCCCCCACAGGATCAGTTTGGGAAGGACGGCATCCCATGGGAGGGACCCCACTTGGACCAGGGGCAGAGAGTGACCATGAAGGAGCGGCAGAGAAGTGCTGTGGACTGACGGCAGCCCCCATTCCCCGTTCCCCTGCACTGCTCAGGGTAAAGAGGTAGAAGAGGGTGGGTGAAGGGAAGGTGTTTTTAGTTTTAGTTTCTCACTATTCTAGTCTGCTAGTTATGGGTAACAAATTATTAGTTTCCCTATGCTGAATCTGTTTTGCCTGTGAAGGTAACTGGTGAGTGATCTGTCTGTCCTTAACTCAGCCCTTGAGCCCTTTCCATTTTATTTTTTCCCCCTTTTCCTTCGAGGAGGGGGAGTAAGAGAGCGGTTATGGTGGAGTATTGCTGTCCTGACAGGTAAAATTACCCCATCCCAGTAGCTGCTAGGATATCTGCAGATACCAAATGTATATCAGATGTTTCCAGATGTTTCACTGTAGGAGTAAATGTTTGTTCTATCCATGTAGAAGAACACTACATCATTGTTGCAGATAATTTATTTTCATATCTGCTGAAAGGCTTCTGAAAGCAACTGGGCTTGACTGAATTAGATGCTCAAGTCCTGTTGAAATTCCATGGTTGAAGTACTTAACAACAGTAGATTCTTCTACAGATCCCAATCACTGAATATATTTTTGCTGGGGAAACAGCTTGAGTCTTAAGACTATCCTTTCCAGCTGTTAGGACATCCTTAGTTCCCATCTAAGAAACACTTAGGGTACTTACTCATGCACCCTCAGCTCATCGGTTCAGTGCTCCCGTTAATCTCATGGCTCATTTGCAGTTGTGCCTTGGAGCTCTGTGTAGTATGCCTGTGCCCAGTCCAGCTGACTCCTGTGCTGTTTTACTGCTGGGCTTCACGGATGGGACCACAGACTAGCATTGTAGGTAGCCTTGTCTTCAGGATGGACTTCAGGCATGTGCTACAGGTAGCACCTTCTCTTGCTGTTCCCAAATGAACTTTCTGATGAACCCTGCATCTGACATGTTCTCTTGCTCTCTGCCAGCGCATAGAAGCTGCCACAAACCTGCCACAGTGTGGCCCTGCTTGGGTACCACAGGGCTGTGCCCTGATTGGTGGGGGCACCGTCCTGCCTGTGCTGCTGTCACCCACAGCTTCTACGGCTTCTGGCTCATCTCTTCTTGTGGAACAGCCTCACTGTTGCT
Source organism: Cygnus atratus (assembly GCF_013377495.2). Lineage (NCBI taxonomy): Eukaryota > Metazoa > Chordata > Aves > Anseriformes > Anatidae > Cygnus > Cygnus atratus. Next base: position 1,638,644 of record NC_066366.1, read on the forward strand.
GCTCCCTGACATCAGCAGCCAAACTCAACTCTAACAAATCAGAGCGAGGGCCTGGGGCAAAGCAGAGATCAAGAAACAACAGCTTCTCCGAAAAGCAAGAGGAGAATTCATGCACAGTAAATGCAATATCCGTACCCTGCACAAATTATTTTCTTCCTGTTCTGTGACAAATTTGTCTTGTGAGATTCTTCTGTCCGTTTTTTCCCACCTTTCTCAGTAAAACTACTGTTCACAGAGGACCCAAAACACAGATGTCCTGTTATTAGTAGATAAACTCAATAGAGCAAAGCTAAAAGGACACGTGTGGGCAATTTGTGGACCCAAAAGGATAATAAGCTTCTATAGGATTAGTCTGTCTCCTGTACAAACTCGGTTGTCTTTAGTACAGAAGTCAGAGGTGATTTAAGAGGTGATGAAAAGTTTTGAAGAGGTTACTATTCTCTTTCTGGATTTCTTTTGCATACTGTAAACCCATCTGGAATATAGTTTGAAGCTGATAACATTTCCAAAATGTTTCTTTCACTTCTCCATTATGTTTTAAAGAGCTTAGTAAATTCTAAGATAAAACTTTGGACCATGTCCTACAATCACTTTTCTTACCACTTAAGACTTAATTTTCTGTTACTGAATTTACATATTTATTGTGCTATATATCTATTATGCAATTCTCATGTAAAAAATACTTGTCCTGTAATTGGTTTACTAAAGACTATAACAGTTCTAGGTAACTTTCAAAGGTTTCAGGAAATTCCATTCAATCAGCTGCTCAACTTTATTTGAAATTTGTGAAGCTGGTCATTGAGAAACCCATACTCGACGTTTTTAAATATATGTATATATATTAGTTCAAATATAAAGATAGGAAAATAATTGACTAATTAACCAATACTAGTCAAGTCTGAGTATAAAAGGTAGTAGGGGAAGAAAGGAATTAGGTATCCTAGACAAGGAATGGGGGGCTTGAAAACTATGGAAAATGAATTGCAGAATGTACAGCAGCAGCTGTGATGGAGGGAGATCCAGAAGAAAAAATAAAAATCTCAAGAGGACTGGGAGTGTTCCCTGTTAACAAAAGGGAATTGAGAAAACTTAATGTTGGAGTACCTGTCTGACACCAGAAATAGTTTGAACGAAATGAAGACATACAGGAGGATATTCACAAAGACACGCTGACTGAAAGGAAGACATTTGACAGTAACATGGAAGAAATTTGACACTGTGAATCATCTTCACATTGGGACTGCTTGGATAGACTTGAGGTCCTTGATGCCTAACACACACACCACTGAGCAACAGTGCTTCTCTGGATCCTCATACAGCATGTCTGGCTGGTCTTACATTCAAGTCAGGCCTGGTTGTTGCTATGATTTCACTATAGGGACTGCTATGGTATTCGCTGGCTCACCTGCTGTGTGTTAATGGGGGGCCAGAACATCCATAGCTGCTGAGATAAATTCACCAAGTTCCATGATTGCTTTACCCAACATTTAAATCCCAATAAACTAAATTTAAGAACAACAGAGATGCATCTCTTATCAAAAGCCATTTCCAACCCCACAACACCCAGTGGGAACAGGACTGGAAAGCCTGCCTTTCTTTTTGCCCTCCACACAAGGTGAGACATCTGTTTTTCTCATGGTAGGAGTGGCTTGGCTGCTAATTCTGTGACTTCATTCATAACATTCAATTTAACTTCTCTTGCTAAGAAATGATGTGGTGGATCTGCAGGTGTCATTTAATTTTCCCTTGAGAGTTTGTGGACTGACTGTTGTCTGATGCACAGGTTTTATGAAGTATTCATTAGTGTACGTACCTTGTAGGCACAGAGTTTGAAAAGGAAATCCAGCAAGTAACAACTTTAGCTATTGCTTATCTGAAATATTCGCAATGAAATGTTGAAATGTTTGCAAGCTTGCATAAATACAAAAAGTGTCCCTACTGTATTCAGTTATTCCAGTTGCATTTTGTTGTGTTGTGTTTTTTTGTTTTTGTTTGTTTTTTTCCTTGATTTGTTGTGTTGTTTGTTTGTTTTTTTCCTTGATTTTATTTTGCCAAGGTATGAGGATTTTCTTCGTGGGGTATCTGAAGCTGTTGTTTTGAGATGATTTTTTCATACAGGCTATTCCTTTTCATTTAACATGGTAATTACTAAATGTAACTGAAAAAAAGAAAAAAAAAATCTAGCATATGCTTCTGGGGAAACATGGAGACAAAAGAGTATTATCTTTTTCCTTGTCTGTGTCAAATTCTGAATTCTGCCCTGTGTCCTTAATACAGATAAAGAAAGACTAGATACTAAGAAACTGGAGCAGGTGTAATCAGACATTAGCTATGCCTTTTCTAGTGCAGGTGTCATGGATACTGTGCCAATTGTGGCTTTCTGAAAAAGCTGGATGAGTTGCCTATTGGAAAGTAATAGGGGAAAAGTGTCAAATTCACCCCACCTATCCCCTCTTTTCCTACCACCTGCTTCCTGCCAAGTACTCAGTAAATTCAACACATGACAGTGCCTGGGGAAAAAAATATCATGCCAAACTAGAAAATAAAGTTAAATTTAGGAGGAATAAGGAACTATAATAAAATCTTTCTAGTAAGAATGTTATACTGACAGAATCCAGTCTAGTGCTTGAGTACAACTGCTAGTTTTATCATTTTAATTAAAAAAAAAAAAAAGAGAAAGGAAGAAGTGTCTGATTACTTTTCCTATTTTGAATGGTAAGTTTGACAAATAACAGCAGCTTTACTAAGAAGCTGACTCTAGGTAACAACACAAATACAACTAAATATGCATTTAGTCTAATAACAGTCAAACCTTTTGAAATTCTAGACTATTGAGAAAACTTTATTGTGAAGTATGTCTTTTTGCTAGAAATTACTTTTCTACTATCCTCAAGCTAGAAACTTTTAAGAATGTGCAATTTGAATGATATCTTAAATTCCAATAAATGTTAGTATTTAATACTAACCTTGAATATTTATGTCTAAATTACAGGTTCCACACTTCCACCTTGCAGGATCACAGGTGTAGGTCTTTATCTTGAGGAGAAAGTGAATTTCTCAGAAGCAAGTACTGCATGCAATCAATTGAATCTACAACTGGCAAGTAAAGACCAGGTTGAAAAGGCTTTGAAACATGGCTTTGAAACATGCAGGTATATGACATCAGTTAGCGTCTCATTACCTTCAATAAACTCCTTTACCTAACATGAGGCTGGTGACAAATCTAATATTAAAAGGACTGATGATTTTTATTGTAGCTACGGATGGGTGAAAGATGGATTGGTTGTAATTCCTCGGCTAATATCCAACAAGAAATGTGGTAAGGGCAATGTTGGACTGGTGCCATGGCATGCTGAACACTTTAAAACATTTATGGTTTACTGCTTCAATTCTTCAGGTATGTAAGTATAACATTTCTTGTGTTTGGGTTGGATTTTTTTTAATATCTGCATGAAAAAATTCATAACAAGAGAGTTCGTATCACCTGGTAGCTATTTTCCACTGATCTTAAATGTTGTCTAGCTGTATTTAGCTCTGTGGGGAGAAGCTTTCAAGCAATACAGAAGGTCCATTCAGTTCATCCAAATTAATAAGTTGGTGCTGCCATGAAAGCTCTTATAAAAGAGTTGCTTTTACCATTCTGTAATGTCAACACAATACTTTTAATAGGTTTTTATTATTTAGGCATTTTGATTTGAAGGACTGTAAATTGAATTGCTGACCATGAGTCAGCAATTTGCCCTTGTGGCAAATTTGCCCTTGTGCTGGCCAAGAAGGCCAGCAGGATCCTGGGCTGCATTTGGAAGAATGTTGCCAGCAGGTCAAGGGAGGTGATCCTCCCCCTTTGCTCAGCCCTGGTGAGGCCACACCTGGAGTACTGTGTCCGGTTCAGGGCTCCCCAGCACAAGAGGGTTAGAGAACTGGAGCACCTGTTGTATGAGGACAGGCTGAGAGAACTGCACCTGTTTAGCCTGGAAAAAATTGAAGACTGAGGGGAGACCTCATCAGTGTGTATAAATATCTAAGGGGAGGGTGTTAAGACCATGGAGCAAGTCTCTTTTCAGTTGTGTCCAGCGACAGGACGAGAGGCAACGGGCACAAACTGAAGCACAGGAAGTTCCAGCTGAATATGAGGGGACACTTCTTTACTGCGAGGGTGACAGAGCACTGGAACAGGTTTCCCAGAGAGGTTGTGGAGTCTCCTTCTCTGGAGATATTCAAAACCTGCCTGGATGCCATCCTACACAATGTGCTCTAGGTGATCCTGCTTGGCTGAGGGTTGGGCTAGATGATCTTCAGAGGTCTCTTCAGAGGACCGAAGTTTGCTGAATGGTGAGAAAATAAGAATTTAACATAGGGATGATTCTGCATTTCTTCATCTTAATAGTTAAACTATTGCCTGTTCTAGGTATGTCTTAGCTAAAACATTTGATAGAAACTCATTTTGTCAATTTTCTTTCTGGTTGCAATGTCAAAAAACATTTGAAAACTACAGCGGAAAAAAATAAAGAGCCTCTGTCATTTAGGTTTTTATTATAGAATCAAAGAATGGCTTGGGTTGGAAGGGACCTTAAAGATCATCTGGTTCCAATCCCTCTGCCATGGGCAGGGACACCTCCCACCAGACCAGCCTGCCCAAAGCCCCATCCAGCCTGGCCTTGAACACCTCCAGGGATGAGGCATCCACAGCTTCTCTGGGCAACCTGTTCCAGGGCGTCACCATCCTCTGAGTGAAGATTTTCGTACGAATATCTAAACGTCCCCTCTTTTAGTTTAAAGACATTACCCCTTGTCCTATCACTCCCTGATGAGTCCCTTTCCAGCTTTCTTGCAGGACCCCTTTAGGTCGTGGAAGGTACCTAATAAGGATAAAAGGTACCTAAAATAGCATTTATCTTAAAGTGTGTTATATATTGGAAATATTTGAAGCTTGAAACTGCAGTTAAGCCTTCTGCTCTGCAGGAGGTCGGGGTGTGTGTGTGTGTTTAATACGGACTATTACTCTAAGTATTGTTCAGGAGGAATAGATTATTGGTATGCAAATACAAAATGAGCATCGCATTTACTCCAAGTGTTTAACTATGTGAGTAATGATAAAAAGGGCATAATCGGTGTCTTAGCTACACATATGAAATAAGCGTGCCTGATTTGGATAAGGCAACAAATAATTTGCAGAAGGGAATGGCTGGGTAACAATTTCCGCAAATGTGCGTGCAGTAAGTACAAACCTAACAGAAGCATAACCTTTACGTGTTTCCTTTCTCTACTGCAGATGTTCAAATTAATTCATGTATACCAGATCCAACTACAAGTAGACCATCATCAAGTGCACCAACGGACTTAACTGCCTCTTCAGGCTCAGGTTTAACTGAAAACATCACAGGAGTGCCTAACGCAACTGAGACGGAACGAGCCTTGAAAAATGTGAAATTTCGGGTGATATGTGTAACTGAAACAATATTACCAACAGAGGGGACTACTACAAAAATGCCAGAGGAATACTCACCAATTGACTCTCCTAACTACACTTCCCGTGCTGGCTTTAAGAACGATGGCGTTGTCTTTGGAGGTAAAGGCTATGGATGGTAGCTCTTCAGTTAGGAGAGCTGGTTAGTTATACAGATGTTAGTAGGAAAACTGTTTACTGCTGGTTTTGCTTGCTACTCCAGCATACATTTTTATATAGCTTAACCTGGAAGCAGAATAAAATGTTACAGTTTTGCAAAGGCAAAGCTTATAAGGCAGAGAGTTGTTGTTTTTTTTTGTTTTTTTTTAAGTAATTTTTAAGGTCTTTTTATGACTTTATACTTTTTGATAATATTTCAGTATGAAATAGTAGAAAGTAATTTTGGTTAATGTGATTTGCGGTGAATATATTCCTGAGAAATTCTTAGCAAACACCATGTGCTCACAGTAATAGAAGAGTCTGCAGGCTCTTAAAAATTCCATTGCTTCTATTGTTTTTAAGGAGAATAGTGCTTTGTTCTCCAGGTATGAGGTGTGAATAACAAATCCTAATATACAGCAACTGAGGAATGGACTAAATATGAGAAAAAAAAATATTCTAACTGGAAAGATGATTTGTTAGAAAAACATTTTCTTGGCAAGTTGTAAAAACTCTCCAATGAGCAGATTACACAAACATCTGTCATGGACTGCCTAAATACCTGTTTCAATCTCTCAAACAATGAACAGGAGTAACAAACATTTTGAGATCCCTAATACCTCTGTTCTTCTGCACATCTACATGTATGTATCTCCTACACAAGGCTGTCTTAAGAAGAATCTGGATTTATGTTCATAAGCCTTTAGAAAGTCTGAATTAAGAATAAATAAAAACTCTATGCTTACTTCACTTTTTTCTCTAGGTATCCCCACAGCACTCCTTGTACTGGCAGTCATCTTCTTCATTATTTCAGTTGTTCTAGCAGTCTGCTATATCAAAAAGTAAGATTTTTCTTTCTTTTCTTTTGTACTGAGTTAACTTCTAGAGTACAGTCAGTGAATTTTTTACTTATATAGCTAAAGATCAGAGATGTAATGACATAAGTGTAGGACAAAGAACAAAATCTTCATCCCTGCTCTGCAGTTAAAGTTTGTTTTTGCTGTTACTATTACCATTTTCAGGAAAGAAATCAAGGACAAGTATTACCTATCTTTGATTAATCAATCATGCCTAGTGTGGAACATTTCTGTGTCTGTCAAAACAGCAACAACATTGAAGTGTTGCTTCATTGAAGTGTGCATCTGTTTATATAAAAGACTGTTCATGCAGCTTTATTTTGTTTCTTTCAATGTCAAACTTAAGGGAGTAGAAGTTACTCTTGTTCACAAAAAAAAAAAACGTTGAACTCATTTGAGTCATTTATACAGATCTTCAACATGGAAGATCATTAAATATCAAAAAATTGTATGCATTTCTAACATCCTAGCCCAGCTTGCATTTTCATTATGTACCACAAATCCTGAATATGCACTGTCTGTTTCAAGGAAAAAACTAATATAAAAATATTTCTTTAAAAAGCACATTGCTTTCACAAGTACAATGATCCAGCTTGCCACTATTCTCTGTGGTACTTTTGCCTTGAGTATGGCAAGGAAAGCTAATTCTAGATACTTAGCATTTTGAGTAATGCTACCTAACTATGTCAGTGTTGCTGCTTTACTATCTTTTTTCCTATTTAAAGGTACAAGACAACCTTCCCATTTTCATACAAGAATCAGAAAAAAGAAATGGTTGAAACTACAGCTCTCAAAGAGGCTGAGTCAAATGACAAGACACCTGAGAAGGAAACAAAGAATAATGGAAAAAAGGTAGAAGAGTCTAAATCCAAGCCTGAGGCCACAGTAAAATGTTTAGAAGCAGAAGTTTAAGACGAAGAACGTACACTTCTTTTTAGAAATACATAAAGCAAAGCACAAAACTTAGCAATGCTTTTAAACATTGGTGACTGTAAATACTCATGAATTAATATTTTGTCTATCTTAACATACGAAAATGTCTTTTTTAATAATTACAACTGTAAATGCTCTTGCAAAAGAACATGGTCTCTTATTTACCTGAAATAAATGAAACATCCATATTACAGCTCATTTTTCTTAATAAAGAAGTAAACAGGAATCTGCTGTTAATGACATACAGCGTGTAAGTATTTCCACAGAATTCAGATCAATATGTAATGAAAAATTCCTTTTTATCCGGCTGGAGGATGTCTGCTAACTTAATGTCTAAAATAAAATGATATTGTAGCTCTTTATCATGTAGGGTAGTTTATTTCCGTTAAATAGTTACTGTTTTTAAAAAGTCTGTTTACAAACAGAACAACAAATCCATTTAGAAATAAAAAATAAAAAAAAATATCAATATATCAGCCCACTTTCATTCAAATACCCAAGAAGAGGATACAAGGATGTTGATGTGTTCATATATATATATATATTTGTGTGTGTTCATATATATATAGAGAGAGAGAGCAACAAGTAACTTTCTTAGGTATCTTCATCATCTAATTTACTGTTTTATTTATTAAAACCTGTATGATTTTTATATCACATAGTTGATGGGGAAAAGAACCTTGAAGAACATCTCAACAGTTATATTTAAGGTCTTTGTGGATATTTAAATGTAACTTTCAAAATAAAGACCTCAGGTATTATGGGGCATTTACAGTACTTCATAAAAAACAAACAAACAAAAAACTTTGGTTTGTCTGGACCATTTATTCTCATGAAAACTGTCTTACAGGAAAAAGAACTCATATAACAATAGTGTTACAGAAGTAATTAGTTGATATAAAATAAAAAAATCAGCAATTCATTAAATATTTTCTTAACAAATGGTTTGAACAACCTGTATTTATATGTGAAAGGTTACTGTGGCAAAATAAGTTTCTTCTTAGATCAAGTAGCTTGAAAAAGTCTTAAATAAAATGCCAAGCAAACTGTTCACCTACATGGTATTTTCTACAGCTAGAATACCTAGTTACGAACTTCCATTTTTTGATTCACAGAAATTTAATATTTTCCCAGTGGTTATATGTTCCCCTAGATAGCAAGTTACAGGGTAATGCTAATAGCCTACTTAGAGGAATTGCTGTGTTGTTGTTTGGTTTCTTTCCTTCCCTCTTTTTTTTTTTCTTCTTCTTGATAGCTCGGAGAAATTTCATGGCTCCAAGAGACAGGGCTGCTGTGTTGATATGCAGCCCACCACTGCTGCAGAGAGAGTGTGATTCAGTACAGCTCCAGAAACTGCTCATTTTAGAAGTCCATCCACAGAATTTCAACAGAAAAATCTGCAACACAGGCAAGCACTAGGTACAGACTTTTCCCGATCAGTTAAGTAGTTATTCTCCTTGCAAGGTACTTTAGGAACACCATACACCTCTGCTTGCCGTGCACTGAAAGCATGCTACGCCATGTGAACACAGAGAGCAGGAATTATGCCATCAGGAAAAGCCACAGCCATCACTTGTCATAATGGTATCAAAATAGCAAATGGGCTTAAAGATGCAGGCACTGCTAATGGATACAAGGTAATTTTCGACTTTTTTTGTGACATACTATGATTTCCCTTTATGATCTGTCTTTTCCAATTTTTAGAGATTAGAAGTTATTCTGTTTCTTTCTTTTTCTCACCAGTATGTGAAAATTATCTATCCTCTGTCTTCTACTAATGTTACCTCTGTTCCACAGGTATATAGGTACTAACTTTCAGATCATTGTATACACCCCTGAAAAAATTAAAAAAATTGTTCTCTAGTTTCCCTCAGGCTGGAAGTTTGTAGCTTCTGTTTTAGATCTAAATAAGGGATTTTATGACCAGAAGTGTTTATTTTTTACTATTTTTAAATCTGTATGAGTTTTTAAGATATCACCTTAATGTTTGAATGTCTCTTTTTATCACGTACCTTAAAAAGTCTACTTTCGTTCCAACCTGCCTGCTGACGCTTGGCTACACACAGGGTTTGATTTGCTCCCCTGCATACTGCTTTACAACCCTCCTGGAACAGCCCCAACTCAGCATCATGGTGCTGCTGTACATCTCCTCTCCCTGGGCCTAGTCAGAAGTGTAAAGAACCTGCTTTCGCTTACACATAATTTATGCCAACATTCTGAAGGCTAAGGTGAAGCTTCTACACTGTTCTGTCTGTAATAAAAGCTAGGTGCAAACACCACTCACCACGTACTGTATTTGATACTGTCTGTATACAAGTAGTACTCAGTCACATAGGAATTAGTCCAAAAGCTTCTTGCTCATGCTTTAATAGAACTGCGCTGGACATACCACTACAAAGCAAACAGGAAACATTTAATTTCCAGACCACGTATCAAAAAAACCCTAACCCCTTAACTGATAGCGCCACAAGTTTAAGAGGAATCTTTCACCATGTTGTGAGTCTCAAGCGTCTTGCTTTTATTTTCTTTACCAGTCATTCTCAACAATGACGCTGTTCCTTGTTGTCTCAGACATGGGGTTATGCTCGAGTGTCTTACACGAGCGATTCATTCCACCTTGCTCGGTTTGTGTCAGTCATTTGCCAGTAGCCCTCGTCGGCTTCCCCCCAGAGGTTACAGCTGTTTGCTGACCTTCAGCAAAAGGGGGGACGGGCGGCAGGAAACCCAGCCGGCTTCCCCGGCCAGCACAGTCCCGGCCGGCACTCGGTGTGCCTTTCTCGTGGGAAGTGCGGCTGGCTGCGTGGAACAGAAGCGGGCAGGAAAAGGAAGCGCTACTCCTTTTCTCCTCTCTAAGTCACACAGAGAACAAAACCTCCACAATTAAACCTTGAAGCATCAGGATGCGGGTGGCGTGGGGGCTGGTCTAGTATTCCTGTTCCTAAGCGGCGAATCGGCCGTGGGCGTTGGGCGCTTTGCCGTGTGCTTGCTCGGTCGTTTTTTTTTTTGCAGAAGGGCAGCCAGGGCTGCCCTCGGCCCCCCCCCCTCCCCGAGGCCCCGCCGCAGCGCCAGGTCGCTCGGGGCCCGCCGCCGAGCCCTGGCAACCGCGCGGCGTCACCGGGGCGCGCCGGGAACCGCCGCCCCGCGCCTGCGCTCAGCGCCGGGGCCCGCGGGGAGCCAGCGGGCCCGCTCCGGTGCGGTCGGGCGGCGGCGGCCAGCGCCATGCCGGGCCGCTGCGGTAAGCCGGCGGCCGGGGTGGGGGCGCGGGGCCTGCGGCCGGGGAGCGCCGGGGGGGGGGCCGCTGCCGCGCCCGTCGGGAAGGGCAGGGCAGGGCAGGGAAGAAGGGAAGGGAAGGGCGAGGCGGCGAAGCCCGTTTGCCCCGGGGCAGTGTTAGCCTGCCCCGCCCCAGCGGCGGGCGGCGCGGCCGTGACGCAGGCGGGCCGGGGCGCTTGGCCCGGCCGGAGCCCAGCGGTTGGGCGCGGTTCAGCGGCCGCTCGGGGCAGGTCCTGCGGCCTGGGCGGCGGGCCGGGGTGGGCCGGGGCGCCGCTGGCTGGCTGCTCGGGTCCGAGGGGGCAGCGGCTCGCGGTGCGCCTCTGGTGCGGCCTGCTCGGCGCTGGGGGTGCTGCTGGACCCCAGTGCGGCGAGCAGCAGGCGCCACACGGCGTTGTGCTTGCCAGGAACGCTGCTTGAGCTAGAGGGATCCCTTGAGGTGGAAGGTGCGGGGTGGGTGGTGCTGCACGGGTGGAAGGTGGTGCTGTTGGGAGGTGACAGCTAGGGGTGTGCTCCTCAGAGCGGCTGCTGAACAGCCCCAGACAAGCAGAGAAGTGAGTTCAGCGGGAACACATCCATTTGGGAACAGAAACTGATAACAAGTCAAACAGTAAATCAGAAATTTGTTTTCTTAGGTGAAATGCAGGAGTAACTTATAGAGCACTGGGGTAAGAACGTGCTTTATGCTGGGTATCGTGTTTTACTTTCCTCGTGCCAAGATCTTGGCAGCTGTACGCCATGTTTTTGGGGCGTTTGGTAGACAAATGCAGCTTTACATACACATGGGGTCAAGTTCTGTTCTGTGATGCTTCTCATAACGGGTTTGCAATGCAGCTGCTACCACATTATTCAGCATTTAAGGTTGATACTATTCTGCAGTTTGTTTGCTATTGCAGACCTCTGTAGAAGTCTTTTAAAGGTGTGAAACTAATACATTACAACCAACAAACTGTACAGACAGAATTAATTTGTATTAAAACAAAAAGGCAATTCAAGACAAATAAAATAGAGGGAAATCATGAAGCAATGTTAGATGAGAGTGAACAAGGGGAGTAAATAGATAAAGACTTTCACAATCAAAAGGCATAGGGGAGAACCTTGTGAAAATTGTTGGGGAATAAGATACAGGTGTAGACGAAAAGTGAAATAAGTTGATACTGGAGAGGTTTGAGCAAGTCAGTTCAGTGATACATCCTAAAGTTGAGTCTTCTATGCAGATTAGGCCAGTTTCACTGATTCCGGAATTGGTTTATAGTAATTCGGATTCCTTGACTTACCAGTTTAAGAATGCTGTGAGAGTTCACTGAGGTGCCAAAGTCAGTCTGATGTAGGAAAACTAACTCTTAATGTAATGCCTGTGTGCAGACATACATTGATATGTTCAATTGTAGATGTTCTGACTTTCACAGATGCGACCTTTTTTCTTTTGAAAAAACAGGTTGTCATCATAATCTTGAGGTTTTGTTTTCCATTCCATTGGATGCATTTATATGTGTGCGTTGGAGTTGCTGAAAAATCTGCATGCAAAGCAATCTCTATTTAATATGAGTAATGCTATAAGCAAAATAATTTATTATTCATGAGCTGTTAAAGCTACATTCCAGTCTTTTGCAAGTGTTCTTTTTTGTTTCTGATTCGACTATTGTTCAAGTTGCATTGTTGTAGAATAATTAGACTGGTTAGCAAGCAGCTAAACTCTTAGACTAAAAGAAAGAAAGGGAGCAGCCATTCATAGAACACACGAATGTAACTCTTTAAAATCTTTTTAGCAGATGCTTTACCAGTGAATGAGAACTCTTGATTTGAGGTGAAGAACTTCACTATGGGTCAAATTTCAAGCCAGACACAAACTGTAATGAACAAGTTGCCAGAAAAAGTAGCAAAGCATGCCTCTTTGGTTCAAGAAAGTGGTTTCCTAACGTATGAAGAATTTCTGGGAAGAGTAGCTGAACTTAATGATGTGTAAGCCTTATTTTGTTTCCTTCTTTTTTCATGTTTTACGGAGAACTTGTATGCAATATATTCTTCTGGGCTGGCTAAGCCAGGACTAGCTATCTGGTTTTCAAATGTTTCCTTTGGATCTTAAAGCTGTAATGGTTGTAATGCACTTAAAAAACAAGGCCATTTCTCCTCCTTAAAGTGACTTTTCTCCAATACTCTTCTTTCTGCCAGTGTTGCTTCTCTTAGAAGCTCACAAGAGGTAGACATTTAGCTCCGTCTTTTTGTGTTACCTGTCACCCTTGCTCTTCTGTCCTCCACCAACCACCTAAAGATGCCATGCTGTGTCCTCTCTGCCCATGACATTTGATAGGAAGTAGCAATATGAGCTCTATAAAGAAACAGTGGAGCAACCCAGGGAAGGTAGTACCTGAGACAGATATTTGTGACCATTTCCTCACGAGAGGGAGTGGAGGGGAAGGTGCTGATCTATTCTCTTCAGTCACCAGTGATAGGACCGCGGAAATGGTATCAAGCTGAGGCAGGGGAGGTTTAGACTAGACATCAGGAAGAGGTTCTTCACCGAGAGGGTGGTCACATACTGGAACAGGCTCCCCAGGGAAGTAGTCACTGCACCAAGCCTGTCGGAGTTCAAGAAGCGTTTGGATTGTGCACTTAATCACATCGTCTAAAATTTTGGGTAGACCTGTGTGGTGCCGGGAGTTGGACTTGATGATCCTTATGGGTCCCTTCCAATGCGTGATATTCTATGATTCTATGTCTCTGGACATGCAGTGCTGTTCCTCATTAAAAAATGAGATGCGCTTTACTATTTGAAACCAGTGACCAAGATAATCCCAAACAAAAGGCTGCATAAGTAAGATTTTTTCATAGCATGCATTTTGTTTGATATATTGACAGTAAAAAGAAAAGAAAAAAAGCAGAGTTGTTGTTTTCAGTCAGTATTTATGGTATAAAATGGGCTGAGGTGGAAAAGGGGTTTTGCTGAAAAGAGTTTTTTTAGTGTTTGGGTTTCAGTAGCGTTTGCTGTTTAACTATAATGCAAAGTTGTATTCAGTTTAAAAAATATCTTGTACAATGTCATGCTTTTATGAATGTCTATTGCATCGTCAAGAACAGACAGCTACATTTGGGGTAGATGGATTTTGAAGAATGTTACCTTATGTTTCACCTGAGAATCTAAGTATATTTCAGTATAATTAATTCCAAAATATCATTCTTGTTCAATTTTTTTTAGTTCTTTACAGCATTTACTTTAGCCTGTAAATTTAGTTTGTTCTCATTCTTGTGGAAAGACCATTGTGTCTGTATTTCATTAAAAAAAATAATAAATCATCTCAGGGCCACCTGAAGCTTACTGCTTCGTTAATATATGCTAACAAAATACACCTTTTCTGCATGTAATGGTACTTGCTTTCCTTTTATATATATATATATACATGGTAAGGAAATAAACTTTCTAGATAGCATAACAGGATTGTATGACTACTGTAATAATCAGTGAAAGTATATTTGAATTAAAATGTCTGTAAAGGATGCTTACGTTTTGTGAGGTTTACTGTTCAATTTAAAATGAAATGGACTGTATTTTATATTGAATGACATGCAAAGAAGGTCACTACTCTAGGATAAAAAGCATGTAGGTAAACAATAAATGATGACATAGTAACTGAGGTTACTGATCTTTGCATATCTAGCACATAACATTAGATTGATGTTTCTTTATTTCAGTATTGCAAAATTGGCTTCTGGGCAAGACAAACATCTGTTATTTGAAGTGCAGCCTGGTTCTGATTCTTCTGCGTTCTGGAAGGTGGTTGTTCGGATAATCTGTACTAAAGTAAGATTGCTGAAAAATTTAATTTGGCAGGGGTTTTTGTGTGTAGATGTTTGAGGACTGTCACTTTCATTGGTAAAATCCAACACCTGCTAGATTTTTGATTTTGGTACAGGTGGATGTATTCATGGATATTATTTGAGATAAATCAAAAGTCTAGATTTCTGCAAAAAGCAGGTTAACAAAAACACTTTCACGACTAAGTTTAAAGGAATGGTATCTTCTAATGGTGCACTTACAGCCCATTAATTACAAATTCATATTTGACTTTTGAGATGACTCAAGTGATTATGGACTAAATGATCTTTAAAGTTCCTTTTCAACCCAAACCATTCTATGATTCGTGGATATCAAAGAGTACAACAAACTGGGAACCATATAGTTCCTTAATAGATGAAGTAAGCCAGCAATTCAGAGCATTATAGTTGAGCTAGCATAACTGTATATATCCTGACTCCTTATAAAACCAATCTAAATGTTAAATATTTAACTATTTCTTTGAAGACCATGACAAAACTTACTAAGGTTGCTCTTACTTATAAGGAGATTTTTCCTCTGTGAATCCTATCAAGATAACATACATAGATGGTTCTGAAGCCACTAAGCAATCTTAATGTGCAGTTCAAGCCAAGTGAACGTTCAAACTTTGTTTGAAATGAACAGTTTGTAATTTTTTGGTTGCTGTTAGTTTTCATTAAGGCCACTATCATTGCAGGCTATTTTCAGCTCAAATGTGAAATGACTGATTATTCTTTTCCCTGTTTTAAGGTTAACCCATTTTTTAGGCGTTATGTCCCTGCTTGCTTAAAACTGAATCCTTCTGAGCAACGATGATAATTGTCTTGCCCCAGAAACGTAGTCCTAACTGTTCTTCAAGAGAAAACAGAGAAGAGCTGTATTTTCAGATCTTAACTCTTACTGAAGTGGACTGCAATTTGCTAACACTGTGATGGACAGTTGGGAAAGTGGCTACTGTCATGAGAGTTGCAATTCATAAAAAGAATTTTGATAAATGTACAGTAAAAATCTGATATAAAACTGTATTTAACAATTCTTATTTCTTAAGGTAAATAAAGCAAGTGGCATCGTGGAAGCTTCAAGAATCTTGAACTTGTATCAGTTTGTTCAGCTTTATAAAGATATTACCAGTCAAGCAGCAGGAGTTCTTGCACAGGGCAGTACTTCTGAAGAAACTGCAGAGAGTTTGATGTATGTGTCATCGTGCCAGGCCAGCTTATGGATGGGAAGGTATTTTCATATACTTAAGCTTCTGACCACAGTTAAAACGTAAATATTTTGGAAGTTGTGTGTAAAACCTGAACTGCAAACACATAATGATCAAAACTGCACGTGCTTAGAAGATGCAGACTTTATCATTGCGAGCATTAATAGCACATCTCTTGTACCAAGAGAGCTGCAGTGAACTTGGTTAAAATTCTTTTGGCACTACTATACCTTAGCTTTCAGGACAATCATTTTAGTGGTCAGTTTTAATATAAACATTGTATATGTTGTATCTCCTGAATAAGGAAACAGGAGGAAATGGAATCAGCTGCAGCTACAAATCTAGGGATTTTGACAGTGTTTGTTTAAACAGATTTTGTTATTGTTCCACTTAAACTTTCTCTTCCTCTTCTACAATTTGGCATGTGAAAGTTCCCATCTGTTGCCACTAGAAACTCATCAATTGTGGTAGTAATTTAACATGTAAGACTGGAAAAATGTGAACTGTCTCACACATGTTGACATCCTGCTTTGTTAACTAGAGGAAAAGCAAAAGACTGAGGTCAACACCTGCAATAACTTCAGTTCAAATTGAATGTAACAGCAAGAAGGTGCTCACCCTTTCCCTATGTAGAAATGTTGGTAGTGATAATGCCTTACTTCCAGCTTTCTGAATCAGTTCAGTGTTCTAACTTAGTCTTAAGTAAGGTAGTTGCTGACCTTGTTAACTCTTCTTAGTGTCATATTCCAGCTGTTAGATTGAGAAAAGGGTAAACAATGTTGTCATTAAATAGAGCACACTTTTTTTTTTTTTTTTGTAAGCCAGTGGACTGCAGAATGTGCTCTTTTTGTTCATGTTCCTGTTCCTCATATTTGGAAACAAATAATCTTCAATTATTAGCTGTTCTGAGTTATTAAAATGCTAGTATCAGGTAGCAAATTTGGCGCACATTTAAGGAAGCATATTTTCCTGCTCTTTCTCAAAGATGAATGTATATCTAGAAATGGCCTTTTAATTAAACAAACTACCACAACCTCAAACCAGTTGGTTGTGGAAAACAAGTATTACTAAAGTCAGTGAATAGATATATGGTTTCCTAGATTAGTTTCATTTTCAGGCTTTGAGATGGGGAAGATGAACATCCTATTTCTGTGTGTGTAAACTTCTTTGCTTAAGGTAGTATTACTGACAAATAACAAAAAAAAATGAACATACTTCTCTAATATGATGGGGTAATATGCTGTAATTTATTGAGCTGGCATTTTCCAATTGTATCTTATCCAAGCTGTTCAAGTCATTCAGAAGAATACAGCCTGAAGCACCTTGAAGTATTTTGCACCTAGGAAATTGGTTTTCCATGGTATCCTCCAACTTGCCTAAACTCTGGTCACCTTTAGACGTTGTTCAGCTCTACAAGAGCTGTCTGTCACTGTCCAAAAATAGCAAATATTATCTGTTTCATTCTTCTTCTTATCTTAACTTCTTACACTGGGAATGATACCCTCTTTCTCTGAAACATACAGCTCCTATTCAGAGCATTCCAAAATATCCATAACTGCTTTATGCCTTCTGATAGTGAAGAGAAACACATTTCCTTAGTTTATCGTTCTTATATTTTGCCATTTCTTCAGTAACTTAGTCCTATAGCTAAGTCTTAGATTCCAGAAACATTGTAAATAGGGCACCAGTTTTGTTTTAAGTGCTTGTGTATATATACCAGCAAGTTTCAAAGACTGAAGTATTATCAAAGGGTAGCATTCAGAGCTGCGTGGGGGAGGGAAATGAAAGGGAGCAAGTCCAAAGAATACAGTGGGGAATCAAAAGATCATATATATGTATTTTTTTGAAACTGTGCTTTTCGATGTACATGAATCAGCATCTGCAGTTATACAAAAAATCTCCTGGCATTCTAAAGTAATTTCTCAAAAAGCAAATTGAAAAGGAAGATCCAAGAACCTACTGAAGAATAAGACAAAAGTATGTTAGTTACTGTTCATTAGCTGGCTAATCCATACAGTTAATGAAATTACTCTGTATTTGAGCATCTCCAAGGACACCTAATCTAAAGCAGTTTGGTCAATAGTCCTTGAGGTGGACTGTCTTTCCTGAAATGCTATGTTTTCTATAGTGCTGCCTCCGTGCCTCAAGTCAGAGAAGGGATTCCCAAATCAGGTTTTTTGTAAAACCTAAAAATTCCAGGACACTTAACTAGCTGTTTTGCATATGAGCCTTGACTAGTTGGGTCATATCTAGTTGGATCAGTGAAAGTTGAGGATTCTCTGTACCTTCTCATGCTTGAGAAATCTTGGTGATGCAAATATTTGAGATGCTGCTGTTATGAACTTGAGATACAGATACCTGTTATTTGAAAAAAATGAAGATGGATAAAATGAAAGCATCTGTCCCAGTGAGCAATCTCAGTTTTGAACTCCCCTCACACTCAGAAATACCTGGAAGCTTAACTGGAAAACCTGGGGTAACAACCAACTTGGGAGGAAATCTTAATTTGAAGGAACAATAATGAGGAGTGTATTGCAAGTGAAAACAATGCTTTTCAATCTTATGAGCTGTTTAGCTTTTGGCATTTTGATGGCATGTGAAATTAGTGAACATGCACTCCAGTAGTGAATCCTCTTAACATGCGTGCTTTTGTCACATTTCCTAGGGTTAAGCCAGAACACAGAAATTTGACCAAGTTCATTCTGAAATATTTCAGCCTGACAGTCTGTGAAAGGAAGGCAGATTCTTCTCCTGCCTTTAATGTAAACAGTGTTTCTGTTCATTGGCCCAGTCCTGTGATATGTAACAGTTACAATTTACATTTCCCTTGTTGATACGAAAAAGGATTTGCATAACCCTTTGCAACACCAAAAGTACAACATGACAGAAAAAAATAAATGTGTTTTCTAACTTAGTCTAGTTTGGTTGCTATTTGTTGGTAGCTTGAGGTTGTGTCAGCTAACATAGAATGGGATGATGTAACTACTTCATCCACAAGACTACGTCTTCATCGCAGATAAGTACAGGTGTTCTGTTCTGTCCATTAGTAATTTTTATGAAAAATGTTGCAACTAGTGTTTTTACTAGGGCATAAATATGAAACTTGTTTGTCATCTGGGAGAAAATACTGCCTTCTCTTCTGCAGGGTTAAACAACTGACAGATGAAGACGAATGTTGCATCTGCATGGATGGACGTGCTGATTTGATCTTGCCATGTGCTCACAGTTTCTGCCAGAAGTGCATTGACAAATGGTAATAGATATTAAAGGTTATTCATTATTTTATAGTATGCACTGCTTATCTGACTTGTTTCAGTTTGGTCTGACAGAGTCCTTAGTTAGTTGCTTAGAATTTAATGTTTAATTACAAAACATTGTAATCTTGTTTGAAAACTAGAGAAAAATAGGGCATATGCTGATGCTGGTACATTATGGTCCACAAATCTCATAAAAAGCTGCTTTTTGAAGAAAAAAACAGTAGCTTGCAAGAGTATGCAGATATGAACGTAAGTTGGACCATCTTATGGCCCAACCATCTGCGGAATAGCTATTAAAGGAATTTTTGTCTGTGTGTTGTGCTTTCCTTTGAAACAAATATACAATTTACTAATTATTTTTTTCCCACATGACATCCTTATCTCTGAACTGGAGAGATAAGGATTTGAATAGTGATTATTCGGTGGATAAGGGATTGACTGGATGGCCACAGCCAGAAAGATGCAGTCAACAGCTTTATGCCCAGGTGGAGGCCAGTGACAAGTCGTGTCCCTCAGGGGTCCGTCTTAGGAGTGGTGCTGTTTGGTACCTTTATTAATGACACAGACAGAGGGATCGTGTGTACCCTCAGCAAGTTTGTAAATAACACCAAGCTGAGTGGTGCAGTTGGTAAAATCAGAATGAAGGGAAGTCATCCAAAGGGACCTGGACAAGCTAGATAAGTGGGCTCATGAGAACCTAATGAGGTTCAGCAAGTCTAAGTGCAAGGTGCTGCACCTGGGTCAGGGCAGTCCCAAATGTGAGCACAGACTGTGTGAAGAACTCATTGACAGCAGACCTGCGGAAAAGGACTTGGGGGTGCTCGTGGACAAAAACCTTGACATGCACCAACAGTGCACGCTTGCAGCTCAGAAGGCCAACTGTATCCTGGGCTGCATCAACAGAGGAGTGGCCAGCAGGTACAGGGAGGAGATTGTCCCCCTCTGCTCAGCCTTCCTGAGGCCCCAGCTGGAGTACTGCATCCAGGTCTGGTCCTGCAGCACAAGAAAGATGTGGACCTGACAGAGCAGGTTCAGAGGAGGACTGCTAAGATGATCAGAGGGCGGGAGCACCTCTCCTATAAAGAAAGGCTGAGGCAGCTGGGTATGTTCAGCCTGGAGAAGAGAAGGCTCCAGGGACACCCCATTGCTGCCTTTCAGTACTTTAAGGGGGCTTATAAGAAAGATGGAGAGTGACTTTTTACACTGGCAGATAGTGATAGGACAAGGGGGAATGATTTTAAACTAAAGGAGGGGAGATTTAGTTTAGATTTTAGGATGAAATTCTTTACTCATGATGATGAGGTCCTGGAACAGGTTGCCCAGAGAAGCTGTGGATGCCCCATCCCTGGAGGTATTCAAGGCCAGGTTGGATGGGGTCCTGGGCAACCTGATCTAGTGGGTGGCATCCCTGCCCATGGGAGGAGGGTTGGAAACAGATGACCTTTAAGGTCCTTTCCAACACAAACCATTCTGTCATTGTGTGATTGTACTAAATGTATCAGTTTTTCTAGGAAACAATTTATTCTTAATAGCAATGCCTTGAAATGTTTCTATAACGTACCTTACATGTTCAGCCTCATACTAAACTGAACAGCTTTTCAGCTTCTGCATTTGTCTGATACATCAGTTGTTGGAAAACAGAGAAATTGCTTTCTGTAGGAGAGTAGCTCTCTCCACTGGCCACACAGAAGACCTACAGGGATTAGGCAGTGTTCTGGCAGTCTAGCATTAGGTGATACGGATATTCTTGGAGACTCCTGACTAGTTAATCCACATGATTTTATATTTTAAGTCATAATGCATATGACTTGTTTTGTGTCTTTTTCAATGGCTTATCAAGGAAGTTACCTTTGTAATACTTGCTCAAGAAAAAACATAGTAAAAGTCTGTGGATCTCTGAGTATAGTCAGTCATCTATCTTTTCTAGGAAAATATTTTAACATCAGCATTACAGGGCTTATTTTAGCTATCTTGGTGGAGAATGGATTATATTCTACTGTGGCTGATGCATCAGCTGAACTAAGTTCCAGTTACACTACTCTTTTCTAGTATGCAGTTTCTAAAGTTCATCTCTTCTTAACCTAGGCACGTAACAGAGACTCACAGCTTAGAAGCATAATTGCTTCAGACACCTAAGTGGGTGGAAAGGGACTCTGAGGGGCCAATTCTAAACTTTAGTGGGCTGATTGATCCAGGAAAAGGATTCCTTTTTCTCTTTACAGAGGAAGCTTATGGAGACTGGTTTTTGAAGTACCTCAGCTGTATCTCTAAACATAGGAAGAGTTAATTTAGACCGTTTAAACTTTCTGGAAGGTGTCTAGATGTATTCTGTTTTGCCTGAGCAAACTCAGAACATGACTCCAAATTTATCACTCATTCAGAGATAAGCCGCATTCAGACCTGTTGGCAAATCTTTCTTGTAAGGAAAAACTTCTGAAACAAAAAAAGATACTGGAGGTCTCATCCCATTAACCTGATGATTCTTTAAGTTCTCACTGGGTTGGCTTTTTTTGTTGTTGTTCATTGGTTTGTTTGTTTTGGGGGCCAGAAAAAAGATTATAAATGAAAAATAGTCATTTCTCTGGATTTCTGACAGGAGTGATCGTCACAGGAGCTGTCCTGTCTGTCGTCGCCAAGTGACTGGGGCAAGCGATTCTTGGGTGGTTTCAGATGCACCTACAGAAGATGATATCGCTACTTACATCCTTAACATGGTAGATGAGGCAGGCCAGCCTCACAGACCCTGACACTGGCCAATAAGCTGACAGTAGTAGAAGCACTTGAAGCTTTTGTTTTCACGAACATCTGGTTTTACCTCTTGTTGCCGTTCTTCCAGTCTTTTAATTCTCGGCTGCTCTGAATCTATGTTGTTCTTTTAAAACACAGCATATATGAGCCAGTGTATGTGTTTGCAGTCTTAATTATTAATCTGTACTTTCAGTGAACTCTTTAATCATTAACAACAGTTATTTTAACAGTAGCTTTTGATATTAATTAATAATTTGACTACTAGATGAAGCTGTTTGTAACAACACAGCTACAACTGCTAACTGCTGTTTGAACATCACAGTGTACTGTTACTGAAGATGCACCGTGTTAGATGGATTGACCTCAAAGTTATTTTCCTTAAAAACAGCCCCTTTTAGATTCATGACAAATACAAATAAAGATGAGTTAGGACTAGTGATTACTGATTTTAAATTTTACTGCTGAAACTTGAATATGTTACATTGCCTATTCTTCAGTAGCCAGTCTTGCTTGTTTTTAGAGTTAACAGATACCGATTTCTATCTGTTCTGCTACAAGTTTTAGTATTAATTATTTTAAATCTGTTTTGGAGGGTGTTAGACATCCAGGTAAGTGTACTTGTGCATTTACCGTTATTCTTCTAACTAGATAATCTCTTATTTATTTTTAATTGGTTATTTAGCATAGCCTCATTAGCTTGAAAACATAAAAGTTTAACACACAATCCTAAAAAAGTAAATCACTTCCTTTCTATATTTTTTTCATCAAGAACACCCACAATTATTTTTAAACAGGCATATCTGAAAGGAATGACTTTATTTGAATTAGCAGTTAAGGTGTAGTTTAGTCTGATGCTGTGGTTTTATTTGCTTCTCCTAAGTTTTCCAAGTGATAAAACTAGGTATACTAAGGATTACAAGGTGATAATCTAAGTAAGTAAGGTGCTGTGCTTTCTATCTACAAGTGCAATATGCTTTTATGTAGCAGAGAGAATCTTCTAGTTTGATAATAGTTATGTTTGCAGTGAGATATGCATGTGACAATGTGGGAAAAGGGAACTGGAGTTCAGCAGTGTATTTCTGTCTAGCAGAGCTAAATCTTTAAAGAGCTGAGTTGATACAGTCTAAAACAAATTGTCATCATTAGTATTCAGGAAACCACATCTTAAGCCTCTTTGGCTTAAATAATATTGTGGCAACCGACTGCTGTTGTGAAGACTGAATTAATGAATATATTTATTTTTGATATTAACAAAGACTCCTCTTTCAACTTGAGGCTGTTGAGAAATACTCCACTGTATCATTTAAGGGAATATCAGCATATATCTTGCTTATTGTAAGACTGTATTTTTAATTGCCATACTTGTTCAAATTTGATGATGCCATAAGACTAAGGCCTTTTATCAGAGAGTAGTTCTCAACTACAAGGTGTGTACACACACCGATAAACACATTTGGGTTATTTTTCTTAATTGGCTAAAAATAATTGAATTATGTCAATGACCAAATTTGGGGAATTCCTCTGTTATACTTCTATTTGCTAAGGAATATGCACATCATAGGGCACCCATTTAAGCTTGGTTTGTGGCACAGTTGTCAAATTTATCATAGACATTTAGACAGATAAGCAACATACTCCTGTTGTGCGTATCATCTAAAAGCCAATATGGCTTAATGTATAAATCTCTATTTAACTATTCAAAAATCCATTTATGAACTATTTTTAGAACCATTTTAGAACTATTTTTTTCCTTTTGTTAATCCTTTGATATCAATGAGGTATTCTTCAGAATATATATGGACTGTTTAGTTACATAAGGGCAGTTATTTGGGCTGAAAATTGTAATAGTCAGGGATTTTCCACTAAAATATTCTCAGATGGTCCTAATCATATGCCAGTTTGGTTTCATTTTGCTTTTTGAGCTTGCATTACTCCATATTAAGAACTTTAAAGTCACATTTGAATTTTAAAAACTGTTTTTTAAAAAAACCCCAGTCACTGGAACAGAAAAAGCCTCTAAATCTGCTTCAAGCTAACTTCATTTTTCAAGTATTTTGACAATTATACTTCTAAACTGAGATTTTATAAGTTAACTTTATGCTGAGACCTTACATGAACTTCATAAAATATAATTTTGTAATGAATGCAAACAGATTGTTAATTGTAGCATAATGACACTTGCAAATACAATATAAAAATAGAAAATTATGCAAAAATTAATTAAATAGTGAAAAGTAAACTTTGTATTCTGTACAGCTTTTTTAATTAAGTTGCTTATAATTCACACTGCTCTGATGTAGGTACTGTAATGTGTGGCCTTGTAAAATACATGTACTGTATGTTATACGGGATAACAGGTATATTAACACCGAAAAATTAGTAATTTGGTTACAGTTGGTATTTCCTATTCTGAAATATATTTAGCAACCAATTTTGGAAAAGAAATCACGCTGGCAGGGACATGGCAGTGTGTTCCAGAAGCTAGACCTTAAAATGTGAATTAATATGAATAACTATAGGTGGAGGGCATTAGAACTGAATCTTCTTGTGCTAAAGTGAAGATTTCTTACAGATTTAAAGTGAAAATATAATTTAAGTATTATAGATTGTATTAATAGCTAAGTACATTCCAATATATTAAAATTTGTGTATGAATTGTGCAATAAAGTTACTTTGGAAGAAATAACAAGCTTGAAGAATCTCTTAGCTTTAATACCACAAAAGTCTGGAAACTGAATTTTAATCTGTATTCAATTCTATCATGCAGATGGTATGGTTAAATGTCATAATGAGTCAGAGGTTTCTCAAATGTTAAAGCGTGATATTAGCAAGGTAGCTTAAATGCATCTCTGCAGAAGAACTCACTGTTTCTTCCTTTTTCTCAAAACAAATAAATTGGAACATTCTGCAGTGGTGGAAACAAACAAACCTCCACTTCTCAAAAGGACAGTATCAAGCAGTTTTTTTGGGGGGGGGAGAGATTTATTTATTTTTTTCAAGGAATTGTGATTTATTTTGTATGCAAGTTAGTCCATTGTGTTTTTGATAATAATTTAAAGTTTAAGAATGGTAAGGTGGGAAAATCCTTTCTTCTCTGATTTCACCTGTTTGGGTTTTATTTGTGTTTTTTTTTTTTTTTTTGGGGGGGGGGGGGCGGGGTCAAACAGAAATTAAATCTATAATAGATGTGTTTCTTCTGTCTAGCTGCTTGCTTTATCTGTTTGGATCTTTGGAAGCCAAGTGAGAAATGAGAGAGGAATTCATTAACAGGTCAGGAAATTAACAATTGCAAAACATACAGTTGACAGAGACACCAAGAGGTAGAGACACCAAGAGGTAGGTGAAAAATTAAAAAAATGTTTATATTTAGTATGTTTAAAGATTAGGCATCAAATCAATGTGACATACATGTTTATTTTTTTAGTGGTAAATGGCATATTTAGCTTGTATATCTTTCCTTTTAAAGAGAATTCTGTGTAGAATTATAAAGGTTTTCTAATCCCTATTCGTCCTAGTTCTGGAATCACAAAGCAAACTGTGAGATCCCCATGCTGTAGGTTTAAAACACTGTGCCTTGCTGAACCCTGGATCAGCAGCCTCCTCAGGGTGCCTTAAATGTAATTGGGAACCGTATGTTAACCTGTCTGCCCTTAAATCTTGATATGACATCTACCCTTTAGTTCTGCATCTACTAAATACACATGGTCTGTAATGGAAGAAATTATATTGTGACTAATACTACAGTAATGAATTCTGTTCTTTGTTTTTCTGTTGCTAAACCACTCTTGAAAATAAGTTGCCATGAAGCTTTACTTTCACCTGCTGTAAGTAGTGACTGGAATTCTGCCTATAAGCATTTCTTAAAAATTATTAGAAAACTGATTTTTTTTCTAGTCATCTCTTCAGACGCTTGTCTTCTAAAGCCTCCTTTTTATTGTACAGCAACATACCTTAAAGACTTTTTTCCCATTGCTCCATGTAGCTGAAAGTAATTTGAATGGTACAGTGTTCTTCTCCAGTAACCCCAGAGTTCTGTCACTAGATACACAATTTGCTGTAAATTAGCCTTGTTCTTATCAATGTTACATCTGTAATGGATTTGACAAGTTCTTTACTTTTATTATCTGAGATGTCCATTCATGCATTAGGAGGTGGGTGATTGCTTACCTTGCTAACCTAGCTATTGAGGTTAAAATATTGAACTCTGTGCATAAGCTTCATAGGTGTGAAGTTTAAAAAAAAAAACGTCTGTTTTGGGAATGTGGATGGAACTGCGCCCCATGTTAAGACTGGTGGAGTGAAAAATGCTATTCAACAGATAATCAAAATGAGCAAATTTCTTTGATTCAAATTAGTTATTAATATATTTGGAAACACACAGTATTTTTATGAATGAAGCTAAAGTTAGCCAGAAACTTCCCTTTCAGGAATTCGCTTGTATGTAGAACAAGGTAGGGTTTTGGTACAAAAGTCTATGCATCCACATTAATGTCTCTCCAACCCACTTTAATAGACCTTAAAAAAAAAAAAAAAAAAGTATTTTTTCATGTGGGAGGGTACTTGTTAGCCATAGTTAATGATTAATGCATTAGCAGTGTTGTTTTTCACATTATTACATATATTATAATGCTTAATGTTGGTATTTAGTGTTTTGAGAAGTATAGGAGAGAAATACATGTTATTCAGTTATGTATGTTCCCAATTTGCTACTCTTGTGCTTAATGCGCACCAGCTTATTCAAAAAAAGCAACAAAAGGTTTGTACAGAGAGACACATTTTAATTTTCATCTGCAAAATCTTTATTTTCTACTGAAAAAAGTAATTTGTGTTAAAGTCTTTCCCTCAGAAGTCATCTTTACTGCAGCAGAATGTTTATGTTGCTATTAACTATTTATTTCAGTTTGTCACTTATAAACTTCTTGGTTTTGTTGGTTGATTTTTTTTTAATTTTTATTTTTTGGTCAGATAAGGCTGTTCTGTGTGCTTAAATTGTTTCATCTGTGGGTGTGTCAGAACTGCTTTCCAGCTCCCAAATTCAGTTATTTTGACTTATACTTTAGCACTAAGATGAGGCTCCAATATCAGAAGAGCTGCAGCACGCCCTACCCACATTTCCACTTTGGATGAGCACAGAGACAAGATACAGGGTGGGTAGCCCTGCAATACAGTTTCACCTCAGGATGTAATGCCAGGTCATCTGTTGGGATGAATCAACATAATTGGTTTTCATTAACACTGGGTTGCTCTAAGTCAGCTAAACATTTGCTCCCTTTCCTAAATAATGCTTATTATCTTCTGTATCTATCTCTGCTGTGGTTTTTTTTCAGTTTTCATGCTGTGGTAATCCTTCATCTTTGGTTTAATCTTCTGTAATACTAACAATTATATTGCAGTTTTTTAGTTATACGTAAATGCAGAGATTTTCAGCAGCTACAATTTTATTGAGAGGCATACAAACACAAAAATCCTATCCAGATTTTTTCATTTATTTATTAATGTTTAATGCTTCCACAAGAACCAAAGATAAACATCATTTAACCCAGGCACAGAAGGAGAAAGCAGTTCTCACAGACATCCCTTCCTTTACCCTCCTTTTTCAGGCCAAAATGTTAACTAGGCAACTAGAATGGAAAGGTTAGCCACAAGTAAAGAGCAGTGACATATATGAGAAGGTAAGATAGGTCTGGTATGAAGAAAGACTTGCATTACCCGGTAGCAGAGTAAGTGCCTTAAATCTGCTAAAGTTCTCTAAAAAAAAAAAATGGAAGAGCATCACTAGAAGTAGTTCAAATGGATGTTTTAAATACCAAATAACCATAATTAACCATTTTAGTGTGAAAGTGTAAAATGCTCTGAGCTACCAGATTTAAGGAAGTCTTGAATAACGTTTGAATCTTAACACCAATGAAATGATGAGAAAATAGGCTATTCTCCCATTCTGAAGCACTCCTCCCCCCCCACCAAATCACCACCTACAGTGATGTTCTTCTAGTCCCCTTCTGTTTTCTATTTGGGTAAAATAAACAGTGGTGTAACCAGGTTGGATCTCAACACTGTCTGGGAAAAAAATTACATCAGCAATTGCCCAGTCTCACATTTGAGTAAATGTGTCCAACAGTAATTCAGATGGCATTAATGCTCCAACACTGGATCTGCCCTTTGTTACATACATATCCTAATATTGCAAGGTTATTTGAAACAGCCAATACACTTGTACAAAACTGCGATTTAAAAAAAAAGCGCTCAAGGTCTGGAACATGAGAATCAGTAACCTGAGACTCAGTAACCTTTTCCAAATTGAAAGATGACCAAAAGAGACATAGTAATGGATGCCTGAAAGAATGTACATTTGTTTTCCTAAATATAACACTATTAGCTCAATTCACGCTTAAAAGCAGCACCCAAGAATGCACTGAAAGGAGAATTTGTGGTAATGGTCATTTGTGTGTTATTGTTATTATTGTCAAAAATCCAGATTACTGTCTCTTAACAATGAATACTGAAAGATTCAAATAGTTCTGTCTTTTGATTTTTTTTATTTTTTTGTTTTGAAAAGCTACCACCATGCTAGAACCAGAACCAGATGTTTCTCAGGTCAGGGAAGCAGAACATGTACTAGAACATACAGTAGTATAATGTCAAGAAAACTAAAAAAAAAAAAAATCTAAATGACAAAAGAAGCCATAACAGCAATGCTTAGGTGAAGCAGCCCAAGTAAAGCAATGATTATGAGATGAAAAATACTTAAAACTTAAAAGTTAAATTCATCAAACAAAACACGTTGCTGATACAAAGTAGATACAGTTGCTTTTCTCAAGTAAACAATGTTATGTTTATAAAAATTATTAGGGTGTTGTACTAATGAAGACAAGACTTCTGCATTTTACCAAAAAGTACCAAAAAGGCTGTAACCACTGTTTTCAGACCATTGTAAGAAAATTACACTCTTGGATCCTGGTAATGCATTATCATAGAATCATAGAATGGCCTGGGTTGAAAAGGACCTTAAAGATCATCTAGTTTCAACCGCTCTTCTCTGGCCAGGGTTGCCAGCCACTAGAGCAGGCCGCCCAGAGCTGTATCCAGCCTGGCCTTGAATGCCTCCAGGGATGGGGCATCCACAACCTCCCTGGGCAATCCATTCCAGTGCCTCACCACCCTCTGAGTGAAAAACTTCCTCCTAATTTCTAACCTAAATCTCCCGTCTTTATTTAAAACCATTCTCCCTTGTCCTATCACTACCAACACAGGTAACCAGGCGTTCCCCCTCCTGTTTATATGCTCCCTTCAAGTACTGGAAGGCCACAATGAGGTCTCCCTGGAGCCTTCTCCAAGCTAAACAAGCCCAGTTCCCTCAATCTTTCTGCATAGGAGAGGTGCTCCAGCCCTCTGATCATCTTAGTGGCCCTCCTCTGGACCCATTCCAAGAGCTCCACATCCTTCCACATCTGTTAAGTGAGCTTCTAGAAATTTCTAACAGTGAGGCCAATAGGTATTGTTGATTAAGACCTCAGAACAATTTCATGTTACACAGTTGAACAGTATAGCACTAGTTCGCAGTGCTAGCTGCACAAGGGATAAAAAAAAAAAATGGCACTAGTGGAACATTGAGACCTTAGGCTAAATGGCTGAAGAGCTCAAGACAAGTCTTCTGCCACCTGTCTGCAACCATATTTTGGATGAAGAATTCCTCTTCTATCCCTGCCAACACTGCAGCTCCCTGAATGACCTGAAGTCTGTTCCTGTTCCCCAGGGCACCCTGCAGCAGCGTTAGTTCCAGGCTGCTTCCTAGGAGTCTTTTTTCAGGTTAATTTCTCTTAAGGGGCTCTTACGGGTCTGTACAGTTATAGGCAATGAGGGGGAGTTCTTCCTTCCTTCACTTTGCTATTTTCCTGCAATCACCATTCAGGACAGCAGGTACATAGGAAAAAAAAAAAAAAAGAAATTGTCTCTGAAGGTATTGCTTTCAGATCCTATAGCTTGTGGAGTCTTTCTTCAATAAATATATATGTTTATGCCATTAAGTTGTTTAGTTTAGGTATTATCACCAACACACCTTCTGTCTGCATTTACAAGGGAAAGTGAGACCTGATCAGCTCCTGAAAGGAAGGATGTAGGTATCCAAGAGAAGGGCCTGGCCCAAGAAACTTGAGTGGCATGAGATATTTGATACAGTAAAAGCTTGCAAGGTTCTAGGTCTATTAAGGCTTAATTGGCTAAGTTTTGTTATTTGCTTTTTATGCATTAGTTCTGAATTACTGTTTTAAGATGCCTAACCTCCCAGTTTATTGTTTTAGATATCCAGGTCTCTAACTGTAGGCTGAGGATCTTAGCTTAGGGACTACAGGCCTTCAGATGAAGTAATGTAATATTGAATTTACAGGCATCTACATCCTCTGTTTGCCCCTAGCCTTGAAATCCTTTTTGGTGTGAAACTACCTGCAATTTCTACTATATGGAGATACTACCTTTTAATATTACTTGTACTCCTTTCTGAGTGAAGTAATACTTTGTCTTAAGAAGGATGTTCAAATAGAACAAAGAATCAAAGTGATAAATACTGCAGTAGCTATATTTTACTAACCACTCTGTCATAAATAAAAAGTTTACATTTGAAATGACCTCTTTCAAGTGCGGTAGCTCTGTATAAATAGTTTTGACTTCTCATTCAACTCTGTAATTGACTAAAATAAAAACTAACACAAATTTGTAAAAAGACATCAGAAGTAGGATCAGAACCCAGGTCTGGAGTTTCTACCACTGATTTGTAAGAACACTTCCTTTGTTCAAGTAAAAAATTTCTCATTACATGCAACCAAAATTATCTGCATAAATTTCCAAGTAATTTGAACTGGCATACCCACATATTCTGATTACAAAGCAATAAAAAAAGTGTTCTCAACTTACAAGACAAAAGTTTCCATAATGTAATTACACTTCTTATTACAATGTACAGTAGTGACAATTTTGACACCGTGTTTTCTACCTATTAGATTAAAGAGCATTAATCTGCTGTTCTTCACAGATAGCCTACATGACAACAGGAAACAATTAATTAATTCATCATTAAATGTTTCTACTAAATTTTGTTTTTTCTTGTTTTCCAATTTAACTGGTGAAACATCAAGGTAAAAATTGTGTCAGGACACATTCCAGAATGAGAGGGTAGCCTCTAAATTACACACACCGTACAATCTGCTAGTGAGTAAAAGGGAAGTTTAAACTTCCGATTGGTAAATGCCATGATTGCTACTGAGATTTGCAGGACAAAAACAGGTGAATGTATTCTGTCAGCATCTGCAGTATCCTACGATGCATCTTACAGATGCGTTATCTATAATCTCTGCAGTTTTGCAAGCTACAGTTAAGACTGTATGAAACAAATTATACATAATTCTGAGTTTGCATCTAATATTTACAGCAGTCTTACAAACCCTACTGTTTGTAGAAACTGAAATTTTTGCAATGAGAATAATGCTGTAAAAGAAAGCAGCAAATGCTGTTTACCTTCCATAGCTACTCTATTTTTCTCTGTACTGTTTGGTTATGTCTTGGTAGCATCAACAACAGATGATTCAATATTAATTAGCATCTCATCCTGCTTGGGAATGAAATGTTCTGGTTTCTTTGAGTTTGTAACTACTTTGACAGAGTAGAAATCTCTTCTGTTCTCATAGCATCAGACAGGAAACTAAGTTCATTACACAGTGTCTCATACCTGAAAGCCATCCGGATCTGTGCAACATTTGTCTTTCGAATGTCATTTCCCTCAGGTCCTTCTTTACAGTAGTTCAACCCTAAGAATTTCTGTTTTTCCTGTGAACATGATTAAACATAAAGGAAGAAATCAGTTCAACTGTTTTGATTTACTGCATAACTGAACATATAGTTGAACAATTCCAGTACAAGTGGAAGGATCAACTTTAACCAGCTGGCCATTGACCTTTACATCAGGGTCTTAACCACTTCTGGAGATTTTAAAGCCAACATTTATATATATAATTTACTGTCAGCAGCACATTTAGTTTGGCCTGCTAAAACCCTTTGTACTAGTGTTCAGTCTTCACTACTATATCTTTCAAGTGAGAAGTCAAAAAAGAGGCTTAGGTTTCTTTTGTTAAAAGTTTGCACAAGAGGAAGATCAGTAGTTCTGAATATTGGAAGACACAACAGAATATACTTGCAAAGCCCCTTCACATACTTGTTCCTTGAAAGGAGTGTCTGAAAGGGACACAAAAGAGAGGATGTTCTAAAGTAAGTCTTAAAGAGCATGCCATGGATTTATAGAATTTTAAAGCAAGAAGGGGACTTAATGTAATGTGACTGCCTGTCTGAAACAGAACATTTCATGTAATACTCACTACTAGCTAAAAACAAGTCTTGCTTAATGACTGCAGTTTATTACTTATTGCAAGACATGTATAAAATTACTTGCAGAGGGATACTGGATTAAAGGATTAAAGTTTTGGCAGTAGAGGGAGAACTGAGTATAAACAGGTACGTAGTCTCTGCACATTGGGGGAGATTCCAAAACAAAGCTAATGAGGAAAAACACATCTTTGATACTTTTTAAATGTGAGACTACATAGATATTTTGCAAATATTTCAGTAAAAGAGGATAGGGATGTATTCCAAGTACATCACATAAGGACCTGCTATTTAATTTTCAGACTACTTGCTTCTCACTTCCTACTCACCCTAATATTCACAAAAGATGTTTTTCAGCCACAATTACCTTATCTGACAATCCACTCTGTAACACACTGTTTCTTGCTATTTCACACAAGTCACAGGTACTTAGTTTCCACACCTGGGCTGCAATAGCATATTCCTCCATGAGAGCTTCCTATATCACCAAAATATGTTTAGTATCAAATGATAAATAATGTAAATATGATGTAAATGGGGGTATGCAGTCATTACTAATTAAGGAATTTATACATGCTGTTTAGATAGCTGTGAAAACTTACAGGTTTAAGACATTAACATCACAATTACTAACAAAGAGGATTGTTTATTTAAAATTTTCCAAGGGTGACTGTTAAATAATAGGCACTGGGTATTGAGTTATTTTAGCCTAAGAAATTGCAGCCTGTAGTCCAGATCCTCAAAGGCATTTATTAGACAATTTCAAATGAGATTCTGGGGAATATAAAAATCTTGGAGGATCTAGGCTTAAATCTTTAGTGAATATGCTACATAGACAGACAGGGCAATTTCTCACTTCTAACCTCCCCTACAACAAGGATGTTGGGTCTGACTCTAGTGCGCTCTCACATCTAAGGATGTCCCACACTATGTGTAATTCAGACTGTGTTGCGTTACACCCATGCAGAAAGCCCCCACCTCGCTGTCTCTTCTAGCAGAGTAATGTATATCATGGGCAAGAAGCAAGCCTGGGTGAAGCACAGCAGAGTTTGGCTCATCCTCAGAAGACTGACAGTTGAGCAATGTCATTGTAAGGCACAGCGTGACTCAAGTCTGTGCTGATGACAAAATTGGAGCATCATAACAACCAGTGACCAGGTATTTCTGACCTGCCAGGCCACCCAAGGGCAAAAATCAGTTTCAGTTCACTGAGCAAAGAGCTTATGTGATCTTCAGAAACTCCACATGGTGTTTTAGTAATGTACTTCCCCAGATTTATTAGTAAGGAAACTGGACTTTCCTGGCACTCTAGAGGATTGTTTATGAAGGCTCAAACCTCCCTCCAGCCTCATCCTTCATTCTATACTTCAACAGCCAACACTGGAGAGGCAAGAGTACAAAAGAAACATAATTAGGAAATTAGACATTTCCCTCTGAAACCTAATAGTGAGCAGTAGACTGAGAATGAGGAAGAATAATGAATGAAGTGACTGAAAGACATGGAACTTTATATCCTAAGCAATGACATAAAACAGCTTTCAGGTCATTCTGGGCCTATGAGGTACACTGTTCCCAAATTCAAAGACAAGTGATTTTTGCAATTCTTACCTTTGTATAATGGAATTGCATAGGATCATCTGTAGAGAGAGAGACATGAAGTCCCTTATGTAGAAATTCCCGTAGTGGATTTTTTGAATACTCCAGGAATAGGCTGTTGTTACTAAGTGGAGACATTGCAATGGGTATTTGTGCAAGATAATAAAGATACTGGAGGACAGGACTCTACAAAAACAAACAAACAAAAACAGTCAGCATTTAGTGGTATTTTGGGACAGTGGGGAAAAAAAAAAGAATATCTTCATTAGGGAAAATGGAAACAATATTACAGTGGGAGGATGAAGATCAAAAAATTTATGTTGACACTGAACTCTGTGACTTTTTTAGAAAATATTTAAGAGTCTGAATTGTAAATTGTTACTGATCTTTATAAAAATAATTTATGTTCCTCAAAACAAGACTGCAGCCTTGTCTTTAAAAATAAAGTGACTTTACTGTAGATTAGAAAGCATATATGACTATTAAGGGTGCTGCATTTGATACTAACAACGTACCTGCCCCACAAGCTTGAAGTCACAAATAACATCACATGTATCAAAGCTGCTAAGCCATTCGTTATTTTCAAAACTGCAGTCCAATTTGAGGAGCAAAAATAGTTGTGATTTATTAGACATTACGTGTTGCTGTGCACATAATATAAATAATCTGTAGTCACCTCATCTTTATTTATTACTGATTTTGGCTCAAGCAACCAGTGAATCTAACAAGCACCTTCATTATTATTCTCTGTCTGTTCTGCCAGGTTATCCCACCAAGCTGAGCAGGAGAGTGAAGAGGAAAATACTCTGGGTCATGTGCAGCCTTAGTACTACTATGTCTGGGTCTAATTTTAGGAATCAGTGGTTCAGAGGATAACGTCAGACATGGTTTTAGACAAAACTATTCTTGGATACATTGTAAAATACAGAGAGAATTTTCTAACACTAACCCGAAAATTCAATGTATGAGAAAATTTTCAGAAGAATTACAACACTCATGTTTCAAGTCTGCCACCCACTGACAAATTATTTTAATTACAAAACAGTGGCCTGGGGATGAGGAGTTGTACGATGGTTATTTACTGATATGCCAGAAATAATATCTGTCCTAGCCACGACAGTCAAGCTGTATATACAGTATTGCCGTGTTATACAGCTATGTTAAATTTCATGAACAAATGATGCCAGTTACTCTAGATATAAATAATCAAAACCTTAATCAAAACCTTTTGAATGAATGCTGAAGCACAGGGATGTTAGTAAGGGAAAATGACCTTTGTCCCTGTGCAGAAAAAAACTAGAGCTTTCCTTAAATAATTCTAAGATCTAAAACAAGGAGTAGTAACAAGCTAAAGTAGTTTTTTTCCACTATAACTAAAGTTCTGCTTACAGTAACCAAAAGCAGGCATCACCAAGCCCTTGACATATAAGAACAGTTGATTTTTCCTATAAAGACAGAGCTTTAAAATATTCACATGGTAAAATATCTGTTTTTGTAGCTTAAATAAGAAATAGGAAGCTCTGCTGAGCTTATGCTTTTATGATCAAAGTGAAGAGTAACTTGTGCCATGCTAAGAATATTAATTTGGGACTGTCCAGATAAGTTAATTTGGTGACTGCTATTTGAACCAGTGACTGATGTCTAAGCAGATAGTGATTAGTATAGATGAGCAAGCAAGCAATACCTTCTTCAAGAGCAATCCATGAGAAATGTTGTCTGCTGTCAGAAAGGCTGATACAAGATGCGTGATAGACCCAGCTTCTCCACAGTGAGGTCGAAACAGAAAAGTACACATGCCTCTTTCCCTGAGGAGATTAAAACCAAGTTCCACTAACAAGAAATGCATTATTATCTATCTGTTATGTATATCATTATCATTAATATGGTATTTTAAATAAAAATATATGCATTCTCATACAGTTTGGCATGACATCCCATCAGGCCTACATATCGGCCTATTGAGCTGCTGTCAAATAAGGCAGGTCCCTCTACCCAAGTCTCTTCCACGACCTGATGTATTTGTGTGTTCCTTCTTCTTTCCTTCCCCAGTTACAACTCATTTAGCAATTGCTTAACTACTGGGTGAACAGTTGATCAGGGAATTTTAGTTATTATGCTAGACTTCACACTATAATTTCTAGAACTATTTTATTTGTATCATCAATATATAAAAATGATGCTCTGTTTTAAGTTATAATGGACCCTGTTTATACAGTGCAGACGCATACTCCAAGTCTTTGGGGGTGTTCAAAACAGAATTTCAACGAGGACTGCTGGAGAATATAGCAATTTGAGGATAGATGGTCAGTAATGCTTCTCCTGAAAAAGGATCTGAGGATGTAATCTAACTTTCTGTAATATGAACTACATCAGCAAAGTGTAAAACAGTCCTGCAATGGACTGGCTGTGATGTCTCAAATACTTACTGTGTTCAATGGCGTGAACAGTTTTACTAACTTGCTGATGAGTTGTTTCATTGTCTCACCTAGCTATAAAGATGATTTTATGATTACCTAGGGAGATTTTCAAACAGTAGCTGAAATGATCTTGAGGTTAAAAAGAAATGCGTAAGTTCTGACAGAATCTCTGTTTTTGAAAAGACAAAAAGTGTACACTACAGAGAATGCAGAGAAAGACAGGAGGAAGGGATGACTTTAGTTTTAGTTCTGTAATGAACAGGACAACTCAGCAGGTATCTAACAACTAGACCTGTCTGTTATAAGTACAAAGCGGATGTGTACAAAGTGGATGTTTTTATTATGAGATTTGATCATATAGGCTGGTAGAGAAAGAAATGCTTAAGGTAGCAGTGGGAGAGGGGAAGAGGAGAGGACAAATAACATTTTGATTGTAAACTCGAATAAGACTTGTTAAAATGACAATTTATGTACCTCCTATAAGAAAATTCCCCAACATTTTATAAATAATGAACCAAATCCTTGCAGGGTAAGTGATAATACTGTAATATCAACAGATGACCTCTCTGTGCCTCAATTTGAGTCAGTTGTACAGATCACTTGGCAAATCAGCTATAAATTCAGGAACATAACCTCAAGTTGAATTTCAGGCGTAACTGAGCCAATGCCAAAATTTGCTTTCACAGTCATGATTTCTTATTCAGAATCATACATCCCTGCATTACTTGCCTAGGCATTGGTATCAAAAGTGATAAAACTGAATGAATCAGTAAGGACATTTAAGTTAATTAGCTAGATGTGTGGTTTATATTTATGGCTTCCTTTGTCTGTCTTCGGTAACAGCAGCAGCCCTTAAACTAGCATTTCACAACTTTGTATCTCTGAAATCACCAGGAGATAACAAGCTACCAACAAGTATGTTAGATTTGGAAATCCACTGTGAATCTGGACAAAGACCAACAAGTCAATTTTGTGGGGTTTCTTTTCTTTCTTTTTTGTTTTAAATATATTCAGATTTAAGGAATTTATACACAAATGTCAAATGAAGATATTAATCTGATGCCTTTACGATTTCTGAGTATTTCATTTAAGTCTATAGTTAACATTTTCAGAATAAATCATGTACCCCTCTTGGACTCTTTAAAATCGTTTGAGATAACCTTTGCTTACAAAGATGTATGATTTAGACACAGACTTCAGTCGAGACCAAGATTACTAACTGATTTTTTCTTTCTGGAAACTCATAACAGAGCAAAATGACTACTTACTTCCTAAGGTTGTTTAGCAACATGATGTTGACATACATGTAATACAAATAATAGCTATATGGGGGATTCTTCTCACTGGTCCAGAGGTCAGGGTTAAGGCTTTTGTCAGAAAACATATGGCCACTATGTTTGGATTCATCATCAACACTGTCAAAGCCAGTCACCTGTGGGAGATGAGATTCACAGGAATTAGTGCTTTCAGGAAGCAAACTTTGATGTTACTTACTCTTGTTTCAGGACTTGTTTGCACAAAGCATCTAGTTTCCCTCCTTATGCTAGCAGTCCTGCTGTTCTGCCCTTCTACCATACCATGCAGACAACAGGAATACCATGTCTTCTTTGAAATGTTACCCAAACAGCAACTCTCATTCCAGAAACTAGTTCTACTATGAAGCAGGGTTTGCAGAAGCACAAATAAAGAACAAGCATGAACATGACACATTCCTCCTGTTATGCAGGAAGATGAGTCCTGCCATTGATGCATCAGTGTTCAGAACTGCGCCATCTTAACAAGGCACAACAGTATGGGGTGAGGGGAAAAGAAAAAAAAGTCTCTTAGATACAGATTATAACCCTTTGAACTCATCTGCTTTGTTATTTGAACAGCAGCTGTAGGCCAGAAGCTCCCAGGAAACCTTGAGTTCTGATTTGAGATATATTCACAAATGTCTCTCTTAATGAGGTCAACCAGATCTTTCCTGAGCCCCATCAGGATCTACACGTTGTTTCCCTTCAGTCGCCTCCTTTTTGGAGGTCAGTCTTAGAGGCAAGCTCCTTCACATACCAGATTAGTAGGTTCCCTCTGCGCAAGAGCATGTGAACATTTTTTGGTCCTTCATTATAGAGAGGACTACTGGCAGTACAAATAAATAGCTGTTGAGCTGTTTTAAAACAGTAATAAGTATTCTACATAGGAGAAAGGTTCTTTTAGTGTCTGGCAACAGCTGTGTTGAATAGGAGAGGCTCCATTTCATGTAAGACAGAAAATCCGAGCATACTTACATATTTGAGGAAAAGGTGCAATTCTTTGTGGTCCTTGGGATTGATTGTTGCTTCAAACAAAGGTACAAAAATGTTCTCTAACATCTTCCCAAAACTAGGCAGAATATTTTTTGACCTAAATATATCACTGAAGGGGAAAAAAATACACACAGTTGTGACTATTCTTTAATCATCTTATGTTTTTCATCAGTTTTCACATTTCCTTTCATTTCTGTTTATATTCTAAGGCTTCAGTTTTACCAGGATTGAGAAATCCAAAGTTTAATGTCAGGGCAGGGATTGTTTCTGTGCTTTGTTTCCTGCACTGCCTGGCATTCTGCTTCATCCAGACTCTGCAGAAGTTCCTGAGCGCTCCAGAAATAGTGCAAGTAAGCAGTGGTAGATGTAGTCTCAAGAACAATGACCCTTTCCTTTACAGCAATCCAAGTACTAAAAAGGGAGATAAGGAATCACCCCTCATGAGAGTCTGTTCTCTAGTTTTAACTACTCTAAATGAAAGTAAAATATTATGGTTTAGTGAGGCTTTCACAAAAGAGAGGCAGTACTTCAGTGAGTCATTAAATGCATGACTTAATGGAAGCACTGGTGAGGGGTCTAGTGAACAAGTCTTACGAGGAGCGGCTGAGGGAGCTGAGGTTGTTCAGCCTGGAGAAGAGGAGGCTCAGGGGCGACCTTATCGCACTCCACAGGTACCTTAAAGGAGGCTGTAGCGAGGTGGGGGTCGGTCTATTCTCCCACGTGCCTGGTGACTGGATGAGGGGAAATGGGCTAAAGTTGCACCAGGGGAGGTTTAGGTTGGATATTAGGAAGAACTTCTTTACTGAAAGGGCTGTTAGGCATTGGAATGGGCTGCCCAGGGAAGTGGTTGAGTCACCATGCCTGGAGGTCTTCAAAAGACATTTAGATGTAGAGCTTAGTGATATGGTTTAGTGGAGGACTTGTTAGTATTAGGTCAGAGATTGGACTAGGTGATCTTGGAGGTCTCTTCCAACCTAGATGATTCTGTGATTCTGTGAAAGGAGAGGAACTTTCTCCTTAGTGAGAAATACACTCTGGGAGATACACGCGACTATAAGAGCTCTTTCTCTACTCATATTCCAACTATGCAATTTCAAAACACAAAGCTCAGCCATTAAGGCTGGCAAAATCATCATGGGAGACTGTACTAGTTACAATACACAGTAGTAGAAACACAAACCATTTAATAAAGAACTTAAAGTCCCAAAGTATGCTTAAAAACTTAGCAGTACTAATACTGATTTAAGCTTGCAACTTAATATAACATGCTGGTCATAACAATGCGGGTTGCATTTCTAAGTTCACTGTCATGTAGTCACTGGTCTTGAGGAAGTTTGATGATAATGGTCTTGCAGAGCAATTTCTGCTCCCTTACGGAATTCAAGAGTTGATTTATTTTCATTACTGAATTGCATTTTACCTTGTCTTTGAATCCAACTTAATTTCATCCAGTTGTGATTTTTTGTTTTTAGTATCTTCAGGCTTTAACGTATTTCACAGTTGTTTTGAATAGATTCATACGAGTACATTTAAACCCCATCTCCTCCTCCACCCCCAGACTGTCAGGAGATTTGCAGCAATGGTCAAGAATAAATTTCCCAGGCTGTTGCTTATAAATAGAACTACAGAACAGCTCATAAGCCATTAAAAAAAAAAAAAATCAGAAATTAAAACAAATTCATTAGGATGATTTCAAACTCTTAGGATTACCAAGAACTCACGATTACTTACTAGATTCTGGGAACCTGAATTATCCAGCGCATATTTGGGGAATAAACTTTATGTTTAATGAACCATTTTGCCAAGTTCAGCCATTCATCAGGAGACCGTCCATAAATGGATAATCGGGGTTCTGTATACTGGTATTTACTTTCTTCTAGTTCACGGGCTACTTCCTATTGAACAATAAATATATTCGCTTTAGTATGGACACTGAATATCATTAACAGCTAGTAGTATATTCACCACTGTATTTTCCTCAGACCAGGCATAGCTTTGTACTGTTACCCCTTAAAGGGAATTGCTTGTCTGTTAATTCATTGTTTTTTTTACTTTATTTTAGGTATTTAAATATTCTACCAGAATGCCATTTGAGTATAACTAATTGTAACACCTAGATTTAGAAGACAAAATTTTTGTGCAACTATTCCAAGTATTTTTGCAAGACATATGTTCAAAATTGGTAAATCAGAACAATAATACTTTATACCATCATAAATGACTGCATAAAATAAAGCAGAGCATTAACGAATCTGACCTAGAACTCATGGTAGTAAGTAATTTTAAGGCTATTAATTTTAGACAAGTACTTATGTATATCTAAAAATCGTAGATATCTAGTTCATGAATACAACCAAGTCTTTTCTTGTAAGAAGCAAATCTGAAGCCTGTGCATGTGTGTGCAGATACAGATTTCTGTAGAGGTGCTTTCTTAGGTCTTCCCTTCCCTAGCAACTAGCACCAGCCAACTACATCCTAACAAAATATTAAGCCAGTGATTTGAGTCTTGGCAGCTCCCCATTAGTTTGAAACTGCACACAACTCTGGTTTGAACTTACACACAGTTTAGAGCTCAAACAATTGTTCAGGAAGCAGCAGTGGCTGACTTAGCAGAGGACTTTCTGATAAATTGGTAGAGCAAGCTTAACACTTGAGAATCACTTAACCACACTGCTAACTCTAGATACAGTTATCACAAATCTTTTGCTAACCCTTATTTCTCTACAGCTGGAAAAGCACAAAAATTATTTACCTTGACCATGCGAGCAAAATATTCACCACCAATGTAGTTCTCAGTTTTCAAATACAAGTCCCTCAGCTCACTGGCACCAACTGGATTGTACTTAGAATTGAATTTGTCAAATCGATGAAATGTTTGACGACCCTATAGAAGGAAAAAAAAATAATCTTGGTTTTAAGTACACAAATAGTTTATAAATAAAATTGCGTAGAAATAAAATGCACAAAGAAGAAAAGAACTATGCTTAGTTCAAACATGTGAAGTAATGCATGAGTTTAAATTCTGATTTAATGTTATCATGAAAAAAATGTAGAAAACAGAATTTCACACTTAGAAAACATAGTTTTTTCTCTTTTATTTTGGTATCTTACTTACCGCATGGACATCTAAAGAGTCTACAGTGAGGTCATAAGGGTCCATGTGAAGGCTTTCAAAGACTTGCTTTAAAGTCATCTTCTTGCCTTTTTTCTCTGCAACAATCCTGTCTGGCTCTGTTTGATATGTATGCTTAATAAACCTCAGTAAGTGTTTCTGGTTCATGCAAGCAGCAGCATGGATATGAGTATCAACCTGAAATCAAAATAAGGTCATTCATGCTTGTTATATTTATATATAAACTTACTTCGTTAATTGATGTATGTCAGTGACAACAATGACTAAAGCCTTCTAAAATATTCCTTAAGCAATGAATGGATTAGTGCCTCAGCAAGTCAAAAATGTTTCAGAATCCTGACAGTTTGGTTTGGGGAGGATTATTCAATCATCAGAGCTATCAATAAAATAAAGTAGCTGTCAGTTAATAGTTCCCACTTTATATATAAGGGATTTTTCAACAAGATACATTACAAATGCCAATCACAGAATTTGGATTCAGAGAAAAATTTGAGACTTCCTTAAAGAATGCTCTGATCCTCTAGTATCCTTCAACAGATTTCATCCATGAATCAATGAAGTTGTTCTAGGTACAAACCGTAGTTTATAACCATCCTCTCTGACTGAAAGGACCTGGAATTCTCAGCCACTTCCAAAAGCATAAGTCATTTTTGGTTTTCGACCACATGAAACATTTCAGGTCTCATGCATGTGAGAGATTTTTGTCACCTTTTTCAAGTTTAATCATAATACAGCAACTCATAATACCGACAGGTCTTTCAGTTTCTTCAGAACTGTTCACACACTGAGGGAACTGCAAGCTTCACAGAAGGGCTGAGAGCACTCCTTCATTTTTTTTCTGGAGTGCCTATTTAAAAAAAAAAAATGACAAGAACAAAACAGCTTCCACTGATACTCTTCTCTTTTGCCTAAAAGTTTGCACTGCTATTTGAGCAGCCTGTATTAGATAGATCACAATCCAAAGAAACAACTGGTGAGGTCTGGGAGTTTGTTGGTTTAAGTTTTCCATTTTAAGTATGTGTAATTTCTGCCTCCAGCAGGTATATGCAATGAATAACACAGTCCCCTTGCAGTCAAGGGTTCAGTATTTTTAACTACACAGATAAAGAATAGAAGAAATAAAACCAGGTATATTCCCCAACTTCTGCTTATATGAAAAGGCAAGTAATGCTGATAACTTCATGAGGACTAAGTACCTGAAAGGAAGGAATAGGCCTTAGCAGGGATAATGAGGAATTTAACAGCACAGAAGTATCTTGTGTGTGTGGAGCAGCACCTATGGGTACATTTGCTGTGAAATTCCTTGAGTAATCCATCCTGACTGAACAACAGAATAGCCTAATGCATGTCCTAGCCAAAATAATGAAATGCCTCTAGCAACAAATTACTATCAATTTAAAAGCAAAACCAACAAAACACACACACACACACACACAAAAAAAAACATAAAACACTGTCCTGATTATATTTCACAGTTGACAAAGATAAGCATAAAAGCCCTGGGAACTGTTTGACAGACTCTGAAACTACTCTCCAGTCCAGAGTGCCAGATCCTAGCAGAAGCAGTTTTAGCTCAGTAGTGCTATGGGCTGCCTGCTAAGCTTCACGTTAGCCTCCAGCCCAGGAACTAGCTGGACACAGAGGGCTGCAAGAGCAAGGATGTGTGGTAGAAACAGTCCCAGCTTTCACTATTTCTAACACTTGCCT
Organism: Cygnus atratus; assembly: GCF_013377495.2. NCBI lineage: Eukaryota > Metazoa > Chordata > Aves > Anseriformes > Anatidae > Cygnus > Cygnus atratus. The sequence goes on from NC_066366.1 coordinate 1,681,841, forward strand.
TGTGCACCAGCTACAATTTCACATAACACTTTATGGTAAAATGTTACTTACTATGATTCCAAACCATCTCCTACCATATATATAGGACAGAGGAACTATGAGGTGCTTTTTTAGACTTACAACCTGAACCATCCTGTCCCTGTTACATATCATCTTGAAACATGTATTACAAACTGACTATATGTTGCTTCCTACTCCTGCAGAAACCTTCTGTAAGCTGGTCTTTTAAGACCTGTCAGTTCAAATATGCTAGACACTACAGCTGAATGAAGAGAAGGAAGAACCAGTCCTGTCTGGACACAACAGGAGGTACAGTACTAATGCACAGGAAGCACTACTGTGTGTAAAATAGTAAAACCAGCTCTGCTTAACATATTATTATGTTCCCCAGAGTACTTGTACAGACATTTGAACCCAAGTGCATTTTATAAATGCTTACTTAAGTTAGGAATTGTCTTCTGTTTTAGAAAAACACTGTTTACTACAACCTGGTCCTGTACCAATGAAATACTATGTACTAGCAGGTTTGGTTATCTTACCTGGGAGAACTAAATAACAGTTAATAGATACATAAGCTCTAAACATTCATGCGAAAGCAATATATAAGCATACAATACCAGTTACAGGGAACCTCAACAAGTATAGTTAATTTAGTTTCAGAATGTGGTAGTTTCAGTGGTGGCTCAGCTACTGAAATTACTGTCCCTTCAAAACTTCCTCTTCCTTTAAATCAACGTGACTCAGCTACTGTTATAAGGGAAAGCAAGGAGACATTTTGTTTATTTTGTTTGCTTGTATGCAAGGATCAGATGACAGAATAGTAACTGCCTTTCTTTTAAAGTCCTGCTTCTCTTTGAGAAATGCTTTTCTCAAGTGTGCCTCTGCAATTTGGCAAGTTCCTGTCAAATCCTCGCCAGTCCCCATAACCATATCAGACACAGCTCTATAGCTAAGCTAACCACATCCGTCTTATTCCCTGAGAACCAAGACCTGCCTTCTTTTCTTTCTCTTCCTCCCTCTCTTGAAATATATTTATTGCCCTGGAGTGAGACTTTCTACCAGAGAATGCTTTTATCAGAGAAGATGCAGTACTCTGGCTACTTTAACTATCCAGTACATTCTAACGTTTATATAACCAGCAACTTTATACCAACAAAAATTTAACAGAGTAACACACAGCTTTTTCTTCATTCTGCATTTTAGGAGCTACTTCATTTTTTGGAAAGGTTTTAATGACTTGAGCTTTGACCTAGCCTAGCATATAATACATTAGTCTTTATGCTCTTGTGCATTTTCACAATTAAGGGTGCAATCCCATCCAAATGAAGCAGCTAGTCATAGAATCTTTAGACATAGCTTATATGGTCCGCTCTGGTTAGGGATTTTTTTAAACTTGTGTTTGAAACATTATCATGTTAGGGAATTGTTGCCAAACTCATTGTTATTTACTATGAAAGACAACTACTAAAAAAAAGTGGAACCTATTCACTTTAAATAAGAGTGACAAATGGCCCCTTTGCCTCCTCCCTCACCCTAAAAAAAGACAAAATTGGTCCCATTCTTAAGCTGGTACTATCCTGTTCTTCATACATAAACTAAGCAAAGTCTTTTCTGGGACATGAATAATAATCCCCTACCACAAGGTTTATTTGCTTCTACTTGCATGCATTCTACCTGCATGTCCAGATTTATTATGCTGCCACTCCATCCCAATTTTTCCTTAGTGAAAAAATAAAAAACACTCGGCTGCACACCCTTAGCCAAGCTCTCTGTAGTTCTTTTTCTCCTCTCCCCCCAAGAGGAAGCATTTTATGCAAGGTCACATTAACCTTCAATGAAAAGAAGGAACAAAATGACTGCCAGAAGCCTATCTTGGAACACATGTGCCTTGTGTGAACTTTTTTTTTTAACCAAATGAAGATAACGGTTAACCCAAAGCTTTCCTTACTTCTTTTAACTCCATCAACCCATTCAAGCAGTGGCAGACATCAGTTTTCTTTCATTAATGGATGGTCAAATTCCCTTCCCTCAGCAATTCTCCAGGTAATGGAGCCAGCCTGTCTTCCTCTGCACCTTCTCATTTTCAGACCAGCCCTTTCCTTGTTGACCTGAGCACCCATGCCATTCTGTCTGCAGACTTTGCGAATGAAACACTTGTACTTCCCAGTCAAGACAGTTACATCTGTGTACAGCTCACAGTGTGGAGTTCCCTTTGCCCTCCAACCACGCCTCGGAGGCCCCCCCTTCCCTAAGCCGCTCTGCCTCCCTCCTCTTCCTGCATTGCTTCCCTTTGCTCCTACTCTCTCAAATCTCCACAAAACATCAAGTCGCATCAATTTCATGGATAGATTCAGTGCATAGATTAATAACACCACAACTGCAAACTACCTGGTGTTCTGCATACGTGCACTTCAACTTGTGCATGCTTCTGCCCCAATAACTACGGGCTTCGTAGACTTCCCAGGGATTCCCCTGCAGCCTCAACACCCGATTGACAGGATATCATTCCACGTTGCACTGACAGATTCCCTGCTCACCAATATATTTACACTGCATTAGCTTTTCAAAGAGGAAGCAACAACCTTTTTCATTACGCTTATTTCTTTACTTGTAGGTCTGTAATAGACAATGAAAGGCAGAAGACAAAATTTTCTGCTCTAGGGCGATGTGTCATACCCTCAGGTCCGGTTGACTGACACACTGAAATAATGGCTGAAAAGAGAAAGCATATGGAAGGAGAACTAGACCATCCATTTTTCATCTTTAGAAGACTATATCAAAGCTATTTGCAGTGAAGGACACCTATCAATGCAGTACATAGATACACTTCATAAAGGCAGCAAATAAATGTTAGGTAATCAAATATTTTGCCTTTACCTTTAAAAGAAAAAAAAAAGGAAACAACCTCCCCCCCAAAAAGAACAATACAGACAAACCAAAGTTCCTATTAAGAGAAACCGCTCCTATACCAAAAAAGCACAGTAAATGCCTCCTGCAATTAGCAACATTTTAACAAAGTAAAAGAATATTCAACATCCTTCCTTTACATTGAAGGCGTATTTCAGCTGAAAGGCTGAACCATCAGCCCTCAAATATCTGAGGCTGTTGGACAAATGGTCTGTTTGAAGCCCAGCTCAAAAACCTCGCATCCTTGTTTATGAAAACAAGATACCCTAGTACACAAAGGCTAGAACTCAGTTGTGTGCTGTGGAGCTAACTTACTACTTTATTTCATTCCTAATGCAGTCAAACAGGAGTTATGTAGCAGTCACTGTGACTGCACTTTGCTATGCATTGGCTGGAGAACGTGGGAGAGCCTTTCTAATGGCAGACTCAAAAGTCTTGTCTAAAGTTAGCCTTCTCCTAAACAGACAGTTGTCCACCTCCTGTGGTGAGCCAAGTGGAGTCAGTCACACTATCTTACCACCTGTGGACTCTCATCTGTGTAGTGAAACGTTTGTCTCATTATTAAAGGGTAATTTTCCAATTCCAGCTTGATCAGTGCAAAACATCTCCCTGTTTGCATTCTGGTCAAGTCCAATACCTCAAATATACACATACACTTCCCTTACGTAATGGAAATCTTATCTTGGGATTTATTATATTGATAAGCTCTCTGGATAACTCCCACTAAACCAGGAAAAGAAAAGGGTAGGGTCAGAGAGAAGGGAAAAGAACAATAAACTCCGATTGTCATGTCAGCAAATAATGCTGACCAGCTTTCTGCTGTACCTTTCTAAATACACTGATTTCTAAATGCAGTGATAGACCTTGCTACTATATTCATGATTGCTTTAATTTTGTTATTTTCCATCAGTTACGTTAGCAAACAGACTGTACCAGTATTTCCATACTAGTGTCTGACAGATGTAATCAACAACTTGAGTAACAACTCTGTCAGGGGGTGAATCTTATTTCTTGCTTTTCATATGGGCAGTTTGTATTGTTAAGGATTGACTAAAAGAGAGACATCCTGAAAATATAGGCCCTAGTAGTGTCTGTTTCCTATTATAAATTTCACTGTTGATACTGTTATTATTAAGGAAGCATTTCTGGTGAGTTATGGATCCAAACGTCACTTAGACTAGCAAGATAAAACGATTATTTGGGGGCTTACAGTAACTCTGTCTACAATGCAGTTTACTTGCCACAGAGAGTGCTTTATAAAAATATTATCTGTAAGGGTTTAAGCAAGATTAATTCTGTGCTGCAAGATTTTTTTAAGCAATATCTAGTAGTAGGACAAGTCTCTGACAGAGAAGAGCAAGCTTGTTCCTGCTATCTTGAATTTGAGTGATGCACATTTTGTGCTTCTGAACAACATTAATTCATTTGTAGACTGGCTTATTTACTCCTAGATAATTAGAAAATAATTACATGCTCAGAGACATTGAACAGTTGCTTTTAAAAGTTGAACTGAGCAAGTAAAGCTTCTCTCTACTCAGACTGATTGCCAAGGGATTTATCTGATCCACACCTGTCCATTGCATCTCTCAGTCACCATATGTTTTATTATTAACACCTCTATCAGCTAGGCAAGTGTTTTATCCGAATGTAGCATGGAGTAAGTATCTTGGCTGGGGTTATGCAAGATAACTGCCAACAAGCTCAGATTCGAATCTTGGCCACTTGAGTGAATTAGCTAACAGATCCTCCCATCCACACTCATAACAGATAAAAACGTGAAATTCATTAGAATTTATCTAACAGTCCATCTGCTTCTGGCCATGTGAGAGACAGAGATACATTCATCAAACACTTTTGCTTAGCAGATTTTGTACTTGACAGTTTATTACCACAACAGTAGCAAACATTCAGCAGCCAGCACGCTGGACACTATAGAGAAAAGCCAAACTGACTTTTTGATGTACTAGCAAACCAAAACATAACAAGAAGGATCAGATTGTTGATCTAAATTCCAAAGTTACAAAGTAAGGACTACCTCTTTCAATTGTCTATGGAAACAACACAAAATGGACCTGAAATGGTTAAAAACACCAGCAATGATTTGTGAAGAAATCTCTCATGAAACTGAAACATTTTCTCTCCAGTAACATCCTTTAAAATTGAAGAAAAGGAAGCAAACTAAGCAACATAACACCGTTGATTCCATGCTTTTAAAAGAATGCAGCTCCCTTGAGTATGTGGTAGGAAATGAAACAAGCTCCTATGATTCCCCTAACCTGTCTCCTAATTAAATCCCAGTGCATATCAGATGCAGCTAAGAATGTAACTCTAATAAGTGTGGGGTTTTTTGTAATGTTGTGCAGGCTTTAACTTTTTTAAACCAGATACTGATGGCAGTATGAAACATGAGTTCAGTTTCCGTAGGAGATCTTTTGACATGTATTTATACACACGCAATTTCAATTTGAAGTGAATTTTTTTACCCAAAATATATACAGCTGTTCATACTGCGGTTTATTATGACTTATCTACATGAAAGCACACAAATGTAGTTGAGCTACCTTTTAAGCGAATTAACTAAACTCAATTAAGCCTCCACATGGATGCTTTTATTCATAATCCAAGCAAGATCAATTTGATTGACTGTTTCACTCCTTTAAAGCAATCTACATACAGTTAAACCCCTTTGATTCTGAAAAGGTAAATAGAGGAGTTTAGCATAATCCCTTTAACACACTTGCATTCAGGTTAATGTTCCTGAGTGTTACCATGTAGTAAAAAATTAGTATTCTGAAAATAACATAATTCAATTGAATAGTATTCCCACACAACTTCATGCATATCATCTACACCTCACACACACAAAAAAGCAAAACTGTTGTAACTCCTGCTGAAAATAATGTCATGTCTTTAATCCTTCCCACACTTACCTTTCTCACATTATAGAAGTCTCGATGGGGATTGCTCTTTAGTTCTTTAAATTCAGACATTTCATTTAACATCTCATGTAAGCTAAATTTGGATTCTAAAAAGTTAAGCCGACGATGACAGTATGTCTTTCTGTAAAAGAAAACACACAAAAAATTACCTGTAACTTAGAACTGTTTGTATTTCAAGTTCAGAAAGACCTTCAAAGGTTTCACAGTAAAAACAGATACTTTTAAAAATGAAATAAAGGGCAAATCCATACTTTGTTTCCTAAAGGTTAACACATACATTGGTCAATATCCAGTATTATATCAGACCAAAGTTACTTGTGAAACCACTAATGAAACAGAACCTATACATAACCACACTGTTAGGTGCTTCACATTGTCCAAATATTTTATCGCTCTATCTGTGCCTAAGCCAAGTTCTTTTAGTAACGATATGACCAGAGCAAACAAAAAAACTTAAAATGAAATGTGATATCAGTTGCTACTATTCTGGAATTGAAAAATCCAATATAGCAGATCACCTTATATATAACAGAAACAACCTATAATCAAGATTTACTTTACTATGAAAATAAAGACTTTTTCCCCCAATGCTTATTTGCTTTTCAATGTGAGCCAAGATAAGGTCCAATATAAATTCATTTTTATGCCTTAGAAAGGCATCTATTGTGTAGATATATCACTTTGGTTTTTTTTTTCCAAAATGGTTTTGTGCGCTCTTCTTAGAAAAGTCATGCTTTTTTGTTCCTGCTTGCCTACTCCTCCAGCTTCACTTTTATCTTCTGTTATGGTTTTCATTTTCTTTTTAACAAATGATACGTTTGTTCTCTTCACCATCTGTCAATTCTTATCAAATCTACAATATTTTTATGTCACTATTAATGTAATACTCAGCCTTCTTTTTTTTTCTACTTCTTTATTGACAATCTCTCCAAGGAACACAAATCCCGTAACAAATTTAAAGTCTGATTCAAACACAGTCTCACTGTATCAGATGCTGATCAAGACCAGTTTGCCTGCTGCAGGCTATCTTTGTTGGGTTATGCTGTAATTCAAAAGAATGGAAGTCTGAAGAGTAGGGGTAAGATTTCACCAGTTTAAGAAGAGCAAAGGTTAAAGAACAATGGGTTCTTGATGTCTAAGAAGGCCCATGTGTGACAGACATAAATGACAGACAGGAAAGCACTTGTTGCAAACAAGGAGACAATAGAGTATGAAAATCTTATGCAACAGGATTACTGAAAAGACTTTTTTCCTCTTGGTTTGTGTATAGTTAACAGGAAGAGTGAATCAGCCTGCAAATGCTTAATCTGAAGAAGCAAAAGGAGCAAAGGATTGCTGCTGTATTCACAAAGATGCTGAGTTTTCTAACATGTCCTACCACGGCCCCTCCTTCTTCTGGCTTCCTTTACGTAGACTGTTAACAAATGCTGTAAAAAGAAGGGTCTTCAGTTTGTCAGTTTGGTTTCAAGTTTGTACTCATTGTCCTTTAATCTTCCCAATATCTGTCTCTCTTGGAATATAACACACTGAATGAAACTGGAAATGCATTTACCTAGAGCATACTGTAAAGCAGCATACTCAAGCTAACTTTGATCTGGAGCAGGAACACTGACAATAACGGCAGGAGCACAGGCTTTTGCTCATGAATAAGTGGTTAGGGAATGGGACAGCTCTGTTCAGGCCAGCTGCTTTGCCAGCATAAGGCAGGCAGATTATGCTGCAGGTGTCATACACAAACTCCAGTAGGAAAAAATGCACCAGGTGTGACAAACTTGTCACATTGTCACCACGACTTGATCTCGAAGTCAGGAGGACTAGGAGTGCAGTGCTGGCAGGCAGGGCAAATAGTTTGGAAGAACAGTCCAGGTTCCTGCTTTGTTCCATCCCGGGATGGATTCTTTTCCTTTCCTGGTGTTGAGGCTATAGGACACTGATGTTTCCAGTACTCAGCTGGGAAGTAAACTTTAAAAACTAGATACACACATTTTCCCTATTCACTGGGCAAGGACTTTGCAGTGTACCAGTCTACCAATGCTAGAGTTGTTATATTTCTGGTTTTTGGAGATTTCCTGGGAGCTTGATGGTTCTGGGAAGTGAGACCTATTTTGATTATGCACGTGCAGATCAGTTTTGCAATACATGAGCAGTTAATTCACATCTGGAACAAAGTGGACTGAGTATATTGCTGAGCTGTTATGTATATTGTACATACACAGTTTCTTTTCATGCAGCAAGAGCAGAGCAGACATTAAGGAATTCCAGACAACTGTTCAAAACCTCAAATTCAGCACAGGCCAAAATAAAAAAGGTGAGGTTCAAGTTTCAAGTTTCAGTTCCCATGCCTCAAGAAGTTTAGGTCAGATTTGACTTGAATGGGAACGTTTGACTGATGTCTTGCTTTTCTGTTAACTGCTGCTCATTCTGCCATGGCTGATGCAAAGAAACTAAAAAGAAAAGAACATACAGCTAGATTTCATTTAAGTCTTTTTGTGATGTGTTAATGCTAGAGAAAGGCAAAACAAGCATGGCTGTAGAATGAATACTTTGAGGAATTAAATATCATAGAAGTGAGAAATATTAAGGTAACTAGCAGCCTGAAGGGGCAGGGAAGAAAGAAAAAGAAAAACATACGTTGGACCATCTGCAATTAGAGCAAGAACATGGCTCAAGTCAAGAGTGTAGGTCTCCAGGTCAGGATATGGCAAACTCCGAGGCTCATTGAGTTCCATCATTTCTTTGTTATCATAAACAAAGGGAATGCCACCTTTTATCTTGATAACATAATCCAAATTGTCTGGAGCATCATCAAGATTGTAAGGATCTTCATTTTCATCTGGGGGTGAATGGAAGTCTGGAAATAAATTTACATTGTATTTAGAAGTGGTTTATATGAAAGGCCAAACAAGTAGAAAGAGAACTTTCTACTTCTATAATATTTCACTTTTAGCAGATCTCAATACTTGCATTAAAATCATATTTTTGGTTACTAGAGAAGATCTGTTGTTACAACATAGCTCTATTCTGACAGACTCATATTTAATTGCAGTCACTCAAGTTATTTAAGTGCCTACCTTTGTTCAAATATTTTAGTCTAATTATTAGAGTTCTATGAACCAATGTATAAATAGATTTAACACTATTCTTTATTAATGTATGATGACAAGTTTCAAATTAAGTTTTGAGAAGTATTTAAATTGGGATGGTTGAAAGTACAGTTTATATTTTAGAACAATCTAACAGTTGTAGACTTCATACCCACCTTCACTGCTTTCACCTTCTGACTCACTGTAGTAATTTTGGAAGTTTATATTTAAGTATACAGTATGCGGCTGTTCTCATATTGAAACATTAACCAGAAAAGAACAGACTGCCTTACTTCTCCACCTCTGCCCCTCCCATAGTCTAGTGAGGTAGACTAGTGCACACACAATACAATTGTCTTCTCTTTCTCTCAACAATCACTGAATACACTTCACCAAGGCAGTGGTGGTGTGTGGGTGGGTGGGTGTGTCTCTGTGTGTGTTAATAAAACTCCTTATTTTTTTTGTTTAATTGGTTTTGCGTAGAACCAAGAAATGTGGAACCCAGAGGTATTACAACACAACTGTAGTTTTCTCCTTGGCCTTCTAATCGTGACTGAAGTACCAGAAGACAGTTAGGATTTGCTCAGTACAGTTTTGTCATCCCTTACAAAATTAATCAATCACAACTATATATTTATGTCAACTGAACTGCATCCTTGCACTCACTCTTATCATTCAGAATCCTTTTACCTCTTCAGTTAAACCAAGACTAAAAAGTAACTATCCACTTTTATCCACCTAAAGCATCTGAACTTATGCTATAAACTGGTATCATACTATAATATTCATAACTATCCATCTCTAACTTGTGCATATTAAGGCAGTGTGATATTTTATTATTAATAAAACATCAGCTTAAAACCATAACTGTAAAAAAATCATTAACCTAACAATAGCTTGGAAATATCTTCTCAGCAGCTGTTCTAAAGTATCTATCCTGTTGTGAATATCCAGTGTACTGTTCTCTTTGCACTCTTTCGGTATAACAAATGCTTGAAAATACTTCTCTTCATTGTCTTCCCACTAGTGACCTACATGCTAATTGATTTAAAATAATATAAAATGTCACTTTACGGCTGAGAATACATTGCCAACAATATGGATTTGTCAACATTGGCAAATCTGAACAGACCAAAGGTTGCTCCACACAGGCTAATCCAACAACTAGCAGTGCAAACAGTTTCATGTATAAGCAAAGCTTTCAAGACACAACCCACTTAGGTGACAAATACGATTTGTGACATATATAGTTGGGAATATGTCCAACCTAATAAGCCTTGTTGAGAGATTGGAGTTTATTTACCCAGGCAGACTGCCCAACAAATGTGACTATCCAGCTTCCAGACCTGACATGGCAAGCGTGCCATGCCTGTGAAATTACTGACTCAGGGCTTGCTAACTGGTATGTCTGTATCATGCTTCAATTTATAACATAGATGAGCTCATAATCCATTTTATTTTAGTATGCCAAGATCAGGAGGAATGACTTTTCACTTGAAGCCATATCCATGTATGTTTTTCCAGGAGGAACACAGGTGTACTATGTACCATCCCATTTGCTGGAAAGAAATCAATGACTGTCCAGTACGGTTTTAGCTTTTAACAGTTTGAAACTTTCTGATCAGATACAGGCTTTATAATTTAAGTCCATCAGTGATTCTCCACCAATTACTAATAGAATAAGTTACAGAGACAAAGACACTCCGAAGAGATCATAACAAAAACCCAACTCACCTTTAGTAGAGTAGTATATGGTTTTAATTCTATATTTTAAAAAGAATAAGGATATTCACCTGGATGCACTTCATCTTCAACCTTCCATTTTTCATGTTGCATGCTACACAAATACTGGGATGTTGTTCTTGGGAAACGATGGTAGGCAAGACGTGAATACTTTTCTCGAATGAGAAGAGCTTTCACCAGGCTCTTGGCAGCTTGTTCATAATCATCAACTGTTACCTGAAAGGAAAGACTGGATAAATACTGACAAAAATAAAATGGCAGTTTTAGTCACAAACTGAAACCATGCCAGTAACAAGGAGAGTGGATTTTCAGAAATATAGATCTATGTGACCTGAGCATAAGGACCTTACCTGAGGTCTCAGGAAGCCAGTGACAGAGGCAGAGTCCAAATGCAACGTGCAAAACATACACACACATGGAATTTCCTTCTCCTACCATATATTACCTGTGTATTCAATGCCTATGTTTTTATCTATTTTAGTTACCAATTTATTTTTTATGGGAATAAGTATAAATAATTTGAAATGACATGAATTCAAGTGCTTTACAAATCAGTCTGTTCATAGAACCTTTTACAGTTTGTTGCAGAGAGACATGATGCAGTATCATTTCACACTTGAAATATATTAGCTGCTTGTAAATGCATTAGCTGCTTGTGGTTTGGAATTTTTTCCTGTAGATACAGGAAGGGAGAAAAATAATTTCTTACCCCTGCACAGTAGTCCCCACTAATTGAAACTCTCTGAAACTCTGGTACGTCGTATGGCACCTGGACTGGCAGAAAACCACTTTGAAGAACTGGTGTTGTAGGAGACAGAACAGGATTGGCAGATGGTGCTTTCCATTCCTGAGATGGAATTTGTAATGATAAAGACTGAGATCGAATCATCTTGAAACTTTTCTTCCTAGGAATTCATGGTATAAAGCATTAAATGAGCCTCAATATAAAACATGAAGTACACTGGAAAACAGATTACAGCAAAGAAATCACCCCCTAAAAAATTTTACAAGATGAAATATCTCATACCACGAGCAAAATGTTGGTCACAAAATATTTGTGCTTTTAGCTTTTATTCCAATGATATTTCACATGGTATACGCTACATACAATTGCACTTACCCTCCACACAAATACAATATGCAATGATTTATTTACAATCACTCTTAGATACCACTAAAATTATTTTGTATCACTTCTTACAAATCCAGTATCAGTGAGTCTCTGGGTAGAAAGAAAACATGATCACTGGGCTTACTTTAGGAGGATTTGATTCTTAGAGATAGTAAGATTAGAATTCAAAGTATCAGAGGAAAGTAAGTGAATGTCACATAAGGTAAGTTGATGTAAGTTATCATGCTATTATACAAACTTTTCATTCTTCCCAAAACATGCAGGCTTTAAAAACTCATCTACTTGTCCAACAACACTAGGCACCAAAATTTCATATAGAATCATTCAATTAAACTTGTAAGAACAAGGATGAGCAAACATAGTTATTCCTTAGGTGGTGTTTGATGAGACTTGGGCAAAAGGCTAACATTGGTTATCTGAGTAATAATATCATATGGCTGTGATATGCAAATTTACTTCTCCCCTCTGGGCAGTAAATGGCTATCCCCCATGGACTTAAAAACTTGGACCCTTTCTCAGCAAAACTGTGATGGATGTGTACCTTAGAAAAAAAAAACAGCTGAAAAAGCATGCTGTAATTTTCAGTGAAGTAATCATAATATCTTGAGTGAAGTTTTGTAATATCTCTAAAAATTTCATTATTTTTCTTACTCAGTTTAAATGTATTTTGAATATTCATCTAATAAGCAACCTGTGATGTCACTTTGTTATGTGCTACAGAAATATTCTCTTCATTTATTTTATAAACTAGATGCCAACACCTTAGTATGTTAGCAAGAACCACTAACAAAGGAAAAGGAATACTGGAATTCTCTCTGGAAGTTGCGTATTACCTCTGTGGCATTCAGCACGCAGTGGTGGTGTGAATAATATGAATAATACCCTATGACCAAATTTCATCCTCACAACTAATTGGAGCCACCTTTGAAATCAGTATGAAATTCTTGAAAGGCAATGTTGGATCAACTGCAACTGAAAACAACTTTTACTCATATAACTGTTCTCTAAGTACATTTCAATCCTTTAGGATAAGGGCAAATACTTGTTCTGTTCCCACATGTAAGCAACATATATGTAACATCCCACTTCCCACTGTTAAACTTGTACAAAACTTAAGGCACACAAACACACAGTTTGATAGAACATTTTTATGAGGCAGTTTCTCACCTTAAAAGTGAAACTTACTGTTTCAGAAGGAAATATACCAGATAGTTGTATGAATAACATCTAGTTTTCCCTTCTGCACTTATGTTTAAGAACATGCCAACTGGAAAAACCACTTGCACAAAGCAAAAACAAGAATCTAAGCCTGCATCATCAGTGTGTCATACCTTAATTTAATTAAACCAACTCTTCTCCCTTATGTTCCAGAAACACAATGCCATGTGCTGCCCAACTGATGGTCTGGAGCTAACAGGGTACATGTGTTTACCTATCAGTTTCAAAGGCTTTCTTGTTTGCCTGTTTTATGATGAGTCTGTACACATCCAAGACTTTGGCATTAGACTGCTGCTGAACTCATGTGACTCTAGCAAATAGTCCAGCCAGTCCACTAAGGTTAAGATACTGGGACAGCCTGACATCAGGGTAAGGCTATCTCCCTCACGCAAGAAAACTGTAAACCAAATCGAGTTTGGCTTGATTAGATTCATGGGTAAACTGAAGATGGACTGTCTGTACATTGACCTAGGAAAATAAAATTCAAAATGTGCACTTTTATAGCTGACAGCAGTTCAATTTTATCTCCATGAGTTAAGGAAACCTACAAATAACCTCATTATGCCCATCCCACTCTCTGTTTCTCCCTTGATGTTAAATGTCAAGACTTTGCTTTCATCTATTTTTACAGAGACTAAAAGAAATATCTTACCACTAGTCGTTTTCTGAAAGTTAAAATTTTCCATTTCTCTGAATGAAACTATTCTATTCAAGGAAAAAAAATTGTCCTCTTTTTTTCCCTGATTCTTTCTTACATTAAAGAATGAGTGAGGTTTTTCCACTTCTACCCAGCAATGCTGCTTGTTAAAGTTGCATAAGCAATATCTATGCTATTGCTGGAAGCACAGCTGAGGAGACGACCTCACCCATCCCCACACCATCTGCATAGCACGGAAGGACATCACACAGGTGCCCTTGGTACCTGCTGTTCACCTTTCTCCTGAAGTAATAACAGGCAGAATGTTATTTGCCAAACATTTCAGTATTATCTCAAACACATTTAAAAACAATTTTCCACTAAGAAAGCAACTAGCAAACAAACCTTTTAGCTGTCTCCACAGACTGTTGTTCTGCCAGTTCCTTTTGAAGTTCCCTTTCCTTGGCCTCTTTCTGCCCAATAGGGCAATCTTCAGGCACGGTGAATAGTGACAAGGCATCTTTGCTGTCTTCTTCTCGGAGGACTTTAGCAAATACTTTCTCCGCTAGGAGCCGCACGTGTTCATCCACCTCTGAGATGTTCAGCTTTGGAAACTGTCTGGGCATCTCAGCTAATAAGGAAGACAGTTAAAAGTTATAAATACAAGTAGAATTAAGATATGTGAGAAATTAGGGTTTGTTCTTTCTTTTGTGGTATGCCTGTTGAAATTAAGAGTTCTGAACAAAAAGCATAGAACGGTTTGAGTTGATGACCTTAAAGATCATCTAATTCCACCCCACCTGCCATGGGCATGGACACCTCCCACCAGACCACATTGCCCAAAGCCCCATCCAGCCTGGCCTTGAACACCTCCGGGGATGGGGCATCCACAGCTTCTCTGGGAAACCTGTTCTAGGGCCTCACCACCCTCTGAGCAAAGAATTTCTTCCTTATATATAATCTAAATCTGCCCTCTTTTAGTTTAAACCCATTACCCTTTGTCCTGTCAGTACACTCCCTGACAAAGAGTTCCTTCCCGCCTTTCCTGCAAGCCCCCTTTAAGTACTGGAAAGCTGTTATGAAGTCTCTCCAGAGCCTTCTGTTCAGAAACTGAATTAAGTAGAAGTCTAAACACAGAATTTAAACTACTGTGCAGTATGCAAGAATTGTAAGAATCCATGAGCATCTTTACTTGTTGGGGCCATGCTAATTTGCAAATTCAGAACTTCTTTGTGTACTCATTGAGGTGGTGTTTTTTTTTTTTTCCTAATAGGAACACAATTTATAACGTGCCAGTTCAGTTTGAAGTATAAAAACTCCTAAAGGAAAGTTAGGAGTATACCTAAAGGTGTACCATACGGGATTTTCACTGCCCCATAGTTCTTGGCTGACTTGGAGATGTACTAAGTGTTAAAACATAAGCAGAAGATGGCCTTCCGGATTGCTTTTGAGACCATAACAAAAGGCAAGGGTATAACGCGTAATGGGAGTGTTCTTTCCTTGTCACATGGTGCTACCTTGCATCATGAAAATTCCTAAGATAGGTACGTGCAGATTTGCCAGAAGATGCAATTTACTGGTATATCTGATAGACCATTGTTTGCAATGTGTGTGTTAAGCTGTATGTACGTACTTGCACTGAACAAGGAAATCACATCCACTCAGTTGCCTGCTTCCTTCTCTGCTGTCACTTGAAAGCAATTTTAGAGCCAAAAGCAAGTTAGAAAAGAACATTGCACATTTCTACCTGTTTCTTTTTTTCCTATTTCTATCCCATTCTTTCCACGAATATGTAGATCATGCAGCTGCTGTGAAATAAAATGGCTGTACAACCAAGTAAAAATGTAGTTAGTTAACTTGGTGGATATTTTTTGTAGGTCATATCCTGTTTTTGAGTTGCATGTGGGAAGCAGACAGCATATAGACTTTAATTTCTTCTTGGCATTTAAATATGATTTTTCTAAAGATATGTTTAATATTTTCAATTTCTATTTAAGTAGCCTTTCATAACAAAATATTTCCATTTTGTTACAGCAGCATTACTGAAAATACCATCTTTAGCGTTTCTTTTGTAGTTTCATTGTTTTATTTATATTTCATTCTTATGCAACGAGTGGATTTTGACATATCTGGTAGCATTCTGTAGCAGAAAAAAATACAGTTCTTGCAAGCACTGTCCAGTACTATTTATTATGTGCTTAAAGAATTTTTCAATGCATTCACAATTATGGAGTTTACAACAAAGATCTAATTCTTATCACGTAAGTTAAAAATAGCAATGAACATCACAAAAAAATGGATCCAAGCCCTGCCAATATGTCCAGCTTGTGTCCAAACCAACATTTCAGAATCCTTCTTGGTTACAAAAATACAAATATATTTTATAAGATGGCATTCATTTAAACAATTTGATGTATGCTGAAATCAGCATGGGGCATGGCAGTTTTTAACCACTCAAGGCATAACTTATCAGCACTCCTATTAGAGTATTTCTGAAGGCATGCTTCAAATTTCATATGCTGATATGTGATCCCTTTTGATATGTGATCCTGTTGTTTTCAGTCTAAAAGATTCTAATTAACATCCACCTGTTTTCACAGTTGCTTTGAGAACACTTTTCATTTTATTCTAAAAGCAAATAGAGTATTAAAAGGTGACAAGAGAAACACTGGACTATAGCATGGCAATTTAGTGATCACCTACATTTTGTTGTGTTCTTATTTTTGTAACGAATTCAGAGGACAGTGGAAAAACTTTACTGATTTTAAAGAACTTTTGATCTGACCCAATGTAGTCTTTCCTCTTGCAGAGTATTTGTTTTGCAATTCGTACTGAGTCTTCATTAAAAAAAAAGTATAACTACATAAGAAACAAAAATACATACATGCTTAGCTGAATGATTTAGTGACAATGCACTAGGATGCCTTAGAAGCATCCAAACTTAGATTCAGTTTCTCAATTTCAAACCTCTATGAAGTCATGGGAGTCTTTCCGTTGACCTCAACGAGCACAGTTGTCCACAACAGCAACTGACACACAGCTGCCAGAAACAAGGACCTTTTGGGCCACTACAGCTATGGTAAAAACACTGTTTCTAGTTAGTAATTCAACTACAGTAAGAGTGTTAGAGATCTGAGTCAAGTGTGGAATATTTCTTCTGCTGCTGAATCAGCAAATAAGATATCTTCAGTACTGGCTGACTAGAACAGGAAAAAATGCATGCTTGAGCGGTTATCATTGGCTGAGTACTTTCCGAGTATAAATGAACATTTTCTTAAAAAATTGTGATCAGAAAAGAAAATGCAGTAGGAAATAAATTGCATGAGAAATCATAATTTAAGTTACTAGAGTAACATAGGTTCAAGTCTGAAAGCATAGCTACAAGTACAATCAATCCTCTGTAGAGAGCAGCATTTTTTTGTTTGTTGTTTTCGGGTTTTTTCCTTTCTTTCTTATAAAATCTGATCTCATGTTCTTTGCTCAAGCAAACGAAAGGTTTGCCCACATCACTTGTAGCTTATGTCACTGAAAGGAGTTTAATAAACCTAAAATAGTCGTGAGACACCTCATGTGAACTGTGCCATCCCATACTGGAACAGGAATGAGGATCTCATATCCTGTATCCTTCTATAGAAGTGCTTGCTGTCCTTTACCCAAGGTGAGTGACTTGGAGAGCAACAGCTCAGCATCCTGATGGGATGGGATGTGATGCGATGGGGATGCAACCACCATCCAGCAAACACTCTCCTTTCCTCAGTCTCCATCGGCACCTTGGGTTCCTGTTGGGTTCAGCACCTTTGTGTAAGAGAAAGGTGCTTCCCTTGAAGCGTGCGGCATAGAACCGATACAACGACCATTTAAAGAGCAGCTATCGATCAGGACTGCCACGGGCTCCCGTACGTACCGGGCATACGCCATTACAGCCGCTACCAGTGCTGCCAGCCCGCACCGCACCGCGCCGAGCAGGCGGGGCCCAGACGGGCCCTGCCCGGGGCGCTCCCGCCGCAGCAGCCCCAGGCCCGCTCCTGCCGGCGGCCAAGGTCCCCGCCGCCCCCAGCAGCCCGCCGCTGCCCCTCCTCTCCTCCCCCCGGCCGGGACTCACCTATTGCCCCGGGGAGAGTCATGCTGCGCCGGGGCGGCTCCGCCACGAGCCGGCGGCGAGGAGGGGACGGCGAAGGGAGGAGCAGCTCCCGCCAGATGCCGCCGCTTCCCTCTGCCGCATTCGCCCGACCGCTACCGCAGCGCCGCCACGGCCCCCCGGGGCGCCGTCCGCCTCCGCCGCCCTGCCCGGCCCCGGCCCCACCCCGGGGGGGGCGGCTGCACGCGGGGCGGCTCCGCAGCACGTGGGCCCCCCCTCCAGCGCGAGGAGCCCTGGCTGCCGCGCGCCGTGGGGAGCCGTTAACGGTCGCCCGGGGCGGGGGTGCGCGCCGCGTTCATACCTCTGTGAGGAGCCGCTCACCAGGCGGGAAGGCGGCCGCGGCTTCGGGCTGCACCTGCGGTCACGGGAGGGGCCAGGGTGGGGCCTGCCCCCGGGCCGCCGCCTCAGAGGGAGCCGCTGTCCCGCGTCGCGGCTGGCCGCTTCCCTTCGGAGGCTTCGGGACAGCCGTCGCGTTGTCACATGGCTCCGCGCGGCCGGGGGAGGGAGCTCACCGGGGCGGCCCGCCTCAGCCCGGCCCGCCTCGCCTCGCCTCCGCCACGGGCCGGCCGGCGCCGGGAGCCCCGTGAGGGCCAGTTTCCCGAGTGCTTCCCTCAAACCACTTCCTTCAAAAGCACTTTCACACACAAAGCTCCGCTTCGGCAGCAGAACGTCGCGAGGCCGGTGCAAAGATGTCACTTGATGAGTAAGTTTGCTGCCAGTGCATCCCTATCAGGAGTATTTTCAACGATGCTCGTCCCTCTGTAGAGACACGGTTCGGGTGCTAGTATACCATAAAAAGCAACTGGAAAATAAATTTACTGAGTAAAGAGCCCAAGACAAATAACTGAAGGTCAAAACAAGCATGACTCAGCAAGAATGAAGACCATAGCATGTTAAATAATTTGACCCCATTGTGAGAGATTCTAGGCCCTGGAGCTGAACAGTTCAGAAATGTTTAAGATAAGTTTAGGTTACAACATATGGAGTCGAATCCTAAGGCATTTAAATAAAAAAGTATCTTTCCAGTGGAGGGAAGCACTGGGAATGAAGCAATTGAAGAAAAGGTCCTTAGTGTAAGATGACAAACAGGGTAAAGGTAACTCCCAAAGCATGTCAGGCATCAGGTAGTTCTGTGTTCTTCCAACTTGGTCAATGAAGAAATGCTCCATTCATAAACTTCGGGGTCTTCAGAAATTCTTTTGTCTCACACAGCTGGTGTGAAAGAAAGGGAAGTAAAAAGAAATTAGGCGACTCTACAAAATACGAGTTGCAAAGAAGACCAGCTGTTTTGAGTCTTATGCTAGTATTAACCTAATATCAACACAATCATATTCATCTATTGTGGGACTTGTGCAAAAAAAAAAGAAAAAAGTTTAAAAAAAGAAAAAAGCGAAGAGTTATGTCTACAGGTATTGTATGAGTCATGGAACTATTGATGCCAGACATTTGAAAACAAGGCAGACATCCAAAATCATAAGATTGGTTTTAAAATAATGATGGTGGAAAAAAAATAGACATAGTTTCTTCTCTTAGCTTGAAAAAAGGCTTATGCTGCATGTGAATGTTTCTCCCACAATAATGGGGAATGTCTTCATGAGCTGCTGCCAGGCTACACCCAGATGAGCCATTTGCTGCCCAGGAAACTACGTACTGTAAGTGTCTGTAATTCTGACTCATGGTTGTCCTGCCCACATGATACATGAGTAAAGGACACCTGTTGTTGTTGGCCATTCAGTACACCCGTTGACTGCTGGTGCATTTGTCCTGATTCCTTTCTCCTGTTTCCCTAGTCCTTCTCCCAACCACCTGCCTGAACTTGCCCAAACTTAGCTGCTTCCCATCCCGGAGTTTTCCTGGCAGTATGGGCTCCTTAGTGAGTCTCTAATCATAATTGTGCCCTCCCTGCCTGCTGGGCTTAGATATCCCATGGCTTCTTGGATTCCTCTTCTCAGCTTGGCAAATGTCTTGCCTCCATGCTTGATTTCATCTCTGTTCTAAGCTACGCAAGGCCTTGTGATAGTTCCCTCATGTGCTGTTGCTGGCTTTCTACCAACCACAGTGAAAGAACAGCAGTCTCAAAGATAACTGAGTTTCTACAATTTTTTTTTTCATGGAAACAGACAGCTCTGTGCACCCCAAGTTAAGAGAATGTGGTAGCGTGAGTTCACATTTTATGAAGACCAGAGAATTCACATAGAAGGGAAAACTTTAAAATGCCTTAGCAAAGAAAAAGCTTCTGTAAGCATTGAGGTACAAATCCATAAGGACCGAGGACACTTGTTCTAGAAGACCATTGAACTATTTCAATTTTCTTTTTTTTTTTTTTTTTAAAGTAGAAGTTAGCATGGGTTGTAAGCATAGAGACATGATAATAAATTGACAAGAAAATGCTTCAAAACCTCTGACTTTTTGCAGAAGCAATTACTATGGCTAGTTATTTTATAAACTGTGTTCAGAACATACATTTGCTAGTGGTTCCAGCTACTTTCGTGTCCTGTCTCTGCTCTTATAATGAACAATTCACATGTACCTTTGGAAAATGGAATTTACACTCAGCTGGCAACTATGAAATAGCATATTTTCAAAGGTAGGTGCTGTGTACACTTCCATGAGCACCTGCTATGCATAAAGGCATTATACTTTGTATCTAGACTCAGAACACCCCAGTGATGTCAGTTAACACCTTGTTAAACACGCACCATCTGACCCATAGAGGAGTCTATCTGCCTGTCCAATTTATGCTTGTATATAGCATATTAAAAGTAGTGCAAGTCTCCAGAGTTATTTTAAATGTTCTAATTCCTAATACAAAATGTCAATACTTTTCTGAAACCACCAGGGTTTTGGTTCACTTCTTTCAGGTAGCTGCAGTTCTTCCAGGTAAGTTTTGCACTGTGTAAAAATAAATTTCTTTTTATGTTTTTAATCTTACTACAGAAGATGAAGTTACCTCCTGCCTTTTACCACACAACTACAATTGATTATGTTTCTTTATATTATTCTTTAAATTTTGCATTTCTACTATGTCATCATTCTGCTTTAAGCCCTACTTTAGAGACAATTCTTTTGGTAACAGTAGTAAAGTCATGGTTGTTCCAATGTAGGTGGTATTTGGACTTCTCTTTCACAGTCGGTCTGACCTTGTAACAAAAAGAAATTCAGCAGAAGTTTCAAAGATTTGCTTGCATGTCAACATCTACTGAGGAATGAACGAAAAGAAAGCACTGATTAATTTTTAGAGTTAGGCAAATGTCTGTGAGATGATTGAAGCTGGCATTCATATTCATCTAAATTAGGAAATGGTCTCTCATTCTCACTTGAAATTGTTTCAGTTGTTGTAAACATAGTGCTTTCATGTGAACACTGCCTTAAAACCTAATGGATTTGAATTCTTTTTTTTTTTTGGTAGATTCATATTATTGACTGCGGTATTCATAACAACAAAACAACTAATGGATCAAATGAAATATTTTATTCTATAATGGGCCGGAATAGTGAATTAGTGGCATCCAAGCAATGCGACACCTATTACTCATTCTTCTGATCTTTAATCAGTTCAGTTGAGGATATGCTTGGTAAACATGCATTTACCTGCTGAAGAGTAACTGATATTCCAACACCAAAGAACACGGTCAAATACAGTAATTTCCAAAAGCTGGAGGGGAAGTGTGTGCCAAGTGTGAAATGTAATTGAATCACATTATCAAATGCTGTCTTCTAGAAGGGAGAAGTGATTCAGCATTTTAAACAAAACAATGGAGGAAAATAGTAATGATTCAAAAAAGGGAGAAAATTATTACAATGAGTGATTGAAATAATACAAAGCCAATTGTATCTTTGTGTTATATAAAGCCAGGAAATCGGAAAGCATCGTCTCTCTTATCCACTGCTTTTGAGAGGTTGTAGAAATTCGTCCAACGTATGAGCATCCAGCCCTGTATTTGAATCAGGCCCAGTTCGGGACTCTTGATACAGATGATTAGGTCTTTCTCAGTATCGAGTTAAACTAGAATCCAGAAATCTAAACGTTTTGTTCCTACTCTAAATATAAGCAGCAATTTTTATATGTTTTGGAGACTGCTTGAAGCTATTCCAGAAAGTATGCTAGGGGGCTACCAAGGAGGAGAAACATGTATTAGGCCAATTTTTGATAAAACCCCATCTTGAATAGGTGTGGTGTTAGGAATATATACCTACAAGATGCATGTATGAATATATAAAATGCAAAATGTTTTGAAAATGACTTTTACTCACACTAGAATTGATAGTAAGTTAGGAATCCAATTTCTTCTTTATTTCAGTAAAATGACATTCTCCTTCCTGAAAGGATGCCTGCAAGTATAATTGTCCTGTAGTTTATTATTATAAAATAAAATACATGTAGTATGCAAATATAAATCTGATTGTCAAAAAAATGAAGTGGAAATGAGACCTATAGAAGTCACAATAGAATGTGATTGTTCAGTCACTATTTTAAAAATAAACTAGGAAAGCATCTGTACAGTCCTAATAATGTCAGTCTGAAATAACAGAAGTTTTCCATGAGTTTATAAATGGAATATACCGTAACACTTTGTTGCACAAGAAAGTTTTACAAGCAAGATGGGAAGCTTTCGTATGTTTGTAACTGTAAGCTGGAATCGTAAACTGTCATTTGGATATTTGGAACGCTTTCTTTCCAGTCAGTTGGCAAATTCTTTGCTGGCATCTACTAACTGCCTTGCTTTGTTGCAACAGCCATGTAAAAATGCCAGTTTAAAACCAGTTTGTCTTAAACTTACTTCGCTTGGAGTTTGCAAGTACTTACCCCTGGTGGAAAACTATCTTGCTCTGAAATTATACATAAATTATCTGAAATTCTGCATCCCTTCTAAGAAGGAGAGTTCTCACTGTATTAGATAAACCTACATGTGGAACTGAAAGATCTTTAATCTGATTTATAAAAAGGAGGATTTTCTGAAAGTTGCATTTCACATCTGTTACATGATGTCCAAATGAAATCCTTTTTAACCACAACTCTGATGTAACATGCCATTTTACTCAGCTCTGTTTTAGGAGGAATTTTATTTGTTTAAAATGCACATAAAATAAAACATTCAGCATGCAGCAGTCTAATAAATTAGACACTGCTAGTGAATGATAAATAATGAAACGCTGAAATTACAGCCCACAATTAAGAGCTCTGTGGTCTGTTATGGAAACTCCCAGAATAAAGAATATTCTGAATTATTTGACTTCCGCAAAAATCATTCCTGAAACTTAAACAGTATGTTTAAAATTGTTTTTCATATTATGTTTGCAGTGGAAATACAGATAGTTTCATTAAGTGATATTAAGTTCTGTATTCGTGTTACTTTTAGACGACCAGTAGGGTTTTTCATGATGATCTATGAGTACAGTTGGCATCTGGATTACTTGGCTTTCAAGTCAGAAATTTAATTCCAAAAAACAGATATCTGTGTGATGCAGGTGGAACATGTAACTGTGCCCAGAAAGTGGAAAATAAAAGATATGGTTTAGACATAACCTTACACAAACTTTATGTAACTTTGTATGAACCTGGGGTTACGTGTCACTTAACTGCAGTCTTCAGTGTTCCCAGAACATCCCCAGTCTTTTCTTCATTTCCCGCTTTAAAGGGATAAGTGTAAATCTGCAACCTGAAAAGCCAGGCATTCTTTGTACAAGGGGATTCCTTATGGCGATTTGCAGCCAAAATAAACATTATCTGTATTGCTTGTGTAGTGCTAAGCAGACAGTTGGCAAGAAATAGAGCCCCAGATGTTCCTATTTTCATGTAGAAACTTAAACTTTCACCTGAAAAAAAATTTTGCTTCTTTATTTTTTCCAGCCTATGTGAACTACAAAATGCTATGGCTATGCCTAAGCTTATGCGCAAAATAGCTGTGAAAGGCCCTGTGTTCTTTCCATAAAGCTCTTCTAAAATATTTGGTACTAGCAGTTAGTGAAATTTTCCATAATTTTTTTGCTACCACATAGATAATGGCAAAATGACGTATTTTATTTGTTGTAAGTGTGGTTTGCCAAGAGGGAGATGCAGGTATGCCGTTACCAGATACCAGGATGTGCCACCCAGGCAGCACCAGTTTGCCAGATGTTGCCTGGCGTGGATGCGATGAGGAGAGGGCTGTGGCACCACCTGCTGCTCCCAGCCGTGGTGCGAGTCTGCTTCTCTCCCTGCGGCTTGTGACCTTGCCGGTGTTATGTAAACTGCAGTTATGCAAGGAATGCAGATTTCACCTTACATAACTGTTCGTTCCTGCTCAATATTTCCTTATGTGTACCATTGGCTCATATAAATTAAAAGAAGGGGAAAAGCAGTTGTTGTGTTATTAAAGAGATATATCTCTGGTTCCAAAACAACTTGATTACATGTTTGCTGCTGTGGTATTTCATACTCAAGCAATTTCATGGAATTCCAGTCTCTTTCTTTACGTGGAAGAAGTTCCCTTCTGTTCAAAAAACCAGCGCATGTACCTTAGTCCTATTTGTGCCGCTTTATGAGGGTCTGAGAAAGACTTCACTGAATCATAGCTCTTGCACAGAATGAACTTAACCTAACATGAATGAAGGGAAATAAAATCCTGTGTATCTCAAGTTTTGCATTTCAGCTGCTGTCACAACCAGAAGACCTGATTCCCATGTCTGTGTGGAAAGGTAGATTAGATTTCCATGTCACTTAGGAACATATGAAGGACTAGAGAAGAGCACCTGGTAGCCCATACTCTGTCTCTAACAGGCATTAGGAGAGATCCTAGAGACAGTGGGGCTGGTTTCTGTTCGTTCGTCCTCTCATGTGCAGACGTTCAGAACTTCTGCGTGTGATGCCTCACTCAATTCCTTCCATACTTGTTTTTGATCCTGCAATTCTAAAATACCTTTTCTTTTTGATTTAGTTGCTTCCTTATTGCTTTTTTGTTTGTTTGTTTTTGTTTTCTTTTCTTCACTTTGTCCCTTTTTCTCCCTGGAAAGACCTTGAGTTCAATGGATACCTTGACAGATTGGTGGACAGGGGTACTCTGCTCAGGATTTTGCTCTGATTCTCAATTTACACATCTTTGCCCATACACTTTCACACCCCTTTCCTTTTTCATTTGTTTCTAATGTCCAACCAGCTCTAAAAGGAAAATCCAGTGTGAACAGAGGCAGTTCAAATGAGTAGATGGGTAGATAGAACCAAAGACAGAACAGTCCTTTCCCTGTTGTGCCTCACCTGTAAAGGTTTATGATTTTTATAAGCTGGAGGTGGAATGTGGGCTGTCCTAACTGATTGTCTTCAGTCAGTGAACATCTTCCAAGAATGAGTCCAGTACCATTTTTAACCACATCTATTTTGAGGCTGACAGCATCCTGTCGTGGTGAGCTTGTTCTATGCTTCATCGTGCACTGCGAGCCAGGGGGACATGAGCCAGCTTTGATCCAAATATTGTATGACCAGATATAGCACAGCTCTTTGAACCGCTAGCTAAGACTACAGCCAGGGTAAGCTTGTGTCTGTCACCTGTGTATTGCAAAGACTTCCACTAACTGATGAGTCAAAGGAATGTGCCACAGATTACCACACTCAGACAACTCGTGTTACCACGGAAAGACAAAGGATCTCTGGGGAGGGTCTCTGCACATGATAAAGCTCCTTTCTAGATCATGTTGCTGAAAAGAAGTAATTTCCCTGGGGAGTAGCTCACATGAAGAAAACTCTCTGAGTCTGGCAGACGATAGAGACTGGAGCAGATGAACGGAAGTGTGAAATGAAAGATGACCTGATAGATTAGTCAGATGTTAAGATGGCTTACACTTGTCCTCTCCTGTATGATCCAGTGGGCATAAGCAGAGGGAAGGGGAACAGGCACTCTTTTCTGATCTAGATAAACGTGGTGGAAAAAATAGAGCTGTTAGACTCATTGCCTGTCTTCTGTAATAATTACTTTCTGATTTTGGACAACCTTTTGTTTACAGAAGAAAAAAAAAAAAGGAGGAACTTAGAATTTAATAAATACTGAAAAAAAATAAAAAGAGAATATCACATTGACTTTTCTTCAACTTGATATTTCAGTTCACTTTTCCTTTAAATTCAGATTGTGGTGTTATTTCATATAGATGAGATACAGATTTTAAACTCTTACATATATAATACCCCAAAAAAATGCATAAAGAAAAACTTGCTGTGTTCAATTATTTATTTATTTAGTAATTGAGTACTGAAATTGGATATTTGTGAAAACAGCAAGAGTAAACTTTATACATCCTATCTCTTTGCCTAAGTATATGCTTTTACAGTTCATAATGTACTGACTGTTCATACAAAATATAGCTACTGTTGATTGCCAAAATAATCCACAAAGACAAAGAAACAGTGATGTTTTCTACAGATGAAAATTGTGTACCTGGGAAGAATGAAAAAGTTTTAAATGTAACTATTAGGGCCATGTTCAGGGTGAACAGGCCTTCAGGTGTTCAGGCCTTGCTCAGCTGCAAAGTTGCTGAGAAAGAAAAAAATGCATCCATTTCTTTTGTGACATGAGGAAGTATGCCAGTTGTGGCTAAAGGCTAGAGAAGATAGCACTGAAATCTCCAACGACATCTCTGAAAGACATATAAAATGTTTTCACAGTTCCAAATGAAATCAGTCATTGATTTTGCTGCTTGATAATATGAAGCCCGTTTTCCCCCACACCAAGGCGTGGGTTGTTTTGGGTCCCTTGTTCTAAAGAGAAGCTTTTTGTCAGCTCCACCAGCTCTGGGGTGATGGCTTTGGAAGAACAGAATCCAAAGATAGTGCCTTGGGACAGGTTTTCAGCATTTTTCAGCACAGTGGGAAGGAAGGGCTTCTTACACAGCTTAGGGATCCATTGCTGCCTTAGTGGTGCCTTGAGTTACTGTTAACAAGAAAAAAAGGACAGTTTTTCTTGCATATGCCAGTTGGACCAGTGCAAAGTGGTTCAAGAATTGGGTGAGCATGTCAACAGATTAAAAACACTTTTGCCAGCTTTCTTCATGTATAGGACCAGAATCCAAAACCTTTCGTTTTCCTCTCCCTAGTCAGCACACAGGCATCCTGTGGGCAAAAATAACTATTAAAGTTCTGTAAAACACGGGAGCGAAACTGAAAGCTGATGCCTTTGTGCTGCTGGTGCTGGCTGTCAATTCCAGTTTGGTCAAAGGCTGAAGTTCGTTTTCTTTCTCTCTCTCTCTTTCCTTCTTTCCTTCTTTCTTTCTTTCTTTCTTTCCTTTCTTTCTTTCTTTCTTTCTTAGAGGCTCTTCTGTAAAAAGTTACATAGTCCATAATGAATGTAAATGGAGCACATCTTTCTGAGTTGTATCGACATTTCAAAACTTGGACAAGATTGGGAAATACTGTATTAAAAAGCCAATAGAGCCACCTAGTGCTTAAATTACAAAAGTTCAGTTATTTGTGTTTTGGACTTCTATATACAAGAACAGTGTAAGTGTGATCTCAACTGTCAAAGAAAGAAAATATAGTCTTTTATATTAATCCCTCAGAATTTTTGTTTCTTACAAACTGCAGTTATTGTTGCTCAAATTAAGTGTTAAAATTGTTTTTGGAGATTTCCATTATTTCGCTAGAGACCCTGTCCCAAGGATAGTCAAGAAGTTTTCTCTGATATTTAGCTTGAACCACTTTCATATTATTATTTTTAGTTTTACATTTTAATTTCCTCTTGGCATTTAAATCCTTTTAGATACCTGTGCTCCTTCATTGCCTACTGCCTAGGGCACGTATACTTGGTTATTCTCTGCAGAGTATACTTCCTACTGTGTACTCTTTTGACAATCTGGTGTATCAGACTTGGTGCAGTGCTCTGGGGTTGGTTAGAAAGCTGGGAAGGATCCACATCACAGGTTTCTTACTTTTTCCTCAAAAGGCTGCAACAAGCTTTAATGTCTGTTAACTCCCTTCCTTGTAATCAATGTGCATGTATGCATGCACCCAACAGACATACACGCAATTTTTACTGCTTTTTTTTCCCCATCCTTTCTCATGTTGAGCTCAGATGTAGTTTCTCAGCATTCGTCACCTAGAGCCGTTTCCTTTACTGTATAGTCATTTTGTCATTTTCTGCCTCTGTGGGTAACTTCTAAAGAATAACAAATATATTTTTATAGTTACTGGCTAAGTAGTCGAGCTGGCTTTTTTCTCCCAGTAGTGTAACCAAAAAAGGTGAGTGCAGATCAGCTAATTCCTACTCACCAAACAGGCAGAGCAGAATTTTGCTGCCCGGTGAGAAAAGCCTGGGGTTGAGGCAGGACTGGAGCTATGTCAGAGCCAACCTGGCAGCTTCTGCTGCCAAGGGAGGTGTAGGACAGAGGACAAAAATGGCCACACTGGGAATAGCCACTAATATTTCTGAGAAAAAATACCTCTTTCTTTATCCATGACTAAAGTCATTCTCCCACATACTCCACTCTGTCGCTCAGCAGAAGTTGACAGACTGGCTTTCTAATGCACTAATAAGGCCAAAGAAGCACTTAAGTGTTGCCTGTTTTGTTGACCCCAGCGGCTTACTATTTGGACAGGATTATTTTGCCTGTTTGTTTTAACTTCAGTCAACCCACAGAAGACGTTTAGTCATGGACTGTGGTGCACAGATATAGGTTGGTCTCACAGTCCAAGCTCAGGAGATTCCACAATGCAGCTGATGTGTCAGTCAAACAGCAATTTCCATACAGACTCCATACAGATTCATACTCAGCACCATGCCTCTTCTGTATGTAATCTTGCACCAATCACTTGTTTGCCCATAGGCCAGTTTTCTTATCAGTAAACATTATGTAATTATCTTTACAGAGATCAAGAGGCTAAACTACTGTTTTTAAATACATATGTAAAGGCATATCTGCTTGAAAAGTGCTGTAGAAGGGCAAAGAACTGTTTTTATTATTTCAGTATCCTCACACTTTTGTAATGATTTTGCTTAATTATCATTGGCAAATTCTATTAACATATTTGTTGTTCATCTTCTACATGTTGTCTTAAGGATGTTCACTGAGACTGTGATCCAGCAGATTCAAAACTAGTTGTATTTATGTGTCCGAACACTCCCACAAACTGGACCTTAACCCAAATGAAATCAATGGGCTAATTGCATGCTAAAAGTTGAGCATGAACATAAGGATTTTGCAGAAATAGGGCCTGACACCAAGAAGTGAAAGTCTGTCAGTGTTCTGAATGATGCCATTCGTAATCACTCTATTTTTTTGTTTCTGTCCAGGTCTGATGTAATACTATGATTTTCTGAGGCAGCATGCAGTGATTTATTTGAATCCTAATGTCCATCATTAAATCTAGCATATGTACAATTCAAAGGTAGGACAAGCACTGGCCATGGTAACATATCTGACTTAGCTTTAGATGTTTAAAAGGTAGTTACTTAAATCTAAGCTGGAGTTCTGACATTCTTTATAGTCTGTGAGAAGAAGCAAACATTGCCAAAAGATGATTTTGATCTCCACATAGGTGCCTAGGAATGCTGGAGTCAATAACCCTAATGAGTCAAATCCCATGTGACGGACAGTGGGATCACTAAAAATCACTTGCTTACCAGGAATCTCAGTGAGGCAGAATTGTATTAGCTGTTTTGGAAGCTACTTCTGGAAGGCCATCTTAAACAGGAGGGGCTATGTAGTAAGAATGCTATCCTTCAGAGGAATCACTTAACAGCTGTACTCCTTTTAGTAATTGCCCAATGTGCTCTGGAAAGGAAACTGAGCAAGCCTTCTGCTTTTTAAACCTATTTTGCTTATTACTGATGTTTTGATTCTTTTTTCTGCACACTAGATATTTAAAGCTTTTAAAAACACTTGGAGTTTTTTAAGTGATTATATTGCCAAAAGTCAAAATTAAGGTTGTGATAATACCACAGTGCATTACTGCTATATTCTGTTTACCAAATCCCTTCAAAGGGACTATCACATTATCACTATGACCTCAAAAAACATGTTAGTCTTGTTTAATCATTAGAACAAAGAGCTGGAGGCCAGAAAGATCACAATACAACAATTAGGGACTGAGAAGAGCCAACAATGTGGTTCATAGAAAACAGAGACAAGAAAAGACATATTTAAGCCTGTGAAGTCTTCCATTTTCCCCAGCTGATGTGCTGCACAAACCCGTGATACATCCATTTTCCCCAGAATTTAAATTTACGTTAAAGTCAACCATGTGCCAAGCTGTCCTGTTTACAAAATCCTTTGTCTACACAAGGAAAATGATTGATACAGCTCTCATAGCATAAGCTAATTCTGCACTATTCTAAAAGCTGCAAGGAGTTATTTAAGAGCAACTATTGTGGAATAGTTTATGCTACGGTGGTTACACCCATTGCTTTCCCTGGAGAGAAAAAAAATCCGTTATAATATTCTAAATATGAACTCATGGTAAACTTTTGCAGCATTTTCTCCAGGACTCTACAAATAGGCAGCTTGAAATAATATCCTGAATGACATTAGTTGTCTCTTTGTTTGAACAGTTAACTTTAAAATCTAGTAGCATGAGTTAGAATGCTTAGCAAACCTTTCTGATTGGAGGCAATCGGGGTTAAGTGTGAGAAGTAGGAGGAATTATTACAGGGACAAAAACTTGAAAGGAAGGGAAGAAAAGACAGAAATGGGAACAGAAATGAAGTACCAGCAAAAGGAAAACTGGAAAGAAGAAAATCAAAGTGCTGAAATAACAGTGACAATCAAGATGGAAATGTTACCTCAACTGAGAAATGATCACAATATTAAGCCTGACATAGTTGTCACAGTACCAAAGGTTAGTTTATCCCCTTGATCTTAATGCCAGGATTCCACTGATATCAGTGTGTATCTTGCTGTAGATTAAGTGTATCATATAGTCCTAAATTTAGACAAGCAGTCATTAAACGTGTAATTTAGCCTTCTCTGCAGAACGACTTTGCACATCCCTTGCGTAGGTCCCAATGCTAAGACAATATTTTCTCCATTGCATGCCTGTGTTTGTTTTACCAGGGTTTTCATTACTTGCTTCATTTGCTCACAATATGTCAAAGCCCAATTCTCTGACGTTTCAGTCTAAGTACATTTTAAAGGAACTGTTTTTTTCTGTTTTGAACAGTACAAAGCAACTTGTTGTTTGTTTCCCTCACTGTGGCAGACATTTCTGTCATTCAAGCAGAAATAAATGCTGTGATAGATTGAAGGAAAAGTATGTTGTTTTCACACTTACATATGGCATGAGCTGAGGAGCAAGTGGAATGCCAGGGATCCATACTGTGTAGCAAGAGCCAGTAAGGACAGAACAGGGAGGCAGAGCTGCCTCTATCAGGCCACCCCTGAGACAGTGTCTGAGATGGCATGCCCCTATCTGTCAGCTTCCCACACAGTTCCTGGATGAGTTTTGCACTTACTGGCAGGATCGGGAGCTAAGTGATTTTACAGAAGCATTGCTTCTTTTATTTTCCTAATTTTTGTATTATTTTTATTTTTTATAATCATAGAAGAAGCTGATAAAGGATTACATCAATCAAAAATGTTATTAATTGTAGTTGGAATAACTGGGGGGATGCTGTCTATGTAATGAAAACTTTTGTCCATTTTTTAATCTTTAAGTGTATTTTTAATGCTGATGTGTAACTGTGTATCCACCTTTGTTACAAAAACCTTTGTATTGTCATTGGGAATAAAGGGGAATCATTTGTTTTAAATCTTATAGCTTGACCAAGCAATTAGTATGTTGAGGAAGTTAGTTGAACCTTTTAATGCAAATGTTTCTTCAGGGGAATGAGACTTCAACAAAAACAAAGAAGCCAGGTACTCTAAATGGGTAGATAAAATGGAACAGGCTCAAGGAAATAAAGGTACTCAAGAAAGAAATGGAAGGATTTTATAGAGGATGGGACTGAAAACATGGGATGAGAGGTCTGTGTTAGCTGCAGTATCAACAGAGGTATCTCAGTATCTCAGTATCAAAAAGCAGTAATGTTTTTAAAATGCATGCAATGTGTGCGGTAGTGCGTAGACCTAGCAGGCACTTTATAAGATGTAAAATGTAATTCCAACTATAGTCTTGCTGTGAGTGCCTTGGAGCTCTGGGAACCAGAGGCAGATTAGCTGTTGGGTCTGTATTTGGAAAGGGGGAACAGAATACCTGTGTCCAGGAAATGTAGGTAACCAGAGAAGCTAACAGAAGAGGTAATGCTGTAGCCTGCTAAGATAATTTCAAGGCTAGAAAAATGAGCTTGCACTGGGAGCCTTATGGCAGAGCTAGACAGTACAGCTGAGTTCCTCTCTTCTGTCTCCCCATCTCTGCCCTCAGGTCGATCCTCCTCGGGGCCTTGCAGTCACATTTTGTCCCTTTCACCTGCCTCACCATACAATAAGCTTATTCACATCATTAACCCTGGAGAAGGATAGATATTCCCCTTTCTGAGGGAGGTGCATCAACTCTTTTTCCCCTGCTAGAGGGGATTCAGTCATCTGCTTGGACAGTTAGACAAGCAGCAAAGCTGGTAGAAGGGAATTGATAGGAGTATATGGGCAGGAGTAACAGGATGGGAAGGAAAGAAGGCCAGCCTCTCTGGGAGGCAGCAAGGCATTATGTCAGCCCAGGTACTTCATGTAACAGCGTTAGCTGCGCAGTGTGTTCACTTTGCCCAAAAATGGACCAAGGGTGACTAGATAAGTTCACAAATAACTTCTCTGTGTGAGATTATCAGGGACACATGGGCTCTTTAATATCATAGAAAGAGGGAAAAGTGAGAACCAAGTGCTATAAGCTGAAGCCAGCAAATTCAAATGAGAAGTTACACGTGCTTTTTAACAGTGTGGATGATTGATCAATGCCAGGGGAAGTGGTTGAGTGTCTAACCCTTGATGCTCTTACCTCAAAACAGTGTACTTTTCTAGAAGTAATTCTTCATTTGAAAATAGTTGCAGATCACAACATAGTAATAAAGGGGTAGAATGTAATGGCTATGACAAACAGGAATCAAACTAAGAGATCTATTGGTTCATCTGGGTCTTAAATTCTCCAAATTCTATGAAAGTTCTTAGAGAGTGTTTAATTCCTCATCCTAGATTTAATATTCTTCTCTCTACATTCAGTTTAATGTTTTAAATGCATGTCTGAAGGCCAGAGGGTTTTTTTTTTTGATTTTTTTTTTAACACAAACTGGAAGCTGAAAACATTTCTGTTTGTCCAAACCTGGAAAAATGCGGAAAGATTATGTTACCAAAGAGAAGGAGAAAAAAAAGAAAAAGAAGGAATACTGTGTACCCAACAAAACCGGGGCAAGAATGCAGGAATGTAAATGTCTTACAGGCTGTTACTAGGATTTTGGATATAAAAATAAGAAATAAAAGGCTGAGGAGTTGCAAAGGTATAATAAGATACAGTCTATTTAGACTAAAAATTGTCTTCCCTGGATTGCTAAAGTGACAGGAAAAAAAAATTAAAAGAAGGTAATCTTATTTGTTTTAAATCTGGAAGTTTCCACTAAAATGCTTGTCTCTATAATAGTTTTTTTTTTTTCGTTTTTTTTAAAGAAAGTGCCTTGGGGAATTGCTAGAAAAATGAGCTTTATTAAGTGTTCATGGCCATCTGAACTACCCACCCATCCAGTATAAATGTGTTCTGGCAAAATAAGTGTTTGTGTTGCCATGGCCTTTCCCATGATGTTATTTTCTTAAGCAAAGGCATTTTTCTAGCCGAGATCTTAACAAGGACACAGGCAGAGCGCCATGATTCAGTCCTTGAAGAGAAAAATAATGATTTACAGGGAATGGTGAGGTAAAGAGATGATCTCAGAGCGGGTAGAGCAGAAGAGTTGGATGTCTGGTGGTGACTCTTTTGCCCAACAGAAGCAGTGATGCCTTCTCCTAACCACTCCAGGTCTGTGGGAGAGTAGTACAGCCTCCACCAGCCCTGCAGAAACACTGAAAGGCCCAGTGCTAAGGTTCTCCTGTAGCATCCTCAGTGTAGGGAAAATCTCCCTTTAAAAATAGCAACTTTTTTTTGCAGATTTTTTTTTGCAGATTGCTTTGCAGATCATACACTTCAGACACAGCCTTACTCAGATCTGGTCATAGGGCCCTGCCCCGTGCACACGTACAGAGACTCTACACAAAAATACTTCCCTAAGGTCTATGTGGATCCATGTGGGATATCTTCAAGACAGAAGATGTGAACTGTTTTATATATTGGATTTTTGTCTTCCTTTGCCCTGCAAAATCCCATTGGGAAGATCCAGTCTAAGAGTTTCACATGGTTTTCTATCCTTTGGCAAGTGAAAATGATTGTGAAGTTTACATTGCTTAATTGTTTATATTCCAGTTTTAGATTAATATCAAAGTGTTTTGTCATAAAAAATAGTGAGCTGGTCACACAAGCATTGAACATTATTATATAGTCAATATAAGTCACAGCTACTAAACAACTAAACTTAATTTTCTTCATAGTGCAAATCACTTCATGAGGTGGTGACCAGTATGTCTTCTGTTCAAAGCAATGCAGTCCACATCTTGCTGATACCTGAATGCAATACCATTTTAGTAAACAGATCAATTACAGGCCTATGGCAAAACAAAGAAATCAACATGGAAAACTTTTTTAACTTTGAAATAAAATTGATTAGCTGGAAACTAAGAAGGCAAACAGGATTTGATAGAAATAACAGAATACACTAGATCTTTACTCCCTTAACTGCTGAGATCCATTCAGTCTTGTGCTCCAGCTCCATTAGTTTTAGAAATCCCGGGAGCAGAGCTCTACTCAGTCCTCTGGGAAACAATTCCTCAGCCTACCAACTCACTATAGAAGTCCTTCCTGTTCAACTCAAAATTTAGCTGTTGTCTCATTAATCTTGTTAAAGTATCTTCAATAACTCGTACTTGTCTTTCATATTCACACCCACTGGAAAAAATCACAAGGTATCTAAGTCAAAGCTGAAGATCCATAGAAAGCAAAACTAGAGCTTTCATAGCAAGCTTGAATGCAGCTTGCTTTATGAAACTAATTCCAATGAAATTAAGACTACTCAGGGGAAGGAAGCAAAAATACCATTAAGTAACACCAGTCCTACATTTGATTTTTTAATATGACCTTTTGAAAATTAGATTAGAAAGAGAATTCCAAGTTAAAATTGAATCAATTAAGTCTCTTGCTCTTGCAGTTCAGGATGTGTCTGCTGCATAAAGCAGTACAGGAACTGCATATTGCAGGATGTGTCTGACTTGTGGTCCTAAGCAGACTGAGTTGTCACAGTGTGATGGAAGGAGTTTACAACCTCCATGCTGCAAGAAATTGGTTAACCTGGAAAATGATTCCAGAGCATAGGGAAAGGGAATCAGCTGCAGAGGATGACAAGGCTGCCAGGAGAACAGCAACAACAACTCAGAGCATAATATTACCTAGAGGGAGGCATTTGTAAGTTAGTGCTGACAGGAATTTGGAG
The DNA here is from genome assembly GCF_013377495.2 of Cygnus atratus. Lineage (NCBI taxonomy): Eukaryota > Metazoa > Chordata > Aves > Anseriformes > Anatidae > Cygnus > Cygnus atratus. The sequence goes on from NC_066366.1 coordinate 1,717,091, forward strand.
ATGTGGGAAACCAAGACGTGAATTACTGGTGCTTCTTATCAGCTGTCACTAACAGTGACTAATTTATAGGTGTACCTCATTTGTGATACAGATTTCCTCAGGTTGCTTGTAAAAACTCTGAAGAGAGATGTCCCCTTTACATTTGTTTGCTCCCTTGGAGTATAAAGTCCCTACAACAGAAAGGGCGTGATGGAACTGGTGTACTTCAGTGTCCCACTGTATAGATGGCTGTATTAGTGGAAGCTGCTTCTAAGTCTGTCTTTGAAAGGATTAGTTTTCAGTTTGAGACTGCTGAAGGAGTGGATATGCATTTAATTTAGCCATTCCTACTACTGAAGCCACAAGTCCTATTGCTGGGTCGGACCAAACCATCTCCACCTGCAAATATGAGTAAGCCTCCTTCAAATCTGATTGTGGAAGACTAATTCTAATGACTTAAACATCTAAGTAAATAAAGATAGATTTGCATGTGTTGCAAAAATTAAGCTATATTAACCTTATAAACAATGAAGGCATATTAAGTAATCCACCTTTAACAAAATGCTTAAGAATGCAATGTAGTTACAATTAAATTCCAAGTATGTACATTATTATTACGTTATCACATATTACATCCAAGTACATACAGAGAGTGCCTCTTACTTCTCTGTTGAGCTCAATCCTACAGATAAGAGAGGTAAAGCAGGCTCTGCGGAACCACAGAAGTTGGTTTGAGCCACTTCCCCAGTTATTTGCTAGGAGAAATGCACTGAAGAGACTTCGGTTTTATCTGATGCAAGACCAGAACAGTTTTCTTAGTTTAGGGACACAGACCAACTGCATGCTATTCCTTTGTTCAGGGCAGATTACAAAGTGATAATCCAGTCCTAATTTTGCTTTTCCCATCATTAAATAAACTAAGGCTTAACAAAATACAAAAGGTATATTTAGTCTAATTATAAAACCTTAATTATAGATGGATACCTTTAGGTTATGCAGTTAAAACGTTGCAAACCTTCATAAAACACACTTTGAACAGTTAGGACCTAGTTTGTGTTCACATTCATATACTGATGGAAGCTGAATTGCAATGGTGCAGTTATATCTTTCATGTTTTAGAAGAGAATGATCTGGTAACGTATTTCAGTTTAAATCAACTATTGAATAGCAAAAGTTCATTATTTGTCTACTGCTTTTTAAACATCAAAGGACTCCTGATACATGTTGTAAATAGTCTGATTGTTACCATTGGCCTATCATAGAGAGGCATTATTCAAATCCTGTTTTTGGTGAAGTCATCTGTTGAAATTCATAAACAATACGCCGTTAATTTCTTGTATAGAAATAAAGACAGCTGGTAACACCCAACAGTAACTTGGTGGCATTCAGCACAGTGGAATTGAGCTTGAAAATGGAGGCCTTCCCAATGCCTGTGACACACTTCTGCCAAAGATTGCCATCTCTACTGCAGGGACAGTTGAACTGTGTGCAAAAATGCTTGCAAATCACCATGCTCTATACTATAAAAAGAAACGGTCCTGATTTTATACTGGAGCACTTTAGAAATGGCTGGATGGATTATTCAGGTTTCCCTGTTGTGGGATGTTAAGAGCAATCAGACAGGTAGCTGAGGGCCACCATTGGTTGAGTCTGCTTATGTCTGTGAGTTACCTTCTCCATATACTAGGGGGGCAAATGCTGAACATCAAAGGAAAGTAGAAATATTTATCATGGCAACTGGCAATCACTTGTCTGCAGCAAAGCACAATAGGTACCCAAAAGTTTGGTTGCATGTTGAATATTGCCTCCAAGATTTTAGAAGGCCAGACAACTGGCAAACCTATCAGACAGATGTGAGTTATGGAAACATTGTGATGGAATTCATTTAATGTTGGATACATTTTTATCCCTGTAAAGATCGTGACATGGCCAATGTTCTTGTGCAAATCCTGTGTTTGTCGTTTGTGTTGGAAGGACTGGAAGACTTCTGCCAAATTATTCAGTTGTTGGTCAAAAGCTGGAAGAAATACCGGAATATGTTCCCCTAATCTTTATGAATTACATAATTTCAGGTATCATGTTGCCAGCATTTTAGATAGTGCTAATGTATCTGAATTACTGGTATGATCCAGAAATTAACTTCATTGCAAATCTGATAAGTTACTATGAAGTTACAACTACCTTTGTACTCTGTAGTTTCTCAGCTGATGCCTGTGGCAAGTGATCTCTGATTTCAAATTCTTAGAATTTGAGAATGTGGCTCAGAAATCTCCAGTGTAGTAGAGAATAGTCAACTGCATCGATAATGTGTTTGAGGTGAAATCTTAGCTCTGCTGAGGCCAATGCAAGTTTGCAACTACTGATTAATAATAATAACGTACAACCGAACGAGGGGCGTTGCGTTGGGTTTTGTTTGTTTTTATTTCATGTTTGTGTGTGCGTGCATTTGTGCCTTCTTAGTTTCTTTTGCCCTAAACCAAATTAGCTTTCAATGTGTTATCAGTTCTGGGAAGCAATGAAATCTCATTCTTCTCTGTATGGGATTTCCTGTTATTGCATGAATAAAAAACAAAGAAAACACTCTCTGTATCTTGGAACCTTCAGAAAGGGAACTGAGGCCAGGGAGAGTACCTGCTCCTTTCAGGAGATTGTGGTATGGTTATGAGGCTGGGAGGCTGGTTTGAGTTCACATGTTATCTGAGACATCAATTATAAAATTGAGCCACTGCAGGTCATGTCATTGTTGCTAGGCACTAGACAGCCACACTTTTTGGTGCTGGGCCATTGTGCAGAGACTGCCTTGGGAGATATCCCAAGGATACCCACTGAGCATGAAAGGAGCACTCAGCCAAGAAAAGCAGGAAAAAAAAAATGTTCTTCTGAAGTGGGGGCAGGGATGCTGTTTGTTTTCAGTCTTTATTTCATAGGAGCCCAAGAAAGGGAACCAAAAAATGAAAAAATGGGAGGACTGAACCTGGGAGAAGGGGAGTAAAAGTGTCTTTTTACATCAAGAACTGCCAGAGCAGACCACTGTTTAAACCTTGGAACTTCATCATTCTTGGTCCAGCTGGCAGTCTGTTAGAAGAGTCCTCCTGAGTCCTGGGTATCCTGGCAAGTTTGGAGAAATGCAGGTTTTCCCATTTCCACTATTGCAAGAGTAACAGTTTGCTTGCCAGAAACACTGACTAGGGGAAAGCTGCATATCTGCCACTAGAGTAAGGACAGAGTTGAGCTGCTGCTTCAGGGACCCAGAGGGAAGTAACTGGACTTCTGTGAGGCCAAGAAGTGTCTGTCAATGTAGGCATTGAAGACAGTTTGCTGACTGCATTATGTTTGTATTAAGATTCTCTCAAAGTGCAGTATTAGTCAAAGCCTCTGCTGTAATATACAAGTTAGTTTTCCAAAGGTTAACTGCTCTCTGCCAAAATAAATTGGTTTCTGTCTCATCATTTCCTGCAGACCTTTCAAAAGCAGGACATAAGCATGTCACCCAGAGCCACAGAAAGGGGGTGGTTTGTCTTGCCTGGCAGCCCTTGAAAACCAACATCTTCCCTGATACTTTTTTGCCTCTTTTTGAAAACATGTCACTGAAAGGTGCTTGCAGCCATAGACATTGCTCTTCACTGCTTCAGCAAAAATGTCCATCCTGGCAAAATAAAGTAAGACAAACTGTGATGCTGCCTGAAGAAAACACTATCGGTCATGGACTTTTTCCAATGGCCATTTATGAGGGGAGCAGGGATTACAACCCTTAAGGGTGAAGGGAAGGCTTTGCCTCTTCCTTGCCTTAGTTGATCTTCATCTCAGTGCTAAAATGTGCCTTGATATTCCAATGAGACCAGGACGTCCTTCTCTGTATTATCTGTATTCTTTTCCGTGCTTTCTAGTAACCAAAAAGACAGGTGAGGGATCCATCAAATTGCACATAAAGAACAAAAGAGAATCACAGGGCAGAAAAGGCACTTTTCTGGAGAAAAATAGAAGATCATGGGAGATAAACTGTGCTCAATTTGTTAATTGTGTTGAATTCAGCAAGGTAAACCATAAGCCTATAACTTTAAAAAGTTACATTCTCTATTGTAAAATATAACAGTCTATATGAGCTGTTACCTTTCTCTTACCACTTTGCCTTTCAAGGGATTTTGGTTTTAAAGCCTTTTGTCCAGGTGAAGGCATATCTACATGAAATGACTAACCTATATAACCATGCATATATACACATCTTTTTAGAATTGTATATAGAGGGGAGATAACTAAAATAATAGAAATAAATAGTCCTGGAATGTTAGGTATTTTTTGTTTCCTTGAAAATTATTTACAGATTTATGAAAGAAAACATGACTTCACAAAGGCTACAGATTCCTACAGGAGGTCATAGAGAAAAAGATTCCTACTTGATGCACTTCTCACTTCCTTTACCTTCCAACCGGCTTTTTCCAAACCTGAACACTAACACCTAAACACTGGCATACACATGCAGATTTCATTTAGAGTTTTCAAAGGTCTATTCTGAGCAAATATGTGCTTTGGAAATCCATTTAGCAACATGGACACTTTTCTTAGACAGTAAGGCAATGAAAATGGACATTTATGCCTCTAGCTGAATATTCCACAGAATTAAGGAGAGGACCATTCCTAAATAAGATTAGTATTGAGTATCTTGATATTCTGTGATTCTATATATTTTATAAGTTCTTAGATACATTTAATTTATTCTTGTACTAAAGAGTATCTTTAACTAGATATATCGCCTCCTAAATACTTTGTAGATCTTCTGGATACAGAACATGACCAGTGTGTGCTATTTGAACTTATTTTTCTGAATCACTTTTATTGCACAAGGAACCCGTGCCACTGTTCCGTACAAATGAATACAGCACACTGTATTCACCTGCAGACTAATGTTTTCTTGCCTATGAACTGACTTCTACCATACATTCTCTAATCTGTGCTATGTCTAGCCTGTCTCATTCTTCTTAACTACCTCATTTCCACTCTTCAAGTTTTTGACCTCGTGTAGCTCTTTTTGTTTCAGATGTCTACATCTTTGCAGTTAGAGTCTGAACCCTGACTGTTTTTTATCCAGACGGTCCCAGTTCTCCTACCACACCCCAGCTGTCAGCACAGACATAGGCAACCACTCCCCATGGCAGCATAGCAGAATGGGCATGAACCACATAGAACTGCTTGGCTCAGGGACCAGTGATTGCTCCTTGGAGGACATGACATAATCCATAAAGGTGTAGCCTGTTTGCATGCTCTTGTCTCCCAGTCTCCCCATAGTATCCTTGTTTTCTCTTCTTGCCTTAATGTCACTACTGGTAATCATTTAATTGCCCAGGGAGTCCTACTACCTTACAAAATGAGAGTCACATACATAGGAAGTACAGGGAAAAAAAACCACCACAATCTGTCATCAAGCCCAGGAAGATAAAGGTGTTTCTAGAAGAGAGAAATTTTACTTACCTAATCAGGGAGAGAGATGTCCCCACATGCTCATGGACTATGCTATCATACAGGTTCAGCTTTGTAATTCTGTAATTACTTGGAGATATTTAGTCAAGTACAGCTGTATTGCATACCAAGATTGCCCATTTATGGGTTACTGTGTAGCCAAATTCTTCATAGGTGGCAGCAAGGCAAGAAAGTAATTGTAATTCAGCATTTGGAAAGTTGGCATACACTTGTATGTCAGCTTCCATTTTTAGCTAAATGCTGTTTCAAAAATCTTAGATGTTAGACAAGGATGAAAATAACTTTGATATTGGAGGAGCTTTTCAGACAGGAGTCATCAGAAACCAAACTCCTACTCTATCTCTGCACAATATAGACAGTATTTAAATATTCCAGGCATTTTCACAGTGGTTTGAGTTGGAGGAAATCTGTATAGAACACAGACCATAATCTTTTTAATGGCATTTTAAATTTGTTGAACACATTGACAGTTAGACAGACAATATTACAGGAAAGGGGTTATGTCAGAATAACCTAGACACATGCAGGAAAACCATTACCTTCTCAAGGCATTCTGCGTGGAATAATATTTTTGAGACCTACAGAAAGGAGTGGACCATATCACAAAAGTAAACTTAGGAAGGAACACGTGGTCTAATGAGCACTACAAAAGAGCAGAGGTGTTGATACTCCCCACTTTCCTGCTACAGAAAAAGAAGCCTAAAAGGCTGAATGCTGTTTAAGTGGAAAAGTTGACAGCATGTGTCTGGGAAAGTAATTGCCTTCTGCCTCAGGATAGCACTGTCAGGCAGTACCACCTCAGAGTACCAGTATGTGGGCTTTTGGGCTGTGTGGGAAATGCTGCGGTTCCAAAGTGCAGTATCACTTTCAGACTGGGAAGTAGCAGCTGTGAGGGAGATAACTGAGCACAGTTATTACCAGACTGTGCTGAACGGATTAAAACAGCAGGCTCTAAAGCTGTGCCATGGCCTAAAAACTGTATTTTGGTATGGTTCCATCCCAGCTATTTGAGGGACAAGAGCACTCTAATCAGCCATTTAATCCATTTACTTCTCTCTCACGTCTGTGACACCAAATGAAGTCCCAAGGAATTCAGAGCAAAACACTGAATGTGTCACAGTAAGCAAAAATATTTTTCTCATCTTCCTCTGGATTCCTAGGCTGTGAGCTAAATCATGTTTGCTTTCCTTTGCCATCCACTTCTACCACATAAACAAAGCAACCACTCATCTATTGCAGTGTGTATGAGGAACCTGTAATCACCATGCTGACAGTAGTTGGTATTTGCTCTGGTCACCTTTACAGTCATGCTAATTAAAACTGACTTTCCTACTCACATATTGAAAGAAACACAGTATCTGGAGGCAAGATCATGTTGTCAAGCATCCCAGGAAAGCTTTAATAAATCCCTGTGCACCAGTGTCTGCCTCCCTGAGAGCTGGCAACAGTCGGTTCCACGCTCCAGGGAAACAGTTTGTCATATTCTCTGGGCTCATGTCCTCTCAGTGTGCATCAACAATTCCATTAGGAGAAAAAGGAAGGTTTATCAGGCTAGAGAGCCAACTAGCACACATTGATTGGGCATGCGTGTGACAGCCAAAGGTATTTACTATTTTTTTTCTGAACAGTTTGCTTTCCTCTAGTGCTTCACTTGAGCACTTTTCATTAATGTGCATAACAACCCCAGAAAGGCTTAAAATAGAAAATACTGAAATAGGAGGAAGAACTATGGAATACAGATTGCAATTCCTCAGGTGTGGGATTTAGTCAGGACCCTGGAATCCTTACAGGATACATAACAAGCTCGATAATTATGACATGGTTTAATGTTGTCTTGAAGTATCTCCAGCATCCTTTTGCCATGCAATTCAAGTTGGTTCCTTATGAAATCAGCAGAAATTGCCCACACTTCTGAAACATTAGCACACTGCCCACTGTGCCAGTTCAGCTGGGTATTGTCCATCCAGTCACTCACTGGCTACTGACATTTGATAAGATGAGATTGGAGTCAGAGACTTCAGAACAATAGAATGACTTTGTCTAGTAACCTCTGTCTGCTCAACAAAAACTTCCTTGAAGACTTCAAAGTCATTGAAATCTAACATAATAGTTCTAAGAGGACGGCTTGCAGTTTCATAAGATATTAAATGTTTTTACTTACAAAAACTTGAAATCTATGCCAGGAAAACTAAAATAAAGAAGCTCAAAATTAGATTAAATAGATACCAGTGAATTTTCCAAGGCTCTTTCATCTTTCATTTTCTAACTTGTTAATACAAATGCTTCTGCAAGAAGGAGGTCAGTACCAAGAAGAAAATTGCAATGTTTGTGACTTGCTCAGCTTTAATTCATGCTATGTTATTTAACTGTTGTTTATAAACCACTGATAAAACTAAAGACATACTTGCCTCAACATCTTCCTTAAGATTTTATAACTGAATATTCAGGTTCTGATGTAAGTGAGAATCACAAAAATTGTAGGTTCTAAATGACTACAAGAACTACAAGATGTCTTGATTAACCCAAATCTACCAGCATGAATGTTAGCTTTTTCACTGTTCTCTAATGTAGGACAGTACAAAAAAAATAGGCATAGTATATTGGTGTAAGATGTTCACATAATTTGGTGGACATTGCATTTCTCTTTTTTCTTCTGTCCTGCATGGCACTGCTGTCTACCATACCATTTAGTAGTTACATAATTGTTCCCTCTCAGGCATACAAACAATGAGGTCAACTTGAGTCATGTCAAATAACAAGAGCAAATACCACATATGAAACCATTTAAGATAACAAGTCATGTGATCAAATATATTACCTCTTGCCTGAATTTTCTGGATCATACTGGAAGTGTGTTAGAATACACAAAAGCTACAGAGCTTACCAGCTGACTGTTTTGCCTACAATAAGCCACTGATGAGCAGTTTATTGCAAAGTATTTAATACAGACAAGCTAGAACTGAAAGCTACCTTCCTCTAAATCATTATGCTTCTTCTTTAAAATGACCTTTTCAAGGCAAAAACCTATGTTTTCCTGCAGGAAAAAAAATATGTCAGGGATGAAGGTTTAATTTTATTTTAGTTGTTTTAATAACATTCAGCTATGTTACATTTTAAAGCTGCCTAATTATCAGATGTAACATCTGGGATACAGTTCCTATCAGACTGTGTTTTATCCAAACTGGGCACGGATACAAGAAAGTGTTATTTGTGTTTATTAACTGGAACATAAAGAGAAAGGTCAACACTTTCCCTATTCATCCTTCATCAACACAGATGCTGGTGTAAAAAAGGAGGGTAAAAGTAAAACTCCTTAATCAACAAAAAACTTGTGACTACAGAAATATGCAAGACGCATGAAAGCAAAGAATAAATTCTTATCCAAGCATTTTTTTTTCTGTTATTGAATATCACTCAGTTCTATTATACTCTTAGATCATATACTCTTAGATCATTATACTCTTACATCATGGGCCTCTGCTGTTCTTAGCTGATGTCAGACGAAGTGGTTTCTCTCTTGCTACAGTGGTTGACAAGAAGACAACCATTAAAACAGTCTTCTTAAATAAGCAACAACTAAGAGAAAGAAGAACATGATTAAAATAGTTCCCATCAATACATTTTATTCCACTCTGCAGCACCCTTGAAGCAGTTGAAGTGGCTAGTTGCTTCCATGACCTTCCCAGCTATGTTCATGGTAGTTACAACTACTGGCCCATGAACACAAGTTGTTCTGCCTTGCATCCAGAGATTTTGTGAGTTTTTCTCTTGCTATCTACATTGCAAGGCCTCACAAAGTAGAGCTAACTATATTCTAATCTTACAATCCCAGAGTGATTCAAGCTGCTGCTAGAGGGTACACGGATGTATAGCTAGAACAATCCTGTCAGTATTTCTTAAGTATAGACATGTATTTTTCTATCAGTAAGTGCTCTCATTAGCCAGTTTTAGAGTCCTCTGCTAAAGCATCAGCACCATTCATATTCCCAGTATATCATGATAGGATGACTTTTCTTACACAGAGGGAATTCTCAACACGAAAGCTTTATTCATAAGAACATAAAAAGTGTCTGATTGGGTCTGAGCAGTAGTCTATCTAAGCCAATGTGCTGTCCCCGCTGTCCTGAGGTGAAAGAAGAAGGTAGAGTTTAGGCACAGCATGTGAACCTGGCCTCTTCCTGGGGTTTGTTCTCCTCATGTTCTCCCAGCATCATTGGATTAAGGAGTTTAAATGGTACGCCCCTGCCTATGCCCTATAGTATCTGTCTTGATACTGTTATATATTTTCTCATTCCTTTCTGGACTTGCTGATGCCATCTACCTCCACGACCTCACGGGACAAGAAATTCACCAGCTTCTGTGTAAAAAAAAAAAAATAAAAAATTTCTTGTACAAGTTTTAAACCATTTCCCTACTGGTTTCAGTGAGTGCCCTGCCCTTAGTTCTAGTATTGCAGGATTTGGTGAATGACACTTCTACATTCACCTTATCCACCATCTTAATGAGTTTGTACCGTTTGTACCTGTGATCATCACGCTCCTCAGCCTTTGTCTCTCCACATTGAAGAGTTCTGGCCTTTTTAGTCTCTCCTCAGAAAACAGCCACTCCATCCCTTTGATCATTTTTATTGCTCTTCTCTGTGCCTTCTGTAAATCCACTACATCCTTCCTGAGATGTAGAGGTCAGAACTGTGTACCAGACACAGGCTGGCTGAGGTTTTGTGTAGTTCCAGACTGACCCACACATTCTCAGTAACCTTCCTGATGATGTCCAACACACTGACTTCTGGCTGCTGCTATACACAGCTAGACGATCATTTTTCCCTCCTCAGCATTTCTGCTTTGGCCTACAGCACCTCCCCTCTTCTTAAAAGGATCAAGGATTTCCAGTCCCTTTCTCCATCATAGGTCTAGGTTGTTTGTTGTTTGTTTTGTTGTTTGTTTGTTTGTTTGTTTCCTCCAGCCATACTTACTTTTTATATAAGATAGCTGACAGAGTTAAAATCCAGGCTAATTCAGTAACTTGACTTTACTCTGAGGGTGGTGAGGCCCTGGAACAAGTTGCCCAGAGAAGCGGTGGATGCCTCATCCTTGAAGGTGTTCAAGGCCAGGCTGGATGGGGCTTTGTGCAACCTGGTCTGGTGGAAGGTGTCCCTGCCCATGGCAGGGGGGGTTGGAATTACATGATCTTTAAGGTCCCTTCCAACCCAAAGTATTCTATGATTCCACGACTGGTGGCTTCAAACTTCTGTGTTTTAAACCAAAGAGCAGAACTGAATCCAAAGTGAAAGCCAAAACTGGATCTGGAACAAAATTTGAAATATCTCTTCAAAGACCTTTTCAAACATATATAAGTATAGAGCTACTGTTTCAAAATAGTAATTTGACTACGAACTTAATCTTCTAGCAGAGACCTGTTCAGTACAGGGACTGTTTAGATTAGTTTTTGCATAATTCTTTTTTTCAAGACTGCTGCAAGGTTGCCCCAGCAGCTCTGTGTGCTCTTCAGATTCTTGCTGGGCTTTATTACACAGAGGTTTACCCCCACTACTTTTCATAAACAGCCTTTAATGGAAAAGGGCTGGCAGTAGCTTTGATTCCTCTTCTTCTATATTTGTCAGTTGTGTGTTTAGTGCTAATGATGTCCCCTGTACATGACAGTTGGCCCAAGTTTCTCAAGCCTTTTTCCTTCAGTCCTACAGTGCCTTACTAGTTAGGTGTGTTTACATGTATATGTTTCTGTGTTCCCACGATTTATATGTGCATGTGCATTAATTTATTGGGTAGTGGTGGTTCATTAGTCCTGTCTTCCACTCCTCTGCCAGAACTGTTGGTAACTGCAGTGCTTTACCTTATTTGTAGCCCTACAAATTTAGGCAGAGGGAAGCTGTTTTTCTGGCTTGGGAACATGACTGATACCTGTCTGAAAGCAAGGAAATAAAGATGTAGATACCCCTACCACTTCCATACAACATTTCCATTTTCACATTTGTAACCATTCATAGCAGAGCATATAACATGTAAACTGGATGGGCTAAATGAATTAATTAGTGTATCACTGTATATCCAGTATAAAGCAAATTTAACCAGCATTGAATCCAAAACAGAAGTAAATCAAAAATATGCTGCTTCAACCACCTCTTTTAAACACATGGAAGGGCTGAATGTTGTCCATAGGCATCACATTGTATATAACTTATGAAGAAATTCTACAGTCAGAGAGATGAGACGTATTTTGTTGGAAGGTCCTTTCTCCAATGCCTGTTTTTGTATTCAGCAGTATTAATAATAATTTTAAAAGTTCACATAAGCCCAGAGATCTTTACAATCTTTTATAAGATCTACTTTCTTTATCTTCATTAGGTAGAATTAGAAGAAACCTTTTATACTAGATATACTACTTCCTCCTGCAAGTGTTGGATTATCTGTTATAATTAATACATTTTGCAGTGGGTTATTTATTAAAATAAGAATACTTGTATTGTACTAAGTATATATAGCATAATTATATCAGAGTTAATATGACTGTGATTTCAATCCAAAGTTCACATCTAACTACCACTGAGGGGCTGCATTGTTTATGACTTAGATAAATGGCAGGCCAGTCTGATTCATCATACACTGTTCTAATTCCTGCCTTTTAAAAATATTTCTGTCTAGAAATGAAGAGCATGTGCACATCTCTCCATTCATGAATGCTCCTGAATAGGCAATGCTGCTCTTTCTAGCTTCAGCCTTCTTTACTCATCAGCGAATAGGTAATTCCTGTAACACTCGAAGAGCCAGTGTTCTCCTTTGATCCCTTCATGTCACACCTTGAAAACATTCTTTTCTCCAAAAATGCTGCTGTGGTCACGGCTATCTTGGTAGCCTACAGCAAAAGTGGTGTTGGGATAGAGGAGACATCTAGGCATCCAATGGGTAAAGTGTAAACCCTGAGCTTGCTAAGACTAACAGCAAGAACAGAATAGTTTCCTTTTTCCATTTCCTCAGAATATGTAAAGGTATTATGCTGTTCTTGCTTTTTCTGAGTAAAGCTGAGGAGATATTAAAAATTTGAGCCTAGGCCTTACTCAGCATACTGAGTAACCAGCCCAGGCCAGATAAAAAATCTGTGTAAACGCAGGCCTCCCTGCTGGCAGCAGCACTGTGCCACTTTGACATCCAGCAATAATTTTAAATGAGAGTGATTTATTTTTCTTTAGAAGACAGCAGATGGCAGCAAAGTTGTACAGATGTGCCAGACTAGTAGAAGGAGAAAAATATCTTGGTACACAAACTCTAACAACATTCCATGGAAAAAACGTATCATTTGTTTCTGTCTGTCTTGCAGTGTGGTTAACACAATAAATCAGGTTTAATGGCCCTTGTGCACTTGCAATATGAGGGTTTTTTTCCTCCATTATCAGGAGTTAATGAAATCAGACTGGGGCAAGTTTATGTGAGTAATCACTCAACAAATCATCTTTGTCTTTGCAGGACTCACTTCTTTGTGCAAATCTTTTTATACCCTTCATTAAATAGTTACCAATTACCTTGTCTGTGTGTGTGCCCTGACTGATGCAGCAGCTCTGACTGCCAGTTTCTGCTGTAAACTATGTACACCACTCATTGTCTCATTTGAATTGGTTGTCTGGATATGGCCTTTCATGAGGTTTCAGAATAGGTGATGAGATTAAAAAAAAATAGAGAGAAGAGAGAGGGGAGGAAGGAAGTGCTGCTATATAAACTCATAGTGTTTGAAATACTCCAAAATCCTACTTCATTAATGGCATCTGGGTTTTGGACAAGAACACTGGAAGTTTCTGGTATTCAGTGCCCCCTCATGAACACATTTAGCACCTCACTTCATACATGTATGTTTGCTGAAGCTGTCATTGCCAGCAGTACCACATCCACTTAAGAGGAGCAGCAATGATCATACATTGCTGAACTGATTTCAGAAATGAACAGTCTGGGTTTGTTACCTCTTTTTGACACAGTTCCTGTCCCTTACTTTTAATTTTTAGCAGTTTCATCAGTCTTCAAAAACAGAACTCATGAATAAATGAAGTACAAAGCGTAACTTACAATACAATTTTTCAGTGTAGAAATAGCCATGGGTTTGAAAGAATGCTATGGCTTAGGCGTTTTTCCTGCTGAAGTCACTAGAGGTTTTGTTTCGATTAGATGGGATCCGTCTTAGGCCTGGGATTTGGTGCTGAGATTCCTATCTTGCTCACCAGTACATCACCAACAGAACGTCTGATGTCTGCAGGCAGTAAGGAGACTAATGATATATGCCAGTTGCATATTTGTCTTGTTGTTTATCAATAAAGGGCCAGACTATGAATTTGTTCCTTATGCAGAATGGGATGCAGAGCTTCACAGCCCCAGGAAAAAAAAAAAAAAAAGAAAAAAGAAAAAAAAAAGACTTAGAAAAAGGGACTTAGAAACCCATCATTTTTTCCTTGGGTCTAAAGAGAACAAATACACTTTACAAGGTGCAGCTGTCTTCTTCCAGTGTGCAGACTCAGATCTGCTCCTGAGTCCTTCTGTGCAGATGGGGAAGTGCAGTGGCCTCTGAGGGCTTACTGCTTTCTAGCAGAGAGCCACAGTAGAGTCAGGTCATGTAAGGGGAAATGAGGAACCCCCACCCCCTTTACTGCTCTCCTGTAACAGCAGTGAGATGAATCCATCTCACATGGTGGCCTTTCAGTTTTTGAGTGTGTGGGTTTCATGATAACTCCTGTGACAGCAACCACCTATTAAAAGGACAATAATCATGTTCATTTGATGAACTGCTTAGTTTGCTCCTGAACTAACAGATAAGAAAGATCCCTTATGTTTGTTATCCTGTTTTCTGCCAGTACTACTGGACATCAGAGATTAAGACCCAGACGTTTGTTTGTTATTACACTATGTTAGGAAAGCATGAAAATAATATTAACAGTTTTATAATTACTGGAATAGCTACATTGAATTTGCAAACTGACATCTGGAAAGTGATAGTGAACTGGAAGTGCTGGAGGAATGTTTATTGTGCAAACATATTTTGAGAGTCAGTATTTATTACAAAATTTTTGACTTCAGCTGGGTTGGACTGGTCTTGCCTGATTTTGGAAAAAAAAACAGGCTTTTGTAAGCGGATGGAAGATGAGGAGGTGTAGTTACATCTTTGATAAAAGTTATCACATAATCAAACTTAATCAAAAGTTTTCATTTGGACTCCTCATTGCTGTTGTTGTTGCTGGGAATTTGGAAAGCAAAAAACTCCAGTCTTATCAAGCCATGGATTCTAGTTTTAATGGAACCATTTGTTTTTCATTTGGACACATTACACTTATCAAGCGCCTTGACTAGTGTGTTGTAAAAATGGTTTTACATAGCAATGTTCTTTACCTCATGAACAAATTATGCTTCCTCTCCTCATGAAGGATATATGGCCCTGTTCCAAAGAATTAAGTATTTGAAAATTAAAACAATTTCCAAGTTGACACAAATTATTTGGTGAAAAAAGTGTTCTTTAAGAAATATTTGGATAATAAAAGCAAACCCTTGTGAATGCAATAAACAAATTTTAGTTAGGAGTAATTGGATTTAGTTATTGGTAGTACTCAGTCATGTTGGAATTTTTTCTCCTGATGCCTGTGTGCTCTCCACTACTTAAGTATGATGTGAGATAATATAAAACGGTGTATTGACGGCACAAGGAAAATATTTGGATGGCTGTCTGGAGTTGCCATTATTGGCTTTAATTATGACTTGCTGTCCTTTGGGTACTAAATGAGCCAGAAAAGGCTTCATATGTGCCAAAGTGTTCATTAGTATTCCCCTTTCTGTCATTGTATTTGAAGAAAAAGTCTATATCTGGCACCTGACTGCAATTCTTACTAGCGTGGACCAAGATGCTTTGCAGATTTTGATAATCATCTGAAAGTACACCAGTATCTCTACTTTTTGGATACAGTAGAAGTCGTTCCTAGGTAACAGTGGCAGAACTCTTCGATGGCTTTCTGATGTATTCGGAAAACAAACGTCTTTTCCAGTCCTCCCCACGACATGGTTGCTTGAAGTAAATTTTGTGGTACCTTCTGGAGAAAGAAATATGATTACTTGGTTCCGTCCTCCAGGTTAGGGGATCTACACTAGGATTTATGGGAAAATGCTTGCATATCAGCATTTTAGGCCTCTTGCCACCATTCCATATAGAATAAATAATGGAGCCACAAAAGTCTTTCTGAGATAAAAATAGCCTTTGCAATCAATTTTGGTAATAGAAATTGTCTATAGCAAAGTCCTTTTTGTTTGCCATGGGATGTCTCTAGGGTAGGCACAGAGCAAAATAGTACTTCATAAAGAATATTCTGTGAACATTCCTGACACTTCACCATGGAGGCTCTGCTGAGAATGGTGACCGCTCCTTTGGCATTTGTTCTTGGATAGACTGATGCACAAGGATGAATTTCTGCTTCAATACGTATTCACCATTGCAAAACTTTTTTTTAATTATTATTATTTTTAATTCAGAATCTTGTTTGAACTGAGCTTATAGTCATGTTTCAAGCAGCCTTTGAAATGGTGGCTTACAAGGCACAAGGCTGTTTTTAGAACCTGATACTTTAACTAAGGTATTGTGTAAACAGATGCTACTGATTTTGGAGGCATTTGATGCCATCTTCCACTTCTCATCTGTCACATTAGAGCATAGGCTGGCCTTGACCTAAGCACCCCACTCTTCTTCAACTTGTAGGACTTTATGAGGAAGCTTGCTCTCATGGGCTGACAGTCTGTGAGCACTGGGAGTCAGCTGCTCATTTTCATCCCTGAAGGTCAAAGGGCTGCATCTTATTCCTGTGTTTTTTCCTGGTTTCACAGGCTTGTTCTCGCTGAGACCCCAGTGGGGGTCAAAACACTAACACTCCTCAGAGATTTTAAGCAAGTTCACATATGAATTTCAACTACTGTTTGAAAGTTCATGCCCAGCATTTTGCTTTCTGGGATGTTCATAGTGAAAAGATGCATTAACCAAAGTTCTTCAGTAATGTCCCCTGCACGGAAGAAAGAACTCTCACAGAAGGAAGAACTCTCACCTGGACAGATCTCATCTGGGGCAGGTGCAGAAATGGACGAGGAAGGAGAATGCTGTCTCTGTTTATTTTAGCCCTTAGGGAACAGCTCCCCAAGACTATCGTAACAATCCTAAGGATGCGGCCTTAGCCATGCCACAGGAAGGAGTCCCTGCTTGCTCTGTCATTCTCCCCCAGCCTATCTAGCCTATGGGTTAGATAAAATACTCAGTTGCTCTTTTTCCAGGGAGTTTACTTTTCAGCTTCATTCCTCCTGCCATTCAAAACACATGCTGTCTTCCAGACACAGGGCTACCCACTGCTTTCTGGTGTATCTGGTCCAGCGGTGCTGGTCTTTACACTTTATAAGTCATTATGGTTTTCAAGATTTGTGGGGGTGGGGGAATCTTTTCTTTAGTTCCTGTTTATTGCAACTGTGAAGTTTTGCTTCTCCCTACAACCACGGCAGGTGGTGCTCTTGAACCTTCCAAATGGGAATTGCACTTAGGGAGCTCCAGTAAGGTCAGAATTCCCGATTTTAACCCTCTGTGGTTAGGCCAAGGATATTTCAGCTTTGAGTGAAATGATCTTTATCAGGGAAAGGGAAAGGAGGGAAGAAAAGGTATTTTAAGTGGGCATTGTTTTTTGGCAGTAAATGAAGAAAAGATTAATACAAACAAAGGTAGCTGGTTGGTATATACATACTTAACCACTATAGTCCAGTATGTCCCAAGTTTAGATGATAAAGGTGCTAGCTTTGTAACCCATAAATAAAATACTGTAGCTATTAAAGTGTAGGGCTCTATGGAAGTCATTCCAGCTGTGCTATGTACTTGGGTAGCTTCGGTGCTTTCACCTACATATTGTAATTTCCCACTGCAAGCTCCCCAAAACTAATAAGTAGCAACTAGCCTAATTTGAAGAACTTTAAATGATTTCAGAATAGCCTCTTGCTTGTGTCTCAGCTGGCAGCTATAGTCTACATTGAAGATTGTGTGATTGCCATCATCCCTTGTCAACTAGAAGGTGGTATTTGGAAGTCTGATACATTTCAGTCCATACTTCTCTAGGTCTTTACGTTTTTACCCATCCTATGTTGGCACCCTAGAAAATCTGGACCAGCAAGGCCATCAGCAGCAGAGACACAAATTCTCTTTCAGCTGGTAACAAACAGATGGTGATTAAAACTGGCAACTGGCGACATATATGCCTTTAAAAACAAAACAAAGCAAAACAATGAAAAATAGAATATTTCAAACGGAAAACCCACCTCTCAAGATTCCTAGTTTGAAAAAGTTTAGGAAAGTAGCTTAAAAATAAGCACTCTGAGCAGAATTTCAAAACTTTGGGAAGAAAAATGATTACGAGTATATGCCAGTTACCTAGTTGACTGAATCCTACCCAAGCTTTTTTGCAGCAATTTTCCTGGCAGTGTACCATTGCTCGTTCTTTTGATTATTTCTTGGAAATAATGTTTTCCTTCGGCACTTAGGTAAAAAAAAAATAATAAAAAATACACCCACTTAATTTCTTCTAGCAGCATTTAGTGCTTCTGTTCCCTTACCCTCTTCTGTCTATGTCCACTGTCTTCAGAGACATATGCCTTAGGGGAAATGGTACGTTTGATCCAAAATGTTACTCAAATACACTTGTTTAGTTTTTTAGGGATTTGTTTTGTTGAAGGATGAAGAGTCGACACCAATAGATGGTGCTGTTGGTGCATTAATAAGGTTCAGTTTCACATTTGTTTTCTGGTCTGTGGCTGGAATTTGTTTAAAAAAAAAAGAACAAAACAACAAAATCCCTAATGCTAAGCTTTTATCCAAGATGAAAAACACTGCCCACACTGAACCGGTCACCGTTTAACTTTAACCTGAACTGTGGCCCAGGAAATCCTTCAACATAAATAACCTTGGAAGCTGCTATGACCATTTTTGGAACATGCTCCCTCAATAAATCTGTTACTTTGTTGTGCAATGTTGAAGTGTGCAGTTGTTTCTCTGATTAATTAGGGCAAAAAATAAACTTGCGCGATCAATCCAAGCTGTGACACGTTTCAGCCCTGGCTGGGACATGTGGGTAAAAGAGGCCTTAGAGCCTTCTCAACAGCTTTGCCCTGGGATTTTAACGTGCACGCTTTTGAGTTTATTTTATTTGACTAGATAAGGCAACTGCTAACAAAGTCTGTATCTGCCACATTTCAGGCTGTCACAGCATTGCCATGCCAGGTAGGTAAGGGTAGGACTGCAGAAAGTAAGGGTTCGTTCATCTTCACCACCTGCCCCTACTAAAAATGACAGAAAAGCTTTACGTAATAGTGTTTACTTTATTTCACATATTACCCATGGAGAACAGCTGATACATTCTCTACATCTTTCACCAGTCTGGAATGCGAGATAAAAAAGGTATGGAAAAAGAGTTTAACAACGTTTGACATTCACGATATGAAAAATAGAGGGGTTACAATGTTTTAAAATGCCCATATGCAATATATATATATAAACGTATAAAAATAAAATATATTTTCCAAAAAAGATACAAACAGGACATGACACAGGACAATCTTAAATATCGATACGTATCTCATGATCCACACACACCGCACCGCACATAATTAACAAAAACCACGTACAATTGCACTTTTCCTCTCTGTGACGTTCAAGTATATCGCAGTCCCCGCAGGGACTAGTGAGTGTCCGATTCCCTGCCGGGTGCAGATAGCGCAGAGGGTAGAGCAGGTGGGGGCGACCTGGCCTGCCCGGGGGCCGGCTGCGGGGCTCCCCCGAGCGCCCCTCCTCGGGGCGGCCGGAGCCGGGCAGCGCAGGGCGCAGCCTCCCGGCGACGAAGGCCCGGTCCCGGCCCCCGGCGGCGAGCACGGCGCGAGGGGCGGCCGCCTTCCAGCCCCAGGCGGCGGCGGCGGGGCCTCGCCCGGGGAGGGCGAGGAGACCGGGAGCGCCCCGGCGGGGCTCTCACAGCTCCCTCGGCGGCGGCACCACCGGCGGCGCGTCCCGCCGGTCCTCGCTGCCCCGCCGCCCCCGGCCCCGGGAGGGCGCGCCGGGGTCCCGCCCGAACGGACGCTCTCCGCGAGTCCTCCACGAGCTCCCGGGGTGTCTGTGCCTGAGTGCAGCCGGCCGAGGCGCTCACACCCCCAGCGCGGGTGCGCGGGGGAGCGCCCGCAGAGTCCGGGGGGAGCGCAGGGAGCGCCGCCTGCGGCCGTAGCCCTGGGGGCTGATCTTGCTGACGGGGGCGGCGCCGTCCTTATCCTTGTCGGTCAGCTGGTAGATCTGGTGGGCCAGCTTCTGCACCGTGCACGTCCCGAAGCGGCACCCCGTGCGGATGGCTTGAAAGTGGGGGAAGCTGTTAATGCTCTGGCGGTAGCGCTTGACGCGGATGTGAGCATCCTCCCGGCTGCTGTGAGGCAGGAAGAGAGAGCAGGAGTGAGAGCGGCGCGGTGGGGCCCGGAGGAGAGGGCAGGAGACCTGCCGTGCAGCCCCCCCGGCCCTGCCCTCCGCCGAGCGGCGGGAGAGGGGCGACCCGAGCGCGGGGCAGAGCTCGCTACCCACGGGAGGAGAGGCCCCGCCGTTTTGTGGCCGTTACTTTATCTAGGGATCCAGAGCTCAAGTTACTATTTATATTTGGCTTTCGCAGTGAAAGCGCTGCTATCTTCCGCCGGCTGAAGAGCGCGGGGAAAGGGAGGCGGCTCCCTGCAGGAGCTGTCTCCGGGGCTCGGGGATTTGCAGCAAGGACCCGAAACACCCGGAAACGAGGGGACCCGGAAACTTTCTGCTGGCTTGAGCAAGTGTCCGAGCCCGGAGGGTTCGAGCTGGAAGTTACCTGGGATGCGAGACGCGGGGATCCTCCTTCACGTCCTGGGGCCGTACGAGTGGCTGCACGGCGGCGGCTGCTCCCAGAGCTCGGAGCGCGCCCGAGGGCTTCACGTCCCGCTTGGCTCGGCTCAGTGCCCATTTCGTCCATCTGAAAGGAGCGCAAAGGAAGAGGACAGCCTGTTAGTGCAAGCCTGCAGGGCGGGAGCCAAGCCAAACAGATTCGAGGGGCGATAATCTTTGCCAGCGCTGAGATTTTCCGGACTTTTTTGGGGATGCTTCCTGAAAGGGCACGCGGCCCTGTGCAATTCCCGCAGGGAGTCCGGTCCCTCTGGTCGCAGCCGGAGCCCGGCGCTGGGGCGCGGAGGCTCCAAGAGCGGCTGGGCGTGCTCCCATACTCACTTTCTTTTGAACTCTGTCGCTACGTCCACCCTTGCAGCATCCACCCCGAAGAAGGTCGCAGAGCCGAGATAGAGCAGGGCTACGTGAACCAGTTTCATTCTGGCTGAACTCCTGGTGGATAGAGAAGAGAATTTATAAGCATGTTTGCTAAGATAAGCCAAATAAGGTCTGTCCGTTTCTTTTTCTTTCGGTGGCTCCGAGAACCTCTTCCCTCGGTAGAGCCCCCAGCCTACCGGGAACTTTGTGTGCGATGTGAACCAAAAGCTAGTATTTGCTCAGCAACTTATCGCAGAGTAAATAACAGAGCCTCTAAAGTTTACATTTGTCGAGAGTTTTACTTGTACAGGCGGCTGAAAACCAGCAGGATTGCCAGAATACCCCCAGCGGCTTGCATTAGGATTCAGCAAACCCACGAGATTAGAGGGAGCTGGCTTTCAGATGCATCGTTTCCCAACTCCGAGAAGTGTTTTGCTGCCTGGAAGTTTATCCCCGATAGCTCATCTTCTCGCTTCACACGCAGAACTAGCTAATTCTGGACCTTATGTTGTAAACTGCAGCTGATGCCAAGAGCCAGTGCAAGGCTCTGCAGCGTAACTTCAAGCTCTTCAAAACAGCCCAGATTTAGCAGATTTCCACTTCCTCTCCACCTCCCCTTCATCTTTTTTTTTTAGGGAAAAAACAAACAAACAAACAAACAAACAAAACTCTTACCTGACAGTGAGGCTAATCCACTGAGACAAACGTTCTTGCAGTAGCGATCCGAACTCGCAGGGTTTCCTGAGGAGCGAGAGCTCTGTCTTTGTGTGTCTGGAGCAACCACTGCCGAGCTGCGCTCCACCGCTCCCTTTTATAGCGCAGCGCGGGGGAAGTGGGTGGACCTTGGCGTGCCTGGCTGGGCGATTTCTCTTTGACACTTACCCCCACCCCCACATCCCAGGCACTGCTTAATCGTTCTAGCATGGACTGGGGGCAACCCATCCTGGGGGAAAAATTGGAGGATTCATGTAAATTATCTTCAACACCCCCCCGTGGTACTTTATGAATTATAACGACAGCTTTTAGGTGTGGAACCCGAGTCCTGGCATAACTTGCAAAAGCTGCTAAGCCCCTCGTTCTGTTTTGCTGGGGACAGTGGTTTTAACTGTCGGTATAGTACAGAAGTAAGTTTGCACGGTCTGTGCCGTGATTTCTCATTTCGGGCACGTTAACCTCAGGTGGGGGGAAGGAGGAGCATAGGAACCGGACCCGATCGATTTCAAGATCCATGCAAATCCAAAAAACAGCAAGGTTTCACAAATAAATCCATATTTGGACAACGTGAATTGTAATGAGTAACTATAATGAATGTCAGCCTTCTTTACATAAGCTAAGAGGTGACAAATCAGCCGTCATTAATATTTATGACTCAACGTAGGTGCATTTTTCATCTAATAAAGTGTTATTGATGTATTTGATCCGTTCAAATCAATCAGTTTCAATGGGTTTGGAAGGCGAAGGTAGGAGCGCACGTTGTGCCCTCGGCCAAGGGGAGCGGTGCCGCTGCCACAAACACAAGGCACCTGAGGTGCGCGGGGTCACGGCTCCAAGGAAGCCTTGCGCAGCTCGCCGGGTGCCGCAGCTCGGTGTACATGACTGCCTTTACTTCACCGGCTCCGCTGCTAAACCAGTGCCCGAACGTCTCCAGGACCGGGGGCCCTAACAGCATTCTCCTGGCTGACCGGAGGCAAAACCTGTTTTTTGCAGCCTGTATCATCTGCGCCCCGTGGCGCTTCGGCCCCGCAGAGCTCTCGCCGCGCAGGGGGTGCAGAGCCGGGCGCGGCCGGGCTGGTTTTCCTCCCCGCCGGGCCAGGGGTAGCGCCCCTCGCCCCGCGCCCGGCCGGAGCCGGCCCCGGGCTGCGTGTGCCGGGTGTTTCGCCCGCATCTCGCCGCGAGCGCGGTGTTTCAGAGATCAGGTGAATTACGTGCTCGTGACTCTGCCTTGCTAGGTAGCCGCGCTGCCTGCTACACCCCGGAGAGGTATGTGCGAGGGGATGACTGACACTTCCCTACGCGCGGCTCACTCGGTGGGAGCTGCCGCCTCCCTCGCCAGCAGCAGCAGGGCCCCCGGGGGCTCCCGGCTCCGGCCCCCCCCGACTGGGGCAAGCTGGTGGCAGCGGCTCGCCCTGCCCGCTGCCGCCCCGGAGGGGCAGCGCACGGCTGGCGGTCACCCTGCACCCCCGCTCCGTTTCCCCGGCCGGGAGCTGGCCTCTGGGGCAAGCCCGGATCCGCTCCTGCGCCACACCTGCCGGGCCGGAGCACGGGGCGGGAGGCGGCTGCGAGAGCCGGGCAGCCCCGGGCTCTGCCTCGTCCCTTCCGCCGCTGGCTCGGGCGGTCCCGCGGAGCCGCAGCCCCGCTGCCCTCCACGCGGACCGTGCTCCGAAGCAGAAGTGCACCGAGCGAGGGGCTCGGTTTCTTTCCCGGGGAGAACGGGGGAAGAGGTGGCCTAGAGAGGGACGGTGTCGCGAGCGGAGCCGCGCAACTGCACCACATCACAGTGAGCGGCCTTCCGAGACCTCATGAGGCAGCTCAGGCTCGAGGGAGTCTGCACGTTTACTTGATCAGCAGAAGCTGGAACTGAATCTAACTTCTCTGAATGAGAAGGCAGGATTTTGTGTCACGGGCATTGCTTTGATTTAATTTAAATCTCTTGTTCCAGTAAAAAATCCCACACTTCCCAAAATGCTGGAAAATCCCTCATTAGAATCCTTGGCCAAAAGGGAAGTGCATTTTGTATACTCTTAGGCAAACAATGCAGAAAGAATCCTACGTTGGTTTAGGAATAATAATACTATTAAGACAAGTCACATGTGAGTGCCATGCTGACTACAATGGCCATTTTAGTGACACAAAATTAGCTCATTCAACTTTGCGTGTGGGCAAACTTTGGCACATAAATGATCAGGCAAGCTGCAGTTTGTTGCTGACGTGATTTGTGAAAGGGCTTCAGCAGGTAAAGCTGGTTTCAAATCTAACACAAAACATCACATTCTCAGTTCAGATGCTCGTTTTGTTCTTCCTCAGCACTTGCATTCCCAAGCAGCTTGAAAATGAGCAATAGTCACTGAATTTGTGCAATGAGGTAGTAACAAGTTCTGCTTCATAAAAAATTACTTTGTAAATAGCTATTTACATTTCAAAAAAAATGATACAGAGTGTTCTGTGGACTTTTTTTTGGCAAAGTATTATTCTGAGGCAATGCCACATAGTTCCGCAAGACTGGGCTCTTTTCAAGAAGTGTAGGCTCTCCTCTGGGTGCTGCCTCATCTATCACAGAGAAGTTGGCCTGGAGAAACATCCGGCTCTTGTACTTGTTTACTGATTATCTTGGGCATGTCATTCAACCTCTCAGTATTGCTGTATGTACAGAAAATTTTACAACATCTACCTAGCAGGGAGATTGTGAGGATCTCCCTGCTGTTTTGTGCTCTTTTGTACAGTATTTTATTCAGGTGAAGTTTTATTCCAAAAGCAAAGGTCTTAACACCTGCAGGCATCAATGGCAAATAAGTTTGAGGCAAATATTCTATGTTGATTATGCAAGAAAATTGTTATTTGAAGCCAGTGGGAGTGCTTTTGCATATTTCATTCCAGGTTGGTACAAACTTCACTGAATTCATAGGCAATGAGTATGAATATACTTGATTGTACTTCAGGCTGTATGAAATCAGCACAAAGATGATACTAGCAGAAGAACGACACCCTATGAAGCGTGTAAAACCCTTGTCAAGCTCCACACAGAAAAGCCTCGCTGTTGGTGCATGTACTCAGACAGTGTACTGTGTCAAGGGTACAGTGACAAGGGACAATTCCATCTCCAGTGGTCCGACTGGAAATGTGATGGTTTCAGTGTGCCTCATGTCTGGTAGGTTTGAGTATGCTAAACAAAACCTCCTCAGTGAGGGAGATGCATATTGGCAGAGAAAAACTGCTCAGGGTCATGGCTGCTTTCCTCTTCTGGTAAGGGGTGTCACTAAACTGATGGGTGACACTGGATTAAGGGACTGCAGGCTGAATGTGACCTTCATACTTGCTGAAGGAGAAGTTGACTGTACAAGCTGCTGAGAACCTTCACATCTTTTTGGTGCCAAGCACATAGTCTGAGTGCTGCAACATTATCCCTTGTATGCTTTCTGTCTCCTGGGGGGCGGACACTGCCCCACAGTTCTTGCCCAGGTCCTGCTGGAGACCTAGGCCTTGGTGTCCACCCACAGCTGCTGCTCTAGGAACCCCTTCATGGCCCGGTAGCAGCCAAGCTACTCTGCTGGAACAGAGGGAATTTTATTTTTGGTGGTCTGGATGAAAGTTTACTTTGCATTAGACTTTAAGCGAGCAAACAACGTCTGCTCCACTTCCTCGTTTGTCCTATAAGAATATTAGATTACCCTCTACTAAAGGGAAGTTAAGGAAGTAAATTACGGCTGACTGAATCCTTTTGGTGTCCATGCAGGTACGCAGCCAAACAACTGTGTTGGAGCCCAGATGAACGGTGCCCTTCCTGTCACGAGTACCTAAGACATGCCACTTCTTATGACCTGCTTTATAGACTAACCAAGCTTTGGTTGTATTGGTCTAGATGGAAGAAGGAACAAGGCTGTATGTAAAGTGGGTGCTAGTACTATTGGGGACTCAATAAGTAATATTTTCCTCTTGATCTAGCATTTGTTAATGCCCTGAGAAAATTTTTAGGTGGTATTCTCCTCCCAGAGGTGCTGGCTTAAAAGAGAAGTGAGACTTAAGTACTGAGATTTGTCATTGCATATTGAACCATTTTATGAGTGCAGATATGATAACCCTAAGGTTCTGTTTGAGCTCCAAATTAGGTAATTTCTTAGCGTTTCTAAACTTTCTCTCCAGGTTTAGCTACACACAACATTATCCTGTGCTTTCATAAACTGTTGCATGTCCTGGCTTTGTGCTGTTGAACAGCTGCAGTGTCCACCCCTAGGAGTTATGGCGCTGAGCCTTATCCTTGTCCACTTCACCAGCAATATGTGGCTTCATTAATATTTGCATTCCTTTTTTGCTACTTCAGAAATGCTTTAATCCAAAAACTCATTGTTTTGAAAGCAGCTTTCTGGGTCTCAGTCATTAAAGCCTACAGGATCACGGTCCAAAAAGCCTATGTGTAATTTAAGAAAGGTATTCCTTCTAGCTCCTGCCTAATATAGGAAGTAACTGACCCCACAGCGTGCATCTCTTGAAAAGTATTTCCAATTTTTTCGATGTATATATATGTTATTTCCAAAGTTAATAAGCAATTTATTAAACCTTAGATCTTCCTACATGGAGTTTGACTTGAAAATAGTTAAGCCATGAAGCTGATTGTTTGAAGGAGATTTTGACTGCAGTCCTTCTGTGAGAAGGTACGAGCAAGAACATTGTAATTGATTCTTGAAGCTTCCCAGCTAATTTGCCCCTGGGTTATCAGCAAGACATTGCATTGCTATGTCTCAGCTAAGCAGGAGGTGTAAGTATTGCATGCTTGAAACAGAAATGTCTCTGTGAAACTGCTAGTGACTAACTGCTGGGTCCTTCTCAATGGTGGATGGTCAGGAGCAACTTCAGTGAATTTGCTGAATTTCCATGTGCACCGCGGCTGCTGCAGCTCCTCGCTGTGGTGTGACTGATGTCCTTTGTATTGTTTGTTCTCTCTGTGCTGTCAAACAGGACGTACATGGAAGCTTATCATAATGTTTTGGCAGACTCTCAGCCAGTTAGCCAAGCACCGCACTGGCAGACACCCTGTTTATCAGCAGCATCTCTGCGACTGCTGGCAAGCCCGTCGGGCTTTTGAGGGTAAAGAGTCTAAAAGGTGCCGGCCTCACATGCACGTTACGAACAAGCAGCGCGACCTCTCCCCGCCGCTTTGCGGGGCGCCCCAAAGCAGCACGTCGGAGGCGGGGAGGGCGACGAGCCCGATCCCCGGAACGCCGGCGCAAGCCCCGCGACCCGCACTGACGGGGCGGCCGCGTCGGGCGGGAGGCCGGGCAGCCGGCGGGAGCGGGCAGCCGCGCTCCGCTCCGCACCGCAGGGCCGGGCAGGGCGCCGCAGCCTTCGCTTTCACGCCCGCCTTGCCCCTGCCCCGCCGGTGCGGTCGCCGTGAGGGAGAGCGGGGCCCGAATGCTGCTCCCGCCGCGCGGCTGCCTGGCAGGCGGCCGGCGGGCAAGGCGGGCACGGCGCCCTTGGAGCGTTCAGCGCGCGACCGTTGGAGCCGTTAGCACCCGGCCGTTGGGGCCGTTAGCGCCCGGCCACTGGGGCAGTCGGCGCCCAGCCGTTGGGACAGTTAGCGCCGTCGCAGTCGGACCTCCTCTCGGCAGCGACATGTTCCGCGCATCCCGGACAAAACGTGAACAGGAAACATCCTGGAAATGTGGGTCACGATTCCCCAGGAAGAGCTCCCGGCCGCAGCTCGCAGCCCGCTTTATTTTCGCACAGGCTGAGGGGGGCCGTGGCCCCGGCCCCCGCCCCCGCCAGCTCCTCTCAGAGGTCCCCGCCGCAGGGCGTCGGGCAAAGCCCCGCTCACACACCGAGCTTTTGGCAGAGAGCTGGGCGCACACCGCCGCACTAGGGGCTGCCCGGGCCCGCCACCATTGCTGCAGAAAATACCCGGTGCCCGGGGGGTGGGTGTTTCACCGGACGGACAGCCCGTGGCGCTGCGAGGAGACAAAGACCGCAGCGGGCAGGAGGGACCCGGCCGAGGGTAGCATCTGCTGCGGGGGTTGGCGGTCCCAAGGCCTCCAGCGGCCCCGCTCGCCTCTCGCCTGGCCCGGGGCAGCGCGGCCGGACCGGGGCCACAGCGGCCACTGCATCCGCGTGCCGCCGGCGATCCCGCAGCCCACGCCCAGCCCGGCGGGGTCACGGCGCAGCGGGCTCGGCGGCGCGCAGGCGCACAGCGCGCCCGCGCCTCCAACATGGCTGAGATGGTGCCGCTTGTCCTGCGGCGGGCGCGCCGGGGAGGATGCTGAGCCGCCCGGGAGCCGCCGCCGCCGCCGCAGCAGGGGTGGCCAGGCCCGAGACGGGCCCCTCTCAGCCATGGCCAGGCTGGCCGACTACTTCATCGTGGTGGGCTATGACCACGAGAAGACAGGTAGGTGTGGCTGCGCGCAGGGCTGCTCCGCCGTCCTGGCCTCTTCCCCCCTCCCCTCTCTCCTGCTCGGCCCCGGCCCCCTCCCGCCTCCGGCGGGGCCGCGGGAGGAGGAGACTGGCGCGCACACGGCGCCCGGGCCGCACCGCGGGGAGCAGGGCGCCCGGGGGCGACGGCGCCGGCCTTCCCCCCGCGAGGGGCACGGCGGGCTGGGAGCCGCGGGAGGGTGAAGCCCCCTTTCCCGAGGCGGAGTGGGGCGGTGAGGAAGCGGGGGGGCTGCTCTCCCGGCCGGGCCGCGGCACCTCCGGGCGGCGGGGCGGCCTCGCCTCCGCCCGGCGGCCTCAGCCCACCTGGCCGGCCCCGGCCCCGCAGCCTCGTCCCGCTGCCCCTCGCCGTTGTTAGCGGCAGCGCTTCTCTCGAGCAGCGGGGCCGCGACAAACGGCGCCTGGGGACCCGCCCGGCAGCCAGCGGCCCCTCCCGCGGGGACAGCGGGAGCGCTCTTGCGCGCTTCTTTCCCGAGTGATCTGCACAGAAAGCAGCGATACCGACTGCTGGCCCCCGTCTTCTTTGTGCTCTTAGCTGAGGCACGTACACACGCAGCCACAAAGGAAAACGAAGACAGGGATGGTGGAAAGCGACAGGGGTTTTGGCCGTTTCAACTGGGGGTTTGCAGCTTTTCAGTTAACCGGTGATTACAGAGGTGCCGCTGCTGACACCTCGGGAAGCACTGTGCGTTCAGTAGGCTGTTCAGGAATGGCTGCTTTTCTTAGGGGATCGTTTTCTTGTTTTTTGTCTGCTCGGAAGAAAGGAGAGTGGTGTTATCTCTTAACATTTTGTGGGTAATGAGAGTAGCTTCAGTTGTGTAATCTTCTGTTTTGGTAATGTCACACTCCTTTGCTGAAAAGACCCGAAATCAGTATGTGAACTGATTTGAAAATGAACTGATTGCCAACTGATACGTGCATGTGCTGGGTATTTCAGAATGATTTTTTGAATGTATGTTGTCAATAAAATAGTATTCTAAACAGTTGAATGTTCCTTAATTTATTTGGCTGTACATAAAACAAACAACACTCAAGTTTGTTACTCTATGTTATTCTTTGAAGTGGCAATTGCTTGGAGACTATATTTGTTCATTGTAAAATATTAGGTAATAAACTATTAGAATAAGATCTCTTTGTTTTTCAGAAAGATAACATTCAGAGAAATTATGGTATCTATGTGTTTAAAGATATAGTTGCCCACAAAGTTGTACCAAGAGTCTCCAGGATTTTACTATACCAGTATTATTACAGTAATTATGGTGTGGTTCCTCCTCCACTCACTTTAAATAGACTTGTCCTAACTGTAGTGGCAAAATTACAAGACATTTGAAATGGAGAACACTTTGTCTGAAATAACGTCTTTCCACTCTGCTGTTTGGAACATTTTTCCCTGCAATATTAGAGAGCCCAAGTCAAAACAAAGAAACAAAAAATCCAGGAGGAGGCAAAGGAAGTAGACTGCCCTCTTAAAGGTTATGATCGGTCTGACATAGCCACTATGTGGAATAAAATTGCAGATTATATTGGAAAGCTTTATGTTGGCGGAATGTCTTCATCTGTAGTATTGAAGCACGTGTTTAGCTTCCTGTACATAAATTGTCTTAAGTTTAGTAGAATTGCTTGTATGTATGAAGTTGAGCAGATCCAGAAATAAGTCCAGGATCAAAACCTTAATTTTTAAAGGTCATGCCCAGAAAGTAACTATTTAGACTTCATTATTTAAATTACTTCTTGCTACTTTAATGCTTCATAATAAAAATGTTTGAAGAAACAACATTCTGTTGGAGACTAGGCATGCATTGTTTTCCAAATTCCTTTACCCCCACATCCAGTCCCATAACACATGGAGTACTGACCTTTCTTTTTCTTGTAAAGTCATAGCTTACTTGATGTGTTTATGCTTCCTTCTCAATGAAAAAGCAGGAGCATATGTTTCTGGGACTGTGGACTTATTACCTGTGAATCTTTTAGGTTTTTAATTATGTTCTCTCTTTTTTTTTTCTTCTTCTTCCTATTTTCAACAGTATTCTGGCTTGGTTTAAATACATTTGATTTTAATTTTGAGTGTAATCATATTTTGTATTGTTTTTCAAGGATAAGGTATGGAATATCTTTGTATAAACAAGCAAACAAAAATCCTGTAATTTTTCCCTTTTTCCCCAACCTATATGTCAGCAACAGTTTGGATAATATGCACTTGAAGTTAGTAAGAAAAGATGTTTATATTAATGACTGTTAGCCCCCAAAAGCTCTCGTGCCTCTTCTGTCTCTTTCTACAGTAGCCATTATCCGTCCCGATTTCAGATGGGTTAAATGGATTTATTTACATGTGCCAATATCTGCAGTGTATTGAAAATGTGGCGAAGATGTTTTTTTCATGTTAGTCTAGCAAACCATATTTTCTAGTTTATCAGATTATGTAGCTTTATTAAAAAACATTCACTATAAGTATCTAAAATTATGCATTTGTGGTCTTGTGCAATTTGGGAGTGGGGTTCTAGATTTTCCTGTAGTGGAAAAACTTTGATTTTGATGTTAAAAGTTTTTATCCAAAATGATTGGAGAATGTTTTTCTTGTCCTCAAATGAACCAAAGAGAGTATCTGTATCTCAAACATTGCAAAATTCATTTCTGTTACTATCTGGGTCTGTGTAAATTGCTGTTAGTGCAGTCCTCGTGGCCATCCCTGTTAAGTCTTCCCTTCACTTGCACTAACACTGTTGGTGGACCTTCTGATGGCCCACTCTAGGATGCTGACCTGTCAGAAGGACCCTTCTTGCTGACTAATTTGTCTATGTGACTTATTTTATTTTTTTTTCTGAGTTAGTTTTCTGCTCATTTTTCAAACACAGTTTACTTATCAGGGTATCAGATGAGTGCAGGATCAGCATAAAGGAGGAACAGGAGCATAAGTCACTGCAGCCTGAATTTGTTTCAGCTTGAATCATCCTAGAACCCTGAGCACAAAGCTTTTCGTCAGGTGCCTCTCTCTCCTTCGTACTGTGGGTGCCTAAAAGTAGATCATGGAACAGGCGGTTTATTTATGCCTGGCAAGATGTATGGAGATCAGCAGGAGTGGAGAATGAGCTTTGCCATTGATTGCTTAGATGTCAGTAGGCTTTCAGGCACCTAGGAAGTGAAGAAAAAATCTTTGTTTTAAAGGATGATCTCAATCACCTAGCCTTTTATCTATTTCAGACACAGTTGACTATATTTCTGTTTAAAAACTACTTTGTCCATACCTTTCCCCATGAAAATAAACTTGAATTTATCATAGTTATTGGTACTATATATTTTAAAACTGATTTTGAACCACTACAGAAAATCATGATAGTGGTAGTTCCTGCTGGACTTTTGTGTTCATTCCTTGGCAGAGGTGGAGAAACCAGATTTAATAAATTTTCCCTGCTTGTTTTAACAATGGAAACGTGAAGGATTTCAGTGATACACCAAGGTCGATTGCTTTACTGTGTTTATTTTGCATTCACCTGGACCTTTACTAAGGGGGATAACATTTTTCTCCAACATATCAGTGCAATATAAAGCTGTTACATAACTTGCTGCAAAAGGCATTTACAGAAGGCTCTTTGAAGGGAACAGATGTGCTAGAAAATGGAGGCTCTGGGTTATAAGCAGGACAAAATCCCAGAAGTCCCTACTGTATAGCCACTTTGTTTTTCCATCAATTTTGAAGTGTACTTGATGTGTTGCACCAAAAGTTTCCATTTCATATGTTTGAATAATGGAATGTGGATGAGATTTAGGAAGAACACAGATGTTTGCAAAGATCATAGAAGGGCATGAGAAAATGCTTTTTTTGTTTTGTTTGGTTTTGTTTTTGCTGGTATAAAACTATACTCATAAATTTATCACTTGAATTTCCACATGGTGGCACATGTAAAAAGTAAGAGACAACATTGTGTGTCTTTCTTGTCTCAGAAACTGTAAGGTAGGATTAATGAAGAGAGAACTAAATACTGGATTTGTTTATTCTGCCCACGCACCCATAATGGTCTTGCTATAGGATGCTGTTTTGTACACACCTGTGAGAGGGAGAGAATGTTTTCTGTGAGACTTTTCTGCTGTTTTTTTTAATGTTCTTCCTTGTTGTGTGTAGTTGTAATGCGTATGGCAGAAGGTGTAAGGCTTGCAACAGTTTTATAGCAGTTTCATTTGACTGTTGTCATAACTGATAAATGCTGATACAATGTGTAGGCTCTGTTGTGGTTGTTTCTGTTATGATTTTTATCAGCTTCTTTTCAAGGAAGCCTTTCTTGTCTAACCTAGTTTCATATCCTAATGGGTTTTGAAACTAGATAAGTGATTACTGATAGAGTGGGAGAAATTCCTAAATGCAATTGTCTGATACTGTTTTTTTTTCTGTTCTTTTTTTCCTCTTTTTTCTTTTTTTTTTTTCTTTCCATGGGCAGATTTTGCCTGTGAAAAAGTATTATTTTCATTTTGGGGGTTAAATAGCATATAATATGATGAAAAGATGTTTTTTTTTGGGGGGGTATATTTATTGTGTATTCATAGTTGGGCATTCCACTGGGCTAGCACATATATAAGGAGTGGATGATTTCTTGGTGTCTTAATATGCAATTCTTGTAAAATAGAACAAGTAGAAAAATAAGGGTATCAAGTAGTTACTTCAGTGGTTTTCTTACCTGTGCTGGAGCTTAATTTGATTCAAGTGTGATCTAGATCTGAACATGCAAATCTCAAAGTGAAAAAAGACCATAAAAACTAGATTATTTCTTTTGTGGCAAAAGGAAGAATCTTTCTTGTAACTGTAGTTTAGTGAAGCATTAGCTGTAGCATCAGAACTGAATCAGAATGCAGATATATAAGTATCTGCGTTTTGGCAAGAGATTACTGTGGCTGGGTATGGCTGAAGAAGGGCACGAGTGCCCTAAACATTTTCCAAGCAAATTAGTTGCTCTAATGTAGGAAGGTATCTCTTGTAACCTTGTTCTTGCTTGGGTTAGTCTTTTGATACAACAGTCTCCCTTGTACCACACAGAAACAGAAAAACAGAATGAGAGAAGAACACTTTTGCTGCTTTTTTTTTTTTTTCCTTGTAAGATAAGGCTATCTTGAAAAGCTACTTGGAGGAAAAAAAAACAGTATTTTTCTGGTAGCATTTCTTCCTTGAATGTATTCAGGCTATAGATTCTAATATGTAATGTTGACAAAAAACAGGAAAAAGCTACTGTTGTTTTGATTTATAGATTCACTAACATTTCAGAAAAAAAATTAACACAGTTCATTTTAACTTTTCTTTCCTGCAAATGTCTGTTACTGAATCTTTCTGAAGAACTTGTATTTGAAACTCTCTGCTCACTTGGTCTTGCCTTCATAGCAGCAGTAGCAATATTTTTTTTTCTGCCTATTCATTTAAACTGAGACATTCGCGAGGTTTGAATGTTTATGGTGTAAGCTATCTTAATTTCTCCTAAAACATAAGGACACAGATTTTCTTGAGGGAAGTAACATTTCTTGTCTTTGGGGAGGTTTCAAGGCTAAATTGCAATAAAGAATCTCTTTTCCCTTTTCTGTCCTGGATTAATGTTGTGGATTACCTAACAAAAAGACACTTTTCATGCAGCATGTTCATGGAAAACAGTTTGTTATGCAAGCCTGAATACTGTTTAAGCACTGGCCTTCTATAACTGCAAGCATATTTTTCAGTGGGGGACAATGAGAGTGGCATTTAACTCCTACAGCATCACAAACATAACAGCCTTATCTTACAACACTGGGGAAGATAATTTTTCTGCTGTGGTAGTTCACTGACAAGAATTTAAAACACCAACCACCTCCTGAGCTACTGGTACTTACGAAGTGAAAAACAAAGGAAAACCACAGTCACTGTGGAATCATTTACATGTGGAACAGTAGATTCACTGTTCAACCTTAATAAACATCAGTGTAAGTTGCATCTTACAAATATACACTGGTAATTAGGAAG
The DNA here is from genome assembly GCF_013377495.2 of Cygnus atratus. Classification (NCBI taxonomy): domain Eukaryota; kingdom Metazoa; phylum Chordata; class Aves; order Anseriformes; family Anatidae; genus Cygnus; species Cygnus atratus. Next base: position 1,750,956 of record NC_066366.1, read on the forward strand.
CCCTCCGTTCAGTTCATCTGTTCTTTTACTCCTTTGCAGTAACATGGGATTTTGCAGCTCATTGTTTATATAGTGAAAATAATTATTTCTAATAATGAACTCTGTTGATGCATTTTCTTCAGTTTGGTGTTTTGGGGCTTGTATTCCACTTATATGTACTTGTTGAAATAGATGATTCCTTTGGTGTCAGTGGTATAATCTGAAGTCAAAGACCATCCAAATAGCATTGATTTGGATTTGACAGCTAAATCCCTGCTCATTGAGCCAACAAGATGCTTGTCATTGCTATCTATTAGTGACATGATTTCACATCTCTGATGTTAACAGTTCTCAATTTTCTAATTTTCTACAAATGATATATGAAATGATGAAATCAATTAATGCAGTTTCACTTTGTTTGCTTTGTAGTACTCTTGGGCTCAAGGTAAAGTAACTGATCACAAATTTTCTTTTAAACTGGACATAGGTGACAGATGCTTAGTACTGCTGCCAGAACCAGTGGTAGTACACACAGGTTTTGTGTAGCTGTAGTAGAGGAATGCTAATATACAGAAAGTATAAAATTGTCATAATTCTGGATGCAAATTCATGACAGCTGTATATAAAACCACATTGGACTCTGGAGGGCCTCAAGAGATAAAAAGAGACAAAGGAATATTATTAAGATTACAAAATCAAGTACTTGGAGATTAGGAAAAAAAGGTAGGAATAACATCCTTTTAATGTGACTTATATGTAGCTTCATATGAGTGAAAAACACTTAAAACACAGAAAATTCATTATCTGATACTTGGACAAGTCTTCAGCAAGATTGGAAATGTCTGTTGAAATAGTACAGACTTGTATGTTGGATCTAATGGAATAGTAACTCAAAGGAAGATGAGACATTCTGGCAGAGGTTTTCACAGATACTTGCAGATGCAAAGGGATGGTGACTCCTCTCTAGAATTTTGAATTCAGTTGTGGAAAAATGTGCTTTGGAAAATGGGTTGCATAGAGTTACTTTTGCCAAATGGCATAATTATTAATGCCAGTAGTATTGAGTGCTGTCACTTGGCAGTGTCCTTTCCTCTCTCAGCTCTGTAGTGGGCTGCATATCACTTTATGTATCTTGTGACCCCTTGCTCTGTATGACATTGGTGGCTCTTACTGCTTATGTTTGGAGTATTCGGGTATTTTGGAGTTCTTTATGTCTTCTAGTTTGGTTTTCCAGTCTTATCCTGGAAGAATCTCTGACTTATATGTATCTCTTCCTCTGCTTCCTCTTTCCCTTTTCTCTTAATATGTTTAGGCAGTTTTATCCACTCTGTGTTTTTTTCTGATATTAAGTCCTCTGGTCCAGTCAGTCTGGTTTCTCCTGGTTTTCATCTTCTCTTCTTTGTAGCCTGCCTTTTGTCCTTTGTTTCAGCTCCCAGCAAGATTGACGTCTGTTGGCACATAGCCTATATGAAGGAAGATGTCACCTGATTCGATTCAAGTGAAAAGAAGTACTGTATTTCTGTTCCTGTTCTTAGGCAGACTTTAACCCACGGTTGTTGCTTTTGCAGAAAAGTTCATCTTCAGATTGCCTTCTCTTCTTAGCTTTGGACAAGAGCACGTTTTGATAGCATGCATGTGACCTGATCATTAGTTGGGTTGATATGACAGCCATTAAGCATTACATTTGAGATGAAATTTTCAAATGGTTAAAATAAATATCTGTTTGTCATGTAAACACAAAGGCTGGGTTTGATTCTGATGTAAATTTCAGGCCTAAAAGAGTGTTTGTAAGAGTTTTAGTTCAGTCAAAAAAAAAAGTCCTTGTCCCCAGTCTTATTTCTTAGAAACAGCGTAAGTATTTGCTCTGAAGTTTTCTGAAATAATTCAGTTAGAGGCAGATACTAAGCATTGAGACATAAGATGGTACATTTAGTTTGGCTAAATTAGAAATAATTGAAAATAGTTATATTTATGTAAATGGATTAGATAAATTACATAGCTATATCAATTTTACCTTATAGAATAAGAGGTTAGAACACCCTGAGTAAGGCTTATGTCTGTGAGCTATTTGCGTATTTAAAGCATTGCACCAGCTATAGCACAATAAACCTTTTAGTTTCAACACAGCATTATTTAACTCTTCATTTTCACATTTTTAATTTGCACACTTAACATATATATTTGTGCTTTGGACAAAGAAATATGGACGCTGGTCCTTTTCCGTGACTTCTGTTCTATGAAATATAAATGTAATTCCTAAATGGCAGTAAGCATAAGCTGACTGTACTACTAACAAAATACCGATGACTTTTGAAAAAGTACGGTTATGATCTTGTCCATTAACAAAGCATAAAGATAATGTAATGGATTTTTAATTCTTAAGTACCGGTGAATGGGCATACCATACTTTTTAAATAACTGTAAATTAGGAAACTGTGTTTTCTAATGGTATTATAGGGACAGCATTTCATAAGAATATAAACTGCATAGAAAAAGCCATGTGTTTTGTTTCTGCAGAACTATTTCTTCATAGTAGCCTCTTCTCCCAGAAACATATATAGTGGGTCTGTGGAGCTTGTGCAATGACTAAGCTGTTATTGTTCTATATTGTTAGCATATGCTATTTTAAAACTGTTTAACACAAATGATTCTAGTAGAAGTTACCAAAGCACTTCATTGTCCTTTCTTCTTGACTGGTAACTTGTGAAGAGAGGAATTCGATTTTTTTGAAGAACTTGGAAATTTGAAAGGATAATTTCAAAGGAAAAATGATACTTTTCCACCCTAAAACACTGATTTAAGACCATATTTTTTTGCCATATGGTATTGGTAATTAATTTATTTCCCATCTCTTTCAAGTTGTGAGTTTTACAATAACAAGACCTGCAGAAAGGTGAAAAAAAATCTTCACTGATTTTTGTTTAGTACAACTCTCAATTCTGATCCTGTCAGAGATGGTAGTGGACGCTGATGTGGTTGGTCTAAAGGTGTTGTTGAATTCATCATGTCTAGTAGAAGTGGCCAGATTTGCCCTCGACATACTCCTCTCTCTCAGCTTTGAAAACTCATAGTACTTCCTGTGGAGTGCTGTGGCCGGGGGTGGCTTTTGTGCAGTTCAGAAGGTTGCCGCTCGGTGTGTGAGCGCAGGGTCCTTCTGGAGGTTCCTGGTGCAGGCACTTGATTGCTGGTGGGCTCTTAGGCAGAGGCTGCTTTTGTGAGGCAGATGAGCTGGGACATCTATCTGAGCAATAGAGGGTGCCTGCACTGTAGCTGAGGCACTAGTCTGAGGCACTGAGGGAGGGGAGAGCTGCTGCCTGAGCACTGCCCACTTTGAGGTTCACCCCACATTTCTTAGAAACATTATTAATGAATTATTCTTATTTCATGCTTCTGAGGACCTACTTGCTTCGGCAAAATATGAAGCTGAAAGTGCATGTTTCTCATGATCAGCAAGTTTTGTCAATGGTAGAGAGCACAAGGTTTGGAATGGATGCTTTTAGAAGTATTTCCGAAACACAAGTTAATTAGGTGTATGTGCAAAATAAAATGATGCTTTCTGTAGTAATAAATAGTCAGGATTTAGAGCTTGTGTTCAGAAATGCAAGCCAGTTCATAGGGCTGTGGAAAAGTAGCTTCCTCTCTAGATGTTTTATGGGTACTTTAGTAATTATTTTACTTATTCTAAGTTTTAGCAACGAATTCTGGTCAACTTTGCTGAAGGGATGTGAGGTAATGCCTGTTGAACTCTCAGATTTGCCCTTTAGCTGGAGGCAACTACCCCTACAACAATTTTGGACACTTGTGCCGGTTCCTTGCTAGTTCCACTAATGAACTGACATTTTGACTCAAGCTGCCAGTAAACGTGCTTTAAGCTGAGACACCTGAATTTGTGTTGACGTGGTTGGAGCATGGGACACATTTTTCCAGCTCTGGGGAGCTGATAGTTTCCAGCAGAAAAGCAGCAAAAAGACCTAGAGGTGTTAACATCCCAAACCATCTCAGAGGGTTTTTCTAGGGCTAGGGTGTCAAAGCTGTGGTGTCAGCTGCGATGGCATTGTAATCCAGGACTGCCAAAGCAAGTGTTGTGTTTTTTCAGTTACAGGCAACCAAAAAGAAAACAAAACCATATAAACGCACATGCTCATGATTTGGAATTCAAAACTCATCTTTCAAAAGATTCTCTTTCCTGTTTGATTAATCTGCATAAATAATGATACTAGGTTTGCCACTGCATAAACAGTGTTGATTCAAATAGTGATACTTTTATAAGGTTGTTTTTTCAGTACTCTGTTTTCCAAATATTTTGTTTATAGTGTTTATTATGAAGAGAGATGAGATCATACATATTTAACAAAATACCCTTGTGGAGGCCGTTTTTATTATTTTGTTCTCTTTTGCTACATGCCATATTTTTGGAAGAGGCAAGACTGTCACTTGAAGCATTTAATGTTTTGTGAGAGTGTGGTCTTGAAATATGTCCAGAAAACATACTTTCTAGCTTTCTGGCTTTGTAAGATGCTTTTGCATTTTTTCTAAATTAATTTTGTTTGTATATTTGCTCGCTTGTGTATGTTGGTATGCAGTTTAAGAACACGCAGCGTCACTGGTCCAGTCTCTAGACATAGTCATTGACACTCCGAGTTCCTTTTTAATAGTCTAGTAGCAGAGAGAAGATACTGATTTACTTCCATGCTTAATTCAAACAAAGCTGAGGATTGTTCTTCGTTACCATGAGACGAGGATTTTAGAGGCCTACCTCAGAAGACTATAATTTTAATGATCTGTTGTTTATATTTAAAGTTAGAAAATCCAGAATTACGATTTACATATGAGTAATAAAAATAAACTTAAAAAAATCAAGTCCTAATTCAGACTGGACACATAGTGTCGTAGGTCTTGCAGAATCAACTGTGGAGGTGCTCCCTGTTCCAAGGTTGTGATGACTGAAGATGGGATGTTGGGAAATAATTGGTAACTCTAGTCTTTCTTTGTTATGGAGTTGTGTGTGCTCTGTTTATTCTCTCTGTGTGCTTAAAGTTATAATAAATTTTGTGAGCTGTGTCATCTCCCATTGTGAAATTCTTTCCCTTTTCCCGTCCCTGTTCTCCGATAAAATCAATAATCTTGTTTCTTGTCAATCTTTAGGTCCTGGCTACCAATATACTTTGAAATCCTGAAGCAGAGGACTCTTGACCTGCAACATATAATTTTGAAGTAAAAACAATTTTCTGTTCTATAAAGACTGGGTTTGTTCATTCTTCTTGAGGTTGAAAAAAAGGGGGGTAAATATTTCATCAGAACCTAAAAATGGATCAGATACTCTGGTCGGTTTTGGTTATGCATCCTCATGTTTGCTTATCAGTTGCACCATTCCAGTTATCCAATTTTTCTTCCTCTTCTGTCAAACCACACAGTTTTTATAGTGCCCCCCGAGCCCACCCCCCCCCCAAAAAAAAAACAAAAAAACACAAAGCCTCTCCAAAGCCAGAAGGATGACCATGTAGCTTCTGCCGAAAAATGATACAGAGTTGTAACTTTGAAAAAATCCCCATGTGAAGCCTAGAAATAAGCAGCAGTTAGTGAGCATGAAAAATCTCTCATCTTCTGTTTAAATCTGGTATGTACTCCCTACCTGAGACTAACCATGCTTCCTAAAGTATAGATAGTAGATTTGCAAGGACCAAAATATTAACTTAGATGTCTTATTGGGTTTAATTGATTTATGAAGACTGGATTTAATTTTTTTTTAAAATCCTATATATTGGAGTTACCAAAATGAGATTTGGTCTACAATAATCTTAATATGGTAGTACAAAGCATCATGTGCTTTTTACAGTTCTTTCAAAGAGTCAGCAAGCAGATGGACAAAGATGTCAACACTGTCTTGCCAATCATAATTTTCAGTGAGTTTTCCTGTCCAGGGCCCTTTTTAAAGGACCTAAACTGTTGCTGGTTAAATGGTAACAGTCCAAAGAATAAATTGAAAAAGGAAGCAAGTGGTCAGTATTTGTAGGCATGGCTGGTAGCATGGATTCCTGGGGTCCATTTTGCAGACCTTTCCTGTTCAACATGTAAATATATCCCATATGAAATGAGGGGTTGAATAGTTAGGGGGTGAGATTTGCAGATAATCTAAAAATAAAAATAAAAAAGAGTGTAGCTGAATCTAAAGCTTACTGTGAAGGTCTTCAGAAAGAACTCTGATACTGAATGAGCAGATACTGAAATTTTGGATGAAATGCAGTGTTGAAAAATAAAAGCTAATGTACAAGCAGTGAGGAGCAAAGATGATCCTAAGCCATTCACAATGATCTCTAATTTAGCTATCGTCACTTAATGAAACAATTCTTGGGATGAGTTGAGGCAGTTCTTAAACATCAGGCTAGTGTCTGGTGATAACAAGAGTATAAGCTAGAAATAAAAAGTGTTGAATTGTGTGAGAGAACTGAAAAACCAAGAGAAAACACTGCAGTGTTGGGACTTACAGCCTAGGGGACAAGAATGGATTAGGCGGTTCCCAGAGGTCCTGTTTAGCCCTGGTTTCTGTAGTCCTGAATATTATGTAAGAGTGGTAAATAGCTCTGGGAATCATCTGATCCATTCTTCCTCACTAAGCTGTAGCCTTCATTGGTCTTGGTGGATGTTTGTCTAACTCATTCTTAAAAACCTCCAGTGACAGCAGGCTTCCAGCCTACAGTGTCAGTCTATTCCAGTGCTTCGCTGCCTGACCTTTAGAAGGGTTTTCAGAGTGTTTAACTCAAGTAGTTTTCTGGTACGGTTTTAAGCATATTATTACTATTCTCCTTGAAGTGTGGTGACCAACTGCATGTAGTAATTTACATGAAATCTTGCCAATACTAAGAGCGACACTGTTATTTCCTGGCTTTGCAGGCAGTTCTAGTGTGTAGACATCACTCTGATGTTTTTATTTTTTTCAACATCACAACACTTATGGTCACTTAACACTCTACTTTAAGCTCTCCATCCCTTTTAACCAAGCTGCTACCCAGCTAATTGGCCACCCCATCTATGTGCAATCAGCTCTTCTGACCGAGCTCTGAAGCTTTGCATTTCTTGTTAGCCATACTCCAATATTTTTCATAACTTTCTCCAGTCAGGATAATTTTGAATTCTCATCTTGTCCTCTAATATGCTCATTATCTGCATTTTCTGAAAGAAAAAAATTACATCTGTGTTACGTATGTCTGTATTTTTGTGTATAAATATACAAGGAAAGGTGTAGAACAGCTTCAGTTACATTTGTATTGCAGCCTGTAGTGATTTTAATAAAACAAAACACCCCAAAACAAAACTGAGCACTGAGCCCAATAATCACTTGCGTATTGTAGCTAGGAGATTTTTGCTAGGAGATCATTCTATGCGTTTTCGTCTTTTGTCTTGTGTATCCCTGCTGCTAATGTTTCTGCTGCCCTGGTAATGTTTCTACTGGACAAGCAACAAGGTGTCTTGAATACTTGTTTTTTTCAGATTAGGTTTACTGGTGACTATTTATTGAGGTAAAAGGCTGTTGATCACATAGACCTTGTTTCTAATGGAAACATATCTGAAAGTAGCATTGTTACTTCCAAGATCATGATTTACTGACATGTAGAATACCTGCTTTCCTTTGTAAGAGACACATTATACTCTTTTATGCCCCTCTTAACATTTTGGGCTTGTCACAGCCTCAGAAGGGGGAGTTATGTTCTGTTAACTCATTTTGGACTCAAAGTGGTACTTAATTGTTTGCTAGGATATGGATGCAACTCTGTTTTCTTCAATTATGTTTTAATTTCAAGCAATCAATTCCTTCAGTTTCTTAAAACTTCCGAGTATGGGTTGAAGATTTTTTTAAAAATTATTTTTACTGCTACTGATGCATGCGATGGAAATGCAGTTTGACTTGTAAAATCCTGGCAGTGTGGATTGTTTATGGGGAGGGAGACTGCAATAAGGGAATATGTCACTTTGGGTTACCAGGACAATAAACACAGAATCGTGTTATTTTTGCAGTACAGTTTTAAGAGAATTATCTCAAACTGAGGGAACATACTCATTGTTTAAAATCTAAAATCAGTGTTTATCTTAGGCACGTGTATTTTTTTTCTTGCCGTAGTTACCTAAGTATTTAGCAGCATTTGCAGTACTTGTGTAAGTATGCTTACAGGTCGGGTGACGTGATGTTACTCTACATGGACAATTGACATGATACAAAGCTCAGCTTTTGTGAGGAACTGACTACTAGTGTCAAGAGAACTGGAAATACACAGTAACATTTAAGATGTTTAAAAGTTCATAGGTGTAGATTTAAATGAAATTTAAATATGTTATATTATTTTTCAGTGTCTCTTAGAAATGACTGCATTCTTTGTGTTGATCCCTGCTTAATTTAAGTAACTTTGGCAGCTGTATTCATAGGGGAGGAGGAGGTGAAATGTACTGTAACCTTTGAAAGCTAGAATACAAACAAATACTGTTAACTTGTGGAAATTTGTGGATGTTTCAAACAATGGTGTTAATTTTGATTGCCTTTTTGAAGTCAGCCTGTTCTTTTTGTTCTTGTTTTGGAAGCTAGGCATATTGTTTGAAACATTTCTGCAGCTGTGAAGAACAAAGTTGGTCATGCAGTAGCTTAGTAAGATGACATCATGAGTTGATTTTGACCACTGTGTGATAATCTTTCTTTTGCGGTTGTAGACGTGATCATTGGTGTGTACTCGTTTCTGCTTCATTAAAATCAAGAAAGTATTGATAGGGTTGCATTCTGTGGCTATTTACTTGACACCGTTGTTCTGGGCTATTGTTATTTTGATCTGAAAAGCATTCTGCTCAAACCCTGCCCCAGTTTGTTCTAAAAAATGCTCCAGGTAAAGTTGTTTTGTCTTTAGGCAGGGGAGCATTCCTCCTGGGAATGGTGGGTTACTTGGGGATGTTTGAATGGTGCCACACCAGTTCTTTGAAATTGGTGCATCACAGAAGGCCAATAACTGCAGAGTTAGGCTTGAGAGTCCCCAGTCACTGTGTCGTGTGTCGTTGTTGCTCTTCCCGCCACCCCCCTCCCCCTAATTAGTATTGAAGAATGCAGAGCAAAACCCTGAGATCATCTTACGTTGCTTTACAATACTGACTTGCACATACGTGTGTATTCTGGTAAGTGAGTAAGGAGCTAGTTTTTGTTAAATACATATGTGCCATAAAATATGCTCACATTTACTGGAAACTCTTTGTTTTTGATGTGTTCTTAGTCTATAGTCAGTCCAGACAAAATATTTGTCCTACCAGGATATGTGAATCATTCTTTGTAAAGTTTTGTTTGTCATCTGTGTTCTGAAAAAATGTTTTGCATGAGGGAAACATTGAATACCTTCAGTAATTTTATTGTTAACGTGCGTTTTTACAGCTGTTAGGTAAAAATCATACTTTGGTGAGATCAAAATATTATTTAATTGTTTTATCATACTAGAACCACAGGAAACACACAGGGTGGGAAACTTCTAAATGACTCTTCACTCCTTGTCACCTGTAGGTGAGCAAAAGCATGCACACTTAGAAAACAAACAAACAAAAAAAAACCAAAAAACAAACAAAAAACAACCCAAGAAAAAAATCTTAGCAGCTCATTATTTCTGGGAAGAGAAAGGAGAAAAGCTACTCCTTCATCCTGTATGTACAGCTGATATTCTGAGTAGAAAAAATACTTCAAATTTTCCTTTATCAATACAAAAAGGCATATATGGTATTAATTTGATGCTAAGGATTGAGTGAACATTGACTTCTTTTTTTTTTCTTTGGAGTCTGGTTTTAAAAGATACTAAGGGCATGTGGACGTGAATCCAGGCAGGAAGGGCTCTGTATAAAATTTTACGTGGATTTTCAGTGTGTGTCTCATTACCTGAAGGGATGCAGCAGTTGTTATGAAGTAGAGGGAAAAATAATGTTCCATGTAGACCACTGAGATGACCTTCCAATCATGAAATGCTGCAAGTTTTGAACAGATTTTCAATAAACATGCCATCAGGAAGTTTGATGGTGTGATACGTATGAGTGACCTCTGTTGTGATGGGAGCGCATACAGCTCCACGTTCCAATTCCTCTCATTAAAGAAGCATGGCTCTCTAAATACGTAGAGGGAGGAAGTGTTATAGAGAAGTGGAATTTTTAACAAGAATAATTGTAGAACAAGGGGACTAGAAGAGGGTTTGAGAGAATATAATCATTGCCTTCTAGAGAGCACGTCTGCAGTATGCAGAAGAATGCTGGGAGAGCAGTGGAGGGAGAACTGTAAGGATTTGGAAGGTGAAGAAACTTCTTATGCAGAGGCTTTAAAAGTAGATAAGAAGGAAGTCAATTTTTCAGAGCAAATATTTTGAATAAGATGTGGTAAAATACATTAACAGATTGGAGTTGAGATGTGGGCAGCATGAGCAAGCTTTGAAATAGGAATTCATAGTGATGTGAGTGATAAGGAACTTTAAATAAACACTTGATTGAAGGCTGATGTGAGAAAGTTGGAGTAATTGGTTGCATGGTTATCTGTGCAGCGCTGTCTTTGTGGGGGCTATCTAAAGGGCCCTGTCTTTGTGGGGGCTATCGAAAGGGCCCTCGAGAGGATGATTCCATCTGTACACATTTCGGATGTGAGGAGGGTTGTTTTGATTTGGGCGATGAAAAAGACAAGTCTGAAGATACTGTTTTTGGAAAAAAAGGAAGTGAAGACAGAAGGGATTGATCTGTCTCTACTGCCTGACCTATGCTGTAGTTCTATATAGACCCAGTGTTGAAAATTTCAAATGAGCTGTTACAAGCTTGAGTATAAGATACTCAAGAATATCTTGAACTTTGAGGTGTTAATTTTTAACATAGTTGGCAAATAGTATTCAAAAGTAATTTTAAATCTTTGAAAGTTGTGATAATTCCCAGTCTCTAGAGTGACAGTGTGCCCAGTGTAAAGCAAGATAAAGCTACTCAGATGTTGCAATTCAGCAGGAAATGTGGATCTTTCAAGTAAGTTTTGGGTCAAGTATGTATTTCCTTTAATTCCACACAAGTACTTCTTACTAAACTTTATTTATTTATTTTGTTTAAGTTACGGTAATATTTCTGTTATTGGTCAACTACCTAACCTTGAAATATTTTTGGAAGTGGTGACTGCTTTGCTTCAATGTACATGGTACCAACTTGAACAAGCTGCACTGTGCTGTTTTCGTAGAATAAGTTTCTGGAATTAAAAACAAACAACCACACAAACGAGATTTAAAGCTTTGTTATCCTTCACCTTCAAAAATGCAGAAAGTTTGTTACCTTCTTTATAAAGAATGTTATTTAGTGAGGATTCTGTTATTTACTTTAAATCAAGATGCATATTGTAAAGCATACTTATTTTGGCTTCTTGTTTCTTGGCTTAAAGAAGGGACTGCTTTTCTGCTGCTGTGTCTTTTACACAGATGTGCGTTTTATTTCTTGCTTTATTTTACTGTAATCCTTCATATACACATTTGATGACAAAGTAGTAGTAGAAGATCCTTTACAAAGCATTTGGATATTTTATTGTGTACCAAATCATCATTTTGAATTTTGGGGAAAATGAACATAATGAAACAGCTGAGAATGAGATCCAAACATGTCAGAATTGAGTTTGAGAATAAACATTCTGCATTTCCAGCTGCTATATGCAAAACACTCTTTTAAAGCATGAAGTATGTAATTGCTATGTGTGAGAAGATGCAAAGCACTTTTTGTTTGATGTAAACACTGTCATAATGCTTCACGACCTATTTCACTTTGTTGGTGATTACTTACTAAATAATACAAAGTGTAAGAAAACATCAAGAATCTCTAAAGAAACATCACAAATATTCCAGATTATCTCAAAGATAAATTTTTTTTTTTTCTTAATGGCAGTCTTTTCTTATTTTTATTGGAAGACTTTAAAACTTTATTTTTCAAAACCAGAATACAAGCGTTTGTCTTTGAGCCATTAGCTAGACAGGAAGCTCGAAATGCCACAAAATGCTTTCCACTAAACCCAGCAACTCTTTCTAGCTTCTTCTTTCCCTTTTGCCTTGAACTCCTCTCCCTCAAAACAGACTTGAAACTTTTTATGGGTATACCTCGCTTAACTTCTTCTGCTTGAACTTGTGAAATTTAACTTCATTTTTCAAATGGCAAGCAAACGGTTTCTTATGTGTATAGCCACTGCTCCACATATAGTGTGTATGTGACCGCTAGATTGCCCAGGCCTGTTTCAAGGCATCTGAAATAATCTCAGGCTTAAGATTTTTATTTGATTTTTTTTTTTCAGCCTTGTGTTTCAAGATTTATATGCTAGTGAACTCAGTGTCTTTCTTTCAGTCTGCGACTTTCATCAGGCTTGATGCCTCATAGAGTTGTGTCTGTTCTCTTTAAACAAATTCAGAATTGCGAACTCAAGGTAAACTGGATTTTCCCTCTCCCAGCCTCTTTGCATGCTGTTAAAAATAAATAGTCCCCTTCTCTCTCGCAGGAGATGAGCTTTCTAGAAAGACTTGGAAAATCCTGAGTGTAATGATGATCAGTTCATGCTCTACCTGTAGATGTACATCTCTGAGGTATCAGATGTATGTGGAATGTATATGGAGTGCCCAAAAGATTGCGTAAAAATTCCAGGTCTGTGTTGCAAGCGTGTTGCTGTAGATTAAGGTCTAGGGCTGCAGCAGAAGCTTGCTGTAGATACTCAGAATGGCTCGTGTAGATTCTGCTGTACTTACTGTCTTATCTGCTAAATGTTCATAGTTCCCTTTTCAATTTTATATAGCTTTTCCTGTTCTAGTAACAGCAAAAATCCATTTTTTTTCTATCTTACTTACCTGCAATAAGATTTTTTTTGCTTCTAAAACAATGACTAAGCATTCTGATTTCTCTGTTAGTGCAAAGCCTTGTGTATTGTTTTGGTGTTTTTGTAAGTTTTGTTTGTGTTTGATTGTGAAAGTTCATTTTTCGCTTTGAAAGCTCTGGAGTTTGACTCCTCTCTCTCCAGCAAATTCTTCTCTTTGTTTTTCCATAGACAATGAACTTTGCAAAAAAGTCTGTGAGACTAATTAAATGATGACAGGTACAGATTTACAATAAGAGTGTTTGATGTTGTCTGCAAGCCCTGTAACTTCTTTTTGTAAGTTTCTGTGAAAACATTTAGGACTTACGTAATGCAGGTCCTCAGAAGACTTAATTAACATGCAAGATGTACATGCAACGCTTGGAAGTCATGGTGATGCCAAACAATATTGGAAATTCCTATTAAAATTTAAAACTGCATTCGCTGTATAACTAGATGCAGAATATGTTACAAAACAAACGATATTGTCTCATGGCTTCTGAGTTTTTAGTGTATTATCTGTTGAGCTTTCTGAAAACAACTTCTCTTGAAAGACTTGGAAGTTTCTACCAGCTAATAATCAACTATTTCTGTACGACGGTATGACTGTTTTGCTAAAACAAGAGAATGGCAACAAGTTATAAATGCTAGGCAGTAGAAAATCTGCATCTTCTCTGTCTGCAACTCTTCTCAGTAATTGTCAAAACATAAGAATTTTTGTCAGAAAGCATTAAGTTACTTGTCTCAGCTGCCACTTGAACAAAAATCAACCTCCAAAGCCAATCCTGAAAAGTTGCACAAAATGAAGGGAGACCTGGAAAAACAAAACCAGCAGAAATAACTTTCTTTGTTTTCCTCATGTATTTCCAATAGAGTTGGGCGCCTTCAGATCCACAAGTAGCTTCTGTCATGTCAATTATTGAAGTACCTGATAGCAACAGGTTTTCATAGTGTATGTGATCAGCCACTTGAGGGAGGTAATACATAGCATGAGAACGGAAAGGTAAGATCTGTTTCTGCTGTACAAGACTTTTTTGTCTGTTTGTTGGTTTGACCTTATTCTTTCAGGAAGGCCCCTTTGCTAAATCACGCCAACCTCTATATGGTTGAAAAACTGCTCAGTAATAGGGTAGTGAGGTGCAGAGCATCAACTGTTCAGCTTGTCTTCTGCAAACTTGTGGTGTTAAAATAATAAAAGTACATGCCATCACTAGTTCTGTATGCTGTGCATGGAGATTAAAATGATTCATTTCCAGACTCCAGGGTAGGGGAAGGAAGGAAGAAAGCAGTAGAAACAGTATCTTTATTTGTGAGGGGTCAGGAGGCATTTTTAAGATTTGTTCTGGGTATGTTCCTGCCTTATTTCATTATGCCTTTGCATTAAAATCTGTCCTACTTCTGTTAATTTAAAATGAATATATATTACAATTGTATTGTGCGTAAGTAGGTCATAACCTGAGACATAGTTGGAGTATATGAAAAACTACTTTGGTTTAAGAACAAATTACTTCATTATAAGCTGCACCTTTGAATACTCGTGTTGCAATATTACATGTGTTTTTGTCATAGTGATTGGTTCTGCGTGATGTATCAAGTATATAGAGGGCCATCTTATTAGCCAGTACTGTTCCTGATTTAAATAGAAACCTTCAAAAGACATTGGTGGATTTTTTCCTCTCATATTCTTTCACAGCACTTGACAAAATAACAAAGAAGAAAATGAAGAAATTAACCTAGCAAGATTTTTTTTTTCCTGATTAACCTAATGTGTTTTCTTTTTGGCATCATACCTATTAGAAAAAAAACTGAAAGCAGGACTGAAATTCAGACTTTTCTGTTGCCTTGCAATAATAACTACTTTGTTGTCATGACACTGGAAAGTAAAAGACAAGTAAGGAATGACGAGTGGGGAAGATCCTCTGCACAAAGCTGAGAGTTGTGTAAAGGAGATACAAAGCGAAGAGGGAAGTAGGTAGACAGTGTGCCCAGGAGAGCAAGCTGAGTGGAAGCTGTTCTTTTACCTTAATAACAGTTGAAATAACGTTGATGATTGACTGTTGGGAAGTTGGCATGGTCCATAAAAAGATTCATATGCATCTAAATGGTAGATTTGTGTTGCATTAGTATGGATGCTCCTTGGACTTTTTTCATTCTGACAGGTTCTGCTTTTTCTCTTGCATTTCCATGGAGACTTTCTGGAGTTAGAGTTAGCAGAAATTTTGTACACACAACATTGTCTTGTCATCCAAAACTTCTCAGTTCTCTAAGCTACTCCCAAGCATTTGTTCAGTGTGTGATATCTAGATTTTTACACTGTACATAAAAACAAATCTTAGAAAGGAGAAGGCTGCTTGTCTTGGACACTGTTTTTCTGCCATGCTCTTCTTTCATTGTCAATGTTCTGGCTGATACCCAACGTGGGTCAGGTGAGTAAAGAAGCTGACAGCTCCTAAATTTAGAGAACAGCTCTCATTTGTGGCATTATTTATTTCTATTACACAGCATGCTGAGACAAAATCAGACAAGTGCATTACAATACTTTTGTTAAGAGTAAGGGTGGTGAAACCTTTTCCTTTGGCAAATAGATTGTTTGCAAAATAGAGATTTGCTTAGAATACGTGTCAAATTAGACTATCTGCTAATCATTTTTCTTTTGGACCAGGCTTAAAGTGTTAAAATGTTATCCATAGAAGGGCAAATGGAAACAGTTTTTAACATAGAGCATTTCCTGGCTTTTGTCTCTTAAGCTTACAATAGTTTCTTTCTTATTTCTACAATAGTTTCTTTCTTATTTCTAAGATAAGATACACGTAAGTTACATGTTTAACAAATATATGCTATATGTTTTTGTTGCATATGTATTCTTTGGTAACACTGGCAGGGGGGGAAAAGTCATCCTGAACAACCTAGTGGACCATAGCCAGGTTTTTGTTGTCCCTTTACCAGATGCTCCAGTGGGGGAGACGCAGTTTGTGTAATTACTCTGTGTTGTGTGGGGGATTTTTTTTACCCCTCAGTAGCCATGCAGGGAAGGTTGGAAAACTGAGGAAAGGATCGACTTGAAAGCGTAGGGCTTTTTCCTTAGATCTTCAAGTAATTTATTTAATGGGAAAAACAGTTAAATAGGATTTTGCAAGTCCAGTGAAGAGAACTTCAGTGTTTTTTTATTTTTATTATTTTTTAAGTGCTACTATTTTTTTTTAAATGACAAAGCTATAAGCTTTTCCATTACATTGGGAAGAAAAGTAATGGAATATTGTGGTTTTCAGGATTTGCTTACTTAAGGAGGAGAGGTTTCAGACAGGCTGTTACTATGGGTGACCTTAGTTATAGTGTAGCGGTAGCAGAGTTTAGTACTTAGTTTCTCAGGTCTGCAGAGGGCTAGCAGTGTGGTGAGGCAAAGTGTTTTTATAGCTGATAAATCTTCACTGAAAGAAAGTTTTGTGCTATGTAGAGCTGCTATGGTGTCTTGGCAATCTTCAGCTTCTGTAACAGCCACTTGAAGGGTATGTTTAAGAGCAGCCCTTAGGCTTTTTGTATAACACTGAGGATTGGTCTTATTCCTGCCAGGCAAAGGGTAAGGGAAGTGGAAAGGTGGCTTTTAACCAACTTCCACTTGCCCTCTGGTCCTGTGTGGCTGTTCTGGGGCACCTGGCCAAACATACATAATGTGAAAGACTTGCTAGGAAATCACAGTATTTGAAGATAGAGATTAAGTGTAATTTGCAACAATTTGTCCATGATATTGAACAACGTTGTGTTTTGCAGGTAGCAAAGAAGCAAGCCAAATTACATTACCAATTTGCTCAACAATGAGTGTTTTATAACTTGCAGTTTTCATCTCAATAGTATTTAAGAAAAAAAGTAATTTCAGACATGCTAGTCTCACGATAGATCCCTCATTCCTTAGAAGTTGAATTCTTACTCATCTTTTCCCCTGCTAGAAAGCAGTAGCTCCCATGTGCTCTCCTTATCTGAAATGCATTGTCTAAGTACTAAAGAATGTGAATGGTATTTCTTAAAGTAAATTCTTTTGTACTCAGGGAAAGTATTTACTTATACTCTTTAAATATTTAAACTTCTCGACTGAACTGTAGTTAACTTAGATTGTATCATTCTGCTTGTTCTAGACGTCTTACGTGGAACACTTTTCTAGTAGTTTCAGTTTGTAGCTGGTACATCTCTGCTATTCCTATATCTAAAATGTGCACTTCCAAAAACAAAAGCAAAACAAAACCAAACAAAAAAACCCACAACCGACCCCCAAACACCCCTCTCCCCACCTCCCAAAAGACAACTTGTAGTGTTATCTTCTTATAATACACCTTCATTAGAAGTACAGATGATGCTGAAGTCATTCTGCTATGAATATTCACTAATGTAAATGATTTTTTTCTTTCTGACTTCTCTTCAGCACTGAGATCAAATGCTGTATTGTTCTCTCATCTCTACTTCCCTTTCTGTGCAGGACTAAATCACCAATTGAGTGTTGCTTTCAGTGTATCAGTGTATCAGGACCTAGTTATACCTTTGTTCATGATTATTAATTTGTGTCATTTGAAGCCAGTTTTTAAGTGTGTTCTGGCTTTGGCATGTTGAACTACATGGTCCCCAAATATTCTTTAAGAGTCTAGGTCAAATGCTTAAGCTTTTATCATGAAGCATGTTGCTATGTATGGAGATATTCATAGCTATTTCTGTATTCCTCTCTTCAGACCTGACTCACATTTGAAACCTTTTTTCCTTCCAGTAGAGCTCTGTGTCAGTATGCGTTGGTTTGAAAAATATAGCATATTTATTTATATGTCCAACTTTGGTTTTGTTTTCTTGCTTGTTTTGTAAAATAGTGTGATGTTAAGTATTGTGATACTTTTTCCCATGCAGATGACCTCCAGAGGAGCTGCTGAAGTTGAATCCATTTGTTGCAGTTACAGTACAGTACTGTGTGTATCTCTGTCACAAACTGGAAAAGATCCAATATAGAAATCTTTGAAGTATTGCATCAGAATCCACAAGGTTGCTAAAATCAGTGTGCTAGATAAATACGATGTATTTAAATAATGTGAAGTTGTCTCATCACCTCTGAAACTAACAGGAAAGTGATATAGGTGTGATTTTATGAAAGGTTTACTTGAAATTTAAAATTTTTCAGAGGTAGGTCCATTCTTTTTTTTTTCTTTTTTTTTTTTTTTGAACCAAAATGAAAAAAATGCTTCACTTGTTAAGGTAAAGTTTACTTTTAAACCTGTGGCAGCCTTCCTCTAGATTGTACATTGTCTAACTCACAACCATATTAGATCATTCATTCTTTTGTTAATGAATCATTTGAATTATTTCTTTAACAATGAATCACAAAGCACATTTGAAAGAAGCTAATCGAGGAGTGTATTATTATATCAAATTTGCATCACAAATGCAATGTTCCTACGTATATTCCATTTGGTTTCATTAACTTACTGATCCTGTTCTTCCTCTCTACTCCTTTCTACCCCCCCCGTCTCATTTTATGTCATTCTCTAAAAGGACAGCTTGAATTCAAGCTTACTGCCTTAGATAGTTGTTGCATTTTCTTTTTTATTCCTTTAGCATGATGATTTGCCAATCCATTTTTGTGGATAAGAATCTGCCCTAGGAGTAAAGTGCACCACCTACTAGCTCACACTATTTTGTACAAGTAAGACTGGATATAGAAGTGTTTTATTTACAATTCTGAACATCTACACAGGTAATTTCAGGGTATTAAAAGAAAAATTTTAATGTAAAATTAGCTGAGAATGTAGATATTAGTTCCTAGGTAATGTTAAGGAAAAGATACACTGGTAGCGCCTGGAAGTCATCTACACTGTGGAGGTATATTGTGTGTGTTTAGGAGTTAAATTATGCATAGCTTCTAAATTTTGCTTTGTATCACACAATCAGTTTTCACCTGAGTTGGATTTTAATTACAGATGTTTTGATTTTTTCAATATATTCTAGGTTATCTTAAATAGCTAGCTTCTGATCTTCAAACTGTAATAATATTTTGTCTTGAAGTAGTATGTCCCTGCCATATAACAGCAATGAGGGCATCTTAGGTAGCACTAACAACAACACTTGATATCTCTGTGAAAGCAGAATTTTCTGAATATGTTGATCCAGTTGATAAACCCCCCAAGTAACTGTTATATATATATGTCTGAGTAGCTTGGCACCTGTGGCTGTTTACGAACATATTTGGTTCTTGGTAGAAAAAAATACGGTAAATATTAGTTCACAGCAGTTTACATCCAAGTAATTCACAATAAGTTGAGATTTTCATTTATCCTACTTCATTTTATATGGTTCATAGTGCTCTGGTTAGTTGGCTAGAGGAAGTTGTTTGTGGAGTAATGGGAAATTAGTGCTAATAACACATTCAGTGTTAAGAGAACTGCACAATGTTTTTTATTGGCTTTGTTACTTGTTTGGAGTTGTTCTAGATTTTTTTGTGATTGCTATTTTTCTTTTATAGAAGGGGAAAAACATGAAAAAGCAAATCAGAGTAGCAGGAAATGTGTGATATGTTATATAATTGATTAGCGAATGAAAAAGGCAAGTATATGTGCGTTATATTGACGCATAAGTTTTTATTTAATGTATATTTTTACAGTGTTTTATGAGTTTCTTTCTGTGTAGGCATTTTTTCCCTGAAGACCTGTGAGGTAAATGATATGCAATCAGGCTGTGTACCTTCTGTCCATGTTCGTACCCTTCATGCTGTTTCCACCATCTATACGCTGAGAAGTGCAGCTGTTTCTTAATAGGTGTGATATTTGGCTTTACTTTTGCTAGGCAATGCCATGGCTTTCAGCAGCCTCTGCTGCCCTCTCCTGCTGTGCTTTCTGGCTTCTGTTCTTGGAAAAGTGAGTGACTGCCAGGGAGGAGCCAGGACAAAATGGGCTTCAGAAATAGGTAGGGTGGAGGGCTCCATGCACCTTGATGCTCCTCTGTAAAACATATTTACCACTTAGTATGGGTTCCCCTGCCTCCTGAAGCAGCTCAGGGTTAGTTATGGAGTGGAGAGAAAGATTTCAAACATGCTACATATATTAACCTGAAGGTAAATAAAAAACACATCAAATTGCCATGCTGCTTTTGATGGTAGCATAGTTTCTCACATTTGAAGTGGTAGGCCAATCTTGCACAGTCAGGAACTTCTGTTATATTTTTTCATATTCTTTGGTCACAAGTAGTAGAAAATATACCTTCAGCTGTATTATTAGCGGTACAAGAAAAATGAACGCTGAGGTATGGAAGTTAACATTTCAGGTGTAATTCTGGTACTCTAGTCAATGTTTCATCAGATGCAGGCAAGAATTAGAGGTTTTTTTTGTTGATTTGTTGTTTTTGAAAAAGACAATCTCCCATTTAATAAAATATTACACATATAATTGAAATGAGGAAAAATAGTATTGAAAAGTTTGAAAAGTGAAAATTCTGTGTAAAGATGTATAGTAGGGTATGCAAACTACTCTGACAATTCCTACTGTAGGAATTAGTTGGTCTGAGGATAGTCTTTGAGGACACTAAGGAAGGGATTAGAAGCGTGTCTTAGAAAAACAGTCATGTGGGGTTTTGCATGTATCCCATTAAATGGTACAACAGCATCTTTAAGAGCTCCTGTTTTGGGTAACAAATAGAAAAACAGTTTAGAAAGAGTTTTTGAAAATGCATTTCATTGAGACTATAAATATGCAACGAAAACAACTGGGACTTGGATGACATTGTACAGGACAAAGAGTACTTAAAATGAAGACCTCTGTGGGAAAAGTATTGTTTACTTCAGTGAGTATCATCTATCAGTTTGACAAATTAAGCTTAACTGGCATCAAGTTCTGTTATAAAAATCTACTTATGTAAAAGAATTACTAGAATTTAGTTGCACAGTGAGACCTTACTGGATATATTAATTTGAAATGGCAAGTATCTATTCTGTTGTTTTTAGGTATTTGTCCTAGCTAGCTGTGTTGCAAAATGTATTTAGTTATCCAGCTACTTTTGGTGCTCAGGTGCTCATACAGAAGGCTGCACCTAATTCAGTAAGCATGCGTCTCTGGTGGAAATCAGTGTATCAATCGTGAACATTAAAATACCATTTAAGTTGTTATCTCTCATCTGGGGAATGTTATAGGTGCATTTATGATATTATCAGCTGCTCCTGGCAAATGTTTGATTGAGCAGTCTGTAACTGGCTCCCAAGAGCGTATTCTTCCTCAGAGCTGAGGCGAGTTCCTTTTCTCTTGCTGCAGGTGATGGGGAACTCAGTGTCAGGATTTGGAAAGGCTGTGTATTCTACGATAGGCATTGAGCAGTTACCGGGGGCCCAGTGCGCACTGATCGACACTCGTTTTACGGGTCTAATTTGGGTCAAAACTCATCCCAAAAGACAGAGTTTTGGTCTTATAAAAGTAAAGCTAGTTAACGTCTTGTTTCAAGTCAGCATGACATGCTAGGCATCTTTGTTGGAACATTTGGTAGGTTTCAGATACCCCTGGAGTTTAAAAAAATCTGTACTTAATTAAGGTGACAACATGCACAAGGAAGGATATCTCGAAATAGTTTGGGGTGTCTTTTTGATGTGTCACTTCCAGCACGCAGAGAAATTCTTTCCTTTTTGTAGCTGTGGCGATCTGGAAGGATACATTTAAGAACAGGTGGAAGTAATTTGGCAATTTGACATTCAGACTGTATTACACATGCAGGTCCCACAGGATTGCAAAGTTTGTGAGGCTTTTGCACTTTAATATCATTTTGCATGTAGTGGCAAGGCTGGATACTACTAGCATAGTATTTTCTTTTGGAGATTGTGTGTTAAAGAAGGTGGTGCCTGTAGCCCCTGGGGTTCTTCAGTGATAACATTCCAGGTCTGGAATCTAGGAAATGAAAAAATCTTAAGCCATAATCATTTGCTCCAATTTTGTTTTTTGCATTTTAAAACTAAAGGTGCCATTTCTAGTTAAGGCTTACAGTGGAGGTTCAGTTCGATGATACTCATCTGAATAAAAACAGATGAATAAAACTTAACGTATGTGGTGCTGTGTTATGGTTCTGAATACTTTCTTAACATTTCCATTGAGTCTTATGATTGTGATATATGCAGAATTCAATGAATTCCAATTATTGCTGATAATATACCATTTGGACACTCATAAATGGTATACAGATTAGATAGAAGGCATGCTAGAGTCCTAGCCAGTAGATGGAATTGCAGTGCAGTAGCTTTGTATGTAAATGTGAATGTTTGCTTGTAGATAGGTAGGTAGCATAGTTTTAATAGGCCTTCTTTTGTACAATCTTTTGAAATATGTACGCATGGATTATATGCAGAAGTGAAGCAAGTCCTCGGCTTTCCTACTTTCCTAACCATTAATCATTTGTATCACTCTTTTTTTTTTTTTTTTTTCCGCCAGCACATTTGAACTAACAGCATAGAGCTTAATGCGCAGATGATTTTAATCCTACACCAGTGTTCTTTATATACAGGTGATACTTATTTCTGGAAGAATTTTACAAGTCTTTCCATTGTAGAGCTCCTGTCCAATGATTTTTCCTTTGGAACTTCGGATGCAATTTTCATTTAGTTTCTTTTGGGAGGTAGGAGTGGAGTGTTGTTGGTTTTGGTTTCTTTCCTAGGGTGTTTTTTAAAGTGTTCTCTCTGAGTGACTGCAACATGTCATGAGTAGGTAGGCAGCTCTCCCAAATTAAATATTTAAGGTTTAGTCATGTTTAGTCATTTAAAGCAGACTTTGCCTGAATGTGCCAGAATTAAAAGACTTTCTCTGATACATCTGGTTCTGTTCCACTATTGAAATCCTTGTATGATTCAAAAATAAGAACATACGGGAACAGAGAACATCAGTACAGAACAATTGTCCCTGGTTGTACTCTTTTGTCCTCTATTCCAGAGGGTTAAAATATCCTTATGGGAGTGTGGTCAATAGGATTTTCTACAGAATTATATTATAAACAGAAGGAAGGCTTCCTGGGCCCTTTAACAGTATGTCTTCTGTAATGCATTTTTTATTTGAAGTACTACAGAATGAGTAGTTCTGTATTTGAATTTGTAGCCCACGTGAATATGAACACACCGTTTGCTGTTGAACATTTGAGAGTGGGGAATATTTTCCTTTTTACCGGTTCTGTAGATGGAACATTCATGCTCTGTGCGTGGAGAATGAGAAAACACATGGACGCATTAGCTGGAATGCTTCTGGCACGTCTCTTCCTTGGGGAGATGGAGTGTTCCATAGCTGTGAATTGTTTTCCTTTCAAAGTGGCAGAAAAAGTTCTGTATTTGTTCTTTATCCAAGAATATTCTGGCTTCCTGACTTCTTCTTTTGCAACTTGAGAACTGTCTCCATCTTGTACTCCACATATGTTGTATCCCACTTACCATGAAATGTTAAGATGATCTACCAAACGTTATTTATCAAAAACAAACAAACAATCGAAAAACCCACAAGATTTTCAAATTGCAAATTTGTCTTCTTGACAAGCCACTGAATATCTCCCTGGATCTGAGGGCCTGTGTCTGCCACAAGGTGATGTCATCTAAAGTCAGACCATTTAGCACAACTTTGGTGCCAGGCAAGTTTTTGTCAGCAAGCTCATCAGGTGTATCCATCCTAAAAAGTCCATCTTGAGGATATTACCTTTCTGTCTACATCATAAATTTGTCAACCTGTTCAGCACCAGCTCATTCAGTAAAATCCAGGAACACAAAGCTAAGATATGCTTGTAGTGCTGTCTTTAAGACCTTGGCCCTTGGACAGTATGGCTACTTGTGCCAGGAAAATGAAGGTAAGGTGCCAGAATTGTGACAGTAGCAGTCATCCTCCTTATCTTTGGGTTCTAGGTTTGCCTTCACAAGAGCTCTATTACTTATCTGTGGCTACAGTGCAGGCATTTGGTCAGTCTGGGCTGGTTACAGTACACTATCACAGAAAAAATACTGTAGGCTGTTCTAATCAGGTTCATCTCTTCCAGTGAAAATTCATTCTCTTCCAGTGAAAATTCCTCATCTTCATGAAAATAGTACCACAGAACCTTCCCAGAATGTGGTCTCTGTTGGAACTATTATTTTCTTCTTGGAAAGGATGATGAAACCTGCTGAAATAAATTGAGGATGCCCTTCAGTGTGGGAATGGAACCATGCTTTTTGGTCATGTTTTATCATCTGTCTGCAGCTTGGATGCCATTGCATGTTAAGAAAATCTGATTAACCTCTTTGAATTGCCTATGTGGTAAGTTTGCCCTGGCCAGCAGATGAGCCCCCCCCTACCCAGCTGCTTGCTCACTTATCCACAGTAGGATGGAGGAGAGAATCAGAAGGGCAAAACTGAGAGAAAATGGTTGCTTAAGATAAAGACATTTAAATAAGTGAAGGGAAAAAACAACTGATGCAAAAGTAATCAGTCACCACCTCCCACCAGCAGACTGAAGCGCAGCCTGCCTCTGAGCAATGTCTGCTTGGTAAAAACTCCCCCAGTTTTATTGCTGAGTGTGATGTTTTATATGGTACTGGCATATTTCTTTGGTCAATTGGGTCAGCTGTCCCAGCTGTGTTGCCTCCCAACCTCTTGTCCACCCATAGCCTTATTCACTTTGAGGGCAGAGGAGAAACAGAGGAGGCCTTGACACACTGCAGCAATAGCTAAAACATTGGTGTGTATCAACACTGTTTTAGTCACAACTCTAAAACATAGCACTATGTGAGCTGCTGTGAAGGAAATTAACTCTATCCCCACCAGACCCAGTACACCCCATCCCTGAAAGCCTCCAAATTCCGTTGTTTCACTGTTCACAGGGTAAATAGAGACTTGGCGTAAATGGTGCCTAAGGGGTTTTTAGGAAAGGTTTTAATCCTTTTTCATATGGATTGGCACTTGGTATAGAAGTTCCAGGTTCAAAACCAAGTATCTTAAGCACGCATCTGATTTCAGCAAAAGCATTTATTCCTTTTCCTCAGTGCATTTGGGCCGTCAGATTATTTCACACAGCTCTTCTGAAGTGAACAAGCTGTTCTTCTTTGACTTTCTGCCTGCTGAAACCAGACAGGATTAATTCTTACTCCAAGTTGTCTCCAGGACATTTCTTCAGGAGTTATTAAGAGAGACCTTGATGATACTGGTCTGTGGAGCTGACTGTGAAAATGAGTATGTGCAAAAGCTGAACACTGTATCGCTATAAGTTGTGTAGTAATTGGAGTTACTCTTGAATCCTTGGTGAGGAGAGAGCTTCCTGTGAAACAGGTTCCGGTCTTTAAGTTTGGTTCTACAATTGCCTACTCAGCTGACCATTGTGGTAAATCAGTACGTCTTCCTTTTATGACAGATGACCTATTTATCTCATGTGACTCATTGCACCAAATGTTACCTTGGATGACTTCAAGTATGTGGATTCTGAATTCTTCTGGCAAGTGTTCCCTTGGCAAGTGGGTCAACATTTCTTATATTTGCTGTGATAGTACTGTTCATCACTTGTACTTCTCCAAATCCTCCAAAACAGTGACATCAGATGTGTTTCATGAGAGATGGGAAACCCGGTTTCACTGCTCTGTTGTGCAAGAACTGTAGTCTTGGTTAGAGAAGTTGTTTTACTTCCATGTACTATGGCTTGGGCTCTTTGAAGCGAGGGAAAGCTCGGCTATGATGGGTAACCTCACCTTCTGTTACTAGATTAACAGATAACATGATGCAAAGTACTTTCTCTTTCAATATGCCAGTTGTTGGGGGGAGGAGGGAGAATAGGTGCATGGAAGATCATCAGTCAATAGCTCACCCACATAGGGCTTCAAACTCTGATATACAAATTTGGGTTGTGTTGCTTCTAAACCATAAGCAGCAGACATAATAATCCAATGATGAACTGTAATGATCAGTGATGATCAGTGATATCGTCCTGCTTTCCTTTCTACAACAACTGGAAGCTCTTCTGCTTCTAAATGTGTTTGTAGCCAAACTTTCTTGGATATGCTCTTGATTACATCAGAGTGTCTAGCCATGCTTATGTTTTTCAGGTTCCATTGTTTTAAAAAAAAGATCTTTCTAGCCCGAGGTGTGTCGCTGATTATCCACTTGTTTATATAAAGGTGATTTTGATATTTGGACATTCTGCAGTTCTTGGTGAAGTCTCTGAAATTGTTATTCCCTTACTAGCTGCCATAGATCATGCTATTAAAGTGCTACACCTTCCAGGCTGTCTTCTGTCAAGAGAAGACTGTTCTTGTAAATTGCAAAAAATTCTGTCCTTGTAAATTGCAGAAAAGCATCTACTGAGTGCATTTATCATGCTAGGTGGATGACTTTGAAGTTATAGCCATTTTTTGAAGGGGCATGTGGGTTATGTTGAAATACCAGCTTGAGCAAGAAGCTCATCTAACTCTCTTAGGTCTTATTTTGTGTTAATTTCTGCCCATCTGTATTTTTTCTTGGGGTTTGTTTATAGCTTTTCTTCTTCAGTATTTTTTCTTTCAGACTTTCCCCTGATATTACATATGGGTCCCCTGTTAACTAGTGCCACACCTGTCTCTGTTAGGTGGCTCCTTTATTTTTTGTGGTTTTCAGTGAAAGAGGTAGAGGAAATGAAAGGCCATGCATAGCCTTGTATGCACCTTATTTCTCAAGACAAGATATTCTGGTTGAATGCATTCCTCACTCTGCATTAGAGTGTTCTCCAGCCTCAAGTAATACGATGTTTTGTGCTGCGTGAGCACCTTGTAGCTTCAGCTCTGGTTCCTGGTAAGTAAACTTCCTGTGGCAATATTCCTTCTCTGTTGTTTCCTGTTTGTGTGGGTGGAGTGTGATAGTCTGTTTCCGTTCCAGTAATTTGCCTTTTTCCATCTCAAGTAACCGAATTGCTAGGCTTTCTGTGAGTTAGAATTCATGTCAGGTCATTCAATTTACATCCTGGCAGGGCTTCAGAAGTATATATAAGAGTGTTAGCTGCTGTTTTCTTCAGAACTACTGTAATACCAAAAACGCTCTTGGAGAATCACTGCCTGGTGCCTTTTATGCTGCAGAATTCTTCTTGCTGTTACATTAAGAAAGCATTCTATATGCAGACCACATAGGAATACCACAAAATTAAAGAGAATTATTTACTGAAGTTTAAAGAATGTCTATTATTAGGCTACAGCTGAGAACAGAATATGGTAAGAATTATTTTTTGTGGCAATAGTACTGCTTAGTAAAAATCAAATGACATTTTTAAGAGTTCAGATGCATGGCGACACAAGGACTGAAACCCCTTGGTGGAGACATTTCGCGAAGACATAAAGTAGCTGTACGGATGTTTTAAATAAAACTATTACTTGTGGCTTTGAGCAATTAATCTTTCTCTGCATATAAGATGGGGTATCTCTGTTTTGACAGGTTATCTGTCACCATGGTAACCAAACATCGTGTCCTTTATTAGAGATTTTGAGGTGTTAGGATGGAAAGTGTTATAAGTTGAAATATTAAGTTTGCGTTCTGACATCTGCAACAATGAAAATATCTTTTGAGTACAGCTGTTGGACCGAAGATAAATTATCAGGCAAAATGTTTGAAAATTAAATGGCTTCTCCTTAAATCTAATGGTCCAAACAACGATTTTATTTAGTACAATGTAGCCTCGTACACGTGTTCCTACTTCCCACCACTGGTTTATACCCCGTTTCATGCAGGGAGTTTCAGGGCTGCATCAGCACTCGGTGCAGAGTATTTTATATCATGTTAATGAAACAGATCTGTCAGCATAATAGCTGTTAATGCAAGATTCTGAAACTATAGGAGACGATACAGATACTATTCCTTTATGAGGTAGTAGTTCTTGAGACAGTGTTACCAAACTTAAAAAAAAAAAAAAAAAAAAAAAAAAAACCCAAACTGTTCAAATCTGAAGCTGACAGGATTTTCTGATAAAAATGCAGTAGCCACTATTGGATCCAGGCCTGCGTGTATTGGTGCAGGTTGACCAGCAAGTTCTTGCCTGTTAATATCTTTTAAATTAGGGATAATTTTAGGAAAGAAGAGTTGAAGGATGTGAACTTGTAGTTCCTCCTTATTTATGAATATCTTGAGCATTGCAGAAAAAAATCTGAACTTCACATTTTTGCTTTCTTTATGTATTTAAAGCAGTGCTCTCTTGTGTTTCTTTTATGTGCTTCATAAGATTATTCCTGTGGAAAGGAGGGTAATAGAGTTTTCATCTGTGATCTGTATGTGGGAATGGAGTAGTGCAAAGAACTCTGTGTGGTGTGTTAGCCAAAAAGAGAGTGGTGGTGATGGGTAACTCAAATAACACCTTTCTACCTGGTAGAAGAGTTAGAAGAGCATCTTCAGCTATTTCTGTTCTTGTAATAAACGTACTTTTTTGCTCAGCTACTTTTGATGTTAGCATCAAACCGATAAAGATGTTAGAAACCAGACTATGCAGAACTATCTCATTAACAAGTTGATCTTCAAGGACTTTAATATAACTTCTTTTGGAAGAAAGAGCCAGCATATTTGGATATTTCAGTAAATTTTTCAGATAGTTTCTGTAAAATATACCGAGATCTAAATAGTGACAAATGGCATGGCTTTATAACATTGATTTGTATATTCTGTTGGTTTTAAAAGGAAAACAACCACTTTTCTTGTTATTAGCTCTTTATACTTCACAGGTAGCTGCAAAACGTTTGGCTGCCAAACTATTTTAAAATCAATCACAGAAATAACTTTTATTGCTATAGCCATTTATCTCTTTTTTTCATAGAGGTCAGGAATACTAAGCCAATTGAACTTGTAACTGTATGTTTCTTTTCCTACTCCACCCATATGCTTTACATAGGTCAGTTTACTTCAAAAGATAGATGAGGATCTAGGGAAAGGCAGAATACATTCAGTTTCTAAGAAAAAAATGCTGATTTGTAGTGAAGATAAATCTTTTGCTAAGAGAGTCAAAATTTTTACTTCAATAATGTGAAGTCAAGACATCTAGAACTGTGTTCTGCTGTGTTTGTTCTTCCTCATAGCATAGAAAATCTGTGCTCAGTCTTCTTTCTGTCTCTCAAAAAATGTACTCTGCTTGCTTATCATGGGTCTGTATGTTGGTGAGCCTCACACTGAACTAAAGTTATCAGCCAGCTCTGGGAAGTGTTTTGCTTACTCTTTTGCAACATTGCATTCCCTGCTAATTAGATATATCCGACTCCCTGGTGCCTTTAAAACAAGTCAAAGCTTGAGAAGACACATTTGGTCTTGTACTGCGACATTTTTCCTCATCAGCAACATTTTCAGGTGATAATTCACCCTGGTACTCTAATTTTATCTTTTTTTCAAAGATAGACTGAGGTAGGGATAAGATTCTTCATGCACTCTTAATGTTTGCGTGAATTCCCTCTTGACAGGAGGTCTTAAATGCTGTTACACAAACCATTGTAATTTTTGGAGCAAACTTTTTTTTTCCCTCTTAGTGGTTATTTATGAACCTCTCCAATAGGGAAAATATTTTATATACATTCTGAGAAACCCATTTGCTTTGTATTATTTTGACTTTATAGATGCAATAGGCATGAAATTTTTGTCTTTCGTTTTGGAATGTGCTTTTGAATCACCATTTTTATGAGAGTTAGCTTCAAAGCTCTTTTCTTTTGACAGAATTTAAGCTCTATGATTCCTTCCCTCAAACAAAACCACTTTTTCAGATCATTGGATATAAATGTGTGCTCCGAGGGAAGTCTGCCTTAAAAATGTCTTTGTCCAAAACTTCACAGATCTTTTCAAAAGAAGACCCGTGTATTTGCTTATTCCAACATGTGTGTTCAGCTACTACTGATCTTGTTCTGTCAAATAGGCTAGGTCAAATACTATTCTGGTAGTGTGTGCATCAGTTCTGGAAGCATTTCCTGAGCTCAAGACACGGTTTCTGTAAAAGAAAAATTTCCTTGTTTGGATCTCAAAATAAACAATACAAAGGCAAATATTCTGAATGATGCATTGAGTTTGATAGTAACTATGTTATTGTTATATTATCAGGTTGGTTTTGTATTCCTACTTTTATTTTAATTATGCTTATAGCTAGCAGCTGAAGGGAGTAGAGAGAAGCTACAGGCTAACACAAGATGCATTGCATAAGCCTTGTTTCTTCAGGAAACCAACTCAGGAGCAGTGAAGATATCCTGTGCAAGCCAGAGAGCTAGCAGTTCAGAAGAGGTTGAAGGTACTGAGTTCTGATAAGTTTTGTGGAAACTTTTTTGTGTGTGTGTATTTAGGTAGTCCCATAGAACTGTAGATGTATTCTGTATTAGAAAAAACTTACATATAATAAAAATGCTATTGCACATCAGACAGCATGTGGAACAGGTGTTAAAGATATATTAAAAAAAATTATCTGCGCTCTGACCTTATTAAACTGAGATTCTAACAACTGGGATCAAGCCATTTGGGAATTCAGCCTTCAATAGCTTGATGCTCACAGTGCTGCTACCTGTTCTTCCTTCTTGCTCTCCTCATCTAGATCTTCAGTATTTTTTTTGTCATTTTGTCATGATTTTTTTCTTTCCCTTTGTTTAACTTGATTATTCCCTTCTTCATTTGTTATTCAGCATATGTTTATGAAAATAGAATTCCAATATTAAGAAATTTTCTTTGACATCACATACAGAGTTTTTGTCTGTAACTTGGCTAAATATTAGAAGGTCTGAAAGGACCAATTAAAAATTTATTTTCATAACCATATACATGGGTCTTTCAAAGTGAAAAATTTCTTATGATACTTCAGACAGCATTTAAACTGAAATTACATTGAACAGTGTCTTTTTGCTACTGTCACATGATCTCTCATATTTCCCCAGAATGTCACAGAAAGAATCTCTTTTTGTCTCAGCGTTGCAACCTTATTTTTCAAAGGTCACACAGGTACAAATAATGCTGATTTAAAAACAAACAAAACGCAAACATGGGCCCAAGCCAAAACCAATAAAAGCAAACTGTTTTTCTGACATTTTAGACAGAGTTTAATGGCATATTTCCATATTCAGCATACTGAGTCTGAATTTTGTTTAGGATTGTTATCTGTGTAATATCATCCATATAATTATGCATACAATGCATATAATTATGACTTTGTCTGTCTATTACCAGGCATGATTAGACACTTCCAAAAGCTGTAAGATCTTCTCATATTTCTTATCTTAGCTGTCAGATGTTTCTATTTTATTATTTTGTATATCTGAACAATAACCTGTACTTGGTAAAATAATAGATGTAGCATTCCCCCCCCACCTTAGTTTTGTTTCTACTCTGCAAAAAGAAAAAAACAACACATTAAAGCATGCTTGTACTTGAAATAAATAGCCAAAAGAAGTGTTTTGACACTTAGAGAATATCTTATAACTGTTGCATTTATGCTTGAATCTTCATATTCAGGAATCCCCTAAATGCATACTGATACCAAAAAACTGTTGTAAAAGATGTACTTCCATTTTTTTTTAATTTTTTTTTTTCCTCGAGCAGTCAGAGAAGCTCTAAGACCTGGATTCTAAGTACAAAGCAGAGGGCAGTTTTGTCATCTTAATTTTTATACCTTCCTTGAAAATAAATAGAACAGATTTTTCCAAGACAGCTGGGGAAGTCTTGTTCAGTTTGATGTGTTCAAAAGAATGTTTGTTCAATATAGAGTGTTTATTTTTAAGTCTGGTCTTCCTTTCCTATCCAAAAGCTGGCAGAAGTCAGTTGTTTGCAAACAAAAAGGGGAATTGTCTGTGAGCAGGAAACTTTCTCCCTTCCAGCCCCCCAAGCTTTTTTCCAACTTCTTGAATATTATGCCAGCCATTGGTGAGGGAGTAGCTTGAAAGCGTTTTAACATTCACCATTGCTTTGTCTTGTCAGTTATTTTCTTTCAAGACTTTTATAAAGTTGTGTTATCGTCCACCCAGCAAAAATGTAGTGTATGTCTGGAAGTGTAGTGTGTCCCAGAGTTCTTTTTGGAAAGGAGGTTCTGCAGACCCAAGTGTTAGAGCCAAGCTGTAGTAAATGCACCGGTAACTTAGATAAAATCTGGGGGTAATGAGAATCCCAGCGAAAGGTGGAGTATGGTGGTAATGAAGGGTACTTCAACAGTAACTGACACCTTTATAGGCTCTAGACAATAGAGTGTTTTCTTGAGTTTCTAGTCCTAGAGTTTTAAAGAACACTTCAGATTATTGCCAAATTGCTACATAGGCTTTTAAAAACAGTAGCTGCCACAGCAGCAAAAGGAATTTTTTTTTTTACATAGTTAACAATTGAAAAATGTCAGTGAGGTCCTTGCCACTAGTTGCTAAGCTTTTGGTCTAAAACACAGCATTCAAAATGAGATAGCACTGTACATGGCTAAAAAATTTTCAGGTATAGTTCTGACTTGGTGATGTTTGGTATGTGGCTATTCAGAGAGAGAAAAAATGATGGAGTGAGTAATGGCTGGCCAAATCATTTTGTATGCTGTCAGCCAGTGTTGTTGTGTCTGATACTGAGCAGTATTAGACATTGTTGGAGTAGGTAAATATGCATTGAACCAATAATGATTATAACATTTGTTTATTCACTCTTCTACCTCTTCATTCTGACCATGCTTCACTTTCCTCTGATTTCGCTTCCTTGCTCTTCTGCTTTGTATAATATTTGTCCATTTTCATTTTGCATTGCATTGGATGAAGTTCATTCCTAAAGGTTAATTTTTCCAAGACTTCCCAAACCTACTTTAAAGATTTTCTTACTGAGTAGGAATTGACAGCCTTCTTTTCACAGAAATAACTGTTGAATTAGTGGAACGAGATATGGTATAGATTGCCATTTTTTTCTTCTGTGCTTTAATTTAATTAAAATATAAGCTGTAGAATAGAGGCCTTTTCTCTTCCTTTATTTACAAAGCACAGAAATGATTTTTTTTTTATACCTAGGAATGAAGAGATTAGTAGTTGACCTGCACAGGAAAATATCTGTTGCAACAGCAGGAAGGATGATCCTGTGAATAAGGCACTGACCTGCAATTTGGTGGTATGGATTGGGGCCACTTCTTGTGTGTCCTCTGGGGACACAGACCACTTTTTCTGTGCTTCCTTTCTTTGTGTGTAAGATGGGTTATTGGTTCTGCAAACAGAAAAGTACCAAAATCAAATACTCAGATGTTCAGGAAATGGGACCATCCAAGTGTCTCAGGTAGTTCTGACTAACCGTGTCAGTGTTGCGTTAAGGGGTGTAGCCAATTAACCGTTATGGGTCCAGTTGGATTCAGGGTACTGAACTATCACAATCACAGATTCACCAATAACGCATTAACCGATATGGGTCTGATCGGATTCAGAACACTGAACTACCACGGTCACGGATTCACCAATAACATATAACTGTCCTTACTCTAGTCGCTTTCAATGAGAACTATCACGGCTAGGAACAATGCACAATTTATTACAGCAACAGGTACACAGGTTCTTTGGATTGCCGGCGATAGTTACTGTCTGCAAAAGCAAGCTAGCATGCATGAAATACACTGGTGCGCAGCCTGGAAATTAATGCGTTAAAAGGCACAAAGACTCTATAGAGATTTCTAAGTTTCCACGGAGACACAGTATAATCAAGTGTTCAAATCTCACCTGAAGGCGTCCCAATGCGGGGGGGAAGGGAGGCTCAGCCCCTCGACTGATCCCAGGAGTCAGGAGGTCCTCGGGATGGTATCTTCCCTAACATCCTCTCTCTCTCTTAGGCCGATTTATATTATTTTCTATCTTTTAGGTGGAGCTTGAGTGACTCTAGTCAAGCATATCTTAGTTACGATTGGTGAAAAGTTTTCCCGTCTCTGTTTAAAGGAATAGGCTCCAAGAAATTCAGAGCACATGCTCAGTGAGGGGTGGTCACACCTTGGAGGCGGGTAGCTTTTGGGAGGGAGGTGTGTTTTGGTATTATAATGATATTATAATGAGCAAAAGTACACTAGAGTACAGCATCTGTCAAAACATGACAGGTCGTTGGCTCAGGGTAGCAAAAAGTGTGGCTTATCGGTCTCGGTAATGCAGCTACACCCTACCCTGAAAGCCTCTTCAATGCTGTACATTTTCTTTAAAATGTCGATGTTAGTTTTATTTTCCTAGTTACTTTAGGCAATTGCACCCCAGTCAGTACATTTGGGGAGGATTAAAATATAACTTTTTCTTCTCTGAGAAGTTCAACGCAATTTTCCTGTTTACAAAGCGAGGGATCTAAAGATCATCTTATCCTGTTATTTTTTTATATCCTTGATAATATGGCAAGCATCCAGGATGTCTGTCGTTCAGATTCCCAAGACTGTTGAATGCATTTCTTTGACTTCATTAAGATGAACTGACTGAATTTTGCCGGTTGCACAAATAATATATGTGGTCATTGTGGGAAGTCTGTCTTGCTAAAAGCACCAGCATTTTTTTTTAACCTTTTGTGGCTGTTAGGCTGCAGTAAAGTGTTTCCTCTGTAGAATACACTAGTTAAATTCTCTTTAGGTAAATTTTAATGTCCACTCTACTTCAGACTTTAAGATGCGCATAACTTGTAATGTGTTACAATGGCTTTGAGCAGATTTTTAGAACTTTGTGCCATGTTTTTTAGGCCTATCAAAGAAATATTTTTATTTCTAGGTATTTAGTGTTCTTGTTCACCTTGGTTCCAGCTCTGATTTCCATTTTGGGACTGAGTTAAACTCTTCTAAAACAGAGATATCTTTTGTGATATTTTTTTCTTGGCATCAAGACTTCTGTAGCATAACTGGAGAGTTACAAGCCAAATAACAGAAGTCCTTCTGTTATCAGGGGTGGCAGGACTGAAAAGACCATCTTAAACACACCAGAAACCACAACTGCACTCCCCAGAGGCCATAGATAGTGCCAAGAGTTGAATTCTTTGGTTCTTTCTTAGTCCAGCTTCCAGTAAGCTCCAATCTAAGTGTTGTTCCTTAAGAAGCAGTTTCTTAAAGAAAATGTCACTGTAAACTGTGCAAAACAAGAAATCCTGGGAACATGTGTTGATACAAATTTGATTCTGCTGTCATCTAGACTATTTTATTCCTCTGCCACCCTTCTCCCTGCCGCAGCCCTAGAACAGGAAGACATCAAGGGGGGAAAACTGGAAGGCAGTTATTTTGGGTGGGTTCTTTGTGAAGAAAGAGTGAAGAATGCAGACCTGCTAAAGGGAGCCCAAAGGGACCCATAAAGGGGCCATACTCGCAATTTGTATTGGGATTTAGGGGCAGGAACCTCTTAGTTTATGAACTGAAGGTTGGTTTCAGTTGTGCTTAGGTGTCAGTGGTATGTCTTAAAACAATTGCTATGTTGAGTGTTTATTACGTAAAGGATATCCTAATCTGAGCTATTGTTGTTTGATGTAATCCATGCATATTTGTAAACACTAATTTCAGTAGGGGAACCAGTCTGCAAACTATACAAGCATTAGGTAAAAATGGTCTACCGATCTTTCTAATTGGTAAAATTGAGAGTTTTCCTCTAATTTTCTTTTTTTTTGTCATGTTCACATTCAGCTATCTGATCTTGCTGAAGGTCATGTTACCAGTGGTTTCTTGTGATCTGCAGGGGAATTCAGGTAGTTGGCTGCTTGTAGGTATGGCTGATAGGTGTTGAGGAGAAGCAAAGGTCGTTGTGTGTGGAAACGAGTCAGAGCGGTTTGGTATTAATAATGGTTGCTGTGACAACTTTTATCTGTGCTGGGCTCCAATTCCATTAATTGCTTGTTAGCATTCTTGTTGTGTGTCTTCTGTTAGATTTAAAAAGTTTACCCTCTGCTGTTTCAAATTGTTTAAGAGCATTGATGCAAAAGATTTCACTTCCCAGCAGATTTTAGTTATTTCTTGAGTACTCAGTACTGTTTTGTGAAGAATGATTAGCAGCACTTTACTCTGCCACTTGCACCTGTGTATCTTTCACTGTCAGTATATTTCTGAATTTCAACATGTAAACCTTTGCCTCTGAGTACTCAAAATGATTTAGTAACTTTATATCTAGGATGTATAATGGTAGCTTTGAAGTATTTTGTGTGGATTAATTCTTCTTTGTGTAGTGCCCCCTCATTCTTGATGATCAGTAGTGTTTCTTCTGTGCAGACTGAAAACGATGTATATTGTAGTTTTCTTTACAGATCGCCAAAGTGCTTATACCCTGAGCTTTGCTTGTGTAATTATTAACTCAAATGTACAACTCAAATGTATTTTTATCATGGGTTTGTAAGTAAAAAGACAGAGTTTATCATAGTTCTCATTAATTTGGAATGTAAGTTGCATTAACAGCTTGCTTCTGGAATTCCAAGGGCAAGCAAGAGATGACATGTGACCTTTCATGGGGAAAGATTTATATAAGAAGGGAGTTTAGGGGACTAGGGTTCAGGAACCAGCGAATTGTGCCAGAATTTTAATGTGTTGCATGTTTGTATTGCTTAAAGAGAAAGATGGGAAGAAGGGAATGAGAAAGAGGGCAGATTAGAAGAGTTTATCTGGGGAGAAAAGTTGCTTTTTCTTTGATTTCTTAAGGTATACACTGCTGATTCAGAATTCTTACAGGCTAAAATTTTGTTCTGGTCTTGGACAAATTAGCTATATATATGTATTGTACAGGCACAAAAATGTATGTCTAAAAATTCAAGTCTAATTTGCTGTTTGGTCAGCATTGGTTTGTAATACATTGACTTTAGTAATCCTCAAGATAAAGATACTGTTGGAGTTCTTTTTATTATTATTTTGTTCTACTTATCTTCATGCAAATGAAATTGTAGTTCATTGTTGTAGGTGTGAAATCACATCTTTCAAAATTACTAAAAGATCATCACAATTTTTGTACTCTATAGTACATTTAAATATCTTATTCAAAAATTGAAGAAAAATAATTGCAAAATACTTCAGTTAAAGTATAGGAAGAGTCTTGCTTTTGTAGGGTGTTTGATAATAGTAATGGTAGTGATTTTGTTGAAAGCACTTCTTTTGATTACTTGTTACTGCTAAGCATGTTTTGCGTACATAAATAACAATGAAAGCAGTTACTGTTTTACATGGAACACATTGTTAATATGCAGTGATCTTTCATGCTGTGCTCATGCATGTGTATGCTATACTAAGTAGTTTGAGGGATGTGGCTAGTGCATCTGAGTTTAAGCAGTCTTGAAAAATAATAATAATAAAAATTCCATGTAATCAATTTGCATATAGTGAGTAGTGTTGGTTATGGCATTTCCACTGGGTTTTGGGCAGCTCTGACATTATTTGAGAGGATACCAAAAGACAGAAACCTTTCCATCCTGCTGACTGTGACTATCTGAATCCATTAATATGGAAATAACGTGTTTTTCCAATTTAAAACCAAGGTGCCTGTATTAATGTCTACCAGTTCTTCCTGTTGCTCTCAGTAAATGGAGTCAAGTGAACAGGAAAAAAATTTGGGGATCTGTGAAGTTGCTGGAGGCACTAACTGAGGAGGCTGAGCTGCAAGTCCACAGGCTGCTCAGTGTGTTTGTTTAATGGGGCAACACGTTTGTTTAATTAGCTCTAGTTAACAGGACTTTCACTTGGTATTAAAGGAATGTCCTTGTAATGTTAAGAATTAATGAAGGGACCTTGAAAGGAGCCTTTGGAAAGGGTAGATACAGAGTGGGGGGAATGTGGTAGGGATCTAGCACTTACTTCATTGGAAAACCTTAATCACCTTATTTTATTATTTTACTTAGATAAAATGGGCAAAGGCTGTTACTTAACCAGTGAAAGCAGTGGAGAGAGGGACAGAGGTTACTGAGTTACTTCCTTCTCTATTTTAACCAAGTGAATTGTACAGTGGAGTGGAATGGGAAACTGCTGTTTGTCACAATGTCAGCATATGCACTTTTGAAGCCCACCTGATGCAGAGTGCCTCAGTTCGGAGAGAAACTTTATCTGTCATACAAAATCTAGGACACCAGGGGATGCATCTAAATGCATGCTGAAGGCATAGGGCAAAATTATGTATGTAAGCATTCCTTCCTCCTGTTCTATTTTTTGATTTTTCCTTAACAGAGATCTGCAAAAAAACTGTATACTGGAGTAGCAAGCAAAACCAGCAGTAAACAGTTTTCCTACTAACATCTGTATAACTAACCAGCTCTCCTAACTGAAGAGCTACCATCCATAGCCTTTACCTCCAAAGACAACGCCATCGTTCTTAAAGCCAGCACGGGAAGTGTAGTTAGGAGAGTCAATTGGTGAGTATTCCTCTGGCATTTTTGTAGTAGTCCCCTCTGTTGGTAATATTGTTTCAGTTACACATATCACCCGAAATTTCACATTTTTCAAGGCTCGTTCCGTCTCAGTTGCGTTAGGCACTCCTGTGATGTTTTCAGTTAAACCTGAGCCTGAAGAGGCAGTTAAGTCCGTTGGTGCACTTGATGATGGTCTACTTGTAGTTGGATCTGGTATACATGAATTAATTTGAACATCTGCAGTAGAGAAAGGAAACACGTAAAGGTTATGCTTCTGTTAGGTTTGTACTTACTGCACGCACATTTGCGGAAATTGTTACCCAGCCATTCCCTTCTGCAAATTATTTGTTGCCTTATCCAAATCAGGCACGCTTATTTCATATGTGTAGCTAAGACACCGATTATGCCCTTTTTATCATTACTCACATAGTTAAACACTTGGAGTAAATGCGATGCTCATTTTGTATTTGCATACCAATAATCTATTCCTCCTGAACAATACTTAGAGTAATAGTCCGTATTAAACACACACACACCCCGACCTCCTGCAGAGCAGAAAGCTTAACTGCAGTTTCAAGCTTCAAATATTTCCAATATATAACACACTTTAAGATAAATGCTATTTTAGGTACCTTTTATCCTTATTAGGTACCTTCCACGACCTAAAGGGGTCCTGCAAGAAAGCTGGAAAGGGACTCATCAGGGAGTGATAGGACAAGGGGTAATGTCTTTAAACTAAAAGAGGGGACGTTTAGATATTCGTACGAAAATCTTCACTCAGAGGATGGTGACGCCCTGGAACAGGTTGCCCAGAGAAGCTGTGGATGCCTCATCCCTGGAGGTGTTCAAGGCCAGGCTGGATGGGGCTTTGGGCAGGCTGGTCTGGTGGGAGGTGTCCCTGCCCATGGCAGAGGGGTTGGAACCAGATGATCTTTAAGGTCCCTTCCAACCCAAGCCGTTTTGTGATTCTATGATCTACAAATCTCTGTCATAGGAACTCTCTGTGGAAGGATTAAGTGTGTTGTGCTTTTTTTTCTTTACTTGTCTTCACACCTGATAGGAAACTTCTTTCTTCCAATGCTTGTATCTTGTGATTAAGAACTACTCACTTCCACATTTATCCTTTAAAATGGGCCGTTGCTATAATGTATCCTTCATGCATCCTTCCACAAAACTTTATTTCTAAGTTAGATCCTTCTTTATGTTGATGACTCTTTGAAGATTCATCTTAACTGGGTTGCCATAAAGACAGTTTCCTAGGTAAAGGAAAAGCTGTGTGCACAAGCCAAGCAAAACCAGGAATCCTTTGCTACTTCCCATCAGCAGGCAGCTGTTCAGCTGCTTCCAGGAGAGCAGCACTCATCATGCGGAACAGTTTCTTAGGAAGACAAACACCATCACTCTACATGCCTCCCCACCTTCCTCCTCCTTTTCCCCAGCTGTTATTGCTGAGCTTGACACCACATGTTGTGGGACATCCCTTTGGCCAGTCAGGGTTAGCTGTCCTGGCTGTGTCCCCTCCAGGCTCCTTGTGCACCCTCAGCTTGCTTGCGGGCAGGGCAGCACCAGCAGCTGAAATGACCTAGGCTCTGTGCAAGTTCTGCTCTGCAACAACTAAACAAGGTGTGTTATCACCACTGTTTTCATCAAAAATCCAAACCACAGCATTGTGTGAACCTCTACGAAGAAAATTAACTGTTCCAGCTAAAAACCACCATGACATATTGGTTAACGTAAATTTACTTTTGCTTTGCTACATTACATTGTGCTGTATCCCAGAGCTAAACTTCAGTAAAAAAGGTTATGGTTCTTTTCAAGATGTTCTCCAACAGTTCCAGCATGAGGAACACGCAGATTC
Organism: Cygnus atratus; assembly: GCF_013377495.2. Classification (NCBI taxonomy): domain Eukaryota; kingdom Metazoa; phylum Chordata; class Aves; order Anseriformes; family Anatidae; genus Cygnus; species Cygnus atratus. The sequence goes on from NC_066366.1 coordinate 1,790,860, forward strand.
ATGTTTATGCATGTGTTCCTGTACCATTCAGGATGACAGAACACAACAGTTGAACATCTGTGTCTTGTCTGAAGGGCTTTGTATCTATTGCACTGTATCTTAAAAAAAGAAGGAAAACAAGAGAATTGGATGAGCAAAGTTAGTAGAAGTAAGCATTTTTTCTATACACTTTTCAGTGCAGAAAATTGCTGATGACTTGTCCTAGGAAGCGAACTGATTCATGTCAGGGCACTGTAATGTTTTAGGTAAACTGTCTAAACTTTTAACCTATGAACTTCACCTTTTTGGAAGACTGCTTTTTGACAAATGTTTGATTTTCATTTTGATTTTCATTTTTTATTTTTCTAATAATGGATGATCCATTATTTTTTATTTTAATTTACTTCTGTTTGTAGCCTGTAATAGCCCCAAATCATTTATCACTGTAAATGTGCATGGCAGCTGTAGGCTGGATGTAGCTTGCAGCTTCATTTCCTGTAGTGACTCCTCATGTTACTACTGGAGAATATTAAGATTGTATTTATTGTGTGACTTCAAGACACATTTGAGGAGCCTGTTTAGCTTCTTGGGCTGCTAGTATTGGTATATTCTGAAAATATTCTAAAAGTTATGGCAGTTGAAATTTCACCAGTTTGTATTTGAACTTTATCTTTCAGTAATTGAATTTATTTTTCAGCAGGCCCAGCAGAAGGTTTGGGAAAAATAATACAAAGATTTCCTCAGAAGGACTGGGAAGATACTCCTTTTCCACAGGGAATAGAGTTGGTAAGTTTGCACTACATTTTGTAATTTTTAGAACTTCTTTAACGTATAGTTAGAAGATGTGTCTGCCTTCACAATAACATATTATTTATCTTGACAGGGAATGGAGACAAGTTATGTGAGTAAAGGGGATAGATAATGGCTTTTAGAATAATAATTTATTACTGTTCTTTACATGTAAGTAGGTATTCCTAGAATACAGTAAGTCTGCTGCAAAGTTACAGTGTATTTATGTTTGGTTTGTGTCAATAAGTTTATCATTGACTACATTTTTTAGAAGTATCCTTCAGATTGCAGATGACTTTTCAAATCATTTTCAAATAAATAAAAATGTGTAATTGTATACTGTAAAATAAATAAATTAAAATAACTTCATGATTAACTGGCTTCATTAAAAGGGTTGGTCTTTACCCAGTATTCTGTCCTGAACAGATAGCACAAGGAGTGCTAAGGAAAACTGTGCTGAACAAGACTAGCATACAGTGATCTATTTTAAATACTCCTTGTGGTAATTCATTCGTTCCTTCCCTTGGTCTGATGATGTGAGATGCAATATGTAGGTTTATCTTACTCATCCAGGTCAGGAGTTGACTAGATACACAGCCCCAAAAGTCCTGCAGAGAAATGAAATAATGTGGTCATACACTGCAAATTAGGTTTCTGAGAAGTCAGAGTGAAACTTACTGCTGTGAACTTAGGAACTTCTGGGACAGGATGAGCTAGGGAAGGAGATGGTCTGTAGGAAATGTTGCAATAGAAGTCTTTGCACTGCAGGACAAAATCGGCTGCAGAGGACAAAACACTGATGCTTCATTAAACTTATTACACAGATAGAGCAGACATAGCAAGCTTTTATTGATATGATACCTTTCAAGTGCTGTTCAGCTAGCTCACAGAGTCATGCCTTTGGCTATGTCTTCTCCTGTGTAAGGAGGAAGGGGCGTCTTGGTGTTTAGTGCTTGCACCTGCTCTTACATGCCAGAGGTTTGTGTTCACTGTGTGCTGGTGTACACGACTGGCTGCTCGTTTTCAAGTGTGGTCCAAATTTCTTCATAGTCAAGCACAATCCTTATGTTCTGGGGGGATGTCATACATTAATTACTGGTATAAGCATTATTTCTGATACACGTGATGGATAGTTACAGTGTTTGTGGTACACTTGCGTAATACTACATTTAGCAATGTAGTGCTGTGCTGAAACAATGGAAGCTCCTGCTTTCTCCGGAGTATTTCTACTACTGTTACAACATTATACCACTATGTATAGCAATTGTTGTTTACTCTGTCTGGGAGCTGTCTTCTTAGTACATGCCTAGCCAGTGTGTGCTCGATGACTACTGACTGAGTTCAGATAAGTGACTATTTTACACAGTACACACACTTGCAGATCTTTAGAAGAAAAATAAGGCCTAGGTGTTTTTTGTTTGTTTCTAAACCACTCTCTTAGGGTTGAACTAGGTGGTTTGATCTTGCCTTAAACAACTGCAAGCATCTGAAGCATACTAAGGTGTTTTTTTGTCATAAATTACCAATTTCAAAGTAACACAGCTTGTTTACAATGATGTTTTGAAATAAATGAGCACGGTTTTAGTTAAAGCAGTGAAGCTACTTCATACTGTATCTGTACCCAAATGACTCAGTAAGCAAAGTCTTTGATACTTTAAACTTCCCAAGTAAAATGAAATCTAGCTACTTACAAGTTGAGGACATCTGTTCAGCTAGTCTGTAAAATTATGCAAGTTTTGAATTGCTATCTAAACTTGGTAATAAAATTTTATTTAATTAAGATCAAAGAGATATTGCAAAGATCATGTACTAAAGTAAATCATTTGTGAGAGTCAGATACTGGCAGGATGTTCTGTTCAAGTTTTTGGCTAAGTGTAGCATGAATCAGCATTGGTGGAAAGAAAAGAAGAAACACTATGTTACGACTTTCTGCTTGTCATCTTAAGGACAACATTAGTATCATCAGGTGGGTAACAGGCAAACCTGGAAAAAAAAAGGAGAAAGAAGATAAAAACAGAATAGTTGACAAAAATGTTTGAGAATGAAGATAGACATTTTTATGAATAGTACTTAGTTCTATGAAGAATTTGAGGAATTTGAGTTAAAATCCCTTAAGTGTGTTTCCTGCCCTTTGAATGAAGGATCTTTATGGAATTACATGGTTTCTCTAACTGGGAAATGAAAACCAAACCAAAACAACAATGGCTTGTATTAAAAAAAATAGTGTTATCCACTGTGTTTTCATGAAGGGAAAAAAAGGTCAAAGCTTTTCATGTCTAGTGTTAGGGTTGAAGGGGGAATTTTATTTTTGAGGCTTAAGCTAGTTCTTCTACCATGAATCACTGAGACTGTTGACTGATAATTGTGGTCATCCCCCACCCCCCAGGTGTTTTATGCAGTGTATTATTTGTCTGTGAGTTTGGACACTGAATGTCCAAGTTATTTGGACAAATAATTTAGGTCGAATCAGATAATTCATCATGGCAGCTAATGGAGGATGTGATTTAATACCATTTCCATCCATGTTGTTAATGGTATTTTATGAAACAAGGGGGGCAGAAATCTCAGAGAAGACCTATGCCCCTACCCACTCCCCAGGTTTTAGTACTTTAACATGGAAAATGCCCTTTTAGAACCCTAGTGATCAGCACAGCTTGTAGAGATGCAGTTTGCCCAAGCTCCACCCAAAAACTAATAGACAAAATCTTCTAAGACTTATATGGAGGGCTCTTCTCTCCCCACAACCCTGCATATATCCCCAAGTAACTCCAGTTTGGCCAGATTTCTGAGACCTGAATAAAGTCAGTGTAGAAAACAGAGTAGGTAAGGTAATTTTAAGCTGAATAATAAAAGCATTGCAGATAATCTTTTTCATTTTGTTGAACATCATTTTGAAAAATGCTAACATGGGAAGAACTGCATCTAACGGACCTGCTCTAGGCTGAGTGAGAGACATCTTGCTAAGGAAAGATTATGACAATGCAAGAACTTGTAGCATTCACTGTATTTGTCGTTTAGTTAATTTGACATATATATGGTGAAAATTGGGTCGCTATAAAATGTAATTGCAGTTTGAACTTTCCTGAAGGGTATTACTTTTGGTGTGTGTATATTCTGCATTTTAAGGATCAAGAGTGTTACTTCAACTGTTTTCTATTTTTCTATGTGCTGTGTGTTAGGAACATCCTGGTTTTGTTTAACATAAGCATAAATTCTGAAATAAACACATTGTCCAAAATTCAACAGAAATACACTTTAAGAAATTTTATGGAAGTCAAGAGTTTGAATTTATCTTGGTAGATAAATTTTATGGTTTCTTGTTGTCACTGGTAAGTGAGCAAAGCTGTGACAGTGTTCAATAGGTCTTGGTCGGTGTATTTTCTTAGAGCTTTTATCTGTCTGCATCTCATAAAATGACCTAAAGGGATTTTTCTTGATTTTTCATTCTTTGCATTTTCCATTTCTTCTATAGCTTTACAGCTTCTACCTTTGTTTTGTTTATAACTGAACAGGGAAACATTGAGAATGGAGTCACCTGCAAATTCTTGTGAAACATCCTGTAGATTTTTTAAAATGGATTATTGATTATTACAATTGCTAATAAGGACACTAATACTTTTTAAACTGTTTGTTGAATGTCGTATAACTGAGAATAAGGTGTGAGATTTCTTAACATTGCATATGAATATCTACTGACTGCGTTACTTCAAAAGCAGCAGGACGCTCTTCTCCAGTATGCTAGAATCTTCTGTGGGCTATTCACAGGGCAAAATAGGGCAAAATTTTATAATTTCAGCTTAGAATCTGAGCATCTTTAGTTTACTGACAAATCGCAGACCAATGTGAGTTTTCTCACGCATGCTTCATGGAAATAAGCTGATTTTGAAGAACAAAGAGAGATTTAAGAAAAAGCATTTTTCTCAGAGAAGCATTTAAGTCATCAGCTTCTAGAGTATGCAGTTAAAATTTACCAGTGTGATTAGTTGCATGGTATTTTAGGTACATATGTTTAGGTATCCTTCGCCATGATTTGTCTGGAGAAGTTGTTTCAGCTTTACACAGATACACCTCAAGTTTAAAAATAACTCCAAAATCAAGAGAGATACACACTGGTTTTATATTAGGATGGTCAAACTTCTTGTTCTCTCTTGTAGAAAGAATCTTTGAGAGAGTATGTTGTTTGCATGAGTTGGCTTTACATTTCTGCATATTTTTTTATTTATAAGCCAATTTTAATTCTGTTATAAACCTTTCTAGTTATCTTAATTAGTAATACATCAAAGGAGGAAGCTTCAGTATGTAGTGTGACAATGTATACTTGCATACCTTGGTATTCAAGTGTTACAGTGTATACTTGTTTTGGTCAGAGGGCTAAATTACCTGAACTACATGTCATTTGCATTACTCAGAGTTAGGAGGATAATGCTAATTAGGCCAATGAAAGTTACACTTGGAAATAGATTCATTGTCTAAAACTGGATACAATGTATTTGCAGTTTGTGAGTAAAGGGAAGAAAATTTCCCGGTATAACCGTTAGTAGTATTAGAGCTATCAGTTATTAATAATTTTGATTTCAGACATAGGCAAGCAGACAACTGAACATACATTTCTATACAAGCAAATGGCCTATCCAAATAACTACTTAAATTATAAGATGTAATTGTAAATTGTAAAAATTTTATATTTTTTTCCTTTTGAGAAAGGCATTACAAGCATTATGATGCAAAGAGAAATGCTTCTGAAGAAAGACTGTGTGCATCCCCTTGAGAGCAAGCAGGATGCTTGCCTCCTCTTAGAGGAGGAGTTGATGTTGTTGATATGAGCATACTATGCACTGGTGTTGATCTCAGCATTTCTAGACCTTTAAGCAGCTTCAGATATGAGCTCTTAACTATACATGAAATATGTCTTTTATGAAATGCTGGATTCAGCTTCCAGATTCCAACTAACTGAGACTTGGGATGTGAAAAAAAAAAAAAAAAAAAGAGTGTAAGGAAAGATGTTTTTGCATTTTCAAAGCATGTCTGAATTTTGACTGACTTAAAAGATCTCAATCTTTTGACAAAACCAGCTTTGTAGTCCTGTACAGCTTTCCACTTCACAGAGATGTACAGTTCTTAAGAGTGACTAACAGCTATACCTCTGAGATCTTAAGCGGATATACAATGCTGTTAGAGCTTCACAGGGGAGACAGGGGAGAAGAAAGCTATCAAAACAAAACAAACAAAAAAAAACAACAAAAAAATCAACCACCTAATTTGTCTTCATAGTTGTGTTGTAAAACAGAGTTGCTGTCAGTCAATTGAAGACATTTTAAGGTAAAACATCTTAAAGTAGCAATCGCCTAAACTTTTAGAGATTCCCGACAGAGAGTCTCTGAAAATCATAGAATCATTAGACATTCCTACAGAAGTGATACTCTTAAAATTCAAGTGCCAATCATTTAGTGTTATTTTTGTTTTACTGCTTTGGTGTAATGCTTGTTTTCTAGAAAAAATATCTGATACCTGAACATTTTACCTATATTTTAAATAAGGCATAAGGGAGAAACTGGGTTGCAAATGAGCCAGTTACAGCCTGAAGTGATTAAAGTTTTAAGGGGGTTAATCTTTAAATGCTTCAGTCTTAACTTGCTGATCTGTAGGCCAATTTTTCTGCAACATTAATGCTTTTAAGAACCTGAATAAAGGCTTGTCTGTGGTGTCTGTTTAACCCTCAGTGCACTTGATCAGCTGTAGATATTTTGGTTTTGATTTTTTTCCCTCTTTCCTCTCAGATGTTTTTTTTAGCTTTCAAAAATCATTGTGTATATAATTATTTAATGAACAACTACATCACAGAGCTTAAGGTAGTACTTCTAAATGCATTGCGGTGTTCTTTCCTTTTCATTATCTTGCAGCACTGGTGCTTTCAGCAGTGTAGTAGAAAACAGATGATCACAAAAGAACAGCTAACGTTTTTATTGGAGTTTTATTATGGACTCAGTTTATATTCCTTTAACTTGTCTATGTTAGCCTCCAGTGGAAATCTTACAGTGCCATAAATGTGTTGTGTTTTACAGCAGTGTCTCTGCTGTGCTGTAAAATAGTTATATTGAGGTTTTAGAATCCCACTACTCTTACTGATTGGATTTTAACTTCTGGATTTTGTAGATTAGTGGGGTAAAGTAATTTGATATTGAAATCCGAGGACTTGCAAGTAGTCCTTGTGTAGCAAAACTTGGTCCTACTTGAAAAAATACTGTGAAAGGATGCAATGAAAATGTTTGATCCATTTTTTTTGTTTGTCATCAAACTGTAAAATACAAATAAACAAGGAACATACCATAATACAGGCAACACTTTTGGTTAAAAAAAAAAAAAAAAGTTAAAATATTGAGGGAACACCTGTTTGGACATTCTGTGTTCACAGAACAATTCTGATGTAGTCCCAAGTACACAGAAATGAATGCGGATGTATTTATGTGCACTCTAACATCCAGATCTGTTGTTATATGAAAGTCCTGTTTTCCATCCGTTTCTTGTGCCATATGCACTTGACCTTGTCTAAGTGGTATACAGGTGTCAGTATTTCCTCATCCTTTGTTTTTGCAAACAAGAGTGTTGTGCATGTTGAGCTAATCATGAACCAAGGAAGTTTAACTTTTCAAAAAACGAATGCTGCTCAGAGCTGGACAGGTTAGGCATAAGAAGACTTCAGATAAATAAGAGACTACTGCAGAAGGGAAGAGAATGAACTGTTGTCCTTATCTTTTGAAAATAAGGTGAGTAATAGTGTATGGATACTGTAGCAAAGAAAATGTAGTGTAAATAGTAAGAAATTCAAATAGAGCTTAGAATGAAAATTTTGGTCAGTATTGTTCATTTTTGATCTCAGAAAATGTCTGGGAGGAATGACTTTTGTGAGGTTAATAGTGAGGCATGAAAGCAGAGTAGCCTGGATCATTTCCTGAGGTTCTTTTTTGATTTGTTCATCTGGAGGCTTTGGATCTCTGTCTGTCTGCTTGCTTGCTCCCTCTGCAGAAAGGGGCAGTGGTAACTAGCAGGTGTTTCCTCTAGAACTTTATCCTTGCTGGCCAGAGTTCTTTTTGTCACTGTCAGATCAGGTTCCTGTACCTATCTCATAGGAAGATAGAAAATCAAAATTAGAAAAATGTGACAATACAGTAGGACATTGAAGTGAAATGCCTCAGAATCACTTAACAATTTGTTGTTTAAAATTCCCATGTCTTGTAAGAAATTGGATTTTTTTTTTTTTAAAGCTAGACATGCTGTAATTTTTGCATTTTTGGACTGAAATTTCTGTTTGTATTTTTTTTCCCTGTGTGTTTGTACAGTGAGCTAAGAATCTGTGTGATTTCGGAGAGAGCCAGAAAGCAAGACTTGTCTACTGAATTCATAACTATATATCCAGTTATCACAGAGCTATCCTTTCTAGGGTTTTGTGAAGGAGCAGAGAGGCAGATAATGTGCATCTAATCAAATACAGTCTATTGGGCTGAATACAAGATTGTGAAATTTGAACTGGGTCATTGAATGTGTTCTGGAAATCCAGAAATAATTTATCTGTGAAGTTGATTCATATGAATATAAATCAGTTTGGAATGTTTTCTAATAGTTCAAGAAAACAGAGTAATGGAAAATAACCTTTATGTTTTTCTAAATAAATTTGTTAATGGATTGTATTTTTAAAACTGTATTTTTTAAAATAATATAAAATAAAAATAATTTAAAATAAAAACTGTATTTTTAAAAAATTGTATTTTTTAAAACTGATTGTGTTGGTTCCAAGAATTTCTAATCCATAGTACTTATAAATTGGGATCCTTCTCTCAGTTTGATCAACTTTTTAATTTTAACTTTTTATGTCAGTTCTGTTACATTTGATGCAGGTTTCTTCTGACTTAAATCATTTGGGCAATTTTAAAGATTGACTTCTTCAACTTCAAAAATGTTTGTGATACCTTTATACAGTGTAAGTGATAATTCACATTGTGTTATAAAAGGTGTATTTCAATTGTGTTCATTTAAAAAATAATTAAAGCAAGTGACAGATTTTAAGTAGTCGAAAGACTTTCCCAATTTGGCATATTCTGTGTGCTGCAGCTCACTGTTAGCCCTTGTATTATTCAATTAGAAGCCAAACCAGTATTTATACAGAGACTTTTTACTGTTCCCAATTTATTTAACCCCTAGTTTTAATTTCTAGACAGGGCAGAGCAGTTGCGTGCTCTAAGTGTACACGTGGCACAGTTACCTGTGCAGGCTTGGGGAGAAAGCTGACTTGAGCTGTTCAGCGCCTCACAGAGACTGTGCCATGCGGAGCCCTAGGGAAAGGACTTGGAGGCTTATTTCTTAATTTTTTTCAAAATTTTTTTTGTTGGCCTCAAGTACCTCCACTAATTTGAATTCGACTGCTTTTGATACTTAAAAATCCTGAGGCTGGTGACATTGGTTTGTTTGTTTATAAAGCAAAGACTGCTTAGTACTATTTCAGTATGGCATGTTGGTGCCAGCTTTTGAATAATTGCGTGGAATTGGCAAAAACGTGTTCAGATCTTTCAGTTTTTATTGTACAGCATTTTACTCTAGTTCTCTTTTGTCCATTACCTCACAACTTACAGAATCTGATATTTGTAGATAGAAAAAGGACAACCTTATGAATTAACTTGCAGGTTTGAAGATTTAAAAGGAGCTAAGCTATTTAGATGGCCTTCCTCCTATATTATTCTGTAATAATTTGTGGCAAGGTCTAACCTCGTTTTATTTAATAAGCTCTGGGATCTGTATGAACATTTATAATAAGGTGTTAATTTCAGTAGGATTTGGTAAATGGCTGTGAGAATAATGAAGATAGCTCCTTATTTTAAGTAAAAGTTATTAAACTGATCTTATGGAGTTCACTTTTGATCATAGTAAAGTACGAGTGAAGCATAAGCATGGCTTAATAGTGAATTTTGTGTCTCGAATCAATATTGTAGAACCTGTAATTTTGTTATCAGTTTACCTGAGCTTTTCCTAGCACTAACTTTCCTTCTGTCAGATACAAAACAGTGTAGGACAACCCCCTTAGAAGTGGTGGATTTCTAAGATGAGAGTGTTAATGATACAGTTTGATCTGTGAAGTGATATGACCTTATTTAGTGTTGCTAAAAGAGACCTATCTGACCTGTGTTTAGTTGCAGCGTCTTTATGTTCTTCAGGGACGTGCTGTCAAAGGATCATTTGAAACAGGTGCTTTTATTTAGCTGTAATGGACATCAGGATAAACTAGAAGATAATTTATTTCTGTATGAACAGTAGAGTAATAAATTAAGCATTTGAACTGGTATGTAGTATGGTTCTCTGAAGCTCCAACTTTCACGGATTTGGAGATAAGGCAGTTCAGACTTCAGCTGAAGTCAGTGTTACTTGTATGGTGATCCCTTTAAGGTTTGCAGTTCTTTCTCAGCCTGCAACTTAGTAAATCAGAGCTGCAGAGTGAACCTAGACAAAGGGGAGGAACAATGGTACCCAAATCTTTTGAATGACTTTTGGAACTCAAGGGCTTCCCTGGCAGTATATGGCAAATCTTGTTATTCCTAATGCAAGTTGAGGAGATAGAATAAGAGATAGGACATCACGTTTCACCTCACCTTCTCTATGGACATGTACAAGTGTCCCTAATCAAACAATCTGTGTTTTGATCTGACTCTTACCATTACCCGATTCCTTCATTTCTGTATCTGCATGCTCTGCATGTTTCCATAACATTAAAATATCGCAGTACCAATCTCCATTTTGCGTTATATCAGGAAAAAAAATAACGAACAAAACCCCAAACCAAAAATCCTCTGCATATTTAAAACAGAAGCTTGATCATTATGTGGTGTTCCTGAAGTGACTTTTTTCCCCATCTTTTTTGATTTGTGTATCAAACTAAGGTACTATTGTTCTTTTTGAAGCAACTATTCTGTCTAGATTTTGTCATAAAGGTGTCCTCAAACTGTTGCTCATCTTTTTCTTGCACTGGCTGGTTTCATAATCTTTCATGAGAAACCATCTTTTATTTATGTCAACAAAAGGAGATATGAAAAATAGATCACACTCAGTTACTTAATAGGTTTTCAGTTATCCTAAAGTCAAAAATGTCTTTGTTCTTTTTGTGTTGAAAGAGTACATGTTCTGACATGAGTCTCTGCGAAGTTACATTAACTAAAGCAACCAATATATACATAAAGTTAGGAATAAAACAATGCAATAAATAGTGGGCAATAATACTTCCCTCCCTCTGTAAAATGGTCTACTTACAAAGCTGCTAATATTCCTGTTGTTATTCAGTAATAAATTGAGAAGTTAATATAAGAGCTGGCGTTCTGCTTTTTTTCCTCCTTTCTCCATGATTTCAGAATTTAGCATTTAAGCCCTTTACCTAAGTAAAGGTAATTAAATTCAAGCCCATGGTAGCGTCTCTCTAAAATAAACTGTGATGGGGCAAACCCAGAGTATGTGATCACTTTGTAATATACTGTGCCAATCTACACATTGGATTTTAATTGAGCAAATACGATGTTAGCACTAAAAATGCCCAATGAAATTATGATTCTGTTGCTTTATCTTAGGCTCACTTGGGAGCTAAGAGCTCAGGAAACACATATTTCTTCTAAAAAATATGAATTCAGTCTAAGAGAAGATATCTACTTTTGTAATTTACTACAAAAATCTACTTTATAATGTAATATTTTGAAAGCTAGCACTAGTCCACTTCTCCAAATGGCATATACAAGATCATCCTCTGTTCATTTTTCAACTGTAAAAGTTGTAAAGCTGTAACCCTACAGCATGTAGAAGAGAGATGTTCATTAAAGTAATGGCTTATAAGTTTAGAATGAATAACGAATTAGATTTAATACCAAAATAGTGGGATAAGAAGTGGGTACTAAAGTTACAGAGTGCATTTGTGACCTCAGTATTTTTAACATTCTTTGAATACCAGATTTGTCTGCTTCTCGGCATCACCTCATGATTATTTGCTATAACTGCATACCAGAAAAGCTTATTTCACAATGATTTTCCTTCATTCTACACCAGTAATATACTTGTAGAGACTTGTTGGCATTTGCAATTTTTAAGATTTGTTAGACCATTTTCATATCAGTTTCACGTCGTGTATGTTGAATTTGATCTCCACCTCTCAAGTAATAGAGGAATGGACAAGACCTCTCCAAAGCGGTGTGGGGTATGGTGGGAGGAGAGTACATTTTCCTCCCCCAACTTTAGGCATCTCGCTGGTATGACCAAGATGTTTTAGCAGCAGTAACTTCTGTATTAGAAGCTTTTAAGCATCCACAGCGAGCTGTATTTACCCCGAGTAACAAAAATTGCATAGAAAAATCACTTGTTGCTAAATCGTTTACATGAGCACACCTTCAAAGCCTTCTGTTTTAAAATTCAAGATTTGTTTCTTGTTCCACTTTGATCAATAGTATTACTTAAAAGAAAATGTTGTGGTCATTTCATGTTTGAATGTCTTTAATCTAAAAGATTAGCAGCATTTCCAACTGTGTAGTTGGAAAACTGTTTTGGAATATTGTAATAAATAAATATCTACTATTTTCTTTGTTCTTGGGTAATACAATTGTGTAAATTTGACATGAAATGGGAAACAGTTTCCAATTTATATAACTGAAGAGATATAAAATGAACAGAGATACATTAAATAACAATCTTCTTGTCAAGACTGATTAGGCTTGAGGCATTTTCGATGTTAGTTTTTTGTAATAGTATGCCTCAGATGAAGAAAATAAGTGGTTGAGTTATTTTCAGTATGCCCGAGAAAGCATATAGTAGTCATAAATTCTATGGAATCATATGTGGTTAATGAATATTTAACTGCATTTCAGTTGAGTTTAAAACGAAGGCATATCAATGTTCAATTTTGTTCATTCTGGCCTGCCACAAACATACTTTTTTTGTACTTTGTGTGGCAAAGGTCGAGTAGTTAGTTTTCAGTTAAGTGTTCAATAATACATTTTCCCAAACGTTCAAGTTTACTTCCAAGGTGAATAAATATACAGTTAAGGAAAATATAACAATATCTGATCCTGTGCTGACTTTGGCTTTAGACTGCAAGCGGTATGGTGGTATTGTGGAAGAGTTCAGCGAAAACCACTTAACTCTTCAGTCTCTGAGTTCAAACTGTGAGTTAATAGAGGTAATTGAAGAGGGCCAATTTTATTAAATTGCTTCTTAGTTTGTTAAAGTTGAAAGGCAGATACAGTTTTAACCAAAGAAACTGAGCCTGCTTAAAGGTTTTTTTAGCTGCACATGTCTTTCAAAACTCACCTTTAAGCTTGCAAGAATGCTTCAGAGTTACAGAAGATGAAAGAGATTGTTTCCACGTACTCTTCATTCATTTTTTTTAACCTTTTTCCGTAGGAACTATGAGTGCATTACATAAGTAATTTTTAAAGATTTTTTTTTCTGTGTTTGTAATTTGATGGCGGTGAAAAATTTTGTTGAAATGGTTACCGAAGAAGGAACATTCTCTGGCATGGTTTATGTTTTTTTTTTGTTTTCCTTTTTTTTCTGATGAAACATATCACCCCCTAAATAGGCACCTATTCTAAGTATCCTCAGTTAATTTGTTAAATGCATAGATGTGATCTGTACTGAAGCATTTTAGGGTGTGTAGTATGGGATAATAGTGACATACTTCATGTATTATTAACTATTAAGGTGTGTCATTATTACAGCATATGCACACCCTATTCTGTCTTACTGCTTAAATATGATAAGCTTATAAGCTTTCCTTTTAAAGTATTAATTTACTGTGATGAGTTGGGTAATAGGATATTTATGTACATTATTTTACCTCTTATGGATGATACTTGCATGTGGGTTGCAAAAGCAGTACTGCAGTGGAATCTGTAATTAAATGAGGGATTGAATTTAGTAGTGGTTTCTGAAGAGTATTCAAAGAAATAAACTTAATGGCTCTTAGCTCTTCAGATTATCAGTTTTAAGGGTGGTAGAAAACATACCTTTTCAATGTTGGTTTTCCAGTGTTTTGTGTCTTACACTGTATGAAGTATAAATGGATTGGTCCTAACTCTGAGTTATTTAGCATTTTGTTTTAATACCATTTATCCCCTACCTTAGGTTTTCTTCCTTTGAGGTGTGGGATTGGGATTGCTCTCCATGCCAGAACTGATCCAGTATAAGAGAAGACCACCCAACTTTAGCTTCTATCTAGAAAGATGTGAACATGATTTGCAGGGAGAACTAAGTTATATCAGACCCCATATGAGAGAGTACAGAAAAGATGTGTGCTGTCTTTCTACCGAGACAGCATTAGGATGACTTGTTGTTTAAATTTCAAGTTGCAAAAAGCCAACTACAGTTTCTACAAAGTTCTTACTAGATATACAAGCAGAACCTTCTATTTCCTTATTTTTTCCTTCTATTTCTGTTTTTTATTATATGCTTTAGTGCTATGGGGCCCATATAAATAATGGAAGTCTGTCTTTTAAACATCAGTTTTAGCAGTGTAATAGATAAGTAAGTGTAGATATATTAATTCTGCCACAACTAGGAACATTATGCTACAAAGAAGCTGAGCTACTTTCCGTAGGTCAATCAAGGTTTATGGGAAAGTGCTGAAAACAAAGTTTTGCTTTTATGAGACTCCTGGAATAATTACACTAAATACCAATGGCAATATGGATATCCAGGATCAGAAGAGAAGTCCATCAGGCATATTGTCCAAAAACCGACAAGAATTGGCGCTAGGTAGTTTGGGAAGGCATGAGAGGTATCATGAGATGGCACACTGTTGCTTCTTTTTATATATAATGGCATATGCTGTTCTAATTTCAAGCAATCAGTAGTAGGAAGTGAAAACTGCGATCAATAACTAACTTTGTGTTTTGTTCGTTTGGAACTCTTGGAATAACACTCTCTCCATTCCTGGTGATTTGATTATTTGAGTTTAGTTTTTGTTTTCTGAAATATATATCTTTTGCTCCAAAATTACGGGTTTGTTGTGGGAGCTTCCCCAGACGTCTCTCCACTATATCTGAATATAGAAAATTCTTACTGTTTTGGGGGGGTTCTAGATAAGCTTTTCTTGAGTGATCATCTTTCCTTTAGTCATCCATTGTCCTCACCAGTTTTTACAAACTTTATACTTGTGATGTATTTTGAAATCTTTTTATTAGTCAATATGCTTTTTATTTTATTCCTCAGCAAGCTTCACCAACAGATTTGTTGATTAGTTCTGTTGGTAATTTTACACTTCATTTGCCAGTGTTGGAGAGTTTGTGCTCATTTTTACTTTCCTCAACTGGGATGAGTATTTTTTAGGCCTTTTATACTGTTCTCAGAAAATATGTCTAGTTACTGTATGATACCAGAAAAACAAGCTTTTCTGAAAATACTTAGACTGTCAGATCCCTGAGAATAGGATTCCATGGGCATCTCATGGAATGTGCTCTGACATGAGGAGACTTTACAAACTCATTACCGTTTCTTGGGGCCGGTCAAATCTTTGTGAGTTTTGTCACAATGACATGCCACAAACAAAACTGCTACATGTTATTGCTGTTATTTGTTATATTCCCACTCCTCCGGCTTTGGAGCCTGCTTGTCCTACAACCTGAGATCATTGCTATGAGATTGTTTTGTGCTGCCTCGTTGGCCCAGCCTGGTCCGAAGGGCCTGCTGCTTTCCTGGCAGAGAAGCAGCTGCATCATATTTGGAGGGGCAGTGCCTTGGGCCTAGCTCGACAAGGGAGCTGCATGGGCCACCTCCTTGTGGCTTGGGATGTGACAGGAGGAAGGAAGACAAATTGGTTAGTCTGGATGCCGATCTTTCAGCTTTTTCGTACTTACTGTCAAATTTTTCTTAACTTTTCAATTGATATTTGATGCAAGAACATCTAATAAATGTTTAAAAGTTTAAAAGAATGCTTTTAATGAGTTTTACGAAACAGGCATTTTGACTCTGAAATTTCCAACCAAGTTGCCAAGAGCGTGCTTTCATGAAAGCACGTGGCCAGCTTGCTCGTGTTCATTTGGAACAGAGCTTTGAAGCTCATGGTGTTTATCACTGCTTGATTTTTCCTCACGATGAACTGTTTTGAAATTTCCATGACAAATCTCCTGTTTGCGATTATTTCCTCTTTGAAATTAATTTGTGTATATTTTCACTGCACAGTAAAAAAAAATAAAAATCCAAACAGTATATTTTTGACTTTGTATGTACGACTTGTTTACCAGAGTCACAATATTGGAAGTGGTCCTTAAACATTCTATATGACGTCCTAAGCAGGGGGGAAGGAAAGACCCCTACAATAGGTATGTCCAAAACCAACCAACACATTGAAGCAGAAGAATATGTATGTGTTTGTCTTCCTGCAATTGACTCGAATGTCAGGGGCTGTAAGTGTTGAATTTTCCTGATTAAGTCCCTTTCTTCCTTTTGCGAGAGTCAGACTTGAAGAGAGCAAACAATTCAGGTCAGTCATCTTTGCTGAGGAACCTGAATAAGATGCTTGGATGCTCGTCTCACTAGGAGGGAGAAGGGTTAAAGCCACACATCCTCCAATCTTGACCAAAGCGGGTATTACTGAGACCCATGAATTAGACTAGTCCTGATTTTTCAACCGATGTTATACTGACTGACTTTACTTTGATAGGAAAATGAAAAGATTTTACTTAAAAGCTATACCAGTACTTACAGAACAGCTTACCAGTATTGTGGCACTTGTGGACTTTTTTTTTTTTTTTTTTAAACAAAATTTCAGGCTCTAATTCCAATGCCATATCCCATAAATTTTGCACAAGACTGCAATTCTCAAGTGATGTTTTCTGTTATAGTAAACATTACTAATGATCTAATCTAGAAAAGAATTATAATGCTTGAGGTCATGAACCTAATCCTTGGAAGCGCCATGGGTCGTAATTAGAGATGAGTTTAGTCAGTGTGATTATGTGTATGAATATGTGTAAAATAAAAACATAATCAGTTTTTTCATATATATATATTTTTAGAATTTCTGGATAGTGAAAGAGAGGGTGACTTCCAGAGCTTCATTGCATTTTTACTGTGGCTTTTTAAACACCTGTAAATAAGTATTTTCATAGTTTAAATTGAAACTGAGCATAAATGCATGGAATGATGCTTAGTAATTTTTGTCTTACATACACTGGCTATCTCAGTACAGGTTATTCACTTCCAAGCATACAAGAATGTATTCCCTTTTCAGTAATGCAATGTCTTTTTTTTTTTTTTGCCATATTTTGAATCAAATTAATCATGATCTTAAACAGAATTTAGGAACAAGCTTTGTGTAATACTTTGTTGAGGAGAGGGGCAAGAAGCTTGTTAAAGTCCATTAAATGTTGACATACATTTCCACAACAATTTGTGAGTACTTTTGTGTGGACTTAGTGGAAATGACGAGACAGAATATTTTTCTTAGATTTTTTTTTCTCTTTTTAGCTGGCAATATTCCTTTCTAACTTTTTTTGAGATTTTCCTTTACTAAGAAATCTATTTTTATATTAGGAAAAAAAAACCAACAACCTACTGTCTCTGGAAATAATTAGTTTAGATGAGACATTAGGATTATGCATAAATACGAACAATTTGATTTTTTCCTAACTTTTAACATTTGATAATATGATGACTTCCTCTGTATATAATTTCTAACATTAGTTTTGCAAGTTTAGACTAGCAGACCTCATGCAAGTTGGTCATGAGTTCTGTTTGCACATTTGTATAGAATGTAGTGCAAGCATGCATGACTCTTAACATTTTATTGTGTTGTGCCTTAGTGTTTTGTTTTGACGTTGGGATTAAAGGAAAATATTTAGTCACGTATTTAGCTTCTGAAGTTATTTTTGCTGTCTCATTTTGAGTATCAACCCTTGGTGCTCCAGACTGTCCTTGTTGAAGTGAATTGACACTGAAGAACCCCTCTGTTAGTATAACCAGTAGAAGCTGGTTCACATCAGTTGCATGAAGAAACCACAAGTATCTGGCTTCCAGCAAATACTGGAATCTGATACTGGAAGATACTATCTAGCGGATACTAGATTGAGCAGTCACAAAAAAAGCAGTGCTTCAGTCAATTTTCCTTTACTTTTTTCCCTTTACTCTGAAGTAAAAAACTCTTTGTTAATATTTAATGTTGCACAAGGATTTTTTAAGTACTTAAATGTATTCTGTAGTTTCACTTCAGGAAGAGCACTATACAATGTATGATTTGCAAGTCCAGGGATTTTTTAATGAATTTATTTTTTACTGCTTTTATGTGAGAGATGGTAATATTTAACTACCTTTATTATTACACTTTTGGGTTAAAGTACCTTTCTGTTTTCTTTATGCCGAGATACATAACTTCCTACTACAACTGAGATTAATGAAGCTAAGGAATGCTACCTTGGCTCGACCACTTGCAGTCCCTCAGTCACATTCTCTGCAGTCTGCCTGGTGCATTGGATGCTGGAGTGGAGACAAGGAATCGCACTGTGGTCCAGCTGCAGCCTCTTTCCATCACCTGACCTTTCTTCCTCCCGGTCTCTTACCCTATCCCACTAATCAGTTTACAAAATAATGACAGTGGGGGAAATTAAGCAGTTGGTAAGCTATTACTTTTTTCTTGGGAATAATGTTTTGACAATGACTGCTTAATATTTTGGATAAGCATCCTTTTTTATCTTGCATGCAGAGAGAGAGGTTATCCTGAAGAAAAAGCAGGAGATACTAAAGTGTATGTATAATATAGCAGTCCTTTAGGAAAGAAGCCAAAATACAGTGGATGTGAGAAACAAATAATTGTCTCAACATTAGAGGTCATCTGTTTGTGTGGAAGAGAATTTGTATTGGTAGGAGGTTTGCAATTTGACCATCATCATACTTACTGTTCTTTCAGCTTGCAGCTGAGAAGGTGAGGTGACATCACCTGATTATACACTATATTCAAAAGTGAAGAGAGCTCTCAAATCTTTCTGTCCCCAGATTTAAAATAGTTTTAAATGGCTGATCTGCTTAAAGTAAATGGATGCGTATATATATACACACACAAATGATGTATGTGTACATACAGACACACACACGTATATATAAAAATAAAATCAGGGCTCACTGCAAGATATTTTTTCAGGTATTTGCTGAGTCTTTGCAAGTGATTGCTCCTACAGATCAAATTTCAGAGGTGGAATTTTAGATTGTAAGATTGCCTAGAAATTTTCTAATTCCATCTGTAAGTTTAAATGTAACACGTAACTGCCTGATCTACTAGCTGTTCCATTAAGGACATTCTATCAGTACTAATTTTACTGTATCCCATTTTTGAATAATCTCCATCCTTGAAGGTTTTTACGACTGACTTGGTAAAGCCCTGAGCAGTCAGGTCTAAATTCAGGGTTTAGCCTACTTTGAGCAGGAGGCTGGACTTAGACCTCCTGAGGCACCTTCCACAGGCCCTCCTGTGATCTGTACCATCTTGTCTGTCATACATGTGCCCAGCTTGGTGATGAGAACGAAGAACTCTGCAGTGGGATTACATCTAGATATCTGGATTAAAGCTGCATCCCACCTTGTCACAGGTGGCTTTACTGAGTTAAAGACGATTGGTATAAAGAGAAGAGAATCCTTGCTGAGAAGTTTTTTTTTTTAAAAAAAAAAAAAAAAAAAAAAAAAGCATGTGCTTTCCATTCTAAATTCTTCCCATTCTTGTGAGGTTCAGTGTAGCTTTACATTTCCATGTGTCTTGGGAAAAAACCTTTGGGGTCAAAGGAAAGTTTATTTAAATCATTGGTAAGTAAAGGAAAAAATGTTGTAGAAATCCATGTCTGATGTGAGTTTAAACTACTTAAGTAGTTTGAGCTTGTAAGGTGAATTTATTTGCATTCAAGTATCTTGAATTTCTTTTGATATTAGCATTTGTTGTTAATTTGTTGGCAATCTATGTGCAATTTTTGGATTTTTCCCTGTCATCTGTTCTTGATGCATATTTCCAATTTTAACTGTTAGTGCAAAGTCTAGAATTGTAGAAATAGGAAAATATCAGTTGTAATTGTGCTGAGAGCAAACACTGATGTGAACTTTTCTGAGAACTTGAGGGACTTTTTAGTTAGACATAGTGTTTTTCCATAGTGAAGTTTTATTTTGAAAACATTTCAGTTTATATTTTCCTATATTTTTCAATTGTAGTTTTTTAGAGAAAGAAGGGATGATATTCTGTATAAAAAAGTATGAAATAGTTCCTGGTACTGATATAAATGTATTGAATTTACAAAACTTTCTTTCTTTGGACATCAGGCTCCTTCTGTGTAATACTTAGTGACATATTTTATGGTAGGACATTTAACCTTGGAATTTTAGTGGTTTGTTTGGCGAAAAGCCGTATATTGGAAAAGTATCTGGTAATTCAACTAGTTTTAGCTAGTTTGTCAGAGTTTTTGTGCGTGTGTGTGTGAATTATAGTAAAGCTGTCTGAAAAGAAAATGGGCTGTCTACATACTTATTTTAGTATCTTTTTAGGCTTGAAGTATTTTTAAACAGTTTTATTCAGTAAAAAAATCTGCAAGTTTACTCTAGAACTTGTAATTTTACATTGCATAGCAAATCAGTGATGTGTGTTTCTTATTACTACAACTTCTATAGTCTAGAACTCATGCGAAACAGGACACAGTAATGTCCTAGATGCTGAAATGTATTTCCAAGTTAAAGCTTGGGGTCCCATGGGCCAGGACGTTGCATTTGCCTTCATTGAACATGATGAGGTTCCTGACAGAGTCCATTTCTGTGATCGGGACAGGACTGCTTCAGTTAAGTCAGCTGCTCCCCTCCCCACCCCAGCTGGTATCATCTGCATTTTTGGCACCTTCATGCCCAAGCATCAGCTGGCTCAGCTGGAACAGGACTAGAAAGTAAAATTGCAAAGACCATATTGGCAGATTTTAAGTATTTGCATTTCTGAAGAAATCTTTTCTATATTTTAATATTTTATTACCTGCACAAATAGATACAGTTCTTCTCTTGCACTCAGAGAAATGCAACTGATTGCAGGTAAAATACTCGATTTGCGGTTGTAAGCCATTAATTTTTAATAACTTTTTTCATATGTATGTTAGCATTACTGGAATGAATATATTGTTTCTCTTTGGCTTCATCCCATCAGTTACCTTAACGGAAAAGTTTGCATTCAGACACTTACTTCTCTCTCAGGCAATATCATTTTTTTCATCTACTTTTGTATTTGCTCTTATTGATGCTTTTTTTAATAGTCTGAAAGTACATAAGAATCCAAAAACAATAAGTACATTGTCTGCTTGCCATTGCAGTTTGATTTTTAATGTTTAGAGACAAAATAATGCAACCATTGCATTGCAAAATGGCCTTACTGCTGCATGAGGTGGGCAGAGGTGAATCCCAGCATGTAGCTCATGGCATGACTGCATGGCTCACGCACATCTTGTGATTAATTCTGTATCCGTAGCAGTGCAGAATTATTCCAGCTCTCCTTGTGCTCCTCGCCCAGCATCACAGGAGTCCTTGCTCTGTGAAGGGGCTGTGGCTGCCCTTCTGCAGCTGTCAGTAGGGAACAGCAGCTTCTTCAGCTGCACAGAGCTCATCCAGTGACTGCTGGTGTGACCTGTTAACAAAACCCAAGTGCTCATTTCCAAAGTACCTTTTAGAGGATCTTGATGGAAATCAATGCATTTTTAAAGCAAAACATTGACAAAAAGCTGAAGTGTAATACAGGAGATAGGCCTACTTATTAACTGCTACAAGGTTTCCAACATTTTGATGTAATTAGCGACCCACTTCACAAGCCTCCACTTGAAAAAGATGTCTGAATATGACATTTCTGGAGAAGAATGCAGACAGGCTGAAAATACTTTTTGTCTTCTTAACCTTTAACAGGTATTGACAGGAAACTTGCATTTTATTGTAGAGTTGTTTTCAGTGCTCCATTGAATCACATGGTTTCTGTTTATTTTTCACAGAGAGAACCAAGTACACAATATATTGGTTTTAGTAATTGCTGTGTCTTGGCTTATACTGTGTCAGCAGCATCTGTTTTATATCAATGTGCAGTGTTTGTAGAAACTTGTACAAGAGGCTCTCTTCTGGCTCACCAGATCTCTGGTCAAAAGTTATTGGAGGCCTCAAAGCTCTTCCAAGTGCATCTGCTGTCAGCCCTATTGAGAAGCAGAGTACCTGCTTGGTTAACTCAGGGTACCTTTCCTTGTGATAAGTAATGCTGATCAGCTGACATGTTTGGTAGGAATTCTGTAGGAGGGTATGGATGTCTACTGAAAAATGCAGTGAAGGTAAAAATGGAAAACATCATGTTCAGTTGGTCTGAATGTTTTCATGCTGCATTCTCCTTTCCTAGGAGGATGAGCGAGGTTGTTCTTTCTTGTGCTCTGGGTGGGCTTTCTCATCCCTGCACTTGTATTGCTTGTAATTTGTACACTTAGAATGTGAGAAACAGATGCTGCAAGGGCTGGACAAATAAATTAGCATGCTTTATCACCTAATTATTTAATTTTCAGGAAAAGAAGCCCTTAAGCAATTCAGAAATGTTTCATGTCAGTGTGTGAACTTATTACTCATTTTCTAATCTCTTCCATCATAGAGGTCTAATTGTGGCCAATAGGCAAATTTTTCTTTAAACTTTATAAATGCTTAAACAAGCCTACTGGGCAGAACACTGTGATTTGTATTTTGTCTTTTAATTTCTTAGAAGAGCAATTTTTAATCACGGGTTAAATTTTGAACTCTGTTTAGATTATGAAACTCTATTTGTGTATTTTTATTATTTGTGTATATAACTTCAGGAAATGATGTGAAAAATGAAGCCATAATGTGTTGCACTTACCTACTATCTGTATCATATGAAATTATTTTTAATAACTCATTTTTTATGTTATCAAAATACTCAAAACTGAAGTGAATCAATCTACTGCAAGAGCTTTTCTAATTAAAATAACTGTTGGCAAAGTGGGATATTTTCTCTGTAAAAATGCTAAGCATTAACTCTTTTCATCTTGAATATAAGTTTATTTTTGTTTACAAAGTGCCTAGTAAAAGGTTCATGGGAATTACTTTAAAAGATATATAGATATCTTAAATATGCAAATCGTTGAAATGTGGTTTTGTATCTTATAGATGAAGTGTAATGAAACTGGTATTTTCCTCCAATTGAAAACAGGTGGCTTCTTAAAGTACCATTCTGGAAAAAGTTACTGAAATAGAAAGTGAAAATACCTGAATGGTTGTCTCCTATTAGTACTGGAAGATTCATTTGAATACAGAAAGGGAGTGCCTAGAGAAATTTAGGCTAAGACTGTTTTTAAAATGTGTGTATAAAGACAACTAGGTGGTGAATCTAAAGTTTATGTAAATTTATTTTTTTAAATCTGTGGTATTTCTGTGTTTTATTTCATTTTATGGCATGGCAAACCTGACTGGGCTTCACCAGATAGTTATGCATGGAGGTATTTATCTGACAGTGACTGCTTGACTTTTTAAACTCTTCTCATTGTTACAGCACAGTCCCAGCTGTAACGTGGAATGCAGCATGAGCTTCCGGGAAGTATCTGAACACAGCTTTAAAAAATGCCAAAATAGGAGTATCATCAGTTGGTGACTAAGGGTAACTGAGCTCAGCTTAGCAATTCTTTAATTCTTTTGTTTTCCTGTCCTGCAGTGAGACATGGTCTTGGCAATGAGTCTTATGATAAAGGAAAAAGAGAGGTGAATGCTGCTAATAAAGCAGGAACTGCAGGAGGCTGTGTTTGTTTCTCTTACTTGTTTTGTAATGAAATCTGTTGTTACAGTGAATAAGCAAGAGGCAATGACATGCAGAATTGCACGTTCTAGTGAGATACTGACCTGCCAAGATTCCTTTCATTTACAACATACTCCAGGAAAAGCTTTTAACCAGAAGTGTCATGTTACCACTTAGTAAGCTGTTGTTAGAACAAGAGAATCCAGCATTTCTGAAACTGCAATTTGACATCATGGTGTAAGAGGTTTTTGTGATTGTAATCAGAAGGGTTGCTTTGTTTAAGTAGTGTTGTAAAATTCAGTATTTTACTTTTTTTTTTTAAAAGTTACTGCACTATATACTACTTGCAGTATTTCCTCACGTTGTAGCTAGCTTTTGTTGTTGTTGTTTCTGAATTCATTTCAGGTTCTCCACTTGTGAGAAGTGGTACCCATTATTTATGTCTTTGCATCTTGAGAGGTTCTTTGCAGTCATTTACTGATGATGCACTGGAGCTGGAATTCATTTGTTTGTACCTGTATTGTGCTGATGAGAAGTTATCTTCTGATGTCTTTGAGTAGCAGTGTTTTCGTGACATGGAAAAATTTATGGCTATGCATACTGCACACTTACTGCCTACATATTTCTAGTAATTAAGAACACCAAGTCTTAGAGGAAAGGTGTCATTACTACATAAAAATACAGTGAATGATTTAATAAGAACTTTGTAGGTCAGGTCTTAGTTTAATTTCACAAGTGACCAAAACTCTGCGGAGTGAAATGGGCATTTTTTTATTTTGTGTATATATATTTATTTATTTATTTATTTTTTTAGAGCTAGTACACTCCTCACATGTTATTAAAACAAAGTATCATCAAATCTTTCAAGTTTGTGCACTGAAAGGCTAGTAGGGCTAGTTGTTATCAGAACAACTCATTAAATAATAGTGGATGTGCATGATTTTTTGTTTGCTTTTTAAAAAGGTGATGAACAAGATTCCCAAAAACAAAAAGTTGTTGGTTCCATGAAAGTAGTGTATTCAGGTTTGAATGTACATTCAGAACTGTATCCAGCTGCAGTACGGGCTGCTTGGTCCATACAGCTGATCCCTTTATCTTGTGACCTGGAGTGTGTGACACATCGGATAAGGGATTCATTCCTCTCTCCTGCATTCCATTTCAGTAAATCCTTCCATGCCCATGGCCTCATCCTAAGCACGTTTTCGTTTGTCGGTTCTGAAGTTATTTAGGGAAACCCCTGAAACAACGTACGCAGAAAGAAGGATGCATCCTGCTGACATGCTCTTCCTTTTCCAGGAACTGACGTTCCTTCACCTTGACTGACAAACACACGGGATATTAAGTTTTTAATACTTGTGTGAAATAAAACACAAAAGTGGGAGGGGAACGGCAGTATTTGAGAACTTGAAAAGTAACTTGGGGTAGTTTTTTCATTTGTTATTAGCCTACTAATTAAAATACACAGGTTTTAAAAACTGAAGCTGATCAAAATACAGAACAAAATTCTCGTGGTTCCACAAAGGAAAACTATGCCTCGCTAATCTATTAATATTCTCTGAGTGCATAAACCAAACAGTGGATACAGCTGAAGTCACTGACATAGTTTATTTGAAGATTCCAAGTCCTTTGCCAAATCTCTTCAAAATAGGTCAAGGAAATTACAAGGCAAGGGGCAGTTGTGAATCAGGTAGTGACCAAGAGCACAGAAAGGAAACAAAATTTTACCTTACGGGTTCATCACAGCAGAATTGTTCCATATTAGAGCTGAGAATGTTTATATGCAGTAAATATCAGGAATAGGATTAGCAAAATTACAGATATTAGTATTATTTATATAGTTAGGATCAGATAAAGCCCTTGAGGGAAAGTTGGGGGAGACAGTTGGATGAAACAGCAGATGAAATCCAATGCTAATGAATGCAAAAGCATGCATATTGAAGGCAAGTAATTTGAACTGCACATAAGCTTCACTGTGTTATGAATTAATTTTACAAATTTAGAAGACATCTGAGCAACATTTTGGACAGCAGAGTTGAAGATCTCTGGCTCAGTAACCAACAAGAGTCAAAGAAAAAAAAAGCAAAAGCTAAGATGCATTGGGAATAGCATTATGGAAATAAAACACAAATCAAGAGATCCACTGTTGCCTGGAACGACAGAAACAAGAAATTTGGCAATGATAATTAGAATGACAAGGTAGATGAAACGCTTGTGGAAATGAAGAGGGGGGCTGAACATTTGGACCATTTTTCTTGAAGATCAGCTGTTTGGAGTTCGGGACAAGTATGCAAAGTTTTAATTGGAAAGCTCTGATCCAGTACAAAGACAATTCTCAGCTCATGTTGAGCAGGGACGTTCAGTAGAATAG
The DNA here is from genome assembly GCF_013377495.2 of Cygnus atratus. Lineage (NCBI taxonomy): Eukaryota > Metazoa > Chordata > Aves > Anseriformes > Anatidae > Cygnus > Cygnus atratus. Next base: position 1,816,785 of record NC_066366.1, read on the forward strand.
ATAACTTATGAATGCAGATCCGTCTTAGCTACTGCTCTGGAGACTGCAAAATTGGATTCTGACAGCTGTACCTGTAGGCTTATTTTGAAGGTCAGTAATTTAATTAAATTTAAAGTTAGTTCTTTATAGGTGCTTAAAAGTAGACAACAGTAATGGCTCAAGAAAAAAATTTGAAAATGGTATCACCTCTGTGCTTGTGGAAGAAGTCCAATAGCAACTAACTAATGTGGTAGGAAGCATTTATTAGGACATTATTCTGTTGCAGTGCTGTAGCAGGGTTCATTCTTTGTAAGGTGATACTTGAACCACTAGTTGTATTTGAAGCAGAATGAGAAGTAGGTGAGTTTCTTCAGATTAGGTTGTGAACCTTTTGCATAAAATTACCATACTTGTTTCTTGAATGTTTTACAGAAAATATATTACTTGAAAGGTTTGAAAATGTTGTATATATTTTTTCTCATCTTCTAAAACATTGTATATTTTTATATCTTGTATAACAAAGGATGCATATTGGCAGGTCCAAAGACAAAGAAAAATGAGAAGCAATCTAAGTGATCAAACGGAAAAAAAATTCTGAACAAGGTGAAATAAGAGCCTGTGACATATGTGGGAGACTAGTAGGTTCTTTTTCACCAGTAGATTCTTTGCATTTTTGTATAGAAAGCATTCATTGTAGTTGAATGATTTGCTGGTTAGTGAACACAGCCTTTTAGTTTTGCTAAAGTGAATTTTTCAAATCCTTTAACTCAGTTAAATCTAATTCTGAATAGAAATTCCATATGTAGAGGAATGGCTTTTTTTTTTTGTTAACCCCTTTTCTTGACTCCCCCCAAGAAATCAAAACCAAACCAAACCAATCAAAAAAACACTAGTTCTATCAGAGCTCTAAATTGTGTACTTTATTTCAGCAGATGATAACCAATGGCATAATGAAATCTTTTCCATGCCTAACTGTACAAAATATCAAGTCTTGTGACTTCATAAATGACTAGTATAACATATTTGCTTGGGGAACTATTGTGATTTTAATTATTTAGTTATGATTGTCTATAGTACTGACAACTAATTGTCATAGTGAGTCCCTTAACTCTATTTGCTGTGCTTTTATAACATCCTACATATTGGTAATGTAGTACCCATATGGCATGTACGTTGGGCTTGGACATTGTGTACATCTGCTCTTAGCCTACACGTCTCGGTTTGTTTTTGAATACTAATCTTTGTGCCTTAGAGACTGGTTGTGTCCTTTTGATTTATGGGTCTGAGTTTATTAAGCTAATTATATCTGAGCATCTCATAAGATTAGCAAATGTTACTTTTCCTGCTTGGAGCAAGTGAGGCAGATTTCATATTAAAAATTAGCGTGCTAATTAATGGACGTGGTAGTTCTGATTTAAATAATCTCTGTAATACAAAACAAACTTTGTAGGTGCATAAAAATAAATTTGGGATTCACAATGAATTGTATGAGGCAGCAAATGTACATTTCTGTGTAGCAGGAGAACTACTTTAAATAGGCTTTCTGGCCTAACCAGATTTCCTCTAATAGGTATTTTGCAGCCTTTTCCTCAACATTGAGAACAGTTGCTGTGAAAAAATATGGTAGCTATCATGACTATTACATATCTTTTAAATTCAATATCCTCACTTAAAAGAATGTTGCAAAAAACACGTACCATCATAAAGAAGCACTAATCTTGTCTTGTTTTTCTAAACAGAGCAGGTTATTGTAGATAAAACCAGCAATTCTGACGTAAATGTATCTGCTACTGACAATTCTGTTCATATTAGTATGGCATGAATGGAATAAGCAGTGGCTTATTTTCTAGAAATTGAAAGTTTGAGGGGGTTGGAAACCAGGTTTGGTTCAGGGAATCGCTGGGAGTATAGCTCTTGTACATTTACCATTAAGGATGACCTTCACTGTTTAAATCCTTTTGTAATATAATAAGTAGGTATGTAAAGGACAGAGTGACCACTTTAATTTTTCCAGTAGTTAACATGGATAGCAGTGTAGGGTAGCAGACAAAAAAAACTTTTTCACACAAAAATGAAGATGTCATCCTGAAATACAGACCGAGGTGGTGTAGCAGTTTCAGTTCTGAAGTCAGAAAAAGGTGCAAGAAGAAATATATCGTGGACATTTTTTGTCACTCACTCATTAGGTACTTCCAATGGTTACACATATACTAGAGCTCTGCATTTGGCAAGTGAAGGTGAGTGGCAGTTGGAGGATGTTGTCATTCCAGGCAGGCATTCTGGCCATGAAAGAGGAGGGGTGGGTAGTTAGGAATTTGTCATAGTTGTACTGTCCTGGTCACTGCATTGTTCTTCCCGTTCATTGATCCACAGCGTTCCAGAGAAACTCAGGATGAAGTTGACCTTGAGGACAGTAATATCTAATGGATAAGATTATTCCTGTTCTCAGGTTTGACAAATCCCTATGTGCTCTACAGCTATATGTGATACCCCCAAAAGTTAGGTTACTTATCAAAGTCTCTTTCCTGCATTCCACATCATGGATTAAAGTATAGTTTACTGACATGCCTAGAACATTTTTTGGAAGAGCAAAGCCTGCTTATCCTGGATAAAAGCCCCAAACCTGTAGCCAGTGCAGAGATTTGCAGTTAGGGTTTAATGTTACCAGTTGTTTACACAGAAGGCTTGGCCAGCGTAGCCTTCCCTTCTGAAGAGCTGTGGCCTTTTCTCTGGGCTCCCTGAGTGTCCACATCATTCATTCAGTAGTTCAGTTGTTTGACATTTCTTGTCTCAAGGAAGCTACTTTTCTGAGCAGCTTCCTTTGTCCCTGGTTAGATAGCTTCCCCTTCTGTGTTGTCATTAGTTTCCTGAAGAAGTTACTAGGTCCACTTCTTTGTGCCTCAATCTAGATGTCTCAATGTAGTCAGTACTTTAATAATGAGAAAAGCTTTTCCTGTAGTGAGAGAGAAAGTTATGGCAGCATGATACTGTCCGAGGAGCTACAAATTAAAAACAAAATAAAACAGGAACACCTACTGTCACCAGCAAGAAAACCTGTAAAAATCCGCAAGGCTTTTCCATGCCTTGTTATAGTGGTCAATAAGATTCTTCTAGGCAAGAGTATTCGAATGTGACAGTATATGTAATGCATGTGCCTAAACAGTGACTTGTATGTGTGGCTAACAGCGTAAAGTATTTAACAGCAAACATCTCTAGCTGGCAGTACAGAATCAATGATAAGCAATATGAAGCATGTTAGTTCAGTCAGATGGTTTGCTTGTGAAAGTCCCAAGTGTCAGTGTAAGTCATTTCTATCTGGCTAAGAGTGTACAAGGAACTGCTTGTTTGTGCAATAAACTTTTTTTTTTTTGCTTGTAAAGCTGAAATCAATCTATATATGCTTATGTGTGTGTTAAAGTCATGCAGAAATGATCAGCCTTTGTGAATTGCCACCTGGATTTAGTTAGAGAAAATCTAAGTTGTCTGAAGTTATGTATTTTCAGGACTGTTTTTTCTTTTTCTGGCAAAAATGCAGGCAGGATATGCATGTTCTTCTCTTGTAAGAGTACTGACTGGTTACATTTAGACACATTCATAAATTCTTGTATACATATATTTAGCTAGGTAGTAAAACCTTGCAGTCTTCATTAGAAGACTAAATACTTTTCTTTGCATAGCTAGTTAAGGCCTTATTGTGAATGTATGAATTTCAGTTCTATGATTGAGAATATTGCTTTTTGAATAATGTTCAAATAATAGTTGTGTATACTAGCTTCAATTCAGTTGACAAATATAGGATATGAGAATAGATCTCCATGTGTATAATTTCACTTCTCTCTGCCCCTTTAATTGAGAATTTTATTAACCCTTATTATGCTGATACTTGAGGGTTGTTTGTTTTGAAGCATTATAGTTATGTAACAAAAACCCCAAAACCATAATGAATATTTATTAATGCTTTCTCATGTATTTGTCCTTTCTGTATAGCATCAATTTCAGGCAAGAGTGAATATTGCTAAATATGCTCTGCTAATTGGAAGAAAAATCATCTCTGTTTAAGGTTTAATTTCTTAGAGTACTTCACCTGGTATGAGCTAGTACTTTGCACTAACTTGAGGCAGTCAGATTAGCATGTTCATGCCAGTGGCAAAATTTTAAGCGTATATATTGCTTATTGGCACAGAGGATTGTGTGTTCCTTATCATATATCATGGAACTCTTTGTAAAACAAACAAACAAACTTAGTTTGGAATGCAGTCTTTTGTATCACATTGCCTGCTTATCTGTGTACTGCTTATATGTTGTACTTTTTAGTAAAAGAGGATTTTTTTCAGTCTATTTGTTTTATAAGTATAACCCAATTATTTGTCCTTCTCAAAGAGAAGAAACTAGAGATGCATTGACAAACGTTAGAAATATGGGCTTTGAAGTCTGACATTACTGTATGTGGTAAAATCTAGTCAGAAATAGAACTCAGTGAATTAGAACACATCTCTGTTTTACTTGTTGAAACTGGAAAATTATCAGAAAATCCCTATTGACTGGAGAAAGATATGTTGCACGCATCTTCAAAAACAGTAAAAACAAATAATAAAGCAACAAAACCAAACAACAACAAAAATGGCTCTGACTTACAGATCAGCCAGCCACTCTTTGTCTGTGGGGAAGATCATGGAGCAAATTTTCTGGGAATGCATTTTTGAGCACCTGAAGGGTGATGTCTGGGAATAATCAACATGGATTTTGCAAGGGTAAATCACATTTGACTGACCTGATTGCCTTCTGTGATGAAATGATGGATTTGTGAATAAGGGAGAGCAATGAATATCAGCTAACTTGATTTTAGCGAGGCTTTTGGCATGATCTTCCACATCGTCCTGGTATTCAAGTTAAGATGTTAAGGTCTAAGTGGCTGGATTCTACTGAATGGGTGAAAAACTAGTTAGATCATTGGGCTCATGGGACCCTGTCTGGAGGATGATTACACCTAGAGTTTTTATAAGAACCTACCCTGTTTAATACCTTTACTGATGATGTGGAGGAGGTGGCAGAATGCTGTGCAATCAGATTTGCAGGTGATGTCCAACAGGGGTGCAGTTTAATGGACTTGAGGGCGGATCTGTCATTCAGAGAAACCTAGACAGGCTGGAAGAATAGACTGTCAAGAACCACATGAAGTTCAGCAAGGACTTATATAACAGAAGAAGAACATTTTTTATTGTCAGGTGAACCAAGTACTTGCACAGGTTGCCCTGGGAGATTGTGGAGTCTCCCTCCTTGGAGATATGCAGGAGGTGTCTAGATGTGGTCCTGGGCAACCTGCTGTAGGTGGCCCTGCTTGAGCAGAGGCTTGGACTAGACGGCCTCCAGAGGTGTCACTTCCAAAACAAACCATTCTGTGAACTTAAATTTGCAAAATGTAGTAAAGATTACAGAAAGATTGAAATATGCTTAGTCAGAGTAATACGCATCATGATAGTTTTATGCTATAGTAAAGTCCTCTAAACATTCAGCAATCCATTGAGATTCATCCAAAGTGAATTCTCATTATACTTGTCATACAAGCAACTTTATGATCTTAGCAAACATATTGCATTTTGAGATTTATTTAGATGAATAGTGTTTCAAATTTAGCTGCCTAAGGTAACTGCTTGAGAAAAAAAAAGGTGCTCTATGTGGGAAGATTGATGTTCTTTTCCGTGCTTGTTTACTGATACTGGGCTCGATAAAAATCATTTTCTAAATCAGTACACAGAGGGTAGGTGTGTATTTCAGAGATGATTGCCACCAGTACCTGCTTTCCAGATGTCCAGAAAGGGAATAATGCACATTCCTCCAGCTCAGGAGAAATTCCAGAGAAGATTGGATAAATTCTCAGTTGCCAATTCTTCTACTGTTTGGTGTTTTCTAAATCTTAATGGGAAACTTTCCCATCTTAGCCAGTTTTCCAGAATTCATCTATGGTCTACCTCTGTAGAGCACTGAAGACACTTTATTGTGGTAGCACATCTATAGGCTATCTGGCAGACCTTAAACTGAGTATGGTTAGTGAGATCTTTTTTCTGTAGGCATTTTCTCAGTGTTAAATGAGACGAATGTTCTTGGAAAGTGCTGTTGTTTACAGGCCTTGTGCCTAGAGGACTTGTGTGGTATCTCTAGGATCTGGGACTGAAGAGATGGGAGGTGATGCAGCTGGGCACTTTGGAGAAGTTGGGCCCTGCTTGAAGGGTGCTTCTTTAAAGTCTGATCTGCTTTCCTGGATTCTCAAGCAGAGGTTGAGTTGTGATGGCGAGAGCATTGGTTCCTGGGCTCACCTGCTGGTCAGGGCTCCAGGTATGAGCATGTTCTTGGTCTTTCTCCTAGGGCATGAGCTTGGAGGCTGCTTAGTGCACTTCCTGGGACACCCCAGGTCCTGTTGTCAGTTGCAGTGCTGAACTAAGCTATTTGTGTTGCCAAAGATAAATGGCTATCCAAAATAGCAATTAAAATAATGGAAACGTGATCTGTGGTGAAACTGTAGATTTGAACTATGCTCGAGACCTGAAAAAGAAGGCATGCCAGTTTTATGCTGCTTCTCATGAAATAAATAACAAATGTGGTAAAGGGGCTAGATTTTAAAAAAAATTTTTTCTGTCCTGCTTATGCTTTCTTTTTATTCTTAGTAGAAGAGATTCTAATATGGTTACTGTTACTTGAATTAGCCTAACTCCTTGCGGAGAAGAGATTCATTCTCTTTGTGTTCTTCTGTCTGCATTTCATTTCTTAGAAATTCAACCAACAGCTACTGCTCTGTGAAGTTCTGAGTGACTGAGGGTAGAAAAAGGGCATTTTCTTTAGCAACAGGAGTTTTGCATTTGCACTTGTCCTAGATATCTTTCTCTCTGGCAAAGAGATGTCATGCAGATAATGTGAAATAATGATGCATGTTTGCAAGGTGACAAGTAAAGTAGAAGATGAAGATGAGGTGTTTTGACAATTTCTTCTAGCAATTAAAAATACAACTTCTAAAAACAGATTTATATTCAATAAAACATAGTGCTACCGAAGATTTAACAAAAAGGTTAAAAATTTGCTGTATTAAACATCTATCTGCATACGCTTTTATGGCAAGACCTCTTTGCTTCCCAGGAAAGTAGGCTGGCAGTTCTTGCTCTCTCCTCGCTTGTATCTAGTCATTTGGGCCATGGTTGGGAGGAAAATGAAAAAAAAGAAAAGGAGAAGCAGAGAAAGTCTTTTTCTGGGCTGCACAGCCACTGTGGCAGGAAACAGTTCGCTTCCTACACAGAGCTTGTCTGGGGTTTGACCATTTGAGTTGAAGACTGACTTTACCTTGATATAGTTTCATAAGGATGTTACTTTGCAGCTTCTATGCTAGCTTGGTTTAGGAAACAGTACTGCTCTCTTCTGCCCCTGTGGAGGTCTGTGTTACTGGCCTGGGGCTGATTTGCCTAGAACCTGCTGTGAAGTCTGCTCTTGAAGGGGGGTGCAGTGGCAAGTACACTGCAGGACTTGTCACAATAGTTTCTGCACTCTTAGCTGGGGTCTCACAGGGGTTCTCAGCTTCAGATCTGAGCTCGATTCCCTGTGGGACCATACCCGCAATGTTCATCCCAATGCACGGGCTCAGGAAACCTTTCTAGGATCGGGGTTGTTATGGTCACTCTTGAACTGAAGTTCCACTCAGAAGACAGTCGAAAAGTGCTTCCCAAATGACAATGCGTGTTATTAAGGATTATTGATTGAGAACAATTTCTGTTATCAATTTGTGACCAAACAGAGGGAAAGGTAGAAAACATGAGCCTCCTTTAGCAGAGTCAGAGGAGGGTTTTTTGCCTGGTTTCTGGGCTTAGAAAGGAACGTACTCAATTAAATTCACATCTGGTTGGCTGATTCTCTTCATGGAGAAGCTCCAAATTCGTTGTGAAGATTAGGGTAAGCGTTTATGGTTTTTCAGGATTTTGAATGGAATTTGAAGTATTGTGTTTTCAAGCAGTGGACAAATCAGTTTTCTCATAGGTATTTGTTCACGTTCTAATTTTGGCATTTCTTTGTCTATATTATAATTTTAAAAATTGTTTTATACTTCATGTTGTGTCTTGGGATTTTATAACGTGCTCAGTCTTACTGTAGAAATGCACACAAATCCATTGAAGTTCCTCATGACAAAAAGTTTTCATCTAAAAGACATTGCCAAGTTAGTTGGAGTCAGCTTATTTATCAAAATAAGCTGCTTATTAATGGGAGTGGAATTTGGAAATCATAAAAAAAAATTTTTTTTGATAAGTATATAATATGCACGATTTGTTTTAAGAGTACAAACACCCTATCTTACTGTTGCTTTTTCTTCATAATAATGGTTAACAAATGCATTCGTATCTGAAAGAGGTCTCATGAGCAAGATAAAGAAAAATAGTTAGCCTGTAAAAAGTGCTTGCCAGCTAAAAATGTCCTTCGTTTCAGACTTTATGAATCCCTTCTTCTGTATTTAAACTCATATATTGCAAATTATGTAGTCTTTTTGTGTAAATTGGTGTGGGTTTCTTAATGTCCAGCATTGCAGAACTTGAGAGTTTTCCACAGTATTGGCAATTAGTTATTAACTCATTTCTGGCATGTCTTTCCATCTTTGTTCATATATATATATTTCTTAAGTGTCCTGTATTCCAATAAGCTCAGAAACTGGAATCTCCCCCTAAACGTTTCTTGATCTTTATTTGAAAAAGGATTTTTTTTTTCTTGATTAAAATGCATTCATACTAATGCCTAGCTTAGTTTCCTCTTTTGGATATCCGTTGTGTATAAAGTGCAAGAATTTATAGAAATTGAAGATCTGTCTATCTGTCTGCTTATGCAATAGCCTAAAACTGTGTTTGAACCTTTGTGCTCTGTCACATAGGCAGAACAGTTTGTCTACATTATTTCATATTAAAAAGCAGGCATTTGAGCCTTTGGGCTTATTTAAAAAGAAATCTTGCAAATGTCTTTACTTAACTATAAATAAATGGTTGCATGTTGATTATATATGTGTGGGATGCAGGTATTACTAAAATACTTAATTACTGATTTTGATAATTGTGATGCAGATAGCAGCCACAGAAAATCATCATGTGGTCATCTTTGACATTTGAATTAATTGTTTGAAGAACTGTTTATTTTGGCTAAGACGAGGATAAAACTTTAGATTGGAAGTTAGTGTTCTGAAGAGTCCTAATCCACATTTTGTTTTTTTCAAACTTCAACGTGTTGGTTTCAGCAGGAACTTGAATTCTGTCAACAGCTTGTTGCAAAACATCTGTGGACCAGGAATCTAAAGACCAAGTTCAAGAAAAACTTTTGCTTCCAGTTCCAAATGTTTTTAAAGGAAAGAAGTGAAGAAGTTTAGTTACTCTAAGACTTCTGGTTGGTTTGTTTGTTTGTTTTTCCTCTGAGTCGTACATGCACATTATACAAAGTCATTGTAGGGGGGCATTGCTCTAAAATGCTGTGCTCTTTGGTTAACCACATCAAAACAAAAAAAGCCTTCCTGAGATTTTTGTTACAGGATGCTAAGGTAGCGACAGAACAGTCTAGAACAGTCATTCCGTAGATTCTTTCTAATTTAATTTTAATTTCCACACTGTATTGGGAAAGAAGATCTCAAATTTGTTTAGTAATTGATTCAAGGAGGATACCGACAGAATGATGCTGTTCTGGACTGAAGACAGAGTCCATGAGGTACAAATGAGGTACATGAGGTACAAATTCCCTCTCTGGTGCTAGTTTGGTCTCTTAAAGTATTATCACTGTTGAGCTGTCACAGCTGATGAAATAAACTTTAAAAATATATTTTAGAACTCTTATTTTTCTTTCTGCCTAGACACCGAAGCCAGACATCAACACCATCAATTAATTTTAGTGTTTCCATATTTTTTCCTAAAAATTCTGTGGATACGTAAAGGTTTTGTTGCAGTAGAGGTGGAGAATGTATTTGCACTATATTACCACACAAAGAGGGGTTCTGGGCATGCCTGATGCTGTAACCTTGTTCTAGAAATGGTTGTCATTGCTTTGTTCTGAATCTCTCTCAAGAGGTTTGGTGATGGTGGTGGTGGTTGTTACTGTTTTTAGCTATGTATTAGAAAGTCTTAACTTTTTGATTACTGAATTGAAAAATGTATTAGACGGAAGTAGTGAATACCTCTGAGATGATCAGAAGGGACTAAAATCACTAAGGGTCCTAGGTGAATCTGGATCGTCAGCTCCTAGCCTCTGATGCATTGAAGGGGGAAAGGGTCTCAACTCACTTTCTTTGGTGTAAGTGGTTCTGTTCCTCGCTCAAGAATCTTATCACCACACTGTGTTTTATTAAGGTGTGACACTTTTAAGTCTGCATCAACTTTGTTTGCCAAATCTGAATCGTTTGACCCAGATTTTTCAGGCTGGTAACATTGCTGAGTTTCCTGCCAAACTAAACATTTTCAAGAGTATTCCTGCTCAGCACTTCTGAAAGTCGAGCCCTGTGACTTTGGTGTCCAGTTGTAGCAATTAGGGAATACCTGTAGGGAATACCTGGCTTTTCAACATTACGCAGAAAATCTTTGGCAAGGGCACAGGGTTATATGCTAGTTCCCAAAACAGCAATCAGTTGACCATGTGACTGATCAAACACTTGTATTATTTCACTGTACAAACACTTCCCCTGATTTATTTTCTGTTTATAATTGTCCACCTATTGCAGCTGTTCTCTCCCTCTCTTAGAGGCAATGAATCTTCTTTGGAACACTTAATGGATTAGTGCTGGAATCAAGAAACAACCTTTAAATTTCAGCAATGTCAATTACAGTATTATGCATTTATCTTCCTTATTTTATAATGAGCTCATAAGTGTTTTTATAGCAAGGATTCTTATGAAACATGTTTGTATTCTTTTTGCATTTTTAAAGCAATATGTTTTTTTAAACACTGATTGTCAAGGCATAAGAGACTCTGACCATTTATATTTGCTTTCATGGCAGTATTTTTCATAGCCTTAGCTGTAGACAGTCCTGGTTTCATAACATGGATTGTATGTAGAATGTATTCCTAAGTGGTCTGAGGTGCCCTTCAGCCCTGTTCTGCCATAGCGTAGTTGTCTAAAATCCATATGAACTGTCAGTAGCATGTTTGCCTATGTATAGGAAGCTCAGGGTACATTATACTGTTAGCATCCTCTGTTCAGCTTATCTCATTTCTTGTGACAGATGATATGCACAGCTTTTCCACACACCTTTGCTTTTCTGAAGTTCCTTTTGGTCACTTAAGGTGACACAGTTACAGGCAGTGAATTAAAAAAAAAATAATCTAAATTTTGCTGTGCGGCAAAGAATGTTGAGGTCATCTTTATGTTCCATCTGAATTTTCTCACATTGTAAAGTGGTTCTAGTAAGCTCGTAAACAAGTGGCTGCAGTCGGTTCAGGGAGATCAGTGATTTCCCACTCCCAGCTTTTCTTTTAAGGTATGGGAAGTACTAGCACCATTTATACTCTACTTTCTGGCATTTGGGATACAGTTTCCAAGCTGGTGTGGAAATATTAGATTTGTAATAATTCTTCAGTTTTGAACAGCTTTTTGGTGTGCTGAAAGACACAATGTATGCTGTTGAGCATCGGATTATCTCCTTAAACATATTTTGAACATGTTTGAAGGCTGGGGTGTTGGGAGGGAGGTTCTGAAATGATTTTAGAAAAGTGCAAGGCATTAGAGCAAGTGAAAAAATTCTTGTTGCATTTAAGTATGATAGATCAATGACACTTTGCATGCTAAGTTGATTAGTGAAAGTGCTAGATAAGGTGAAAATATTATGGTGCAACTTTTCTCTTTATGTACATCTTAAAGATGTTACTTGAAGATTTGTAACTTTTTCAATACTAAGAATATTGGCATTGAATCATAGGCCATCGTTAAATCTTCATTTAGGCATGTAATTATTGTACAAATGTTAGCACGTCATGTGTTTTGTAGAAATAAAAAGGCATGATCCAGGCTTTCTTTTTGTAGCATTTATTTTCCCTCTAGTAACTCATGCTGCAGAATATTGAGTTGCAAGCTACCATTTATAGATGGACATCTATTTACCTAAGGCAAGTATAACTCGCATAGGTATAATTTCATAAGTAATTTTTCTTCTCAGCTATAGAGTTTGTATTTCATGAAGGACAGAATGTAAACCCTTAGGAACCTAAGAATATCAGTCAGTGTAAAGATTTCCAACCTTTTTGTTTCATTGCTAATTTAAATCTTTTGAAAATGAACAGTTATTTGTGTGATTTACTATTCTTTTACTATATTATAAGCAGGACACGGTTCTTGATTTTTCTTCTGTGCTTTTTACTTTATCGCTGCAAACAGAGCTTAATTTGCTGTGTGAGCTGTATTTGCAGGTGTTCTGAAGTCACTGGGGACAAAAAGAAAAAACAGAGTAGAATGTCAGTTTTGGGGAGCAAGTGGACCTAAAGATTACTAAAGTATAAAGAATAACCCTAGTTTTAATTGTAAATACTAGCTAATGCTAGTAAGCGTTACTGTAGCTGGGAATTTACATGAAATGATACAGAAATGTATCCATCTTGGTGTGGAGAAAAAAGCTGTGTTTTTTCTCATGCCTATTGTAAAACATGATCTGCTGGCATTGCTCTGGTAGCTATGAATATAACTTATAGACTATGCTGCATTCTCAGTGTCAGGATAAATTCTTTGTTAATTTTTTTTTTTTAGCCACTGACTAAATCAGTGAAGTATGAAGTCAACCAAAATTAAAGATATTAATGAAGATGCTGACTTACTGCATCCAATAACATTAAGCAAGTGTTCTTAAAAATATACAAGTCTTTATGTTTTTAGTTAAGTACAAATGCACCTTTACTAAACACACAGTCACCACAGAAGAGGAAGAATGCCCGGATTGTTCAAATCCTGTCATATCGTTCCAGAAATTGTGCTCACTGTTATTACGGTTAGAGGGTGCGGTCAGTGCTTCAGGCAAGAGGCCAACAAGTGAGATGCTGTTGCTGTGCCAGTTTCATGAAGATGGGTTTGTGGAAGTGGACAGCGTTAGTCACTTTGGTTCTGTCAATTTAAGATGGTACATAATTTTGTTATCGAAGTTGCCTATAGGAAAACCAATCTAAATCTGTAAAGTTCAATTATGTAGTACTTACCTTCTTCCTTATTGCCATGACTTCACCTTTAGGAAAAAATATCACGGACTATGTTGCTTCTGAGGCAAGGCCTGAGATTTTCTTCCTGCAGGCCACCAATTTCATTTTTACAGGATGTGTAAATTCTGCCTAGGAATTGTTCATCTCTGAGACTGTTGGGGATAGGATACTTGGCACATGCAAGACAAAGTCAAAATTCACAATGGTACAGGGAATAGGAGCTGATATTCTTGGGAATGAGTCATGGCTACAGTATTGCTGTCTCATTGTGGCTTTGGGGAAGTATTTTTTGGAATGGGCAAGCTTTTGATGAGCCATAAAACTGAGGTTTGCCCACTATGAGTATTGAAGATCTCTTCATGCAAACGTAGGAGTGTTAGCCACTGTTTTCCATAAGGCTGTGTCTTGAGTGATGACATTCTGCCTGTGTTTCTCCAGCAGCTTCCCTCTGATGAAGTGCAATATGTCTAGCTTTAAAATTGTTTTTTAATTTCTCTGAATGGGGAAAAAAAAAATCAATTTCAAAAAGAGAGTGTTACTTTTCATGAGTGGGATGCTGCCAAAGTATTTATGTGAGTAAAGTGCGCATTGTTGAATGTTAGGTGGAGTTGGACTGCAGGAGGCGGTGTAACACAGAAAGTTCCCTAGTTGTACAAATGGCTAAAAAAGAAACTACAGGACTCTTTCTCTATGAAGTTTGGATTAATGTGGAAGATCTTTGTAGTCACAAATGAAATTGTTTACTGCAACTGTTAGCAACCACAGTGGCAAACAGAGGTTTGAAGGTAACATGAGGAATGAGAAAAGAACTGGCAGGTAGCATCACATCTTATACCTCACTACAAACGGCGCTTTGACTTTAAGATTACTTGTTTCCCTGTTAGGGAGAATTAGTTTAAGTATATGCCAATTTAGAATTAAAGGCTGATGCAAAAATTAAAGAAAAGGATGCCCAAAAGTCTTAATTTAACCAAAACTTTTCATAGGAAGATATCTCAGAGATGAGAAGGCTTAAGGCATGCTTGACGTTTTTCCAGTGTGCATTGATTGTATATTGAACTATTGAAGAAAATGAATACCAGCATAGAAAAAGTATGTTACTCCTTAAGTGTCTGGAGAAATATAACATTGAAGAGAAGTAGTGGGGGGTGGGATGGAATCTGTGAGGCCATGTAAGGGGATGGTAAATTTTTAGTCTAACATATTGTAAGCCTTGTCATCAGTGTTTAAGAGAGAACCCAAGAAAGGGTTCTGCAAAAGATCTGATGTAGTTGCAGCAAGGAAAAACGATTGTTCAGCAGCCCTTTTTTTTTTTTTTTTTTAAATCATGTAGAATTATAGACTAAATTTCTTCAGTACAGGGATCAAAGGATGTGGCATCTCAAACCATGTACTTACCAATGGAATATAAGTGAAAGATATTTATTAGAGGTCATAATGGAAATGTTGTAAGATAAAGCAAGATTTTGGAACCAGAGGTAAGTGAAGAATGGGTCAAAAAGCTGCATGTCACTGGGTGACCAAAGAGTAGGTGGTCAGTTATGATAGAAAATTACATTTTCCTGGATTCTGGTGGGAAGGCCAACTGAAACAGACTCTGTGGATAATGATTCAAATTTTGGTCTGCCACTCAGTCTGTAAACATGTTTATACATCCAGTTCTTACTCTGAAATGATGATAAATCATTGTATATTGTTAATTTCTTTTGGCTTAACAATAATGAAATAAATGATGTCTTTTTTTTGTTGATATTTTCCCTCTCCCCCTACTGTGGTTGTTATAATTCTGTTTTTGAACCATAAAATGTCTGAAACAGTGAGCTGAGGGCACAGAGATGTCAGTTCTCTTACTGGCAGTATGTAGTTTGACGGCTTGGTCGTTACATCTGGACGTTTGATGGCAATTTCTGTGACTTGGAGGTAGTGTTTTGCTTGTGGTTTGCAAACTGAGAACACAAGTCAGTGAGCTTTCTCATAACCTATAGTTTCAGATAACACTGTCTAGATCCTGGCAGAACTATTCTTTTCATTCCCTCTGCTTAATTTTGACCTGGGTGTTGTAGTATGTTCTCCATTCCCATATCTGCTGCTCATCTGCTTAAGTCACTTGTTTATTTTCTTTACTTTTTTTTTAATGCGGACAATTGGAGGAATGTTTTTAATATTCGTGAGTTGTTCCATAGTAATACAAACACATTTTTTAGTTCATAGCTATGAGAAGTCTAGTTATGAGAAGAGAGTTTAGACTTCTGATGGTTTAGTAGACGGTGATATTGCATGGAGCAGGTTACAAGCATTTTCACTAGGCTTTCATGTCCGCCTATCTGTATTTGTTCTAATGAATCTCTTTCCATATTTGCAGGTGGACGGGAAGTTGAACCCATCTATAAAAATCACTGGATAGTAACGATTAATTTGATGAACTTGTATAGTTTGCTTTTTAGAAATTATTCTCCAGGTTCAGGACTTGGTATTTTCCTTTGTCAAACTTGTGAAGTTTTTAATATATGGATGTAGGATAACTCTTGGATTTAAGTTGATGGGATCCAGGGTAATTATATAAAAAAGCATAAGTCAACATAAAACTATAGCTAGTACCAGCTAGTTGGCATTGTCAGTATGTGTACATTATAGGTCTTTGTTATTTCAGGCTGGACAGTCTCTGAAAATATGAGCTTCAGTCCTTCAAACCAGCAGTACCAGCAGGAGTTGTTTTTACAATAATAATAAGAGGAGCTGTTTCTTTTTTCATACATTTATTTCCTAGCCTTAGGCAAAACTGCAAAAGATGAAATTAGTTTGGACATTTAACTTTTAGGCTTACAGTCATATACTGAAGATTTGAGCTAAATTAAAAAGAAATTAGAGCATAGTTCTCTCTTTGTATAGAGAGGGTTTTTTTGTTGTTGTAGTTCTGGGTGTAAATGTAGTTTATGAAATACAGTACAGTAATTTTCTGACTACTTACAGGAATTTGTAGGCCTGCATGTAACACTTTGCCTGTATACAATCAGTGTTTTCAAGTTGGTAATGTTAAAGTATTTAAGAAAATGTGCATTATTTTGAAAATATATCTATGGGGTGTGGGGTGCAGAGCAGTATTTATTGAAAAATAGAGTCTCCATCCATTGGTCTCTGTTCTCTATTTAGGTACAAATAAAATCTGTGTGTAATTGAAAAATCATTAAGGCACTCTATTGTGAACTTACTTGTGTTGGCCAAAATTATTTAGGTAATATCTCATGTCTGGTATGCTTTTTCTTAAGAAAAAATAATTTTTTGCAAATTCCATGATGTTCTGCTCTGTTTTTAAAGGGTTCTCCAATCCCCAAATACTCTGAAAAATTGCTTTTCTTTTGTGCTGTTGTAGATTGAGTTTAGAACAGAACTGTTAGCTTTCCAAATGTCGTGGGTCAACACATGTTTCCTGGTATGCAACTGTTGAAAGGGTTTTTTTTGCTTGTTTTTTCAGTTCATTTTTTTAATGTAACCCATACACACATTGTCAAAGCTCATATACTATTCTTCTAATGTTTGTCCAGTACTGCATAGTTATTTTCAAATTTTCACATAATTTGTTTGGAGTTTACAGCAAATATTTTTCATATTTTTTTAGTATGATCTGTTTTGTATTTTGAAGACTTAAGAATCTAGGAAACACTGATGCATCAGGAGACATTGCATGCAGCAGACTATTTCTGCTCATCTTGTATCATTACTCCTGAGACAAAATGATGAATACGCTGATGCACGTGTAGGCAGCTTTGCAGTCCTTGCTGCTCAGACAAGACCGTCACGTCTGAGATGTTGACATCTCCAGCACATGACATAGTCATCATCTTACCAATACAGATTTTGTCTTGCAGTAGCATTTTATAAACTTCATGATATATTGAATTTTAGTTTTAGTGTGAGCATATGGAAAGCTGTGTTCTTACTTCCCTGTGGAAATGTTACCTGTCATCTGTTGTCTAAAGCAGCAGTTTCACACTTTCATGGGCTTGTAGGTGTCAATGCTGAGCCACTCACACAATTTGGACCTTGTATTTCAGTCTTCTTTCAAGCTTGACTCTAGCAGCTGTGGTTTGCTTGGCTGTGTAATATATTATATTAAATGAGGGATAAAGCAACAACAACAAAAAAAACTACTTCAGTATTTCACCAGCACACTGTACAGTCTATTAATAGGGGTTAAAGAAAGTCCCCAAGTTTTCAGGTGATTTTCATGGTTCTTGTATCATGAAAGAATAAGTAGTCATTCTTTCAAAAGAACATGCTGTCCTTTTGGATAGCTGTATTGCACAAGTGATGTCCAAGTCAAAAGTCTGGTGTTGTGTTTTTTCTTTTTTTTTTTCTTCTACTTTTTATTTTTCCTGCAGATGGCTTCCTCTTGGGTATAATTTGGAATAAAATTCAGTACTGTTAAGTGATTTGGCTCTTTCTTTTATTCAAAGTATGTAGGACATTACAGATGCCTTGAAATATTTCTATTTCCTCTGTATACTTATGGGACAATAGAAGGGAACCCCCCACGGCTGACTAGTGTTTCTATTTTTATATATAGGAGTACCATGAACATCTGATTAGTTTTGAAGCAGAAGCATGTTATTCGTTTAACATTTTCAATAAGAATGTTGTTGTTAACATTTTATTTTCCATGTACCAATTTTTACAATTCAATAGCTGCTGCTATTATGTAGCAATTCTTTGATAATATTTTGCTATCAAGTTTATTGTAATAATTACATATATTGCCCATCTCTTGTTTGCCGTTTACATGAAAAAGATGTGGTTTCTATTTCAACTCCCTGTATTTTATGAGGTGATCTATAATTGATGATGTTCAACAATGGTCAGTTTGAAAGAAATTACAAGGGCAGCCTAGTTGCATTTGGATACAAGCAACTAGAGTTACCTTTGCCAGTAAAGAAATAAGAGGAGGCCTTTTCTGGGTGTGCAGTCACCACAGAGGTAGCTTGCATGCAATTGAGATGTGCAAGTGTATTTATACAGGGTATTTTTCTGCACTTGTTAGTTGTCTTGGGACATAAAAGGAAATGTGTGCTCTTTTCCACGCAGTAAAGTAAGCAGCTTGCATATTTCAGTTGTCTTAACTTTGCATTGTTTTAATTGATTAGCAATCACTGGCATTTTCAAGCCGTGAAGTATTTTACAATTATTGAGCCTGCCAATTATTTTCTATTAAATTATCAAGCCATGATATAATTACCTAGTGCCTATCAACCCACATGAAAATTCTTTATGCCTCTGTATTCAGTCCTATTCAGTACAAGAACCAAATTTTACTTCAAATGTTATAGCATTTTATATTGTATGTTGCTTATAAAAAACAACAACAACAAAAAACTTCCTTTTTTAAACAAATTGGTTTCTTTTTTAATCTTTTTCTCCCAACTTTCTGGCTTCATGGAGAAGACATATGTAATGCGTCAGTTGATTTAGTCTGACCAGAGTCTATTAATTAGCACCACTGATACGTGATATGATGTCCAGCAATTCCAGTTACATCAGAAAGATTCTGTTCTGTACAAACTGATGGCATTTTGAGGTGAAGATAAGACTAGAGCATCTCCTGAGCTTAAGTGAATTGATTGCCCTGATGATACCAACATGCTATACACTGCAAAGGAAACAAACAAACAAAAAAAATCCCTGAATCCTGTCAGTTTGATTTGGTAGAAAATTTCTTCTCAGCCCTTGGTTTGGCACATGACACTTAGTCTTGTAAGCAAGATAGGTCAGCCAGAATTCTCTGCAGCACCTGCCAGCCCAATGACGGGCTGGATCTCTGCTGTTGGCTCTCTTGCAAAAACTTGGATGTCTGATTAGGTACTTTGGTGGAAATTCTGTCTAAATCTCTATGCATGAATGGCTGAAGCTCTGAAGTATGAGATTTGATTATAATATCATAGTGTAAAGCTTCAAGTATTATGAGCACTTTTGAGCCCTAAAATGGAAAGAGGTGAGCAAGAGGTTTCCTATACAGATTTGAAGGTTAGAGGA
Organism: Cygnus atratus; assembly: GCF_013377495.2. Classification (NCBI taxonomy): domain Eukaryota; kingdom Metazoa; phylum Chordata; class Aves; order Anseriformes; family Anatidae; genus Cygnus; species Cygnus atratus. The sequence goes on from NC_066366.1 coordinate 1,835,964, forward strand.
ACCTCCACCACAGTATGGGCTGACTTTCTCTGACACACAGGTGTTGAATGATGTCTTGCAAAAGCTAATTTCAGGAGCATCTTTCAGAATTACATATATATATATATATATATATGTATATATATATATTTATGAGTTAAGGACTTGGACTCCAACTGTGGTGAGCCCACTGCTTACCCCAATAACCTGTCCCAGTTTTCATCCCCTTCTTAGAGAGTGACATCTTATTTTGAGGTTTGAATTTTTATGATGATGACTTCTGGATCTTGTAATACACTGGATCTGGGAATGCTTTTATCTGCAGTCCACTTACTAGTAAACACCTTATCTGTGTATCTTATAAACCTCTTATCTAACATCTCACTATAAAGTGTTTTTCAACTCTCTTAGGAAAAAAAAAAAAGAAAAAGCTGAGATTTCTTTGAGATTTGTAATCAAAATCTTTTGAGATTTCAGCAGAGATTTGACAGATTTTGGAATCTCTTATTGTTAAACTCACAATATTATATTTGTTTTCCAGCCCTAGTTATGTATTTTTGTATTAGTTAGAAAACTTTCTTCTGCATTCTCTACACCACATTCTCAAGTGATTTTTGTAGCAATTCTGGGACTTCCCAGTAATGACACATGGGAAGGAATGAGGATTTTTTAGCTGGGAGGAGGTTTAGGGAATTAGATAATGCTGTCTTGAGGTGGTGCCTTCTACAACTGTCCTCAGTCCTCTGAGTTATAGCTTAAATGTGTGTGTGTGTTGGGGGGGAGGGGGAATGGGAAGCATTAACTGCAGTTTCATTTGATTAAAATGCCTGATTTTAAAGTGCCTTTTTTGTTGTTGTTTTTTCTTCATGTGTTTCCCGTCGGATTAATATTTTAATCTCATAATGTCATACTATTAATTTTTGAGTTACTGGTGGTCTTTACCAGTAAACTTTCTAGATGACTGTTGATTAGGTTATAAATATACCAAGCAGTGGTAGACGAAGCACTGCTGTCTGAAAAACCCCAGTAGAGGTAGCTTCATTGATGTGTATGTCTGCTAATAGTTCTCTTTCCCAAATTGTCAGGAAGGTAGTCTTTTAATCCATAGAATGTAGCTGTAGTAATTTCTTATAAAAAGTTTAATCATCACATAGCACCAAATCAAGTATCTTTAATCAATTAATTAAATAAAAAATCCTGTATGTCCTGCTGTTGTGGTTGCATTTATTAGCCGGGTTGTAATTCTGTTACCCCACCTCCACCCCCCCCAAAAAAAGGCTTAATGGCTTAAAAATGTTTTAATGGCTTTTTTTTTCCCTACATAAACATACCAGTTATCATTCTGTTTCTGACTTTGATTTTTGTCTCTGATACAGCTTCAAACTACCTTTTTGTTGATTTATGTGAGCTCACTGTTGTGCTGAACTAGTCCATAAATTCTTGTGGACATTCTTGTGACCCTTTTAAAGCATAGAAGTAATGTATGTGGTCTCTAGTTCCCTGGTATTTTCCCCTTCTGGAAAACTTGTGGAATATTAACTAATATTAGTGGTAAAGAGCTTCTCAGCGGTTTCATTTTACATGCAAGTTTCTTGAGCTAGTCTGTTTGAAAATGTTGAATTTTATCAAAGTTTCTTGCACTCTTTTTTTAATTCCGGTAACATCTTATGAAATAAGATGCTCCCATTTTACAGACATACAATTCTAAATAGAATTCCTGATGTTCTATTTTACTCTGCTTATGATGGAGAAAGGAGAACATACAAGCTGCAGTTTTCTGGAGATTGCACAGAACTCAAACCCAAGATGTCTTTCAAAGATGGAGTACAAAGGAGAAATGCTGAACTGGAGAAAAAGCAGGTACCAGGATTAGATAGGAACTGAGAAGTACAAACTTTCTCATTGCCAGTCCTCTCTGAAGTATCAATTTGGCAGATTTTGGAATCTGTTATTATCTTGTTTAGAAACTGCTAAATTATGCAAACCTACCTAGAGGAAATGCAGTTTATTTGTCAGAATTGCTGTTCTGCTGACAAGCCATTAATTAGTGCACGTGACAGCATTTGCACTGGCACCAAGTCTAGTTGTTTACACTAGAGCTTTTGCTAGACCAGCTCTCGCACAGGTATTTTTCGTGCCACATGCATAAGAAGTCATGCCTGTAACGTAGTCTGGCAGCAGCACTCACTGGTAGTAACACAGCACTTGACTTCGGGGGAACAGAGGACAAGTGTGGTCCTGTGCTGATTCCCTGTTTCCACACAGGAAACTGGAACTTCATGGAAAGCACCAGACTTTTCAGCTCTCTTTTCATGCTGCTGCAGATGGTGATGTATTTTAATTTGATCTCGGGGAGCGTGCTGACAGGAAGTGCATTTGATCTTTCTTCATTAACACTATGGAAATGTAAAATTCTGTAGGAGCAGCCAATGCACAGAATTCATTGTTTTAATGGGATACATTCATCTTGCAATCCAGTAAACTTTTTTTGGGGATTTATTTCAGGTCCTAGTCGAGGCTTTCACTCGCATGAGAAGTTGTTTCTTTGTGAGATTTTTAGCCACATTTTCCTGTTTATGTACTTTCCCTTCTGTTTCTTTGTGGAAACTCACACATGCAAAAGGGGAAATTGATTGTGACCCTAAGTGGGTAACAGTAACATGAGGCATGTAAGAAGTATTGTTAAATTCCAACATGAACAGACCAGAAGAACGGAGAAAAATATACCTCCTTTTCTGTAAGTTCCTTCAATTCTTTTGAATTTAAGTTCCCTTGGCTGCACGAAGTTTTTGGTGTGATGAACCTTTATCTCTGTCCCCTCAGTTTGCAGGTGAAACCGAACAGAGTGAGAGGTGGCAGAGATCGATGTGAGCGTGTGCTTGGCAAGGTGCTGAGCTGAAGGCTGCACTCCTGGATGCACTCTCATTTCAGGCCTTCTACTTCTCACGTGGATAGAGGTGCTTATGCTGGGCTAGTTGTCTGCCAGACCATGTAAACTCCCTTGGGCTTTCCAAAATGCCCTCCTCACACTAGCTGTCCCATACTCCTTGTGCTGGATTTCTCTGTAGTAATTGCAAGAGTTCAGTGGGCAGACTGCCTTTCTGGTGTTGGCATTGGAGGGACGTGTTCGCTCTGGTCTAAGCTAGCAGAAGGCTGCTTGGGGTGAGCGTCATCCACACGCCAGATCTTGGAGGCATACCGTGTTTAGCAGTATGTGTATGTGAAAATAAAAGAATAGGAGAGGGGAAGGCAGATGAATTTGCTCTCCGATGACCAGAACAATCGGAAGAACTGTTCTAATGTTCAGAAAAATTAGAACAATTTACTGGGATAGACTGCACTGCAATTTTGCTGGCATTATTTCTAGAGGATAGACCAGAAGACTTGGCTCCTGGTTAAGGAAACTGATTAAATTTCAGTCTGTGGATGGGAGGAATCAAACAAGACAAGAATAAGTAGTAAGCTGAATCCTGCAGAGGTTGAGTATGACGTACCCCAAAACCTGGAATGGTTTGTTTTACAAGCATATGTTTTAGTCTAATTTCTACTGTCTATATTAAGACCAAATTCTGAATTCTTGATTTGTTTGCATATTTCAAGACTTCCTGTTCTGCGTTTTGTCATCTGGAGGCTGTTGGCATCTCCTTCAAATCTCTAAGCCTATTTTGCTGCAACTGGCACAGGCCCTCTCACTGCTAGGCCTCTGTCAACTCGGATCAATGTTGGTTTTAGTATACAGGGCGTTACCACCTGGTTATACATGCATGCACTCATGTATGCACCTTCTCTTGAAGTGTTGAGTCTTGGAACCCTTTGCTGGCAGGTTTATTCTAAGGAATTACAAGATCATGAATGCAAAGATCGTAACCCAAGTTTGCTGATGTTTCTTTTTTGCTTGTTTGTTTGTTTGTTTGGTTTTTAACTGTTAGAGTACAAAGGAATGCATCTTTAAATGTGTTCATGGTAGCAAGGTTGGATGTGGTATTAATGGTGTGGTTTAATATCTGATTGTGCAGGTATGAACTATAAAAATAAGATAATGAGGACTTGGTGTATTATGGTAATATTTTATATAACATTGACCAGTTGCTCTGGAAGAATAGTTTAGCATTAGAATGTCAACTCAAAATTTATGCTCATATAAATACTTTACTATATGCCAGTTGTAACTGCTGAATGATGCATGGTAATTATCCTGCTGTTCTTTTTAAAAAAAAAAAAAAGAAATTGATCAATGCAATAATTATACATGCTGCGTATCTTTTGAAAGATACGATATAGCATTATCTAGAAAATCATTTGGGAAGTCATTAAAGACTTGAAAAAGTTTATGGTTGCTGTTGCATCACAGTGCTGCTGCTGTCAAAAGAAAAAGGATGAAGGAGGGAAGGCAGAGGAGAGAGGGAGAGAAGAAAGTGCATTAGGCAAGGCTAATGTTTCATGCTTGACTAATAAATACTATAAAATACTCAAGTGCATTTCTAAATTGAAGCTGTTTTTCTAGGGTCCTATTCTTCAGGTGACTAGCAATCTCCTTAAGTATATAGACAGCACTCTAATAACAGGGGGAAAAAAAAACACCAACAAACCAATTTAATTGTCATAGAAAAGTGTCCCAATGCATTTTAGAAAATACTTCTGAGCACTGGTAGTTCCAGGCTTTTACCTGGAAATAATTCTGAGTAACTTTAAGTGCATTAGTTTCATTTTAGACTAGGCTAAAGAGAGATAAGCGGTTTGTTAGATACAAGATGTTGAAAGGCAGGACGATGTTACAAAATTTTATGTATATTTTGTGTTCTGTTTACGTTCAGAGATATCCCCAGAGTTTCAAGCATTTCCTCAGATTTACAGCTTTATAACATTACTTTTTTATTATGCCAGTGAGCATTGTAATTGTTTTGTTTTGCTTTAAGTAGAGGTATGCATCTGAAAAAGAAAATTTCCCTGTGCCAAAATTCCGTACATAAGTGATTGGCGAAATGGTGAAATATTCAGCAGCTGGTGCTAGGTCATGCAAGTCCAGATGGAACAAAATTCTTTCACATAATGTCCAGAACATGGTCCCTTATTTTCAGGGAGTTTTGTAGAAAAGTTGATGATGGTTTGTGTTAAAAACAAAACACAGTTATTTGAGAAGTAAAAGAAAGCCTACAGAAGCAGAGTCAATAGAATGAAGCATTGTGCCCAGAGTGATCCAAGGGAGAATCAAACATTTGGTGAAGGAATTAAAATGAGAAGGAAGGTGAATATCTGTCAGATGTTTTAAATCCCAAAGGGATCTCTTAATTCGAGTCTTGTCAATAGATCTCAATTGTTTATTACTTTATGTGCATTCAGATAGCTTTTGATATTATTTAGCAAGAAACAAGTGCACAAACATGTTTTGAGAAAATACAGTGTGAGAATATATTTTAAAGATGTTTAATTATATATCTGCAGTGGTCTGTAATGGTATTTCATGGATGTAGTCATCTGTTCTCTTTAAGCTCATCAAAAAATGCTTTCAAAAGATGACTTGCAAAGAATGTATCATGTGGTAACCTTTCTGAACAAGGTTTTTCCCCATTCTGTTCTGGTAGTGCCATCAGAAGTAGTGGATTTCTGATGGAAAGCTTAACGGATTGTTGATACAGAAAACAATGGGAAGTGCAGACAGAGCAGTATTCTAGGCTGTAGCTAAACAGACCCAACTAGAACATTGGTCTGGGTTTTTGTTTGGGACTCTGCTTATCCTGAGGGTACAAGCCCAGGGGTAAATGACACAGTTCTAACAGGCAGTTCAGCAAATGAGTAATTTCTGCTCAGCAGGTACGGAGGTTAAATAATGCACTTCAGCTGTAATAAGGATACAAATTACTAAATTTTTTCTGTAATGACACTTGTACACCAGATATGTACTGTTCAGTATAGTGATAGCATCAAGTCTTCACTTCCATAGCATCCAGTAAGACTCCTTCCTACATCCTAATTCCTTCAGCGCTAGAATAGAGGTTGTGACTATTGCCTTCAATTTTTCAACAGACTTTAGAAACCTGTATACAGTATATCAAAGGTATGTGCTGATAAGTACAATGATTTATTTTCACAGAGGAGGACAAGGTAAGGCGTAGTACAACTATGGCTCTAGGTAGGAAAGAAGAACAAACTTATCAACTAAGGAAAGACGAAGTTTTTGGCTTATAGAAATTAGAAGAAATAAATGTCACTTTTAACTGAGCGCTAATCACATTTAGACCTTAGAGGGAAGCCTTGTGATGATGACATAAACACTTTTTAAAGGTGGCAAACCCGGCTACAGTATTTCAAAATGTTATGTATGATTTTTAAACCCGTGTAATTTCTTATTCTTGTTTGATCTGAAAGCATTTTGTGGGAGTAACTAAGAGAAAGTGCTTTGCTTCAGTGAACACCTGCAGTTTCAGGCAATGTTTGAAATGTCATTTCAACACGTTGACTGGAAGAACTCTGTTCCATATTCTTCAGCCCAAATTCTGGGTATTTGCACCAGATTTTAGAAGGCAATCACTTGTAATCTGGAGTGGATTTGAAGCACTCACCACGCTTAGAGGCTGAATTCTAGAAATAGTGAGTTGGACAATCTGATTCTTTCTAATTTTCAGTGTCTTTGATAGAAGCTGTGTTCTGGTTCCAAGAATTCTGGCAAATAAGTGAAACAGTATGGGAGTGCATTCATTTTTAAACTCCTCTTTCTTTTCTTGTTTACTGAAGAAGCACATGACCTTTGAATTATGTTCATAGTGGTGCTTTTGTCTGTTTTGGTATAGCGTCTGGTTGGTAAGGAAACATTTTCCTGTTCTTAGTAGCCAGACTCTAATGACAAGCCTACTGGATAGTAGCTTGTATTTATACTAATTCGGAAAGTTCTTCTCAGTGTTGTTTGCATTTCAAATATTACACTAATATTTATTACCTTATTTTAAGGAAACTGAGACTCATTCATTGTTTAATTTCTTGGAGGAGCATGTTGTCTTTATTCTCAATCTCTGTATTTATAAATTCCTTCCAGTTTATTTAAAAACAGATTCTCTGTATAGCCAGTGGGTGTACTCTGCTTCAGCTGTTTTCCTTAACAGTCACTAATTGTTGTTCACGAGTAATGAGTGAAATGTAGAAAGCATTATACACAAGATCATTTTAAGATTGGGAAGGATTTTCACTGACATGAGTAGGGCTTGGACATGTGCGGAAGTTGAGAGAGGGGTATTGAGAGCTCCCTGCCCAGCTCAGCAGTCACTTGGCATAGTTAGAAAGGTTTTCACTTTGCATTTCCAAGTTTACAGGGCAGATGCTGGTATAAATTTTATATGGTAGACCTGCCAATAATGTTTCATTACAACAAAGAGAAATATCATTTAAGTACACTTTATTTTTAAAAACATTAAAAATAGACCTACTGATACTTAAAAGTTTGAAATGAGTAGATTCTGTGTGTACTGTGCAAAAATCAGCTATGCATAAGATGCACATATCAAGCTCACATATTGGTCGTTGGTGTGCCCAACACCTTGTGGTTTATTCACAAATCCCAGGTTTTACGTGCCCTTAGGATGATGTTACTCAGCGTGCCTATAACGGACATTGGTCTCGGGATTCTGGACTTTCAGCAATCTGACAGATTCCCACTTAAAGCTGTGCGATGAGGAATTATCCTGAAAGCTAATGGGCAGTGAGCACCAGCGGAGCCTGTGGAGGCAAGCAAGGAGCTCCTGTCAGAGCTGGTAGGCTTGGCAGGTCTGGAGGAATGCTATGGTTGTAAACTCAAGTGTTCAGAGCTTGAGAAGTGCCAGAGCCAAGGCTGTGTGAGCTACTTCATGTGTATTATTCAGTTTTAACTGTATACCATGAAAAGGTTGCATTTATTTATTTATTACCAGAATGTTACTTTATTTGTTGCATTTTGGCTTGTAGTCATTGAACAAACGGCTATTTAGTGGTGTTGTGTTTTTCTATCTTTTCTGAGGTATAGATTCCAGGCTTCATTTACCAAATACCTCCTGACCTTTGCAATACATACAGATCTCTAATGATTTAATTTTCAAACTTTTTGATGATCCTTTCATCATAATGTCTGTATATATCTACCATATTATGTTATCTTTATAGCAGTCCTGCAAGATTAATGGTGGTATTTTCTTATTTTTAACTGATGTGGGATGAAAAACAAAGGGAGATTAGGTCAGTATTATCAAACTCGGGGACTAATACTGGATGCTTAGCTTGGAATGACTAGGATGTCTTTTCACAGAGTACTTTTTGATGCTCACAGCAGTCATTCTCAGTTGCAGGGAGGAGTGCTTAGCACTTCTAAGTATACAGACTCAGAAGTGTTAAGCTGAGTATCTAGGATATGAAGAACATAACATGAGAAACTTTTGGTTCTGAAGATTTTCCCAGGATCATAAAACCAACTGTATATCAGGCAGAGTTTTAACCGCTTTTCACCTAAGACTGCCCAAGTTTTATTGTAGGGGTTCTAAAGATGAATGTGTAGTAAATGCTTGCGTACAACTTACTTTTCAAAATCTTTCAGCTTTTAGTGGATGTCCAGGGGAAAGAAGAAATTGATAGAAACATGAGATCTCAACCTTTCTCTCTGGTTCCTTTGCTATCTTTATTGTTTAACAATTCTAGAAATTTCATGTATTTATTTATTTCTATAATTCCCAATCCAGGCATGGCCTGTTGCCTTCATGCCTTGTAAATTTTAAGTTTATGATTTTGTTAATAGCAATGTATTGTGATTTTTCTGTGTATGTGACTTCAAGTCTTCAGTAAAAGAAGCAATGAATACAAAATTCCATAAAGGGCATTTCAAGAATCTTCAGCAAACTGACTTCTCAATTTCAACCTTTCACTCTTCCATTTCTGGAACTTGAGCCTTCCACTCTTCCATTTCTGGAACAAGTTATCAATCAGTGATGTATTTCAGGCATAGAAAGAAGGAAAAACAAAACTAAACACTTTCCCCTTTGCTTTTGAGCTGTATTTCTTTTTACTCATGCTTCTTGTGTACCTCTGTTCTGAGGTCAGAATTCCTGCCAGTGGTTAGGGTGACTTACACAGCAACAGCTCTTGTCAGCTTGGAGGAATAAATACAGAAGAGACTTAAGCTTATTTGATATGTGTGATAGGTATTGCACATATTTCATCTGCTTGTTGCTGCAAGAGTAACGTCTTCAAAGAAAATATGATGTATTTGAAGAATTACAGCATCTTCGAGGCAAGAATTTTTTTGTCCCTGAGACATACGAAGTCATGAACTTTGAACATATTTTTCACAGGGATGGCAAAACTTATCCGTGTTATGATATGACATCTTACAAAATTTCAAATGTTCACAATTAAGTTTATAGAGATAATTAATAAATAGTTGAAAAATATTGCTCTATAAATAAGCATTTGTGGGAGTAGGTATTGAATGATTTTAAGTAGGTGTAAATGGAATATCTAATTTTGACTAGATAAACTAATGAGGAAAGCTGTTTTTGACAGCTAAGAGTGATTGTTAAGGACAAATACATCACCTGTGGCTCAGAAGGCTTGTCAGCTGAAGGCTAGTGGAAACCTTAATGGTAAGGAGACAGAAGTAACTGGGCAGTTACCCAGTCTTGTACTCTTTTTAAGCTTCTGCTATTAGCTCCTAATGGAAACAGGATACTGGACTTCTTTTCTTATCCAGTGTAGCCATTCTTAGATTTTATAACTCCTTATAATGACTACAGATGAAGAAATCCACTTAATCCTTTGATTTTTGTAAGAAGAGAGTGTGGGAAGCAGAAAGGCAGATCTCATGTCCTGAACTTCTACAATTTTGTTTTAAAAAGAGGAAGGTATGTTGCAGGGAGGAAGAGAAAAGGTTTGGATACAGCTAGTACTTGCACAGGAAAGGATTACACTGTAGTTGTGACACTGCATGCAAAAATCAATCATATCTAAAAGCAGCATTCTATGTTTGTATTTTATGATTGTCTTGACTATCTATTATTATATCTATTATCTATTCTTATTTCTATTCTATTCTATTTCTATTCTATTCTATTTCTATTCTATTCTATTATTATATCTATTATACATGTGCAAAAATGTGTACAACTCGTACTGTATATCAGTAGTTTTGTACTTCCAAAGATAATTTGAGTTGATCTTCTTGGTTTCTAATGAATCTGTAGGTTGCAACTTCTAGTTTTAGGAGTCCTGAAATAGATGGAGAAATTAAAAATGTAAGTGGAGACATTCCAAGACACGATGATTTTTAGCTTCGAATTCTGACCTGTTATCCAAATGAAACCTGCATTATCTGTCAGTTTATTCCTGTTGTTGCCTGTTAAACCCTTGCAAAGATTATCTTGAATACTGAATTTAAAGGGAACCATCTTTAGTGTGTACAGTTTATTACATCTCCCTGACTAATTCTAAGACGTGTTAGGTTTTTCCCATTTTCTCCAGATTTTGCAATCCTGTATATATTTGCTTTCAATGAAATTTTCTAAACTTCTTGTTTCAGACAGTATTTTGTTATCTTGTTTAAAACTATTTCTCATATTTCTTAGTACAACAGATATTATTGCTTAACTCTCTCTCTCTTTTTTGTTTCTTTAGTTTTGCCAACCTGGAGGATGGCAGCTTTCAAAAGAGAGAAAACAGCCAACGTTCTTTGTGGTGGTTTTGACTGATATAGACTCAGAGAGACACTACTGTTCCTGCTTAACTTTCTATGAAGCAGAGATTAATCTGCAGGTAAAATCTTTACAGTAAGTTACAAAAATGCAGAAAAAGGTGTCTAGACATAGAAGATTAATAATTTTAGAAAGTATCTTTCTCTTCTTGCTAAGAATTTATTGTTCCGTCATATATAAATGTGTGTATTTTTCTTCCAAGGTAAACTTGATGTGCTTGTTTGTGTTTTGTTGTTGTTGTTTTTATCTGCTTAAACAAACAAACAAACAAACAAACCACCTTAATAAAACCGAGAATGAGAATCTTAGAAAATCCCAGGTTGGAAGGGACCTCAGAAGTCATCTGGTCCATCTTAAATGCTGAAAGCAGGGCCTAGGCAAGATAGTCTAACACCTTGTCTAGCCAAACTTTAAAGGTCTCAAGAATTAGAGAATCCACCACATCCTTGAGGTTTTTCCAGTATTCCAATGATTGATCGCTCTCACACTAAAAAAATCCTCCTCTTATGTCCAATTAGAATCTTCCCTGGTGTAACTTGTACCCATTGCCCCATGTTTTCAACCAAAGGCTTTTCTTTTCTCCACCATATGCTTTTTTATTTTTTGCCACCATTTGTTTTGATTTTGTTAATGGGACAGTCAACAAAATGTTCCTTTCATTTATTTCTGTGTTTAACATAGCAGGAATGATTCTCATTTCCTTTAAGATAAAGGTTTATTAACTTCTGCTCCCTCTGCTGGACATCTCTATCAGACTAGCACAGGATAAATGTGTACACGTATGCTGTGATGTTACATACATATTTCTGGAAGTGCATTTATTGGCAAGACTGGTGTGGGTGTAAATAGCAAGATTGTAAAACTAATAGAAAAATTCTTCAGCTTTTAGGCAGGTCAGATTTTGGGTGTCAGCTACTTGGCAGTGTTTGTTTTAAACATGCATTTAATTAATTTTGGGCAACCTCAATCTTTCAAAAATAGACATTTTGTTTCCCATTTGATGTAAAGTACTTCACAGAATCTATGCTATGACTTAATACTTGGAATCTTTAGTAGCTAGAACCTAGGGAAAACCTAATCCAGTCCGTAATTGCAGACTGTTATGTTTTGAAATATTTTCTTTCCAACATGAAAAATCAAAAATAAGTAAAGCCTTGGCATTAAGAATATTAAAAAACTAGTTAAAATTACCTAAGGGGCTAAGTAAAATTTTTGTCTATTTTAGTGAAGAACTGTAACACCATTAATTATTTTAAGAACATGCTTTTAGTGATCCAAATGTATTCTGTTCGATACTGGTGTTGAAATCCTTCTCTGCCTTGTAGAATAATTAATAGATGTGAAGTAGCAATAATATTGTGCTTTTTCTAGGCACAATTGGAAGCCAGAAAATAATAATTGTTCCTATTTCGTTAACGCTACCATTTAAATGGCTATTTTTGTACATTATTGGAAGGAGCTAAAAGCGGAAATGTAACTGAAGAGTAGATATATTTTAGTGTAGATTAGCTGACATCTTCCTATTGATTTCCTTTACTTAATAAGTAAAGAGTGAAACATTCTACAGTAATTCTTTCCCAGCTGATAAAAATTTACAATGGTTGACTCTTCTTGCACTCTATGTATTTCATAACATATACTAAATTTAGCAAACTTGTTATTTATCCTGTGGTTTCTAGCAGCTGCTTTTGATTCATGATCCACATCTTCCAAGTAATGCTCATCCCAAAACATCCAGTATTAACTAAAAGGTTATTTTCTTATATTGCCTAAGTAGTGAAAAAAAAAAAATTAAATTTGAGTGCAGCAGGATGTTGGTTCTCATAATGCCATTCCTGGCTGTGTTGTAAAGAATGCATATTTTTCAGATGAACTTGCTGTGGTGAAATTTATTCTATGACTGTTTTGTTTATAGCCAAACTTCCTGTTTCTTTCTAAAACCCAAAGAGAATAATTGAATGTGCCCTGTTACATGGTCATTAGACAAGAATTCAGCACATGTACAATCTGTAATGAAACATAAGCTTATGAAGCATTGGGCTACGAAAGTGATGTTGATTTAACCGTTCACATGCACACCTTATTAAACAAACAATCCAGGAAACAATGTCCATGATTTACAATGAAATCTGGACAGTGCTTTTCACAGTTAAATTCCATTCAAGTTTTAACCTAATAATATAACACACTATGACAAAGATTCAGTTTCCAAAAGGAATGGTTCTTTCCTTCCTAGTTAGCCTGCACCAGGTAAATCTTGCACGTATTTAAGACTGGTCAGATTTCAGCTAGTGTAGATATGCTCTTTGACTTGGCAGAATCATCTTCAGAAAACACCAAAACCCCAACCCTTGGAAGTTTCTGTGGTTAGTTAAACTGCAAAGTGAAAGCAAAGTCATTTCTCTTCTTTTGAATGCTAGAGAAGTAGAGAACCTTTTTTGAGCCTCCTGCATAAAAATACAATACTCTTTTTGACACAATTTGTTAAGCTTGGCTTGAGAAGTCTACTTTTCTCACTCCAGTTGCTTTCATTACTGCTTCAGCTGTTTGTCACAGGATAGTTAGCATACATATGCCACTTGAAAAGTAAGGAGACTGTACTCACATGGTGTGTCTAGGTATACCTATGATAGTCTAGGATACAAGGTTAATATAGCAATTGTCAAAGCTCTATGCAGGAGCGTACAGGAAAAAGTATTGTCCTTGGTATCTCTGAAAGCCCTGGATTCAGTTAATCTCTTGGCAGTTGTCTGTCATTACAACTTTTCCAGAGATGATAAAAGCACAGGTTCTAGTAATATGCTGATGGGCTCTTTTCAACTTCCCAACCCTGGGCAGAATATAGAGTATTTGATAGACACCTGTGAATCGTACTTTGCATTGTTGCAATACTGACATTTTGAATCAATGCAGTACTTAGTATTTGTATAGATGTTGGTCCATTGTTTGATCAGCCTTCATCAAGTCATGACAGTATATCAAAAAGATCAACGTTAGATCTAGTCTGATTAATACTCCAAATCTGTACTCATGAAGAAGGTAAATATACGACAGTCCATTACATAGGGGCATAGAACTCACTTCTTGCCATGAATGCAGGTGATGCAGCTTTCCCATTTAATCCCCTGTGAATTGTTATAAGATGCTAGTCTCATTTAATTGTTCCAATAACAATTGTAAAATATATATAAAGATAAGTTCCTCATCTGAAATTAAAACCAAGCATTTGAAAGTTTGACCCTAACAGGAATCTAAAATTGGGAACATGACTGACTGATCATTAGACTACGAGGTAGTCTAATATAATCAATCAACAGTGGTAAAGACAGTTTAAAGACTTGCTCAGTTTAATTAAAAGCAGTTTAATATGCAAGATTTCTGTCTCACCTCAAGTTCCTACCAATACAAATGTAAAGAAATCTGAGATACTGCGCCAGTGTCTCCTTGCTTCCTGCTTTTTTTTTTTGTCTCCAGTTGGTCTAATCCGCTTTCATGTCTGCCTTAAGAGATCCTCTTAAGCATGCTTTAGAGATGCTCAGACAAATAAAGCTGGTTGCCGTACTGACTTGCATGTATCTACAAGAATTAGGAGGAAGAGGACAATAAGTCAAAAACACCTCTATTGCTTCTTCCCACACAGTGCTTTCAGGTTTTTTTGCATTACTGTATTTTGATCCTTGTTGTCCACTCTCTTGCTGTAAATTGTCATTAATTTGAAGAAAGCCTCATCCTCTAAACCAAAGTGTAGTATATGTTCCTTGTTATTCTTCTGGTGACTGAAGCTGAAAGTTGTTAAGAGCCAGAGGTTATTCAGAAGAATCATAAGGTACATCTACAAAATTCACCCATAAAACTCAGTTACTCTGTGTGTAACTTTATTTGCTGTCCAAAAAAATACACGTATGTGTAGTTATTTCTAATAGCAATTTCTGGATGTTACCACTTAACACACAAAGACTTGATTAATATATTTGACTCAGCAGTTACTTCTGTCTACTTCGGTGGTGCTTCCTACAAAATACAGTCAGAATTTATGCTAACAGCACTTGGGAAGAGCACCATAGATGGAATCTTTAAAAACAATAAAAAAAAACACATTGACTTGCATCATTGGGAACTTAATGGTCAAATTGTATATTGCTTTGTGCTTTGGAAAAAAATATCCTCACCCTAACCCCACCATCAACATATTAAACAATGATTTATGTTAGCAAATGAGCCTGTGCAACCGCATTTCTTGCATTTCAGAAATTCTGTTCAATGTGATCAGCAAGAAACTTCAGGTGTTAGTTTCTTACAGTCTTACTACAAGGTTTTATCAGTCTTACGTGTTGCCTTAAGTGTATGTATGTTAAAACATTGTGATCACAAAGTTAGGAAGAGTAAGTGTATCACAGACAAATGCAAGTAAGCAGTAATTCATCTCTCCTATTTCCTCTCATTCACGTTCTCTTCTTCTCTCTGCCCCCTTGCAAATATAGAAAAAAGAAACTGTAAAAATCCCAAAGCAGAAAATGGCAGATTAACAACATTCACAAATATTTCCTGAGTCAAAGGAAAATTTGCCAACAAAATGACATCATGCTTCATTAAGTTTTAATTTTTATGCTTGGACTGTAGAGTTGGTGATCCTACTGTGCTAAAGCACATGCTACTTGATGAGTCACTGATGTTTGGTTTTGAGCAGAGGATGAGAACACTCAGTTCAGTTGTATCCTTGTTGAAATGTGAAACCTGATCTTCTTTTGGGTATTACATTAGTGTATTGTTAAGATGAAGCTTAATAATTTTGTGAATATCCCAAATGTTAAACTTATCCTGAAAGTGACCTTATTATCAGTGCCTCAAAAGACATTCTGTAGGGGGTGGGGTGGGGGGGAGACCATTTAAAAATAATCAACATCTTTCTAAATCTGTTGAGAAATGGATGTTATGAAAACATACAGAGATCAAAGCAGTGCCTTCTTCCCTTCCTGTGAAGAGAAAATTACAGCTAATGTTCTGTATGATAAGAAATAGCCTTGTATTTTGAATATCAAATTATATGTTTAAGGTCTTCTCTAGACCAGAATTTAAAGTTAAGGTGAGAATGAATGAAGAAAATCATATTTTCATCTTTCTAGTAACTGTGGCAGTAATTTATCCTGTCCTGTTTATGTCTTGTGTGTGTGCTTGTGCATTTACGCACCTTCTTCCCAATTTGATTTCATGTTATTGCAGGGTGCAAAAGCTTATTTTGGGTAAAGGTAGTTGTCTTGTCTTTACTCCTGCATGGAGTCTACACAGTAGCCCATGGACTTCTGGCATTTATGTCGCACCTCCATGTGCGTTACCTTGGAATTCCCAGATCTTTTGGCATGTACATGGGCTAATGGCCCACTCAAGAAATATGTGTTAGCCTATGGTGCATACTTCTTACTGCTTTTTACAGCTGCATACTTTTACTTTTATTCCAAAAATCTTTAAATGTGTTTAGATGAAAATTCATATACGTACCTTCTGGGGTTTCAAAGTGAGGTGTGTTAAGTGGTATTCATATCATAGATGCTGCTGGTGTAAATTTTATGTAATGCTGGAAGGTGCAATGGGAACTCCTTATTTTCATATAGGAGTACTCTGCAGTGTCAGCAGTATTTAGGGAGTGAATGAATTGATTGTTACAGGGGCTTGAGGTTACTGTATTTGATAAGTTTACAGTCTGATCTTCACATAATCTTCTATCTTTGGTCATTTGTTTTTGTAGTTGGTGGAGTTGCTACTGTGAATTGGTACAGTTTATTCCTGTTCTGAAATGATTAAATCAAGATAATGGCTTTTTTGCTAGTATAATTATTCCAGTATAAATGTAGCTACTGTGGTATGATATATTGTGCATAGACAAGCCATGAAGTATATTTCTCACCTGTGGTTTTAGTTCAGTAGACCAGACTGATCAATGCAGATTGGTCTTTTGGAGGCATTCTGCTAAGTTTATTTTAAATTTTGTACGTGTCTTAGAATTTATTGGGTACGTGCATTTGCACAATCTGAAAAATAAATAAAATGAATTGTTGCTGAATGGCTTTTGGCCTTTGATTTTTAATAAACCAGCTATTTGGCTGCAAACAAGGCCAGCAAAGCTTAAACGATGTGTAGAGAAAGGGATCTGTCCCAAATGAGCAATTGGCATGAGATTACTAAAGCTTCAAATAATTTTTCTTAAAATAAGGAATCACGCGTGGTCTCCAAATCTCATTTACTGTGCTGTTAGTAGAAAAACAAAGGGCTTGCTGACCTTGACACAATTTCTGTGCAAAGTTTTGCAAAGGGCAAACTGTTTTTATAACTATTATGAAGAACTACAGTGAAAGTTTTTGTAATGGCAGATGTTCATTCTCTCTGACTGACTGAATTATTAAAAGTACAACTATAATTTCACTATTTGTTCATATTTCATAGAGTCATAGAATCAATAAGGTAGGAAAAGGCCTTTGAGATCATCTGGTCCAACCATACCCCTACCACCAATATTACCCAGTAGACCATGTCCCTAAGCACCATGTCCAACCTTTAATTTCCTTCGAGTTTGAAATTATGCCTGCCAGCTTCCACCCTCAGAACTGCAAAGCTACATCAAATGTTTTGTATTTTCTAACTTTTCTATTAATACCTCAGTTTAAATGGGTTTTCCTCACTCTGAAATGAAAAGGAACCTAATATTTCTTCTCTGCCCAATGTTAATCAGAACTAAATGCACTGACTTGAATGGCATGTGCATCCTGAGTGGAGATGTACAATCAGCATGCCTGGGTTGTCCTGATGCCTGAAGATTCCTAATGTCCCTAACAAAGGCAATTCACAGAGGTGGTGCAGATGTGATTCAAAGACCTGGAAGTACCTAGTCATCCTTCCAGGGGAGTCAGAGCCAACATAAACTAAGAGCAGATGGACAGCTGATAGTCTTGGAGAGTTGGATTACAGTTCAGAGTTGCTTTTTCTAGAAGTCTTCAATGTTGGAGATTTGATAAGCAGCAGATTTGGGCATACAAACTCAAGACAGACATGTTGAGGTTCTGAAGATGGAGGTAGGGGCAGAAGAGGAGGGATGGTTATGGTTCATGTGTGCTAAAATTCAGCTGAACTTTGATTGAACAGTTGTTCATGTGTTCTCAAGCTGGGTAAGTCCTTTAAGATCACCTACATTCAATAGCATGAACAGCTTTTTGGACTATGTTGGTAGGTCATTTTAATCTTTAAAAATTTACTTCAGTTCCTAATGTAGATTTTGGCTAGATTGTTTGTTATTTTTAAGTTAAATGTCAGTTGTTAAAAGCAGAGCTGACATCTTAAAATAATCTGATTGTGGTAGCAAAAGTGGGTTCGTGCAAGTTAAAGACTAGCCCTTAATGTTTGAGGGCTAAATCAGAGCAATGAGTATGTCTGTTGAATAAAAAAAGATACGGTTAACATGAGTAAAGTTGGCTGCTTTCATCTGTTTTCTTGGCTGCCATGTCTGTTGCCTTTAAATGAGCTGCTGTTTTTCACTGAAGTAACACAAAATCAGTCACTTCTTTCTACTCAAAGTTTTAACATAATTTCTTAAGCTGAAACTGAAGTTCATGTGAAAATATCCATTTATCTGTTCATTTTCCACAAGGAACATTTAAAACAGGTCCAGTATCAGTCACACGTGACTGACAGCAGAGATCTCCTTCCAGTAGGTTTTAAGTATGTAAGTGGGTAGGAAGCAGAAAGAGATGTTTTATAGTCCACTGCTACATGAGGGAAAACTATAAGCCCTTGTCCGACATGAGGTAATCCACAAATCTTTTTAATCTAATGACCTAAAGCTACAGGAAATGAAATTAATTCATTCTGCTACAAGGAGCTATTTGCTAATTCATTCTGCTACAACGAGCTATTTGCTCGTTATATGGGTGCTATAATTATTTTTCTTCTCTATTCCCCATAAATGAGGCCAAGTCTGAAATTAAGTCAGTTTAGGTTTTAGAATTGTATACATTTTTTCATTTGTAAAATTTGGTTTGTCAGAAGAAGTATGGGAATCAAAAATAGGTCAATATTCACCTAATTGGTTTTTTTTTCTGTATTTAATAAACTCTAATTTAGGCTTAACCCTGCATTAGTGTTTTGTGTGTTTGTGATTTGGGTAACAACAGAGAATTAATATGTTCTTAAAGCTGTTACATAACATCAAACACTGAATATAATAGTATGCTAGAAAAGTTATATTGCTTTATAATCTCTGAGTAATATTGTGAACCTATATCATAAAGTAAGATGCATTCAAATACGTTACTCTAAATGCTTGGAAGAAAATAAGCTATAATTTGGGGGCAGAAAGGAAAAAACATCTTGTGTAGTATTTTGTCTCTGAAGGTGGATAGGAGTAAATGTCAAGGGAGGAGTAGAGGAATGTGACGTGTGGTGCTTCCATGGGTGCTCCCTCCTCTGCAGTCTTTGGAGCAGCTGAGCCACAAACACCTGGTGCATGTTTAGTAACTGCTATGAATTTCATGAACATGTCCAATCCTCTCATGGACCCTGTGCATTTCTGTTACTTGCAGTGTTTCGTAGCATAAGAGTTTCATAAGTTAAGTAACTGTTGTGTGAAGAGCTACCTCCACTTGTTTATTTGAACGTATTTCAGTTAGCATGCTGATTTCCTGGTTGTTACTGTTTTTATTGTTGTCCCTTAAGACTAACTGTGAGCAACTAATTTACTTTGCATTTGCTGTTTTGGTTTTTGGTCAGATGTTGAGGTTTCCAGTTTCCATGTGAGGCTATCGGGTTCAGAAGTCAGAAGTATATAAAGAGTAAAACTAAGCAGTAAGTAAAGGACCTGATCCAAAGGACTTTTTAACAGTTTTGCACTCAGTTTGATTGGTTCAGCTCTTGTCATGTTTCATGCAGTGTGAGTGCTGCTGCTTTGGCAAGCAAGCACACAAAGTAGCTCCAACGAAATGTCTTTCTGACACTCCTTTGATGCTAAGCGTGGAAACTAAACAATTACTCTTCTTGGCCTTTACAAGATGTCATCTGAAACTCATAATTTTCAACTGTGAATATATATTTATGATCTAAAGCAAGCAAAATGCGTAGGATAGAAAATGTAGTGGGATTACTTGATATTCACCTTTGTTCCTGCTTCAGATTTGCCAAGTAGTGCATACAGTATGCTGAAGGAACAGGAGGCAGTGATGAACTTCTGAAACGATCTCAAGTAAATTTTGTTAACTGCACCTGTTATATTGTGCCCAGTTGGTTTTACACTTTTTCACAGCTGTGGAGGTTTTATTAAAGCAAAAAGACACTGTTATTGATTGTTTAATTTAAAGCAAAGTAATACCTTACTTAATAATGTGTATCAAGCCCACAAGTATTTGATTTTATTTACGTCTGAAAATGCATTAAACCGTTTTGTAGACTGTGGATTTGGGACATTGTGCCTGATCTGTTGGCAGGTAACTCCAGTTGTCAGTTACCTCCTGTATTAAAAATATTTGAATAATTAGTCTGAATTTGTCTAGTTTGGGCTTAATGCCATATACATCCCTTGGCTGAACTGAAGAACAAATAGTTCTCAGAAAACAAGCAAGCAAACAAATAAATAGCAGAGTAATGATTAACAATGCTGATCACAGTTAATTTTTCTAAGCTATTAGCTATCAGGCGGTTAATGCTGATTGTTGTGGTTTTGTTTCTTTTTGTCATCTGAACTCTAATTGTTTTGAGGGATTTTTTTTTTCAAATGCTTGCACAAATACATTTTATTAATTTGGCTACTTTTATTGACAAAGTTCATGAACTATAAAGTGATTCTGTTAGTTCTGTATCTGGTTATTGTACATTCCAGTTTACCTCAAACCCATCTGTTTGGGACACAAACATGCTAAATGTCCATTTCACATGATACGAGAAGAAAGGAAAACAGTTGGAATATATGCACTCGTGCTCTCTCTAGCCCTGTATTCTCATTTAAGTAAGAACCTAAAAACTCATTACTGTGTATTGCCAGGAGTTGACATATGAATTTTTGAGTTTAGGTGTGGATGTGTACATTCATTAAAACTCATGGAAATTTAAGAATGTATTGGTTTGCTGTAAATGTACAGGCCACACAGTTTCTTGGTCAGTCTCTGAACAGTTCACTATACAGCAGTGGCAAACAAGTTGAGGAAAATGAAATTGCATCATACCTTCAAAAGAATGTTCACTGTTTTCTGAGAGTTCATTATGTTTTTATGTATTATTCATTGGTAAAAAGGAAAAGAAAAAGGAAACAAACAAACAAAAAAAAAATAAACCATGGGTAAACAAATTAAGCAGCCTGCTGTAGAACCAGATCGGATTTTTCTGTTTCAACTTAAATTGATACATCCTCAATTGTGTTCTACTTGCATACACAATAACATATACATGCCTATTTAATTGTATTTAAAAACGTTAAAGATATAAATCTCTATGTAGTTTTAGAATTGATCATCATCTTGATTTTTTTTATGTTTTTTGATCTCATGGGAGATAGGTATTAACATTCATTGTTGTGCTGTTGTGTCTATACTTTCCCAACAGTTTGCAATATGACAACTTAAAATTAGTCTGAGAAATGCCTAACGTTAGCAGTTTGGCAGTGCCAATATATCCGTTTATCCAAGGGATACAGTGGAGCCTAAAAGAAAAAAGGCAGCCTTTAAAACAAGAAAAAGACTCCTATATACCTTCCATGTGTCAGATGCCAAGACTGTCACAATCAAAAATATGTGAACAAGGAACAAAGATTTATACAAAGATGGTTTCTGTTAGCTTGGAGACTTTGTGGATAAAGAACTTTTGTGATAAATATATTAAGAATTTTAGTATTATCTGGTGGGTTTTTCTGGACCAACTGCTTGATGGACTTGAGTCAGCCATAGTTTGCAGATTCCCTGTGTAACTTAATTTAGAAGCCAAGTCAAGATATGGAAGCAAAGAGGATTCTGGCATTGACAGGCAGGGGACAGGATCCTGATGAGCTTCAGTCAAACTCAATTAAACTTCAATCAAATAAACTTCAATCAAATTATAATTACAGGTGACCAAATATTGTGAAAACTTGTATGATCGCACATTATTATACAGTTCCTTTCGTTAATACAGTTAGGTCAGTCTGTTACCTATTCCTTAGCCTGACAAGAGTCTTTTTTTTTTTTTTTTAAGACCTTAACTCATTTGATGTTTAAAAAAACCACAACACAGAACATTTATTCGTTTCTGTTCTAAAGTCACAGATGATTCTGAATTAGATTTTAAATATTTATCACTTTTTGAACTAAATGGATCTTTAAACATCTGGAATACTGTTTTGCTACCCAGTGGTATTTTTTCCTCATCTTACCTGTTTTAAAAGTCTGTCTATATGTAGAGGTAGAGAGGGAGGGGAAAAAAGGAATCTGTTTGAAAATATAATTAAAATTAAGAAAATTCTGAATATGCTCTACCATAATATGAAAAACTACTAGCCAACAACATAGATGAAAGATGTTGGAGAAGCTTCATAGCAGTATGCCAAATACAATTATCATCTTCTTCCAACCAGTACAAGTGCCAAAGGAAAACTGTAGTGATTAACTAGATTTGTTTTAAAAAAACAGTAACAGCATTATCCCAGTTCTTATTGAAACCATTTAATTTTATCTTTTAATTTATGTATGCTTAGAAAGGTTTTCTTTAACATTCAATTATTATTAATTTATTTTTAAACTGAATGCTATGTATAAAAATCTATTAAGAACAAAACTTGATATTGTTCGTTGTTTAGAGAATATTTTTTCCTTAGATGAGAAAGGGAATTAAAAAAGGTGAAATGTGCATGTGTCTGAAGAGAAGTACAACTAGAAAGAATTAAGTTTGTGGTTTTACCACTTTGTATTTAGCATTGCTAAAGAATGCATGTGCTGTTAATACTTTGCTTCAAAGTAGGTTAGAAGTCATGTTTGCCATGAATATCTGCTTAGTTTCCTGACTTCCGCTAATATGCCTGCCTGCCTATCAGAATGCTTAGCTCGGGAAGGAATATGGCTGTAGTCACGTTGTTACATTTGTCTGTACATCTTGAAGTAAGAGAAATTGTTTTAATAGTCTAAATGATTTATCAGTTCAATACCGTGCTGCTATTGTGCGCTTAAAATTTTAAGTTGTATTTAGTTATGAATTAAGACAGGACTTGATATGAGGTTGAGTGGATTTGATGAAAATGACCTTTTATAGAAATCTCTTCCCTGTCTATGGATCCTGAGTTTTCATTATCTTAGTACCGCTTTCATCTAGAGAAACTTCCATGTTCCTTTGCCTTGAGAAATGTTGAATAAGTTTTAATTCATTTTTCCCAATGTTGTTGTTGTCCAAAATTTGTTGGCTAGCCAGAACCTGCTACTTTTATGCCTAGAATTTATAATTGTTCTGTAGAACAGTTGATCCAATAAGCTTTTTTTTATATGTTTAGTGGTATATGGTGGTTGCTGGAGGTAGGGAGAGCACGCTGGAGAAATGGCCACGCAGAGCTTGCTCTTTTTCAGGGGTGCCCGTGACATTCAAGATAGGATACTAAGCCATATATGAGCCTTTTGTTTGATTCCTAACATATAAGCATGACTATACAATTTTTGATATCTTGAGAGACTATAGACTAAGTGAATACCACCCAACTTCAGTGTCCTGAGGAACCCCAGGCAGTTTTACAGAAACCCCATAATCTTGTTTACTTTGTGTATAAAAAAGCACTGAAATATTTTATAGCGTTTGTCTCTCCTCTGATATAAATACAAAACATTACATAGTCTTTCAGGTCTGTATAGTAAGGCAAATAGAGCACCAAGGTATGTGTGTTAGCCCATGTTCTTGTGAATCTTACTTTTAAAATACAAGTATTTGTGTGCATTTGTATGTAAGTGCTTTAGTGTAGTTTGACACAGTACTTGAGAGCCGTTGAGCAGCTTCCAAGAGGCACAATTCTGTTTTTTAAGAGCTACATATTAGTCTGTGTGACACTATGAAAAATCAGCGTGTTTTTTTTTTTTTTTTTTTTTTTATTCCCCCCAAATCAGTAGGTGTGCTAGTTTCCCTTCTATACTGAATCTTTGTTATGTGACTGTTGCTTTCTATTTCTGGAATCTTTCTGTTCAATGTCTTTGCTTATTTTTCATCCTGCTGTGTCATGTTGAGAATAAGGAATCTTTGCATGATTAAACAATTTGGTTATTTGCTTTGTTTTTATGCAATTTTATTAAAGAATGGGCAAGGAAAGAATTCTGTACCTAAGTGTAGCAACTTTGTGCAGTGTTTTTTACCAGTTGTTTATGATAACTCTCTACATTAGAGAATCTTTTGATGTTGTGGAACTCCAGGCTGGGAATGATAAGGTTGAATCCCTGTGGGTTAGGATCCGCGGGAAGGCCGGCAAGGCTAGCGTCCTGGTCGGGGTCTGTTATAGACCGCCGAACCAGGATGAGGAGACGGATGAGGAGTTTTATAGGCAACTGACAGAAGTTGCAAAATCGTCGGCGCTTGTCCTCGTGGGGGACTTCAACTTCCCGGATATATCCTGGAAACACAACACGGCACAGAGAAAGCAGTCTAGGAGGTTTCTGGAGAGCGTGGGAGATAGCTTCCTGATGCAGCTGGTCAGTGAACCTACCGGGGGTGGTGCCCCGCTAGACCTTCTCTTCACAAACAGAGAAGGACTGGTGGGAGATGTGGTGGTCGGAAACTGTCTTGGACAGAGTGACCACGAAATGGTAGAGTTCTCTATTCTTGGCGAGGCCAGGAAGGGGACCCGTAAAACCGCTGTCTTGGACTTCCAGAGGGCTGACTTTGAGCTGCTCAGGACGCTGGTTGGCCGAGTCCCTTGGGAGGCGGTTCTGAAGGGCAGAGGAGTCCAGGAAGGCTGGGTGCTCCTCAAGAAGGAAATCTTAACGGCACAGGAGCGGTCCGTCCCCACGTGCCCAAAGACGAGCCGGCGTGGAAGAAGACCGGCCTGGCTCAACAGAGAGTTGCGGCTTGTGCTTAGCAGAAAAAAGAGGGTTTATAATCTTTGGAAAAAAGGGCGGGCAGCTGAGGAGGACTACAAGGATGTAGCGAGGCTGTGCAGGGAGAAAATTAGAAAGGCCAAAGCTCATCTGGAGCTCAACCTGGCTACTGCCGTTAAAGACAACAAAAAATCCTTTTACAAATATATCAACGCGAAACGGAGGACTAAGGAGAATCTCCATCCTTTACTGGATGCGAGGGGAAACCTAGTTACTAAGGATGAGGAAAAGGCTGAGGTGCTTAATGCCGCCTTTGCCTCAGTCTTTAGCGGCAATACCGGTTGTTCTCTGGATACCCAGTGCCCTGAGATGGCGGAAGGGGATGGGGAGCAGGATGTGGCCTTCGCTATTCATGAGGAAATGGTTGGCGACCTGCTAAGGAGCTTGGATGTGCGCAAGTCGATGGGGCCGGATGGGATGCACCCGAGGGTACTGAAAGAACTGGCGGAGGAGCTGGCCGAGCCGCTTTCCATCATTTATCGGCAGTCCTGGCTATCGGGGGAGGTCCCAGTTGACTGGCGGCTAGCCAATGTGACGCCCATCTATAAGAAGGGCCGGAGGGCAGACCCGGGGAACTATAGGCCTGTCAGTTTGACCTCAGTGCCAGGAAAGCTCATGGAGCAGATTATCTTGAGGGTCATCACGCGGCACTTGCAGGGCAAGCAGGCGATCAGGCCCAGTCAGCATGGGTTTATGAAAGGCAGGTCCTGCTTGACGAACCTGATCTCCTTCTATGACAAAGTGACGCGCTTGGTGGATGAGGGAAGGGCTGTGGATGTGGTTTACCTTGACCTCAGTAAGGCTTTTGACACCGTTCCCCACAACATTCTCCTCAAGAAACTGGCTGCTCGGGGCTTGGACTGGCGTACGCTTCGCTGGGTTAGAAACTGGCTGGATAGCCGGGCCCAGAGAGTTGTGGTGAATGGAGTCAAATCTGGTTGGAGGCTGGTCACTAGTGGTGTCCCCCAGGGCTCGGTACTGGGGCCGGTCCTCTTTAATATCTTTATCGATGATCTGGATGAGGGCGTCCAGTGCACCCTCAGTAAGTTTGCAGATGACACCAAGCTAAGTGCGTGTGTCGATCTGCTCGAGGGCAGGAAGGCTCTGCAGGAGGATCTGGATAGGCTGGAGCGATGGGCTGAGGTCAACTGTATGAAGTTCAACAAGGCCAAGTGCCGGGTCCTGCACCTGGGGCGCAACAACCCCAAGCAGAGCTACAGGCTGGGAGATGAGTGGCTGGAAAGCTGCCTGGCCGAGAAGGACCTGGGAGTATTGGTTGATAGTCGGCTGAATATGAGCCAGCAGTGTGCTCAGGTGGCCAAGAAGGCCAACAGCATCCTGGCCTGTATAAGAAGCAGTGTGGCCAGCAGGTCTAGGGAAGTGATTGTCCCCCTGTACTCGGCTCTGGTGAGGCCGCACCTCGAGTACTGTGTTCAGTTTTGGGCCCCTCGCTACAGGAAGGACATGGACGTGCTCGAGCGAGTCCAGAGAAGGGCGACCAAGCTGGTGAGGGGTCTGGAGAACAAGTCTTACGAGGAGCAGCTGAGGGAGCTGGGCTTGTTCAGCCTGGAGAAGAGGAGGCTCAGGGGCGACCTTATCGCTCTCTACAGTTACCTTAAAGGAGGCTGTAGTGAGGTGGGGGTTGGTCTGTTCTCCCACGTGCCTGGTGACAGGACGAGGGGGAATGGGCGAAAGTTGTGACAGGGGAGTTTTAGGTTGGATGTTAGGAAGTACTTCTTTACCGAAAGGGTTATTAAGCATTGGAACGGGCTGCCCAGGGAGGTGGTGGAGTCACCATCCCTGGAGGTCTTTAAAAGACATTTAGATGTAGAGCTTAGCGATATGGTTTAGTGGAGTACTTAGTGTTAGGTCGGAGGTTGGACTCGATGATCTTGAGGTCTCTTCCAACCTAGAAATCTGTGTCTGTGTCTGTGTCTGACATTTAACTTCACATAACTGATATTCCATTTTGGAATACCAAACTCAAGTAAGTATAATAAAGGTTATTTGAAGTGTGGCTAATGATCAGAATGCTACCTGTAATTATCTGAAATTATAAATATGAAGTAAACTGCTCATCACTTCAGGTGTGCATGTCAGAGCCTGAATTTCTCCTGTTCAGAAGGAGCAAGGGTGAAGACAAAAGAGAATTAGCAACAGGAGCTCTGTATTTTGGCTTATAGTAACTGAATGTTTTTCATAATTAAATCATTTATAAAGTCATTCAAAGTAGTTATATTTTTTTCCAGTTTCTAATTGGGTACATTCATTTGCTTAAAGATACCATACGTTCTGAATTGAGGTAGTAAAATAAAGTTCATTCCCAGCATTCCTGGCATTTCAGACAATTTTATCAGGTTTCTTTCCTTTAGTAGAAATGCAAAGTTGGATTTATTTATTTATTTGTTTATTTTTAATAAACTGAAGTGCTGACCAGGAACATGATAGAAATAGAAGGCCGATATTTCATGTTGTCAGATGGAAAGGGAAGTCGTTTTTCTCGTGTTCCCAATTAAGATAGTACAGTGATTTTTGCTTAAAAGAATGCTCGTTTGGAGGAACAAATAATACACTTGGAAATTTGGTGGGTGGTGTAGGAGTGGAGAGAATTACATGCAAAAATTGGAACGAGCATACTGTTTGTCATTTGAAAACTAACTCAGTTAATGAATTTGTCAAAGAATGCGAGGAATTTCAGAAATTAAAATAATTAGTGACATATTTAGTTTTGGCCAGGAGTTAATAATAAAATATTTGTGACTGAAAAATAAGTGCTGGCAAGGAGGTTATAGCAAGTTGCACAATATCATGAACAACTGCAAGTTTATCTGCATTGTACCATTCTGTTTTTTCTAACCAGAAACATAGTGGTTCCTAAGTTTGAGAAATTGAGAAATTTATTGAGAAATTTGAACTACTTTTCCTGTGAAGAAATTCCAAATTTGCTGGATCAGGCTGGAGATGACTATATAGATCCAGATATAGATATCTGTATTCCTTGTCTCAGGGAACTTTATTTTAGATACACCGGTGCATGGCTTTACAGATGAGTTTTAGCAAGTTGAACTACATCTAGAAGGTTTTAGAAAGTTCAGGTAACCATTGGAATGATCTCCTCTTAGTTGACTTCATTACTAGTTTCAAACAAGGCATACGCTTCTTTTCTAGTTAACAGTCTTTTTGAAATCCTGAGAAATGTGGACTTCTTATAAGAATGCCAAAATTTTACCTAGAGCTGGCTTATTAATTGAAATGTTTCTGTTTTCAAGGGAACAAAAGAAACCGAAGGTGAAGAGGAGTCTGGTTTAATTCCGCCTGCTGAAGTATTTGCTCCTAAAAGTTTGGTGTTGGTGTCCAGACTAGATTATCCAGAAATTTTCAGGGTAAAGAACTTACCATTGCTATTTATAATCTCTGTCAGCAGACAAATCTGGTTTTAATGAGTAGCAGTCACAGGACTCTGATTTAAAGCATCTCAGGACTGATTGGGGAATTTAACAGCAAAAGTAGAGCTTAGATTGAACTAGATAAAATTCAGTGTTTATGACAGTAAATAGCCCCTATAGGTTAAAAGAGTGCTTTTTTTTTTTTTTTTTTTTTTTTTAACACTCCAAGTCCATGTAAATCTATGTAGAAGACAAAATAGAGATTTTTCTGGGCTCAGATTACTATATGTTGAGGGAAATTATTAAGACAAAAATTAACTTGCTTAGGTAAAAATAACACATTAATGATAATCGATTAAATATATAGTGATAAGTTAATAGTGGAATCCAAATTTTCTTTCATTTATAAGATAAATATGTCAGAGCTCCTTCCAGATAAAATTAAGATTCATAACGGAGATTTAGGATCTTGGATCACTTTCAGCTGATGAGATATGGCTGATGGGAGAAATTAAGAGTTTAAATTTTTATTAAGCTAATATATATTAACAGAAAGAAATATACTTCAGTTTACAGATCAAGGGAGGAAAATCATTCGACAGTAAGTTGTCATTGAACATGAAGAATGATTGTACCAACTCAGACTAACAATCCACATAACCCAGTATTTTGTCTGCTAGCATCGGTTAGCAAATACAGTGCCAAACGTGTAAAAAAATGGCGGGCTGTAGAAATAATTACACAGAATACTTTCCTAGTCCGGTGTGAATTATAGTTTAATGACATCCTGAACCAGAGGTGTCAATTGTATGGGTTTTCATATAATTTGTCCAATATCTTAACTCTCGATTTTACAACATCCCATGGCAAGGAGTTTCTCAGCTTAACTGTGTGTTGTATGAAAAGTTACTGTTGGAATTATGTCTAAGAAGAGAATTCCTAAGATATTTACTGAATTATCAAAATCGTAGCAGTTAAAAGGCACCAAAAGGATGTTGTGGGACAGAGTTATTTCCTTTTATTCAAAGGCTTTTTGGAACATAATGTTAAATTATCTTACATTAAATTAAAAATGATAAAGCTGTATCGTGATTTCTCAATCAAAACTGAATCCATGCAAAACAAATACAGAAATGCTGAAATGTTTTTAGAATGAACAGCATATTAACATGTTATTATTGAAATAATAAAATAAAGAATACAAATTAAACAATGTACAGAATTGTTGATTCTTGATGTTAGTTTTACAGTGAACATCAAAAGCTCATTGGTTCATCAGTGTTTTACTCTGGAAACCAGTCAGGTTTAGGTCCAGAGAATTCAAAGTGCAGACGAAACTATAATGATTTTATCATTTTTAAAAGTAATCAGTAGTAAAGCACTTTTTATATAATTGAACAAACTCAAATAATTAAATATTGAATTTCTTTTACAAAAGAGGATATCTGCACCTGCCAACACATACATCACTTTTAAGTAGCCAAGTTAATTTTTTTAATGAGTGATTGCTTTTAATAGCAACTTACTTTGTATTAGATTGGAATGTACTTCACTACGTTATCCATTAAGACATTTTTTAAAAAATTATATACATATATCTTTAAGTAATTTGATAATTAAAATTGTAAATTGTGCCCTTCCTGTATAGCAGGCTAACATATTTTGTGTGTCTTTCTAGGCATGCCTGGGACTGATCTATACTGTGTATGTGGACAGCCTGAATGTGTCACTGGAGACTCTCATTGCAAATCTCTGTTCATGCCTTGTCCCTGCTTCTGGAGGGTCTCAGGTAAATGAAAAAAAAAAAAAGGGGGGGTGGGGGTGTGGGATATTTTTCCAGTTAATTTAATTTATGAAGAAAACAAAAAATAAATTCTTTAAATATTTTTGTTGAAAAAAGATCATAGTTCAGCTGAGTGCTTTCCCTGTGGCCTGTGAGTGCTTTCCCTGTGGCCTGTCTTCTAAAGACAGCAAAAATTCCATTCCAGGATAAGGTCAAAGGGTTAATTTTGTCACTGGGTTGGCTTTTTACAAGGCACAGTAACAAATCAAGCAGTTTGTGTAAGTTTAGTTTTTAATAATAATGTGTGTTCAGGAGTATTTGTGCTTGCTATGGATTTTTTAAGTTTTTTTTTTTCCTTTGCCATTTTTGACATGTCCTTTCCTTTAGTTCATCTACCTGTGTCTTTTCCGTGTTGCAGTTCAGGATTCCAATGGACTTTCCTATGGCAAATGCTAAAAATAAAAATAAAATTACTTGGACATGTTTTTTTTTCAGAATTAATTAAATATTCCTGGTAACCCATGCATTCAAAAATAAGAAAAAAGTTTGTCAGTAAATACACTTCTTTCTGCATTTCACATTGGCTTTCTGCGAGCAAAAAGTCAGGTTTGTTTGTTGATTTACTTTAAATAACATTCCTATATATTTTTAGGTTTCCGTCAAGCCAGTTGGGTCTTACTTGCTTGGTCTTCACATTATGCTGTAGCGTTAGTAGGAAATTGTAGTCCTTATCATGAAACATACCTGGAAATCAAGAATGCAACTGACAATATTTGAGGATAGATTTCATACGCATTTTCTCACACTTTATACCCAACCTATGTATTATCGGTCTTCTTGAAATCCTACAAATCACAAATTCTTCTTTTTTTTTTTTTTTTTACCCATAGCCGTGTTTACTTTGGTATTTCTCTTAGCTCTAAAAGAGGCAAAATCTCCTCTTAGCTTAATCAAGATCTACCTGATTGCTCTCCAGGCAACCATGTCTCTGTCGTTTTGCATCCCAAGCCTTTCAGTTGTGAAGGGGAGTAATTAGATTGTATCTTGTCAGGAGCCCCCATTTCCAATGGTATTTGAACCTCAAATTACAGGTTCTGGTGGTCCACTTAAATTTCTAGCTCTTCCTTCTATCCTGTTCTCCCCTAGCCCTATCCATAAACAGGGCTTTCAACAGTGTCTTTTTCCGCTGCTAGAAGAGGGAGGAAAATGCATGCTCCTCTGGCTATTCTGCCTTCTGCTTTCTTTCTTCAAATGAAATGGTATTTCATTTGGAACTTTAATTTCTTAGTTTCAAAGTTTCATTTTAACCAGAAAATTAGTTTTTCTGTTTTCTTTCTTAAGCTTTGTGCTTACAGTGATAAATCTGAATTATGTGTCTTAGAACAGGAACACTCTTTTGATGTCTATCTCCAGAAGACCTTGAGGACCTCCAAGATTGTTCGTATGTCCAGTGCTGAAATGATCAACTGCGAAGCTTTTAGGTTGGACATTAGGAGAAATTTCTTTACTGAAAGGGTTGCACAGCATTGGAATAGGCTACCAAGGAAAGTGGTTGTGTCAACAAACTTGGAGGTCTTCAAGAAACGCATAGATTTAGCATGTCTAATTCAATAGACATGCAAGGATGGCACTATCAGGCCATTCAAAGAGACATTCAAAGAGACATACAATTGTCCTCAAATGGTATTTCAGATCTACATTGGTCAGTTCAGTTATTGGTACTGATTTTAAGATTCTGTATACAGAATTTTTGCAGGATGAATCACTTATCTGTATGACAACAGTATATTTATTCTGTATAAATTAAATTTATAATCAATTAAAAAAAATTCTTTCTACAGAAATTGTTTTCTTTGGGAGCTGGAGACCGACAACTGATACAGACTCCTCTACATGATAGTCTTCCTGTTACAGGCACCAGTGTGGCTCTTCTCTTTCAGCAACTGGGTATGTCTAGGTCTGATTTGAAAAAAAAATAAACTACAGAGTGAATTATTTTCTGTTCTCATTCAGCTCAAATCATGTGCCAAGAAAGCTACATGGTAAATATTAATTTTTTTTTGGAATGAAAGAATGACTAATAGCGCTTTTATCCCCCTAATCAGACATTCTTATAAACTTTTTGTACTTCCTGCCTGTGGTAAAATATCTGCAATGTTATCTGCTGTCTGCAAATGTTCTGTGAGCAGGCTTTTCGGTTACAATGACATTCATGGAAAAAGATTCTCCACCCCTTGGTTATCGTACAAACTGGACAAAACCAAGCAGGTTAATAAACTATTGTAACTGGAAAAGCTCATATAAAAGATAGTATATAGTGATATTGGTAACTACGTGGAATTCGTATTATTCTGTTATCATCTATCTTTCCATATCTTTTATGAAGAAGATGTAACACACTCAGCAAATGCTTACTTGTTCATTACAGGAACAACATCATGTAACTATGACCTGGGTAGCTCAACACTAATCTCATGCCTCTCGTTAGATTTTAACAACCTGTGTTAGTCTTCTTTTCCTGGGCTTCTGAAGTGACTTGGAAGCACAAACTTGTAGGAGCAATGGATTAAGGGCAAAATCAATAGTCTTTTCTTTGAATCTGTGAGCCTCATGGTTAGTCTTAAGTAATTAAGTGGCCTCAGAATATATGTTGTTGTCCATTCTTCTCATAAATGGAAAACAAGGACACATGCTAACTGTTTTACCAGTTTACCAGTTAGAATAGTGAAGAGAAGTAAGAAAAGTCTGAGAACTTGAAAAAGCATCCCGAGGGGGAGAGAGAGAGATAGTTCTCTTTCATATATTCTACAGAAAGAGAAACAATGTGCTTAAGGATACAGTTTGCAATAAAACCTGGCGTGAAATTTGACTGGAAAGATAGCTGAAATAAGAATCATTAAATAATTAAATATTTTTTTGCAGAAATAACATACTGAGGTAATATCCAAGCCAATAACATTCTCTTATTAAGGCAAAATAATTTCCTTTCTGCTATCTGGAGAGGATTTTTTTTTTCAGGCTTATGATCATTCTGTCTCAGAACACGATGAGGACTAAGAGTTAAAGCAGATGAATTGTATAGCAAATTTTGTTGCTAGACTCATGTTGAGGAAATTGCCTTCCTTCTAGGAAATAAAACAGTGAAAATCTTTTCCCAGTCTCATTCATAGAACTACTATTTTTAAAGATAAAGTCTAGTATATATTGTTTGAAAAAGGGTTGGTAAGCTCTTACTACTTTCCCCAGTCAGTCATAATAGAGAGTTTAGTGTACAGTAAGCAATTGTAAACAGATCCTTTGTAATGGGAACCAAATTTAATGTAGATACTTAAAATACTCCAATGTAGCCAGATCATCTTTCTTCTTCGTTAAGAGACTGCTTTCAAATCTTAAACCTTACTTAGGCATGAAAGAGACTGGGGGAATATGGCCCAAATTCTCAGCCAGTATGCATTTTCGTAAGCCACAGAAAATACATCTAAGTGATTGGATTTTGAAAACTAGCTGCACTCTGGTCACCACATGAAAGAGAAAAACAGAAGTGTTTATTTTTTGAAGCCATGTTCTTGAATGCTTCAAAAATATTGGAGAAATGTTACTTTTGTGTAATAACTCTTGCTGAGCATCCACGGAGAAATTATTCTTGTCAACGCAGTAGTAACTTGTGTTTCCTACTCCAGCTAGTTGTAAGACCTAGTCATTTGGCAGTAGAAAATCCAGGCAACAGAAAATTTCAGATCACAGAACCATTAAAACTTATTTTACAGGAAGCGGTATCAGATCAAATAAGTACAATGTAATCTACTACTGGTAAGGTTTAATTGTATCCTTCCTAAAAGAATATTATTCCAAATGGAATATTATTTTGTTGATAGTGGTTTAAATTAAAAAATGCAGCTAATGTATTATAGATGCTTCTTATCCTGACCACAGTCAGGTTTTACTTGGGTTATTATGTCATTAATATTACTCAGAGCATACTACAGGCCATGGTTCAAACATGAAAAGGCCCAACAACATTTTCTCTTTTGTGAAAATGTAAAGTATGGCATGAGGCACCATAAGTATTGTATGGTATGTCATGTGGTATGGTATGCTTATTCTGTAAGTATGGTATGAGGTACCTAAGTTAAGGCAGTTTATTTGGGGCAATTCTAGTGAAGGTTACTGTAAATTCACAGTTCTGAAAATGTCAAAGAAAGCAAGACTTTTAGCCAGTGTTTAGATTAGCTAACATGTGACACTTGTCCGTTGTGTGGCAAACTTGGGTTGTGTTTTATGTCGCAGGATTGATCTGAGACCAACAGCAAAGGCAATCTGAAAAGTCATTGTATGCATCAGATTTATAGAGAGAAGCTGTGTGAAGGGAGAGTGGGAATGTAAATATGGAAGAGGAAATCAAGAGGACCATCTCTTCCTCTTGCATTCTTAGTAAGCTCATGTGCAGAGTGAGCTTTATAAATTCCACTCATGTATAAAACTGAATAACACTTTCATATGAGAATTGAAAATCACTTTCAGACACATGGGATTTAAGTCAATTTTATTAATCACATTTTATTAATGAATGAATGTCAACAGATGTCATGTAACTTTCTGAAGATACTATAGAAGAGTATTAGAGTGTTTGGAGTGTGACCAGGACTCCTAAACTGTTGTGCTAACTATCAGTAATTCTTTAGCTTTATTTTTTGAAATTGTGTAATTCCTTATTAAATCACTTACACTTTCTAGTGTCTGCACATCTGACTTACTCTTTGTGTACCATCTCTTCTTTTCCCATTGTCCATTAGCATACTTGCTATGAACAGTCTGATTTCTATATTTTTACTGCTTTCTTTTCTTACCCTAAGTTGCACTAAATTTTGGAGGTCCAGTCTTTCCTTCTTTATGGTGGCTTGTAAGGAGTACGAGAGTCAGTAAGCATGTATGTACCCAGTACCCCTTCCAAGTATGCTGCACATACTGGATATGAAAGAAGGATATAAAAATTAGCAGGAGATGGAGAGAAAGGGAGAAATTGCAAGAAAACTTGCTCATTACTCACAATTCTGGGTAGTGACACTTCATTTGGCCTGAAGAAGAGAAAGATAGAGGAAAGTATGTGATTATAAAACTTGGCACATCATCACACAGAGAATCTACAGGCTTACATCCTGTTTCTCTGAGGAGATCATACAAGTTCCTAGGAGGAAGAAAAAACATATTATTCCAAAATTATCCCAGTACCCCATCTTTTCTGTTGAGGCATCATTTTTTCATTTACAACACTTTCAGATCTTTTAGGAGAAACCTATCTGATGGTCTTGTGTAGCTCCTCTTCCTGTCTCTCTCCTATTCTGTGGTGTGATGGAGGACAATCTTTTTTAAAATTCTATAGAGTGGGAACATTAGTTCCCAGCTGATGTCCCTTTCAAAGTTTTTTGAGTCTGAGTATCTGAGAATATAGCACAATAGTAGATTCACCTTGTGTCTTGTAAGGACAGAAATTAAAAAATGTTTGCATTTACTTAGTGTATGCCACTTTACAGAATAGCCCTAGTTCCTTTCACATGTAGGTGGTGTATCTCTTTGAAAGGATTGTTATGTTTCTCTAGAAGCCAAGGTTTGTTAATGTGAAATTTCTGTTTGGATTTACTGGAAAAGAGTTATATCTGTATGCAAAGGTTGTGGAATAAAACAAGCAAACAAACAAGCTAAATGCATGTTTGTCTCTACTGACCTGGGCAAAAGCATTTGACTTCTGTTGTCCAGCAGAGTGTTGGACAGTAGTTTAATGACAGCTGTGATTCCATCAAGTGCCTGTGTTCAGGACACAAATATTGACTATGCTGTTTGTCAAGTAACGATATGTTCAGTTATTTCTTTTCTGGTACAAGTCATTTAATTCTATTTAAATTATTAATAGAAAAATGAGGAGTAGTTAGAAAAATATTTGTGAACTGATTAAATCACCTTTTTAAAAATAGCTCTTTCTTTGAGAAAGATGGGCAGCAAGACAAAATTTACCACTATGAATAGATACAAAAGTAATTTCAACATTTATTTTGAGAAATATTGTGCAATAGTAGTCTCATCATGCTTTTTCTGCTTGGCAGGATAGCGTGTCAGAGGATGACCCTCCCTATATTACCAAGCTTGCAGCATATCTGGAAATTTTATTTTTACTTAGCATTAAGCTACAAGTGGGAAAAACATCCCCAAATGTTTTAAGCTTCATAATAAGGAACATCAGTCTTTGACATTTTAAATCATAAATGATTCTTTTTTATTGAAAAAATTAATAATAATAATATATGGGAATAATGTGACAAAAGCCAGGCCTGGATCACTACACCTAAAAATTATTTCATCAACGAGGATTAGCTGGAAAAACAATGATCATAATATTGCGTTTCAAAATGGTTCATATTATCTAGAAGTCTTTAAAATACTTCACTATTTCTCATTGTCTATTAATGAGATGGTAGATGTCTGTTAAACCTTTAAAACACTCTTGCACTTTTCTGGCTTAAAAGAGGTTTTTGTTATGCTTCTCTTTTTGTCCCTCTTACTATATTAAAAATACATTCATGTGTTTCTGCTTCAAATTCATTTCCTTTCTCCAAACTCAAGCCCCACTTGCCTTCTCCATCCTGGTGGCGGTGTGGTTATTCAGCACAACCTTTGTCAATCATTTGTATCTGAGACATATGCCTACAGCTACTCAATGGGCAGTTTTTCCTAAAGAACCAAAGACAGAAAGTTAAATAAGGGACCTGAACAATATGCAGCCAAACAAGAAGCTCAGGTTTCATCAGCACTTTTAATTTTTGCATGTTTCAAGGACTGGACACTCCTAAACTGATCAGAACAATTGGGAAAAATTATGTTCTTTAAGAATTAATGTTTCCAAACATTACTTTCCAAACTCTTCGTCAAAGACAAAAGAGTTTTCATTCCTTTGCTTCTTGTTCAGTCTCTTTTCTGGACTGTCTTCCTATCCCCACATTTCCTTTGTTCTGTTTAATGGACCTCAGACCTTTCTTATCACCATGGACTTGTCTGGCTGTCTGGGCTTGCTGCGTGGCACCTGTCTCGCCTTCTCTTATGGAGCAGTCTGCCATTGCTGGTCCCTGGCAGCTAGTGGTTCTTCAGTTCCACTGTTTACCTTCTAAAAGTCTTGAGAAAGTTGATATTTTAATACTAGTTCTTAATGATAGGGTTTGATCCCTTTGCTACTAACACTGAAAGTCCTACAAGAGATGTAGTCGTGCACCCCTTCTTGCCCGATACAGTTTGATCCCGAGGAAGAGATTTTTCTTGATCTTAGAACATGCATGCAAGTCAGATTGTCAGTATGCTGCAATAAAGCTGGCTTCAACTGTTAACAAACTTCCCAACATTTTTATTTATTTATTTATTTATTGCTTCCCAATGCACTACCTCGAAGTCATGATGTGAGCTACTGGAACGTAGTAGTTTATGTATCACAAAGATAAACATTACAAAGTTCAGCAACTGTTGATCTGTGGAGCATACAGAGAAGTGATCTGGTGGAGCTCATCTATAATGTTGCATTTCAGTTTTAAGTAAAAAAAAAAAAAAAGAATCACCGTGCTGAGTCTTCCCTTTTAACCCACTGTCGTTGGTGATAGTGATAGACAGTTAAAGATTTTCCTCTAATAGATTGGGACTTACCACTTAGAGAGCTACGATAAAATTTTCAGCATACTAATTTCACATTTTTGGGTTCATATCAAGGGAATCCAATGTACAACAGAACTTTCAAGCAGTGAAGAGAGGTTAATGATGACTGATATATAGTAATGCCCTTCTGATGTTTTGTTTTTTTTAGAATGATAGAATGTGGGAAAATCATCAGACTAGAAAAAATGAGCTCCAGCGTGTGACAATCTGCAGAGCATATAATAATAACAGAATTTGGCTCATGGTGGATGCTTTCATTCCTAATAGAATAATCTGCTTTGATGGACTATATTTTTAGTTGATTTCCTCTTATATATATATTTTTAAATGCATTACTGACCTCAGGAGACTTTGATATTTGTTACATATCCTTGCTCAAATTAGAGGTTGGTTGCTTAGTTTCTAGCAAGTTCATTTCTGGTTGTGTAGAGGTTCCCTGAAAAAATAGATGATTGCTTCTTGGAATAGGCAAGGAGTTGATGTACTACAATAGTAAGAACAAAGGAGAGTTTACCTTAAGGGTAAAGTGCATACTGCCAGGTTAGGCTACTTACACCTAAGAGACATGGTGTTGGTTGTATCTAAATAGAGGAAAGGGATTAAAAAAATGTGAAAGGAGAAAAAGGGTACAACTCCTTATGCTACAGAAAATGGTGAGCACCAAGGACAAACTAATATAAAAGGGTCATAAATCAATTAAAGATGGAAATTAAAAATGATTTCTAACGTAAGAGGACAAAAAATTCTGAAAACACCTTCTGTTGTGAGTGGCAATGACAAGCAGGATCGCAGTATCACTACATTTAAGATGAAGCTTGATCAGTTTAGAAATGTCTGATGTAGTTGTGGCAGTAAAGGGCTAGACTCTTTCACTGCTTGTAGACCCTTTAACTCGATGTTTCTAAATCCAGGATATATTAAAATACTCAGAATTTTTGCTTTTGACTACATTTGTTCACACTTCAAGGAATGCGTTCCGTAATGTAATAGTTTTCATTATTTTAATTCTGGTTTAAGGGAGATACAATGTTCAGCCTCTCCTGTGCCTCTCCTGTAGAGTACCTTATGTCAACAGAAGACTATACTGAATTACAGAGTAAATGGGAAAAGACATTCAAATAATATGCATATTTGTATTGCTGAGAAACATTATGAAGGGGATGCAGAGCCTGCATGTTAGCTGGCTTCAACTGTTGATTAAGAAAACCCCTGTGTCTTCAAATAGAGCAGGATTTTTTTATATTAATAATTTATTTTGTTCAGAATTAATGTAGGGCCAGCTAAACAATAAGATATTTAATCTGCCCAATGTTGTATGAAGTGACCAAATGGAGCATTTTCAGTACAGTAATATTTATAATTGTGAGATGCACTAAGATCAGACCCTCCATGTTCTTGCATCACTTCTCTGCATCCCATGTTTGTGATGAGCCATCAGTGATACAAGCCAGAACTTTTGTGATTCTATCAGGTTGATTACAAACTTCTTACCCAACTCATTTAATTTCTTTTCTTTCCATGAGATGTATGTAATGTAAGATGGGAACATATATTCCCTTTGTTGAGATTCAACAGCGTGTATGATCAATAAAACAGTCCCAAATTAATTTGAAGTATATAATCAAGAAACATCTAACCAGTCTTTGATCTCAATAAATTGTGTACTCTCCAGCCTCTGTGACCTGGCACCACCTGTTGCATGAATGGATGCTACTGGCTTTGTTGTAGTTGCAGTTTAAATCACAATGGCCAGTGAGCTGTGATTAGCTCTATAACCCAGCGAAAGAGAATTTGCCTTTCAAGCTTTCCAAGTAGATTTCTGTCATCTGTCAGAGAACAAATAGATTACTGAGGGATTTGGACATGGCATCTTTACTGCTAATGGGCACTTACTGCTGCAACAGCAGAACAAAAAGACAGCATTTTTTTGAAGCTGCTGGAAATAAAAGGATATTGTGAGAGTGAGTTTTGGGCAGGGACTCTTCTGCACTCCGAAGTCACATCTGTTTTCTGTGAGCTGCCTCAGGTTGTGTTTTGTTGCTGCGGTTGAGGCAGTGTAATAGCTAAGTGCGGCCATGAGAACAGATCCATCTTTCTGAGTGGGAACTAGCTCACCTTGGACTCTTGCGAGCTTTAATGTGGGTTCAAAGAATGCTTGTGGGTGGGATAAAACCATCCCTTTCAATGACAGCCACTAGAGCAGCCTTCAGTAGATGCTGCTCACGTTTTTACATTTGGCATGTGTGGACACACTGAGGGAGAGCTGTGTTGTCCACTAGCGTGGCACTGGTGCCACAATGCCAGCCAGCAGGGGAGAGGGCTCCGAAATGTATTGGGTGGCAGGGACTGACGTTTCCTGTAGTGTTTGCTGTTTAGCAGAACCACAAATCACATGGAATAAGATGCACACTTACGTTTTATGCAGTCCAGTCTTGTATTACTAATGGATTTTTAGTAACATGAAAAATGCAGTAGTTCATGTTAAGCAAAGTATAAACCTCGCAAAAGAAAGTTAGCTAGCATAAGTAAATACTACTGTTAAAGAAACCCCAAACTGTATATTTAAGTGCCTGTATTTAATAAGCTGTTTTTACAAAGCTTTTCCAATATGAAAAATAGTACAATTATATATTACTTTTTGTTCTATAACAATGAAGTGATATTTTTAATTGTTAAGTGGAAATGTCCTTTGAGATATATGAGAAGAGAGTAACTAACATTTTTTCTACTGAGAGTAGAACTTTAGAAGATGCCTCTTGGAAAAGTGAAAACAGATAAATGTTTCCCAGAGATGAGAAAAATGTAAATTCCAAAAAGCAAATGTCTAATAAATAAACAAGTAGTCATACAGGTAAAAGAAGCTTATTTTTGCTTATAGAAAAAAACGAAACAGATCGTACTCAGAACAGATTACTTGTCTTTCTATTTTTACTGATATGAATGCAGAAATAGTTTTTTTTCATTATTCCGTAGCAAATTTTATAGCACTTAAAATTGTAAGATATTTAAATTTCAAAAATTTAGTGTTAATACTTGTACTAAAGAGGAGAGAAAAAAGCAATTCTAGAGGAATTTCATTCCATATATTTCTTCTTGTAAGATCATGCTTAAACTTTTGCTAATATAGTTTTTTTTTAATAAGTACATGGTATTTTTAAATCTGAAATACGTAGATATTAGTATTATATATATTTTTATATATATATGTTTATATATATATATTTATATAATACTGATTCAGTAAGACTGTTCTGAAGCTATTTAAGTTCCTAACCCCACTGAGTATCACTCTGATTGATAACACTGATAGCTCTGCATGCCTTCATACCTGCATTCTTTTCTGTTATACTGGCAAGGTTACAGGCTCAATTTCTTTTTCAACATATTGTTTTTAAATTTAGTTATATTTTTGACATCGTGTAGAAATAAAACCTAATTGGTGATAAGTCTTTTTTACTTATTCATTTACACATCAGTTACTTCCTCATTCCTTCGTTCATTCATTTACTCAACATCACCACCATATTAGGTCTTTTCGATTGCCAGATAACCAGCTGTTACTGCAAAATGGAAACAAAGGTGAAATTATATCTAAGTTAAGTCATTAGTCAGTGATTATAATGTAAGAAAAACAACAGTTACATTCATTTGTATAGTACGAAAATTTGACTTTTCACAAGTCTTACTGAATTTAATGAATTTTTAATATGAACTACAATTAAAGAAAGCAGTGGTTGATTATTTTAACTTCTGACAGTTGCCATCAGGAAAATAGTTAACTACAGGAATATATTTTCATCCAGTATAGTTTAGTTTAATTAAAACGGAAATATAAACTGAGCTTTTCATGCTCTACTGTGAAAATACTTTATAAAAAAGAAAATGTTTGCCATACTTATCAAACATTAAGGCGTTGGTGTGTTAAAGGATTGTGGTTCTTTCCTCAGTGGTATGTGTCATGGCACGTAAGCTCTTTAGTTTCATAACGTTTCTGTTGAGGAAGAACACAGCAGGATGAGCAAACGTTTTTCTTTCTGCTGCTTCTTACTCTCCGTGGTGGATGTATTGTTACCCAATTCTAAAATCCTTCAAATTGTTTAGCAGTACATACTTCTTTATATCTAGCTATCATGAAGCCCCATGCTGTAACACAAAACCGTCTGGTCTGTCTGATACCCTCTTCTTGAGGACCCAGGCTGATCTGTGTTTGCTTCTTTTCCCCACCCCACACAGAGAATTTTGCAACGTACCTGCAGGTTTCTTTCAAATAGATCAGTGTGCATCCCACACCATTATTCTTTTCGCTGTTGTTTTGGCAAGGGGAGTTGCACATGCTATCAAGTTTCCTTTATTCTGCTAGAACGTACGGAGCAGGCGTGTCATGCACCAGAATACAGTCTAGTCAACTATCCTAAACTAGTGCGTGCATAGATTTATAGCACATATGATGAATACACTTAAGACTAACTAAAAATAACATTCATCCTTTGTTTACTGCTGAAGAATTGCTAGCTATTTAGTTGTAGTTTGTGCTGAGGTATCAGTATCTCGGGAGGTCGGAAAATCTCAGAGGATTTCACAAAGATTTTTTTTTTTTGATTTCTAAACATTTTGCAGAAAATCCAAATACTTAAGAAACTAAAGAGACTTTATTCACTTTTCCTTGTTATAGTGTTCTGCAGTTTTCTTTTTCTTAACAAGACTACCTGTGGTTTTATGCTTCACGAGTATCAACCAACAGAGTTTGAAGATGGCTTTAAGAGAACATCCTGGTCAGCCACCTGTGGTCTTGCTGTCTTTGCATTTCTTTGATTCCATTAATGTAAGGCTGCAGTAGTTTTGTCCCTTGAGAAAGACTTTGTAGTCCTTAGACAGGAAACAGATATGTCTGCAGTTTCTTATGTATCCTTGACCATTTTTCCTGTGTACAGTTCAGGAACGACAATACTCTTCTCTTTCTTAGATATTTTCTTTCTAAGGATCTTCATGGTATTGCTCCCTCTCTGCTTTGTTTGTCAAAAGACATTTTTTGTTTTAAATGAGTCCAGTCAAATTATGGGTATCCATTTGCTCCCAATGGAGTAAACAGATACCTCCCCTCTATTTAGGGGATTCAGACAGCATTTTAGTTCATTAATATGTGTCTGTTATCCTAGTCCAGTCAAAATTCTTTTACAAAATTCTTTCAATGTGTTTTGGTTCATTGAGTCTGGGCCTGTGGTAGTAGTAAAGAAATTCTGTACACTGATGTTAGGTTCGTACAGGATTACTGTGTACTTCTACTTGCATCTTTCTCAGGACTAGATATGTATGGGATAAATGTCAAAACCAAATAGCTTCCTGTTTTAGGTATCTTACTAGATAAGTAAGCAAGCAAAAGATGAGACGTGAAAGTGAATTAAATCATATTTCAGCAAAACAGGCTATTACTCAAATGATAATGTATCCATATATGAACAGTCAATGAAAGAAAAAAAAAGTTCTAATTTGCTAGTTAACAGCTTCATATTAGAGAAATATTCTTTGCTACCTTACCTGTAGGTGAAAGAAACCTTAAATAATATCTTTCCCTTAACAGCTCTAAGTTTAATTTTATATGCAAACCTGCTTTGACTGACATTCTGTTGGCATTTATTCTTTACGAGAATTGGTTTTGGTATGTGTTCAGTAAAAAGAAAAATAATAAAATACAAACCCAGCACCTATCAAATTTGTCTGTATGAGACAGACAATCAGGCATACAATCAGTTGCAAACCTTCATTGGTAATATGGGTTACATTTGTACAATTCAAAATGATTTGTCATGTAAATTTGGCATTTACCTTGCCGCCAAGTGAATACTTTCAATATATGCTTCAAGCATTATCGGTCTGTTTTACCTTCCATTGTCTGTTCTGCTTTATTGAGAAAAAACTCAACACTGCCATAAATCTTGAGTTTATCTTAGTCTTAGTCTTGTTTTGGATGTGTATAGCTTTAAAACTATGCATATGAAATGGTTTTGCACTTCTGTCTTTCAGAGATGAAGACCTTGTTCTCTAAATAGTTTGTGTTTGATGGCTCAAGAAATCCAGGGGGCTTTTGTTCCTCTTTTAAGTAGGTCTGCAGAGGGTCTTAATGAAATTGGTAATAACAAAGTGTTATGCAAATGACAGACATGGCTATGTGTCTTCCTAGGTAGATCATATACTGTGTTTGAGCCCTGTTTTCTCATGCTTGCATAACTGAGTTCGGATGACAACCATTTGCTTATATCAGTGTAGACAGAACACAATATTGTTAGACTTGGAGGGCGCAATAGTGGTAGGAATATTTATGCGTCAGCTGAAAGGGCTTTTTTTGTTATACCCATTTTCCACCTCTTTGATACAACGTTGAATAATCAGTTGGCCTTTTTGGTATTTATACCATAATCTTTCTGTATGGTCTTCCTGTGCCTTCCCTTTTCCCACCCTCCATGAAGACTGGTTTGCAGAGAAGTCTTTGTCTTGCTCTGCTTTTTATAAAGAACATGCAACATTTGTGGTTTGGATACTAAATTACCTTCGGTTCCGTTCCAAAATCCAAACTTTCTTTCTAAAAATGTGTTTTGATTTTGGTACTGCATGTCACACCCACTGTTTGCTTCTGTGTGCTTAGAAATGAGTAAGAAAACTTTATTTGTGAAGTGTTCCATTCTTTGAGGGAGTTTTAGCTGAAGGCTCTGTGCTTTTGA
This sequence comes from Cygnus atratus, assembly GCF_013377495.2. Lineage (NCBI taxonomy): Eukaryota > Metazoa > Chordata > Aves > Anseriformes > Anatidae > Cygnus > Cygnus atratus. Next base: position 1,880,283 of record NC_066366.1, read on the forward strand.
AACTGCTTCTCTTCCTCCTTAGTCTGACAAAGTCCAAATAAATTAATCTCTTGGGGCACTTGTCTGACACACATTTTCCATGTTACCCAGCCAGACAGCAGGATAAATTAACCCTCACAAAACTCTGTGCTGGCACAGCTAGATTGTTCCCCATTTGTGAGCAAGTCTGTCTGTCATTTAATCATGTAGTATGGAGTGCAGTCCTACTCTAAGAGAACTGCATAATTTGCTAAATGTAAATTGATCCTGAACTGAATGACATAACACTTTTTAAAAAACTGCTTGTAGTTGATTGTAGATAAGGTCTAATTTTTTGATTGGGTGAACAAATGCATTTTGGCAAGGATTACCTATATGAGTATTGAGTACAACTGCTGCCACTTATTTATTAGCTAAGCATGTAATTCATTCATTAGCAGTGCTTTGCAGTTACTTCTAAAAATAAAAATGAAAAGAGTTTTGTGTTTTTTCTTTATTTTGTTTCCCAGTTACCTTTAGAGAGTGATGCTGCCTGGCACAGAACTTGTGCTGTGCAATCTCCACTGTCCTTTCAGAGAGGCTTTTCAGTCTTTGTAGACCCATTTCCTGGATTAGTCTGGCTAAATTATGGATTATTTTGTCTATTAAGCTTTTTCTTGTGTCCAGTAATTCAAGAGTGGCATATTGGCATAATAATGTATTCAACTAGTTGAGTTGAATATAAAATCCAAATCTTGTGTTTATAACCCTTTAAAAAAGTTTGAAGATGTTAGTGACAATATTTTGATTTCATGCAATACAGAAGACAGTTAATAATTTGTCAAGTACACTTTTTTTTAAAATCATACTTAAATAAATACTTATTCTACAACAACAGGAAGCAGCAGAATGATACATCTGTTGATGTAGGATGTCAGATAATTTAGAACAAATTACAGATTCTTTAAATACTTGAAAACAGTGAAGGTCAGGAAGCCTGTATTCAAAAATTTCCAGCATATGTATAATATTTTACAGGATGTATGTCTGTCCGTAACTGCAAAAGAGTAATCTGTAAAAACCAACTTGTTTGTTGTTTTTCGTGTTGTCTATTTATGCCCTGACAAATTAGCATCGGATGTAGTGTGGAGTCTGAAGACCAGTGTGCAGTTCAAGGTTACAAACAGGCACGATTCTGTCTTGTAGCGTGAGGAAACTGGACTCAGGCTGTTATTCTGGACTGTTTGTTTTTCAGTAAATAACATTCTGGGCTTGAAATAATACCTTGTTGGCTTGGCCAGATAATTTAATCAATTATTTAAATGGTTTAAAACAGGAGAGTAATGAAAAGTCTTTCTATGTGTAATCTGATTCTGTCAGATGTAAATTTCTTTCACAATCATATCACTTCTATTCTTGCAAAAAATGTTTGAAAAAGAAAGTATGTGTGGAGCAATAATTTTGCATCAAGTTAGTTAGTGACTATCACCTTGAAAATAAGAAAATACTAGGTTAGATGTCTATCCTGAACACTTAATTTATTTCTTTTATATTCTTCTGTGTTGTGTACAGAGTATTTAAAAAAAAAAAAAAAAAAAAAAAAGGCTGCCGGTATAAGAGCACCTCTCTGGGCTCCCTGGGCTGTTCAAGTTAGTCAGTAGAAGTGGTTAGCCTGGGTTTCACTATCCCAAGTGCGACTCCAAACAGAGTAGCCAGCTGTCAAGAAGTTGGTTGGTATTGGTGCTGAGTTTCTCAAGAGAAGAGTACTTCTATTATGCAAAAACAAAACAGAAAAGATTTTAGAACGTCTCCTTTGGTGTAAGTTCCATGTTCTTTAGGCTGTGATTCTTTCATTCAGGAAAGGAAAGGGGAAAAGCCAACAACGTTCTCCCTTAAATCTAGCTTTTGTGAACTATAACTGAAGAAATAACCATGGCTATTCCTTGTTGTTTATTTGCGTTGTATTGTTATTTCTTAGAAGACATTTATTGATTTATATATGGATAGTACAAATCAAATACTCTCACCGTCGTATATTCATTTGTATTGGAGGTACCTTTCTGAAATGAAAATAATTTTGTTTTCAAATGTAAGCACACAAGATTCCTAAGTCTCTAAAAGTCAAGTTTCCGGTCTCTTTTGTCTGCTTCTGCTAAAATGCGGTCAGTTTTAGAGAGGTGACTTTCTGCTTTTCATGCTTTCGGGATGCCAAAAATGGCTGAGAGAATTTAGAAATACCTTTGAGATGGAGACTGAAACCGTTGAAATCCCAGGCTCAGGCTGAACTCGAGAATGCCTTCAAGTTCTGCCAGTTATATTAGGTAACCGGTGCACGTTGCTCCCGCGCTTCTTGCTCGCATCCGGCCTTTGTCAAGCTGCACAGACAGGGTACACCGGTGTCTGTGCCCTGTGTGCTGCCCTCCTGTCCTCCCCGGCTGGGTCATCGGGGAGGGAGTTCAGCCAAGGACTGGTTGCGTGGCAGCAATATACACGTTTCACAGCTGCTTTTAACCATTTATTCCAAGGACTGCAGACATTCAACAAGGTCCGCCAAACTGGAGAGAAAATGCTTCCTATCCCTTCCCATGTGTTGGGCAGTGAGCACTCCTTACTGCTGCCAGCCCGTCTCCTTGCTTTGGTGACAGCTTTCATTTGTCCCTTTTCAAATTCACAGTTGGATCTTCCCCAGTGTCCTGTCTTTTTCCTGCTACTCCTTGCAGAACCTGCTGGTATATGATAGAGATGCTTTCAATTTTGGTTACTGTCACAAGTTCTGTAGATAAAACGGTGCGTCTGTCTAACTCAGCAAAGCTGGGGCTACAGCTGCTGCATTTGCATCACAGCAAACATTTCAAATTCGTCTTCCGTGGCCAGTGAGAAAGTACTTAACAGTTGAGAGGGCAACTAATGGAATGTAATAAAAACTGTATTTGCAGTAAATACTCTTATGCGTGGCGTCAAGTTCATACAGGGGAGGCAACAGCTAAAAATAGTCATCTTAAATGTCAGATCATACTGGGGTTGATTAAGCTATAATGCGAAATGCCTTTGTGAAGTGCAAACTACATCTTTATCTACAGCTGCTAATATACAACAAAACCAGACTAATTTCCCTAGTGAAGTTATGAAAGCCTCATATACAGTCCTTGCTGCTTAATAGTTTTTGTTTTTTTTTTAAATGGTTGCTTGCTTGCTTTTTTTTCTTCCTTTTTTACTCTACTAAGTGTTGTCTTTTGAGTATTGTCACTTTGTCCTTCAAGAAAACCAGGGGAGGAAGGAAGGACTGTAGTTGAATTCGGATGACAAACCTGATGTTGCTGTATCTTTTTTGTTCGTTTATTTTATGGAAATTAAGACCTTATTTTTCAGGTTACCAAGATCATACTCTATTAAGTAGAAGAGTTGAATAACTGAACCTCAGCGCTGAGTTTTGATGTCTTCTGATATAGTATATATGAACTTGGTTCTTAAAATAAACCATTTCAAAAAATCAGTAAGAAATAAAAAAAATTATATGTACTAGATGTCCAGAATTTTCTGTAAATTGAAGACACTTGCCAAAACCCATTTCTTACAGTGGTAAAAATAAAAATCTAACAGATACACAGGTTTATGTTATAAAAGAGCATGAAGATTATCTATATTAGATATACAATAGCATGTCATTTTATTAGTCTCTAGGAGACCTGTGATCTCATGCTATACTGCCACTGTGTTCTCAGTTTTGTTTTTAATAGGACAAGAAATAAATTTAACCATAACACTTTGAATTTAATCATAATATTTTGTTCTGGCACTAGAAAGAAGGCTATATGTGTACCTTTTTAAAAAGACCAATTTTCAGATGCCAAGAAGTTCTTGCAGGTGTCCTTGTACATAAACAAATAATGCTGATTTCCGCTTCATTTATGCATTTTGTTAGTAAAATATATATATATATATATGTATATATAATTTTAAGTGTTCAATTGTTATGTACTATTTAGAACCATGTATTGTTTTGATATCTGATGAGGAATCCTACATTTAGAAGAGATCTCAAGTGAATGATGTTGATCCTGGATAATTTTTATGACTTTTAAAAGTATTAGAATTAAGATATTTCTTCTAGACTCTTGAATCATTATAATCCACAATGAGAGAATGTCACATTGCAAGAAAAAAGGTTGATTTTCCAGTTGAATGCTTTCACTACATGAATGTTTTTATTTTTTGTAAAATACACATTTGTGTAGTCAATAATATCCAGAAAATGTTTTGTAACTGTCATGTTCAGTGTTTTTATAACTCCCAGCCTAGGTTGTGATTTTAAGATGTACAGAGTGGAAAACCACCTCTTGCAATAATCTTTTAGTTATGGATATTTGAATTGTAAGAGGCTTTTTGAGATAATTACCAAAGTTGTATGCTTATATTCACCAAAAGTGAATATTTATGTTGTACAGGCAACAGTTTCTAACGTGGAGTACAAATCTATACATGCTTGCATACAAGAAAGGACCCTGTTTCAAGTTAGCTTCTAACCATTTGCTGGGGAGTGGTGTTTGATTCACATAAGCAGACTTGATTTTTCTTGAACCCTGTCATTACATCATGTATTGCAAAGCAGTGTGATTTATACTAGCACAGTATTATTTATGCTGCTAAAGGCAATAGTAAGTATTTGCAACAGTAACTTGCTAAGATTTTCCATGACTCCCATCCTCAAGTCCTCTCAAATCTCTGCCTTGATTTCATGAGGTGGCTGTTAAGATTCCTGGAGAACAGAGTTCGAAATAACAAGCTTTTATGTTATTGACTTTTTCCTCCTAAGACCTGAGTCTTTTTCTCAAGAATCCTCTCTGAATCCTTGTCCTTTATAGGAAGCAAAATTTTAACGTCACAGAGGAAAAAAATAGTCAAAACATGAAATAAAAAATACTAAAGCAAAATGAAGTGTTAATTATAATATGATTGTGGTGGCTCTTAGTAGTCACACTTCATATTGGGAAGATTGTTTTAAGATAAGCAGTAGTTTTGTTAAGGTAATACAGGCTATTTTACTGATAGCAAAAGCTATATCCTCAGGGAACCATCATAAATTCCAGAATATTTCAGGAAATTTCATAAATTTTGGCATATCTCAGACGTGTCTGTTTCTCAGGATGGAACTTTTGTTTTAAAGGAAGTATATTTTTGGTTTTCCCTGTAAGCATAGGGAAATAGGGATCTCCTAGAAAAGTTATATTGTGTTTTTTTAAACAAACAAACAAAAACATCATCTGATTCACCTGTCTTACTCTAAATCTAGTGGGGCTTGTTTAAGCAGTCAGCTCTTCTTTAACAGATCCTTCGAAATGACATGCACACTCTTACTGCCCTTTTTTAACCTTGTGACTCCTACAGTGCTCTTCACAGATAAAGCATGAGTGTGTTTACTAGGAAATCTGTCTCTTTCTTGGTTTTGAGCTCTGCAGTATGATTTCTTTTCATGGATTTTATATCAAGGTTTAGAAGTTAAGCATGGATCAGTGACCACAGCTGAGTTCTAGATACAGAGGAGGCTATGCAGAAGATGCACATAGTACTGTTTGAAGTCATTATTAAGTGTTGCTGAGATGATGAAGTTCTTGAAAGTGATGTTGAAAGGGAGTTACAATATATTGTAAATGTAGAAGTATATGAAATATATTCATATAGTGTTTTAGCAACCTGAGAAATAGAAAGGAAGCTACGCTAATTAGAGGAAAGGTAGAAAAACTTGGTCGTTGGCGATTTATGCATTTACACATGGTTTTTTGAAAATTCCTCCAGAAAATGGTTACATTTTAATGTAGTTTTGTGTCTTGTTTTGGCAAGTTGTTATATTTTCTTTTTCTTTGCTTTGCTTTTTTTTTTTTTTTTTAAAGGAATCCAAAATGTACTCAGCTTATTCTGTGCCGTGCTTACAGAAAATAAGGTTCTCTTTCACTCTGCAAGTTTTCAGAGGCTTAGTGACGCCTGTAGGGCTCTGGAGTCTTTGATGTTTCCCCTCAAATATAGGTGAGTTGAGCTGTGAATCTCTGAACTCTTTGACTCGTTTTATATTTATAACTCATATTTCATTCTCTTTAACAAAAGTTGTGCTATGTTTATTCAAATAAGCTGAGTTTTTTTCACAATCAAATCAAAAAGTCCTAAGCTGTACACCGCATCAGTGAAAATCTGATTGTGTTAAGACAGTGGAAACAACGAAAGGAGAAACATCCTACCTATAAATACAATAGAACCCTACTTACAGCATCAGTCAGATGGTAAGACTTGATAGTGATAATTGATGAGTAAATGCCTGGAAAAGGAAGCAGTTGGACAAGACCTAATAGCAGTGTGCCAATAAGTAAGAGGAGGTACGTGCCAGGAGAATGAGGGACTGTGGTCATAAACTGAAATAGCAGAGGGATAGGTTTCTGACTGGATGCAGGGAAAACATGTTTTATTATGAGGATAACTAACCACTGGAACAGAGTGGAAGACTGTGGAAACTCTGTCCCTGTAGGTTTTCAGGACCCAACTGGACAAAGCCCAGGACAACTTGGTCTTTATTCAGTCTTGACCCTGCTTTGAGCAGAAGATTGGACTAAATGATCTCCTGAGGCCCTTTATAACCTGAAAGATTCTTTGATTCTAAGATAACATCTGTATTAACTTGTAACACAGTTTTAAGTCATTGACAAATGTCCACCAGAGAATGAATTTAAATCAACAAGTTGATCCTCTCTAAAAAGTCATAACTGAGTCCAGCTTTCTGAAATGGAAAACTTAATGTCAAATTATTTGGATTTTAAGCAAAAAGACATGTAATTCTTACTCATCTGTTTTAAAAGAAGCTTATATTTTAGTAGCGTCTTTTATTTGTTTAAAATATTTCCTGGGTGGACATACTTTCATTATAGAGTAAGAAAGAAAAAAATGGAAAGTAGTTGGAATATGTTTGCTTATATGATGGAATAGTAATGAATGTAAATTTTTAATCATAATTATCAGTTAGGAGTTGAAAATGCATTGATTGAGATCCAGATTTTAATGTTGCTCTGATGAAAAGACTTATTTTTTTCAAATTGACAACTTTAATCAAGTAAACAGTATCTGAAATAGTTCTTCTTATAACATGTAGCTGCTACTTCAGTATCAAAGTGAACGATTTCACCTTGAGATTTCTTATTAATAATATTTTATGAAAGGATGAATTGTAGCTTTCTCTCCAAAAACTAGCAGTGTTTTGAAAAATGAAAGTATTATCCGCAACCTTAATGTCCCTAATTACCTGAAAGTTGTGGATGAATATCTGTATAACACAAACATTACAAATATAAATTGATTTTTATTTTGCAAAATACATTTTATATAAGAAATTGTAGACACTATAATAGTTTCTGAGTTTACATCACAGATATTCCTTTAACAGGTACTTTATAAAGAGGTATTTCATCTTTTGTCTTAAAAAAAAGAAAAAGTTGTTTATAGTAAATTTAATTTGCAGCAGGAAGATTGAAAAAAATATAAGCTGTGCTATGCAAAGAAATAGTCAGAAACTTTTATTTTATTTTTATTTTATTTTATTTTATTTTATTTATTCTTTCACAGTTATCCCTATATTCCAATTCTTCCTGCACAGCTATTGGAAGTTCTCAGCTCGCCAACGCCTTTCATAATTGGTGTACATTCTGTCTTTCGTAATGACATTCATGAACTTGTAAGTATGTCTACCTAGAATATTCATAGTCACAGAGTTATCTAGGATGTTTAGTTGCAGAGATTTTCCATACTTCAGAGATGTTCGTATGAACCATTCATATACTTTTAAAATATTACTGTAGAAGGCTTGATAAGACCGAGGAGGAAAAAAGGAAAATCATTAATTCTTCTATAAATATTTTGAGTCTATAAAGTAGAAGAAGGAAATTATTTGATTCCAGTGCAGGATGGGAAGGAATGGATCTATTTCCAGCTTTGTCATGTCAGCCATAAATATGAACAAATAATTTGGTATTTTCAAATATATTCCCAATTATGTTATTTTATTCATACTTTTAAATACATATTTCAGAACCTGAACCAGGGTTACAGAGGTTCCTAGAAACATGTAATTTTACTTAAAGAGTTGTCATCATTGTGTCTTTTTGAAAACAGAGTATTCAATATCCCAAATCACTGAACACAGAAACATCAAGAAGGAGTTGGGTTTCCATTCATTTTTCACAGCTATGTTCAGTAATTTGAAGTATTTAGAGCATTTCCTTTCACAAAAGCATTCTATATGTTAAAGTTAGTACTGTTTTACTTTGTTTATGTTAATTTATGCGCAGATCATGAAATTTCCACTGTTGTGTTTTTAAACTGTGCTCACAGGATAATGCTCACAGCACAACCACTAATATTTTTGTCCCTTACAGTTAGATGTAATCATTGCAGACCTGGATGGAGGCACAATTAAAATTCCTGAATGTATTCATCTCTCTCAGCTCCCAGAGCCACTGCTACATCAGACTCAGATGGCACTTTCTCTAGTATGTTTTGACAGAAAACCATTTTCTATTCTCTCACCTCTTTTAAAAGCAAGAAAAGAGAATTTTGGTATTCAGTTGCTTTCAAACACACTGGAAATGTGAGATTTAAAACTATGATACATGCCAACACTCCTTTCAGAATAATTTATGATCTGAAGTTAGAGTTAACATCATCAGTAATTTAACTTACTACTAAAATAAGGTTTTTCCCTATTTAAGAGGAAGGTAGTGATTTTCCTAATAGTACATTTGAAATTCTTAAAGTTTATTTCTCTAATGCCTCTTTATTAATATCTGAGAGTGATTGATAAGGAATTACCCAAGAAAGCTGTTGAGTTTTCTGTCTAGGAAAAAAAAAATTTTTTTACTCTGTTAATTAGATTCATTGACTGTAATAGGAGTTTTTGATAACTAGCTTACATGTAGAAACATGAATTTGAGAAATTAACCCCACCTTTATTTCCATTAAGTCTTTATAATTTATCTCAATCGATTATTTGAAGTATTTACTATCAGTAAATATTATTTTGAGAAAGCAGAAAAAGTAAATTGTTCTTGCCTCAGCAAAATGAGGGGAAAAAATTATTTTAAAAATTCTCTAGGTTTTGCATCCTGATTTGGAAACAGCAGATTATGCATTCCCTCCCCCACGAACAGCTTTATCACACACAAAAATGCTGGTAAGATTTCTATGTTATGTCTGACTTTCTTAAACAAAAAACCCTTGAAATTTTAGACTAAATTTCTTTTAAGAATTTTGACTTTGTGTTTTCTCTTCCATATCCTTTACAGTATTATTGGTAGAGCAAAGAGTTGGCATAGGACTTTGCATTCTGCTCTGTAGCAGCGTTCTGATATCTAATAATGATAGGTATTTTATATTATATGTTTGAACATATTGGGAAATGAATTCCATGTTTTTTTTAATATTGCTTTTGGCTTTGATGAACTTCAACCTAAATAAAATGATACACAGTTGTCTATAGTTATTTTTTTTTTTTAACTAAAATCTAGTTAACTTGGATTAAAAATAATTGCAAAGCCATGACAACTTAATAACTTGGTAAACCTGCTTGCTTTAGCCTGCAAGAATGTGTAGAATTGAACTGGAGTTGGTAGTCTAAACTAAAATCCAAAAGCAAATTCAATTTAAGAACATATTTTGGTTTTATTGTGTAAGTGTATTTCAGAACCTGTGAAGTTCTACGTGGTACAAGATACATATATATATATATATAAAAATAGTTCTTATTTGTTGCTTTAAGATTGTGGTTTCATTGATGAAGACAGAAAATGTAATCCAAATTTCACTTAGACTAGTTTCAGAATTCAGCTAAGATCTCATTTTGGACAGTGAAGTTATAAATTAATGTCATTTTATATGAAAATATGAATTTTGTTAAATCTGAAAGAAATAACTATGTTTTCAAGATGTCGAAAAAGTCAGGGAATGTGTTAAAATCCTAGAGAGGAACTTGAACCCAAACAAACCTAGAATGTCTCTCAGTAAAGTGAGTCCTTACAAAAATAACGTAAAAATAGAATAACAATGATCAGACAACACATCTAGAAAAATATTCACAAAGGACAGCTTTATGGAATCTTACAGATCCCTATGTTTAGTTCTTTTAAAAAGTTATTGCAAGCTTTAACTTACTTAATTTAGATTAACTTGTTGATTTAGATCATCAGCTGTTTACCCGATCTGATAATCTAATATTCTTTGCTGCTTGCAATTTTTCAAGTTGAAATTTGTTGAAAAATTTGTTCGAGATGCCATAAAACCTGAGGTTTTAAAACAAATTCTAGGACCTCACGTTTTAGACATGGCCATGGTCTGGTTAGATACTTGAGGTAGAATGAAAATAATGTGGGTGACAGAGGATTTGAACAATGTTTTTAGGTGTATTTGAGCTGAAGATGTCCCTGTCCCAAGTCTGCCCTCATCTGTTCATATCGTTTCTACTAAACCCTCAATGCTTATTTAAGCATTCCCCTGCTCATTTAAGTCAAAGTTAACCAGGACTTTAAAGATCTACTATTTAAAACATTTTAAACTAACCCTGGCTTGTTTTGGCTGCACTAGATTGGCACGTGAAGATTTGAGTTCGAAGAGTCATAAAAAAGTAGCTGAGCAAACTCAGAGCAGTCCCCGCAGCTGGCTGCGCAGCATGATGCCTGCCACGCTCTGAGCCAGGCTCCCAGCACCACTGCCAGCTTAGACTCCTGCGGCTCCCTGCCCCCCTGCCTGCTCCAGTGGCACTGCCTTTGTAGTGCTGCAGAGCTGCCCTATTTGAAGGAATAAATCCAGGCAAAGATACCCCTTTTTCTGTCACTGGCATCAGTTTGCACTCAGGTTGGTTCCTTCTTGGGTTTTTCCACGTGACCACTCAGCTACTCTTGATTACCCTGACACTAATGTGCAGGTGTGAAAAAGGAGCAACAGGAGCGACAGGGTGGATATGTAATAATCATTACCATCTGTATTGCCATCCAGAGACAGGTCAGTGAAACTGTAGCCTTGCTTGCATCAGATAGTTTTGTATGCATGCACATATCTCCACTTCACATGCTGCACTGCTTGGCAAATTTGTAGGCATTTATCAGATAGCTTTATACAAGGTGTAGAAAAAATTAGGAAATGAAAATGTTTTGACAGCATGTTCAATTACATCTTGCAGGATAAAGAAGTGCGAGCAATCTTCCTTAGGCTATTTGCACAACTTTTCCAAGGATACCGGTCATGCCTTCAGCTGATCAGAATTCATGCTGAACCAGTCATTCATTTCCACAAGGTAAAAGAGAAAGTTATTTTTATTTAGTTAGCATTTGTTTGTGTTGTTTTATCCCCAGGTGCTTGCCTTTTAAACAAGTGTTTAAAAAAACTCAGTTTTTTTTTTTTTACAGTTGCTGTTGACATGCCAAAATTTATCAACTTACAAGGATATAATTTTGACATAGCATTATATCAGTGCATTTTAGTGGGAGTAATTGTTGAGATAGTGATAAAGATGAAGCAAAGTTAACATTAAAATTTAATATAAAGAAACATTTGATGGATCATCAAGGAATTTTGAAAACATATATATGTTGCTACAAGACAATACTTAAAAGTATCAGTTTTATTACCTGTGAGATTTATAAAACATGTACATCAAAATATTGTTACTTCACTCCTGAATTTAGGTACAAAGACATCTTATGTAATATAAAAACTTTCTCATTAGAAAGCACCTCATATTACTATAAGCTGATGAAAATATATAGTTGCTTATACATAAATAGTTGAATTTATGATGCTGATAAAATACTTGCATTCTTTTCTATCTCTAATGCAGGCAGCCTTCTTGGGCCAGCGAGGCTTAATTGAAAATGACTTTCTAACCAAAGTTCTCAATGGAATGGCATTTGCTGGTTTTGTGTCAGAGAGGGGTCCTCCCTTTAGAGCCTGTGACCTTTTTGATGAGGTGAAAACTGTTTGGTTTTTAATCCAAATAAATTAAAATGTACCAATGACATTTTAACATGTGAAAAACTTAAATGCTTCCAAACTGTCTATTATATAAAGTTTATCTGTTATATAAAGTTTATGCTAATCTTCTCAATTCTCATTTTCTACTAAACATGCATTTTTAGCTTACTTTTATAAAACTGTGCCCTGCTCATATGTATGAAGTTAAACATTTGTGTAAGTCATGATAATGCTGTTCTTATTGTCAGGTTTGGAAATTTATAATGAATCACATGTGCTAGTACAGAATTATTTTGAGTAATCTAATTACATTCTTAAAACATTGAAAAAGTAATGAAGAAATATTAAATTAAATACATACCCAACAAAATCAACTGGGACAAACATTTTTTCTGTTAAAAAGCAGTACCATACTTTTCCTGTGCTGTTTTTTATTTGAATGTACAGTACAAATAGAGTTTGCATAGTAGCAGTGCATTAGAGAAATGTAGATTATAATATTAGAAACGTTAAAGGAATGTTTTAGGTTTGTAGGACTTTGTGTTAGGTTAGACTCTGGCAGCAGAAGCTCTATAAGAATCTCATGTTCTAGATCAATGTGACAGTGCAGGTTGTTCTTTTTTTTTTTCTTCCTTTTTTCTCAGTTTCAATTAAGATTAACATTTTGTAATTTAAACAGGCAATAAATTATTTTAGTTGAATCATAAACATTTTTCTTTTTTTTTTCTTTTTATTTTTTTTTAAGTTGGTAGCCTTTGAAGTTGAAAGAATTAAAGCTGAGGAAGGTAATCCACCAAAAATGATAAAACATGTTAGAGAACTTGCAGAACAACTCTTCAAAAATGTAAGTTTACTATACCTACTGCACTTTAGTATTGATAACACTAGAAGTTCATGTGTCTGAGATAGATCCAGTGTCTGAAAACAGAAATGACTGCTTGTGGTAGTTATCTGCATTATGACTGAAGACTTTGGAACTTTAAATACCAACAATTTTATACATTAAGGATGTTCAATATATTGACTGCTATATTAATGCTAATATTGATTTACCTACTGCTCTTAGTACTACTTAGCATACTGTTTTCTTAGTGTGTATTCACGTAATGTTTATAAACTGTTATTTTCTCTGCTGCAACCTGCCTGTGCCAAACATGTCTTCTTACTTCTCAACAGTTTCACCTATGAAAACCATACATCCAGTTTGACATGGTGTATTTTTCCAGCAGATCTCTCCTGCTGTGTAACCCAGGCTCCATGATTTCCATTCTCAGCAAGTGTTAACTATCCCATTTCTTACATGTTGTTTCTTGAACTCTTTGGGTTTCCTGAAATACCATTTCCAGTTTCATTCTTTCCTTCCTATCATGCCTTTATCTTGTACAGTGCTTTTGTAAAATCTCTTAAGATTCTATTTGATAGGGCATTTTGTTTGCTTCTTTTATTTGGCATCAGCTAATCTCCATCCCCCTCACACTTCCTGTCGTTGTTCAGACTCCACAGAGCAATATCTGTTTTGCAATCAGTCAACACCTTTATCACCCTATCTTTTCGCTATCCCACTTCCCAAAAGCTATGATTTACAACTACACTGCTATAAAAAACACAGGAATTACTAACTGCTGCTGAATTCTGGGGTGTTTTTGTTTGTTTGTTTGTTTTGATGTTTTTGTTGTTGTTTTTTTCAAAAAAGAATTGCTTTTGAGCATTTCATCAGTATTAGTGCAGTCTTTGCTTTGGATAAGATTAATATCTTAGTATAGAAAATCCAAAATTTTACAACTATTGCATTCAGCAGTTCTTGTGTCTGTAGGTGTTGGATGAAAAATTACATCTATGTATTCTGAGTGGAATGTGTGAATAGTGAGGAGTGTGAACTGAGATTAGTCTGACTTTTAATATTGTCCTTAGCTGATGAATTTGTGTATCTCTTCAGACATGGATTTGCTCTTCACCACTCCCCCAGCCATCTCTTTTTTCCACTGAAATTGTCAAATGACCTTTCTGCTTTTTTTTTTTTTTGAATGAATGAAAGAATTGATACACAGGTTAACCTCCCTTGTTGATATTAGACATTAGAAGAGAAAATAAATATATCTTAGTGGACTGAAAACATTTCACATTTAGAAGTGTGTATGAAATGTTGTCTCTTGTCCATTTGTGGTATAGCATACTTGTTAAAGTATTTTAAAATTGATGTCTATATACTGATGTCTTAGAATTATTGTAAGTGAATGTACCTTGTGGAAAATGTAGAGGTATGTCAGACATGAGAATTTTTGTTACATAGACTCATTTCATCCATGACATTTAATCTGTAATAAAATGTTATTTATTTCATGGCTTACCTTCTTATCCTTATTAGTGGTAAGTACTGGTGGAATCATCTTCTATTACAAGTTAAAATTATGTAACCTAAAATAAAAGCTTCAGAATAAATGTTAAATGTCATGCTACTAAATTAATAACAGTGTTTTGTATACCAAAGTGCTTTTTCCAAATTCATGTCTTTATTTCAAATTAATGCTGTCAGGAGGTATATTGGTTGACACTCCTGCAGCATTCATGACAATTAGTTTCATTAAAAGTCGATGGGCAATATTCAAGTAAAGTAGTCTGGTTCTTTTTGATCAGGTGGCAGAGATGTGTGGATTCGAATTTGCAGAGTGTATGGCAGAAAAAAAATCAGGAGTACCACACTTAAGTTTCATTAAAATCAAGTTATCTTTTTTTTTTTTTTTAAACAAGTGTTGGAGCTATAATGTTATAAGCATATGATTATTGCAGTACTGTCCCATAAATATAGGAAATTTCTTTTAAAAATATAATTGTTATTATCATTCTAAATTACTACAAAGGAAATGAAGAACATTTGGATTTGTTTTCTAGTGTATATGGATCCTTTTTTAGAATGAAAGAACCTATAAAGCATAAATGATTGCATATGTGCAACTTCTCATAATTTCTTAAAATCAGTGTCAAGACTTACTCATTTTCATCTGTTCTTATGATGAGATTTCCTTACACCATTGCGATTGACCAGCCACTACTTCACTACCACCAAGTTAATGATTTAAAAAGTCAGATTTTTAATAGTTACGTATCTTTGAATAAAGCACTGTGATAAGTAACATTGCTTCTAAAACTTATGCCTAGAGCTGTCTCATTTAAATCACATTGCATGACATATTTTGATATCTTATTCCCCAATTTTAATAGTCATTTAGTTGTAGCTGGGACAGTCTAGATATATATGAGGAAAAGGTTCATTGGGGAGAGATAGTGTTTGTATTAGTCTAGCTGGTGCAAGTGGAAAATCTAGACAAGTTTGTGGCATATACTGCTTCAGTAGTTGAAGGCATTAGACCTACGTTGCTGATCTATATGTCATTGCATATGCAGCTGGCATTAGGTTTTTGAAGTCCAAGATAAAAGTAACTCTTTCTAGATCTTTCCTCTGGACCTCTCTGTTCAATTAAATGGAACGTGAAATAGTTATTTTCCCTTTCTGGCTTTTTCCTATTATATGTCATCTGTTACCTCCCGCTAAGGTTGTGTTTCTTTTCTCTGCCTTGCTGCTCTTGGCATCTGCTGCTGTCATCCTCCTCATAGCTAGATTTTTGGCTCATTTCATTAAACTCTCCTGTGCAGAGAATTTGTATGGCTAAGTAGCTGGTTTGTTTTTCTACATCTGAGACCAAATGCATCAGTTTGAGACTGCTTTTTCTCAAATTGATGCATTTTGTCTCCTTGTTGCCTTTTACTTCTGTAAATGAAAGCATCAGGCTAACTCCTGATTCTGAGTTGTGTTGCAATCTAGTTATGCTTTTACAACAGAAACCTAATTGTTTGCATAATGCTCTTTAGCAACTATACATAGCCAACTGCATAGAATCAAACTGAAACAGAGTAAATTCAAACGTGACTAATGACAATCCCTTCTATATGAATTAAGAGAAGAAAATACCCTGTTTTATTTGACAACTTTACACTGCTCAAAACATGAGATGTAATCCTCTTAATGGTGGTGAAACCCTTGTGGTACATTTTAATCTCTGCCGTAATTTTGGAAAAGGTACAACCTGAAGCCAGAAAAGAAACAAAAAGTGAGAGAAGTTCATCAAGCATTTGAGGAAAAAATAAAAGAAACAGTGCATTTTCATATCTTGCAGTCTTCAGGATGTCATTCTGAGAAGTGTGTTTTACACATGCTGAAGTCAATGTGGAGGCATTTAAGAGAAATTTAGTGGTTTGTGGTGTACATGGTCTTTATAGTTGCTGACCACCAGAGGCAGAAGATTTGTGTCCACATATAGGAACATACTGTGCCCTGATACTGTATCTGGTATGACAAATACGTACCAACCCAGGGCAAGAAGTAAAATATCACACACACAACATCTCTGTTGTATAGTACAGAACATATTTTGGCACTGTCTTCAGTACTGCAGTATTGCACAATAATGTCAGACCAAGACGAGTATTGGAACGGTTATTTAGCAGACGGAGCAATTATTTTGGTAGAATAAGTATGGCAGTGTTCTGTGATGTGAAACTGAATTATTATTATTTTTTTTTTTTTCCTATTCTGGGGATCTCTTCAAGAAAAGTGAAAAGCAAAGATAAAAACTTTCTCTGGGGCTTCTTATTACATTTTCTTTTAAAGAAAAAGAAAACAAAGACCATAAAAGCACTCTACAGTGAAAAATCACTGTAGACAAACATCTCTCTTTGCAGTGGAAATTCTGACTTTTTGCAATGATAGTGATTTCTATCCATCAAGAACATCCCAAAATCTGAAGTTACAGCTTCTTTTTATTTTCCTTGTAATTTGTACCCATTGTTTCCTCTCTTTGATTGACTGTATTAATCTTTTTCCTTTCTTTAGTGCAAGCAGTGAATTGTATAACATATTTTGTGGGACATGCAGAAGTTACAAAAATGTTACCTAATGAAGGAGGGCCACAGTTTCAAACATGATATGAAAATGAATTTTCACTTTGTAGACTTGACCAAGATGAGAATGTTTCTGGATGCTTGGTGCAGAGACTGTATATTATATTTTTCAACCCTGTCTCTAGTGTAGAAGCTAATTGTCATGCTATTTTCTACTTAAGTCCTAAATATTCATTAAGTTGCATAAAAGCAACCTAAGTTAAAAAGTGATATTCTTTTGCTCTCTTTCTTTTTTGAATTAATTTGGATGTTGACAATAACTTTATAAAAACCTTTAAAGAGGTTGGAAATATTAGAGTTAATGAATCAAAGGTGATGTGAATTTGAAACATGATATTAGTCAGCTGTATTAGTTGGCTTCTTAATCTTTCAGGTGTGACAGATACACAAAACAGTGATGAAATTGAGTGAGGCAGCTGGTAACAAAACATAACATGTTTGTGTTTAATGTTTTGGTTTTGGCCTGCAGGAAAATCCCAATCCCCACATAGCATTCCAGAAAGTGCCACGGCCCACAGAGGGCTCCCACTTGAGGGTTCACATCCTCCCATTTCCCCAGATCAATGAGTGCAGAGTGCAGGAGCTGCTCCAGGAAGGCCTTGCAAGGAGTCAGGGCGCCCCCCCTGCCACTCGGGGAGACAAGAAGTGCGTCGTTCCAGCAGGTCCCCCTGTTGGTATGTTTACTTGTTCACTAATTTACCTGTTTGTCATCCTATCTCATGTGTTGAATATATAATCAGCATGGCTGCAATGTGTTGCATCCAAGAAAGATATTGAGTTACTGGAACATGTTCAGAGAAAGGCATTGAAGCTCGTGAAAGGACTAGAAAACTAGACATGCGTAGGAGCTGAGGGAACTGGGGTTGTTTAGTCTGGAGAAAAAGAGGCTGAGGGGAGACCTCATCTCTTGCTACAGCTACCTGATAGGGGGTTATAGTAAGGTGGATGTCAGTCTCTTCTCAGGTGACAAGTGGTTGGACTTAAAGTGGCCTCGAGTTATGCTGGGGTGGTTTAGATTGGATATTAGGAATAATTCTTTAAGGGAAAGTGTTGGTAGGCATTGGAATGAACTGCCAAGGGAAGTGGTGGAATTGCCATTCCTGGGGATATTGAAGAGACGTGTAGACATGGAGCTTAGGGACATGGTTTAGTGATGGACTTAGTAATGTTAGATTGATGGCTGGACTTGATGATCTTCAGGGTCTTTTCCAACATAAGTGATTCTACAATTTCATGTTCGTATGGTATTTTTAGCAATCACTGCAAACTTCAGTACATAGACTTACTCATTTGCCTTTGCAGTTTTAAAAGCCCTCTTGCATCAGACTTCAATAAGAAGTGAAACATCTAGAGTGCGATTGGCATAATTAATAACAACAGTAAAGGATTTGGTCTCAGTTGGACTGAGCCTAGTAAGTTAGGTACTTTCTTCGTCTAGCTGTGATGAATATCACCATAGGTTAATTGTATGGCTGGCTGAAACAATCTTTGAAGGTTCAGGTTTCTCATCTGGCACTAGTGGAAGATGGTGGAAATCTCTGGAAAAAGATAAAGAACAAACAAGCATATGTAATGATAATATATATATAGGTATCTAAATATAAAGAGCAGATGTACACATTTCTCAGTTTAATTTTAGAACCCCAAAAACCTCGATTCATCATATTCATCAGTCTGGATAATGGCAGAAACAAGTATATTTAGTAAACCTTCAGGACACATGAAGGTGGTAGAGCTTGCAAAGTTATTGAAGAAGGAGATTAAAGTTCCAATCAACCTTGGAAAATTAGAGTCTGTAGTCTCTGTTGAATGCTGTCCTTCTCTACTGTTTTTCTTTAGATAAAGTATTGCTCTTGCATAGGCATGATCAGCTGACTAAACAACATTTCTTCAGAAATTCATTTTCGGATTATAATGGTCATAGGGCAAACATGACCCAGCAATGTCAAGCTATTGCAAAAAATACAAACATATTAGTACAATGTATAAACAGGAGTACAGTCAGTGAACCCCATGGAGAAATCCTTTCATTGTTCTCAATAAGACCTCAGCTGGATTGTTTGTATCCATTTTTGGACAGTGGAAGACTGTCTCCGTTTTTGGTTCTGTTGGAGTGAGTCCAGAAGGCAAGAAGAATGACCAATGCTCTGGAGAATGTGACCTACGAGGAAAGATGGAGAATTGTTTAGACTGAAAATTGGAAGACTGAGGGGACACATAGTAGCAGTCTTCAATTACATAAGAGGCTGTTAAAAAGAGGGATCTTACCGCTATCTGTAGTGATAAGAAATAATGGGTGTAATTACAGCACAAAAGTCAAGTTATTTGTCAGGGAAAACTTGGTAAAATGAGGATTGTGAGGCATTTGAATGGATTTCTTGTGAAGCCAAGGAGTCTCTGTTATCACAGAACTTTGGGAACTTATTAGACAAACATGAGGAATGACATAAATACAGTTGATCCAGTCTAGGGACAGCAGGATGAACTAGATGGCCTCTTGAGGCCTGTGTCAGGCCTGTTTCTCTTTGGTTTTGCGTCACAAGAGGGTAAACTTTATTTACCTGCCTTTGCTGTTGACTAGATCATTGAATCTGTTAGCTACTGAAAGTTAAAAGGATATTCTGTTCTGCTGCCTTTCTTTAAAAGTATTTCCAGGCTAAGTGCAAGAGAAAGTTTCCTTTCTTAAAAAGTATATCTTTTTGTCAGTTTTATGTTTTTTCAAGAAATAACTTTCATACTCTTATTCCCAACTATCCTCTGTATCAAAATCCTTGGATATTAAGAGCGCATTGTTATCTACAAAAAGGGCATATTCTATGTTTATATTCTGTTTACTTGATACTAAATAGAGAAAAAGAATGCTAGATCTCCTATTCTGATTTTTCTTGAAATTCAGAAAAAAACACCACATTAAGAAAATAATCATTGTATCTCAACAAATTGGAATCTAGAAAAGAGAACAGGTCTGTTAGTTTTTATTCCATGTTACAGAATTCTTGGCATGGCCAACAAATTCTTTCAGAACAATGTAGTTATCTCCTGCTACACATGAAATGTACAAGAGTATGCAGTTCACTACAGAAGTGTGTGTGTATTTATATATGCATGCAAATATGTATTCTCTATTAATTTGTATTTATATATTTCATTAATATGTTAGCTAGTTGAGGTTGGAATCTCCTTGTGCCTGTATGAAACAAATGGAAGAAAGTAGTAAAGAGAATTTACTGCTTTAGTTGAAATTAAGAGCACTCATGAAGGTAGTATAGAAAAAAAAAATTCTATGTTCCCATCTGTATATATTTGCTTAACAGAATAAAATGGAGGGCACATTATTTATTTTTTTATTTTAAAGAACATTCTGGTATTCTTTGTGACTCTTGCAGAAGAAATTTGCTGATGTATATTCATCTTTTCTGTGATAGTTTCCATAATGGAAAAAGGAAGCACAGTTTTCAATAGTGCACAAAGGCTGGAAGTTGTTAGAAACTGCATCGCATTCATTTTTGAAAATAAGTTTTTGGAGACTGAAAAGGTAATAAAATTAAAGGTAATAAAATTAAATTTAAACTTTCCCAAGTAAGTATTAACTCTGTTAGCGTGTCAAATGGAGACTGACCTCATAACAACAAATTTTGTTTTGAAGTCTTATATTTCAAATACTATTATTTTAATAATTTAAGTGAATGAAATAAACACTAAAACTTATCTAAATGCAATATTATGTGTAATATGAGGCATATCGATTTGGAAACCTGCATGTTGATGTTTTTTTTTTTTTGCTAATTTATATTACCATCATAAATAGTGCTGTCCACATTTTTTTCTTTTCAGAAAAGGTATGTATTTTTCTGACAGTGTTGATATGAGGAATGTAACAAAAAGTATACATAGGCATTTCACTGTCAACCAATGTTCTTTTGAATATGACTCTTTGTCAATCAATGTTCTTTCAAATTTTCAGTCCAGTTAATTTTGCTATTTTTAAAAATCAATAATTTGAAAAAAACTTAGAGGTGAATATAAATATTTGGTATGTCCATTTTTGCTAAAATGTACAAGTTGTCATCATCCTTAACATCCTTATTTTTTCATGGTAAGATGCTGCCCCTTTTTCTTGATTCTGTCCATATAATTTTATAATTTTGATTCCAGAACAGTCACTCAAACTTTCACTCAAATTTAATTATGTGTATGAAAATGATAGTAAAATTATTTTCAGAAATTTTTCAGTTTCCCAGAGTATCATCTGTATACATCTCTCAGGCTATGCAGTTCAAGATAGGAAAGCAGTGTTTCTTGATTTACAAGATAACGTTATGAAAATACATACAAGAAATGTCCTAATAAAATGTGTGGCTGTCCTGAAAGAATTTTGATGCATGTGCAACACAGTAGTTCTTGATGTCTTTCAACTTGCAGGCACCTAGAAAATTTCAGTAGTGTTTTTTTGTACGCCAGCATAGTAAATTTATCCTTTGACAATAAGCTGCCATTTGATATTTATCTTTTGCTGTACGTTAAATCTACTCTAAAGGGCCACAGTTGATAATCACTGATGTAGCACTTGATACATCTTTAAAGCATTGGTATAAATATTTTATTGGCCCTAATTTAGGGTAAACTGCATAACAGTCTTGTGGCCTCAGTACTATGAGTGGTATGCATCTTCTAAAACTATTTGGTTTTCACTGTTTATCAAAAACCATGCTAGCCGGCCTTGATATGCTAACTTGAGGCCTAGCCTGGCTGGTACAGATAAAGCACGTGCTTTCATGCACAGTAATCCAGTTCTGATTTCCTGTCTGTTCAGTGCCTATCCATGATCAGTTGTTCCTATTTGCTGATGCAGGTGAGATGTCATTTAATGCATTTGAAAAAAAAAAAACAATGGAAAAAATTTAATATTTAATTTTTGATTTAGCTTGAGTCCGTTATGTGAAAGCTTGATGTCCAAGACTAGAAATCATTCAGTTGTTCTCTATACTGTCGCATGCAGTTTATTGATAAAGAAGGAATGATATTCACTGTTTTGGTGCCATTTCATTTTAATGAAGTTAGACTTTCTCGTCTCCAGACCCTGCCTGCAGCCCTGAGAGCCCTAAAAGGAAAGGCAGCTCGGCACTGTCTCACACAGGAATTAAGCCTGCATGTTAAACAAAATCGAGCAATTCTGGACCATCAGCAGTTTGACTACATAGTACGAATGATGAACTGTGCTTTGCAGGTACAATATGCGAGGTTTTGTTCTTTGGTTGTCTTTTTGTTAGTATGATAATCAAAAAATTGTTTACAGTGATGTGGACAAAATAATTGAATTATGGGGCTGTGTACTACAGTGATGTAGCAGATACTACCTGACAGTGCATTTAAGACATTTTGTAGTTCAAACGATAAAGGACAAAATGCAAAGGTCTGTACAGATCTGCCTATATGAAAAACAGAAAGAAAACTGTTTCCATTATTAATAATTTAGATATAATCAGTTCAGTATCAGTTAAGTATTGAAGTGATGTATAGTAATAGCTCTAAGTATAATTTTTTATGAATGGTGTTAGCTTTTCCAGGTCATTTTCATCTGAATTCCTAAAATGTGTAATACGCACAGCTCTGTTTAACAAAACATAAGTTTTTCTTCTTTGTCATCACAAGTGCAAACACATTTCAAGAAGAAAGCATACTTTCTAATTCCATAATAGGTGGTGGTAGCACTGCTTTTCACTCTGTCATCTTAGTTTGCCAAAAACTCACTTTAGTTGGTGTTTGCGGTTCATCTACTGAGATATTCTACAAATGAATTGCTATGTAATTTTGTGGTAAGTAAACATTAACCTGGTAGCAGTTAACTATAAGAGTAAACTATGTGGATGACTTCTTTTGACCTTCACTTGAATAATTGTTCTGATTTAGCTATATTTGTTGGCAATTCAATGCCACAAAATGCATTTTTTTATAGATACCGGTGTTCAGTCTGATATCTGAGAATGCAGTAATTTTATGTATATTTATATTTATAATGTGATCACGCTTTGTTATAATTTGCCTCCTCTTGCCGCTATCTAAGTTAGTGTGTTAGGGATCTGAGCGAGACATCAAAATATTTTAACCCCACTCACCTCTAACCTTAAAAAAAAAAAAAAAAGAAAGAAAAAAAAAAAAGAAAAAAAAGAAACTGCTAACATTATTTTGCAGCAGTGCGTTGACCCATATATTTAAAAGGTGAGTGCTAAATACAGCTTACAGGAATATAGAAATAAATTAACATTGACTGAGCAAATGCTACCTCAGGTCACTATCCAAGGCAAGTTTTGTTGTCTGTTGTATTTCTGGTTATTTACAGTAGATATTTTTCTACTATTTAGAACAATACTCAGCTTTGCGTGAGTAGTGGTGTTCAGAGTCAAATTAGCTGCATGTTGCAGATGAAGATGTCAGTCAGCTGGCTAAAAGTGCATGGCTTTTACCAGAATGCACGTTTTTGGCACAGCCATTGGCCTTTTCCAAGTTCTAAGTTTAAGTATAAAGTTAAAAGAAAAATAAAATTACCTGTGAAAGTGCATTTCTCTGCCCAAAATCATGACTAATGAAATACTGCACCTGCTCTGCATTCCAGAGTCAGAAATGTTACTTCAAACCAAAAACCATAATTTTCTAGATGTGCTACAGATTTTGGTCCTTCTCATGATTGTTCCTGGGTGAAAAAAAAGAAAAAATCCAGAGAGGTTTTCAGGCAAAAGGAAGGAAATACAAATCCCCTTTATTTGTAGCATCATAGTACAAAACAGCAGAGAAAAATGTTGAGTTGAGGAAATTTCCTTTACTGAGGAAAGAAATACTGACACCACCTCTTAAAGCAATAAAATCCAATTTTTCTGTTCAAGAAAAATTAATATTTTTTTCACAATGATTTGAAAGCCCAAGGAGGACCTTAATGCTCATAAAAATGATTTTTTTGAAGTAATATGGAAATAAAATACAATGATTGTTATTTTTCTTAATAAAGGTAGAAAATATAACTCAAATCATGCAAAGGAACCAAATATATAGATTAAGGGGGCACAATTTTTACCCTTTTATTTCCCCAGTAGTATTTTTATATCTTTGAAATGTAAAATGGAAATTTCCATTTCTCAGTAGTAAGCTTAGCCAATATGAAAACATCTGAACTCCTGACACTGGGCAGCTAGTTAGAAACAAGTATTTTCAGTACATCTACTTTTATGACATGAAATCATTTATTAAGATAAAAGCATGATTTATAATTTGTCTATGTACTTTGTTCAACTCTATTATTTGGAACAATGTGTAAATTGTGACATTTTGGAGCTTCTCTATATCAGTTAAAGACAAAAATACATTATCAAGAACTTCGTTAAGTTTGCTGCTGCTGCTTGCCATAGCGACAAGAATTCTGTTAGCTGCACGTCGTAAGACCAGGCAACTTAAACAGTGTCCGTTAAAAGATACGGAAACTTAATGTAAGAAAGATGGTCTTAACTGAAGATGTATTCAACCTTTAGGGAAATATAATGTTAATTATGATGGAATTTTGAGGGATTATGGATTGCAGTGTTGCTTTAAGACCTCACAGACCTATTGGAATTGTAGAAACTGTGCCATCAAATGTCTTTTCATAGATTTTTCTGTTAATATTAGTGTTCCCATTGAGGGAGGGAAGGGCCCGTGGGATAGCTGGTAGGTTGGGCACAGCCGTGGCTCTCTACTGGTCATACTGTACGTGGTGGGTTGAACTGGGATGTGCATGCAGCAAGTCCCAGTGTGATGGTTTTCTCTGGGAAGTACCAGTCTCTCCTGGCTCACTTGCTCATGCAGATAGGAATTCTGATGCTCTCCAGCCACCAAACCTCTGCTACTGATAGTGTGATTTGTTGCTAACAATGTGTATTTCAAGAGATACAGGTAGGCTGTTTATGGAAGTGTCTTTTGACCAAGAAGCTGTGTTATTGTCATGTATAGAGTTCTTTGTCTTACTGGGAACAGTGCCATATATTACAAAATCAGGAAGAGTGCATTCTTTATAGTTTATTGCAGATCTCTTCATTACTGTTAAGGTTTTCCTTGTTGTTTAGTTTGGTTATTTTTGTGTGCGTGTGTTTTTTTTCTTTTTTCTTTTAATAGAATGCGCTCTCTTGTTTTACTTGAGTCCATAAAAATAAAGGTCAGATACTTTTTCAGAGCTTCTATATACTCATTTAGTAGATGAAAAGTGGTATGTTAACACAATGGTGCTAATAATCCCACTGTGTATGTTGTTGCTTGTCTCCTTATAGCTGGTGTAAGGAATCCGCTACCACAATTCTTGAAAATAGATGAAGGAAGAGGAATAAATGCTCATAGCATTGCTTCAGGTTATTTTAGTGAAAGATGACGTAGGCTGTATTTCCCCAAGTATCTGATCTCTAGACATTTTGCAACTGGGAGGAGGGAAAGGAAGAGGTGTTTCACTGATTTCTCTAGAGATGACAAAACTTGGGCTTGACAGATCTCTGGCATTTGTCAGCTTGAGGCTCTCAGTCCAAGTGCAACATTCTTTTGGACTATTACTATATAGCCTATTTACAGTTTGAAAGAAATGGGCAGGACCTCGCTGCAAATTTTTAATAGGCCTATGATATATGGAACAGTACAATAGAATTTCATAAATTTTGCCTCATTTAGCAGGCATGCAGTTGCATGTCAAACCATATGGTAGACTTTAGATAGCTTTACAAATACAGTTAAGGTAAGACTTGATGCAATAGGTCAATACTGAAGTGAAAAATATGCTTTACTGGTCTCTATTCTTGTCCAGGAAGTAGTGACGATCTACTGTAGCTGAAATGTAAATGTAAGAAATATTTCTGACCATTCTTAGTAGTACAAGAATCAAAATGACATGGAGATTGTATAGCTAATTGTTTAAAGCAGATATCTTCTGATGAGGTCAATTAAATCACCAGTTAGTTGCTTTTTTCTCTCCTGCGAGTAGTCATTGGCCACTTGCTAAAAACTTTCTTTTCATTCCCTGAGTAAGAATTCTTCCCCTGACAGATCATATACTCTGAAAAGACTCTGCAGCCTGTACTACAGCAGTGGTTAGTATCTGTTATAGAAAATTATAGGAATTACGTTCTGTTCCATATATTATATAGCTTAATTACTTTTAAGCCATCTACAGTGTTGTGAAAACTCAGTGTATTGATTGGCAATTTATTCATACAGATGGCACTGTAACGTGAAATTATTTCTCTAGACATTGTTACCATGGTGTTTGTTTTCTGCTACTGAGGCAACTTCCAGAATAATTTAGAATTATGTGTAAATTCCTAGTTCTTTCTCTTTAATTTTCACTAATGAAAAGTTTTTCTCTAGCATGTTAGAAACGACTGCCAATACTTGACTTTTTTCAGCTAAAAAGGCTATTTATTATCAGAGGAATGCTTTTTCTAAGTAATTATATTTACAGCAACACATTTTATATTTAATATTAATTAAGAAATAATGACCAAAAAAAAATGTCAAGGTTGAATTTGCATACCTCTCCATTAATTAGTCACAAATCATCGACATGACTTGTCCAGACTTTCAGTTGTCTCTCTGTTTTTCTTCTGGCAGTAGCAAATGAACTTTGTATTTTGAAACATAGCAGCACTTAGTTTGATAAAATGGCAGTAAAGGCAAAAAGAGGCCTGAAGATTCTCCCATTGTATAGGGGGAGGGTACTTGATAATCACAACTAATAATTTTTATGTTTAAAAATACATTCTAAACAATTTGCATAGAATACTGAACAATAACAATAAGCCTTGGTAAAAAAAAAAAAAAATTGTTTTGGCAGAAAAATTCTCTTCAGATAATTAGTGCAGGACTATGAGCTAGCTTCCTTTGGTAGTTGGAACAGATAAAACTTTTCATTTAAAATCTCCGAAACTAAGATGATGTAATTTAACATTTCCTGTGTAAGATGTTGGACAGTAATACTGCCTAGCTGCACATTAATGCAAATATGTGTCAAATTGGAAAACACCTGTGCCCAGGACATCTGAAATACTTAATCTAAATGTGGTTAAAGTGGAAATAAAGTACATAAAACTGAATAATATATAAATACTTCCAAAATTATTGTTATTAGGTGTAGGAAAGGGATGTTGCCTTCTAATGATGTGATTTAATCTGGCAACCTACACAATCATCAATACTGTTTTAGGTCCTGATTTGCTCTGGTGTTGCATCTGTGTGAATACACATCTCTTGTACTAGTGTAACTGAGGGAATATCTTTAATAGTAGACAAATTGTTCATAATTTTAACACTTTAGATAATATCTAATAAATTACTAAGGCTTTCGATAGTGGTAATAGGCAGAGATTTAAAGGACTACTCTTAAGTTTTTCCCCATATTTATCTTTGAAATACAGTATTCTGAGTACTCTAAAAGCATACTTAGAGTTTACAGTATAGAAAACAAAGGCGGGAAGTCATACTAGCAACCAGGGCAAAATTAAAATTTTAACCTGCATTAGGTTACGCTACACATACATCTGGGGCAGCATCTTTTCTTTGACAATGGCCAAAAGCGGGTAAAAGATAGTATTGACAAATTTTCTTTCTGGAATTTCTCTTATGACCCTTCAGTATTGCTTTGGTATAATATGGTCCTCTTTCTAGCATTTACTATTCAGGCTACTGTGAAAGAAACTTTAATATACAAAATTAGAGTAATGGCATTCCATAAACTTTTTTTCTTATGTAAATAACATTGTCAGCAGATGAAGTTTAAAACTTGTCAGTCTCAGAATTCAGTTTTGCAAATACTGTCCAATAACAAGAAAGATTTTATTACTCCTGAGAGAAAATCAACCATGTGTGTGTCATATGATTCAAATTCTTGGCAATATAAAGGTTAAATGAACTTGCATTTCTCATATTTTATGTTGAAAACTACATTGCCAAACATCTTTCTTTTGGAGGGTTATAGTAGGTCTTTCTTCTTTCAAGACTTTTATTTCATGGCCTGCCTTTTGTTACTCAGTTTGACTTGTGTTCCTGGAATCAGAGACTCTCAGAAATAATATTTGAGCAGCGGCAATATTAGAAAGTCTTTTAAGGTATTTTGAAACAGAAAATTTGTCATGAAGAGAAATCATGGGAGTTTAACAGCGCCACGCTTAATTCTATTAATTCATCAGTTCTTAACACCTTGATCTTGTTCATCCTGTTAGACATAGTCATGATACTATTTAAATGAAAGAAAGACCTTTCTTGGTCTTCAGTGTTTAAGACTTGGACTTGAAGCTTCCAGATTTAACTCCATATCATACTGTAGATTTATTTCTTTATTTTTGTCACAAGAAGCTTGTCATACTGTTTCTCTGATCCATGTTTTCTCACCCCCAAAGAAGAAACAACAGTTTTGCTAATCCTGCTGACTTTTCAGGAGTCCACCTATACTGTTCTGGACTGCATAAAAGAAGCTGCTATTTCTGAGTCTTTCTGATGATGTCTTTTTTATAAGAAACTGCAAGGTACTTTAATATCATTGCACGTGGCTGAACTGATAGCACTCACATAGTTTTTCTAGAAAAACAAAACAGTAAGTATATTGAAAAAGGCTGTATTGCTGATCAGTTCTTATTTTTCTTTTCTTTGCTCTGAGGAACATAATGTTATGTACTCATGTTATCTCATGGGATGCCCACACAGTCAAGGCAAAATCAATTCATAGGTGTCTTTCTGCCAAATACAGAAAATACAGTTTCTTTCTTTGCAGGACTGTTCGTGTATGCATTCATAAAGTAGGTACCTGTGTCCTACTTTCACTCAACATTGCAGTGTTTTTAGCTTTATTACTGCTGTTAGAAGACCAGTCTGCAGTTACCTTGTCTGCAGGGACCAAGGGAAATGACCACCTTGACACAGCAATGGCCATGACTATTCTTCTGCGGGCCAGGACTCTCTCTGCAGAGCTGGCCCCATCCAAGTAATTCCTTTTTGTTTGGGCAGCAGTCTCTGTGGAGGGGCATCTGGCTGTTTCTGCATACATGTATCCAGACAACCAAGGTGGTTGTCTCAGACTGTGTTAAACTGCCTCTGCAGTTTAGTCGGGAATTTCTTTGTCTGATAGCTGCACAGCAGAAACCCACAGCCTCTTTTCAGGCTGGCACTGGGCTAGCAGAGGGGTGTTCAGAGATGAGTTCCTATGTGGCCAGGCACCTCCTAAATTGCTGTTTGCTTGGAGACTTCCAAGCCCTTGCTTCTGGAAAGCTAAAAGTAATTGCGACTTCTGCTCAGACTTAGATTCTGTTACTATTGTGCAAGACCGTTACTTAAAGAAAAAGGGGACGATTGGCAGTAATGAGAGTCCTATGATGTGCTGTCCATATATACCTATATATGCATATGTGTGTATATACAAATATATATTTGTGTGTGTACATGCCTTCAATCTCTCTCCATCTCAGCTTCTCAACAAAATGTGTTGTAATATAAATACACACACACACATATATAAAATCATTAGTAACAGAGAATTTAATCATGAGGGTAGATGAATATGCATCTTGAACAGACACCTTAAGGACTCTGGTTACACAGAATCCTCCAGTTTTGCCCAGCCACCTTGTTAGTAATGTGAAAAGGGATGAAAAGCAGAAGAATAAAAATGTGATGGTGTCTGTCTTTCTGTTTATCTTTCTGCCATAGATATAATTTGTTTTCTAGCCTGCCATCTGTGGGATTAGTGGTTATGTCTTCGTTATAAGCAAATACCAGTGCAGGATTCAACCTCTTTTTTATTATTATTTTTTAAAGGGTCTCTGGGTAGTATTTTAGTACAAATATTACATGATAGTAGGGTGTTGTTGTTTACATAAGAATAAGCAAAAATGCGTGAGCAGAGGCAGCCCAGCTCCTCTGGTTGATTGCCAGCTCACTGTGCGTCAGCCGGACTGGCCAGAACAAGCTGGAACCGGCTGGAACCGGTTGGAACTGGCTTTGACCAGCCCGGGGCACCTGCACCCTCAGTCAGTCCGTGTGGTGCCTTCAGAGGCACAAGCGAAATTAAGGCCCTGAAGCAAAACAACAAGAAGAGGTATTTTAAGAGTTGTGAAGATCTTAAAGATGTTTTTAGCAGATCTTATGTGACATTTACATAGCAATGTAAGCATTTTGGAAAAAAATACAGTATATGGTATCCAAAGGGCAGACAGCTGGTCTGTGTCTGGGTTGCGTTGACTTCAGGCAGGTCATAGCTAGTTTGCAGATAACTAAAAATGTGATACCCTTTAAAAAGGGTATATGCCCTTTAAAATGGGGTACCCCTGAAGCAGCAGACCTCCAGACTCCAAAGGAGGGTGTCACAAAAGGTGGCCCCTTGTCAGGGTTGAGGAGAGGGCTACAACCCCACGCTGCCGGCCAGCTCTCTGGGACGTTGGTTTGCAGACAGGTCAGTGCTCCTCATGGGCGTCTGCTATCACTGGCCTTTCTTCGGGCCTCCAGTATTTGCTGTTAATGCATGGCAAGCTTGCATGTGTTTGCTCACACATAGATATCTTATTGAAACCATGCAGCTTCTTGACGTGGTAGGCTCTAACTGCTCTTAAGTGTTCATTACTGTTAATTGCATCCTTGTGGTTGCCACGCATTTCTAATAACTCTTATGTTCTAAATATTTTTGGTTGTCTTGATGAAAAGCAGACGTGTGCATGTATGCTACTCACTGTTGTAAATAAAATAGGTCTGGTTTAGGAATTGTGTTATACTGCTGTGTAGTTATTCTGTAGCCTGCCCATGAAAGAGGTGGACTGATGAAAGGTAGGTTTGTTTTTGTTTTGTTTTTTTTTTAAGGAAAAAAAAGTTTTTGATGTTGAAAGAAGTAGGCATTTTGCTAATAAAACAAGTTACGTGAAATCAGTGACTTCTGTTTTCACGAGTTTTATATTTAAAGAAAATATGAAACGAATTCATGGAAAATATTCTTATTTTAAATGTTATGTGTATATATAATTTGTATTTCAGTACATTGATATTATACAGTATAGATTTGTGTGTAACACTGTCAAGCATATGTATATGCACTTAATCAGTTTTTTGTCACTTTTTATACAATAAGTAACAAAATACAGAGTAGTATTGATGTACAGTACCCAGACATTGAACATACTTCTGTGGTGGCTGCCAATATGCATGTATGTATGTAGGTTTAGTTCGGTCTTTTGTTACTAAGATGAATGGCAAGAGTTTTTCTGTCTGACATAGTGTCTCACTCTGGGCTTCCCCACCTGCACATCGCCCTTCAAATAACTGTGAAAGTGAGGTG
Organism: Cygnus atratus; assembly: GCF_013377495.2. Lineage (NCBI taxonomy): Eukaryota > Metazoa > Chordata > Aves > Anseriformes > Anatidae > Cygnus > Cygnus atratus. The sequence goes on from NC_066366.1 coordinate 1,911,511, forward strand.
TATTAGAGGAGCTGAAAGAGAATGCTTTCCTGCTCTGCCAGCAAGGCGTGTTCTCCCTTGATTATTGGTAGTGCTCAACTTACCAGAAGAAACATGCCATATAGAAGACTGGTTCGTTATTCCTTTGAGGAACTTTTTGAAGTTGTTTGTTTTAAAATGGTTTCTTTCTCAGGAATTTGCATCAAAAATGCCAGTGTGCTGTAAGATGATCATCTTTTATTTATTTTTCACATAAGTCATTTCTAAACCAGAACATTGAAATATATTAGGAGTCTTCTAATCATTTGGTTCCTATGATGTTTGTATAACCTTTGGTTTAAACAATTGAAATCTTGGCTGCTTGTATTCAAAAACTGAAGTGTGATGTTGAGATAAATACCATAAAATACAGCAGAGTTCTGGGTTTTGTCAATATTTGATGTAAACTTTCACAAATGCATTACTATGACGAGCATAAAGTGACGAACGTAGGTGGCGTATGTGTGATATTTTTAAGGAAACAGGCATCAGAAGAAAAAAAATCATTACAATAATAGACATACCTCTACTGTTACATAACCAAAATGTGTACAAAGTTTTAAGAACAAAAATACAAAAGATACAAACAAAAGAACATGTGATATTCTACATAAATTGTAAAAAAAAAAAAAAATAAATCTGGCACTTGTTGACATAAATTTTTATTATTATAGCCCAGATCTATGACTTGCATGAATTGTTTTTTAGGATGCATGGGAGAATACTATGTAAACAAGCTGTGGTGAAGATTACTTTTTGTATTTCCCCACCATAAGCAGTCTATAGTAGACTGTCAAATCATACTAGTCTATACTAGACTAGTCAAATCATACTAGATCACCTCTTACTTTTTTTGTAATAATAACATACTAAAAATCAACCTTTATTATGAGGGATGCCATGGTTTTTAACATTTATTCTTTAGAAAGAAATCTTTCCTATCTTAAAATATTCTGTCTACCTTTGAACGTTAGGCCTCTGAGTTTTACGTTCGATGCTTCCTTTGACAATACCGATGATTTTAATTCTCAACAAATCTTCATTTTTCTGTGTACACATCTAACACCTTATATTTCTAATACATTAATGTAATTCCTAATGTTATATGTTTTTTCCTATACTTTTAAGTCTTCCAGATTTCTTTTCTATAAATACCACTCACGCTTTGGTATTTTTCATTTGTACAAGAAGATTAGCATTAGTACAGTCTAGATTCACAGATGGCAGAAATATGATGCTATGCACATGTTTCTTGGATCAGTACACTTGCCCATGTGCCAGCAGAAGTTGGGGTTCATACCCTTAAACTAAGACTTTACTGTTTTTTTTTATTTTATTATTAGAACAGAGGCAAAACAAGTGGTTGTTTTGGGCATTTTTTGTTCATAAGAAGACAAAGCATGTTAATGCAGGCAAAACTAATGGACTAAAATAGCCCTTAATTTATTGTTTTCAGGCCAAATTGAAGATTCTAAACTATTGATTTCTTTGGAATTTAGTCCATTTTATTTATGAAGTTAAAAGGTATAATTGCTTTTGTAAAAAACAATTTAAAGGAAAATATTTATTTTAATGGACTATTTTGGAGCCTTTCCTTTGTCATTTGGGAATAGCTGAAATACTAACCATATGTATTTCTGTTTAAAAGCCACAGGCCGCAATAACAGTTATGTTAACGCAATTTGTTACTTAGCCTCTGAATTGTATGTGTAGGAAAGTCATAGACTTTGATCCTGACTCGATTATGATAGATGGCTGTTACCTTCCCAATCCCCTATTTGTTTCGCCTCAGCCCCTACAGAGATAGATACCATGTAAAACATTATTTTCTGTGAAGAAGACTGACAGTAGGCTTGTGGTTTTTAAGTTACTTTTCACAACCTCTTAGGCATGGTTAGTGGGTAAGCAGTGTTGCATGGATCAAAAACATGAAAACTGTAACTGCAGAGAATATCAAAAACAGGATGCTGAGAGATATTCTGAGAATCACTTCTTTGATTGTCTGTATTTCAGCTAAGCTTTTAAGAAAGGCACTCAGACTGCCACATGCATTTTGTACATACTTACTGCAAAGAACTGCTTAAGGATAATTTGGTATAAAATGCCATATAACAGATATGAATTTGATCTATTTTGTGTAATTTCTAGTATCAAAAGGAAGATAAAACATGCATATGAAAACAATAGGCATCAGAACTGATTCACTTAAAATCAGTCAAGCAAACTACTCATGAAAAATGATCTTATGGAAAGATGAAAGATCCTACATGAGGTCTAATCATGGTGCCATTGGTGGTACTCATTCTTGGCTTCAAAACTGGGGGCATTCTGTTCTTACTATTAAGAGCAGATATACTAAAATAAATGTATTCTGATCATCTTTTTTTATCCAAAAATTCACTTTTAATAGCCTACTTGAAATTTATCTCTTGTGAGGTCACTTAGGAGTAAAACTGTGGGGAGGATTGCTCATTCTTGGATATGCTTTTCCACAAGAGCCTGTGAAAGTTTCTGCAGCCAGAAGTTTTCTGTGTTGTCCACAAACTTTTGATGTCACTTGCCGGCTATTCAGGTTTTATCCATCTCCATAAATACTGTTATATAGCATGATTTTTTGGAGAAGGGCATTAGGATTTGTTGGAGAGGGGGGCTTTTTTCCAAGCCATCTTGAACCAAATCCTATTTAATGAATGTTCCTAAGTCAACAGGCATTGGGACGGGTTGTCCAGGGAGGTGGTGGAGTCACCATCCCTGGGGGTGTTTAAGGAAAGGTTGGACGTGGTGCTTAGGGACATGGTCTAGTGGGTGACATTGGTAGGGGGTGGTTGGACCAGGTCATCTTCGAGGTCTTTTCAAACCTTTATGATTCTATGATAACATATTTTCTTGGTGTATATTGCTTCCATAACAGCTTAAAAATTTTGGTTTCAGTTACAGATAACATATGCTTAAGAGAGCACGGAGAGAAATAAAGATGCCTGCTAGGTGAGAGAGGGAGTATAGTAAGGAGTGTCACATGCTTCCCATTAATTTTTGGCAAAGGGCCTCTTCTGTATTTTCCATCTTAACCAAAACAAAACCAAACCAACCAACCAAACAAACAAAAGACAACAACAGAAAACAAGCAAAAAGACAAACAAACAAAAGCCTTGAATCTCCTGCATCTATTCCTATTGGATTTTCAAAATTTAAAAAAAAAAAGAAAGAATTGTAGCTCAGTTCTTTGGTCAGTAAAAAGAATCTGACCTTAGATGTCCCTGGGGGTAGTTGAAATTCTGGTAAAGCCTGTAATCTTCATGGTAGTGATGAAATGTCATTGGCTACTCGGGCACTAGTCTAACAAGAAAGAAATCTCAAACAAATTAATTTCCAGATAAGGCATTTTAAGTCATAACCTAAATGCATTAAAAATTCTGTAAAAATTTTCCTGAGGAGAGGCTTTCAAAAACTTACTGAAAAGGCAAAATGCAACATTTGATCATGAACGTTAATACCAATTGCAAAAACCTTTAGCTTGTGTCATACCACTGTAAAACATGGCTCTATCACAATTTTGTATGAATATGTAACTTTTAGAAATAAAAATTGAAGTGCTTAGATGAAAATGAATTTTGGTTGGCAGTGTATAGAAAAACTAGAGCAGTTAGCAGCATTTCTAATATGTATTAATAGCAAAAATGTTGATACATTTCTTTTCTTAGCATACAGCTTTGAGTTCAGGAACAGATGTCTGGAAGCTTGTTCTATGTTCTTTCTTCGTCTCCTTTTTATCCTTCTTTACCCTTTGTTTCAGCACAAGAAAACGTCTCTGTTCTTTTTTGCCCTTCTTGTTATTTACTTTCTCGTATTGAGTGTAGAATCATAGAACAGCCCAGGTTGAAAGGAACTTCAAAAGATCATCATGTCCAACCTAAGGCTGAGGATGTTGATTTTCTGTGTCTAAGACCAAGATAACAGGTAAGTTCTCTCATTTAGTGGGGTTGAAGGATATTAAGGTTGGTGTATTTTTGGTTTTCCAGGCAAGTGAAGCCATTGAAGTTTTTACTTTTTCTGAGCTTTAAGCTATTACCTAGATAGATCACTGATGATTTTAGGATCCAGGTCTCACATTCTGTATGTCTGATGACCTGCTTTGTTTTTTCACACTTTAGTTTTTCTCTATTCTTTTCACTGTGTCTGGCAGTCACCATTTGGCAGTCATTTTTTAATTACTATGAAATCTCTTGTGTTTATTTTATCATCAATCCATAGTCATTTCTCCAGCTTTTGTTTCCTCATGACAGACAACCAAATTTACTAATTGTTATTGCAAAATAGTTTTATCTTTGGGGATAACTGAGAGGTGTTTCCTTAATTTAATATTTCTTCATGTCTTGATTTGAATCTCTCGGGTTATGGGACTCTTATGTATTTGTTCCAGAAATGTTTGCGGTACTGTAGGCTCTTCTGTGATCATACAAAGATTACAATATTACCATATAGATTTCCTTTATCTCACATCAGTGATCACTGGAATGCTAGTAGAAGCAGGCAGGTAGGATGCTTTTCTGACTACTGTGTCTGTTCCAACTGCCCTGCCTTGAGCTGGCTGCCCAGGACCATATCCAGGCAGCTTTTAAAGATCTCCAGGGAGGGGGACTCCACAGCCTCTCTTGGCAACCTGTGCCACTGCTCAGAGATTTTCATCTAAATCAGATGTGAAGCACCTCCATCCTATTGCTACAGCAATGGTGAATGTTGGCCGACACTTAAGTGTCATGTTTAAAGTCAGGAAAAAAACATGAACTTTGAAGGCAATGGTGAATTCTCTGGAAAACTTGGAAAAATATTTTTATGGTTGTATACCTGATAGTTGATATGTTATCACCAACAAAAGTAAGAACTTTTAATCTTTGCATTCTTGTAATTTGTAAAAGTTTATCAAGTTTAACATATTTTATGAGACAACAACTGTATGTAAATATTGTATATACATGTTTATTTAATACAGTGAATCTCTCAAAACATGTTACCTTACAAAATTTTGGCACTTGCAGCTTTCTACTTAATTCATTCCACAAATAAACATAAACATAGATAATTAGTTATTATAAGAGAAAAATACTTAATTTTGCCTATGTTGCTGTAAAAATATGGAATAAGCAGATTACTGCCTTGCAATTATTCCCAGTTATAAAGTTTAATGAAAATACTGTAAGTGGAGGTCTAATCTTGAGTGATACCCAAGGAGGGGGGAAAAAAGAGAAGACTGTTTTGGAGTGGAGTCAAACTGATGTAAATATTTATGGATTTAATTTATAAATTAATTAGTGTAAATAGAAGATAACAAATGAGATCAATTGCAGATTGAACCATGACTGCAGAGTGGTGAGATAATTTTCAGACGATGTAATTTGTGTAATGTTTGTGCCAGAGGAGCTTTGCCTGGTCAGAGGGAGGAGTCTGTCAGTCCTCTACACGCCTGTGGCACATCAAAATGTTTTCTATTCACACACTAAAATCTTTGCAATTTTCCTCACCTCACTGAAAATGTAGCAAGTTTGCTGTTCAGTTCATGTGCCATTACTCAGGTCGATCCAGTAGTACTGCTGCAAGTGCCATATTGTGCTGTCTGGGATCTTTCCAGGTTGATGAATCTGTTTATATATAATGTACTCTTGGGAGTAGCTTAGAGTGCATGTCACTGCATTCTGTATGCTAGAACACCACTGCATCATCACATTAATCGTCTCACTCCTCAAATGGGCATCAATATACTGCACAGTAGCATTGTACTGTGCTTTTGCATCCGTCTCTGTTACTGTGCAGTCATATAGAAAACACAAATAATTCTTATTTATTATTTTATCTTCCATGGAGAGGAGAAGGTTCAAAGAACTTTAGGAAAAGAATGGTAAATACGAGTATTTCGAAGTTTTTATTGAATGGTTGACTAAGATGGCACAACTGGATGTATTAGAATACTAAATCAAAAACTGTGGTCTTAAATCTCCTTCCAAAACACCCAAGAATAAAATTAAGTCCTTCAGCAGCTTTTCACTACACGCTCCTATTTTTCAGCCGTTGCAATCTGGCTCATCCTTCTGAAAGCTCCAGCTGAATTTGTGGAAGGATTTTTAAGCAGCATGAATGTAATTCAGATTAATACTTGATTATTATTTCACTGTATCCCAAACTGTCTTGTCTGAACTTTTCCTTCACATTGCCATTTACTGTACTTCCATAGCAGGACTCCCCTTTCCCTGTATTATTTTTCCCTATCATCTCAAGAAGATAGTAACAAAACAGTAAGGTGTTTGGAGTAAGCCCCTTAGGAGGGAAGATCAGGTAGTCTAGGAGAACATCTGTTAGTATAAAAACAAAAATGTATTAGTTCACAACTCAAAAGCTGACAAAGGCCTTTTCTGTGGCTAGTTTAGCTGAACACTTTTAGTAGCAAAGATTTAGAAATCTACAGAACAGAAAAATACTGTACCGAGATTTCTTATGGTTTGTATCAGACAAACAATTTTGCTGGAAGGCAGAGCTACCCTGACATTACTACTGAACTTCTGCTTCTTTGGTCCACACAGCAAGCTCAAGGACTTATTTCCCTCTCTAGCACTGCTCACACTGCAGAACTTTATACAGGGAACAGGAATTTGTTTCAAGAACATCCAAGCATGTCTCTTCAACTAGATGTACAAACCAGTATATTTTGGGAGCTTACTTTTTCACTTCTGTGACCAAGTGGAGGAGTTGCTTCAAAGTATTCTAATCTTCAGATTTCCTGGAGCCATTTGAAATTCCCCAGAAGAAGTACTAATATAAGAAGTTTTAAGACTGAAAGAAGTGGAGGATAGTTTTACAGTTGTCAGTTCAAAATTGTTTTACAGTTTCTGCCACTGTCTTTATTTCTCCCTTACAAGAAATGTTTCACACTTGTTTTGATCTATATTCTTAGAAAAACAAGCATTCATTAACATTAAAGGCACTAAGTTTTAATAACAGCTTCATAGAAACACAGTTCCCACACGTCATATGCACTTACCATACTTGTCGTATTGAACCACAAAAAGTGTAAGATTTCAAATAAAGCCTGTATCCATAAGAAAGAAGCTGCTGCTCATGCAGTGGAAAGTACAATATGTACACTTAAAGTACTTCATAATAAGTTAAATGAAACTTCTATCTTTTTCTAAGTTTTATTTTCCATAGTTTAAATATTTCTATTAGAATGTATATATGTCATTGATGAATGTTATCTTGGAAGGAACACTTTACTAAATCAAGCAGCTCTTGAAAAGTCTGAATCTCTTGAGCTTTCAAGGCTTTTCAAAAGCATTCTTTCTTGCTCACACAGATTTGATGTGTTAATTGAGATGGACATTGCTTAACAACATGCTCCCTAACCCTTCCTAACATATGTCCTTCAGTTTCTCCAGTTTGCTTTAGGTATTCTTTTCTATGAGCCATTTAGCCTTTTAAAAGACCTTATCAACAACGGTTATATAGCCATAAATTTGTTGGGTTTTTAGTATTTTTTTTTTGTCCCATTCTACCACCTCTTCTCTCCTCCTCGAAAAGTGGGATATTTCCAATAATGGCTTTAGTAGTGTGATTTTTTCATGATAAGAAATAAGCCTATTCTGATATTCTTTAAGGTTGAGTTTTGGATTAAACAACTCCTACAGCAACTTGTATTAAAGTTGTTAAAATTGCAACTACTTTCTGAAACGCAATAGACAATTTAGATTCCAGTCTCTTAAGGAACTGAGAGGTCTGGCTGCAGCATTGGCAACAAGGGATTCAGGTTCCATCAAATTCACCAGTGTAACTACTACAATGCATCATTTGTGCCTTAGCATGGAAAAGCCATTGCTGACTTTCTGAAGTCACAACCCTGTAAGAATTACCAAAAAAAAAAAAGCCCTTTGTCATCCTTGAAATTCTGCAGCCATTGCAGATCAACCCAGAAATATCTGCTTATATCTGCTTCCAGCAGCTGACACTTGTTTCGTGAACCACAAATAGAGCTGCACCAATGAGGCTGATCCAAGAAAACTTCTTCCAGAAGCAGCTGGTCATTGTCATTCTTCTTGTCCTTTGGTGCAGCTGTACACAGGCTAACTGATACCTCTGCCAAAACTGTAGCAAAGCTTCTGAGTACTATCGAAGTTGGTGTAGAAAAGCTGAAGCTGTCCGACAACAAGATGTCAAATACAAACACACCTTGAAAAGAAACTCCACTTTTGGCAGTTTGTGGAAAATGTGTCTCCCAGAAGCAGTGTTATACTCACACAGACGTGTACTTGGGTTCCCGGGGGCACCTGCCAGAAGACTGTGGATGCAATTGGTGTGTGTGTATCTATATGTATGCATGTGCATCTCTGATAATTTTTTTCCTGTTTGTTATGCATAATGTTTTCTCTTTATATATTTTCTTAGTTATTCTGGGCGTCTTAATTCTGTACTCTCTTGCTGCTTTCCTTCTCTTGGTTGAGATCCTTAAACTCTCTAATTGTTTTGTTTGTTAGTTTTTGCTTATTGAGTATATCTCTTGGTAAGACCAATGTTTTTAATGTTTTTGACTTGGTACAAGATATTCTTCCCCCTCCTATTTCGCATCAGTCTTACATGTTGTTAAGAAACTTAATATCACTACTGTAAATCTGTTAACTTCTGCCAGTTGTTTTTCTTACGATGTTTGTTTCCTGATGTCAAGGTACTTCATAATATTTGCATTTCCTCTCGTTCTGAGCATCTGTTCAATTCAACTGCAATATTTTACCTATTGCTTGGAGATTTCTATGCTCGAAAGACTCTGCTAATATTTGTAAACAGCAACAAAGCAAGGCAATTCATTTTGTACTTTTTCCTGAATTTTAGGGCAGAGTCTTTGTTTGACACAGTACGTGGTTCCCTGGTCAGCTTGTGCTTTCTGTTCTCAATTTCTTGCTCTTCACTTGTCTGGAAATGCTTTCCATAAGTCTTGCTCCCTAAGGTCGCAGAATCACAGAATCATCTAGGTTGGAAGAGACCTCCAAGATCATCTACTCCAATCTCTGACCTAACGTTAATAAGTCCTCCACTAAACCATATCACTAAGCTCTACATCTAAATGTCTTTTAAAGACCTCCAGGGATGGTGACTCAACCACTTCCCTGGGCAGCCCATTCCAATGCCTAACAACCCTTTCGGTAAAGAAGTTCTTCCTAATATCCAACCTAAACCTCCCCTGGCGCAACTTTAGCCCATTCCCCCTCGTCCTGCCACCAGGCACGTGGGAGAATAGACCAACCCCCACCTCGCTACAGCCTCTTTTAAGGTACCTATAGAGAGCGATAAGGTCGCCCCTGAGCCTCGTCTTCTCCAGGCTGAACAAGCCCAGCTCCCTCAGCCGCTCCTCGTAAGACTTGTTCTCCAGACCCCTCACCAGCTTCGTTGCCCTTCTCTGGACTCGCTTGAGCACCTCGATGTCCTTCTTGTAGGGAGGGGCCCAAAACTGAACACAGTACTCGATATTCCACATTCACAGCCTTTCCCTCATCCACCAAGCAAGTCACTTTGTCATAGAAGGAGATCAGGTTCGTCAAGCAGGACCTACCTTTCATAAACCCATGCTGACTGTGCCTGATCGCCTGCTTGCCGTGCAAGTGCTGCGTGATGACACTCAAGATAATCTACTCCATGAGCTTCCCTGGCACTGAGGGCAAACTAACAGGCCTATAGTTTCCTGGATCTACCTTCCAGCCCTTCTTGTAGATGGGCATCACGTTTTCTAGCCGCCAGTCGACTGGGACCTCCCCTGATAGCCAGGACTACTGATAAATGATGGAAAGGGGCTTGGCCAGTTCTTCCGCCAGTTCTCTCAGCACCCTCGGGTGGATCCCATCCGGCCCCAACGACTTGCGTACATCTAAGTGCTGTAGCAGGTCGCCAGCCATTTCCTCGTGGATTGTGAGGGCCACAATCTGCTCCCCATCCCCTTCCACCAGCTCAGGGTACTGGGTATCTAGAGAACAACTGGTCTTGCCGCTAAAGACTAAGGCAAAGAAGGCATTGAGTACCTCAGCCTTTTCCTCATCTCTTGTCACTAAGTTTCCCCCCGCATCCAGTAAAGGATGGAGATTCTTCTTAGTTCTCCTTTCCTGTAGATCACCTGAACCTGTTCCTTGCCTTCATGAAGGTCTTGTCCAAGTATTTTGCTTGTGTTTCCCCAGAAAATCACCCATAATTGACAAAGTACCTGTAAAAACTTAGTCTCATACAAGAAAACTTCAGGTTTTAAAGTTCTCTTTTCGAAGATGACGTCAGTGAGAGTTTTTAGCGTAATTAAAAATCACTGTACCATCAAAAATAATCTGCTGCATACTTTTCCTTTGAGTATCTAAACTTTTACGTACCAGGGAAGGTTTTATCTTGATAGAAGAATTTTTTTTACAGTGAGAACAGTCAATCACTGGAACAACCTTCCCAGGGATGTGGTAGAGTCCCTACCACTGGAGATTTTTAAGATACAACTGGACAGGGTGCTAGGATAGATGACAGGGTTTTACCGTCATGTGGTATTTGATGGAAAAGTACTACTTCCAAGTTGCATTTCATCAACCACTGTTTGTTCAGTCTCTCCAAAGTGAATCAGACCCAGAGCCTTTTGGTAATTCAGTTGTTTGACCTGAGTGTTGACTGTTTGCATTTCAGAAAATAGCTATAAAATTCCACTTCCATCCAAACAATATTTTTCTAAAGTGAAAAACTCATTTTTCAGTGAATTGCTTTTATATACTTATACAATTCTGATACTAAAAAAAGTGTTAATTCATAGTAAGTTATAAAAATTGTATAGAGTATGCACTAACGATGTGGTGCATTTGTATTGCAAGTATATGAAATTAGAAAATCCCTTGAAATTTGGAGAAGAAGGATAGAATTAAGGAAGGTGAACATGCTCTTACGTGTTTGAAATTTTGTGACTTTGCTTATAAGAGATGCTGCTGCATACCAAATGGATGCTTGAATGCATAGGAATGTGTACCAAGTGCTTGTGGACTGATTCGTTAAGAGGTAATTGGACTATACGGCAATATTGCATCTATTTTAATAGCTCTTTCAATATTTTAAACCTTTTCGTGTTACTTGCTAGCTCAATTAACTGGGCTGTCTGTAAAGTGTTTTACAAAGTATCCTGCATTTATGTTTTGCAATCACTGCATCAGTGCTTTGGTCTACAGGGGTGTTAGACATATACTGCAGTGGAAATACATTATGAATCAATCACCCCTTTCCAACTAAGTAGTTAATGGATATTGATCGCTGTTCAGTCATGAATTGCAATGCATTCTATCATTTGAGGGTTGTTTGTCAAATAGTTTTTACAAATTACTATGCAGGACCTTGTATCACAGCTGGTGTAGTTTAAGGTTTGGACAGAGTCACTGTGAATGAAGCCCTGCTGTGAAATAAAAGTCAAAAGGCATCTTGGCATCCCAACCATTTCCTTGGGAGAAGATTACAGCCTGAGTATGTTGAACTTTATTGCCATGGGCCTCATGACAGTATTCAGAAACATGAATGGCATTTCTGTTAAAGAAACTCAGATGTGCTTAGACGCAAGGGATGGCATTCTTGTGTTTATCAGTATCTTGAAAAAAAAAAAAGTTACACTTCTTTACTCCTTTGGGGTACAGTAAAAATCCAGTGAAGAATGTGTAATTTATGCACATAAAAATTGAGGTTCTTGATTTCCTAAACCTAATTTGTTATGGGAAGGAGGAAATGAATAATCTAAATCCTAGACGGAAATGTATTTATTGAGAAAGAAAAAGGGGGTGGGGAGAGAGGAGCTCAACAGCTCTTTGAGTAAAATGTTGCTTGTATTGGTTTGTTGTGATCAGAAGTAAAATGAAGCTGCATGGAGAAAATGTGCTGCATTGTTAACTTCTTAACATGCAGAGTAAAGCAAAAGGAAACATTAAAAAATGAATAAAAGTTATCTGTGTGTGTAATTGCATCTAAATTGCATTAATTAAATTCTGTCCCTTCTGTGTTTCAAGGACAGATGAACCTATGAGAATTCAGGGCCAGGTAAAGCCAAATATGAAGCACTTTGTGAAATAAAGTACAGAATTGGTTCTCCTGTTCTTGCAGTACAGAATTGGTTCTCCTACTGCCCTGAATGGCAGATTTACAACACGTTGCATCGCATTGTAGACGTGAAAGGTTCCTTAACAAAGTGGTCCTTATGAAGGCTTGTTGTCAGGCAGAAAGACCACAATGCCAAAACAAATCGCTGAGGATTCTTCCAGGTTGGGTGCCGTTCCTTTGTCATCTGCTTTGGCTCTCATACTAACATACAACAGTCTCACTGTCATGTGATGGTGATAGAGGATGAAAGAAGTATTAGGTCTGGCATAATTCAGAGCGCAGGTGAACTCTGTCCCATATGGACTTTGTATCAAATTACTGCTGTCAAACAGTGACTAGGTAGCAATCTGAGAAGTCGTTTTTCAAAAGATTACAGCATGATTTTAGCGAATGGTAAGCCTGGAAACAAGAGATAGTAAGAGTTTGTATTTTCGTTCCTATTTACTGAGTATCACTGTAATAGTGTTTTAAGTAGAACAAAAGTTAAAATCGTGGGCTATTGGGTAACAAACTTAAAACGTGCTAGGGACATTTATGAAGACAGACTTGATTTTCTAAGTTAATAATTTTGTAATGATATATATCCGTATCAAAACGAGAAGCTTTAAAAGTAATGAGAATTGAATGCCCAATAAGCAGTAACATAAGGCAGTATCTTCCATGTTTCATATTCTTGTAGTTCTGTTGGTAGATCAGTCCCCATGTTATCAGCTATATGGGTCTTCTAGGTATGCCTTCCCATCCTGTCTCTGAAGTCCCAGAAGAATTGTATCTAATTTAACAAAGTCTTAGTTGTCTTAATAAAGTCGGATTTCACCTTTAGTGACAAAAAGAAAAGAAATCTTTGATCTCATTATGAAGGAGAGCAGCAGTGAGCAGGGATGCTGGATTAGATTTACTAGGCAAAGTTGCATATGAAGGTAAAGAAGAAAGTAACTGTATGTTAATTTTCACTGAAAAAGTAATTTTGCTTGTTATTTCAGTAAGAAGATTTTATCTAAAATGTTGTCAGAAAAATCAGATTATAAAATTTCATTTGAAGTTCATTATTGACTGGTAGTAATAAGTAATGTAATCAGTTAGTGTCATATTTGCATTTATTTTAACAAAATGTCCTTTCGAGTATTGCTCCAGAGGATGGATTTATCTGTAGAGTTAAATCTTACAGTTTAAATACTGTATTATTACACTGTATTACTGTATTATTACTGTATTACTGTATATTACTGTATTATTACACTGGAAATTCCAAATTGGTCTCTCTTGTCTCCTTTTTATCAAGGCAGCATATAATTATATTAGATATAATCAGTATATTGTAAAATTAGTAGTTTATTTACTTAGATTTTTAACTCTACTGAGACTGAATATAAAGGACATTGGTCATACCATTGCTCAACACGGAATAGGTATTCTTTTTTAAATCCTATAGTGTATTATTTTAAGTGCTTCTTTCAAGTCAGAATGAGACTTTGTAGTAATCTATATTTGAATGGAAATCTTGCCTTTTTCTATTAAGGAGAGTAGGAGATTGTAGTAGATGATGTCTGTAATAGCTCTGTGGGTGTTTCTGAGGTGGTAGAATATCTTTACTTCCCTTATTTGATAAATTTGGATGGATCCTATGGTTTTGATAGACTACCATTTTTATAGTTTGATTGCATTAACGTATTTATATATGGATGCAAAAGGTTTATTCAGTTTAACAAGTGAAAATAAATGATTTATCTAAAATCAACTCATTAAAATTAAATTCTAGTTTTGAATTAAATTGGAGTTCGACATGATGATCCTTACTCCTTTTAACAAACAGACTTTTTTTTTTTTTTTTCCTAAACTGGACTGCTGAATTCTCTTACTGCTTTAAATTAAAAGAATAGTCTTTGCCTTAGGTTTGATAGTCACAAGTATTTCCATACTATAGACTGCATTAACAATAAAAATGCTGAGATTCAGTAGAACTCTACCCACATAGTATAGCTGTAACAATAAAAATTAAATCCTGGCAACACTGAAATCATCTGGGAATTTGAAACGAGTATTATACCTGAAATTTGTAGCCAATGTACGTAGTTTATGGTTACCTTACACATGTTGAGTTAGCAGTTCTTCTCTTAGTACTTTAAAAATACATGTAGCTCTAAAGTTTCTGGCATTTTTTCTTGATTCATTACGGCCTTAGTCACACATACTGACGAATGGTCTCAGTCTTCATGAAAATTGACAGCATTCAATACTTCTCAAGTGGTGCAATGCAGTATTGAGGGTTACTTCAGCAGTATTTTTAATAGAGTGTGTGTACATCATATAGTACATTTCCCGTACTGTACTGGGGAAAAAAAAAAAAAAAAGGACCAAAAGTTGACATGTTTTGCTCGTTAGTTTGAATGCGTTCATTGCATGTTCATTTCATGCAATAGATTTGTAGGTAATTCCATTTATTTATAGTGCTGCTGCTTGTAAAGCAAAGTTGGGTCCTAAATTTTCAGCATACTCAGATTTCTATAGATTATTAAAAACATGATGTCTGAAAAGCTTACTGTTCACAGCAGAGCATGGCATAGTACAGCCACAACCTCTATTAGCTAGTGCTTAATGAGAAAGACTATCAAGATGGAATTAAGAGGAAAATTGCAGTTCAGTAGGAAACTCCAAATGTTACCACATACTTAATGTGTCTCTACCAGATTTTTATCATGTGACAAAGAGAAAGCAGAAATCCCTAAATCTCAGTTTTTATTTACTGTGGCCTGTTCAAGAACATAGGTAAGTTTGTGTTTAACTGTTGCTGTTTCACTCACTTCAGCTTGCTCTTGTAGCCAGTGGAACATCAACAGTTGTTGAATCCAGGCCTGCACTTTGAATAGCAGCTCAAGAAGAAACCTTCTCCTTGTGTGTCTTTTCTTGGCTGCTCATTGCTAGGATCAGATTGTGGAGGGCATCTCAATTTGATGATGAAGTACCATGTTTTCCAAACAAAAGTTCAGGTCAGTACTTGTTCTGAAATCAAGAATGAGGAGAAGAGTTACCTCTCCTTTGCAGTATTGGAAGCCTGAGGCACCTACCAGACTCCAGAAGCCATTGGTGCCTTCCTGTGTGCCACCAGGCCCAGGCATCCAACCCAAGCAACCCAACTCTGCAACTTCTAGCTGTTATTTCTGCGATGTGATGATAGTATCTAACCGCGAAAGTTTTGCTGCATACTTAATCTGAGTAGAACATAAAATTAAATCACAAATATTATCAAAGTAAGTAATGTAAGGAAAATCATTTTGATTTTATTACTTATTTTTTTATTCAGTTTAGCAATACTAAGTACATTAAAGGTACAGAAATTACTGTAACACTTCCAGTTTGCTACAGACTTCAGCAACTACCTATCAAAGAAATATGTGATCAGTATTGCCAGAATATATGTCAGGTTCTCACCTGACTTAGGTGTGGATTCAAAGCACTCTGCACATGGCATGACTGAAGTCCAAATTTCACTGTCGTTAGACATTGTTTTGAATAAATTAATTTGCTGAAAATATTTGGTCCCTCCCCACCCATGTGTTTCAGCTTCATTTTGTGCAACATAAGAAAACAGCTCTAATTGTTTTACAGTATTTGATTTGTATACTTCTGTAGCAGTAGAAAGAGATATTTTTCATGATTGGTAAAGGTATTATTGTGTATAAAGCAGCTGGATTTCTTTGTTTCGAGAGCCTAAATTCATTAAATACAATATGACATTTCCAGTGCCTTGGTTTGCCTGTAATTGAGAGGCTGTGATTTCAGTGTAACAGCTCTGTTAACTGTGGCGTTCTGTCATGCTACTACAAGGAAGATGAATACTTGGTTAATTTCACTGTTCTCAAAACAGCGGTATTATATTTAATTCCAAACAGATCATTTTACACGTGCTGGAGAAGAAAATATATGTAGATAATACATTCATACTACAAGTCCAGGGGGTACTGCTGACATAGAATATGTAGAGAATTTCATACTTGCAAGAAGGAATGGAAAAATAATACACTATGTTGTTTACGTGGCTGTGATGTATATCTTTGAGACATATGTTAGCTCTTGGTATATTGGGTGCTCTCTAGGTGAAGATACATTGCTCAGTTTTAGTAAAGATATTTTTATGTATATTTGGGGTAAAAGCCAAAAGCTCTTATAAATAATTTGAGCTAAAGGATTAAGTAGATATCTTGAAATAATCAGGATGGATCACTTGGTACCTGGTTATAAATAAGCACACACAGAAATAAGATACGTATTTCCTTGAAAACTGTGGAGTATTCTTAAGGGTTGTAAAGTCTGATTTTAAATGAGAAGTTTTCTTACTATTTGAAAAATATTAGCAGTATTTTTTGTATCTTTATATAAAACTACAAATACACATCCAAAGTTCCAAATGGGAATTGGAAGTATGGATAACAATAGAAAATAATGCTGATATTGAGAATGAAATGCAGCTCAGGCTATGTCCTTTAGTGTTACTGTTTTGACTTTGACATAAAATGATTCTGCATACAAATTTTGTGTATTCACATGTCAGAATACTGAAAGGCATCATTACAACATACATCAAGTTTTTCAGTGTCTACTTTTTGTACTGTTTTTCTCTACCAGATTGGAATGTGTTAGAAAATCTGAGCAGCTGAACATCTTTTGTTTTCCATGGACAGTTAGTATACATGCCTTCGTGCAGAGTAAGACAAGTTATAGCCTTCAATAGCTCTATGCAAAAATAGAGCATTGTCTACCTACAACATATACATACAAAATACACATGTAAGTAATTTTCTAACTGCCACAATGTTTGACTGTGTATGTCCAGCAATATTTTGTTTAGCTGGGCTCTATTAATAGAAGATGAAGTATTTATTATTGGAAAGGATGAAATGGACTTTTAAAGTATAAGAAGAAAAATAGTCTTGTAACAAGCTTTTTAGTCTATGGTTTTAAACCTGCATTGCATAATCAGTCAGCAGCCATTTGAGAAGGAGCACTGAGGGTACTACAACTACCATCCTAACGATCATTGTTAACATGATTGTTCCAATAATGTGGATATTTTTGCTATCACAGTTGGCTGGTGCCAAATTTTTCTTAGTTGTGTTCTAGAGAACTCCAAGGAGGAAATACAATGAGAAGAAGGCATAAATGAAAAGTCTGGCAGAGGAACACTTGAGATATTTCAATTTTGGAATTTGGTTGAATGTTATGTATAGTTAATAGAAGTATGGTTTGGGCTGAAGGGTACCCATTGTAGGCATGAACATTAATAGTATTGAAATGAGTTATTCAAATGGAAATGTTTAGCCATTCGTCATACAGGGGCACAATGCTGATAGATTTGTCAAGTTAGAGCTATGTGCATTGTTATGTTTTCCAGCATTAGAAAAAAGAGCGAATGAAAAAAAAAAATCGAGAAATAAAAAATGTATCTTTTTCAAACTCTTGATGAATATTTTTTGTTCTGTTTTTTGAAAGTCTTAAAAATTCAAGCAGCTTTGTTTTTAAATATTAAGTTACATTCCAATTGTTTCCAATTAAAAGACTTCCATAATAAAATTACTATTTTCATCGGCACAATTACTGGTTGATTTACTTTGGCATACCCTTTTCAGCCTAGAGAGACATGTATGACACACTTGACAGTTGAATGAGGCATTCCAAGACTGACAAGAGATGGTTTTCATCTTCTTTTAAAGTTAATCTTGTGTCAAGCTGTAGTAGAGGTGATTATTTCATATTAAATAAAAGTCAGTTTCTTTGTATAAATTATTTGAAAGTACATTTTTTGGTCAGCACATCACTTCCATTTTCCAGTCAAATTTGCTATGGACCTAAATGGAAGCAAGCTACCTTTTTTTTTGTTTCCTGTTATATGTAAACTGTGTTGGTGAACTTGTGATTCAGATATAGGAATGAAAAAAGACTAATAGAGGCTAATAAATTCTTTAAATTTGAACAATCATAGCAAAAGCTATCTAGCCAAAATCAAGGGAAAATGTGCACATGTACACACATACACATATATATTAGTCTTAGGTTATTTCAAGTGATTAAAAGATATCTAGGAAGGATAGTTAGAGGGACTACGTGAGGAAGAAATGAAATTATATAATGCATAAAATTGAAAATGATTGCTAATTTCCTTCCTGTGTTTCTCTTGAAGGATTGTTCATCTTCAGAAGAATATAGCATTGCTGCAGCATTGCTACCCCTGACAACTGCTTTCTATAGGGTAAGTTTTTCTTATTCTTCATTTAAAACTACTCCTATTTTGTGTAATTTTAGTTTACATATAGTTAAAAGGAAGAAAGTGATGACAGAAAGTGCATGATTGGTAGGAAGCCTTGTTCTAAAGTTGACTGATGTCACTGAAAGTCTTTTATGAGGAAAGGTTGACTTTGTTTTATTTTCTGATTTTAGTTCCTCTAATAATTGCCAAAAGGCAGTAAATTAAAAATATATATATATATGTTTTGCATGGAGTATCATGCGTGTTGAAATAGCTTAAATAAGTTTTGATTTCACCATCAGGGAGAAAAGGCAGCATTGAACATAGAATCATTAATTTATTCTATAGGCTTCTAGTTTCAATAGGAGTACTGAGATCTCATACCATCTCTCTCACAAAAAGTTCACTGACATCTTTTGTGTAATAAAATAGTCCCCTACTTATATTTAACTCTGAAATTTTTTACTTAGTAAGTTGTGAGTCCCCGGATATAAGAAGCATGATGACTTTTTAATGTTCCAGACCTGAATTAAAAAATAAAGTAACCTGACTGTTGCTTGCAAAAACCAGCTGTTAATGCATAATAGAAAAAGAATTTTGTTTTTCCCAGATCTAATCCTCAGGTTCAGTGATGGTCCCCTTTGGTATGTCCCATTAGATACAATTGTTTGGCAAAAGTACTTATTTTGGTATAAAACTTAGTTATTCATACTAAACACATACTGATGTGTTTTCCAGCACATAAGATCAGTAGACAAACTCTGTAGTGATTAGTTACAATTAATAGTTTATAGGTTCTGTTTGGAATTCGAGTCAAAGTGAAACTTTTTGAAGCTTTTTTCAGCTTCTCTAGAGGTTTTCAGTATTTTATTTTAGACTGGAATGAGTATGCTAAGTGCCTGACATGAACCTGTGTAGGAACAACAATCTGTATCAATATTCTTAAAGTAAGAATAATGGGTGACATTTTTCCACCCCCTTCAAATCTCCCTTTATAATATCTTGGAGGGATTCCTGCTGTACAGTTACTCTAAATGAATGTTCCTCTTTCCTTGTTCTGGGGAGAAGTTGTGGCCAATCCTGCTGCATTTCTTTTTTCCCTTGAGCTTCCTGCTTTCTAACATATCGATTAACAGTTTATAAGTTTTCTATTCACTGGGTTTTTCTTTACAGAAATCTTAGATAGAATAGTATATGTTTTGCTACTTAAGAAGTCATATTGCTATTCTGTCTCTGGTAAGTCCAGAGGAATGTACAAACTGAAATTAAAATCATTTGGGGAATTAATTGTTTTTATTAAAATTCATAGTGGCAAAACTGGTATGTTTGCACTGTCAAACCATGTTATGGCATTTTCTGCTGAATTACTTGTCAATTTTACTGAATTCCCATATACAGTGTTGTTTATACACACCTCAAACTATGTTCTGTTTTCTGTAGGCAGCGTACAGATATTTCAATACTGTTGCTTCAGTATGTAGAACTATCTTGCCTCTGCAGTGTGATTGTCACTATGCTTTAGAAAAATGTTGAAGTAGTGCTTAGAAGTATGTACTTGTTTTTACTGATGTTTTTGTTATCAAAACACCATGTTTAATGCCAGAAGTGTATTAAATATTATTTCACCTGGCTACATTGAAGCTACACAGTGTTCTTGGAAGCCAGGAAAAGACAGGAAGTGAGAATCTAATACAGGTTTTCATTTTTGTGTTCAGTCGGTATTACTACAGAAGTGATATTCCAAATAAAGTTACCAGTAAGAAAGACAGTAAGAAATCTAAGGACATTGTGGAATTGTATCAGTCAAATATATATTTTACCATTTGTATTTGCTGTAGTATTTTGATGGGAAATTAGGGGATTTCATTACAATACATGTAATTCATGTTACTTAAATGAAATAATGAAAAGAAGTTACACAACAACACAGTTCCTTTATTAGAGACCTATTGTGCATATGAAATATTAAATTTCAGGATGTGCATTCATTTTAGTTACCTAACAGAAAGGAGAGCAGTAATGAAACAATTACCTTTTCATCCTAAATAGCTTTACCATACATGGGTGCACAAAGACAACAAGTGTTTGAGGTCTATAAATAAAAAGAAAGATGTATTTTCATGCAAGTCCAGCAGATGAAACCAAGAAACTAAGTAGTAAGGAAACATATTCTTAGGGGTAATGTCTTTAAGGTTCTGGAACAGTCTCATGAAGTAGCCAAAGCTGTAGCATTGAGGTATTTTAAAATATTCTTGGGAAAACAGTATAAAATACATTTTAAGAAACAAGCTTGTGTCATCTGACAGGTCTTGTGCATCTCCTGTTGTCTTTGCTTGCATAATGATTACTCTAGGGTATCTCTACATAATTAAAAGAACGAGAAATATCATGGAGTGTACAGCATGGTATCAGCTCTTGGGATGTCTGTTGAAATTTAAGAATTCCAACTCTTGAAGTCTGGTGAGTGGCCTGTTGTGAAACTTGATCGGGCAGGATTTAATCACAGAAGTACGCTAACTCATAGCTGGCAGGATTAAATTCATAGACAAGAAGTCAGTACTGGCTACATATTTGTGGCCTGGAGAAATAACTTGAATTGTTCTAGAAAAAATGGTCACAACGTTATTTTAAAATTTTAGATATTAGACTTGAACTGTTAGCAAAATGTGACTCACCAGTGACAGTGGACTTCTTGATGTGTACTTTTAATGTCACAAAAGCAAACACATCTTTGCTTTTGGGTTAGGAAAAGGTTTTAGTTTACCATTAGTAATGCTGTTGGAATTTTGTTTAAAATTGAAACAATATAAATAAAATGTTTTTATACGTTAAGATAAAAGAATTTTTCCATGGTTGTTTTTTTTTTGTTTGGTTGGTTGGTGTTTTTTTTGTTTTTTTTGTTTTTTTTTTTTGTACAGATGGCCCATGCTTATTTGGTATGCAGTCTTTCTTTCTGTGTATAAAGTAGAAATGTACTATTCTGTATTGCTGCAGTAGAGTTCTTCTACACATGGGAAGTAAGGGCAAGGTGAAAAAGATATTTTTGAATTTTGGTTTTATTTTATTACTTTGGCAAGGAAGACAGCTTCACAATTGTATAATTGGCCTTGTCAAATTCACAAAATTTGGATATACCGTTTCAAATTATGTCTCTTTGTAAGGTGGGAAGCTGTAGTGTAGACTACACTGTATTGAAGGTTTAGTGTGCAGCAAAAGTGATGATCATTTGTAGATACCAGTTTCACACTGTCCGCTGGACAACAGGCAGAGGAAGCAAAATCTCTTTTTCTCCCTGCTATTTCAAGCCACAGGCTGAGCCTGCTTCTTCATCTTCCCTCCCTTTTCAGCTAGGGTGATGTTCTCCAGTCTGATCACAGATTTGTTTGTTGCATCCTTCAACCACTGCAGAACCTGAGTGTGCAGAATATAACACAATAAAAATCTCCTGACTTTCAGGGAGTTTTTTCAACATTTTATAATTAAAATTTCCTACTTGGACTGTCTGTAATCATATGTACTCAAATACAAGAAACCCACTTGTGAATTATTGTTATTGGGCATTCAGAAGTGACAATTCTGACCACCTGTGTTTGATTAAAGGAAATGCCGTAATAAGAATACACTTCTCTGAAACAGAAGTTTGTTAGTAAAAATGTTGAGTGGACTACAATATTTTATAGGTGTCTTCAAATTGCAGTAGCCAGAGCAGTTCGTAATCACAAGTGTTGGATTTAGATTTCTGAGTCAGTAGTTGTTAATGTTTTGATGTACAAAATTCGGATAGTGTTTATCTAGTTTTAGTAAAAAAACATAGCAACAACAACAAAAAATCTAATGCAGCAAGCTGTCTTGTTGATTGGGTGAATTACATAAAAGTTGTCACTTGTCCTTTACTGTAACACAGTGAGATGCATTGGAGACTGGTTCATAATTTTTACGTGACTAAATGATATGCTTCTTGGAAAGAATAGGGACTAGGATTCATTTTTTTTGTGCTTGTAAACGAACAAATTTTGAATAAAATTTCATTTGGATACTGATGCTAATTTTATTTTAGAATGTGCAGTGAAACATTGGAGAAATACACATGCTAGGGCTCAGTGAAATCCTCAGGTTAAGGTATTGATTGGATGTTCTTGCGCGTCTGCCTATTTATTTTTTGTACTCCATACGCCTAAGCCTTTCTCTACTGAAAAAGAAATAGAATTACATAAAATAGGAGGTCTGCTTTATTCAGTCTTTTAAAAAAGTCTACCATAATTCGGTGAATCATTTACATAAAGCTTTTCAATATGTTACAAAGTATTTATTCAGGTCATCTTAGGAGTTATGGTAGCATCATTTTTGAGAAGTTAGTGTTTATTGGAAGTGTTGTTTGGTTTTAATCTTCAAGGTAGTACAAAATCACAGATTAAGAAAAAATTAATTGAAATTAATGAGAAAATGTGAAGTTGGAATTTTTGATGCTAAAAATGATATATAGTCCAAATTTTTTCCGTAGCAGCAAATATATGCTCTTCAGCGTAGCATAATAACAAAAGGAAATTAATTTGCGTTTATACTTTCCTGGTTGAAATGAACTACAAAGTTGCAGTAACAGCTGTGACAGACATATAATGGATGAAAATCTTCCCACCTTGAAATGCCGAAGTAAATGACCTCTTCACTCCAGAGCTTCTTAGGTGTCAGAGGATTGCCACTTACAGGGATAAGGGCATTCTCTAAAGATTGAAGAGGGAGTACTAGAGAAATTCAGAGTAGTTTATCATATTTTAAATATTGCCATCAGACCTTTTTCCAAGAGACACCCAATTCCAGGATGATTACATGTAACAGAAGCATCATCATGTGAAATGCTCTCTCTCATGTAGCATCAGGTACAAAGTGACATGATGAAAGGCTGATTAAAGAATCAGCTCAATTTTTATGTCTTTATCAGGCAAATCTTACAGTTAGTATCGGATGAAATCAGTGGAATATTGGCCCAAATGTACAGTGAAAAGCAGTGGAAAATTTGGCACTAATGTTATCTTCTGTTACCTTTCACCAAATAATGCATTAATCTTTATCTTGGAATTTGTATTAATGCCATGAAATTGTACAGAGGTAGCTGATGATGGCTGATTTTGAAAAGCAAATTAGTGGTGTTGTGGGTTTGTTTGTTTGATTGATTGATTTTGTTTTTGCTTTTACACTTAATGTGAGTTTTCATTCTTAATTTGCATTTCTACTTAACTGTAATTGGCCCAGGTAATTCTCATAAACAGCAGTACTTGTTGGTTAGCCTTCTATAAAGCTAAAAGGACTTTCTGTAATGTGTTAGCTTTCTATACTGATTGATTTTCATTTTTAGATCTAATTACTGTTTTTCCTTCTGGTCATTTCTGTCTTACTCTGATGTGCTTGGGATGAAACCACTTTAACATTCTGCACTCTTGAATTGTTGGCTTTAATTTAGAAAACTCCCATCCTGAAAGACTTCCTTTATTATCCTGGCAAGAAGCTTTGTCTGCTTCCATTAATTTTCTTCTTATATCTCTATATTCTGCCAGTTTTGATGCTATCTTAGTCTGTGTAAATGTTTTCGTGACTGAAACTGTATTAAGTAACGTTCTTTTAGTAGTAGTTCTTACTCTTATTTATCCGTTCTCAGAATTTCTCATGTCAATTACCTAAAAGAAAAAATACATTGTTACATGCTTAAAAACTGCGAGAGCATACCTGTAGCATATATTGGATGTTAAGGGATAAACTGAACCACGAAGAAGAAAGTATTTGTAGGCAGACTTCAGGTGCTGACTATTTTTACATAAACTCTTCTAGAATAAATAGTAGCATAACTAAGGACATCACACAGCAGAGAATAAATCCTTTTCTGCAGTACTTCTGATGGAGTTATAAGTATCAAAAGAATTACATATTTGCTTTCATTGTTGGATTTTGCTATTATTTTACTATCAGAGCCACAATGCTTCTTCATATCAGCAGAGATTGTAATGTTTCAACTCCATGTAACAGTCTGGCTAATAAAGAGGGAGAGTAGTAATGTGAGGTGAAAATGTAAAATGGCATGATATACAATAATCGTTTTGCAGGACTGGAAGTGGATTTTTGGATTTTAATCCTTACACGCAATTCATATTTTGTAAGGAAAAAGTATGTGTTTAACCTTTACGTTGAGGTCAGTTCCTAGACTTCTGGAGTGTAACAAAACCACCATGTGGTATTTTTATGATATAAACTAGATTTTAAAATATGAACTTAATATACCAATTGCTTTTCCATATATCATCATATGTAATAGTTCTTCATTCAGAGATATTAGTCGTTTTGCATGTATACAAGCTGACAGGCAAAAAATAGATTAAGGATGATTTACAATGTTATCACATCTTTGTCTTAGTAGTATTTGTGTTACTGGAAAATACAGGAGCCCTAATTACAGACCAGAGCTGCTGGTCTTGCTTTTGTACCAAAGAACACAAAGATGATGATCCCTCTCCTGAAGTGTTTACAATATGAGTTTGAAATAAGTACTAATGCTTGAAGCCAGGCAGTTTGAGGCACAGCAAGGAAGCTGTAAAGCAGTATTAGTCGTCATAATTGTTGTTGCTTCCGTCCAGCAGTAGGTTAAGTATGGCTGAAGGTTTTACAGAGGTGACACAGAAACATTATTTCACTGAATGTTGAGAAAGGATAATGTAGTTACTTGATAGGTGCACATGAATTTGAGTGTGGTCATAGAAGAAAGTATTAAGGTGATGGTCAAAGTTCTGTCAGTATTTCCAAACACTCTCCCATTGAGGGCTTTTATTACATTCATTAGGAGTTACTTTCAAATAAAGATTATAGTTCAGTACATTATTTTTGTAAGAAGCAATCATACTTCTTTTAGTTAAAATAGGAATCTGGGGATTCTTCTTAGCTATGGTCAAGTGGTTTTGCAGTATCACAAATGCCAAAACATCATCTTTGACCTTTAATATTTTAATTTGTGTACTTTGTTTTTGAAAGGATACATAATACATGTCTGCAGAACAGATTTTATGCCTTTGCAGGTAGAGCAAATCTCACTTTCAAAGCTATTTTTAGGTGGAAAAAAATCCAGAAGAATTTCTTCACGGAAAAGAAGAGTATAATGTGACTTTAGCACATTTGTGGGAGGGACTAACTACAGGATTTTTTTAATGTTTGTCTTAGCAAGGAATTTTGGAAGCGAATAACGAAAATGTCACCATTTTTTATCTTTTTTTTTTTTGCGCCTTCTGAAAGTCCATCATTCTAGATGATTTTAATTTACCTAGTGTGATCTGTGTATAATAGAACTTTGTAAATCTTTTTATCTCTTCAGAGAATGAAGTAGTATTTCACTGTGTATTATTTAATGTTACATGTAATTTTGTGTTAACATATGTCTGTTGTCATACATCTTTGTAGAAATCTTTGAGATACTCTGTATAGCTTCAAGTAATGCATACATGATCTTCATGAATCTGGCATTAAAGACAATATGTATTTAGATGTTAAGTCACCTTTGCCAGAAAATCTATACAATAAGTAAAATTCTATTCAGAGTTACATCCCAAATTTGCAAAATTCTAGAATTCTATTGCCCTCTGCTGGTTTTGTGTACCCATTTGTGATTTGTTAGCACTGAATTGAAAGTCAATTGGCCTTTCTTTTATTTTTCTTGGTGAAATAACAGTAGATTAGCAGTGTAAGTTGCTATTTACAATTTAAAGTATTTTAGAATGTAAATTAATCTTGTGACCAGTCCTGTCAGGGGACTTTCTGAAGGTGGGTGGGAGAAGGTGGCAAACAGTTTTCTCTCATGTTGCAAAGGTTTTGGGGTGAGAGAAGATGCTTGATCTAGTATTGTGTGTCCTTCTTTTTCCAAAGCAGTAAAAAGCAAAACTAAAAAAAAAAAAATAATGGAAGCATAATAATTATTACTTTATGCTTGTGTGACCTTTGCCCACATTTGTGTCTACAATACATATGGGTATAATTTTGTATTTTAGACCAAGCGGGAAAGCCATTTATTGAATAGATTAATTTTTTTTTTTTCTTACACTATCCATGCAGCACGCAGTCAGGCTTGAAAACATATTCATATACACGTACACTAGTTTCAGTATTTGTATGCTGTGGTGAATATTGATATAAGCATGATGTGATGCAAGTTGTATGAAGTTAGTACATAGATAAGCCTTACCTCTGCGGGTCAGTCTCTGTAGTGTGATCCTCTGGGCTTCTTAGAAGTCCTTTGAATTTATCAGGTGTCTGTGTGGGCACAACAGACACGTGAATACAGGACTGGGTCATGGAATATGGCCACATGCAGAGTTTGGTTTATGTCACTTTTAAGAGGGGCAGCATGTTGCCTGCAGTAAGTGGAACCTATTCTTGATATGTGATGGTTGGTAATCAAATGTCTGCATAAACTGCTCCAAGACGGGGAGTAACCCTTTAGAGTATCTGTCTTGCTATGTCCTGGCTGATCTATAAACTTACATTTGCAGACTACCAGGGAGAACATTGCCCAGCACAGAGGGAGTGCTTTGATCCCCTTTGGTATGCAGAGAAGTTTGGGGGGTAATTTCACTAATGTTGCAGTAGCTTTCTCTCAGAAGTCAAGCAGATAAACCATAGCATAGTGATTCCTTGAGGAGTTGAGGACGAAGCTTTTATTTGCTTTTATTCAGCAGCAACCTCCGTCTCCCCTCTCTTCCTTCATCTTGTCACCAAAAATATCCAAACCCGTAACCCAGAATACAAGTTGGAGACAGAAATTAAGTTTACTTCTGAAGGTCAGTGTTTCTGGCAATTTGGTGGTGTTGAGTTTGCTCCTTTAAGAGGCATGCAGTAAAACCCTAGGTAATACCGGTGAGAAAAGAGTAGTTTTAGTTGCATTCATATTCTGCTTTTTACTCTTTTTGTTTTTTTCATTCTTTTTTTCAACTTTGTAATCAAGAACTCGATCCTTTGCTTTGCTAGAACAAACTTGCTTTCTTCTTTTAGCTTGTGTGGTGTCGCAGATAATGACTGATGAGCGATCAGTGCCAAGCATGCTTTTCTTTACCAGAAACAAGCAATATAAATAACATAATGTAATAGAGAAGCTGCTGGGGCACCTCACAGTGTGCCTGGGAGTCCTGGGAGTTGGTACACATTTTTCACTGAGCTGTAAGTATCATTTTCAGAACCAGAAGTATCCAGTGTCAGGAAAAAGAGAAAAAAATTGAGGCAGGTATTGTCCTGTGCCACTCAGTAAGGTGGAAACAATGCAAATTTCATTCCTGATTTCAGGAAATTACATACAGTCACACATAGCAAGTCCCAAATCTAGCTTGTGTTTTCACAGACTGTAGAATGTAATTCATTGTTTTGATATGGGTGGTGTCTCTTTCATATGTAATGTGGGCTGGAGGGGATTTTTTTGTTGTTGTTTAAGTGCTCTTAGTCTATTGCAAGATCTCGGTGTACTTTGCAGAAGATCACTCATTTTCTGGAACTTATTACAGCTTACACCTCAGTGGTCATTTAGGCTATCATACAGACAGCTTTAGATGAAGGACTTTATCTGTTCAAAAGTATTTTTATGATTTTCTACTGGTGTGTGTTTTAAGCTGTCAGCCCTTAAATCCTCCCTTATAAGTAGGAAATTCTTTTGCTGACTCCTACATTCATCCTGTCTGGCAGAAATTAATTATCAGGACAGAGAAAAAGAGCATAAATATCATTATACTTTAGCTGTCTTATGGAAAGATAGGTGAAGATTCATGTTATATATGTAGTATTGCTTGAGGAAAAACACTGAACTACTGTTTTACTTAAATCAGAGAAATCCTGTGCAAATTCCTTTTGCATGCAACAGTAAACATTGGGGCCCATTCAATGTATTAGATTAGTTTCCATTCTAGGCTAAGCATTCTCAGGACGGAGAATATAGACACTTGAAGCTTCATGGAATGCTTGTATTTGTACTGAGAGAACTTCTACTCCAAGGATTTTGACTGCATAGGAGCAACCATGAGCTTCTTGAGGTTTCTATTCTATTCTATTTTTCTATATCTATTTCTATTTTTCTATATCTAATTCTATTTTTCACAAATTAACTGAAACAAGGTGAGAATCCTAAGTGGTTTTGCCCCCCCAAAAAGGCAGAGCTGAGCTTGGAACTGCAAGTCCTGACTTTGATTCAGTGCTCTAGCCACTATCGGATTTTGCCATTTGTTTTAGCACCTGTAGGTGATAGGAAGGATAATATTTATGATAGTTTAGCATTTTGATGGATTTTCCTTCATCCTTTTGTAAACGGGCTATTTTTATGTTGCCTAGGAGTTAACTGGTCAGTACAGATTTATGTCAATATATTTGAACATAAATCTATCCTTTAAAAATTGTGATTTGTACATGGCTATTAATAATTGTAAATTATGAGCACAGGAAGAGCATCTAAAAGCCCCTCAGCTTTTCTATCACATTCATCCCCATGTGAAAATCATTTGCTTCATTTTTATTTCTGGAACACTGTTATTATGGACCTAGGATTATGAGTTTAAACTTTCTTTTATTTCTTTCTTTTCTTTTTTCTTCAAAAGCCATCTGGACAGGGAGCTGGGCAACCTGCTCTGTGTGGCCCAGCTTGAGGCAGGGGAGGTTGGACGCATGACCTCCAGAGGTCCCTTCCCACCTCAACCATTCTGTGATCAGGAAGAGATTATGTGAGCTGTTCTGGTCTGTGATTTAACAGCTAGATCAGAGATGGGAGCTCTTACTGTGCAGTAATCAAATGATCAGTTATCAATTCATGTGAGCTACCATAAACTTCATCACAACTGAAACCTGGGAGCCTAAACTAACCAGTTGTCTTATGTTTCGATCCATAATGAATAAACAAAGTCTCCTTTAACGTAATTTGCATCTTCCATATATTCGGATTTAACAGGTTACTAAGAAATTTTGATGAAATTTGTGCATGATTAAATAAAATTTATATTTATCACTTTTTGATGGTTAATTGCAAGAAGATATTTCAATTGGCTAAATTTTAGTAGTGTGTTACAAATTATTTCCTCAATCATACCATTTCAAAGGAACTTGTCTTCAATAGGGAATGAATAAGTGGCACATGATCAGGACTTTCAATTCATGTTGTACTTCGAAGAGCATAGTGTGGAAAACACAGTTCAAAGAATTGCAAAACCAGAAATCTGTAAACCAGACTTTAAAATTTTCAGTAACAATTTTCTAGTGTTCCACTTGAGTTCTTACTAAGGGATTATTATATGTACTGGCTGTTGTGTATGATTGTAGAATTGTAAATATGCAATCAAGTAGTATTTTTGCTCTAGAGTAAAATGTTTTAGAACATAATCATTAAGGTAAAATTCTGCTTCTAGATATAGTGTGTATTTCAGGTATAGGTAGTAGTCTGACAGTGAAAAATATTAAATGAGGCATCTGGTAACGCATTCGGTTTTACTGTAGAAATAAGTAGATATTTAGATTGTGTGCTTCTTTGCTACATGCAGTATAAAACACGATTGTTTCTGTGGACTTTTTCAGAAAGTGAGAACATCTGGTAGAAGATTTGATGCTTCATATTTGGAGTTCTTGAAATAAATTTATTTTCACTGTATGTGGTTATCAAGAATATTAAGCATCTTGCTGAAGGACTAGTGCCACTTAAATAAATAGACCTACTTGAAAAAAACAATGCTTTGGTAATGAGTGTTGATACTGTTTGTTTGAGACCTTAGCATAGGGATCCAGACCCTTGTGACTCCAGGAACATGTGCATTCAGTGAGTACTCTTTCAGGAGCTGGATGTGGGTAATACAATGCAGTAGATGGCAGTGAAGAGAACAATTTATCTCATCTTGTGCTGCTGCAACAAATGCAGCCTATTGGAAGGACTCAGTTGCCGTGTACAGTTATTTTAAATTTCATTACCGTAGTTCTGACTTCTAAATGAAATGAGAATTTTCTTCTGTTTGAATACTTAATTCTGTGATGTAGGATATTAAAAATATTACATTTTGTTGGCAAGGAAAATATTTTGTATTAGAGCAGTGTTCTGTACTGTCATCACAGAATTCTCCCTCTGGAGTCTCATTTTTCTATAGTGAATCAAGAAAGCCGTGCCTTGCACTGGCACTAGACTTGTATACAACATTAATTTCTTTAAGGGCACAAAACCAGAGATAATTTCTCTTTCCTATATTACATTACAAAAGATGGCATGTATTGCATATTTAATTGTGTACAACTGCTTTGATAAAATTTTCAATATTCAAGTCACAGCCTTTGAACAAAACTGAAATAACAGGAGAATTTTGCCTATTTTGTACTTTTTTTGCTTTCAGAAATTAGCACCTGGAGTTAGTCAGTTTGCTTATACCTGTGTACAAGACCATCCTATCTGGACTAACCAGCAGTTTTGGGAAACAACCTTCTATGGCAATGTGCAAAATCAAGTTCGTTCCCTCTACCTTACAGCCAAAGAAGACAACCATGCAGTACAATTGAGACAAAAGGTAGGAGAATGTATTAAATATCAGGGTAGTATTTTTTACTCACATTTTAATTATCTTCTAAGTTATGGTTTCTCAAATTTTCTGTGTTTTTCTCTCATTTTTCATCTGTTAAAGATACTGATACATATCTATGTTCATATGAAGATGTGCTACTAGTTAGTGTCCAAGTTAAACCTATGAAAAAATACCTGAAAATCTCAGTCAGGAAGAATTTTGCAATTGAAGAAAATGTCTTAACATTTACCTATATACTTTTCTGAAAATAAATACTGTGCTTTAGAATATCATCTTTAATGTAAAAATGTTGTTTGCACTTAATTTTCTGAAGAAAAATATTCTTTAGGAGGTCAGCTTAGAGAAGTACAGAAAGAGCATTTTCACAGTTCATTCACTTAAAGCTTTTTTAGGGCACTTACACACTTAACAGTGGTGGAAAAAATAATCACACTGATACTCAGTTACTGATCTTTGGCAGTATTCATTAACAATAAAAATAACAAAAATTTGGACTTATCTGCAAAACATTATAATTTGATGTTGCCCTTATGATTTTTATGTAAAACCACTTTTTGTGTCATTTTTCCACCCTTTAAGGTGTATTTTTTCCTGAAAATAGTAACTTATCATATAATAATGTGACAACTAGCAAGAGTTCTGTTACATCAACAGCTTAAGATAGCAGCAGTTCCAGTGTCCCTGTAATAGACTGTTACCAAGCCCTAGGCTGGTTTCTGTTGAATGGTATTGCTTGCTTTATTAAAATTGTACAGATCTTCCAGAACACAAACCTTTTCAATAAGAGGAAAGTATGCCTCTAATGCAAAAATGTAAGTATAATGGGAAGTCTTGCAGCATACTAAAATTAGAATTTTTAAGGAGCACATACACATAGTAAAAAGCTATTTATAATCTCTCTTCTTTTATGAAAATAGAGCTATCAAATAGGCGACTGAAAAATGTGTGCTTCCCAAAGACATACAGCACTGTAAAGAGAAGAAGTAAAATAAAGAGAGAGATTACCAGAAATGTAGTTAGAATGAAGAATTGAAAAGGCATGTCAGACATACCAGGAGTAAAGAGAAAAGGACTCTGTGGTTGTGTACTGGGAGCCCTTTTCAATCTGACACTGTGTAAGGAAAAATTCAAAGAATAGTAAAACTTAGAAGAAAGCATCTACTTAAAGTGTCACATGTGTTTGTATGCTAAATTAGCTGAGCTTTACGTAGTATGAAGAAAAACGTTTACAGGATACTTAGTCCTCTAATAATTTAACATCAGGTGTTAGGTCAGTCATATCAGCTTCCAGATTCCTTTATTCTAATTTCCTCAGGCTATAATATAATTTGGCTGCATGTCATCTACCTAATTTGGTCCAAGCAAATGCTAGAATTGGACTCCAACATGCAAAGACTTGAATGTTTTCAGCTGGTCTGGAAACTATTTATATAAAAGCTTGCCTCACCTGGACATCCTAGGAATTTAGAAGATATCATCTGCATCAAGCAATCAGCTGCATGTTGTTTCTCAATCTGATTTATGCTTGATGTTATGTGAGCTAAGCGGATAGGCTAAGGAAAGCAGCTATAGTAAAATCAGTAAACCACTCTGAAGTAACATAAAAGATTATGCAGCATAAAAAAAGATCTAGAAAGAAATGATGTTAAATTAGACCTGTCTACAGTAGGCAATGCTACTTGTGTATTTCAGTAAACTACTTCAATCCTGAGTTGCTGTAATCATACTCTCCTTAAACCCTACTAACCATAGCTATCTGCTTTTTATTTTTAAATAAATATATAATTAAAACAATCAAATAATTTTAATAAACATTTTAATAAACTTTTTTTACTAAAAGTTGTTTTTTAGAGTTATAGTTTATTTGTATTTATATGTCTTTTAGGAGAAAAGTTCTGTAGGTCTGGACCACGATAAGACAGCAATGGACCTGGCTGCTGAACAGTTGCGATTATGGCCAACGCTTAATAAACAAACTCAGCAGGAACTAGTCCAGAATGAGGAAAGTACAGTTTTCAGCCAGGCAATTCATTTTGCTAACCTCATGGTCTACCTGCTAGTACCGCTGGATACAAGTAAGAACAAATTATTGAGAGCATCAGCTACTGGTGACTGGGAGAGTGGAAGTAATAGTATTGTCACAAACAGGTGGGTACACAAGTTCAGTGGTAATCAGT
The DNA here is from genome assembly GCF_013377495.2 of Cygnus atratus. Lineage (NCBI taxonomy): Eukaryota > Metazoa > Chordata > Aves > Anseriformes > Anatidae > Cygnus > Cygnus atratus. The sequence goes on from NC_066366.1 coordinate 1,944,630, forward strand.
CATGTTGGGACACTACTTTCAAAAACTTGCTAGTTTTCAGAACTTCATCTAAACATCAGTTTTTTCAGTATCTTCTCTTATTTTCAAGATCGTTAATTAAGGAGAGTGGAAATCTAACGTGGTTCCTCTTAAATGATGGAATATCACATCGACAAATTTGCTGCCACTTAAAGGAACATGAAAATTGTATTGTTTCAGTAAGATTTTTTAATGTAGTAATGCAAACATTGAAGACAAACACTAGAGTATAACGAGAAAGAAAACAGCAGCCCAAAAATTACTGTTTACTCTGTTAGTTTTCCTATAATTTGAGTTTATGTTCATGAAGGGTGTGTGTTTGTTTTTTCCAAGAAAGTATATATATATAAATATCCTTAAAATTACAATTTCTGTGCTGCTACAGCTTCAAGGAAGAAAGTTACTGAGGTCAGAAAAAGCAAGAAGGCTATACCACTTGGACAAATGTTAGATTACTAAGGGGGCAGGAGGAGCATAAAGACAGTTCCTTTCCCTAGCACACAAATCCAGGAGATTTCATAGCAAGCCTTCCTCCCTCTCTATTTATTGTCTTCATTATTAGCTATGACCAGTCAAAATTCTCATATGATAAAATTGTAGAACACTATATGAGGACACTGACATCAAGCAAGTAGGTTATGTGTATTGAACTCCACTGTCTACTAAGCACCTCTAAACTCAGTCATTGAGATATGTTCAGTAGATGAGTTGCAGCATATATTACAATGTATGAATGTTTTTTCATGTTGTTATGGGAAGCCTTTTCAGATGTTTGAAATACATCTCCCACTGACTTGATTGTATTTTATACCTGAAGCACAAAATACTTTTTTATAGTCTTTTTCTGTTTTTAAATACTTTACTCTGCAATTATAATATTCATTTAATTAATTCTTCTGTATTTAACATGGGTTGTAAATAATGTAGTTAACTTTTTGAGAAGACGTAGAGATTATTTCCAAGCAACTGATCTGTTTTTTTCTCTTGTGGGCTGGTCTTCACTACTGAATTCATGGAGAAAATGTTCTATGTCGTCATGCAATTCTGAAACCGTTAATGATACTGGGAATACAGTGTAATCGTGGTAGGAGCATATGTTTTCAGCAAGTGGTTTATGTATTTTTACTAGAAAAAGATACATCTTTTATGTGTCTAGGCAGGTATCACGCGTTTCACCGGCTTATTTTTTCCACACTTGAAATATCTTCTATTTATCTCCAAAGTATTGCAGGCAGTGTTGCAGAGAGTTATGACACTGAAAGTGGGTTTGAGGACTCTGAGAACAATGATGTGGCAAATGCAGTTGTACGCTTCATCACCAGATTTATTGACAAGGTTTGCACAGAGAGCGGGGTTACACAGGATCACATCAAGGGTCTTCACTGCATGATACCAGGTAAGAATTGTGACAAAAAATATGCATTTGTAGTCTTTCATTTTTCTTCTTTTCTAATGAGAGAAATGCACATTTTCCTTTCAGTTAATTTCAGTGGGGATAGAAGATCAGATTTCCTTTAAAGAGTGTAATTGCTGTTGAATTTCAACTAACTATTTCCTTGATGATTAAATTTGAGAATTTCAGAATATCAGAGTTATAATTAGATTGCAACTTTCTCTCTCATATTATGCCAGACTTCATTTATGGTATTACTGATTTCCAGGCATTGTAGCAATGCACATAGAGACCCTGGAGGCTGTCCATCGTGAGAGTAGAAGGCTTCCACCAATACAGAAGGCAAGTATTATGAAACATGTTTGTATTCCTTACAAGTATTAGAATCATGCAATTCAGTCATTTTTTTCCCCCTCATAATGTTAGGAGGAAACATCAAAACATTGTTAGAAATTTTCCACCAGTGATAAATAGCGCTTGGCTTTGGTCTCCTGAAACATGAACTTACAAAACTAGAAGAGCCAGACTTCTGATCATAAACAAGCTGTTGCATACCCTCTGTTTTTTGAGACCCATTTCTCTTAGTTGAGTCCAAACACCATCTCCCTTCTGTGGAATCAGTCTCATAACAATTTTGTTTTGAATCTTTTTTATGCCAAATGTAACTAGGCTGAGCTATAACACTGGTATCCCTATTACACTTACGCTAATTTATTTGCATCAGCCCAAAATTCTACGACCAGCTTTACTGCCAGGAGAAGAATTTGTTTGTGAAGGACTCCGTGTGCTACTGGATCCTGATGGCAGAGAGGAAGCTACAGGAGGACTGCTTGGAGGTCCTCACATCCTCCCTGCTGAAGGAGCTTTGTTCCTTACCACCTACAGAATTATATTCAAAGGCACTCCTCATGATCAGCTGGGTAAGAGAAATAAACAATGATAGCTGTAGTACTTCAGATAGGCAAGACTTTGAGTTGGCCTATCTATCTATTCAAGCATCAGCATCAAAATGCATATACCTCTAAGTATAATTTTTCATGTTGATCACATTGGAATAATCTTTTATTATAGGTTTTCATCACTAGCTTTGACAATGATTGATCTTGATTTTGTATTTAACTTAACTGGATTTCTTCAAATGAGGCAACGAATATACTGTGCTCTTACATATTTTCCTATATTGATGCTCATATATATCTGTGGTTTCCACTACTCCTAGCTTTCCAATAAATCATTTTTTTCAGATGCTGGAATTGTGTAAAATGAAAAACATTCATAAGTTAGTATTCTCCTTTCAATGATTGTTAATAAATTAACTATTGCTTTTAATATGTAATGGAAATTGCTCTTCTGAATGATAGATTTTTATATTTTGACACTTGCCATTAAATTAAATTGTCTTTCAGAAGTACAAGTTTATTTTGGAAAGTTCACAGTCATATGTAAAGAAATTAGGATACAACGTTCATTGTTTATAAGGTGCATAATGCAATACAAAAATGGAGTAAGTTTGAAGCTGTTTCTTCACCGCCTTCCAACCTAGATTGTAGGAGTGCATTTCCAATATGTAGGAAGACTCAGAAGGAGAATATTTTTCCAACTATGCTAAATTAAGCAGAAAAAAAAAAATCAGATTATGGATAATATTTGAATTTTCAACTTTTCAGGTCTTTTGCCTGAAATTAATTCTGTACTGTTATTTTTCCTATTTCTTTGTACTTGGTCATTCCTATCTGTTCAAAGTACAGTGTGACCAAAACAGAACTGATTCTGTAATCTAACAAGTATCTATAAACAACATTCTGTGGTCCTCAGTGGGAGAGCAGGCGGTGATCCGGAGCTTTCCTATTGCATCTGTTACGAAGGAGAAGAAGATCACTATACAAAACCAGTTGCAGCAGAGTATGCAAGAAGGACTGCAGATCACTTCAGCTACCTTTCAGGTAAAAGGAAATTTTGTAAAACTTACGTGACACAGAAAGCTCAGAATACTTTTGAGCAGCAGTTTGTCCTGATACTTGGGAAGAGCTCAATTTCCTGCCCTGTCAAGTCAATACAGAATGTGGACTCCTCTCATAGAAACTCTCACTTTTTTTTGGCCCAGCTGATACTCACAGCATTACTGTTTTCATGTTTCTTTCTCTGCTTTTCTCACCTTTCTATTTTGGATCCAGTCAAGGGCTATTTCAGTGTGTTCAGCAGAGGCATTTAGTGCCAATTGACAAAGATGGACTTCAAAGAATTGGGAATCATAACTTCTCTGAAGCCTCCAAATGTTCCTTATTGGTGGTAATCTAATCTGTGGTTAAATCCTAGGAGATGGGAAGTTGAAGACAATGAATTTATATCACAGACTGAAAGTAGACTTCAGTGCTTAAGACAAGAAATACTCTGCTGGGGTGGCTGACTGCAGAAATAAACTTTCATTGAGAACAATAACTCTTTAATATCTGAAAATAAAATAGATTATCAACATTTTAGTAGTTGCTTACAAAGTGGACATTATTTAACTGATCATCCTTAAATATCCCAGTCAAAAGGATAAGATTAGGAATACAAATAAGTAAAACAACCAAAAAAAAAAAAAAGTTGTTCCTATGGACTTTTTGAGAGGACTTCATGAAAACTTTTTTTTCCAGAAATATTTTACCAGGATAATTAGCATACTTCAGTGATGTGCTAAATGCAGACCTAGCTCAGTGTTTTTAGTGCTGGATTCTGGTCAAACATCATATCTGCTTTTGTTTAGCATAGTGCTGTATTAGGTTATGAAAATGAAAACAGTTTTCTTTCTGTTCCCTTTGTAACAGCTAGTGTTTGATACAGTATAAGATAGCAGCGACCCAACCCCCATCTTTGTTTATTAATTAGGATGTTCAGAGTGTTTTGGCTGTAGTTATGCTATTTAATATCTTTAAAACTTTGTATCAGTATAGCTTCTAAAAATTCTTTCAAGGAGATCATAGAACAACAGAGTTATTAATCTTTTGGAAAGTAATTACAAAACAAGTGAAATAAAAAAAATGAAATCCACCTTCAAGATGACAAGCAAACTTCAAAACGTATGTAGGTATGCAATCAAAGATAAAGCTCTAGGATATTTCTTTGTTTGCTTTTTGCACATTCTTAAAGTTCTTTTGAGCCCTTTTATGGATTCCCTATTTTATCTCTGCCTTAGTTTTTTTAATTCTTTTTCCCTGAAGATTTGACTATCATACTTTTATCTGAGGATGATGGAGTGTAATTTAAAGAAAAATAATAACAATAAATAAATGAGAAGTTTTTAAAAAACATTTCTAACGGGCTGAATGGATCAGTGTTGAATAGCAGGAGGTTAGTTCCTTTCCAAGGATCAGATTTCACTATTACACTTTATTATTAGCAGTTTTCTAGACTTTGGAAGGTGAGGCAAAAATTAGGATCACTAAATAATGGAAGTTTAATGCTTGTGACATATGAATGCTGAATTTGTTGATTTGATGAATGTACATTACCAACTTTACTTTCTGATATATAGTAGAGCTGACAGAATATTTCCAACCTGAGCTATCCCATGTGGCTAGCACCTTAACTGTTGTAGACATCATAGCACCAGCACAACCACTTAAAATATTTCTGTGTTTGGTATTATGAGAATTCCAGATGCTTCACAGTGAAAATACCTTAGTATTAGTTACAACAAAAATGCAAAAAGTAAACAACAACAACAAAAAAGAATGAGCTGTATGATATCCCTCAAAATCAATAGGGTATACGTATATATATTTGTATATATATTTTCTGATGGGCATAGTACTACCTAAGTATGTGGGTTTTATTAATATATAATATTATATTATATATGTAATATATATTAGGATCTTTTAATTTATTTTATCATAGGTTTTTTTTTTTTAGTTTCTAACATGTCCTGTCTTTATATGCAGTTAATTAAAGTAGCATTTGATGAAGAAGTAAGTCCTGAAGTGGTGGAAATATTTAAGAAACAGCTAATGAAGTTCCGCTATCCTCAATCTATCTTCAGCACTTTTGCATTTGCAGCTGGGCAAACAGCACCACAGATAATTTTACCAAAGCAAAAAGAAAAGAACACTTCATTCCGGTATAGTCATTCTTCTTCTGTCACTCTCTTTTTGTTTACTACTAGTCAAATAGTTCAAACAGTCAGACAGATTTTCAGATCTCCAGATCATTTAATCAGTTCTCAAGAAAACCAAAATAACTGATTTCTATTCTCTGTCTTTTTATCTTTACTGAAAACAAGGTAGATTGATACGAAATAAATGTGTATATAAGAACATACTGTTTATTCTTGCTGCAGTAAATTTGAACAAGTATCTCATTACATTTTGAAACACGCACAATATAAATAACATTTTCAGCTATGCGAACTATGCCAACATAGAAACAGATTTCTTGTGTATTACATTTTAGGTTAGTAACCTAATGTAGGCTAGAATTCATTTTACTCTTTAGTATAGTCTGTTCAGTTGTCCTTGTTACTTTAATCTAGTGTTTCGGCTTTGGGTCCCCTTTTGAATCTTATGTTGCACATTAGTTTTTACTAGACCAGATGGATTCTTATGCCGTTTCAGAGTGGTAGTTTCAGTGATTCTTTCTTGATTATTGCATTGTTGACATGGGGAAGCAGAATTCCAAGGTAGTCATGGAATCTTAAAACTTTAAGGTAATATCTGTCTTTCCTGCCTTCATTCTGCCTTCTTCATAGATTTGTTACATTGCTAGCAAAGTACAAATATCTAAAGAAAGATTATGGCTGCTTATTCATTATGCTATATATATAATAGGTAAAATTACTCTCCAAGTAATAAAATTGGCATTTAAAAATTAATATAGGAAGTCATATTTCTGGTGGTCATGGTTTTGTTATTAAATGAGAAAATACGAAATGTTTTTTATATGGGTAAGCCCGTTCATCCTAAAAATCTGTATGTGCTATTGTGGAGAATTATATCCATCTTTTGTAATATTTTTATTGCTATGAATTTGTAGTACCTTCTCAAAAAGTATTGTGAAAGGAGCAAAACGTGCTGGGAAGATGACAATTGGTCGCCAGTATTTATTAAAGAAGAAGACAAGCACAATAGTGGAAGAAAGAGGGAATCGTCCAGGCTGGAACGAAGATGATGATATCTCTGGTAATAATAAAGTATTATCAATTTTTGTTGATAAGTCTTACCTAGAAGAAGAAATTGTGAAGTCTTCCTAGACAGGAGAAAGAAAGGTTGCAAACACGTACATTTTTAAAGTGTTTTTGTTTGTGATGACCAGACATACAGGGCAAAAGTAGTGAAGTATAATAAATTTATTATTTATATTAATTATCAAGCTATCTTCATATAGTATCTTTAGAAAGCCTGACATCAGCAATTATTCTATAGTGAGAAAGCAGTATTTGGTGAGATTCAAGAAACAGCCAATACTATAGGCAAATTTTGTATTTGTGAAAGTGACAAATGATTTCTGAAGGCAGCAGAAGTCATTATTACTGACAATACCGTTTTTCCAAACTTCCGTTGAAAGGGTTTGGAGACAGAAGGTAGAAGGTGATTTGGACTCTTTGTATAGTTCATGTGATGGTGTGGAGTTTGACTTTCTTCCAAACACTTCTTTTCCTACCATGTGCTGCTGTCAGTATATCCTTATCTGGACCAGTGCTAATTTATAATAAACCACTAGAGGGAACCAGATTCTCCTGTACATAAACAGGTATTGTTTTGTCATACCATTCTTTCTTCTTTTTTTATTAAAAAAAAAAAAAGGCATTTCTGATAATGAAGTGTTTATGAAACACTAATAATTTCTTCAAAACATCAAACAAGCCAAATTTGCCTTTTGAATATTTAGTCAGTGAGCAAGGTGACTTAAGTGACTTACATGCAGATAAATAAAAGTTTTCTGAAGTCAGAGTATGAGAACGCACTTGATCTGTTCTCTCAAAAAGAGAAAAAAAGCCATTCCAGGAAAGAAAAAAAAAATAATTCTCTTCTTCCATTCCAGATAAATATGGTGGGAAAAAAATGCACAAAGAAAAGGTTATGAAATATGGAATGTCTGTATACTGCTGAAAATTTACATTCTTAACTGGATTTCCAGCTTCTTCCTTAAGTGCTGAGTTAGTATGTGTTCTAATGTTGCAGAATCTTCAGGTCAAAAGGAATTGTGCAGTCAGTGCCTGTTCTGGGTGTGATTTTGTGTCCTTCACTCAGAGACACCAAACATAATTAAGCCTGTGTATTCACACTTCTCTTTGCAATGAAGAAATCATAAGAGTTGTTGCATTGCATATATACAAAACAACTATATTCTTGAGTACAGGTGTTACATAAAGATTAATGACAGTCATTTTTTTCCTCCTCTGACAAACTTAGAAAAATATAAATTGTGAGGCTTCCTACCTGCTGCTTTCCAGATGTTGTGACTGGGTATGTGTGAGGTGATTAAAGTCTGACAGCTTGCTTTTCTGTTCACACTGCACTGACACCTCAACTGACAACAGCACTGACACCTCAGCTGACAACTGTAGTACTCCTTGCTTCAGACAGAGTACAAATAGCTGTAGAAAATTTGCCGTTTAATCACTGAAATTTGTTTCATATTGCTTGCTGTGAATTACTGTTTGTTTGCAAGTCTCAGAAACTGAAATATAGGAAACTATGTAGCTATAACAACAATGAAGCAAATGGGAGCAAATGGGCACTATCTGCAGCAGGTGATGCATTGTCTTACAGAAAGAACCATTAAAGATAGTGTTGGAAGGAGCTTTGATCATCTACTCCATCTCTGCCGCAAAGCAGGATCAACATACCTAATATGTTCCTCATACGTGTTTATCTAACTTTTTCTTAGCTTTCAAAGATTAATTTTTCACAACTCTAGACAATTTGTACTTTAACCATCCTTAACGCTGGAGAATAACAAGCAACTTTGTGATGCTCAGGGCTAAACACTTACTTGCCACAATTTAAATCCTTCATTTCTTATTCTGTTACTATGTACATGTAGAAGAGATGACTCCCTTCATTTGGATTGCACTGTTTAATGTATTTATGGACTATTGTAATACTTCCTTTCTCTGTTCTTTTCTGGATATTAAATATCTGTAGTTCTTTTCAGTCCTATGCATCAGTCTTGACAGAGTTCTGATTATCTTCATTGCTCTTCTCTCGGTCCTCTTGAACTGGTCCACACATAACTTTTCTTGATTTTCAGAATTGGGCACAGTTACAATCTGTTGCTAATGAACACTTGTAACTTTTCTTCCCTACATTTCCTCCTAAATTTTATTTTTTGGAGAGTTTAGAATCTCATCATACTATAGGTGATCATAGTGGTGTGTTCAATGAAACGGGAGACCTTCTGTAAAAAGTGCTTTTACAAGCAGTCATATCTCAAGAACAGTAAAACAGAGGATTTATTCCTCTTATTTTCAAAATCAAATGAAAAAAATGCATTTTGAACTTGAGATAGTAAAATGTATCTTCCTCTCCCTCTTCAGGTTAAAGACACTGATATGGGCTCCTATAATCTTTAGCTTTTTTACACATTCAGGAAGATATTTTGCACATTCTGATCACCAATATACCTGCTTTCATGAGAGAAAAATGCATTTAGGAAAAAAAAATCAAGAAATGCACCCTCATGTTATCTAAGTCAGTTATAGCATTTAAAATTGTTAAATACCAAGCTTCTGTGTTCCCCAAAATAAAATGATTTCTAAAACCCCTTTACTTTGTTTCTCTTAGTGCACTTTATAATTGTAAATGTTTTGTGACTTCTTTCTTACTAGGACAAATATGAAAATATAGGAAGAAGAGGAGATATCTGTAGCACTAAACTCTTCCTTATTTAGGTCAAATAGAAAATAGTTATTTTTGTATGATGCATCATTGGGGCAAAAAAATTATATATGTAGCTTTTATGCTAAGATAAATAAAAAGATGTATCTAGGTTCTACTGCTGTAAATTCTGAATGTTGTCTGCTGCCAGTAAACTTCTAATCGTATCATAATTTTAGGTTTTAAATGTAATTTTAATTTCCAATTTTATAAAGTACTGTTTTAAATTTAAATCTTTATATACTTTGTTTTGCCTAATTCATGAAGAAATATTTCACCTCATATGCACATGCTTTAATGCTTGAGATAAAGTGGTAGCAAGTAACTGATACATACAGTGAACAGTAAATCTGCTTTCAGACATATTTGGAAATAGTTGAAGTGTTGAAAACAGGCAGGTGGCAGGTTTTGTACAAAGACCCTGCTTGACTTGAATTTCTGTGTAGTTTGAACTTGTGACATGGTTTTTATCTTTCATGGTTAAAGTTTCTTTTGGTTTGGAAAGTGCAACTGATTTGTATAGCTGAAGAAAGCTGCTGTTTGACATTGAAACTGAAGCATTAAGAAGCCAACACTTATCTGCTGTGAAATTATGACACAGAAACATTTTTAATTTGAACCAAGCTTTAGAAAGATTTTTACATCTTTTGAAGACGGTTTTAAAGAATTTACGAGATCCATTTTATCTTGCATGTTTAATGAATTTATGTGCTCATTTTTGATTATTCTTTCTGATGTATATCTTTGTATAGCAGTTGTGAGTTTAACATGCTTGCATAAATACACTGTTAATAGAAAGAATGCCTGCCTTCAGTTCAGTTCAAATAAATGTATGAGAGAAGTTTTTCTGGAATTTTAGCAAAAGAGAGGTGTCAGCCATGCCAACCACTACAACAGTAGGTAACTTTGGGATATACTTAAGTTTCCTGACTGGAGTATTATTTTGTTGCTTATAATTTCTGCAAACTATAGCGTCTATTTGTTAGTGTCTGTAATTGATCACTGACAATAAGACAAACTAATAATTAGTTCAGAAAGTAACACTGGTTTTTTGTGTAATTGCTGGCTTTTGCAATAGCAAACTCAAAGATTTTTGATGTTAGTTTCAGATGACAGTGAGCTGCACACAAGTGGTACCCTAAAAGCTTCAGAGAAGTCAACAATGGAGCAATTAGTAGAAAGAGCCTGTTTCAGAGACTATCAACGTTTGGGACTAGGGACCATCAGTAGTAACACTTCTCGATCAAAACCAGAATACTTAAGAATAACTGCATTGAACAGGATGTATTCACTTTGCAGGAGGTGAGTTTACCAACTCAGTCAAGTATTTGAAAATAAAAATGACATAACATGTATTCCACATTTCATATTCATTTAAACAACTTATTCTGACTTCTTTTTTGTCTGTACTAACTGTGTTCAACCAGTGGCCTTGAAGCTATTTGTATTCCACTCTTAGAGATTCCTCTTCTGTCACATGGTGGTTGTGTATGTAGTCATCAGATTTGGAAAGACTGCCAGTGATAGTAGCCAGAAGTGAGCTTTCAGAGCCTCCCCAGAAGCTGTCAGACAAGTCTTTATTTCTAGATTCTTTTCATTGCCTATGGAAAGAGCGTGTCCTTGGTGCTTTCAGAGGAGACTAACCTAGATACTGTGAATTGCCTTCTGATGTAGTTTTTCTCTTGGCTTTCTACACTGAAGATTTGCTACACTGAAATTAAGAGGCTATTTTCCAGCTAATTTAGTGATCAAGCTAGATGGTAGAACTCAGTCTGCCTTGATGGTTTGTGTTGGTACTGGAAATTATTTATGTAGTATTATGTAGTTTATGTAGCACATACTCTGTTCCTTAAAAAAAAAAAAAAAAAGCATCAAAAACAAGTAATTTAACTACTTTCTTCAAATCAAAAATATGTTTTAAAATTGAATTCATGAAGGTATCTATACTGCTTTAAACTTTGTCATGTATTGAAAGTCACATGCTGTACATTAATGCATGAATGTTACTAACTCCCTTTTTTGGTTGTGAAAGTGTAATTTGCTACCACTACCCACAAAAATTCTTTATAATAGAAAGCATATCTGCATAAGTTGTATCAGGAGAGCATCTGCATTCTCTAAAGCCAGTTTTGGCTAGTCATTGCTTTCATTATGGATAATGAAATTGCCAGCGCTTCATGGAAGAAGGGCACAAGAAAATAGTAGATCCTTTCTATTTTCTTGCATACATAGAATAACAGATTAATAACTGTGGTTTTGTTCAATCCCCATTAAATACAATGCAAATAAAAGCATTTAAGTCTGCACATTTTGGCTGTGCTCTGGGCATTATGTAAACAACTCTTCCCTCTCAAAAATCTATCAGTTTTTAATATAATTAGTTTCTTTGGTAAAGATAATTGATGTCTCAGTAGATTACAAATCACTGGATAGAAATACTTACCTAATGCCATATTAGTTTGACTATTGTGTTCTAAGAACCAGAACATAAATGGTATGTACATTCTTTTTGTATGAGGGTAGTTCATTAAATGTCAAAGTACTGAATTTACAAGAGCAGCGTATATTCTATAGGAACAAAATTGTTCAGTAAGCATTAACATTTCCCAGCTCATTGTGTTAGTTTCTTCTTAACATATGAAATTGGCACTTAAATTGAATATTTTTTTAAAGAAATAGAAAATAATCTTTCTCCTTGCTTGAATCCCTTTTTTTCTAACAGAAACACAAATACCATCTTGTTCTCTGTTTTTACATCTATTGTATTAGTAAAGTTCCTAATCTCTCAATGTATTGTAGTGTTCTAAAAAGTACACAAAATTTAATTTTCAAATACACTGTTCCAAGGAATATGGTTATAAAATACATTTTGACATAAACCAGTTATGACCAAAAATTATTGTTTTAGTTCTGATACTCTAGGCAATCTAAACATTCTTTCATTTCCATTCTTATATTCTATATACAAGTGTCAAAACAAAACTACTGTATCATGTGCATGCCTCACAATTCTGTTTTCTGTCATTCTCAAAACTATGGCTTCATTATAGTGATGGGTAAGAGATCCACTGGGAAGAGAATAATTACCAAATATAACATAACCTTAGATGGAAGGACACTGCAAGTGGCAGTCTTACGATTTTTTCCTATTTTAAGTTGTTTAAAAAATGCAGTTTTCTTTACAAATAAATGTATTTTAAAGGATTGGACTAAAACAGGAGAGTTGTGGAATAAAAAACAGTAGTACCAGTTAGCATGTATTTTCATAAAGATATATACTCTGCCTATAGTTTTAGGACTTTTTGTCGTTGTTTAAAATTTTGAGAGCACATTTAATTGTTGTTCAAATTTTTCACCTTTTTGTCAATACAGTTATCCTGGACTTCTGGTAGTACCTCAGTCAGTTCAAGACAGCAGTCTGCAAAGAATTGCTCGCTGTTACCGTCACAATCGCCTACCAGTTGTGTGTTGGAAAAACACGAAAAACAGTACTCTTCTACTTAGGTCAGGGGGCTTTCATGGAAAAGGTGTTGTTGGCCTCTTCAAATCCCAAAACACACATCCTACAGGTGAGCTGATTCAATTAGGTTTTCTGTATATGTAATTTTATTTAGAAATACTTACCTTTCTAGAAGAATCAGTAAGATGATTGAATCAAAAATCTCAAGGTATGAATGCTTATCAGTTCAGTTGTTAAATTATCAGTTCAGTTGTTATCGGTCAAGTAGTTCAGTTTAATTACTCTCTGTCATGAAGCAGACCTTGAATGGTATGAAGGTGGTTCAAAAAATGTTAATTGAACTAATCTGAGTAGGTTATATATATGAACTAGAAGTCTTCAGTAAAAGCTTGCATCTGCCAAATAAAGCACCTATTTTCTGATAACTTCCCCACTTTGACTTCAATTATCTGTTTCCATTGCACTGTTTTCGTAATGAGTGTATGTTGTCATTTTTAATAAAGTACTATATAAAATACTAGAAAAAACATTATTCAACAGATTTTCTTATGTCTTTCAATTTGATAGTAGTTGAACTTTTATCTTTCTTTTATAAAATATAGGCCTGAAAGATTATTGTTGGGGTCTTTGCATTAAGTAAATCTCTTCCTTTGTATGATGAAGACTGGGCCAACACAAGATTTGTCACTAGTTAATTTTTCAGAAGAATAAAATATAGGGTAAAACTGATTTTGGAAAGAACAATAGTTGACTTCTTCAGCACTGTGTGAGGGGTGATTGATGTTAAGGTTGAAGGGCAAATCTTCCATCTGTAATCTTCTGCAAATACATTGTTGCCGTGAATCTTTAGCTCACATATACATTTAGTTCAATAACAGAATTTCATATAAATCAAGCTATTCATCTCTTGGGTCACTTTACAAAAAGACACACAGTGATCTTCATAAAATAAAACTTTCCAAGTGGAAGTGATAAGGACGTTATCCTTTCATTTAGACATTTCATTTCATTTAACTAAGTTGTTAAGAACTAAAATGACTTTGTGGCATTGCTTCAAGGGCTTGAAGTCCTAGAAATCGTTAAAGTAAATTTCAGGATGTGCACATTCTGCTTAAAAGTTGAAGAGAAAATGTTTCTCTTCAAACTTCTTCCACTTTCCCAGACTGCAGCAGCATGATGCTTCCTGCATGTACATTTTCTAATCACTTCCTAATTTTACTATTAATTTAGATACTGCTTGAATCTATCTTGAAACTTCTTAAGCCACTTCTAACTAATCAGGTAACTGTTAGTTTCCAGCGTAGCATCTGATTGGAGCATCACAGAGAAAACTATTTGTAAGTTACAGTAGTTGTGGCTTGTCGAAATGTGCTCGCTCAGGTTCTTTGACTCCCTCTTTCATCACAGATTCCAAATTCTGGCTCTTGTGTTCAAGTTATATTTTTGTCCTATAGCAAGTCTAGATGTGGCTGTAGTAAGCTAGAATTCAGAAAAAAAATAATCAGTTGGCATTTGAAGAAAATCTGACCCCTTGAGTCTGGACAGTTTTTTGTCTTCATAGTCATAGTATAGCCCAAGACCTAATTCATCTCCTTCCCTTCCTTCTAAGTCCTTGCAGCCGGACACAAATGGATGTTTTTTCTTGTTAAGGTAGTTTCCTCCAATGATCACCTAGTTTCCTAATGCACATTTAAAACTTGCTTTTGTTTTTGCATTGATTTTGTGTTGTTGATTCTTAACTTCTTGAAGTCCTAAGTGGATGTCTGTTCAACTTCATTGCAGTAATTTCTCAGAACATCATGCTTTCTCATTGTGCTTTTTCTGTTTTTTACACCCTGTTTTTAAACTGTGTCTGTGTCTTCTCTAGCTTTGCTTTTATCCAGTCTTTTGCAGCCACTTCTCTCTCTCTGAAATGGTCCTCCTCAGTGTTCCCAAGTAACTCAAGCAACACCAGTGACATCTGGAGAGTGATTCAATTTCTGAGATACATAGAGGAGTCATCTGAAACGCCACGTGTGTCAAGGATTATTCAGAGGTTTCCAGAAAATGAATTACGGTTCTTAGAACAGTGCAGCTTCTCCCCCCACCCTTCCATCCTCCACCCCACCCTTAGAGTTTACCTAAGTAGGTGGGAAGATGCTTCCTGAAGTTACCTACTGGTGAAGGAGTGGGTAGGCTGTCACTGGGGAACAGGAATGTTGCTTTTCGTAGCAGGAGGTTCCTCTACATGTGTTATGCAGGTGTGCATACACTGTCCATCCTCTTTTCTCTTTATATTTCACTAAAAACATCAGAATCTTGGGGTAGGGTGCCTGAAAGATTTGAGGGTTGTGTCCAGTGATTTCTCTAACTGCATAAACAGATGGCATAAACACTGGTGTCTTTTAATAAATGTATACTTTCAGTGAATGGGCAGCATATCTCAAGGAACCTCTGCTTACGTGTAAGACACCTTCCCTTACTGTATTGAGAAAGAGCCGACTGAGTATGGTTTTATCTTACTTCTGTTGAAAAACTATTTTATCTGTTCTCTACACTTTTTTATTATTATTATTTTGAGGCTGACATTTGCTGACAAATATTACAAACTTATAAATGTTACTTTCACTTCTGAGAGTGAGGGGAAAACTACATCATCTCCATTCTGTTTGCGTTGACCACTTGTGAATTGTCAATGTTTTGAATGGTTACCACTGGATAAAAGACTCTTAGCTTAGCTTTAGCACAAAGCTTAGCTTTGTGGAGTGGAATGCAAGAGAATATTGCTGGTGCTGCTTGCAGCCAGGTGATGAACATCTGGGCATTCTTTGTCATCGAAGAAATGACTTTTTCAACATAGGACAGACAAACCATGAAATTGTCAGCGATCTTTTTTATATGGTTAGGTTTTTTCTTTTGTTATTCTGTGTATTTATAAATATATGTTAATGTTGTCCATTCTTCCTGCAACTCTTTCTAGCTCCTGCTTCTTTAGAATCTTCAAGCAGTATAGAACAAGAAAAATACCTACAAGCCTTACTTAATGTGATAACCGTCCACTGCAAAATGAATGGCAGTAATACTCTCACTGTTAGACCAACAATTGCTCTATCTCCAGGTAAAATTGTTTGGTATAGGCCTTTTCTGTGGCTAAGTTGAAAAGCGAATTTTCTTGGATTTGGTGTTAGTTCAATTTGAATTCTGTTGTTTCCTCTATTGTTTCACTTTCCAGATCGTTTTATTCACTCTTAGTTTTAATGAGTGTGTCTTTGTACATAAAGGATGTTTTTAAACTTTTTCAAAATGTTTTTCAGTGTTCTTAATCTGATGGTAAGTGATTCTCAGCCTATGGTTCATGGTTTTTAATGAAATTCACTTCGGTATGATGGGCCAATCTAGAGGCATTAGTAATTTTAACAATTCTGAGCTAATAATATGAAGTCCTCCAGAATATCAAGATGCCAAGTTGTTGGTGTTTTTTTTAAATATCAAATGCAACAATTATATAACAGAATCAAAAACATAGATACGCTTTAAGGTCTTCTGTAACAAAGTAGGCATATTGAAAACTATATATAGAATAAGAGAATGCCAACCTGAAGAGACTGTGAAATGCTACTCTGTTTCATACAGTGAGAAAATGTGAGATTGGAAGGCCAGACTTCACATGAACAGATGCACTATTTAGCTACAAAAGTAGTGGAAGTCATTTAGGCATTTTCATGTGTTACATACTCACAATAGGATTTTAATGCTATTTCCATGTAGAGCTTACTTGCAGTGAAAACTCTTTCAAAAGACATTATTTAAGTTAGGTAAATGTGGAACCGTGAAGAAACAAATCCATGTTTTATCTCAATTACTACATGATGAAACTGATATGCGAAGGTATTCTCAATGTCTTAGAGAGTATGTGACTTGAAATTGTCTGTCTTGCCTTATTCATTTGGTGGAAATTGGCCTAATAGGGTCAGTGGCTTTTCTAGTAAACAGTGGCTTTTCTTGTAAAATAACATTATTTCCAAAGTGTGCATGCTTTACTTCATTTATTGTAACATACGTTGATTACTTAACTGTATCTAACATCAACATTTTGTTGCCAATGTATACATCTGTCTTAAAAAAATACAGCAGAAGTACAAAATTGGCAAGAATTAGCTGCATTAAGTGTGAAAAAAGGTATTTTCATCATTTATGTTAAGTGTTAGTCTGAGTAAGTGTAGTTTTCTTTTAATCTTCTGTTCTTTTTTTGGCTGACTTTAGGCACTGAAAGGAGGGCTTCAAGAATGTCTACTGTTTTTAAGCAGGTAGTGCCAGGACATTTGGATGTAAATCTATCCAATAGCTTTGCTCGAGGAGGTTAGTAAGACTAGATCAAAGTCTAAGTACCTGTGTTATTTGAAATAATAAATGATAACAAAATGTCAGTGAAATAAAAATAATTACACTGCTTACAAATTCATTACATTCTGAAACAACAAAATCAAAATTACCAATTAGCCTCAGTCCATAACATACTCTTAGTATCTAATTTCTGTTTGTTTTCTACTTACCATTGAAATAAAGCTAATTTCATGTTTGAAATAAATGGAAAACTAAGCACTCAGTTAGGAAATATGTTTCTAAATACTTTGTGATACATCCATATTTGTAATGTACCTGACATGTATGACCTAAAAATGCACATTTTACATTAGGATTGAATGCACTTTACAATCCCCAGTTTTGTAATTTGTATTAGTCTGGCATTTGTCTGAAGATTAGCTGATGCTTCATCTAGATACAAATAATCAATCTGAATAATTTTACTCTAGGTAAAGGAAGGTGTTATGTGGCCAGGCTGTAAGAGTAGGGAGATACAGTGCCTTCTTTGGGAATAGTTATTCCTAGTTACAAGGGATTATCAGTGTCATTTCTACAAGAAACTCATTCTGTGAAGTGAATTCCAGTTACTTTTACTCTTCTGGTCTGATGAAATTATGAAGATTTTTTCTGTGCTTAAACTAATGTGTTGAATTACTTAAATACATTATATGTTTGTTAGAATAAGGGTAAAAATGTTTCTCAAAATGGAGAATTTTAGATTTAGTTACCTTTTATCCATGAAGGCTACTAATACAAATATTTTTAGGCATCTGAAAGTTGCTTTTCTTCCCTTATGACTCAGTGCAGCTTTGTAGGCAGCAAAATACCAATCTTACAGCAAGTTCAACTCAGATTTTCAAAGGTAGAAATGAGAAAAGACATAAAAAACTTCATCTGAAATTAAAGTTAGACCTATTTTGACCTGCTGAGGTCTATTCCAACCTAAATTATTTTGTGATAGAAAAGCTGTAGCTTTGTATGGAGAAAAATAAAACAATTTTCTAGAGAAAGACTTCCAAAAGAGATGGAAGAGATTAGAAAAACGAAGGAAAGAAGAAAGCAGGGGCAAAGGAGGAAGCAAAGGAAGGAAAATACACACAACTATATAGAGAAGTTATATGAGGATTATAGCAGAAAGAAAGAGAGGAAGGACAGTTTATGGGGATCATCCCAGAATGGACAATTCTTTTCACTTTCATTAATCATAGTATATGCATAGTTAATATCTAAAAGTTCTGTTGATGTTCTCTATTCACTGTCTTAAACTATTGTAGTACATGAAGATGAAAAAAATACAGAGATTTTAATTGGGTAGGTAAAATTACTAGGAACTGAAGAGAGCAAGTGTCTGGAATTGTTAAATGAACTCATGGCTGTGCACAGCTTGTCTTAGTACTGAAACAGTGAAAATACTGGGTAGCTGACAGCAGACATTTTGTTGTATTCTACCTCCTCATGTTGGGATAGAAGTGCCAACAGCAAAGTTTTGCTGAGGAGCCATGAAGATACTCCAGATAAGAAAGGGAAAAGCTTGCTGTATGACTACATGGAAGTTGTCTTTTGAAGTGTGATAGAGTGAGCTACTCAGTGAAGGAAAAAGGAGTCTCAAGGTAGTGTAAGAGTCACAGACATCACGTTTTCTTGTTGGATATTGTCTCTTGGCTAAATTTCAGCGTTAATCAGGAAAAGGCCAGAGAAATTATCTTGTATCTTCCTGGATTGATGCCACACCTGCTCTATATATTTGAAGGGTGTAACTACAGACCAGTATCTGCAGTCTATTTACAGCTCAGCAGGATACATGAGGACTTTGCTGAAAAATAAGAATGTTTGACAAGTACGATGGGAGCCCTAGTGAAGGTGAGAAGTTGACAGGGTAAGAGAGAAAAGAGAAGGGGAATATCTTAATGTAAAGAAGTAAACTCTAGGGTCTTTTTAGGTGAGATAACAGATTCTTTTAGAAGAAACTCTAAAATACACAGATTATATAGATTGCTTAAATTGCTGTTCTCAGATAAATGGATTCACATTGTTTATTATCACAAGGATTTTTACTACTTTTGCAAGCTAGTTATATCGTACATGTGAAGTAGTGTCACAATACAGTATGCAGGACCAAAAATGCAGATTTTTTGGTCAGCTACAAAAGGAAACTTATTTTATGCAGGCAGTCTAAAGTGCCTGCATAGTCTAAAGTCTAACTCTTCACATTCCTTAGAGTAATTCAAAAACAAACAAAAAAAAAAAAAACACACAAAAACAAAATAAAGGCTGTGTGGTTAGTTAGTTACTTTGTCATAGCAAGCATCTGCAGCATCCATTTAATAACTGGATTTTGCACTACGCTGTACAAAATGTAATAGCAGTATTTTTGTACGTTTAATTCTGGATCACTCTTTCCTTCCTTATTTTTATTGTCACACATAGAGGGCTCAAAATACAGATTCAGCTTGGATGCACCAACTGAAAATGACATTTTCCATTCTTTTGTGCCAGACACTGTTTTTTTTTTAATATGCGTACATTTAAAATTAAAAGGTATGTGGCAGTGCTTGAGTAGTAGTTCCAATTTTAAAAATCATCCTTGTTCTGAATACTCATTGATATTTGTGTCCACACTAAGTACTGTATTTTTTTTAGTTTATCTGGAACATTTAGTAAAGTATTTGCCTAAAACACAGTTTTTTCTGATCAGAAATATTAGCCAAATACTTATATTTCATAATATATTTTCATTCTTGGACCCTTTTTTTGGCAGTAATTTGGTTGATATCTTTCATAAGTTCACTAAAAAATGCATATCTTTTCTTCTTATATTACTTTATAAGTACAGTGTAATTATAAAGAACAGCAATTCTTACCTAGTTTTGTTGTGTAATTTAATAGAATAAAATTTTAATAAAATCCTTTTCTCAGTATGATTTGCTACTGCTGGAAAATACTAAGATACTTATAATGAATAAATACAGACTCAGCTCACACATTGATTTGAAAATCAAGATTCATTAGCAAGAACATGTTTTAATAGAACGTTTTAATGAAAAGAAGTTGCTTGTGTAGATGTGGCTTTGCAGCCAAGAACATACACTCTGATAAGCATATAAGACTCCAACCAAAAATGAGTACTTATACAAGGGAGGGAAATTTCTTTGTCTGATAGATATTGCAAATTTTCTAAATCATATGGTTGTACTTAATCCTTTAGAAATTTCTGTATGTGTATAGAACTAATCATGTCTTACATTCTGATCTGATTTTGAGGTCCATTAAATTACCTACTTAAAATAGACTAAAACAGTTTTACAAAAATGCACTAAGATTTGGGATTTTTAATTAAGGTAATTTTCAGCTGGAGAGAAGCCTTCAATAAAATATTCAACAGAATGATTTAATCATTAAGTTTCCTTTACAACATTTTATAACAATAGGAAAAAAAACCAATGATTTCTGCATTCATTTAAAACTAATAAAATGATAATGAAAATTACTGTTTTTTGATAAAAGGATACTTCCTTCCCACTTAATACTGGTTTTCTGGCTTGATTGATATTTTGTCTTGTGATGACTAAGATTTTTGCTGTCTGATAAATCATGTAGTATAAAAAAATTCTGTATATACTTAATCTTTGGAAATTAATAAGTAACGCTTTTCTTTTCTCCTGCAATGTCTCTTGCTGCAATGTGCATTCCATTCCTCCTCCTTCTGTCTTTACTGTTATCTACCAGTGCTTGGGTACAGAGATAAATGTTTCACTCATTCAAATTCCAAATCAGCAACTAAGGGAAGAGTCCATCAAGGTACTGTATTCTGTGTCCTGAAAGCACATTCTGATCTGCCATCTCCATAACTACTACTATATTTTAATATATGCTAAAGTAATGCTGTCAGAAAGCCTTGACTCTGCATTAACAAAATTTGGGATTTTGGGATTCACTGTTGTGGTTTTGTTATGATTTGGGTTTGGGTTTATTTGACCATTGAGTGTATGATGCAGTGACACTGATAAGCCACACACTTCACCACATTATACTTTAATATTATGACCTAATGCAGAGTGACATGTCGAATTTTTAAGTTCTTTCAGAAAAAGTTTTCTGTGCCAAAACTTTAAACTGCAAAAAAAATAATTCTGCAGAAAAAAAAAAACATTTAGTACTCCTACTGCCTTAGTAGAATAATTAAGAAATACTGTTACCCAGTCGATGAACTTTCTTTACAAAATTACTGGTAATGTTAGTGAACAGGGAAAAATTGGTATTTGCCAATTTATAAACTTGTAATAATACAATACATCACAAATAATGAAAGTTAGATACTGCTACCGAAAAAATAAGATACTGGGCAAAGTTAGAAAAGAAATACAGTTGTCTTTTAGTCACTGATATCCATCAGTGGTAAACATGTTCATCTGCATGTATTTATAAACAGTTTTTATGCTTTTGGTGTGCTACAGGCTCTAATGATGCCCTGCATTTCTATATGTTATAAAGTGTGAGTGATATGATATTTTTGTATGCATCATCTTGAGAGAAGAGTTGTCTGTGTTGGAACTAGCATTTTTTCATACCAAATGAACAAGAACTTATTTCTTTTATTAAACGCTTTCTGTGGTTTCTGTTTGTGTTCTTAAGTCTTCATTGTATCGTCTGTAGCAGTTCAGATGTGGAACAAAAGTTTACACTAGAAATACTGTGAGATATTTTATAAAACTGTCTTTCTTTGAGGTTGGAACTGTTTGGAACTGTTAACCAATTCATAGGTTTCTAGCCAACCATCCTCAGTTAATCCTATTTGTTTGCTCACATCTTTTGGATGGACAATAATGTAGCTGCATTAGCTACAATATGCAAACTAAAATGTTGAGAGGCAGAGTTTATTAGATTAGTACAATGCCATTCAAATACAGATGTGCTGCTTTCAGATGCAAGGCTGTGGTTCCATGTTACACTGCACTCACTGTTCCTTACTTAGGTTCAAGCTCATGTTGTTGCTAGCTTTGGGATTTCTGTACCATGCCAGAGTATTAGTGATCTTAGTGCCAGATTAAAACTAGAACTGTGATCTTCTAAGGATCCTTCTGTCTACTCGCACAGCTTTACTATACTCACATCTGCTAGAACATAGTTGTGAAAAATGTGATTAGAAAATAACTTCCTTAAATTCATTTCCATTTTTAGTTGCCCAGTAAACATGAATAGTTAGAAACTAAAATCCATGACATTCTGCATTTTAATCACTGTAGTTGGAGAGCAAATATGGAATACTTTATCCTGAAATGTAGTATTTGAATTGATCCTTGTATATACATTTTTGTTATAATAGGATATGGGGTGCATTATTAAATAGTGTAGGGTGAAGGGAACACAAGAATTCTAGACAAATGGGGAATTTCAAGTGATAGTATTTCCATTTTTGAGGGAAGTAATTATTGCATAATATTCTTATTGGTTAGACTTCCAAAATAATATGCCTTTGACAAGGAAATGGTTGACTTTTTTGTCTGTACTTCTGAAAGGAACACCAGTAATTTCATTTCCATGTACTTAAATGGATGTTAGTTACTTGCAAATTGTGATTTCTTTTATCATTGTGTAACTGATTTCATAGCAACCATTTTCTCTACAGTAGAAAACATTGATTAGAATCTTAGATTAAAAGACAGTACAGTAGAATGATTTTGACAATTTTTGTTATGAAATGATTTATTTGCAGCACGTTGTTAATTGTGTTCTATGAGGAATGCAAGTGACACGTTTAAACACTGTACTTTCTAAATTACATTGTAGCATATGCATGAATAGTTATCATCTCTAGTGCCTCACACTAAGAGGTTTTTAAAATATTTTTCATCTTTATGAAGGTGTATGGGCAAGTCTTCGTTCAAGCAACCGATTTATCAACGCTCAGACTCCATTCATTGATGTTGGTGCAAGACTTGCAGGCAAAGACAATACCACTTCCTACAGTAGCAGCACTTTTTTGCAAAGTCAGCTTTTGAGACGTCAAGCAGCCCTCTATATATTTGGAGAAAAATCTCAGTTACGGGTAATGTCATTTTTATGTTAATATAGTTTTTATTTGGCTTGAGTTTAATAGCCCTAATGTTTTTACAAAACAAAAATAATAATCTAGATAAGTCAAGTGGATAGCTCTCCTAAAGGTGTAAATTCTCATGGGCATTTTAGGTAATATTTGCTACACAGGCATGCTCTCCATTTTGTTCTGTTTTGCTATGCCCTGTATTGCTATACATAGAATAACAATGAATGCAGCATAATGTGATGGGGGTTAGAAATCACACTCTGGTTATATAATACAACAAAGTTAACATAAATAAAAGTTTATTGAATTGTTTTAAAGAACAGCTAGACACAAGCACAAACTATGTAACTAGAGCCCTGTTTGTCACTTCTGGTCAAGTACTGATGTGTTAGGTAGAGATGAGGGGTACAAAAATGGGTAACATGATTAGAGGATTGGATTAGCTTTTCTACAGCATGAGGATGTTTAAATTGGAAAAGACATGACTAGGAAGGAAATGAAATGTATTGTGTGGCAACAAAACATCTAGCAAAGCCTTTGTATTTTGAAGTTACCACGTCTTCGCTGTTTCAACAACATTGGCTTTGCAGGGAGAAAGAGCCGCAGAGTTCGGCTGTGCCAAGTGTAGCTGCTGGGATAAAGATCCTGGCAGCTGCCCCTTTCAGAGGCTGTTCAGAGCTATTCCAAGGAGACTCCTGAAGTTCTGTATATGTATGGTCTTCCTGTCAGAGCCATGCTTAAATACACCTAAATGCTTATTACTACTCTGATTCAGCTGACTCGTCACCTAATGTTCAGCTGAGTTGTCATCTCACAGTGATGTCTAGTTTGGGAAATATAAAACAGGCTTATTTGCAGTTTTATTTTTCCTGGTGTGCTGAAATACATTATGTAGCAAATGGAATTTTATTAGACAGGAAAAGCAATTAGGGGTAACACTTAGAATCTTATGAAGTCAAATTGATGTGGATAACACTAACTCAGAAGTCTGTTCATCCTGATTTGATTACATGAAGAGGTCCATGATATCTACAGTTTTATACACCTTTTGGGATAAATTTTAATATTTTAGACGCAGTTGTTTAGGAAACATGTATCCTCTTTATTAAGTCTTTACTTTTTAGAAAATGTTTACAGATTTTTTAAATCTCTGCAAAGACTGAAAAATCTTTTGTTTTTGTTTTTCCAAATATGAGCATATGTAAAATACAGTGCATTTTGTGAAATATATAGTTTACAACAGCAGTTATTTGTAGTAAGTAAAAACATCCGTTTTCAATTCTTTATGAATGAATTTACATTATTTCTGGAGACGAAAGAATCATGCTGTATTAGAATGACGAATCAAAATGCTAAAACTCTTTGCAATCTGTTTCAATTTTAACTTTTCTTTTGTAGTTTCAAGTGTTCTTTTATATCTTACTTTTACTCAGTCATATTTTATATATATATATATAAAAGATATCAGTTCTTATCATTTTTAATTTATCTTTTATAACTGATTTTAAATTTATTTTCCTTTTGGTTTCTTCATTAGACATTGGTTGTATTGGCAATACAGCAATCATAATAATAATACTACATAGCAATGAAATGATTGTTTTGAGCCTGCTCTCATTGATCTATATCTGGACTACAAAATCAATTCAACTTTGATTTTGTATAAGGAAAGCTTGTTGATTTTGATTGTTTAGTATTTCTCTAGCTTTTGTTAGCATCCTGCTAACTTGGAATTGTTGGCTATATTTATTAATTGTTAATTTGCCTAAAAGTCCTAAAGGAAGCATGTTCTCTTGTGTATAAATAGCTCAACAGATTTATTCAACTCAACTGTGTTATAGTGGTAGTGGTATAACTCTCATGAATACAGTTTTGTTATGAGTAGTAGATGGATACTTTTTTATGGTACATTTTACAAGTGTTGTAAGGATTATCATTATACTGGGCAGATATTTAAAAATAATTTGAATTAAGAACTGAAGTATTTAGTAATAAAGCAGACAAGACTATGATATTTGATAAGATTTTCACTGAAGAATATGCTTCCCTTTTAAATTATATCTGCTGTTGTCCTTCACACACAGGGCTTCAAACTTGATTTTGCTTTGAATTGTGAATTTGTTCCTGTTGAATTCAGTGACATCCGACAGACAAAGGCAAGCTTTAAAAAGCTGATGAGAGCTTGTGTTCCCAGCACTATTCCTACAGATTCTGAGGCAACATTCCTAAAAGCACTTGGGGAGTCAGAGTGGTTCCCACAGGTAAT
Organism: Cygnus atratus; assembly: GCF_013377495.2. Lineage (NCBI taxonomy): Eukaryota > Metazoa > Chordata > Aves > Anseriformes > Anatidae > Cygnus > Cygnus atratus. The sequence continues at coordinate 1,970,013 of NC_066366.1, forward strand.
TTATATGACAGGTACTTCTAATAATCTTTGTGCAATACTGCTTACACAAAATAAATTTCAGGCTCTTCTGACAGAGACCTATTGTATTCTAACCAGCTGTTGTTCCTCTTTGTTCTTTGTAATTACTTTGCATGCTATCAATTCTGTCATTACATAGGCATTATTGTTTTAATACAATCATAACATTTACAGATGTGGGAAGCAGTTTTTATAGCATAATTTACTGGTTACATGGAACACGTATTGTTACATGGAACAAGTATGTAAGTAGAGATTACCATTTTTATTGCATATTATCAACTTGTGGTCTTGGTTTTAAATGTTTTTTTCTTATTTTATACATTACAAAAATCAGAAAAAAGTACAGAACAATAAATAAGCCTTTTGATTTTAAGACTGATAGTCTACCCTTCATGTGTGTTCCTACCCTGAATTTCCACATGCACAAATATTTAGCAAATAAGCTAGCATCTGTTATCTGTTGTAGAATAAGGAGAAGTGTTTGAAGGAGAGAGGGGGTTGTGTGCTCATTCATCTATTAGTATCCGTTGTCTTTAAATCTGTTCCTTTACTTCCCTATCCCATATTTCCTTACATAAAGATTAACTAAATGAAGGAAATCACAGAATCACAGAATCGTCTAGGTTGGAAGAGACCTCCAAGATCACCTAGTCTGACCTAACACTAACAAGTCCTCCACTAAACCGTATCACTAAGCTCTACATCTAAATGTCTTTTAAAGACCTCCAGGGATGGTGACTCAACCACTTCCCTGGGCAGCCCATTCCAATGCCTAACAACCCTTTCGGTAAAGAAGTTCTTCCTAATATCCAACCTAAACCTCCCCTGGCACAACTTCAGCCTATTCCCCCTCGTCCTGTCACCAGGCACGTGGGAGAGTAGACCAACCCCTACCTCGCTACAGCCTCCTTTAAGGTACCTGTAGAGTGCGATAAGGTCGCCCCTGAGCCTCCTCTTCTCCAGGCTCAACAATCCCAGCTCCCTCAGCCAGCTGCTCCTCATAAAACTTGTTCTCCAGACCCCTCACCAGCTTCGTTGCCCTTCTCTGGACTCGCTTGAGCACCTCCATATCCTTCTTGTAGGGAGGGGCCCAAAACCGGACACAGTACTCGAGGTGCGACCTCACCAGAGCCGAGTACAGGGGGACAATCACTTCCCTCGCCCTGCTGGCCACTGTTTCTTATGCAAGCCAGGATGCTGTTGGCCTTCTTGGCCACCTGAGCACACTGCTGGCTCATATTCAGCCGGCTATCAACCAATACTCCCAGGTCCTTCTCTGCCAGGCAGCTTTCCAACCATTCATCTCCCAAGATTCAAATTAGGAAGGGAAAGTTAGCTCTTTGCAAATCTAAAAATATTTTAATTACAGCGAGTGTTTTTTAACAGTTGTATATTTTATTTGGAATCTTCTGTTGCGTAAATTCTCCTCAATTGTAAATAATCGTAGAAAACAGAATAGACTCTGATCAGAATAGACACTGATTTCTCAAGGAGAAAATACGTATGAATAACATAGTCACTTCAGAAATCGTGCATCGGAAAGCATACTGGCTGGAATGTGCTACAATGCAAGGAATTGCTTAAGTTTTCTCTTTTAGGTGTGATGATTTCTTACAGAACACAGGAGCTGGCCATTGATATGTCTGATAACCACTTTGTTCAGAGAGGGAGAAATCAGGAGACATTAAAGACTTGATGCGCCCACCATGTGAACAATTCCAATCATGGAACAGTTGAGCAAGTTAATAGATGTAGATAAGGAAAATGAATGTCATTTTGATGAAATAAACATGTTTCTATAGCAGCACAGAGATCAAGGAGAGGTTATCCCATTGTGTTACTCTCAGGAATATTTGAGAGGAAAAGTAACAGTATCACTCTTTGCTCAGGACTAGATCACAGTGTCATATACTACCTCTGATTCATTACCAAGACATTTCCATGGTGCAGATCATGTGGTAAATGACTTATGTGATAAATTTGATTTATGGACTGATTTGTCACATTTCCTGCTGATCCTGTGAAAGGACATAGATCTGTCATCTTGGAAATTTGTTTTTATTGTATTAAGTTTTCCACTCCTGTGTAACAGTAGTTGCATAGTATTGATTTTAACGCTGTGTAGATTAAGTAGTTCTTTATAAGGTTTTGAATGCAGATGAAGAAATTCAAAGTATGTTCTGAATACTAACAATACAAATAGTATTTTGCATTTCTTTATGCTGAATCTGTATAACCAGATTGTATATCAGTTTCTCTCATTAAGGACAGCAAAAAACAGTCTTTCTTCTATTCTGCCTATGAAAGCATAGAACAATGAATGAACTGTTTGATTTTAAAAATGAGACGCTTTTCAACCTTTTCCTATTGAAAGTAGCAGGAAAATTAGTTACTTTTATTTTCTAAGTAATGACTGTGTGAATGTTCAGAGCAGTTAAGTGTTTTCTGTCATAGTTTTCATGGTAATATTCATAAGATTGTTTTTTCTTCTTTTTTTTATGAGGCAAAAATCAGCCTTAAACAAGGATGAATTTTCTAGGGTTTAACTGTTGTTTGATTTATCTTTTTTCTTTTATTTTCTCCAGTTTAATTTTGCCTTCCGTGAGTCTGTTTCCTGTGCTTTCCGAACTTTCTGAATTTACTTTTTTCCCATACATAGGTGGTCTTAGATGTCTCTTGCCATCCTTTGCTTATTTGTTTTCCTATATTGCTTTCTCCCTTTCTTCAGGCTTTCGTATTTCCTACTGTTACTATGGGTTGGGTTGTATTTGGTGCTCTGCAAAGAGCAATTTCATTCAGTGGTTAAAAAAAAATTTGCTTACATATAGTCTGTTACATTATTTACCAAGAATGCCATCTCAGTATGACAGAAATGGTAGGAACACTGCAGTTTTTCATTTGAATAGTAAAGAAGAGAACTCTCTTCATAAGGTAAAAATGCTCAAAGTCACCTAAATTCTTTAACTTGCTTATAAGCGATAGTGTTTGAATAAATCTCATTCAAGTCAATAAACTTTGTCCCAAAGAAATGTATTGACCCTCAGAAATTTTTAGTATCACTGCAAAACAAATTTTAGAATGCAAATAATTAGTGTGTCCTCTTAGCCAGTCTGCCCAAAAGCAAAAAAAAACCTGTTTAATCTACCTAAACTATTTCAGATAATAGATTTTTTTTTAATATTCAGTTCATTAATTTTCAAATTCCATAAGATTGCACATTAGAACTATTATCTTGTAAATATGGATTCTCTCATCAAAGTACTTAGTGATTTTATGCAACCTTAACTTTTCACAGGAAAAGATTTAGTGTTAAGCCCAGAGTGGAATTTCTCTACAATAAATCTGTCAACTGTGTCATTCCCATTCCACTTTTTATGACAACTGTTTTATTACAGTGCTTATTGGTTTTAATAGTTTAAGTTCTTATCTTCAAATATTTGCTTAGTTTTGTTGTAGTTCAAATGAAAATCCTCTGAGATTGTTAAGTTTTTTAGTTTTCTAATCTGTTACATCAGTTAATTTCTCTGATATATGTAGATTTTGTAATACGTTTTTAATGTTAAATACAAAGGGATTCTATTTATTGAAAATATCTAGACATTTCTCTTGAGTGTGTTATTGATTTGCAATACTCTGTAGCTTCACAGGGTAATGCAATTGAGTGTGATCATCTCAGAGCTCCTGGAAAATGGTTCTTCTGTTATAGTTTGTTTGGAAGACGGCTGGGATATTACCGCACAAGTAAGCTGCTATTAAAACCTTGAAATAACTAAATAATAAGAAAAAACACCAGGCAATACTTTTTTACGTATGTGATTGATAATTTGATACAACATTTAAAAAAAAAAAAAAGAGTTGTGGCAGCAGGGACTAGCATACATGAATCCTTGTGTTCCTTTGCAATTTACTCCATGAAAGCGTTCATTAAAATGAACTTTTACCAAAAGTCCTGAGGGACTTGGAACTCGATAAGGCTTATCTATAAGATCTGCATTCCCATACTTGACCATATGGAAGAATGAAAGATGAAGGTTGTCACAACAGATGATTTATCTTTTTAAATACAGTATGCTTTAACATAGAAGGGAAGGAGCGGAATTCTTTCTTTTGCCATTCACTTACCATAAATGAAGTCAGGAGAGCACACAGAGAGAAAACTAACTTTGTGCCAAAGTGACTGTAACACACCTGCTGCAAGGACAGATCACCAGAACAGATAACATTGTGAAACAAACTGTAAATTATGTAAATGATGACCCACTGCCTCATTTAATGGATACATTGTGTCTATACATAGTTGCTTCATAATCCAGAAAAATTGTAATGAATAAAAACATCATGTACAGCCAGCATCCTTATTTCAGGTTTAAAAAAAAAAAAGCAAAAACAAAAAACCAAGATAATGTTAACATAATTCTTGCAATCGCTGTCAAACAGTGAAGAATAGAGAAGGACACTAACATTGCTGGAGGTGGGAGAAGTCTGTGCTGCATTTTAAAGTCTCTTGGGATGCTGTTTACAAGAACAGGCCGAAGTTGGCTGGTGAGCACCCTAGCATGGCAACAGTGCAGAAGCTCAAGTCACCCTCATGACCAGTTATTTAATGCTTTCTTTGTTGAGGTGTAGGCAGTGCTATTTTGTAAATAATATCTTACTAATTAAGTCACAGTTTAATTAAGGCTCTTCCATGCGAGATGCTATTTGTATGGTTTTATAAAAATATGTAACCTATCTGGTAAGATACTTGTAACTGAATTTATTTGAAGTCTTTGGTTTCCTTGAACTACGAACAGATTATGGAATATTTATTTTCATTGTATAAGGTGTTCTCCTTTTAACTTCTGTCATTCTTATCCTGTTTTGTGATCTAGGTAGTATCTCTAGTGCAGTTACTCAGTGATCCCTTCTACAGGACACTTGAAGGCTTCCGAATGCTGGTGGAAAAAGAATGGCTCTCTTTTGGTCATAAATTCAGTCAACGAAGTAATCTGACTCTGAATTGTCAGGGTAGCGGATTTGCACCTATTTTCTTACAGTTCTTAGACTGTGTGCATCAGGTAAGTCCATCCATATCTAGGCATAGATACCACTATTTCATAAGCAATAGATAACTCTTTGAGAGAAGACTAGTAGCCTTCTTCTCTGGGTTTTATTAAAGATAATGGGCTTCACATTAAGAAGAGATGGAAAATGAGCGTGGTTGCCTGGAGGAAACTGACCATACAAAACAGACTGTCTATTAGGGATGGTTGGCATTATGGATCTTTTAAGGTGATTCATGCAGAGGTTTCAAACTGATGTTTTTTAAGGGTAAGACTGGCTTTTGGCAGTCTGGAATGCCTTAAAGCAGCAGAAGAAATTGACAGGTTGTTAATACAGTGAGTAGACAGTTTTTAATTTCCTGTGTTTGACTGTGTCTTGTACTCTGTCAGTTCTGGAAAAAAAAAGCTACATACCACCTCTGTAGTGGTCTGTGATGTTTTCAAACTCTAAAGTAGAGGTTTGTTCACTGAAATTCTATTTTTTCTATTCAATGCATTCCAATAGTCTACTATGCTGCTATTACTTCTAGACAAGTACAGCTACATTGCTAGTAACAGCAAAATTTTGTTGGGAGTACTTTTATACACTCTTTCTCCTTGCTTATGGTCTGGTGAGTAGTCTCTCCTTACTGAGGATAATTCTACCTTTTTTCATATTTTATATTAGTCTTTAATTTTTGTAACATACCTGCTCTAATAATCAACTCCATCCAAAAATTGTGTTTTGATCTTTGCTAGCTCCCCTTCAGCTCCATTCTCCATACTCATTTGTAGACTTTTCTTCAGGCTATAGAGGCTGAACTATACTTATAGCCAGAAGAGGGGTTCCTATTTCCTTTTTAACCCTCAGCATATAAAGAGGGTCATGATTTCTCTAGGTAAGGTTTTTTCATTGATTTTGCTTGTCTTTTTTTTTCATTATTATTTATTCATAACTAAATGCACAGAGGTAGCTATGCCAAGTCTGCTGCTACAGATAATTGCTATAGGCATATTCCCAGAATGGGTGAGCTTCTGAGCAATCTGTCATTGGGCCCCAGCCTACTTCCTTCTAAAAGAGGGAGTATTCTGGGGCAACCAACAAGAACAACCTGATAATAGGAAGACCACTGGAAGTATCTCAAGAGCCTGACCCACATTTTGCTCTCAATCAGAGTTATTAAGGACAAACTTCCAAAGTGATTATTATTATATAAATATTACCAGGGCACTTTTTCCATCACTAGCTGATTAATCTGGGATCACTCCAACAGCAGTATGGCAGTCCATAACTCTTCATTTCAGTTTTTCAGATCATGCTCTTGCATAGAAACAAGGTCGAGGCACAATGATTAGGTTTTTGGAAGTATTTTGAATTCAAGACAATGATCTTTTTCCAGGAAGTTGGTTGCAGACCTGATCATCAAGTGAGCATTATTAGTCAGAAACTCTACTATCAGGAGCATGTTAACAGATGTACAGGATGGTTTTGAAGTAAAACAAGTGGTTATCACAGAAGTAAAATGTTGTTGTTCTTGGAATTCTGCTTTTCTCATAACAATAAAATTTTCTGGTCATACAGCCCAAGTAATGGTTCTGCAGGCTTTATGTTCTTGTAGAGATTTCAGTTGTAATTTTCAACTTCTGTAGTTGATAAAAAAACAGGTTTTATGGGGTTCAATAATAGTACTAGGAAAAGAAAGAACACAACCTATAGAAAGCTTGAGAACAATGGGTCACCTAAGATGTTCTTATTTTTCTATATTCTGTATGTTCACAAGAAGATGAATACTCACAGTTACACGGTGTAGCAAAAGTCAGATTAAGAATTTCATGCTTATTTCAGATTAATTCTATAGTCTGTCCTCTTTTTCATCTCAAAACAGGAAATATAATGCTTTGCAGATTCTCTGTGTGTGCAAACCCAAGATAGGAGTTGGTATAGTTCCTCTTGTATTTGTCTGTCTTTTTTCCATTTCTCATTTTTCTCACTGAAAAATCTGGGTGTTACTAACCTGCACTTAAAGTATGGTTGATTGTCTCACAGAATAAGACTGTTAAAGCACCCACCTGCTTTCTTGGAACAGACTTTCATGGTGAATTCTTGCATGGAGTAGACCCTGAAAGAGAAGTCAGCAAGTAGACTTACTCTGTTGCCTGGAACAACGTCCACAGATTAGATATCATGCTAAACCAATGAAAAATAATCTTTAGATATCTGGAAGAATGGTAATGAATGAGTTTATAAGAAAATGAGTAAAGACTTAACCGAAGAACATGTTGCAAATTGTATGTATCCCAATGTTAAACACCATTGCCCATCATTATTTCTGTCTTACAAGTGAATAAATCATATCCTTGGAATTTGGTTCTGTTCCTACAACATTAGAAAACCTTGCAAGTATTTGTCACATCTCCTGTCTTATCAATCCATTTCCCAATGGCTGTGATCCTCAGGTTAATTTTTATTCAAAATGGGGAGATTTCTTTGAGGAGAATCAATACTACATTTATCATTCGAACAAGTTAATCTACTCTCAGTTGTCACTCAAATTATTCTTTATAGTAACTTAAGGTTATTTCTCCTTTTCTGAAGTAGAAGGAAAAATAAGAAGAAAAAACAAAAAGACAAGAAGACAAATATCTGCGTCTTCAAATAGTGAGACTCATCTGTTGGGTGGTTCATTCAGTTCTTTGTAAATCATTTGTCTGGTGCAGTTTCTCTCTGTTATCAGATGTCGTCTTGCTTTAATGAACTGGCTGGATAACATTGTTTGTTAGTAAAATGGAGTAAATCAGCATTTGATTTGAAGCAGTAGTGTAATTTTGAAGTGAATCCCTTAAGCATCTCCCCTTACCGTTTGTTAATGCTTTTTGGTACATGTCAACTACATTCTTCTTGAAAGAATTTACCCAGAACCTCTGCTTCAGGTGTGTGCCAAATGCTCACCAGCCCTTAAAAGGATCTGAACCAACAATTTATCACTTCTCTTAAAACCATATGGTAATCAGTTCAACTGGACCAGGCTAAATCTAGTCCAAGTTAAAACAAATATGTCGTGTAGCTGCTACACTACCTCATCACCAGCAGCTTGGGCTTTTTGTCTGCTTCTTCTGCTCTGAACTACGTGCTAATGTAGACATAGCCTTACATCATTTTAAACATCCTGTTTCTGACTATGGAGAGACTTTGCTCCAGTCTTGCTGTAATAAATCTTAGAAAATTGGCTTAAAGTAAAACAAGGAAATTATCCACGCATACCTGTAGAGTAGATTTTTCTTCAAGTCCAGAGGTCACACAAACTTTGGAAACAAATGAGTTATCCAGAACAAAGATGAAAATTGGCATTCAAGGATTTTTTTTATTGCCCTAAAATAGGTTGTCCTCTGTCTTCTTCTTGGCAAAATTCTTGTATTTTCTTTGAGTTATGTCTAACACAATCTGAAGTTTTAAGAACAAAGAATAATGGATTATAATTTTCCTGACTTCTGAAGTTAGGTCAAAATGTAAAGTGGGATAAATCCCTGCTGTTAACAATTCACAGGTGTGACTCTGCCTCAAGGTGCACTATCTCTAATCTTTACACTTTCTAGGGAGACAGGGAGGTGGAGGAGCAATTTCAAACTTTCCATTGTGCTCTAAGTGTTTTTTTCTAAGACTAATCTTGAAATTAAAGTATATATGATGTTACTTTTTACATCATCCAGGATTGTTTTCAATTTGATTTGGTTCTCCTACATGATAGAGGAACATCCCTTTAGCAATTCATATCAGCAGCTTTGATAGTATCTGAATCTTCTCTATCTTCAAGAGTCAATAAAAAGTATACATTTCATTAGCAGGTACATTTTATGTAAAGATCTGTACCCTCCCCTCCCCTCCCCTCTCCTCGTGTTTTTTTGTATAAAGCTGTGTCCACATACCCTGGCTGCAGCTATGTCAGGAGAAAGGTCACCTCTTACAGGCCATCTGGAGCTATTTATCACCTACTCTCTGGTGGACATGTTGTTCTTCCGGTGTGCTAGCTAAGGGGTTCATGTGAACCTGCCTGCCAAAATGGCAGAAGAAAATAGGTAGAAAAGACCTACTGTGAAAATCTTATTTTGATGGGTACAGGTCCAGAAGTGGTTTGTCCTGACAGTCAATCTGACAGAGGCCATAACTTCTTAGCCAGAGTGATAGAGCTATCTAGGGACTGTAATCTTTTCAAAATGTATCTTCATCTGAAAAAGTACCTGTGAACACAGCTTGACATGTATAACCAGTGTATTATAGATAATACAGATTTGTCTGTTATGAGAAAAAGGCGTGAAGCTAAATTTCTAACACTTAAAGCTACAGGTCTATTTAGAATGCAACTCTGAATAGGTTTTCTGGAAATAGACATGAAGACTAACCTAGTTCCTGATGGCATATATTGACTTATCAAATTCTAACAGTATGTTAGCAAACTCTAGGGAGATTACTTGCAAAGTTAAATTAATGGTTGAAGTTTCACAGGAATTTACTAAGAAAAATAAATGTACTTAACATCTGTACTTGAACATTTCTGTTAAGCTTGAATGGTTTCTGTAAAACTTATTAGATGACTACAGAACCCAATTAGACTGCAGCTTCACCCCGATATCTAATATATTATGTTCAGGGTTTTTTTAATTGACTTGTTCACTGGAAGTAAATATTTGGTCCTTTCAAAAAAAATTCAACTATTATAGTTTTGAGATACAAGGTAATAAGAAAATCACTGTAGAGCCAGTATGGATTAAATGTCATTGGTTAAACTAATGATACAGAGAAAACAAATGAAGCAGTGATTCCTAAATTAGAACTACATCATCTTGTAAGAAGTCATTGTTTATGCCAATATCTCCAGGTGTCAGCTGCATTATTAATGCAAAATCGTTCTTTCACAATAGCAGCATCTGGCAGATACTCGCACTGCTTCTAAGAAGACTGAGTTTATGAAAGTGATGTCAGCGCAGGAAGCTTTCTTATTTTTCTTCTGTATCTATTCAGTAATTTATTTAATTAAAACAATGCTTTTCTAGAATTGACTTTTTTAAGGCTAAGAAGGAGCTGTGTTATAACACCTTGAGTAAAAGGAGGTGAGTGTGCTACTGTTAGTGATTACTAGCACAGAGCATTTTGGACTACTCTATTTCTTATGTAAATGAAGTAAATATTGATATATAATGGAAAGACAAAACCAAAAGGTACTGGAAAACTAAGAACAGCTGACAGAAGTGTAAAATTACTAAAAACATTTAGGAGAGATTTAAATTAATTAGGAACATTTTGATTTGAAAAAGGAATTCTGAGAAACTGAGTTTATTTAATCATAGTTTATTTAATCATAACACCTATAGGCTTACTCAGGTTTTAACTGTCCATATATTATGGAGATTAGGAATTCTAATAAGTGATTGTAATTTTTAAAGATACTGGGTTCCTGTAGCCTATCTAGAAATCCTTATCTAGGTGGTATGTGTTGAAATTGTAAAATATAAAAACTGCTTCTAACTTACATACAATTTTTGAGTAAAACTCTTGAAGTCAGTGAATTAATTGAAATGGGACCAAAGAGTTTCCAGAAAGAAACCACTTATATTTAACCTCAACTAAGTGGTTACATTGCTTACAGTAATGAATAATCTCTCTTGCACATTTATTTTTAATTGCTTAAAATAATCCAATTATTTTTTCCAATATTACATTTAGAATTTATCACCTGTGATACTGGAATTGTATTTTATCAGGAACTTTTTTTCATGATAGCTCATCCATGTTTTGGATTTTGCACACAGTGCACTCATCTAAGCAAATCATCAATAACAGTAGTCACTTTCCTCAACTGTGGCATATTTCCCATCTCCAAGTGTACTGAAATGAGCCACAACCACTATAATGTAGTTCCTGTTACTGTCTGTATTTTTCTACCTTCATCAAATAAATGTTTTCCATGGTAGTTGTTTTTACTTTTAAAAGGCGACTTTTATTATAACTTCTATTTACTTGCAGTTCCAGAAATCTTAGAAGTGGGATCGCTCACAATACCTATATGCATGATAGGATTTTATTACCTGCTTATTCTTCCAACTCTTCAAATTTATTAAACTAATTACTAGACCACAAGTAGAAATTAGGACTCTGTGTAAGTCATATCAAATAACGGAGTATTCTAATTTATCAAAAAGATTTTGTTTCTAACAGTGTATTAAATAAAACCTCCTAACACAAGGTGGAAAATATATAGTAAGCTATTTGTATTTGCATTTATGTCTCTGAACACGCAAACACACATAAAGCGCTTTTTGGGATCTCAGCTCAAAAGTACATAATATCATTTTTGAACAAAATTATTGTATTCTGATTATATCTTAATCTACAATATGACAGAAAAGATACTTACTTTTTATAAGGGTAACTAAAAAGTTACTTTGTCTATGAAGTTAATCTTGAATTTATTATAGAAAAAGTTTTGCTTAGCGTTACTCTTACAAAGCAGTGAAGGTATATAGTCATTTGTATCTGGGAAAAAGTGGGGAATAAAGTAAGAGTGGGTATATTGAACTGAGATATCTTACTGTATCTTAGTATTTTAAATGCCTAGCCTTGAGCTAATATTGACGTATTACAAGAAGTGCTCTGACCAAACTGCTGTGTATGTATTTATAGGGTTTTTCAAGGAATTTTCCTGTCACTATTGTAAATTTGATAGTTAATCTTTTCTATTAGACGCATTTTTTGTTTCTTTAATTATTGTTGTTTTTTCAACTAGTACATGTGATAATTTAAACATCAATGAGTTTCAGATAATCTAATTCTTGTTTCCTTAATACTGAATAAACAAGTTTCTCTCTTTAGGAACTTATAAGTAGAGATTAGAGAAAAAAAAGGTGGAATGGGAAAATAGGAGTGGTGGGAATACAAAAGGCAAGACGTAGGAAGATTGTAAAAATAAAGTTATTTTACAAGTTTGATGTGAAGCTAGGTAAATCACTCTGAGACATATTTCAAATGTTAAATTCCATCAGCAATTTCTTCCTGATTGTGAAACTTTATTTCCATTGTAAATGGGGGGTGTTTGGTTCATTACCATGCTTAATTCTGAAAATGAAAATCACAGTCAAAATGTTTACTAGAGAGTAAATTTTAAATCTACAATTAAAACATGAAACTTGTGAGCAATATCTCATCAAGATAAAATTTTGTCTTAAAGTTTATATGGAGAGCAATAATGTATTTCATTAATAATTAATGTAAACAAATTTGTCAATGAATATTAAACTAAATGCCTGAAAGCATATGCCAGGCTCTTTCTGATGATGTTCAAGAGGAAGCAGTTGTGAGGAGCCAACTGTCCCACATTGCTGTACTCTAGTTTTTGTCATCTTAAACATCTGATCCTGACTCCTGTTGGAGACATTCACTGAATTAGAACCCAAGCCTAACTGAAGATAACAAATTAAGATGTTATATTGTTTTTACTATTTTAAATATATGCATGTGAATAATGGCAAGGCGCCTCCTCAGTATGTTTTTTGTTCCTTCATACTTCAATATTTTGCTGTATAGTTTGAAGACAAGGAAATATGTATAGACTAGCAAGTACTTCAGAAATGAGCCATTCCAGCAATGACAGATAGAATATCATTTGTCAGCATTGCTCCTGTACGTTTGCTAGTTTGGATCCTCAGCAATACCTGGAAGTCCACTGCAAAATGTGCCAATTAAAGTTTGATTCCAGCTATGGAAATGCTACAACTAGGAATACCATCTTTGCCTATAAATTTGCATGGTGTCTCATGAATTGACATAAAAGACTTTTATCCAGTTTGATTACTTTGAAGAATCCCGGGTTTTATACAGAGTAAAATAATGCTTATAAAAATGTACTCTATCTGCTGTGAAAATTTTTTGCACCATAGACATGAATTTAAATGACTTTAAAATATCTGTAGACAAAATGTAGAAGGGTTTCTATGTACAGAGAAGATAGTTTCCTGTGAATGCATTTGTATTATATTGTATCTATTTATATAATAATATTAATACATATAATATTATGTATCTATATATACATCATATATCTGTATATATGTATATATAATAATATGTATACATTTAATATTATGTATCTATTTATATAATGCCTCAAAATTATCTTTTTTCCCTTTCATGTATTTCTAGATTCATAGTCAATACCCAACAGAGTTTGAGTTCAATCAGTATTATCTGAAGTTTCTCGCTTTTCATCACATATCAAATCGATTTAAAACATTTCTTCTGGATTCAGACTATGAAAGACTAGAACATGGTAGGTGTGATGTTTGTTTATTGCATATTGTATCTGTTATCCTTGTTTTTCTCTTCAATATTTGGTCTACAAAAATTTGAGATGGTTCAGTAGTTGCATGGTGATGATCTAATGAATTTCAGTTCAGTAATATGAAGCAAAATATAGGTGGTTAATGTAGAGTTTTCTGAAAGAATGAATCCTGAGACATACCCCTGATTGGACTAAGAGAAGGTGAAAGAAAGTAGTGCCATGCCTCAATTTATGTTTGTTTTTTGTTTGATTGTTTGTTTTTAGAAATTTATCCACTTGGTTCAGTTACCCCTATTAAAATTCCTTATTTTAACAGAAACAAAGTCCTTGACAAGCCTTCAGAGAGTGCATGACATTTGAGGAGAAGAAAACTTTCCATCTGCTGTCTCTCACTCCTTTCTCTTGCATTCTCTTCGGTGTTGCTGTTCTTTTATATTTTTTTTTTACTCCCTGCACATATCATATCCAAGCTCACTGGTTCCAACCAAGGCCTTACCTGCCCTCACAGCCCTCTTATTAAGACTTTACAACCACAGTTGAGGCTGTTCTTGGAGCTTGTTCACTAAGCACAATGCTTAAGTGCTCTGAATTTCACTGCTCTGTGGGGTGTTTCTCATGGCATATGGTCAATTTTAATCCTTTTCTTAAAATCTATAGTAACTGTGAAACAGATTAAACTTGAGCAGCCATTTTATTTCAGCAAGAAAAATTTATTTCCATTATTTACCTTGGTTTGAACAAAACATTGGAGTCGATTAACTCCTCTCTTTCCTTCCAACTTTTATTGTTACATGCTTCTACAGTGTGTTAATATTTTTTTAAAAACATTATTTTTTATATAGTGTAGTTATACTTTAAAATACCAACTGATGCAATATAAAATCCTGTTTCCAGTAGTCTGGCGTAATTGTATGTCCTTCCAAAGTCATTTCAGATAGCACAAATCTATGGCTAACTATTTACACTAGCCTGATCTGTTTTGCCTGAAATGAGTTGGCAAATAACTCCAGGTGCAGCTGGCCCAGCAGGTGGGAAGGGCTGATAACATCTCACAGAAGGGGGCAGAATCAGTTAGCAGGGATTTGGTGATCTGTTGAAGCAGCATAGCTGGATGCAGAAAGGGATGTTCGTAAATGCACTCAAGTATTTCAGTAAATTTCAGAAGAGTATAATATAATTCTATTGAATGTTTTTCGTACAAAAGTGGCATTTTGCCAATTTGTGGTGGAGTGGCTGTTACAAAGCACAGCAGTTGTTTCATCAAATACAATCTCTTACAGCAATGGCATCTGATGGCAGATTTTACTACACATTTAGTTTGTGACATTTCCTTTCGCTATGCTTCGGTGTTTGTTACATCTTATCATAAGCTATCTTTTTACTGCTATTATTTTCTCTAGGGACATTGTTTGAAGATAAAGGAGATAAACATGCCAAAAAAGGAATTTGTATTTGGGAATGTATCGAAAAAATGCACAAAAGGAGCCCTATTTTTTTCAATTACCTCTTTGCTCCTACTGAAATAGAGGTATGTTTTTAAAAAAAAAAAAAAAAAAAAAACAGGTTGTTATTTTGAGTGATACCCTGACTATGTTTTGATACCTTAATTGTTCTCAGCTGAATTAAGCATTTGGCAGACAAAGTTGACCCTCCTTGATTGATTGCTCTAATGTCTCACAGGCTTATATTCTCAGTCATCCTAGTTATGGAAATTTCATGTAAAGGGCCAATTCTGTAACATGTTTATGCATACCACTGAGGAAAACAAGGTTACTTGTTTGATTTCATTCAGTTATATGACTTATTATCAAAATGATCTTAAAATTTGTGCAGGTATTTAAAAAAAATACACAGTTATGGGAAAATGAGTTTACAGTACATTCCTGTCACAATGGGATACATTTCATAATGATCTGATTGAGTATTATCTATATCACTGTCTAATATGATATTATGTACGCTCACTAGATTTGACTGCATCTTAAATAATTAGATAAAATTGGCAATACACTCACCATCGTAGAATTCTGCAATAGTCAGGGAGGAAGCAGTCAAGATATCTCAGGAACTGCAAGAAAAGGGTGCTGCTCATACTGTAGGTCTGGAGACAAGACTGATTTAAGATGATCCAGCCTTCCCCTGCCCTGCAGATATTCACTGATGTGCTGCTGTCTCCTACTTTGCTAGTGAGCTTCACCTTGATAAATCATTTGTTTGCATGTCTGTCCACTGCTGGTGTCCAGAAAACATAATGACAGAACAGTCTCCGCTGTTTTGGAAGTCTTGTTGCCAATGTTACTTTTGTTAATGATTCATGGTTTTCCGTTTTCCTCAAGCTTTTTCACCACGTTGTATGTAAGCATATGTAACACCTGGCACTCAAATCAGTAATATAAACTGACCTCATTTAAAAATAAATAAAAATAAGTTATTTTCTTTAAGATGTTGTTGGCAGTCAACAGTGCAGACCACCTCAACCCACATACATACCACACACGCACCTATGCTGACTAAATAAAGTGGTGGTACAAGAGAGAGGAGGGAGAGAGAGAACTAGAGGGTTACACTGAATGGGTAGGAAGTTCTTCACCTGTCTGTTTCAGAGAGACATCTGTTTTCTCTGTTAGAACCATCACTGTGATGAATTTGGAGGTTGATAGGCATCTTGCTCACTGTATGTTCTATCTATTTTACTGTAAGCAATAGTGTAATTAGTAAGCAGTTAAGATTTGCTTTCAGTATTTTGATAGTATTTTCTTTCTCCTTTTTTGAACAAACTATTTTTCCTCGTGTGAAATGGTGTCATAGTAGCAGAATAAGTGATTGTGACTGAACATCACTCTTCAGATGTTGAAATTGCCCATTGAACTGAGGCATTAATTCCCATTAATTAAGATATATCAAACTGAGAGCATTACCTTATTTTTTTTAAAGGAAAAAAAAAAGTATGTCTTTAATACAAAGTCATCTGTTTTTAACTACTTTGAAAGCTTTACAGTCTCTGGCTGCTTTCCTCATATTATTGTGGTTATTCCAAGTGCTTGGCCACCTAAGTTATACAACCTTTCTCCTTTCTCTGATGGTCTTGGTTTTTCTGCTGAGGAAAGTTGAATGGTGATTGCTATTGAGTACCTTTTGTATCTTTAACAGGGGGGCACAAAGACTGTAAGGATAGCAAATGTGTATGCTGAATTGGAGTTCGTGGTGAGCATTTGTTTTAGTGGAAGGATAAATAGGAGCAGTATATTCCCGAAGCTAGTATTACTTTTACTTCTTGATCTGAGCCATATCCCAGGATCTTGCTGTGGAAATTATCAAACTGCAATATTACTCACTCAATGCAAAATACTGCTAAATTTTGAATAATCTAGAAAATATAGGTATTGCATTTTTCAGTCTGAAACTCAAAGACTTGCTTTTTCTCATTATAATAAAACTTTCTTTCAAATAGGCATTGAAACCAAATGTAAGTATGTCCAGCCTCAGAAAGTGGGATTACTATGTAGAAGAGATTTTGGCTACAGGTCCTTCTTATGACTGGACCATGGTGACTGCAAAATGCAGTGCTTTAGAGGAAGCTGAACAAATGGATGGTTCAGTCGCTCAGACTAAGAGGAAAATAGTATGGCCATGTTATGATGATGTTAAAAAACTACAACCTGATGCCATCAGCAGCCTTTTAAATGTAAGTACATATGTTACACAGAAAAATAAGTTATTCTATATTTAGGAAATTTATATTTACTTTTTATTTATGTTATTGCCCTATGATACACTATTATTAAAAGGATCATGATAGCTGGTCAAAACAGGTATTTAGTAAAACTGACTGTTTTTTTTTGGGGGGGGGGGGGGGAGGGGTTTGATCTTGGGAAGTGATAGTTGGTCTAGGAATCTTTTTTTTTTTTCTGGGTGGGACACTTCAATAGTAATTAATAACTATGGGAAAGACAATAATGGATGCATTTTTTCACTGTTTTTCTGAAACAAAAAGGCAGGTAGCGTAATAGACCTCTTGGTTGCCTTTTATAAGAAACGTACAAACTGTTCTTTCAATTGGTGCAAATGATGAAACTATCTTTCTTGTCCTGTTTCTATCAATTTAAAGTATGTGTATGGTAAAGATTTCTAAAGAGATCATTAAAACAGAGTCCAACAGCTGTTGATTTAGTTGAGAGGCAAATACACAAGGATACCACATAGCATCCTGGCTCAAATTTCTCAACAAAGATTTCTGTTATTTCTATTAGTATATTTATTTTTACTAGGACCTAACTCATACTCTTAGATGCTTCAGAATATTTTGGCACATGGAATAGATGCTTGACTTGAGCTTTTTCTTATTTGGGCTCAGGTAGGCTGCTTAGGTTTTGTTCTTTCTTCATTAGAAAATGAAAAAGGATCACATTTAACATGGTAATTGTTGTAGTTATTTAGAATGATTGAGAGAATGATATTTTCTTAAATGTTTATTGTTTGACTGTAATTAACTAGCGGTCCTAATGTTTAGGTTATCATCTGGATTAATAGCTCAGAAAAAATGACATTCTTCATTTCCTGGAGCTATTGTTTGTAGCCACGTGCATATTCAGATATATACACCATATACCTTTTTTTTTTTAAAAAAACTTTTTTTTTTTTATTATTTGCAGACTTCACTTTATATTAGAGCTAGTATTATGAAGCCTAATACAGCAGTTCTTGGAAGTGGGATATGCTTTGGGTCCCTGAAATTCCTGAAATTGAAGATGATTTTTAACAAAATCGTAAGGCAGGAAGTTTCTGAATGGATTGGAATCCTTGAGGATGGACTTGCTTTTGCCAGAGAGTTAGCTCTATTCAGGAACACTCCTGGAATCTCTTTTGGTCAATTCCATCCAATCATAATTGATCAAAAAGAGGAAAAACGACCAATTTTAAAAAATAAAATTCAGCTATGAAATTCCCCTGGACTCAAAAGAGGATAGCCAGAACTGCTCAGATCTTATAACTTCGCAACTGCAAACAGCCTAACAATCTCTCAGCAGGGGATCTCGTATCAGGGATTCTTTCACCAAAAAAGAAAAAAAAAAAATAGAGAGAGAGCTTTTGTTTCAGGTAACTGGAGGCCAGAACTACGTTAGGAATATAGTAACAGTGTTCTGCATTTCTTCCTGGGGTAAATGTCAAACTTATCCTATCCACAACTGTGAGAAACTGCCATATAACAGGAAAATTAGCCATATTATAGCCCAAAGATACGTGGGTCAGATTTTATAGAGTTTAAATGTTATTTGTGAATTAGATTATAGTAATAAAAGATAGCAATGGAGAGGAACATTTGGAAGACTAGGAAGGGGTTGTATAAAGGTTATGAAAATACTCTCCTAAGTTTAAAAAGCAAAGTGAGCTTTCTTTTAAAACAAGTTGTTAATTTAGGGCTATTGCTGATGTAGGAGAAAGACCTCTCTTTAATCATAAATCCATTGAGAATGTATTGGTATCCAAAAATGCTTGAGCTGAGGCCATATTCAGCAATGGTAAACTATTAGGGAAGGATGATTCTTGCTTTGTTTATAATGATAAGACCTAATATAATCATTCTAAAGGAATTTTTTTAATTGAAGACAAGATAATACTCTTCAAGATGTAAATCTGGAACAAAGAAGTTATTAAGTGATTCAATTCACAATATTCCTTGGTGCTTTTCTGCGGGGAGCAGAAGGCGTAATATTTTAGGAGTAAATGTTCTAATGTGTTTTGGTTACATAACAATCCACCTTTAACCAGACGTGTGGTGGTTCTATAGTTTCCATAAATCTTCATTCTTATGAGTTTTAGGAAGTTAACTAATCTGAAAATTTAATTCACTTAATTCTAAATTAAGCTTTTTCAAGATTGTAGATGATAATGTGCATTTTAAAATACAAATTTTTGTGTAAAACTTCTCAGTTCACTTCCCACTGTCCTTTGGCATGAGCAAGTTGTGATACATTATAAATGATCTAACCAGTCTGAGTAATGTTCAACAAAGGGAAGTGCAAAGTCCTGCACCTTGGGAGGAACAATCCCATGCACCAGTATATCCTGGGGGGCCACCACCCAAAGAGTCGTAGTCATAGAATGGTTTGGGTCAGAGGGGACCTTAAAGACCATCCAGTTTCAACCCCCCTGCCATGGGCAGAGATACCTTCCACTAGATCAGGTTGCACAAAGCCCCATCCAGCCTTGCCTTGAACACGTCCAGGGATGGGGTATCCACAACTTCTCTGGACAACCTGTTCCAGGGCCTCACCTCTGTACAGAATTTCTTCCTTATATCTAATCTAAACGTACCTTCTTTTAGTTTAAAAGCAGATCATCCCCAATTCTCTCAGCCTTTCTTCATAGGAGAGTTGCTCCAGCGCTCTGATCATCCTAGTGGCCCTTCTTTTGGACTTAATCTAGTAAGTCCAAGTCCTTCTTGTGTTGGGAGCCCCAGAACTGAACACAGTACTCCATATGGTGTCTCAGAAGAGCAGAGTATAGGGGGAGAATCACCTCCCTAGATCTGCAGGTCTTCTTTTGATGCAGCTGGAAAAACAGCTTTGCAGAAAAGGCTCTGGGGGTCCATGGTGGATGTCTAATTGCATCAATCGTATGCCTTAATCAAGGGCAATGTGCCCTTGCTGCAAAGAAGACTAATGGTATCCTGGGCTGTGTTAGGCAAAGTGTTGCCAGTCAGTCACCAGGTAATCCTTCTTTTCTACTCAGTCCTAGTAAGGCCACACCTGAAGTACTGTGTCCACTTCTGGGCTCCTCAGTATAAGAGAGACAGGGACATACTGGAGAGAGTCCAATGAAGGGCCGGAAAGGCACTGAAGGGACTGGAGCATCTCAGCTGGGAGGGAAGGCTGAGAGAGCTGGACTGTTCAGCCTGAAGAAGAGAAAGCCCAGGGGGTAGGGAATGATGGCTCTCAGTGTGTATAAATGCCAGTGGGGAGGGTGCAAAGAGGACGAAGCCAGTGGTGCACGGTGCCAGGACAGAGCTGTTCCATCTGAACATCAGGGAGCCCTCCTTTACTGTGGGGGTGACGGAGCACCAGCACAGGTTTCCTGGAGAGGTGGTGGAGTCTCCCCCCTTGGACATATTCAAAAGCCATCTGGACAGGGTGCTGGACAGCTGGCTCGAGCTCAAGGAGGAGATGACCTCCAGAGGTCCCTTCCTACCTCAACTAGTCTGTGATTCTGTGAAATTTTCTTTCAAGTAAATGCAGCTATTCATACTGCACTGCACTCATGTAAGAAAAAAAAATCTGATGTTTTCTGTAGAATTTAAAACTGAAGGAGCGAGAGTAAATCTTAGTGATTTATTGCCATGTAGGTTTTTTACAGAGAGTTTATTAAGGGAGAGTTTATTCCTAACTTTTCAAGATACATATTGGAGATCGTTGAAAGTTTTTCATTTTAAATTCTGGAAGCATTACTCATTGTGGAGCCAAAAAAGAAGGAATGTGATCCAGTTGCTAAGTAACAAGTTTCAGTTATTTCCAGACTCTGCAGAGAGAGACTTGTATTTAGAATTCAAGACTGGGGCAGAAAGAGAATTATCAAATTAAAACCTGATGATCTTTTAGCACTAAGGAGTTTGTCTCCTTTTAATGCAATTGGGGTAGCCAATTATATATATATATAAAAAGTATGTGGTAAATATATTCAGTCCTATGTATCCCCTCAGGAAACATTTTACACTCAGCATTTTAAAATAGGAACAAGTAATCTAGAGAAGCCTTTAGTCTGGCTTGTGTTCGCCATTCCTTGTTTTTGTATCTGTCAATGAAGATATTCCAAACAAAGCTATTCTAGTTTTATTTCTTGGCAGGAAGAAAGTCCCATATTCAATGTATATGTGTATTTTCAACTAGCTTCAGTATTTTAAACTTATGGCTTGATTCTTGCTGTTCAGCCAGGTCTCTTATATTTGGCTTTACTTTCGAGTTCTCTAATTTACCTTCAGCAAGGAAGAATCTAAAAATATTTTGTTGCTGTCAGACTCTCTCCTACAGTTTGTTTTTTTTTTTTCAGTGTTGTGTTCCAAATTTAGTTCAGCAGTTAATTTTCTGGGCAAAATGTTTTCTTGCCTTAAAATTGTAGGCATTTTCTCTAAGTCTCAATCAGCAAGGATTTCCTGTCATTGTAATATACCTATAGCAGTTGGAGAATATGATGAAAGCTACATTAATCATGTGGCATAGTGGAAATAAATAATTTCAGAGTCCTAGTGTCTCTTCTCTGAAAATAAATGTCTAGGGCTTTAGTTGGCTTTTATATAGCATGGAATTCTCTGCCCTGTGGCAATTCTTGTGCCATCGTCAATTCTTAATTGGATTTGGAGTTTTTAATTTGATTTCATTAAGAATCATATTTTCATGACAATATAGTTGTTGAAAGTAAAAATGTGAAAAGGAAGGATGGTAAGAATATGGACCAAATATCAAAGTAGTGACAAATGCATTGATGAATGTCATATTTAAGCTGGTTCGCAAGTAAACATAAACTAATGAAATTGTGTCTTTTTACTTAACTGGGCACACACTGTCTTTTTAGCAGGAAATAACCCTAATGGAGGTTATCAACATAGGTCATACTCCCAAGTTCCACAACAAGAACATGTTGTTACGGTTTGGCATCCAAATTGAATAAATCTTTCTGTTTCATTTCCTTCTTTTATTATAGCTTTGTATCACATTTTATAAACCAGCGTAAATGTTAATATTGGCAATGTGCAATGTTGGTGTCACAGCACAGAATTTGCTCTTTGTAAATATTTTTATAAAATATATCCTATCGTTATCTCTATCATGTTTCTATTATGGCAGTTGGTGCTGACTATTGTGTGTTCAAGAGAACTGGAAGAGAATTGAAAGAATAATATCTCCTTCAGCCTGTGACATTCAAGAAGAATGATATGGCTGATGCCGTACTTGGTTGCCTCAGACTCCTGAGTCTGGCTGTTACCAGTTTATAGCTCGTTTGACAGGGGTTCTTGTACTTTACTGGGCAACATGGCCTTGAAGTTCTCTGTGTAAAAATATTGACTAGAAAATTACTGTGTTAATGTAATTGTCAGGAAGTGAACAGGTAGAAGTGTTTATCCTTAAGAAAACCTTTGGTTTTTGTTTCAGGAAATAGAAAGGTTGGAAAGTAAATTAAATCAGAACCCAGAAAGATGGCAGCTTTTGTGGGAAAGGGTCAAAATGAATCTAAAGGATGACACCAGACAAGACAATGTAAGTAGCAAAAGAACTCGTCCAATAGAATAATAATTTCATTCCTGCTGTATAGGTTACCTGGGACACTGACAAAATCACTGTATTTCTTGGAGTAAAATACTGCTTTTGAAAAACGAACATGTTACTCTAACCCAGGATACTGGCTCAGTGTTTCCTTCTGCATGTAGAAGAACTATTTATGCTTGGGCCGTTTATCTAATTGCTTCTCAACAGTAGATTGAGGCATACAGACAAAAAGAGCATGAGCATTTTACTAATATACAATTATATGATCTTATATTATTAAATATTCACTGTGTCTGATTCTTCAAGTACAAAAAACTCAGTTCTTTAAATTAGCCAAAAGGAAATCACATAGGTTCAGGGATGAGTGAAGATATTTCCATGTCTAAATGGAATTTTGGAATTGTTGAATCTAGTAAAGGCAGGAACTGTTCATGCTGTGTTTACAGTTCATGACTATTGTAAAATGAGTAGATGACTCCAAAGGTACTTTCTAAGTTGAAGGCTGGCTCTTTGCTGTCTACATGCACTAGGAAGTTTGTTAGATAATGATTTTGAGGAGCCTTCTGTATAAACTTGGCATAATGTGTTACCAGCTCAAAACTGTGCCTAGCTCTTCAGCTTCACAAACTTGTTTATGTTTGCCATCAGTTAACCACTGATGAAGTGGTTAGTCATCAAACTACGTTGTTATTTGTCCTTTGCTCTCAAGAAAGCAATATGCTTTATGTCTGTCATAGTCATTCAATTTGACTTTATACCCTAGATAAATCCAAGATGAAAAAAGTTTTATCCTAGCAAAGCAGGGGATTAAGATTTTTATTGAATAATTGGAAGCAGAAAAGAAAATGCAAGTATAAATATACCTGACATCAGTCTTCTGTCCTGGTTGTTATTTAAGGATTCTCAGATAAATGCAATAGCTATGGGTCAGCCCCAAAGAACTCCATCTCTAGGATGTTGTTCTGAAGATTAAGGCCAAGTTCAGGCTACATCTTCCTCCAGGTTATTGAGGTTCTACTAAAGTGATTTGGATCTATAAGTAGCTCTTGGAAACAGCATCTTTTTTCTTTCTTACTAGTGAATTTAGGGGAAATTATTGTATCCAAATGTCTGATGTTCTAGATGCTTTTGATAAAGCAAGAGAAACATTGTTCAAGCTTATGTCACTGGAATATACAAGACTTTTCTGAAATATTGATTTATCACACAATGTGAATGCTTCTGCTTAAGAAATGCAGTGAATTGCCATCTCTCTGACTCTTCTTTTTGGAGGCAGCACTGACTTGTGTTATGAAGGTGTTTTTTTTTTTAACCTCATGATAACTCACAACTTAGACATTGTACCAAGTTTTACTTGTATAATATTGAGAAAATCTCAAAATACAAGACAGCTCAATTTCTACAAAGGTCAGAGTGACAAAAAAATATTACTGAGCAAGGTGGTATGTATCTCCCCCATCCATTTGTCACTTTAAAGGTTTGGCCTGTCACAGTGAAGAATGATTTTGTGTTCTGTGTGTTGCTACACACATTTCACATTTAGCAAATAGTAAACTGTAGATCAAGCCATAAAATTCTGTTGTGGATCTGCTGAATATTTATAATAATAAAGATGGTTAAGCATTTTACCTCCTCACAAAAAATCCAAGTTCTGTTGCTGTTCAAATACCTGCATGTTTGTTTTAGCAAATTCTTGACAAGTATCTAAGTAATTTACCAAGGTGCTTGCACTTATCATCAAAGTACTAGTAAAATTAGCGCTGAAAAATCAGTCAGAATGTCCACGGATGCATGCAAAGCTGAAGTCTGAAATAGCGCAATTATGCCAGAATTAAATTTGATGAAATACTCTCTTAAAGAGTGCACTTCAGTTAATGTTATATATCTGTCTGTCCTCTTAAGACTCCTCTTGCACAGTGTAGTATGAATGACTGCAGTGAATATACACTAGGTTCTGATTAATCAGGGCTAACGACGAGAAAGGTGTGTAAAAATAAAATTATTAATAAAACTTTACTTCAAGTTTAGTATAGTAATAGACTAGCTACAGTTCTTTGCTATTCAGGTTTTTGAAGTGCAAATTATTAACCACATAGATTACCAGAAAGAGTTGTGGGTTGCTATATTTATTAGAAAGAACTATGGTTAGTTCTTCTGCTGCAATACGTTTCTAATGTTTTAGTTCAGCAAGCAGTCACATTTCCCAGTTGTAAACTTGTCTAGATCATTTAACCTTTTTTCTTTCATTTTATTCTTTCTTAGCTTCGGCGACATCCTTCTGGCTCCTCAGGGATGATGTCAGCTAATCTACATTCCTATCAGAAGAGGTCTTTGTTGGAAATACCTGACAATGGGCTGGGTGAGGAACAGAGTGCAAGCATCTCTCCCTCCAATGGAGTAGATAGAAGAGCAACTACACTATACAATCATTTCACATCAAAGAATGATGAAAATAGGTAAACGGAATAATCAGAGAGTATTTATGAACCTTGTATTAGAATGGTAAAGGTATCAGCCTTTGGGAAGAAAAAAAATAAATTTTCATATACAGATTTCTCAGTCTTCCTCTTTATATGCCAAGCAAAGCGTAGCTGCATATTTAACACATCCAAAATACTGAAACAGTTAGTGTTTACCAGCATATCACAGTTACCAATACCTAAACTAGTCTATAGTTTAAAACTGTTGTTTTACTACAGTAAAAGAAGTGTTTGAATATCTTTTAGTCATGTTAGGCTTTATATGTCACCACCATACACGTTATGGAATTGTGTCATTTCTATTTTCTGTATCTTCCAGATCTTTTGAAGGTACGCTATATAAAAGAGGAGCTTTGCTGAAAGGTTGGAAGCCTCGCTGGTTTGTGCTCGATGTGACAAAACACCAGGTAAAGCCTTTTCAGTTAATGGATTTTTTATGACTAGTTTGCTGCAACTTTATTTAGTGAGTTTGTATAGGTTAATTTTACAAGTAATAGTTATTTTCAGAAGCAATGTGTGTATTACATTGAATATACCATAAGTCTATGTGTGTCCTGTGTGGCTGATAAATAGGCTGATAAATATTCTGAATGGACAGAGCTTGGGGAGGTGGAGTTTTTTTGTTTGTTTTTTAAACAGTGATAACTATTTAACATATAATCATAAAAGACTTCCTGGATAGGAAGGCATGCATCATTATTAGTGCCCAAACACTTTTTGCCTGCTTTATAGCTGAAGAAGAAAAGTCTGGTAGTGCCTCAGGACATTTTCTGGACATAGTGTTACAGAAGCAATAAAAGCAATTTTTAGAGCACTTTTAACTCTAGCAAGCCATTACTCAATTAAGTGTTCAGCATAATCTGGCCTTTAGTTACCAAAAGAACCAAAAATTCTCTGAAATGGAGAGTTAAAAATGTTAGAAGATAATTTCTTGAGTGCAGTTGTGATGCTGAGAGCTAATATGATAGAAAGTTTCATTCAGGCATTCTTGTTAAAACCATAGTAGGTACCGCATGCTCACGAAGCGTGCATTTTACATCCTCTTTCTTCCTCAAGTACTTTTTCATGAGCATTTTTCTTTGCAGATGAAAGGACATCATATACTCTGGAAAACTATAAACTTAATTGCTTTAGTAGAAAAATCCATTTACCTCACTTGGTACGTTCAGTGATTTTCCAGAATTGGTATGACAGTATTTTCAAAGCTAGAGAATAGGATCACCTATCTCTCTGAGATCAGTTTGAATTTTGTAAACTACTTAAAGTGAGTTAGAATTACACCCCAGAATTTTCTCTCTAGAAGTCCTCAAATGCCAAGTTCCTGACTGAACAATAATTCGGGGTATACAGGAGTATCTTAGATTAGTCTTAGTGAGGTAAATTTAATAGCAAAATTATTCAAAAATATTCTGACAAATCATTGTACAGCACGGAGCACTAAAAACAGGACACCTGTTAAACTGAACATTTTACCCAATTTACCAAATATGCCAGAATTCAGCAGTGGAAATTTGTGATCTCATTAATTAACATTGGTTGATTGAGAAGTAACCTGAATTGAGTCAAATGTTCCACACAGTGTGGGTTGTTTAAATAACCTCTGAGACTTGTGCAAGCTTTTTGTTTAAAATATATGTATAAAAAAATGTATTGTAATTGACACGTCAAAAAATATGCAATATAAAGAAGTCATTTTTTAAGATTCTAATTAAAGATCTCTGGATTAGTGTGGTAATATGCTAACAAATGTGCTTGTTATAGTTATTCTATAGTTATTCTTCCTGATACACAGGTGAAAAGACTCATTTTGCAGAAAAAAACATTACTTCTAAATTTTTTGTATAACCAAATATCCTCCTAATATCGCAGATGTGCAGAAGTAAGAGTAATCTGCAGTATGCAGCAGATACTGGCGATTGTTGTTGGAGCTTGCTGTGAGGGTTTGCTTTACTATTATGCGCTGGTTTATGGCATTTTTTTTTTTAAGCAGATAACAGATTTTATCATCTGAAACTATTTGCATATCAAAGCTCAGTTTATGGAGTGGTTAACATTCATATCAAAGTATCTTTGAAAGGGAAAGAAAAAAAAAAAAAGCAAGCTTCATTCAACCACTAAGTGCAGTATAGGAAAATGTGAGTTTTCTATGTAGTTTATAATTATCTAAAATCATACTTAAATTTTTGCTGATCACTTTAAATTCTTGAAATACAGAGAATATGTGTTTTGTTAACTCTTTGGTGGAGTAACGTTCTTGCGTTAGCTTCATTGTAATGAACAGGGAAGAGATGGTTCCTGTTAGAAAAACTGATAAGGAATGCAGACTCCTAAAGACTAAGTTCTGCTGTCATCCTTCATGCATCCTCTGCCCAGAAGCAATGCTTGACTATTTGAAGCTTTTCTGCTCCAAAATTCTCATGACAAAATGCTCCTCCCTCAGTTCAGTTCTGCACAGGAGTGGATGATGGAGATGTTGCCATTACCCAGAGAAGTCAAATACAGGACTGACCAGTTAAGAGCTATTGCCAATCCTACCAGTTTGTATATACCAGACCTATGGTTTTATCTTAGAAATTGCCCATGTCAGATGTCTTCAGGTCTTAAGTTTTCCCTCCCATTCTCACCCCCAAGCCCTCAAGCTGTATCCAGGAAAAGTGAAGAAAAAGTAAAAGGTCCATTTAATAGCATATTTGGATTTATTTTTATTTCTCATGTCGTCTAGTTACGATACTATGACTCTGGTGAAGATACAAGCTGTAAAGGACACATAGACCTTGCGGAAGTAGAAACAGTGATTCCTGCTTCTCCAACTATTGGAGCCCCGAAACATGCAAGTGAAAAAGCATTTTTTGATGTAAGTATAGCTAGTCTTGATCCTTATCTGAAACTCTTCTTGGTGTGTTTAACTTACTACTTTCATTTCTGCTGGAAGGTGTGAGCTAGGAGGGAGCTGTCATGCCAACTCACAACAAAAAGTTTTTACACAGCTAACTGGCCCTCATTCTCAATAGCAGAAAATAAAAAAGTGGTACATTCAGACCCATTTTTTAAGTTATTACAGTTTAAAGTAAAATTTGCAAGTTTCTTTTTCTGTTTTGCATTTTGACTTTTCGTGTTCTTATTTTTCCTTTGCAGTTGAAGACAAACAAACGTGTGTATAATTTTTGTGCCCAGGATGCACAGAGTGCTCAACAATGGATGGATAGGATCCAGAGCTGCATTTCAGATGCTTAGAAACGTATAACATTCCATAATCAAGACATGGTTAAAGCACCTCTTTTTGTAAGAAGATATGTTCTGAAATGTTGTTGATGGACAATGAGCCTTTCTTACATTTCAGCCACAAACATTCTTAATATGCTGAAGTTCCTATTCTGTTCAATAATGATAACCGCTGTTATTGCTCTTTTTTTTTTTCTCTCTCTGCAGGGAGGACTTTGAAAAATAATAATCCATGTATCCTTAATTTCCACTTTCTTCAGTACAATTCCTAGCTATAAAAGTGAGCCATATTTGCATTTTCTAATCCCAGTTTTCTCATTTCAGAGTTACTCTGATAGGAAACCTGTCCAAAGTAGATTGCAGAAAGTTTCCCTCCAGCAGAAAGTCTGTTTTCACCTTATTTATATATTTAAACAGAAAGTTCTTACTTCCAAGCTAGTCATTAATGAGGGAACATGTCTACAATTCCTAAAAATAAATAATCAAACAAAGCTTATAAGTCCAGTGACATATATATCTGATTGCCAATGTTTAGACAGTTGATATTTTTTTAAGACCAAAAAGTGAAATTGCCTGATAACAGATTTTCAAGTGTCTTCTCAGCATGCAGGCCAGTCTCTAATCTTGTGCTCTACAGAGTGCTTCAGCAATGTTGTTACGGTATTTCAGGTTCTAGGGATTATTTGAAGATCATAGCACTTTCTTTTTTAGATTCTGTTTGCTATTATGATGGAATAAATGAGAGGAAACTGGCTGACTCTGTCCAGGAGAAACAGAAAACAACAAACTAGGAATTCAGTAGAAGATCTCTTAAGTGTGAGTTGTATATGTTAATTTATACGCTGTTCTGCTCACTGTAAAATAAAAAAAATAACAAACATGATGATGCACTAAACAGTGAAGCAAGCACTTGCACTGAAATCTTTAAAATACTCACATTTTGAATGACAGAGGTAAGTTATTTATAGCAGAACAATACTAGCTAGTTAACAACATTTACAGATATTAAATATGTACATAATCGGGTTTGATGTGTTGTGATTTGATACTTAAAACATTTTTTGCACATAAATTGTAAGACTTTATAGATTTTTACATTTGATAAAATTGTGTTTGTTCAGCTTAAAATCTTGGAGAAATGTTTTTAATAACCCCAAATTATTAGAAATTTTACAGTCTACAAATAGTGATTGATGATATAGAGTAGAATCTTTAGGTAATTAAGCTATTGTTTTTATTTTGAAATGTTAATATGTTGAATAGCACACATATTACAAAAGGTTTGTATATATGATTCAGTATCTTCTCATTTTTTCAGACATTCTGCTTATAATTTAATATCAGCCTAACCAAACTGACTCTACGTAATAAGATTTTTCAGTTATTAAATTGTTGGTTTTTTTTTATAACTAATGTATTTTGTCAGAAATTAATATAAATTTCTCACTTCACATACACAATAGGAAATGCAGCTGTTTTTAATGCATTTGCAATTTCAAAACAAGAAAATGAAGGATTTTTCTAGCATTTTTCAATTGACAAATTTCCACCTGTGACAATGGTGTTTGCACATTTGTATGTTACTTTGTATATGAAGTACTTTTATATGTACTTTGTAAAGTACTGGTCCCGCTCTTAGGTTATATAAAAATTTACATACCACCTCTTATTTTGTAACTAGTTCATTTTAACTCTTGTATGTTATGTGATATATGTATGCTAACCATCTTGTAATAAATACACTTCTTTAGTAAAACCCTTCCTTTTACTGTAAAAATGAACTAAGCAAGACCCACATGTTGAAATATTTCCACAGACACAAGACAAATCCTTACTTACTCTGTTTTAAGAATAGTGTGGTCTTTTGTGTCCGTGTATACACCCTTACATAAAAGTTGCATGTGAGCATCCTTAACTCAAATACTTCTTAACAGTAGCACTAAAGAAATCAGAGTTTAAAGCAAAGTTACCATTCTAACAAGTCTCAATGTATGGCCTTTACTAAAAAGGCTAAATACGTAATGTTCATACTAAGTTGTTGAATAATTATGTTAAATATAACAAAAAACAAAAAAATCCTATATGGTATCACAACATGGAACAGCCACATTCTTTCTCCCTTAAACGTATCTTGCTCATTTATCTCATCTTATGCATGTGATCTAGTTCATAAGAAATATAAGAAATGACAAGATCTTTCGTGAGAATGTGCGTCTAAATTGAATTCCTGAGTGTAGTGTGAGATAGCAGAGTTACAATGGAAAGGGAATGTGTGATGGAGGTAGGGGACCTGTGACAATTCTTAGATGCTGTGGTGCTTAGATGATAAGGTTTTCATATTGAGCTTGGAATGAAAGCTAATGTTGCCTTAAATGTTGATCTCAATTTTTAGTGTCTGTATTGATGGAAAATTGACTTGAGCAACTTAACTTAAAAATATCCAAATAAAAGCTGAAACAAGATATATGATATTTGTGTTGTTTATGTAAGGAATATACAAAGGAATGGTAGACATAGGCTCTTGGTGTGAAAACAGAGTTGGTAGTGTCCCTGATAGTCTCTTCTACGCAAACTAAAGATTCAAACAGAGACTTAGAGAAAATACGGATAAGTCAGAGTAGCATAAGCTACACGGTTTGTCAGCCTGTTTGAGATGTGGCAACAGAAGTAGATAAATAGGAGTAGAAAATTTGTTTGGTAAAAATTGTATGTGGAAAGGGATCCATTATCATATTCTGTGAAAAAATTCTAGGAAAAATCCATCCAGGAGTTGGGGATAAGGTAAACATGTGCTTCCTCTGTTGTGTCATATCACTATTTCCATACTGTATATCATAAGATTCCTACCATAGAAAAGACAGTATATTATCAGGGGCTTTACATAAGGGAAGAAGATTTCTTGCCTTTCTGTGTTGTGAGTGCATTTTGTAGGTGATGGGATGAACTGAGTTTAAGTTTTGAAGAGTTGTTACAGACATACTATATTAGCAATTTCTCCTTACACATAAGTGTTTTCTATTTAAGTCTTTACTTTTTATGGAACTTTAGAATTAGTATACTAAATAATATGTAGTGTGCCACATGTGTGGGTCACAGGTTATGTAAAAACATACAAACAGCTAGCAGACCCAGGAACAAATGTTCAAAATTTTGTATCACATCCCACGCACATTATTTGTATCTGATACTTTGTGAACTGCAGACATAACAGAAATGTTGTGATCTTGTCCAAATACTGTAATTTTGCTTTTTCATCCTGTAATATTCTTGGAGTATGCCTAAGTGGCTGCACCACATTTCTCATTTTTCATATTTGTGATCATCCAAATACTTTGTCTGTTCATGATTATCCTGTGGTTGCTTTGGGGAGTCAGAAAACTGAAATGAATCCACCGGTTCCCCATTTATGCTGAAGTTCATGCTAAGTATCACTGTTGCATCTATTTTCTGATTTTTTGTCTGCATTATATCAGTTCCTTGCCAGATTTTGGCTACTGTGCAAGCCAAGGGCAGTGTTAGCATTCACATTTTCATTTAGAAAATTTTTCTTTCTTTTTTCACATGCAGCAACTTTTTCTTAATTGACTGTCAAATAGGGATGCTCCAAATTCGCTGTCGTTTCCTGTCTTTGCTTACTCTTCCAGCTAGACTCTTAAAGGGATGGATTAGTAATATGAAGAATGCTGATAAGAATTGTTTTTGTGAGTTTTTTTTCACAGTACAAAGCCTCTGAAGACTGATTTTACCTATTGTTATTCTGCAGTAAAGCTTTTTGGTTTAAGCTGATAGGACTTTTCACCCAGAGGGACTCTTCAGTTCTTTATTTTTAGTCCTCTACCCTTTAAGATTGTCTGTAAGAGCAAATCAGTTAAGTGTAATGGACTATGCCTACCATCTTTATCCACAATCACACTCCAGTAATTAAAACTCAGATACTGTTAGAAGGGTTAGAAAGATTCCTTTCTTAGCTCTGACAGGGAAGTTTCTCCTTCATCACATGTGGCAGAAACCAAGACTGCCTGTGCAAAGTTGAAGGGACTGAACACTGATGTCATTTCTGGTTTAGCAGAAAACTATAAAATAAACACAGCATTTAATGTGTTGAGAGTGGCATAATGCTCACCAGAGTCATCCCTGAGAAGATGAAGTCTTTCTTAAACTGAGATACTTGGTTTCATATGTGGACTCCATTTGCTACTTCTGGAAAGTTCTCAAAATCTAAAGTCGGAACAGAAGGTAAAAGCTGAAAAGTAGGCTAACATTTTGATGTTGTTGTTGTTTATACCTTGATCTCTATGCAGACCCTACAAACCAGGAGATGTGCTGTTGGCAGCTGAATTAAAATTCCAGATCACTAGTCACACCTAGCTAAAATACTGTCCCGTTTATTTATTTTTTTCATGCTGGTATGATCTGATTGTTCTCTGCTTCTATGAAATACTGCTTGTTATCAACATCCAGAGTGAAATTACACTGTGTCCAGTTTCAGTTCGCACCATCTAATCCAAGATTCTCTTCAAATTTTGCACATACGTGAGCAGGAAATGCTAGTAGTGCTAGTGAGTTCAAAATGATATTCACGTTCAATATCGCTAGTAAGTTCAAAATGATAACTCATAAATTTGTGGATAAGTATATGAATTAAGTTCAATATAGTAGGTGATAGTACAAATAAAATCACTCTCATGTTTAAATATTTATAGGTTTGTCTTCTTTTATGTTGGCATGTTTTTGTGCCACTGCAATGGTTAAAACTTGGGGTTTTATTTCTGCTGTGCTCAGATTATCACTTGCAAACATTTTAACTGAAGGAAATGTTTGAACTAACTTCTTTTTTGTATCGAAAATACTTATTTAGTATAAAGCATTCAAATCTTTGTAGTATTTTATGCATGCAAATGATTTAGGACTGGAATTTTGAAGAAAAATGTTGGAGGGTTCGCAACACAATCATCATTGAATACGGATGAAGTTGGACAGCCTGTTTTACTGATATGCCTGTAAGATGTTATTCTTTATGATACCCCTTTTATGTTTTCAGGTTTTTTAAGGTTTTTATTTAGAATATCCATCTTGCTGCTAGTGTACCCTGGATTAGTCTTTGTAGCTCTTTGTAGTCTTTGTAACTGCTTTTAAATTAAGTGAAATTAAGTTCAAAAGTCTTTTCTGCTTTCCTTACTTTGTTCAAAATAAATTATTTCCTCCTTCTTTAGAACTGTATTCTAGCAAAAAAAAAAGGTCAAAATTATCTTGGCTTCTTCCACTTCAGGCTCCTGACTCAAAGGAAAGTTTGCAGTCAGTCTCATTCTCTGGTATGACTGTGTAGCAATGCCTGAAAACCTGGAAAATATCCCATCAAGTGATAATGAACTAGAGCCAGAAACAAATTGAGGAGTTAGTTATGGTATGTAAAATCATGTCATTGACCACTATTATGGATTTTATATATTTTAACAGTGTCAAGACAGGTTGAAGGTCATACTACAATCTCTAAAAGTATCACTGTGTTGCTACAGCAGACACTGCAGCAAAAACAGACAATTGTTTTTAAACATAAAATATCTAAGATTTGTATCCTCTTTTTCCTGCAGAATTATTCTCCTAAGACTTTGTCTCCGTAATGACACAAATCTCTATATAGAAAACACTTTTTTTATCATTTATTATTTCAGTTGTTAAAATCACACATCTGATCAAATACTGATATTCATGACAAATTTCTCAGCCTCGGAATAAAAAACAAACATAGCTATTCCCTATGATACTGAATGTTTTTCTAATTCAAAGAATACATCTCACAGACTTATGTCATGTTAGCAGATTTTCCATTTTTGCCATCAAAACCAAGTGCTGCTGTCCATAAGGTCACGTATAACTTAGCAACTTACTGTGGAGTACCACAGATGTTTTAGCTGTAGTCAGAAAGGCATCAGTTTAAAAATATTTCTTTCCTGTCCTAGGTAAACTGCATGTTACATTATGATTTTTCAAATATTTCCTGAAAACACAGTTCTGTGCAAATTCTCCACTTTTTCTTGTCTTAGACCAGAGAGGTGAAGACCTCTCAGACATCACAATTTCACAGTGAAACATGCATTTTTGCTTTGTTTCACATTAAATTAATGTGGTACTTTCAATAAGGATAGCATTCCTTGTTTGATGGTATCTCAAGAGAACTTGGTAACTGTTTGGAAAAATAAGTATGTGCAACCAAAGCACACAAGTATCGTTCAGTTTATCTTAGGATTCCAGTCCATTGTTTTCTATTAATTTTCATTATCACTCTGAGTCACATGAAGGTGTGGTAAGGCCTTCAGTGATGCTTGAAATTACAAGTAAATGTGTTACTGCTATGACTGGTCTGTAGTAGAAGTTAGATTTTAGGTTAACCTTTGTGTATATTCTCTTCTCACCAAGTCTGGATGAAAAGAGATTATGAAGGCTATAGAAATCAAAATGTAGACGCACAGGGGCAAAGCAAACTCTGGCTGGTATTTAGTGCCAAACACAGCAAGGAGCGGATGCCAATGTAAAACAGAGATTGAAATAGCACATGTAATAAGCAGCTTACTGCTGGTTTGTCTGTTGGACAGATGATGAGAGAAAGAAAAAGGGAGGTGACAGAGCAGAGTGTAAGAAAGCTCATACCTGGAGATGGGAAGAAATGCAGGTAAGCAGGCTGTGGAACTGGGTCCCATAAACCTGCATCTCCAAATTGTAGTAAATGAAATCTTCCAGCCTCCTTTACCTTAATCTGAGCAGTTGCATTATCTATTCACCGAAATCTCCCTTTATGCTTGTCTCACTCCCTGGTTGATATCTCTGACCTTTACTTGTCTGATCATATCTGAATTTAGATGATAAATTTTTGAGAAGCAGAGATTGGTGTTAACTTGTTCCCTAGAGGTGTCTAGAATATTTCCAGGTACTATAATGTTATTAAAGATGAAAGGGGAAAAGTCTTTGTTTTTCAAAGTGCTCTGAAACTAGGGGCTAATTCAAGTTGTTATACCTATATTTTGGAATTTTGGAGCATGGGGGAACAGTGTTGGTGATTGAGTTTGGTCTGGCATAAGGGATAAGGAGCCACTTCTTAAAACTGGGATCTGAGCCTGGATTTCAGACACTCTCAGCATTTGACATATGATTATCACTCTTTGGAACTAGATGAACAGCACTGAGGAAAGAGGTTAACATGAAGCCAGCAGCAAGTGAGCTGAACCCCAGTCATTGAAAATACCATTGATAATACTGCTGTAAGTGTATTTCCAGTAGAACGTCCCAGCTTTGTTTATCAGAAGCAGTCTCAGCCAAATTATTATCAGCTGCTGGAGATGGGTGCAAAGGATGCACTGTCATGTCTCTACTTCAATTCCCAAATTTGGGCCATTCTTTCCATGATGTAACAAACATTGTTCTGTGTTAGGTGGATGTTCTCAAATGTGGAATAATTAATTATACATTTTTTGTATTATTACAGGATAAGATAAGTAGAATATGGATGCCGTTGGTTTAATGCTTAATTAATTGCTTTGTCTGTTGTGTAACCCAAAACAGTCTGGTTACAAGTTTTCTTGCCCTTTCATCAGTGTAGCTGAGCATGAACTACTGTTGGGGACAGCACAGACTGTGAAATTGGCTAGTGGGCTTACCAAAAATGGCTAGCCCGTTGCAGTGTAAGGTAATTGTTGTAAATATTATTTTGAGCTATTATATAATTAATACTGTTTCCTGTAACAATGAGAGAATTCATAGTGGTTTATTTGAAATATGCATAGCACACATAAAATTAAATCTTTGGCGCATATACTGAATGTTTTCCAAACCAGAAACCGTGCAGCCAACATGCCTCTTCCATTTTATGTGCATAGCAAAGAAGCAAAACCGGGAAGTGATACGCCAGTAAAAGTGGGCCCAAATGTCACTTATCAGTGTTCATAACTAGTTGAGGAAAGTAATGCTACTTAGAACTATTATATTTACTCCTCTTAAACAAACTTGGTAGGTAATATAACCACTTGATTTTCAGTAGTCTGCTAATATGTAGTCAAAGCAACCAGAGCTTTTGTTGCATTAAAAGCTGTTTCTTTTAAAGACACAAGCACAGTGTTAATGCACTAGACTTTGTAAGAAGAAAAATAGTCTACAGCCCTTGAAAAAGATGACAAAACACCATGCAGCATTTCTTGCAAAATCAGAAATGACCATTATCAAACTCTGGTTTGCAAGGCTCAAAGAGAATGGGAGAAGAGAGAAAAACCTGTAGTCCTTTTTGGAGAATAAACTTGGATAGCAGCTGCAAAGAGAGATGTGATGTCTTCAGGAAACAAACAGTCATATTTGCCAACATCTGAATTAATCGCTGCTGGATTGAAGAAAAAAAAAAAAGTCAACATAGTATAATTTTTTTCTTAAATTTGGAATTCTGAATTTCTAAATAAAAATTGTAGGCCTTTGTGAGAGGGAATATATAAATATAACACAGCATAATAAAAATTGCATAAAGTAGATCCTAAAACTGTTAGCTCTTGCCTTGTTACACCAGGTAGTGTTAAATGAGGAGAGGGACAGAGGAGCAAGGTGATTTAGAGCTGGCAGGACAGCAGCTAGGAAAAAGGAGAAAATGGAAAATTGTTTTTTACATAGAAAATTTAGAAAAGGGTCTCATGTTGCTTGGTTTTGCACAGGCTAGCAGAGAAATTAGAAGAGTGAAAGATTAAAAATCTCACGCCCAGTATAGACAGAAATTGCAGTATTTTTATCTAGGTTTGATTTGCTTGTTTGAATTGTGCTGCAGGAGCATGGAAAACCTTTCTTTGAAGGAAAAGACTGGAGGACA
This sequence comes from Cygnus atratus, assembly GCF_013377495.2. NCBI lineage: Eukaryota > Metazoa > Chordata > Aves > Anseriformes > Anatidae > Cygnus > Cygnus atratus. Next base: position 2,007,183 of record NC_066366.1, read on the forward strand.
AACAGTGATGGAAAAATGTGTGATTTATGTTAATTTTAACATTTTAGTAGATGTTACTTGAATTAATACTTTGTTTCTCTGCAAGGGAAAAGAGGATTGTCATGAGGACAACAGATTATTGAAACCCTTGCCAGAAATACGTTCTGAATGGATGAAATGACAGCTTGTGCACCAGAGGAGTTGCCCTCGGATGGTGGCCCAGAACTACTGTTAATATGCAACACAATACAACTGCGTAAGTGTTGGAAATGGTTAACCAACATGAAAGTGTCTGCAGCTGTAAATGGCTCTGGCCAGCTGAGGGCAGGGACCGGCTGCTGGTTGTGCTTGGCAGCAGTGCAGGGGGACTGCTAGCCTCCACAAAGATTGTTAGAAGCCTTGAACTGAACAAACACAGTGAAAGAGAAACCCACCTAATGCATTCTGAAACACACTTCTCATGCCCAGTGGGGTTTACCCCTACTTGTTCTGAACCCTTCTCAGAAACAAGTGGGCCTGTGCCCAGCCCAGGTGTGCCTCATGTACAGTCCAGCTGGGGCAGCACACCCTGATGAGTGGCACCTGTGCCAGTAGCTGGGGCAGGGCTGCTCTAGACAAAGAAGGGACAGCAGTGGTGGCCATGTCTGTGACTCTGCATTTGTTCCTACCTCAGCATCAGAAAGGTGATAGACCCTGAAAGGAGCAGGCCATGGTATGTCGCTGGGTGAGTCTGCCTCACGTGCAGCAGAACTCCTCTGAACCTTGACTGAAAAGCAGGTAGGAGCTGGTGTGTGTGGCATGTAACCCCATGCTCTAAATGTCGTTTTACCTATGGGGGTTTCCAAAGTTGAGCTGGGGCCATGCTTTGGAGGGCAGTGTTGGAAGTTTTGATATGATGATGATGTAATTCCTAGAAGTACTGTTCTCTAGAAACTGCTAAAACAGGAAGGGCTTTTGAACAGTAATAGTTTGGCATGTAGCGATCTGTTAATGTGGTATTTCAGGAACATGGTGTTGGTTTGCTTGAGGTTATGTTCTATTCTGGATGATTTGTCTGCAAGCCATGTTGGGAAGATATTCTGAGATGTTTTTTGTGTCAAAGGACCTACTACCTGAAAGGAAGGAACTCTCCAGTGATTTTTTTGTGTGCGCGTGCATATGTGCTGTTCGGCATGTCACCTCCAGCTTGCTTTGTAGAGAGTTTTAACAAAACAGTACGTGATGTGAGACTCAAATGCCATGATCCAGGTAATGAACTCTTCCCTGAGAAAGGAAGTTTCTAGCTACTATTCAAATAGCTGTTCTAAGACTAGCTGCATAACTTGGCAGGTGGCGTTTAAAAGACATGTTGCACCACTACCAGTACATTTTATGCAGAGTTATTAAAGATATGTGTGGATTCTGCATCCTGCTTAGGCTGCGTCTGTGTCAACTTCGAGGTAAATTCAAAATAGTTTTACTTTCCTTTAAGTGATAATAACTAGAGCTTTGCAAAGTCTAGCAAAAACTGATCTATGCTATAGAAATAGAAGCAAGCCAAAAAGTAGCTGCAGCTGTTGTTAACTACATCGTTACAGGTTTTGGTTACATTTGTACCTCTGTGCAAAAGAAGCACTGCAGAATAAACAAATAAAAATCACACAAATGGGAGAAAATAAGTACCACTAGGTCACTTTCAGCATCTGATTTTCACATTAAAATAGAATTTTTCTGTAACCAGTCCCAGCTCCCCAAAGCATTTTGTATAGATCAGAAATACCTCTGAATCTAATTATGTCAACTATGTCAAAAATGAAATACCAAATCTGCACATATGCTGAATGTGTTGAAATTATGCAGGATAAAAGAAAGTTTGGACATTGTGTTAATGTGACAGAATATTTTGATGTTGTAATTTGCTTAAAAAGCACGTGTAAATAATTGCTGCAGGAAGGTGCAGTGAAGTCAGAGTGACTGTTCGCAGATGCAAATATTTCCACCTCCCAACCAAAGATTACTGATTCATTTTGCAGTACAGCGTATTAGCAAGCATTGATAGGTATTCAGCTTTTTCCTGTTGTTAGCCATGTCTTCTCTGAAAATGTTCATGCTTCTGCCTTCTTGGAAAACATTTTTTCTTTTAATTGTTACTACTGTGAACAAGGAATCTCCTATGCTCAGAGGAAGGGATAAGATGTCCCTCTCTGTGTTGGTCCTGGGAGTAGTATACTTGCATGCTTTGCATTTCATGCATTACATGTGTCACTGACATGTATGATGTACCGATTGAGACAATAGCTAAAAAAGTACATAGTAGAAAGTATGACATGACTTAGTATATGACCAACTAAAGAAATTCCCTATAGGTTGCAGGTGAATTGTGTAGGTGACTTCTGTATACGTACATACCCCTTAACAGCTGGCTGTTCTGGGAGACAAGCAGTAAGATGAAACCTGCAGTTAGCCCTCTTCCTCTGTGCAGTGGGATAAGTGCATCATCTTAAACCCCTTTTTAAAGATCCCTCAGCTACTGTATTTTAATGATTGTAGCAATAGCTTCAGATAAGTCTACCATCTTAAACAAGGATCTTTCTTTGCATTACAGCAATACTTCTGGATGTAGCTGTCTCTCAGGAGGGATTGTTTGCTTTTCTCGTGGGCAATATTGTAGTCAACCAGAGCATTTCTCAGTGATTACATGAACATAAACAGCATATACTGGATATTACAGTACTTAGTTTGGCTCATACTTAACTTTCTGAATAGTATTGTCAACGATAAAAGTATTTGGAGTTCTCCATTTTCCTGGCACACTGTTTGATAGGTCTGTTACTTTGTTGTCATAGGTAGCAAAATCCAGGAAAATGTGCAACTGAACAGATGTCCTGTCTATGGGACCAGGAAAAGGTCTATTTTTAGTTTGCTTTTTTTTTCTCTTGTTCCTGACCTCTTATTTTTGGGGTGAATCATGGTCTGCTTAACTCTTTGGCAAAGCTCACCCCAAGTTAACTAAGCAGAGATCTCATACTTCAGGAAGGTTATTGTATCTGTTAAATTGAATTTGAGCTTTGGTAAAAAAGAAAGCAATACTTGCTATTATTATTGAAGTTGCTTTCTTTTTAGTAGCATACTTTGGAATCATGTCCTCTCTGGATCTACCATCATAATTTAAAAAATACTGTGTTTTGGAAAAGGAACAAAAATAATACATTTTAATAACAACGGGATGAAGGAAAACTTCGGTTGGGTTTGCAAGTGACAACATAAATTGCTTGTAATTGTATGGATTTATGATTTCACAACAGAAATGATGAGATAGTGTTTGTTGCAAGTAATAATCAAGATGAATATATCACGCAGGAATTATTTTCCTGCAGATTCAGCCAGTTTGATGTAGCTCTGCAGTAACGCAGCAACTATAGAAACTGGTTTGTATACCATATGCATTGTGTTCTGGTTATCTGTAAAACATGTACAAAGCTTTTATGTTGAAACCTTCTGCAGTCTTCAGTGCACAGCCAAAGGAGTGACCCTGAGATCTTGCTTAGGTGGGTTATATTTACTATATTAAGCCCTTATTTAAAAAGACATAGCTCAAAATAGACTTGTAAAGTCGAATAGATGCATAACTTACAATGCAGCCTACATTTTTTTTTTTCCCCAGTTTTCTCTAGAACTATTTATAAGTAAAACATATTCCTAAAAGATGTCAGATCGATGTTTAATGTAATGAGGTATATCAAATTCACCACCCAGTATGATCACCAACTGCCCCTTTGAGGAGCGGGAGTTGGACTTCACAATCTCCAACCTTCACGATCTGCCTTCCCACCTCAGTCTTTTTGTGATCATGACAACTTTCCTTGGGTGTAGAGGAATGAAAGGGTGCATGCTGTTTTCCTAAATTCAGACTTGCCTTGCTTCTAACTTCTAGTGGTTACTGTACTTTCTTCCACCAGGTTAGAAAGCCCTTTTCTACCTTCTGTTTTGTTCCCAGTGTAGTATACTACATATAGTAGTGAAAGTACATGTTTCTGAGAGCACTTCTGCTATAAAGCAGTAATTCTAACAGCTTTTTCTTCTGAACTACCATCATTCTACAAATCTGGCCGTAGCCTGTTAATATTGCTGTCAGTGATACTAAACATTTTAAGATGGACAGCTCTTTTAATAGAAAAAGGAGATAAACTTAAGCAGGTGTATGTTTGTTCTCCTCAAGTCCCATGCTGTGAGGTATCCACCTGGATACGTAATGCAACTCAGAAACATCCTCATGTCCAGGATCCAGTGCAGGGCTGAACTTGATGGATCCATCTGGTAGTTACAGACTAGCTAAACAGTTTGAATCCAATAAATTCTTTAAAAGCATAGAGAATTAAAGATCCGGTATTCTGGTTCAAGTCAAACTCTAGTGAAGCCATGTGATGTAACTTAGACCATTTTATGGTGAAGAAATTTAGTATTCCAAATATTTCTAAAAGCTAGTTAGTGTTTATGTAAGTTTGACAGTCTATGTAATGCGACATACGTCCTGTTCTAGCTTGGTTGTCAGCGTGGCTTGCCAGCAACATTTTTACTGTGGGAGTAAGATACGTAATACTTTAAAACTCAGTTTTGCCAATATCTCTCTGTCTCAGACCCTTTAGATGGAGACTTTTCATATGGTTTAGATTCACACACTGCTTTGTATTGGGCTTGGATTTGTATTGATCAGTCCTAGAGTCCTGCTTAAGTCTTCTAGTCTATCCTTACAATGTGTCACAGACATAAAATTGCTATGTAAGGACACCACAAAAATGCTTCTGTCTTTGGCAGCTGTGCTTTGCGTGTCGGAAGCATTTATTTATTTTACATTTTTTCCTTTTGAGTAGCCATTATTTAGACTGTAGAAACAGTAGCAGTTCGTCCCTTTAACTCTGGCTTTGATAAAGTTACAACCATTGCTTCTGAAGGATATGAGGCTCTGTTCATTGGAAAGAATTTGGCAATTTTTGTGCACAAAGCAGCTCGTTCTTACACAGGGTAAAAAGCCTTGTTCATTATAAATTCTGTAAGACCCAGACTTATGTCGGTTGCTGTAATTGCTATGAAGGGTGATACAGCAGCAAGAATGCACCAGGTATAAACAACTTGGTTTTTTTTATTTTTTTTTGTTTGTTTGTTTTTCCCTACCTGTGCCCCCCTTTGCTGACATACAGAGCAAAAAGGATCTTCCTGGTCTATATGAGCTCTACTAGCTAACACCTGAATTGGTTCTATAAGTGTGTTAAAACACTGAGCTTCACAACAATCCCAAGCAACGCTACAGGCTGGGAGATGAGTGGTTAGAAAGCTGCCTGGCAGAGAAGGACCTGGGAGTATTGGTTGATAGCCAGCTGAATATGAGCCAGCAGTGTGCTCAGGTGGCCAAGAAGGCCAACAGCATCCTGGCTTGCATAAGAAACAGTGTGGCCAGCAGGGCGAGGGAAGTGATTGTCCCCCTGTACTCGGCTCTGGTGAGGTCGCACCTCGAGTACTGTGTTCAGTTTTGGGCCCCTCCCTACAAGAAGGACATGGAGGTGCTCAAGTGAGTCCAGAGAAGGGCAACGAAGCTGGTGAGGGGTCTGGAGAACAAGTTTTATGAGGAGCAGCTGGCTGAGGGAGCTGGGATTGTTGAGCCTGGAGAAGGGGAGGCTCAGGGGCGACCTTATCACACTCTACAGGTACCTTAAAGGAGGCTGTAGCGAGGTAGGGGTTGGTCTGTTCTCCCACATGCCTGGTGACAGGACGAGGGGGAATGGGGTAAAGTTGCGCCAGGGGAGGTTTAGGTTGGATATTAGGAAGAACTTCTTTACCGAAAGGGTTGTTAGGCATTGGAATGGGCTGCCCAGGGAAGTGGTTGAGTCACCATCCCTGGAGGTCTTCAAAAGACGTTTAGATGTAGAGCTTAGTGATCTGGTTTAGTGGAGGACTTGTTAGTGTTAGGTCAGAGGTTGGACTAGGTGATCTTGGAGGTCTCTTCCAACCTAGATGATTCTGTGATTCTGTCATTAACATCTGTGAGATCATCTTTCTCTTCCTCCCATTCCCCAGAAAAAGATCATATACTTTCTCATGTGCTGAAAACTTTAAAAAAAAAAAAAAAAGTTGGGAAATTGTTACATTTGCATTAGAAGAAATACTGGTGTTTTTGGTGTTTCCTTCGTTTCCACAAAGACCCAAATTCAAAGGCATCAAGTAAGCCTTATGATTAAAAAAAAAAAAAAAATCCATAAAACATAGTTAAGTAATACAGTGTTAGTGTTAGACTTCTGACATTTTTAGAATGTCCTCCAGAAACTTCAGCAAAATATTCAATCTCAATATAACTTTCATACTAGCAAATGATCTGCACTGCATGCTCTTTGATAAAAACAAGTAATCATAATTTCTCACTTCATAATTCTTAAAAAATAAAAATAGTTCTTATGAGGACTCAAAATAATTCCTATTTAACTTGCTTAAGTCTCCCATATATCTTCCCAGATGATAGCTATTTGTTTTTATGCCAGATTTTAAAGTAGCTGTAAGATTGGATTCCAAAATGTCAATGCCATTTTAGAATACACGTCAGATTTGGGGCAGGGGATAGGGATGGAGGGAGCAAGAACAAGAACATAGTTTGATTTCAGAGAACTTCACCACATTCACGTGGTTTGGGACATACCTGAGATCATGTTTCATTAGTTTTTGGTAATAAATTGAGTTTAGTTCTACTGTTACAAATTATGCTGATCTAACCTTGTCTAGATGATTTTTCTCCCTTAAGAACTTACTCCATCCCCCATATCCAAAGATTAAATATATTGTTATATTGGATATGGATATTTATTCTTCAGCAGTGCCTTGTGAAATCTTTCACAATGTGGTTTACTTGGGAGCAAACCATCTGCATCTAATTCTGTTTCTCGTTTTCAATTTGTTCAGGAACTATTATTATAAATTCTTCAATGTGAAAATGGTTAAGATGTTGTAAAAGCCAATGACTTTGTCCTCTTTTTGCCTTTATCAGTAACCTCATTTAGTGAACAACATTGCTTGCTGGGATATGTGAGTAGATGAAACTTTCTCTTTCTTCAGTGATTACCCAGACTGATTCCCTTACTGTTCGTGGCTAAGATGGTCGTAGTTCACAGCCTCTACCAGCAGCCCAGCTTCCTCTGTGTTCTCTGAGCAACTGACACCTACCCTGCCCAGAAGCACAAAGGACAGTAGCATAGCCATACTTCACTTCCTTTCTACTTTTGACAGTGAGGCACCCTTCATGGTTCAGTTACCCAGACATTGGTTTTATTTTTATTTGGTTTTGTATGGATCTTTCCTATGGTAGGAGGGGAGAACAAGCAAAACCTTAAGATGTACCATCTTTCTTTAAAACTATCCTTATTCTAGAAAATTATTCCAGAGTCATCTGGGAAGTGAAGGAGTTTTTTCCTGCATAATACTCCAGTGCTTGCCCTCAAACCTAACATGCCTGGATATGCCTCATCAAGTGTCACGGACTTTGAAGGCTACTAAGAAGTGGAGAAAAAGTTGTCAAATTAAACACATTGGTACAGGACTAAGTAGGCATCAGAGGGGAAGCTATATGAAGTCTTCAGGCAGTTTTGCTTTTGATTAGTGTACAGTTCCATCCTGATCTCCTGAGCCATTTGTGCTCCTGTTCTCACCTGCAATATTTGTTTGGGGCTCACTTGTACAGGTGCTGTAGACCTGAGAAAGACTGCTCTTCTAATTAGGTACCAGCTTTACACAGCGTATGTGATAGTTTCTAAAGAAGCTTACCTCATGTGGCAGGGCATTTTCAAGATGAACCTTTTAAAATCATGTGTGCTCAATCCTCTTGTGAATTAGAACACGAGAATCTCAAGCAATATTGAGAAGCATGGAGACATCCTGAGGGAAGCAATAGGTAGCTTAAGAGCTCTATTTTTCCATTTATTCATGGAGAGGAGATAATGATACTAAGTCTGTAGTGTAGATATGTTGTATGGCTGAAGGCTTCCTTAATACCAGAAAGTGATAAATCTTCTGGGAAAGCTCTAATGAAAGTCTATCGATAGACTGAAGCATTTTATTCTACAAAAGGCGGTGTATGTGTTGGGGGTGCAGGGGGACTGATAGTCTACAGGTTTCGACAGCGTAACTGTATGTTGCTACTGTCCTGTTTCCTAACTAGGGGAATGCTGGACTCTGCTGCATAATTAATGAAATGTACATTTTCTTATATAAAATGCAGAAATGCCCTTTATTTTTTAGGACAGGAACTTGGATTAACTGTCTGCAAATTTCCTTTCAGAAAGTCATGAGTGATTTCTAACCATGTGGTGATTTTCAAAAACATCCAGTACTGCAACCTGAAATGCAGCTCTAGTACAGAGCTTACTTTTAGTGTTATTCTAGTATCTTTTCTCAAGGGTAAACGTCAGATATCATTATGTAGGTTATCGAACAAAAATGCCATGACCGTATCAGCAGAGGGAAGTGCACGTTCTTTTGCTCTGTTTTTATTTATAGCTTGATAATGAATTCGGAATTGTATTTAGCTTTCCATGGAGCCACAGTTGTGAGAATAGATAGAAATGCAAATGTTCTTGTTGAAAGCAGCAGCGAGTATGTTTTTTGCTTGTTAATTCAAATGGAACTTAATTATGCTGGACATATATTTACTGCTGTTCTGAACTGAGGTCAGCAAGACCTGGCATTGTCAGAGTAGTTTTTGATTTGGTTACTACAAAATGATTTATATAGGTGAAAGAAAAACTTGTTTTTGTTTTGAGTCCTGGGCCTCTTGATACAATTTGATTAGTATCTTGAGAGCATAGTTCTTGGTATAATCAAAGTATTTAATTATAAATCTCTGTCCTTTACATTTCTGCAAACTAGCTTGATAGATGGAAACTTCTACTTATAAATATTTTCTCTGTTTAAGAGAGATTGCAATTGTGTATACCCTGGTTCCGTTCAAGTTCACTGTAGAGAAAGTTAGAAATGTGCATCAGTTGGATCCAAACTTTTTCAAATTTCAGGAATTCTGCTGAACGCATCCAGGGCTTCGAGGGGAAGGAACTGTGAAGTTCAAGTTCAGACCCAAATGTTTGTAAAGAAAAGGCACAAGTTGTAAGCCCTGTGATAAATGCTGTGATGAGGGAGAGATGTCCAATTAGACCTTCTTGAAGTTCACTGTTAATGATCATAATAGTTTATCAGACTGCATTAATATGTATGTCACGAATCATCTTGAATCATGAAACTGACCATTTACTTCCAGGAAAGGAAGTTTATGGGGCAAAGCAATCTTGTTTTTCCATATATCTTTTAACACCCAAGAATGTTCTGGCACATGCCTTGCAGCCTTTCTGCAGTAACAGGCCCAAGTCACAGTGAGCAGAAAGCACAGTCAGACTCTGCCCTTGATGAGGAAGCTGATCTTTTTGTTACACCATGGTTTGTCTAGAGGAGCCCAAGCCTTGTACTCTGAGGGTGGCATTTTCCTTATTTATTTGTTCTTTGTTTAACCCTGCATTTTTATGTGCTGGCTGCAAGTCAGTCATTGCTCAGCCAGCAGCTGTACTGGCCAGTTTGAAGAGTCACTAAATTGAACTAAAATGTTAGTTTGTTCGTTTTTAAGCTTCCAAGGATTTCCAGCAGTAAATCTGGAAAATGCATCTAATCCCACTGAAGCATTCTTCAGCTTTTTGACATGAGGGATCATGTGGTGGCCATTGTGATTTGTGTGCGGCGGTGGAGTCTCTGGGACACAAACCAGTGATTAGGAGCTGTGTGATTTGGGGGGAAAGGGGAGAGTTTGTTTGCAGTTTCTGGGTTAGAGAAGGAAGGCAGTTAAACTTCATATTAATGAACTGGCTAGAGGAAACAGACCCAAAATCCAAAAATCCTGCCAAATATTAACTTTTTGTTGATGGTAGAATTTGTTCAGTTTATACACCTGCTGCAGAAGTGCTTTTTTGTTGGAAGTTGGCTTATTTCCAGAGATGAGTATAAGCCTTTGGGCAATAAGAGAATAATAAAGAGAAACAAAAACAAAATTGCAAGCATCTGTCCGTGGTGATTTATTCGTGTTTTCATCCACATGGAAAGCAAATGTTTTGATTAATTGCTGCAAGTTTACTTCTCTTGTTTTCCTTAACATTTTTCTTTATTATTAGATTTACATCTTAATACAAAGTCTACTATATATTTAGGTATATTGTTATGCTTATAACAATATAATCAGAAACAAAGATGAAATTTGAGATAGCTACTAAGATACAATAAATTAATGGTTATCAAATTTGTTTTCAGATCCCTAGTGCCTCTTAACTTTGAAAGGCAGAAAAACAAAATTTCATCAGAATTTTGTTTTTCTTGTCATAGATGGTAGTTTCTGTGGTGCTAACAGGAAGGTTGATGATGGCAGAATTGAAATTGGGAAGAAGGGGGGGGGGGGGCGGGAAATAGTTGTGATTTCTTAAAATGAAATGAAAGACATCTTCTGGCATTGTACTATACCTTTCTGTCCATAGATATGTTACACAATTTAATCTTCTGGCTCAAGAATGATCTTGCCAAATAAACCAAAGAGGGATTTGAGAACTTTGGTCCGATGCTGTAATTCCTTGTGAACTTAGACTCTCTGGCTGGTGCAGGAAAACTGGAAGGCATCTGTGAAGAAGCAAACAGATCTCTTGCTAGGCTTTTTATTTATTTATTTTTAAGTGTTCTGAACTGGTGCATCCAGTTTGGGGCAGAAGCTAGGGAAAATCTGAAGCGTTATTACCTGGAATCTTATGAGTTGTTTCCACAAAATTCATGCAGTTATATGTTTCATATACTGGAAGAAATATCAGCTGTTGGGTGCTTCTCTTTAGAAAAATGCCCAGCTCCTAACATCCTTTCTGATCTGCCCACTCTAAGAGCTTTCACAGTTGCTGATGTGAAAACAAGCAGCTCTTTTCCTGAGGATCTGAAATGAGCAGGGTGACGCTTCCTTTTTTCTTCTGTCTTGCTGGGAAAGGGTAGCTGGCTATGGCTGCATGCACCAGCTCCTGCCCGCTGTCTTTCTGAGGGGACCAGCCTCTGTTTGGCCCTCCTGATGTGCAGAGGGGACTGCAGAGGCAAGTTGCATCCGGGCTTACCTTTGCTCTCATGGACAAGCTAAGTAATTCTCCCCAACTGTTGTGATCCACCGGAAGTAGCGCTAATTTATTTAAATGAATAGCACATCTGACTCTCCTGTTTGCTGTCTGAAAAGCTGGATCCCATTTTCCATGGCCTCACTCCTCCCTTCCACCCCCGCTCTCTCCTCCTTCCCCCAGAGGAGGACAGCGCTGCCATACGGCATAGCAATCCTCAGTGCTGGAAGTGGCCAGTTCAGGACAACTGGAAAGGAATTTGAGCCATTACTGGAATTCTAATCTCAGACTCTTCTAGAAAAGAGCTTAACAGCTTTTTGCTTGTCCTCTTGGGTCTGATGTTTGACAGGAAATGAGTTTGAAGGGTTCAGGAGCAGGTCACAGAACTCGCCTTGCTGCCAGCTGCTCTGCCGACCTTAACAGTGTGTTTGCAGAAATCTGATACACTTGCTTATTATTAAAGCCTTTTCTCTGAGAAAAGTTACTTCCAAAGCCAGGTCCTACCAGACGTATTGCTAGCATATTGCATCTTTGCCTCTCTGAATTCTTCTCCACTGACACTTGTTATGACCTAAGACTCTAGCCATGTGAAAAAACGCTGTTTTGTAATTCAAGGCAGAGTGAACAATTGTGTTTGCAGGCATGTTTATGTTTGTCTTTTGCAGCACTTATTTTGTTTGTCCTTCATTTGCCCATCTGTGGGATCTCAAAGAAACACAGATACTTTCCTGATCTCACATAATTAACGTTAGACTTCATGAAATACCTCAGATCTGGTCTCAAGAAAGTAATTTTAATGGATGGGCCATTTCCTGTGTAGCAGCTGAGAAGTATATTCCCAAGCAAATTTAAAAATAAAACAACCTCCATACTCTCTTGGAATCCTACTGGCAAGTGAGTGTTGTTCAGACTAGTACGAAGTTCAAATAGGCCATGGAGACTGATGGCACGTCCCTCTTTCTTCATCATGTTTCTGATTTATAAATTGCTTTTTTAAAATCAAAAAACATCATAGCAGGGCAGATCAGATCAGGACAATGTGGAAGCCCAGTAAAGAGCTACACTGGCAGTAATATTGCAACTAATACTGAAAAGCTGTAGCAGAAGTACCCTTGATCACCTGCTTTGGGAGTGCTGTGTCTTCCCAAGAAGACAGTTTAGCAGCTTCGTGTGTTTCATGTACAAATACATGTTTATAGAGGGATCCTTCAACAAGCCTGCCATTTCTACCCAGGAGGCTCGGTTTTCCCCTGTTCTGCCCTATTACCCAAGAAGTATAGGTGCTTTTGCAAAAAAATAATTAAAGAGACTAAATGAAAATAACATAAAATATATCAAATAAATTGGTTATATCACTGCAATTTTAGCATCTTTGTCTTTTTATTTCTCTCTCAGCTCGTTGCTTCGGTACAAATTTGGCTCATCTGCAGTTTCTGCTGCTTTAATATGTTGATCAGTTTGTGTTTCAGTTCAGCCTTCTCAAGTGTCTGCTGTCTCTCCAAATCAGTATGTCCTGGGAAATTAAATGTGTGCAAATATACTGACAAAAAACAGACACACAGAATACAGAAATGTACCATTATTTTGACTTTTTAGTTTAACTGTTGAAAAATCTTCCACAAATCCTGAGAAATAACTGAAACGGGCTTGCAAGCTCAAAAGAACTATCATTCCTGGATAATGGCTGCTTTGGCACTAATCATTTGTGGTTCCTGCCCCAGTTTGAAAATGACTATGTAAGCCAGTCTACTATGAAATGCAGAGTTGAACAGTTACCCCTCTGATTCCGCAGAATGATTACCAGACTTGATAGCAATGAGTAAAAATAGGGTGTTCTTTCTGTTTCAGCACCATATATATACAATTCTCTATAGAATGGGAAGGCATAGGCACAGCCAGGAATTAATAACAATTAGGATTCTGACTCAAAATATTTCTGGTTTCCTTGTCGTCCTTAGGGGTTCTTAAAAGCCCATCTTACTGTCCCTAGCTACACTATTTGAGAGAAGTTACTTCTATCTTAACAGAAGATTTCTTAAGAGAATACTTTTGTTTGTTTTCTTTTGTAATTGCTGAAGGATGCCTTAGTGAGATAGGCCTTATTAAATGATCTCCTTCCATAAACCGCTATTTTTGAGGCCTGTTTTGAGGAGAGACATGGGGCATGATTTGTTTCATAATTATGAACAGTTTGTTATAAAGAAATTAATGTATCTGTTAGTACATCAAAATTGAAGTTGTAATGATACCTCTGTGGTAATGTTGGACCTATCTGGAAGAGGATCTGAATGTTTCAGCTGTCCAAAGACAAATGTTTAGTCTCCAAAATTAAAAAAAAAAATCAAAATGTTCTAAATTAATAAATTGCTTCTGTCTCATACCTTGAGAATATCATATCCTTCTCATTTTGGTACGGAAATGGAAAAGCTGATTTGTATTCATCTGTAGGTACCATCAGAGATGGGAAACATGGTGGAAACACCAAAGAGACTGAAGTTTGGCTTAAGTACAGCAGAGTGAAAATGAAGCAATTGGAGGATAGCCAGTTTAATGTTAGAGGAAGAGAGACAAAACCTCATTGCAGTAATCTAATTTTTACAGCAGGTATATAGTGACAAAAGCTAATAGCCTGGTTCTGGGTTACTGGTGACCTGCTGAGACAAGGACACAATACAAGGTCCTTTAGACCATTTTAAATTGGCAGTGGCTTTGTAAAGGTGTGAGAATCCAAACATGCCAACTCCTTAGTCAAGGGATAGTCAACCTTCCTGACCACTAAACAAAAATATCTGTGACGGGGGCCACAGGACTTGTTCTATATCTATATATTCAAGATCTGAGGAAGGAGAATCAAAAGTTGCTCATAGATATGAGAGAGCAGTAGCTCTGTAGAGGCCATATCTTTCTGTTGCAGAGGCTGGGATTCTGCTTACAACTTCACTGTAATCCCTGGCTGAGCACAGCACTGTTGTGGCACTGTTCTCTGGACGCTGCCCTGGAAGCATCAGCCCCACAGGTTGCCTTCACTGCCCATGTGAACATAACTAGCTACCTTTTATCATTCTGTTGTTCCTCTGCATTGTAAAAAGTTAAGTGCAGTTTTTAAATTCCTCTCTACTTGCTGACTCTTTCCTTAAATTTTTAGGTGGGTTAGCAAAGTATACTGAGACAAACATGAAAAAGAAAGTTCAGCCTCAGAAAGGTTAAAAACGGGAATGTTTGTAGAGGACCTTCACAGCACAGGCAAATGCTTGACCCAGTGAAGTCACCTGGAATTGCTTCACTGCATAAGGTATTGCTTTCGGGGTTTCTTTTGCTTATGTTTTCATGGTTTTGTTTTTCTTAAAAAGAAAAAAGAAAGCATTTTTACCACAATGGAAGCTGAGAAACCAGTACTGTTCTTGACTGGGCCTTTGTTTCAGAATGTTCATATCAGAATTAAAAAAAAAAAAGTGTGACCCAAAAGATAATAACGATTCCAAGAAGCATAAATTTTCCACTTCTGGACAGAGTCCTGAAAAAATTTGCTTCTAAAGGCAGAATTTCAGGGGAAACTCCAAATTAGAGTCATCATTGACTCACAAGCCAAACAACTGTAAATGATGAATTAAAAGCAGTTTAAGACAAATCTACATACAAATTCTCTAGACATTGTCATATACTATCAACTTTGCACATTAAAAGGTTCTCCTCACTGTTGTAAAAGAGCTACACAAAAATCAGAGGGAGGAAACAATGACCTCAAATTGCACATTTGATAACACTTTGTTTATAGTTCATCAGGATGGAGGGAAGGAATGGAACGCAATTTTCTATTGTCACCTCTAGTCATCCTGCGTGTGATAACAGTAAGTGGGTAGAAAAATTGTTAAATGCAATTGCTATTTTCTTAAATTAATGCTATTCATAACAATTCATCCTTGAGTGAAGAGGTTATATTCACTGAGTTTTTGCTGTCTCGTGGGGTCTGTAATTACCTTAAAGGAAAATGCTGTCTGTTTGTTTTTTTCTGAAACAAACTTGGTTCTCCTTGCACAGCTACTTTAGTAATCATCTCTTGTGGCCTGATCAAAAAATCCAGTGGAGCTGTAGTGGGAGTCATTTCATTGACTTCAATAAGCTCTGGATCAGACCCATGGGGAATGAAGAATGACTTTCTCCTAATCTCTTAAATTCTTCTCCTCTCTCGTTCCAAAGCAATTACAAAACTGGTGAAATGGAAGGAATAGTTTCTCTTGGTCTCGTGCTCTTCATCAATCTTCAGGTTTATTTTAGTCTATAAATTGCCCTAATCATGGATGCTTTCTTGTTTTTCACTTACAGTGTTTAGCTGCAGAAGGCCAAAATGCATGTTTACTGCCCTTCTGCAGCTGCTGTTGTACTGAGTTTGTTTATCTGCACAGTGCCTGTCTGCTGTGGCTTCTTAGGTATTTCACAATCAGAGAAGCTCAAAACTCTTTAGTAGGGTTTTCAGATTGATAAGAGAACCAAACCACAATGTTCTGGGAAGGAATCTACCACATTGAAAAAGGTTGTTTATTTGCTGCTGTTGTAAAAGCATTGCTGAGGGCCAGCATCATAATAGCAATTTTCTGTGGCTGTGTTGTCTTGCGGCACTGCATGTCCCACTTCATTGTTGGCAGAGCACAAATGTGTGCAGCAAATGGTTTGCTTAAGGGTGAGTCCACAATACTAGTAAGATGATACATGCAGTGGTTTTATATAGTTGAACTGTATATCCATAAACATTGTGCAGTCGATACTGTGTCATTCTACAGGCAAAGTAGTTTTAGGTATGTATCACTACAACTGTCTGGCATTGCAGTGTTTCCAAACAAGTGCTGAGCTCTTTAGCAGGCTTCCCAAGATGCGGTACCGTACCCTTGCTATGTAAGATCCTGAGACTTCACATGCTGTGCATTGTGGCATCCAGCTGAAAGATGATGGAATTTTGAGGCTTGGAGTGAAATTTAAATTCCCATGGTTCTTCTTATCTCACATCCATCTCTTTTTTTTGCAACCTAGCCAGCGCCAGTTTCAAAACATTGGCAAGCACTGAGATGTTCATGGTGATGAATATAAACAGGCAGTTGCAAACATGTCTGAAGTCATGCAAAGTTTTCAGGACCAGGGCAATAAGGGCAGCCAAGGAGGAGCCTGACACCAAGCACACAGACTGCCCCCTGCCAGGACAGCCTTGCTCAGTGGAGTGTGGTCTGTCTTGGGCAACCAGTGATGACTGGTAGCAGGTTAGTTTCACAGCTATGGTATTACAAATTAAGGTAAAATCCCCTATGATCAAAGTCCTCTTCAGAGCATGTACAGAAGTCATTTGAAGGGACAGAAGGGGATTCATTATATGAAGGCAGTTCTCCCTTTGACAGCAAGAGCATCATGCTCCTCCATCCTTAAACAACCTACAAGTTGTTCACTGACTGTGCTGGGTAGAACAGCTGCCTGGCTGTTGCATAGGAGCTACGTGCGGCTGCCGTGAAGACATTTTAGGCTGAGCAATACATAAAAGGTACTTGCAAGTCTGTGCATATGTAAGTCCCCAGGTTGTTTGATTTGGATGAGATGGTTGCTTATGCTTGAAGCCCTGGGAATAACTCCACAAAGAAGGACCCACCAAGCCTGCAATTGCTGTGAGAGTTTTTATGTATGCCTGTATTAAAGCATAAAGATCCTAAAAAGTCCCTTGTGCCGTGCTCAGGTTCCTACATCCATGTGTGCAGCTCTTGCCCTTGCAATACCTCTGGCTGTGTTCCCCACTTCTACTGCAGAGGAGAGACAAGCTTGTTTGCTTTTTGTCTCCGTGTCAGGGAAGTCACCACCAACATTTACAGCAACTGCACAAGCTCTTCTACACAATCTTTTGTGAAAGAAGGAGCTGCAGCCATATGCACTGTATGGGGTGCCAAGGCTAGCAGACCCTGAAGGCAGACTTATCCTATAGTAGTTCAAAACACTGAGCAAATGTTGCTATGACTGGACTACAGTCACTCATGCTCCTGCTTTGAGGATTAGGACTGCTCATGGAAAAATGTGTGTTGTGCTTTGTTTGGAACTCATCCCACATGTTCATGTTGTGATGTATATCCTCCGTCCTCCCCTTAAGTGTGTGGCTGGAGTGGTGAACATGCAGAAATGCTTTATATGGGGGAGGGTTCATGCTTTGTACAAAAAGAGATTTCTAATAATAAACACATTTTGTGTGGGTGTGTGGTGAGTTGTTTGTTTGCTTGGCTTTGGTGTTTTTTCTAAAGAAATTATTTGTGAAAGTTCATAAGTATTTGTCCTCAATGCACATTGATTACTGAATGCTAGGGATAAGCTATCCTGCTGCTAGGGAGACAGCATTAAGGGCTCTCAAAGTGCCTGGAATGCTCTTTGCCCTCACCTCATGCAGAAATGCATGACAGCAGGCCAGACAGCAGTGTGCAGCATACTTAGAAGAAGGTGGTTATAGAAGCAGGGGCATGGAGAAGATGCCCGGGCTGCAGTGTGCAGGCTGTGGCAGACTCCTACCATCTGAGTCCCTTGGCTGGAACTTGCTGCTGACTCTTCAACCTCTGTAGCAGCTGTGTCTGCAAGGCTACTTCTCTCTCCCCTGTTTCACTTCTGGAACCCTTTCCTCCACTGCTGCGTCTCTTTATTCGCCTCCTGGGATGTCCTTGTGAGCATTTTGAACGTGTCGTCATCTCTGGAGCTCTTCTTTTTCCTACGTAGATTGGATGAGTATTTGCTTAACGACAATAGCAGCCCTGTCCTTAGTTGCCATGAGATGTCAGCTGTTGGGGGGAAGGAAAAAATGAGCCATTGTAAGAATGATGCTTTCATGCCAACTGGAACAAAGAGCTTGGGTTGCTCCCCCTTCCCCCTTTGTTTCAGCTTTCTGGTTCTTCCCAGTCTTGGAGACAGCAGGACACTTTCAAAACCCTCTGCCCCTGAAGAATGGGGGATATCAGTCTACCTTGGAAAGAGGAGTTTAGAAAAACTCAGTGCAAAGCAGGCTAATGTCTGTGTCTGTTCTTACAGAGCATCTTGTGGCAAAGGGAAAACAATGGTGCCTGCAGAGGCAAGGTGATATCTATAAGTACGCTGATACTGGCTGTCCTTACTTGAGCAGGTATCTGTTTCCCAAAAGTTGGACAAATGTAGCTGTTGCATTGGAGTGGAAGGACAACACTCACTCCAAATGGTACAATCTGTATGAGTCACTTTGAGAGAACTGCGCTACTGTGCAATTCTCTTCCCTAATTTAGATTTCCTTAAATCTCTTTTTTGGTTCTTCTACCTTTCCCAACAACTGCAGTCAGCATGAATTGCAGAACAAAGTTAAGTGACCCAACAGTCCAGAAAGAGGTATGTGAAACCCCAGTTGTGCCTTGAATCATTTGTATTTTTGCAATCTCTGGCTGTTTTTTTTGGTTTGGGAGTGTTTTTTTTTTAAATCCTTAGCAGCTTTTTTTGCCACTATGTTTAGAGCATGTATTCCTGATTTGTTAGTATGTGCAGTGCTGCAATCCTGTTAGGTGACCTTTTAGGGTAGAGGTGAAGAGAGTGTCCAAAGGAAGATGGTGTAAGCATCCAGATCATGCGTGGTAGGACTGAGCAAGTGAAGTCATTCTCACTCATTGTTAAGTGAGTGCTTTTTCCAGCACAGTGACTACTTAGAGTGAGAGATGCTGCCATTTTTTTCCTCTGGGGGAAAAAGGGTGATGATAATCTGTATGAATACAGCAGCATTTACAGTGTACATGGAACCAGGTTTCCTTAGTGATAGCACTGTAAGAGCAAGAGGAGCTGTGACACAGTAGAAGCACTCCCACCTTTAGCTCTGTGGTGCACCTTGTTTCACTGACCAGCACTGTGGTCTTCAGACTCGCTCTTCTCTGGCTGAACTTTCTGAGATTGGGGGGTTTCAATGTTAAATTGATCTTGTTTGGCTCCCTAATTACCTGCAGCGGGGACAGATTTTTTCCGTGACACCCGTGAAGTGCTGCAGTGGGCTTCATTGGAAGTATATCCTCATTCAGGATGCAATAAGGTCTGGGTCTCTGTGAGCACTAGGGTCACCTGAGACTCTGCTCTACCCTTTTGGCCGTTGTTGGCACTGTTATCTGGACAAGCACTTTTGTGGATGTGTTCCTCACGGTGACTGGAGCTTCAATGTGTCCTGCTGGCCACCTCTTCTTAGGACAGTGAAAACAAAGTCCTGGGTGCCGCATGGGGCAGGGGCACACGCCATGAGTGTTTGACCAGGCAAGATGGGGAATGCAACATAGCGATTAGAGATCCTCAAAACCAGATATTCTAAAGAAGGTCCCAACAGCACTGTCTGTGAGGTGAGCTTCTGTTGGGATGGTAGTGGCATGGTGACAGGCCTGCTAATAAATGACACAGATTTTTGGAAAACCGGGGGTTGCCAGCAAGTTGGCACCAAAGTCTAGCTTTACTGGAAAGAAAACTGCTTTCCCTCTCCCTTGTGCACACCTGCTGGAAGACTCACAGGTAGCAACAACAAAATTTGAATTCACAAGCAGCGTTTGGGGAAATAGGAAGTATGTTATGTTTGTTTGTTTGAAGTGGAAAGTGTCTCTGATCAATGCATGGTAAATCACTGCTATAGATATGCCCTGAAAGACAATACGGTGTGGATTATATGGTCTGCTGATAGACTCCAGGCATGGGGTTATATTGAGGGTTTGTCATAGACTGACCATAGTTTAGACTTTATCCACTACAGGTTTAGGTCTGATTCCTAAAGTTGTTACGTGCACATGTGATCCTTTTTCTCCCTGAAGCCTCATTAAGTGTGTATTTTAGTAAATTGCTTTATGTTTCTTATACAGTTGACTGACCCCTAGTGCTTAATGGAATTTTTGGTAACAGAAGTGTTGGAGCTGCAATGGGATGATGGATAGCATCAAACTGTAGGGCTGCTTGAGAGATGCATCAAATGTGAAGTGAAAACGTATGCATATACGAGGCGCAAACAGCCTTCACCAATACAAATAGTTCCCTATTGCCATATGAGTTAGTAAGTCACGAGAATTAATCAATAGGTTTATTCCAGGAAGTATTCTAGGGCTGAAGGGCAATATGATCATCAGCAGAAGGATATTGGTGCTGCCAGAAACCAAGCTGCAAGCTGCATAGGAATTTCAGAAAATGCACTCAATGATGTATTTGTAATGGCTTTACGTATTTGTAAAACTGTGGGATGAATTAATTATATTCCCAGTGCTTACAGTATACGGCAATCTGAGAAGATAATATTTTCCACCGATGATGATAATAAATGTGATACACATTAAGTAGTTAAAAATACTTGAGCCAAAATTCCATAAAAATTGGCAAGTCATGTATGGACAGTTTTTCTTGAAAACTGTCAAGAATGTGAACTGAAGGACAGTTGCTGGAAATCTGTATGTTTAGCTATGCTTCTAATGCTGCTTGGAAAAGCCAGAAGGTTTTACACTGGTTTATGCAAAAATATGTAAAATGATGAAACACCACAGGGAACTGAAATTAACACACACACACACGCCACACATTGCTCAGTGCAGCTCCCTTCGCAGCCTTTGGGAGCCCTTTGCCAGCTGCCTCGTACTGGGGCCAGGAGGCACAGCCACTTTGTTGTCTCCCCTGCCAGGGCTGGGCCAGGGGCGCTGTTGTCACAGGGCTGTGATTGCCTCCAGTCTGCACCACTGCCACACCTGGTACCCGGGAAATCCCTCCGCAACCAGGCTGTCACTGCTTTCAGGGCAGGGAGGCAGGGACGTTTCTCCCTGACTCCTCTAGAACTTTTTAGTATTTCTGAAATAAGGTGTCTTATTCCATGTTGAGAAGGGAAACTTTCAAAATCCTGTGTGTATTTATAAATAAAGACATCTCTAAATATATGTGTTAAGAGCTATATGTATCTGTAAAATAAAGATATCTCTAAACACATAGTTAGAGATGAGACTGAAGCCAAATCAGTCTTGCCCCTTTTAAGCCCCAGATTGCCCATGTCCCCTCTGAGCCAGCAGACACACAGCAGAGCCAGCTGCAGAGATAAGTCAGCCTCCCTGTGGCAGAGTGATTAAAACCTCCTGATCCGAACTCCCGCAGACTCCAGCATTTCTGATCCAGATCTAAGCTTGGTGGCACAAGCTTGTTTCTAGCACTAGTGCAGATAGCTGAACCACTACAGCAATTGCAGCTGAGCGCTAGAAAATGGAAGGAGTGAGTCACATGAGGGAGATGAAAGCCAACACTAAGTGCTGTGATTATTCTATCAAAATGACTGCTATAAACATGGCTTTAAAAAAAATTCTTAGCTAAACGATACCATCAGGTGATATTAACTGGTGACACTTTCTAATCTGGGATTGTGAACTGGCTGGCTTGTGTATGCTTTGCAGCAAACTGTTGGGAGGAGAGGGGTAGCCGCACTCACCAGGCTGGAGGCCACCCAGGGTACAAGACACCGGAGCTGGAGAGGGGCTAGCAGCCCCAGATGAGTCGACACATAAAAATCATTTGTGCTCCTACCGCCCCATAAACATTTTGCACGTGCCCAAGTGAGGGGCAAGGGTGATGATATGTCATCGGTGGATTGCATAGGAGGGTGGTTGGTGTTTCCTTGTTGGGGACCCAGGTGATGCCTGTCTGGCAACAGGGTGAGGAGCACCATGCCACAGGGCTGCTGTGGTAGAGGAGTGTGCGACCGGGTGCGTAATGCCACTTGTCTGCTCCATAAATGGGCTTTGGCTGGATTCTCGCATGTTTACGTAATCCAACAAATTCTTTGCTGCCAGAGCAGGAGAACTAACCTGTAATCCCCAGGGGGTTTGTAGCTCCGTTTCATGTACCTGTGCTAGCAGCAGCCAGAGGTTCACTGCAGCTTGAAAAACCTGACCAGAAATCAGTAAATTTTATGACCTTAACTGGGGTGGTTTCTGTATGGTTGCTTGGGATGGTAGTTTGAAACTGGCTTGTCCATCTGTACACATGCTGCATTTGTGTTGTTTGAGCTGCATTGCAACATAAGAGGCACAGCTATGCTCGGGCTAACTCTTGGTTCAACATTCATGGCTCAGCCACTTATAGCTACTTTAAAAGTCCAGTTCTTTTGTTGGCCTGATGGGCAGGTGAAACCCACTATTTCAGTGCAGTGGGTGCGCTTGCACCTGCTGTAAGCAGCTCTTCTTGTGCACTTCTCCAGCAGCCAGGTTTTATGGAGCCCACCTCAGTAAGAAGATCATCTCTTTGTATAATCAGAGATATTGACTGACCTGTTCAAAGAACACAAGAGCAGAAGAGGGAGAGATTTTTGTCACACAACTGACTTTTTAAATGAAAGCAGGAAAGATAGACTCTGAAAAGTTCCTTTAAAATGTCAAGATGATGTAAGGTACCTGCGTCCCACCCTTCTTGGGTGTTCTTGGCTCCACTGTCCTTGACCTGAGTAATTTCAGTACTATTTGTTTTGAGTAATTTTGGTTTTGCTGCTGCATGTCCTTGTGAATAGAAAACAATGTTTCTATTGGCAGCAGTTAGTCCTCCATCCACCCATGTCTCCTAAAGTATGATAAAAGCGCAGAATGAACTCCCAGTCTCTGACCTTTCGAGTGTGTGTGTGTGCGTTTTGTCACACAAGTAGACTGAGAGCGACGTTTCATCCTTCAAATGCTCATGTGTCCATGCTAATGGAAGAAGTTGAGGGTCGTAAGATTTGGGTCTAGCCATTGAAGATACCTCAGGATTTGGATACTTAGGTATGGTTGATGCCACTCACAAATCCAGATCTCACTTCAGTGACTTGAGAACTGACTGTGTGAAATCACTGGGAGCTCTGCCCATGCCTATTTGGGCATTACAATTTCATACTCACAGTTTCCTGGGTTTGAGATTCAGGCTTTCTAGCCGAACCAACTTTAAGTAGAGAGAAGCAGGTTACTAATAAGGTTAGCTCTTTAGGGATTATTTTTCATTGCATGTTCACATTTCTGGGAACTCCACACTGCAAAGCTTTGGACCAAAAGTCTTCTCAGGTTTAAAAAAGCAAGAAGAGTTCTTACAAGTTTGTGGGAGGCATCTCTTTGGCCTCTGTGTGCTCTTGGCTGTAATCATCAAGCCTATTGGGAAATGAGTGAGAATCTAGTCTTCTGTACAGAGCATCACAATGTCTGCTAGTTTGAAGCTTACATAATTTAAAGTGTTTTAAACAATTTCTCTTTAAGAAGAATGAATCTCCCAAGATGTATGTCTGTTCCAAATGAGAGGGCTGCAGTTCCCATAACTTCTCCAAAGCTTGAATGCGGGTCCCTGCTAGATTTTTAAGCACATTCTGTCAAGTTTTGAGTTACGGGAAGTATTGCTTTTGGGATCAGATTTCATGTTTTTTTGTCCCTTGCAGAGACTATAATCTTCTTTACTCTTCACTCAAATGTTGAATCACTAAATTCATAACGGTTACTGGTGTCAGTAGCTGCAAAAGGTAAAAGCTGTCACTTAATAGGAGTGTTAATAGACATGTTGGATGACTTTGTGAGACGCCTAGCTTATTTTTGTTCAGCACTATTGCATAGACATGGCTTTTATCTTGCTATAATCCTAGAACCAACATCAAAACCTGCTCTTGCATCTCCCCCACTCCTTTACGGCCTAGAAAAGAAAGGGTAATGCTACTGTTCAGGAACATTCTGAGTGGGCTGCACAGCCCTGTGGTAACAGGGTGCATGGTGACTATAGGTCCTTCTGTGACTGGGTGTCTGCCCCCACAGTATCTTCAACTTGGAGTTGTGCGTGCCTTTTCCTAGGCAGAATGCTCCCAGTGTACACTAGAGTAGCTACTCCTTAATGTGTGACTATGGCAGGATAATTATCCTCTGATGTGAAATTCTTCTTCATGCTGTGCCCAAGGTTATTCTCATTCCAGAACAGAAAAGTATATATAAGTTATATGCCTATAAAATATGTACATAAAGTGCTGAAACAGATAAATACTGATATTGTTTGCAAGTGGAGCAGATTGAAGCTGGAGGGATTGTAGTATTTTATGCTCACCTGAGTCTTTGGGCCCTTTTTCCCCACCCTTAAAAGACAGTAAAAAAAAAAAAAAAAAAAAAAAAAAAAAAAAAAAAAACTGAATGTTTTGTCAAGGTCACATAATGGTTATATTATTTATATATATATATATATATATATATATATATATATAAATCCTTGAGTAGGCCATGCTTTATTTGACCTCATGAAATCTTAAGTCAAAAATCCCATGAGAGTTAGACAAACTGTGGAGTTTGGACTTTTTTCTATGCATGCATGTTATTTTGGTTGGAAGTTCCCTTCACAGTACTGCTTGCTTCTATGTAACACTGTGTGAATCCCTAAATTTCTCAGCTCTTCACTCTCCTGCTCAGTGAAACGCAGAAAATCTTGATTTATCCCTGCCTTACATGGTTAATATGTTGCTTGTTTGCACTGTGTTGTGTGATCCCCTGATGAAAGCTATCATATGAACTCTGATAATCCAGCACGCTCATACTGAGAAGCATGCAGTCTGAATAGTTAGACATGCTTTCTTCTCACTTTCAGAGAAGACAAGTCTTTCAGCATGTTTTGTTTTCAGATTTTGATCGTTAACCTTGACGCTTACAATGGTCGGAAGAGGGAGAGGGCTGGCAAGTGTGTTTCTGGTAGAGATTAACCAGACAGAGACCAGTGGAGCAGCTGGGGGGTATCCCGGCTCTTTCCTGTACAGCACACCTAGCCCAAGAGTAAGGTCTGTGTCATGTCAAGAAGGAAAGATCTGCCTCCACTTTGGCAACAAGTCTGTATAACTAAACTTACTTTCTTGCTGTTCTTTCTCTCAGTATTGTTGGTATTTTCTTCACTTTCTTATGTCAGCTTTCTTCTCTAGGCATAAGGAGGGTCACCACAAACAAACCAAACAAAGGTTCTTAACAAACCTGAGATGAAGAAGTAATGCTAAATGGTAGTCTTATAATGGCGCTTAAGGGCACTTCTTTCCCTTCCTTGGGAGCAGGGAGAAGTTTTAGGATTTTGTTTTGGGCTTGATTTGCCAAGCTGTAGAAACTACATGAAACAGACAGTCTGGGTTTTCAGTTTCATTTGTTCTGTCCTCTGGTTTCATCATTTTGGAAACGTAAACAATGCACAGTGTCTTGTTGCGATATCTTCCGATAAGACCAGTATAAAATTGGCTTGGTTACATAATTGTTTTAAATCCCCATTCTCCATAATATTCTTTCTGATTAAGTAATTTAAAAGAATATATTCAAATGAAGATGTTCTTAATCTCACTTGTTCCAGAGTGGCTTCTGTCTTAGAAAAGACTGTAGGACTTGGACCACTTTCTGCAAAGAGTCAGTGTGCACTCCTGCAGCTTGAATGTTAGTACAATATTTTAAAAGAGGCTGATACTTCTGTAGTGCCGGGTGAAGTGATGCCACACTCCTGGGCTTGCGCCAGGACAGGGGTAGGGAGGAGGAGCAGGGTTTGTACCTACTGGGCTAACTCCTGGAGATGCAGAGAAATGCTCACTGGGCATATTGTGAATGAATCCCACCTACACCCCAGAAATGTTCTTTCTTAGAGAGGTTTTGCATGTGTCTGAGCCATTTCCTGAAGTATTTCATTTTTAAATCCGATATGTTTGCTATATACCAATAGTGCTATGGTAATAAACAAGTGAGACAGTTCTCAAAATTAATGCCAGTGTGTAGCTAGTCTCTTTCAGGCTAAAATAAGTAATTTCAATTTCACAGTCTTGTGAGTGCAGCTATGAGGAAAGAGATTCTGAAATACCAAGTACTTGAAAGGATTAGCAAAAAATGCAAACGTTTGTGTTTCGGGTTAATAGCCTGTGTGGATGCTGTCATTCTGCTGTCAGGACCTGTGGATTGGCATCAAGGCTGTCTCTGAGCGTGTTGAGAGAAGTTAAAGTATTATTAATATGGGCCACATTCCACTGATGTGCAGCTTCAAGGTGCTGAGTACGCCCTTGTTAAAATCTTGGCAGATCATCACAAGCATCTTCCATGCTTTCAGCCTGAGGGAGGTGTTCCTTCATGAGCTCCATTAGTCAGGAAAAAAAGAGGAAGGTTTCAAAATAAAGTTAAAGTTCAAACTCAGGAAAAAATCTTTTGCCTTTTTTAACTAAAGTCTGGTTCTGGGGCATGTAGTTGCAGGCATGCGCAAAGCCCTAGGAGTCATGATGAAGGTGTAAGGCTTTCTGAGAAAGGAGTTCTTGATCTCTATGCATGGTCTGACTTCTCTGTTGAACACTTGCTCTTTGCCAGGAAGTTTTCCAGCTCTAGTGACACGTTCCTAGCAATGAGGAAAAAAACACTTTACTAAACTTCAATGAACTTATAGAAAATATCTGAACTTTTACTGTAAAAATCTTTGCGCTGTGCTTGTGAACTGAACACATGGGGCTTTGTGTCCAACAGCAAAAACTTTAGAGCAAAATGAGGGTGTCTTAAAGTCAGTCTGCTCCTTAGTGCCTGGCCTCCTCGGAAGGCTGCTTAGGGGGCATCCTCTTTGCCTCGCCTCTTGCAGCTGCATCAGGAGCATGTTGATAATCAATGTACTGGACACCAGTTCTGCTTCCTCTTCATCAGGGGAACTCATCAGCTGCGTGAACACATCAAGAGCAGTGTCCTTTGTGGTCTTACCCTACTAGCTCCTGTCCTAAGCTTAGGTTACATACAGATGAATATTAATTTTCTGGGAAGGGAACAGACGAGCAAGCTTTGTAGAAAAAGATAATCTCTGTTACACTGAAACTTTATATCTGTTGTGCATTTGCTTTGAACAAGAATGCTGGAAGCTGGTTTAAATAAGTGAGCATACTTTAAGTTCCTCTCTGCTATGTACTAAATGTTTTCAATCCTAGCTTTTGGGTACAGAGAGATAAGTCCAAAAAACATTTAGTTATAGCATGTAGTTAGCTTTACTTTCCCCTCAAAGCTTGGAATCTATTCATTTCAACAGTTTGTAAAAATAAATAAATAAATAAATCACAGTGTTTCTAGGCTTGATGAAACACTACTAACTTCTGTGTAGCTGGGGACCCCTGCTCCCCACTGTATTCTTCACAGGAGACAATTCTTGACATCTCTGAAGATTTAAGTGGTCCCTGGAGTAGTCACCAATTCAGGCAGTACTGCAGTTTGAATATTGCTGTGGTTTTAATGCCTAAACTTCTCGGGCTGAAAGTGCTGGTCTGCTTTGGTGTTGGTGGTAGAGCTTCTTTGAGGAGGAGGTTGGGCTCTAATGTCCAGGGGTCCTTGCCACCCCGTGTTTTGTGCTGCTTTGTGGTAGCTTGTGGAGGTGATGCGGAGGTTCAGTAACACCTAAAGCCAAGCATATAGGTGAGGGTGCAGAAGCAGAGTGTATAATTACAGAAGTGTTAGGCCCATGCCAAGAAGGGGTGTTGAGGGATGGCAGGTTCACATGCCTGTATGTATTCTGGGGTTTGCCTATTCCTGTATTAAGCTAGAAGTGTAAAGGTGTAATTCTCCATTTCCAGAGCTATCCAGCCTGCTTGAAATGTTCACAGCAGTTAGTTTCTCTGTTCAGAATAGGCCAAAAAGATTGGTGTGCTTTGGATGAGTGTGCCTCAATTCGTATTTCAAACAGTGCCTTCATCTTAAACCTTAAATTATCTTCTGCAAGCTGCTATGAAGAGTGAAGCATCAGGGGAGAGGCTTTTTATAGTTGTTAAACATTATAGTGCTCTGATGTTGTATTTGTCATATAACTTTCAAAAAATAAGTACAAGCAGAGGAGAAAGCTTCCTGTTTTAAATCTGATTAGTCTGTGAACAGTTTGAGTCCAGTTGGCCTAAATCTGGGAGGGATTCTTTGGACAAATCACCTTTTGTATTTTCTACTGTTTCAGCTAAAAACAAGCAATCTTTTAAACTATCCACTTTGAAAGGATATACGGTGGCTAAATTCAACAAAATTTTAAGTGCACATTGAGGGAGGGATGTTATGAGAAGTCTGGAAACACCACCGTGTGCTGTCATGAGAAAACTTTGATCAGGGTGAGGAGAAATTATCTGGGATTGATTTTGAAATTGTTAATTATTTCTAGAAAGCAACTAAAGTGGGTAGAAATCAATTCTGCCCCATAGCTTATATTGTAAAGTAAGGGATGGTCACTCCCAACAGCTCCCTGCGTGGAGATGAGAAGCTACAAAAATTACACAGGACTCTTTTGCATCTCTCTGATGTGTTTGCAGGGGGACTTCATGGTTCAGCAAGTGAAGTCTGAAAAGCTTGGTCATGGCCCCCATTTTCTTCCCTACGGGACCTTCAGATGGATATAATGCTGTGTCCCCAACCATTGTCCTGCACCCCACTAATAACAGCCTGAGCCAGGGTTCCTCATCCCAGGGGAAGCAAAGAGCTCTCCTGAGCAGGAAGCCACACTGTATTTGTAGCTTTCCAAACTTCCAGAGAGAGCATGTTGGTGGCAGCAGCAAGTGTGTCCTCAACAGCTGTGCTGGCTGCAACCCACCACATGGCAGGGGAGGAAGCTACAGCCCAACCAAGCCCAATGAAGGAGAAGTGTCCTGCATACAGGGAGGAAAAAAGAAAGTATGCTGGGGTGGCAGGAAGGTCTGCTTTGAGGAGTTGTCCAACTGAACGGGTCTCCCACAAGGTATCTAGGTTGAGTTTTAAAATCGACTTGGTGCAGCATCTGCCAAAGGCAGATCCAGGAGTCTCACTCTGTCCTGTGGGGCCTTGCTGAGACAGTCAAATATATATTCAGGGGTATGCTGGAGCAGAGCTAAGCCCAACAGCACACAGCTGTTTCACCATCTTAGAAAGTCTAACTCACTCACAAAGAGGAATTTTTGCTTGTTGATTCGTATGATTTTCTTTGGAGAGGGACAGTCCTTTGGGCTCTCTGCTTTTTCACTCATCTGTTAAAAAGCCCCATTTTGGGACATCCCGATTCTTCCAGCCAAGAAGAGCTGGATTCTGCTCCTGGCTTGCTCAGAAGTGGTTGCTCAAGAGCAAAAATGAAGCATTCCTGTCAGGAATTGGATGCACAACATCCAATGTGCTCCCAGGGTCAGAGAAATAGGTCTCAGTCTTGAAGAGAAATCCTCCGCATGGCAGTACATTACGTCAGTACAGAACTGGACTGTCCAATTTTGCATTCCAGTACAAAACACAGCAGCCAGGTGATATGTCCAGCAATATACAAGTTTAATAAACTTCCTGTTAGACTTGTGGACAGAATAAATAGTTCCATGATGTCTGCTTAACAAAGCCAAATTGCACACCTCTCTGTATTGTAACTAGAGCCGCTACAGTTAAGGGACTGTCAACACTTCGCATCTGGATGGATGATTTAGCTGCCTTGCCTCACATCAGGGCTAATTTGGCATTTGACTTACCCAGTGCTGCTACAAGATTTCTGTTTTTACCAAGTGTAATTTATGTTGATTGACCATGTCATTCTTGGGCTTGAAAAAGGAGTTTTAAGCAGTAACAGAGTAGAAAGAAAATGAATATTTAAACACATGATTTTGCAAATACTTGGAGAATGAGAAGAAGCTTAGACACAGACACGCACAGAGTCTGGAGATGGCAACTATTCCCTTTTCCTTGCTTTTAGTATTAAAAAGGTCCATGGGATTTAACTATTACTCATTAGTGTCTGCCTCCCCAGCCTTCTGTTCCATACCGGACGTACAGTGTTTGTATAGAAAGCAAACTTGTTGCACTGTGTAATAAGATTTGAATGCAAACATTTAATTAACATTATCTGTTCAGAAGCATAGCTTAAACAAAAGTTAACTTTTCTGTGCCAAAGCTGAATGAAACTTTGAAACTGAAGTTTAGTTTTTCCTTCTCTGACCAGTGCCATGGATTGATGTGCTGTTGATACAACCCCTTTCTCATATTTCACATATGGAAGTCCATGATGGAGTAGTAACTTCATTAATTTGGCCCATACTGGCTCAGTTTAATACTAATATTTTGACCTTATTCCCTAGGAAATATTCTTCCCGCTGTGCAAACTTGGAAAGCGTGACCATCCCTGCAGTGTGAGCCACATTTATGACAAGCTTTCAGAAAGATAATATTTCACGTGTAAATATATGGCTGTTGGTTCTTAACACTTTTCTTATTATCAGAAAGAGGTATGGCCTGTCATTGTCCTGTGTTTTTTGTTCCTTTCTTTCCCTTTTTTTAGTGTTCTGAGATTCACATTTCTGCATGCCCTGTGACCCAGGAGTGACAAGGATGTGAGTCCTGTGTGCAGTTCACCTCATCTAGGCTGATAGAATTTTGAACCTCAGATCCCAGGACAGAGAACAATCATATCTACAAAGGTACTGAAGCAACCAGTTCCTTTAATCACTTTGTGCATCTAAAGCTCTGTAATAGATCTATTGGCCTCCATTAAATAGGGATGTGGAGAAGCTGGGGCATTGGTTACACATTGACCAACCCATGTAGTCTAACTCAGTGATCACTGAGGTGGAATCTGTCTGGTTATCTGAAGAAGGAGGAGGAAACTGGGCTAGAAATTATGTTTTCTGAAAACACAATACAAATTCCTAACTCAGTTTTCAGTCAGGAGAGCATGTTATTGTTGAACAATTGATACTGCTTCATGGAAGCTTATTTTCAGTGCCTTAAGGGAAACTCAATTAAGTGAACTTCTATTTTAAAACACATCTCTTTCCTGTCACTGAAGAAGCAATAACAATTACAGAACATGGGATTTTCTGGGAGTGTTGGTTGTTTGTTCTCATTGATTTTATTTTGCTGCCTCTATTTAAATCATATCTATAGCATTCCCTGAGGCAGCCCACTAGAGACCTAACCAATTTCCCTGGTGACTCCAGGCTGGTGTATACTTGCTGCCCATTAAGGCAAGAAGAAGGGCATATCCCACAGCTTGCTGGCATCAGTGTTGGAGGTGCTGTGGTCCTGCAGGACAAGACTGTACATGACAGTAGCTGAGGTTTGTGCTGTACTTACCCATAGGCTGCTGCTGACATCCAGATGAGCTGGTTTCCCTACATAGAGAACTGCTTCTGTCACTAACCAGCCCAGAAACCAAAATGTTCACGAGTGGTGCAAGTCTGTTGTCTAGTCCTTGCCTTTCCACACTCATCGCAGCTCTGCAAATGCAGAGATTTGAATCTAACATGACAAGAAGTGTCAGAATTGGGGATTAATTCTCTGTGAAATTATTTCCTTGATGGGATGCTGCCAGGAAGCTTGATTCTGCATTCTTTGGACACCCCAGATTCCCACAAACTGTGAGGAGAGGACTGTGTGGGCAAGGAATGCGATATGAGCTTGTAATCTTTTCAGTTAGAGATATCTTAACACATAAGTGGGATGCTCTCAAGAGCCTGCTGTGCCAAAAAGATGACCCTTCTAGGACTGGGACCATTTATAGAATGTTGATTTTTAGTGCAGAGCACATTTTTATAGCTGACTTCTATAAATGTGAAATACCAGGCCAATTAGGCTTGACAGTGCTGACAGAGCCTTAATTAAATCAGTGTGAACAGTATCAGTCTTGCATAATTCTGTTTCCATCAAGAGCATCAGAAATTGTGATTTTTTTTTTTTACTTTGTCCCTTGCAAGAGATGGAGCTTTGACAGGTTATTCCTGTTTCCAGTACTGCTGGTTCATTAGTTTGTGTCCATAATTCTGAGGTTTCTATTCCATTGCCATCTCTCTTCAGTTCTACATTTTGCTTCCGTATCATTGACATTTTGGCTCATTCCCTTCAGTGCTATACACTGGCTACAGAGAGATCGTATGTGCCTTTCCTGTAACCTTTCTGTCCCTCGATTTAACCACAGAGGACACAAATCTGCAGTCCTACAACAAGGATAGATCTTGAAAAACACTAACAACCAAGAGCTTGAATTTGGTGCTCAGCACCTCTTTTTTTTCTTTTCCTTTTTTCCCTGTGGAGACTAGGCAAAACTGTCTTTTAAGCACAGTGGAAATTCAACATGCAAATAGACTGCTGAGTCAGGGCTGCTCCAGGATGATGGCTACCCACGTGACTTCTGTGAAATGGGTGCCGATTAGTTACTAGGTATTTTAAGATGTAAAGGTGATGAAATGTCTGCTCTTGCTGTCAGAGACTCACCTTTTACCTGTCTGCCCGTGCACAAAGGGGGACTGCTGCATGCCAGCCTTTGAGTCTTGCAGCAAGATGAGGGCAGCCTTGTGTGTGAAAGAGCACAAGCTAGGGCAAAATCCTCTGGTTCCTGCAAAGATGAGGGGCAGGCCCCCTCATCGTAACTCATTTATTTCTCTGGTTTTGATACCTGCTAAAGCAGACGGAAACAAGAAGCAAAAGCTGCCTCTCCACCATGGCCTTTATGTGAAGCAAGGGCAGGAAATGCTCATGTGATTTCTGCAGCTTCAGCTGGCTGGGCTTCTCCCCACAGGACTGCAGCACTGAATGCCAGTTGTCCCTGTGTCTGGACGGCTGGGGAGCACCCACTGTTGGCAGAGTGGACAGCATGAATCTGGCTTCATCTGGCCTGACACCACTTGTGGGTCCCCCCGGGAGAAGGAAATTCCCAGCTGCTTCCAAGGACAGCTTGAAGTCCTCTCTTCTTCTGGAATGGTGCAAGGGGAACTTAACCTGGACGTGATATCTGGGATCTGGCCTGAAATCTCCTCTTCAGCTCAAGAAATAGTTTGCCTGTCTCTCTCTAAACATTTTTGGCTGTCTCTGCTTAAAAGCTTTATATAATTTCACAAAACTACTCACACATCCAGCACTGCAAAACAGATAAACAGAGAGAGGAGCTGAGTGTGTATAACAGGCTGGAGTACAACCAGAAATGCTTAAAGCCTGTGATCAACTTGGTAGCACACAGGGACCACGAGGGATGGTCACGCGGGTTGATTTGAGTTCTGCGCTCTCTTTCTCTTTTCTGCTTTCTTATCCCATTTACATCCTTGATCTCTGAGTTAATCATTCTATGATGACATAGGCTTAATCAAAACTTGAGCTCATCAGTAAATTTTGCTAGCATCTTCACGGAACATGTGGACCAGGCTTTAGTCTTGAAAGTGTCACCATGTCCTGAAATTCCACTATTTCTTAGACTGTGGCTCATCTTTCTTGTCTGTTCTCCCTTTAGTGCCCTGATGATACGTGTTCAGAATCAGACCACATGATGCAGAATGCAAATAAAGAGATTTTGTGGAAGACTACCAAAAGATCGTAATCGTCTGGTCTTATCTCTCATTCCAGACGTATCCTGAAATGACTTGTTCTCTCTTCTCTTTTTATTTTACAATGTAAGCATTTCACAGAGGAGGTGACATCTTTCAGTGCTTTAGAATTTCATCTCCCTATGTCTTCACATTTTTTTCCACTTTCTCATCTGCATGTTACAAACTTAATTGAACTGCACAATGACTTTAAAAATACAAATTCTAACAAAGACTAATGAGGATGTTTCTTGGCAGTTGGTCATTGTTTTGCCTTTGGCCCATAACTTTGCTTGCCGCTCTCCACTGGGTGCTGAATCCATGCTTGTGTTTAAAGATAACTGCTCCGAGCATGATTATATCACAGTTTCTGTGTATGCTTTCCGAAGGGTTTAATGTTGTATAATTTGTTCATTGTAACCACATTTGCAGACAATAGCAGGCTGCAGAATACAGTGCAAGAAAGTGTTAGCAAATCTCGTTGCTGTTCATTCCCTGTCATTATATTTAGGTTACATTGAGCCAGTTTAAGAGAACACAGAAAAGAAACATGGGTTCAAAGCAATGGCTTCAAATGTAGCCAGTTTTGTTAGTCCACAAGCAAAGGTGTCAAGGCCTATATGCAAAGTATGTGATATTTTTCCATCTGAACCTGCTTGTGAGAACTTTTTAGTGTTTAGGTAAGACTTTTTTTTTTTTTTTTAAACCTAATCATCCAAATTGAGTAATTATGCTGATTTGGCTGGACCAGCCTTACATAAAGGCATCGGGGAATAATTGCAGCACCTATCTTTTTTCCCTGTGTGATTTCAGGTAAATTTCTGCAGCGTCATGTGTCGTGCAAGTGTGAACAAGAAGAGTTGGTCTTTTGAGAGCAGCGGAAACTTCCCATTCTTCTTGTCTTCTTATGACCTGTTTTCCATAAGCAATACCACAATACTTTTGTAGCCAAGCAACTGGTCATTATTTACCTATTTCTTCTGTAAGTATAATTATTAGTTGAAGGAGTCACATTCGATTCAAGATTAGTATATAAGTGACTTTGCCTTAGTTTCCTGTCTTACTAAAGATACAGGTGATGTTTGAAGAGTTGAGAATTGATGTTCCTTGAAAGACCTGTTCCTTTGAATTCCTTCTGTAAATGAACACCTTTAATTTCTGAGTACCACATGTCAGCAAAATCCTGAACCCATTCTGAAGGCGTGTTATTGCCACATAATGTGCACGGGTCAGATTCATCTTTTGCAAGACTAGAAAGGATCTGAGCTTGCCTCAAAGTGTACTTCTGGTTCCTAGAAATACTCTTGCTAAAAGATAAGCAAAATGATGTAATCATGGATGTCCACTGGGTATTCTGGATTGAATGAAATCCTCCTAGTGAACCATGGGAATGGTCATAGAAGAAAAACTCCAGATGGGCTGATCATAAAGCAGTACACTTAACGAGGTTTCAAGCTGGGGCATCTGAGAGAAGAACTATGGAGCAAAATGCTAAAAAGAAAGAATGTATTCATCCTAGTGAAAGCTCTTACCTTTGAAATTGTATAAGTGGCCAGGGCTCCTTTCTGAGGAGAAATGCTCTCTTCATTTGGCCAGTGTTAATTAACGAAAGTATTTCCCAACCAGTCCACGCTTGGACTTAAAGGCAAGTTTATGCAGTTAGTTACTGGGTGGGAGGAGAGGCCTACTGGAGAGCTGTGTCCCTGGGAAGGGCACTGTGGAAATCCCTTGTGCCTGTGTGAGGCTTTAGTGTGCCCCTTGTTATTTTTGGTAATATATAAATTTACAGTGTAGAGAATAGAGTCAACCTTGAGTTTGCTCTATGTGCCATCTACAGAGACTTCTTCCTCTGTTGAAGCCATCTTTATGCTCTGCATTTAATATAAACAGCGTGTTTAGAAATGCATTGTCTGGGCAGATCTGACATCATAACCAAATTCTTTAAAATAAAATGTTTAGGGGGAATCATGTGTCAGCTGCCTAGCACTGAAATGTATGGAATGGAATTAAGCAAACCTTTTCTTAATTAAAAAATGAAAATGGATTCTGAACTTTATCTAAGGGTCACTTTGGGATGATTTCTAGACAGAAAAAATCTTGGCTTTCTGGCAGGACAGCTGTGAGGGAGTGTTCTATTCATTAGAACACAATTTGTCCAAGAAAATATGTTCCAAGTCCTAATCAATTTAGATGAAAACTTACTGGACAGGGTTCAAGCAGGCCAGTTATGGAGTCTTATAAAGCCAAACCCACATGTCTCACTGGGCAAGAGGCAAGATAATCTTAGCTTACAATGGAATGTTTAAATTTATACAGCTAAGATACTGACATAGGCACAAGGGTTGGTTCTTTTGTGTGTGTGTGTGTTTTGTTGTTGTTGTTTCTTTTTTTCTTTAAACAGAAACTGTGAAGCATTAGAGGTTTTAAAGTAAGAGGGGGGAATGGCCCTTTAAGATATATTCATTCATGGAGAACGGACTGCAGCCAGATTTTTCCTTGCTTTAGCATCTATAGAAAGGTTTTTGGAAAAGGCCAGCTTCCAAAGCACTAGAAATTTAGGTGTGCCTCCAAATGAAGGTCCTTGGCATCACAGGCTTTTGCAGAGCTTTTAAATTCCCAGCTGTATAAAGATATGTTTTTGTGAACTGCAGTACCAGTGAAATTCAGCAGTTTGGAGAAACAGTTGCACAGTTAGCCCTTGGGAAATAATACCATACACAGCATTGTTCATCGTTAAATGTACGCTCTCTATGATGACATATTGCTACTGAAAACAGAAAACCGCAGAATAACTACCCCCCAACCTTCCTGGTGTTAATGGTGTTAATATTTTAGGGCTTGCTTTTCTGTCATTCATTTAGTTTCTCCATTATTACAGCTAACATTTCAGGTTGCAAGAGGGCACTTAAATAACTTAGAAATTACGCATTTTCAGATTGATGCTAAGAATTCCTACAGAGATGAGACGTAACCTGAGAAATCTTTTAAATTGTGGAATATTTAGTTTCTTGACTTGAAGTGTTTTTTCTAGCTTGCATAGTCTTAGCCAAGGTTAATCTCCTCTGCAAACATGAGTCAAATTCATTTTAGCAGTAACTACCTATGCTTGGTAAACAGCCACAGAGGCAAGTTGATCTCTAAAGTGCCAGTTTACATCTGCCTCTTTGCTCATGGATCCTCTGCTCTCCTGCATCCGTTGCTGGGAAGTGACAGATACACCATTTCTCATCATACTCTTCTGGCACTTGAAGGCCTTCACTGTCTTCAGAAAAATATTTTTCTTTTTAGATGTGACTAGCCCTATCTACACCACAGGCAGTCCCTCCATCCTTAACTTGTTACTCACCAGCCAAGGGCCAAGGCCTGGATCAGGAGCCATCTTTTCTCATCACGACTCCTGTAACTTCAAGAGGCAATGAAACACA
Source organism: Cygnus atratus (assembly GCF_013377495.2). Classification (NCBI taxonomy): domain Eukaryota; kingdom Metazoa; phylum Chordata; class Aves; order Anseriformes; family Anatidae; genus Cygnus; species Cygnus atratus. The sequence goes on from NC_066366.1 coordinate 2,043,971, forward strand.
TCCTCCACAGGTCCTCCTCTCTCCACCAGCACCATCCTTAATATCACCCGTGCACCTGTGGCCACCCTCTTTGTTCAAAAGGGAATTTGTCCACATGACTGGGGCTGGATGTGAAAGAAAAGGAGCATACAGTATTGTTAAGCAATTTGTGGTTAAAGTCACAAACTCTTGAGACTCCTTGACTACTGTAAACACCAGCGGTTCATTGTCTCACAGCCTCTTCCTTCCTTCACGCCCCGCTCTGCCAAGTCAGCCACCTGAGACTCTGTTCATTGCTCTTGTTTTCCCTGGCTCTTCTCACTTGTTTACTTAAAATCTCTTTCCCTCCCCTGCCCTTCATTTGAATTTCTTTCAGGAGGGTCTTATAAGGACACCTACTTTTCGCAAGCAAGTTTTATTCAGAATTTCCTGGGAGTTAATAGGCAGTTTTTTTCTTTTTTTTGCATGTTTTGAAATAAAAACGTGTGCATTTCTTAAATGCCCCTTTCACAAACTCTGCTTTAAAACAAACCCTTTTTCTACAGAAAATAATGGTTTTAAAGCCCCAGTTTATAAGACAAACACCATACTAAGGAGAACGGGTACTTTGGATGCAGCAGGACAGTATGTCACCCAAGGGAAGATAGCCAACATACTGCTGAAGCTGACTGCATATTTTCATTTTCAAAAAGCACTCAAGACTAAAAACACCTGTTAGAGAGTCTAGCTTTTTGGGCTGATTTAGGAGGGCCTAGTGCAGAGTGTCCTATCAAAAAGCACACTTATTTTCACAAGGCAAATCAATCAGTTTTTATGTGGCAGGGCTACAGTTCATTGGGATGAACTCATTAAAACTTTGTACAACAAACCACAAGTGAGAGGTGCAATATTTCATTATTCAAACTCAGAGAATAGACAGGCGTCCTATGGAAAAGTGAGTCATATTCTCTGTAGTACATTCTGTTCATTCTGCTATAATAAACACGAGTGTTTGTTTGCTGAGCCCATTAGCATCCAACTATAAACTTGATTAGGAGGATGAGATCCTCGGCCCGCTGCTGGGTTAGCGTGCGCACTGCCGTTTGGTTGTTCAGTTGTGTAACAGCACCAGTCATGTCAGTCTGCCATTCCAAAAGGAAATAACAACACTTTCCTCATTTCTTTCAAATCCATCCCAAATTTCTATTAAAGACATCAAAGCAATGACTTTAATACTTTCTATGCTTTCCAAATGACTCATCTTTTAAAGAAACTGCTGGGAAATAAGGCACCACCAAGGTTCCTTAATTTCAGGGTTTGAGACTTTTAAGAATTTCATGGAAAAAAGTCAAAAACAAGAAGCCACAAATCCATCTTCTCGTAAAACTATTCTCCATGTTTTATATTTTTGCATCAATTTCTGTGCTACTAGTTTGAGTTGGTTTTACAAGCTACAAAAAATATCAGAAGAAAAAGCAGGTTCTTAGTCTAGCTGTTCTCTTTGTGATCTCAGAAGAGAAGGTAATTGTCACGATTAGAGAAGGTAAATTATCTGATCAAACGTATTTATTATCATTGCTGGAAGATGACGACCAAAGGAATAACTTTTAAATAGGATGATGGTTGGCTGTGTCCAGAACTAGTAGTGAAATATGGGATTGTCTGCTGGAAACAAAGGGACTTCTGGGAAGGAAGTTTCTATGCAGCATAAATAGTATTTTGGAAATCTGACTCTTGCCCAGTTCTAAGAACGGGCAAGGTCTCCAAATTTTGAAATGCTTGCTGCATTTCTAATGACTCTAGATGTGGTGGGGAGGGATTGCTGCTGACTTCAGTGGGAAGAGAGTTGGAGATTAGCCATGGGTTAGAGAGTGGTTATAACTGCAGTCAGTTCTGCTGAACTGTTTCATCTATTTCCATAGACCCGCTTGCTTATTATAATTATTTGTCTAATGCAGCGTTCCTGGAAGCGAGGTCAGTATCCTGCAGTATCTGAAAGGAAGAGCTGACAATGATCAGTATCCACTATCTGACAGGAAGGCATTTTCCAGCTTCTGATGGTATGCTAAGTCTGTGCATTTTACTGACTTTTTTTTCTTCTATTCATTTGTCAGAGGGGCAGTGGCATATGGTTACAGACTCTCTTTAGTGCAAGATTCACCGAAAAGCTGTGAAGTGACAGTATGAGACTGCAGGTAAAATGACAACTTCACTCCTTAAACATACATTGGAGATTCAAAGTAGGAAATAAGGAGTCTTTCCTCTTTTACTTAACATTTTAAAGCATTAGAGTGTTTCAGGTTCTGCAGATCACACAATGGAAAATATCTGGTTGTAATTTTAGGGGGTGTCCCTAATAATTGGCTTTTAAAATAAATTCCTCTTCAAGGTACTCAGTTACCAAAATCTGTTCCTCTTTTTAAGTCCCATGTTGTAGGTATTTTTAGCAGTCAAGGGAAATACTGTATTGTCCCTCCTCAGTGTCTCCTCATGCCATTTTTTTTTTTTTTTTTCCTCCAGAGAAATGTATCAGAGTCATGTCAGAGGCTCTCGTCTGCAACTACATGGATGAGCCAGCCCCAAAAGCCGGTCCAGCTCCAGGTTCCCAGTAAGATTCCTCCAATCGCATAGCAAAGCAGCGGACAAAAGCTCTCCTCACCCACTGCAGTGCTTCAGCTTACCTCTGTGAGTCATGCATCGTGGGCAGGCATCTCCTAATTATAAATGGGATATTCAATAAGCCTGAGGTTTTTAATATTTGGATGTTCACAATTATTCATGAGAAATAAAATGCACTGACTACCATTATTAGCTACGTACTAGGAAGAAAATATAGTGCTTGAAAACCTTGAACAGAGCCAGGGTATCTTAGTAGGTTCTCTGGCATGAGTGAATGGTTAGTGTCACATTTTTCTAGGTAAAATGCAGGAAGTTTATCTAGTAACAGAGCCTGTTGAATCCAGACCAACCTCAAGTCTCATAATAATCCCTACATGCAAATGCTTGTGTTGTAGATGGAAATACCACATTTAAAAAATGGAGAATGACTTGATTTCTTCTATTTATCGCTTACCTTTCCCCAACAGCAAATGTCTTCTTCCCATTATGGAAATTGTGACCCTGCGGCCACCTGGTTAAAGTGATTTTCTAATATTTTTTAAAATCTGCTTTCCCTGGAGAGAAGGATGCCATATGTGTGTAGGTGCTTTGAAACAGGGGTATTGGTAGCTGCATGTCCTGGTCTTTGCCACGGTTGCCCCCACTGAGGCATGAGCGTGTGAGCCTGTTTGGTATGTGCTGCTGCAGAAAATGCATATGCAAGCACAATATGGTATCTGTGGGTGCAGGAGCATCTCTTCAGGGATTCTGTTGTCTGATTTGCTGATGCTAGCAGTCCTGTGAAGAAACTTTTAGTTGTTTCCCACCTCAGTTTGTTTATCTTCAAAACAGGAATAAGGAACTTCCCAGAGAATTCAGAGCTAAATTTTTAATTACTCATAGCTCTTGTGTACCATTGAACAGAGCATGAACTGGAAATCTTTGAAGCTGCATACCAACATTTCTGTGATTTAAACACCAGGGGAGCCCCTCTTCTGAAAACACTGCTGTATTCTCCTGGCTATGTGTTTTGTGACAAGCCTGCTGAGTTCAGCCTTTGGCACACAGAGTTGCAGCACCTAGACCCCATGATCCTTTTCCATGTGAAGGCCCAGGTTTTGCTTTGGGGGACTATAGGAGCAGGGGAAGCATCTATTGTGTGCACTACGTTTTGAGGTGCAGGAAGCAGCGTTTAGCAGACCTGTACTCTGCATTGTGTAGGTGCAGCCTCTACATGCACGGTGGTGGCCCTCTACCAGCATCAGCATTGCCCTGACCCAACCCCCAGCTGCGCTGTGTCCGGTCTGGGGCTGTAGGCATGCACAGCACCTCCCAGACAGGCTGGAAGGTCGGTCAGGTCACCCCCTGCCTCTTGGTAACAGGCCCTGATGCTTTACCGTCAGCTCCTAGGAGGCTGCAACATTTGAGCTTATGCTGGCTGCCCCAGCACACGGAGGTCAAACAAATTGAATTACTCTTCAAATTAGCTGGATACAGCTTTGATCACTGTCCATTTGAGACCTTGTGTATTCTAACTGGAAAAATGCATGCCATGTTCCAGCCACCTCCTCCAGCCAGGGGAGCAGTGATGCCACTGGCAAATGCATACACTTGCTGAGCATTACTTAGCTGGAAAGTTATAACTGAAGTGTGTCCTCTATCTAGAATGATCTCAGCTTTTCTGGGCCTATCTCTTGCAGATGTTAATTCCTAACTATTATCTTTACAAGTTCCAACAGAATAGTAAGCTGCAGTGAAGAGGGGATATGTTCAATTTAAGCAATGAGATTACCATGTTCTGAATGAAGCCACTTTTATTAATAATTACCTCTCCGCCGTGACTTTAAATTCAAACAGCTGGACAGCCTCTGGTCTTTATTAATTTTCTTGGATCCATTGGCATGAAGCCCTCAATTCCTGTGATGTAATGGTATAAAAAGTTGGCTCCTGTCTGAGCTTCCACCCACAAGTTCTATATTTGGAGCATGGCAAATTTCTGCAGATTCCAGAGACAGGCTATGCTCAAGACGTGCTGATGCCTTCAGTCCCATCCCATTGCACCAAACAAGATTGTGTGCTTTTTATAACTGGGATCATAAATATGACTCAGATGCACATGTTGTCTATGTAAGCACTTGGGGCTGGCTATCACTTTATGGCACTGGGAAGAAGCCAAGCCAAATAAAAATTGTTTTGAGTAAATATTACATTTCTAGAGCATGAATAACTTTTCTCTGCAGCCAACGTGTCACTAATGGGAATAAGGAAGAAGACGGGGTGGGGGGAAAGCAGTAACTAAATCATCTCACTAAACACAGACAGTCTGCAGCAAGACCTGTTGTTTCGACTTGTCTGGGGTGTAATATCCCAGATAATTCGTAGCAGGTCTCAGCAAGGCCACAAGTGATGGAAATAAAAATAGCTATATAGTTCAGCGCCATCCTGCTGCACAGCTCTCTCTTGGGTGGGATCTCTACCAGTGGTATGTAAAACAGGCAACTGAAGAACCAAGTGTCCTTCTCTCCCCAGCTCTCAAATCAAGCATGTGGATTGCTCCACAGAGATCAGCATTGCTACTCACATGGTCAGCACTAAGCATGTGCATATGTCTGTTCAGGATCTGGGCCAAAAGGAAGGATGAGTTTTTCATCTTGCGACTTCAAGACCCCAGGGGATGTCTGCATTGCAGAGCACAGAGAAACAGAAAGCGAGTTGTCATGCAGCTTTGCGCTGCTGCACCAGAAGGTGAAGCAGCTCATCGGCAGCTCTCTGGGGCACCTATGTGCCATCCTGCCACTAGCACGCACCGTTGCAGGGCTAGCTCTGCTCCAGCTCTTCCAACAACTTGTTATGTCTCGGTTTCTTTTCCCTCCCTGCTCTCCCCCCTCCCCCCCCCCCACCCAAAAAAAAAAAAAAACCTGCCCTTGAGCAGTGCTTAGTGAACAGGTTATGAAGTGCTTCATATACCTGAAAAGGGATAAGAGCAATGCTTTGTTTTCTAAAAACATACATAGATGAGAAAAAAATTACACTGATGCATGGAAAAGGGTAAGAAATTAACAAGAAACATTGCCTCATAACAGGAATCTTCAAGTCTCCCAAAAAACAATAGCCAGATAGAAGTACTGTGTGAGAGTCTAGCTTTGAAATTCATTAGTGGTTTTCCTATTTTCCTAATGACTATGTAATCCTGAGCATTCATGCAGGTTGCACCTGTGAGTCTTTGCATTATCAGATGAGTGCTTTCCTGAACTTTGCTGTCTTTTCCTCTTTGTTGTAGACTGCTTTGGCATAGGAGGAAGAAAACCTGACTTTAGAAAAGGAATTCAGACAGGAAGCAGCAACGTTCCAGGAAGATTTCCGAGTCAAACAGGAAAGCAACTGGATTCTCAAAGTGCATATTTCAGAGATTCCCCAAAACATTTGGCTACAGAGTTGGAGCAGGTGAGTGGAGAGGCATCAAGGGCACGCGATGTTCTCTGTCCCAGCCGTCCCTATCAGAAGCATTTGAGGAGCTTTTCTATGTTGTGGGCTGGACAACAGCTTGCAGATAAAACATTTCAAGGGCTGTGAGCCCTGCAATAATGACAGCCTTGACGTCAACAGACCTGCACCTGCAGGGAGTAGGGCTGAGAAATCAGTGCCTGTTTGCCCAGCTAAGGCAGCTTTGACTGTGTTTCCAGTATCTGGGAGATAAGTCTTTTTTCCATGTCTTACAAAGCTGCCAGTGGTTATTTTCTGCCAAGAGAACAGCCCAAGCAATGTATGAGGGACTAACTCCCTCCCCTTTGTAATGCATTTTATAATTCAGAGGAACTTTTGTAATACAAGAAAGTGTTTTTACATAGAAGAGCTTCTAAATTGTTAGAACAGTCGGAAAATCCTAAATTGCCTGTAGCAGACAAGAAAAAACAATGAAAATAACATTGTGTATTGGAGAATTTACAAAAGTGAGAGCTGAAGATCAGTTTCCAAGACTGAAAACATATTCAGGGACTCCTGTTGCACTTCATGTTTAACACAAATACTGTAGCATTCAACAAGTGAATTGCACCCACCTGCAAAACTTATTGCTCTGTTTTGCAGAGCTTAAGCTCTGAAAACTGTCTGGAGAGACAGTGTCAAGGTCAGTCCTGTTTAGGTTTACCAGGATGTTCCTGGTCTCCAAGTGCAAAAGGGAGGTGAAAACTTACCTGGGATTGAGTCAGCAGCCTGAATTAGAGATGATGAAAGAGGGTTTGGCTGGAGTGCGGCATAACTTTATGACTATTGCCATGAGTTTTCATGACACTTTGGGGCTAGCTACGTGGCGATTTAGCTCTTGTTAATTAGAAATCTAAGGGCTGCTTCAATTTGTAGTTGTTACGCAAGATCACAAGAGGTTTTCAGGCCACCAGGGATTAGGTGTTAAAGGTGGAGGAGCTGAAGGGTTCTTTGCGAGTGGCTGGCAGATGGTTGTGCCAGAAGGCTCTGGTCGTGCAGGGGTTGCCCTGGTCGGAATGACCCTTCCTGAGGCCTCAAACAGCAAACTCTGATCTGCACATTGCGGACACAGTTTCAGCTTACCGTGGTATTGCTTAAAGAGTTCTCTTTTTAGGAATAGCTGAGTATTTTGCAGACACTTATTAGTCTCTGTGCTTTTTTTTGTGGACAAATATCGGTCACGTTCCCTCAGTGGGAAACTGAGGCATAAAGAGGTTAAGGGACCTGACGAAGGTGATAGCAAGTCAGATTGCTTGGAATTTTGTAGCTCTGAAATATCATCTTTCTAAAACAGGAAACCCTCCCAGGAGTAGTAGGTTTTCATTAAAACAACAGTTCAAACCTGTCGATCTTGATATATCAGGAAAACAAGGAATGTAGAAAATGTGAGAGTTAGCTTAGTCTCTCTTAAACTAAACCACCAGGTTCACGTTCCTACAGAGAAACAAATACCCTGCAGGCATCATGGTGTCTTTGATTTATTTTTGGAAGTTGAACCTCCTCCCCTTTTGGTGTCTGAACTAAGAAAAAAAAAAAGAATTTGGGGGCCAACAAAAGGTTTCTGGAAAAAAAAAAACAACCCTTCAGTCCCACTTCTCAAGTTTATGACATGAGCAGTTAAGCTAATGTAATCCAACTTAGCCTCCCCTACATTTCAAAATTGGATTAAAGTTCATAAGTTGTTGAGGGAAAATGTTACCCAACAGAGTAACTATATGACTCTCAAAGTAAAGTTGGGCCTTTGCAGCTGTGGGTGCAAGACCTTGGTTTCAGTCACCTGAATAAATCAAGATAACTAATGTGCCCAGTGTGCGCGAGGGGGTGAGATGCATTGCTGCTCCTCAGCCCTTGCAGTTAGGTGGAAGCCCACCAAGCTGTGATGACTCTGTGAGTTGACAGTCTTGTCATTCATAATCTCCCTGGTTTTTGCTCTCCTTGCTTTTTTTTCGGTGAAGTAAGTCATATGAACCATAAGAAAGGGTTTTGGTTTGGTGTTAATGTGTGCTTTCCTTGCAAAAAAAGGCTGAGTTTTTCTTTGTGCACTAGCAGTGTTTTGCTGCACGTACACAAGTGACGCACCTCAAAGCATGCTACCAGCTCAGCTGTAAAACACTCACGTAGTACCGCATCTGTGTGAATCTGCCTTTCAAAACAGGATCCGCAGATGTGATTAATTACAAGTCTGCAGAAGAGACGCTTTGCTCTTGTGAGCTGTTTTCAGCGTGCCTGTGTGGAGGGCCGTGCAATGGTGTCCGGCTGCCATCTGGCGTCCAGCGCCCAGTGGGGGCCATGGCAGGGAGCGCCCCACAGAGCATCCCCCAGGCCACCCCAGCCTGACGACAGGGCTGCTCAAGTGGCAACCTCTGGTTGACATCCAAGCTGTGAGCAAATCCTGACCAGACTCACCAGGGCCCCCCGCCACGGTATCTCCTACATTCCTGCGGCAGATCTGGTATTTCTTATTGTTCTCCCCGTCTCTGGGGGAGCAGCTGCAGCTGCCTGGCCGGCCTGCCAGGGCAGGAGCTGGCGGAGTCTTGTGCTGCGGGTCCCAGAACTAGCCGGGGGCTTTGGAAAAACTGTGTCAGTCTTCTCGCCCTGCTTCAGCACGTAGGGAGCCAGGGCTAGTCAGGAGGGCTGAGGTTAAAAGGAGAAAAGAATGGAGAGCTGGAAGAGCAGTGAGTGGCTGTGCCACACCATTAGCCCAGAGATGGTGCACGCTCAGTGTGTGCTGCCCTGGGCCCAGGAGCTCTCTGTTAAAATTGCACCAATACACAGCAAGAGCACATCTGGTTTGCTGGGTGGTGAATGCCTGCGAACTGGTACGCTGTTGGTGGACTGCAGTAGGGACAAGCAGGGACATCGGTAGGAGTGACTGGTTAGAGCTAGGTGAAGAGGGGAAACAGAGCCAGAACTGTTGTCAAAGCCATGAAGGACTGGTGTGGTCTCTGCATAGAGCAGAAATGCCAAGGGAGCGGTCTGGCCTGGTGAGGACGTGTGGCACCCAGCATGGTTTTCTTTTTCCCTTTTTCTTTAGTGAGCTGTTCTGCCAGGCTGGTTCCTGTGCTGTGCCCCATGCCAGTGCCCAGCCCTGGGCTGTTTATCCCCTGGAAATACAATTTCAAGGAATATGTGTTCTGGATCTTTTCCTGCTGGCAGGAAAGATTTCCCACCCGGAGGAAGCCTCATAGCAGTTGGTGGTTTGGCTCTTACCATATGTAAAGGTGACAGTGAAGAGAGCATGTGGGAGCACGAGCAGGCAAGTTTCTTTTGCAAGCATGACTGTGTACAGCTACATTGCAAGACCAGCAACCAGTCATTTACGTGATTTATGCCTCACTGCCTCCACTTTCCCACACGGTACAAGAACAGGGACAGAGGAAGTGTGGAGAGCCCTTTGCTTAGTCGTGCTGGGGTTAAGCCAATGGGAGGCCTGTGTGGACTAGCATGAGGGGATAGTGGCTCCCAGCAGGGTCCCAGTGGGGTGCCTGGGGACTCTGGGTAGGATTGTGCCACCAGCAGACACATGGGGAGTGGAGCTCCAGGGCCATGGCGGCTTGGAGTGATCGTCATCTCTGGCCATACATCTCATCTGCCCAGGCTGCTCCATGGGCCAGCAGCAACCCACTGGGCATTTGCAGCCCCTGTGAGCAGGCAAAGTCCATGCTAATACAAAGCAGAAAATGCAGAAGATGCCACCTGCATGCCTGCAAAGATCAGTCCCACACCAAGTGTGCAGACCCTGCAGTCCCACTCAGCTTTTCGGGGGAAACCTGTGTTACAGCAGGCTGTGAGTCCCTAGCATCACTTCCCACCTTTCTGTGGCTTCTTTCTGGGAAAAAGCAGCTCAGGGCCAACATATTCTTTCTGGCAGGGGCAGCAGTCAGGGGAAACTCGGCTGTGAAATGGGGCATGCTCCTCCCTCGCAGGCATACATGGCAGTTGACTTCATGGCTGGGAAAAAGCAGAACACCCCAATGTGTCCCTGGCAAAGGAGGCAGTTGGGAAAATGCAACCTCAGGTTCCTCCAAATTGAAGATTTCAGTCCAGGCTATGCCATAAGATGAAATCTCTAAAGGTTTCTAAGCAGAGTCTGTCCTTAAACATGTTTTTAAACGCTTTTTCCTTTTTTACACAGGGCTGAGGAACCAGTGCCTCAGATGACCTGGACTCCCCAGCACTTGTGCAATGTGTCAGAGATGAGCATCATGAGCCTCTCTGGAGCAGAAAGAGAAACCCCTGTACTCTGGTAGGCATTGAAACAGCTTATAAATGACAACACTGGGGAAGCCTGGGCTTTTGAAACTGTCTCACAGCAACGTGCAAGTTTTAAATTCCCATCTGAGATATTCATGTGTTCTAATTAGATTTGTTGGTCAGGTTAAGTGAAAGGACACAGGTTCCTTGTTCAAGGATACAGATAAGAGCAACCAACACAAGCCTGTGCAAATTGCACTCATACACACTCAAAAACACCCTCCTAGGTTCCCCACGTCAGCATCTGTACAGCATGAGCAAATCACTTGCATGCTTAGAAAACGGGCAATAGGAGTAACAGCAGACAGGCACTTGCGTGAAGATACGAGGCCCAGTTACATGTGGTGTAACTGTGGCAAGCAGCTCTATTAATTGTATAACAGTGTATAAAGCTGGTGATAGAGCAAGTTCCTTTGATAGGCAGAAGAGCTATGTGAGCAGTGAGCACACTGATGAAAGTAGAAAGGATGGGTTATTTTGCATGCTTGTTTGATTTTTTTAATGAATTGAAAATAATGGCCAGAGGGAAAATGGGAGTGCAGTTGTTCTGTTTTTTTGTTTGTTTGCTTTGTTTTCTTTTTATCAACATATCAACCAAAAAGGTTGGACATTGTGCTTAGGGACATGGTTTAGTGGGTGATATTGGTGGTAGGGGGATGGTTGAACTAGATGATCTTGGAGATCTTATCCAACCTTAATGATTCTATGATTCTGCCCAGCCAGTCACCGGCTTTCTGTCTGACTAGCTGCTCATGTCCTGTTACATTACCTCTGCCCATTAGGCTAAATATGAGAAATCAGGGGCAAGAGGGGCTCTCATCAAGGGGCCTTTCTAGGATTGTGCTTGTAGGTGTCATTAACTTTCCCTTCTAAGGCTTTTCAGGATGTGTTTTTTTCGTGATCTTTTGTATCGTATTGTTCCAACTTTAATATCTTTTGGAGGTGAGAAGCAGCCACCACGTTCCAAATCTTTTCATTTTAAGTGCTAAAACAACCACTGGCCTTGCCATTATTTCAAAGGTTGCCCAGTTTTGACATAGATAATGCTATTCTGTACTTTTGCTTCCTTGGCATTTCCAACTGGTTAACATGCACAGTGAGACTCAGAGTGTAAAAGTTACTACCTCTAAATTCATATAGTGTTACAAACTTTCTCTTTTTGTTTTATTCTGGGACTCGTGAAGTACTTTGTGGTCACATTAGCAGTAACAGGAGTCCCTAAGACAAGGCGTCTGCATGGCTGCTGATCCTGCCAGGTGGGGAGCCCCCAAAATGTGTTTTAAAAGTGCATTTTTATCCTGCATGTCAATGAGCAGTGTTCAGTAGGATGAGAGCCAACAGGGTGAGGGTAAAGGATAAATGAGGTATGTACACAAGGTATCTGGGAAAACCTTATTTACAGGCAAGTAACCTTCCTTACATGTTTCTCCTTGACCCTGGCCTTACTCTCTAGCAGAGCCATATGGCAGCTTCAGCTTTGCACTGTAGCTGAGAGCTCACTGAATGATGTATCTGCATGCCTCATCCTTCCTCAGTACAGTGGTGGGTTTGTTTGTTGTTGTTTTGTTTTAATATTTGTGATTTAGCTTTAAGGCTCTGAACATATTTATCCTCAGCTAATGGTAACACTCATGTTGTAAAATCTTTTTTTTCCTAGGACAACTCTGGGATCATGTACACTGAGCTGAGATGGCAGAAGAACTAAAGAAGCTCATGAAGTTGAGGATGGCAGAGCACAACGGTGGTGGCAGCAAGGTAATCATAATACAGCAGCACTGGGTCACTTAACAGTTCTTCGGCCATTGTACATCATTGCTCTTGTAAATGTCTGTTGGAGTTGCTGAAAGGGAACGAAGCAGAAGCGTGGTTTTTCACTGTCTCAGGATGGTCACAGTGTAAAACTGCTGTTAATAATGCTAGCTGGGGAAGCTGAGATGCTTAAGGGCTGAACTACCACCAGATGGCAGCTGAAGTCCAAATATGAGACCGGCCCCAGAGCCCCCGCGGTTTGCTAACGGCCGCCTGCCACCACTGCCAGGCCCAGCAGGCAGCCTGGTTTGAAGTCCCAGCAGGGTACAGCCAGATAAGGCGCTCTGGGGCTTCCCACCTTGAGTTGAAAACATTAATTAAAAAAAAAAAGGCAGCCACAGTTATTAACTAATTGGCATGGTGCAGCCAGTGTTGGAAAGTCCCTGGCTGAAGGGGGGGGGGGACCGGGACTAAAATCTTTCTAGTGTTGCAGGAGTCTTTTTCATTGCATTAGTGACAAATTTATGGCACTTTTTAATCCCTCTCTTTTGTTCCCTTTACCTAGCAAGTACGAAATTACTGCTCTGTGCTACATGACAAAGAAGACCTCAGGGATATCTCTTTTCCTAGGGTACCCACTGGTGTATTAGCCACACACACTTTATTTTTTTTCTCAAATATTATTTACCTAAAATGCTTTATTTAATCAAGATAAAATTCGGCGCAATTATTTTCAGCTCACTTGTACAGAGATAGATGGTGTGGCTAATCTTCCAGAAGGAACTGCAAGACTGAACATTAGTTTGTTTTTTTTTTGTTTTGTTTTAAATCTCCCCACTCACATCCTTAGAACTCCCCAGGATACAGATAGTGTCCTAACACAATGTTGCTTCACCATATAGGCTGCGCATGCAGGAAAGGTAAACTGAAGTAATAACAGTTGCTGGACTCTGTTACAGTTTGGGAATGAGTAAAGGTAGACGTCTCATGCACCAGCACCATAAATGGTCACAGAGCAAAAATCCTGTCATGGCTTGGGAGAAAAGAAGAATGATACTGTGCTATTGTTTTGCAGGCTGTTCTTCCGTCAGCAGAAGGTTAAACCAGAACTGGGCAGACAGGATTAAGCCTTCCAGCACTTCGTACTGAGGCATCAAGAACAGAACAAGCAGCATCCTACTGGTTTCTGCACAGGTAAATCTGCTGTGTATGAGCGACACTAGATTTTTTGCAAGGCATGTTTCAGGGATGACACAGAGACTTACTTAGCATCACATTTCATTGAGGATAGCCTCTCCATGATCAGACATTTCTCTCTTGGAGTAAGAATGCTGTAACCTCAGGGCTCACCAGAAATGATCATGCACCAATAGGCTGTGGGTTTTTTTTTTTTTCCCATGCTGCGCTGTTTCATGAGATGTGGTGACTGACTCACAGCGCTGCTCTCTCTTTGAGCAGTATGTTTGGGGTGTAGCTTTAATGGACTTACTCTAAAGTGGAATTTTTAGCTCTAAATGCAATTGGTCAGCTTTTAAGTCCTCCCCCCCCCCCTTTACTGTGCAACACTTCACACAAAGCATTTCCTTAATTTGTCAGAGCAAGTGGGGATAACAAAATTAACAGGAGATTTGGCTCATTTCCTCACCTAATAGCAACTAAGAAAAAAATGAAATATGTGGCTGACATTTTAATTAAGGGCCTGTTTTGCCTGCAGAGGCACATGTCTATATGTGCCATCATACCCTAACTGCAGCCATTTTCGTTAACTCACTAATAAGAGGAAGTATAAATTAATTTCCCATCCGCCACACTTTGCGTTTCAGAAATTACCTAAATTGCACCCTCAAAATACTGTTACTGAGTGCTGCTGTCTAAAATATGTTCATATTTAATGTGTCTTAAGAGTATAATGATTCTAACATAAGATATACTGTCTCTATGACTACTGCTGTTATGGCTTTAAACCAAATCCCATTGGTCACACTATTAAGGGTATATTTGTTCCACCAACGTGGAAAGAAACCGATGCAAAAAGAAACCCAAAAGAAACCGATACAAAAACCCAGCAGTTCATTCAGAAATGTAAATGACTTCGTATTACTTTATTAAATAGCCAATTCTAGAGAACAGTAAAAAATATGAAAACATGCATCATTTGGTGTTTTTTTAAAAATACGTGTCCAAAATAAAGACTGTTAGAAAAATTAAAAAGTTTTAGGCCCAAGGCACCTTCTTCTTTCCACATCAAAGGTGTTGGGTAGTTATAAATACTGTTCCACCTCCTTTAGCAAAGTTTAACAATGTATACATTAGTATTTCCATTACAGTTTTTTTTCACATTTCATTGTAAACAAAATCAATTTTAAAAAAATGCCTTGTTAGCAAGCTTAAGGAACTATTGCCGTCCTGTACAGTAAATACAAATAGGAAGAGCCTCAATTTACCTTCCATTTTAATCAGTACTCCATTTACCAAAACATCAAAGATTTCAATTAGTATAAAAATATAACTAAAGACCAAATGACTGCAGAGATTCAGTATTTGAGTGAGTCTTAGTTAACAGGGAAATAAAATGCTATGGAATTCCAAATCTGAAGTTTGTTTCTGTACAGCTGTTGCTCTTCTGAGAGCTGAGTATCACAATGGTGTGTACAAATACACTGGTTATCCATTAGAAACAGTCACTTTTTATTTACCACAAATAATTTAACATTTAGCTGAACTAAAAACCACGTGCTAAAAGATGGTTTTCCATGTTTTGTGTATGTACAGAGGTCAAAGCTAATTAACAAACTGCTTCAATGGGCACCTGCTCTTTGCAAGGCGGGACTTCCTCTTGCATTACATTTTTGGAATCTGGCCTCCAATAAAGAATAAGACAAAACAGAGTGCTGCATCTATAGCAATGGTAATTGTATAATCAAATTTCTTGCATAAACATGGCCAGATATCATCTGCATCAAGGCTTGTACATACCATCAAGTTCCATTCATTCACTCCAGAAATCTGTAAGTCAAAACTGTACATCTTTTAAACCATGAACCGAAAGCATTATGGTTTTCTAAGCTCTGATTTTTTTTAAGCACTTCTCAAGTACGAGGCAGTAACAAGCTCAATCTTGCATGACTGCTTTTTCCAAACGTTTTACAGCAGCATTTTGAACATACCTATTTCCAATTCTTTTGTTTGGATTCCTGCAAACAAAGGACACAAAAATCAGACCAGCCAGGAAAACAGCAGCAACAGGCACCCAGTGATGTCAGCCTACTCTCGGTAAGGAAGATGATATTAAGCACTAACCCCCCATGTGAAGAGCAACGGGCACATACAGAAAAATGAAAGGAGACTAGAAGAAAGGAAAGATAATGCTCTGTCTCAGAGTTGGACAGAATCTTCAGGATTGACTTAGCCTGGGCTTAAATTATTACTAACTGAACCAATATAACAATTGTTTCCCTTGCTTTTTGGAATGAAAATGATGCTGCCTGAATGGTTAGATGCTATCAGATTGTTACAGGCTAGTATAGAAACAATACTGTCACAGGCTACATTTGAATAAAAATCTTGAAAAATTTTGTATAAAAGAACAAAGTATCTGAAAACGTGAAGGAAAACAGCAAGTACTGTCAGACACCACACATTATAGTTACTGAGCTCTTAGTAGATACTCCTATGTGGTAAACGGTATTTCCTTTTTAGAAAGGCCCAACCTGCTGGGTAAACTAAGATCTTCACAAGAGCAATAAAGAGCTGTTCTGTGCGAAGCAGAATGAACAAAGGTGGGCTTCTATTCGCAAATGGTATGTCAGCTACCGTTGTTACTCAGAAGTAGCTTTCTTCCCTTTCCAGCTCTTTTGTCTTTGCTCCAGTTCTGCTTCAGTGAAGGCTGCCGGGCCCCAGTTTGTGATTAAGTGAGGATTCTTGGAACCTGGAAGACAAAGTGCAATACTTGAAACAGGCATTTCCGACAGTAACATCACACACACCATCGGTGGGGCAGAGTTGGAGTTGGCACAGGATGATTCTGTAAGTGCTGTCTCTTCTGTGACTGGAATCCCTCTCAAAGGTGGCCTGCCTAACTGAGGAGGGAGGAATGCCTGGGACACAGTCAGTGAAGGTGCTTAGTGTGAGAAGTTCTCAACTGCTGCCATCTTTGGCATCTTTATCTCCAATTGCCCCTGCAAAATAGTTGTATAGAAGTAACTGTCTTCTGTTATTCTTGCTGTTAGAGATGTCCCTAACGGAAAGCAATCTCTCCAGCACAGCATCACAAAGACACTTTCCTGTAAGGCTGGCATGGTATTAATTAAGCTAAAAAGTTAAACTTTTTCTAAAAATCCAGTAAATATTTTAGATACCTTTACTTTGTGGTTTTGGCAATCAGCATTTAGGCTAATTGCATTAAACACCCAAAAATGCAATGTTCAGGTAGATCCTTGTGTTGTTTAAAAATAAATAAGTAAAAATTAAAAAAAAAAATAGTTTTAGCAGGGACAGTAAAGACTTGAAAGTTTCTTATGTTTAATTTTGCTCTGATTTCAACACATCCTAGGTATGAGGCTTTAATACTAATTAATCCTTCTCTCAAGCAACTATGAGCCTGTATTTGTTCCCACCATCATCATTAAATTTATTTCAAGCAAAACCAAATCCTCAGGGGGCACTAATCTTATCAGTAAAGATACTTCAGTGCTTACACTATACCGCACAAAATATATTTTGAAGGTCCGGTGCCAACAGTGTTTTCATAATGCATTATATTGCAGAGTTGCAAACTTTTTTTCTCTATTTGGGTTCTGAATGCAGAACAATTCTACCATTCTGAGGGAAGACCTATTATGATCAGCAGTTCCGACAAATGTAGTAGTTATAGGCTGTAGTGAAACCAGTAAGCTACAAGAAAAGGCAGACTTCAATAAATAGCTAGGTGATGCAAGTATATGAGATGGAATTAATACAGTGTTTTTGTTATTTTTCTGTTGATAACATACCTGGCTCTATTAGTCGAATTAATCCCTCATGATGAGCTACTTTGTCTTTCCAAGTCTTGGTGTTATTAGCTGCTGTTTCCAACTTCTTTTTAACCTCCTGAAATAAAATAGAGCCCATTTGCAAACAAGAACAACTTAATTTATATAAAAAGACAATGCCTCCTTTTAAACCTAAAGACTGTACAATACTATGTCAGCCTGCCCTCTGTTTGGTATAGACAGGACCATTTCATTTCAGATTAACATTCTAACTATTATAGGCAGTCACTAACGGTATAAAAGCAAGCCCTCAAACCAGGTTTTTATAAGATTGTCTAGCTGCACAGTTAGGGTTTGTCTCCATGAAGACTGAAAACACACACAAACTATAGTTTCAAATTAGAGACTATCTAGAACTACTATGTTCTGATCTACAACGTTCTAGTGGACATTACAAGAAATCATAAAACATAAGCTAGGAAATGGACCACTGCTGATAGCCCAAGCACGGAAGAGGTATTCTTCTGTCTAAATTGGTCTTTTGGTCAATTGCAAATGGAAGACTAGAATGTTTAACGATTTCTAAAATCGTATGTCAATTATTGCAGTGACCTATTCCACCATTTCTCTTCTGATTTTCTTGTTTGTTTTGCAAGTGTAGTATATTCTAGATGTTTAGATAACAGTAGATGTATTCTGGATGTCTAGATAACAGTGGTATTTTATTTTATGTACAAAAAGCCTGAGATGTCATCTAAAAAAAAGTTGAGTATTACCTGAAAGCAACTCTACTGATTGTGCCAGATGTAACACCAACATGGTAAGTTGTAAAATGGGCAAAAAATACTCCATCTGGGCCTGTTCTTGTAGTCGCTGCAGTATTCTGTGCTGGTCAAGACAGCTCAATAGTTTGTCCTTCACAGAACTTATTCCAAGGGCACAGAAGACAGCATAAACACACTCCCAAGTTAAACAGAAATCTAGCTGTGTTTTGTTTCGTGACCTGAACAGATGCAGGATTAATACCTCCCTAGCCATAGAAAGTATGTAGAAATTCAGTCTCTGTAGTCACTGGATTCTGATAAATTCTTTATATTTATTCCATGAACACAGCTACTGGCCTACACCAAAAACACTCAGTGGAACAGAGAACAGCCCTGGCACTTGGGACACCAGGCACTGCTGAATTTGAGAATTCATTTGACAAAACTCCATTTGAGAATCTGGACTAATTCCTAGCTATCCTTGACATAATTCAGTGCTTAAATACCTTTTTAAGGAGCAAGGGCTTACAGTAGCACATCAATTTTTGTCTGTAGAAGACAATATTGCCCCCATTAAATTATCAAAACATTGCAAGGATAACTAATTCAAAAGTATAAGGCATTGGGTTATGACAGCAACAGGACTGCACATGGATATGTTAGTCTATAGCAGAAGACAAATGTATATAGAATATTTCAGGATATGATCAAGCTGGCTTGCATGTGAATTGGGATAAAATAATAAAGGGGGGTATGTCTGAAACCCATCCTTTTCCTCAAATATATCTACTGGTCTGGGGAAAAAAAAAAGACACATAACTATCCTAGCTCTACTTAAAAATCTTTTGTTTACTAATCTTTAAACAAGCATGAAATGGACGAACTTCAAATTCAGTTAAACTACTGCAAATCCGGCTAAGCATGAGAGTTAAGATAAACAGAACAGCTCACCTCATATTGCTCAAGGGCCTCCTTCCTTTCCAGTTCAAGCTGTTCCAGTTGCTGCATAGCAACTTGAAGAGCCCGTTCCTTTATCATTCTCTGGTTTTCTAGCTCTTGCTTCTCTGCTTCTGTCATCTGAATGGTCTGCTGCTGCTGCAAGTGCCATTTTTCCAGTTCAGCTCTCTTTGCTGACTCTTCTTCCAGTAATCTGCAATGGGGATTGTGATGTTAACTGCACTTTAAAGTAAGCTGTATCCATCATGTAGCATACACAGAGGAAAGCCAAGCTAATTATTGAGGAAAAAAAAAAAACAAAACAACAACAAAAAAACACTCAGGAAGGAGGGAAAAAATTACTGCTTCTTGGCTTGTATTCAGTGTAACACTGAAAATCATGCCAGAAGTGCAAGCAGACTCACTGCTACAAAGGGCTATTCAGAAAATGCAGTCGATAATGCAAATGCACAACACTGAAAACCACAGAAGAAACAAACGTGCATGAGTTATCTTAACTGTCTTAGGAGGACTGACTATATGAAGAAAGAAATCACACTAAACGAAGCCCATATGAGTAAAAGAAGACTTAACCTTTTATCAGTTAAAATTTAAACCTGTGATAAAATGTAACAGCAAGTCATATTTACAGTTAGTGCTTTATAAAACATAACAAAGTTTGTACAGAGTGATCTCAATTTTGGATGTGTGGACAGGCACAATGCCTGATGAAAAATAAGTGAGCCTGCTTTTCTGGAATTGCTTGCGTTTTGGACACTTTGCTGGGAGGCAAGACTAGCTTAAAGTGCAAAGATGGTAGGTATTTTTTTCTTAAGATCTGAAGGCTAAAGGTGATATTTATGGTTTTCATATATGTTTCAATTAGCAGGGGTAATGCTCAGCAATCTTTAAGAGTAGAATACAGTTGTTCAATATTGCAGTGAAACAGAAATAAGTCACTACTAGGTAAAATGCATACCTGGCTTGAAGTTTCCTTACAGTTTCTTCATCTTGACGTGCCTGTTTTTCAACCTCCAAAGCTTCCTGTAGCTGCTTATACATTTCTTCCAGCTCACGTACTCTCTGTAAATACTGTTCCAGTTCAGATGACTTCTGAGCGACTTGCTCTTCCATTTTTTGTCTCACCTAGCAAAGTAAATTGAGGACACGTATGAACTACCATTCCATTCAGGTTTCCAATATTGAAGGAATTACCAGGTTTCTCTCTGATAGCATTTTCAGAGAGACCTTTTCCTGCTACCTGCAGAGCAGAACTGATAAAATTGAGTCAAGATTTGTAGCTGTGTAACTAAGCAAGTAAGGAAGAAAAAAACAGTGGTCACTTACATTGGCCTACTGCATGCTGCACAGGATTTGTACAGTGGTTTAAACCTATCTTCAATCAGTTTGATCACATCACTTGATTTACAAATACATACTAAACTGAAGGAAGAAAAAGCTTGTAGAGTGTCTAGACACAAAGATCAAGCTCATTTAATTACACTCAACTTGTTTCCTCAGGCAAGTCCTCCCTTGGCAGTAGCAGATTTCACACATATCTGGATGCTGGCACTGCAACTTGAGATGTCAAAGGTTGGACACCAGCTAGGGATGTTGGCTTTGCTAAGAGAAGAGCAACTATAACAAAAGAGTGAAGGTAAGTGCTAGAGGAAAGTGAAACAGAAGCTGAATGTCCATGGTCATTAAGCCTCTGATCCGATTTCCCCTGTTTCACTGACCAGAGCAGGAAACTACAGGTGTTGTGGCACCAGAACCAACCGTCCTCCTGTTTGACTCGCACTGTCGTTGAGCTGAGGGGGGATAAAGCACCAAAACCTCAGCATTTAGTAATACGTAACATTTACTTCACAGAAGGTAAGCACTGCTCCTTAAGTCAGCAAAAAAAAGCTTGTTTCAAGTGTGATAGGATGGCCTGTCCTGCTCCACTGCTCAGTGGACTGCTTTCCCTCAGCTAACCCAAATCCCACTGACCCAGAAAGTGAGCGTATTCAAGAATTCACACTCATCCCATAAAGTAGCACTGCACGTGCATTTGTCCTGAGATGTTCCATTACATCAGCCTATTTCTACTACTTTTCTGCAGCTGACAGAAGAACCTATTATCCCTATTATACCGACAAAACCCTTGAAGATCAAAAATTAGTTGTTTTATAAATCCTTGGCATGATAACAGCATTTTAAAGCTGCAGTTTTTCTTTAATTTTGCATGTGTATAAATACAAAAGAATGAACAGTATAAAAAAAAAGAACAGTTTGGGGAATATAATCAACTCAGAAAATTCCTAAAATGCACTAATTATACCTTTGTATGTGTTATATGAATATACAAAATGAACCAGTCTCAAGTTCTTCATCCCTGAAAACTGCAACGATAACTTCAGTCTGTGTTTTATCTCGTAAACAGTTCATTCTATTCATGATTTTCCAATAATATTTAAGCTCTGAATGCTATACAAATTGTAGGTAGGGTGTTTCAATTCTTTTTTCACTACTAAATATATTTTATGTCTCTAGTAAATGTAATGCAGACTGCACTCAACTTCCTGCAAATTCTTCTGAAACCTTTCAGTGATTGCCTATGAGGGAAGTCATTGCTGAAAGCACTGCTCACTATGTGGAATTATAGCAAAAAGCCATGTGTGCTACTCACCATTTTTTCTCTCTCCAGCTCCAGACTGAAGCGATCTTGTAACTCAACTTGAGTCTGAAGTCTTTTCTTTTCCTCCTCTGCAGCACGTGCAGCTGCTGCTTCCAGTTGCTGGAATAGAAAGAAGGATCAAGAAAAGAAGGAAAAAACAATTTGTAAAAACTAAGCCATTTTGGGGAAATTGAAATTATTTATTTTTATTTAAAAGGAAGAAGCTTTCAAAAGTATTACAGTGCCAACTGTTTGGTTGTTGTTTAGTTTTTAAACTCTGTAAGGTTACTGTCAACCTCCAAATATAATTTTTAGTCTTATTGCAAGACAATTTTCAATTTACAAATGAAAAATCGATTTCCTCCAAGTTTCCTTTGAGTTCTACTTTGCAAAACCAATAGAAATGACTGTATTTCCTTCTCTATCTCACACAGGATAAAAAAACTATTACAGAAAACCACATTCCAGGCAGGACTGCACAAGAGTTACAACAGTGAAAACATGACAACATATATAGTGTTCATACAGAAACAGAAGTGAGACATACTAAATTGCCATGGGAATGCAGAAGTGCCACAAAGGTTGACTATAATAAAGCAATTGCGCTATCGTGAATCACAATCCCTTTAACATCCCCTAAATTGCCATGTAAGGTAAATGAAATTATAGTCAGTAATTACCATTTGAACATTAGGGGGGAAAAATATCCTCAGAACTACAGACCTGTGAACAGCTGCTGGTGCTGTCATGACTTCTTGCAACTTATTTAACATTTTTTTGCATCTTGATTTTACAAATAAAGAGATAGCCATTGCATTTTTTCCTTTCATCTAGGCTTCAATAGTGTGTATGTTTAGAATGCTTAGAAGGTTAGAAATGTACAAGTACTAGTCAAAGCATTAACAGTACTGAAAACAAAATAATTCTTTCACAGATTTTTCCAGAGATCAGATTCTGTACAGAAAACAAACACCCTTCTGTAATATGCCAGGCTGGTGAATTTGCTTCCACAGCCCCTCAGTAAGAGAGGGATACCCATCCTTCTTCAGTATTTGGGAAGGTCCAACACTTAAATCATTTTCTTCTCACACAACCTATGTGAACTAATCAGAGACCTAAACAACTAAAACTGCCAAGCCAAAACTCAAAGTAATTCCTTGAAGTGCTAATCCCATTCTAGCCTAAAATAGATGGGGAGAAGGGCAGAAAGCTCCTAGTTTCTCTTTTTAAGCCATAGAACATAGTACAGAAATGTTCTCCTTTGAAAGGCTAAAATTACACTACAAGTCTTTTAGAAGTATTATTCCTCTTCTGTAATTGGTAAGCATATAATTGGGGTCAAACTTAAGATGCTATTTAAGTGAAATTTCTTTTTGATTTCCTCTCCCACCTTCAAATCAAATAAACATTGCCAATACTGAACTGAGATGGCAAATGACCCCTTGTGGTAACCAGCAAGAGTAGGTGCTAGGCTTTTGCCAGCCAGTTCAACAAGAAAATACACATTTGTCCACTCTTATCAGCAGTTTCCTGTTTAGTTCATGTCAGAGCACATCAGTTGCTGGCTGGTAAGGTTACTGGCTATTCATGACAACTAGGGAAAAGTTGCAAAATGTGAGAACTGGAGGGGGGGTGTCAACAAGAACACATCATTGCAGGAGGAGTTAGCACAGTCTCTGAGTTCTATTCAAGACTCCAAATTGAAAGAGTACACAAGGCTTGTGCATGCTCTCTTGGTACGAAAAACTTACCTTTCAGTCTATTCAGCATGCATATCTCAAAATTCCATTTAAAGATATGAAAAAACAACTATTTTAGACAAAGGAGCTTATTCTTCTGAAATTTTTAAGTGCAGGAGCTATCAAGATAAAAGCCAGTCTTGGGATGCACTTTGGCAGCTGCTATGCAAGTGCTGGCTCTCACCCATCAGGAGCAAATTGAACTTTACAGAACAATACAGTTTTCTGAACCATTTACAAAGCCTTTTCCTTGAAGATTACTTTTTAAGAAACAAAAACAAAACAAAACAACAACAAAAACTAATCAGACAGTTTAAATTCTTCCAGCATAGCAGCTCCCCAATAATTCATGTCAGAGACTAAATTATCTTCCTCCCTGTAGTTTACCTGTTGTGATTTCAGCAACACTCCCTGGCACCTGTAAACATCTTACTGCTCCTTTGGGGTTGCTCTCATGTCATCTTTCCCCACTTTCTCTCCATGAAGTAAACTCAACACAGAAAGTCATCCTTATGATTTCTGTTAACAGGCATTATTACCAGTAACTTGTAGGTAAACACAGGCTACCTTTTAAAGCATATTTTGCATTATGAATCTTACACACATCGTAGAATATAGGTGCTAAAATGAAATAAATGTTTTCCCCACTGTCAAACCAAAGATACATTTTGGGTGATTTGCATTTGCTTTCTAGACTCACCACCTTTAACACGCTCTCACAGTATTTGTAGTGTTTTTTGTTTGTTTGTTTTTTGCTTTTTGCTTTTTTCTTCAAATAAGCTAGTGTTTTAGCTAGCGTTTTTCATTTAGAAAAAACTCAAGCACTGAGGCAGATTTGTCCTAAATGGGAATGCAAAAAAAAAAAGAATAAATTTAGGAATATAGTGAACAAAAGACTCTAGAGTAAGCATAGATGGGGACTGCTCTAGCAGCAGGGCCTCCGTTCAGCAGCCAAGATGTTAGGCAGCAATGAGGAATTTAATGGCACTCAAGGCTATTTCAGTACACACTCCTCATTACAAGGTATCACAGCAATAGGAGGTAGAAAGTATATCTGAATAATACATTCTCTGTGAAGAACTATTACAGAGGCACCACTTGTTCTAACATACAAAGATCCATCAGCATGTTCAATCTACTGTTAGAGCATGCAGCTGCAGCAAAGGCACCTTTGGTCATTAGATGTAGGATAAAACCTATCTACGAGGAAATTAATTTATTGAGAAAGACTTCTGCTAAAACTCAGAAATTCTTAGTGCAGTTTTCAGGTTTCTAAAGTCAATTCAATGTTGACAAGGAACATACATTTAAACGGTTTATAAATGGTTGCTATGTTTCTCAGCTCTACAAATCTCTCCCAAACTACTATAATAAAATTATGCCAATACATACTCACAAAAATCAATGTGCATCTTTGGATTCACTGTAAATTCAATTTATATCTCTGAAAACTATGTCTGTGTGAAGAGACTCCTCCACACAGTTCAAACAACAACTGTGGAAAAACTACCTAAGAAAATCTTAATGGAAAGCCCCAATTTTGGCAGACATTCCCAGCAGGAGGGGAAAAAAAAAAAAAAAAAAAAGAATCAACCAAACAATAATGAGTAACTGACAAGACTAGATTCTCCAGTCCCTGAAGCCCATCCACACCACAGTCGCAGTTCTCCTTCACACTAGCTTCACAAGACCTTATGTACAGGCCTGGGCCACGTGAGTTAACCCCAAGGCCACTTGGTCAGACCTTAGAAGCTGCTACAGTCAATGCTTAAGGCTTTATGGCAAGCTGACCCAGCAGACCTATTTACTTAGCGGCTTGAGCTGACATAAGCTCAACTCCTCTGCAGGAATTTCCTTCATGTGTCTGAACACCTGAACAGGAAATAGATGCCAAATATACTTCAAGAAGCCCATCTCAACCACAGAGACTGAGCTTAAAGCGTGAAGGTCAGCAGCTTGTACTCCCACCTTTCTCACGGTCTCTAGTTCCTTCTGCTTGTTCTCGTTGGCTGTTTGCAGTTCTTTCATCTGCCGCTCCAACTCTTCTTGCTCAGCTAACAGCTTCTGGCGCAATTCTTTCCGTTTTTGGCGTGCTTCTTTGTGAGGTGGAGGACTCCCTGCTCTCAGCAGGCCCACAGTGGTCTGTATGGCTGGAAGGGATCATGCAAGGCAAAGGGAGAGGAACTGTAAGACAACCCCAGTGAAGAAAAATGCTAAACTTTCTGGACATCCTAGGTAAATGAATACCTGTGTTCTTTTTGGTTTGTTTTTAATGTATTTTTAAACCAGAAATAACTTGTTAATTCTCCTAATTCTCATCAGGCTAGCTGTCAACACAAACCACTAGTAAAAGACACTTAGTTTTCAATAGTCTGTGTGCCACAAGGTCAGGCAATTCCAATATTGATTTCTGACACGCAGCGGACATACAAATCATTTGTATGCCTAGCTACGCAAAAACAACTTCAAGATTTCCCACTCCCTAGAAGATTCGGTGACTCTAATCAAGAAGTAGATTATGTTATCAAAGATATAGTTGCACCTATTTTCTTATAAACAACCTTAAACCCTCTTTTATTCTCACTGTTATTCACAAGAAAAACATTCTTCCAGTTTAAAAAGTTTTCATTTACTTATATTCAAGTAAGGAAATACACACACAGCAAAACTGAGGAGTAGTTGATGCTTTATCTGCCACGTGCTATGAGAAAATATCTCATTTGGGAATTTTGGAATCAAGTAATTCTTCATACATCAGACTTCAGTGCAATTAAATACGTGCTTCAGGTAAAAAGGGCAGTGTGAATGGAAGCACACAGCTCCAAATATTAAAATGCTGTACATATTTCAATGGTCTTAGCAACAGTGGCTTTGCAAAGGCTTCTACCTCACCCTGCAAAAGATGCATGTAACCATCATTCAGCATATTACCTGGAAAGGTCTCACAGAAGGAGTAACTCCTTCGTGGTAACAGAGAAGGAAGCCCCAGTTACAGCCTTATCCTCAGTTCATCAAACCACACTACCTCAAGCAAAACCATAAAATTAAAGCCAATTTATGATGCTGAACTGAAGAAGCTTTCCCTTTCTCCCCAAACTAACAATTTTCTGTGTATTCCCTGCCCTTTCCCACATGTGCAGCCATACAGAAAAAGCAAACAATAACAGCAGTTTCATTTTGGTATTGGCTGCTTAAATTGAGGCACCTGATTGAAAGAAGCTGATTCCCACTACATGGATCATTAGTCCTTCCTGAATCACCAGTTCCTTGAAGATCACTTCCCACATGCACAAAATGGAAATACCAAAAATTACAAGACTGAGAATTTTAGATTTGAGTAAAGCACTTCTGTAAGACTCCAGCTTACTTTGACAGGACTTTAAAAGTTTTGGAGCCTTACCTTGAATCCACTCCTGCTTCTTCTTTTTATCAGAGGCACTGATCTCAAAGCTTTTATCAAGACACTTTATGAGAAAAAGGCATTTCTTTCCATCTTTGTCAGGCAATGCCTGGAATGGATAACAGGATTATTGTCACAAACATTTATTTTAAAATTATATTCTCAAGCCCTATTTCTGCAGTTCCCTCTTACATATCTACAAATTCCACTATTAATAATGTTTATCAAAAGAGTGGGTATGGACTGTTTCACATAAAGTAAAAAACATTCTGTTAATTAAAGCTCTCAGGAGGTCCGCCATGCTCACAAAAAAGAATAAATTCCTATCTTTAGAGACAGTCATGGTTGGTTGGTTCTTGTTTTTTTGTTTTGTTTTTACCTCTACGCAACAGTTGCCATCCAGTATGATGTCTCCCTTCTTGTCCTTTAAATCTTCACTTACATAGTAGGAAATAATATTAGGTTTTAGTACAAACCACCGTTCTGTCCAATTTTTCCTTTTGTGACCTTTTTTCAACATATAACCCTGGAAAAAAAAAAAAAAAAAAGATAAAGATAGCTGAAATTCTTGGCCTGTGTTGAATCTCTTGGTCTTTTGGTTAGGTGGCCTAAAGGTCCAGCACACTACCCAGAAAAGTTAGATCAAGGCCCTACAGACTTCCCCTACACGTTTCCATTCCTAATACCAGCACACTGGTATTGTTTAGCCCATGAGAAACCACCTACTGTTCTGTCCTGTTTTTAAGTAACAGGGTTAACTGAATAATTATGCCAGTATTAAGTCACTATTATGACTCCTTGATGACCTTTACTATTTAATTTTCTTCATTCAAGTAGACATTTGCCATCACTGAAATTCATGGCTATTGCTTTAATGACAGATGTTATAAATATATATATACATATCAACCCTGTTTGGATGCACACCCCAGCGATAGATACGGACCTAGACACCCTGTATCACCACCTTGACACCATCTGGGACACGTTCCCAGGTACAAAGCAAAAGCACCTCTGTCCTGGGAGTGGCCCCACCCTGACGGTACACTCATTTACTTTACCCTGCGACAGAAGTGATCCTGAATGAGCTGCTTCTATGAGCACGTTAGAGAAACTGATAACAGAACCATTCTCTTGGTGACTTCATTGGACGGGAGACAGCAACACTGGTCAAGTCTGGATTTTGCCTTAAGAGAACCAAGTTGTATCTTGATTTAAATGATGTCTAGGTTTCACTCACAGTATTTTACTTGTACAGAAAGTTGATTCAGTCATCTTTTAGGAAAAGAGAAACACTTGTAAGCAAGTCCTGAATCTTGCTATTAGAAAGTTTTTCAAAAGAAGGAAGAGAAGACCACACTTTGTCACTGAGCTTTATACAAAGACTAAAAATTGCAATAATCTGTAATGATAACAGGTGTCATGATCAAATCATCCACGTTTATTGAATATTAACTTATCTAAAATATAAGCACTGATACTAAGTGCAGGTGTACTAGTAACCCTTTTATACTTTATCCAGTATAGTGATGGCAATTCAAAAGCCATCTCCTGGAAAAGAGGGTGCACAGGGAATGATACAATAGTTGGTCGCTCTTTCAGGCACTTGATTGTTAGTGGTCCTACGCAGGGGCGCTGTTGTGATCTAGAATCATAGAATATCCCGAGTTCGAAGGGACCCATAAGGAACATCAAGTCCAACTCCTGGCACCGCACAGGTCTACCCAAAATTTTAGACCATGTGACACAGTCCAATCGCTTCTTAAACTCCAACAGGCTTGGTGCAGTGACTACTTCCCTGGGGAGCCTGTTCCAGTGTGCGACCACCCTCTCCGTGAAGAACCTCTTCCTGATGTCCAGCCTAAACTTCCCCCGCCTCAGCTTAACACTGTTCCCGCGGGTCCTATCACTGGTGATAACAGAGAATAGGTCACCTGCCCCTCCACTCCCCCTCATGAGGAAGTTGTAGACCGTGATGAGGTCCCCCCTCAGCCTCCTCTTCTCCAGGCTGAACAGGCCCAGTGCCCTCAGCTGCTCCTCATATGTCTTCCCCTCTAGGCCCTTCACCATCTTCGTTGCCCTACTCTGGACACTCTCCTACAGTTTAATGTCCTTTTTGTACTGTGGTGCCCAGAACTGCACACAGTACTCAAGGTGAGGAGGCAGTGATCTAGGCAGTTTTTATTCTAGAGCTTCAAAGTTTGCAGGTATTTCAGCTATAACTGACACTTCTGGAACAATGTTTCCCAATTGCTTATGTATTTTTGTCAGACTCCTAACTTCACAAGAAGTTTCAGTTTCATCTGGGATTGGACCACCTATATTGATAAAACTATGAAAAAACTATACAGAAAGCACTGTACCCAAAATATTTCAGGTTAAGGGGATGGAAAAGTTGGAAAGGAGACCACAAACGTTTTTCTCTAATGTCTCTTAGCTATAGCAATTTTGGAGATAAGCAAACAAATGTGCTCTGACAAAACCAAAGGTGTCTTTCTTTATAGGCCTGGGGGAAAGAATCAGAACAGTTGGAGGAGCTTGTTTGTGTTTAAAAAACAAAACCAGAGACACAGAAAATGAAAACCCTCCCCCAACACACACAGCTCAGCTGTGCTCTGCTCTTCTAGCTTGCTAAATGTGGCCAGAGCCAAGGCCGTGCCTATTCCCTTGCTATTCCACCTCCTTGCTCTAGGACAGGAATGCACAAAACAGCTTGCTTTGCCTCCGAGGTCTGGGTGGTTGCAAGGGCGCACGAAGGATTCCCACAGCTTCACTCTTTCACACCCTGCACACTCAAAGTCATAATCAGTTTTTTTCCCCTTGCTTATATACTGAGACAATCTTCTTTCAAAGCCAAGCCACACTGATATTTCCCCTACACAATTTCTGCAGAACCTGCATCTATTATGTCTGTGCATCAGCTTCATTTCTGACAGTTTCAGGAGATATTTTCAAACCAGCTATCATGAGGGACACTTATTTCAGGAAACTAAAATACGACAAATTTAGTTATGACTGCTAACCTCCATAGTCATAGAGACCCGGGATAACAGCACACAACAAAAGGGGTAGCGTGAAACTTGGCTACCATGTCGTCTGCCATTAATTGACACCTTGAAGCCATCGGGTACTGCAACAACCAGGACGATTCTGTGAATCAACAAGCTACCGGGAAACAAGCTGTGACTGAACTAGTTGGGTGAACAGAGCTCCTTTCTCCATCGGGCCAGTAATTGCCCAAGGGGCGCCGGGCCAAACCTTGACACAGACTATTTTTAAATGTCAAGGAACTATTCGAAGACACTCAGACATCCTTGAGAAAGAGGCCCAGCCACCCAAAGAGGAAAGTAAGGAGACAGTCAAAAAAAAAAAAAAAAAAAGGGGGCATAGGGAGAGGGAGAGACAACAGTCTTTTAAAACCAGAAAGCAATCCAATTTCCTTACAATTTTCAAGTGGAAGGACTGATATGACACAGGTTATTTTATTTACATGGTATTGCGCAGCAGGATGACTTCATTTTGCACTCAATTGACTGTGTGTGAGTCCACCCCAGCCCTCACCTCCAATAAGCAACCAGGACTTAACAAAAATAGACCTCTGCATTGTTCTGTGGATATTCCAAAGGAATTTCCTGTTCCAAGACCTTCTGATGATTTCTTCAGAAGCCTGCCAAGAAAGCCTTTTTTTCCTCCTCTCCTCTCCAAGAAGCCAAGAAATCATAGATGAAAAAAAATTCATATCAGGTAAAAGTCATTTTTAAATAGCTATCTAAGTAGGCTCTGCTGTGATCACACAGATCCCTGAGATATGTATATTTCCCATGAAAGAAATGCAGTTTTAAAGCCATTACTAAGCTGATAATCTTGCCACTGGAAACCTGGAGAAACCAGAGACTGACAGGAGCTTGCTATGAATATGAAGGCCAGCATGACTTTTTGTGTTTGAGTACAAGTTGTTAGTCAAGTCACCTGCTAAGCAGAACAAGGAAGAAGAAAGCTCTGGAGCTCATCTGCAAGTTTTTGACCTGCTGAAGTGGTGCAACTTAGAAGCAAACATTTCAGCTGGAGCAGTACCTTTCTTTGTACAGACCAGGCTGAATACACAAGGTGTATCAGCACAACTTTGCTACATTTTAACTCCAACTGAAAAAAAAAAATTTTGAAGATTGAAGAGTTGTCACAAAATTAAGAATTGACAGTGTGTGGTAGCTGTTCTGTCAGCTAACAAGGAATTCATGCTATGGTATAAGGTTGTATTTTAAGACAGAGCACACTTCCTTTCTAAAAGCAAATTCTCCCAACAGGCAACTCATTTACCATATTGCAACAATTACAGCAATCTGAAAAGCTGCAGTTTCTCCAATAGAAGTAAAGCCATATTAAAGAATCCTTAAAAATAATTTATCTGATTTCTCCCTGCTCTTTATCCATCAGGTAAAGAAATGTCAGTACAAGTTTAACATTTTGTAATGATGCAGTAACTTGTTCTATTTTAAAAACATTAGTTCTCAGTGGTTCTTACCTGTTTGAGTACATCTAATATGAGCTCATTGAAGACTTCATTAATTGCCATTGACACTGTCTGTCGGTCCATCCCTTTGCTGAACTGCCCACTTCCAATGAGATCAATCAGCTCCCATGCAGAAAGACCTTCTCGGCTGGTGTTGAGAGCAATCTTATAGTGGTCAAACTGCTCTTGCTGCCAGCCTGCTCCCATTGCTTCAGTGATTTTTTTAAGTAAATATTCAATCTGTACAGAAATATACACAGAAATTAATCATTTTCAGCAGACATGAAAATCAAGTGTTTCAGAGCTATAAACTAAGCTTCTTGTAGAAACTATCACTTACAGCTAGGTTCCTGTGTTCACATTCAGGCCCTTGAATGTACACAGCTTAATTAGCAAAGATTTTAGGCTCCTGTAGCCTTCTGTCTCGGCTGAACTTTTGACTGCCAAGCCCATCTGCAGCTACTCTCTTCATGGCAAACAAAGAATCGAACCTGTGAGCCTCTGGCAGTGTTCAGATTCCTACAGAACACATAGGACCTTCCCTGCAGCACCTTCCAAGCCATGACGACAAAAGTGTGAGAAAGCAGGAAGTTTCAAGAAGCGTTTGTGGGAAATAAAAAGCAAACAAATTACAAACAATAACAGTAAGGTGGCAGTCTGGACAAGAAGCAAAATGAAAAACCACCAGTCTATGACCACATATCTTAGTCTTTACCTGGCTCCTCTTCTCCAGCTCTCAGCCACTCCACCACTGGACATAACGTTGACATAGATACCAAGAGAAGCAAAAGAACATATTTTTCACCTCTGCTTTTACTGTTTCCAAAATGAACTCTTTCCTCCTTTAATGTTTCATCATTCTGTACACATTACCACAGGGCAATACTTCTAATAACACTAGTCAAACAAACGCAAGAATGTAAAAGATGGAAAGACAGTTGGGTTTCTTCCTTTTTTTTTTTAATTCATTTTTAAACTCATCACTCTTTGCTTTTTGAGCACCACAATATTTTTAAACTAAGTCCATCTACGGCTTTATGCATGGGGAAAATTGCTCTTTAAACAAAATAATTAGCGAGAGCCGTTCTACAACGACCTCTATACATCAAAGGAAAAACCACACTTCTGAGTTTCTGTAAGTGAGGTCATATGATACCAATTGCGGAGTTCAACCCAGTGCTGAAGACAGACCAAGCTAATGTCACCTTCTGCGGGTTTGGGTGACAGTTGACTGTTTCCTCACCAGCTTTTGCAGGGAAACACGCTGAGTGGAGTTGCACACCACCACCTGTCAGTTCTCTGCAACCAGCCAGCAGCCTCTGTGCCCTTAGGAGGCCTGAGCTGAGCGCTCAGTGACCCCGCACTGCAGACGCACTTCCCGCCCAGCTCCCCAAAGGGCCGGAGCAGAACTGCATCCCTCAGCGCACTCCTGCGGGCCTTCATCCCAGCTCCTTGCATCCCTCCCGGACAGAAACTGCATGCTGCAAGGCAGAGGTGAGGAGGGAAGGCAGAATGATCCCTTCAGGTGCTCTCTGTGCGCATGGAAAGGAGTGGATTTCTTTACGTGCTGTGTTTCTGAAGGATAGCCCTGATGGATGGTCCGGTCCACTTTCAGCTTACCTATGCTAGGTATGGTTTTGGAAACACTAAGTGACTCAGGAGTCTGAAAGCCATTATCAAAAATGACTTAGGTGGACAGTGTGAATGTGCCTCACTGGAAAAGGGTGGAAACTGAATGCTTTCCAGGACTTTGTTTTTCTCCCCCCCTGATGTTGCTTCACCTCTGTTCCTCAGCACTGCTTGGGAACAGATCGTAATTCCTCCTAGAGCTAAGGAAAACCCCAGCCAGGAGAGCCAGGGATGTTTCACCACAGAACAAATGACCTTTTCAGCTACAGCTCAGAGTCACCTTTCAGCTGGCCTAGCAGGCTTTTGAGCACTCAGCAGTCTCTTCTACATAAGAGGTTTGGGAGTACAAAGAAACACAGAAATGTTTTTCCCCTGACACATTTCACAACAAGGACTTGCCAAGCCTTGAGCTTTTGCTGCAGTGTACACGCTGATTTTGTGGCTGCTGCTTCTCCCGCTCACAACTAGTACAGGCAAATCCCTTCTCTTCCCTCACATCCGTGATCAAGAAACATGTAACCAGGACACACTCATCTCACAAAGCAGTAAATTACCAAACCTGAAATTCACCTTCTACAGATGGGTGAGGTTTCACTACTATTTCAGCTCAGTAACTATTCTTAGTCTTACAGCCCCTATTCTAACAGCACATGGGGATTAACGCTGCCACAGCAAAACAGAGGAGCTACTGAAAGCCACGGCACTGCCAAGAGGGAAAGTTCCCATTGGCAGGATGCGCCTTTTCCCTTGGAGGCACGCCTTCACATCCTCCTCCTGAGGAGCCTCTTCAGAGCAGACACTAGCCAGGCACACCTTAGGCCCTTCGGGTGGGTGCAGAAGTTGTAGCTTTCCATGTCGGCTTCACCAAGTAATGAAGGTAAGTATTTTAGCTCCCAATGCAATTCTTACCAGCCAAGACACAATTTGATTGGGGGCCTTCACAAAAGCAGCATTCCAGCTGTAGGCAAGTGCAACTCCTGCAGGGCACAAAGTCTGTGGGAATCCCCAGCGGTGACTTCCAGCCCTGCACGGCCACGTCTGTGCCTTGGCAAGTGGCCCTGGGGCTGGCAGGGGCTGCTCGCGGCAGAGCGGGTGCCTGCTGCCTGCAGAGCACGGCCTCCGGCCCAGCCTCGCAGCGCTTCCACGCACAGGCTCATTAGAGCAGCCAGATGGCAACCAGGATGTTTTGGCATGCCCTCCCAAGAGGCCAACATAAAACTTTGTCAGGTCTCTGTAAAATTCAGTACTCGATTCCGTTAAATATCTTTAAATACACTTTACTGGTTTTCGCTTTCCAACATCCTTATGTTAAAAAATTAATCTAAGGCTTCTGAGCAGTAACTACCATAAATCCTCAGCATTCAGTTAAAGGCAGGAAGCAGCACACTTTCTACTTCCAAATTTTATAGAAATGGAAATTACAAAAACAGAAAATAGCAACAACAAAACCTTCACAGCATGCAACAACAGTAGCACTGCAAACTTGTTTCCAAACAAACCTAAATACTGATGAGCTGAAATTATAATCGATAAAGGAATAGTTTTTTTCTCATGTTTTAAATACGTTCTGTTCCTCTGAGCAGCATGAATTCTGAACTACAATTCTGTACTTCAGTTGAAAGGGAAGCTAAAATAACTAAAGCTTAATTAAGGAGGTGTTGTACTTGCGAAAATGCTAGATAGTAATTAAAAAAAATAACTTTAAAATTTATTGTTCTGATTTCACAACCTATTACACTGCCTTGAGGCACATGATTCTCAAATTGCTTTGGTTAATTACTTCAAAGTACTAGGACTCACTATCAGAGAAAGGAACAACAACAAAAAAATCATACCTAAACAGATATTTTTTTTCACTTCTTTGCTCAAACCATATGAACAATACACATACCAAACTAATGGTCTGGAAAAGAAATAATGCAAAACTGTGCAAAACTGTTGGCTATTACATGGTATCACGTAATGCACTAAAAGTAAGCACTAAATATAATGCACTAAAAATATTCTTTACTTTTATGTAATTTGTGTACATTTTTTTTCAATTATTGGAACAGATTTTAGCATTTTAGTCTGCTAACCTCCCATCTACAGGTGACTAACATCACCAAAAATATCATAAAATCCCAGTAAAGTATGTATTTTAAAATAATGAGATGTCTTAACTTGTCTTATATGAAAGGGACTCGTGCATGTTACAGTTTAGTTTTTGAAATAAAACATCTCAAGCTTTATCTTTTCTTCAGCTAAGCACAGGGCTAACCAAAGTCTCCATACAAATTATGTCTGATGTATCTGCTCAATAGCAACAAGTGTTGGGGTGGGCTATGGATCACCGCGAGATAAGTATAAGCAAGTAAGTTGTATCTGGCAAATATGGAAGCAAACAAGAGACCATTCATTACATGCTCAAATGAGGAACCTCAGAGAGCAAGCGACATTTCCCCTCCTCCATAGAGACACGTCCACTCAGCAAATAACTGACAAATTAAGCATACTGGCTCACGCATAATCTGCTCTTGTGGTTAAGAAGTAGAGCGTTAAAAAGCAAATGTGAAGCAACGTTTGCTGCTATTCTGACAGGACCTTACTCACTGATACAGACATAACATGGCTGGGGTTTTATTTCAGAAGGACTGACGTTGCACCCGCTGTTATGAACCAACTGGCTCTGCAGTACAGAAAACTGATTCCATCCCAAATCAACATTTTTCAGACAGAACTTCGTCAGGAGAAAACAAAAAAGAACATAAAGAACAGAGGCTCTTTAAAGCAAGCTGTACAACCTGCTTGGTATCTTCTTTCAGAGGACAGTTTTTCTTTTCCCATGTTTCAATACCTATTTGTTTTTCCCTTCCAGATATTCCTGGCACTATTCGCCACAGGGAATGAAGTTCCACAGATGTTTCACATATTCTTCTGATATATAAGTGGATCTCTTAGAGAATGAAAAAGGAAAAATAATATCAAGGAGGCCTTCATGCCCAGCAGAGCATGTCAGACAAGACTATTCTGGTTCATGCTATTCAAATAGGGTTTGTGATATTAATAGTGCAGATGTAAAAAAATTCTTTTTAAAATTAAAAATCCACATTGTACAAAATTATGTGGAAGCACATGTTACTGGGCAAGAGATGTGAAAACAATTATATCCCATTTCACAGTCCTCATCGATTCCTTTCCCCACCCCATCAGAACATCACATACTCTAATACTCTGAAGCCAAATGTTTGATTCTGCCTTTCCAACAACCAAAAAAAATCCCCGTAATAGAATTCATTGAACCTCACAGACAACTACTACTCTGGAACAATAGTTTGTGAAAACTGTTCATCATCCAGGGTATAATTTATTTTTTTTTTAACTGAAATTAACATTAAATAGTATAACAAAGTTCAACTCAAAAAACAGTGCCCAAGAAAGTCCTAAGGACAACTTGCTGCATAAGCTAAAAATTCTCTCAGCTTTCACAGCAGTCAAGGTAAAATGGGAAGAAGTGATACAAGTCAAAGGTTTCTCTTTGCCCAGAGAAGCTGTGGATGCCCCATCCCTGGAGGTGTTCAAGGCCAGGCTGGATGGGGCTTTGGGTAACCTGGTCCAGTGGGAGGACCAATCAGAACCACCACACACAAAACTTTTATTCTAGTTGCACCAGTTTTGTTTTTATTTCTGAATGGCTAAGGTTCAATTCCCAATATTTTGTTCATTGTATCAGTTTCTGAAGATAGAATGCAAACAAGAAAGCAAAAGTGGCCACAAAAAACATTTCTGCAAAACATTCCTCCAGAGGAATCACCACTGGACAGCTTTAGACTTCCACCTCCCAGTCTAAGAAAAAAAAAAAAAAAAAAACACACAAGATTCAGATCCTCTTTGTACTAAGTGGAAGGATTAGAAATGCCATGTTAATACAGCTGAAGGCTGGAGGATGAACAGAAAATGACTGTACAACTCTTGCTTCCTCAAGAAGTCAGGCCTAAAAAGCAAAGATAATAAATATATTAGGCTTACTTAAAACAAGTTATGCAAATGCTGTATTGCAACACAGCGGGTGTACAGCTTGCAGCACACATATGGGCAAGTTTCACCATCAAGGATGGCCCTGTAACACAGCTAACAACATACCACAGCTTCAGGCAATAAAGCATTCCCAAGACTGCCGTCACATGTCCAGAAATAAAAAAGGGGAAGTGTTTGTAAACCTTTTTATAAAACAGAAAACGTCTGGTTAAACAACACGAAAGCACACAAACAAGACTGCAACAACTAAAAGGGGAGACATAATGAAAGCTCATGGCAGACTAGAAATATTTCTCCTCTTATGCCAGCAGTTCTCTCCACATCTCTTCCTTTTAATTTTTACTTTCTTGTGGAAGAGGTACGCCCTGTGAGAGCTGAAGGAAACACATATTTGGATGCCTGCATTTCAGACGATCTAGTGGAAGAGACCAGCTGTGGGGAGGGGAGCAGTTACCACCTGGGCTCTTGCCTTCTGGGCACACGAGCGACACAGCTGCTTGGTAAAGTGCTGCACACTGCAACAGGACACAGTTCTGTTGTTAGCCAAGAATGATATTAATTCTGAAATCTGTCCATCAGGACTAATTTTAACTCAAGCAAACAAAATACAGCATTGTTCTTCTCCAGTCCAGCTGTGCCTCTATGAAACACCACCTTCACTGAGTTTACAGAAACGTTTTACTTTGCGCATACCCCAGCTTCTCACTTGAAAGGAGAGGGAGCTTTCAGCTTTGATACCATTTTGCATTTCCTAGGGACAGGAACGCCTTTGCAAAACAGACACTTGTGGACCTCTGTTCTTTCCAGCTCTCCTGCCTGCTCCCAGCTGCCAACCAGCAGCCAGCAGAAGCCACAGTGCAGTCCAAGGCTGTGACCAGCTGAGCCTGGTGCCTTCCACAGCCAACACAGAGGCACAAGCTCTTGTGCCTGTGACCCGGCATCTCTCCATAAGCACAAAGTCACATCCTGAAACAACACACCCTGACCCAGACCCTTCTCCATGCTGGATTTCACTAACCTTACTCCCCTCAAAGGGCAGGCTGCCATCCCTCCTTCCACAGCAGGTGAAGAGCCCAGACCAGGCACTGCCTCTGGATTTCTGTCCAGCCTCTGCTAAGCGAGCAGCTGGGGCAGCTTCTGGCCCTTGTACCACCTTGCTACTGCTTCTGAATTTCCTCTTTGCAACTGCTTTCCTTGCTCTCAGTTTCTAAAGCTCTCCTCAGCTTGCATCTCTGAAAACTTTCCAAAGTAGACTGTGTTCCACTCTCTATTTGAGCAGCTGCTACAGCAGTTTCCAATTTTCTGCCTGATCAACACCTGGACAGGGAATCAAGCCTTAATGCTTTGCAAGTGGGGGTAGCCCCTCCACAGTTAGCTTTCTGATATGAAAGCCCTAACACAGCAGCACGAGTGCAAATGTACACAACACCAGTACAAGGAAAGACAGCAGCATCAACTTTCAGTCCAAGTAGCGCAAAGAAGGTGAGATCGCACCCAAGGCAGAGAGTTTTCCAGATAAGACTGCTCAGACGAGTGCAGAAAGAGTTCATTTCATTAAAATAAAAAAGTAAAATATCAGATGTGCAGACAGATCTCAAGGAGCGGGTCCTCTGAGGAGGAGGAAGAGAAGGCATCCTTACAGCCACATGAAGTTGTATCAACACCTTCACTGGGGACGTAAGAAGTTCCCTCTATCATAATCCTGCCCTCCACAAGAGGGATGCGAAAAGCAATCACCTCTCCAACCTGAAAGTATGATGGAAGTTTCCTGTTTCCCTAAAGGGTGGGGGGAAGCCTAAGAGGTGGGAGGGAGGAGGTGAAACAGCTGGATTCCACACAAAGGACTCTGACTAGAAACTGCAGTAAACTGCATGTTGCAATATTCACAGCCAACGATAAGAGAAACAAACAGGGCTGGAGGAAGGCTTGCTCCCTGGCTGAGAAGTTATAGTGATTCATGAGAGGTTTACATTTGTCTTACCCAAACACAAACATTGCAGAACAGCAACGGTTCCATCACCCTCCGATCTGTTCTATCTACACTTCGCAAAAATCCCTCGTCATAGCTCATTCATACATGATGTGGAAGTCATTTTTAAATTAAATGATAGGCAATGCTATAAAGTGGCAAAGACTAAATATATAACCAAGTTTTATTTTGAACTTGAGAGGCATAAAAAGTAAATGGAAAGAAAAATACCTTGATTAGGTATCACTACCACTCTGAATACTACTGAAAAGAGATATATTCAGATGAAAATTCTCAGTATTAATACAAAAATTGCAAGTTTGCACAAAAAAATGCCTTGGAAATCTGGAGCTTAGATGTAACATTTAAAACAAAACAAAAACAAATAAACCAAAGACATAAGAACTTAAAAGGCAGATATGGTAGGCCATACAGAGAAAACAATATATGTATATATATATTCAGAAAGCAGTATATATATATATTTATATATGTATTTATTTATATTTATAAAGCACCTATCACCATATCGATAAACACTCCTAAAGTAAAACTTTGCATCTTTACTTTTGGAATTTTGAGTAAAAGAGTGAGTAAATGTGGAATTTTCCAGAAGCACAGACAACTCCAGGAGGACCGACAAGCCAGAAAGGAGTGCATTCAAAAGACAGCATTCCTCCACTGGCTGATTACATTACCTGTGTGGTCTAAGGCAAAAGGTTAAAGAGTGAATACAGGCATTGTATATGATAAGAACAGAGCAGCCTTTCTTTGCCAGGCTCTCTAAGTGTTCTTTAAAGAGCATTGCACAATTTAAATCTTGCCATAATCAAGGATATGCAGACACAGATCCACCCTAGAGTTTTAAAAATAATCCGAGTTAAAGAGCAATACAGGTTAACCCTGGGCATTAAGGACGAGAAGAAAAGCAGACAACAGTAGCTACAAAATCTGGAGAACCTCCTTTGGGCTCAGCACTGACTGCCAACAAACAGCATGTTGCCATTACCCAGCATCAGCTTGCTACAGCAGCACAGCCTGGGGGCTGGCTTGGTGGAGGGGTCATGAGCGAGCACCTGAGAGCTGGCAGCTCAGAAGCTTCCAACCATGCCAACAAACAAGGAGATGTGCAATATCTACCCTCAGGCAAGCCAGGCTGCCCAACCGAGAGCACAATGACAAACCAGAGACATGGGCGGATTTGAGTCCCAGGTTCAACAGCCATTAGTGGCTCTCACCTCCTACCAAGGCCAAATCACCACCATTAAGAAAGGAGCTGTGTTGGCTTTTATAAACATGATCTCCACCTCCTAGAACTGAGAACAACAACAAGAAAGTGAGAAGACTGTCCTATTTCCCCCGGGAATATAAAAAGGCCTGGTAGGACCCTAACATCACCAGTCTGGCAAAACCAGAAATATGTAGCGTGAAAGTCTCCTGTGAAAAAGTAAGTGATATGGCAAAACCAAGTGGTTCATTTCGATAGGCAAGAGGCATTCTCTCTACTTCATGGTTTGGCACATCAGCTCAGAGTCACTCAGTTATACCATTTTGGCTGACTCTAACTTTTCAAAAATTTCTAAAAATGTATTAATTGGTAACTCCAGTGCTGTCCTGCTAACCCCTGGGATTCCTGCAAATGGTTTTGCAGAAGACTATTTATGCCTAGAATTCTGATCTTTCTCCTTCTTGCCTCACCACTCCCCAGGGGGAAAAGCTTTAAATTGTGAAGATTCCAAAATCTTGCTTTAGGTTTAAAATACCTACTTGAGTATTGCCCCTACTTGCTCATGCGCTTAAGGCATAGAGAGATCTCCCTGGCATTTTGCTCACTACAGTCTATTCCTTCAACCATTTAAAGCAAGAGTATTCAGATGGTGGCTGCTTTTGTTCACAAACAGACATCATCTGAAAACTTTGTACTTCTCCTTTTTATCAGGAGGGTGCCATGAGACTAAAGATTCATCTTGCAAGTCGTGGTAACACAGAGCACAGAGGAGATTTTTTTTTAGAATCACACTGATGTACTAACTGTGCAAAATTTTAATCACATATAGGCAAGTGCAGTGATTAATTACCACAACAGGTACTACTCATGAGTGAGATGAGAACCTGAACAGCTCCAAGTGCTTGTACTGGAACTGGCCACCGTAGCACCTGACAGTCGTCACAGACTGCAAAATAAGCTGTGTACTCGGGGCCAGCCAGCACGTCCCACTTGCTCTGGGCTGTTTAAACGACAGACAGAAAATAACCATCAGTATCTAAAGTATCCTGCAGGATCCCCACATATGCATCCCAGAAGACAAAGAAAAGCACCTGAGGCATTACATTATTAAAGGAGGAGAGTTAAAGTTTTACATTAAAAGAAAAAAAATCTCTGAAATCTCTAGGGAGTAACAACCATTAACATAGCCCAGCTGGGGCACTAAGCAAACTGATGTTAAATGGCACAAGTTTTTGTTTCTTACCTCCTCAGGTACAATGATTAATGGATATTTGTCCTCTGATAAGAAGTTAAAAATAACCCACACTTTAAATGCATCTTCATCACTGATCTGCAAAGGACTCTTAGAGAGGTTCTTTTTAGCACAGAGAGTCCAGCACATTCTGTTGAATTCAACCTTGTCGAAGTTTCCTTGAACCTAAAATGAAGAAATTGAACCAAAAAAAAATTAATATGCACGAATGGCACAGGATGACAGACAGACAAAGTTTAACAGACTAAGTCGTACTAAAAGCACCAAGGAAATTCTGGTTTGCAAGAAACATCAAGGCCCAAAAAGAGCACTGCCGCAGCCCGATCTGATTTCCTGCACCGGGTAAACTACAGAATTTCTTCCAGTGAAATCTGCATCCAACCTCCAATTTCTGGTCGAGTTAATAACACCCTGACTTCATGTGAAGGAGGCTACAGTGCATTTTGCGTTTCCTCTAGCTCATTAGCCTTAGCTCCCAAACCATCTTCATGAACATTTTTAGCTCCAGCTGCCCTTCTGTTGCACTTCTGTTGAGCACTAAGACACCATATAGTAAAGCCATTATAACAAAAGCTACATGTGGACATGCTAGAAGTAATACAGGAACAGTAATTGGAAAAGACCTTTAATGTTCTTCTACTTTATATTACTCAAATGTAACTCTTGTAGGAAAATATTCATAAACATGTAGTCATTTTTTCTGGAACACTAATCCACCTAAAACTTTTTCTCTTTCTCCAACTCCCAAATCTTCACTTTACTGATAAAAAAGTTCCTCATTTGTATTATCCTTTACCATACCTAGCATCTGTACATACCCATCTGTGAATTATTTACATATCTGAAAGCTTTCATTTCCTCTATTTTGTTTTTAAACCCTCATTTATGTTAGAGATTAAATATATTTATCTCCCTGTAGCTTTGCCATGCTATTTCTTTGCCGACATGAAACTAATGAAAACATGTTCGGCACTGTAATGGAAGTCTCTTGAGATTTTGGAAAGCATGTGTAAGAAATAGGGTCTTGCGCCTCATCTGGGAACAACACTGGTCATATTCTTCGCCATTTTCTTATGATACGCCAAGCTTGGATGCCGCAAGGACACCATCATAAGCTGCATGACTTCCTATCCAGTCTTGTAACTGGTCAGATATAATGGAGGGTGAGCCACAGTGGCTTAAGTCAAAGTTAGGCTAAGGAAGTGGATAAACTGATGTGGGTGGAGGAAAAAAAGAAGGTCGAGGTAAACAGGAAACCAAGCCTTTGCCAGCCAGCACTTTACAGTACAGTTTCCAGGACTAAAAGTGAGACTACGAAAGAAAACCATAGACTTTGCATGCTTGCAGAGCAGGCCACCAGTGTAAGTGTCAATGGAAGAGGCACGCTATTACTGTCCTTCGAAGGAGGCAGAAGCTGTAGGAGCCACAAGCTCAGCACTGTGGCTGTTTGCACGAGAAACACGGTATTTAAATGGAACATTGGCTAAGCAAACAAACACCCTTTGGAAGAGCAGCTAGAAGCCAGGTTTCCTCCTCCTGTCTGCCAGCACCTCATCCCTTGGCTACTTTTGCCTGTGCTTTTTCCTGCCTGTCCCCCAAACCCTGCCCAGCAAGACCTGACTTCCTTTCTAAAACAGCTTTACTCGCTCGGATGATGAGCACTTCCACCTTGGAAATGTCCTAGTGGTTGCACTGCTCCGAGGAAAATGCTGATGGAGTGGGAAACCTCCCCTCCTCCAGGAACCGCCCAGCCAGTGCTCCAGGCACCACAGGCAGGGCGGGTGGCTTTACAGGCAGCTCACCTCGGCACGCACAGCCATCAGCAACCACGTGGAGACAGATGGCAGGGAGATGCCTCACACATGGGCCCCAGCTGGGGTAAAAGCCAGAGGTTTCTGTCCATCATGCCAGAAAGAAGCATCAAAACCCAAGTCACCCACAGCACTTACTGCCACCAGGATTAGGCAGCAGATGAGCAGGAGGTTTCAGGACAGCTCTGACTGGGTCACACCACGCCACAGTCCCATGTCAGATGTGTGCCTTTTTGTCAGAATCCAGACTTGATTCTGAAAGGGACTTCATAAAGAGTGTCCGTGTGGCATCCGGAGCACAGACACTGTTTAGAGATTATTCAGAAAAAACAATCAGATGAGCACACAAACCCCAGCTCTCCAAAATAACTCTCCAACTCACCTCTGTTGTGTGTGGTTTTTTTTTTGTTCTTGTTTTTTCCCTAAATGATCACTGGCTGGCTGTTAAATAAAGGATATAATTACCAAATCATTGTTCTGGGGTTACTGGGAGTTGTGGGTGGAACTAAATACTTCTCTTTAATGAAGGATAAAATTTTCCCTGAACAATTTCACGTAGCAATGCTATCTATTTCTGGTACATAAATTCTTGAAGTACATTTGTGTAGGGTGGAAGGGGAAGGAAGGAGAAAAGTCCACAATGAAAACCAAATCAACTTTACAGCTAGGTCCATGCCACACAACTATTGGCTGGGCTACTTTGGCTCCTTGGCTGGCAATGCTCCACTCCAGGTGACTATAATGATAATTACTCCAAAGTAATAATTACTCTGGTGAACAATCTATCTGGATGTATAAGAAGTAATTTCTAAACTGCTTCAAAAATTTAAAATACTTGAACAGTTTCTAAAGTTATACTTCAACTCATTTGCAAAAGTACCTCTAGCTTAACTAAGAAACTGTAAAAATATAAAATTTTCAAACAGGAGGAACTGATGACCAAAAAAACCCAAGTCATAAACACATACACATGTTGCTTTTTAATGACACAGACAAAACATATTTATAAAAACCAGATTGGGTCAAAGACTACCCTGGAATTTCAATTTAAGAAGAATTTCCCAAATGGCTTTAGTTATTATGAGACTCTACCATGAATCTTATGCTGATGCAATCTTGATGTGAAACTAAAATGGGAGATTTATGAAACTCAACTGAGAAACCAGAATTTCTATTCCATTAGGCCAGAATACTCATCCTGCTTGCAATCTGCACAAATATCACACAATTCCATTGCTTAATGAATTAATGAATCCTTGTAAAGAGATTTTTCCTGTGCACTAGTACCTGATTTTAACTGTACTTTACAGAGTTTGTCCAAACTATTTGAAGTCACCTTGTTATTTGGAAACTTCTACAGTACTCCACACTACAACTGCACAGCAGCTATTGCTTTTATTTATGAATCTGTCTGAATGATGGAACATGCAACATGAACCAATGCTGCCAACTGCTTAGAGTCTTAGACATCAAAACGTACTGGCAAGATACCTACTTTCCCTTTCTGAGAAATTCAATGAAATAATCAAAAGAAAAATGCAGCAAACCCCATACAATTTTCTAGATCTTAAATTTATAGCTATATGCAAAGTTTAAATGACCATCATCAGTAACCTACCAAGTAACTCTAAAACATGAGGAAATACAAAATATATTTGGCTTAAGTACAAATGATGAGACCAGGCCCCAAAATATTATAAGCACTGATAATGTAAACAGCATTCGCTAAGTTGTCTGGAAGATGAGATAACAATATAAGGGGTTTCAAATGATGCCCTTCATTGTCTGCCCCCAATATGACTCTTCCCTGCCAAATAAGGCATACTGTAAAGTACCGCTATCAGCACTATAGAAAAGGAAACAACGTTTTCAATTGGTATTAAAAGACATGCATTGTAAATAATGGAACACATCTAATGCAGTTATGAACCCAAGTCAAACAAACAGTGAAGACGTTATCTGTCTGCTAAGTAACAAGAAGCATGGTACTGGAGTGCATCATTCAGACAATACGAGTTATTCAA
The DNA here is from genome assembly GCF_013377495.2 of Cygnus atratus. NCBI lineage: Eukaryota > Metazoa > Chordata > Aves > Anseriformes > Anatidae > Cygnus > Cygnus atratus. Next base: position 2,088,921 of record NC_066366.1, read on the forward strand.
ATTATTTATTCAACTTTCCTATTTGGATAAAGTAAATTTGTTGCAACCTATTTGTCTCATCAGACTGCCAATTTTGCTTTTCTTGATGATTATTTGGTTTTATATAAAGAGGCTCTATTGCACAGTAAATTAAGGTAAGCCAGCACTAAAGAATATAAAAAGTGACAACTGCATTTAAGAGTATCACAGGGGTTATTTTAAAAGATTACAAAGTCCACCCAATAAAATTATAACAAAATTCTTAGAGTCACAGTTACATATCTCTTTTAAAAGAAATCTAAGGATTCATTCTTCAAATATTTTGCTGGCGTTTTAAGGCAAAATGCCTTGAGATCAAGTTCTCTCATAAGCCAGTTGCTCAAGAAACCAGAAAATACGTAACTGGAAATTGAGAGAACTTCCTCTGTATCTGGGGTTATGAAGTACTGGTCCTTCTTTAGCAGCTTTACTTAGCAATATGAATTAATAACATTTGTCCTACAGTCACCTCATCTAGAAGAGCAGACTATGCCTTGGAAGAATGAAGAACGAAGAGGGTTCTTGTTTGCTTTTTTTGTTTGTTTGTTTTGAACAAAGGAGACATGCCATGAATCAGTGACTCATCCCACTGCATGTTGTCTTCTGGCCTGACAAAGTCATCTCTGAAAGATGTGATGTCACAACTAGTCCACAAAGGTAACCTTCTGTCTAAAGAATTTCTCTGATTTTTAATACTATATATATAAACTGTTTTGAGACATTTAGTCAGGATTAAATAATGTGAAGTTACAGGCAATTTAATACTGTTCCCTACCATTTTCAGTTAACAGTTCAGATAAACCAATGCTATTAGTATATCATGCAATCATGAGAAGCCAGAGTAGGGCATGAATAAAAAAAAAGAAAAAAAAAAAACTACACAGTCGCACTCTTTCCTTTCATAAGAAAGCAAGGTAGCTTGTCCTGTGCTTCTACCATGGGGTAGGAAGATGGCCAGAGTAGCCAAATGCTGTAAGTTCACACCAACTGGTTTATGTAACCAGGTCTTTCATTTTTAAATTAAATTAAATTATTTAATAAATCCAATTGTTCCTCATTTCCATAACTTTCTTCCTATAAATACCTTTTAACAATAAAGCATGCTTATAATTGAAAAAGCCTTCTGTCTCTTTTTATAATTTGACTTAATGGCTTGCTACTGCCTACAAATGGTACTAACAAAAAAAAATGTGGTTCAGCCTCTGGAATCCTTCACTAAAATAAGGCTTCCCCCCCCAAATATGTATACAATCTGTTTGGTCTCTATCCAACCTTACAGGAGCTCAAACCACCAATATTAAGTGGAAACGAGATCATAAACTTCTGAGGGACAAAGCAAGATTTTCCAATAGAAAATAGCCAAGGCAGCAAGTGGGTACCCTGTAAGTGTATTAACGGCCAACAATGGCCACACACAAATCAGGGCACAGCTACTGGGCTGGAGGGAAGCACAGACTAGAGAGGTAGAGGAGCTTAAGATATATGAAGCTTTTCCTGTTTCCAGGGTGACAGACTGCATCTCAGGTATATATCATATTTTTCACCTGTATTAAATGTAGATTAAAGCAGAGCAAAAATTAGCAAACTTGGCTATGGAGCTCGCATAATCCTCAGTTGTCACACTGGACTTTTCAGCAGCAGGACTTAACATAAAAGAAAGCAACCATCCGTGTATCCCTGAAGCCACAAAAGCAAAGCTTCAGGGTTTCTGGGGTCAGCCTCCGAGTGTAAGAGAAATCAGTAGTATTGAAGCTAGCATGTACATACTGTAACACAGGCTGCTTTGTATTGTCTAGACCAGTTGCCCAGCTGAATTTGTCAGAAAGAAAGCAAGACAGTTTTTTACTTTCAGGAATTTTAACCTAAATCTCAAACATGCAGCTCCCAGAGGTCAGCTCTGGCCCAGTGATTGCCTCGACTCAGAATAAGATGAAGAGCGGTGGGAGGGAAACCCTGCTGGCCTTCCAGAGCTTCCTCCAAAACAACAAACAACATGCAACCACAGAAGACTAAGGAGTGCTCAGGCACCAAGAGAACGAACTCGCGAGATGAAACTTAGCAGCACTCCCTGACGTTACCCACTGTCAATGTCTGGGGGGATCTGTTTATTAAAATCCCTCATCAATAGACATTGAAGATATTTTTCCCATCCTGTTGGCAAAGGAGCCCATGGAAACATTCTGTTATAACCATAGTCTAAGGTGGGACAACCTATAGCTCCAAGACACGTTCAAATCATTTTAAAGTGTGGTGCTTGATGAACATGGTTCTGCATGAGCACAGCTCAGATAACCACCAGATGTTACAGGAAACAGAAACCAGGGAGAGAGAAAAGAAGCAAAGAACAGTGCGCCCTGGCATTTTAAGGCACAGACTCTCCAGATCACCAGACCTGCTACCACCCAGCAGAGACACGCTCACAACCAAAGGTCTTCAGAGCAGAAGGCTTCCTGCAAGCAAAGGCCAACTGTAAAGACAACACCCTAAGTAAAGACGCCATGACACAAAACCTGGTAAAGGGAAAAACGGAACATAAGAACCCCAAACTTACCTTTTCCAAGATGAATTTGTTTAAATATGGCATGTAACCCTGATTGGAAACCGGTCCTTCATCATCATCCCTAAAGTGCTCTTCCAAGGCCACCGGGTCATGGGGAACGTTTAACACCGTGCACAAGTTGTGAGAAAGGACCTAGGGAGAGAACAGAAATCAGTGACACCACTGTCGACCTTACCAGGCTGTCTCCCCCAGAACAAAGCTGTGAGCAGAAAGCGACACCTTCATATCAGCATGAGTTCTGCCCTGAAGGTTTCTGTCAAATTTTTATATATTTATATATATATATATATATAAAGATATATAAATACATCTATAAATATATATATATATATATATATCTATATAAAGTCAACTCCAAGGATGTGACTGCTTCCCACAGTTACAGTTTTACAAAAGCAATGTGATTACATATAGGTCCATTGCCACAGAAGTGCGAACACACCTACAAAAGCTGCCCTTTGTGTGCACACATTTATATGCTTGATAACCAGGAAAGGCATGGAGAAACACCCAAGTAATATGTACACAGTGAAATTAGACAGGTAGGAAAAATGACCACTAACATCTAGCCTTGGAAAATATAAATAATTATTATCCAGGGAAAATGAGTAGTGAGGAAAACAACTCAATATGTAACCTTCAGTTTACAAAGGAATGACCATTCAAATTGTAGTATTAGCTATGGATTTCTCTCATCTGCTTGCTTTTGGATTACTTTTCAATATTCTCATCATGTTTTAGACCATAAAGGAAAAGTAATGCTATGGAAAGAGGAAGGGCTGAGATGCGCTTCTCCAAGTTTTATTTTAAAAGGGTATTTGCATGAATTATGTCAAGACCTTAACACCCACCATCTCTCATGACTGTTCTTCAGAAATTGCCTTCAAGAAGAAGCTACATGCTTGGTTAGTTTTAAGGAAGTACAGAATTATTGAAAACTAACTGGTAGCCAATGCATCTTAACTTCTTCAACGCAGGCCGACCTTTGCATGCCCAAACTAACACCTCAGTACCAACAGGAAGGCAGAACCAGAGTAACAGCTGCTCCTCTGCCACCAACACTTTCCTAAGAAAGTAAGATTAAACAAAACAAAGCAAAACAAAAAAGAACAGACCCAAATGACACAAAGAGAAAGCAGTAAAATAAAGAAAGCAGGCTCTAAGGAGACCTTACAGCATCCTTCCAGTACCTGAAGGGGACCTACAGGAAAGCCAGGGAGGGACTCTTTGTCAGGGAGTGCAGTGACAGGACAAGAGGGAATGGGTTTAAACTAAAAAAAGGGAGATTTAGATTAGATATAAGAAAGAAATTCTTCACTCAGAGAATGGTGAGACCATAGAACCGGCTGCCCAGAGAAGCTGTGGATGCCCCACCCCTGGAGGTGTTCAAGGCCAGGCTGGATGGGGCTTTGAGCAACCTGGTCTGGTGGGAGGTGTCCCTGCCCGTGGCAGGGGGTTGGAACTGGGTGGGCTTTAAGGTCCCTTCCAACCCAAACCAGTCTGTGATTCTACATGCAGAAAACTTACAAGCAGATCAGTGTAGGTGAGTAGACACACAGCAGTAGAGATGGCGTAGCTGCAAAGTAAGAAGTAGAAGACTGAGGTCTTCAGACTTCCTAGGAAATCAAATGTATGCCACATGTTTAAAACACAGTTGTTTTTTTCACCAAATAAAATCATATACATTTACTTTTATATATGTTAATGAGACATGCAGAATCTAAGCACTAATTAGCATGAAATCCTACAGAGATAGCCCAAAACATAAATTTCATTCAGAGAATTCCTGTCTACACGCTTCCAAAGTTACACTTTCTACTAGGAAAGCACATAGCTCCATAAGAAATACATATTTTCATGCTTGCATGCTAACATTAAGCCACTAGATCCAACCAGAAGTTAAAGAACAGGAAACCAGCATCAGCCATATCACAACAAAAGCTGCATTTCCCAAAGCAGGAAAATAGTATTGATAAGTTACACATTTCAGACTACCTTCCACAGGCACTCGATTTCCCTCCAATGTATCCTTATTTTTAACAAACAAATTATACCAAGTAGTTGAGTCCATGTGATTTACTTCTGGGGGAAAAACATGCTATCATGCGTGTTTCCCCTTATATTTAAGGCTTCTGTTGTTATTTAGAGAAGACCAAGGGATAACCAACTTTCTGAGAGAAACGTGATCTCACTTTTGCAACTAGGCTGCAGCTGCTAATACTGGAGCTACAATAGTTCATGAAACATGACTGATTTGAGCACATTACCGAGATCACTTAAATTCTCAATAAAACACTTTCTCATCATGTCCTCTCTAGATATTTCTTTTCTGCCCTTCTTGGCCTTCTTGCTGTGCTTGGGCTGTCAGAAAGTTAGGTGGTTTCCACATCAAACAACCAATTACCAGGGAGGAATTCCACTTTCAATCATTTTCTAAGACCTGCCTTATCTGTGGTCTCTCCTGTGCCCAGTGCTCTCTTTTCATAGTTCAGGAAATTCCTTAGCGCTTGCCAAAGCCTGCCATTCTCCAACACGGCCGAGTGCCAGATGAATTCTTCACTCACAGGGCAAGCCTGAAAAATTCTGCCACCGAGGTCTCCTTTTGTTTTGTTCTCTCAAATCACATTAATCATTAGAGTATATGATGGTCCAGATAATCTTGTTTTAAACAAACAAAACCTAAACAAAACAAAACAAAAAAAACCCCACACCATTAATAGCTGAGTACTAGATTAATTAGGGTACAGAAAATTGCCTTGCCTTGCTGAAGCTCCATCAACCATGAGGAAGTTTTGCCCCAGTAAGGGCTGTTCCACAGTGCCGCGGGGTTGCTAGGCAGCTTTTTCTTTCAGCACTTATTATGCTCTGGATGCCACGTTCAACAACCTACCCTCGTGCCAGAGCCAGCTCCTATCCCAAGCCAGCGACTTCTCTCTGTGCTGCAGCAAATGGATCCGGCAGTGGTCCCCAAACTGCAGTCCGCGAGATGCTGCAAGCGGTCTGCAAAGGGTCCCAAACACGCAGTACTCACTGTTGGTGCAGTTTTTCCTTTTTCAATTAAGAGCTTTCTAAGAGAAGTGCCTAGTGGTACCCGGGAAATAATGGTGTTCTGCTATAAATACGAATAACTGGATGAAACAAGCAAGCTAACAGCAGAAGTCTCAATAGCACTACCACTGCAGGCTTGGGATTTACTTCACTTATTGCCTGTCTTGTGCTGTTTTACCTGGAGGACTGAGCTCCAGCCCAGCTCTACTCTACCACAGCTGCTCCCCTCTGGACCCTGGTTTTCCAAATCATTGATCTTCACAGAACATTAAGCAGGTGGAGAATTGTTACCATCTGAGTAGATCCATTTAACCTCATCCCTAAAAGCAATCTGTCTTTCTAAAAGAAATGAAGACCTGCTCAACTACTTCTTGCTCAGGGACAAAAATTTGGCCCAGATCATAGTAGGACCATTAAGAGGACAGATTAGTCCTACAGTGGCTATTATCACTTTCTTCAGTACTTTTTCTTCCCCTCCTTTTCCATCTTTCGGGGGGGAGGGGGGGGGTCTCCTCCCTCCCCCATCTCTTTTTAGGATTTGAAGACTTTGGCACTGCGGATCCTGACAGCTCCATTCAGTGGCTTCGTGTGAATTCACTCCAAGGCATTCTTGGCTCATCTCTCCCTGACATCCATGTCAGCAGCCAGCCAGCCAAAAGACGGCTCCTCACAAGTACTTTCCCTTTTCCTTTTTTGATCAGTGTAGAAACCAGTATCAGACAGGCCCCCTATCACAGGCACGAGGCCTTTTCAACCAGGCTGTGCCGAAGCATGCTTGCTTCACAGCTTCTCTAGGGCATGGTTTTCTTGTCTGCTCAGGTAGCACGCGCTTGATTTGGGCTCCCACTGTTCAGCATCTGCGTCAGCTCAGTGTCGTCTTCCCTCTTCCCCACCCAGGACGAGCGTGCTCAAACCCAGCCCCTGAGCCCAGTGCCACTCGCCCACGTCACCCTGACGGCCAGGTTCACACAAACGCTTCGCAACCCGCTGAATAACCCAGCGGCAGGACCCTCGGTGAGTCACAGTGACTAATTTCCTACCGTCCCTCAATGCTGGACAAAGCCAATTGTCTGACTGCGGTCCTGCCCACTGGTCACAGCCTCTCAACCTTTCCAGCGCCTTGCTACATTGTTCAAGGTCTTCCTCTCCCTTGGACCATCCCCCTTGCCACTGATTACACCATTGTTCCTCTTCCCACCAGCCAGTGACTTCCCATTTAGTAAAAAGGCAAAGCAAAGATAAGAGGTAGGAAAATCCTGTCACAGCTCAGATACGATTAAAGACTGCTTTAAGTTTTCTAAGCCTGACTAGTAACTTTGGTCACCCACATCTTACAGGCGAGAGCAAGACCACACTTGTATGAGGTGCTTGCCATCCGCATCCTGTGGATAACACACCAGGAACCCAAGACTTTGCAAATTTATCCCAATGGTAGCACACCAAACAAAACAACAGTCAAGTAACCCACTGTCAAAGCAGAGACGATTCTCCAAGCAATGTCAGGGACAGCTTCCAAAGGCAATGTAAAAAAAACTGCTACGTATTAGTTCCAATCTTACAGACGTACTATGAGGGAGGAGTATTATTGGTTGTTACGTGTTTAAACCCATTTAAACCCACACCACTTCAAGATACAGACGAAAAGCAGACTGAATGTTGACACATTAGAGGAGGAACTTTTTAAATCAGTCAATTTTCAAATAGCAGATTGCAAGAAAGGTGAAATTGGATTTAAATATAGGAAAGCAAGCATTTCCACATAGCTCAAACCACAACAGCAGCTATAATTACAACCACGAAAATTATACTTTACCTTGCTATATCAGTGTTTGAAAGTGCTGAAACATGCTGACAAAGTAACAATTGTGTCCATATTTAAACACAAAATTTAAGAATACATAAATGTTTCTGCAGAAAAGAAGGGCAAGATCTGAAGCCAGCAAAATAATAGAACCTCTGCAGACTACTGATCAGGCCAAAAAATAATTAAAAAAAAAAATCAGTGCACCCTGGAAGAAGACAAAATTCAAAATTACACAGAGGGCTGATTTTACCGTCTTTTCTTAGCAGCTCAGACTACATACAAAAGATATAAATGCATAAAAGGCATCTCGAAGTCCTTAATATTCCAAGCTAGTCCCGGTTTTTCCTCCAAGTGTTTCCTGTACCTCCAGGCTACAAAACAGAACCAATTCACTCATCTCCATCCATTTCCTCTAGATAGATTAAAACCAATGTATGATGCAAACCGTCGTAACACATTTGCTTGTATAACTGTATTTCACAAAAAATATTTATGTTTTATGGATGGTATAAAGATCACTTTTGGGTGGAGAAACTAGAAGCTGCTGCCTTTAGCAAGCAGCATGTTATACTGAGGACCTTCTGCATGATGATGGCAATTCCTTATACTGAATTACACAACTCAAAGATCCGCTGTCAACAAGCTTCCTTACTAAGGGTTGAAGACTTCAGCAAATTACAAAACTGCACGCTGTTCTCAGAAAACAATTTGCTTTTTACTAAACGTTTTGATAATAGGAGTTTCACTAAATTATTAAACTTTTTTTTCTAATGCTGCTGATCTCTACTAACCCGTTTACCTTCAAGACTCTTCTCTCCAGTTTATAGGGGTGCTACTTTTTAGTCCTTGCAACGTGGATGAGAAATACGTTACTGTGAAATACCTTTACAGTACAATACAGCCCTAAATCAATCATGCAGGAACTTCTGCCCTGCCTATCCCAACAGCTGCGGCCGTAACACATACTTTTTGTCTGCAATGGGACTGTCAGTTCAACACCCACATTCATCATTTGCCACAAAAGGCTTCACAAGAATACTCTCTACCTCTTCCCAGGTTTCCTGAAAAACTAATTCTTGGCGGCAGAAGGCAGCAGCCTCATTTCAGACCTGCTTCTGCATTTGCAGATTCCCCAGCTGACACTTCCATCAGGAGCCTTTATATCATAAACTGCACAGATCCACAAAGACACTTTTTTTCCAAGCCTCGTCTCTCACAGAGACAAATAGTGTGGAACTGCAAAACACTTTAGGAAGACGTCTGATAGGTAATGAGGGGACAAATTTAATTTCCTCTCTCCTTTTTGTTTTTGAACTTTTTAAAACACAAGCATTTGTAGGCATGGGACTCTAGTAAGACAGATAACCATGCTTGTTTGGAAAGACAACTGGTAGTTTAAAACCCAGCCAGCTCAGTGAACAATGTTAAAGAAGAAATGACGATGCCTCCATCGGAGCAAGCCATATAAGCCCACCTGCGTGCTCGCTTCTGCCTTAGCCATTTACTCCCCCCAGCACCTAGGGCTACAGAGCCACGACCACTTGTTCACTGACTGACGCTGTGACATGTGCTGCAGACACACCTCCTGGGCGACAGCACCAAGCACACAAATCACAGGCATGTGCACCGGGCATGGTAGCATGACAGGAAAACAGGATTCCTTTAAAAAATGTGATGAGAAAAAAACCTCCTCTCTGCAACCTGCTTCATTCGGCTAGCCCTACAGCACCACAATGCGAATGCTCGCTGTGAGGGCTGGCCTCTTGCCCGGCTCCTGCACACGGACACGCCTGGCTGAGCAAGGCTGGTCCCACAGCCCCTCCGCCCCGAGCAAAGAAAAGGAGAAGAGGAAGGAGTTGCGGGCTGCAAGTGCTTACTCCATAACGCTGAAAACAGCCCGGGAGCTACTGGCTGCGCTTAGAGATGCTGCCTGCAGCAGGGCCGCTCTTGCTCGCTGTGTTAATCCCACAGAGTGTTCAGGCTCGAGCCGACTGTCACAGCCAGGACAACCCCAGCACTCAGAACAAGGACCCACAGTCTCAGATGTCAACAGGTGTTGCGTTCTTATTCAAAATATTTATTTAGTTGGATTCCTACTATTATTCCCAGTCCAAGACAGTCCCATAAAGCAGGGCCAAGATGGGATCGGGTTCAGCAAGCTGCCTGAAAGCTCTTTTAAGAGTACAAACATTACTTCAGAGTATAAGCTAGGGAAGAATGGCACAGTTGGAGCCCCTTGACTAATTCTCCTGTTTATACTCAAATAAGAGAGCATTGTGGAACCTCGCTCTCCCCTTGGCAAGCTATGAATTTCACTTGGACGCAGCCAACCCCTATAGATGGGACCTTGTGGCTACCCCACAAAGGATTTTGGCCAGAAAGGGTACCAAGGACATGCAATTGAAAGCGGACCAGAAGCACAGCACGGGTTTGTGCGTTCACGCCCCAGGGAGGATGAAGCGTTTGCCAGGCAGCATGCCAAGGAGCCTCCCTGGGCGGCAGGAAGGGCCACGCAGGTGCCCAGGAGGCACCGGGACTGGCGACGGCACGTTCCCAACGACAGCCTCAAGGGAGAATAAAAACAATTTTCGGCTCACAAACGAGCTTCGAAAGTGGGCTGTCGTGTCCCCCTGTCCGGCCGCCTCGGACAGGCCCCGGCCCCAGCCCTCCCCGCGCCCCCCGCGGGGCCAGCCCGTGCCGCCAGCCGCGGCCCCACAGCGGGCTCCGGCCCCACCGGCGGCCCGCGCCGCCCGCCTTGCCTTCAGCTGCGACTTGGAGACCTTCCCGCTGCGGTCGAGGTCGAGGGCGGTGAAGGCGTGCCAGATAGACTTGAGCAGCTCCTCCTTGAGGCCCACCATGGCCGTCCCGCCGCCTGCCGCCACCCCGCTCCTGCTGCCGCCGCTCCCGCTCTGCCTTCGCCTCAGCCGCCACCGCCGGGCCCGCCCCGGCCGCCGCAGGCACCTCCCCGGCGCGGTGCGCGGCCCGCCCGGGCGGCGGCGGCCGCCGCGATGGGACGGCGCCGGGGCGGGGCCCGGGGCTGAGGGGAGCCGAGCCCGGCGCTGAGGGGCGGTTGGCACGTACTGCCACAGAGCGCAGGGGCGCGCGGCGCTGCGAGGTGCAACGCTGCTGGGCCGGCAGTGCAGAGAGCATCGCGCTCTGCACGCTGCCGCCGGCAGCAAGATGTACAATAGATACAGCAAGACGACTGTTTTCCACCAGGCAGTGCTGGCTCATTACGATCCCCAGTAAAAAAGACGCGCGGTCTGTGAAGTGTCACTTAAAATGCCATTTACTGGAGCTAACCCTGGGATGAAGAGGATATCGCAGACAGTCCTGTAGCTGCTGGGAAGGCCAAGCTGTGCAGCACCAACCAGCTCTCTAGTTGAGGTGCAGCACAGGACTCAGATTTGGTCTGTGGAAAGGTTACCTACCCATTTTTGTGATTTTAGATATTACAGGATCTTCTCACAAAAAAAAAAAAAAACATTTTTTACAGTCAAATAGAAATGATGTCCCCATGAGAACCTCTTGCTGCACTTCTAGATAAAGGTGAGGCAGAAGTGGTATATCACAGGTACACCACAGGGGAGCTGCCTGCAGGCTCCTCTGCTACAAGCCACCAGATGAGCTCAAGGGACACCTCGAGAGACACGTACAGACCCACGAGGGCCTGAAGCCAGGCACGAGTGCAGTTACAGCACAGACTAGGTAGGCACAGGCCTAAGTTACACGGTTCACTAATCCATGATTTACAGTGCTCCCTGGGTTGGGATCATGAGAGATGACCAGATAGCGAAGTTCGCTAGAGGAAGCACTTTTAATTTTCACTTACAGTTAATTCATAAAAACTGGGGTGGTTTTTGGTTTTTGTTTGTTTGTTTTAGGGGGGCATTGGAGACTAGACTCATCGGTAGATTTCAGCTACATTTTATTCTTTAGTATCTGCTCTAGCTTACAGCAAGCAAAAATATTTTAGCAATGTAGAGATGACGTAGGCTTTCAGTAACAGTGAACAGTCAAACCAGTGTGCCTTATTCACAGGAAGTATCCTAGCACCTTCCCCACCCCCCCTTTTTCTTAGCTTTTCCCCTGCATAGTTAATTCGGGACTTCGAAATCCACAATTATTTTTCTTTCCTTGAGATGGATGACGTGAACTGCACAATTAATATCAAAGACTGATTACACCAAGTTTCTTAGCAAATCTGATTTGCTAGGATTATAGCTGCTAGTATTACCAGAAACATCTGTCATCTTGAAATACACGAACATTTCTCCAATTGAAGTGACCACAACCCCACTTGAGGAAGAAGGAGGCAGCTTTTGTATATACAGGTCAAGCTATTTTATTTGATAACTGAACAACCACAAGGTTGTCAATAAATACAGAACATCCCTACTGAAGTGCGTTAAAACACAGGTAGGTTCTGTGAAATGTCACAACTGTCTTAATTGTTTTTCCTCATATTGATAATTATTAGCTTGAGCGTTGACCTCATGCTTTAGATTCGGACTTCAGTCCAAGTTTCACATGAACTTCCTCATGCAGGGACTTTTTGCACAAAGTTCAGTGATTTTTAGCACATTATTTTTATAAAACGATCAAAAAATAAAATGCCTTACAAAAAGTAATTTTAAAGAATAAAAACATGCTTTTCTTCCAGTCTTTTTCCTGGCTTCTGTTATTCTTAATTTAAGTGACATGGTTAAATCCAATGCCAGAAGAGGATTTGTTTTCCACTGAAAATACAAATAGTCCCATTCAGATTAATAGAGTAGTAAACCCATGCTTAAATATTTTAATAAAGTTAGTAGTTTCCATAAGCCTCACGTGCTTCAGTTTCTGGTAGGTTAATCAAAAAGATACAAGTTGTGTGTAAAACTAATACCTTATTTTATATAGGCACACATATATAGCTTTTTTTTTTAATAGGATTGAACCAATTGATCAAAAACATTTAAACTGAAGTTCATAGGCAAACAAACCCGTTGAACAAAACCTTTGTTTTTTTAAACCTAAAGAAACACATTACAAGGGCTAGCTGCATCCACATCCAAACTGTAACCCTGGGCTATTTTAAGCAACAATCCCATTAAAACTGACTAGTTGGGTCTGCGCATGTCAAAACATTCTGCATTTAAAACCTTTAAAGGTAAGATTGACATATAATCTGTAGAATACTAACAGTGATCACACTTAATTATGAAGTCCTTACTAGCACTACATAAACTCTAATTCATTTGCATTACATATGGCACAAAAGTAAGTTCTGAAACTTAACACACTTCTGCTTTTCTTGGAAGTTGTCTGAGATCTCAGCAACTTTATTTTAAAATCTATGCTGCTTCTAATCTTGATTGCTCACCATGGTTAAAAGCATGACCGAAGGGTGCTGGAGAGACCAGGGAGGGAAAACTGGCTCACAGTGTCAAAGTGACTCACTTTAAGGAAGCAGCTTTAGTTAGACCTTGCTAAGGGCCAGCCTTAAGAGGTAGGTCACTTCTCTCTTCCTCCTCCTTTCAGAATTACTCCTTGTTAGCTAAGTAGTAAGTATTTGTTAGGGAGCTCCTAACCAGAAGAAAGATTACATATTTAAATTATCTCTAATTTTTTTTTTATGCCACTGAGTCATTTAAATCGCTATCAAGGAAAGAATGCAGACACATTAAGCAACTCACAGTTTTTGCTCACTTAGCTCAGAGAAAATCACCTGAACCGTGACTAGGAGTCATTTTCATTCTCAGCACAGCTAAATTGAAGCAAACAGAAATTGAAGGTCATTACTACAACTTTGTAGCCGCCTTTGAAGAAAACCATTTCTAGTACCTGTCATTTCTCAGCAATGTTTCAACAGAAAATAAAGTGAAATCCAGTGTTAATTGATCAATATATTACTGTTCCTGAACAGACAGTCCCACCCTAAAACATTACAGAAACATTGGGGAACAGGGTGAAAAGCATTAAGTTTATTTGACATTATACTGTAACCTGGTTCTCAAGTCATTTGATGAATTTGTTTCTTCTGTTATTTTAAAATATGTTTCATATCTGGCCTTATACACACACATCAAACATTCAAACAAACTGTGTAGAAACAAAACATGAATATTATTTTAGGTGAACTAGGCAGCAGCATTAGATATTGAATTAGAATTGAATTAGAATGCTACCTCAGTCTCTCCAACAAAAAAGTTGATCTGACATTCACTTTTAAGATTTCTAGAACAATCAAGATTCCAGAAAAGTAGACATATTTTAATAGAGTTGTAAGCTATTTATACACATACACAAAACATGCTTTCTCATTCAAAATTGACTGAAGAAACATAAAGAGGGGTTAAATGGAGCATTAAGTTACCTTTCAGTTCCTCCTTGGTAACACACTTACTCTACGTTTGTAGTTGATAAAGTATTTCTCACCAAGTCATAGAACACACCATGGAACAGAATACCACAGCTACCTTACTTGAAGAAAGGAAGAGAAAATTAAATCCCAGGTGTGTACTCCAAACTAAGCATCTGATATGTTTTGGAAGAGGAACTGGAAAGAGAAGTGGTCAACAGAAAAGCCTTGTAAGCAAGGTTGACAGGTAAAAACCTGTCAATCAACATTAACTCAAGGTCTACAAGACCAAAGGGAGATTAAAATCCCATTTGCTAAGGCAGGGAACAAATATACGAGGTGATTCTACCCTAAACATCCTAACACCTAAGTAGCTAAGAGTGAAGAGACAATGAGAAACTACAGAGATAGAAAGATCACCCAATTGAGACTGCTAAAGGCTCATAATAGGTCTCACTCCATCACTATCCTGGACACCACCTTCCCTAAAACACCTGAATTGGTGGCACATTTTACTGTCTGTAAATCAATAAATGAACAAATTTTCTCCGTCAGAATAAGGCTTAACATGCAGAATCTTCTCCTGTGCATAAACGGTAATTCATTAACTGCAGAATTTACGACCATTTGCTCACCTATCTGGCAGTAATCTTAGGGATACACAGAAGATCAGAATTAGGCCAGTGACTCTGCTTTACCTCGTATCAAACAGAAATCAATTTAGATCAGCAGGATTACTCAGAAGTAATGCTAAATATTGATGCTGCACATTAGAAAGGGAGTCAAGTGATTGGGGAAAGGAAGATCCTTGAAACAGATTCCTCAGATCTTTCAACAGAACTATCTTAAATAATTTTTGAACTTGTACAAGCTTAGGTTTCCAAGCAACATGTTAAACAGTAATAAATTGCTTCCTGTTTAATTAGGCACAGTAATATTGTCTCCTTGAGGCACCTCCCTTTTCCCTACCCCAATTCTATTATACTCAAGATAGGATCTCCATCCAAATCCAACTGTTTAAACAGAAGCAGGACCTTAATTTCCTGTGTGCTGCCCTGCCCAGTCACCGCTTCTTCCTGCTCTCTCTCTGCAGTGTTTCTTCAGATGAGAATCTATGTCAGTTCAGCAGCCTCCAACTGGGGGAGCTAGAAGCTCTCGAATGGTTTCCACAGTTCACTGAGAGACAGTAAGGTTCATGCAGGTGTCCTGGTTTCAGCTAGGACAGAGTTAATTTTCCTCCTAGTAGCTGGCAGGGTGCTATGTTTTGGATTAGAATGAGAAGAGCACTGATAACATGCTGATGTTTTAATTGTTGTAGAGCAGTGCTTACACCAAGCCAAGGACTTTTCAGCTTCTCGCTCTGTCCTGCTAGCGAGCAGGCTGGGGGTGCAGCAGGAGCTGGGAGGGGACAGACCCAGGACAGCTGACCCAAACTGGCCAAAGGGGTATTCCATACCATCTGACGTCATGCTGAACAATATATAGGGGTGGCTAGCCGGGGTGGGGGGGCCGGCTGCTCGGGGATAGGCTGGGCATCAGTCAGCGGGTGGTGAGCAATTGCATTGTGCATCACTTGCTTTGTACACATTATTAGTAGTAGTACTATTATCATCATTTTTTTTTCCCCGTCTTAATAAACTGTCTCTATCTCAACCCACAGGCTTAATTTTCCTGATTCTCTCCCCCCTCCCAGTGAGGGAGGGGGGAAGGTGAACAAACGGCTATATGGTGCTTAGCTGCCAGCCAGGTTAAACCACAACAGCAGGGAATAGCCACACTTAATTCTTGCTGGCCACTGCATTAGAACCAAGCCCTCAAGAACAGCTACAGCAATGATACTGGCAGGCAGCACAAGTGCTGAGAATTATTAAGCATGCATACTTGTTAAAAATCACATGTACAGCGAAATCATGATATTGCCTTTTCCAAGGCTACAGAGCTGCTGGGAGCAGAGATGAAAAAAGGAAGCTTACCTTAGGAAGCTCACCTAAGCTACTGTTGGTAAGAATGCTCAATTTCTACTGCAGAACAAGACAATGATTTCTAAAAATCTGAGTGAAGTGCTATACTGGTACACAAACACACATGATAGACAAAAAAATTAATTCAGTTGACTATTTTGTCTAGCAGTTGTTGCTGGGACTATTAAAGACAAGGTCACGCTTTTGGTAGGGTACATGTGTTTTTTTTTTATATATCCAGTTCAACAGGAAAATAGGGTAACTAAGTACACTTTCATTCATAAGATTTTTAGGTGTTACAGTCTAAAGTAATTCAATCTGTAGAACTGGAATCATGTTTTCAAATATACAAACAGTGCCCATCTCCATTTCTAAGTGAAGGTGAAGCTCGTTTATGACTTCATATAAAAAAGCCAAATAGTCATCAAGTTTTTTAGGTTCTTTATCTTCCTGATATCCAGCCCAAATAAAACTTACTAGGTCTGTGGTAATCAACAGTTTGTACCCAAGAGCTTTTGGGGCTGAGGTGGGAAAAAGAAATACAAGTAAGAAAATATCAGTGAGTTTACAAGAAACCAAGAAACTGCAAAAACAACAACAAAAGCAGAAAAGTTACACGTATCGATAGCTTAAAAGAGAGAGACTAAGCTGACCCCGTAGTAATTCTAGCCAGTTTACCCACTGTGAATTCAGGACAAAAAAAAAGTCAGTTTGATCTTGAAACCATGAAATTACATCAACAATTTCTAGTTATATTAAGTTTTCCACATTTCCATTAGTTCAGTGAAAGAAGGTAAAGTTCGTGCAGGGAACAACTAGGAACGGGAGAAGCTAACTTCTCTTTAAAAACATACTCTTCTTCTATATGTTGGCATTAACAGACTAGTAGCATGCCTGACTAGCACAACAGTTTTCTGGAAAAATATTCTCTAAGTAAATCTAATTTTGTTTCCACATGATAGGTTGGTAATGGCATAAATAGAATTCTATGTAATATCAGAATACCATATTTGACTTCAAATATTTAACAACTAGCACAACAAGGGGTTGGAACTATATGATCTTTAAGGTCCCTTGCAACCCAAGCTGTTCTATGATTCAAAGGAGAATGTTTGTTTTTGAAAAAGTGGTATTTAAGTGTGACGTATCACGTCTTTACAGGAAACTAATTCTCTAAGAGCTTTAGTTCCCCAAACCACCCACTCTTCGGGCATGAGAAGTGAGAAGTCCAAGCAAGACTAGACAGGTAGCGTTACCCAGTAAAAGATGAATCATTAAAAGATGAATTACAGGCTCTGAATTCAGATTCAGGCAGAAGACAAAGAAGCAGACAGATGTCTCGAGAAGGTAGGGATATAAAATACCTGTTTTACAGTTACTTTTAGGTTCTTCCTATGTAGTTCTTCAAGAAGTCAAGTACCCTGAATCAAAGTAGTCAAGGTACTATGCTATCTGTTTTGGAAAGTGGAACTAGAAACACAGTGAAACATTAAATTTAGCTATTTTGAATAACTTCTATCACTCACCAATGATATTTTCTTCTTAAATAGAGATAAAGCTCTTAAAGTGCTGAAGCTCCTCTTGTTATACCATGCTTGTTAGAATTTCTCCAATTGACATCCAACTTCTTACGTTTTGTAAGAGGCTAGTAGTTTCTTCTTCCACCTGAAAAGATGGCTTGCATACCTACGTACAAATTTTGCTCAAGCCTTTTTGCAGTAAATTCATAAGCTACCAAAATTACTTGAAGATTATTTTTATTTTAAGAAAAAAAATCTTTCAGGGGCAGTAAAATAGAGACACCACTTCTCATTCAGCAAGCATTTGAACCACATATGACTGGATGCTAGGAGCATTCAAAGGAACCATTAACACACACACTACAAATCTCAAGCTCTTCCCACAGGCCACTCTTGGGACCACAATTCTCAGTCTCCCCAGTGGCCTGACTCAGGAAAGTTGTTCCTATTAAAATGAGATAAACTTCACCATTCTTATTGTTCCTGCAAACTACTAAAAAACGCTGAAGCTTCCTTTTTAAACTTCCTCCTTGGCACATAGAAGAACGTTAAAACATCTAAAACCACTTCAGTTGCATGTTTTAGACTGGGCATCCCTTACACTGCAGTTACAAAACTAGCAACCAGCAATAGCCTACATAGCTACTGGGTACAACTTGTTCGTACAGCAAAACCTCAACTAATGTTACAAGCCTGCAGAAACAAGTGAAGTAAAAGCAGATAACTATCATAGGTAGATCCAACTTATTTACACTACGGCAGGGGAGGGAGAAAGGCTCAAGTGTGTTGATCCCCCACTAACTGATTTTCATTACTGCTTAGGAGCATGCTCTAAGACTGCTCAACATAGATGAACCCTAAATTGCTGCAACAAAACCATGCAACAGATTTTTAACTTCTCTTACAAATAAGACAAGACTATTGTACCAAGTCAAATCTTAAAGGAATTACAGTCTATCAGTTTTTACTGATGTAAACTGCTTATTAGAAGCACGTTACCTAAACCAATCCTCTGAATTTCACTATCATATACATAGCACTGAGACCTCTTACAAAGAAAAATATTTCATAATTTTAATGAGCAAATTGCAGTTTAAAATTTAGCGTCCACTCAATTCATATACATTATCTCTGCAAAGCCACCTGAAATTCTTGGATAGAGCAGCATAAAAGCTTCCCAGATAGGCTAATCTATTACGCCTTTAGTACTTTTACTGCATCTCTCTTTACATGGGATTTTAATACAGTAATACATATACATGAATATCTTACATCCGTGCTACAGAAAACTTGTCATTATTGTCCTCTATAAGCTATTCAGTCCCTCTACCACCCTTCTCTCCCCATTCTCAACAGTGCATGGGTATTCAAGCCTCCTTACCTCAGGCCCAGCAGGTCCTTCTTTGCAGTTTCATCTAGTATTCCGTCTTCACAGTCACGTCTCAATACAAATCGTCCACAGGTTTCAGCTTTCCAACTGGCTAAGTACCGCTCCTGAAGCTGTAGAGACAGACCGCAGTCGATATACACTAGCACACACAGACTGGTGCTTTTGTCCCAACATAACTATCAGTGAGTCCCACTCTCCTGACAGGGAACCACAAGCACTAGGCAGGAACAGGAAGCAAATCTAATCAGGACTTGCTGTGGTATATTCCTGAGTCAACGTTTTATTTCCACAAATATCAAGTTTAAATAAGCATTAGACACTATTAAACACAACTTTTAACTTTAATATTCAAATTCAACACTAGTAAGAACAAATAGAGCACAAATGGGAAACACAGTTTAAACTAAAATTAATGAAGAGAGAAGCCAGGAATTAGAACAGTTCTATTTTCAGCAACATCTGTCAGCCAGCATCAGTGTAAGTTTTGACAGACACATTTGGTTCATACCGGAACTTAAAATTGAACAGTTAAACTTTGTTGGCATCTCAGACTGCAGTTTTAGTATAGTATGCTATATAAGCACAATCAAACTTATGTACATAAACAATGAAGAACAACCTGAACACTTACACTAAACAATTATTTACAAGTACTCCAACATAAAAAATATACAAGAGCCTCAAGAATGAAAAACTGAAGAGAATACCAACATTTAGAGAACCTTATTAGAAAGGATTACAAAACATCAACAGCCAAGACATTAACAATTGCACTACACTAATACAGAGTCCAAATATTAAATTGGTGCATTATTTCACAATGCACTAGCTTCAAGAGAGAAATGCTGCCTTCACTAAAATGCAGCTTAGATTTGTTTCACGTAATTGTTTTAACAAGAAGCCTATTAACACAATAATGATTGTTTTAATGCTACAGTTTACAGCAAGGACAAAACACTAAAATAGCAGCAGTTCCACATGGCACTTAATTCCACAGGTTTCTAAGCTGTGGTTTATGCAATGCCTACAAAGTGCTCCCAGTTGAATATACAAATAAAATTCACAATAAAAGGTTACCTGATATCAGGTACTTTGAGTGTAGGTGGCCTTAAAGCCCGTCTTTCAAAATTTATTCCCCTCTGCTCCAAAATCAGTAACACAGCAATGCCCCTTCCCTCACTCTTAAAGATCATTAGGGACAGTACTTCTCATTACAATGCTGTAACACTAAAAAGCAGCACACCACTATAGTGGTTAACCCTGGGATGATGTAACATCTAACAGTGTAACTGAAAGGTTTATGGATTAACATCCAGGATCCTCTACGGACAGATAGTGACCAAGTCCATTATCTCCAACAGTTAATACAGCTAATCAGCCATATTGTTGATATTAAAAACCCAGAAGCAATTCCTGTAAAACTAGTGACACTCATCTAAGACAGGACAAGAAACCAGGAATTGAATGCTTCCTTCAACTCCTTAAGGCTTCAGTCCAGCAGAGATGCTATAGCCATCCTCAGTAGTTCTTTCGGACTTCATAGTTCAGTATATAGTAAGACTAACTGAGCGGTTCATTTTCTTTCCAATGAGTCGAGATGGTCTATTTTGTGTCGTAGATCTAGTTGTCATTCTGTCAGTGAACAGTGCTCGTTCCTCAGCTGCGGCCTTTGCCATCTGTGCCTTCTTCAGCTCTCTGCAAGACATTGGAAGTCATACACGCAATAATCAGTAGGGACTACAGGCATGTCACAGCAAGTGACATTTTCAGAGGAATTACAACAATTCCAAACTTAAGACTTGCCATCAATTCAGGCCACATTAAGACAAACAGATGCAAATGATACTTAAACCCACAGGACAAAACACCAACGTTCCTTACTTGCCTAGATGTCCTTTCTTTTGAAAGGGGAAAGAGGTGACAAATTCACGTATCTTGGTCAAATTTTGAAATCCAGATTTTTATAAGCAGCTCAGCAGCTTTGATCTGAAAATCTTTAGCTTGCTATTGCTTATATTTGCAACAGGCAAAATACTTGCTATCACTGGAAGTGTGGCTGCAACACAGAACACTAGTCTTTCTAACCTTACGTTTTTCCCATTGCAATTCAGTTTGTCACAATGATAAGTGAGGTGGAAAAAATTATTATGTTTTATGATTGAAAGAAGCAAGGTTACCTACAGCATTGATCACTGACCTGGTATCAAAAGAATTTATTCCACTCTATCTTATGTATCAATTACAAGATTATAGGATGTTGTTTACTTCCTAGTACAAGTCCTATGATCAACAAGTGAAAAGCTAATTACAGAAGCTCCCTCAAATGAAATGTTCAGCCACAACTGAAACTCCCATGGAAGACTCAGGCAAGCAGACACACTCTTAAACGAAACATAACTAGCAACAGACAACTCAGGAAGCATCCTTTTCCTCTTGCATACCACATCAAAAACCTATCACCACATAAATCTCGTTTGCCTAACAAAAATTTGAGCCTATTACTGCAAGGCTGTAACACTGAAGATGACGAAGACCATTGTCCCTATATAACATTCTGCCAAGCGTTCTGTTTCAGAGAATTACCAATTGTCCTGGTTTCAGGTAGGACAGAGTTAATTTTCCTCCTAGTAGCTGGCAGGGTGCTATGTTTTGGATTAGAATGAGAAGAGCGCTGATAACATGCTGATGTTTTAATTGTTGTAGAGCAGTGCTTACACCAAGCCAAGGACTTTTCAGCTTTCTCGCTCTGTCCTGCTAGCGAGCAGGCTAGAATGGACTGTTGTGGTTTAGCCTGGCTGGCAGCCAAACACCACACAGCCGTTCGCTCACCCTCCCCCCTCCCTCTCCGGGATGGGGGAGAGAAACGGGAAAGTGAAGCCTGTGAGTTGAGATAAAGACAGTTTATTAAGACAGGAAAAATAATAACAATAATAATAATAATAATAATAATAGTATTAATAGTAATAATGTGTACAAAATAAGTGATGCACAATGCAATTGCTCACCACCCGCTGACCGATGCCCAGCCTATCCCCGAGCAGCCGGCCCCCCCCCCACCCCGGCTAGCCACCCCTATATATTGTTCAGCATGACGTCAGATGGTATGGAATACCCCTTTGGCCGGTTTGGGTCAGCTGTCCTGGGTCTGTCCCCTCCCAGCTCCTGCTGCATCCCTAGCCTGCTCGCTAGCAGGAAAATTAACTCTGTCCTACCTGAAACCAGGACACCAATACACAGTCTGAGGACTAAGTTAAACAAAACTCAAGATATGAAATTATGAAATAGTCTGACTAAAGAGCACAGTTATCCTTATCAAGGATTTCCCCCATAATCCTTTTCTCCTTTCTTTAAGTGCTCACATACAGTAAAATGTAAGGATTCCCCCGTACGTCATCTTATCCCAAGCTACCCCTCAGAGAATTTTCTCTATCCTAACTATTATGACTTGTAATCTCACTTTACACCTCATCTCCAAAGCAAGAGCAAGTTTCTCAAGCACATTATATATTGGTATAGATGTATTTAGCTTTAAGTTTGTATTTAGTTTTTAAGTTTTAGTTGGCTAGTCCCATTCTTGTTCAAGTACTGTTCATTTACACCAGTGCTCCATCTAATCCTCTCCATGTTATCACTGTGCCAGTCCACTGAAAGAATTTTTTTTTTTTTTTAAATCAGCTTCCCTAATGACTGGAGGTCAGTCATACACGCACATCCATGCACACACCCAACCACCAAACCATTACCGGGAAATTCAGTTTTAAAATATTCTTCCATTCTTTCCTAAAAGTAATCCTACCTGAACTACTTTATGGAACACTATTCCCCCTGAAAGTTACTGTGGGTAAGTGTTCTTTTCAAATTATTCTTAGCTTTACTTTACAGTTATTTTTGTAAGGATGAAACTGCAGGCAGTTTTGCCTTCACAAAGCATTAGCTTAGCCAACTTCCAAAAAAAAAAAAAAAAAAAAACAACAACACCCCTTAATACAAGCAAGTTACCTTGAGAAACCCATCCTTAAATAACTGCACGACTCATCAAATTACTCTTTCCACAGTCAACCGTAAAAGCATATAAAGAACCATTAGAAGTTAAGTTATATTTAAGGATCCCAAGGAATTACTTACTTCTGCAAGAGTGAGTTTTTGAATTTTTCAGCATTCAGTTCTATCCTCAGCTGCTCTGCACTCTTTTTTGCAGCAGAGAGCAGCACTGAATGCTTGACTAGTGCCACAGCTGAAGGTCTTTTCTCTGGATCAGGATTAATCATAACCTTGGAAAAAATAAAAAGTCATACTAGTTAAGGCCAGTAATACAGTAAATTACACTAATCAGAGAGTCACTGGAACAAGAGTTCTTACTTTTAGTAGATCTAGTAATTCTTGAGAAAGCACTTGTGGTATTCTCGGTAGTTTTCCTTGTCGAATTTCATGCCATTGGTCCCCATTAGTTGGAAGCGGTTCAGCCCCAGCAGCACAGACAACAGTCAGAGCAAGAGCAAAAATATCTGCTTTTGGCAAATGAGTGTAGTTCTTTAAAAATAAAGAAAAATAAATTTACTATAGATACTACCCAGTATAAAAACAAACCTCAGCTAGATTATGCAACACCAAACACATCCACGCTATTACATTCCGACTAGCGTTTGGGGAGATACCATCTAGGAAGTTTCTTTCAGCAAGGAAGTGGCAGACAACAAATCATTACTCTAATGAAAACAGCATACAGACCTAACATGACTATTTTCTACAAGTAGGATAGCTACCTCTTGTAGGACTTCATTTGCAAGAAAACGGCTATCACCTTCCTCCACTTGTGGACTAGATACTCGAGTTACATGACCAAGGTCACCTGCAAAAAACATAGCGTTATTTCTCAGAAGACATAAAATGATGCAACTCTTAAGCACAAGTGTGCTGCGTACCTATTTTAAATATGACTCTATCAGATGACCACTCATCATCATCTCCTTCTTCTGAAGTCGTACTTGGGACTGATGTCCTGGATATGAAGATGTTACCTGTAAAAGAGCAGAACTGTTAAAAAACACATTTGAGTCCAATTTTTACTTCATCTGTTTTTATCGGTTTGTTTTAGCCACACAGAAATTTCAGTTGCATACCCAGTTCGTAGAACAAGAAATTACAATGTGCACACACACACACACACACACACACACACACTCTGCACCCCTCTGCAGGAAGTGAAGCCAAGCGTTGTGCAAGAAAGAGTTAATTACACAAAAAAGACCCAAGATAAATTCATCAACAGTTACAAGTTTGCTAGCCAATTTTATAACTGACATCTTTGTACTGCCACTTAAGACTTCAGTAAAGAATTTACGGTTAACAAGGTGTGGTTAACTGCTCATTTCTCTACAGATTAAATTAACTGAGGAACCTGTCAATAGAGTAAACCAGTTTACACACTTACTAGGTTTAATATCCATGTGTACCAGTGACATCGAATGAATGTACTTTAAGCCTCGAGCCACCTGAAGTAATAGGTCCTTCAGCTCTGGCTCAGTAAAATAACGCATATTCCTGTAATTTTCACTTATGGCATCTGCTAAACTGCCACCTAAAACAACATTAAAAAAAAGTATTTATTTATTTACAATCAAACAGTTCAGAAAATAATGACAACTGGCTTCCAAAAGTAAATACAACTGACTTCCAAAATCAGCAGTGACTTCCAAAATCACCAAAAATTTGCTGATGATACACAGGGATTGCTGTATCCCCTCTCCTTATAGCCGTGTAATGCATTAAAATTATTTTTCTTCTGTGAAGTCTACTGCAGTTGCCATGTAAATTAACAGGATACCAAAACACAAAGGAAAAGGACTCTAGTCCTCTTCCAGATCTCTGGCAGGGTATCAGCCACAGCAACTGCACCCTTTTCAAGGGAAACTTTTTTCTCTGTATTCCAGCTTGAGCTATTATACAGAAGAATTAACTACTTTGCTGCTCACAAATACCTCAGTGTAGTTCCAATATTCTTGAACACTGAAGACTTTGTCTGCAATTTCGTAAATTATTGTTTCATTTATCCAGTATGCCCTTTGCAACAGAAAGGAACATATAGACCCACTTCAGACAATAATAATATGAGCTATGCATAAGGATGTAAATTCCTACTTAGCACTAGGGATGTGTAGAGATACCTGTGTATCTTCAAAAAAAGAGATTTTTAAAGCAAGTTCAGAACAATCAATTTTTACTTACCATTGCAATATTCATTCTGTATGAGCATATGATCATCTTCTGCCCATGCAGAGTAGTATCTTACTACATGTGAATGCTGCCCCAGAACTGCGTGTGCATAGACCTCTCTTAGAGCATTTTGCCTGTTACAGTCACACAAAAAAATAACAGCACACAGGAATATTATAAAGTGAAATTAGTTCAATTTCAACTTTACATAAACACTTATTAAAATATCACGCCACTCTTCCAGCACAGGTCTCTAACTAAAATCTTCACATTCAGTTCTGCAGAACCTTATGTTGGATTTGTATTTACATCCAAACAGCCAAAGCCGTTTATATTGCATTAACAGATCAAGCAACATGAAATATTAAAACACAGGCTTTGTTGCAGATGATTCTTGAGGCAACTGCCGCTTGCATTACTTACTTTCCAACCACTATCAGCAGCAAGCTTTCAATCTGCATGTCACTTAAACTTGACAGGAACATGGACATGGTTGGGAGTATTGTTTTCCTTTCACATCTCAAAGGATCACCGCTGCAGTTTCATATAGTACCTCCTACCATTAATGCAAGCAAGCATTTCTTTTAGTTTCCAGGTGAGGACAATCTGTTTCCACTCAGAAATTTCGGGACAAATCTCTGTTGGAGTTGAGTAAACTTTCCTCCCAAAGTTTGAGCAGTATTCGAAGAAGAAATGTAAAACGACTTCAGAACTGTATCCTACTGTTTTACATTTAATTGAAGTATATTTATGATTTTATCATAAATGCCTTCTCTAGATACTGACACAAAGCAACACTGCAGGAAAAAGCACCAAAAAGCATGTTTTAAGAGCAGGAAATACTCACTCGTCCACTGAGCCAGCTAAGGGTTTCTTAGATCGCTTTATAGCATAAATACAGCCATCAAGCCTCTTCACACATTTAAACACAGAACCAAATTCACCGGATCCAATCTTCTCCAACTCATGAAATTCGGTTGCATACCGTGACTTCATATTACTTTCTGTTATTGTGATCCTCTGTAAAGATCAGAAAGAAAAATACTTACACATGCAAATACATGAATTGCCAAACTTTGTACCAAGTTCTAAAGGTTAATTACCTTAGCAGGTCTGATAGTTTCATCTTCAAGCTCTCCATCACTTGCTTCCATGTCTTCTCCACAAGAGCTGAAATTCACACTAGTTATTTTTACAGAATTAATACAGCTTAAGAAACTTAAAATTAAAGTCTAGCAGTTGATTTTTTTTTTAAATCCAATTCTCCCATACTACCCAAGTTTAGTCTAATTAAACACTAGATATTTATAAGCACAAGCTCATAGTCATAAAATCATAAAAAAAACTCATACTAACAAAACCCTTCATAAAAAGCAGATACTCCAAGAGCTCTATCTTGCATCACTAACAGATTTGGAAGGAAAAAACATTTCACAGAAGCAATTCTTAACAGAACTTTTGCAGTTAAAACATTTTTAAGGGTAAGTGTTACAAGGAAAGATATAAATTACTCACTCATTCCAGTGCGTTCTCTTTCTCCTCCGACACTGTCCTTCAGAGTTGTGAAGGAACATGGAATCGGGAGTGAAGGGATTAATGTTCACATGAGGTGTTTGTCTGATATCAGAATCTCGCTTCTCCGACTTCCCAACATTCATAAATAAAGAGCCCCCTCGAAGTTTGACTGAGCTGGAACCTAGTCCTTGTGCTTTAGAGAGCAAACTCTGTATTTAAAATAATAATGAGACATTTATGAGCTCAACGTTGCTTTAGACACAAATAGTCACGTCATGTTTGAAAGTCATTATTGCAATGCTGTCTATTCAAAGCAAGCATGAGTTGTTTAAACAATGCCTGCATTTCCATCAAAAAATTCCACAGACACTATGAGGCTTTACACTTCACACAAAAACAGTTAAAGAAAACATTAAATGTTGAAATAATTTTGAAAAGATAGGAATGATGATGAGAGAAATGTTCTGTCTTTAATCAAGTCATCACCCAGCCTTCCCCATGGACTGTTCTAAGTTCATGAAACAAACACAGATGAAATTCATGGACCATGCTGTGTTGTATTGCCATATTTTCATATAAAAGATATAAAAGTTAGACTAAATATAGAAAGTATCTTTCGTTATCACAAACTTAAGATAGCAAGCTTAAAAAGAACAAAGATTTAATACTGCTGCAGAAGCCTCAATGGATCTACAACACTTGCTCAAGAACTGACAGCACTATTCAGTGACATCAGTCTCACTGAATCACCACAGGACAGACTGAAGCAGCAACGTCGGAACAATATCACACATGAAACCGTTGCACTTCCAGTACAATATTCAGAGTAGATATCTTGGGCAGTAATCCATCAGGCATTTTCTGGGCACGTGATCAGATCTCTCCTAGTTACGTAGAGAAGTTTGCACCTGAGTCTCCCACACCCTCATAAGGATGCTAACCAGTGACCTCTTGGATCACAAGCATGAGCATCACCTCATCCGAGGAACATCTTATCACATAAAGAACTGACATATCTCAAGTCTAAAGCACCACAGAGAATAAGGTTTGTACTTTGGGAATCCAACTGTACTCTCCAACCCTAGATTAAATGAAGACCTTCAAGTCTCAGTGGAGTCTCAACACATTTCAGTATTTCCATTGGGTAACTTAACCAACTATTTTTCCAGATCTGGGCACCTAACTCAATAATTCCATTGAAACACAGTGTTAAGATGTTACTTTTAAGTATCACAATACACAAGACTCTGGCATCTCTAAAGTGTTTGCTCCTGACTTAAGATCATCTCCCATTTTCCTATTTCTAAACAGGGTTACTAAGCTACCTTTGAAACCTCATTTGGGACAGAAGCTGAGAAGAATAACAAACACCAGAGCCAGAGGGGAAAAAAATTAACGTTGCCCTCCTTATGCTTACTTGTTTTCAGTGGGTAGTCTATAGACCCCTGGGAGATCATCCACAGGGATTATCATTAGGCTACTCCCGAAGGGTTATGTGGAAAGTAACAAAGAAAGCAAGACTACTATCACTGGATTTAAATGCACTATGTTTATATATTTTCGTGTTTTAGGTGAGCATCGAGATCAAAATTTGAAATGCCTTCCAAACGTCTGTCGCTGACAGTCTTAAGAGCTACCTATCCCTTTAAGCTTTCAAACCCATCAGTTTAACGACATCTCTGGCTGCTGTCTCCCAAATTCGACGCAGAAAAATGCAGACGCTGCACTTGCGCTGGCACATGGTGCTACACCAGTACTCAAACAAGATGTAACTACTTGCTGGTAAACACGAAGCAGCAAATTCCCGTTCAAGGTTTGACTTTTTAGTAGTAAAGGTCCAAATGCCCTCACGTAACGTAACAGTATTAAGGTGTTTGACGTTCTCCTTTCACCGTTACCTAGCCTTTCCCAGGAACGCAGCGGACACAGGGTATTTCTCCGCCAGCCTCTCAGAGGCTCCCGGCAGGACACCGCGCTCCTCCTCACCCCGCCGTGCCGAGGGGGCGCCGCTGCGGCCTCTGCCTCGGGGCCGCGCCTTACATAACCCAACACACAACCCAACGGCCGCACCGCCGCGGCTCCCCGGGCCGACGCCAACTTCTCCCGGCCGGCACCTCCCGGCCCGGCCCCCCCACGCCCGGCCCGGGGGTAGTAAGGCCCCGTTACCACCCCCCCAGTAACGGCTGCGGCGGCGGGTGCCTCACCTTGGGGGTGTGCGGCGTGTCGAAGAGGCGCAGCTTGCGGAAGGTCTTGTGGGGCGGGGTGCCGGGGTAGTCGGGCAGCGGCGAGCCGAGCTCCTCGCTCCGCGGCCGGTAGCCGCCCGCCGCCAGGTGCGGCGGGGAGTGCCCCCCGTAGCGCCGGCCCTTGTGGGGAGGCGGCGGCGAGGGCGAGCCGGCCATGAAGTAGGCTCCGGGCGACTTGACCGGCGAGGAGCCGAACCCTTCCTCCTCCCACGAGTCCCCCTCGTCCGGCAGCGGCGCCCCCGCGGGCTCCATCTTCTCCTCCTCCTCCTCCAGCAGGGGCGGATCGCCCCGCGCCGGGGTGCGAGCCACCGAGAGCGGCGAGTCCGCCTCCTGGAAGGCCGAGTCCTCGCCGGTGCTGTTGCCGCTGCTGCCGCCCTCCTCCTCGTCCTCCTCCTCCTCCTCGCAGTCGCTATGGCCGCTCAGGAACAGCAGCTTCTGACGGATCGGGGCGGCCGCCCGCCGGGCCGACACCCGCCGCGGCGGCGCCGCCTGCTGCAGGCTGAGGAAGCTCATGGCGGCCCGCTGCGCTGCGAGCCCCGCTCCCCGCCGCCGCTGCGCTGCCCCCCACGCCTCGGCGCGCTACGGCCCCGGGCGCGGTGGCGGCTGCTGGGCGCGGCGCTGCCCCGGCTCGGCACGGCTCGGCTCGGCTCGCGCCGTTCGGACTCCGCGGCTTTCCCGCGACCGTTAGTCACGTGGCGCGCACGCCAGCCAATCACGCCCGCCCCCTCGGTTTGAAAACACGGAGGGCGGGGGCGCAGCCACACACGGTGGCGTCACGGAGCGCTTTGGCGCGAACGCGGAGAGCCGAGGGGGCGGGGCCGGGCGCGAGCCGCCCAGGGGCGGTTGGAGGGGGGCGGGGCTCACCACCCGACACCGGCCCGGCGGCGCCCGCACGGACACGTCCGCCCTGTGCGGCGCGCGGCCCGCGACCCGCCGCCATCTTGACGGCTGCGCCCGGCAACGGCGGGCGCGTGGCTGGGGGCCTGAGGGACTCCGGTCTGCCTGCCTCCTGCCTGTGCGCTGCGGGACGCCCCGCTTCGCAGCCAAATTTTTGCACTCCAAAACTGTTTTGTGTGCCCTAAAGCGGTAACAACGCCTTTTAGGCTAGTTAAAGACACTTTTTTTTTTTTTTTGAGCTAATCAGCGTTCTAATCCATTTCAGATAGTGATTCATCTGATTTAAACACACCCAGAAATAGGAGCCTCAAACACAGCAGCCCAAGATGTCACTAATAGTTTCCACAAGACCTTTTTAAAAAGGACCAAAAAGTCCCAGTGCAGCAAATGTGACATGCAGCAGGTGCCATTAATCAGACAAGCAATCCCCTGACAGATACCACAACTTCACCTCCCCACTTCCTTTTGTCTTGTACTACCTTGATTACATGCAACCCAATAAAACTGCCAATCTCTCTTCTGTACCAGATCACCTTAAAACAAATTGCTCGAGTAACAAAGGTCCTGACAAATCTTGATGTTTACAGCCACAGGAGCCCAAGCAACCCACAGAAAGTCAGGTGCACATCCCTGCTGAGTTCCTGTCAGCCTCCCCAGTCTCTTATCCCCTAAATATGGGGGCAACACCACAGGTTCACTTTCCTGAGAGGTGAGGAGGCTATGTGGGATGCTCTGACCCTGAAGAACAGAACAGCCCTGATGATGTTAGCTGGTGCCCCCTGCCAGCCTCGCCACCAAAACTGATCTGCTACAAAGGGGACATTTCTACAAAGAGCACAGTCTGAGTCTGAAACCTGATAAGACAATGCATTAAAGCACACAGTCAATAAAGAATAAAGTTTGTACTTAACCATGTTTCTGTTGTTCGCTGTTTCCTTTTCAATGGGCTGATCTCCAGGAGCTGAGGCCTCAGGGCAAACCTGAAGCACTTGTTCTGCCTTCCTTAAGGGCTGCCCCCACTCAGCAGCACAGGATATTCTGGATGCTTCACAGCACGGACAACAGCAGGTCTTGAGGGCTCCTCTCTGCAGCCTGCTGAAACAGGACACCTGTCTCTCAGTCATATAATTATTTTTTGGACAGATTTTTTATTGAGACCTAAACCAAAAATACAGGGATACTTTCTTCTCCTCACACCGAGTTCACACAACTGCCACTGGTTTTGGGATGCAGGAAACAGTCCCCATGGTTTTGGGATGCAGGAAATACCACAAGGGATGACAGTATCCCAGGTGAGGGCCAAGAGAGTTTGTTACTCCACTTCTTGTAGTGGTTCCCCCTTTTTTAACCTCTCATGCCTCAAAATACCTGTTTCTTTGTGGAGAGCTGCTGCACAGCTCTGAGCAGGGCAACACAACTGTCACCAATGGCTTTCACTGGTATGCATGTGCCACTGGTGCTGTATGAACGTGTCTTAAATTAATATGGCTAAACATTTCCAGTCATCGACAGAACTCGGTACCCTCACACACTCCCACTTTGTGCACAATGAGATGGTTTTGCTTAGAGCTCCATTGCCTCAAGGCATATAGGCCATCAACTTTTCTTCTTGTAAGACATACAGAGGAACATTTCCACCTAAATATCACATCCCTATATATTCCTACACTTTTGATGACCAGAAAGCTTTTTGTTTTCAAGACAAGCAGTGACATACAACAAGAACACAATTTCTGAGATTATGGAAATCTCGTGAAATTTCTGAAAACTGAAGTTAGCCAATGTAACCTATGAAAACGGGACTGGACATCTTTTACAGAGAGATGGTTACACCAAGTGAAGTGCTATCCAAATGCTTGCCTTGCAAGAATTTAGAATCACAGTAATGGCCCATTCAAAATACTCATTTTTTAAAATGGGAATGCACTGTATAGTAAATACGAACTGAAACATCTGAGTTTCAGGACAGATGATGTACAAGAAGGCCATTAAAATACCACCTCTATCTCAGCAACCTCTATCAATCAGTAGCCCACAGAAGGCGATGCAAAGCAATTCGTAATAAAGGACCCAAAACATCCCATCCGTGAGCTGTGGTTTGCTTCATTTGTATGTGAAGTTTTCTTCTAAAAAGGTTAAAGAATTTTAACTTACAATAAAGAAATATGCCCTCCTGCCCCCCCACAAAAAATGCCAAAGCTACAGTTTCCTTCCCAAACTCAACCAAAATATAACTGTCACTGCATTGCTTTCTGGAGTCTACAGACACAGCTATTTAATGAGGGTAAGTGGCAAACGGAACTTCTGAAGCCCCATTGTACAGAGTTACTACTGAATTGCTGATCACTGTAACAGTTTAAATAGGACAAAATCAAGTGGAACAATTTAGAGTTTGTGCAGAGGAGGAACTATTTCTGAAGAGTGAGAAGACAGAAAAACACAAGACGAAAAAAGGAACAGTGAAAGAAATAAACAGCTGAAACCCAATTGTTTTACAAGAAAGTTTATTTCCAAACTGACAGCAAATAAGAAAATGAAGTATTGAATAAATAACTATAACAAAATGTGTAGTTGATATATAAAGACCACATTTGTAGGCTCTATATATGTGCAATCCTGAATCTGCATCAGTTGTACTTTTGCTGTAGTTTGATGGGATTATAAACAGTTGTATGGAAGAGATTATTTTCCCCAAGCACGAGCGTGGTAACTTGGCTATCCTGCCCAACATGACAAGAACTATGATTAGCATTAGCAGGCCTATAAACAGCCTAAATAAAAAGCACTACAATTTAATTTGCCAGAGAATACCTTAACAGTGGAGATTGTTGCAGGAAGAAGAGAGGTGAATGGGAGAAGAGCTGAGCAAAATTCCACTGTGCCATACTCTTGTAGCCAAATTCAGCCCAAATTCTCTGAGGCTAATTAAATTGCACCTTTTGAGACTCTGTAGATCTTGCTAAATAAATACCTGATCCTATGGACAAATGTAAAAGCATGTACCCTGCTGTCCAGACAGTGCCTGACTGATATTCGTAGGAATTTGAGTGGCTTAAAGGTTTTCAGAATAAGTTTGCAAAATTGGCTTTTATTATTATTTTTTATACTTGCTTTTAAATTAAAAAATAAGTATACCAGCCCAGTGCACTCAAGATCGTGCTACCAGAAATACTTACCTAGGCCAGCACAGGCTCACTGAAAAACAGCAGCGTTTAACTAGGAGTTTTCAAGCCCAAGGGGAAACAGTTGTTCTCTCTTTTGTGGGTAACAGGGGAACCCAAATAACGATGAATGGGAAAGAAGTGAAACAATGGCCAATTTGTCTAGCTGTCAGAAGTAACTGCCACAGAAATGGGTACAATGCCTTCTTGTCAGTATTTCCTGCACTTACAAGTTCACCTGAAGTCCACCAAAAACTCTTTGATCAAATTGGAACAGTTCTGGCAAAAAAAATGGATGAAACCCATTGTAGAGCAGCCAGCATAGTCTTGAAACTGGTTCATCTTATATGAAGGTAAACAAAGTGAAAAAGCCAAAGAAGAGGAAGGTCAGGTTGCTTCTATGACAATCTGAAACGCTACAACCGATTGTAGTTGATGCGCCAGTCCTTCTACTCTTTTTAGCATGTAGTCTGTCTGCATGCAGATAGAGCATTTCTCAAGAATATTATTTACACTTCCTGGGTGAATACAAGAGCAAGAGACTGAGGTGGACAACAGAAAGTGGAATTTGGCAGCTAGGACACCCCCTATAAAGGCAGTAGTTCTGGGCCCAAAATACGTAAATTCACGGGAAGATCTGAAGATCCTCAGAAAGAAGTTATAATGCACAAGTTAGATTAAAAAAGTATAGGTTCTACAAAGCAAGTCAGGCACAATTCTTCAATATTTTTCTGCAACTATGAAAGCATACACTCTTAACAGTTTTTAAATGACTCCCTTTCTGCCTACACTTCTGCCTTCAGTTACAAAGAAAATGGCAAAAGAATATGATCATAAGAGTTGTATTCAGATCTGAAATTTCCTTCAAAACATCCTAAAAGTTGAAGAGCAAATGATTGCCATGACTGCAAAACAACAGGTCCAATCAGAATGCCTCTTTCCTGTGCTAAAGTGAATTTAAAATGATAAGAATAGAACAGAAAGCAAGTTTTTGTAACTGCGATTAAAAGCCTCAAAATGTCTAATGCACATTAAGGAATCATCACTAATTCACTAGTACTGCTAACCTTTTTTCTTTTACTCCTTCCTTCAGGGAAGATACAAAACCATAAAAGAAGTACTCTGCCTTTTCCCAAATCTACTTTTATTTATTTTATTAATCTCTTATGTGTATCAATTTAATGTAATTTCTTTTGCAAGCATTTCTTAGAAATGTAGATGAGCAGATAAAAACTTTGTAACAGAGTTTCAAGAAGCTCAGCCACCTTCTTGGCATTCAAACTATCCTCATGAACCTATGAACATTCAAAAATCTGTCTTTTCTTCAGCATACCTGTTTACAAAGCAAAAAGAAGCTAGCCCTGTCTGCCCCACAAATCATTCCTATATTTGCTGATTTTTCAGAGTCATTATAACTTATATTCAAATTGGAATGAGTTTTACACGAGCAAGCACCCCACTGGAGACATAGCTTTGGAACACTGTTTTTTCTCCAGTAGCTTTCTACAGCCCCATGGTAGTTTCTGTTATGTCAGCAGACCTGCCACGTCAGGAATGTCTTTTCCTTGTCTTGCCTAACATAGATGCTCAGAAACCTCTCAGTCAAATGCTACAGAATTAAACAGTAACACACACAGTGGTAAATCAGAAAGTCCCCAGGTAAGTACTTAATATGCAGCAGCCAGTCAACCTAAAGCCTGGTAAGAGATTTAAACAAAGGAAGGGGTAAAAGGATGGGATTTTGACAGTAACACTTAAGACTTATTTTGTTGTAGAAAAAATTCCACACAATAATTTTTGCCCTGAAAGTATAATGCTTTATCATTCCTTTTAGTAAAATGCTACAAATAATCTAAACAGAACAAAATTAATACAAAGAGA
This sequence comes from Cygnus atratus, assembly GCF_013377495.2. Classification (NCBI taxonomy): domain Eukaryota; kingdom Metazoa; phylum Chordata; class Aves; order Anseriformes; family Anatidae; genus Cygnus; species Cygnus atratus. The sequence goes on from NC_066366.1 coordinate 2,123,475, forward strand.
ATCTCTTACTGGTTCAGAACCTGAGCAGGATGGAATTTAAGGGGGCTACATTTCCATTTGAGAAAAAACATACAGACTACGTATGACAAAATGCTCGCTTGTTGATACAAGCTTGTATGTTTATTGGGATAATTAAATTGAATATAACCCTCAGTTGAAAAAGTCTGGTATCACATTCCTGACGGGGTTAGGTGTCAGCGATTTACTATTAAAGGTGATAGTCTAATTGCGTTCTCAGACTTCCCTGTGGCCAAGCGAACTTTGCTAGCAGAATAACATCAAAGGAACGTCAAAACTACTGAAAACACCTAAGCTACATTTTTAAATACACATAACATGACAGCAAAAAATGCTGGCTTATTGGTCTAATATACAGTACAATTTACTATTTATGACATGAGAACCAAGATTGGCTTTTGGTCTCTTGTCATATGGGTCCAGACTTCATAAGGCTTTTATCAATGGAGCAAAAAATATTTTGGGGAGATCTGGTGCTCAAATATATACTGCTTTGAAAAAATAGGAGTACTGTATTATCAACAACCAGCTGAAGCAAAGACAAGGCACATGTTAATTTCTATATTTTTCATAACAGAAATGATAAAGACTGAATTAATGTATTTCTGAAGTTTCAACCAATTGTAAAGTAATAGCTGAACAGTACACAAGTTAACCTTCACTTCCAACTCCTAGAATTTAAACACCTTGCTGCTTTAGAAAATCAGCTTCCTGCCCACCCTGCTTGTAGTGAAATTTCATCTGTGTTCTATTTGAAAAGTGCACAGAAAAATGTATAGAACATTTCATTATTACCATTTAAAAACAAACTAAGAGTGACTGGAATGGATTCATTACAGCGTACATCTGCATTTTGGTTAAGTAAGAGCTATGGTCTGCAATCTGATTGAGCTGAACAGCTACAGCGCTTAAATTGCTGGATTCAGAAACAGTCTTCCTCACATCCTTACTCTGTACCATATTTTTCTGGTGGCTAAAGTCTGATGAAATAGCTTCCTGTCCCTGGGGGAGGCTCCCTGACTGCCTGCTGAGAAGTACACAGCATGCAGTGATTTTTTGTTGTTCAGCATGATTGTCACAGAAGCCAGAACAACCAGTAACGCAAATTACTCCCCACATTTTAATGAAGGTTAGGAACTAGAGTGAAGTTTAGGAAGAACTGCCCTCCAAGATCAGACTTCTTGTTTATCAAGACTATTAGCTTTCTCCTTCTGTTGTATGCTAAGCAGACATCACATACATGTCTTTTTTTCTCCCATACTGTGCCTCAATCTCTCTGGTATCAGTCAGTTGATTGGTTGGTGAGATTACTTATTCCATCATGGATTATGGCTTTTTACAACTTTGTTGTCAGTCTTCAGGATTTACTCTTATAAAAACACAGTCTTCCAACTTCAGTCTATTCATGTATGCTTTGGCATTAGCTCTTTTAGGGTAAAAACCGTCCTATTGTTATGCGTAGTGTGTCTGGCAAAAAAGGTCGTCAGCCTGGAGCACCACTAATGATTGCCTCCCTCTTTTTACAATCACTAGAGGTACTAAACTACTGTAAAGTGAAGCAAAGCCCACAGTGCTGAAAAACTGTAGGAACATTTAAAAAGAAAAAGTTGACTGCAAAGTCTAGAGATAGTTAGCTTTCATTCCTTTAAGGGAGGAGTTTATGTAAGCCTGGAATCCAAATCTGAAAGAAAAATTGTGACTGGCAATGCTGGAAATGTGGGAACCAATTTCTAAAAGGAAGTGATACACCAGGATGCTTTACTTCATAGGATCCCTTTTACAAACGACTTCCTTCTTCTAATGTGCCAAAGCATTCCCTTAGAAATAATTTTCAAAAAGAGGAATAAAATCTTTGAGGAAATACAGATTTCTACTCCCAAACACCCAGTCCTTTTTGGCATATTGTTTCCTCCTCCCCAAATCCTCTTGACCAATATTCCTATCTAACCCAATTTCATACTGTGTAATCCTCTGCTACAGAACCTTCCAATACCAACAGGCAGTATCTGCTCACAAGACAGTTCCTTCCACTCTTATCAGAATGGAAGCAGCTTGGAAAATCACAGAGGTCTCTCCAGTCTGAAAACAAGTCTGTTATACAGACAGGCCTCATGGTGAAGATACATATAATCATCTCTGCTTGTCTTTAAATGCTAAGCCGCATAAGTCAGTCTGGCTTGTTTATTCAGTAATTAAGTATGTTTTCCTTTATAGGAGTAAGTATGGGGGAAGCATAACCTTTGACTTGGGAGTTTTGCAAGAACAGCTGGTAAGATGCAATAAGAGAAATCACTTAAAAGATACAGCAGCTTTTCCTGACCCAGCTGGTTTTGAATGCCTTGGAGCAAACTAACTAGTATGAAAGGGGAACTAATACTCACATTTGTACAGTGGTCAGAAAATGTCCTGGGAAATGAGAAGAACAAGTTTTTTCTTTGCTAAATCACTTCCAGCCACCGTTTCCAAAAACTATTAGCAACAAAATTTAAGAAAAAAACTTGAACGTTCATGTCAAATGATACATCTTTAATTTCTAAATGGTTGCAAAAACTAAGAAACTGATCTAGTTGACAGGTAATTAATTCTCTTTGCATAGTACAGTTTATCTCCACGGGATATCAAAAATTATTTAAAACGTCAGGAAAACTGGCATCTAAGTCAATAAGCAGCCTCAACCCTACATAAAGGTTGCAGACAACCTCAATGTTTTCAAGTTTTTCTTTGTAACACCCAGAGAATGGCCTGCTTTGGCCACATCTTTCCCACTGTATTGCGTTCTTTCACTGCATTTTTCAGTTGGCCATCTGTATGAAAAAAATAAAAGGCTGCAACGCATATTGATAAAGTAATTCACAATAAATTAGCTTCACTGTATTTGAACTTGGCCTTTTTGAGGTCAAATACCTCAAAGTACATAGTTATGATTTTTTTTTTTAAGTAAAATGTGTACACCTCACAATATTTAAAAATGATAACTTAATTAACATTTCATCCAGAAGATGTTTAATCCTTTAATCCTTCCCTTGAGAAGGTTAAAGGTAAGGCTTCAGTTTCAGAAGTACTCTTGACACTCATCTGAAGTAAGCACTGAATCTTACAGGAAGCCAAGAAAGTTTAGCTTGCTTAACAAGCTTGCTAACAAGACAAGAGTAAAGACTTTTTCGTATAAAAAAAAATAAGTTACATTTTACTGTATGCATTAGACTTACCTACAATGGATTTTTTTTCCTTTACAGAATTATAAATGGAGAGAAGCATTGTACTTACATCATCATTAGTTAATCCCTTTTTTCTAGTAACTTCTGTCCTGATTTTCAAAAGCACTGATTATCAGCATATCCTAGGTAGTGAGTGGTAGCTGCAGGCACTCAGAACTGTTGAAAATAGACTATTAGTACTTGCATTTATGCCACAAACGCACCATTTGAAAATATTCCTCTTGAAAACTGGTAGTTTACTTTTTAGTCAAAATCAGTTGACTAATTACTTCTTTTTAATATTTTTTTAGTGCTTTAGAATGCTTAAAATAACTACTAACACTAATAACTTAATATACTTTAGTGTATTATGGTAAAAATGAATGTCAAAAATTTAAATTTATGATAAATAAACTTTGGAAAAAATTATACAAGGCCGTAAATAAATAATTTAACTTCAGTCTCATTAAAAAGTAAAACAGTAGATCAAACAATATCATCCTACCTAGACAATACAATCTTGTTATATTTTATTGCATAATCAGAGTAACATCTTAAGTAAAATATGTAAAGAAACGAAATCATTAGATTTACTTCCTTTAATATTGAACAACCAAAGTTTCTCCTTTGTACATAATCCAATTTAAAGATAATATAATTAGCACTTCCAGCATTAACATTCTGTATTTACAATGAATGAAATGGGGTGGATAATCTAAACAGTATTCAAGTCTGTATGAAACAAATCAAAATACGAAGATTTACAGTAGGCTCAAAATCCACGACTTTTCTATTTATGGAAACCAATTGAAAAGGCTTTGTCTTCTTTACTACTTGTAAGGGTTCCTTAAATGATGATTTTCTTATAATATTCTAAACATTTCAAGTCTTCAGCAATGCCTTCATTATTTGTACATGACATTAAAAATTAATTCCAATACTTCTATTTCACTTTTCACTTGCTTGTAGACCAGTCTGAAATCTGATGAAGGATAACAAGGAAATTTACTATATAATCCTAATTCCATATTCCTGAATATACAACGGTTAGAAGTAGGTGATGTCAGTCCATTCCAAGGGTTATGTACACAAAACTTACAAAATGTTCTTTGCTCTTGCATAAAATGTGTACATAGTATCAATGAGCAGGGAACTTCAAAGTTTTTATGGATTGCTGCTGGCATGGACCTTTGTTGATTGAAAATAAAATACCTTTCGCTCTATTGTTCTGGTAGCAGTTTTAGAAGTTAATCATCAATCCCTGGTGTTTCACCCTGTTGTATTCTGGAGGCTATTCTAATGGCTTCTTCCAGAGACTGTTGTTCTCCAAGCTGAAACAGATGCATTTAAACATAAATAAATTTAAAATTTTACACAGATCAATTTTTCTTTACAAATTTGTAAGGTGAAACCAAAGATAAAGATACTGATCAATACTTAGCACAAGTAAGTGTGATCAGTACTGTCACACCTCTTCTGGGTAGTATATACTAACAGATATCTAATCAGCATGAAAATTAAGATAGCGGCTGACAGCAGATTAAACTGAATTTCTATGTATCTACTGAATTAATTTTCTTCAAAGACTGCTGCATGGTAAACACATTTCATGATACACAAAGGAGATGATAATTTACCTTGGCAGACACAACAAAGCTAAGATAAGGCTTTCAAAATTCATGGTGGCCATTAAAATACATTTTAACACTGGTAAACCAAACAAACACCTTCAGTTTTCTTAACTCTTATGCAGAAAATAAGATCTTTGGAACAACAGCATATAATATATATACACACACATATATAAATATAAAGCATTCATGATAACACTGCTTAATTCCACAGTAGTTTAGAGATTAAATTATTATATTGTAGTTGTAACTAACAAGGCAGATAATGTATCTGTGGCGCTGTCAGAAGCAACACCAGCAAACCCAGAGTAAAGACAACCAGACATAATCTTCAGAAAGGGTCCACAGAGTTTTATACTGCACGTACATCCTGTGACTCAAACTCTGAAGACAACCCCAACCTAACAAAAATGTGAACCTGGCCATTATCCATTCTCTACCATAAGATAGAAAGATGTGTAAGAGTATGAAAAGTGGAAACACATTATTTAACCAATGGATAGACCTGGATAGACAGTACTAAATATCATGTATAACTTGGTTTTAGAGTCACTGGATATCACATTGTGGAGCCACTCAAATCAAGAGTTGCTCTGTTACCATCTCCTTAGGACCTGAATCTAGCTATTGGGCTATTGGCCTTATCAATATTTAGGAACCATGTAAATTAATTTATTAGTATGGAAATACAAGAGACACATCAAGAACTCAGGAACATTCAAGAATAGTTTTCAACACTTCCTCTACTATTCATATTGTATATCTTAAGTTTCATTAACATAAAGATACTTAACTTCACTAAAAACTTCACTGCTGGTAGTAAAAGACAGGCATTTTCCTCCTCATTTAAAGGACTCTCTGACGAGGATGCAAGTTACTCTTTTTTTTTTCCTTCCTTTTTTTTTTTGGGGTGTGCATGTGTGTGTGTAATTTTGACAATCACTAAAATATGCTTTCTTTTACATAGAATTTTGAGTAGTACAAACAACTCAACAAAACAGGAATTCAGAATTATGAGCTTTTTACCTTTCATTGCTTGTCAATCAACATCTGATTTGCTATGTTAAATTTAACAAGGGGCAAGATAACAATCTATCATTTCAGCTTGAAAATATGAACACAGTTCCCTTCAGTTTATGCTCTTAGAGAGTCGCATGCATACATACACTCAGACTGTGGCATTAAACATGAGACTCAAACACTCACAAGTTTTGATCTTTTGTTACTTTCAGCAAATATGAACAATTTGAAGGAACCAGACTTAAGTTGCTGTTACTTCCACATGCAAAGTATATTTTATCCTCCAAAATGAACTTTGTGTGTCCATCTTCCACATTTCCCTTTCTATTTGAAGCTATTTCCAAGAACTTCATTTTTTTAAAAGACATATATTAAAATATACCACTTAATTCTTTTTTATTTAGAAGCTCTTTTGAGCATTTCCTCTTTGCACAGCCAAACTGATGTTCAATATGATGATGATTTGATGCATTTTTGAGAGCTAAAGGCCATCATGCAAACTGCACTCAAGAAAGCTATCTTCAACTCCCTTGGAATACATAGGCAGTAAAACTTGTATTAAAATTATCCTCCACACACTATTTTGAGACGTCAGGTTCCTGTGATTTTCTATGTTCTCTACAACAAAGCATTTCTGTAGTGATACTAGCTCAATAGGATCAAGCCCACAAAGAGTTGTGTCCCGATTCCATGGTAAATTTAAATATGGTAGCTTTATTACATTCCCATCGTACTTCTTATTTATACAAATAATAAAGCAGAGAACCAAGAGGGCTCTGAGGTGCACTGAAAGTATTAGGCACTTTGCAGGACTGATCCTAACATTCAAACCAAAATTTAAACTACTTTAACTCCTTTTCTTTTACTTTGGGTTTAAAATTGGATTGTGTCCTTGGAGAAGCAATTTCTCTAAAATCACTCAGTCATTTACTTGAACCCTGACTCTAATGTCACTTTAAGAAACATTTTTTTAAAATTACAAGAGCTCGTATTTACCTACCATTGTGTCATATGTAATAAAAGTAGTATACACGCTTACTCAAATTGTTTGCTTGAGTAAGGTAGCAAGTACACTAATAGTTCCTGCCCTAGAAGTTTCTCTCAAGCTTACTTGTGAATAAACTATAAAATACTTGTCTAAGTTTTATTTTCAGTTACTTTCTAACTAAAAATTTTGATTTGTGCTTGGTTTTCACTTTTTCTTTTTTTTTTTTTTTTTAATTAGCCAATTTAAATTAAACTTCTTCATACCTAGAAATTACTCTTTTATTACAGTGTATGGACAGTATGAGGAAATATTTTCAGAGACTGCTGTTTGTACTGTTCTGGTCTGGCACACAAACAAATGAAGACTATTTCCAGAAATTTCTGATTTTTACTTTTCCTACAGAACTATTCATACTTGTTTGTTGTTAGCATTTCAGGGTACTAATAAAAAATTCAGTAGTTTTATCTGTACAGGGGAGTTCACAGCCATTTAACTTTGATAACATGTCATTCTTCATCAGCTCAATATGCAATGCTGAAGGATGAATGAAAGCACTCTTCCACTGAAGACTCATGACTCCAAAGTACTATGTATATCCTTCTCCTGCAAAAGATTTCCTTGGCCGTAAATTTGGCCCTCCTTGAATCTACCCTTTTGCAAAGTTCGACAAGCAGATTTGAAAAACCAGGTACTTATTATTCCTCTTGCTAATCCTATATATTGTTTTAAATAGGATGAGGTCATATGGTTATGGACTATTTTTTTCAGGGAAGACAAGCTAATTATATTCATTTTGTTATAATATTAGGAGCTTCTAGCTTCAGAAGCAAGAAACACTCCAAAAAGTATTTATCGTCGTCTTACCTGTACTGCAATTTGTGTTCCATTGGATGTAGCCAACAATGTAACAGGTCTAGTTTCTGTAGTCACTAAATGGTGCCCATGTTGCTGATGTCCCATTTCTGATGAGGCACTATGAAATGCTGCTAAGTCTTGAGCCACAATAGCAACCTTCAGGACCAAAGAAAGAATCAACTGGATGATTTCAGACTACCATTATTCAACTCATGCAACATTTTTCTTCAAATGTAAAGTTAAATTCAAAGCAATGATTATTTATGAACATAATTTTATCCTGCAAAACAGATCATTTTTTAAGAAAGGTTACCATCACCGTGTTTCTGAAAGTTATGCTAGCTCTCAAAACATAAATATCCTCAGAACTGCACAGAATTCAGTAACTGTACCTGTACAGAAAAATAAATACGTTCTTTTTCACATGGTACATTTTTAAAACAGTGGAATGCATTTTAACCTGAATATTAAAATCTGTATGACTCTATTTCTACTAGAAACGTTAGCTATTGTATTCATATATTAAAAGCAAAACTGAAAATACATACAAGTATTTCCTCTCTGCCAAATAAATTACAATCCCATGGTATGAAGCGATAAAGTTACAGTTCATACTGGATTCAATTTTTAGCTTTGCCACTCATTTACTGTTTGACTCTGGGGAGATGTTTAGTATTTCTGTGTCTTATTTCACGTATACATACATGAATTATCAGATTGGTACCTCAAGAATTTTTCTTGGGGACAAAGTATTGTTTCTAAAACATCCAGCAATATTTTGTTGTACAACACTGGAATAGAACACATCATAGTCTTCTGATGGGAATGATATGACCAGGTGTTGAAAACTGCTTTCATTAGATAAATCTATGTGAATGACAGAATTGTGATGGCTGATGTGCCTATTTTATATTATCTCATAAAGGAACATTACACATGTACACAGGAAAATACTTTACCTGCTGTCCTTCAGTGCCTTCTGCAGTAACCATTGCTACAGAATGCGTTCCCGCAGAAGAGATGACAGCATCATGGGTGGGGACTGTGATAGTGGTGCCATCTTGTGTTACCATAGTGATAGTATTTCCTATGGCCTGCATATCTGCCTGAGATATGTTGACCTGAAACACAAAGTATATCCTGAAGTAAAAGAAGTTTAACTGATGTTCAAGTCATACTTGAGTTTTAGCTTTTAGCAACATAACGTGTTTTCAGGTAAATGTTTCTAAGTAAGATTTGAAAAAAAAACAAAAAACAACATGATATGCATTTGAAGTTTAACAGCATAATGTCAAACAAATTCCTGCTGGTTGCTTCAGCAGGAATACTCCCGGAAGTTCAGTTTCCTGATTTGAAACAAACTGTCTTAATAATCCAGAATGAAAAGGCTACTTGTTCACAGTAACACTGGAAAAAACATTTAAAATCCGGTTCACAAGTAACATACTGGTCACAAGATGTAGTAGCTGTTATTCTACTTCCTGACAGGGATACTCATGCATTTCCTGAGAATTAGTGTCACTCTTTGGAGAAGTCCCAGTCTGGGATGAAAAGCCCTCACTACATACATCTTACAGGTGGAGATGTAACATCCCATGATCTTTCAAACACACGTATCTGTTTACAGAAATAAAACAATGGCTCAGTAGTAAGAAAAAGGGTGCATACTTCCCACCAATATGAATTCCCAACAATATGAATTACTGATGTCTCCTGTATAAATGTAATAGGGCATCAGTTAAGTGATTTGATGTCTGATTTAGAAGGCAATAAAAACATCCCAGAACTGAAGTCAAGCTGAAGGATTAATAAAAGTGAGAAGAACTCCATGTTAAGGCCTGAAGGCCTTCAGTCAGAGGGTAAAAATGCTAGTTACTTAGTATTACTGCAGTATTCAGGGCTGACAATATAACAGACATCTTTAATTTTTCATCTCCAAGTCTAATTTAGAAGATATTTTTCACATGCTACTGGCATATCAGGTACCTTCTCAGCAGAAATATAATTTTCCCTGTATGCCTTCAACATATTAATAGAGCTAAACTAAAGAATTGTGTTGAAATCCCCTCTTAGTGAAATTTCATACCAACACCTTAAAAAAAAAGCTACGCACAGGAATTTTCAAGTGGAGATAGCATCAAAACATTCCTTTTTTCATCCTCTCTTGTTTATGTTAGAAACAGTAAGAATTTAACACTACCAAACAGCTTGTAAAACAGACAGCTGGACTAAAAAGACTATTTTTCCTAAAAAGTGTGTGCAGGCAAGACAACAGTGAAGATGATCATCAAATATTAATAGAATAATCAGGGAATTCTGGGAAACCTCAGAAAATAGGCTGTAGATGTAACAGTTGTTGCAATAGCCTGTGCCAACATTGTGAGCACAATAGACTTTGAGTTGTTAACAGTGACAAAGATAACAAGGACAGTAAAAAAAAGTTTGAATTGTATTAATACAGTTTCAGATATCAGAATATGTGGTCTAAATTCAGGTATTCCAGAGGAGGCCCAACCTTAAACATACTACATGAGCTCCAAAGAAATTTATTTCCATAAGAAATCCATGTACATACTTATTAAGGATCCTAACTCATTTGAGAAAGCCCATGGAGCATACACAACCACCAGCCTTAATTCTCAACGTATTTTTGTCATTTCTGTAGCACACGGGTTACTTACATGTTGGGTTCCATCCTGTGAAATTAGTGCTACTTGTTGACCTAATCCTGACTGAGTAACTGTAGCAACCTGTGCAGAAATTACATCTTCTCCCTCCACACCTGTCACATAGGCTATCTGTGAGCCTTTGAGAACATCTTCACCTTGACCTGTTTGACACAAAGAAAGCAAGAGGGTAGTTTACATACTCTAAAAGACTGGCAGGAAAGATAAATGACAACAATTAAACGCCAGCCTGGTTTGAAGGTTTTTAAATACTTCAGTAGAAAAACGGTAGTGGAAAGATGAGAAAAACAAAAGAAGGAAAAACACCAAAAGCAAGTCAGAAAGTCTCAAATTATTTGTTTTTAGAACCTGGGGTACAGTCTTCTAGCAATAAGTTACAACACATCTAAATGTGTATTTTCATTATGTGTAGTATTTATATAGTTTATAAGCAAACATTAAAAAGGTGACAATTCTAATTAATTCTGCAAACGTTAACCTTTCCATACAAGAGGCTTCATGAGACCACAACCGGCAGTTTTTCAAAGTTACTCATTAACAAACATACAGAAGAATACAGCGATGCCTTTGTGTGAAGATTTAAGTAGCGTTAATTATCTTAATAAATGTTTAACCTCAGCAAATGAATCTTATCATGCTCTTAAAAGATGGCATTAGACTATAGCAAATTTGCTTGAGGCATTCAGTGCAGTTTCCCAAATATCTGTAGTAAAATACAACGACTAATCTGACCAAAACAGTTTGTATCTGTATTTCCTATCTTAGTCACATCTAAAATCAGAATTTGACATTTGTAACTGTTCTTGAAATACTTCCTTTAGCCTAATTTTTTATATTCATAGGATACAACACTCGTATCATAAAAAACATACTAAAGGAGTACCACAACACTCAAGCTTGTTTTCATTTTTGCCTCTAGGACTGTTCACAGAAACTGCTGTTAACTGCAGAAAAACCAGCACAGTCTGAGGGTGCTGCACAGACAGATTCTTCCCTTCCACAACGCAGTACCTTTATTCCTCCCCAAAGACTGCCAACAACTATAGTGTTTTACGCACTCAGAAAAATCCCCTAGGTTGCAACCAAACATTTTACACTCTGGCAGGTTCCTTCCCACATTCATGTTCATAGCAGGATTTTTATGGCAGGTTTGCTGGGACTGCAACTCTATTTTCTCTCTTATTCTCAGCTTGCTATAAAACTCAGTTTATGAGCTGGTCAATTACTCTTGGTTTCTGTTTACAAATTGACTACCACACTAAAAAGCCTTACAAAGAAGTTAAATAACTTTATTAAATACCTCAGATTTTTATCTATGTTTTCATTTGGATATAAAAAACAGCAAAATATTATCAACCCCATTTGTTACAACAAGAGATTCTAAGTCTGAAACTCTAACCTGGAGGTGGCTCAAAAAAAGCCTCTTGTTCTTCTTCAATTGGCTCTGTGTCATTATGTGCTGTCCGCTTGTGCATAGCGAGTGTAGAAATCTGCTTGTATGTTTTCCCACAGTGATTACAGTTGTATGGTTTGGAATGAGTATGTACAACGTGATGTTTGTATAAACTGGAATACTCTGTAAAACGTTTATCACAACCAGGAACTGTACAGACATAGGGCTTTTCCCCTGTATGGAAAACAGAATGGGTAAAGAGAACTTTATCCAGGATGCACAAATAAAATTGTCAACAAATTTGTAGATATTTAGTGACACGTCTTTATTACCAACCAAACTTCAATTTCAAAGGCAGTAGTGAAGCTCTAGTTTATCAATGCAACCTCTCACTGTCTTTTTTTTTTTTTAATCTGCCAGTGAAAGTTAGGCCCTTTTTTCTCCCTATCATTCCATATAAAATGTCCTTCTGATGAAGACAGAAAATGATGCAGTCTGAAAGATGCAATCTGCAGAATCTTTTGAAACGGATCCTAAGGATGAAAGCAAATGCAAACTGCATCACTGTGTGACATACATAGCACCATGCGCTTCTGGGAAGATACCAACCTAAATATCAGTTTGGCACAGCACTGACAATTTTGTTCCTTTATTAGTGGAAGCTCTGTACTTTTCTTCAGTGATCAGCTATGTTGTTACACTAGTAGAATTTATCTTACTTTTGAGTCTTTAAGGTCTGAAGAAATCTACAGGAAGCATATGTTTAAACAATTATGGTTTAACATAAAAAGCACCTTTAATTTAAAACCAATGAAACAAACATCCAAATTACATTATAAACTAAAAAGATAATCTGAGATACAAAACTCATCTCCATCAAATTTGCCTGTGTTTCTATAAAATATATAAGGCTGTATATAAGGCTACCAAGATGATATTATATATATAGTAAGAGCTATTAATAGTTATTACATTTTAGAGCCTTCTAATTTGTGCAGATTATTTCTGCTGACTAACCCTGCCAATCAAGGTGGCTAAGTATTTTCAGCTCTGGTCTATGAAAAGAAGGTTTTGATCACCATTCCTGGAGCAAGGAAAATACAACTAAGATGAAAGGGTGACTCATAAAGGTGAGCCAAAGTCAAGCTCAGGCTTATGCTTTGCTGTTATTTAATATACATCTCACAACACTGGCAAGCCCTAGAACCATATTAAGTATCTAACCTGGTGTCCACTGAAGACAAAGTTTTGCATTCATTTCAAAGAGCTTTGGAGTCAAATGAAATTTTTTCTACCTTGACAGCAAGGAGGGAAAATTAACTGCTTAACTCCCCACAGCTGAGGGGAGATAAGGCCCAAATGAAAGTACCAGGTCAGGTCACATAACCATGACTATACCCAATTACAGTGCACCAAAACAGTGTTCAAAACAAAAAGAATGACACAGGCCCTCCCAAGCAGGTTCCACTTCAAAACACAAAAACACCATTCATATACCTGTGTGTATTCTCACATGATTCTTATAATTAGTTGCACTGGCAAAAGCTCTCCCACATCCTGGCTCTGTACAGTAATAAGGTCTTTCGCCTGTATGTGTCCTGATGTGAACCTTTCTAATATTAGACGTTGTGAACGACCTGCCACATCCTTCAAAAGGACATTTAAAGGGCCTTTCACCTGAAAAAAAAAAGAAAAGGTACACATGGAAAAAATATGAAAGAAAACAAAAATCATTAAGTTACCCTGAATGTTGGAAACCAAAGCTATCTAATTAAGAACCTCAGTCAGAAATACCATGAGCATGTGAACATGGAGTGCTCTTTAGCAGTATCTAGCAAAATTTCAGAAAACTGTAGTCTGTGATCTAAATTATGAAGTATTTAGGTTAGTACTTTATGATGTACAAAACAGACTCAGTTGCTGACTAGCTTTCATACTGTGCCATATTCTAACATGTATTTAACCCCCCCATACAAATTCTTACATACATTGTCCAATACAAGTGTATTATACTATTTGTATATTTCTCAATTGTAATGAACAAGATGAAAAAATACCTTCATGATTTAGTATATAACCAAGATCCAGATTGATTAGTAAAACTCACCACAGAAAGCACTTAACCTAAAAGAGCAGAGCCAACTTTGTAAAGAGAGACAGCTTTGAAACTCAAGTTTCAAACCCCAAAACCAAAGCAATCACAAATACAGATTTTTTGTTGTTGTTAGTAAGACTATTCTTATAAATTTAAACACAATAACTCACTTAATTCCACCAAAACCTTCACCATGAATGACAGATAAGATCAGTCCGTACCTAATCTCCCTGACCCTTCAGATCTACCAAAGCACATAGAGTTGCTGGGGGACAGAGCAAAGCGGGGCTGACTTTGGAGAAGTGCAAGACACCTGACATGCTGTTCTGTCGTAATTTCACACTGCTTAGAGCTAAGTACATTACACTCACTGTACTGTTTACCAAAGAGGAATCTGAGAGCAAGAGAGGGCAGATTACCACTACAGATACGATTTTAAATACTTAAAGGCAGAAATAAAAAATGAAGTCCTGATACAGACATTAATACCATGAAACTCCAAAGTAGTTAGCTCCTTGGCAGAGGAAACTGTAATTCATTCCTTAAGGCAGCTGTTTCGGGAAGGTTTTTCAGTTTTCTGCCAAGGCAGAGTGTATGTGAGTGTACACGCCTCAATGTTGTGTTACCATGGCTCCCCTAATCCTTCCTTCACCGCAGAACCTCAAATTACAGCCTGAAAGGAGCAGGGCTGCAGAGTCACCCCGCCCAACAACAGACCCTCCATTACAAACCAAAACAATGATTGTTCTTCGAGAATGCCTGCAAGAATGTCATCGGACTTGTTTGCGGGGCCAGCCTTTATGTTTCTAATGGAGTTGCTAGAAAAGTGACCTGTCTCCAGATGACTGAGATTTTCAGCACCAGCAATGCAAAGCAGGTCACAATGCTTTCAAGCTCTTTCCCGCAGGAGCCACGAGGAAGCCGAGCAGCATCTGGTGCCACCAGCTTTTCTGACACCAGAATCGGCTATCCAGGAGCCGTGGCAAAGCACATGATGGCAGCAGGAAGTGAGACTGGCCTGCCACTGAAATCACTTTGGGCTAAAATAGGCAGAAAATGAGGAAAGCACGAAACACTGGTCTATAGGATAAAGTTTCAAAGCCATGGGAGAGTGGGCAGTGTCCCTGGACTTGCTCGCCTCCTCTGGGTGCACTGTTGCATAGAGTATGAACACACACAACTCCATCCGTTTGCACAAAGGACTTGGTTTTATTTTTTACACGTTTGGAATATTTATTAACATTTGTTTTTTGTAGCATATGTTCGTTCATTTTTGTGCTGCAATAAGGGAAATGGGGATAGCAATAATCTGAGAACTATTAATCTTCATGAAACCCACAAGCAATTTATCTCAAAGCACCAAAATGTAAAAACACTGATGCCATTTCTAAAAGGTAAGCTGGATTAGTGAGGGGAAGATCCTTGTTCTTTTATAGCTGCAAATGAAACCATAAAGGCACCAAGTGACAACGTGACACTGCTAAATGTTGGTGCATTTGCAATGGTAGTGTGAATGCTTCAGCGCTCTTATAATAAGAGCATGCTGGATTTGCAGTAAATTGTTAACCATGCTGAAACGTTTTTGAGCTCACTGGGCTTCAGAAAGAACATACACAGGCTCATTTCATAAGTATAAAGTAACAGAGCAATCAGAGAAAAAAATCCACATACGTGAATTAACCAGAAAAAAAAAAGTGATAATAGTACCTGTGTGAGTTCGAATGTGTTTCTGCAGGTCTCCTGAAGTCTTGAATGATTTGGTGCAATTTTCTTCTGTGCACCGATACGGCTTTTCACCAGTGTGTGTTCGGACATGACTTTTTAACCCATACCCTGAAGATCAGAAAAGATGTTATAACAGTATAAATACAAAATTAGGATGGTCAGAAACCATCACTCTTTGACTCTTTACAAGCTCTTCATTCTACCATACAGACCAACAGAACTCTAGATACAGTTTATAATTTTTTTTCTTTCTTCATTTATTAAGGAAGTATACTTCTTACTTCCTTCAGAGGGATAAACTGTAATGATTATAACGTGGACAAATATTTATTCTGTCTTCTGAGGAAGCTGTATGCTCTCTATCCTACTCTTTTTTTTCATACTAACACCATCATCTAAATGGCATTTGTTAGCTCATACGAAAATCAATAATGAAGTCAATAGTAATAATATCTACTGCTATCTGGGCTCCAAGTTATTCTAATTTTTTTAAACCATATTATCATCACATGCCAACTGACAGCAGTCACAGATGCTCACTCCCTAGACTACTAAGTAGACAAGACTACTTTCAGAAACTCATCATCATCAAAAACTCTACAAATCTAAAGCAAGCTTTGGATCAGACCCTCTTTGTTAACAATTTTGCAATTTAACAATATTTTTTTGCATTTTTTGCATTTTTTAAAATGCAAAAAAATATTTTTTTGCATTTTAACAATATTTTCCCTTCTGCACTTCCCTGAAAATATCATGACCAGAGAACACCTGAAAAGCAATTTAAAAACAGAAACTTGAATTTTCCTTCTGTCCACTAGTGATGTATATTTACACAAAGTAAAGTAATAGTCTGTAAGATGGCACCTGCTTTAATTTCAGTGTGTTCTCAATATATCCCTAAAACACCTAAAATTCCTATTTTTGATTTCTGAAAAACACACAGGATGGCTACCAACTAGAACATTAATTCATTCTTAAATCTAAAATAAACTCAATTTCATGATCCAACCCAGTGAAGTTATAAATATTTAAAATGAGAGCATTCAGTACTTAACATGAACTATACCAAAGGCAAGGGTTGTTGAACTAAGGTGGTACAATGGCTCTGACCACAAATATGGTATTAGTAGACAAAAAGCTGTTTATAGCCACACATGAATGGATTAGTCTGTATGAAATGCAGAGTTCACTTCAAGAGAAATGTCACTCTGATACAATTAGATAAAGAATACTAAAATAAGAGGACCTCCCATCCAAGTTCTTTTCAACTTTGAAACAGATGATCATGTGTTTGCCTCCAGCCAGCAGGTTCAGCTTATTATCGCCTCATTTAATTTATATTATTAGTTTTACCTTAAGAAAGGACTGTTTTCTCAAGATAAAATCTGACTGTAGCATGACTGGTGAAGACTAAGGGAAAGTGTTAAGTGTTTCACCTCATTCCCCCTTCTTCCTTTCCATCTGCTACTCTAGATGAAATTACTTTTTTCTGTAGTTCTCATAAATGTATTCCCAAGCAGGTTCTTTTACTTAGAAGTTTAAAAAAAATTACTAAAAACTTATCTTATATGGACAAACATTAGCAAGCAGTAAGAGCTAGTCTACAAAAGATTACCTGTTGCAAAAGCTTTACCACATCCAGGATGTTCACACTGATACGGTCTGTCTCCTGTGTGTGACCTTTCATGTACCTGCCAAGACATCCAATACACTGATTTAGTGAAATGTTGCATCTGATTACTTCAAAACAAACAGCTCATTCTTGAAGACAATGCATTTTATTTCTCTTCCTAAGATTCACATTAAAATGTCCTTAACTCAGTGATAAAAGTTAACAGAACATGGTAGCAGTGTTTTCCTTAAAATTACAGATGTCTCATTCAAAGGTCTAGCCTAATCCTTTTGAGTCAGTTTTGCAAAAAACATTTCTGTAAATATATGTGCAATTGACGATGTGCAACTACAAAACTCTGTATGCATAAATGCCTCAGGCTCGCTCTCTCTTGATTTTTAACTCCACTGAGAACTTCTACTGATCCTCTTACATTGCATGAAATCTCTACAGCAAGGACACCATTGTAGCATATAATCCATGCAGTCAGTTACTCACTGACTCAACAGTGCTCTACTGCAGGGAGTTTACCTCATCTGCAAGTGATTACCTCAGCCTAAACTGAACTCTACATTTTTACTGTTTCCAGTAATATTTTAAATTATTTAAAAACAAAAACAAGCAACCAAAAAACAAACAAAACGCATGAGAGAAATAAGGAGTTGCCATTTGTAAAGAAAATGTTCCAGCTCTTCACTTTGAATGTTCAATTGTTTTGAAGAATTAGACTTATGATGAAAAAATCTTTCAGACTCTGGAATTCTTGCATGATCAAGCATACATGTAGATTAGAGAAAGTGAACACTGGATTTCAGAATTCCTGTGATACTGCTGGTGGAACCTACAAGAGATTTCTTACATGCTAACAATATAAGAGCCCAGCACGCCACATCCGCATCCAACCTAATCTGACAGCTAAATAAGTACCATTTACAGTCAACGTTTATTCTTTTTTAAGTTATAGTGCACATTAACAGATAGAGTATATTTTTTTAGTCCACGACTATAGTCTATTAGATGCTCAGTTTTCAAAAAGCACATCATCTCAGAACACTAAGCAAAATTGGATGAACATCTGAGACAACCAATTATTGTAGTATCAACCCAATAAACATTTGACAAACCATCACCGTTGCAATTGTCTCTCTATTCATTTCCATTATTTCAAGCATATAATTTGTTTTAAAAAAAATCATGCCTACAAAGTACCAATGCTCATTTTACATCTCATCACCTTAAGATGGTGAGCTGTTGTGTACAGTTTTCCACAGCCATCATAATCACAGCGAAATGCTTTCTCTCCACTCTGCTGAGATTTTGCAGTCACTCTTGTTCCATGTCCTTGCAAGACAATCTTAAATTGAAAAATAAATCATTAAAAAAATACAAAGGATTGGGAAAGTCACACCCTATTTGTAGTTAAGTCAGAGCAGATTCTAACAGGTTTCTTTTGTCTCTTTTCTACGCCACGTATTTCTTAGCCCTCAAAAAAAAAAAAAGCATAGATTTTGATGAAAGAGAGAAACTGTAAAGCATATTTACTTGTAGCTAATACATTTAAATGCATGCATTAATTAGTCAAACAACAACAAATACAAATTAATTTGAAAAATAAGCCCAGTGGTAAAACGAGTGTTAGAAAGAAAAGGCTTAGATTACATCTAAGGCACTGGTTCTGTTCCTAAGGGAGGTTAGCTATAAGTCAGACCACCTTCAAAGATAAGTTCATGCAAAGGCTAAACAATGATTAAATACACTTATAATGAGCACTTTTTGAAAATTAAGGAAAGCATTTTGTACTTTTTCAGTGATGCCTGTGTTTCAATCAAACTAATTGGAACAACTAGAACTAGGTTGCACTCTTCTTTCTTGCATGACACAACAGGAAAGCATACAGAATAGCTTTCCAATGCAACTTTTAAAGCCTTTTTGCATACACTAATAATCAAGGAGCATTCTTACAGACTGAAAAAATAGGCAGAAGCCCAAATGTAAACATTTTGATACAACTGTACACAAAGTAATTGAGACTTTTAAAAGGTCTATCCTTTCAAACTACCCCCTTTTCTTATGGATCCAATTCCATTCCACATTGTCAAAGAGCATTTCACAGAACTGGTAAGATGGGAAGGCAGCCCTGCTGCAGCTCCACCACTCAAAGCAGTGTCAGCTGCAGCATGTTGTTCATGGCAGTATCCTGTTGAATTTTGAGCATCTCCAGAGACACCACGAGGTCTCTGGGCAACCTGTGCTAGTGTCCAGTCTTTCTCAGAGTCAAAAGTTTTTTTCTCACATTTAAATAGAATTTCTTATACTTCAATATGTGCCAACTGCCTCTTGTCCTGTCACTGTCAACCACTAAGAGCCTAACTTAGTCATCTTTACAGGCCCCCATCAGGTATTTATACATTCTGGTAAGAATCCCCCAGCCTTGTCTTCTGGAATCTAAACTGTAGAAGCTCTCTCAGCCCCTCCTTGCCTGTCAGATGCTCCAAGCCTTTAATCATCTCCACTGTCCTCCACTGGACTCATTCCAGTATGTCCATGTCTTTCTGAGAGCTCAAAACTGCACCAAGCATTCCCAATATGTCTCACCAGTGATGAAGGAGGTGAAGGATCACCTCCCTCAACCTGCTGGCAATGTGTTGCCTAATGCGGAGAAGACACACTGGTAACGCAATCTTAGTTAAGTATGTACACTCAAACATTTTTGGATTATTTTTTTCCTGTCAGTAAAACTGTTAGCATTTTTTTTGCATTTTCAGCATATAACAGTATGTATGTAGTAGCTAAGATCTGCTATAAAGCTAAGTATGTCAAAGTTTAAAAGAAAATTTAAAAAATTCTGTAATCAATGTGCTATTTCTAGTATCCACAAGGAAATAACCAGACATTTTATCAATACAAAGATTGGGATAAAGGATAAAACACGCATGAAAAAAAATCAGTTGAAAATCATGAGCATTTGTTTGGTCAAACAACTGTTTGCAGAAGCATGCATCTTCACAACACATTAGTTGGTATGAGTTGAAAATTATTAAGAATTCAGTTAGTACTATTATTCAGCAAGGACAGATATTGTATTAAAATTACTACTCTTAGAAGATAATGTTCTCTAAAGAAATAACAAATTCAGATGTTAGGCACAAAAACAAAATAGCATAAACAAAGCACCTTTATAATAATTTGACACTTTGAGAGAAATTGTGTTTTTCAAAACACTTAGACAAAAAAAAAAAAAAACCCTAAAGTTTAAAAGTAATCACAAATGCATCCTAACTTAGTTCAGACAGGTAGCACAGGAGAACAACAAAGGTAACAGAGACCTCAGATAAGATTTTTATATCATATCCATATGAACCAGTCATATGATTCTGCTTTTATCGTGAACAGATGGGTATGACAGACTTGAAAAGAAATAATGTGTGATATCCGTTCGGTCACACAGACTTTTGTTCTCACATGTACAAATCACAATGAGGTTTTACTTTTTTTTTTTTTTTTTGCTTTGGTAAAAACCCTAACCGTATGTAACTGATTTGAATGACTACTCAGAAGCATAACATCTGTTCTGTTCTTGTGTTACTGTGAACTTCATAAAGAATTTATAAATATACACTTATTTAATACTATATCTAAATATTAAGCTATTTTATCTCAAGCAATATAGTATTTCTGAACGAGTTACAAGTAGGTATCTGATCACACCACGATATAACCACAGTCAACATTTTCAGAAATAAGGGCTTTGGGCCCCTCAGTTCTTTGGTTCATTTTGTTTAATATGATTATATGATTAATATGATTATATCATTTTGTTTAATATTCGGGACATTTTGTTTAATAGGCTCTTATTTTACTTTTACTTAAAGCCAACCAAAATCTTATTCTGCTCTTCCTTGAATTTTGCATTTTGATGGAGTTGTATCCCTATTCAAACCTAAAAGTGTGCAAAACCCCAGAATTTCTTGATTTCATTTTATGGAATATATTCCAATACCATAGATAATGTATGTATTGGCTTTTCTCTCCTTTCACAGTCATGCCACACAGACAACTGTGGAGTGTCTTTGGCTTTAAATATTGTGGGACCTAACTTAAAACAAACAAACAAACAAAAAGAATAGAGGATTTTGAGGTCACTGTCAAAGGTGAGCCTATAATTCTCTCTTTCATGGGTATTGTAAGATATTTTACCTTGGAAGATATTTTTCATTGTTATCTAGTTCATTACCTCTTAAATTACACAAAAACAAAAAAACAGTACTTCTCTGATGACGATATCATTCTCAGTGAAATGACTTACCCATTTCTGATTCTGTCATTTGAGCACGTGAGGGTATAGGGTCTTGTTATTATTTTCTGTTGTTGTTCATAACTCTTTGAAGGCTACAATGTATTTTTCTTTTTTTTTTTCTTTCTTTCTTTAATGAGGTGTTCTCTTTAATGAGGCGTTCTATGATGAGGAAGACTGCTCTCCTTACACAATTTTACAAATCTCAGGTTAAAAAAAGTCCTCAGACTTCATAAGTTTAACCTGTATTCTCCATTACCCTTAGAACTTTTAAGTCAATACTTTCACATCGAAAAGTTTTTTTTTTATATATACTTTTACATAATAACAACATGATTGCAGAAGAACTGGAAGTATTTTTCTGCTTCTTTAGGGGGTTCACTAGGAACAACATCCTCATCTACTGACTGCTTACAAAACCTGAAATAAAAATAAGGGAATCTAACAGGGCAAGTGGAATGAAAATAAGGCACCAAAGAGAGAACAATTGGAGGTGCATGTCTAGAATTAATCTTTCTTGAGAAGAAGTTAATTCATTAATTGATTCAGCATTCCTTCTCATTTAAGGAATATAAAAAGGAAGTTCAAGATCTGGAAAAGAACTTCTGAAATAGTTACCCCCTCACTGATGAAATACTCAGGTTAAAAAGTCAGATCTTAGAAATCCAACATAATTTTTAACTATGCTTTAGAAGAAAAAAGGAAAAAAGACAGAAAACAATATTTGAAGGTCTTTTTAAAATCATGTGAATGGATCTTGGACAAAGAGAGAAATATGACCTGTATATGACATGCATAGTTTTGAAGTCTAAAATTCCTGAAAGGTGGCAGTAAAATCTAGTTCATGGCTACACAGGGCTACCTATTGTGCATGCTGCTGGGCACAGAGAATAACGAAGAAATAGATGTATTAAGTTATTTTGTATTGTGCTACATACCTGCATTTTTTTATCTTGTTCATTTTCACCTATCATTCCTGTGCCGCTAACACTGTCATTTCCATCAATAGAGACCTGAAAAATGAAGTTGAAATGGTAAAAACATTTTCAAGTTATTTCTATTTGTCTGAAAAATAGAGGGTTACAGTTCCTGAGTTCCTTATTCTCTCATAGCTCTCTAGCTCCCTCTTGAAACATCATTATCCCATCTGTTAACACGAAAAGCACCACTAGTAGCACCTGCATTATACGATAGGTACGGTAAGCATTTCAAGATTGTCTTAAAACAAGGTTGAAAAGACTGCAAGAACCACATGTGCTAAATTAATAAACTTAGAAAAATATTGTAATAAGCTTATACATTTAGCAATAGTGAATTCCGAATTTAAAAAAATTACACACTTTTTTTTTTTTTTTTAATAATAGGGCAGCATGTCTCACTCCCTGTTAAGAAGAGTTCACTTGTTTCAAACTGCACCTCTCCTTTGGAATCAAAGTACTTGGACGGTGTATTACATCTCAATTCAAAATAGCAAAATTACAACAGCTAAGCAAAGACTTCCATATTGCTCCAAATGTTTATTTTTAAATACAGTTTACAGGAAGAGAAAGGTATCTCTGCTTTCTAAGGAGCTTAGAAAAATATTTGAAAGAGTATTATGTATTAATTTGAAATTATTATTTAATACTCTCTCACATGCATCAACTCAGTGTCTCATTAGTCACTGCAGAAAACAAAAACTATTTTAAAGTATACTTTACATAGTTCCCCCTTATATAAATGCCTCTTTGTTGAGCACTCACATTCACAATACCCTCTGCATCCATTACACTTAAGGCTGAGACTGGTGCCCCTAAATCTAGTCGGAATTCCTCTTCGCAATTCCACTACACATCCTCCGACTTTATATTGACTGAAAGCAATAATCTCTTTTTTTTACTGGTTGCTTTGAGAGTAAGATAGGGTTGACTTAGCCTAAAATTAATAGGATTCTATTTAGTCTTTATATGCGCTCTGCAAGACATGGCTAAGTGGTACTATGCCTAAAAGAGAATTTTGCTCTAAAGGAAGATCTTTGAATTCTTCCTAAAAGGCTCTCTTAGATTCTAAAGAAAGATTTAGTCTGCTTTCAATTGTGAACATAAGGACACCTATACTGAGTAAAATTGAAGGTCAATCTAGCACACCATTTTGTTTCCAATAGTAGCCAGTAGCAGATGCTAGGGAAGACTGCAGGAGCTGGCCAAGCAAACAGTGATACATTCCCAGAAATATTCTCCCAACCTCCAAGCAATTTGTGGCTTAGGAACTTCCTGAACTAGAAGTCATATGTTTTTACCTAATAGCCCTGGACACATTTTTCTTCTATGAATTTGTCTAATTACCCTTTGAATCCAGGGGCATATTAGCATGCGCAGTATTCTACAAGTAGTGCCATGGCTCAACTTCATGTTGTTTGAAAAAGAATCATTCCCTTGTTGTCCTTGAACCTGTGACCTGAGAGTTTTATTTGATGGTCCCCAGCTCCTATACTGGTGAAGACAATGACAAGCACAAGCCACTACTCTTCTCTGTGCCACTTAAAATTTTATAAAATTCTCATATCCTTACCTCATATTTCATTTGCTAAGTCATCACTGTTGCCCCTTTCTGTACCTTTTTCAATGTTCTATACCAGCTGCTATAAAAAGTATACATTGCCTTACTGGTCTACATGGACATAGAGTAGAATCATAAAACCCCATTTCTCCTTCTAAGAGAAAAACAGGTGTAACAACTCAGCTATTATTTACTTTTTTAAGTAACATAGATGAAGTACTTGGAAACTCACTTCTACTGACTTTGCTTGAGAAATTCTAGCAGCACCTTTCAGAATAAGATTCTGAGATGAAAGCTTAAAGAAATTAAGTAGTTTTTCCTAGATACACAGAAGTATACTTCAGAATACAAATTCATGCTACAGAAGTGAAAAACACATGTTGAGGTAAATAGGACAAAAAAGCAAATATATTTGCATTTCTTCTATTTCTTAAAAACTTACTCTTACAACAAGTTGGTATTAATATGGATCCTTATCAAAAAGGACAAAGTTAGGATTAATTTAAACCTAAATGAAATAATAGCTTGGCAATGTATAAAAGCTTCTCACTACAGTTCAGCTAACTTTGAATAACCTTGTTATTTTATGAAATGTTAAGGCATAGCCAAACATAACACAATCTGACTGGCTCTCTTAGGTTCTCCTCAGTTACAACACACACAAATATAATGGAACGAATGGTGTATCAGCCATTTAATTATCCTAACTGGCCTTCTCCCAAAATTTGACAATTCCTAGTAACAATAAAGATACTAACAGAATTCAGAACTAACTCTACTCTTTTCCAGAGAAACAGAAGCACAGATTGTAATCATCCAGGAATCAAGACAATGAAAACTATAAAGTCAGAAAAGTTGCAATGTCCTTTGTTACAGTTGGGTCATGCTTTACAGAGGTCCATTAAAGTGCAGGACATGAATTTTTAGTATCACACTATATTTTATGTCTTAGAGAAAGTAATTATTTACTTGTCTAAATCGCTTTCAAAATCAGCCTGACTCCACATCATTTTAGTGTTCAATTTCTTGTTCTCTTTATGCACACATACTGGAGCTGCCTGTGAAAGTGAAGCACTGTCATGACAATTTGGTGTTCTCTCCTTTAAGAGTCTGAAGACTCTCTTTTCATTTTATTTCTTAGATCACAATTGGCTTTTGCTGCCAAGTATCATGTGATGTGACATTAAAACATTATGGATAGATGAAATGTCTTTCAGTATACCTTAGCTGCATATTGCTCCAAAGCACTGATGGTATCTGGGTCAATGGCAGCATCTCCTGTATGAAGACCGGCCACTGTGCCATCAGCTTGAATGGCTAAAATGGTATCTGACTGTGGCATTTGTACTGCGTGGTGAATGTAGGCAGTAGTTCCATCCTCCAACTGGACTGCTTGCAATGCACTCTGGTCGTAACTGTCTGAGAAATAACATTATGAAATGTTATGAACGAAAAGGAATACTGATGTCTACAGATAACACGAGAAACTACTGTTGCTTAGAAAACGTCTCCAAAAGCCATATGTATATATATATATATGTATGAAATATGAGAGAAATAAAATCACTTAAAACATTACTATGAATAGCACTGATTAAGTTCTTTCAAGACAACAACATCCGTACCTTTTATTTCTGCACACCTGCAGAAACACATAACCAGTTTGGTATCAGTCTAGCTTTATTTACAAAGGAAATCAGGACTAGAAATATGCTTTCAATTCTTATCCATTCAAGAAAATTTAAAAAATCTATCACATATGCTTCAGATTTTAGAATTCAAAGATCCGATCATTTTAAGAAAACAATCATACAAATAAAATATATGCAAAATAAACACAGAAAGCATAGGATGACTTTTAAAGAATAAATTATTTGTAAAACTCTCTTCTCCTAGTATTTTTGACTGTAGAACGTAATTCTTGTTACAGTAGTCTAAACAAACTTAAAATAGCTACTTGTTCACTTTTTGAAGAGAAATAGGACTGTTTCTAAGACTAGTGTAAACAGATTCTGCAGAAATCTAGGTTATCATTTAAAATAAATGTTTGCATTCTTAACTGTCAGTTGTCACATTTTTTGCCCTACTACCTAATGACAAAATTATAAGTAGCATATCTTTAAAATGTGGTCCTAATAAGGAACTGAACCAGTCTAATTTCAGTATTTTCTAGATGACACCATGTAAAAGCAACAAAAAAACTACAGTGGGAGTCATAATAATGATGTCATTGTCTAAATACAAAACCATATTTTATACTGGTGAAGTTCTGTTGAACCATAATAATAAATCACACTTCAAAAAACATTTACCTTTGGAGGTGTGATGAATAAATGCTGTAGTTCCATCTTCCAGCTGAACTGCCTGTCCATCTTCCAGACGCAAGCTGTCCCCTGTTTGGAAGAAAGAATTACAATGCTTCAACAATAGTTTGAAAAATCCATTAGTTAGAAAAACAATCTCTTCAGAACTGTTTGCATTAAGATGAGAAATGAAGCTGTTTTCATGAGCATTAATTAGTCAATATCAATATTTGCCAGTAATACAGTATTTAAAAATACATTTCTTGTATTATTACACTTACTACTTTTAGGCATGGGTACATGTTGAACATAAGCTGCAGAACCATCTTCTAGTTGAATCACTTGGCCATCCATCAATTTACCATCTGAAATACATTGTCAGATTCTTTAAAAATATTCTGTATGATCTTTTACACTTTAAACACACAGTTGATACTTTCAGTATTAAAATATCAGTAAAAAAGTCACAGAGAAACGCTGGTAAAGATGAAGCACAATATGGCTGTATAATAATGGTTTTTAAATTCTGGGATAAAAAACGGGGATAAAAGGCATGATCGTTGAAGTAAATTTATCCACCATAAAGTACTATTACCTATTAGCTATTATTACCTATCCACTACACAGAATGTTGATATTTGGGTTTGAGGCATAAAGACCATCTAATTTCTGTTTGACTTATGTCCTAAGATTTGATACCTGCACTTTATTAGTACTGGAAATAAACATTTATTTTATATTATTACTGTAAAACCCCAAATGAGATTACAGCTTTGTAAACACTGTAAAGATTTTCCCTGATTTTACAAGACAAAGGGGTTTACAATCCAAAGACAGGGTTAAACAGGCGAATACAATGTCAATACAAGTAAACTTCTAGCCATTTACTTACCTTTAGAATTGTGCTGTATGTAAGCTGTGGAGCCATCAGCAAGGGTAACTGCTTGCAAACTTACACCTTCCATATTTTCTAAGTTGTCACCATCTAGTAAGGAAAAAAGTTCATATTTACTATTAGCAACATCAAACCGTAAAAATCACTAGTTAAGTAACTCCAAAAATAATGACATCATTTAAAACATACTGATTTTAGAAATAATAATAGGTAATAGTTCTTATCTGCTCTCTGGTTTTTGAACTTTGAAAATATACTAGTTCTATAAACATGACAGCTACAATGTTATTTGCCTTAACTGAAAAAGTTATGTCATTGAATAGATGACTACGAAGTTCAGGTTTTAGAAGAAATACTAATTAGGTCATGAGCCCCAACAGTGAAATGATGATATATATTTGTATCAATAATTTTGTTTTGTACGCTATTACCTATCATTAATATATGCAAATCTGTTTAGATTAAAATAGATTTATGAAAAAAATTTTATCAGTTAAAATCATAACATAGCTGTGAGAAAACATCAAGTTTAAACCAATCCTAAATCATCAATCTATTTTAAAACTGAACTACTTTAATATATACTTAGATGAAAGTTACAAAGTATAAAACAGTGTATCTATTGTGAGAATTAAGTCAGATTTCATAGTCCTTATTTTGGTACATTTATACTCCCATTACCTTAATTAAGAGGTTGTTCTCTTTCAGAATTAAATCAGTGAGTTTAATGAATCTCAGCTAGCTAAGAATAATTTTCTGATTTGTGTTAGATTCTTCATTTAGAATATGCTACCTGAGTTTTAGAGTTTTATCTGAATTTCTAACAGAAAAGACACAATAACGTACAGATATTTTAACTGAATGTTTACCTTGCACAGCTACAGCTTCTGTCAGACAGAGAGTCACGTGCTGGGCCTCCATTCCTCCTCCAGAAAATTCAGTCATTCCCTGAGAGTCTCGATTTATCTGAGCTAGTAACATTGTCCACCTAGAAAGAAAGGATTCACAAAACATAAGTACAAAATATAAATACAGAACCAGAACTAGTTAAATACAAGCCGAGTTTAATTGCATTTTTATGCAAATACTACAAACATTTTATGTTACTTTCCACATAGACACGATGCAATGAATGACTTATCTGGAAGGAAAGTCAATGGAAAAAAAAAAGTTATTTCAAATAGTTAAATATTATTACATTAATTAACTAAGCTATTAAGAACTTCAGGCATCATTTAGTAAATTGAAGAATTGAAGTCAAACTAAAGAAAAGAAAAATGTACAAAGAAAAGTGGTGGTAATGATGGTACAAATAATGAGACCTTTTTATCCCCAGAATTACAATAAAGCTGACAATTCACCCATGGTCATCCGTAACACCAGAGCCTTTACTATATATAAAAAATATCTCCAGTGCCATTAAGAGTTTCAGAAGCAGATATTGGTGAAACACACACTTCACACACTTGATTAGCAAGTCTGACTGAATGATCCAGCTATGTCACTAAACTTTCCAGGAAGATTTATATCACATTTATATCATATATACACACACACACACTTACAAAATAATAAGGGATCTCACAATAAAGTGCATTAATAAGAAAACAAGATAGTGATTGCTCAGTGACAGTCACAACTCTACACGTATCTCACAGAACTGCCCATCTCTTTGGATACGAATTTTTTATCCAGGCAAGTTTCAATATGGGATTTAAGAAGTCTATTTAATCTGAAAGGCTGTTGCTAATTTTCAGTATTACTGGATTAAGCTATAAAGTAAATGTTGGCTTTCACCACAGGAAAAAACTGAATGACTGAATTCTGCAAGCCCTTTAGTTAATGCCACATGCAGTGAGATGTGGATGTAAGGAAAAACAGTACATGGAATTGCAATCTAGGCTACACAGTCAACAGTTTTTCCTACAATAAGCAGTAGTTAGATAATCCACAAAAAAAGGTACAGATAAACAATCAAGGCTTTTAATCTTAGCATGATTCCATGGCCAACTGTTTTGTAATTCAAGACTGAGAAGAATAATTTAGGATTTTTTTACTTATGACTAAATTTCTAAATAACTAGACTACTTTTACCTCTATGATGTGAAAATCTGCCCTTGAAAACAAGCAACTCATCAGTGGTCTCAAAAACCACTGTGAAACTCATGTTAGTAGCTCAGAACTAAGGGATAATGACAGCAAACGTATACCATTTAGATACTCCACAGCGCCTGCAGCATTTACCAGCTTTGATACGCTAATTCAATAGTTGAAAATTTGGAATATTTTCCAAATAGATCCAGGTGACTTTGAACCAGTTTCTGTCTTCCAGGGCAGCAGGCAGCTGCAGAAGCCTCTTGGCCTCAGCAGAGTGAGCCAACCCAGAACCAGCTGCTCCCAAGCACAGCGCAGCAGATGTGTCCCCGTGCTCCAACTTGTGATGTGGCGTTATACCGAGTACTGCCACATCTCCCGAGACTGGGCCTGTACTCTAAATCACGTTGGTGCATGCGAGATTCTTGTTGACAGTTTGGTTATCTGTTAAAGATCCTGGTTAATGGAATAGATATAGTTTAATGAAGAAAGGGGAAGGGGTAGCTTAAGAAAGGTTGTAAGTCTCCTGTAAAAAGTAAAAAAACACTGTTGTTTTCATGAGTTACCTTACATTGAATATCGTATATGAAAAAACACCGTTCAGGATTAGTACACAATTCAGTAAGAAATACACTTTTCAAGATTAAAATCCTACCTAATATCCATCTGGAATATTAAGGACATAAAATACAGGTTTGAAATAGAGAATCTGAACCTTGGAACAACGCTAGGCATCAAAATGAAGAAACAGTTAAGACAAAGTAAAATAAAAATCCAAAGGGGTGTAAGAGATTTGTCTAACCTCCAAGGGAAGGTGGGAAATTCTTGTTGGCAGCATGCTTTTCAAGAAAAGAAGCTCTTATAGAAAATGAGGTCCCTAAAATGGGTGTAATACAACAGGAAAAGAGCCAGCACAAAGAAGCCACTCAGGCTAAATAGCATTTATACTAAATGTTTCTAAAGAAAATGAAATAGCTAGGGTTTTGGGGGGATGCTATAGCCTAAAGAACAGGAACTTTAGGCTATAAAGTGTCCTAGGACACGAGATCATGAGTTCGACTCCTTGCTCTGCCATCTCCAAGTTATTGACTTTGGACAAGTAACTTTGTTCCCTATTACTCAGCGTTATCCCTATCCTAATATATGGACAAAACACTGACCTAGAAAGCACTTTGCTTGTAAACCACAAATGGGAGAACACAGTATAGCCTGCAAGACCAGCTTAAGCGAGCACTGTAGCAAGCAGTCCCACCCTCAGTGCTCATGCACTGTATAATGATTAAGATCAAAAAATTCACGCAGTTTGAAAAAAATTAACCAGCACCAAGAAAGGTTTTATTGTAGACCAGTTTGTTGGGACTGCTTTTCTGGAGGTACTGCCAACTTGCAGCAAGTCTAATTAATTATGGTATCAGACAGTAATGGGGCACAGAGGTTACCTGCCTTCTTAACTGCTAGCACAGTGTTCTGTATTGACAACGGATTTCTGTTCATTCCATTTTCAGGATGCCTTCCAGAAGTAGGCTGAAAACCATCGAGACCACTTCACACATCAGGGAAGGAAGGCTACACAACCACTGTTTTTGACTATCTTCTGAAACAACTCCAGCAGGGACTGGATCTTGAAGGTGTTTCAGCTCAGGTCTATTTCAGAGGATTCCCCCTCTTAGATAAAGTATCTCTTAAGAAGCCCTCATCATCTATACTATCTGCCTTTAAAATAGAATGACGACCTTCCTCCAAGCTTATGCCTCTTCTCTGAGCACTGGGGAAGTGGAGAAGAAGCTAGTTGACTCAGACAACTGCAAAGTCCTGCAACAGTCAGAGCAGAACACACTGTTTAAAGGGTCAATGGCTATTTTAGAAAAAAAAAAAAAAAAAAAAGGAATCTAATGCAAATTAATTCAGGGGCCAAAGGAGAAAAAATACTTGTTTAAATTATTTTACAGTGTTTGCTACTGTAATGCGGACCATCATACGCTATGAGAAATCAGTGAACTGCTGCACGCAGAATACTCATTCGTTTCCTCTAACCCAGGCTTTAGATGACCAGTTAGAGATAGCTGTGATGTCCCAATTCTGACTCCTTTCAAATTACCCCTTCCAACCTATCCTCTTCCCAATCCTCTGCTCTTCTGTTAGCTTCTTATCCTCAACTCCATCTCCTCTCCTAGAAGCACTGCCTTCCTTCTTCAGCCGGCCCTATCACAGTACCAAATTTTCAGTGCATTCCTCTTTAGCCCATCCTTCTTGTCAAAACAACCCAATGCACTGACAAATCCATTCCAAGTCCTTCTGCAACTAGTCCCCAAGTCTTCTTTTACTGCTGGTCTGGCTGATAGTCTCCATCACACCATCACCTACCACCTTCCTGCCTCTCTGTCTCACGATGGTCCGAGTTCAGCCCCTTCGAAGCACACTGCCTGTATGGGAGCTTGTACCACTGGGGCTCCCCCAGAGCAAAACCCCAGCTTTCCCTCGCTGTTCGGCAATGCAGCAGTTCTGCTGTGTTACTATGCTGTGCAGGGAGGAAGGCCCTCAGGCAAAAGCAGAACATCTGGTCACTTTTCGGGCTCTCTTCTTACCCCCCCAGCGAAGAAGACAGGCTAAGCAGACAGCTCTTTGAAGTCTGAGGAAGAGGATGGGGAGAGAACAAAGAAGAGGTAAGGCTGGCCAACACTGCAGAGAAATGGGTCAGGATACCTCAATGAAACTGTTTCATAGACCTTGCTGCTACAGCATCATTATTTGTTTTACCTTTTTTGTTTGTTAAATTAGCGTGGGCAACTACTGGCACAGATTGCCAAGAAAGGTTACAGACTCTCTGTCCTTGTAGCTATTCAAGACTTGATAAAGCCCTATGCAACCTGCCCAAATCAGCATCACCATGCTGCTAGTACATCATTCACCATGCAAATCTCATCTCCTATCGTATTTTTATTGCTTTTTTTTAAATTATTATTTTGAAGCCAGTCTGTTTTGATCAAATCAAAGCATCTTCCCTTACACTTAGCTTCTTTCTTCATTGTGCTCCCACCCCTTTTCTGCTAACTGGCTTATATGCTGTTCTCTCCCCAGCCTCCAATACATTTGTCTTCACCCTTCCAATGCAAACCTCACCAGCATCCCCCCCAATCCACCTCACAGCTTTTATTTCTGTGTATTTGCATCACTCAGTTTTTTCTTTAAACCTCCTGTCTGCCAGGAATTTTGCCAGCATGAACCTGGAAGAGAAAGACTTCCTTTACCAACTTCAAATATCGCAGCTCATTAGTTAAAAAGCTGTTGAAAGCAGCCATTTTTAGGAAAACACACGAACCCTGGCCTGAGGCCCGCATGGCTGCTAGACGAGATTGATGCACATGTACATGTAACCAACACAATATGCACATATACATGCACATGTACTTATGATGGTTAATCTCAAAAGCTGTCTGTCCTACAGGAGAGACACAAGTACAGACTTCATCAGGAGGTACTCACTGAAGTGAAAAATCATGACTCGATGCTGGCAACTCTTGCGTATCTTCATGGCTCACGTGCAGCTCAAGCTGCAGGTCTGAGAGGCACGTAGCAACAGGATTTGGGAAGACGTTCACAAGGACTGCAATACGTCTTGATTCCTGACATGTTCAGTCACCAAAACATTCACGCACAGAGAATCTTACCTTTTTTTTTTTTTTTTTTTTTTTTTAAAGATTGTTGGAATACTACCCCTCGAAAAAAACAGCCCGAGACAAAAATGACTAGTCTGAAAAAACCCCGAACTGAAAACAGGGTCTGAGAGAAGGAAGCAAAAGCCAGTCGCAAGAAGTGATGCTGAAACAGGTCTCACACTGGTAGTCACAGGGTAAAAGCAGTCTGTCACCTGTGCTGCTGACTTCACAACGCTTTTTGACAAAAGCTGCACCGGAAACGTAAAATACGCCACCCACCAGGGTACGTGCGCATTAATTTTTTTATTAAAAATAAAATAAAATCCTCCAAATGGGAAAAACAGTAAACTTTAATATGCTTTAAGTTCTCAAAACTCAGAAGTCTGCGGCAAAGGGGGGAAGGACTTCTCCTGAAGACTTGATGAAGTGGCCTGTTTAGAGAGCACCTACCGCAATTCTTCACCCCACTAACTCATTCACCATAGAATGGACTCTTTTGGGTGCTGTCACTTGCTTAGGAGAGAAGATGCAATGCTAAAAGAGAAGTTTTTATGTACACTATATAGCAGCTGGAAACAGAAGCCTTAGCTGAAAATTAGGAATTGAATAAGTAGGAAACAGCAGGTGGGATTTAGGCAATTGAAAAGAAAAGCAAGCACTGGTAGAGAGCATGTCACCGTGCAGAAGAAATTGGGTTTGGAGGAGTGGGAAGTCAAGCAGCTGAGAGGAGACCGAGACTTTGGTAGTTGAGAATGTAGCAAACAACAGCTGAAAAAAGCAGGAATTTGGCATTTCCAGAATGCCTATAAGACTGCATTGCTGGGCAAAGAAAAAGAACTGTAGTAATGATAGCAGAAACTCCTCAGAGAGGGAAAAAAAAAAAAAAGGATGATACTTAGGGAATCAGTAACAGGAAATTGAATAGTTTTTAATAGTAGTCAAGTAGGAAAAGTTACGGTTATAAAACGCAAGGAAAGAAAAGAAAGATCTAGCATGTGCAGGATGAAAGACCTATGAAAGGAGGACAGGAAAAAAAGCTACTCCGGACATTAGGCTACCTTGTGATTGTTCATGCTTGTTGCACAGACAGCACTAAGAAGTTTGAAATAACATCCATTTATTTCAAAACAAACATTACTTTTATTTTTAATACACTTCTAATAATGTACAAAACTGTTGTAATTTTATTAAACTTTTAAAAACAGCAATCAATTACCAATCCAGAAAAGTGAAGTGGCAAATGACACAACCCCACAACTGCAAAACTTTCATTGAGGAACTTTAGGAAACTGTATTCCTACGTTGGACAAAGCTGGATCCCAAGATCAGCTCATGTCTGTCGGCACACTAACATAATTAAGGTTTTTCTGAATTAAATACTGGATGCATTAGGGTCCTTAACAACTGATATGATTGCAAATACCCATGCAGTCATTTCCCTGAAGGAGTCTGGTTAACAAACATTTGTGAAATACCAAAATTAATACCTACAATTAGCATTCTGGTTAAATGCACTTCAACTGGTAACATGCATTCCAGCCTTCCAGGTCTCAGTGTAAAAAATGACTGACAGACTGAAAAACAGAGTAGCCCAGATACAATTTGTGTTAGAGGTATAGCTTACTCATTACGTGAAGTCGTCTGACAGCTGTAAGCTCACAAATACAAACACAGTGGTACTAAGGCTCTCAAAAAATCTTACTTCTGTTCCCCTACGTACCTGTATGATAATCTTTTCCAGGTATAACCCTGGAAATCTGTAGCAGGGTCAGAAATGAAACCTAGATCCTGTTGACGCTTTGATCCAGCGTTTCAGGAGATGAGACATGGATTTCTGTCTCCTTCAACTGCCCTTGCCACTTCCAGTACTTTACCAACGCACTGAAGCACTGATTTCATAACTGTAATTGGTCAGATTGACTTGTAGTGGATAAACGTAACGAGCTACTTGATGTTAGGCATTTCTTTATTTCTTAGTGCTTTGTTCTATAACTTGAACTTCCTTTATATTATTTTTTCCAATCACTTGTAAAGGCAACCCCCACATTAATTAAGCAGCAATTTCCACCATATTACAGGAACAAGGCCGAAATACAGAAAAAAACCCTCTACTAAGGAATCTGTAACAGCTGGATTCAGAGAGACTGGTCATTGAAGAGGGGTAAGGTACGCAATTTAATAGCACGTTACAGACGTATTTTCTGGAGAGCAGGAAGTGCTGCAAATTATGAACCACGGGATCTAACCCTGGCCCTGAAGAACCTAATGAAGACCAATAGCACTGTCAAGTGCATAAGCATGATGTACGCGCTCTGAATGGCAGCACAGTTAACTTGCAAAGACTTGCATCACCCGAAGCAGAGGCTTGTTGTCAAACTTGAGGCTGTTACTACTCTTTTTGCAGTATTTCAAACTTTTTGTTCCCCCAGAGATGCATCATACTGATAATGCAGTTCAAGACTAATTCACTGCCAGAATTTGATATCTCTTCACAAATAACATACAAATGTAAAATCAAACATACCACTGCCGTAACAAAGCACAGCTGACTTCAGTAAGCAGTAATAACATTTAACTTCACCTAATTGCTTTACATGCCAGCAGTCTTCCCCAAGTCATCACCATACAGTCAATTTGCACTGCAAATCATAGCTATGAAGCATGAATGTTACTCTCTGAGATCAGTTCTTGCATTTTATAAAAAAAATAATGGATTAACCAGTGCAAAATAATAACAGTTACAAACCCTCATCCTAACCAGTACAATGAGATTATACATCTGTGTGTGATTTCATTCTGTGGCAGTGCTAAGGATGCTATGCTTTTCCAGACTTGTGGCATTAAAAAAAACAAACAAACAACAGGGGCAGATCAGAAAGCCACCCACCAAGATGTCCTACACATGTGGAGAAGACTCTGGTTGATCTTGATTATGACTGCTCACTTCGTGTTTCTTGAAGGTATTAAAGAAGAAATTACTGGTTAGGCAATGCAGGTCAGAGTAGTTCCGTCAGCATATTTACTGTCAGCGCTGACAGAACACTAATTGAACTCATGCTGCAGCTCTGGGACAAACACCTCCTCAAACAGAACAGAACTTCCACGATCACATTTGTCTTGAGTGGCACAAGTACATGACAACACTGCTCCTGGGTAGCTAACCCAGTGACCAGCGAGGCTTTAGATGTAGCCCAAGAAAGGGCCATAAAATCTGTAGCAAAATGTAAAATTCAGACGTGACTGAAAACAGCACTACATCATTCAGAGTATTTGTGTGTGTGCACGCACTGGTTTGCAGGCAGACTGACAAGAGGAACAACATGAACTCAGCTAGCAAAACACACCAGCAAGTTTCTCTGAACTCAGACGGTCTTCCTTGCTCAAGCTGAGACACATTCCCCGTCCCAGAGAAATTTGCTTTACCAATGCTCACTCATACCTTCCTTTCTTTAAAAAATAAAACCAAAACCCCACAACTCTCTACTGCAGACTGGTAATAAATTATTTTTGCTTACACAGACAAAAAAGTAAGGATAAATAATAATATGCATGTTCAGAAACTGAATGCTAGGCCAGCAATCAGAAAAAAGCTTGTAGGTCATCTGACTTTGTTTTATACCTGAAAAACTTAGAATGCTATTGACAAAGCTGAAAGAAAATTTGAAATATTTTTCAGCATGTTAGTGAGATAAGCCACTACAGATTTCATCCCAAGTGTATTTTTCCCCTGGCAGTTGCAAAGCAAGAAAGAGACTAAAAGCTCTTAACTGATGAACCTCTGTGTCTTCACATCTACTGGTTTTGAGGGGTTGTTGCTTCACAGTACATACATATACACAAAGTAATGGACATACAAATAATGCATCCAGATGACATGCTTCAGAATTGTATTCAAATTACTTATATGAAATGAGCAGTAATGCATCTCTAGTGAAAAAAAAGGGTACACAAGGTACACATCTTCTGAAGCACTTCAGGGGGCTACTCCTTAATCCTACAGACAGAAAAACTCTGGTTATATAAGTGTTTCAAAAGAACAGGAAGAACAAAACAAGGAATATCTGATGAATATGTGAGTATTTAAAGGCTGAAAAAATTGAAAGACACTGAGGCCAACTATTTCAATCAGTTTTACTTTCATATCAAACAGAATTCTGAGTCTCTTAATTGTCAAGAAATCACAAAAGCATCTAATTTACATCAGCAAAGCAGTTAATCCTGACTGTGCCCACTTAAATCCTCCAAATATGCTGGGACTGCCAACAAAATAAGGAATTTTGACTGGGTTGTGTGGATATGAGTTAATTAGTAATCTGATAACTACATTGCAGATGTATCAGTATTAGCCATAACAACCTGCAGTGTTTTAGGCAATGCTTGTCTTTTAGAAACCCATTGGAAAGCCTTCTGAGCTATGAACCTTTACCCTGAATTACAAAAAAAACCAAACAGATTTTAAGTGTAAACTGGAAAACGCAGCATCTAAATATATTCTAATACCATGATATCTTCGTATGAATATGCTTAAGATATGGGCATCACCAACAAACTTGCAAATACAGATCATCTTCCAGCTCCAGAGAATTCTGTCGTCAGTCATGAAGTCCAAGAGCAGACTTTTCCCCCCTCAAGCATTTACAGAAAAAAACATTCAGCAGATGACAAAATACAGACTGAGGGCAGCAGCAAGTGGTTATAAGTGTAAATCTGATGTCAACTTGGAACACTGTACAACTTGCTGGAACTGTAAATTCCATTCAGAACTGAGAATTTCGGTTATTTAACAAGTGTTATCTTGGTGGAGCAAAGTGCAATCCTACTGTATTATTAAGAAAGCAGTGTAGCCCAGAAAATTTTAGCATTCACTGGAAGCATTCACTAATTTTGTCCAATCTGGTTTTTGTGTCACTGATCAACAACTCCTGGTGTGCAAAGCAGAGCAGGAAGACCAAAACCATAGTTCAATGAGTAAATACAACCAAAACCAAATTAAGTTCCAGACAGAGCCCCTTAAAACCAACTGTGCCACAATGCGAACACAATTGGTCATGTTGTATGGCTTCCTTTCACTCCTCCCCCAGAAATGCAGTGTCTATGGGCAGGCACCTCCCTTCCATTTCTCACTCCATCCATAGGATACCTGAACACATCTCTATTTACAGGAATTGGCGTTTCAGATTCCAGATGAGAATCCATCTGTTAGGACCATGATCTACTCGAGGGACCCAGAAGCTGCACAGAGCTTCTGAGCTTCAGAGCACAAATTTTCAGGAGCCCTCGGGGCACAAGGATAGACTACTCATTTCACGGTCTCTTTACCAGGTCCACCTATTCCCTTGCAGAACAGTAGAGAAAAAAAACAAACTGACCACCTGTTGGTTGGGAAAGCACAGAAAGCACACTGGTGAGCTGTAGAAAAGTTGAAGCAATGTGATGATACAGGAAGAAAAGCCAGTGGCATGGAAAGGCAAACAAAGGTTGGCCTGGGCTGCTATTGTATGTACATACACAGCTCAGAGGCAGTAGAAGTTACAGGAGATGGTGTGGGAAGCGGAAATCCTGGGGACGATCACGGAAGACAGTAAGAGTCAAAATGCAGACAGGAAAAGAGTAATTAAAGAATCAGACTACAAAAGCACAGATGTGTTCTACCTCTCAACTACTTGTGTTATGTGCATCGTAACATTTGAAACTGGAAGAATTTCTCTGATGACCAGGAACGTGTCAATCGCTTTGCGCATGGAAGCTCATCTACGTTCATTGGGCCCTATACTTTGGAAAACAAAATTTGTTTGACACCAATGCCAACTAAAGACTCCTCAGAACTTAACAGTGTTTCTCAAAGACACCACCTATGCTGAGCATGTTTTACCCCAGAATTCTAAAGCCAAGAATTACATATGACAGCAAAAAAGACCAATGTCCTAAACTTTAACTGAAGCCCAATTACACTGTCAAAGAAACAACCCAGTTCAAAATGCCTTCTTTTTAGCTTTATTAAAAAAAACAAAAACATGCATTTTAAAAGGCCATTACATTAAGTTTGCAACAACACTCCAAAGTTAGTAAATACTAAAATTAACTGGACCTTAACTTGGATGTGTTTGTTCATTACAACATGGACACCCAACTACACCAAGTTAAGAACTCAGTGTCTCCTGAGTCACACGAGCAGCCCGACCAAAGCTGTGCAGGATCTGTTCCAGTCAGCTCAGTACCCATTCACTCCTTGTGGCAAGGGCTTCCTACTGCATGGCTCTGTGGATTCAGGTGGCCAAGGGACTAGCTTGAGCCAGTTGCTGTGTTACCCCAATTACATTCTGTTACGGGATCCACCGCCCTGTCCTTCTGCACAGCAGTAAGTTTTTAAAGAGGTGTTAGGATGAACACATTTCTTTTTCAGGAGAGAACATAAGCTTGACCACTGCGTGTAACCAGTTACCCCAAATCCTCACACACAGGATCACGCACGTTAGGGGGTACATCCCAATCACCTTCAGTATTCGCTGTTATGTGGAGCAAAGACCCTCAAAAATAGGCTGTGGGTCAGATGAATCACTCTGCTGTTTCTAGATACCCTTCTCATACACTCACTAAACTCAACCTCGTCAAGTAACATACATGTCTATATGCACACATGCATGTAAATACACACACCACGTTTAAGGAATGCCTAGCAAAGATGGCATCCAGGAAGAGACCGTCACGACCACCAAAGTTAAGCTGAGGAACCTCAGCCTGCTTGCCCTGCACGCGTGGCAGCACTGCAGGTGAGAAGGCAGCCCAGCAGCTGCACAGCCGTCAGCAGGTACAGAAGCAGCAGCCCACTGCTCACACCGTGCTCTCTGCTCAACCCCCTGTCGAGTCCCTTCTCCTGGGTACTACAGAACAGCGACACGTGGGCCAGCAGCAGTTTGACATGCTGAAGCAGAACAGAATTTGAGGTAGTCTAGACAAAAACAAATTTACAAAGCTAATTCTGGCACACGTTATCAGAGAATATACCTCCTCGTATTATCTCCGTGCCTACCTCCACTGAGAAAAGGGAACGCCAGCTTATGCCAGAAGTACTTGGATGTCTAAGCATCAAGAGTTACACAGGCATGAAGACATGGGATGAATGAAGCCTGTGTGACTGAATTTTTACTCTTGTATTTGCTTATTTGAGCCTTGCAGTATAAGGCAAAATAATTCTTCTTCAAGAAGAATACTAGGAACGAAACATTATTCCATTACCATAATGAAAACAGTTTATGTAAATTATGTAATCAATTTGAAATACTTTTATCAAAAACTAAAACACTTATCCCACATAGCTCAATTAAACTGCCATCTACTACCAAAGCAATTGTGTATTATTTGACTACATACTCCCCAGTTTTTCTGTGACACTTCAGTGAAAAGCTTCTGACTTACCTACGCCTTGAAAGATCAAGACTTTAATTCATAAAATACAAAGAAATAAGCCACGAGATCACAGTTCCGTTATACTCTGCTGCCCTACATGGCAAGTGCACTTACACAAAGAAGCTGGAACATGCTACATACATATGACTGCCCTTAAAAAGGTTAAGGACAAACACACTTGATTTCTCAGGTACTATCACCCTGAAACTGTGACAGAAAGGTCTGGTTTATAGCCCTTGAAAATGTAACAGATTTATACCACCTAGAGCAGAATTTTGAGAAAACTTTTTAACATGCGTAACGTTTTGATGGGAAGACCATATGGCTGGCCTTTCCGCAGCGGGGGGAGCAGGAGGAGCGCTGCTTAACAGTGCTGCTATCAGTATGCATGTCACTGAAGATGCAGTTCTTCAGCGCTTGAAAAGAGATCTCAGGAGATTTTTTATACCCAGTGGAGCTGCTGAGGTGTATGCTTCACTGACACCTCGTGTAAAAGCGCAACGCGCTTCTTGATGAACAACCACCACAAGTCAGAACTTAACAGAGAATTAACATCTCTGGGCTGTTGCAGGAGGCATTCCCGGAGGAGCAGCTTCCAGCGACCTCGCTCTACTCAAAGCTCTGGGCCAGGAGCTGAGGGGCACAGGCGAGAGCAGCCCGCAGAACGTCTGCGGCGGCCGCACCGGCGCTGCGAGGACCTGGGCGCCACGGGGCCCGGCGGCCGCCTCCCGGAGCCCCGCGCGGGGCCTGCGGCGCTGCCAGGACGGCCCCGGCCGGGAGAGCGCCGGCCGCGACGGCTCCACCGCGGCGCTGCGGGCTCGGCGCCGCCGCCCGGGCTCAGACAAAAGGCGGAGGCGCCGCCGAGCCCCCCGAGGCGCGAGGGCACCGGGCACGGCCCCGCGCCCCCTCCCCGCCGCCCCCGGCCGTGACACAGCGGCCAACGGGCGCACCGGGCCCGCGAGGGGGCGGCCGGCGGGGGTCCCCCGGGGGCTGGGGCGGGGACAGAGCGGCGGCGGGCGGCCTGGCGGCCCAACGGGCCTCCCCGGCGGCGGACGGGGGAGGGGGGGCCGGGCCGCGCGGCGGGCGGCGGGGCCGCGGTCCCCCGGTGCCGGCGGGTGCCCCCGCTGCCCGCTGCCCCCGCTCGCTGCCCCGCGGCGCCTCCCCGCGCGGCGCGGAGGGCGCGGCCCGGCCCGGCGTGGCTGCTCATGGGCCCAAGGCGGAGATGGCGGTGGTTAGAATAAGGCACACTGGGTAGGGACACATTTATATACGAACCTCGCCGAGAAATTTTCCAACAATTCCTCCGTCCGACCACCATGCACCAGGACAGGAAACGGCCGCCTCAGCGCCCGCCCGCCTGAGCGCCGCCCCGAGCCGCGCGGCCGGGCTCCGCACCCCGCGCTCCCGCCGCTCCCATTGGGCGCGCCGCGCCGCGCGTCACCGCCCCCGCTCGCCATTGGCCGCCTCCAGGCCCCGCGCCGATGCCCATTGGCTAGGCGCCCGCGGCCCCGCCCCGCGGCTTCATGGCGCCTCGGTTATGCTGGGTTCGGGGCCGCTGGCGCCGCCATTTTGTGCCGCAGGGAGTGAGGCGGTAGCGCGCCAGCGGGGGAGCGGGCGGCGGCCGCCATTTCCTCCGCTGGGGAAGGCCGGCGCCCGGCGGCGGGGCCGAAGCGGGAGGAGGCGGCTCCTGCAACGTGGCCGCCGAGCGCCGGCGGGGAGGGCCCGAGGGCTCCGGCCCCGCTCCGCCTGGCCCTGACAGGTGCGGCCGGCCCCCCGCGGGGCGGCTGCGCTGGGTCCGGGGGCGCCCCGAGCCGGGAG
Organism: Cygnus atratus; assembly: GCF_013377495.2. Classification (NCBI taxonomy): domain Eukaryota; kingdom Metazoa; phylum Chordata; class Aves; order Anseriformes; family Anatidae; genus Cygnus; species Cygnus atratus. The sequence continues at coordinate 2,165,701 of NC_066366.1, forward strand.
GGCCCGAGGGGGGCGCGGGGCTCGGCCCCCTGCGGAGCGGCGGCAGCCTGAGGGGAGCCGGGGCGGGCTGCGGGGGGACGGGAGGCCGCCCGCCCTCAGCCCCCAGGCAGGCGCCTCGTGGCCCGGTGCCGGTTGGGCCCAGCTCCCGCAGGGAAGGATTGTGTCATAAAGCTGCGCTCGGGGGTGTTGGGCCGGGCGGGTTTTTTACTACAGAAATGGAGTAATTTAACGGCAGCTCCGGGGGTAGCACGCTGATTGTAGTACATTTGTCTCACAGAAAACATTACATAGTTAATGTGAGCTGTCAGCGTTCATTGACAGGACAACACCCAGTTTTGCAGAGCTGTACTGGACCTTTCTGAATGTGACAGGTGTAAGAGTATTTAAGATCTTTTACCTGAAATTCCACCTTAGTTCTTAAAATAATACAAACAGCCAAAAATATTTTATTCCAGAACAGTCCTAATACTGAGGAACAATTAAAACAAGCCATTTTCCTTTCTTTAGCTTCAAGTTTTCCTTCCAGTTTCTTAATTGGAAACTTACAGTCAAAACAGAAATTGCAGCCACGTGTTTGAGGTATAGCAGCAGTGAAATGCCTAAGAGAAAACTTTGTTTTGGGTTTACCAACTCTATGTTCATCGAGGGCTTATTACATCTCCTCTCAATCTCTGGCAACTCTGTGTGTCCTATGCTTTGTCTTACTGTTCCAGCATCAACATCTGAGAACGAGTGATTATAAAATATTAAGCAAACTGATGCCACACCAGTTATATATGGTATATAGTAATTGCAAAGTAATTTATAATCCATGTATGCGTTACCAAACTAACTTTTTTTCAAGTGCTTGTTTCTAGAGAAGGCCCTATGGAAAACACGGAAGAAAATGTTGAATCAGGGTACTATAAACTCTGCTTTTTGAATCTGTAACAGCATAATATTTTGAACCTTGGACCTTAGAAGCTTTTTTCAAATTTTGATACGCTTTAATACTGAATTTAGGTTAAAACCTGACTAGTTGATGGAGCAGAACAGCAGTGTTCTTCACAACTACACTTAAATAAACCAAATGCTACTTCTGCATAGATTTTCAGAAGCAGTGTTTATCTACTCAAAATATGTTAGTGATAATGTACCAAAACCAAAAATGTAATTAGTAGCCCAAATTATGGAAAACTCGTAAAGTCTACAAACTTTGGACCAGCCTCATTTAAACTTGGTTAAACCTGATACATTCCCTACGGAGACCACATGGGGTCTACCACTAACAATATCGCAAGCACAGCCTTCGTTCTGGGAGCCCGAAGCACCCACAGGGAATCCATTCTTCCGCTGTGCTATTCTGTAAATCTCCCCTTGGTGCTGGGAGTCTTCAGTATCAGGTCAGTTGCAGAAACTCCAGAGGATGCAATGGTATGTATGTTCACCACAAGAACACAAAGACAGCACCTGACTGGGGTGTAACTGCCTACAGTCCAAACTACTTACGTATAAATTGCTTACAGTTTCTGAGCAGTATCTCAAAGGAATTAAAAGGGGACAAGTTGAGGCACAGGAAATGAAAATGATTAGTGACTGAGAAAGTACATATGAGGAAGGACCGAAAGGGAACGTGACAAGAGTATGTGAAAATGTGCGGGGAGGCTTTGTTTTTACTTTTCAAAAACACACAAGGGGAGGAAGTTTCCTTTAGAAAATACACCTTCACCTTTAAAACTTATTACCAGGTACTGATTACTAGGCACAATTAAAACTACCTGTATGTTTATTTCTGGTATTCTGAAATTACTCCATTCCAGGCTTGAATTTTGCAGTAGGCTACACGACATTTGAGCAGAACTTTGCTGTACTGCACCAAAACAATTCTTTTAAGGTAGTGGCTTAGGAAAAAAGGGTATCAAACTTACCCAGCATGTCAACATTTAAAAAACAATGTACATAAGACATTTGTATTTAATCAGTTAAAAGAACTGTGATTCTGCCTAACGTTTCTGCTCGAAGAAATATGTGAGAGGGGAAGATACAAACCTTAGGGCTAAGTAACTTAAATAGGACTCCTGAGTATTTTCAGAATACAGCTGCGTTCAAAACACCACACTGAAATAAGTGAAGATGAGGATTTGCTTTAGATGTTTATTAATCCAAGGAGATCTTCCATAATAGAAAAAACAAAGGCTTTAATTTTCCAGCTCTTCCTTTAGAGTTGCATTATCCTTGAAAAATGGAATGGATAAGTGCAAGTTCTAGGAGGAAGATCGATTTTTAAATTTGACATGTGCATCACTGAAATTGATATATTGCATCACAAAATGCACTATCACCACCAACAACAATGCAAAATTGTTTTGCAATTTATATAAATACATTTCTTGGAGCAAAGGAAAGCAATTCTAAGATCCATTTTTAAAAAAGATGCTCCTTGCTAACCACTCTAGTGACACATAAAAGCACCCTTGAAGTAAGACTGTATTCCTCACACCAAGATAAAATTCCTCCCTTGACTTGAAAAATATAACTGTTCCAGAAATAACAATGGCACTAAATTGGTAATTTTCACTTTTTTTTCTCCATTTGCTTAGTATGTACTGCGTTCTCACTGCTGCTGTGTCCTATCTTCTACCATGAGGCCAGGTATCCTAAAAAGGTTCTCTTACAGTTTTGGGGAAGTGTAACAAGATAAGCAGATACCCAACAAGCAGATGTTCAGAAATGATTTACGTCAAACTGGGTGTTTTTCAAGGTCAAGGAATGCACAGGAAAACACATGCTGTAATTATATTTGTCACCTTTTTCTACAAAAATAAAACCTTGTCTGGAGATGATCTTGAGGCCAGAGTACACCTATATGTGTTCATGAGTTACACATTTTATATAAAACAGTTCTGCTTATGTACTTGACCAGTCAGCTGAAAATTCAAAAGTACTACAGTACTACTGTGGTTCCCATACTGCTACTACAATGGATACTTGGATTCAAGACTTGACTTTTGTAGGCTTTCTCACAGCTGGTGCAATATCCATCCTTTAAGTCCACAATTTGCTTTAAAGTATCCCTTGGTATTGCAATAGGGCTGTGGCATTATAGTCCTGGCTCAGTCTCTCATGTTAGCACTCTGTGCACAGGAAAACATTACTTGCTTAAGAAAGGCAGTCCAGAGAGCAACTGGAAAATGCCATCATACCTGCCCAGCAAAGCACTAGTGGCTGCATAAGAAATGGAAGGCAGAGAACCATGCTGGTCAACTCATCAAGGAAACCCCAAACCACAAATTTCTGCTACTCTGCTGCTGGAAAAAAAACACACCACACAAACCAATTTTCTGAAGACTGCATTTTGAGTATCATAATATATATATGTGCATTTTGTTTTTACAGATATAAACTCAGTTTATTTTTAACCTGTATTTAAATTTTGGAGGCTTACATTAAATTAAGGTAGCTTGTTTAATATCAATTGTAACAGCAGGTGACATTTTTATATAAAAACAGCCAAAAAAAAACATTTGATTTAAAAGACCTGACACCAATGATCTCAAGGCAAGATCAAAAACCTATGGATTTACGCTTTAAGAAAACAAAAGGGGGCATTTAAGCCAACCCATTCACAGCATCTCCCTGCTGGATTCTTCATACAGTGGTTTTGATAGTGGTCCCAGAGGGAACTGTATTTTGCCTCTCTAGCTAAAATACCAGTTACTATAGCAACTTTGAAGGAAGAAAATTGTGGCTTCAAAAATGGAAGATTGGCAAAACTTCAAATACACTGTCTGGATCAGGCAGACAATAGCACACTAATGCTGGGAGTGCAGGAAGAGGGTCAATGAAATGCAGGAGTAGTGCACTTGCACTACCACATGCTGGAAAAAATGTTTTGCAAAATTAGGGGGAAAAATTGCATTCATAGATCAAAGCCCAGGTTAGCCAAATTACTATTTTTTAATAGATTGCATATATAGATGTTTCATCCACACACTTCAACCAACTCATTTAAGAGCAGAACTTCACATCTAATTTACATGCTTCAGAGAAGATAACTTTTTCTCAGTGCTTACATTAAACATTTGTATCCAAATTTCAACTTCAACAGTGAGATCTTTAAGAAAAACAAAGGACACAGAGGGTGTTGCTATTTTTTTTTTTTTAGCAGCAATGAAATATCACTAACCCCTTTTTACATAACCGAATTCAAGTCACAACCAGAGGTGACTGCACCACAAAGTCACCAGGTACAAAACTGCTAGTTCATTTTAAATTAATAACTTGAAATTATTTCCCTCAATACATCCCTTATTTTTTATTTTTTATTTTTTTTTTATAAACAGCAAACATTTTGCTATTTTTGTACATAGGCTAGCAGGCTTGTTTCAATATGAAAGTGCTAATTCATTTACAGATTTATCAGTTATGTAGTGCTACATTAAGTGTCCAATATTCTACATATGAACAATCTTGATAAATGGAAATGATGAAGATTAAGTAAGGCTATCCGATTACCTTATTATTTACATTAAAAGAATAGACACCCAATGGGAAGGGAGAAAAGGGAAATTGGGCAAATACTCATACTGCCACAGTTGTAAAAATTAACTCTGCCTTCTAGCTTGTACTGTAAATGAGATATTTTAAGTAGTCCTGCAGCCCATGCTTATTTTTTTTCCTCAGAAAAAGAAAAGCTGCCTTAATGACATCCCCTCTTGATTTCCGATTTCCAAAGTGTCATTTGAAGCTTTAAATTCAGATTCTTCCTATCTTCAAAGAAACCTCTGGTTTGCTTTCTTTCCAGTATTAGGTTGCATGATCAGGTCCCACTTCTGGGGCTCTTGTCCAATCTATTTATCAATTAGTTTAGAGTGAGCTGTAGATAACATGAACCAATTCTGGAACCACTATTGGGAGGAACACAAGCTCTTCACTACAATCACACAGTAGCAGGAAAAGTGATAATTCAATTCATTCCTGGGGCAGGGCCTCCAAAATTAAATGAAGTTGGCACAACTGGAGCATTGAATTTGTATCCTCCATGCTTTTCAATCATTTTGGATTCTAAAAAAAACAACAACAAAAACACAAGGAAAATATTTTAGTACATGTGCATGGGGGAAAGACATGTGATAGACCATTCTAATTCTCTCAGAGATGTAGGCTTAAACTGGGGGTTACCCAAGAAATTAATTGGTGCCCACAGTGTAAATGTGCCAGGCCTCAACAACAGATGGACTCATTTATTTATTTGTTTTAGTTTCTCACTATTGTTATAGTTCTATTTAAATGAAATTTATACTTAAAACAAGCACACGAGTTTTTGGGAATGAGTATTTATATATCTTGTTTCAGAAACAACACCTGAATGAGTGCTGGATTTCTAAAATTGCTAACAATTGCCCAATTCTTTCTGATTAAAAATAGACTTTTACATCAAATCAATAACTGATCACAGGTATAAAAAAAGTAGTGCACAGATATCAGCTCAATTTTTAGTGTTCCTAGGTCAACTCCATGATATAAGCAGAAATATCCACTGAAGCACCTGAATCAGTCACTTCAGAATACACACATTTTCCCCCATACTCAAGCAGGTAATTAATAATTCAGGTTACTAGACCATATATAAGCCTAGTTCTGAAAGAAACTACCAAGTTGATCACTTTTCATTTTCAACTGAACTCTAAGACCTTTAGACATTTGAGCTTCACATATACATCCCCATATATAGGAGAGATTTTATCTCTACATTACATCCTTCAAAGATAACTGTAAAACTGGTTGGGTTTTTTGTTTGTCTGGTTGTGTTTTTAAATACATATAAATAATAAACAATAATAAATACACAACTCAAAAGCAGGATGGTAAAAAGCAGACAAACATTCATTTCTGTCTACCTTTACTACAATCTAGATAATACAAAAGGGCTGCATTATTTTCAGCTCAAGATAAAGCTTGTTAACATCTTCTTTCAAGTCCAAGACTTTTCTTCTACCTCAAAATATTTGCAATTGCACTGTTTCTGGGACAACAGGACAGCTCACTATCTAGAGGATCTGCTTTTGGACTCTGTTTCACTGGAAACAGGCCAGAAGAAAGTTGCCATGGCTCATGAGGGGCAGGGAAGGGAACAAAACCTGGGGAAACAGCTTTGTTCACTCTTAGTCCCTTTATGTACAGCAGACAAAATTGTTTTGCACATGGAAATTCTTGTTAGCTACATTAATGACAGATCCTTCTAATAGAATGTCCCCCTGTCAGGTAGGCAGACTGGAGACCAATATGCCCTGATAGTACACAAGAATTTCCTGTAATGAACTAGCTCCTTAATTTAAGTTAATTTTAACTTCACAGTCTGAACCTAATTCACTCTGTGAATAAGCAGATCAAAACAAAAACAAACAAAAAACCCCATCATTTTCAGAAAATGCGCAAGTAGTATATAATCTCATCAGTACAATGCCTAGTGCTTGACAGGTGTCACAGCGAGACTGGATTTTATATCCATTAGGAGTGGATCATTCCGGACATTTAAGCTTTGTGAAATAATTTTGGCTGTTCTATGACAAAAATTATACAATGACTTCATTCTTAATACTAATCTTTTACAGCTTTCTGAACTTCTAAGTTGAGGCATCTTGTAGTAACTGCTCAATAAAATGCAGGATATGAAGCTGGACAGATCAGTTATCTCCACTGCAAAATAGTAATCTCAAATATTTAGTATGCTTAATGATGTAGCTTTATAGATGGATACTACTGAGACGGTATTTTCCCCACCAATAGTATCGCTAGCTATCCCAGCTGGACTAGGTCACATGAGGAAATAATTCACCAGCCACATTCACTTGTTTGCCTGTTACTATACCTACAGTTCATCCACCTGCAGGTCCAAATGATTTGTTTTCACATACACGCTACTATAACAAACATGCTTTTATTTACCTGGTCACTTCATTAAGAACTTTCTACTGTTCCTTACACCTGTGGTATGCCATACAATCTTTGTACTGAGGCTTTGTGACCTGATAATCATTAAGAGCTTTCAAACATCTCTGGACTGTAAAACAGTACTGTTTTATGAAAACAGTATTAGGTTTGAATTACAGGCTTCTTGAGCACATAAACAGCATTCAAACAGCAAAAGTAGTACTTAATGGAATAAAGGAGAAAAAATACCATGTGCTGCCCGCCTCTGATCTGCCAGAGTTGCTATATCCTGCAATTGTTTTCTTTGTTCTTCATTAAGACCCTGTGTCAAAGCTTGATACCACACAGGGTTACGATTCTGAATTGCTGCAAAAGAAAGAAAACAACAGGAATAGGCTCATTAAAATGTTCTGTAACTCAAAGCTTATTAACATTCACTGCTATTTTAATCCAAATAATATTCTGATCAATTCTGTTAGGGTTACATAATTAAACATATTCAAAAACACTAATACAATCTTTGACCTCTTCCCTTCCGCCATTAAGTTCATTCAAGAATAATCTCTCTTTGCCCTGAAAGTGTAATAATGGTGTTGGTCTTCCCCTTTTCAAAGAAAGGACTTATTCAAACCACGTACTGGAAAGCCTGTTAGAAGCTTTCAATGACTTCTGGTTTACAATGCCATTGATTAAAAAAAGTTATATTTTAACTTTTTGTCCAAGAAAGGAAACAAAGTTACTTACTCTGAAAAATTGTTTTAAATATCTGATATTCATCAACAGGGTTGTCTTCATCATCAATAATTGTGGAATAGCCTTCCAAAGCAGTCTCTTCAGCATCATCTTCTTCCCAGTCTTCATCATCTCCATCTTCACCTGCCTGTTTTGCTAGAATTTCTAGATATTCTTGACCATCTTCATCGATGTCATCTTCATCACTCCCCAGTTCCTCTGAGTTAAATATCACACACAAAGTTAATCTCAAGAATAGTTAAAAACAATCTTCAGGAAGATGGCTTATCTAAAACAGGCAATAGAACCGATAACAGGGTAGTTCAGATAGTTTGATATACACCTAGAACCCCAGCAGCTCATGGGAGGTTTTTAACTGTACAATGGAGCAGAAAGAAACTCTTACTGACTCTAATCCCTCACTCAAATGGGAAACAAGCACCAGCAATAACTCCTTTCTGCAATGACAGCAACCACACAAAAGCTAGCCTGACATGACTTTGAGGAGACTGCATCTAGGGAATCAGCTTTTTAGAGGGAATGGAAAGTAAGGCAGATAAACTTGGAAGGTGTTAAAAGATCTAGTGCTGTACCACAGCTTTGTTTTTTTAAGTTACAGAACTCCGAAGAATTCCGCAAAAGAACTCAGCATCTCCACCAGGAATCATGAAAAACAGAATGTAACAGTTCTTCAGTTTCCATACCCGTTTCCTCATCTTCTTCAGCTTCGTCATCATCATCACTGTCATTTTCATGCTCTGCATGACAAGCATATGCTCTTTTCAATCCATTAAATAAAAGGATAAAAGCTGGCAGGATCTGGCCAGCGACTTGATTTAAAACCTGTGGTATTTGCTCCAGATCAATAAGAGCACACAAGCCAAGCACACACATCTTTCTATCGTGAAGTCTATAAAACAAAACAGTACAAGAATTACAAATTCCATTATGATTTAGAAGCAGGTAATATAGAGGTTTATCGCAGTGAAAAATCTTCAAAATTAGAAACACTTACCCCAAGAAACAGTCTACATCATTAAGCCACTGTGTTATGAAGTGATTAGTGACAGGCTCCACATTATTGGGAAAACGAAGATTTTCCAATGTATTTAATAATAGATGAGGATTGTAATACAAAGCAGCTATGGCAACCTGGAGGCACATTGTTCGCAGTTCACTTGTTTTCACTTCTCTGGTCAATCTCTCTAAAGCAGCTTCCACAAATAAGGGTATGCACTGAAGAGTGAGAACCATTACAAGCTTAGTAATCTAAAATAAATTTTATAGCTCTGTATTTCACACTCCAGTTGAGAAGTGGCTTAAAAACAGGCTGGTGCATAAATACAGAGGACATAAAATGCATGTAATTTTTAATTGCCAGCAGAAGTCATACACAAAGATGAAATATAAAGGTGAAAAGATTTAATCTCTACTCTGAGCACATGAGTTTTGTGACATAGTGGACAGTAGACATAATTCCTAGTTCCTTTGTCTTATCTTTTAAAAATAAAGAACTGAGGAAGATACATATACTTTAAGTCCAGAAAAATAACTTAAGTCTTTTTCAATATTCACAAAGTCAAGAGATTCAAGAGATATTACCAATACTCCAAGAAAACAGCTATTCAAAGTAGTGTTCTCTTCAGAAATGACACACACACAAAAAAACCTTTCTACAGATTTTTTTTTCTTTCAAATAAAATCAAATTATAACTTCAAGTGCAAAGTCCGTAGGTAGTAAGAAAGCACGCAAAAATATTTAGATAGCTATTATAAGTTTCCAACTTCCATATGCATTTAACGAAATTCCTAGCTCCTCTATGACGTTAACTGGGATTCTAGGAATTGCATTTTCATTCTTATTTCAAGGCTATTAACTTGAAAGATGAAAAGAGTCATCAATATTCACTATTATTACCTTAGAATAAAATTAAACAACTTTTAGCTAAGATTGTCCTAAAACAGTACTCTTCCAGATTCATGAAAACACTTCACATTGAGTTTTGCAGCATCCTAAATCCTGGACATGAACTGTGCAGTAACTACTTCTTTAGTGCTGTTAACTGCACAGTAGGACTTGTGACACTGAAGTAGAAGACAGGATCATTAGTCGCCCTACAAAAACTTCTCATAACTTCTCATCTTAGAGTTAATCAATTCATATTTGAGAACAAAATATTTTAATATTAAGTTACATGAACCAAAGCTATTACAAACCTGATCAATGCCACGCCCTTTACACTGAAGAATAATCACTTCTAACAGTTTTGCTGCATGACATTCTGCATCTTCCCCAGCAACTCCTGTAAGGACCTGAAAAATAATTATTTTTGATGACAGCCTTTCAAGACATGCTTTTGATGTGCTGCTTTGCAAAGCTGATGCAAGTTTACCCACTCTATTACAATGCTAGAATAAACTTCCATCAGTGGAGACGCCAAATTTACAGCTATGGATCAGTATTAGAATCATGGAGAATAAAACAGTGCTGAATGCAGCTGGAACTAGTTTATCTGTATGAATATGAAATTACCATGGGCACAGATCATAAAACAGTAACTGTATTAAGTATTAGCTGCCATTTCCAAAAGCTTAATTTCCATTTGCGAAGTTAGGTTTCCTTAAACATTCATGTGTTGAATTTTGTAAAATAAATTACTTTTATTAAACAATTGGGATATCCAGTGGGAGACCATGCAATATCTAGAACTTCTATGTCAAAGATTCACTGTGCCCACCTAATAATACACTAATCACAGAGGCTGTAACAGGCTAATTTTCTTTTTGCATATATTAAAAAGTTCAAGTATTTACAATCAACCTAATCAGCCTGGTTACAACTTGTTTTCAAGTAAGGGCTGGCAAGAATCAGAACTGCATTCCGCTCTCAGCTACAGTCACTGATCTGGCATAAACTTGAGAAAAACAGACTTCTGTTCCTAACCACTTACTTTCCATCTCTACTTGTTTTAGTTAATAGGTTTAGCAAATGTATGGTATGTGGTATCATAGCTATAGTGAGGTTAGAAACCTCAGATTAAAGAAAGTATCTACCCTTTGCAGTAAGTATACGTTTTGCATGTCTATATGCTCAAAGTGTATTACACAAAATACAGATGCACAAAAAATGGGTTGTTTAATCTGCTTTTGTTGTTTACCTTTTCTTTTACACTTTTAGGAAAAGCATTAATTCATTTGATGGACCTGCTTTAGGTTTTTCTGCAATAGCTTCATAATTTATGGATTCACTAAAGATGCTAAATAGCGTAATGCTTTAAGAGCAGACATCCAAATTCATCCATTTTGTAGTCTGCTGTTGTGGAAAAAGGTACCCAGTTTAACAATATATTGCTTTAGATATTACAGGTTTTGTGATCGCCAAGTTATCTGCTTACCTTCTTGCACATACTGTAGATCATTTCAAGATATTTTGTGTCTGACAAAAGTGTATCCGTATCAACAGTAACATAATTATGTAAGAGAGGCATCATGTCTGTATTAAAAGAAGAATAATGCTAGTTACTGTTTTCATGTTTTATTGAAACCTATACTAAGTTAATCACAGTTCTTGCCTAATGTTTTTCAAGATAAGCATATACTTAGATGCCTGAGTAAAACAAGTCTGCTTCAACAGCAAAATAAAATACTGGAAACGTAACTCACTCCATTGTTCTCCTAAACATTTCAATTAAGATGTAATTCACTTTATGCTTGACATCACGTATATGAAACTATTTGACTTTCTGATCTGTATTACTTACCAGTAAAATAATCAAAGCCATCCTGCTGAAAGACTTCAAAAACAAGAGGAAGAAGCTGCCACATTTGTGCAGAAACTTGTTGACATGTCAGACTATGAGCCAAGGAAAAAATCTCTTCATAGAACTCTAAAACAAACAGAATGTAGGTAAATTTAATGCCAATCCAATACACTTAAAACTTAAGCCAACAAAAGTACACATACCTAATACATGCTGCTGCAAAACTGTTCCAATCACTTGCAAACAGATCCCTTCCAGCTGCTGGGTAATCTAAAAAAAAATAAATAATAATTATGACTGTTTTCAAGACTTTGGAGTTGAACTTAAACACATTTTGAATAAAATTATTCGAAGTTGTTTCTCATTAGAGAATATAGTCTAAAACAATTCAAAAACTTATTACACCTTAGAGCACAATGTATTACAACTGTACTCTTAGATAAGAATTTTTAAGATAGCTTTTAATGTGAGGTATTTTTGGAATACTCTTTTTGAATACTGAAAGAATCTCATTACAGGGTATCCTTTACAAGAAGCCTAACAGTAACTGCAATACTTCAGTCCCATTAAAACAGAGAAAGTACACATATACATCAAAAAGGGTAATAATGGAAGTTACAGAAAGTCATTTGCTGTTCCAGAACAGTGAGATTTCAGAAGAACCCCTAAACTAAACTGGGCTGATTAGCTGAATACCTTATGAACTTCAGGGCTGACCTACAGATTTGGACACTGTTTCCCAGCAAGTATTTATCGGTCTATGGAACAGCTAACAAAATGTCAGTAACCTGACATTTAGGGCACTCACTTGCATAGAGACAATACGGGTTGAGTTTCTGGTCTAAGCTATGCAGAACAGGATTTGGTCATCCTGTGTTAGATGTCTCTAAATAAAAGTATTTACTGATCAACATTTAAATTCCCCTGGGCTAGCATATTGTTAGATAAGCTTCCCATTTAGATGGCATGAATTTGCCAACAAAAACAAGTACATACTTGCTAGACAGCTTTAGCAAACCAGTCAATAAGCAAGTCTGGCCTTGGTTTATTGCATGGCAACACTGGATTGTGACCCTGAGCATGCAGAATTCGTACTGCTTCCTTAGTAAAGCCTCAGAGCACTGAGAGTACAACTTACTACTGAACTGCTTAGTCACTAAAAAAATCTGCAGTATATTTATCAATACAGTAGCTGATTTTGTCAAAAAGAATTGGCAGTAGTGTATTTTGAACAAGCTGTATTCCAGCTGTAAGTCCATTCAGTACAACAAAAGTAACACAAGACGAAATAAAACAAGTTTTCATCACCCTGAAAAATCTACAGTGTAGATCAGACAGGTAAATAAAACTATCATTTAGCATAGTCACAACAGATGTATTTACAGATATTGACTTTGTTGAAGAGAGCAAACTAAGGGAGTAGAGTCCATGTTCAAAGCTAACTGAAATTTTATCCGTTTTCTTTGAAGGGTAGATGTTATTGAATCATGTTGTCTTTTTTTTCCAGATGAATTGAGTTCCATCTACCAGCAACAAGCTGATGAAAAATATCTTCCACCTATTCTAACAAGACCCTGGATTCCTACAGGAAATACTGCGGCAACATTTATGATCTATTACTACGTGCCAGAAACATGATCCAATCTGTTACAACTTCATGGCATCATAAGCACTTCACTGGTTTGTGTTTCAAGAAATTTTCAGCTGCAGTTTTCCAGCTAATAACAGGTACGCAGGAACTACAAAAGACTTTTCAGTGTCTTACACAATGCATATGACTAATTCATACTTACTTCCTTGTGATCTTCAACTACACTAAGAAGTGTATCAATAGTATTCAAGATTCCCATTGCTGTCACTGCTTTGTCATCACTGCCCTCTTCATCTGGTCCAGTCTGGATCACCTGGTTAAACGTCATTGCCTGCACATAATAAAACAAAACCACCCATAAACGTCATTCATTGATGACGTGCTTGGAAATGAACAATTTGGCATTCTACATGATTAAATTAAGGAGTAGTTCTGCTAAGAAAATACTGAAGTGACTGCTCTATTCAGTTTGCTTTCACAACTGATTAAATTTGAAAATTAAGCCAGTTGAACTGCCATCTTTTATCCATTCATGAATAAAGTGAACTTACTTTTCATGAACAAGAACACATCTGCATGAGTAAGTTTCTCTTGAGACAAGATTTAACTGGTAGCTGAACTGGAGTGGAACACTTTGCAGGCATTCCCAGAGAGGACACGCAAGCAATTCAGTTTTAACTCCACACTAAGGGCCTTTAATAGGTTAGCACTGAGCTGAATCCCACTTTTGATGTCATTAGTGCAACTTGCTACATATGGCCATTCAAGCTCAATTTCTCCTACAAATAAGCTACCCGCAGATTCAACTTCGCATTTACACTACATACAACATAACATTATTTTCACAAATTTAATTTTAAAAAATCTATTTAAAGCCCTACTCTTTAATTTCCCATTTTAAAAAAGAAAATCAAGTTACACCGTAGAAGCTACCTGAAATGTGTTACCAAAATTCATTACCACTATCAGGAGTAAATGTGGGTACAGATTTCTAAAACATTTCTAGAATCATTCTTAGAAACCTCCATTTAGTTCACGTTATGAAGCCACTTTTGAGAAAAACATTATCAATGTAGAAGAAAATTACTTGTATTAATGCTCTTGAGCAGACTGGAATAGCAGTAGTTACTGACTGATCATCAACTACCTTCATTTTAAATACCACTCTCCCATATATTAAACAACTTTCAAAAATCACCAGAAAGTCTTACCAAATGCTGTGTCATTTCTACTGCAATTGGAGTAACTTCTTCACTATATTCACATATCATCTTCTGAATCACATTGGTAAGATCATCATTTTCAGTCTCTCTTATAATATGAAGTAAAGCTTGCATTACAGGTCTAATGAATGGAGTAATATATTCTTTAGCTGTAAAATAAGTGGAAATTAATGCCTGAATTGACATCATTCTTACAGAACCATAGTATTAGTATGTCAATACATACTATTTATATTTATCATTTTGGCACGAACGTGCCAAAAACATGAATGATAAAAAATCATTAGTACAATATTAACATTTAGAACTTCCTCCTACCCCCCCCCCTCCCCCCCCCAATAAAAAGGTATTCCAAGCGGATCACAACTGAACTACGAAGGCCATAGTTCTAGTCTTTATCTATGGAACACAAGATTTTATCTATGGAACACAAGATCATTTATCAATGCATGTTTTACTTGATCAGAAAGAGGTACATAAGCATTTCTGTCAAATTAGCCAAAGTATTTGATATAGAATTTGTTTGCTTAGTGACTTCTATAACAGCTTCAGGAATATTAAGCAATGTAAGGCCTGCCAAAACAAAGAAATTTTTTTAATTAATATATAACAATTTTAGCATACATCCTTTCATGTTGAGACAGATACACTCATATTGCCACTGTATCTCTGACTCAATCATTAGGAACTACTAAACTGGACGTCTTGTATCATGAAGTCACAGATTAATTATACTCAGAGCCTTGGAAATGTAATATTTTTACAGAAATTCCTGCCAGCTAGAGAAAAATACAGAAAGCGATTACAAATTACACTTGCAAGTAAATTAACATCAGGGAAGAACAGATGTCTCCGTGAACGTAGTAAATTTAATGCTTATTCCATTAAAGCAATGAAGTGGTATGCATTTTCTAAAGAAAACATCTTTCAAAGAAAAAATATCTTCAGTAAGTTTGACATAGTTTTAAGAAAAAAGGGTTACCTTTCTCTTGATTACTGATCAGAACTTGAAGTGCTATTGCAGCTTCTACTTTCACAGGCATTTCCCTATCGTCTATCAGACACCGTCTTGTGAGTTCTAAGGCTGTCTGAAGATTCTGGTCACTCTTAAATTTGACTTCGCAAAAATAATGAAGAACCCAACAAGCCTGAACAAAGATAACAAACAAATCCAGTGTTATAAAACTACAAATATGATTATCTACTGATACCAGTAACCTACACAAATTATTAAATGTGAAGTACAACTAACATTGAATAAGAAGATAGTGTAAAACTTTTAAGATGAATATGTTTGAGAGTATGGAGGCTGGCCAGCGGGAGGCTTGTCTTTCAGACATCACTAGACCAGTACTATGATCTCAAGTTCATCTTTGGCCACAGGTTTTGTGTGAGCAGTATAGTCTAAATGCAAAACACAAATAGACCATACCACCAGACACAGACTGAAAACTATGCACACAATTCTGCAGCCATTTTAAAATTACACAAAAGCTGTTTATAGTCATCCATAAAGACTGATACTAATCACTGAAATAAGCATCCATTTTATTACATGCACACGAAGAAGTGGATTTGTTAAACGTAAAAATAATTTAAAGAGTATTCCTAAACTCTTCAGTTGGAACAAAGTACATCTTAACAATAAATCTTACACTTTCTTACCCGTGCTCTCATGTAACCCAGCTCACTGCTGAAGAGAGGGAACACGTGATTCTGCAACATATATTCCATCTGATCTTTATATATCTTCTTCTGTTGGAATATTAACAAAAACTTTCAGTTTAAAATTTTCCATAACGATGTATTTCTAATCCAATAAAAATGGCATGTATAAAAGCATGAACAGCTTAACAAAACCCTCACACTTTTAACCTCCCCCTTTATTAAAGCTATTAACAAAAAAAATCCTGTAGTTGAATTGAACTTGTATCCTACATGTTCCTATGTGGAACAGACTTGTGGTTTTCAGTCAAATATTGGCAGGTATTCTCCCCTGTCATTCTTGGGCTCCTAGAGAAACCTTTTGCTCGGCAACACATTACTCTAATAGCAAAAGCAAAAGTAGTCAGGGAAACTTCCGGGAGTCATGGTCCAAATCTAAATAGATGACCTGCCTCTTACTTGCTGCCATTCTAATTGAGAAAGTTCACTAATTTCATTTTATTTCCAGATCTTCTATACAAAGAAAAGATCTTATTAAATCATCAGCCACTCACTGGATGGATTTTTTTTCCTTCCTTCCATGAAAAGGGAATGTAGTTAAGTAGTAGTAAATGGTGTAGTAACTTACTAGAAGCAGAGAATTTAAGAGAACTTTAAAACAAGTCATCTGAACTTGAACATAACCTAATACAACTTGCGCAATTATGCTGACAACTGTTCAAAAGCAAAGCCATTAAGTTCAACAATTTTAAAAAATCCTGGTAGTGATTCCAAAACTTGAGAACTCAAAAAGCTATTCTCACTTCTTCTCATATGTGAAAGAAGGGGAAAAGAATGGAAAAAAAAACGACCAGATTTAGTACACTTACTTTTAGGAGAATTTCAGCCAAAGAACCGATCATATGTAAAGCACCATCTTTCTTACGAGGGTCAGCATTTGGCTCTGTAAGGATCTGATAACAAAAGCCCATTGTCTTCTGCAAAACCTAGATTGAATGTCCAGTTAGTCAAAGTATTTCAACCAGTCACGGCAGGTACTGTTCTCAGTGCTCTGAGATGCTCAAGTTCTGTAAACGTCTAATAATATACTCCAATTCTGGAATTTGGGTAATGTTTTACAGATCTGTTATAACATACATCATTCTTGATATGTGGCTTCTAGGGGAACTGGCAAATACAAAAATCACAAGTAGACCAGCGCAAAATAAATATGAAAAAAATGATAAATTTTGATGTACTATAATATGACAGAGCAGAAAAGTAAAATTTATCAGTAATTCTTTCAGCAAATAAAGCCTATAAACTAAATCTAGGTAGCATTGTGTTTAATAAAATCCTTGAATAGCTTACCTCTTTCCTTTTACTACATGATGTAAACAATAATGTCTGAGCAGCAGTTGTAGGAGAAATGAAGTCTTCAAATACATCTATTAAGTAAACGTAACAGCTATAAATTTTGGTCCTTATATAAATACTAAGCTTAATGTAATCTAATGGTTTCCTACAGAACAAAAGAGCAAGAATTTTCCACATTTTTTCAGGAGGTTCATGCTTTCTTACTACAGATGTTTCAAGACCAAGCAACAGTAACAGTGGGTTGGTGATTCCCCATAAACATGTTTCACCTTTTCCATGATCAGTGGATCTGCATATCTAATTTGAAATTGAATGTCTTCCTTATTTCTATGATCAATCTTTTGTAACTACAGAAGCAGACAGTGGTCAAATTTTGACACACGTTATTTGTTGCACCTCCAAGAACACGTAATTGGTTGAGTTAGAAATGCATTGTTTCTTATTTCTCTGTAGAGGAGGATTATCAGAGTCAGGTATAATATACGTACTGTTTACAGGGCTGCCTCACCTGAAGAGCAAGAAACCTCCAAAACCATCAAGATTCCTTGTTCTAGACAAACAAATCTTAGAGGAATCATCGAATCATTAAGGTTGGAGAAGACCTTCAAGATCGTCTGGTCCAGCCATCACCCTACTACCACTGTCACCCACTAAACCATGTCCCTAAGCACCAGGTCCAACCTTTCCTTAAAGGCCCCCAGGGACAGTGACTCCACCACTTCCCTGGGCAATTTATTCAGGAAGTTTGAAGTCCACTCTTTCTTCCTCAGCCTCAAAGTGCTACACAGGCTTATAGTGAATCCCAAGAACAAAAGTAACAAACCACAAGAGGCAAAATTAGACAAGTCTGGAATGCTAGACTTACTTCATACTATTTCATTTATCTCTATGGTAAATCTGTTCAGAATTATGACACATTTGAAATTAATTGAGATGATAAAAACATCAGGGTCTGAAATATTAGCTGCTATAAACAATAAACTTGTAATATCATTAAACTTATGTAATTATTGTAAACTAGACCTAGACTGTTTGACCTATCCAAGAAAAACATTGTGAATGTCAAAGTTAACTATTTTTCAAATGCAGAAACAATTGTGCCAGTTGAATCATATGGTTTATGTCATTTACACAAGCATATCCAGAAGTTAACTACGAAGTTACACCACTTGGATAACAGACATCATCCCACCCCCACCATTATTTTTTTTTAGTCAACTGTTTTCACAAAAAAGCCTAAAAATACCATCTTCACATGAAGACAGATTTTAATGTGAGAAGATTTCAAATTCTCACCAAATTTCATGCGAATATATTCGTATGGATCTTCTTGCCAAAGCTCTTCGTCAGCATCTGTATAGCACATCAATGGAAAAATAACATCTTGGATAATCCCCTGCAATTAAGAAAAAAGTTGAAAAATAGAGTTAGCACTATTGAATCAATCTCTATATTGCCCTATATTTAACAAAATAGATTTTGTCCCTCCTCAGTTCTGATAGAACACAACAACATTATAAAATTATTGGGGCATTGTGAATTTTACGTACTGCCTTAAAAAAATGGTTTACGCTGGATAATGATACATGGAAATGATTCATAATCATAAATACAATAGTTATCATCATTGCCAAATTTGTTGTGTTGCTCTTCCACTGTGTAATCTTTCATTTAAAGCACAAAAGACTCACAGCAAAAAAAAAAAGCTAGTTAGCTCTACTCATGCATCAAGATAACCTTCACTAAGCAGGCTTAAACTTTTTCCACCAGCAATTTATAGCAGTTTCCCAGAACTTTACTTCTAGCAATGATAAAGACACCATACAACAGACTGTATTACTGAGCCATGTTAAGTATTAAACCCAGAAAATGGTTTACTTGAATATGAGGTTTCAAATTCTTCCAGGTGACAGCGTGTGACACTCCTTGATTGATGTAATTCAGTGTTTGCTGCAGAACTCTAGGAGCCATGTACTGCTTTTCCTTGTATTGATACAACACCTTCAGCAACACCTAGAAAAATCAGATCTCATTAATAGCTCATACTGAGCACAGACCATTTTAACCCGAAGAATTACACTATTCCTCACAATCCTACCTAAGAATCCCCCAAAATCCAACCCAAAGTGCTGTCACCAGAGAGCAGAAATCAGAGCCTGTCCCTCTGCTCCCCTCACAAGAAAGCTGCACGCCATGAGGCCTCCCCTCAGTCTCCTCTACGCTAAAGAAACCAAGTGACTTCAGACGTACATCTTGCTCTCTAGACACTTCAACACCTTTGTAGCCCTCCTTTAGATGCTCTCTAATAGCTTTATGTCCTTCTTATAATGTGGTGCCCAAAACTGTACACACTGCTCCAGGTGAGGCCACAACAGCGCAGAGCAGAGTGCCTCTTGGACTTAAGAAATTACCAGCTCTAACTCTCACCTCAGCACAAGGCCTCAGCGGCATTAGATACTGACTTAGGATAAGAAATTAAAAGACTAAATGCTCTGAGACTTGAAGCTATTTCAAGAAATATCAAAGAATAAACACAAAAATACTTGTGTCTCTTGTGTATTCAATAAAAGAGAATATGATTCTCTGCAAACAATACCTCAAAGGGACAATGGTTACTTAGAATGTCCAAAAACAGTAAACCATCAGTACATAGCAAGACTAACATGCTTCTTCAAATTAGAACAATTAAGCAGAGTGTTAATAATTTTTTTAAAAAAAAAGTCTTAGAAACCAGTATCGAAAGTGATTAAACTCTCAAACAACCTAGTGATATAGTTTTACTTCCCTGATTTTATGCTTCAAATGTTATTTTCCAGAAGTAACTGGGAAACTAAAGATAATGAACTTCTTGGGGATTTCCAGAGAACATAACATCCTACAGATTGTCTTCCTTTATAAAATTCAACACAAGTGGAAAAAAACAACATGACCATCAACTTATCATATACTCAACTTTTATAGCCCATGTAGATGGGCTCCATGGCGTAACGTATATCATGGCAGCAGCTCAGTGAAGATTTAAAAAAATATTAACTGGGGAGGGTTCTTCATTGTAGGCAAAAGAAATCTGGTGAACTAGAACTTCACATACAGTAATACAATATTCTTTGTCGAAAAGCTTATGCAGGAAGCTCCCATTTGCTGGTATCTTTGAATTTTAGAAGGATCTGAAGTTTTTGTTTGTTTGTTGTTGGGGGTTCTCTCATTGTTTTTGTTTTAAGAAGAGATTCTCCATTGCAACATAATGGCACACAAAAAGCCTAACTTCATCAAGATTTAGTGGAGGAATGGGAATAGTCTTTGAAAACGAGCACAGAGCTGAGGCTTAACAAGTGGTCTTTGCAGCCACACTACTTAAAGTGTGCCTGGACAAGCATATCAGGTTTCTCACTTCACAGTATCTAAGCAATTACCTCCTATTGTTCAGATGCAATACAGAAAGAAATTAAAGGAAAGTATAAGCAAAGATTTAATAGTTGGAGCGAGAAAAAGGAAAATGTGGTGTGGAAGCAAATGGAAGAACAAATTCTGCAATGGGGCTAAGGAACAACCAGGCAGTAGTGTTCAACCAGTGTTTAGTTCTGGTTCACCGGGTCTTTCAAAATCAGAAGCATCTTGAGCAAAACAATCACTAACACAAGGGGTAAGAATCAAGGTATTCCAGCAAGGTAAGTCAAGCCTTTTTTGGCTAAGTTGAATAAAGTTTATGTAGAACTAATGCTGTTGTTGTTTTTTTTTTTTTTTGGTTGGTTGTGTTTTTTTGTTGTTTGTTGTGTGTTTTTTTTTTAGGGGGGAGTGACATGCATGAAAAATATAAGCTAGATAAATAATCAGTAAGAAATAATTATGAAGTTAATATTAGCATTATGTTTTAAGTTTATCCTTGAGCAATCCATAACCCCATGACACACGTCTTTTCATCCTTTAGTAATAGGGTGTGTGTACTTGGGAAAGTAAAGGCAACTCAAGCATAGTATCAGGTCAGAAACTGTATTCTTCAGTATTTCAATCTTCCATTTTATTATTACTTTTAATGAAATATATCCTATTTAAAAATCTTAAAATTTATTTGAAGGATTCTATTTCTTGACAATACATCCAAGATTATTTTCTGCGTAGAAACAGAGGCTATC
The DNA here is from genome assembly GCF_013377495.2 of Cygnus atratus. Classification (NCBI taxonomy): domain Eukaryota; kingdom Metazoa; phylum Chordata; class Aves; order Anseriformes; family Anatidae; genus Cygnus; species Cygnus atratus. Next base: position 2,187,074 of record NC_066366.1, read on the forward strand.
ACCTTAAAAAACTGTGTTTTCATACAAGGTGCATTATTGTATAAGGGAGAAGTCTGTAAACATTTTAAAATCCTGCTCTTCAGCAATTTTTCTTTAAAGACTTAACTTTCTGGTGTTACCTACATGCAGTAACAGTAAGGATCAAATTTGATTCAAAGGCAAGTTAATATACATACACACATATATATGTGTGTGTGTATATATATATATATATATAAACTGTTCAAATGGATCTTTTTGAAGATTTTTTTCCACATGCAGTCTTTTGTCAGAACTTAGCTTTATCTGCAAAGTACAAATCAATCAGTAAGATCTTAAAGTACGTGCAGTAACTAAACATTTAGCAGGATGCCATCCACAGGTATGAACATCTCAAATTGACAGACTACAGCTGTCTCAATAGTATGTTGGGACATGTTTCCTAACACTCAATGTGGCCATGTTCTCTTCCCTTTCAATGCTTAGACGACCTTCAGAAAACACGTACTTTGGAAATACTTCCCTTACTTTTCTTCTTGATATTTAAGTCCCATAAATCATTATAATTTCACTGGGAATGAAAATAATTTAAAAAAAATTAGGAAGCTGAACTAAAAAAATGTTCTTCTCCTCATTAAAAAAGAGGCTTAGAAGTAAACAATCAGCCCCCTGAGATTTTTTTTGTATATATAGTCTACTTATATTTACAATATAATCACCTTCAAGTAAACAGATTTTTGAGCTAATACAAGCACATGAATTTTATAAAAACTCTTGAAAGTTTTATAAGCTTATTCCAAGAAAACAATAAGGAAGAAATCACAACAAACTCTAAACATATCCTAATACTTCCCACATTCAGCATTTCTTACTTGTTGAACACCAACAGCAAATGCCTTCAGAAACACTTCAGCAAACTCGTTGTACTCCTTGGAAACATTACCAGGGCTTCCATACCTAGAATTTGAAGCAAATGTGCAAAATTGAAGTGTGCAGCACTGTTATTGACTTAACTATTAGGTTTTTCTCTTAAAAATAATGATAACAAACAAGAAATTACCTCTCAAAAAGTCTAGCTAAGATATGCAAAGCCCACTTCTTGCACTTCCACCAAGGCAACTCAGGTCTATCATCTTCATCAACTTGAAGCGTTTCCTTTAGGGAAAAAAATTACCAACTATTTACAAACAGTTCAAACTGTATGCATTTTGGACAATTTTATAGCATATTTTTTCTTTTACCCTTCCATTTGCATATCACACTTCTAGCTTAACACAAATATAAAGTACAGCCCACCTAAAATTAAATCCCTTAAATACATTCCGTAAATGGTAAACAAATTATCGAAACAAGAAGCCAAAATAAAATATGCTATAGTTTTAAAACAGAACTCCTAAACAAGCTATGTATTTTCAAAACTTGTCTAGTTTGTTTAAAATACCCTACTTAACTGAAAAAAAATATTTTCTTGGCACCTCTTAAGAAAAAAACACAGAAATAAGTTTTCACTTTTAAAAAAATTAATAAAAGAAAAATATTTAACCTTAAAGAAATAATAGCCAAAAGCCACTTACAGCTGGTACATCCCTATCCACAACAGTCTTCAGGATTTCTATCCATTCAGTCAGGTTTTGCTGATTTATCAACTCCAAGGGTAACGTGTACTTACATAAAATAAAGGCATAAATAAATTTATTATAAAGCATTTTTGAAAATAATGTTACTTTCACAGTTTGAATTTTAGCTCTTTCAGATCTTTGTCTACACTTACCATTAAAGATTTGCTAGCGAAAGACTCAGAAATAACAGGATAAAGACCTCAACACAATCTAGACTATATCCTCAATATCCTCAAAGGTGCTGGAGGCCTTTATTTAAATTCTGCTTATACAATGCTAAGACACTACTTAAATGGATGTTACGCTGATTTCTGGAGCAATTAGCAGCGTATTAAGAGTTCCCCCACAAATTGCATTTACACTCGTAATTTTGAATAGGCTGCCCTCTACAACCTGTCATTAGAAAACTTATTTTTACTCAGTTATGTAGCAAGCACTACCTTAGAGGATAGCATGCTTAAGTTCTATCTAATGTCAGACCAAGAGAAAGTATAGCACTGATTTTACAGAACAATTAATGATACCAAAACCCTGTGATTCATATCACAACTGAACAGTAGTTGCAAATGATTAAAATTTAATCTAAAATTGTTAATATTCCTGTCATTTACTATTTTAAGGTCAAACAAAGCTTTAAATTACTGATCAAGAATATACCTTTTTTTTTTTTTTTTTTTTTTTACCTGGACAAGGGCATAAAATATTTTGAAGATTTGTTTCTGGATGAGGACAGACTGATCAGATGGATCACTCAGAAGCTGTATGAAACTATCCTTCAAAACTGGTAGAAAATGCTGCATTGCAGCTATCAAAGGACTACGCTCCTCTGGTTTCTTGTACCTTTAGATAAGAACAAAATTAGCTTTATTCGTCTTTCAGGTAGTGTGGAATTTTAAAAGCCCACCTTTCCCCATTGGAGACACAAGGAGGTTACAACACATGATTAAAAAATAGCCATTTCTTGTTACAGAATTTGGACTGAAGTATAGTCAGACAACATTACAATTAAAAGGCAAGTTTGAAAATTGCTAAGAGTTCGTTACTGCACTATACAGCCGTATTAGTCTTCCGCTAGTAATGCACTCCAGCCAACTTATTCACTTTGAATACTACCTCATGTTCTGCCACACGATTACTATAGTGAAAAACAGAGTACTACAGAAAGTGCAAACAGAAGAAAGTAAATTGCAAGGTCTGTTTCCCACATCTTGCATTTTAATTTTCCCAAATTTAATAGACTGAATGTAGGCTTCAAGGGCACGTGGCGGACTCACAGGCTTCAATTTCAACACTCTTTGAAATTGGGCCCCAAATCTTCCCAGGCTTATGCTGAAAGGAGAGCTTCATTGCCTTTCTGAACAAAAATCAAAGTTTCTGAAAGGAAACGAAGCCACATTTTTAAATCCTACCCCCAACTTTTCATTTATTAACAACAAAGTCCTGATTGAATAAATAGTTACCACAGCAGAACAGTATCTAGTCCATAGCAGTGATAACAAGTAAGAACAAAGAATCACTTCAAGAATGTACAGCTTAATTTTTTCTTTAAGCTATTAATACTATAATGCTCTTCTTGGGCTCTTGTGGGAGAATATTTGGGGAGGAGATACATTTTTGGTAGACTTTTCATTGCTATTAAACATTAATCAATGCTCAGTCTCTTAACAGTGCCAATTTGTAGAAATATAAGATAAAGTCTACTCAGTCTGCTGCCAGATGGCATTTTCTGTAAAAACTACTACAGAACATTGAGCTCCAAAATCATGTTCAAATAATACATTTTCTACATATTTTCTGAAATAGAAACCTAAATACAAAGACTTAATGTTGCTCAGGAAAGCTCAGTTTCAAATTTCCCCAAAAGATACAATTGAAAAAGACAGGAAAAACAATTATGCAAAGAACAGACATATGAACTCGCTAGCTAGATTTGGATAGGGAAAAAAATTTTAAAGAAGTCTAAAATATTTAGCTTCTACACTAAGAAAAAAATAAGCATCGATTGCTAAAGATTTCTACAACTCAAACGGTAACAACTTGACCGAAGTCATAACATTATGCAGAATTTCTCTCCAAAAGCTAGAACATGACATTTAACAAGTTTTAGAGACCTGCCTACACTCATATTGCATGTAATGCAATAGAATTTGTGTATTTCTACATGACTGGTGAAGCTGACCGTTGTTGATTTCACCAGAAAGCCAAATAATTATAAACAGTTGCTGGCTTCAGCTAAATTTTTTGATCAGCTAACATTATTAACACAACTGTTACCTTAGTTAATCATGCAATGACTATACTCACATCAAAATCCTTCCTTAACCAAGGATTACTATAATCAAAATATACCACCAGTCAACACTGCACATTTATCTCACAGGTCTCTGCTGCGTAATTCATTTAAAACGTTTAATTTTAAAATTGACAAATCAGTTTCCTTTCTTTTCCTAGCAGGACTTGCAATTCTAACCCACAGAAAAACCTCCTATGTTTAATTACAACAGTCTTTACAGCATTTCTATTAAAAAGAACCTTTGAGGAGTCATTGTTCACCTGTTTTACTCTATTTCACACACAATTCAAGAAATTAATAGAGAAATTCTTCAATGCAATATCTTAAGGTATCTAAAACAAAAGCATTACACGACTGCTTTCAAAGATTAAGTTGTTGATTCCTCCTGTTACACTACTACTTTTCCATGATTCCAAGATTGCACTCTGCCACTCAAATGAGCCTTCCACAAACCAAAGGCAGCAGCTAAGCTCCGCATATGTTCTCAAAGGGCAACCTCAGTTTTAAAGATCTGAGCATAACACATACAGAGCTAAAAATACTCAAAATTTAGAAGAGGATCAAACCAAAGCTGACTAAATCTGATGTTTCCTAACATTCAAGATTACACACTTGGAAATCTTTGTATGTTAACTTTCACTCATACCTAGAGTACAAATTCATTAAGAGTATAAAACTCATTTGAATTAAGTAATCATTTGCAGCAAAGCTATGACTTGGAGCAGACTTTCTTATTGCTATGAAGCTTATATTGCTGTAACACATCAATCCAAACAGAACTACCACCAAACTGAGGCTTTAAAGATGGCCCCTTTTTTTGTGATCTAGATCTAACCTAGAATGGAGGCAGTTTTTCTGTACTTTCTTAGTGGACAAGATATGAGCCAATATCTGCATATCAATACTCCAGGAATATTGACTGAACTAAATTAGCGATGTTTGTATCACTAAACTAATATTGACTAAACGTTCTATCACCTGTGCTCAATCCCACATGCAATTTTACACTGTTAAAATATACATACAGTACACAAGAGATAAATGTGTATTCATTCTGCTGTTTTATATGGTAGAAAAAACTTACTCGTAGTTTTTCACAAGTTGATAAAGACATAGAAGAATGCCAAGCCAACAAGCACTGTTGTCAGACTGAAGATAAAACCCAATTTTCTCCACAACTGCAGTCCAACGACTAGGATAATCATGCTTGATAATATGATGAATGCAAGTAGTAAGTTGTACTCTGGAAACAAAGTATAGAATGATTACATAAATTACTATTACTCTAATAATATTCTTGTGGTGTTGAAACATCTCATGTCGCCTGAATTTAGACTTATTTCAAGCTTGTGTTTTTAGTGTTTTCTTTTTTTTTTTGATACCAAGTTTAGGTCCTGTACTTTCCATTTAATGCTGTTCATTTGATGAACTTTATTTATAAAGTGACGGGGTCTGGCTTTTTGCGAAGGACTCTGAGTAAATTTCCATGTGCTGCACAAGTTGGAAACTGTCTCTCCATCTACAGTAATTCTATGCTTAAGTATGCAGCAGTGTAAGACAACAATGTTTAACATTCAGGTTATCTTCGGCAAAAATACAGTCAGAAAACAGAATTCAAAACCAGGTTAAAACAGCATACCTAATCAGCTCAGGAGAGTGAATAATGGCTTCTACAATATTTTCACGAATACAGTGTCTATCTTCTTCTGGGATGGAGTAAGGTGGAATCTCTCCTGGTGCAGTTTCACGATCTGGCCAATACTGGGTTATCATATTTTTCAAGTAGATAACTCCTATCATACAAGGGAGACAAATCAGCTCATAGCCATTCCAAGTATAAAACAAACACATTTTGCAGAGAGAAGTCTATTTTAGAACAAAACAGACAAATTACTAATACACTGACCATTTCTGACTACTAGGATCAAAATACATAAAACATGCAAATTATTAAGATCTTATCAATGTTTACAAATATCTTAAGTGTGGGAGACAGAGGGATTTGGCCAACCTCTTTTCAGTGGTTTGTGGGGACAGAACAAGGGGCAATGGCCACAAAATGGAGCACAGGAAGTTCCACACCAACATGCGACAGAACTTCTTCACAGTGAGGGTGACGGAGCACTGGAACAGGCTGCCCAGGGAGGTTGTGGAATCTCCTTCTCTGGATGCCTGGACGCCTACCTTCTCCCATCTGGACACCTACCTTGGCAACCTGCTCTAGGGAGCCTGCTTTGGCAGGGTGGTTGGACCCAATTATCTCCTGAGGCCCCTTCCAACCCCTACAATTCTGTGATTCTGTGATTAACCTATTAATTTGCTATGCTGATATTCCTTCACCCATTTATTTTGATGTATTTTTAGTACTGTAAAGGATGTGTTTCCATATGAAAATGCAAACTATACTGCTTTCATGTTACATATAAAAGAGCTTGTGTAACATTTTAGCAATATACTGCTGAAAAATCCTTTGTAGTCATTTTCTCACTATTTTCATTAAAACTGAGCAAATTAGTACTAATGACTATCTAAAACAACCCTTGTATTTCGTAAGCAAAAAATGTTATCAAGTCTGTGATATAGGAGTGAATGTTAAAGAGAAACAGCTCCTTTATACCAAGTGTATGGGCCACATCACTTTGTAGCATTTGCGCTACTGGCACAAATACCTGCTTTTACCATGTGACAACCAAATCTAAACTGCTTATGTGGCAGAATATAGAATAAAACACTTGAAAAGACAGACTTACAAAATACAAAAGGAAATGTCAAATTACAAACTAATATCAAAGTTACTATTAATCTAATTCTACATACAAATCCATAAAGCAAATTCTTTTCCCAAACTTCACGTGCACCTTCTGAACACTCAGAAGATAAACTGTTTTTGAAAGGGTCCGCAAAGGTCTGAAACAATCTGCAGATACATGCTATAACAACACTGAAGTGATGCAAAATTCAGTCTGTCCTCAGGGGGTTTTAATCATATCATTAGCTGCTTTGCAAAACATGCACTGTTTCTAAGACGCATGTTAGATGCGTTTTCTCCACTCTACAGACTTTTTTAAAATTAGCTTAAACGAAGGCTGAATTTCAAGAGGTTGTTTTCAAACCTCCTCCTTTTTCACATTATACATGTTAAACAGTAACCTTTTTGACACATCTAAGCATTATCCTCCCAAAATAAGATAAAAATGCAAGTTAGGCTTACATTACAACTTCAAATAATCTACTACCTGGAAGTTTCAACTAAGTGATCAAGGTCACATCTCCTGAACTGTCAGAAACCACTGAGGTATTGTTTTAGAAACCTCTTACCAAGTAATCATAGTAGCTTTAAGGTGATGTTTGGACCTGCCAATATTCAAGATCCAATTTTACTGATTGCTCATTCAAATCAGCAGTTCCAAATGACAATGTGTTTTCTTCCACTTATAATGTTGAGAAACATTAGCTTTATTAGTACAATGTAAAATTACCTCCTTGGGCCAAGTGTACCATCATCGTGAACTACTCTGGTTTCCCAAAGGCCATTATTCACTAGAGACAAAAGGGAGCAACCACTGAAGAGTCAGACACCTTTTCTTTCTCTCTTCCTCATTTAGTGTATGGTGCCAGATGCAGTTTATGATGACTAACTCTGACAACTCCCAATTTTCCCGTGTTTGAGATTAACACCATTAGAAGTCTTTAATAACTTCATTGTGATACAATATCTGAACATGCACCTGTGTGCACGCACCACTGAAGTGAAAACAACCAAAGGATTTGAAAACTTGCCTGCCTGTCTCACTGGTAAATCCAGTTGTTCGGACATGGTGATCTGAAGCAAAGTTGAAACAAAGTTCACTGACTTGTGAGCCTGTAGAGGACAAAAAAAAAGTTATAAAAAAATTAGTATAGTTTAGTCATAGTTTGTCAAGTTTTAGAGTACTCCTGTTTGCTATTACCATCTCTTTACAACATTGTAATGCAGTCAAAAGAATAGCAGCAATTCAGTTTCACAATAGCTAGCAAACTAAGGCATTCCAAAATTTCATGCTCACTGGACTCTGAAGACAGACAGCATGATGGAGGCAAAACCTTATCATTTTGGGTAGAGTTGAAGAAATCATTTAACAGGCTTTGGTAATCAGCCTTCTACAGTCACCAAACAAGTTCTTCACTCAGAGTACCTTAAAGAATATCTGAGTAGCCAGACAAGAAACAAGCACAGCAATTTTACAGTGACCTCAAGTAATGTATTACGTAAACAAATAATTGTTAAACAATTCATTATGGAATAATCAACACAACAGATGGCAACCTGTGTTTTAAAACTATGCCCAGCCTCAATCAAGCATATTCAAGTTATATTTCACCCTTCTGATCAAAATGGCTTAAAGCGACTATTAATTCTTTACTGCAGCAACTGCTAGCCTAACTATACAACAGCAAGCTAACAGTATGGAGACCTAAATGGAGTTTCACCAGAGTAACAACTTCTAAGAATTTGCGAGAGTTCACTTACAAACAAAGGCAAAATGTGATTTGTTTTACAATAATGAGCAATATCACTGATGCACTAAATACTACGTGGTACTTTCAACATGAAGAAACTGACATTTAACATTCGCACAGCATCCCTTGACACCTTCCTGAACATCAAAAACTCGAGACACTTAATGAACTTCTCTCCGAGAAGAGAATTTTAGTTCTCCAAAACTAGATGTGCTTTTTCTAGTTGGAAAACATCGTCATTTTCTTCAAGGTCAAGAGTCAATGGCTATGAGTTGCAGCAAGGGAAATTCCTGTTTTACACAAGGAAAAAATTTCCTCTCAACAAGGAGGGCCAAATACTGGAACAGCCTTCCCAGGCAGGCAGTGGGGCTGGCCTTTTGAAATATTCAAAACTCAACTGGAGAAGGTCCCGACCTCATCTAACTCTGAAACCAGCTTTACTTCAGCTGACTGGACCAGAGGACCTGCAGAGTCCTCCTAACCTCATTCTTCCAAGCCTCTGATTCTAATTGCCAAGACGCATGTCTGCTTTATCCTCACTAACATGGCAAAATTGTTTCATATGCTCTTTGCAGCACTTCTATCAAAGACACCTGCGTAGACCTAAATATCTCTACTTGTTAAACTCTTCGGAAGACATCTCTTACCTACATATTAATCACTTCATTGTTTCCTACATAAAGCAAATAAGTCCTTTGAAAACCATGACAGTATCCATTTATCAAAAAAAAAAAAGTAAAAATGTCTCAGACTCCACATCAGAGCAAACACCCATCATAAAGAGACTATCCAACTATCTTTCTGTTCTTTCTGAAGGATTAAGAGCTCATTGACAGTATGAAATGTCAACAACACTCCTTCTAAGCATTTAACACTGCCCAGCTCTCTCCCTTTCACACCAGGTTTTTATCTCCAAGCTCCAAAAAACATCTCCTAAATGTTCTAGTATGAAGAAGCGCAAAAGGTACAACCTGGGAGTTGATATTTGTTCCAGTATTTGTGCTAAAATTTTATTAGTATAGCTTGTTGCCTATCTTACCTGATTTTAAATGAGGAATGAACTTGACTAAAGAACGTCCCCAACATATATTGAAGTGTTGCACATACTCATCCTGTGCACTACAAACCTACAGACTACAGAAAACTCACAGAAGCAACATTTGCATCTGGTCCAAGCCAAATGATTATTTGTTGAGGGTGTTGTGATGAATTGGAACTAAGTGACACAAGCATGCATCTTTCTGAGCCGTGCCCCTCTGATTTCCCTGAAGTCCTGAAGAAGAAAAAATACTTTCAAATTTAAAAAAAAGTATATTTGACCATTTAACAGTTGAAAACATTTTAAATAAAATTTACTTGTTGATATTAATTTCTACTACATCTCCAGGACTATTCAGTTCCTTTTTCTTAAGCAGCATTAACATACTCACTTCTGCAACACACACCTAATGACAGTAGACCCAAATTCAGCACAGTATTGAATTATATGCCTAATATTAATGTCAATGGGAGTAGTCAATGGGAGGTTATATTAACAGTCTGCATAAAAGAGAGACTTAAAACGCAAACTGATATCATTCCATCATGAGTACGATAAACTTAACAACTACCTTTTTAATACCAAAAATTATTCATAATGCATTTCATGTTTGAAAATTAAAAATTTAATCCTAGAATATTGAAAATGAAATATTCTTCTTCCTTTTTCATGATAAACGATAACTAACCTTATAAGTAAAGCTGCTGTAAATGATACTTGAATTAAAAATATAAAAATACAATGAGATGCTTAAGAACTATCAAGGAACTGATGGGAATAACAAAACAAATTGAATAAAAAGATGTTAAGTGTTCTAAAAGAAAAAAAGCAACAAAAATAGACCTCAACATACAACCAAACTGCCACACGTTGAAATTTAATAGCGTTAATCACAAAAAACAATCTTTCCTACATGAAAAAAATCAGGACTGAGACTGTGATTGTAGCAAGCTCCTAAAAACGTCAATTATATTAGTATGTGGAATTAACATATTTTCACTGGATTCCCTGAACTATTAAAAAGTTTAAAATTATAGGACCAAAACATCCATACATTGTCTTGGTTTTCTAACATCTTAAAAGTATCACCCTTATGAATATTTCAAGCATCCTACACTAACCAATCATAGAGATGAGCTACTCTATCACCTTCAGTGGTTCAAAGCACAGATTCAGGCTAGAAATAACTTGTGATTTTCATACAAGGTAACATTTGAAGTAACTTGCACTTTTCACTCAATACCACCTTCAGTTTATAACTAAATTCACACACAGCTCCATAAACATTACTAAGCATTCTATAGAAAATATAAAAGAATTCCAGACTCTTCACAACAACCTTTCCCATCCCTCCACAAGGAACATGCTTCCAGAGAAACTGAAACGTGGGGAGGAAGGACTGCTACATGAAGGCATGGGTCTACTGCATAGTCAAATAAAACCCTGGGTACTACAAAACTGGCCACTTGCTCCCTTGTTTTGCGTTACTATTAAAAAGAACATCCAATCTTTTCTTGGCACTCAGATAAAACAACTGAACTTAATATGAGAATCACATAGGTGCCAATTTTGTATCTATGGCATTAAAAATACTAAACACACATCATTTTGGCTATTTTCATCTTTAGTATTTTTACTGTCCAACGATGACTGACCCTCGGGACATCATGTTCTTCCTGTTCATTGACACCACTGCTAAAAAAACACCACCAGAAGAGCACACCTATTTTAGGTATATATTCTATACAAACACTGGCTTTTAGTTTTGGTGGATGTGATTAACCAAAATACTTCACAAATGAAGATTCATTAAATATGTACCAGGAAACTGAATCTGAACGTAGAGGATTCTGCAGGCATTTGCATACCCCAGTCTTAAGAAAGAAATGCACTGATACCACTTCCATGAAAGCCACTGGTAAACAGCGTTAGCCTGCAGAGAACTTCCATGCCTGCACAATTCAAGGTTCAAAATCAGAATTTCGCAAGGGCTTCTATTACATACTCTAAACTGTGTGAGAACAGAAACTATTTCTATGACTAAAGTTTTGACACAAGTAAAACCCCGCCTTCTGCTCCTTGGTTATAAATGCTCTTTACCTCTAGAAATAAGAAATTAAGAGAAGTACAGGGACAATTAAAAAATGGTTCTGTCCAAAAGTCTATTTCCCAACACGTAAGTCAACATAAAAAAAGTCATTTCTAGTCCTTCCCCCTTACAAATCTTCAAACATGCCGTGTCACTGGTATGACTTTCTGTTGTCTAAGAGCCAAAGAATTCAGGGACTTTTCCCAAGAGCAATTTCTGCTATGCAGCCTCACTAGCTGAGGAATGTATTCTATCAGACCACAAACATTGCACCACTGTCTGTTAATATCAATCAGTATTCCAGAACGTACAATCTTTGTTCATATTTCATTGCAGGTTTTCCTAGTAGAGTTGCTTTGCTAGCCATGTGCTAGAACAGTTTAATTAGTAGAAGTGTCATGCCAGCCTCAATCTGAAACGATATATCAAGTTTGAAGTTAACATTAAAGAGATGATCTCACGGCGTACAGAACTAACAACAGTTAATTATGGTACACAAGGGCACTTTTTTCCCCCGCCAATGATACCCATGAAAGTCAGTTACATTCTTCTTTAATACGAGAGTTATTAATGTCTTACAGAAAGCCTGCATGCCACTAACTGATAAAAACAATAAGTTTCATCTCAGGTGAAAAGACCTCCATGCATTCTTGTCAGACATTAAGAATTTAACATAATGTAACAGACAGTACTCTAAGTAGCTCTTTAGCTGTTACCAAAAAAGCCAAACAGAATGATGCTAAAATATTTACTAAATATATGTTGTTGAACTAGAACCCTAGGTTATTAACACAATTACTCAAAATAGCACACATTTAAATAAAGGCTATAATTTATTTTCCCATAAGCTGAAGAAATACAAATTTACTATTTCTCCTCCATTCCAATTCTGAATAGTTTATGTGACTTGTTTTTTTAAATGTAGGCCGTAACAGCACTAGGTGACCACACAGCTGTTACATTAAGATGAAAGTTTTTTTATTTTATAGAAAGGTAAGGTCAGGAACTGTAAGGACAAGCTGAATCAGCAAACTGCTCTGTAACACTCTTTCAATTCTTTTTTAAGAACTCATCAGGTATGGAAGTCATTCTGACCTCAGGTTTTTGCAAGCTAGTTCTACCACCTCTTACACAGCTGTAATGTATATGTAAACTAAATTTGAGGTCCACTAAAAACATGCATATCAGACCTTGCAAATTTATTTGATGCTCATTTCACCAGAATACTGTCTGCAAGTTGTGACGCCTATTAGCTCTTCTATTCAGAGGAAAAAGGAACATGCTCTTAGCAAAAGCTAGCTAAGCACACATGGTAGCTGCTTTCGCAATCATGAGAAAGTGGCAAGTGGCTCTGTCTGCTGGATTTACCTTGTATTAGTTAACACGATTCAAGCACGTAACTTTTTCCTGTTGAAGGCTCCCTTGATTCCTTACCGCCCCTGTGGGGATTTCTGGTGTCGAACTAGCCTCAATACACACAATTTAAAACCACCCTTTCACAAAGCATCTCTCATCTAACACATACCAAAACACAGAAACGGAAAAAAAAAAGGAAATGGAAATGAGAGAAGTGGAAATTATCGTGTTCATTTCATAAAACGTCATACTAAGAACTTTAAAAGAAGTACCCATGATCTGGTAATCAGACAGCCACAAAACTCATGCTCTATTCTTGGTCTTACACAGTGCTATGATATATAGCCGTAGGTGTCACACATGAAGACCACATTAGCCCTCCAAAGTCATTAGACCTCCATATCATCAGTCGGAATTTATATGAGAAGCTGGAAACTACACGTTGGACTCCAGTGGTATCATTCTCTATCATTTGCCTTCACAGTAAAGAAAGTAAAACCAAAGAGACTGAGAACCCTGAGATACCTGCAATTAGCACATCTCAACTCAAGTTCTCACAGCATTTTAAGTGCAGACAATAGAACTTGAAAAAACTTAGTGAAAGAAAAAATAAAGCACAGAAGAATTCATGACTTAGCCAAGGTCAAAGAAAAATAACAAGGCCTGGACAAATCAAGAATCATATATCCCAGTCCTTTTCTCTTGTCAGTGGAAACTCTTGCTTAATAGGGTATGATGCAGACAGATCTAGGTATTTAACTCTTCCATGAATTAGAAATATCAATTACTGAATGAAGGTCCTTCTTTTCTGATAAGGTAAAGTGATCCATCTACTGAAAACTAGTCTCATCAGCTCAACATAGGCATTTCAGGCAAATTAAAGATAAAAATAAAAAGTCATCCAAGGACAACTAATAGACTTAAATTATAAAAATACTTCTGTGTCCCTGGCCACCTACAAGAAGATAATTCACTGCTGTATGATTTTACCTGCACAGAGAAAGAGACATCTGAAACAGAATATTCACTGATAACACAATTGCTCTAACAGTTAACAAATTCAGACCAGTATCCTGCAAGTGAATACGTACTTCATTTCAACAACACTACGTAAAAACAGAACCGTGCACTTGAATAAAACTACATACATGTACAAATGCTTGCAGATTTAAGGTTTCACTTTTTTTAATCACAAATGGTCTGTGAAAGATCAGTGAGGCTACATTTCAAATAATTCTTACACAACGATTCAGTAACGTCTGGTGCTTTTAAAGGGACACATATTTAGATTTTATTCCAATTTAATACTTGTGTAGTATATGGTAGGCTGTGTTTTGGTTCAGAAACATGAACAAAAGCCAGCTGACGGTTAGCACGATCCTTCACATAACAGTTAGCCATTTGCTGAAGAACCTGAATGGCAGAGAACGCAATTTCCTGCACGTTCAGCAACTCAATACCTGCAGAAAATAGCTAGAATAGATTTGAAGCAAGTTACTATATATAGATGTTAACATGCACAGAATACAAAAACTTGCATTTTAGAGCCAGTTTAAGATTCCATATATATTGTTGTCTTTGTATGCAATTACATTAGTTTTCTTTGACTCAAATAAGAAATACTAAAAATACAAAATATAAAAATATAAAATATAAAAATACAAAAACATACGGAAAACTTTATACAAATCTAACTTCACCATCGAGTAGTTTTACAGGCATGGATTTCAAATGTACCTAACATTCATTTATTAAATAGCTTCCAAGAATTCAGTTTAATTACACATTTTAATAACATGGTAAGTTATATCTTTAGTTTTTGAAAGTTTCACTGCTGCCAGCAGCACATTTGGCCCACTTTTATCTAAGCTTAGTGAACATCCACTGCATTAGATGTATCTTGTTAGGCCTAAAGTATGCTTAAGAGCAACAGAGAAAAAACTTGTGGAAAATCCCAATGAAAAGGTATGCTGAGAGCTGCCACACAGGCCTACCTTTCACTTGTTTCATGAAGCTATCACTTTCCCCTCTAAGTCAAATGCTAGAACACCTTTTTTTCAAAAATGTTTAGAAGCCCGGACTCTGAACTGCATCAATAAAGTTAAGTTTTCACCTACCAGGTGAAGTGAAACAAAATGACAGCAATCTTCCAAAACTGAAGCCTGCTGAACTAGGATCTACCAGTCCTGTCGTATCCCTACACGACACGTGAACAGCCTAAGCAGATGACACAGCTGGGCTGGGAACTCTGCCTTCACCCATCTCCTGGGCACGTGTTGATACTGCACCCAGCGAGCGCACCTACCTCAGCAGTGCTGCTGAAGCCGGAGCCCGAAGGATTTGTACGAAGAGCAAGCAATACCGAACTACTGGCTTTATGGGGGAACTCAGCCCACGGCCCTCTCACGCTTGCAGGCTCCACTGATTAAAAACACTAAGCGCCGCGGTCGCTGCTACTTTCCCCGCGCCCCCTGACAAGCGACTGCCTCCCGAAGAGGCAGAAAGCCGCCCCGGCGACAGCCCGGACCAGGCCAAAAGTCCAGGTCCCAGCCGCAGGCCCGGAGCCGCGGCCCTGTGCCACGCCGCCAGCGCGGCTCTGCCCGCGGAGCGCCACGGGGCCGAGCGGCCGCGGGCAGGGAAGGCACCGGCCGCCTCCTGTCGCCGCCGCAGCCCCTCAGCGGCCCCGCCCGTCCCGGCCGGGCCCCGCTGCCATGTGCCGGGGACAATGCGCGGCGGGCAGCGGGGCCGAGCGAGCACCAGGCGGGGCCCGGCCGCGCCGTGGGAAGGGGCCGTTCAGCGGGGGGACGGGTCTGAGGGGGGGCGCCCCCCGGCGGCCCCCCGGCCCCGTCCCCCCGCGCCCCCGGCCCCTTTCCGCCGCCGCCGGGCCGGGCCTGCCTCGCCGCCCCCGGCCCTGCCCCGGCCGCGCCGTCCCCTCGCCGTCCCCGCCGGCTGCAGCCCAGGCCCCGCGGCGCCCCTCACCTCGTTGAGCTGCCGCTCGGCGGCTTCCCGCAGCGCCGGGTCCATGGTGCCCCGCAGGGCCTCGATGATGGTGCTGGGGTCCATGGCGGCGGCGGCGGCGGGAGGCGGAGGGCGGGAGCCGGGGCCGCGCCGCGCCGTGCGCACATGGAGCCGCCGCCTCGCAGCGGCCGCCGGCGCGAAAGGAAGGGGAGCGCCAAAGGCCCGGATAGAGCTGCCCCCCGCCGCCGCCCGCAGCGGCGCCCCTTCCGCCGCCCGCGCCCCGCCTCCGCGCCGCGGGGCGCCACGGGACCTGTAGTCCGCCCGGCCGCGCGGCGCCCGGACCCAGGCAGCGGCCGCCGGGGCGCCTTCAACGGAGGCAGCGGCGCCGCGCCGCGCCGCCCGCTGAGGGGAGGGAGGACCGGGGCCGGGGGCTGCAGGCCGGGCCCGCCGCCTCAGCGCCGCGCAGGCAGCGTGGCGGCGGCAGTTGGGCCGCGCTGCTCGCCGGGGCAGGGCGGTGAAGGGAGCGCGCCGGCTGTTGGGTCCCCAGCGCCCGCCCGGTGCGCCCGGCGGGCTGCTCGCGGGGCGCCGCCAGCGCCCTTCGTGAGGAAGGGAGGCGGCGTGGGTCTCCTCGACAGGCGCGTGCTTTGTGCCGCGCTGCCTGCACGCAGTTCGTAAGCGTTCGGGGACGTCCAGTGTGGTGCGGGGCTTATCGACAAGGCAAAGGCCGCGGTGAGGTGACGAAGACGTGTCATACGTTGCCAGACATCCAGTGTGAGCGGGGCCCTGGTCTCTGGAAGGGCTGACCCTGCCACAGAACTGGAAGTAGGATGCCTAAATTGGTCCTCTCTAAGGGACTCCTGCGGGCTTTCCCCCACAAGCACTTAGGCAGTGAAGTAATTTCACTTACATGGGTAATCACAATAAAATAAGTAACGCTGTTTATGTAAATAAGTTGTTTGCATAGCTATTTGTAAAATGGAATTGGTAGTATAGAGAGTCATTCAGTGTCCTGTCTTCTTTGGGAGGTGACTTTCAGTGATAGACTTGAAAATGGTTTTGTTATTTCTGTGAGAGGAGTTTATCGGGCAGTCAAATAATTCAATCGAGAAAAAAAAGTTTCACAACCAGCCCATCCTGGGACAATTTTAAAATGATGGCATATTATCAAAGAAACAGTATCAACGGAAAAAAGCAGAAATGCAGATACATATGGCAAACAATATAAATTAAGTGATACAAAATAGTGAATTGATAAAGGGTGCTATCTCTTTGCCAGTTAAGTTAAAGACCTTTGGGAAATACCACATTAAAGTTTGATTGCTGTTGCCACCCTACTATGCTAGTGGTCCTGCAAGTGTTTCCCATACATGGAGGTAGCATGGGCCACAGGCCGTTCCCCACATGTAGCCTACATGGAGCCAGCTTGATTTTAAAGGCCCTCCTCTACCAGTTGGCCTCAGTCCCAGGGAATGGCCTAAGGCAGGCCAACCGGTACCATCTCAGATGGCAAAATCTCCATTAGGTTTATCTAGAGTGACTTTCAGAATATGAAAGAGCATAACAGAGTTGCTTTTATATATAAAAATTCCAAATCAGTAGCTTTTCCATGACTGTTTCTGGATAAAAGCCATATCTCTCAGTTTCTCTTACTGCTGTTTAATGTTTTTATTTTCTTTATTTTTAATGTTTTTATTTTCTTTATTTTTTAATGTAATGCTAAAAACTTTTGCAATTTACACTACATAGATTATTTATTTATTTATTTATTGCAGGTATGAAAATTAGTGCCTCATTTTTAAAACTAAACAGTGAAGAAGCGATGAATGGCTGCCTTTCTAAGTAAGCCTGGAAAACACACAAACCGAGTAGACCCAAGTGGCGATGTAGCATCATTTCAGGACATGATGTCATTACTGTATTCTTCTACATGCTGCCCAGATCTGCAGTCACATGCCTCTTCTGGATGTTGTCCAAAATGTAAACAAAGGTACTGTAGACTTAATATCATCCAAAGAGCTACAACAAAATATTTTCCGTGCTTTTGTGTCACAGCACAGATAACAAGATCAAATCTTAATGCTCTTTGTATCAAAGGAGCAAAGCAATAATGCCTCTAACCAGAGAGAACTTAGACACTAAGCTGATCAACAAATTTTGAGACAGAATGTGTTTTCTCTAAAAAGAAAAATAAGAACTTGAAAGGACAAAGGGGTCATGAGGTGCTGGTTATACATAATACTCTTTGTCAGTTATGCAGATGCAAAAGGCTGCAGGGAAAAGAAGCACAACAGTGTAGCCACAGCAGTAGCCACAGCCACAGAGGTGCTGTGGCTACAGAAGCTTGTCACCAAAGCTGTTGCCATTCGTATACAAAAGTGGAGGCCAAAAAAGAAATATGCAGAAGAATATGTAAGCAATTGTCCAGAGTCTGAGTATTCTGAAACATAAGATAGTGTATGCCAGGGAATGTTTACCTTCACAACAATGTTTGCATTTGTATCTCTGCTGGCCCAGAAATAATAGCAATAACTAATCTCACCGCAGGGTTAAATTCATAAATGGCTCACAGAAATTAATAAATACAGGATTCAGCCAGGCTGGACATTTCAGGTAGACTGGACACTAGCTCTAAGAAGAAACATACATGAGGTTAAAAAGGATTTTATTGCAAATCTGAACAATTTGTTGATGCCATTTGCAATGGGTAACTTACTTTTAAAGAGGGAGATGAAACAGTAAGGATCAAAGAAAACAAACATACTAGAAGTGTGAGTGGAACAGCCTAACAGATGACAACTGGCATCAAAGTATGAGGAACAGGTGAGCTGTGGCATCCTAAACACTGAAATTTTATTGGGATTGGATAAATACACCTACTTCTATGAGATATTTTCTTTGTACAGTATTAGCCAGACAAAAGAGACATGTAAAAGTAGCCAATAGAGAACAATAATTGGTAAGGACTTTAGACAAATCTGTTCAGTGGACACGGGAGGGGCATAATATCCCACCGAAGCAGTAGTAAATATCTTGCAAGATTCAACATATTTTAGATTAGCTGATATAAGAATTCATTTTTAAATCATATTTCAAATCACAAGACTTAACATTAGAGAAAAATTTGTCCCTTAGCCAGACAAGCCAAAACAAATTCTTGATCTCAGAACCAAAAAAAAAAATCGTTATATATGCTGCAGAGATTAGCTGCATTATAATGTTCTCTGTCATGTATGAATACTTGTGGACAGCCAAAGACCATTGTGAGGGAATGGAGCTTCTCAAATTATCTCATAAAAGGCATATGTGGTATTGTACAGGTCTCAAACATCGGATACAAATCAGTTACAATTACTCCTGAATATAAACATACTCTCATAAACTGGTTTGGGTTTAGCAGTCATGTGTATTTTCCTCAGAAAGCTGGAACAATAACAAAGATGATATTTGTCAGCTTTAATAAAGTAGCACACTCCCTTGGAACTGGCTGCAGAGCAGCGGTTGGCCTGTATGCCTTTCTAGAGTACAATTCAGTTTATAGTAAATGAAAAGTTAGATGCCAAAAATGTGTGTGTACAGGGAGCACAGCTATCAAAGATCTTTCTTGAGCCTTGTCAAGTCTGGGTGCTTGCAACAGATCTATTTTTTTTTTCAAAAAATTTTCCTGCCATCTACATATTCCAAGAAGTGTAGTAACTGTTAAATGCTGTTTTCCACTGTTCTGTGCCAAAAGGGGTGCTCTGACAGCAGCCAAATTGACTCCAGCTACACAAATACAGTGTATTAATGCATTAACAGCATTCACAACACCAATTTGGAAAAAAATACTTGCATGTGAAGGTATTGCCTGGTACTCCAAATCCAAAGGAAATTTGGACACAGAGTGAGTGGATGGATCACCAGCAACCAAAGCTGTCCTGGAGCTACTTGTGCTCCAAAAGATGATAAGAAGAAGGAAAAGGTGTGCACAGAAATGTTGTGCCAATATGCAAAGTTTGCAAATAACTATTTATATTAGTGATGAAATAAAAAGCTCCAACAGGATTCAGAAATGAAGCTATAAAAAGAAACTGATGATGTGATTCGGTGTAAAATCAACAAAGGTGATTAACTGAGGAGTTCTCTAGTTTGTTGAGAAAATGGTGCAGAATGAAGAGACCTTTTTCCTTAAAAACATCTTAGGTTATAACCTTGAGCACACATGGAATGGATTGAGAACAGGCTAACTTACAGTTCTCATAAAAAAGGAGATAAGTGAAAAGTGATTGGACCAGTTTCTATTGAATTTCTACTAGTACCACTAGCTGACTCTTTGCTATTTAATACTTTAAAACATAATTGTTTTGAAACAACTATAAAATCACAGCAGATCACGTATGAGGATGCCACGAGATCAGCAAAGCAATCCAATATGGATGGGACAAGCTGGTAACCTGAACAACGAAGATGCATTTTGATGTAGCCAAATGTTAAGTTATTCATTTAGTAACAGAAAATGCAGGCAAGTTTCTGTAGTCTGAAAGTATTGTCAGTGATGCCGTGAGCATACAAGTTGATGTGAGCTCCCAGCAGGACATTATGGCAAAAGACTTAGAACAATCTTCAAGTTGTAAGCAGAGGTCTCAAACAGGGGAGTAGGGAAACAATGTACCCATTCCTCTGGTGCTGAAGCAATGGATGCTATGTTGCCAGAGAGTAGTTCAAGTATTTATATTTGTTAAGTATTTACAAACTGGATTACATCAAATACCCGTTAAAATAGTATGAGCTGAAGAAAACAGACATATTTGAAATGTCAAAGTTAGGTTTAAGACAAAAGTTGAGGAGTCTTGATTACTGTATGCCAGTCACTACTGTAATGATTAAACAAAGCAGAGATGTGGTGGGCAGTGCAAGGGAGGTTCCTTCCAAAGTCCCTGCTCCGAGGTCAGCTCCAGCTGGGAGAGCAGAATGCCATGGCGTACCATTCGTGTGGTTGTGCAGCTCCTTTCAATCTCCTTTAGGCAGCTGGGTGTTGGCTTCACCCCCAAGGCAAACTCACTGAAGTTTTGTTCAGAGTGGATGTAAAGAAGACACTAAGCTCCTTTCTGTAGCCATGAGCTCAATATTACTACACCCCGCACCTTCCCCAAATAACAATCTGCCCCCACCCGCTCCATCCAGATGGTAAGGCTTGAGCAGATGTTAAAACGTATATTCAGACAGGTTTCCCAGGGGACAGACGCTGAAAACAAGATTCAGTCATTATTCGATTCTTCTGAGTTCAGAAAAAACGGGCTTCTAACAGTGGCTTTTTTTTTTTTTTTAATAAATTTTCCTCAAAGGTACAGGACTCCATCATGAACTCTCAACAGTTGACTCTGGGCAGCAAGGTGGGGAAAAGAGTGACAGTATCTCCTCAGGAAGAAAGTGCTGTATGTATTGCACAGCTCTTCAGTGAACAAAGATGCAATAGGATCAAGTATCTAATGGATGAAACAAGAAACTCTCTGAAACAAATTCCCTGTGGCAGTAATCATTATCCCATCTCTCAGTGTCTTCTGACTGAGACTGGATGCCATTCTGGAAGGTATGTTTTACTAAAAACACAAGCTGTACTTCAGTCAAACCAACAGGATTGGGGCTTTAATCAAAAATACGTGAATAAACTTGAATTGCCAGTACTGTACAGGATGTTGGACTAGATGATGTGATCATAAACTGCATGGACGTTTGTGTTTTTTTGGTGTTTGCTTTCAAGGTGGATGTTTCTGTACCCAAAAGCTCAGTTTCCACAGTGTGGAAGTCTAGCTAACCCAGGCGGAACCTACATCAGGCTCTGTGCAGTGGGGCAATGGAACGAAAGTGTCTGTAGCTACAGCAGTTTATCTCCTCCTACCTCATGCACTATTTTCAGCCTGTACCTTTATATTTGTATATGCATTTTCGCTTTTAGCTTCCCCTCATTGCAATATGGAGTCCCCTCCAGCTCTCTAACTCCACCCCCAAGAGAAAATTTCCTTTTCTTCGTGCAAGGAAAATGAAACAGCAAGAGGCAGTTTCAAATAAGCCTCAATGGCGCACACGCACAGAAAATGGAACATAAGACTCAGAGAATGGTAAATTCTGTATAAAAAAAATGAATTTCATGGCCACTAGGGAAAATGCCGTACTCACAAAGCTGCAGAACGTTGGATCTGTGATACCCTGTGGAGAAGAACAAGAGTTAGTAACCGCTGCCTGTGAAAGCTGGTAAGATGGCACTAACAGTTTATGCTCCTTTCATGTTTTTAATTCAGTTCCAAAACCACAGAAGTTAGAAATGCATTAAATGGACTGTACTGTGTTATTTTGAAATGAGAACACATACTGAAGATCACAGAATTGTTGCAAGTGAACATAATGGGTCTTCAGAATGACTGTGATCACAGTGCTCTCCAGGAATGCTTTTTCTTTGAATGTACTATGTGCTTTGTTTTATTTTATTCTTGCAAGAAAACTAGTATGTCCTTTCCTTCCTGTCCCTTAAGCAGGACTCCAAGCTCAACTAATCTTTTTATGATTGTGCCTAAAATGGACACTTGTAGGTTAAATTGTAATGCAGACGTTAAATTTTGAGGAAACAAATTTCTAGAAAATCTAAGGATAGGGGATTTACATCTATGATTTATTAGTGTTCAAGTGGAAGCTAATTTTGAAAACACAAACTTACTATTGCAGCTTTTACATCTCAGGCACAGCGATCAACTGAAATTGCTCAGAAATAACTAAAGATGTTCAGCCAGGGGACAGGCAAAAAAAATCTGAAGTTCTCTGAGAGTAAAAAAGTACATTTAAGCTATAACTTTAGTGGTACTGTTAGTAATATATGTTCAACTGAAGCTTATGTAAGCTATATGTACATTTATCGAAGTATATTTCTTCGTGTTTAATAAGACAGAGTTCAAGTTAGTCCTGTTTAGATAAATTTTAATCTTTATAATCATATTCATTCCATTAAAATTGATTAAGTAACAATGAGTAGAGTAAAACAGGACTAGGATTTTATTATATTAAAAATACACCCAGAATAAATTCTTAGCACTTAGGAGAAGCTTTTCATTTGCAGAGAACAACATACACGCATTAATAATTTTAGTAATCTAGTAACATAATATTCAGTTTATTAACTCATTCTGGTCTGTGTAATTCTAGGCTGTTCGCTCCAAAACACGTCAGTACTTCGAAGCATGCCAGTATGGCTCCTTGGTGGCAGATGTAATTGCCCACGAAGAGTTTCTCAAGTCCAGGCAGCCAGGTGTGCCTGCCTTGACCATCAATTCCTAATGCTACTGTGAGGTGACACCACAAGCCGGGTCAGTGCATTGGAAGCTCAGTATTCTGAAGCACCTTAAATTGTCAGTAGATATTTAGACTATGCAGTTTTCCACAGATGGTGAGCAGCACTGATGTCATCAGCAGCACTGATATCATCAGCAGCACTGGTACTCTTTCTGTTCCTTCGATATATACACATTTTTTCTTCTAGAAAAGTAAAGTAAATGGAGACTACAGTTATGAGATTTCTGCATAATGCAGAGGAAGCAGATAGAAACTTTTCAGGCAGAAAAAAATGTAAATCTAGTTCTGTTCCTTTGTGGAACATATAGCTGAAATAACCAGAACTGCATTAAAACCACAGATCCCATGCAGGGCAGGTGAAGAATCAGAACTACATGACCAAGTGCATTTCTTTGGGTGGGACTGCAAGCAAAGGATACTGCTGCTTGTTGAGTTCTGTGTTTGAGGGGAAGCATAAAAAGGCATCAAAGAAATATCCAGAGATCAGCAGGGAAGCACTTAGAGCTGATTAGGAATAAAACTAAGATTGGATACAGAGTTTGTGAGCAGAAGGCAAGCTGGAAATAGTACCTACAAGTACTAAAGGAAACATACTACCCTTTCTATTTGATTCCTGCTACACTAAGCAAAGCACAACTTTTGATATGTATTTTATAAATAAATAGGATTTCATAAAGTACATTACTCCTTCACTAAATTTTCTATTAGAAATAGCTCTAAAGACCCTAAACCTTAGATAGCTGCTTATGTTAAAAGGAGGAAAAAAAACCACAACAATATAGGGGTTGAAAGGTGTGGAGATATATGAAAGGTATATTTCCTAGATACAGCAAAGATAAGTATCAGAATTTTAGTGTATTAAAAATACAATTTTTAGTTATAAGGCCAATTTATTTTAATTTCCTTCTTTTGCTTGTGTTTTAGGTATTATCTTCTCTAAATTGTTGAATCACTGATTAGCACTTTTGTTGAGGTGACTCGTGTTTATTCTTTGCAAGTCTTTACAATTCGGTATCGATCTCTAAATGGAATGTGTACGTTTTCTGTTGGGCTATATTGTTTTAAGTACTAGTATTTTCTTCTTTACCAAAAGGCTTAATATTGTTGAGGAAGGGTAAACACAGGACTTATTTTGTATGTAAGTTGTTAAAAAAAAAACGGATGCTAAAACTGGAGATGAAAATGTTATCATTGAACTTTATACTCTACCTGTGGGCATGTGTATGCATATCTTGATGACTGGCACCATTGCTGCACCAATAACTGCATATGGAATAATAGGTGAGGGAGCTGGGGTGCGTGCATACTGTGGCTGGGTATCTATCTGCCTGTGACATATGAACACAAAGGACACATAGCTTTATCTTAGCTTCTGCATGAGCAGCAGCCCAGATGTATTACCATTATTTGAGGCTAGCTTAGTACAGAGCTGACCCAGAAATTCATACTCCAGTGGCTTCCAGGATCTTGGTAGCCCACAGCTAGATTAAAATTAGCTGTTAGCATGGCGTTTGGGACAAACACACCTCAGGATTCCTGCATGCTAATTCCAGTAGCTGCAACAGCAAAGTAGGGAGTGTGTGTGGAAACACAAGAACCATATTGCCAGTACCCATGTCTTTGGCTGCACAAGTCTCTATAACTTTTCCACGTGTTTTGTGAAGTAACAAAGTGGAAAACTTGCCCTTCATTTCACTTGCTGAAGGCATGTGAATGGTGCATGCAGGCCAACATCATGTTCTCGGGATAATAAGAGCTATGTCAGCTTCCTCCTTGAGCACTCCTCATATACCTTGGTTCCAGCTGGCCAGGATTCTGCTGTTCAACCCCTGGCGTTTCCTGACCAGAATGTGAAATGCATGTGAAAATTTCTTCAGAATGTGAAATGAATTTGGATTCATATTTCTGCTGGGGTGACATGATAAAATAAGGAATTGCTACAGCTAAATCAAACTGAAAGCTTATTAAAGTATTTGCATTAAATTGTATCACCAGTACAGCAAGTAATTCTACGTAAAAGGCAAACATGCTGGTTCAGCTACAATAAGATTACTACAGAATAATAACATACCAGCTTTTTTTAGTTCTTATAAAACCCCTTATCAACCTTCCTGTGCATTCATTTTTTTCTCTACTAGCCTTGCTTATTCAGAAATTCTTAAATAATATTAATTAATAGTAAGTTTTATACAAGCATCTGACATTTATTTTCTGCAGTCATTAGTTTTAGCCAATTCTGTTGAGGGAAGTGGGCCTAAAAGCTAATTCTGTTGTCTGTGTATGGGCAAAAAGGACTTACTGTTGTGTGCGGTAGAAAAAGTGTGTGAATTTCCTCATCACAGACATTTGTAGATCTGACTTTCTGCATTCAGCCAAGCCATTCAACAGGAAACGTGTCTAGGACTGGGTGTATAATGTTCAAGATTAAAATGAAGAGCTTTCTTTCAAAGAACTGCCTTAGGTGAAAACAGTCTATACTTATGAGCCTATGCCCATTTAATCTCTAATTCTGATTAACAACTGACTCTGTGATGCTCATTTATCATGATAGTAAGTATTATCAGTCATATTATAGCTTTTTCAATTAATTTAATAATTTCCCATAGGAAAACACGTATAGCAATTAATTTCTCAGAATGTTAGCAGCTTTTCTAAAATGTTTCAATTTTGACATTCTGCCCCTTTGATGTTGCCCTGAATTTTAAGTATTTTCTGTTGCGGAATACTGGTTTAATGATGACCTGGTATATATTTCCTAAAAACTAACTCTGTGTGTGGTTGCAAATAGTTATACATTTGTTCATTGTTGTGTGGTTATCAGCCCAGTCATAATGAATAGTTAGTTACTGGAAGAGCCTTACAGGCCGGATCAGGAGAATTCGACTACAGGGTATGAGCAGACTAACCAGAAAAGCTTCCTTCCCTGTTTCATATACACCATTGGAGAATGTGGTGGGGAAAAAAATGTAGCAAGCTATTTAAGGTGATCTCTGAACTATTTAAGAGGAGCAAAAGCTGCATCAGAAAGGAGAATCTGGCCTTTATTTTTAACTTTTGGAATAGAAACATCATAGCTATCTATTTTACTGTTTCTAATTAATTGAGCAGCAATAACATACATACACACCACTAAAAATGGAAATTGTCTGACTTAAAAGGTGTATTTTGTACATTTGTATGTACATAGATACAGTATGTACATAAAATGTACAATAGGAGTTAACAAACATACCTTCATATAAAGAAACTATCAGGAGAGAAAACAATCCAAATGGTTATGATTTCCGAGTTCAGACTCAAAACAATCTAATTCTTATAAGTTTGGCTCTCGCTTGCTGTTTAAGTTGGTTTTCATCTTTTGTCCTTGAGCACTGACTTTTACAAACAAAAGCTTTCATTACCTGTGGCTCTGGTGCCAAGATATTTCTAATCCTTCATGCACACAACCAGGACTATCCAGCTACAAATAAGTGCTTATTTCTATGCATCTCACTTGGTGACATTTCTCTGTTCGCTTTTATCAGCACATTCCATCCTAACTTGCCTTCCATGCAGATGCTTATTCACCAGTTACATCCTCGAGGTTTTTACTATAACTAACGAAAATATGAGGTATAAGCTCATCAAAATACACAAACCCCATTCCATGCAAAGGGTTTATTTGATTTAAAGTGTAATTTGGATATAATCATGATCACATAAATATTAGAGGTTTAATTTCTGACAGATACTGCTTAATCTACACAGTACTCCAAGCATTTTTTATTGTACTCCTGCAAAACCATAGTTAAGAGAACTGAGGAAAAGTGGACTCCTTTACAAATTCTTAACTCTGTTAAAACTAGTTTATATATGAACATTGCATCCATATAGATAAATGAAGTTAGATGTGCTTTAATTACATTAAAGTCAACTTCTTGGAACAATGTTCATAAATTATTTTTATAGTATCTTTAAACAAATCAGTGAAAGGTGGTAAAAAGACCATGTGTACTTAGGATTTGTCTATTTGTTACATCAGCACGGTTGTATACACAATTTTGTTATCTTGATTTCCTTCCCAAGTGATATAAATTAAGCTGAGGAAGGACCTTCCTGTAAAACAATAAGAGCATATGCATGACTTGGGGAATTACAGCATGGTTAACATTTTCATCCCAAGTATAGGTTTCATAGGACTGTAAATCTTTGTTAAGGTAGGCAGAGGTCTTAAATTTACATCTTAATTTACATTTTTGTTGACATAAATTAGATCTGCTGATATAGATTTTTTCGAAACTTTTGAATAGGCAATCATATCCCACATTTCTGGGTATTGTGCGTATTTACTGCTATACTACAGATCTCCTGTAGCTATCTCAGAATGACTGTCAGGTGCTTCTTTGCACATCTGTACTCCAAGAGCAGGGCCTCTGGCCACCCTCCTGTCTGAACTGGTTCAAGCTACCTACTTTCTCTTCATTGGGATTCCTATTGGATTTTCACTTTACCCTCTTGCTTCCAAGCCAGTTTTGTATTTGGGAAATCAGTTACCTCAGCAACCAACCCTGCCCCCAAGCTGACAGATAACTCAGCACCATCACTGAGCCATACCAGGCCTAAAGCCCTCCAGAGACAATGTAGTGAGTGCTCAGAAACTTCCGGCTTTGCCCTGGGAATGGTCTCAAGCACTGACACGAGCTCTGAGGTCTTCTGCCTTTCAGGTTGTTGCAGCTTCATTTTGCTACTGTCTCTCTGAGATGCCAGCAAAGTAGCTCCCTGTTCTATTTAAAGCAAAGTCAGCTACATTATTCTGAAGTTTAAACTCTTACTTTTCAGCCAAAAGCTCTCAGGAGTAGGATCACTCTCAGTCTCTTCCTCGTTCCCCTTGCTGACAATCAGCATGACTCAGTCTACAAAGCATTGGCAGTGTCAATGATTCAGCCATGTGACACGTGCTCCATCAGTCTATCCAGGCATGAATCTAAAAAGAAGCAAATACAAGTTTTTTTGTGCTGTGGGAAGACAGCTCTTTCAATTTGATAAAAATAAAATGTTCCATCCAACCACCCACAGAAGGAAGTGACTTCATATAGCTGACCACTTAGTTACCACTCTAGTGATTGTCAAATGTATTTTGGTTCTTTCCAGCAGGTCAGAAAAGCATTTTTCCTTTTGGTTCAGATACAATTGTTAAATCCAGTTGGAGGCCGGTCACTAGTGGAGTCCCCCAGGGCTCAGTACTAGGGCCAGTTCTCTTTAATATCTTTATCGATGATCTGGACGAGGGGATCGAGTGCACCCTTAGTAAGTTTGCAGATGACACCAAGTTAGGTGCGTGTGTTGATCTGCTCGAGCGTAGGAAGGCTCTGCAGGAGGATCTGGATAGGCTGGACCGATGGGCTGAGGTCAACTGTATGAAGTTCAACAAGGCCAAGTGCCGGGTCCTGCACCTGGGGCGCAACAACCCCAAGCAGTGCTACAGGCTGGGAGATGAGTGGTTGGAAAGCTGCCTGGCAGAGAAGGACCTGGGAGTACTGGTTGATAGTCGGCTGAATATGAGCCAGCAGTGTGCTCAGGTGGCCAAGAAGGCCAACAGCATCCTGGCTTGCATAAGAAACAGTGTGGCCAGCAGGGCGAGGGAAGTGATTGTCCCCCTGTACTCGGCTCTGGTGAGGCCGCACCTCGAGTACTGTGTTCGGTTTTGGGCCCCTCTCTACAAGAAGGACATGGAGGTGCTCGAGCGAGTCCAGAGAAGGGCAACGAAGCTGGTGAGGGGTCTGGAGAACAAGTCTTACGAGGAGCAGCTGAGGGAGCTGGGATTGTTCAGCCTGGAGAAGAGGAGGCTCAGGGGAGACCTCATCGCACTCTACAGGTACCTTAAAGGAGGCTGTAGTGAGGTGGGGGTTGGTCTGTTCTCCCACGTGCCTGGTGGCAGGACGAGGGGGAATGGGGTAAAGTTGCGCCAGGGGAGGTTTAGGTTGGATATTAGGAAGAACTTCTTTACCGAAAGGGTTGTTAGGCATTGGAATGGGCTGCCCAGGGAAGTGGTAGAGTCACCATCCCTGGAGGTCTTCAAAAGACATTTAGATGTAGAGCTTAGTGATATGGTTTAGTGGAGGACTTGTTAGTGTTAGGTCAGAGGTTGGACTAGGTGATCTTGGAGGTCTCTTCCAACCTAGATGATTCTGTGATTCTGAAAGAAGTCTTATATTCCGTGTTTAAGGTATATTTTTCAAAAATTGATTCATACAAAGCTTGTAGATAATTGCATAATTCTGTCTATAGCCTCTAAGAACAGAGAGTGCTGCTCCCACTGGCAAAGCCACTGAGCAAATCTAACTGGAGATCAGAGCACTTTTATCATTCTTTCTCTGCCGAACAATGTATTGTGCAGTATATGTTCCTTATCAGGAGGGATTTAGAAAGAAGCTCCAAAGACAGAGATTTTAGACTGTTTATGAAGTTATATATTATATATAGGTGATACTTTATACATGAAGAGAGTAAATCTATTTTCAGTCCACAGCTATCATTCCCAGTACTCTGTGGAGCGAAGCTGTTTCCAGCACAGCTGATCTCAACCATGTGTTGAAAGTTTCCTTGATCACTCACTGAGTTCCAAGTTACCAAAACTCTTTCCCTTCTGAACCCTTAAGAATACAGCTTATGGTGGTATTTTTCAGTCATAGTTTTCTTTCCAGTAAACAAATTTAAATTAACTTTTTAAATATAGGTTCTGAGTTATTTTATTTACAGAGTCCTAAGGGACGTTCCCCAGACACGTCACTTTTCTTGTGAGCGAACACAGAGGTTCTGCTGATATTTCTAAGGTATGGATATCTTTGGAGGTGACTGTTTAAATGGTCAGAAGATACTAAATACCACTGACAGTTTCAAAGTTTTATAAAACAGCCAAAACTTTCTCAACAGCAGTATTCCCGAGGGGAACCAAAAAGAACATAAAACAGACAGTCTAAGAGTCTTCTGATAATCTAGTTAACAAATATCACGTATGTAGTATATTTCAACTTCAAAGTGATTAAGTTAATTAATCCTTAGATTTCACACTGGCAGCAATTCAGAGAGCTGGAGCTCCATAACACGGAGCTGAGTAGTTATCTTCTTTTCTCTATTTGTAATTATATAGGGTAGCGCTGGGAGCTTACTGCAGAATCAGTGCCTTGGGAACCATCCGCAGGCTGTGCACTTGTACTGAATAGAAGGGGAGACACAGAGCGAATTTGTATTGCTGTAATTATTTGTTGCGTGTCTTACAGTGCTGTCTGGAATAGTGGGGACTACAGGAGACTTTAGCAAGAGTCAGATGTTTGCCTAATTTGTGTTGTTAGGTTACCTGCATTTAGGTAACACAGAGGCTATGCAGTATAAACCAGAGATCAGTGAGAAGTCAGGTATCTACTGAAGCAGGCTCTGCCTGACTCTTTGGCTCTGAGTGATTACTGAACAACAACCATTCCACACTGATTCATGCCCTGTGGTACAATCCATTGTACCAAGATGAAATAAAGGCCAGCCTGGCAGCATTTAGAATCTGCTCTACAGATTTTAAACTGTAGTATGCATTTTATTTAAATCTTCCAGTACAAGCTTTTTCTCCTCTGTTTCAGGATGACTTGGTAGAAAATTTTTTGTGCAGTGAAAATGTGATTTATAATTTTACTTCCGATACTGTTCAGCTTAATATCAATTTAACATTATGTCAGAAGTCGTCCAGCTAAGGAAGAAGTCCTGCTATTTGGATCACTTTACCTGGAGTACCATAAGCAATGGAATAATCACAGAGACATGATGAACACGATATGCATTTACATTACGGGAAAACAGCTATCTGCTATGGTGTCAGCAATTCCCATCTCACTAGTATGTACAATATTCTAGTGTAATGGTTTGGAAAACCAAAGGATTCTGTCACCTGGAACCAATGTCCACAGCAACAAGTCCGTAGTCCTGACTGGCTCCTCCAGGCACTAGCATTTCTGAAATACCAAATAAAAATATTAAAAGTGATTTACAAGATTTAATGAAATAATTTGAAATAAACAGATTCTAAACGTAAGAAAATCCAAGTAAATTAAAGATTCATGTGGAATCTAATCATGATTCAAAGCTTTGTTTGGAACCTGATGACAATTTATGGTTTGCATTATTTTCTCTCACTGAATTTGGCAGGGCCTGTACTTGCGTAATGGCATATTAGGCTATTAAGTGCTGGTAGTGACTTACACTGTTGTGCAAGTGTGTTCTGTACAAATGTTAACAAAGCAAAACCTTTTTGCAGGTGCTGTACCCTGAGCTGCATGTTCCTCAGAGGAATTTCATCTCAGTGAGGAACTTCTTATGATCTGTAAAATTACTAATTTGTTGTTTCCTACACAAGGAAGTTTACAAGATAGGTTTAGATATGGTATAAAGTTGATGGCAGCCAGGAGTTAAATCTTTGAGCAATGCCTAGTTCTCTCACAAGAGCTTCCTTTCTAGGAAGAAGGCCCAGATGAAGGGATACAGATTTACGAGTACATCTGGAAAGGGGAGAGAGGGTGACACACTCTCTTCCTCCCTCAGCCAACAGTCCTGCCCAAGAGCTTACACAACGTGTGCTGCCTGGGCAGTTTCGCGGTGTTCTCTCCGGAGAACGCTTACTGCAACGCTTGCGGCTGGCAGGGAGAGTTGAAAGGTTAAGAGGCGCTCCGCTGCTAAAGGGCCGGGTGAGGCAATAGGTGCTTCGGGGCCAGAGTCTGGCTTCGGTGTGAAGGCGGCTGCCGGCCGCCAGCCTCCCGCAGTTCGGGGGATCTCAGTCAGCCAGCCAGCCAGCCCTCTTCTCCAAAGGAGAGGCGAGAACCTCCTCGTGTCAAACCAGGCTGCCGAATACCGCCGCTCCGCGTCCCCCCGCCCCTCACAGCCTACGCTTAGCGGCTCCTCCCGCTGCCCAACGGCCGCCTGCGGGCTCCTCTCGCGCCGCTGCCGTTGCGGGCGGGGCTGGAGCTCCCCACCGCCCCACCGTATTTACCCACGTTACCGCGCGCACCCCCACGGAGCGGCAGCGCGGCACTACCGTATTGCCCCGCCCCGCCCCACGCGCACAGCAGAGTGCAGCCGCACGCCCCTGGTGAAGCGGCGCATGCGCTGCGTGGCGCTGAGGCGGGCGGGCGGCCTGGGCCCGCCTTCCCGCTTCTCTCCCATCAGCGTTGGGTCTCGGCGCGGCCCGGTTGGCGGCGGGCGGCGCGGGGCCATGGCGCAGCGGAGGGCGGTCGAGCGAGGGCCCTGCCGAGCGGCGGCGGAGAGCGCCAGGCACCAGCGGCAGCTTCTAGAAGGTGCCGGGGGGAGAGGGGCGCGGGGGCGCCTCGTCCTTCTCGCTGCCAGCGGCCGACCCCGCAGGCAGCCGGCGGGCGGGAGGGGCCGCTGGGGGGCTGAGGCGGGGCTGCAGCCCCCGCCGGGGGCAGGCACGGCCGGGCTGGGCGCTGCGCTGCACCCCCGGCCCTGAGAGCAGCACGGAGCGCGGCGTGCTGCGGCTCGCTTCCTCGTCGTTTTTTTTCCGCTTCCCGTGAGGAGAAGGCGGTGTTAAAGCCCCCAGCGCCGAGGCACCGCCGCGGTAAGGCTCGGGGCCGCCTCACGGCCCCGTGACGTCGGCCCGCAGCCGCCCCGCGTTTCGTCATCCTTCCGCCGGGTTTCGCAACAGTGCCCCGGCCTCAGCGCGCTCCGTGGCACGGCGGTCAGGCCACGGCCATCTGCAAATGGGAACGCCGACCTGCGTCCCGTGTGCTTCGGGCGGCAGCCGCGCGCGGTGAGGTGGTGCCGGCCTGGCGGTGCCTGAGGAGACAGCGCCTGCATACGTGCACGGGCCAGTGCGGGTGCAGAGAGCGATCTCACTGCTTACTTCTATGTACAGCTCATTGTATGTGCAGGTACAGCTATGCCGATCAGAGCATTACATTGATATGGTCATACGGGCAAAAATACGAAGTATAGGGCCTAAAATGCAGTTGTGTCGTTTATTGTACTCACATTATGTTCTTTACACCCGAACTTAAATTACTATAAGCTTAAGAAGAGATACCTTTGCTACGTGTGTTTTAGAGTGTAAAATAGGTGTAATTCTTATGTCTGAGAACTGTGATCTTTATATCCCAGGCTATTGTGGGCGTGTGTTCATGTACGTTTTCTCCTGATGAGTGTTTCTAACCTAGCTGGCTAGTTGCTATGCCTGGTGTTCATCCTTAGGAAAACAACAGACAAAACAAACTGTTAACGAGCGTGTTTTGGAGTTGTGTTGCATATACTGAAGATTTAACTTAAAGTTACTAACTCCTAACTGACTGTCAGGAGACTTCATGGCAAAAATTAAAAATGTGTGGCTTAATTTGTTTTACAGTAACTTTTTCTCTGCCGGTTTATCTAACTAAGGCTTAAATTATTAGCAGTCACAGAAATTGATTTCTGTGGGATGTTTGCCAGTGTAAGAACCTCAGATTTATTTGGACGACTTCAGGGAATGTAAGCAGTGTTTTATGTATGTTACTGAAAGCATTTGTGGGAAGATGAGATCTCTGTGGAGATTTCCTTAACATTTCCTCAAAGTGTAACCTTGAATTCTGATAAGTTGTTGGGGTTTTTGTTAATTTTGGTTGTATTTAATTTCAGGGAAAGCTCAGGCAGAAGGTGGATCAGCTCGAACGTCTCTTCTTATTTTAGTGTCCATCTTCACATCGGCTGCTTTTCTTATGTTTCTGGTATATAAAAATTTCCCACAACTTAGTGAGTAAGTATGTAATTTGTTTGCTTTTCATTCAATATCAACTTGCAGAGGAGGCTACGTGGGGTTAAGTGATTTTTGAACTGATGTAAGTTAATTATAGATGTAACCTTATTTAAATAGGAAAAGCTGTTTTGAGTGTATAATCTCCAATGTCACAACACAAATAATTCAGTATTACTGAAATGTGTACTAACTAGTAGGATCTGTTTAAACACTGAAGTTGTGCTTGACCTAGGGTTTCTGTTGCACAGTTGAGTTCTCATGTATTAAAAAGTTACCTGTTGTCACTTTAGCAATGGTAGCTATGTTCTTAACCATCCTCAGTTGAGAGCCAAAGCATGCTTGGTTAGGGCTATGTTTGTTTTAAAATTCCTTGTGCACCACTATAGCTCCAGGCCGCCATAAAAAGGCGACATCCTTCTTCCTTCGTACTCAAGGTTCGTGTACTCTTTCTTCTTTTTGTTGCACCTAGTACTCATGTTGGGAACATAAATAGTTTGACAAGATGCAAGCCTGCTTGTCTTACAACCTTCTTTTTTTCTTTTAGTAATAAATTTTCTGTGTGATTAACTTGCTCAACAAGTTCAGTTTGCAACTGTCCAGTCACTAAGTCTGATACAGAGGAAGAGAGGACACTCAACTGTGCTGCCCAGGGTTGCACCAGATTAAGGTGTGACATAAGATTTTGCTCTTAAAGCTTTGTATGTCTGTGAGGTGAAACTCCACTGCATTTGAAGTGTTGCTGCACTTTGAATGTTGTGACCCTAGCATAAGGCAGTTACAGTTAGTTTTGGTTGAAACGTTGGCTGTTGTTCAGTTGCCAAAGGTTTGGTTTGAGTAATTGTTTCTTTTTGATCTTAACTTGAGAAGAAGAAAAAATCCTAGAAATAAAGCTGGTTATTGTAATGAATAGGAAAAAAAATAGCTTGCTAATATCTAAAATTGAGGATTTTTCTATTTCAAAGAAGTGTAAATATTACAAAGGTTTGTCTTAGAATTTTACCACAAAATAGTGATGTGGTTTGTTTGCAGACATTGTAGTTCAGTGATCTAGTGTATCTAATTATCTGTATATTCAGCAATTAATTTTACTGTACTGTTTACTTATATCTCCTACCATGCTTTCTCTTCTTTCTTTTTGCAGAGAAGAAGGAAAATGTATAAAGGTTCCTAGAGACATGGATGATGCAAAAGCCTTAGGAAAAGTCCTGTCAAAATATAAGGACACATTTTATGTTCAAGTATTAGTAGCTTACTTTGCCACATATGTTTTGTATCCTTTTTCTGATATGAGAAGCCTTTGCTGACTTCTTTTCTATGAAAAAGGAAAGAAAAATGCAAACATAATAATTTATTGGTCTGGGATGGAGAGGGGTAAGATACCAAGGTGTGTTTATAAGACACCTGTTTTAGAACTTAAGAAAAGTTTCCTGTTGTTAAAATGTTTCAGTATGCTTTTTTGGATTGTAAGGAAGGAGTAAGTACAGAGAAACTGAATTGCATGCCTATATAGTAGTAAATGTTGTATTAGATTGTCTTGCAGCTTCAGCTACTATCTACTGTGGACAATATTTTAACTTTCATATTAGACTTATTTTAGCATTACGATAGCTGAGTGCAAACTAAATTCCCAGATAAAAATGACTGCTGATTCTAAAGGAAAACAAACTATCACTCTAGTCTTCCTGAGACATCTAAAAGTGTTTTATGAGTCACTTATGGAAGTCCTTACATCATTTCTCAAGGAAAACATTTTAAGCCTTCTTTCATCTCTGCAGTGCCCATTTTCAAAAAAAAAAAAAAAAAAAAAACCTTGTATTTTAGAGAGCTAGACTTTTGAAGTACTTTATGCCTAGGGAGACACAAAGGCTGCCTGTGTTGTGTGTTAACTTTTTTTTTCCTTGAGTGCTGAATGTGTTAATCATTAAACACACTCCTAACTGGAACACTTAACAGGTTAATAAAGCTTTTCAGCCTTTTGGAAGTTACAGGAGGTCTATTTCATTGTTTAATGCAGTAGGGTTCTCAAAACCCAGAGAAAAATTGATGCTGAAAGTGCCATTAGTAATTATCTTTTAGCATATTCTCACAAGAGTAGTTCACAAATGATAGATTAAATTTGAAGAAAATTAAAATGTTAGTTAATATATAAACGAAGTAGAACAGAATCGGCATTTTTATTGAACTACTGATATCAGCATCAGCTGATATGACGACATTTACTGTCTCAGCAGCAGACTGGTTACTTGACAAGCATTGTATAGTTATCTTAGAACCTTGACACTTGCAAAAAGCTCTGTTTTCTGTAATGAACTTGATATAAAGGATGATTGTTTGGCTTTTTAGTATTTCAATCAGTTCCATGAAATTCATAATCACTAGAGGTTTCTGTGAACTTTTCAGAGTGACTGAAGTCTGCTTATTTCTAGTTAAGTGTCAGATCAGAACTGTATTTACTGTAATGCCATAAAGCTACAATGTCAAAGGTAGCACAGAGATGAAGGGAAAACATAATACATCTTTTAATTAGTGACTTACTTTTATATCTGTCAACAATGTATCTACCCCTTGTGTCTCTGTGCTTGGGCTGTTTGTGCTACTCTGCACAAGTATTTTGATGTAAAGATCTTTTGAGGCCATGCCTATTTGTTTATGCTTTTCCAAATTGTATTACATATGCTGACTGCTTATTAGATTAAAAACTGGGTAGCTTTTTTTTTTAAAAAAAAAAAAAAAACTTCTTTAACGAAATGCATCCAGCTTGCAAACATTTGCTATCCCTGGGTCTATATTTCTCAGTATCCTGTCAGGGTTTCTTTATCCCTTTCCACTGGCGTTATTTCTTGTTTGTCTGGTAAGTATGGAAAATAATTGGTGAAGGCATGTATTTTTATTCATTTGGAACAGAACCAAACATTGAAACAGCTTTCTGTTTGAAATGATCACAGGCTGAGTGAAATAAGGGAATGCTTTATTCTCCAAGGAATAAATGAGTTCTCATTCATCTGTGTTGTGAGAAGGGTGTTATCCAATGCTACAGTGAGTTTTGTGGATGATGATCCAAACAACTAAACTGTTTTCCAAGTTTTCTTCATAATGGAGGCGTCTGGGTGTTAGTCAGCTGGAGAGTTGCCTTCACTTCAGACTTGTTCAGCATCCACCAGAACCTGATATTAATCTTGGAACATAAGTAATGCATTCTAGTGCGCTGCAAAACGCATCCTTTTTTAAAATGGTTTACATACTTGAGAAGCTTAACTTACAAAGTGTATGTTGTCAAGAACCTTCAAAAGATGCAGTCGTAGTGAGCCTTAGTACTTAAGGACTAGATAATTCAGTAGGTATAGAGGGCTAAGGTGATGATTTTTCAAGTTTGAATTTTTCACATGTCATTGTGCCTCTTATTTGCAAAGGTTTCACTGTTCAGAATCTTAAAAGTGCAGAGACCCTCATTGTTAACTGACAAGTAATCAACATTGTCTACTTTGTGTTAATATTAATGTAAATGCTTTGCAAGTAAAGGAACCGGTTAGTGTCGACAAAGTTCTTAAGGAACAGGTACAGGAAGTTCTTCGTCCTTAATGGAGGACTGCACAGAAGCAGCCTCTATCCAGTCAGTGTAATTGTAGGGATATAAGGCTAATATTAATTAGTGTTTTTCTGCTTTTTCAGTGCTCGGGACTTGGAGCTTCGTTCTGCTATATGCTTTCATACTTAGTGGGACGGCCTGTTGTATACAAATACTTAACAGAAAAAGCAGTTAAGTGGTCAGAACAGGTAAGTTTCTAAAGAAGTTGAAATTTATAGAAAATATATAGTGGAATAGGATGGAAAACTAGGGGGGATTGTGCTCATAAATCAAGTCACAAAGAAGGGATTCTGAGTCCTTTCTGACAGTGTGTAGTTACTTTTTGAATGTTTTTAAACGATAGACTGTTCCTGATTGTGGTATTTCCTGTGAGGAAGCTCTCTTCAACTAGCAAGAGTTTGTCACTGATAACCCCTTTGGTTTAGCTAATGGCAGTAGGAAGCCTATCTAGTTTTGATTTGAAGTAATGGCTTCCCTGAGCATCAGAACTAATGAAAGCTGTTTTTTTTTTCAGTAGGGTGAAAAATATATAGTTGTAGATGTGATTGTAAAAATTTAAGTGTTATTGTGGTTAGGGCAATTCCTAAGTTTGTTGCTTTAGCATTTAAGAGCAGTAGCAGCATACCCCTTCATATAAAAAGGGTATTACTTTCGTCCTGGTTTAAAGGGTCTCTTTGTGTTCTTACTATATGCTTACATGGTAACTTTCTACCAATTTTTGAAATTCACCATTTTTGTGGTATATAGAGAAGTATCCCGTACAAGCTGCTTGATTTTTTTGTACAAGCTCAGTTTCCTTTAGGTCAAGAGACAGTATCTGATAACAGAAATTTGGTAAGCTAATTATCTGATTAAACTTCAGATTTTGCTACACAAAATCCTAGCATGATCAGTATTTGACCCCTTGTTTTTTGTTTGATGCTCTTAACCATTTTCAAACAGATCTTTTTGGCAAGTATGAACCATAACTTACTGCTCTGTTCTCCGTTCAAGAGTTTTTTGAATCATAAAAATATTTAAACTTGTTCCTTACTAAGATGCAGAGCTGCGACCTACACAGTCAATTTCATTAAATAGTGTTTTGAGTCTTGTACCAAATAAGTATTAGAAGCACAGTATAATCTTCAGACTATTCCCTAAGTGGGAAATAGTAACTATTTCCACTGGCAGAACTGGCTATGTGACTTTAAAATTACATAATTGCATGTGTGGTTCATATCTCACTGTTTCCAGGTTAGGTAGATTATACCATTTTGGCACTTTGAGACATATGCAGAATTAGTCGTTGATTAGGCATTAGTCCTTCATTATGATTTAATTAAAAAAAAAAAAAAAAAAAGACCAAACACCAGAACCGAAGTATTGCTGAACAATAGCAGGACTGACTGCAATAATGCAATTCAAGCTGTGGAAAAAACAGGGTTGTGTCTAGGGTAAGTTGCTGCACCTGATTTTAGATGTATTTACAATCAGGTGTGGTTTAGTTTCAACTGTTTGGGGCCATGTGGCCATGTTTAGGCTTACACTTTGTGAAGGCCTGCTAGGATAGAGCAGAGATGGTGGGATGCTCTGCTACCCTTAAAACTTGCTTTGAGGTTATGGATGTTTGAAAGGGCTAGTGTTCTAAAGCCAGTCTGGGAGCAGAAGAGGCTTTGATGTTGTAGTGTAAGGAGCTGAGCTAGACTTGAGGATATAATTGACTGCAAATCAAGTTTGGATTAATGTGGCTGCTCCTTTATGATGTTTATGCTAGACATCACAAAGTAGGTGCAGATAGGTTTTAAGACTGTGTTGGCAGTAGCCTCCTGATGAACTTCAGAGCCATGACCAGGGTAAGATTCCAAGCTAGGAATATAGCTGTGTTTCATGTTTGATAGCTTTAGGAATAGGATGACAAACTGGTAGTGTTGGCTGGACTACAGTTAGAGGTGACGGAGCTAATGCTAGGGTTAGTTCAGCATAGCAGCAGGCCTACTTGTTACCTGATTCAGACATATTAGTGCTCTACCATAGGCTGGTATTTCCAGACTAACTTCAATGCGATGTAACAGTGATTCATTGATGATTCTTCTTCTCTTCCTTGAGTCATCATTTAACTGATTTGTTTACAACTTTTAAATTTCTACAAAAGATGGATTTAAAAAAAAAAAAAAACACGAATCTCTTGTAGTAAAATCATTGCTTATTTTGAAGGCAGGGGTTTTACTGACTTTTTTTTTTTCACAGGTTGAACGACACAGAGAACACCTCATTAACTACATAATATTTTTGAGAATAACACCATTTCTTCCAAATTGGTTCATCAATATAACATCTCCTGTAATAAATGTGCCATTAAAGGTATTTTTCATTGGCACCTTTCTAGGTAAGAATTCTGAATAGTGAACTGCAGTTTGGGGTAGCCAGAAGTGGCATTATTTGCTTCTCTTTATGCATTGTTCAGTGGTGATCACCACCTACTGGACAGCTGAAAGATTACAGAAGAGTATTGTCTATACTTTTTTTTTGATGTGTCCAGTTTTTAGCATTAAAAGACTTTAGTCTTCAGGATTATTATGATGCACTGGAAGAGGGGTAACGCAGGCTATAAGGAAACATACCTTGTATGAACACTTTACAAGTAACTTCTGTTGCTCCACTCCATGGTTATACTTCTGTGAACTACTATAGACTTCTATTTTGAGTTCAGCATAGTCATGCGAGAACATGTGACTTTGATCTGAAGGATTGTTCCTCCCCTTCCCATCCATTTTATTATAATATATCTTGCTAGGAGTGAATTCGTAACTACTGTAGTGCTAAACGTCTTAACCTTGTATTTTGGTTATTTTTGCAAATATTTTTAGTTGGTTTAGGAGACAATTTATAAGCTTCCATTATGAACCTAAATAAAATCAGTTTGTAGAGACAACTTGCCATCTGCACAACCGAGATCACAGTTTTTTTTTTTTAGTTTCCTGTGCTTGTATTAGCATTAAGCAGCATTAAAAGTAGCATAAACAGTTCCAATAATGGGATTTTGTCTTCGAATTTTGTATCTGTACCTGCGTCTTAAAAGAAAATACAGGCAACAAATTCTGAGGCTTTGGTGTTAAAAGCTGGACAACTGAGTTAGGAATTTTCTTAGTTTCGTTTACACTAAGAAATTGCTTTTTCTTAAGTTTCTTGTTCTACCCTTCTATTTCCCCCTCCAGGTGTGGCACCGCCATCTTTTGTAGCCATTAAGGCAGGAACAACACTATACCAACTTACAACAGCAGGGGAAGCTGTTTCCTGGAACTCTGTTTTTGTTCTCATGATTCTAGCCATCCTCTCCATCCTACCAGCTCTCTTCCAGAAGAAACTGAAACAGAAGTTTGAATAAGGATCAAACTGGACCAGGACTTCCCATGTTTCATCTCAGGATTGGC
This sequence comes from Cygnus atratus, assembly GCF_013377495.2. Classification (NCBI taxonomy): domain Eukaryota; kingdom Metazoa; phylum Chordata; class Aves; order Anseriformes; family Anatidae; genus Cygnus; species Cygnus atratus. The sequence goes on from NC_066366.1 coordinate 2,227,979, forward strand.
ACTTCTGATATTTGTATATTTGCTTTTCTATTGGGTCTTAAGCAATTAAAGGGGAGGCTTGTAATGGGTAAGAATGTCGTTAAATGAACATGTGACCTGCAGCTGAAGGAACTGTGTTCAGAAATATACTACGTAGTTTTATAACCAAATCATCAGTGTTTTGCTTTGGGGTGTATGTGCGGCCCTCGGGATGAGGGGAGTGAAAACACAGATGTCATGTTTTGCTTTGATTATATGCAGAGCAAAAAACGTAACATAGACGTAAACTACAGATAATGCTTTCTAATACTTGCAAAAAAAAAAAAAAACCACCCACCCCTTATTTTTTCAATCTGATTTCTGTAACATACTGTACATCTCTGTAGACTTGCATGGGATCTGGTCTGAGCACAATTCTCATCAACAGTCTTTCTTGTCTTTTGGGGTTCCAAAATTATAGCATAATATGATAACGGTGCTCATTCAGAAGCGAATTTGTTTTCTGAGTAGTACTTTAACTACAAAGATACACTGATCTTGATTGTTTACTTCTATTACTGTTGTGTGGACTTAAATACTTGAACCTACATCTGCTTTACTAACTGGATTAACAAAGGCAAAGTGTCAGATCATTCTAACTTATTCTGTAAAAGTTTGCTCTGGTAGAGCAGGTTAGATTTCTTATTGTGGCTAGCTGATTTTGAAATTGTATTATTTTTTTATGTTGATTATTTTGCCGATATTTTACTTGCATACATTTATCCTGTGAACTCAAGGAAGTGATCATATATAAAACTTTAATTTCCAGAGCGATTTAAAACTGTATAACTTCAGTGTACTATAAACATTTCTAAAGCAATATGCAAAGAGTATACAATTTTTCATTGCAGCTCAATTGGCTAGAAGAATTGTCAGGTACATTAATTGGTGCACTTCTTGCAAAAGAACTGAATCCAAATACTGTTCAAAGTATCATGCAACAGAAGTTTATGTGAATGTATCTAAAATTAAAGGGATGATTCAGTTTTCTGGTAAGTCAGTAATTGGCAATGGACAACCAGCTATGTATGATTCATCTTTAAGTAAAAGTCTGCTTATATATAGCCAATAAATGAGGTATGTGATACCTGCCCTTGTACAGTTATAACTGTTGTAGTCTGTATTATTGTCAGTGGAGTCCCATAAAATGAGGTCCTGATCAGCAAGGAATTAGGGTGCGTGTTTAAGTTTATCCTACTGAAACTAGTGCTGCTTATAGGCTTTAATTTTATGCTCCTGAAGCACCTTGCTGAAATGGGAACTGACATGTTAGCATATGCTCCAATTCAAGGGTTTACTTGTCTATATCCCCATGTTAACTCATCATGGTAGATCATTTGAGATGTAAGAGAACAGTTCCATGAATGTGATAATGTGAAAGGTACTGGTACCTTCTAAAAAGTTTTGTTCTTTTTTGTAACATAATGTTAATTGACTCCAGTTTATTGCAGTATTACATGTAAATATATAGTAAATATTATTGATGAACTATTTTGGTCTTTTATTTAAATCTGGGTTACACAGTAAATGGTATTTTTATGTAGGTAAAGGAACTCATTTCACCTCTGTTTACAAATTTATTGTAAGCATTTACCTTTTAGGGAATGTTTTCTATTTAGAATTGAGTCTAAAAGTGTACTTTATTGGCATTTAAACCTGAATAGTGACTTTTCATTGCTGCAATTCTAATCTCAGTGCTCATCTACCTGGAGGATTTGCTCCATAGTAAGTGGTAGCTATTGTGAGCTGAGTGTCCACTGGAATATTGAGTGTGAAATAGCTGTAGATTTACAGCCTACTCTTCTGCATAGTTAATTTTCCATGTAGATTGACTCAGAATAAGTTATATACTTATTATTACCCAGTGGCTTGTCTCAAAAATGATCTGAATCTTTGGTCAATAACATGCTGTTGTAAAATTCCTTCCACATTGTACAAAACCAATGTTTTGGTGGAGCCTTGACACTAAAGAAGGAATGAATTCCATTTCAATTTTGTATGAATCATGCTGTCACTTGGCACTTTCACTGAGTTATATTTCACTATGTAGATGGGATCGGGCTATGATACTGAAAAATCCATTTCAGCTGTAGACTTAAGTTCCCATCACAGTGGCTAAAAGCCTTAAAAACCTTAAAAAGGTTGAAAATAAGGTTATTTCCTTTTGCAACAAGTTAGCATTTTTTAACTTATCCCTTCCATGTTTATCTTCAGCTGTCAATGGCCTCAGGCAATTCCTTATCCCATGAGGACTACTTCTGAGGGTTTTAAAGTATAAAGAAGGTCTTGTGGAAAAACAAAGTGCTGTGCTGTGGAATAAGGCGGTAGCTTGCTTTTTATGGGAATCCAGCCAGTGCTCCAAGAGGGAGTCGTACATTTCTGCCAGAAAAAGTGTCTACTGTGAAGCAAACTTGGAAATCAGGAAGGTATTGTTTAACTACAAAAAAAAAAAGAGCTGTTAGGTGACCTGTTTATCTTCTAGAACTTTTTGTAAACGATATCTGGATGACACCATTAATAAATGCCTCTTGCCATTTGATAGTAAAGCTATTATACAAAATGTGAAACATTGTATTTTGAGTACAATGAAGTATGCCGAACTTGCTGCTAAGCCTAATTTTTGATTCACTTATGATGAGTTCTGAAGTGGTATTTTTTTGATGACTATAAAAATTAAACTGAACTGATGATCATCTGTGGGTGAGATTTCTTCTGTTTGTACCTTTATTTCAGAACACCTAGTTAGACTTCCTGCTATCTGGAAGTTATTTCTTTATCATGTACAACAGTAATCTTTTTTTTATACTTTTATATATATACAAAATTAGGGTTTATACTTAGCACTGGAAGGTAATTGATACAGCTCATTTCATCTTCTCACATAGAAAGTCTTACATATTTTGCTTTTTCTGACATGAATTCCTGATGGAAGACTCACATGAAGTTGCTACAGCTTCGTTCATCTGCTTCCTTTGTCTGCTTTATGGATTTCTTCTTTTTGCACTGTACACAATGTTGATGTTGAAAGCTTGCCAAAAGCTTGAGACAAAAGAAGTGAAAGTTAAATAAAAATAAATAAAATTAATTTTAAAAAAATATGAGGGGAAGACATAGGAGGAGCGGCTGAGGTCACTGGGCCTGAGGAGGCAGAGGGGGGACCTCATCGCAGTCTACAACTTCCTTGCGAGAGGGAGTGGAGGGGCAGGTGACCTATTCTCTGTTATCACCGGTGACAGGACCCGTGGGAAAAGTGTTAAGCTGAGGCGGGGGAAGTTTAGGCTGGACATCAGGAAGAGGTTCTTCACGGAGAGGGTGGTCGCACACTGGAACAGGCTCCCCAGTGAAGTAGTCACTGCACCAAGCCTGTCTGAATTTAAGAAGCGATTGGACTGTGCACTTAGTCACATGGTCTAAGCTTTTGGGCAGACCTGTGCGGTGCCAGGAGTTGGACTTGATGATCCTTATGGGTCCCTTCCAACTCGGGATATTCTATGATTCTATGAAAAAGCAAGTGTGTTTTTAAAATCTCAGTGAACTATTCTATGATGCAAAGCCATTTTTTTTTTTGGTAGCTATTTCACAAATCTTTCTGTTATTCTAGAGAATATTTATCTTGTGTAGTGTGATAGTAGATAACCTGGTTTTGTCCTGAGTAACTAAAATGCAATGTGGATTGCTGTGTTCTGCTTTGTATTAGAACTGGAAGTATGCTGCATGTATAGCACCATCCAGTTACTTAAGCTGAATTATTAAGCTGAATAACCAACAGAACCAACTCAACCAGGTAGGTAGCTGATCAAGGACTGAAACACCCACCAGCTACTGCAGGTACTTTTATTTATTTATTTATTTACAAAAAGTAGCCACTTCATTCCTCATCTTATGAAAACTGTTCTAAAGAGCCTGTGATAAAGGATGTATACAGAAAAACTAGGGAGAGAGCTACCGGTCTTTTGTGACATGACAGTCTTTGTATTCTTTTGCTAGCCTTGCCACATTCAGCATTGTTATCCATTGCTCTTGTTCTTTTTTCCTTTTTCTGACACAGTTAATATTCTCTCAGTTACCTACTTAATTGATACATATACTTAGACTGAGTTGCATTTAGCTGTGACAACCAGTACTATATTTCAGGCTTAAAGAATAACTGGTATTCCTAGGATATCGCTATCTTTTTTTCCCAGAAGAGTATTCTATTTCCTAAATATGCTAGAGGAGATGAAACATGTATACCCACAAATCTTGCCTTGGCTGTAACATGCTAGCGTGTAGTTAGATATTTTTGGAGCCTGTGGATCAAACAGGTTCCTTAGATTCCCTCCCTAACAATTTTCAATCTACTGTTAGAAGACACCATGTTAAGTTCAAGTTAACTAGTAGAAGGAGTAATCTAGATATGTGCGTGTTAAATTCTGCCTTTTAAAAGTATTTATTGTCCTTATGATTTAAGGCGTGAGCTTAAAAATTCTAGCCTTTCCCATTGAAAACAGCAGCTGAAGCAACAACAAAAGACTTGCTGAAGACAATGAATCTTTTAAATCACTTTGTAGTTGCTAGTATGTCTTTGTTATTCTCTGTCTAAACATAGTTTCCACAGATTTAAGACTTCCCTTACATTTTGTAAACATCATACAGAATACTTTCAAGAATTCACAGTGTCATTGAGAGTGTTATTGCCTCACTTGAGGACATTAGTCGATTTGCAAAGTTCACTGACAAAATAGCTGTGTTTTAGGTGCTTCCAGTGATGGGATCAGTGCTCAAGAAGTCTGACAAATTAAAGCTGCTAGGCTTTGAATTAGATGTTACAGATGCAAACAAATGAACAAAAACAACCCTCACAATATCTCTACTACTTCCCCAGTTTCCCCAGTCTTTCTTGTAAGTTCTTCTGTGCCTGTCCGGCTATGACTTCTGTTTATTAGGGTTAAACTACAGTTAGGACTTACTGAAATTAAGTTTACCACATGCTGAATACTGTGTCTTTTGCCAGATCAAAAGCAGACTAAGAAGCAAAATGGCAGAAAATACCTAATGAATATAGAATAGGAGCAACCAGATTTAATGACTTATGTTCTCTGTTAGTCTTCCTCGAATCACCAGGCAGGCTCAACATATTCTAAATGTATGTGCTCACTCTGAGTCTCATAAACTTGAGACTTTCAGTCTAATATTGCATCTAATTATCCTCCTATCTTTGTTGAAATTTCTCCCTCGTGTTCATCAGTGGTTTAAAATTGATCTGTCAGAACTATCAGTCTAAGCAATATTTCTAAGTCTAGGCAATACTTCTGTTCATTGATAACCCATTCTGTGGTCTGTACTGTCATAATCAAGTGAATACTTGGCTTTTCCTATTTCCCAGAAGGACGGAAAAGCTCTCCACAATTTCAGTGGGAAGAAATGGTTTAAAATTCAGTGGGAAGAAATGGTTTAGGAGCCTAGTTATTGTGCTGAAATGGGCTGTGGGGCTATTGACATAAGTCTTATACAAGCTGCTGTCTCAAGTGCTCAGAAGGAATCAGTAACTCTCATGTCTTTGCAATGTGAATTGAAATATGCAAAGTTTCACGTGCTTGACAGCACATTAAGTTAGGTTGGTACCTGATTAATTCAGCACTATGGATGGGATGTAATCTTAAACTACTTGAGCAACCTTAATAATCCTGAAAGACTGGAAAAATAATTTTTCCTCTTAGAAACACTGTAAGATAGGGAAGATTTCTGGTGTGAAAGCCACAATTGGAGAACTGGGTGAGGAGAGGAGGGGGAAGTATGTATGTGCAGATCTAATTTTAGTCCCATGAGGCTATCCCAGGTCTCTCTCTGGTCAGTGGAAAGACATGCTCTCATCTCACAGCACCGGTACGTGCCGTTTGTCCCTTAGCCCTCGGTTTTTGTCATTCTCATTTTTCTTTCTCTGCTCCCTGAGGGATGTTTTTCGTGCTGGGGGATGGGGAATTTCACTCAGCCCTGCAGGCTAAACCGTTAACAGTTATGTCTGTGACACTAACTCAAACAGAAAACAAATTAAAAATACAGCCCTCCAAAGCAGCCCCCCGCCCCGGTCCATCGCCCTGTTTCCCAGGGTGGGGCTGCTGCACAGGGCTGCGGGGTCGGGGCAGGGCTGAGAGCAGGGGAAGGTGTGAGCCCGGCTGTGCTTCCCAGGGAGCCGTGACACGGGGGCGCGCGTGGGGCGAGCCGCCCTGGCGGAGTCTCTTCGTCCTCCGGAGCTGCCGGGGTGCGCAGCGCCCCTCCCGGGAGCCCCCCGGTGGCGGAGCCGCGGAGCTCCTCGCCAGGGCACGGCGAGAGGAGCGGCCGCGCCGCGGTGCCACCGCCCACCTCAGCGCCCCCTCAGGGCGCGGCCCCGCGGCCGCCTCGCGCGGCGGAGCGCTGCCCCTCCCCAGGCGGCCCGGCAGCATCACGTCATCCCCCGAGCGCAGCGCGCAGGCGCAGCACTGCGGTTCCCGGCCCGGGCCGCCCCCCGGCCCCCCCGGGAGCAGCCGGGGGCCGCCCCCACAATGCCGTGCGGCGCTGCCCGCTCAGCTCCGCCATGGAGGCGGCCGCCGCCGCTGGCGCAGCCCCGCCGCCCGCCGCCGCCCGGCCCCGCAGCCCCTGAGCCCCGCGCACCTCTCGCGCTCCAGCATGAGCGGCGGCGGCGGCGGCTCCTCGGCACCCGGCCGCTTCGCTGACTACTTCGTCATCTGCGGGCTGGACACCGAGACCGGGCTGGAGCCGGACGAGCTCTCCGGTGAGCGGCCGCGGGGCGGGGGGCGGCCGCTAACGGCCGGCAGGGCGGCGGCATGGCACGGCACGGCACGGCACCCCCGGGCCGGGGGGCTCCGGCTCTCGGACTGCCCCGCACCGTGCCCCCGCCCGCCCGTGCTCGGCCGCTCTGCGGGGAGCGGCGGGAGCTCGTCCCCAGCCGCTGCCCCTCGGCGGCGGCGCCGGCAGAGCCCCGGGTGGGCGGGGGCGGCGTGCCGTGCCTCCGTGCCTCCGTGCCCGGCTGTGCCTGGGTTGCTGCTGAACACCTCTACCTGCTCAGAAAGGTGCCCGAGTGTGGTGGTGCTGGAAACTTGGCCTAACGCTACTGCTTAGCTTGGGTGTTTGAGCTCAGCACCAGACAAATGACACGCTTGCTTATTTAAATGACTTGCTTTTATAATGTTTTATGAATGTTTTTATTTATTCTTTTTATTCTTTTATATCTGTCTTAAAAACTGTGAGAATAAATGCTTCTTTCTTGTAGACCGAAATCTACATTACTTGAGTCATCTCTTACATTGAACTCCTAAATTTTGGCTGTGATTGAAACTTTTTTCTTTTAATGACTTGAAAGAAAACTTTTTATCTGCTTGTCATGCTGAGGAGAACTTTACCTTCATGCTTGTCTGATGTTAAAATGATTGTAAACTACAACTTGATGCTTGAGGAGTGAATACAGTGTAATGGGCTGTTCTTTAATGGTACTTTAAATTACAGCATCGATTTAATTTAAGAAGTGCAAGAGAACAGAATGCAGTGTGGTTCCACAGATTTTTATTAATTAAATCATAATTGAACAAAGGTTCTAGATTGAAGACAATTTCTGGTGTTAATTTTGTAATTCATTCACTATATATGTATTTGTGTAATATAGTGCAAGACACTCGGTCTCTCTACTTGTCTCTACTCTCTCGGAAACTCTACTTGTATAATTAAATTAAAAACAGTGTATTACTTTGAGCAAGCTTTCTAACAATAATCTGGAAGAGAGACCAGTGCCTTTTTTAATATTCTGTTTGAACCTGCAGGTCTAAAGGCTGGAGCATGATGTTCTGTTTTTGTTTTCCTTGTTAAGCACTGCGTCTGTAGTATATAAAACACTAGCGTGCGAGGTGTCTTACACTCTGCTTTTCCCCTGTCTCATGGTGTTTGTTGCCTGTGACAAGGTGCGGGACAAGGGGGGTGAACAGGTTTTTGTATTTATTGGGGAGACTGATCTTTGTGTGTGATTTGAGGAACAGGTTAAAAAAGGGAGGGGGGAGCAAGGGGGAGGAGAATAAATTCATGGTAACGTCACAGCAGATGAGCTAGCTGGAATTCCAGTGCATTTTGTTTAATTTTTTGTGTTATTAATAATTCATGGTAGTAGGACTGATAACACTTTCCTTTTTAAACACCATTTTAGGTTATAGCCTCCTCCAGCGCCCACTGCTATAAATGGAAAGAGCCTCTGTTGATTTCAGTGGGTTTCGGGTCAAGCTTTGAAACACTTTGTACTTCCTGGAAGGCTTTCTCCTTTGAATGAAAGGGTTATTGTGCAGTCTTCCCCCTCCATCCCCCCTTTTTATTTCTGCGCTGAAAACCAGGTTCCGAATCCTTGCCCTGTTGAAACAATTCTCTTCGCGAGTGCCCATTGTTGGGGGGAGGCTGCAGCCCCTGGGCGGGTGGGCGCAGCGGGTGCCTGGCATGATGTCATCGCCACTGCCAGGGCCCCGGGGATGCCGCTGGCAGACTTTGTTCTCGCCGCCGAACCAAACTGTGTGTTTCAGGTATTCAACCATGATATGGATGGTACGGCGTTCCTGCGGACTCGTAAACGAAGCGTGAGAGCATGAATTGATGCTCGGTCTGGCTACTGTGCTTGAAGAAACACTTGTGATGGTGTTTTTCCTTTGTACGTTGGAAGCTTACTAAATAGCACAGCCATAGTATTTTTTCCCCAAAAAGTTGATCAACTGATGGAAAATGCACAGTTGATTATGTATATTTATGTTGGTGAGAAATAACATATTTAGGGCTTTCTAGCTAGCATGAGTTAAAGATGCTCTCTATTGCTAGGGCTTTTTTTCATCCCCAAATTTGTGTGATCTGGCTATCTAGGTGCCCTTTCTTGTTATGGTGATTGTGTTCATGATGGGTGACCTGCTAAAACAGGTTTACTACCATCTAGTAAAATTTTTCAGACAAAACCACAGACAAATAACTCCTGATGTGTTGCTCTTATTGAAGCTTTATCCAGTGGCAGTTTCTGCACTGGACGAGAGGCACCAAGGCACGTCTCCAGGTGCTGATGATGTGCCGGAAGCGATGACAAATCTCTTAGGTTCTGTGCAATGGTCTGTTACATTAATTTTGCATTCAGAGGGGAAATGATGAAATACATCAGCTACCAAAATCTTTGGTGTGCTGTATAACTTATAAAGGCGTAATGTTACGATAAGATTTCTTAATTTAAGTTGAAGACTGTCCTGGAGCGGTCATGACAACAAAGGGGTGCCTTACCTTTCTGCTGGAATCCCTTATGTGTTGACTTGCCTAGATGTGATCCGCATGATGGTGAAAATAATACCTGCACTGTATGGAACTGTTGGAATTGTTATTCTGCATTCTTTTTCACCAAAGATTTTTTTCCTTTTCCTTCTCTGTGGTGTGTTAGTTTTTAATAATCACTTGTCAATAGAGTTTGTTTATTATGTAGTATTAAAGCTACATAATAGAAAAGGATGAACTTGCTGTTGCATTACACTTATATGTAAGTGTAGTCTGGGAGTTGCCAGTAGGTAGTGTAAAACTCAAACCCAAGTATCTGGACACTGTGTTCTAATCCATGGGTTTCTGTGTTGCACATGCTTCCATACGAATGCTTCCATACGAATTGTGAAGATGGTAATAGTGAATTCAGAAATAACAGTATTACAAAGGAGAAATAGCTGGTAAATGAAAATGCTTATAATCTTTAAAGAAAAGATTGATTTAATAATAGGATTGTTTAAAAAAGCAACCAACTATCCAAAAAACACAAACAAAAACAACCAGAAACCCCCCACCAACCATATTGTGGAGGATCAAGGCTTGTCATTAGTCTGTCACCGGCATTTCTTTTTGCCCTTCTTGTCAGTCTGAACAGGTCACTTAAGGTGTGGTCCAAAAAATATTTTATTCAATAGATAAACTCCTGTTTCATTTGCCAAGATCTGTCTTACGGTGCTTCCAATCTGATCATGAGCTTCATTCTTGAGGGAAGATGAAAATATGTGTTAAGTGAAGCCCTGTGCCCAGGCTGTATCCTTCCTGTAGATACCTTTCACGTGCCCTTTCAGAATCCTTAACAAAATTCTGTTTATTAATATGAAGTTGTGATACTATTTTAATTATTCTTAGTCTCCCATACCTTTGTTTACGTTTTGTTTTCAATGTTTTTGAGGTAAGATCTGTGTTTGTAGACCATGTATCATAATGGGACCGATCATGAATAATGCCATCCGTGTGCTGGCACACCGACCCCTTTCTTAGTGGTGCTGTGCGAAATTCTAAGAGAAGATGATGCATGGTGTACAGTATTCACTTAGCTCCACTCAAAATTAACCCAACAAACTGACACTAGAGCAGATGTTTCTCCTCACCAGTAAAATAGAAACGTTGTCTCACCTCATTTCTCAGTCAGGAACTGAAGTGTCATTGTTTTTCTATTTTGCTGCCTTGAGATTTGAAATGGCAACTTATCCTCAGACATTGCCTATTGGTAGGGTTTATTTTAGCAGTACTCTGTATTAATATAAACTTAAAAGTATGGCTATGATGAAATAATTGAGAGCATTTGTCACAAATATAAACCAATACACATTGCTTACTGTGTCGGAATTGGTACAGCAGCTTCCTTTCTGGCAGTCCATGTAGTATTGCTGTTGTCAGCACCTGTGTTAGTCTGCAAGTTCAACATGCTTAAATAGTTATGGGCTTTTATTTTGTCTGGAAGGTGTTTGTAAGGGGTTGCTAAAGGGAACAAGGAGGAAGAAGAGCAAGCTTAAAGCATCAGATATCTTTTTCTGACTGACAGTTGACCTTTTTTGATTTCCTCTTTTGGGTATTTTTCTCTGGGAATTAAGACATGACATTTGGGGTTGGAGCCAGCTGTGGTTCTTGCAGTGAAGCTCTTTTGCAATACTGTTTGTTCCTTGGGAAAATGTCTTGTGAGTACATTTTGCTGTGGTAGTAAGTACCAACACTCACTGCAGAAGTAAACTGCATTGGTAGGAGCCGCTGCTCGATTTCTTCAAAGGCTGATTTTGTTTGTTTTTGTTTTGTTTTTCTTTTTCTGTCTTTGTCCTTAATATGGCTGGTGTCAGTGCAAGCCTCCCACAGCTCCCTAACAGTGTGCCTTCTTCCTTGCAGATTCCTTCTGAGGCTGAGAGGAAGGGTTTTCAGCTTTTTTGCTTCTCTGAGACTGCTTAACCAAGGTGTTGGTGCTGGGGGGGCCTCCCAGGTAGCACCAAGGCTGAGACCACACACTGTGTGCACACCGATCACTAGGGATGGGCAGTAGATGGCAACAACTTTTGGCTGGACTTACACTGGCACATGTATAACGTTTTAATCCAGATAATAGTTTGTTCCACTGCCCCTGCCCCCTCTATCTTTTCCCAAGAAGCCTGAATTGTTTGCTGTGTTTGAGTGCCAAAAAGATCTTTTGTCTCTTTGGGAACTGAGGCAGACGTGCTAGGGTAGCTGATATGGAGAAAAAAGAATGGGAGAGCTGATGTAAGGGAAGAAGCAGCTGTGCTTTGCTACACTACAATTGAAGCCACGGTTTATTAGGTGGTGTTTCTGTAATACCAATCTTGTGGTTATCACATCTGTGTTTTAGGTTAAACTGGGCTGTGTGCTGTATAAAATCATCTCTCCCCAAACCCTGGAATCCTTCGTTCTCCCACCCTCCAGTTACAGATTCAGCTTATTTGTAAGGGTCTTAGGTATGGTGGGGAGGAGCGGAAAAGTTACTGGTTTTGTTCCTAATTTGCAAATAGACTAATGATGCTAAAAGTGCATCTAAATAATTTAGTTTACAAGTCTGATTTTGAAGCCTTTTTTAAAAAGTCACATGAGTTTCATATCCTTAAAGCAAGGCAACAAAGATGGGTTGGTTTTTTTCGGTCCTTTCCCCTGCCCCCCCACCCCCCCCCCAGTTTCTTCTGCAAAAGAGAAACTATACAAAAAAGCCTCTTAAATGGATTATTTGGGAAATACTGCCACTTGCAAATAATAAAGCACTTTTTTTTTTCTAAAGCTTCGAATTATTGATCTTGTAGTTACAAAATCCTGCAAGTGTGGTTTTTTTCCTGCCTTTTCAGTTAGTGATGTACTATTTGAGTGTTCTTGGTAATGACCTCTCATACTTATCTTTTGAATTCCTTCTGATCTGAAGGGCTCACGTAGCAGAAATAATGCATGTAAAGTGACAATGTCAGAAGCAATTACTTATTGATGTATGTTGTGCAGTAATTGTTGTCTCTGAATTTCTTGACAAGCCTTTTTGGATTTGTGGTTTGTAGTCAAGTTTGCAGTGAACTAGGACGTTAATCCTGAGAGGCTTAAAATATTATTGCACAGAAATTATGAAGCATTCCAATACAAACGGATAAATGATGAAAAATTTACTTGGGGTACTTCTGCTAAAGGCTAATTTCTCAGTATTTCCAGGAAAATGCTACCTTGCTTATGATTTGACTGGCAAGAGACCTTTAATTTCAAACTTTCCTGTAAAAGTGTGTAATATTGCTTTATTTACTTATTTTTACTGATCCTATGATCTGCCACAGTCAGGTACGATACGTACATTTGTATGGAGTCGTTTACATATTAGTACTGAAGCATCTTAGAAAGAAACTGTATTGCTTTTCATGGATAAGTGATCTGCAGTCAGATAACATGACGGTCCTAAGTGACCTTTTCATTTTCAGATGGAGCAATGTTTTAATGTTTAACTGAGTGAGGAAACAGGGTTGGTTTCACAGAGACAAATTTTCTTTCAGCATGACTTCAAGTGATGTTAGAAAAGTCTTCTTGCAGCTGTAGTTGCTGCTCTTTGTATTTACAATTGTACTCTGTGTTGCAGAAAGATGTGGGCAGGGATTCTGAGGTTTCCTCAGTGTACTTGTCTGTGTATTGCTTCTGTCCTCTACAAGCATATTTTTCGTGAACTACTCTACTATTTGCATGTATTACTTATTCTTCCTTAACTTGCTACTTTCAGCAGACTCCCTTACCACTGTTATCTCCCAAGTTTGCTTCCCAAGCCCAGCATTACCTTACAGAGCTGTCATCAGAATTACCTTGGGGAAAAGTCCCTTAATTTAACAAGGTCAGTGCCAGCTCTAACCAGCATAAGAATGTCATGTCCCTTTCTCGCTCTTTTATGTGTGTGGTCTGAGACTGAAGTCTGAGAGACCTCATTCTACACTTTCACTGAAAGCTGGTAATATTTCTGTTTAGACGCATCTCAGTCTTTCTGAGAATGAATCTGGCAGACATCTTATGGCAGCCAGGCAAATCCAGCTGTAGGCTGTTGTGGTCTCCCATCCCCTGGCCTTTCTGTGCTTCTGTCTCCTTCCCTTGCATGAGGGCAAGCTAGTCCTGTTGGATGTGGTTCAGTGAAGCACCGGGTCCAGGGGGCATCATGCCTCGGAGGGAGGAAAGAGGTTGGTAATGCACAGCCATTGACTGAACTGGCATAGGTGCCGTCAAACACAGCTCCACCAGGGACTTTTTCAGGCTGAAATCCATGTGAGCAGTCTGCAGGACCTGACCTCACCTCTCAGGGTTTCATGATCCAGAGGGCGAGAGTGAGGTTGCTTTTAAATACTGCACGTTCATTGTGTGCACTGAGCATTAGGTAGGTGTCACAGTGTTCACGTGCCCCATGAACTAGCATTTCCTCCACACGGGTCTGTCCTTCCACGTGTTAGGGTAGTAGCCTTGAGAAGAGCTGCCATGTTACAGGCGAGGCCTAATCTTGGCTTGGAAAATTAAGGAATCTGGACATAGCCACTGAATGAGGTGGTATGAGGATTCTTTTGATAATTCATTCCATGAACAGGCCAGAGTTGATTGTGTGTGGGTGACAGTGTGCTCTCTGGGAAGTACTTATTGTGGGGGTGTTGTGTTTTTTTTTTTTTTTTAGAGGGGGAGGTCATGGTGGTTTTTTCAGTTTGTCTGTTTTAGATTTTGTGTTTTTTCTTTCCCCTTTCCTTCATATAATGTCTTCCACAATGAAAAAAGATGTATAACACAATGTTTTTCTGTCTTGAAGCTCAACCACAGAAGGCATTTAACTCAAACTCTTGGTTCTGTGGAACCACAAACAGTCTTTGCTCCTGACTCTGAACAAAGGGGTGATACACAGAAGGAGCTAACTCGGACCTGTGACTTGTGTTTTTAGGACCGAATACAAGCACTGGACTTTGTTCTTCCTCTTATTTCTAGTCAGATTTTCATATTGAAAACTTTTTTTTTTCCAGACATGAATCTTTCTTCTTGTGAAGAAGAAAGGTGAGCTTGATGTGGTACATATGAAAGAAAAGAAAACTTGAGAGAAATGATTGATCAGATGATAAGGAAAAATATAGCTAGAGCTAGGATGAACTTCAGAGTTTGTCGTATACCTAGACCAAACTGTTAGCACATCTGATTAAATTTGTGCCTTTTTAAAAAAATAAACTCTATTAAAAAAATGTAAACTCCTCAAAATCAAGCAAGTAGATGACTTTCTCACAGGGCATTTTGTTTTGGGTCCTTAAGGCAGGTTACTGCAGAACAGTTTTCCAAGGCTTGATAAGAAAGTGAGGCTGGACTTCCTGTACTTGCTGATCAGTGTACATCATTGGAACAGCTTTTAAAATCTGCAGGAAAGGCTTAATTTGTATTTTTGAAATATTTTTTTTCCTCTTCAGTCCAAAATCTCAATGGTACTCTGGAAGAAAATAAGTGTTGGTGAAAGGAATGGAGAGATGCTTTGGTAATAACATTCAGTCCTTGTGCTTTTACATAGGCATCCTCCCATCAGTCCTCTGATCTGGAGGGCAGTGAGTGTGTAAAAAGTGCAGACATTAACTCACTGGGACACTTCAGTGTAGAAGGAGATGCACGGTGTTTCGTGACGGTTGCCTGAGGTGGTCTGTGCTTCTGTTTGCTCAGGGTTTTCTGAAGTAGGTCCACTGGGTCTGCCAACCTTGGAAGGGCATGAGGGGAACAGCTGATTTCTATATTAAATATACTTAAAATATGCTCATCTCCACTTCTGTTTTATATTTCTAGTACATGTAAAAGAATTCTGTTCTATTCTGAGGATAGGCCACTCTTTTTGTTTCTTAGTGTCTTCTTGTGCAAGTATTTCAGATTTGTTCTGTCAAAGACATGTACCCGCCCTGCTCCCTGCTGTGGCTGACAACATGCCTGTCATTGTAATTTTGAATGCTGCTTCTGTTGTTTAGTTGAAAACAGAGCTAAATATCTTTTTGTTATTTTTGCTGTGACTAAAGCAGAAAAAAAAAGCCTTTTAAAAACAATTCTGTTTTTAAGAGTACTTTTTTGAAAATTTGTATCAGGCAGTCTTGGTTTAAACACATTGTGTCCATCTGCTATCCTGCGTACATAGTAGTGAAAGAAAATAAATGGGCTTGGGATGTTTTTAAACAGGTAAGCTGGGGGGCTTTCTTGTTTGTTTTCTAAAAAGCTGCATTAGATGCTTGATGGCTTCCTTTGCCCCTTCCCTGCCCCACCTCTTTCCACCTTCCTTAAAACTGTACCAGAAAACTAAAAACAAAAGCTTTTGGTTTCCTGACCTTGCAGTCACAGAATGCAGATGTTGTCAGCTGTTTTTCTGTGGTACATTCAAATTGCTGTTGCAGTTTTGAAACTATTCCAGAATATGTGTGGCAGTGTGTTTTGTTGTCAACTAGATGAATACAGAGTTAAACAATAAATAGATATCTGTTAATTTCTTTATTCTCATTTGTCATAGAAGGCTTAGAAGAATTTACACCATTGAAGCAATGGATGGTCAAGATATCATTGGTATCCAGTGGAATTTACACCAAATATCCAGTTACACTGTGAAATTAACTCATATTTTTTTATTTCAGTTCACAGTGAGGTTCTTCGTATCACAATTGTTGAAAATAGGAAAAGCAAAAGAAAAAAAGAAAACATCAGGGTCTTTTACAGTCAACAGATTAGAGTTAACCTGTCTTTTTGTCCTTCTCGTATTTTTAGTGGCTGCAAGAGGGAGGATTATATTCTCCACTGAATGTTAAAATATATGTTGTATACTGAAAGGAACATGTTCTCATGGGATTGGAATAAAGGATTGTTAGAAGCAAGCTTGCATTCCTTAGTTGACAAACAGGTCAAAAATAAATTGGGGCCTTTCATCACACTGGTTATTTTCATCCTCTTCTCTCTGCTTCCTCTAAAGAAAATCTTTTGACTTTTACAGATGAAGGATGGCACTTCACCCAACATACAATTCAGTTACGCTTAAGTATAGGGCAGTTTGTCCCTAACACGTTTTCCTACCTTTGTTTTAGAAAGGTAGGCAGTGGACTTCCTTTGCCTTCGAGTTCCTTTGTCAGCGAAAGTAGAACAGTAACTTGCATAACGAAGTCTTTAGAGAAAGACACAGATGTGAGAGTCATAGATTGTGGATTTGTTACAAATCCCATGGAATGACAGCCATTAGAGACAGTTGACAAAAGTCCTGATTCACTACATACAGTGGATGAAACCCCTGATGTCAGTTGCTAAGACAGCAGTTCTGCAAGAAAACGAATGTGATACTGAAGAATATGAATTTTCTGATATGAATAATCTGACCCACTTTCAAGACTGCTGAAGTTCCAATTCAAGCAACAAATGAACTGGTGGAACCACCACTTCAGCTTGCACTGTGCCTGATGGTCTTGCCAGCAGTGGGGAGAGGAGAGGATAGAACTGCAGGACAGCGGGTTAATGAGTTTCAGCATAAAAGTGAAGAATTCATTTTGGTGTATATTCGAGGAGGAGGTTCTCTCAGAAAGGGAATCCTCTCTAATGAGAAATACGTACAGTTATGCCTAAGGAGAAGGAGCTGGGAGGAAGGAAGCAAGTCACAGTCTGAAGGCATTTGTCTGTTGATGGAGTGACTGCTTACGGATCTGGCAGCTGTAGCTTTCCTTGAATCATATTTTTTACTCCAAGAATTCTTGTTTAATGAATTTCTTACCTTAATCTGCCAAACCGAGTGTTTCCTATGTTGTAGTTTATTTGCAGTTATATATGACTTAACAGTTGTTTAAAAAGGAATCAGATAAATGTACTGCTTATTTTCATTTTTTGAAGTGAACTTTGGCTAATTATTGGAATATTAATAGCTCTTTAGCTATGCATTTAAATGACTTTTCTTTAATATTAGAATATGGGGTTCTGAAAAATCTTTCCTGTGATAGAAAGCATTCCTTTCTGTCTTTTTGAGAGCATATCTCAGAATGGCTGGTTTCTGTATAGCATGCTTTTCATTCCAGTGCCATTTGCAAGGTAGCATCTCTAAATACAGCCACTTCTAGGAATAAATTAAAATGTCATTGCTTTCCAGACGTTTGGCTCAGGTTTTTTTTTTTTTCCTTTGGTTTCTTCTTTGTTTTTTAAGGACTAGAATGGTTCAATGAGATTACTATCCCATTTCACATGTGTTATGATGAAGGCCATCAAATTTAATCATTTGTTTGGTTATCCTATTTTTTCTCTTAAGACTTGAAAATAGAATATTTGACTGTTTTTATTGGCAATTAGAAATGTGGTGTTATTTTTAACACATCTGCTTTGGCTTTAGTTTTAAGACATTGGTTCTTGGCATGACTGTTTATCCATGTCTAGAGACATCTTTATCACCTGTATTTTACGGTGTAACCAGGTCAACTGTTGGTCATCTGACAGTTTGGCTAATAAAGAAGTCATTAGATCTCCCAAGGTACGTGCGACCTCTTCTCTCCAGTGTTGTCATCCTCCACTCTCTCCAACCTTGTCCTAATTTTTCTCATTTGCTCCACTCTTTCATAATTTCTACAGTGTGGATTCCAGAAATGTGTACACTACCTGTTTTGCCAGCCAACTATTTTTGTTTAGACTTGGACCATATATTTTAGAGCTGGAGTAATTTTATGTTCAGTAAACGTAATTTTTGAGGATCCCATTCTTTCCAGAAAATTATCTTTATATATAGACATATAGACGAGACACTCATTTTAGTGGCATCAGGAATTGTATGTACAACCTCTGTATGCTGAAAAAAATTTCATGTGAATGTGTCCTTATGTGGAAAATATAACCATAATGTTTTGATTACATACTATCTCTAATATCACTTTCCATTCAAAGATATAATGTATGCAATAAAAATACACCAAAACTGAATGAATGGAATGAATAGCAGGCTATGTCACGTGAATTTAAAGAAATAAGCTGCTTGGCAGGGTGAAAGCAACAAACCACTTAAGCAGGATTGGTAGAGCTTTCTGGATTTCTTTGTTTTATAATTATCTTGAGCAGATCAGCGTGCTCAGTGAACAAATGAAGGTGGCAGTATTAATGATTCTTTAAAATCAGTGTTCCGTGACCGTTCAGATCTTTTGTCAGGCACTTGTGGTAACTAGGATAGCTGCTTCTGACTTGCTTTATTGTCAGAGTGGGAAAACTGAGCCAGATTCTACCCCTCAGATTACTGTTCAAAGGCTTTTCCAGCCAAGTTGCAGGGAGAGATTCCTGTATAGTTCTTAGTCTTGCATATATTTTAGAGTTGTAGCACTGCAGTCATTTTCTAAAAACTAAAACCAAGTAATGAATTGATAGCATATATAAAAGCTTTGATTTTTCAATTAAAAAGACAAAAACATAGTTTTATTTGCGAAATATGCCTAGCATTTTTTTGTCCAGTTTGTCCTTCCTAAGTAAGGACAATTTAAGCCAGACGGCACTGTTCTGTACCAGACAATTGTATTGTGGGAATGGAAATTTTGCATGGCAGGGTGTGGGCTACAAAGAAGGACGATTGATGTAGTGAAGAGAAAAAAATAGGGGAGGGTTAGAAACAACCTTAGAAAGAAATCAGCTCCTCAATAGGGAAAATCAAACTGTTAGAATCATGTAAAGGTTTCCTTGGGAACTTGCGTTAGAAATTTGCGAGCAATCCATCTGAACATGTATTGCTTCTGTTGCCATAAGCTACCTGAAAAGATGTATATGATTGACAGGCAGGGCTTGGATTTATGGTGTATGTGTTAAGAGTTTTAGTACAGCTGTAGCTTATTTTGTGACCACACATGAAGGTTTGACAGGAAATATCTTTACACATGGTTACATCAGATGGTTACATGAGATGAATAACGGTGACAGCAGCCATGAATTGTCCTCCCAGTTCTGTGAACATAATATTGCAAATGGCATAGTCAAAAAGGAGGAGAAAGGAGCGAGAGGTGTGTTTGTGGTGGTAGGATTTTAAGTCTGAATTCCCAGCCATTCGGAGGGGGCTTGTCTTCCTTTTTGTTTTTATTGAGAACTCAAAATTTCATCCTTTTCATTTACAATTACAAGTTTCAACTGAAAAGTGTATTTACGGTTTATATATTGGGAGGAAGTCATGAGTAATTGAGCCTACAAGTTGTATAACCACTTTTCTTATTACTTTGTTGGGAGGACCTTTCTCTTTTCCTTAGGAGTGCGAGGGTAAAGAATTGGATTTTTTTTTTTTTTCAGAGTAAATCAGGAAAGGGTAGAAGACCTTTGGGATTCGCTCCTCTTTTTACCCCACCTCAAACCTGAGGAAAGCTTGGTAGATAGCAATCTTCAATAACCAGCAAGATGCTATGCTTCACTCTAGTTTCTGTAACTTTTTTCCCCCTGTGTAATCTTGTAGAAAAGTTGTTTACATTGACAGGGATAGTTGTATGCAGGTACTTCCAAAGCAATGCTGTATCCCACAGATTAGGAACTCCACGTACGTAGTGTGTCTGTTTTTGAGTTTGTAAACCCAACTTCTGATCAGCCCAAGACAGGCTCTGCTGTCTTCTGCTTGCAGGTGGAGCAGGAAGAAAAGTCACAGGTAAGAGCAAGGTGGAGCATAAAAACGGGCCAGAGGCTGCCTGCATATGCTGCAAATCTGCATTGTGATATGGCTTACATTCAGCATTAGGTGTCTTACTAAAATACCACTCAGTAAGATGAGACGGTGTTGTTAGCTCAACTGTACAATACCCTGCATGTGTGCAGTAGCTTTTCTAATGCACTTGTAATTAGGAAGCCCAAATTACAGATGCATAGGCCAGAATCATTTAAAGAGAGGAACCTTATGAAAAGCAGGATTTGATGGTAGTAGTCCTTTAATAGAGTTCAAGTTCTCGCACTTAGGACATTCTGAAAATTGTAGGATACATCATATTTTTATTGGTTTATATTCTCTTACATCTTAATTTTCTCAGTTCTAGAATAAAACTTGTCCATTTTTGATGTTTCTCCTCCTGCATTTGTTAAAACCTTTCTTCAGAGTTTTCATCAAAACCCTTTCAATGAGTACTAAATTAATCAAATCTCTAATTTATAAAGAGATGGATCTTGAAACCTTTATTTATTTTTGCCTTCTGGAGATTTGCTGCACTTGGTGTTTTGCTGGAGCAAGGATTGTGTGTGAGAAGCTTCTAACCGCTCATAAATTTAGGAATTAAGGGTTAATTGCATATGGACACTGGGTATAAGCAAATATTGTTTGTAGTTTTTTTTTCCTGTCTTTTGATGGATGTCTATTGATAAGCACTAGGTGGTCAGTGGAAGAAATGAAAGGGGAGGCAATGGACCCGCAGGTGCTCTGGTTCTTACTGGTTGTAATGGCAAGAGAATTGTCTAGTCAGCATCCTGGAGTTGCACAGATCCACTTTCTGTTCCTGGGTTGAACTTTGCAGGTGTCAGTGAGCTCTCACTTGAGATTCCCTGCCCCATCAGTATCTTCTGAATTCAGCCTTGCTTGATCTGAAGGTCTGGTGGTTCGCTGTGTTACAAGCATTGAGGTTCTAACAAAAAGAGAGAGCTAATAAATTAAAAACTGTGCTGATGTGCAAAAGATGATGAGCATCATGCAAAAGTCAACAAGACAGGTACGAAACCAGGAAAGAAGTGAAGTGCTGTGCAGTAGCTGAATTGTTTGATCAAATGCAGGAAGGCATGTATGCTTCTGTCTGGATGTTGGTGGTGTTTTTCTGTGATCAGAAAGTAACAGCATCATCATATATTTTGCACTATTGATCATCCTAATGAGCAGGTCTTTAAGTCACAAATTTGTTTTTTTTCGAAAATATGTGTGGTCTTGCACATGGGTGAATCCAGGAATTGTGATGTGTGCTTTCCAAGATCATGAGAAAACTTGACATTCAGATTTGCTCCTTACATATGGGGAGAGGGGGAACAAACCAGCTTAGTAAACGTCTGAGGTTTTTCCTCAGCTATTTAAAAAAAAAAAAAAAAAAGCTGACATTACATCATCTGCACAGATGTAAATATAGAAAACAAGTAGGTGTGTTAAACCTCCTGACTTATTTTTTAAAACCTCTTTTACAGAGGATTCTCTTTACCAAGTGTATGTGTCAGTGAGTAGAGATGTGATGTGATGTTCTCTTCTTTCTCCTTCTGGGAGATCGGAAGTTTCTTTAAATCCCTATTTTCATCTTCTAAGGATTTTAGCTCTTGTGTAAGTGTTATTAAATGTTTTCTGTCATTGACTCTACTCTTTCCCAATATGGCTATATCTTAGGAAAGTTTTTATTTTTTTCCCCAAATCTCTCTCTGTATATATTTCTGACTTCCCAGATAGGCGTATTTTTTTTTCTCTCTGAGCAATGATATCATTGAACAAAATAATACAAATCTAGTCAGGGACATATTTGTGGAAAATCAGTTGAGTTGTTGCTTTTGAGACAAAAAAAAAAATATATCCCCACTTCAATTTCAGTGCTATAAAATAAGATCAATGAAATGGACGGGAGTATTTTAGGTACTGCGAGACCTGTCCTAGGTCTTGATTCAGGATAAGGTCCCTGAGGCAATATTTAAGATGTACTTAAACCCAGATCTAAAGTTAGGTGACATTAACCGTCAAAGTACTTGTAAGCATTCTCTGGAAACAAAGTTTTCTTGACTGTAGTGTGATGTGTTTGTCAGGTTCTTTATTGTCTACACACAGTGTTATAACCGCCTCTGCATGGCTACTTTGTGGAAGTAACGGTTCCCCAGAATAAAGATCCTAGTTGGTTTAGAAACGAGAGTCTTAAATACTACTGTAAAAGTAGAGAACAAACCCAACCATTTTCAAAATCAATTTCTATTGCCATGTAATTGCAGCGTGCAAGGAAATAAGAGAGGAGTTGAAGAGTGTTTTCTCTTTTGCAGGTGTTGCGGAAATAGTTTTATTTAAATCATATGATTTCATGCAATTCTGACCGATTGTTAGTGCAGCTGCCAACAGCTGCATGATCGCTTAGCTAATTGCATTCTGATAAGATAGCAAAGCTTATTTTAAGATATGCAGTTATGCTCTCTTTTTTCCTTTTTTTTTTCTTTTTGAAGAAACTGCGTGCATTCAGAAGACTAACTCTGTAGTTACTTCCAGGTGTCACAATGGACGTTTGTTGCTCTAGGGAAAATTTGAGAGGTTATAAGCGAGGTTTTATCAGCCAGTCTAGTGTATGGACAGAATCCGTGAAAAGTTAGAACCATGCTGCTTAAATTCATATATATACTTCTGTAGGCCTTGAAATGCTCTTGTCCTTGGGGCTAATTGCATCAACTGCTCTTTGGGAGTATTTTAGAGTTTAACAGGTAACGCTTTCCTTCATTTAACAGGTAACTAATTACTATTGTTGCATCAGTATAGTGGCTGAGAGTACAGGAACTGAGATCTGCTGTTACGTATCAATCATCTCCTTCAAGAAATATCTGTCTGAAATGTGACATTTGTATAATGTTGTATATGTATAGAAACCATATTGGGAGAGTAGACTCTCTGTTGTGCATGCTAGTTCGGTATAGAATACTTACATGTTGTTTGCTGTTGTGTGTTAGCTATTATAATTACAGTTGACAGTATAAAATTTATAATGCGGTGTTGTTTTTATTTGTTATATAGCTTTATGCCAGTATATACAGGCCTCTAAAACCCGAGATGGTGCCAGCCGTTTCATTTCAAGTACAACAGAAGGTAAAGGAAAAAGTGTGGGGAAAAAAAAAAACCACAATTTTTCATTCTTCTGATACCCTATCTTCATGCCTTTTGATCTTTTAACCCTTTAGACTCTCTCTTCACAGCCAACTTTTTGTAATAGATGGTGGATACCCTTTTTTCCTAAGTCTTGAAGAAGAAACTAAGTGATGCCACTTCTATGTTTGTCTTAAACTTGCATCATCTTTGTCTCTTGTCTATTTGTGCTTTTCTTCAGTAACAAAATTTCACTGAACCTTAAGCTTTAACTATGCTTTAATGAGAATCTGAAATATTTGAAGAGTAATTTAGAGAATTTCTGTCATAATCACAGTCTGAAGACAGTCACACTTACGGAAAAGCACAGATACTTAATGATATAGAAATGTTACAGTGCCAATCCTTGCTAATATCTGCAGTCTAATTATATGCTTTAACTAACTGTCTTGCATTTTCTGTTTCTCTTAAAAGGAATGTGTGTGTTTAAATCACTTAATCCTCACATCTACCTGCTGATGTCCTGCTTTTTGGCCCTGTTTGAGCTTAAAAAGAGAATGAAATACTTACTTCAGTGTCTTTCTTTCACCTTCAGGGGAAAACTTTGAACAGACTCCGTTAAGACGCACATTTAAGTCCAAAGTTCTTGCTCGCTATCCTGAGAATGTTGAATGGAACCCTTTTGACCAGGATGCAGTGGGAATGGTCAGTATCACTTAATGACTTTTGCTTTTAAGACGAACACCTACCTTAATAAGTGAAGGCATTCACTTGTATTTTCCTTGACAAAAAAAAAAAAAAAAGTTGTTGTGTGAAGTCTGTTATAGACTGTAAAAAAATTGCTTTAAATTTTGCAGGCTCAAAAGATTTTCTCATTTAATTGAGATATTTTTTAAAGGAAACCTAGTTAAAACTTATAAGTGATACATACATAGGACATTTTTTATTTTCTTTACAACTTTTTCTGTTACATTTTACAGAATAGCTTGGAGAAATAAGTTAGTGTGATTAATGAATCTTCTTTTGCGCATGAGTTTCTGTTTAAAGGAATGCAGTGTAGTTTTTTCATTTAGATCAAATATAGTACTTTTCTTTGACTGGTTTCTAGCCCTAGTGAATAAAATACTTTTATGTGAGTTTGTATTTTGTTGTTTTATTATCATTGAGGTTTGTAACAAAATGGTTATCACTCTCAATAGAAACCATATACAGTCCTTTCAACATGTTCCTTTACTTTTTCTAATTTGAATGTATATAAATGTATTGTACAGAGATGTAACACTTAATACATTTTTAATCTGAAACGTGATAGCAATCTGTGGATTCTAAATCCTATTTTAATGAATGCTCCATTTATTAATGAGGCAGGAGGATAGAAAAAAGTGTTAACTGATACTATTTCCCTTCCCCCCCCTTCTTTTTTTTTATAGCTGTGTATGCCTAAAGGGCTTGCTTTCAAGACACAAGCAGATTCTAGAGAACCTCAGTTCCACTCTTTTATTATTACTCGTGAAGATGGCTCACGGACATTTGGATTTTCTCTCACATTCTTTGAGGAAGTTACTAGCAAACAGATCTGCAGTGCAATGCAGACGTTGTATCATATGCACAATGCTGAATACGACATTCTTCATACTCCACCCACAAATGACAAAGATAGCTGCAGCAGCACTGGGGACTGCAATGGCACTTCTGTTTCAAAGCTACAGCGTTTTAACTCGTATGACATTAGCAGAGACACGCTCTATGTCTCAAAGTGCATTTGTCTGATTACTCCAATGTCTTTCATGAAAGCTTGCAAGAAAGTACTAGAACAACTTCACCAAGCAGTGACTTCACCTCAGCCGCCACCTCTACCTTTAGAAAGCTACATCTACAATATTCTCTATGAGGTTCCTCTTCCTCCAGCAGGAAGGTCATTAAAATTTTCAGGTGTTTATGGACCAATTATCTGCCAGAGGCCAAGCACCAATGAACTGCCATTATTTGATTTTCCAGTTAAAGAAGTTTTTGAATTGCTTGGAGTAGAAAATGTGGTTCAACTCTTTACCTGTGCCCTCTTGGAATTTCAGATACTGCTTTATTCACAGCGTGAGTACTTGATCTTTGTTTTCTTATCTGGTAGTTGTACTGGCACAAGGGCTTTTAATTTCTGGAATTTTTAGAATAAAATAAAAAAAATGAAAACACACCCACAACGCAACTTTAGCATGCTAATGGAGTAAGACTGATCTATATACAGGGTTTAATGTCAAGAAAAGATCTCGAGTTGCAAAGAGCTTTGTTTTGGTTCCTGTTTCTGGACACCTAAATGTAAAGACTTAGGCTTTCAAGTAATCTCATGTGTTCATGGACTGACTGTCCATTTTATTGTTGTCTCTGGAAGCGTTCTGTTGTTGGGTAGAGTAGTATGCTTTCTCTCATGTTCCTCTCCAGTTGCTTTGCTGAATTCTCCCTCCCATCTCTGCCAAACTGTGCATTTTGAGAACATAAAAAGCTATGTACGGTTTTGAAGAAGAATTAATGGTATGAATATAGTTTTTTCTTTGAGTACCTAAAGTCAAATTTCAATTGTTGTTTTGAAATAAAATTATCTGAAAAATGTAGTTTGCCTGAATTTAAATTCCAAATCTCTGTTAAGCCCTGAAATGGTTATTGCTGATATCATGTAAAAAAAATAAATTGCTTTTAAGACCATAGGCAGAACTATGCTGTGTTAAAATATTTTGAATACAGAGCTTCTTACTCTACATCCTGTTAGTCTAAAAGAGAGTACATGGAGTTAAGCCAGATTTTTTTCTACTTTTCTTTGTCCTAACATGGCTAACATTATGAATAGATGGGTTTGGACTAATGGTATGGATTAAAGTAGATAGACTGCATTTTGAACAGTTTTATAATAATGACAAGCCTAGAAGACCCTAAGCTGAATCCCAGGATAGCCTATGGTGGTACTGAAATCTGTTTTCAGTGTTTTCTTCCACTGAGCGGTCACTGAAATATGTGGAAAACAAATAGTAATTATTTATAAAGTATGTCCTGCAATTATTAGCAAAATTATCCAAACATGAAATAAAGATGTTTATGTGTATTGAGATGCGTGCATAGACTAAAGCCAAAGAATGATTTCATGTTATGGTCAAGGCAATCAAAAGTATATGATGGCAGTAAGGCATTATGTCTCAGCTGCATTGTGTAAACAATGTTAACTGCCAGAGAAAAACTCTGCAGTTGTTCAAACATCATCAAAAAAAAATAAATAAATATTGTACTTGATGGTAGTTAGTATCTTGGACTTTAAAAAAATAAAAATAAAATTTTCTTTTACGCCATGCCTAAGGGGATCTCTAGGTCCAGGCAATGCCTTGCATATTAGTCATAGAAGATCTGGAAATACTTGGCTAACAGACAAACTTAGTTGTGTTTTTTCCAGAATTGGATTAGACATTTATGTATTTGGGCTTTAGGGAAAGTTTGTTTATGTGGACAGCACTGTCTCACCAGAGCAGGATTCAAACCCCACCTCTTCCACCTGAAGACGGCAGTCCAGTCAGCCTGTAGTTGTTCTTGAGGTGTCACATACGGCAGACGCGTGTGTGTGCCTAGCCAGCTAGAAGCCTGTCAGGACGAGCAGTGCCTGGAACAGTGCTTCTGGATGTCTCTCCAGGCCGTTGTGTTACACATACTCGCTTCTCCTGGGCGGGCACTCAGCTCACGTGTGGACTGGCCTTCTATGTTCTGCCTTCTGTTTCCAACATCATCTTAATAGGCTTGACTTTTTCTTCCCTTCGGCACTTTCCGAGTGTCTGATCAGTGGTTAATTAATGTAGCTTAAAATAGCTCTGGGATGTGAGTTTTTTGATTGCACACACAGGCATATGGAAATCAAGAGAAAGGGATTAATGCAACCAAAGGCCTGTAGCCCTGGATCTTGGACAGTTTCTGTCCACTGTTTCCCCTGCCTTAAAGCAAACTTTGGATGAGTTGGGCTTCTCTACACCTTAATGAAGAGTCTTGTCTGAGTCTATCAAGTTTTCACTTGTAGTTTTTGGCTGAAAGTCCTCTTCTAGTAGAAAAATAAATTTCGTTATTTGTTTGCTGACTTTTGTCCATCAATTTTAGCAATCTAGTGCTTCCTCAGTAGCTGTAGGGTTTTTGAAACATGTACTTTCTGAAGTATTCAATCTTGGACTTTTTTTTTCTTGCTATTTTTCTTAAAAAAAAAAAAAAAAAAAAAGCAACACAACTTTTTGGGGCGGTTTGCTATTATTTACTGAGTTTATTGTCAAAGCTAATAGTGCGTTAATAACAGAAGTTACGGGATACTGCTGGAGTTGCCAGCAGTCAAGTTGAAGACTTTTCTAAAATGCTTTTGGTGAAGACATTCTTTATTTTCTTATTATTTGAAATGGCAGTGGGTAGTATTTTTGAAGTTCTAGAAATCAAGTTTTTCTTCCTGAAAATTCTCATGTCTTTTCTAACCGAGTTATTCTGTTTTCTTTTATGTGGCAGTGAAGTGGAAAATTGGTGGAGTGATTGCTTGCTTTGATGCTTAAAAGAATGCTATCAGTAGGAAAATGGAACATCTGACTGAGGTTCTGATTGTCTATACCTTTACCATTTCCTTCTTTTGCTTTGTTTTCTTTTAACTGGAGTATTCTCCTAAACATTCTGGTCTTTTCAGTGTGGTTAACCAGCATCCTTCTTGTTGTTTGCAGAACATGGGATGCTGAATGTAGATACGGATGATGGAGTGCTCAGTTCTGGGTGGAATTGGAAAGTACTTGAACTTTTGTAAAGGGCTTCCTCATGTTCTTGTACAAACAGTTCCGCGAGGTCTAGGTTGTTTTTGTGAATATAAATCTTAATTTTTTTAGCATCCTTTGGTTTTTGTAAATCTTTTGGTGCCCAAACCTGTGACAGCTGAAACTGCTGAGATCACTTCTACTTCTCCTAGGTCAGATGAGATTGCTGGATGTAGGTTTAAAAAAGTATAAGAGGGTTTGCTAATGAGGTTTGCTTTTTTAAATTTTTTACTCTTGGAGGGCTTTGCAGCCAGATATATTTGTTTTTTTGAAACAAATTATGTAGCATTTTAAGTTGCTGGCTGTCCTTGGAATTGGAGTAACTTCACTTGGCAGTGATTGTGTTCTGCTTTTGAGATTCCTTTGACATGTTTCTGACATTATGCCTCTGGAAATTCTTCTTTTGTCCCACTATATTGGCACAGTTTGTATGTTTGGGATCAGTGTAATCCAAATGTAGGGAGTGAGCTCCTTGATTTGACTGTTGTCTTGTGAGCATTGCCTCTCCCACTTGGGAAAGTGTTAGAGGAACATACGTGCCTATGAGATGATGAAGAACTTGAAGCTGCTCCTAGTGCTGAGCTGCTACTAAGGAATTCAGGCAAAAATACAAGAAGACAATGGTGCTGAAGACCTTTAGTAGTTGTGCCCTCACTAGATTATTTTGCAGAAGCTGGTTTGCTTTCCTGCAGTTTATGTTGCTCTTACATCTGTGAAACAGATTTATTTCTTATCTCTATAGAGCACATAGAGCTTTTCTGAAAAGTGTGTGCTGAGTTAGGACAGTTGCAAAATCTGCTTGGAGGAAGCTTTTCTAAACAGCTAAAAACAATAAAAAGAGAAATACAATGCACCACTGCCACAGATGATCTTGCTCAGTTTTATTTTTCTGTGTATTTTCTGGCTGCTGCCATTTTCAAGTAAAAATTACAGGTTTTTTAGTTGATTGCTTTGACTTGAATCACTCCTCCCATTTACTTCACTTGCTTACAATGATGTTCCCTCTGGAGATGTAAAGTCTTAGTTTTCATTTCTTTGCACTGTTAGTCCCATGTTGGCAGACTCCAGTCATGACATAAGACATTTTCTTATGCCTCCAATGACTTAGAAAACCTGCTGCTTGGTGCAGGCATCTTTAATCAGCCTGTCAGACACAAAAGTGAACATGAATAGGAAGTTCTTTGACCCACTACCTCTGCTAACCACAATTCTCTCTTACTGCAGTTGCAGGTGTTTTTTTTTTTTCAGTAAAAAGCCCAATTAAAGAAGTGCATGTTTTTTCCTAAGGAGTCTGATGTATTGAATACCTGTTCTCAGAACAACTTTTTATTTTTACATGCCTAAAGGAAACTCTAGGTCCAGCAGTGCTTTTTTCTGATGGCTCAACTGCATGTCTTGTGCCTACAGGGACTGCCTATATAACTCTTTTTCACCTGATCCTCTTCAGCTTAAGGAGAGACTTAACCGTGTCAAATAGCATATCCTTCTAGTTTAGTCACATACTTTCTGAAGATGTCCAAACTCATCTGTAGTAACGGTCCTCCACTGTAAGGGCAACTCTGCTTTAAACTAACAGTGTGGGAGTGGCATGGGGGATGGAAATTATTTGACAAATATAGCAGTATTTCACTGTCATCTCTGAAGATGAGGAGGATAAACTATTCCAGAACGTGATCATTTTCAATTGGTGAAGTCTGAGGATTTCTAAAGGTTCTTACAGACATCTCTGTGGTAGCATGTGAGAATGGAGAGTTGGAGTCATGGTTCAGAGAGCGTCCCTTACTGCTCCTCTCTTTCCAGACTCAAGATTCATCACTTCTGCTTCTTTTTCCTGGATTTGTTTGCATTTTGCAGATTAACAAAAATGTCTAGATGTACTAGTTACAGATAGTGTAAATTTATTTTAATATGCACTTTGAGAATATATTTTACACTCAGCAATTGGTTAGAAGAACCAGTCAGCCCTTTTCAGCAATTGTAAAGCAAATGATCATCTAAAAGAAAGTAGCTGTTTTTTTCCTTCCACGTTGATCAGTTAAGTACTTCCCATCCCAACAGTGCACTAGTGGTGTGTCACTTTTCCTCTACCAGTGCTCTTGTACAATATAAAGCCTGTGTCGTTTACACCAGAATAAGCATGCTCTGGTTTCAAAAACAAGATTAGCACCACTACTGAAGCACTTTCTACCTATTGTGTGGTGCTTTTTTTTTCCTAAATCCTTCGTAATTCTTTAATACCAGAAGTACGCTGTTTTCCCCTTTTTTGTAAAACAAATGAAACACCACACCCTCGCTGGATAGGTATAACTTAAGAAAGCATTCAAGTTGTTTTGGTTTATGTTTGCAGGCTTCTTGTATTTATCCTTTTGTCACTGGCTCCTGAAGTGCATAAAGCTTGCAGAATGTAGTGACCATTCTTTGCAGGCTGTGGTAGTGCAGGTCAAGTGGTTGGGAATGGATTATGCCATGTGGCTATCCAGGATCAGAGAGTGTGTTTGCAGATAGCTGGGTTGCAGGAGGTAGTTGCTGACTGGACAGAAAATTTGAATTATTGATTTTACTTTGTAATTAATTTGAAAGGCTAATTCTAAAGTTAGCATAATGACAGAGAGAGAAGTTGTATTTAAATCAGCCAGCAGAATTAGACAAGTTTTTTTTGTGTGTGTGTAGTAGGAAAACACTTTCTATTCTGAGACTTGTTCTTTCAGATAAACAAGCTTGAATATGAACCAGCTGGAATATTTGTGTATCTCTGGCTTCTTTAAGGTAGCTTTTAACGCTGAAGAAAACAGGGTATGGAGTAGATTCTTCTTCCAAAAGCTTATCATTAATTCATCACTTCTTAGCATTCAGTCTGTGATTAAAGCTGCAAACCAGTAAGTAACTGTCCAGGCAGAATAGGGGAGTGTTGCTAGTAATGTTGATTGAATTGTTCCCTAACGTGCTTCAGTCCAGGTATGCTATTTGCAAAAACATAGAACTGTTTAAGGCGTCCTAGCTCATTTTGATTTAAGGAGCACCAGCACAGTAGATCTGGTGTGAGACAGTGACGAGTAACTTTATGCAGTAACAGTTTTCTCTGGCTTAGCTTGATCTGAAACTGAAAATCAAAAGTCTGGATTGCAGAATTGACTGCTGTCAGCAAAACCTGTGATGAGTTCCTCTTGCAGACCCCAGACTCTATAACTTTGTTTCCTTGCAAAACTAATCATGAATGCCAGGAACTGCTTAATTTTACTCTGGAGTGTTTGTTTAGAACAAATATTTCTTGCACTTTTCATATCCACCCTGCAACAGTGTAGTAACAGCTTCAGAAACCTCAATGCCTGAACCTGTGTATTCAAGCTTCTTTTGCAATATCATATTGTCTGTAATTTTATGAATGTGTTGGAAGACACCCCCTCCCACCACACATGCATAGACACACTCACATGCACAAAGGATACTGTTGTGGTGTTTTTTTTCTCTTCCTGCTATTCCCTCTGCCTCCCTTTCTGGCTGGAATTAGGTATTGTTGCAGTATCATGCAAAAGGCATCCTTTGTTTACAGCTTGTACTGTATTTATAGCTTGATTGACGATAGGAGCTGTCTTAGTCTTACAAGCTTGCTTTATGGTCTTTCCAGCCTGGCTGCTCAGAAGCGTTTTGAACATTTTAGTGGTTGTTTGCATTAAACCACATGTTCTCAGTTCATCTGGTGTTGCCTCTTTTGCAGTATATAGATATCAAAAACCATTAGAGATGATTCCAGAGTATAAAAGAGGAGGGAGAGGTTTTGGCCCAGCATACTGCAGTATTAACTGCTCTAGACACAAGCTGCTGAATAAAAAAGATCTTTTTGTATGCATGTTGCATAGGTGCAGCTAGCACTGCTGTTAAATTCTGTGAGGAAGAGTTGTTTTTACATTAAACTGAGAGTTTGGTCATATGTTGCAAAGGATAAATGAAGGTGATCCTTTTTATTTTTTACACAGATATTTCGGTCCCTCTATTGGGTTGGCTACTATGCAGCATACTTTATAGACGTTTAAGCACTCTCTTAAAAATGTTTATCTGAGAGATGCCAGATGCCTTGGTTTTCATCCAAGGCTTGCATAGAAAGCCATAAGCACAGAGAAAATATTTCCGATGTATTTCTTAGACAATTACAATACAGCTTCCATACTCAGAATGGTGTACCTGTTTGTAACCCTGGTTGAGGTAGCAGAGGGTGACTTAATGGATGCTAAGACTTAACTTGCTCATTTGTGTATGACTTGTAGAATGACCTACTTTGTGTTGAGCTCTCTTTGTTGTTTCAGCAAAATGGGCTTGGTGTACAAGTGTTGGCTTTCATTAAAGATGCTGCTCAGTTAGTAGCGAGTTTTGTGGTTTTAAAGCAAGCTCTCGTTTCTTTAATTCAGACTGACTTAAATATGTTTATGAAAAGTATTTTTCTTTCTTGCTCTTTTTCAGATTATCAGAGACTGATGACTGTGGCAGAGACCATCACAGCACTGATGTTTCCATTTCAGTGGCAGCATGTGTATGTTCCTATCCTTCCAGCATCCCTCCTTCATTTTCTTGATGCTCCCGTCCCTTACCTGATGGGCTTGCACTCCAATGGATTGGATGACAGGTCTAAGCTGGAACTGCCTCAGGAGGTGAGAGGAGCTTGTTTCAATTGATTAAATAATGTGTGTAGCTATGAGAGAAGTGAGGAATGAGACAAAAGATAACTGTAAATTGTTAACTGTAACAGCCATTGTGAAATTCCCGCTGGCTCTGATTTGGGATAGATCTTATCTTTTTGGAGATTCTGGAGAAAATTCGATGAAATTGCTAAATAAAACCCCATCTTTTGAATTGTATGCTCTGATAAAGTTAGACTATAATTTTACATGTCTTTTACAGAAGGAACAATTTTATGCTGCAAAACTAACGTATGTTGTGCCAGGAAATGCAGAAAAGATCATTGTGACCTTAAGGTCAAAAAAGCTGCTACGGCCAAAAGGCCTTGCAGCTGCTTGTGTGGTGCTGACTGAGCAAATCTTTACTGACATCAGTGCTGTGCTCTGCTCGTTCTGGTTCCTAGCTGTGCAGGATTAGGCTGGGTTTCTCTGCACTGTGTTTCTGAGTTGGGGTTGGTTTACCTGGACCCAGCTGGTCAGTTGTCTGTACCAAAACTATTTCAGTTTTTCCTCTGAATGTAAACTTCAGCTCACAGCAAAATGTCAGCAGCTACTTAAGCAAACTGGTGCTAATGGGGATAGTGCTAAGGAAATCCTTCCTTGTAGTGAGCTTATGTTAACAACAGCTACTGCATGAATTATGGGAATGGTCCATAAAGGTTTTGCAACTCATACGTGGGGCTGGGACTACATTAAGACCACATAGAGGTTGTTTTTATTTTATCCTGTTGTTCACAAATATTATTTTTAGAGCTGTGCCAGGAGAGACTTTAGGAGCTGTTTGCGAGAATCAAGGGACCAAGAGGGGTTGAGCACTACCTGAGGTAGCAGAGGAGGTGCCTGCAGGAGCCAGCAACTACCTGTGGGAAGTATGTGTCAGGTGGCTGGTGGCTCTTTGGGTCAGGCAGTTCTATCGGTAGTCTGGATGGCTTCTCTTGTAGAGTATCACTGGTGTGTTTCCTCTTGTAAGTAGCAACTGATGAGAGTTGAAGTGTGGTCTGGCTGGCTGTTGCGAAGAAGCTGGACAGCTCAATCCGATAGCACTGTGGGAAGCTGGTGTTTGCAGAATTGTTAGCTGTGGAACTGCATGGGTCTGGCCTGTGCTAGTCTGCTTACTAGTGTAGGTGTAACTTCACAGGGGAAGGACTGGGTAAATCATGGAAAACATTCTGCTTAGAAAATCCTACTAGTGTCTATAATCTTTGTCACTTTCTCTGGTTGCCAATTTGTTTCTATTATCATTTAAATTACTGGAGAAGCAGTGTGGAGAAGAAGTGTGGCAGGGAGAGGGTTTTTTGGTGATCGTGGTTGTTGCTTTTTTTTTTTTATCTGCTTCATTATTAGATGGTTCTGCAACATAGCTTGACATAAACTTCCTAAAAAAGCTATGTGAAAATAAAGACAAGATATTTTTGTGAACTGCCAGTCTGGTCACCATGCCAACATTGCTCTTTTTACTCAAATCCATATGCTGATAGTTTTCATTGGCTTTTCCTGGCAAGTTGAAAAGAAATTTTTTCCTCAAATTGTTGTGTTATTTTCCTGATAAAGCTCAAGTCTTTATAAATCTCTTGATTTCTTTTTCTCCCTCTCTTTTTGCATTGGCATAATTAATAACAGAGTAATTAAGTCTTTATTAATTAATAACAGAGTAATAACAGTAGTTAACACAGGAAGTTCCATCTGAACATGGGGGAAAAAGTTCTTTACTGGAAGAGGGACTGAGCACTGGCACAGGTTGCCCAGGGAGGTTGTGGTGTCTCCTTCCTTGGAGATATTCAAAAGCTGCCTGGACACAATCCTGGGTAATGTGCTTTAGGGGACCTGCTTGAGCAGGAAGGCTAAATGGTCTAAATGGTCTCCAGAGGCACTTTACAACCTCAGGCATTCTGTGATGAACGTAATGTGTGTTCTTGCCATGAAAAAAGTTTGTTTTTGTTTACTACATTTTTACAAAACTTTGAATGCATTGACAGGCCTAATTAATATGGCTAGTATACTTTTTATAGAGGATAGCTGGAGGATAGTAAAGTGTATGTGTGAGGAATGTATATTAACATACACCATGGATGTTCTCATTATTTTAGGAAGTTTCAGAAAGACTGTCCTCTCTTTGTAAAGAGAGATTTTTCTAATTTTGAAATTACTCTGGGACCTCAAAATAAACAATTTTGAATGGATGTTTCAATTATTTAAAGGGTAAAGGTTTTTAAAGAGCCTTATCAGGTTACTTTGGAAGTTTGAAGTAAGGTAGATCTGTTTATAGATGTTAAAAATGAAATTAAAGCGGTATTAAAAAAAAATCACCTGGCACCACAACTTAATTTTGTTTGTTTTTTTTAGGTAGTCTTTAGTGAAGGTGGAGGAGTAGATTTTTGATACAGTCTTACTGAGATGTTGTTGGGGAGGGAAGGAAAGGACACAGAGTACTTGGGATATCAGCAGGAATGTGCCCATGTAATGGAATATGCTGCAGGATACAAACTTGTCCTGAAGCTTCAGCTTTTCTGTTGTACCTACCCATTGTTGTCCCCCACCCCTCTCCAAAAGTGAGCTTTTACAGTTGGGTACATGGCTTAGTCTGAGGAATCCCCCTGGGAGTCACTGCTGAGTAAGGTTTTTTGGTAACTGCTGAAGTTCTTAGTGCTGCGCTTTGGGAAAGTAGCTATGGTATACAAGTGGACTTTAACATATAGCAGAGACTTCAAAGATGCCTAAGAAGTTGCCCTATATAGATAGGTTTGTTTATCCAGGAGGTAAACTAGGCTGGGAAGAAGAAAAGCTCGCTGTTGTTGAGATTTGCACTGAGAGTATTTACTATTAAAAAGCAAAACAAGAACAAATCTGCTGTTCTAATGAGGCATAAATGTACCATTTAAAATGCAAAGCAGAATCTGAAGCGCACGTTAGTCTCACTAAGTGAAACTACTGATCAGTATCAGAATTTCTGATAACAACAATTTAATCAGCTCTAATATATTTAGAACTGCAGATTACAGGTTCATCTCAAAACAACTTTGAATTCTGATTAGGCCTTCAGATACCCTTCATTTAAAGAGCCAGATAAGCTCTAAACATAATTCCTCACGGAGAAGCTGACAAGAAACATGAAGAAAATGTCATGATACAACAGTAGAAGAGGGCATAGGGATTCTATTATGTGTACGTAAAGACAAATTTATCATTGGTAACAAAAGCAATATTACTATTTAGTATTGCTTATCTCTAACGTTTAGAATGTATATGATACTATATGAAATCTTCAGGGTTATGTGATGATCTCAGTTTCCAAGTCCTGCCTCTAGGCTTCTAATTCACAGATATAGTATCAGTATTTTCCTCCCTTATCAGAAGGGGTATACAGAGAGCTGTTCTACGTTCTAATTTATTTTGAGTCCTGAAAAAATATATTTTTGGCTTTGTCTTGAAACTGCGTAAACTGCATCTCTGTTGCGAATCCACTCATATGGATGGATGGGACAGTTCTTATTATCTAATATCTAACTTAAACAAGGAATAGGGAAGTGAGGTTTGATGGAAAATCTAGTTAGTGCTTCTCAGTTGAAGGGCATTGAGTATAATATTAGGAAGAGTATAATATTGCTATCTAACATGGCAAGGATACCTCAGTGTCACTATAGATCTCCTGGTTGTGGTTTTGTATTGAAGTTGTGAAAATAGTTATTTGTATTGCTCTAAATGTTTTAAAAATGCTTTAGGCTAATATATTTGAAAAGACTGACTGTCCGAACTGTTAGGTCTTCCACAGGCATGCCATAAAGCTTGTTTAGGTTTGCTTGTCGTGGCAGTCTTCCATATTTTGGTCACAGCTGATGCTTTAAGGAATGCTTTACCATGGGAGTGTGGAAACCCAGCTGTATCTGAGAAGTTAATGCTTTGTCAGATGATAGTTAAAATCTTCAGCAAAATAACCTAGTACAAAATGTAAGTTTGCATTGCCCAGTGGTGAAATAACTCAAGTTCACCAACGATATGAAGACCCTGACTCTCAATGGTCTGCTAAAATTATTAAGAGGCTCCAAACTTACTGTAGGGTCGAGCTTCTTGTGTATGTCAGTGATACAGTACACTTAAAAGTTAAGCTTGTTCTTACGTGTATTGCTGCTTTTGCTGAGGGCTCTTTCTGTGTGCATGAGCATCCTTGTGGTTTCACTGGTGGCTGCATCAGAGGCCTGTAAGGAACCCAGAAACGAAAGGGCGGGGGAGGCATGGGAGAAGCTGTGCTAGAATGATAAGGTGCTGCAGAAACTGAAGGGGAAGGCAGGAACATGTAGCTGTTTCAGATGTTGCTAGCAAAATGTGGTTTGTTTATCGAGAAAATTTATCAAAATGGTGGTTAAACTAGCAGTCTTGCAAATCATAAACCCACCAAATACCGAAGTAAGACTGTTTTTTGATGTGTCTTTGAATTTCCTTTTAAAGAAACTTGTGCAAAGCTATAGCGATATATTTTTAATAGGCAAGTTAATCTTGGCCACTTCATGCTTCTGAATTTGTGTGTGCATCTTGTCACTCACCTGCATGTGAATAATGGAAATTGAAATTATTCTGAGTCAAAATAAGCAACGTTAAATCTTCCAGCACTTGTTAAATCAAACAAAAACAGTATCTTCTTTAAAAATCTTATTTTTAATGAAGTGTTCCAAAGGATCTTGGGCAATAAACTTAGCTTTTAAAGTCTTCCAAATTTTCTAAAAGAAAGCATACATATCTGTCATATTAACAAAGAAATAGATTCTCAGTATTTTTATTTCAACCATTAACAAGATGTTACTGAATACTAAATCTTAACAAAATCTGTGTTTTTTTAAATTTGTTTGTTTTAGAAGATAGGTCTCTTGAAAAGCCTTTTTTCCTCTTGATGCCAACATATTTAGATCAGACTGACCATGATAATTATTTTGAAAGATAGTTGCTGCTCTGTATGTATTTTCATGTTATCTGCTGGTGTGACAGATCTTTGATAATACCGCAGATTTATTGACAGACTTCAGTTTTATGTTTTCCTGTACTGCCATGTTAAAGAGCCACTCGACGAGTTAAATTCATGTTTCTGAAGACTGCAGCTTTAAGTTGTTCTACATCACAAATTCTGATTTTTCCATGAAGATCAGTAGTGCTGAGAATGAACACAAAAAGTCATCATTTACTCACAGGAGTTCTTTAGAATTTAGGAATTCTGTAAACGTACTTTCCACTAGCCAACCATGCACATATATATTTACATACCATGTTTCATGTCTTTTAAGTGAAGTTGGGTGGTTATTTGCAAAGTCACAGAGGTGATGTGTACTGCAGAAATGCTGTAGATGAATGTCTCTTAGTCTTTCAATGCTGTATTCAAGCAGAAAACTTAACTCAGTCATGTTTCAATCTGACTGTCGAGGAGGGGATCTGAAAACCTGCATGCGACTTGTAGTCTGAGCACCTGTGCTGGGCAAAGAATTAGATAGAATGTATTTTCACTTCAGGGTGTCAGTGGGGCAGGGAGCTTACTCATTGTTTAGAGAATAAGCTCTTCCTTTTTAGACATTATTTCGGGAGAACCTAAATCATTTCCTTCTTTTTTTTTTTTTTTTTTGAACAGTCCTGAAAGGAAGGATATGGGCTTGATGCAGGCGTTGCTAGATGTGTGTGTAGTTTTGGCCCTTATTGTACTTGAGGTGAAACTAAAGAATTGCAATTGTCCTCTGGCTTTGGAATTGGTGGGAGCAGTCTAACTCCACTGAGGCAACCGAAAATTTTGCTGTTGACCTCAGGGCATCAGGCTTTGGCATCATGTGTATATATATGAACATTGACGTGTATCTACGTTCCTAAGATGTGTAAGATTTTCACCAAAACTCACCAAATATAGGGTGAGCTAAATCCTAGAAAGATATGTAACTTCTTTTGATGTTGTTATAGAAGCTACATAGGTGGATTCCTTTTCTTTTTTCTTTTTTTTTTTTTTTTAACTTGGTCTTTAGTAAATGAGTGAGATTGGAACAGGAAAACAGAATCAAACCTACCAGTTCAAATATTTTTTTTTTCCTTTTTCCGCCCTGGAAGCAAGCATCTAATCTTCCTTGGGGAACCGAGGAAGTTGTTTACCAAAAAGAGAAGACAATGTTATTGCAGCTTCTGCAATGTCGTTACGCTTTTCCAAGTGGAATTTGCTGAACTTCAGAGGAATGGGTTTATAATCTAAGCAAGGTAGTCACTTGTTTATGTATGCAGACGTAGAAAATACTGTTGCAAATATCCTGTAGTTAAAATCTAGCTGTATGTGTATATATGAACAAAATCACACACCTGTACCTAATATACGCTACAATCTCTTTTTTATCTGGTTTACCACTTTAAAAATGAGTCTTCTCCTTTAATTACCTCCTTGGACATGGAAATGTAGGCCTCAGTAATGCTTTCTTCAAAGCCACCTGACCCATTTCATCATGGTTGGGGCAGGTTTGTTTTACAAAATAACTGAGCAAATACATATGTGTTCGATTCTTTTAATAAGCACCAAATCCAAAGACAAAATGTGACCCTTGTGCTTAATGGTATTCTAACGGTATCCTGTTCTAAATTAAATTCCAGGCTAACCTCTGCTTTGTGGATATAGACAACCATTTCATCGAGCTGCCAGAAGACTTGCCCCAGTTTCCAAACAAACTTGAGTTTGTTCAGGAAATTTCAGAGATACTAATGGCATTTGGAATTCCACCGGAGGGAAACCTTCACTGTAGTGAAAGTGCCTCCAAGATGAAGAGCCTCAGAGCATGTGACCTAGTTTCTGATAAAAGAAATGGGAACATAGCAGGATCACCTTTGAATTCCTATGAGCTGCTAAAGGAAAATGAGACCATTGCAAGACTCCAAGCACTAGTTAAAAGAACAGGTGTGAGTCTAGAAAAGGTAAGCTATGAAATGATCTACACTGTCTCTGGAACCGCAGTAGCAGACGGTCTGAAGTGTTGATCTAAAGAGTGGCTTTGTGTTCACTGGAAAGAACTTCATTTAACATGTACATAAACCTTGTGAACATTTGCGGAGACAAGGACAAGTCATAGGGGAGGAGTTTTTTTTTTTTTTTTGGCCAAGACCATGTATTTAAAAATACATTTGCCTTGTGTATTCTTGATTTTAAGATTTATTCTAAATTTACATCACTTTCTTATGATTTACATGGCTATAACTGACATCCAGATAATCCTGAAGTTGGAATCCAACCTTGTTTGCTATGGGTATCTTTGTTTTACATTGTGTAGAGTATGTGCAATTTTGCTTGCCTATTACCTGCTTGCTCTAGAGATGCTGTGATATGTTTCTAGTTGACATTGTAAATTGTGTTAATGTCTGATCCAGCAAGTGAATGTGTACACAGCTTGTGGTGACCCCAGTTGTATTTTTGAGTTGGGGGGGGGTGGAAATGTGGCCCTTCTTGCATAAAAGATTTTACCCGAAGAACCACTGTGGAATTTTTGAACCTTTGTAGAACAGAGTGAAGGCTTTCTGAGTAAAACTTTTATTTCTGGCATGTTTAAGTTATCTTGACCAGTTCTTCCTTGAGACTTACTCCTACCGATGTGACCATACCCTGACCTACAGGTGGGGACAGAGACAGAAACTGTGTGATCTAGAATCAAGGAGGAGGGCAGCTTTGAGGGGAAGGGTCTGCATGGGGGTTATAAGAAGCATCATTTGGTTACTAACTATACAGGATTAGATGCTCAAATTAACTATGTTCCTCCTCAAGTTTTTCTTTTGCATTTTCTTCTTCTTGTTCGGGGGAAAACTGGTAAGAAGCTATTGTTCTTTTGCTGTTTGGATTGGGAAGTGATGGGAGAAGTACAGGCCTTTTTCTAATTCTTGTAAGTTTTTGCATATTCAGGCCTTATCTCTGTGCTCTCTTCCATAATAAAGAACGGTTTGTCCCATTTTATTAGCCTTTGTGTGTTAATGGGGGAGTATAGATTATAGCTGTCAACACTTTTCTCAAACACTTAAAAACTGCATAATACCAAATACCTAATTAATGGGAAATGTATAGATGCCAAGTGCTACTCATGGGATGCAGTTGGAAAAAATGGCTGAACAGCACAGCGCTTTCTTTCTCTTTTAGAGAGTATAGCTGTAAGATGCTTTTTATAGTTGGCCTTGGATTGGTATAACCTAAGTGTTTAAAGAAGTGTGGCGCACTTGCAGCAACTGCATCATTGTGTAGATTTGCGAGTTATAGGTATTGTGCTGGAATATGCATGGAGGTGCCTTAATTAATAAAGACAAGAGTAGCAAGTGTATACTCAAAATAGTGCATGAATGCTTGTCACTTTGATTTTTTTCTAGCTTTCCAGTTCCTATCAAAACCAACGTGAACTGAATATCCAAATCTCATGTTACTGTTTTCATAAATTTTAACTCGTGTTTTCTGAAAAATGCATTTTATTTTATTAGAGATTACTCTGGGCTGTATAGTGATGAACAGTGCATTATGGTGCTGAAGACCTAGGTTGTAGGAAATAGGCTAACAGACATGCACAACTTACTTTGACTGTACATATCTAAATTCATTTGAAAGCTGGTGTGTATTAACCTGTAACAGTGTGTAACATGGACTTGTGTTACACGAGATAGAGATATGTATTGGTTTAATATACATGGATAGCAAAAGTCCTCTACAGAAAACTAAAGGGTAAAAGTTCATCAAGTATATGGCGTATATGGGCATGTATACAGTTGTTATCTGTACATTTTTTAACCTAAAGTATATCCAGTGCATCCAGTTCTAAAATAGGATATGGTTTATTACTGAAGGGATAGCTTTTATAGACAAAGTTTTTTCTATTTTTTTGATGTTGCTGTTTTATTGCAGTGCTTGAAACTGTAAGTAATTTTTTTCTTATTTTCGAAGACTAGAACATTGAATCAGTCGCAGTTGAATGGCAGATTAGGTCTTGTGTGCCCGTAATACCTGAAAAAGCAACAATATACAAATCAACTTTTTTGGTGTGTGTGTGTTTGTTTATTTCCTCAGCTGGAGGTGCGAGAGGAGACCAGTAGCAAAAAGGATCTTAAAATTCAGTGTGATGAAGAAGAATTCAAGGTTTACCAGCTGAATATTCAAATCCGTGAAATTTTTGCCAACCGCTTTACACAAATGTTTGCAGATTATGAAGTATTTGTCATTCAACCCAATCAGGACAAGGAATCTTGGTTTACAAACAGGGAACAGATGCAAAACTTTGATAAAGTAAGTTGTAATAGAAGAAGGCAATTGAAAAACTATAGCAGTATTTATGCCTAAGATTTTGTTCACTGGATCATAAAATGGAAAACAGTACTATCAAAATTGTAATTTCTTCCTTAAGTTTCAGTGTTCCCCCCAAAAGACACATCTTGTATATTATGTGGGAAAAAAAGTTGCATAAACACAGTTGAAGATGTTCTTTTAAAGGATGCTGTAGAAAAATATATACCTTAGAAAGTCTCACTCTATGGTTAACCTCTACATTAGTGTTAAATATTTTTAGTGAAAATTATTCATTTTGTTTTTCTGTTTGTTTTTAACCAGAGGTACTGCTGAATCTGTTCATGAATAAAGCCCTGACACCATGCAGCTCTTAGGTACATGTGTACCAAATACCTCTTTTCAGTGAAATACAGCACCTAGCTCTTCAGAGTTTACTAGTAAACTCTGCACGTTCTTTACTGGAGATCAGATGTTTGTCAGCAGGGTAGTATGTGGATAAAGATTATGTTGGATCACTACATGCTAGAAGGCTAATCAGATTTCCATCAAATCATATGAAAAGATTCTCATCAACTTCATAAGCTTTGAGCCTAGCCGGTAATACCCACACCTGCAGTACTTTTATTGTGGTTTGCTGGGATTCTATTGATTTTTTTGTTTATTCTTTTAGAAAATGAAGGAAATAGTAAAACCACAGCTTAATAATTGTTGTGCTGTATAGT
This sequence comes from Cygnus atratus, assembly GCF_013377495.2. Classification (NCBI taxonomy): domain Eukaryota; kingdom Metazoa; phylum Chordata; class Aves; order Anseriformes; family Anatidae; genus Cygnus; species Cygnus atratus. Next base: position 2,270,476 of record NC_066366.1, read on the forward strand.
AGGTGATAATTATGAAACTGAAAATTTCTTATTGACTGCCTGTTTTGGAGATAGAACTGGTGTCTGTATTAAAACTAGGCTTTGAATGGTTCTAAAACACCTTAGTACACCCTTAATTAGAAAAATTTGAGATATTTTTGGCTGTATATCTGCAGACCAACAAACATTCTTATTTGCTTACTGTCTTTTAGGCATCATTCTTGTCAGACCAGCCTGAGCCTTACTTGCCTTTCCTCTCAAGATTCCTGGAGACACAAATGTTTGCATCTTTTATTGACAATAAGATTATGTGCCATGATGAAGATGATAAAGACCCTGTTTTGAGAGTATTTGATTCTAGAGTGGACAAAATTAGGCTGCTAAATGTTAGAACACCAACTCTGCGCACATCTATGTATCAAAAATGCACAACCATTGATGAGGCTGGTAAGAATAAGAAGCTCCCTTCTTGGCACCTAAGAAAATACAACTAGTCAATGCTATTTGTTGTAGATATTAAGTTAAAGTTAAGCAACCATTCTCAACACTAAAAAAAAAAAAAAAAGGCAGAAAGAAAAAAGCCAGGGGGAGGGAGTGGAGAGGAAGAGACCAAAAATCTGAGGTATAAATCTTAAGTGAGCAAGCTAAATGTTATATAGGAAGCTGAGATGAAATTCACATAATGAGTAATTGACGTTAACTGTTTTTCTCTATGTGTTGATGTGTAGTAAAAAGTTTGAGCTTAAGAAGATAAACATTTTTCTCCTTAATGCACTCTTTGTTTGATGCTTAATACACTCTTGTACTAGTGTGCCTGTTGAGGTCCATAAGAAACTTTTGCCTCCTCTTAAATTTGAGATCTGCTTTTAGCTGTGGATATGTGATTATACATTAATGTCTGATTAAGATAGGTGTTAAAAAAAATTCAACTTTCTTACTATTTCAGAGAAATCGATTGAATTAAGACTGGCAAAAATAGATCACACTGCAGTCCATCCACACCTGCTGGACATGAAGATTGGACAAGGAAAGTATGAACTTGGATTTTTTCCCAAGCTTCAGTCTGATGTTCTATCTACCGGACCAGCAAGCAACAAGTAAGCAAGCTAGGGCAACAGGTGCTGGATCTTGGTTAGAGCTGTAAGAATAGTACTAAAGCAGAGATACTGCTTTAGTATCAAAAAACAAATTTGAAAACAACTCACTGTTTTCTTTCCTCAAAATGAGAGTAATTCAGAAAAGTGATATATATGGGTTGTATATGGTAGTTTTTGTTCTGTTTTTATTATCTGGAATTCTAGAAAGAAGAAATTTACCTAAGGAGCCCTGTTATAATTGAGGTACTCCTGAGTTACATTGAACTGCTGCTGATATAAAAAGCAGATCTCCTTATTGGTTCTTAGTTAAGAGCTAGCGTATGTTTTAGGGTATCTTCTTATTAAAAACTTGAAGAAAGAGGAAAAAGGTGTAAATTGTAACTGGTTATCGTAAAAGAATGGAAAAATACAAAACAAGCGTATGTGATCTAATTTTCTGAGTTCCTCTGGTTGCCCAAGACTGGCTGCTTCTACAGAGATGCTTTGTGTGTATTTGCAGCTGCGCTTTGTCTGGCAAAATTGATGTTGACATATTCAATATACAATGAGATAGAAACTTATTTTTCCCCCATTACTACTCCTCTTCACCTGGTTATTGACAGTTGCTGAGTAAGTCCTCTGTCTGTAGGTGGACAAAGAGAAATGCTCCTGCACAGTGGAGGCGGAAGGACAGACAAAAGCAACACACGGAGCACCTGCGTCTTGACAATGATCAGCGAGAGGTGAAAACTGTTCAACTCTAGATATCTGATATTTATCTATTTATTTATTGCTTGAATAGTGAATGGTCTGTAACATTTATGTAATGTCTGTAGTTACTTGCAGTCCATCTCTGCTCTCCCTTATTTGTACAAATGAAGTTCTCTGTCCTTAGGAGACCAAAATAACTTGGTTTGTGAATTGGTTTTAACCTTGGTTAGGTTTGTCTGCCTATTTTTAGTCTAAAGCATTAGTTCTTTCATGTGATCTTACAGTGTGTCTTGCATCCAGAACATTTCCCTGTTAAAAATCTTTTTCCTGACTCTGAGCCTGTCGAAGAAGTCATTCACTATGAAAGGGTGAGCCAATGCCATGTTATTGCAGAGTTGCTCTGGAGATCTCTTGCTAGCTTCACTTGGATGTAGTGCATTTATAGAACACAGACCAGCACTGTGTAGAGGTACTAGTTGGGTTTTGGAGCAGCATAGCTGTACTGGTAGGACAGAACTCTGATGCTGAACTGAAAATTTCTCTCACCTGTGCCTCTACAGCTGACATGGTTGGTTTTTTTGTTTTGTTTTTTTTTTTTGTGGTCAAGGCATTTTGAAAGATCGGAGTGATTTGGACTCTTCAGTACAGTTTCTGATTCATACAGTCAGTAAATGTTATGCTGAATGTTGGTATAAGAGTAATTCTGAAAATAATCTGGTTTAAAACGTCAGAATTGATTTGTTCTTAGTAATGCTGAAGCTTTACTTTGCTTAACTGTATGTTCTCCACAGAAGACAGTATTCTCTTGCCCTCTTAAATATTTTCAGAAAAGCTTCGCTTGGAATTTTAATGTAATCATGCATCTGTTAGGATAGTGTTGTCAAGATGAAACATATTTCTTAGTTCAGTTCCATCTTTTATGGTAGTGATGAGTTTAATTGCCTTTCCAGTGTACTTATTTCCAGAACATTATTGTTGGTTTGTGAAGTGAATTGAAGTGTTGTGTCATCCATAACCACGCAACAGAAAAGTGTCTGCATATACTAAGAAGCTACGAGTAATTTCTGGCTTTGACATGCTTCACGTGCTCAGATAATTCAGAAGTGTTTTTTACTTAGAAGTCACAGAAGTGAACAAGAGTTGATTTATAATCTCAGTATTGCTTTTAAAAATTACGATGTTTAGCACATGTAATTTTATGAAATATCAATTAGGTAATTACAAAGACAAAAATCTACCTCTAGCCTCTGTTTGTTTTTTTTCCACTTTGTTTGCTTTTAACTGCATCTTCACGAGTTGGTTATCCTATAGGATTTATTCTGTCACAAGGCAAATAATTTCTGAGGAATAAAAATTGCAAATACATGTTCAAATGAGAGTACCAACTGCCAGATTAATCTGTGCTGCTCCTATTTGTGCAGGGCTTTATGCTGTACCTTGTTGATTACATAGTACTGTTTGGATGCTGACCCCTTTCCCAGGTGACTCAGACTTTCCTATTAAATCTGAAAGAAAGGGGAGGGAGCCCTTTGAGATGAATGCTGCATCAGGCTAAGCAGGAGGCAGTGGTTTGAAAATGTAATGTTGTGAGTTTTAGACAAATTGAAGCTTTGGGACAGTCAACAAAAATCTGTGACATTGAGGCTTAGTGGCTTCTAAATTGCAGGTATTGCACAGTGGAGGTCAGAGTTCACACCAATCCAATGATTAAACATCATCTTTTTCTTTTTTCCTTTCAGCTTCATTACTTATTTGCTTTTATGTTGATTGTTTGGGAGTTCCGCATTGTATTATGTGTTCACTCTTCTCTTTTTCTGTTTTGCATGCTTGCTTTTATTACTTCATGTATACTTACACTTTCACTTTACATGGTCTGTTTGACTTTTTGCTACCAACTTGTCCTGCCAGCAGCTGGACTTTTCCATGCCAGAGCTTCAGTTGCAGTTATGTTTAGGCTGGGACCAGCATGATTGGCCCTTCATGCCCTCTATAAAATCTGTGTCAGAACGTTATCTGGTATGTTTAATGCACAATATGACTGTAATCATAGTTCTGGATATAGATGCATAGTTTATATCATAGCTCTTTAGTGCAAGGCTGATGGAAAAGATGCATTTTTTCCTCCTTGGAAAGATTACATCTTGTTTGATAATTCTGTCTGTAAGATATTAATAAGTTACTATATTAACATTAATGTTACTATGTTAATGTTAATACGTTATAAGAGTAATAAGTTACTTACTAATCTGAAATATGTACTAATGTTGAGCTTTAGCTCCTGTACTAATTTATTGCTTATTCACAACTAGCTATGCTCCAACCAATCTGTGCTCACATGGTTTTCAAAACATTTGTCAAATTGTCTCTGGGGTGAAAACAGTGACAACTACTTGATGGTAGTAATAGGAGCAGAATAGCTTTCAAATAAGGTCCAGGAGATCATTTTGCTCTAAAATGTAGATGATTCACAGCTGAAAGCTGTCAGTAACATTTTGCAGCTGCTTCCTGAAAGACAATGGAGGCTGGGCAAGAAACAAGAGACTTGCAGAAATGATTATGGGTCTCAGATGTTGCCAAGGTCCGGGCTCGAGTTTTTATGCAGTCCATATGTAGACCACAGGCTGCCATTTGAAGTCTTGGTCTAGGTAACTCATACACACATGCATTTTATATTGAAAAAAATAACAAGACTATTCTCAGTTTTTGAGGGATTAACTAAATCTATGCATCTAACTATCCTTGTCATTTTGGATTGTGTTTTTGTTATTTAGTAATGTGTGTTCTAATATTAGCTAAATAATGTAAATGGGGATTTGATCTTCAGTGAAATAATACATTAACAGTCCATGCCCAATATTATGCTGGATATAAAGAGGGGACTCTTGAAAGAGATTGTGGTCCTTTCTTCCTCGTTGCATTGAGAGCTGTTGGTAAAGATACCTTTACCTCTTTTCTCTTGGCAAATTAGTCTCACTTGCGTTTTTATTTTCTGTCCCAATACAGAAGTATATCCAAGAAGCTAGGAATCTGGGCAGCACTATTCGGCAGCCCAAGCTATCTAACCTCTCTCCATCAGTAATTGCACAAACAAACTGGAAGTTTGTAGAAGGATTGTTGAAGGAATGCCGAAATAAGGTAATTCAGAGAATATTTCTGTTCTCTTGTACTTCATATTCATCCTTTGTGGACCGTGTTGTGGCCAATACATGTGAACCCCTGCTCTTCTGCCCTGTGTCTCTGCTTTATCTATATAACCAGCTTGTTGGCATAATAGTGAGAAATTCATGAAGAGAGAACGTATTCAGAAATTCTGCCAGGAGTGGAAATTGTATCATGTGATCTTATAATAGATGAAAAATGATAGACTGAATATTTTGATGGGTCTTACTGCTGCCTATATCTATTTTAGCATATTTCATTTATCACTGAGACTATACTATTTCAACAAGAGAGAATATTCCAAAATAGGAATTTGTCATGAAAACACAGAGCTGTGTTGCAGGGTCTTGCTGCTTGGCCATTAATTTGTCAAACTGTGGCTTGCTCTTCTGTTTATTCAGATTAGCATGTGGAGGTTTATATGTGCCCATTTGCAAGGCCCTTGTTAGAAAGATGGAGGGGGCTGTAAAGCAATCAAACCCAGTGTAGCCGTGACTTGTAAAAACAAGGATAAAAGAAATGCAGTCCTGCTCAAGTTTCAGAGATATTATGTATGCTCAGTTATTCTGCCAAATCATTGCTGTTCTGTCCTTCCTTGTTTGTTCTTCCTTGTTTGTTCTTTCCAGGAGAAGCAGTTTCTCTGGAAGTTTCTCTGCTTCTCCTGGAAAGAGTCCAGCAGAGGGCCACAAAGATGGTACGGGGGCCGGGAGCATCTTCCCTATGAGGAAAGGCTGAGAGACCTGGGTCTGTTCAGCCTTGAGAAGAAAAGACTGAGTGGGGATCTTATTAATGTTTACAAATATCTTAAGTGTGGGAGACAGAGGGATTTGGCCAACCTCTTTTCAGTGGTTTGTGGGGACAGGACAAGGGGCAATGGCCACAAAATGGAGCACAGGAAGTTCCGCACCAACATGCGAAAGAACTTCTTCACAGTGAGGGTGACGGAGCAGTGGAACAGGCTGCCCAGGGAGGTCGTGGAGTCTCCTTCTCTGGAGATATTCAAGGCCCGTCTGGACGCCTACCTGGACAACCTGCTCTAAGGATCCTGCTTTGTCAGGGGGGTTGGACCCGACGATCTCTTGAGGTCCCTTCCAACCCCTACAATTCTGATTCTTCAAAAAGTCTGAATGATCTTAGAAGTCCGTGTGGAAAGAACTAACTCTTTTGCTTTGTCCTTTTTAAGACCAAGAGGATGTTGGTTGAAAAAATGGGGCGAGAAGCTGTGGAGCTGGGTCATGGTGAAGTGAATATCACAGGTGTAGAAGAGAATACCTTGATAGCCAGTCTGTGTGACCTCTTAGAAAGGATATGGAGCCATGGTCTGCAAGTCAAACAGGTGAGGAGCAGATATTCCTGCATGTTACAGAGCATACTTCCATAAAGTCACATTTTGCTATTCTTCCTTCTGCTTTCAGAGGATACCTAGTGTGTGCACATAGATGTGTTAAATACTTGCACACAACCCCCAGCATTTTTTATGTCAGTTAATGCCTCCCTGTCTGTCTCCACTTTTTGCTCTGGGGTGGGTGCAAATGCACACACAGATTTGTTCCACAGATTACTTTTTGAACACTTTCTTTCCATTTAACCAAGGTTTTTGTGTTTGTTTTTCAGTTCTGTTTTTTAATAGAATGATAAATAAGTCTTTGATTTTTTTTAATATTTTTGTTACTTAAATTACATCGGATTTAATACAGTGTATGTTAAATGTGGTGTCAGTGGAATATGGTATGGGGAATTTTTTTCATGAAGGGTAATTTAATTTTTAAAAGTAAAACCCTTGCTATTTTGTTTCTTTCAGAATTATGTAGGGATAGTTAAGTGTTGCTTGTGGGATTAGGTGGAGTTTTAAGGTTTTTATTCTTTCCTCATTTGTGCAAAAGAATAACAAGGAAACTGAGGATTGTAACTTTTTTTTTAAAGAATCTGCAGAATAAATGTATGTAATCCAAACAACTGTAATTCAGTATCTGTCCCCAGCACTCAAACACCAGTGTTTAAATCTGCTCCCCTTCAAACTTTATAGCAGTAGTTTCTCTATGTGAAGATTTATCATGTGATTCTCTCCCTTCCCTCTTGTATATCACTTAGGATAGAAGCTGTACTGCTTTCGTCTTAGAAGACAGAGCATCAGTATACTCTGCTTCAACTCAGATTTGGGCCTTTCAGACCACCAGACGGCCAACCCTACATAAGGTTAATGCTTTGGATTGATTGCAGATGTTGGCAAACAGTGCTGAATGGTGGAATAAATAGAGTGGTGGAATATAATAGAGGCCTGATGGAGGAAGTGCTGTGCATCTAATACTATGATCCACAGTAAAACTGCACTACTAATTCTCTGTGTACTCTGGCCTTTATTAAATATGCAAAAGCCTGCTGTTTTACACATCGATTTTATTTTATTTTTCAATAATGAGCCAAGGAAGACTCTACGTTCTCAATTGACCGTAGTAATGAATATGGTTTTCCTTCCACCGGTCCTTGCTTTTACCTGTTTCCTGCTGATGAGCCCTGATAGTCCAACATTAGCTGACCTACCAATTCTTCCACATGCAAAGTGAATCTGCACCTTCCTTTGCCCAAAGCAATGCAGGCGAGTTGTAGAATGTAGGGTCTGATGACCAAAGTAGTCTGAACTTTCAGAAGGCCTTTGTTGTTCCCTTGCCTGTCTCGCTGCTTTCTTTAGGCTGTCGTCTTTTCCCTTTTAGAAATAGTTTGTGTCCTCATTGCTACTTGAAGTTAGAGCAGAGTAACATGATGGTAAAGGAAGTGGGCAGATATCTACTGCATGAGTTCTTACATTCATCGTGATCGTTGGCATATATTTGCTGCAAGATTCTTTGTTTGCTGCTATCTGTGATCTTTTGCAGTTCTCTTTGCCATGGCAGCAAGATGCTGAACACTAGACAGTGCATGTGTGTGTATGTTTATTCAGAGAAATACTGTTTTCTATGTAACCATTCCCCGGTTGATGTTTTCATGTTCTCTTTATATGTTTTTGTAAGACTCACAATTTTGGCTTCCCATGTTGGATCTGTCAGGTATTGAGGCATTGGGCTTTTCTGAAATTTTTTTAATACCTTCACCACAAATTATTTTCAATAAATTTGTCAACACAGATATAAAAGACACTTTGTGCTTTGTCTTCTGGAGACAAGCTGTTTCATTTGGTATAGATACGATGTCTTGGAATGAGCCATCATGACTGTTAGTGAGCTGTAGAATAGAATTGATTAGAGATGTTTAAATATATTTTTTAAAATTTTTTGACTTCCAGAGTTGAACTGTAATTACTGCACTTCAGGAAGGTACTTACATGATTTTAGATGTGACATCAATAGTACTGAATTGACAGCTCTTGCTTTACAGTCATGGTTTCTTTCTGCACGAAGTTGTAACTAAAATTCTGGCTTTATAATATGACTGGTCTTATGAAATGCAGAATTGCTAGATTTTTACTGGGATTTCCAGTTAATGTAATAATTTAGGAAGATAATAGGTAATAGTAATTGATTTTCATTGTAAATCATTTCAATTAATGTGCTGGAGAGACCCTACTCAATTAATGCTGCCTTCTGTGGCTTTGCTAGTCTTTGATTTATCATGCAGAATATTTTAAGATGAAACCAAGAATCTTTTAATTTGCCAATGAAATATTTCCTGCCTTCTTTTTTCAAGTCACCTGAGGTTTAAGAAAGAAACAAAATGAGCGAGATGCACCTTTTTAACATTATCTGACAGATTAATCTTGACCTAAATACTGCATCCCAAACTTAACTTTAAAGTTGTTTCTATAATGTGTAGAACTAAAGTATTCTTGCTGACAAGCTTTTGTTGTCCTACTTGTGTTTTAATTTTTACCTTACCGTGTTTGTAATTATCCAGGTCCTTTACCTGATGAAATTGAGGGAAATCTTTTGAGTTTCTGCAAATTGACAGCATGCATCTATAGCCCTGAATTACCCTGAAGGGAACAGATACGCAAGACTTGGTCTGGGTGTGAGATGGTTTACCCAGGCTGGTTCTGTGCATCTTGCCAGCTTGCTGCTGGAGAGACAGGGAGGGAAATGCGTAGGAAAGATGACAGTCTCAGTCTGAGAACTTTGCTTATGCATAATGTTTTACAAGGAATTTAAATGTTTTCTTGTCAAGTTGATGAACAATCATGTTGATGAAGCTTGGCTGACTTTTCCAGATTACTGGAATCATTAGATTGTAGTAGTTTTTGACTTTGCTTTATTTTCTCATCCTCTTTACAGCTCCCGAGCAACTGAAACTTGTCTCTTTTTTTTTTTTTAAATTAACGACTTCGTAGGAGAAACATATTTGAAGCAAGCTTGTTTTTGTTGTTATGGCTGATACATTCTATGATGATTTAAGCCTTTTTATTCAGCTCATAGTTATATCTTCTGAATCGGGATACTGTATTTTGTAGTAACTAATATGTTTTTAATTCTAGGGAAAGTCTGCTTTGTGGTCTCATCTGCTACATTACCTTGAAAACAGACAGAGAAGAACTACATCAGGCAGCTTCAGTAGCTCAGGTAAGATTAGCTTCTACTGGAAGATGATGAACATACAAACAAAACAGCTGAGTAAAAGCTGCCTGCTGATTTGCACCAAGTAAAGATTGTTTCCTTAGAAATAGCCCTTCATAAAATATAACCAAATTGAGCATTCGATTTGCTATGGAATTAATATGGACCTGATTTATTGTCTCAATATGTTTTGTGGAAAATTAACTTGTTTGTGATTGCAGTAGTCAGATACCAGAAATATCTGATGTTTCAAAGACAGACTTTAAAATGGGTTTGCTCCAACATAAAATCTTCCTTATAACCTATAGTCATATGGCTTCATGACTGACAAAGCCTACCAAGTCATAGATGGGGCTGGGGGAATGCATGTAAGCACACAAAATTGTGTTGTACATCCTGAAATTTACATTGTTTCTTTAAAAAAAAAAAAAAAAAAAAAGAGGGAGGGAGGGCAGCCAAACGGTAGTCGTAACTGTTTTTTAAAAAAGTAATTTAAAAATGCAAAAATCGCTTAAGAAATGCATTGTATTTTTGACATAGCAAATGTTGTAGTAAAAGTAATATTGCACATAAGATCCATTGATAATGTTTTCAAAATTATTAATGTAGTTTTTAAATGCTACTTTTTGTGTCAGATGGGTATATATATGATATAATTTTGTAGACAGAACATTGTGGTTTTTTCTTTAAATTGTATTTAAGTTGCTATAAGCAAATTGCTTAGCATGACTAAAACTTACGAGGCCTTGTACATGTTAAAGTCTCCTGAATGTCACTTGGTCCTATGCACAGGGTTTTTTGCATATCTGATGGAAGATTGTGCCTGTCTTAGGCTTTCTGACTTGGGACTCAGGGCAGGGGACTGTATTTAATATATGATTTGATTCTAGAGTGAAATTTGAAAGATAAGAATAATAATGTTGCTTAAACTGCAAATTAAGACGATGTTACAGGAGTGTGCGGAGTGGTAGACTAGTTGAACATATGGTTGTGGTGTACAGAGTAAAATGTTGAACACTGTTTTCTAATGTCAGTTTGACCATGAAATAAAATAGGGTAGACATTAGAAAATAATACTTGATTAGTATATGTCTTAAGCCATTTGATGTCATACCAATTTCAGCTGAATTTAAGCTCATTAATATATTAATGCTCACTGTGTGCTGATCTGCATAACCATCTGTGTAGCGTATCATATTTTCATGTCATTGGAAATGGAAATATGCCACAATATCTTTGCAAAGCCATGACTCACCAAAACAGCAAGAGTGCAGTAGGGTTCATTACTTGTATGAGTCTTTTAAAATAAATAAAATAAAAATTTAATCACCCCTTTCTACATGCAAGTTGGTGTTAATTTACCTTCTTCTTATATTGATTTTTAAAATCTTTAGATGGTTTTCACTAACAGAAAATTCTGTCCTTCTGGATCTAGGAATACTTCTTGATTCAGAAAGGAGAAAGTCAGATACCAGTCCAGCCATGTCACCTCTTAGAATCTCTCTCGTCCAGGATATGAGGTGAGCTTGAATTATTAAAACCAACACACCAAAAACCCCATGAGAGTTGCTTGCATATTTATTTTTGTGTAGAATGTGTACCATACAGGATGCATGCATTTCATACACCAAGAGGGGGATGTGGGGAGGGAACTTGCTGAACCATTTTAAAGTATGTAGTGCAACCTTTTCACTGACTTTTACAGAAACATATTTCATACTGAGGAGATTTTACATTGTCACAGCTACTAGTTTATAGAAATACACTGATGCAATTTTCATCTTTTTGTAGTATTTTGTATTGTTTTATTTCCACAGAAGTGTGGGTGTAGCATATGTATTTTCCTAGTCATTTCCAAGTTGGTTGTATAATTCTGAGCTGTGTTGCTTTTCAGTGAAGAAAGAAGTGTAAAGAACTTGTTTAATATAAGCAATGATTTTGTCTAACGTAGTTTTAGTAGTGCGAATAAACTATAAGTGTAACTTCTGCTAGATGCCCTTTCTTCAGTACATAAAAACAAAAAACGCAGAACTTAAAATCCCTTCAAAATGAATTTATTCTTTCCTCTTTTGTCCTTCCCAAAATCTATTTTTTTTCAGTACGAAGGAGTGAATTGAGGATTTTCAAGGGTCACGCTTGTCCTTTCAGAGCATACCGTTTGCATCTTGTACATTAGAAAAGCTACTATTGAACACTGAAAATATAGTATGTAAAAAATAGTATGTAATTTTCCAAAGCATTCAGCCATAAATATTGCAGAATAGTTCCAGAATGCTTCTTAAATCATGTGAAGCAATGGGCCTGCTTTAGAATTTTATAAAAGGGTACTGCGTTGCAGATTCTTCTTTTTCAGGCTCCTATTTTTTTCCAGCTAGATATGCAAGGAATTTAGCTACTGTTGAATATTAAGGTGACCATGTCTCTCTTTCCAGTAGTTTGTGTGATATTTTGCATTTGTGGCAAAATCCCTTCTTCAGCCTAGCTTGGTTTGAAAGAGCTATCATGCTTTGAAAATAATGTGTGGTGTCTTTTGTTTTGTTCTTTCAGGCACATCCAGAACATCAGTGAGATCAAAACAGATGTTGGCAAGGCCAGAGCCTGGGTTCGTCTCTCTATGGAAAAGAAGTTGCTGTCTAGGCATCTAAAGCAGCTGCTTTCAGACCATGAGCTCACAAAGTAAGATGGTTTATCTTGGGCAAAGCTTTTAATAATTAACCTTGTTTAGTTGTTTGACTTAAAAACAACAAGAAAAAAATCTATGATTTCATTTGCTTAGTATTATGCAAAAAAAAAAGAAACAAACTAGCCTTCCAACCATGTCTCTGTACCTGTGTATGAGCTAGTTCAGAATCACAGAACGTCTGAGCTTGGAAGTGACCTTCAGGGATCATCTAGTCCAACTCCCCTGCTCAAGCAGAGTCACCTAGAGCATGTTACACACGAAAAATAGTTGTGTTATTATGATTTACTTCTGGGGTTCTTCAGATACAGAATCAATTCTGTCAGCAGTAGACTTTCTTCAGTTTTGAGTTGAGAATTTCGTCAATTGCTAGGGATTAAATCAAATAGGTCTTAGGTCCAAACTCAACTACTTTGAGTTAAGCTTTTTATCTCAGTGCCCTCTCTGTAACTATTTTGTTTTCCTTAGATTTTCTGTTTTCACAGTGCATGGCAAAGTGCAGCTTAGATCCTAGTTGCAGTTCTGTCACAATATGAAGAGTGTAGAGTTAGATCCAGATGTTCTTCTGTGGTTCTGGTTAGTATGACTCAGAATGTGACTGTTCCTTAGCTTCTCAATTCTGTTTCCACATCTGAGACATGTTTGTTGATTACATTCTCCTAGCCCCTTTCGGTGCAATGTAAAATAGTGTAGATGCAATCAGCTTCTGGTGTGCTTCAGGAGAGTAAATGAATGGTGTACACCATGAAGGTGGCTAGGAAGGCTGTGTTGATCAGTTCTTGCGTCTCAATGTGGGGTAATAAGCTTAAGATGAGATCTGGTAACATCTTCTGAAATCTTCCATCTAAATCTGCCAGAGCATGGCTGTCGACATTGCTAAATCAAACTGTCTCGCAGGTTCATTTCTCTTCTTGTACACACTAAAGTCTTTGCATTTATATCGTGCTTAAGAACATGAAGTGAATTGGTTTCATAATAGTCAAATATCTGCTATGATGATCCATTTTTTGTTTCTATTACTTCTAACCATTTCAAAATGCACAACTTTCAATTCCTTTGATTATATATGAAATCATACAACATTTATGGAAAGGCCCAAGCATTAAGACCCAAAACACTATTTAAAGAGCATTTGATGCTGCTATAGGAAGAAAATAAGAGAAGTATCTGATGTACAGAGTTTGGGGTGGGGTGGGGAATGGACTTAGAGAGCGTTCCAAATTCTGCTGGCTTAAACTCTGTCAAATCTGTGCTAGTGCTTCTTAAATATGCATATTTGAAAGGCAAAAAGAGAAATGCTCAACACAAGGGCCTATGTTCTTATAATGGCAATGTCCAGAGCACATGCACTTTGTATTATTTGTAAATATAAATATTTTTTTAAACAATTGCACAAACCAAAGTACAGGCCATATTTAATACAAATTACGTAATTTCAGGAACACCAGTCTGAGGTTTATTTAGTATAGCCTGTTGAGTTAAAAAAAAAAAAAAAAAAAAAAAAAAAGTATTGCTAATAAGTCTGGGCATACTGTCTGTTGTGTGGAAATCATGGGTTCTCGTGTTTGTTCAATCAAACTTTTTTTAGTAGCAAGTGTAAAGCTAGTAATTAGCTTTAATTGAAGACTTCTTTCTGGAGACAACCTAACCTATGCTGTCTCTTCTTCCTCTTCCTTTACTTTTCTCCTACCAAGATCACCATGCCACAAACGTCTTTGCCCAGAACCTTGACTGCTAACTATTTGAGGTTTACCTTGTTTTGAATTATGCTGGACTTTCTGATAAAGCTGTAGCCTTCCTCTTTTCTTTCCAACAGTGTGCAAGGAAAAGCTGAAGGACACAGTGAGGACAAGTAGTAAAGCTTCCTCTGTCTCTAAATTAAGTGAATTAACAGTCTATTTCAGGTTGAATTTGGCAGTGCTCATCCCATGCAAAACAAATGTGGGGGGGGGCGGGGGGGGGAGGGAAAAAAAAACTCTCAGCACTAGCTAATGCACTGTTCATCTATCAGACAGATTGTGGTTCTCCAGCACAGAGTAAGAAAAGAGCAAAAGTATGTTTAGAATGAAAGTGACAAGCAAAGGAGCAACTTGAATAGAGATTACACTGATTCTTTGTAATCCTGTGTCCTTTGCACTGTGTATTTAGTTATCCAATTTAAGGGTATTCTAGATGGTTTGGATTAAGTGTTTTCCATTTTTTGTTTTTAGAGGAAGCAGTGCCAAGTTGAGGAAGGTGCTAAGAGTATGTAACTTCTGTCATTTTGCATTTACCATGATGGAGGGTTGTTCTGTTTTGAATCAACTGGTTGCTAGTTATTTTATTTAACTAATTCTCTTCATTTGGCATTTGCTAAAAATTAGAGGAGAAATAAAACAGGTTTCTTTCTAGTTTGTGGAGGGACTAGAGTTAGAGAACAGAAGGAAATCATTTAGTTTCATTCTGAGACCTTATGTGCACAAGTAAACTGAGAAATCTTTTATTTTGGAAAGACAGGATAGCACGTACCATTGTGGATAGGCTAAGTACGTGCTTCAGATTGTTCAAACAAAACACAGACGTGGTGACCCATGAGACGTTTTTGGACTTGCTAACCCTCGTGGCTATAGGCAGGCTATGATGATTTAAGACTCAGTATCTTTACTTCCACTGAATATTTCTCTGGCGTTACTGTTTTTTATGTAAGTGAGAATGTGTTTGCGCACATGAGTTAGTTATATTGATTCGTTTTGCAGACTTCTGGCTTGTAAACTACTTGCTGACTTTTTTGTAATTGATATCCGGAATTGAGGAAAGTTGTCAGGATGCCCTCCTGGCAGGAACAACTATCCATTGCTCTGTCAGTATTTCTAATACCTAATTCATGCATTCATGATGTTTTGAGTATTTCCTCTAGTCTCAGTTGGATTTTGATGCATCTTGGCATACTCTTTAATGATAATTCACCAATACTAGTATTATTTATTGGTTGCATAATTAACCAAAATGGTGGTGGTCTCTACGTGCAAGTGAGAAACTTTAAGGGTATTTTCCAGTCAAAATTTTTGTTTGAAATGTATTGTAAAATCTCATCAAGGTTTCACAGTTGCAGGTCTTGCAGTGTTAATTTTCTTAATGTGCTTGAGTTATGTATATAAGATTATTTCCCTTTAGAGTACGTTTTTCTGCGTAGAACCTCCACTAGGGAGGGAAGGCTACTGAGATACATCTTTTCATATTTCCACGTAAAAGAAGTTGCAGTTTTGTCTGGTGCTACAGTCCTTGTAAAGAATTTTCAGCCCAGGAGAAGGGGAGGAGCAGGAGTTCACGTCACCTCTATGTGCATGTGAATTTGGTTATCTCAGGAGCTGTGTGCTGTAAATATTGAAGCTATTTCCTAGCTTAACATGTGGGTTCCTGAAGACCCTGGGATATCACTTATAACCTAATACAAGTAGATAACCTCAGTGCTTGCCCTAGTATCCTTTGAAGAGAGTCTTCCAACTGTCCAGTGTCGTGTGTACTGAATGACTGTCCCCTGACACCATCTGCTGAGAACTAGCTTGTGAGGACTCTCTTTACTGCAGTTCTAGCGTTTCACATTGCCAAAAAAGGTCAGATTTTTTTTCCTGAGGAAGTACAAAAGTCCTTCTTCCTTTTTTGAGGAATTAGACCGAAAGACCACCTTAAACCTTGCTTTCAAGTGACGGAAAGTGGTGTGAAATATTGGACTGATGCACTTGGAGACTTCAGACTTACAATGTCTACATATCTTGGCACATTAAATACTGTTGGCTCCACTAGCATCACTTGTCATTTTTAATTGCTTGCACATTCTTCGTAGTTTACCTAATAAATATGCATAATAAAAAACATTTCACTGAAAGCATCTTGTTACTATGACAGATTATTTGTTTTACTTTGTCAGAAAACTCTACAAGCGTTATGCATTCCTCCGCTGTGATGACGAGAAAGAACAATTCTTATATCATCTCCTGTCATTCAACGCTGTTGATTACTTCTGCTTTACCAATGTTTTCACAACAATCTGTAAGTATTTACTTTCCCTGGAACTCTGATCTCCAGATCTGGTTGAGTACTTATCCAAATTTCTAAACAATGCTAAGCAATGTTCTTTTGTGTAGCTGTTCTGCTTTCTTTCTGGTATCCATCTGTGTATGCTGTATCACTGTTTCTATAATCTTTTCTGGTGGGTAGTAGTGTTCTCCCCATGTGTCACTAAAGACATTTGTTTCTAACTTGCTAAGATACAGGCAGCTTTAATCCTTTTAGATGTGGAAAAGTACTCAATAGAAAATTTTGTGGTGGACTTCTGTGCACCATACAAAAAACAGTGTGGATTGTACGTTTTCAAGGTAAGAATATTAGTTCGTTGCATAGTAGGAATTAAAAAAGAAAACAAAATACCTTTCCTCTTTTCATCCTCAGCCTAGCTTGCCACATGCTTGTCTCTGAGTTTGGGATAACTAGTCAAATGCCTGCTGAGGGCTGCACCAGAACTCTGCAATGCATTCAAGTGCTTTTTTTTTCTTTTTCTTTTTTTTAAAGACTTCCTGTAGATCTTTTTTAGCTGTTATTGCTGACACTTTAATGTATTACAGAGTTCTCATGCACTTTTTGCATGCCTGCTGTCACAGGACTTCACTGGTAAGGTATAAGAGAAGACTTCAGCAGCGCTGAAATTGGGGTTGGAGGTAGGTGAAGGGATCCTTCTAGCCCCATGGTAAGAGCTATTCTTGCTGTTATGTTATGATTCCTATTTTTGTGTCTTAAAGACAAAGCAAACAGAGATCTAAGTGAAATACATCTTGGACTTGTGGACAAGATCTGGACGAGGTTCGGGTCTGGTCTGCTGGATGCTTTTGTCATTTTAAGACTATAAGCACATAAAATAAAAAGGGAAGCATTTTGATTCATTCTTAAATGCCACAAGCATCAAGCTTCTAAGAAAATCCAACTACCAAATGCTTTCTTGAGGGAACTGAAAGCTGAGGAGACATTGAGGGAGAAATGTATTAAATACCTTAGCTGATAAGTACTAATTGTAACCCATTTATGAATGATAAAGAAAGGTAAGTTGCCAAGAAACACAATGACCACTTAGATAATTGCATTTTGTTATAGAAGTAGTTTGGTTAATAGATGGCCATGTATGAGATCCTAGATGATGGAAGAACATATGTATTTCCATCTGCCTTCTGAGTCAAAGAAGGGGCTTTAATTCAGGTGGTATATTGAGTTAGGCACTGGTAGACCAGGGAACCAGAAAACATTTGAGAATGCATGTGTTGCCAGTTAAAGGGGAGGAAAAAGTTGTTTATTCTTTTTAAAATCAAACCATCTTAGCATAATTAAGACCAGCACGGTACAGAGGAACTTGCAGTATTGTTATGTATTTTCACTGAAAGTGTTTAGCCACTGTAATGAATACTCCTGCAAGCAAGCCGTGCAAATAAAGGCTTTGGTTACTAGCCAAGTGGGAATTAGTGTTGTGTAGTGTGTATGTATGCACACACAAAAACAGGCAGTTTTTATTTGAGCACTGAGTTGCATGCTGAGCTACAACCTAGTCCTGGATACACGGATACTGTCCATACTTCCTTGTCACTAAGCTGGGGACAAATAACTATCTTCGTCATACGTTTTGAGACTGGAAAATGAAAAACGATTGTATCCATATGGAGACATTGTCCAATCCGTGTTTCTTCTGTCATTTGATGGTATTTTGCTATCAGCTGTACTTCTTAATGACTCTTAATGTGTTCATTTCCTGATTGTCAGTAAGTGTTTAGTAAGCAAGTGCTTGTATGATTAAACAGGAACTCTTACATTTGTGTGTTGTGTGGTGTTTTTTTGTTTTGTTTTTTACATTTCATGGTAGTGCAGGATTGTTATGGATTACTAGTATATCTTTTTCTCTTCTGTTCATTAAAAAGATTACATTATTATCCTTTTTCACTTTTGAAGTGTTATTTCTTCTTGTGTTTGCAGTGATACCATACCATATATTGATTGTTCCTAGCAAGAAACTTGGTGGTTCAATGTTTACAGCCAATCCTTGGATTTGTATCTCAGGAGAACTGGGTGAAACAGGAGTCCTGCAGATTCCCAGGAACATACTAGAAATGACTTTTGAGGTTTGTATCAATTGAGACAAGAATAGTTCAGGTGTTTTTTCATTCAGTTCTAAATTCTCCCCTTGCAGTACCATCTTGTAGTACATTTTGTATCTGTGGTCTGTGTGGTTACTCACAAATACTCCTGTGTCTGTACATTACCAAGTTTAATCCATATTTAATACTGTGCACAGCAAAATCATTGACAAATCCTTAGTGCATTGACAGATAAGACTTACAAAAAAATAAAATTTGTCTTGCTCTCTCTGTTGATCAAAACAGTATTAAGAAAAAAAACAACAAAAAAACCCACAAAGCAACAGCAAACAGAAACAAATAAAGCAACCTACCCCTAAAAAGCCCAGAATGGGTCATTCAGTCAGAAGAGGAGCACCACACTTCTGATGACCTATGTCAGCATTTTCTCCAAGAGTTTACTTGTCCTCTCTCCTACTGTTTACACTGACAAATTCTTTGTTTAATTTGCAGTGCCAGAACCTGGGAAAACTGACCACAGTGCAAATAGGACATGATAACTCAGGGCTGTATGCCAAATGGCTAGTTGAATATGTTATGGTCAGAAATGAAGTAACAGGGCATACTTACAAGTAAGTATCATCCTGACATTTCGTGTTGGATAAGTAGAATTTATGCAGGAAGCCACCATAAGAGGGCTTGTTTGCTTAGGAAGGTCTTACCTCCTGGGACTCTGCCTTCAGGTAGCAGCATCTGTAGACACAGAAAGGTCATTTGGCTTCTGGCATTAAATAAGTCATGATTCTTACAAAATTAAACAGTTTTCAGTTTGCAAATGCTCACGTCTACCTTCCAAATATTGGTGGAGAAGATGAGTTCCTTGTTACACATCTTTAAAAGAATCTGCCTTGAGCCCCAGGCAGAAACAGCAAGTTAGCTTGCTGCTTACCAAACATTGGTGATGTTTTATATTACGGCTGAGTGCTCTGTTAGAGAAGTTTGAACACAAGCTTGAATACAAGGGCTAATGAGTGTTAGAAACCTGTATTTGCACGGTGAAAGTAAAGGAAGAAGATTTACAGTAGGAATTAATTTGTGTTAAGTACAGCATGGTTTAATGCCTTGTCCTTTGTTTAGAGAAACTTTTGTACTCATTTTGATGAGAAACTGGTGGGTAAGTCCACTCAGTTATTTATGCAAGCTTACTTGTAATTAAATGAAGAGGCAAGATGCTATTTTCGGATGCTATTCAGTTTTCTGATTGAGTTAGTTAAACTGACACCAGCATTGGTTCACAGAAAGTGGTAATGAGCAAATGAACACGTATTTTCTAGTACCCAACTTAATATCCCAATTTCAATGTAAGTGTTGGTGTTTTGGTATTTAAGTAATTTATTTAGTGGTGTTTTTTGTGTGTGTTGACTCACCAGCTATGTAAAGTATTCAATGAAAGTGTAGTTCATTGTGGGTCTTTCCCTTCTACGTTTCTTCTCTCTACAGCCCTCAAATCATGCACTACGTGTAGGACACAAGGCAAAATCTGCCAGTTTGCTTTGTAGATTGTCTAGTGTGACATTTAAGGCAAACCTGGAGCTGAAAAGCTGTTTTACTTTTGCTCCCTCTGCTGGCAAAACCACATCCAAGAATTTGTTCATTAGTTAGAGTGAAGTATTTGTAATAAATATAGTAGCAGAATTTGGATTTTTTGCAACTGCAGTTGAAAGTTTTTAGCATGGAATTGAATCTGGGTTGAAAGACTTGATCCAAATATCTGCTTTATGTTCTCAGGTTTCCCTGTGGAAGGTGGCTTGGAAAGGGAATGGATGATGGCAGCTTAGAAAGGATCCTGGTGGGAGAGTTGCTGACTTCCAACACTGAGGTTGATGAGCGGCAGTGTCGAACCCCTCCTTTGCAGCAGTCACCAAGCATGATCAGAAGATTTGTCACTATATCACCAAACAATAAGCCAAGTGAGTGGTGGGGATTGTCTTATAAGGTTTTACATCATTATTTGTGGAAAGCTGCTTGCAAACAGCAGTTGGAGATTTTCCTGTATTTTAAAATCTGTCCTAGTTTCAGTTAGGACAGAGTTAATTTTCCTCCTAGTAGCTGGTAGGGTGCTATGTTTTGGATTAGGATGAGAAGAGTGCTCATAACATGCTGATGTTCTAATTGTTGCAGAGCAGTGCATAGCATCCTAACTACATAGCATCCTACCAACTACTAGGAGGAAAATTAACTCTGTCCTAACTGAAACTAGAACAAAATCACAGCTTGGAGAGGACCTGTGAAGCTCACTTAGCTCAACTCCCTGCTCAGAATCCAGCTAACTTCTGAGTTAGAACAGGTTGTTAAGGTTTGTATCTACTCAAATTCTGAAAGTCTCCAAAGGCGGAAGGAAGATGTCTCTGGGCTTCTGCTCCAGTGCTTAGCTATCCTACTATTTTTTTCTGTTTCCTTGTCCTTCCTTTGTGAAATGAGTACTGTGGAAGAAGACAGAAATTTGTTGTCCTGCCCTTCATAGATGAAAACGCCTGCTAGTGGTTTCTGGTCATGGATGTTAGTTTTCTATTGAGATCACTGTTCTATGATTATCCTATTCCTGATCAGTCAAGTGGTTATTGTGCTCCCAAGCATCCTTGGGTTTACAGGAAACTATCACAGGATGTATTTCCAAGATGCCCGGATTTGGTGGTCGTAATCGAGGAATATATCCTTTTCTTATCTTTGGGCTTGGGTCTGCAAAATCATGTAATTATGTAAATACCCTTTCTATTTGTTGTTGTGTTGAAACATCACAGTTATAAGAGGAAAAACAAACCATCTCCAATTCTACCTCCTCCACAGTTAGTAAAAGTAGACTTGGATTTCTATTGCCAATAATCCATCACCTTTTCACTAACAGCATAAATTATATTGGTTTGTATGCCTCTTCTCTTTTGTGATATGCCTTATCCCTCATGCACAGATACAATTTTTAAAGCATTTACAAAGTGATTGGAAGTATTTTGTATTTTTCAGAGTTAAATACTGGTCAGATACAGGAAGCTATTGGTGAAGCTGTCAATGGTATTGTCAAGCATTTCCACAAGCCAGAGAAAGAGGTGAGGACTTATGTTGTCTGTGTAGTGGCACTCCTGTCTTAAAACTCACATTAGTAAGTGTTGGAGAATACATAACAGAAAAGTTTGAACTTGAAGGAACAGCCATCTGTGTCTGAAAATTCCTTAAGTAAGTAGAGCAAAAATGAGATATGGAGACTAAGTCATTGAAATAGTAAATTGTCAAGTACCTCCTTTTTGCTGCTAACTGGAGCATTCAGTTAGATTTAAATCTCATGTTGTGGTATTTGAAATTGTGAGCGAAATTCTGCCCAAGATTCTAGCTGTACCTCTTTCAGCAATGTTGCTTCCTGTTCAGTTTGTTCTGGATTAACTGCTGTTCTATCTTCATTGAATAGTAGTAAGGGGTTTTTATGTCTGTTTTGCACTACCTTGGCCACTTTTAATATGAAAACCAATAGAGTGTTTAAAAACAAACAAAGACCAAAGCAAAGCAGAAATGTTCTCAAAGACTCAGTTACAATTCTGAGTTATATATATAATCACCTTAGCTGGCACAGCAGTTGCTTCCTGAAACAAGCTTAAGAAGTGTGCCTTTCTCCAAGTGTCGAAGTCCAGCCTTTGTGAGAAAGAGTGGTATGGAGCAGTGCTGCCTACTATATGGATATCCCTTGAAAGTCGTTAGTTTTATTTTTTACCAATTGGTCTTCCCATTCTTTCTGCGTCTACCTTTCCTAAATTCAGGTAGCATGGCAATTTCATATTCAGTCTAATTCTGATTGCTGAGCATACTTACACAGTAATCCCAAATGGCCATGCGTTGGTTTTGCAGAACAGAATTTACCCCAGTCATCTAAAGAAGAATTGTTATTCTTTCCCTAATTTTTACATTGCAAAAATTGCATTGTGTTTTTCTTGAAAGTCTGAGGTACTTGTTACAGTGGATCTGTGAATTACTTCATAAAAAAAGGAAAACATTAGCTTCCTGTGCAGTGGTCATTATCGTAGGTAAAACCTGCTCACAATCTTGATCTTGAACTTTTTGTGGCTTCATTTGATGATGGCGAGGCCCAGAGATTGCTTTCTTCAGCCTCATTCTTAAGGATATCAACAAATTTTTGAATGCTAAGGACTTATGAGAAGTGGGTCATCCTGTCTGGGGTCACTGACTGGCAGTATACTGTAACTCTGGGCATCTGTTTACTTAAAACCTGGTTTAATAAATACATATGATACTTTTTGTGTCTTAACTACCAAACTGAGATAAATGCTTGTGCTTTCTGTGTGTGTTTGGCAGAGAGGTAGTCTGACGCTCTTGCTGTGTGGAGAAAGTGGACTTGTTTCAGCTCTTGAACAAGTGTTTCAGCATGGATTTAAATCACCCAGGCTCTTCAAAAATGTCTTTATTTGGGACTTTTTAGGTAAGTGTGATGAAAACATAACAGAGCCTGTTTGTGTCTTTGAAACATATCCATCTGTGTTCCTTATCATTGCCACTGTGTCTCAGCTGGTGTGAACAAAATACTTGTCAGAGGCATCTCAGCAGCTGAAATGCTTTAAGAGCTCTTATGTCCTCATATTGTTGAAAGAAAAGAGCATCTGTCTTGTGCCAGAGTTGACACTGTACTTGCACAGTAATTGGACTGTGTCCTTCTAGTAGCAGTGGTGTAAAATTCCCTAGTGTGGAAGTTTTTAAATAAGGTGGTGAGTTGGCATATGGCAACCTTGTTCTTAATTCAGCATTATGAAAGCAATAAATCGTGCTTTTAAGAGGTTGAGTTGCCTTATAAAGCACAAAAAGTGGATCTAGTGCTATTGGTACTTACTGGACATTGTAATAAGGGGTTTATAAGCATACATTTTTCAAACCATGCTCTATTTCCTTTGTCACAGAGCTGAATAAGTCGACTGAATACACAAAGAAATACACAAAAAATACACAGAAGAAAATACACAAGAAGTGCACAGAAAATGAGTTACTTTTAATAGTGTTTCTGTGTTTTGAATAGGTGTTTCAACATAATTCTTGACCTTATTTTGCCATATTACTGTAGCATGTCAAAGTTAGTTAGATACTAAAACCACTTTAGCACTGCTCAGGGGAAAGGAAGTGGAATTCCAGTTTTACACAGGGGGAACAACTAAAGTGACAAAAAAAAAAAAAAAAAGCCTAGACATAATCACCTAGGAAACTCATGGACAAGCTTTGAATCTAGGCCTTTCAACTTTAATTGTACCCTGAACGAACAACTAAATGACTTTGTGCTGATTTGCTATTTCTCAGATATGGGCATCATATAGCCTTGTGGATTTGTGTGCGAACTTATGGGGAAAGCATTACACAGTGAGGTATTTTTAAATTTAATCATCTAAATTTGAAGGTCATTGTGCCTAATACTTTATTACAAGCACTGGAGCACAGTATTTCAGCTATTTTAGGATTGCTATTACACTGAAACTTATCTTCTGCTATTCTTTAAGAAAAAGCACAAACATATTATGAGACCCTTGAGCAGAATGAAATGGTCCCAGAAGAGAACTGGCAGACAAGGGCCAGGAATTTCTGTCGCTTTATCACTGCTATCAACAACACACCTAGAAACATTGGAAAGGATGGCAAGTTTCAGATGCTGGTGTGTCTTGGAGCCAGGTATAAAGGAACTTTTTTATTAATACTCTTTTAATAAAATGAAAAGTATGTTGCATGTTAGTAAGATAAAGCCACACAGCTGCTGGGTTTTGCAGTTTGGTTGTTACTTACAAAGTTCTTTGATGTAACCAAAGAAGAATCAAGTGAAGGAGGCACTGACCAAGTTCCAAGGTATTTGAATTATGGGGAAACTAAGATATGCAGTTGCATATCTTAGAGCGGAGCAACTGAATCATGAGAGAATGGTACTAGGCTTGTGTGAATAGCCTCCCTCTCCTAGCTAGCAGGGTTGGAAGATAGAAGCAGAAAACCATCAGTCATCGAGGCCTCTTCAGCTCTTGGCTGGGTGAAATCCCACCCTCCAACTACTCGTTGCAGTAGATGAGTAGGAGAGAAACCAGGACTATTTAGGAAGCCTCTTGACTCCAAGGCAGTGGAGCAGGTCAGTGACACCGGGCCTTCCTGGGACTTCCAGGCCTCCTGGGAGCCATATGTTTTGATGTGAGGGTGAAAAGCCTAGAAATGCTTCTCTTGCATGAGGATGTGCCCTACTTAAACAAGTGCCACAGACAGTTGGTTCCCCTTGCCCACCATATAAAAGTATATGGACAAAATAGTCTAATTTTAGTCTATATAATATAATATATTATATAATATATATATATAATATATTATATAATAATAATAATATAATATATATTATATGATTATAATATAATATATATAATATAATAATAGTCTAAAATCAAATAGACAAAAAAGTCTATTTGATAGGCAAAGTACAAAAGTAATCTCATTGAAAATGAGAAATTAACTTGGCTTTATTTTTATTTCCAAATTACCACTTTGTCAGAGACCACCTCTTGCATCACTGGATCGCCCTGCTTTCAGACTGCCCGATCACAGCACAGATGTATGAAGACATAGCACTAATTAAGGATCATACTCTTGTGAATTCTTTGATTCGAGTGCTGCAGACCTTGCAGGAGTTCAACATTACGCTGGAGGCATCTCTTGTCAAAGGAATTGATATATGACCTCTTGTCCCACAACAATGTTTAAAACAGTAACAACAAAAAAAGCAACAAGGAGTGAATCACGTTAGTATGCAAGAGTTCTGTCTGCCAGTACATTGTATCGTGAACTTGTTCATGGCCCTAAAATACAACTTTGACTTTTCTTGAAGAAAACTCCAAAAATAGTACAGGCAAATGGATAGAAGCTGTAAACTCAATGTAAAAAAGAGGATTTTGGTATAAATCTATTTTAGAGTTTATTTGCTGATTTGCTTTTTACACACTTTCATGTGAAAGAGATAGAGATGAGTATTGTGCAGCTTATTTTAAAGCTGCAGTATTTCCTTGCCATAGAAAATGTGCAGTGAGCCTTTCAGCATTCTGTGAACTTGCCTTCAGATATGCTGTATGTCATAGACCCCAATATATACACTCCATTTCTGCTAAGAAGGTCATTCTATAGTTTTTAAACTAATATTTTATATATTAACATTATTACCAATGTTTGATTTTTAACATGTTGGGTCACTGTTCTGCTGCAAGGGAACTACAAATTCTCATGTGTGCTTTTTTAATAGGTCCAAGGCACTGACTTGTCAACAAATCATGTTTTTTCCTTTATTTTTGTTGTCAGTATTATTTTTAGTGAATTCTGGGAGACTGAACCGTGAAATGCGCAGAGATTGAAGTAATATTTTTCATATTGGTACATAATTGCACAGAAGAAATTAAGCGTCTTTTTTAACTGATGTTTTTTATTTATTTAACCTATCATTGTGTTTTGTAATTTTGTCTTTAAAGAAAATATTCTATGATACAACTGGCTATAGTATGTTGCAATTCAGAATTAACAGTGCAGCCCACTTAAATCAAAAACCTGGAATAAGTATTTACGGTGCAAAAATGTTTCCACTTGAACCATCCTTTTGAAGTTCGATATACAGTTGCTGCTGGTAATTCTCTTAACTGCTAATAAAGAGGAACATGGGCTTCCCAAATGCTAGATGATTAAAGAAAGATGTTTACGCCCCCACAAAATAATAATGGCAAACCTTTATTAGTTTGTTTATATCAGGATTCTTATTTTTTCTGAAATTACAGGAAATAATAAGTTTTCTTTCCCTTTTGAATGGATATATCTGGAGTCCTGTTGTCACAGCCTGCTTCATTTGGCATGTTTTTGCTTTTAGCAGAAAGCTTTAGTCCACTTCTACAATAAAACAAACATTTTGAAAGTTTTATTTATTGAAGAGCTGGAAATTGGTGAATGCCTGAAGACATCTCTGTTCATTTGAATCCCCTGATAAAAATCTCTTTGGAGTATGTGATTTAACAGGCTGAATTATCAGCATCACAAATTACTGCACAGAAATTCAGGACTATGTATTTAAGAGGTCTCCACTGTATAAACTTATCTCAGTGTTGTCCTTCTTTCGAGAAACAGAGTCCAAGTTTTTCAGTTCATACAATGTTGTAGTAGCTTTTCTTTACCTACAGATTAGTGACATCTTGTTAGTTTCATTTCCATAACTTAAAAGTATAGCACATGTATTAAATCTTTGACTATTTTTACTTTTGTCCTATTTATTTCATTATTAAATGGAGAAGTTCCTTTATCACTACTTTTTTATCAGAGCCAGATTTGCATTATAAAGATGCAAAGGCAACGTCCAAGCCACTCCTTAGGCTGGGTGGATGTGAATTCTTTTGTAACATGGGGCTTACAGTACCATTTCATGAAAGTATTCTGTGTGCAGTTCTTTTCAGTCTTGGAAGGGCAAAAATATTCTTTATTCTGAGAATTTCATGTATTCAACTTAATATTTTGGGAGAATCTTTCTACACTTGCCCCGCATTTCTTATTTATATAGTGGTTTTATATACAGTGCTTTCAGCTACATTATAATGATTCTAAGTAGGCCTGTAGGTTTCGCAGTATGTCTGATGAAAAGAGGGCTGGATTAACCGTTTTGACCTTATCAGATTAGTTGATCCCGTTAAAACCATATATCTATCCTAGAGCAAATATGGATTAATTTTATCTTATATGAGGTAGTTAACCCTGAACTAGCTTTTTTTCCATACTTGTTCACCTTATGTGGCACAGTAATATTGTTTTGATGGCTTGCTTTGATGTCTATCGTGCCTCATTATGGCAATGAGATACCTAGGATGCACATGGGTTAGGGTTTGCTCACGTGGTTCCCACATGGTGGGTTCTTTTGGATAGCACCTGAGAATGAAGTGTCCATCAGTGGTGGTACCCTGTGTGCTAGTTGTCCAGATGCAAAGGAGATTTTCTTCCTGGCTCCTCAGTTACTTTATTTTCCACAGGAAAGACCATTTCATGGTAGACGCTTCCTCACAGGGGTGACTGTGCTTAATCCCAGTAAAATATAAAGCACGTTTCTAGCTATGGACTTCAGTGAAGCAATTCCTTCTAGACTTGGAAGAACTGTAGAAGTTTCTGGAACGTAGCAGAAAAAATACTGGTTTTGTTGGATTCAGAGGCCACCAAGGAAGACAGACATTTGAATATAGCTCTTTGTAGCCTAGGCTAAAGTTTTGGGAAGCGAATTGGCTGGCATCTCTTAAGTGCAGTTCGGTCTGTAGTAACAGCCATAATCCCTGTTGCTCTTTGGTGTTCACCACAAATAAGCCTCCTTCTCTCATTGATGTAGCATGAGTCCCACAGAATCATGTTTGGATCCAGCATTTATTCTTTCCATGTGATTATGCTGAATTGGATGACTCTTATATAAAGAATGAGTGGTATAGTCACAGTGTTTTAATCTTTAACTAGGGCATTGTAAAATCCATCTCCCTTCTTAAAATTTGCATTGCATTTTTTGTTCGGAAAAGAGCTACAGTGTAATGCAACCATAACCTTTTTTCTGTTAGTGTTCTAAAATAAGAAAGCAGGTTTGGGAGGTGTGGGTTAATGTGGCTATACTGATTTTTATTATTATTATTGCAATTATTTGGAAAATATAATGTTTTTTTAACTTAGCACTGAGTCACGTGAGCACACGTGTAATCTGTAGGTGATACAGAAATATAATGATAAAAAAATAAGTAGTTCATAATGCAGTAAATACAATGCTACATTGACCAAACATGTTTACAGGCTGATATCTGATGTGAGGAAAAAACAGGCTATTGCCTATCAATTATTTGTTTCTTTGATTAATGCTATTGGAGTTGATATGATACTTTATACAAAAATAAAATGCAACTTAATAAAGACTTGTTTGAAATACTATGATAAGTTTATACAAGAAAAAAAGCCTTTATCTGCCATAAACATCTGACATTCTGTAGCTGAAAACACACTAATGAACTGAAGACTATTCCACAACTTTTTCCATTATCAAGAGTATTTTTCAAATTGTTGAAGTGAGACCTACTAGCTGGAAGATCCATATTTTTGATGTGTTTTGAATTCATAAATATGTTAAGGTTTTGTTTCTGCAGTGAAATTATTCAAAGAATTAACTTTTTCTGTATATTGTCAAAAGATTGTTGTCCATAGTGCAAGATGCTATAGGATACTTGAAAATACTTGAAGATATTGTACATGTACTTCTCATCTTTGTAGGTTTTTTAATATCTTTAGATTGGCTGTTAGAAAAAGCATCAATACCTTATAAACTATATATTTTACTACGTGGGGAAATCACTGGCTTGTTTTTTTTTTTTTAAGGGTGGGTGTTAAAGTTTACATTATGATGAGAAAACCAGGTACTGTTTTCCTTTTCTATTTTTCCTGTGACATTTGAATCCATTGGACATTAAATGTGAATTGGACATACAAAACAGTTTTACAGGTGTAGCTCATTTGCTGAATTGCAATAAAATTTGTCTTCTAACATGAGAAATAGCATTAATGTGCTATTTTCAAAAGCCTTTTAATGTAATGTGGCTAATCATCTTTTCCCTTTTGCCTGAATGCAGGTACGTTTGGAATTTTGATGTCTGATTTCATGTGAAGTTCATGAGAAGCCCAACTTCCATTATCTTCAGTTTATGCTGTAAAAATTAAGTTTATGACATTATAGTCTTGTTTCTGTTTTGTTTTGAACAGTTTTGTGTTTGATCTGTTCATCCGAATGCCTGCTTCCCTCCTTGCACCAGTGTAGTGTTCTCGCGTGCAATTGTCAGTCAAACACATCCGTCAGTGGAAAAGATGCCTACTCAGTAATCAGGGAATGAGGAAAACAGGAAGGCAAAGGGACTTATGTAGATCTTGGAGAGCGTCTGAGTACATGTACAGACACGTGCTCTACTGTATGTATTAGCTTTTTTCCTACCTTAGAACAACTTCTGATCCTCGTATTCAAAGAAGTTTGAAGGTGGTCTCAGAATTTTAAGTTCTGAAAAATACAGTCAGTCTCCATGTACTGTTTGCTCAACCTTTCACTCTGTGTAAGGATCCATAAAGAAAAGCAGAAATTATTGGAAATGTTATCTGATGCTTCAGTTATAAGGTTAAGCAAGAAAATAGCACTGTCCCCATCTGAGACTGTGACCATGGCTACATCTGTGGCACGCTGTGCCTAAGCATAATTGCCTATGTTGCCTGTTTCCTGCATGTTTTATCCTATCTTTGCCCATGGTAAGATATAACTTGACAGATTGTACCAGAGCTGGAATTACTGGGTGGATGGGTCATGCTGGGACAGAGGTAAAAATAGGGTCTCTTCTCTATCTTTTCATTCACTTCTTTTTTTTTGAATCACTTGAAGTACATAACGACATAGTGGAGCACTGCGTAATCTTTGTTCATTACATACTGCTCTGCTTATCTCACCTAGAAGCTGGTTCTGTATGCCTTCCTGTATATTAAACCTAGTTTCTAGATCGGATTGACCAGTAAACAAATTTGAGCATATCTCACTTGTGTATCTTTTCTGCTGCCGATGTTCTGAAACTTTTTTATGCCAGCTACGTGAGAAGCAGAGAGTCAGTTTTATTCACGTTCATCTCCTGCTTCACCCAAAATATAGTCTCCAGGGCGTTCTGCTTGAGCAGAGGGTTGGACAATCATCTGTCTCCACAGATACCTTCCAACCCCACTCACAATTCTGTGGTCCCTCTCCATCTGCAATGGCAGGAACAGGTAAGAACACTGAATGCCACTTCCCCCACATGGTGTGATTTCTGCCATTCCTTAGTAGCCCAGCATCTTTAGAAAAAGAGCTCATCTTTCAGGTGCACTGTTTTTCCTGTGTTTTATGGAGCTGCTTTCTCTTTTGTCACCTACAGCTGGAGAGACTTGCTTATTGTTCTGACCTGCTTTATAGCAATGGCTAACTTCTGCTTTAACAAATACCTGTTTTGAAGCTGACAAATACAAAAAGTAACATTCTCTGCTTGAGAACAAAGGTAAGTTAGGACTGTTCTGAAATAGGTGGGGTTTACCCTGTGTCAAACTCTGAGATCGTTACTGAATGTTCTGTACCATTCGGGAAAACACAGAAGGGAAGGAGTTTTATTGTTTTTTGGAGGTATGTCTGATTCCTTCCTATCCCTCTCTGTTTTTTTGTTGTTTGTTTGTTTGTTTGTTTTTCTCCCACACACCCTGGTCTGTGTTGGAGGCTTTTTTAAACAAAGTGAAAGAAGAAGTTTTAAGATCTCTCATGGGGGGAAAGCACATCAGTGTTCCTGAGTTGTCAGTGACTGCACCACTAACCACTGGTGGTGTTGTGCTGTGTACTCGCTGGGGGAGATGCTGAGAGGGTGAGCTCTGCCTGCCCCATGCTCCAAGGAGTGTTTTGAGCCTTAGATAGGCTTGGGGTTATGGTTGTGAACTCAGTATGTGCTGCCAAGCAAGTCGCAGCTGTGCAAAATGTCAAGCTTGCCTGCCTTGGAAACTGAGTCCGATGCCTTCCTTTCTTGGGCTTATAAGACCTGCTGCTCCGAATTCCTCTGCAGGGTGCTGTGAGGGTGTCCATGGGGCAGGTCTGGATGGAGCTATGAGGTAAGCACAGCTTCAGAAACGCATTTGCTTCAGTGTGGGAGGCCTCCCATCTTCTCCCAAGGGGAAGGAACAAAAAGAACAAGGGCCTTGGTGAGCAAAGCGTGTTGTGCAACTGCTGCCTTCACAGCACTTTTCCATATGCCAGGTCTGAGGTGATTTTATAGAAGGTGAGGCTTAATGTCAGCTGATGAGGAGAGTTTGAGTGTTAGGCAGGGATTGTCTGTTGACTAACTGGTCCAAACACACTGGGTTTAGAAATGTGCTTGCGTTATAATTTGTTGGTGGAGATACCTTGGAAAGTTCTCTCAAAGAAGTACAAAAGAGTTAGTTAAAGAACTGCATGGTGCAATTGTGTACACATTACTTCACATAAGGGAAAAGGAACTTTATACTATTAAATCATGGATGTGTATTCATTAATAAACATAATTTATTAAGCGCTGAAATGAGCAGGGTACAGTGTATCATAATTTGAGTGGCAGGTGTTTTAAGGCAGATCCTACAACATTTGAAATATCATCAATATATCTGATGTTTATTTTGAGGAGTTTTTTCTACCAGTGGCATAAAAAGACTTAGACAAGGAGTATGAATTCCATGAGAAGGTCTTCTAGACTGCTTGTGACCAGAGTACCCCAGATTTTCGCTCTGAGGTAAGCCATATGTATGTCCCTCTCTCACTGAAAGGCACTGTTAAATTGCACAATTGAATGCTGACTACTGAAGCTGTGTTATTTTATGTAGATCTCCACAACAAGACAATGAGTAGCTTGTAAAACCATTGGATGCTAGGATGGAAATAGTAAGTGCAAAACTGAGTGATTCATCTCAAAGGAGTACAGTTGTTCAAAACCCAGTATGTACATGGAGATGAGAAGATATTGAAACTAAAGCTCTGAGACATATATGTGAAAGGCTTTGGAATAAATAAATATTTGAAGGTATTCTTTCACTTGTGTGTCTGCCCTCTTCCCTTTTTTCACTGGCCTCCCACCCATGTTCAGCTTCTGTCACAAGCACTCATTACAGTCGTTCGGTTGTGTTAAATTTTGGGTTAATGTGTGCTCAGCCCCAGCAGACTCATTAGTTCTCACTACATTCAAGTACAAATGAAATAGTATTCTAGATGTCCTCAAGTAAATATTTGCTTATCATTTAATAATAAAATTTAGCAAGGATTATAAAGCGTAAGAGCAGGTTTTTTTTTATCCCAAATCTTTGGTCAAGTGTATTCAGCTCTATCCAGGAGATCAGGTGCAGAATTTCCAAAGCAGTTTCAATATCAGACTGCTCTTTGATAGCTTAGTCTATATCCTTTGGTGTGAAGCAGCTTCAAGCAGTATTTAGTTTGAGTGGAGGGCAGGGGGAATCATGGATCCTTGTCTGCATGGAAGAGTTTCTTTGGAGCAGCAGGCAGTGTTCGTGACAGTGTTGTAGTCATAGCAGTCCTTGTGGTCCAAAGAGATCGGACAAGGTTTGCAGGAACAAGTGCTAGCTTTTGCAAGATTATAGCACAGTATGCACATTAGTACAATTGGAAAAAGCAGGCAAGCCTTCAGAAGTACAAGCCTTTCACCAAAAGTAAGCTTTTACTTGTAAACTTCTCTCCCCAAAGCCTCCATGAAACTTAACTGAATAGCACTTTGGTCCACGCAAGCTGAAAAAACTTGGTTCAAAACTAAAATGCTGTCATGTACCTAGAGGAGCAAAAACTTTGCTATTGATTTTAGGATCAGTATGTATAATGTGTGAAAATACTGTTTACTTATGCTTCTTGTGAAGTTTTACTGGTAGCTATTTTTCTTCCTAAAAATCTGTGATGTTATTTAATGTTGTTAATTGCTGAAGAAAAACAGTCGGTGCTGTTTGGGTTCTGTTTTGTTGAACCACTGCTGCTATTTTTTTTTCTTTCAACATACTTAAATTCTTAGCACTCCGTCAATTTCTAGCTTCCCCCTTCCAGTAAAAATCTTTGTACTCAGTACTTATCTCTCTCTGTCACTCTGTAGTTGAATAGAAACAGTTAAAGAAGGCTATAGAAAGACATCTGAGTTAAGGTCTGGGCTTCAATCTGTTTTGTCTTCAAAGAGATATTTTAATGGCAATCCTTCATCATAAACAAATGAGTATTATATGTTAAATTATAGCTAAGGTCTATCACAAAGAACTTCAAGATTTATGTGTAAGACATAGTTTGATTAAGTAAGATAAATTTAATATTGTTTCTGTTTGTTTTCCTAGCTGTGTGTTGAAATCTTTTGATCTAACTGAGGCATTCCTGAATATTTGTGTCACTTTTTCTTTTAGTTTACAAAAGTAAACAAGCAGCTTTGCTTTTACTGTGTCTCAGAAAGCTTTGGTTGTATGGGTTGTTTGGCTCTTCGGAGTCTGTGTTTTTCTGCTACACTGCATATGTAGATGTTATGTCTGTCATCATATGTGGTGATGAATTTTAACTGAATTAATACTAGTCAAGCTCCTTGAGGAACCTTGAGTGGAAAGTGCTAGAAATGTGTAACAGCTTTTCTGTAAGGTAGCTTGTAGTTGAGTGCTTCAATGGGAAATGACTTTTCTGTGCATTTGGGGGGATTGTTTGAAGAGACACCTTAACAGGCACCCCCTGGTGAGAGGTGCGTGGATCTGTGAATTCCCATCATAAATGTGACTGCCTATTCATGACAGCATGGAAATGGGCGAGAAAGTCTTCGTCCCTTTATTACTTTGTCAGTAAAGGGAGCTTTGGGGTATGTTGTGGAGTTGGAGAATCCTTGGAGTGTTTAATGAGCAGCTTTATGCATTTATAGATGAGTTTGACTGGGGCTGAAACTGCCCACGAGGTACAATAGGTTGTTTCTCATTGGATTTTAAAAGGGGATAACTTTGATCATTTCAAAAGCAATGAAGCCTGATGCTCCAGTGAGAAAGTGGTAATTTATAGCTACCATTAAGGAGACAAAGACTGAGGGAAAGTTTCACTCTGAAGATTTACTAATGTGTATGAACCACCCTTACAACCAGAAATAGCTTGGTATTTCTCACAGAACAAAACAAAAGGGAGAAGGCGGTGAAATGGGGGTGGGAGGGAGGGGTGGAAAAGAATACCGCCTGTCTTCCCTTGCACACTGAAAGGTCGAAACAACACTTAGGAAATTATAACTGCAACGAATAATGGATGGGCCAGCGGTACCTGCCACGGGAGACGCAGCTGTGAGAAAGCCCCGGCTGCGGAAGGAGCGGGGCTGGTGGCGGAGGGGCTGGATGTGCTGCCGTGGGCTGCAAGCACTCTAAAAGCTGCACTGCCCTGCTTTGGAGAAACGCAAGCAAGGCTCCACCGAGCTGTGTACACGTGGGTCGTGACAGTCTGCAGACACACGGCCTCCTTGCAGGGGCTTGCCTCTGACTAGAAAGACACCCTTTCGCGAGCCGCCTCACAGACGGGAGCTCCGGTTCAAATACACTTGCCGCTGGCAGCCGCTGTGCGCGTGTGAGGTACTGCGGTACCTGGGGGAAGCGCCGCTTCCCCGGGACACCTGTGTTTGGGGGCCGCGCAGGTGCTGGAGCGCCTGTGCCGCGGGTGGGTGGCTGGCTGCCTGCCTCGCTGCGGTCTGCGGCAGCCTCTTGTGGGGCGGGGGGGGCCGGGGCGGCCGGCGGGGCGCAGCGGTGCCGCGGGGAGGGCAGGGGAGGCCCGGCCCGGCCCGGGGAGGCCCGCCCAGCCCCGGCCGCCCCGCGCCCGCCGTCGGTGCGAGGCGGGCCCGCAGACGCCTCCTCCCGCCCGGCGGCAGCAGCAGCAGCAGGCAGCCGCCGCCGCAGCGCCATCCATGGGGTCCGGCGGCCGCCGCAGCGCGGCTGGGGCGCGGGCGCTGCCGCTGCTGCTTCTGCTGCTGCCCGCGCCGGGCGCCGCCGCCGCCCTGCCCCTCCCCGGTGAGTGCCGCCCCTCCTCCAGCCCCGGACAGCGGCACCTGGCCGGGACCGGGGCGGCGGCGGCGGCTGCCGGGGGACGGCGGCGGGCGCGAGGGGGGGCGCGCGGGGAGCCGTTGGTGGGGCGCGCGGCGGCCGTTGGCGGGCAGGTGCGGGCCGCGCCGGGCACCGGTCTCCTCAGCGGGGCTGCCGCGCTCGGCAGCCGCTGCCCCGGGACCCCCTCACCGGCACCGCTCTGCGCGCACCTGAGGGCGCGGGGCCGCCGCCCTGGTGCCTCGCCGCGGTTCCTGCGGCCGCTAGGAGTTAGAATGACGCGAACGCCTTCTGAAACTGGCAACTACGGCAGCACCTTCGGGCGTGTGTTGTGGCTGAGAGAGAGATGAATGCTGTGATTGTAACCGGGAGAGGTGCCGGTTGAAATTCCCAGCCAGAAAGCGATTCCCGCTGCTCAAAGTGGCTGACAATCTAAGTCGTCACCTTGTGGTGATACTCCTGCAATTGATCCGGCTACTTTAGGAGTCGCTTCTTGGACCTGTGTCGGGGTGCTTCTTCTGCAACTCGCCCTCTTCGTTGGTCACGGGAAATCTTTCTGTTTCTGCGTTTGAAGTCTCCCCTGCTGAATGAAAAACTTCTGCTGCCTGTAACTTTTCTCCCTCTTCTTCTGCCTATGCTTCTTCGTCTCCAGGACTTCTTCCTACTGGTGTTTCTCTTTCCCCTCACTTCCTCTGCTCTGAAGCTTCCACGTGCCACATGGTTATTTTGCTTCAGTATGCTGTGCTTTGTGATGGCTGGCCAGGTGACTTGGCAATGCTGCTCAACAGATGCTATTTTTGTATTTAAAAAAATAATAATAAAAATGGCGTTATTAATAGGTTACACATCCGTTTAATGGTAAGTTAGTCTTTTAATGTGTTGGGGGTTGGTGACTTGGAAATTTCATTATTTCTGTAAACTCCCCTTGTTAGTTTAAGAAACATTGTACTTCCTAAGGGTGATACTATGGACGTGATGGAGATCTCTTTCAGTATTAGTTTTATGTTAACCAGAAAGATGAACAGTGTCTCTTCTCTCCTCAATAGTTCTGCAAAGAGATATCATAGCTCCTTCTGGGGTAAACAAATAAATCTCTGTAAAACTTCATCGGCTAAATCTCATGGGGGATCTAGGCCATAATAGATTAATGTAGATGTATTTACAAGTGAGCACAAAAGCTTTGTACAAGCTTGTCTGAATTGCATACAGATATATCTATGTGCAGGTACAGCCAGTATACAGGTTTAAGTCTAGATACTCTCTGAATGTTTTTGTCTTGGATTTAAAATTGATGTGTGTGTGCTTGCAGCCTTTTACCATCTAGTCTGTGAAACATACAGGACTTATGCCCTATTCTCCATCTTCTGGCATCCTTTTTTGAATTTGGTGTCTTTTCACAGATGTGGATGAATGTGCCCTGGGGCTTGATGACTGCCATCCAGATGCTATATGTCAAAATACCCCAAAGCTGTACAAGTGCATGTGCAAAGTGGGTTACACTGGCGAAGGGAAGAAATGTGAAGGTAAAACGATAAAAATGCTTTGCTCTGCATCGTCTCAGTAATTTGTGCCTTCCTGCAAGGTCCTGAAATGTTCTTTGGAACTGGTAGAATTAGCAAGGGAAGGGCAGGTCCATAGCAGGAACGGTTTCTTCTCTCTGTAAAGCAAAGACAAGGGCAAATGTTAGCTAGGATACTGGGACTGAAATCTCGCTTTCATAAAAATGTTCTGGAGGTCCCATGTGCTACTGTGCATGAGATAGGCTGGTCAGCACCAAGTGTCCCTCACCTTGGCCAGCTTGGGACAAGGTCTTGGCCAAGCATATGGGACCCATTCAACTTTTGTTTGCAGCTAGATTGGTACCCAGAAATAGGAGGCTTTGATGCTTTACTGTAGTCCTTACTTGCTGCTTGTGACTTTGTGTTTTACAAATATACCAGGTACTGGTGAAGGTGCTGACCTTCAGGTTTAGGAGCTGCTCACAATGCAATTGCTGGAGGAACGCAGGGACTACATTATGAGGTTGAAACAGTGATTTATTATTATTATTTTTTAATTTCTAATTGCCTCTAGCAAGCTAAAGAGGGGGAAAGAAATATTGTAATATGCAAATGTGTAGGCACTGAAAAATTTCCTGCCAGCAGCATAGGGGTGGAACATGTTTTTTATGAGCAATTTCCTGTGATTTCCCAAATGGTGGTATATTTTCTTTTTTATTTTTTTTGCTGTTCTGAAGTGGATTACCCATGTTATATGTATCTTTGATGTTTTTTGAATACTTCAAAGATCTTGGTGTGAGCAATACCATGCAGCACAGAGTTCCACTGAAGAATTGTGTGAAGGTGTTCATATGAGCTGTTAATCAACTTGATTTCTGCCTTGACAAGGCCAGACAATGACCTGTTGATAGTAACTTTCTTATTTTTACTTTGTGTACCTTCATACTGTCACCCTTTGATCATGTCATCTTACTTTTGTCTGTTGCAGAGAACCTAAAGAATAATCTCTGACTACAGATTGCTTTTAGATAGGAGCTTTACCACCACCCCCTCCCACATCATCTGGTGGCCTTTTGAAGATGGTATTACTAAAATTTAACGGGATATTACATGTGAAAACATGAGATATTTCTCAGAAGACAAAGCAGAAAAATAAGAAGTTAATGCCTTAAAACATAGGGGACGATTTGTTTTTCAGGCTGATCTTAAAATCAAAAGATCTGATTGATTTTCTCACATACAAAATCAAAAGAGAAACAGTTGCATGGCTTTTCTCCTAGTAATACTAGTTGGTCTAATCATTAGTTTGTTTAATCAGCAGCCTTAAAAACCTTAGACTATAAGGTAAAGCTGTGTGGGAATCTCAGGGTATTTTGTCACTCTTTGGAAACATTTAGCAAGTAATGCGTTAAGTGTTGCCTATTTGCAAGACAATGAGGATTTAGGACAGCAGTTGCTGTTCACAGTTACACGGTCTCATCACGCAGTGTCTATAACACTCAAGCAAGCATCCATCATGTTGACTTTTGCTTTATTCCTTAGACATTGATGAATGTGATAACGACTTCAATGGAGGCTGTGTCCACGAGTGTTTCAACATTCCGGGAAATTACCGCTGTACTTGCTACGACGGCTTTATGTTGGCTCACGACGGCCACAACTGCTTGGGTAAGTGTGCTTGTGAACATTGCGAGTGGGTGTGCTGTAACATTTTAACTGTGTTCCGGGGAAATGCGTGGTCATCTGTTGTGCTTAATCAGCTCGGCTGGAGGAGAAGGTCACCTATGGGACGAGGGAATTCCAGGCGACGATGCGCCATCCCAGTGTGATGCTTTCCCCATCTGAATGAGGGTCATTGCGCTTTCACCATTTGAGGGCAGTTGTGCTACTCTGTTTCCATTAAGTGCTTTGGATTAAAATGTGTGAAGTGGCGCCTATTATTATACTAAATGGCTTTCCTTAAAAGAACATGTGCTGTCATTGTCTTTTCTGTTCCAAAGTTAGAGTCAATTCTCACGTGTGTTTCGTTACCTAGAAATCTTTTCTCTTGCGTGTCGAGGTTTAGAACGTGTGGGCTTCTCACTCTTACCATGTCTGAGCCCTTCCTGACATGCAAGCTGTAAGGAAAGGGCACACAATTAGGGCTGTGCAGTTGCTGTGTATGACAGAGGGGCGTTGAAGTTCAGAGGGCCTAAACAAAATGCTCAGGGTTTCCCTGGGTAGTTAATGTGAAGCCAAGTACACAACCCTGGAAACATGTTCACTCTAGGCAGCACTCCCTTGACCCTGCACGCTCTCTCTCTTTCTCCCCCACCCCATGCTGTAGAAACTGTCACGTTTGCTTTTTCAGAGAGAGCTCAGTTTTTTCTCTTCTGCTGCACGTTGTGTGTGGATGTGCACTGGCAGACTTCCCTGCCAGTATCAGTCAGAGGAAACTTGCTCCCATAGCAGAATTTTAAGACTCCCGTTGGCTTGGCTGAGTTGTTTCCCACTGGTGTACGGCAGATTGGGAGGGGGGCAGACCATCCCTGGGCTCTATCTTCTTCTGGGTCAAATTAGAAAAGCTCTGGAGTCTCCAATGGGGATTGTGTTGAGTTTTACATGCTGTGAACCTGGTGCATGCCCACAGATTAACTTTGTTATAGTGTAAATGGAGGGGAGAGTGAAGTCACCAAGTTCCAAGTATTTCACTGAAGAAAATAGAGAGGGAAGCAAACTATTTGCTGATGCTGTAACATATTGAGGACATCTTATTTTTTCTCTGGTGCCTTTGTGTAAACACACAGTGGAGTTCAGCTGAGGTTATTAGGAAGGACTGAAAGTGAGCTAACACATTGCCTCTTATGCCACCAAAGGGTATATTCTCTTAGTATCCAGTAGCCCCTCTAGAACATAATTCCACTGATTTGTTTGGGATCAGTAAGACAGACAGAACATAGACCAAAATCTACCACCTGTTACATTACTGGGAAGCTGCTCAGTATTGCATGGCAGACTTTTTAAAATAAAATATCATTGACATACGGTTAAGTTTTTACTACTGACCAGCCAATTTTTGAGATATGATGTAAACTTTAAATAAATATTTTGGTATGCAGCAGCAAATTGGATCACATCTTCTCTTAATCTGTTTATTTACTGTCTTCACACCACGGTTGCTCTCCTTTCACACTCATTTTTGAAGATCTCAGCTGTGTGTCTGGGTTTTAGCCAAATAGACAATTACTTGTTGGAAAGAGATGATATTTTGTAATCTTTCCGAGGTCCGTAAGGCGGAAACATCTGCTGGAGTTCAAATCTGTAGTACTGAAGGCTCATGGTGGCTGTTTATTCATGATTGTTTGCACATTCCCATCACTGTAGCTCTCTAAAATACTCAGCTTCTCTGTGATGGAGATATGTCAGCCGCTCTTGTTGCTATGAGCAGGTCACATTCTTTTGCATCCCATTGGCTTACTCTTTTCCTTCAGTAGAAATTAAATCTGGTGTAATGCCACATTATGCTTTTTACTAAAAGCCTTTCTTTTTCCCCATTTTTTGGAAGGCAGCTGTTTTATGCTAGAAATGCTAAAGTGTTAAATTAAAAACATTGTACTATTATCACAGGAACAATGAACAGAACAGGGAGCAAATGTAGTGTCTTATTTGAACTTGCAAATGAGACCAGTGCTTTCCCTAAGCAATGTTTTGTCTTGCTTAATTTTTTTTCTAAGCTACTGGGCATTTTTGATTCCTATTCAAACTGTCATTTGAAACATTGGAAAAATAGGGTAAGGAAATTATTTGCTGGTAGAGGTTACAAAAGTCTGCAGCAATTAAAGGATAAAATTCAGAAGAACTGGAGGTTGGGATGAACATCCTGTGTTCAGAGGCATACCTGAAGGTTTTTCTACTCTTTGTTTCTCTTGGCTATCTTGCAAATTGAGCGTTTCTATGTTCTCTGGTATTGTTGAAGCTCTACGTATTGCAACATCAACATTGAACCTATTTCCAGAACTTCTGCTCTTGTCCTTGACTGTGGTCAGGCAACATGACAGCAGCCTTGACGGTAAGTGATGATGACCTAGAGTTGAGGGAGGAGGATAATAAATCAAACTGAGCATCAGAACATGTGATGTATGACTTATAGCTAGAGCAAAAGTAAGGAGGAAGAGGAGGAAAGTTTTATATTTAAGCCAAACTTATTTTGAATTTGGTGTTTTTCTTCTTCCACCTTTGCTTCAGAATGGGGATCTTACTGAAAAACACCATACATTGCTTACATGGATTTGGAACCAAAGCTGTGTACCATGGAGCAAGATAGGACCAGGCATGGATGCTCAGCCTAGATGTAAATGTGCTAGGTTGCTTAGTGGCAGTACTCTCTGGCTGCTCTGAGAGGCAGTGTACGTTCTCCGATGTGGAGTAGGGAGCTGAGGCAGTGTATGTTCTCCGACATGGAGTGTAGGCCTAGTGCAGGTACCCTGCTTCTGTCTTCCCCAAAGCTGCTCTGCCTTCTTGTTTAGTTGGCCAGAATTTCCTGGGAGCCCTGTGATTGACTGGGCAAACTGCAAACAGGGGAAGAGGGGGGAGCAAAAATATATTTTTGCAAGGGTGACAGAACAACGGGCTGGCCCAGGCTATCTGAACTGCCTGGGTGGTTACCTGCTGGTTAGGGACCTGTTGTCTGTACTGTGTATTGAGCAGCTAACACAAATAGCTGTCTTGGTGTTAATTTGTAGTGGTGATTTTCATATGGGGCAAGTACAAAGCTGATCTCTTTCTCTCTCTCTCAGATACAGATGAATGCACGTTCAACAATGGTGGTTGCCAGCACGTTTGCGTCAACACTGTGGGGAGCTATGAATGTCGCTGTAAGGAAGGATTCTTTCTAAGTGACAACCAGCACACATGCATCCACCGCTCAGAAGGTACTGGCTGCTTCCCTCCAGGCACCAAGCAGGAGTTTTTGACAGAAGCTCACTGCAAACTCTTCACAGCAGATTCAAAAGTATTTTTAGTTTGAGTTTTTTGAGGCAGTGAAGTATCTTGAAGTCCTCAATCCTTTTAAAAGGAACACTGTGTCAGGATCTTCTAAGTGACTTTGAAGACTCTCTGCATCCCTTCTGCCCCTTTGATACCACCTGTATGTCTGCAGCGTTATGCTTTTTAAAGGCTGTACTGCTATACTCCCAGTGTACTTTATGCTCTGTTGTGCAGCTGAGCTGTGTCCTGATCCAGGAAATGGCAATAAACCGAGGGACAGTGAGTTCTGACAGTTTCCACTGACTTCAGTTACAAGGCAATACCTACATTACCTCTAGGTACCTTTTAGATTCCACGTACAATGTTTAGGTTTCAGCTAAGAGATTTACTGTTTGTCAGCCCCAAAGGTATTCAAATAGTGTTCTTTGTTTTGAGTGAAACCTTTATGAAACGACCTTTAAAAGATCTGAGAGCTTTGGATGTCTAATTAGACATCGGGTTGAACAAAATTATTTTGGATGCCCTTGGGGAATACTTTAAAGTGGTTACTCAGATCAGGGAGTTGTCCATTGAACTGTACAGTGAATATCTTACTAAGAAGTATTTAAGGCTGCAAAGCTTTCTTTAATCTAAGGCTTATCGTTGGCATGACTATAAGAGGAATCTGAGCATGAATAAACAAATCTCACTTTAAAATTCCCCATACCGAAGAGATCAGCATTTATAGACATATATGGCCATCCAGAGATGAGTGCGCTGAGGTGGCTGTCATCTGACGTAGCTGAACTGATCTTTTGTTTGAATTACGAATCCGTATTCTCAGCTTCTCTGGTACTGTGCTTGGTCTCATGGAGATCTGGTGATGCATGGTGATTTCTCAGGCCATTGCTCAGCTTGCTACTGCAGCAGGCTGCAATGGCAGGGCAAGGTGTTTCCCATCATGTTTCCTTGCCAGCAGTGATGTGTGTTTGTGTGCATGGATGATGAATCCAAGAATGAAGATTAGTTGTTTTAACTTCTCGTCTTGTCTGATGCCAAGGGAAGAAAAGCTTCCAAATCTTCTCATTTGCTACTTCTTGAGTACGCTAAACTCTCCTGAACTAACAGCAGCAGCATATCCTGTTATTAATAATTGTACCTTTGGAATTCTTGATACTGAAATACAGATGTATTGTTTGTGTTTTTAAAGCCATTTTTTCGTGTCATCGCTGTTTGTTTACCTCCCTCCTCTTCCCACATTACTGTGAAGAAACTCTGCATGGAATTCCCCACTTTTTTTTTTCTTGGGTGGGCAGGTCTGTTTTAAGCCAAATCTCATTGTCGTCTCTTTCCCCTCACTTTGTTCTCCTCTTTTCTGATCGTTGCTAGGTCTCTGCCTTATGTACTTATCTCTCTGTATATCCCTTAGTAGTTCTCTCTCAAGGCATCACAGCATGGATCTAAACATTGCTGCCTAGCCCACCTATTCGGTTTCATTTCTTATCTGTAATATAAGGCAGAATTTCCTTCCCTGTCTCTCAGCTCAGTTAAGAGCGCACATTCTTCTTAGTGGTCTGCAATATTGGCCTTTACGTGCACAGAAAAAGAGTGAGCTGGAGTTGAGATTGGAAAAATATAGAGGCTTGAGGATGTCGTATTCCTTCAGATGACTAGTGTAACAGGGAAGTCTCCGACTCACCTGCCCTTCCAAGTCTATTTACTCTTATATTCTGGGTTCCCTGTCACCTATTCCAGGATGGTAATGTGAGACTCAAGGTGAGGTAGCTATTAGAGGAGAGTTTGATAATTAAAGCTGGTTTTCATCTGATATGATTGTGTTGGTCTGGAGCACAGGGATCCTCTGAGGTTCTTGGTGGTTCTGCCTAGCCTCTGCTTGAATCACATGAACTCTGTGTCTGTGCACAACCGTAATCTTTCCTGGACTGTCTGCTTTGAATGAGCTATTTTTCATCTGTATGTGGGAGAATGGATTTACTTTGGGATGCTGTTGATCTGGCTGACAGGGCAGCATTGCACATCTTGTTTCATTTTCAGCATATAAGAGAATTTGGAAAATTTTAATGAAAATGTAGAATTTTCACTAGTAAATTTGCAGTACATCTTGCAGCTGCTATTGCTATTGATGACAAATCTTGCCACTTTTTCCTGTGGTATTTCACAGGGTCATAGCTGTCTACTTTTTGTGCTGAGTCAGTGGGAGTTAATTGGACCTGTGATTTGAAGGCCACATCTGAAACCACTGTACAGACCTGAAAGCTTGTGCACAAGTGACCATGTTAGCTATTGCTTTTAGATTGCTTCTTTCTGTGGAGAAGCAGTGATAACTGGAAAGCTTTTTGGAAAATTCTGCCTTAATGCAGAGCTGTAGAAAGCATGCAAATGGTCGAAAACATTCCTGGGAGGTCCTGTTCTGTCTGTGCTGATGCTTTTTGCCATTTGGCTCCTAGGGGGCTGCCTCTGAGAATCTTAGGTTGTTCTTCATACAATTGCCTCCCCTCCCACCCTCACTCTGTCCTACTGAGTGTCTGCCTGGAAATGCCCTAAATGAAGCCTTAGTGTTCTTAGCAAATTGGTGCTGATGTCCCAACAT
Organism: Cygnus atratus; assembly: GCF_013377495.2. NCBI lineage: Eukaryota > Metazoa > Chordata > Aves > Anseriformes > Anatidae > Cygnus > Cygnus atratus. The sequence goes on from NC_066366.1 coordinate 2,314,427, forward strand.
TTACTGTAGAGAAGAATACAAAGATGTAAACAATGATACATGTAAGCAATGAATTTAATGTGCCCCTATAGAAAAATACTGAATGGGCTTTTTGCCTGTGTCTTGCTAATGATAGAAGTGCTCACATTTCACGGAGGTTTTCTGGGGAACATCCCAAAGGTCCCTGTATCTAGAAGGACTGCTCTGGCTTGGGGTCCAGACAGGCACTGGATTCTGTTGTCTCGTCAAAGCACAAGGTGAGATTTGACCAAAATTTCTTTGAGGTTTGGGTCTGTACCATGATCTGCCATTAGAACAGCTCTGGAACAGTGTGACATGGGAGACCTTGTGTCTGTGACAGAGTTTGCGGTCAAATGGCACTTAGGGTTTTACGGTCATTTCTGTAATAGATCCTTATAAAATGGGGCCAAATGGAAGGTATAATTTTCTACCACCCCTGGAAACATGCAGCAAGCTTCATAGTAAATGCTAAAAGGTATGAATGTATTGCTCTCTATGAAATGCTCTCTTTCAGGTCATCTGGATTTTGGTGGGTTTGGTCATGTACTTTGTTACACAATGGGTACTCTGTTATTTTAATAACGTGCCCTCATTTGGGAAGTGCATTTTTAGCTTTCTGTGGAGACCTGATTGAACTCTGCTTGTTCGGAACTGATCAGTTCCCAACTCATTATTTAAACCATTTGTCTGATGTCAGTGAACTTTACCAAAGTACCTTCTTGAATGGTTTTTCCCTTTGGTAGCTCAGTAGACACAGACAAACAAACAACAAACTTTAACAGAAACTAAGCTGCTAATTCTCTTAATGCTGTCTAACAATGCTGAGCTAACAGACCAAATCATACTGCATATTTAAGAACAAAAAAGTCACAAAAACACAAGAGTTAATAAGGCTAATTTGTGGTCTCATGGGTTGTCCCATTCCTTGACTGACAACACAATAATGGATGACAGCTTTCATGTGGGCTCCTTGGGCTGTGTCTGTGTGCTGCAAGATCTGCAGTGTCCTTGTCTTGTTAGACTTCTACAGGGTCCTCACTGTGGGAAAGGAATGGAAATGCCAATAGAGCAGAATAATCCAGGCTCTGCAGCATCTATTCTTTTGCTACATAAATCTTTCTTAACCGAGAAAGGGTACCATAGTTTGTGCTTCAGATAGCAAAAACAGTTGTGTGCAGAGCAAGAACCTAACTGAAGTGTGATAGAATAATGATGAGGAGCTGACCTCTGATTGCCACTGACTGCCAATACAGTGTTTCTTGTTTCATTGAGGTATGAGGCTGCAAAAGGCGCTGCATAAATTCTAAAATTATATAGGCTGTGAAATTGTTCATGCTGACCCTTTCTGGCAACATGTTCACCCTTTTCATTTCTCTGATAGTGCATTTGCTCAAGTCAGTAGAAGTCCCCTGAGTTAATGTGGTATCAGACCTTCAGTGGGATAAGCCCTTGCAGCTGAAGTATGCACTGAGTCTTCTCAAAGTGTTCTTGCCAAGAAAAAAGAACATTTTGGTGTAACATGTTGTCTTATAAAAGCTAAATACACCAAGGCAGAGCATTTGATGCACTTGGTGGCAAAAATGTGTTCTCAGAATAACCAAGGAGAGTATTCTTTTTTTTTTTTTCCTCTCATTTGTGTAGCAACATAGAAGATTTCTCTGTGGTGTTCTGGTAACTCAGCCAGCTGACATGTAGTTTTAAGTTGTGGGCATACAAATTGTGTTACAATCTTGCCAATGACCCTGGCATTGATTTAGCTGAGCGAGGGTTAAGGTGAAAAAGCCTTTACAGTAGTTCTAGGAACATTCCCTACCTGTTTAATTGACTTGAACCTTTTGCAGAGGCCAGACAAAACACTATGGCAGTCATTGAGAGCTAGTGCATGAACATCTTGTAACTGTCAAAGACAAAAATGGTGCAATGTTTTTTATGAGGTGCACCAAAAGGAAGAAAGTCACTAGTGGCACCTTGCTTTTTCTTTTGGTTTCAGCAGACACTGGCACCAAATTCTGTCCAGCTAGGAGGTGCGCAGAAGTACAGAACAGTGTGATAATTCCCAGTGGGGTTATTTTGAAAGAGATTTGTTGAAATCTGAAAAACATGAAAATAAAATAGTTGACAAGAAAGAACTGACATACAGCATAGGTACCACTTGCATGTTTACCTGGTCATTACTTGGTCATTGCTGAGGTAGGTTGTGACTTTGAGAATCTGCTTTGTAGACCAGTAATTGAAATGGGGATGCCATTTTTTCTGTGTCATCCTAGACATTCCTCTGTGTGGTGGATAAGCAGAGAATTAACGTCACTTTAAGCTTTGATCTTGTCAGGTACCAGCCAGCTTGTGTTTTTTATAAAAGGTTCTATAAATGCTGGTAGAAAATGAGAGCATGGGATGAGAATGCAGATGTTGTAGAAATCTAGGGATATTGCTTTTTGACCTTGCAATCAAAGAATGTGGGCACAGAAAAGATTATAGCTGGAGAAGCCTTGGGGGCCACTGGCTTTGCAGGATTGGACTTTCTGCCTTTCTAGTCTTTAAGCTCATACGTTTTGTTCTAATGCTGTGGAGCCTTCCCAGAAGTAGCAGACTGTTGGCTGTGTGTATATTGGACTAACTTTATTTGACTGTTGCCTGCACATGCAGATGCCGAGGATGCTCATGCTCTTGCACTTGTCCTGTTTTGCAGAAGGCATGAGCTGCATGAATAAAGATCATGGCTGTGCCCACATCTGCAGAGAAACACCCAAAGGAGGGGTTGCCTGTGAATGCCGACCAGGATTTGAGCTGTCCAAGAACCAGAGGAGCTGCATTTGTATGCAACATTCTGCATATGCTTATGGTTTCTGAAAGTGAACAAATAGTGTTCTGTTTGCAGTGATACGGGATTTGATATGTTACAACTAAGCTGGGATGACATGCCTAAACTCTGAGCATTTGAGCCAAACTAGAATCAATGACTTTGCAGGACACTATTGCACAGATCTGCTGTTTGTTTTAAAAAAAAAAAAAAAATCTGTACTCTAGGAGTTGTACCATTATTTGTAAGTTCAGCTTCCCAAGACAGCAGTGCATTGTTTCAGTCTCACAGAATTTCTGAGGAAGGGGGTGTGATAGGAAGGTATATTGGGTAGCCAAATGGAGACAAAATTGGATACTTTCTTTTGAAGTTGCTAGAAGTACTTGCAAGATCTAACATATATTTTCTTCCTAGTAACATGTAATCATGGAAATGGTGGCTGTCAACATACATGTGATGATGCTGATAATGGGCCTATTTGTGGGTGTCACCCCAAGTACGTCATGCATATGGATGGAAAAACCTGTCTGGGTCAGTACGCAGAGTAGTAGTTTTCTGTTGATGACTAACTTGAGCGTGGTTTGACATTGCTGTGTGTGTATGAGTAATACTCCTCTTAATAGCAGAGCTAGAAAACACCAAGGAATCCCAAACTAAGAAACCTGCTAGTATACAAGTGAGTTTGTTGGGTCCAGGTGACTTATGCTTCCATATATAGGTATCTACCTCATACTACTGCAGCCTGTAATTAGTGCTAGTCCCTCTGAAACACAAGGCTTGTTACCAACCAAAGAAGATTTCCTTCTTTCTAGGACATTTTAGATTCAGTTTCTTGTATAGCATGAGTCAGAGAGTGTAACCAAGCAGTGCATGCATTAAAACCAGAACTCTGAATTCAATTAGAGTACAGTTTTTGTAAGACAGTTATCCAGTAAAGAAAGCACTTAAGACCTATAAACTCTTCCAGTCTCTGGAAGACTTTGTTGCCTGTTGATTGAAATCAAATGCTCAGGCATAACTGCCTGTCCTTGCATTAGTCTGTGATAGATGATGACAGTGTGCTCTTAACAGAGCAGTTTATGACAGTTCAATTAGTTCTTTCATCTTGTTACTGTTCACCACGTCAGTAGTGCGTTTTCTGTTTTATTAATCTTGAGAATACTGAAACGAGTAGGAGTTGTAAGGAAGCAACAAAAGCAAAATATTCTCATGGCTTTGACTGAAGGTTCTTCATGGCTTTCTTTTTTTTTTTCTTTTTAAATTTTATGTCTGCCTAGTTAGCTCCAACTGTCTCTGATAATTTAGTGCACGATGTGTCTGTTTGCGTTTCTGTATATACTGAATATCAGATGAGATTTCTGGTCAAGGCACCTTTGCTTATTTGCTTTTTTTTCATGTTCCTTACAGAGAGGGAAGAGGCTGCTGTTGAAATTCCTGAGGGAAACACTACAGCAGGAGCTGATGTGGACAAGAGGGTGAAACGACGGTTGCTCATGGGTAAAAGTGTTTATCCAAAATAACTTTGCTGTTTGCTCAAACCTTTTACGTTGAAGAATTGTTTTTTAATGTTTTTAATGTTTTTTCATCGTAGTTCTGGACTGAATTCTTCCTGAGATGTCCCACTCCCTTTTGAGGACAGAATATTATTCCATAATGTATAAGAAACTGCATGTTGCTTGTGATTTTTCAGTAATCATGGAAAGCAGGAGGAACTTGTCCTCAAAGTACCATGTTTCCATGGTTCTACCTCATGTTTCATGGTTCTACAGTACAATCGTTTCTGTACTACAGCTTTAGCTGAATGATTGTGGAGGAAATAGAATTTTACCTGCTCCTCTTGATCTGAAAGTACGCTAGTGCATGGAAGAGAACTGGCTCCAGTGATGGGTTACACCTAGAAGAGCATAGGGAGCATAGGCCCATTTTGCCAATGCATGTATTTAGCAGTTGCTCATGTATATCAGGCTAAATGTAGCTGAACAGTGTGCTTGGAACTGTACCTTGTATCATCATGTGTTGTTTCTTACCATTACGATGTCTCTGAGCAAACTTTACTTATTTATTGTTGGCTAGAAACATGTGCAGTTAATAATGGTGGCTGTGATCGTACATGTAAGGATACATCTACTGGAGTTCACTGCAGCTGTCCTGTTGGATTCATGCTCCAGTTTGATGGGAAGACATGTAAAGGTGAGTTTTGTACTCATGGACACGTGTGTTCCAGCACCGTGCTGTAAGGTACTTATCTCCTAATGAAAATAACACAGTGTTCAGAGGAAAGCTGGTATGAGTAATGTCATCTGAGGAGCCGTGCAGCCAGGGGACATGCATGGCTTCCTTGTAAGAATGTTCTGGTGTATCATATCCAGAAATCTCTGCTGCTCTGCCCTCCCTCCTCACCATTTTCCATTCCATCACCAAGATGGCCTCATTTTTGAGGGTTGAGAAGAGGCAATAGAAGTAGGTCTGTGGTATAGTAGAGTTCAGTACTGGGAAATGTAGGCTTGTCGGTTCTTAAAAGCATGCAGTCCCGTATTCGACTATATTATCCCCAGTCAACTGGGTGCTATAGATATTTGTAAGTAAATATCAGAATGTAATTCAGAGAAGGCTGAGTAGAATTATTTACGCTGGTCCAAGCACCTCTAAGGGTAATTAGAGTACTGGCAAGGAGAAAAGGGATGTTTAGGTAATATATTAGAACATATTTTCCTACAATTAAATATTCAGACTGTTCTGCTAGGCAAAAATGATGGAATCCCCATGCCTGAGTCAATTAATATTAGATAACTCATTTTAATGTTGGAATGAAAAGGACAGGATAGCTCAGGAAGTCTATTCTGTCTGAGATTTCTTCAGGGCTTCGGAAGAGGGAACTCAGAGAATTTTTAAAAAGCTAAAGCTTCTTAGAGAATGTTTAAGTCAAAATGTTTCCAAACAAAACTTAGGGAAAAGGTCTCGTGTGAATACATGTACTCAAATGTAGCTGAAAGCTAATTAGCACAATCATGGGGTAGAATGGGCCAGGTCATTCTTAAGTCTAGACCTGAACTTCCTCAAGATTTGTAGCAGACTTGTTACATTTTGTTTCTGGGATTCTCCAGCCAATTGGGGATGATTATTTTCTGTCTTTGTCAGTGAAAATGTGTTGAATATATTCTGTTTACTTACTGAAGTTTTTTTAATTATTATTTTTACAGATATTGACGAATGTCAATCTAATAATGGAGGCTGCGATCATTTCTGTAAAAACACTGTTGGCAGTTTTGATTGCAGCTGCAGAAAAGGATTTAAATTATTAACAGATGAGAAGTCTTGTCAAGGTATGTGCACTGGAGAGGCAATAAAAGTAGAACAAATCAGCATGGCTTGGACGTCTACTACAATGATGAAGTGATAATGGACTCCAGAATTTCCATGCCTTGTGTTTTTGTGTGTGTTTTTTTATTATTATTTCTGAAGCAGCTGTTAAGTTAATACAGTTGTCTTGATACTATTGTAGGAGGTATGTTTAGTGTCATAGTGAGATATTATCTGGAAGCAGTGCAGATAGCATCATATTAAAAATCTCTTGATGAAGATAATGCTTTTTTTCCCCTTCCATTAATGAACTTAAAATAACTTACAGGGAGAAATGAAGCCAATATCTCTACATCCATCTTAATGACTATTTCACCATTGCAGCAAAATTATTTTTTGTTTAATGGGACGTAGCTAAATGCTATGGGTTCTTTATTTAAAGAAAAAAAGTAAGACAAGTCATCTGATCTGTGAAGTCAGAGGCTTGTAGACATAGACCAGAATAACTATTCTCTAGACCATTATAGAAACATTTGATTTTTATGAAGACATAAATTTCTACTGTGAGATTTACAGAACATATTTGCTTTATTGTATAATAGTGTGTACATTCAGATTGAGCAACCTTGTTTAGGCTGGTTAAGTACATTAAAAAGTAATGATCAAAATGGTCTCTGTGGCTTTGGCAAAGCTACAGTATGAAACAACGTAAAGTGGATCAGTGAGCTGGGCAAATGAATAATTCTGTTTCTAATTCTGTTTCCTAGACAACTATTTGACTTTTAGTGATTAATTTCAGAAAACTGAACCGACCAACAGAAAAGAAATTTCACCTGCATTTTTGGCATGTTCTTGTCCTTTTTAGGTTAGATATAGGACATACCAAACTTAGTATAAAACTAAAGGATTTTCAAGATTTTTTTAAATGGAATTCGTTATGAGTTTATTTTAAAGATTTACAGATTTTTGTCTCTGTCACTCCTGTTACTTTCCCTAGATTGTTTCAAAAGTGGTACCTTGAAGTGCACCCAAGACCTTAATGAAAAAAAGTATGATGTTATGTGTCAATTATGTTGATGGGAACTTTTTTATATCTGGGAACATTCCTATATAGCGTGCTGAATGTATTGTCACAGAAGTTTTAGGTGCTTTTAATGATAAGCCAACTTTTCTTAAAGAAATAAGAGTTTCTGCCAGCATTTTTTTTCCTTCAAAGCAGAGAAGTAATGTCTTTTAAACATAATTGTTAAAACGTAGCAACAGTTTTCATATTTGCCAAGAGAAAGCTTGTTTGGCAAACTAATTGGTCTCTTACAAGTTGTCATTTCTTATGTTGCATTATTTGCTTCAAAAGAATTTACTTAGTTTACTTAAATCTGCACATCTCTCTGTCCAACTTTATCTCATAAGTGCTCCCTTTTCAGGCTGAAAGATACTAATGCATCCCTTTAAAACTTGCAGACGTTGATGAATGCTCTTTTGAACGGACATGCGACCACACATGCATCAATCATCCAGGCACTTTCGAGTGTACTTGTAACAAAGGATATGCTCTCTATGGCTTCACACACTGTGGAGGTGAGTTATAAAACAATACTGCAGGCCACACTGGTAGAGTGCTATTGCCACAGGTCTAGTTAGTGTCTGTGTAGGACATGCGCCTATGTATATGCATAAGGTGTTTACAGTAAATTTAACTCTTCACTGTAATAAGGAGACACAGCAAAAGTGAAAACTAACCTAGCTCACTTCTGTCTTTGCTCAAAATATTTTCCCTTTCCAGCCAGCATTCAGAAAGCACCTGTGACTATTAGAACAAACAGATGCATTTTGCACCTAGATGTGAAAGCCATGATTTGACCTATTTTTCATGTGCAAGTCTCATTGATTTCAGTGAATAGTGAGTTGAATAGGACTTTAAGAATAAGATGCTCTGGATGATTTTGAAAATTACAATTTTGCAGGTTATCCTTGTGCATATTGCAGATTGTTATATGATATAGATTGGAGCTTTATCTGATGCAGTACCATTAGTTTACATTGGCCAAGAATGATATTCCTAAATGTTTTACTACTTCACTAAACAAAAAGCTCAAGAAAAGAGAGGAAGATATTGACAGAAGCTTAGTGTGTGTCAAGTGTTAATATTTCTGTAACAAATTCCCAGAATTACCACAAGGAAGCAGGAATAACTGGACATTAAATAGAAATAAATCTATTTTATATAAGCTCTATGCAAGACCTTGCTGATTGCATATGCTTATTTAATTCTAAGACCTATTTATTTCTTAAGCAAAATGAGCGCACTTGAATTTGCAGATAACAATTCAGAGGTCTCTGCATGCCTGATCTGTTCTGATGTCTGCCTCTAGAAAGCCTGAGGAGAAGATTAAAGGGCTACATCATCACTGTGTTTGGTACTACTAAACAGGGAAACGTATCTGAGTGAATAGAGAGTAACAGTGTTCATGTGTTCCACTTGCCAAAGGAAGTCTTTTCTCATAAATTCCTGAATTTCTTTTGGTCACCAATGAGGGAACAGAACTGCAATTTATCCTTGGCCAGCAAGGGTGCTAATTTTCTCCTCGTACCATATAACTGTTCAGATGCTAATCCTTGTACCACAGTAACTCCTTCATTTGCTGACAATTGTCACAGCTGATAGGTGTACTGAATGTACACCTTCTGAGCTATATGGAAGAAGCCACTAAGTACTGGAGATAATAGGATGCCATTGCCTGCATAATCCTACCAAAAAGTCAGTTAAAATTAAAGATTCGAGCTGATTTTGTAGTATCTTAGGCAGTAGTACCAATTTTAAGGTGCTCCCTTCTTTTTTCATCATTCTTCTGTTGCTCATTCCTACTCCTGCTATCTCAGTTCTGCTAGTAGCTTGTTTTTTCCCCTGAAACCATCTCAATTTTGTCGTCTATTTCACAACATTTTCTCCAAATGATTATCTATGTCAAGGGGAAAACAAGTGGTAGGAGAAAGCACTGAAAAGTACTCCAATTACCTCTGAGAAAAGCGTACATAAAATTGGATACCATCAGTTGCACAAACTTTCTGGGACTCGCTAAGTCTCATAAAGGATTCCTTGGTGGTAGCTTTGTAGGTTTATGTGTAATTGTCATAAAGCTGATGGAGACAAGCAGCTATCAGGGTGGATCTGAGAAGCAGAGACATCGAACTTTGCATTTCCCTTTGCTGACATTCATGAGATTCCTGTCACCCTATTTCCCCAGCATGTCGAGGTCCCTCTGAATAGTGGCGCAAACATCTGGTGTATCAGCCACTCCTCCCAGTTTTGTATCAGCTGCAAACTTGCTGAGGGTGAACTGTTGTTCCGTCATCCAGGTTTAATGAAGAGGATAAATAGCCTTGGCCCCAGTATTGACCCCTGTGGTACACCATTGGTGAATGGCCTGCAGTTGGACTTTGTGTTACTTTTTACAACACTTTCAGCCCAGAAATTCAGCCAAAGATCCAAAAGTTTTCTTGGAAGTAGTAAGGGAGGGAACTGCCATTTATTGCTGTTCAGCAGAGCTCAGGATGGCACAATGCAAAGTGTATTCTGCATCAGCAAGCAAGAGCGCACCAAAGGCAGTATGTTGTGTTGTTGGTAGTTTCTCCACCTCTTGGCAATTACTGGGCTGGGCAAGGCCCATGAAACTGGCTAATTGACTAACTGGGATTGTGGTCATTCAGTGGTGTTATTTGCACACTTGGAATCAAATATTGTTCTATGATAGACGTATCTATCTGCGCACTTCGGAGGGTTGGTCACTGTGAATCTTGTCCACATCATCTGTCTTTATTCCAAAATGGAAATATTAGTTAACTAGATGCAGTGCAATGCAGGCTTGATTTCGTGGTCTTTTTGTTAACTTGTTAACATATTGCTGAGGCTGGAGATTTTTTTTTCTAATACGTCATTCAAGGACATACCTAACATCTCCTTTCCCATAACATTTGATTGATTTTGACATTCATTAAAGGATTTCCATGAAAACAAAACTATTTCAAGGTGGTTTCCAGATGGCATTCCAAAGACCTTTTCTAGACCCTACTAAGAGGTATTTTTGTACAAACTTATCTAGTTGTTTTAGTCAGAATGCAGAACTTTGGTAAAAGCTGCTTTTTAAAACTATTTTTACCTTTCCTCTATAGACATTAATGAATGTAGCATCAACAATGGTGGTTGCCAACAGCTGTGTGTGAACACACTGGGAGACTATGAATGCCTGTGTCACTCTAACTACAAATTACACTGGAATAAAAAGGATTGTGTTGGTAAGGTGCCTAGCAGATACATTACTACTCCTGAAGTGTTTGAAGGTCACATGGTTGTAGTCAAATCTAAAACCTTGATCTGTCCAGTTAAGTGGTATGAGTCAATGTTCTCTGTATTCTGCTTTACTTTTTAATCAGACATGATGGTACTGAAGTTTAAACTGGTAAAAACGAACCAAAAAAACAAACAAAACAAAAACAAAAACAACAACAAAAAAAACAGGAGATACTTTGAGGGAATTTGATGTTCTTTCCTCTGCTTTTATCTATGTCCTTTTGTTTCCCTGCATGACAGTTTGCTGATGATCATGGTGGGATCCTCCGGGGGGTTGATTTTGTTTTCTTCTTCTGTCTAAAGAGCATATTAATTGCATGGGTGCTCTCTGGTACCATCTACATAAGAAGCTGCATGACATTTTCTTAGTATTGCATATGTAGATGTTTTACTTCTCCCATGAGTATTTGTTTTATCCTATTTAGAAATAAAGGGGCCTTTGCCTGCTAATGTGTCACCCAAGGTATTGCTGCACTGTATTAAGAGTGATGGGAGTGATAGATGCCTCTTAAGCTGCACTTCGGATGTTCAGGTAGTTTCTGGTAAGTCCAAAAGAAACCACAGCCTACAACCAAACCAAAACAAACAACAACATCCCAAACCCAACAACAAACCACAAAAACATAACAAAACCTGCGAGCATTTGATTCCAAGAGTAGCAAAGCTTGTAACTCTCATGGAAGCCCCAAGAAGTAGACAATCAACAGGGACCATTCCTTTTTCACTATAGATAAAGGACCATATCCCTGTCAGTGTTCCAGGAAGCCCCCCTTTTCATATCCTTTATAGACACTCTACCCTCAGATTCCCTTTTCATGACAACTGTCTTTTTGAAGCTGGAGAGGACAGGGCAGAATTCTCTGTGCTCCTTGGGCCATTCCTTAATTGGCCCTGAGAGCTGCTGCTGAGTGGCACGAAGGCATTCCAGCCCTGCATGGGGTCTGAGCTTTTGCCTGCACAGCCCTTCCACCCCTCAGGACACAGCATGCAGATTCATCTGGTGCTTGTTAGACAGATGATTCTTTTCTTCCTGAACCCTTTAGATTGCTTAGGAAAAGACAAACTCGAATGTGGAGTACTTTATGAATAACATAATTAAAAAAGGTGAAGATGATGCAGATCAACAAATGAATGTCTTTTAAACTACGGGGGTCTTCAGTCTGTGCACAAAGCCTATGTCTTTACTGTCTGTATGGTCTGTCTGTTAGGAACACAAGATGCTTACACCCTCACCTGTGGCAGCTCATCTCAGCTTAAGAAAAAGCAACAAAATACAAATGCATCCACTTGGCTGGGTAATTAGATTTACTGTTGCGTGATTTGACTGATTTCTTTCATTGGATAACTGAAATAAGGGTGTTCTGTTGGCTTTCCTCCTATTTTTCCTCTCCATTTTACTCCCTCTGTTTTTCCTTCCTCTTCTTCATGATTACAGCAGAAAATTCCCCTTGTACTGCTTCATCAGCATCACCCAGACTAAAACTTAAGAATAATGGAAGAGAAAAGGATCAGTACTGAGATGAACAGCGAGACTAGGAGTGTCATGCCTCATTTTAGACATCCAAATTGGGCAGTGTTGGCAACTTACAGGTTCTATGTTGAGTTGTTGGTCAATGGAGTTTAGAAAGCATTTGAAGCTAAAGAGATAAAAGGTACTATTTTATATAAACGTAAGCCACTTTTCTGAATCTTCTTGATGTGAAGTGTCTCTTTTGATTTCAGCCAACATTTATTTGATTTTACACAGAAGGACATCTGGATTTGATCTCTGTCCATATTTGAAATCTATCACACTTTGTTCTCATTCCAATTGTGAACTAGCTTCACAGCAGCAGGAAGCTGGCATCTCTTCAGGTCTTCTGTGATGACCACTTTTCACTTTATATATACACTTTTTTTTGGTAACATCATCGTGATGTCATATTAGGGTAATCCAATTTTTCTACTCCTTTTTTAACATAACATTTCATTGTTTCTTCCTGAAGATATTTCAGCCATCAAGATAAGTGTAACCTTTAAATTAAATGAAGTAAATTGTAGTTTGAAAAAGACTGAGATGTTTCAAGAAGGTCTGGAACAGATGATACCAGGTATGAATATAAAAATGCAGGTAAGCAGGTTAGAGCCATAGCTCAGGGGTTATAAAGTGCTTTCCTGATATGAAGTGTACCATAAATAAAGCTTAGAGAGCTGCAGACTTTTCTTCTCCGTATTAGCGTCACGAATCATACTCCTTCCCAGCCATGGTTTTTGTAGTACTTGCTTCAGGTGACAGGACTTCCCTGTGACAACCTCAGAGTTTTCTATGAAGGTCCTTCTCCTTTTTATTTTTATTTTTTTGTATGACTGCCAGTAAATTCTTAGTAAAATCAAACATACTTTGTTCTTTTCAATTCTTTCTCTCTCTCTGTCTTTCTCTCTATCCCTTCTTTCTCTTCATTCATTTCTTCCCTGCTGCTTACTGTCTGATGCCTCGGTGAAGAAGCTCTGGGCCTCTTATGATGACTCTGTTGCTGAAGGGTTATTCCTCTTTTCTGTTCTCTTCCTCTTATACTTCAGCAGCCCCAGATGGTGAGGTCAGCTCTTCCGTCTGTTCCAAGACAAAGTATAGTCTGAGAATTTACTAAGTCAGCAGAAAATGAGGAATATACTTGGAAAAAAAAAAAGTTACTAAATAATACTATGAATCAGCATGTCAGTTTGTTTGTCCTTAGAAGAGTAACAGTGATAAACTACGCTAGATACTCTGAAGAGTATATGATCCAGAACCAGAGCTTATTCTGGATCTTTGTTGTGTTTTTGTTTGTTTCTTTGTTTTCCAAATAAATATTGTTTCCTCATTGAAACCCTGAAAATGGTCTCCAAATGTCCTTTAGATGCAGCCATGACTTAATTTAAACACCCTTATAAGCTAACATGTTTTTAACATGGTTTGTATGAATGCAGAATTTTTTCCCTCAGGTGGTCTGTCTGGTGCAGGCAGCATCGTGGTTTTAAGATGCTTTGCATAGTGCGGAAGCCATTCAGTGGCAGCTAGCAAAATCCAGGGAAAGCAGGCTGAGCACTGCAGCCAAGCTCTAATCCTAGCAGCAAATCATGCTTCTGACCCACTGCAGCTGTAGAGTTTTCACCTGAAAGTACGTCCATAGGTGCACTGGAATCACGATTCTATGCGAGGGTACACCAGCTGAGAAACTGGACAAACTATTTGTTTACTGGCAAGTGGAGTGAATCACTTGCTCCCCTTGAAGTTTTTGTGACAAAATGTGCACTGAATACTAGTGAATATCTAATAACCTAGCTGGCCAAGCTTTTGCTTCCTTTAATTTTGTTCATACAGAGAGACATAATTCACTAACGGAGAGATTCCACTATGTAAACCTAACATGCAGCTCCAGCAAGAAAGTTCATGGAGCCGTCAGTAGACTGCCAGCGACTAAAGAGATTTTTATCACTGTGGACTTTGAACTTGAAACAAACCAAAAGGAGGTGACAGGTTGGTTGGAAAAATAATCCAAGGTGCGATTTGAAGCTTCTTACAGTTTGCTCTTTTCTGTTTTTTTTCACTTCTTCATTTATGCAAAATTATAATAAAAAGTATCTCCTGTTTTGAAAGTTAATTTTTCTGCCTCAAAAAGAGTTGAGAGATGGGAAAAGTTTCTAAGATTAAAGAGCTGTCCATGGATTAAAGTCTCCTGGTCTGATTAATTTTCTTGAAGCCTGATGGTGTTGTCCTTAAGGATTTCAGACTTGTTCAAAAAAGTTACTTTCTCAGTGATTGGCACTGATATTTTGCATTGGGTAGACTTTTGTGCATGGTCACTAATAGCAGATTTCACCCTTGGTACTTTTCAGATACATGTGATGTGCGCTGTGCACGAAAGAAGACTGAAAAGAGATTTCGTAAAACCATTCGAACTTTACGGAAGACAGTCAACAGGGACCAATTCCGTGTTCGTGTCTCTGGCATGGACCACGAAGTGGCCAGAAAATCTCTCAAGCTGTCAGAGCCACAGCAGTCATGTGGTGTAGGACAGATGCATGTGGGTAACAGATGTGGTAAGTAAATGTAAATTAGGAACAAACCATCACATGTGTTGGTTTTGCTCAGGTCTGGTGGGCAGGGAGGGGATCATGGGAAGCTTCTCCAGGAGAAAGCAGGGCTGTGTGTGATGTAATTGAGTTAACTGTGCTACTGTTATGTGCCTCTCTCTATGTATTGTTGGCAATTGCTGTGTTATAGAGTAGAATAAGGGCTCAGTAAGCACTTTGATATGGATGACACGAAGTCTACAGTAAACACAAAGGCAGAAAACTTGGGGTGTTAGCATCAGACATCACTGCCTTGAGATCACCAGTGTTATTTATAGAACACCACATTTAATATCTAGTCTAACACTGTGCTTCTGAACTTGTGAATGTTTCTTATCTTGCTTGTTCCAAATAAAAAGCTGAGCAGAATTTGATACGGCCACAATTCTCTTTACTGATTGAGCTCTGAGTCTTCATGATAAAGTTCTAACTTCATGGAGAAAAGGGATTTTCTAGGCCAGTACAGAGAAAAATCTTAATTATTGTGGTACTAAAGGGCACCACCATAGTGCAGCCCACAATAAATGCTTCTAAATCACAAAAGTTAAGGAGAAGGGTCAGATGTTATCTTAACGGGGACCTAACAACCGTGACAGCTAATTCAGGCTGCACAGGGTATGTAGCATGTAAGTGTTTTTGTGAATCGGCAAGCCTTTAAAATGCTTGTCAGGTTGAATTAGTATGTCTTCCAGCAGCAACCCATTCAGATTTAGAATAGATTTTCAAATTTTGTTTTGCTAACTCTAGAAACTTGGATTCATAGAACAGAAAAATGAATTAGTGTTTAAAACATCTGTGCGAGCAAGCAGGCATAAGGAATTACTCAGGAATTCTGTCAGAAAAAGCTGTAAGTTTTGATTTTTTTTTTGTAGCATAATAAGTCTTGCAAAACTTCAGAGACTTCATCAAGCTGTGTTTACACTGATATTTTCAGACTGTTGTATCTGCTGCTGGAGGAATCGTCTGAAAAATGTTCTCTCAGTCCATTGTACAGAGCACAATATGCTTTCAAGCCCATTTGTAATTTTGTCTGAAAGAACAGCAATGAGTAAGCTAAAAAAATAGTACAGGTAAAGGAGAAATTTTTCTCTGGGTCCATTTGCTTTCATCATCAACTGATGTGAGTGGCAATTAGGAAAAGGACCAAGAAGAAAATGACAAAAAATATTTTTAGGTAGCCACAGAGCAAATTTATTTTCTTATTACAAATGAACAGCTTACGTGTCATTTTTGTCTAGTTCAGAGAGAAAGAGAGCTTTTGGAGAATGCCTGGAAAACTTTAAGGTCAGCACAAATAGCCTGTCTATGGCAGAAGTGATCAGAGACACTGAGCATATGAAGAGAACTGTTTTGAAGAGGAACTTGTAAAAGTCCAGATTCTTCTTTTGCTGAGATTGGTGTCACAGTTGACTCTAAACATCTTAACAAGTACTGGTGGGAGCAGTGGATCTAGTAAGCTATGATAGCCAGTGGGTATCATGCCTTGTGGTTCAATTTGTTTATGGCTGAAAAGGCGTAATTGCCAAATGAAGCTTAATTTTTTTAGCTGAAGTATTAAGACTATATCCTAGTGCAGGTTTGCTCTGATCAAACAGGATGGAACTTCCACCACACCTTTTACTTGCATGGATGCTAACATCTTTCTTCTCCACTTTAATGTTCCTCACTTGTTTGCATTAAACTTACAGAAACTTAACACCTTTAAAACTTCTCTACATCCTTTGTCAAATTGCTGGAATCTGGACAGAAAGTTCACTGGTTGCTGAGGGCACATAAAAGTACACATAGAAGCGGCACTATTACATACGCCTCATTTCCTTAGAAAAACTGATTGTCCTAGTGTGTATGGTAAAGGCAGCACTGGGTGGCTGCTGCTGCTGCTCTGACTGCTAGTCAGAAGGAGCTAAGAAATAGACTGGGGAGATGAGAACGGAGTGGGAACAGTGTGGAAGAAGAGCAAGAAGCTAGCTTAGGGATGTGTGTGGAAGAACAGGATTTTTTCGTTTTGTTTTGATCTGATTGTTTTGCAGAGCTGCTGAAAACTTCTGGACAGGTGTGGCCTTGTTTATCTAGACGTGCTAATGATTCTGGTGAGAAAGTGACTCCATAGCAAGATATTCCAGGTCAGCAGATGGACTCAGTGCAGCTGGTGGATGTGGTCTCAGGACAGGCAGAGAACTTTGGCAAAAGGATTTTGCTCAGTCTGACCAGAGGAGCAGAAAACAGTGAGGGGGAAAAAGTAAGTCGAAGAACTTACAAATCTTCTGTGATGCAGATAGTAAGTGAAGTGCAGGTTTTAGTTCACTTTTTTCAAGTATGTTTTTTAAAGCAAAATACTTGGAATTTTGCTAGGTTAGGTATAGTTTTATTGATTCAGAGAGTCTTGGACAGGCCCTCTTTCTGTGGTGGACTTCTACAGCACTGTACTGTCTGAAATGTTAGTTGTATTTTAGCAGTGTGAAAGGAGAAGTCTTGCATGTGCTCTGACAGCTTTTATCATAAGCAACTGGCCTGAAATTGAAGCAGGAAGCTAAACTGCATTTGGTTTGCACTTTTGGTGAAGTAGTACTTTTCCTTATTTCCCCACTTTAACTCCTAGTGCCTACAGTGGGACACACTGCTGAATAAAAGATCTAGAGAGGCACCAGGAACAGATTAGGCATGATTTCCAAGGCAGTTCATCATCCTTCATAGGCTGAATGGTTGCATGTGTGTCTGCTGTTCTTTAAGCATTTGTTGATAATAAAAGGGAATTCACAGTGGATTCCAAGCAGTGGTGTATTTTATTTCAAGTTTGCTGTTTAACGTAAAGTTGTGTATGAATTTTTCTGATGCCTTTGAGGTCCAAATGTTGTATTTGTCTACCTTGTGATGTGTGAGCTCTGTGCCAGTGAGTAATTATATTTAGTATTGGCTCACGTTGTTTCATTGTCTGAAGTCCTGAGAATGACTTCCATGGAGCAGCCTGCAGTAGGTCTCTATTAATGTATATCACAGGAAATGCATGTAGCAAAATGGAAACTTCATCAACCTTTCCAGAGAATTCTGGATTCTTATAGCAGGGGTATGATCTTTCCACACTGAAGTAAATCTTACCTTAAAAAATATGCATATTTTGAATGATGATGCTTCAAGGTTGGACCATCTGAGGATGCTGGAAAAGCTACATGCTACTTTGAGCGGGGAAGATTTATCTTGGGGAGAATGCAATTTCTTTCATTGATCTTGTCTACAGGTATTCATTCTCCAGTATGAGCTAGACTTTGGACAGGTATAACAGCCGAAGACCAACTGTTTAAATACTGACAACTCCTTTTCAAAATCTGCTTTACTACTAACATACGTGTTGAAAGAGAAGAAATAGATATCTACGGGGGCCCTTTGCCCACAGGCATTTTCCACGAAGGGAGAAGCAACAAGCAAGTTATCTGTGCTTTCCATCACTTAAAACGCTGTCATATGTTGATCATGCCTCAAGGAGCTGAAAGTACACCTTGCTCTGTTTGGTATTTTTTGTGTTAGATACATGAATATTTTAATACATAAAGGGAGGCAAACAGAAATAACGTTCTCTGAACTTGCTGTATACAAAAGACATACGAGCATGCCCTTGCTGCAGAGTTACAAATGGATTCATCCATTCATGGAGCTATCACGAGAACAGTAAACAGGAGAGCAGCACTAGTATAGGTACTGCTCTGATGTAAATGCTGAGCAGTTTTACCTTGTGTGAGAGGTGTTGATGCATTTAATTGCTCAGTAGTTATCCCCTTAGTTTAGAGGATGCAAATAGAATATAAATATTTAATACAAAATAGTCTTATTAAAGTTTAGATATGGTATGATACTGGCATTATGAAAGTACATAAAAACATACTGAAACAGAAAATCGAAATGCTGCCTGGCTTTGCAGTTCTAACAATTAGTTGTATTTCCACACAACAGAGAACTGTAAGTCACTTTTTTTGTTTTTATAAAACTGACAAGAAGAAATAAATTATCAAATGGGAGAGAGTGCTATCTGTATGATACTGTGCTTGCAGTCATGGATTTAAGACACAAATCCTTTAAGATGTGTAACAATCTCATGTAACCTAAGTGTGTGAACTGTTAAATTACAATAACTTAAAGGACGCTGCTTCAGAATTGACTTGCATGAGTTGTTGGTCATTATCCTTATAAAGTCAAGGCATGAATCTTAAGAAAATGGCAAAATGGTAGATCTTGACCTCCTTTATAACGTTCACCTTCTTAGCCACTGTGATACTACAGCATTTGTCTAGAGGAGCAAATAATCAAAGGCTACTGTGTTGAAAAGAGAGGAAGAGCCTTTAAGTGTCTTTGTAACTGTTAACCCTTGTTCCCTGTGCCCCCTTCTTCTTTTCTTTTCTTGTTTTTGCATCAGAAAAGCTTTCACTTTTTTTCCTCTCTTTTTCTAAAACAGCTGCATAAGATTCAAGGCTGGTTTTTTTTTTTAATGGGCATTGAAGACAAACAAAGACAGTGGCAGCAGAAATCAAGTCTGCTAGAGGCAATTGGTTCTTTTGTTCATTTGGAAAAAAACAATCAGGTTTCTGAAAAAAGAGCCAAGACAGCCAGTGGAATTCTGATTTAATGTCATTATTTGCAAATCTTCAGATCTTGTTTTGAGTGGGTATTTCCCGTGTGTCAGGAAGGACCATTCAGTTTCTAGTTTTTGGAAATGAGGCCCATAAACATTTTTAGTTTCACTTAACCAAATGCTGTGACAGGAGAAGTTTGAACTCTTAAGATTTTGTTGGTGGTGGGTTTGTTTGTTTGTTCTGTTTTTATTATGTTGTAGCTGGTGTTTTGTTTTCTGAGAGGGTTCATTTGTGTCATCCTAATTTCATGCACAATCCTATGGATTTCTGTGGGATGATTTCTGTGTTTACACTGTCCCTATAATTAATGGTACTATAATTGAGCCTATTGGTACTGTAATTAAGCCTAACTTATTGGTACTGTAATTAAGCCAGGTCTGTTTATTATGATAAACTGGGTCCTGGTGGGTGCTGTGAGTTTTTAAACCTGCTTTCCTCATTACCCCTGCTCTGTGCTTGAGTTGGGATTATAGATGAGTGGTCTGTGTTTGGAACTTCTCTAAGTCCCCTCTCTGGAGAAGAACTGGGAGCAGTTTACAGGGAATGTGTTGTTGGCTCAAATTGTGCTGCTTAGAAAAGCTTCGTGATGTAGTCATGTAAAAGAAACCAACATATTTCTTAGACCATAAACAACTGAATCTGTATCCTATGAACCAAAAGCCCATGGACACACAGGCCAATTGCTTGTCCACTTGGACTCCTCTGCTAGTCTGGTTTGCCTCCTGCAGGCTGCTGTTGCCTGAACACAGATTCTTACTTTTAAGCAGTAATTCCTACTGAAAGAGACAGGTAGACATCACATGGCTTTGTTTCCACGTTGGACCAGCCTGTCCTTTCCTCCCCTTAATCTTTAACTACTGGGCTTTTTCTCTTTTCAAGCTAGTTTACAACTGTAGGCCACCACTCTACAAAGCTTATTAAAGTTGGTTTTGGATACCCCATTACAGTGTTGGTGGGATACCTTAGCTGGACTTTTCTTTTTCTCTTGCTGTTTTCTTTTGGGAGTTGCCACCTTTTAGGAAAATCAAAATTAAATTCTTGAATTGATCTGTACAGGTCAAACAGAAACATTTTATTTTGGCTTAGGCTGACTTTATGCAGTTCTGCCTTTCACTGTCTTGTTCCTGTGTTTCTTTGTGGGCAGTGTCACAGTCACAGGTACAGTTCCTGCTGAACTGCCACAGTGCATCACAGGGGCACCCTGTGCAGGTAAAAGATAGCAGGGAAGCAGTTGAAGTTTAGCTCCTGTGCTGCTTAATGGACCTCAGGTTAACACCAACAAAACTGAAATGAAATGTCAGCCGCCTTTGTGCCACAGAAACTGCCAAATTGCAGTTCTGACACTTGGTCATCTGTAATGCTTATGCAAATGTAGTCCTTGTATCACCTTGTACTTGAGATAGTTTAGCTGCTTGACCATCTAATTTGGCTTTGAGCCCACAAACTCAAAATGTTAGTGACCCGATATTTTTTCTTGTTGCTAGTTAGCTGCAGTGTGGGATCATACTATGATGGGGAACGAGAAAGCTGTGTTTTATGCCCTAATGGAACTTACCAGGATGAGGAAGGACAAATAACTTGTGACTCTTGCCCCAGTCCTCAGAATCCTGGAAACCAAAAATTAGCTGGAGCTCACAGTGTGTCTCAATGTGGAGGTAAGGCACAGAAACAAACCATCCAATGCTTCTGCCCCTTCTTTCTCTTGCTGTTAGAGTTCAGTTGCACAATGCCTGAAAAGATGCCCCATGTTCAGTGTCTCAGTGATGTTCAAGGAGAACTTCTAGTGCTTGTCTACTCGATGCGGATTTCCAAAAATTGCAGATTTTGCAAAATAGTTCTGAAATATTTAGATCACTTCAATTTTATTCCACAGGGAGCTTTTCAATTTTACAACATGAGCTTTCAAGGCAAGTGAGATGCAGATGATAAAGTTGTCGAGAGATCTGATGGCATAGATTCTCAAATGTAACATTTTCACATAATGGTGATGAAAATGATGGGGAAAAAGGTTAAGTGAGCAGAGCAGAGGGCAGACAGCCCCTAGTGAGGCCACTTGGAGGATGGATTGACCATAGCTCTTTTGTGGGGAAGGAGATTTGCACTGATCTTTTTGTTGCTTCTAGGTTCCTGAAATAGGTAGCCACCTCTCAGAATCACCTTTACTAACCTTGATTGTGTTTCCTTGTTGCAGAATTGTAAATAGTCTTTCCTTACTTTACTAGGATTGTTACAGTGAAAGCCTTAATTCGTTCATGTTTGTCAAGTTGCACAAACAGTACAGAGATGAGTGTTCTGTAGAAATGTTTATAAAATGAAGAAAGACTTGAAAAGCTTGGGAGCAAACGAATGTGTGTACTTATGAAAGCAAAAGTGATGTGTGGTGGAAAAAGTTAGAATCAAGAGCTAAGATGGTCTCATTCCTCACTAGCTTTCATTGATAAGCTACAGAACATCGCTTAATTCAGCTGTATTTTATTTTTAAGTTGAGGAGGAACACTCACTATTCCACTCAGTGAAATCAGCAGTAAACAAAATTCTTCATCATTGATCATGACCGGTAGTTAATACCCTGCTTGTTGTTAGTCGTATATCCTGAAATGAAGCCAAGGCCAATTTAACTTCCTAACAAAACAGCTATTCACTGGGTGATTTATTGGAGCTATAAAATAAAACTAACAGTTTATTATCGTAACAGGTCTTTAAAAGGACAGAATTTTTCAGTGCAGCTGAACAACTGCAACACTATTTTGTGCCTTCCAGAGCAGGGTAATTATTAAATACCGGCACTGAAATTAGTTCTTTTGTGAATAGTTTGAAAAACAGATATTTTTTCAGATATCCATAAATACCCTTGGGTTTGTTAGTTAATATTAGGGTGTGCTCAAGTAAAACCAATCTGATTGAGTTAATGCTATCTGTGCACCATACAGAACACAGTAATCTAGCGCACGGATAATTGTTATCCAAGATTGGGGATTGGAGAAATGGCAAGAATATTTCTGCTTTAAAGGTCTTTGAGATATGCTTAATGTTTATTAAGTTTGCACAGTTCCTTGTGATTGAGGTCTTAGAACGATTCAGTAACATTAATGGCTATGGAGTATGATGATTCACCAATTACTAAGATTAAAATACTTTTAGAATTTTGGAAGTACACTTTTGATGACTTAATTTCAGTACTTTGTTTGTTTGTTTGGGGGGGGGGCAAGAGATATTTAGCTAGAAAGAGGAGCTAATCACTACATTACCACTCTGTACAGATTAACAGAGAGTACTTGACAGGCCTTGTGTCCAGTGCGTCCTTGCAAGAAAGTGTGAAATCCATTCCAGTCCACAGAAGAGCTCACCAGCACCAGATGTTATCAGTACCTATTTCATGTTTACAGAGTGAAGTGTATTTATTGAGTTTTATCTGTTGTTTGCATTCAATTCTGAAACCCTGGTCCATGCTTCCCAAATAAAGAGGAAATCATTTGCACCATGGGGTTTTGGGTCCTGTGCAGGCTTGTTAACATATCTTCACATATAATGTACACGTTGAAGCAAGTGTGTTCTTCCTCCTCTAGATCAGTGCTCACCAGGTGAATATTCCCCTGATGGCTTTAAACCCTGTCTACCATGTCCCCTTGGAACATACCAGCCTGAAGCTGGTCGAGTATCCTGCTTTCCCTGTGGAGGAGGACTAATGACAAGACACACCAGTGCATCCTTGTTTCAGGACTGCGAGACCAAAGGTAAGATCAAGATATGATGAACTGTAATGCTCTGAGGGAAAAGCTACTGCTGCTGCTACAAGTGGGGTGTTCTAAGGGCGGTTTTCCTTCCCAGGGTCTCCTTCCAGGGGTGTAATAGTTGGCTGGCCTGGCCCAGCTGCAAGGAAGCTCAATAAAGCCTCAAGTCTTTTTCTAACTGATTTTTATATAATTCTTAAGGAGGGACTGAGAGATGCATAGAAGATGTTCAGTGAAGTGATTGATCTGTGAAGAGCTATGTAAAGGAATGACAAGGGAAAAAAAAGTCTCAAAAAAAAATCAATGGCTTCTTCATGTTCATAATGGATTGAATGCCTAAAAACTAAGTAAAAAGCCATCATTTGATTTAACTGTGCAGTACCTCAGATGGTCCTCTAAACTTGACCGCAATAGATCTGCAGTCAATCAGCTCCCAAGGTTTTCCTCACAGAAGTGAAAATCAGGAGGGGAGATGAGACCTCTAAGAATGAAGAAATTTCTTGTTAGCATTTTAGTTATCTAAAAAGAAAAAAAAAATGAAAGAGCTATGAAGCTGTGTTTGAAAACACTGATAAAGTATGTGCCAATGGAGAGAGAGGAAGTGTTAATCGGTATAAGGGTTTACTCAATGTATTAAAGCATGGATAAAAGAATATCACTTATATCAAAATAACCATGCAGAAAAAGTAAAATGTTAATAGAAAATCTATTGTCATAAAGTAGAAATAAAGGATAAAAATAAGATCATGATGCAAGCATTTGGTGGTGATTTGGATAAAGAGATCTCTCTTGTGTCAGTATGTCTATTATTGAGAATTGCAATATAATAGACAAATCTTGCAGTATGCTTGAAGAATTAATACTACTGGTAGTAACGTGATAGTTAACAGATTTCTTCAGCAAAGAGTCACTGAATCCACAAATAGTTAATACTTTCATACTTAATTTTGTGAAGTTACAGTGCTAAAAATGGTCAAAAACCTTGGATCAAGATAAGAGGAACTGATTTCAGTTTCACTTAACACAAATGAAAATAGGTCTGTAAACGAGGTTCAGTTTTCAAATAAGAATTGAGATTCAAGCAATTTTTGTATTAACTGGAATGAATAGTTCAGGGATTGGCTGTGTAAGAGGCCAAATGAGGTCTTAAATCACAGGTGCAAGAACAATTTGGAATTTGTATCTGAAGTGTTTGGATTAGGTGGTGGGGGTGGAGCATGTAGGGAAGGACTCCAGACTGAGCTAGCTGAATACAAATCTTAACAACAGTACTTATTTGGGAGTAAGCAGAGACTGAAAGGAATAGGGGGAAAAAAGGGGACTGTACGATGTAGAAAACTACATTTGAAAGGTAACGTAGTAGATCATTTAGAAGTCAAGCTGAGAATGTTAAAGTTGCCAAGCAAGGCAGGAGGAATAGGAAAAGATTTTCATTAGTCTCACAAAGAAACAAGGTGGGGATAGAGTTGAGAGCAAAGGTAATATATGGCTCTTGCTCTTGACTGCTTTCTGTTAGGTATCAGTACAAATGATGATGGTCTTAGGATAGCTAAGCAAAATCAAGTGAAAAGAGCATACTAGAGACATAAGGAAGGTGTCTGGAGTTCTGTATTCTTATACTGCAGTGAGAGAAGAAAAACTTCCTACCTGTGTTCTGGGGAACAAGAATAAGGAGTTGCAAGTCTGCTAGGAAGGACTTTTTCCCTAATTCATGTCTAAAACCCCCATACAATCTTTTACGTTTACAAAAGCATTTCTAACTCAGAGTGGGGTCTCATTTTGGTGATGCAGGAGGTACTTGCAGGTCTGGGTTATATCTTACGTGTCTAGGTTTTGTGGTGATTTGAGTGACGTGATGAAATAAAGTAGCGAAAGATCTGGTGGAGGTGGCTGTACCCTGAGTCATGACCTGCTGTTGTAAGACAGTGTGATCATGAGAGAGGAAGGCAAGATACCTGTATAGTCGCTACTGTTGATGCAACATGCCAGCTGTAGAGGACAAAAGTTTTCAACCTCTGCTTTTGGTGAACTGATCACAGTGGTACGCTGGCATGTGGCTGCAGTACAAGTGCTGCTTGGCATAAGCTAGCAATGAAGAAAGGATGAACTTGCTGTTCATCTTACATGTAAATATTGGTGGCTAGACCATTTGGTAAGACACTATTTTGCGCAGTGTCATGCTTTCAAAATCGTGCTGGTTATATTCAGTCTGCCATATCTTTTGTTACTGCTTCCACACAACTGCTCTACATTACTGCATTTGGGATGTTTGAACTTGCACAGAGTGACCATGTAAATTAAAATCTGTTCATTTACCTCTGCTTTACTGCTCTAGTAGTTTAAAAATATGAGACTTCAGTTATTAAAATTAGAACAGGTCCTATAGAAATGCATAAAATTACTTTGTAATACATTACTGCCACTTTTTTTTTTTAACTGTGCTGCCTGTTTAAATACCCTCCAGTTCAGTGTTCACCTGGCCATTTTTATAATACTACAACTCATCGGTGTATTCGCTGTATAGTTGGGACATACCAACCTGAATTTGGACAAAATTTCTGCATTTCATGCCCTGGAAACACCACTACAGATTTTGATGGGTCCACAAATGTAACACAGTGCAAAAGTAAGTATAGCAAGATCATTTTGATCATTTGTTATAAATAAAAAGACCGGGCCATTAATATTCCAAGTGGCCTTAAGGACAAAATTTAGCTTTGCTCCAGGGAGCTTGGAGAGAAGGCAGTGTACTGCCCGCTTGCATCTCATCCCACATGACTTATTGAGGTTCATGGGAGACCATGTCTGCGAACTGGTTTCATCATTCTTTTTAAGGTAAGTGATGATTGTGCCAGTTGGTACTCGGTCACTCTGGTCTTGCTATTAAATCCTCTCTTCAAAGATATAGCAGACCGAATTTGTGTTCTCAGCATCCTAATTTCTTTCCTTTCTATAAAAGGAATGGAAGTTGGTTCACAAAACTTTACTACATCTAGTGAGCATTTGCTCTTAATAACAACCTCTGAAAGAGGCAATTACAAAAAGAGCCACTGTTCTAGATTATGGTAGCTGTAGTATGAGAAGTTGAAGGTAAATTAGAAAGGGAGGCAGAGAGGCAACTCCTCAGAAGAACCTCAGACATGTGTAAACACACATATATATACACTTACATGCATATATTTAAACGTGTTTCTGGGAGCTGCATGTGTCTCTCTTAGAGACTCTGCTCCCTGAGCATGTCACACCCACACACTGCTGTTAGGATTCTGTAGTGCTCAGACCTGTGTGGCCACACAGAGTTGGGGAGTGCAGGAAAAGAATCCTGCATGGGGCACACCCTCTCTAACTGCTGGGGTGCTGATCTGTGAAAGGAAAAGGCCTGCTGTACTCCCTATTTGTGTTGCTACAGACGTGGTACTTGAGCATTACACAGCAGACTCCAGTTAGACTTCAGCTGATACTTTTACAAACAAACAAAAAACACACACAAAAAAAACAAAACCCATCCTGTCTGGTACAAGCAAGTGGAGCATCCTTGCTTAACCACTTTTATGTCATTTTACAAGTGCTTTGCTACTTGGCTATGGCTTGGTTGACCTGCTATGTTAACAGGGAATAATTTATATTTTTATTTCTTAACATTGATTAAACCATAAAGGCAGAAGCAGGCATGCTTCAATTCAATGTGAATTGAAACTGGCAAAGTACCTGCCTCAGATGCAAATAGAAGTTTGTGTGCCTGTCACTCATGTACTATTTCTGACAGTGCCTGTAGAAAGAGCTGAAGGATACCCTCACTTTGCATAGTCCTGTATATTATATTGCTTTTTTAGATAGGCAGTGTGGAGGTGAACTGGGAGATTACACTGGATATATTGAATCACCAAACTATCCTGGGGACTATCCTGCAAACGCCGAATGTACCTGGAATATTAACCCACCCCCAAAACGCCGTATTCTAATTGTGGTTCCTGAGATATTTCTACCGATAGAAGATGAGTGTGGAGACTACCTGGTGATGCGAAAAAGCTGTAAGTGTAAAATACCTACTGAGACATATGGTTTCTATCTCAATATTCAACAGAGGCTTCTCATATATATTGCTCTTTGCAAAAGGTAAATGTACCACAGCTGTCTTGTGCTTAAGAGTAGTGATTTCTTTTAATACCAAATTGAAAAATTCTGTTCAGCAATGCTGCTCAGATGAAACAAGGTTGCAAGTCTATAATGTGTCAGTGAACTCTGAGAGAAATGTTCTTAAGAACGGATAGATGGTTCAAGCTAACTAGTCATGAATTATGTGAAGCAATGCTAGCCTGGATTAGGAAAGAAGGGATGCTTGCTAGTCTCTATAGGTGTTTGGTCTGTGAATAAACAGCTTCAGTTTCTAGTATAAGCACATCTTTCAAGCAGTAGACTGTTTTTTAGAGTAAGGGAAAATACTCAGGGACTGAAAAGTCAGTCATTGATGGCCTGCCACATTATGAGTTTTTCCCTTTTTTTTTTTTTTAGAAAAAAAGAGCATGTATTTCTTGTCGTACTAGTTTAACATATTTTCTAAATATTAATTAGTGTGAAGCATTGTCAGATAACTGTGTATTGTGTGTTTTCTTTGAAAGCTTCCTCTAATTCAGTGACCACCTACGAAACCTGTCAAACCTACGAACGCCCTATAGCTTTCACTTCTAGGTCTAAGAAGCTGTGGATCCAGTTCAAGTCAAACGAAGGGAACAGTGCCAAAGGATTCCAGGTTCCTTACGTAACATATGATGGTAAGTGGATGTGGACAGCTGAGCATATGTGGACTAGTGCAGCTGTAGCAGTGCAGAACTCCTTGTGGGCTCCTTGACCTTGCTAAGAAGTGGAGTAACCCAGCACTCTCGGCAGTGTCACTATCAGACTGCTTCCAGTAGCTGTTTTCATTTATAGATAGTTTAAGGATCTCTCAGTTGCACTGCAGTCTTAAGTGCAATCATATTTCCAGTCTTCCACAGACCTAAACAAACAGCTGGGATTCTGGGCTCTGACTTGCACAGGAAAAATGCAGAACTCAGAGCCTGCATCTGGTTTTTATGCATTTTTATGCCTTCCCAATTTTGAGTTACTTCAGGTGGCAGATTGCCCCTGCTTAGGAATTGGGCAGAGCTCAAGTGCTTCTGTCATGTATCATGTCGCTGCTACCAGCTGTAATCTAGTATCAGAGCTATTTTGTTCAGGCCAGGCCCCTCGAGGTGTTCACCCCCACAGAGTTTTGTGGGCTGGGAGTTCTGGGGAATTGCTCTGCAAAGCTGTTGAGAGTAGAGACTTTACTACAGAATAAAACCTCTCAAAAATGGTGCTTCCTGCACTATAGCATTTGACCCTTTCTGGAAAACTTTTGTGAAACATGCTTACTTGACCCACTATTACCAGGTCATTCTGTACATGCAGGCCAGTGCTCTGTCATGCCTACAAGCTGTGTTAACCATGCATATTAATGCTTATACTCTTAGAGCTATTTCCCTCTAATATTAAAACAAAGGTAGGAAAGCTCCAGCCACCAGGTTTTAGAATGATATTTTGAGGGCCAGGCAGAGTGGAGGTTGCATTGCCACTGCAAATAGTCTGTAGGGGAAGGGAGGAGAGTTCCACAGTCTTAGAGCGAGGATGCTACTTGTGGTGCAGCAGGAACAACAGTGCAGGAACTGATCTGGGATATTTGCTGGCATTGAGTCTTTTACTTCTGAATCCCACAGGCTGACTTAGAAATGTGTTTGTGAAGTAGTGGCAGGTGTAGTGGAGGAGAAAAATACGTATATTTGAAACTCTTGCCATTCTGGCTTCTTTTCAACTGTCATTGTCAGAGTCACTGGGGAAAGACTGGAGCTGAGGCTTTGCCCCTCAGCATGAGCGATGTGAAAGTAATGCGGAGCATTTCTGTTCACACTAGGGTAGTTGTGGAGGAATAGCCCTCCACGGTGGTCTGCAGAGTTTCATCAAGAGCAGATCATTTTTCATGGAACACCACTCCTTTTGAAGCTTTTCAAATTTGGATTGACCAGGGGGGTTGCCTTTTAAGAAAGCTTCCTCTTACTTTTTTTTTCTCTTGTAGAAAGGAGTCAAGAATGGGTTGTGAGTATTTACAGCTAAGTTTCAGCAGTGCGGCTGAATTAAAGCAGGCTACTCTCTTACAATGTGTGCTACAGTCCTAGCTGCATTTTAATTTCTTTTGATTTTGACAGATAGATGCAGAACAGCTCAGCAGAGTAAACTTTGTTTTCATAGTACACACTATTTGCAGCTTATTTACAGAAAAGTATTTGGAATACATTCTAACTGCTAATATGAGAGCCAGATACTATTGGTCCTTCTGGGGGTAGGGCTTTCATGTATAACCAAGTGAGGTATTGAATATGTAAGTGAAATGAACCTGCAAATGACTCTCTTGTGCATTCTCAATAGAGGATTACCAAGAACTAATAGAAGACATCGTTCGGGATGGTAGACTTTATGCATCTGAAAATCATCAAGAAATACTCAAGGTATATTCCTTCCACTAAAATGTTGCTTTTGATTGAAAGTAACGCTATTATGTACTAGTGAGGTTGCCTCCTGCTCTGCATCTGTTCTGCTCCTTGGTGCAGTAGACACATGCTACTTCAGGGAAGTGGTGAATCAGCACATCCTGACTGTTCTGAGCAGTGGATTAGAGACCCTTTGCCCAGGGATATTAAAGGTGGATCAGACCTTCTAGGAAAATCTATAGCTTTTTATGATAAAGGTAGCCCCTTGGACCTAATGTAGGCTGTGCTGGCAGGAGTCAGTGAGCAAACTGAAGGATGTGGGATTGGAGAAGTACTTGATGCTGCTACTCATGTCCCATAGATTAGCAACGGTTTTTCCTTCCTGTGTGAAAAATCTCTTGGTGGATTTCACTTGGTTCGACCTTGGTTAGGAGATAGTCAAATAGGCAAGATGAGTGGATGTCATTTCAAGCAGACTTTTCTTTTGCTGAATATT
This sequence comes from Cygnus atratus, assembly GCF_013377495.2. Lineage (NCBI taxonomy): Eukaryota > Metazoa > Chordata > Aves > Anseriformes > Anatidae > Cygnus > Cygnus atratus. The sequence continues at coordinate 2,344,319 of NC_066366.1, forward strand.
GGCTCCAGGGTGTTGGGTTTTTTTGTTTGTATTTGTTTTTCTTTGCTGTTCTTGGAAGTATGAGAAAGGGAGAAATCCTGGCACTACTAAAAACAAATGTGAAATTCCAGTGAATTCCCTGGGGCCTGAATGTCAATGTCAGCCTTGCTCTGCTAGTCTGAACTCCCAAGACATTTTTACTTGAGAAGTAAAATGCCCCTAACCTTTTGTCAGTTGACTGGTCATTAGACTTTGGTGATACTGACCCTAATTTCTCTGTGGAATTACTGTAAAATATCTGCTTTCCTTTTTCTAGGATAAGAAGTTGATAAAAGCATTGTTTGATGTGTTGGCGCATCCACAAAACTACTTCAAGTACACAGCCCAAGAGTCAAGAGAGATGTTCCCAAGATCCTTCATTCGACTGCTGCGCTCTAAAGTTTCCAGATTTTTGAGGCCTTACAAATAGCTGGCACTGTACTTAAAATACTAACAAGTCATTGGTATGCACAGAGGGGTTATGGTAGGTGGGCCTACTTTCTGTGCTTTACACACTGGCAGAGAGACTCTGGGGAAGCTTGCCAGCTGTGTTCTTGGCAGAGTTTGGCTTTCTTAGCTAATATAAATATTTTGGTGAACAGAATTTTGATTTCTCTCCAGATACCTTTTGGGTACCAAGGATACTTCATGGGTCTGTGAATTAGAGACTAACCATAATTTCTGTAACTGAATGGTGCCAAGCAGAAGTTTGTAGAGCTCTACCCTGTTGTTTCATCAGTAACTCTAAAAGTTAATGAGGACAGACAGGCTAAGTGGTGTGGTTTTGGTTGAACTCTGGGCTGCCGTTAATACATATTACCTCAACAAAGCAGGGATCATGTTCAGTCTCACTGAAAGTGGGAACAAATTTGATGTCTCTCTTAACTTTTGTTGCAGAGGAAATTCAGAACTAAGATTGAAATGGTTTTAAACCAAGCCAGTGAATCTGAGAATTGCACAACATGTATTTTTTCTTTGAATTATGTGTTGTATGAGGCATATGGATGAATAAGCAAAGGGTTGAATATTGGCTTGAATGCTCTGCATCTGTATCACGCTGTGTTCATGTTAGTCACACCTACTGCTTTAAATGGAATGATAGCAGGGCACCACAGAAATGGAAAGCAGACCCTGACCCACTGGATGCTTCTATTTCGGGCTGACTGCAAATACTTCAACAGAACAGATTCTAAGCTAAATCCCAGTGCTCTCTGTGTGCATAGCCCTGGGACAGCATAACACATTGGCTTTTCCAAGTAGTACAAAATTCTGTCCCCTGAGCACCTGCAAGCTGAACATGCAAGCACCATTTCAAATGCAGGCTTTGGATAGATTATGTTCTTGTACATCATGGTTTAAAACTGTATAAGGTTCTTATATGAGCCCCAATCCTCCTATCCCTTATCTTGTTTGAGCACCTTGCAGTGACCATGTTAGGCAGAGAGGGCTGCTTTCCCTTGCTTGTTGGATAGAAGTGGATGTGCAAAGATATTCCTCAGTCAGACCATAGCCATAGAAGCCATCTACGGTAAAATGCCATTTTAAGATTCCCAAACTCTGGGTCCTTTTCCTCTGGTTGTGTTTCTCATTTGAGGTAAGGGTATTCTGAAAGGGAGAACTATGTCGATCAGAATGTTTTTTGTTTTCTTAGTGCTTTTCTGTCCACATTTATGTTACATCACTGTTCTCTGGCCATGCAAACCATTTCCTCAGCATAAGGTATCTTCTGGACGTTCTGTCTTGAAGGGAGATGGTCCCAGTCCCACTCCTTTGGAGGTGGACCTGTATGTTTCTGGGTTGGTCCCTGGCAGTGCTCTAAGGGGCCCAGTGGCCCCTGATCCTCTTCTGTGTCCCCCCTCAGGAAAGGTACTGAAGTTTTGCAGTGTAGCCAGGATGAATGCTCCCTCTTAGATGTGGGCTTGTATCTCCCTGGGTTTCATTACATTGGTATGTGGTATTTAACTGTTGTATGTGAATAATACCATATCCACAGTGTGACAGATGAAACTCCCATGCAGAACCAGGGTTTGAATCTTTTGCCTGCATTGTTAGGGGTAAATGAGCACTACCAAATACAGCCTTGCTGAACTGTCGTGCTGTGAGAGCCCCATTCTGTGGCACATGAGACTGCAGCCTGTCATGTGGTAAAGACACATCTTGATCATGGTGTGATGGAAAGGGACATTGGCCTTATGCCACTGACACTGTGTTGCTATTAGTACTGCCCAGAAGGAATTACCATGGTCTCATGGGAGGAAAAGGGAAATTGCTGCGAAGAGGGAGAGCTGTGTCCTTGCTGGCTGCACTGGCTCTCCTGCCCTGGCTCAGGTGTTGTCTGTGTGTGCCTTTTCCAGGAATGGGACTGCCAGACCTGCAAAAGGGAGAGCAAAAGAGGTTGGGAGATGAGTAGGGAGGCAGGGGGTAGATTAGCAGAAGGGAGGAAAGGAACGCAGGTCTGTGTGCTTTTCTGGCTGCTATGTTTTGTCCTGAGCAGGCTCCCCTGCTGCCCATGCCAGGAGGGAGAACAGCAGCTATCTAGAAGACGGTATGAGACAGTGTGGTCAGTGAGGAGTGGCTAAGGGATGCCAAGACGAGAGGAAGGATGATGGGAAAGGCTTTACTACCTCTGGGGTAAAAGTGTGCTGTTGAGGTGAGATAGCTTCCCCTTGGCTGAAAAGCCCTCTTCTTCTTTACTGTTCAGGGCTTTGCATGCCAGGTGCAGTATGTCAGTGAGTTGCAGTGACCCACCAACTCTCTATATGGTAACAGAACACTTTGACATGAGTGAGATGCTGCAGTGCTGCCCTGAGCGCATGGGTGAGTTAGAGGCCTGCTGGTGTGGGGCACAGGAGGAGAGGAATGTGATGTGCCAGCTTCTGGGCACCGTCACCAAGTCCAGCAGTGTGGCTCTGCTGTGGTTTGGGGGCTCTCTGACAAGAGGCACAAGCCAATTCTTGCTGAATTCCCTCACAAGAAGGCTACAGATCAGTTTCACATTGCTGAGTGGCATGCAAATCAGAGCGATTGCTTTCAGCAAGGGTTCAAGAAAACAAAATAATGTTTTCAGACTTCTAGATATTGTTCATTGGTGAAATTGGACTTTCCTGCTCTGCATATGAGCTCTGGGTTTGTTCCACTGCACTTCATCTTGTTAGGTACACTGATGTTTTTGCTCTGCACAGCTGCTCTGGGACTGGTGTCTCACCTCTGGTCCATATAGAGGATCTCAGCTTTGCTTCTTTGTTGCCCCCATGTGCATGGGGCATTTTCTTTGCTGTCTGCAGAAGCTTCAGGCATGTAGAAGGAGAGGAGCATATCAACGTGGTGTATGGTCCAAGACTGAGCAGAAGAACCTGCCCTTTCTTGAGGAAAAATCCTTTTTGTTCCATAGCTGTGTTCATTTTCTACATAAAAAGTAAATGATTTGGAAGCACTTCTGTTACCTAACATTATAAATGAAAATTCTCCCTTTTACTTTAGATCCTGTGTATGCAGTAGAAAGTAGAGAGGGAATTTCTGCTATCTTAAATATTGGGAAGAGTGGTAACTTACAGAATGTTGTAACACTTGGCATTGTAATTTTGTAGCAATGGTAGTGGCTCTGTAGAAATCTTGAGTTTCTACTTTCTGTGTGGTTGTAGACATGTTATTTTTTTGGCAAGAAATAATTCAAAATGTTTAACCTTATAAAACAGGATTTAACTTTTTGAAATAATTAGCATTAACTGGATGACGTAATGTCACCTACATGAGATATTCACAAGGATCTTTTCTTCATTGTAAATTAATGTAAAATGTTTCAGATTTAGTATTAACAAGAGAAATAAACCAGTGGCCTTTTAGTTGCATGAAAACATTGGGTAATATTTTTAGTTGTCTTTGCTGTGCTAAATAATAGTTTTGTAACAAAATGAAAGGTTGTGCAGCAAGTTATCACATACCAGGTAGACTTTGTATCCTGGGAACGTCTGCTTACCATAGCATTCTGTTTTCTGTAGTATATTATTAGCCTGCATCTTTACCCCACAAGTACATGATTCTTTGTGTATTTAGTGGTGCACGTATTTTTGGCTGGTGTAAGCCCAGAATTATCCTGCTATTAATTCTAATAATTATGCTAAAAACAACTCCTGTACCATGAGCTGGAATCAACTGACCTGTTGTGACTGTCTGTGTCGAGACAGAGTAAACTGCCTAAAGTAACTCCTCAATATTTTATTACTTTGTAGATAAATCTGATTATTTTCTAAAACTTGTTCAAACTTAAAAATAAAAAATGTGAAAACCTGTGTTAAGACACAAGTTCCCAGAATATTTTTGACTACACCCTTGTTTCATTAGAGCTTTTCATTAAATTCACTGTTCTTATAATTAAAAAATAGATCATGTGAAATTACAAATGACTTGAAAAATAGTATTGAACTACTATTGAACTATATTTGTTTGTGATACTACATTGAGATTATTAGTTATACTCAAACTATCCAAATATTTTAGAAAAATAATCCTAATGTCTTCTCATAAATTTTTTCAATTGTTTGTTTGATCCTCAGCTTCCTTTGATCACAGCACAAGGACCGATTATTTTTTTAAATGAATGTAACTATTTGGGTTCATTTGGTGCAGTTGTGGAAGATACAACTATATATTTCAGCTGTTAGCTGTAGGAAGCTGACACCAGTTGAAGTGAAAAGACAGCAAAGTAAATGACATACAAGAATATAGAGGTCATGGTATGATGACTCCAGGCTAATCACAACCAAAACCAGTGTCATTCAAATATTCTGCATGATGTTGTGAATGCTGCCATGTGCTAGGTTGCAGCGATGGCTCAGACAGTCACCAGGGCAGGGAACATTGATATGAACCACCTAGCAAATTCTCAGAACAGTGGAGCTGAAATTCTGACTGGGACCTCTGGATGCTTGCATAATGGAAATAAGTGATAATGAAATATAGAGAACAAGATCTGAAGCTTATTTAAATCCAAGGAATCAGAGGAGGTGTGATGCGGGTAAGCAGGAAGGAATGATATAATAATCCTTGGGAAGAGAATGTAAGGATACTGGTCTGCAAATATTTCTGCATTAAATAAACTTAGAAATGCAAATGCTTTTTCATCATTTATATAGATGACATCCTGTAAATGCAATAGATGCTGACTGTAAAACCTGTTACGACTTAAATGTACATAGACTTCCTATCTTCCTTTTAATAATGCCCCATTCAAACTTTGCATGTGCAAGGCTGTTGCTAGAGGAGTCAGATGAGTACTTTTAAAGAACCTGAGCCAAACTGAAGGCTGGTACAAGTAAGTTTGTTTCTAGGTGTCGCTGGAGCCAGTGTCCTGTAACAGATCTTGCTGCTGCCCATTTAGTTTGAACAATTCTTTTGCTTGTAGGGCAGATTTTCATGCTCTGTTGTGGAGCTCTACTTTCTACAACATATATTCTGCTGTTGCTGTAAAACACCTATGAGTAGTGATGCAAATATAGCACCTGTGGGGAAAACAGGAGTTAGTGTTCAGGGGACAGATTCCCCCTTCAGAAGGTAAGTTCATCCGGTTTCTCTGCAAGTCAGTGCAAATTCTGTGTGACTTTCTGTATGTTGCTCTTTTAAGGTGGTTTAGTAAAGTAGTTTAAAAGTGTTTTAAAAAAAAAAAACAACAAAAAACAAAAAGGGAAACTCTTCCTATTTAAGTATGTATTTGTCACTAAAGCTGTTGTTCTGATTAAACACTGTGAATAGTAATAAAGTTTTTTTGAGGTGTATGTAGCAAAGCCCATTTAGTACACAACATAACAGAATAAGCTAGGAGCACAACCTTGAAATCTTCCTTACTGAATGTGTCTACAAATACAGAATTTATTAAGGAAACTCCTTCACACTGGCTGGCTACTATATTTGACCTAACACAACTGAAGCCTGCTTTTTTTGCTGGAACGTGTTTCTTCAAAAGGCACTGTAGACTTACAGATGTGGATTTTAATTACGTGCCATGAAGTATCCTATCTGTGGTGATTCTGAGGTTCAGGAAATGAGGGCTGCATAGTTTTAAGGTGAGAGAAAGTTACACCAGAAACAAATATTCTGAAACAGTCACTTGAGATGCAATTTGTTGTTTTTTCTTAGATCAAGTATTTCATACTATACTAAGATCACTATGAATATCCATGAGATGTTTAAGTGTAGTGTACATTTATGCTTAACCAGGTTTAGAGAAAGTTTCATCTGTGCCTGAATCTAATACAGCAGTGGTAGCCTGAACATGTTTGTGCATTCTCTCCCGCTTGCTGCGCTGGAAGAAATGGAACAAAATACTAAACATGGACAGGAGCCTGAGATGTGAATTGAATGGAGAATCTTTATCTGGAAATAAATTCAGGAGCTGGAAGAATGTAGAGGTAGTTTAAACATACACATACATAGTGTGTGTTCTTGTGTGTGTGTGCAGTGTACATATCCATCCGATGAGAATAAGATGGACGAAACAGCTGTCATGAAAGCAGCACACACAAATGCAATTTATGAGAGGGGAAAAAATGAGTGGAAATTAAAAAAAAAAAAAAAAAAAGCAACAAGCTGGTCTGGCTTGCAAACTTGGGAGGACTGGTTTGCTGTCAGAGTGGGTGCAGCAGTAGGCTTTCTGTGTGGGAGCCCCCTGTGCCCTGTCCTGGCAGCAGGCTGCTGTTTTGGGGTGATGCAGAGAGCCCTGCATGAGTGTGGGCAGGGCTGGCCAGCCCAGAGGGGCTCCCCGCAGCCCTGCACTTGGTGCAGGGTATGTGTGCTCGCTGTGGGTGCAGGCAAATGTGTGCATGGGCAAGAATGTGAAAAGCCTCCGAGACAAATATAGGAGCTTTACAAGTGTGTAAAAGGGCATGTGGGGCAGGAAGCAGGCAGCATAGGGCAAGGACATGATGCAGCACTTGCTGCTGGCCAGTGTTGCAGCTGAGGAACCTGCTGGCTTGTCCTTGGTGTGCTGGCAGCCCCAAGGGGCTGCTGTAGGACCTGCAAGACTCTGGGTGTATTATTTTGCAGATTTCTGTATGTAACTATTTCCTGGCCCACAAACAAACAGGAAAGAGTTGGGGTTAAACAAGAGAGCAAACGAAATTTCAGACACACCTTATACTTGCATTTGGGGAGGTACTGAACGTCCTTTAATAATGCACTGTTAGTCGTCAGTGTGGCACAGCAGGGAGCCAGGGAGTTCGCTCTGGATTTACAGCCAGGGTTAGGAGTTGTCACTGCATTGGCACTAGCATCCACCTCACACCCTCTTCATGACCAGGAGCTACACATGTCCTGTCACCAGCTGAAAGGCCAGTTACAAAATGGCAGCTGTCTGCTGGAGGTGCTGCCTGGAGCAAAATCCAGAACTGCTTGATCTAAATGAGCTAGCCATGAATAGCAGCTTCGGGTAAGACTGGAGATCATGATTTATCTGGGATTTAATGTGGAAATACAGAAAACTGGGAATTTGGACTTTGCCATAAGACAAGCCTGTGTAAGACACAACCCTGCTCATGAATTAGGGTGCCTCTCCCTGCCACCCCCCTGTTAGCTGTGACTGGTGTCATGCTTGGTGTGAGGGGTTGTGTGGAAAAGCAGAGAGGTACCAGTTAGTAAAAACAGGATTGGCAGAAAAGTGCTCGGGGGGGCCTGTCTGGCTTGCATAGCATAACTACTGTGCCCTGGCTCCTGTAGGTGCTAATTCTCTCAGCAAACTTACAAAAATAAAACCCTGAAAAGGCTCATCCACGCTGAGAACAGCAACTTCATTCAGTGGAAGGAAACTTAGGTCTAGGAACTGTATGCTTAACACTGCAGGCATTGCTGTCTTCCTCGGCTAGTCCAGAGAGCCACCCAGCCAGCGCCTGTAGCATTGGGTGGACACGGCAGTTCTGAAATACCTGGCTCTGTACAGACACACATGCAACCTGACCGTTTGCTCTTGGCCCATAGCTCTCTTGCCTAGCAGGATGTGTTTCTATGTGCGATAATGTAGCAGTAAAATTTGATCCTGATGCAGGTCTGACTTAGGATGTGGTAAGCACGTGCTCTGGCACACCTTCATTTAACAAGCTACAGCCTCATGTCTCCCTCAAACACTTCTATGGGTCCATTCTTGCCTGGCATATTCAGAGAGTAAGGAGATTCTTGAGGATTCTGGGGAGCTCTGAGAGTGAGGCATGAGTTGTAGTGACCTGTATGAAGCTGCTGTTCCTGGGGTGCTAGCCTGCTGCAGCACCCTGTGCTATCTATCCTGTTTGTGCCATTCACGCCGTGGGAATCAGGGTTGTGCCAACCAACCCTGTGGACTCTGGTACCATCCACAGTGCTCCCCATGAGATGGTAGCATGTTGCCCCCAAAAAAAGGTAAAACCCATGCTGACAGACAGTGATAAGTCTTGTTTTTGATGTAGGTGTTCTGTAGCTGAAGCGTGGGGACTTTGTTACTACAGCAGCTCATGGTGTACTTTTGACTTCTTGCACAGATCTGTGAGTGCAACAAGGAAAATCATCTTGCTATCTTGGGCTAGCTTTAGCGGCTTCATTGGAATCTAAAAGATTATTTCCTTATCCACTGAAAACTCTCTGCAAGGCACATGCTCCTAAGCATGCAATGATGTTCTGAGTAACTGTAACAGAAGCTTCAGGTAGCTGTTCTGAGGGCATTGTCACCGCTAGCCAGTTCAGATTTTCTTCATTTAGCAGCTCTTGGTTCTGCAACCAGTCAAACTTTCTGGAGAAGAGGGATTGATCTTGTAAGTGAGCTTATATTTTTGCATTATTTCATGTTTTTACAAAATGCAAATGTGGGGCCTGGAAAGACCCATGCCACTGGGCCAGATATTGCCACTCCTTCAGATTGCGGTGGGAGGAGACCCTCTTCTGAACTAACTCTTAGTCAGAGCCATTCCTTTCCTTTTCCAAATTACTAGCAAGAAAATGTGCAGGTTGCAAGTTGTTGATTTCCAAGTAGAATAAACCTCAGAGGAAGCTGGAGGAAATAGGCTGTGAATGTGTAAATTCAGTTTGTATTAATTCTGAGAACAGTAAGAGATTCTGGCACTCTGCCTGATCTGGGCAAAACCAAATCCCTCCAGTGACTCAGTTTTTACAGATGTCAGTAATGGACTTTGAGCATTTGTCTTTGGAAATATACAATTGTTATGTATAATCAGCTACTGATTTCTTCCCTCTTTTTCAGGGGAGGTTGCTCAGTTTGATCACAGCTTGACTTATATTAGTGGTGGGACAGATGATCTTGAGGTGAATGATACCGAAGGTAGGGCAGAAATACTTCAACGCACTGGTGATCAGTAGCAGTGCACATGCTCTTGCTCTCCTAGGGAGCTGGCTTCCTTTGCCGATGCAGCATGAGCTGAAGTATCTTTCAGTTCACTAGACTTGAAGGTGGAGATATTTAACCAAACCACAACATGGCAAACACAACCTCTGTGTTAGAAGAGTTACATTGAAGTACTGTTGATGATTCTGTGCATTAGCAAATATTAGCACCGAGTATCCAGTAACATGTCTCACTAAATCTTACCGGTTATGAGCTGCTGCAATTTTGCATGGGCTCTGTGGAGGGGCATACAATGGTAGCTCACTTATACTTGCAGCACTTGAGAGTGTAGGAGTCTTGGCTTCATAAAATAAACATAAGAGTGCCACAGAGGTGAGAGATCCTGTGTTTGACTAACACTGTGGTGACCTCCTCTCTAATGCTGATATAAATTGCATTATTATCTTAAATGGATACTGTGAAATACATTAGGCTCATTTTTTTTTGTCTTGAAGTTCAAAAATAAAGTTGTTTAGATAAAAATGATGAACTCAGGACTTAAATACTTTTTAACTTCCAGATTATCTTTATTTTGGGTAATAATAAAATTTCTTCCTTTCAGAAATTAAAGCACTAAAATCCAGAGTTCATTGATTTTTGCTCTGTTGGGAAATTAGAGGAATTCCAGGCTTGATAAAGAACCTGTATAAACAAACAACTCCCCCTCCCATCCTCTTCCTCTCTTCTGAAGAAGGGAGTGCAAAGTTGTCTTTGATATGAGCTCCATAAGAAGGTGGAAATACTTGTCAAATGAAATCTCTCTATGAATACTTCTTTAATTGGTAAAGGCAGAAGGGGTTCACTGTCAGTCATTTAAAATGTATAATAAGAATGTTCCTTGGTGAATTCCACATCGGCATCAGTTGAAATAAGCACCTGTTTTTAGGGTTTTTGCAAAAGAGCTCAGAAAATCTAATTCTGTTTAACTTGCTTATTTTATCACTGGAGATACCCTGTTATTTTTGTCACAATCACCTGGTAAACCGAGTATGCCATACAGGAATCTTTTCCTGTATACAATAATAATAATAAAGCAATACCGTTTCAGAGCTGCCCTGTACTAGTCCTGTTCCAGAAACAGTGATTTAAAAAAAAATATTTTTTTTGCTTGCTTGCTTTTAAATTATGTCCTGAGATTTGTATTCTCCAGGAGGCATATTTCACAGATCTTGCCTGAGGAGTTCCCCCTCCCTCTCCCTATGTACTGCTTTTTGGGAATGCTAGCATCCAAAGCATCTAGAATGAGAATACCTTTGCAGTAGATTTATACTTAGGCAGAGGAAAATTCTCTAGTTGGGAAAAAAAGAAAAAGAGGAGAGCTTTTAAAAGATTTGCATAGCTCCTTTCAGGACCAAGTTCCCCCTTGTGTCAGGGAGCTTCCAAATACCCTGTGCTTAACCATGCCTGGACACTTCAGTGCTCATTCTAAACCAGTCGCCTGAAGACAAGACACTTAAGATCCCTTCTGCTATATAAACTGCTATGCTTTTCGTATAATGTTTCTATTTAGACCTCCTTTATCTACACACATTCACCAGATCAAGTTTAAACAATGACTTCAGTCCTGTCATTAGCCAGTGAGGGCAGAGTACTGAGTCTGTGGCCTCAAACACTTCCATGGCAACATTAATTTATTTTTTATCTTGGAGTCAGCATGCATTTCAAACCCATGAAGAGACAGGGTTACAGGGAGGATAACCCTAGATATAACCATCTTAGCTAGCAGGAAGCAAGGCACTTTTCAGATCACAATAGGAAATTAATTTGAGGTAGTCTTCTCCTGGTCCGTTGTGGTCACCTCCCCATCATGTCAGTTGTTTCTGAGAACAATTTATTAGTTTGGAAAGAAAGGAAGAGGGAGAAAATGACAAACTGTTGTTCCATGTTTGCAGAAATCTATGGGTAAATATTTAAAACTTCTTGCTCTTCTTGCTGCCAAGTTAGAATCAGTTTAGTAAACTACTTCCATGACTGTAGCTAGGCATAGATGCCATTCTGGGGCGTCATGTATCTCCACTAATGTTCAAGGTGTTGACTCAAGGAAAAATTTGGCCAGCTGCCTTATGACTAATTAGCCACACAGATCTAAAAGCAAACACTGATCTAATAAGTTTCCCAGGGTAATGTATACATTAAGCACTGAAAAGGCTTTGCTTCAGTACCATTGCTCTAACAAATATCCCATGAGGTTGTGTGTGCATACTGATATTTCGTGTTCAAAGGAGTGAGTTTTCTCCATGCCGGGAAGGAGTTTTGCCCAGAGAGCCATCTGCTTGAAATCCCCCTTCAGCAAAGTATTTAAGTAGGTGCTTTAACTGGGTTGGTGGTTAGAAATGGATTGCTGTATAAAAGCATTTAGACCAAGAATGGACTCCTTTGTGTCCACAAAACACTGAAAGATTGCTGGCTGCTAGCATAACTGGGGCTTTGTAGTGGCTGCTGTGCAGACCCTTTGTCCCTCAGGCTGAAGAAAGGGAGAAAACTGCTGACTGGGCAAGGACAATACGTGGGGGTGAAAAGAACACCACATCTCTGTTGGAGCAAATTCTGTGCAGTTCCTGCTCTTGCAACAGCTGTTTAGCAGCATCTTAGATACTGGGCTGTTTAGGTGTCAATGGCTAATGACAGGGAAAGCATCTCATGGCTCCCTTGATGTGAGGAGTCCATAGCCCCTTTGTTAGGGGTGGCTGTGAATTCTGTCAAGAAGTCAGCAGAAGCAGACTCAGCAAAATAATGCAGCAGACTTGTGGGGAGGTTCGGTCCAGTCACTCCCCTTAGGTGCAGTCTGAAGCTCTGGTTGTTACAGGGTATTGTCAGGCTTTGCCTTGTCCAGGTGCTCTGTGTGAAGAGACTCTAAATCTGGCTATTGCGTGACATCTCTGGTTGACTCTAGGATGAGCCAGGGAATCCTAAACACATTGTGTGATTGTAAATAAGACCTTTGCAGAACCCAGCTGTGAGCCTTTTTCACCTGCAACTGGATATGCCTTTCCCTTCTGATGCTCGGTGCTGCAGGTAGACTGCCTGAGGCTTGAAAGCAGCAGGCTGCAGCACCTGAGAGGGTCACCACAAAAGGTGTTGCTTCATTGTCTTCCGTGCTTTTCCACCCTCCCGGTATTCCTGATGCTGCTGGGGAAAGCTGTTAGGCCTCATATACTCCTATGCCCACAATGGTTGCACAAAGCTGCTCCAGGGCTCTTGCAGCCTGCTTGTGCCAGGTGCCTCACTGTGCGACACAGCGTGTCTCCTCCTGGCCCTCGGAGTCAGTGTCCTGTCCTGCCAGACCCTTCCTTTCAGGGAGGCTCCCAGTTGAATCTCAGCGGTTGCTGCCAGACCAAAACAGGGCTTGATGTGAAGTGAAGAAGAGCAGCGCCCTCTTCCTCCCGTGTTTCAGAGCTCTGAAATCTTCAGCAAATCCTCAGCAGCAGTGAGGTTCCTGCGTGCCCTGGCTCTGCTGCTCCTTGGTCTCTGTGAGTTAGAAAAGGAGAGAGAATATCGTGTTTGTATAGTGTGAAATGACTTGCATAGGTTTAGCCTTGACAAGATCCCTCCTATATCTTTAATGACCTGAATATAAAATTTACAGCGTGGAAAGTCCCAGCAGCAGAGGAAGTCATCAGCACACAAGCTGCCTTTTGCAGGGCAGGAGGGGAAGTGAAATCCACTGAGATTTGGGAAGTATGAATGATGTAGTTATGGTTGGCAATTTGAAATATATATGTAGCTTACTTCAAAATAAATATTTGCAGTTTCAATCCAGCATATACGTGGGAGGGTGAGAGCTAGCATGTATTGGTATTTCTTAAAACTAACCATTTTGAAAGTTTTATGCTGGAATAATCTTATTGCACTGAACAAACAGAGTTTAGTGTAATACATGCCAGGGAGAAGTGTCACCTGCCCTTCTACATCCACCATTTCCTGCCCAGCTGCCCAGGCAGAGTTCCTGAAGAAAGTTGTGCAAGGGAGATTAAGGGAGAGAAAGAGATGAGAATGCCCTTTGGCTTGGAAGCTGCAGGTGAGGAAAGTTCTCTTGTGTTTTCAGCTCCATGAAAAACTTTGAAAGACACACTAGCCGTACCTGCACCCAACCTTTTGATAAAAGGCAATTTTTAAGTCTCCAAATTATTCCAGTCATTTGTCTGAAAGTGCTAGAGCTGACCATTATATAGACTGCATTATTGGACAGAATAATTTATTTTTCTACAGTAATTATTGTGGCTTCATTTTCTTGAGCCCTCCACAGTCCGTCTTCTGGAAATTGTTTCCTGTAGAGTTTTGTCTTTGTCCTGGGTTATGTTGTTGTTATTTTTTTTTCTGGGACTCATGTCTGTTTTTCTGTTGCTGTTGAATTATACAGCTTTATCTGTTTCTTATTCTGAGTTTTCTGGGGCATCTCTGCATCTCTTCAGGATATGTTGGCAAGTACTAAAAATCACTTCTTTTTAAGATAAGATGAGAAATCAGAAAAAAAAAAAGGGGGGGGGGAGGGAGGAACAGGATTGACTGACCCACTTCCCACTTTGCTGACTTGCTCTTTGTTTTTCATTGAGAGAGGAGATGAAATGAGGGTGTAAACAACCTCAGCAGCTCTTCTTTCCTTACACTGGTTAGCCTGCAAGCATGACTGGGTAGTATGCCAATAAAGCATGGCTGTAAAGTGGGGTATAAAATTCCTGGTGTTTATCTCAGTGAGTTTATATCAAATGTAAAGCAAATTCTATCTGCAGGCAGGAGCCATGTCACTCCATCTTGCAGGGAGGATGGTAGATGAGCTCCCCAGTGCGGAATGTCCTCTTCCCTGCCTTGGAGGGAGCTTGTGCTACTGTTCAGCATGACCTTCTCGTGCCCCAGTGGCCATATTGAGAGGCCAGGAAGGGCAGTATTTCCTCATGTTTTCTCCTTGCAGCAGCTTTGGATGCTGAGGACAAAAGCACCCCTGTCCTTGGCTTTGCTGGGCCAACAGATGTCTTGGGCTTAGGGGAGGGCCTGTGAGGCAGCCTTGCTGGTAGCCTCTGGGGCCATTTGCCTTCAGCCTCCAGCATGTGCTGTCTTCAGTGCATGCCATCTGTCCGTGTCGGCAGCGGTGAGTACCAAAGCTTTGTGGCAGAGCCATCCTGTCCTGGAAGGCAGGGCCAGTGCCCACCAGCTTGGAGAGGTTTTGCAGCCTTTTGAAGCCTCTTGCTGACATCAGCCTTGATGTTGTGTTGTGCAGAGATCTGTGCACACTGCTCTGGAGTCAGGAAACGGTAAGAAAGGCATTTTAGTCCGTTGGGTATTTCTTGAGTGAGAGGTAATGGTCATGTGTGGACCCATCTCCAGTGAGCAGGATGAGCGTTTTTCTGAAGTGTGCTCTGGTTCAGAGGCATTGCACTGGGAGGGAGCAATCAATACCCCTGGCTAATCTGTTGCAAGCAAATAACCAACTCAGAAGTCAACCACTGGTTTCAAGGTATCCAAACTGGATGACTATTTTACTGTGGATCTTAAGTAGTATGAGCAGATAATACGCTGCTGCTCCAACTTCCCTCTTTCCCATGATTAAAAATCAGGATGGGAATTGGGACCTTTATCTCACTTATTACCCTGAAGTACAGGGCAGGTTTTCTTATCTGTTGGCATAAGGTGCATTTATAACACACAGTGGAAGTAAAATTGTGAGACTCGGACAAAATGCTTGTTTGCTAAATTAACACCCAGCCTGTAGTCTTGGAGCTGTAGTGTGTGGGTTGCTTTAAATGCTCCACCTGCTCTTGCAGCTTTACTCTTCTTGCCATAAACCGGAGCTGATGGGGCATTTGCTAGTAAACCAGAGTACCACTCCACCACGGAGCTTTTATATTACAGTCATCTCCTGGCTTCAGTGGAAATCCTTTGGTTTTCTTGTGTGCTTCCTTCCTTTTGGGAGAGCTCAAATGTAGTCATATATCTTTATTTAATCAGGTGAATAAGTGTCAAATAGTTCCCAAGGTGAAAAATAAGGTGCTTTTGTCCTCTCAGGCATGTTTGCTCATAGTGGAGCAATGGTCCTGTTGCATAATGAACCAAGTCAGCACAGGAGAAAAAAATATATCCCCCTTCAATCTGTCAGCCTCATTATCCTTCTGCACACAGACAGCTCAGTGAATGCTTGAGTTGGCTCACGCGTAATGGCCTTTTTGTGAGGCTGTGAAATAATGGGCTCGCGTTTTAGTGCATTTTGCACTCTCATCTGATTTTTCCTCTCTACGAGGTCATGTGAGGAGGGGCTGAGCACAGCTGGGCTGGCTGTGGCTGCAGAGCTCAGGTGCAAATGCCTGTCCACAGCATGTGGCTGCTCTGGCATCAACGCAGCCTGGTTGGTGCTGACATCTGCCCTACTCGAGGCATGGCTCCACACTAGCACAGCTCCCATGTGCCAGCCTGCAGAGGCCATGTGGTCCAGGCACCGCTGTCAGTGACCCCCCTGCATGGACGCTGCTATCAGCCTCCAATGTCCTTGTATTGACTGAGCTTTAAGGTTAAAATGCATCAAGGTAAAGGAGGAGGCAGTTGGTTCTGCACTGTTCGGACTGGCCCTGTTGAGCAAGGGTTGAGGTGAGAAGATGGGGCTGGCTGCAGCTCACAGATGCTGAGGCCAGGTTCTGCCTGGCCCCTTCCCTGCTCAGGGCTTTGCAGCAGCCCCCAGATGAGGAGATACCATTCAGGAGGAAGGAGAAGCTGTGGTGTCGTGACTTAAAGCCACTCTGCCTGCTCGGCCTTTTCATTATTTATTTATTTATTTATTTTTTCCACTGTACCTCAGTTCCTGCAAGAGGAATGTCTTTCCCTGGTTGTTTTCAGGGGGACTGGTCTTTTTCCTCTTTCACCCACCTTAATTTTGGTCTCTTTCTGAAGTATTTTTCCCTGGGTTCCCCTCTTCCTTTCTTGTGCTTGGCTGCCAGGGACAGGAGTGTTTTTCCAAAGCTGGCCGAATGCCGGTGATGTCTCTGTGAGCAGCAAGTGTGAGCCTGGGCTGCATAAGGGGAGAGAGGAAAGTCACCCTCAGGAGCTGTAGTTCCTCCTGAGGGTTCGAAGTGCCCTGGAAATCAGGCTTGACATAAATCCTGGGCTAAGCTCTGCTTTTCTTGTGTATGCTTGCTATCATATCAAAAGTGTCCTTTAGTTTAACAAAAACCAATCCCACATGGGATGTTTCCAGTGCTGTACTGTATCTCCTGAGACAGGGCTGTATTTTCTTGTGCACCTTCTCTTTGCAACAAATAGCTTGAAAGGTTCACATGAATGTCTGCTTGCTGAGCTGCAGTGTCTGGGCCCTTCTGAAAAAAACAATAAATTAAAATGTTCCTGGTGAAATCTTTCACCGTGCAGGACCACATCGGTATTGGGCAGCTGTCATCAGCCGTGATGCTTCAAACACTGGCTTCGGGCCAAAAGGCTGTGCTCCAGAGGCTGGCTGGGAGCTGCGCTGGCTCTCAGGGCTGCTGGCAGCCCTGTCAGAGCACTGGCACTCTCTTTTCTGCCAGTGATGCTGCTGGGGGTTTTGAGAACCACTGGTGTGTCTGAAGGCTGATGCCTGCCTGTCTTTTTCCTGGATCAAGCCCATTTAAATCAGACTGGTTCCGCTTGTAAGAGTCACCATGCAAGATGTTTCTTTGACTAAGATCAGTTCCAGGCACGGGAGCAGTGCCGGAGGCAGGCGCCTGCGGCTAATCTTGCTTTCAGGAGAGCCAGCGAGGAGGAACAGTGCTCATTATTCCCTTAGAGTGAGCCTGAGCTCGCCCGTGTTGTTTGTGCAATGTACTGCAATGAGCCTAACCCCTCCTTTACTACACGGTGCTGGCTGGAGTACCTGCTGGTCTCCAAACGTCACGAGGCTTCACTTATAAAGCACAGGCAGTAGATCTTCCCCCTGCTGTCTCTCCAAGAGGCGCATGAGAAGCAAGCTCTACGCAGGCAGAAAGATGTTTTATTCAGGTATTCTGACAGAGCCGAGTAGAAAAGAAGTGGAGATAAGGGAAGCTGCATCTCTCCGCCAGCAGAGGAGGATGAAGCAGGCGGTTCAGTTTATTCACAAGGATTCTGCAGATCTCCTTCCTCTGGATGGGCTGAAGAAACTGGGAACTTCGAAAGATACTGTAAGGTTTATTGTGTTTACTGACAGCGAATAATGAGATTTAAGAAGCTGATAGGGCAGTGTCTTTTTTTTTTTTTCCATGCTATTTTACTGTTTACTGTTAAGAGAATGAGTTGGCTGCTTGTGGAAATAAGTAGAAATTGGTATAATAATGAGGCTTTTATATGTAAAGGAAAGGAAGTGGAAATACGATGTTATGGATCACGAGGTTGCTGTTTGCTAGTAGGTGCTTTCACAAGTCTCATGTTTCACTTGGATCTAAGAGCTTTTTTTTCATTGATACAAATGTCAGAAAATTGGATACTGCTTTCTATACAAAAATCTCAGAATCAGAGTAAATCAAAATGGCTTCATGTAATACATACATATGTACATGTTTGTCTGTGATGCAGATGTGTGCGTAACATAATCACAAAAGATTCAGTGAAGTACAGCCAGCAGTACTTCAAAATATAAAACTGTCAAGATTACACTTTGATAAAGGCTTATGCGTATATAGTAATTTTTACGAAGAAACTTAATGCTAGGTTTTAAATATATACATATGTAATGAACCATGTGATCCTGCAGCTGACACACAATATCCTCCATTTCTAGGGCTGGAGAGCTCTTCTAAATAATGTGCACAAATGTTTGAGCTTTCTTTAATGGGAAAAAATACTTAAATGTAATAGCAAAAGTTCTAATGTAAGAAGCAAAGTCTAGAAAATATACCTTACTGGGGAAATCTTTTCTTTATTTTTTTCCCCTCAGTTTTTGCAAAATTTTTGCACCTTGTAAGATTTCATATTTGCTTTTTTCAATGGTTGATATAGGTTTGTTGAAAAATACTAATCTTTATTTTTAGTGAGTTAATTGTGTTCTATCACAGCCTTCCTGCTCTGCTGGCTTAGGGTCAGCTTTGGGTGAGATGAGTGGAATGAGCTTGCCGTTCTCTGCATTGTGCACAAAAATGATTATTTTTTTTTTTAACATCCCAAATGTTTTGCAGTTTTAGGCAGCCACATCTCTTGGCTGGGGAAAGGCTCAGAAAGAGCTTTGCTAAGTCACCATCAAACTGTGGTTATCTGTTAGGGAGCTACAAAGTGACTTTCAGAGCATGCTGGCATGGTTATCACTGTGATCTGCAAAGACTAAATAACTTGGCATGGCTTGTGTGGGGCAGAAAACCAGGGGTTTCCCCTCTGCCCAGGTGAGGGAGACAACAGGTAGCAGAGACAGGGGTGCTGAGAGCTGAAGTCTTTTTTTCCCACAGCATTGAGGGCCGGGCTTGGCCCCAGCGCCGTGGGCAGAGCATGGGGCTCCTCACCATGCCTCCAGACACAGAAACATCACCTGAGGTTTTGTCCTCACTCCCATGCCAGCGGCAGCTGCACGTGTCTGCCGTATCATTGTCTGCTGCTCCCCCGGCAGCCTCTGGAAGGAGGGTCCCCACAAGGGTGCCTCTGCAGGGCTGTGCCCAACCCCATGCATGGCTTCTTGTCCCCAGCTGGCCAGGCGGCCCCAGCTCATGTGGTGCAGTGTGGCTGGGGATGGGCTAAGACTTTTGGTGGTGTGTGAGCAGCGCTAGGACTGTACCTGTTTGCTGGCACTAGTAGGGATCATCTTTTGATCTTGGCAAGTGCAAAACCTGCGTGCCACAGCACAGTGTTAAGCCAGGGGCTGCAGCTGCTGTGGTCACACCAGAGCCATGGCTTTGGTGTCAGCACAGAGAGGTACTGCTTCCCATGTGCATTGTGGGGCTCGGAGAAGTGGGGCCCTTGGTGCTCCCTGACCAGCCCTGAGGCGGCACATGGCTCCTGGTCCCTCCAGGACAAGGAAGGGGCAGAGCGTGGTGGAGGTATGCTGCCTGGCCCCGGCTCCCCTGGCTGTAGCGGGTCTCCAGCCAGGATGGGATGGGAGCCCAGCTGGCATGGGCTGCCCTGCTGCAAAACCACCTTGTCCCTACACCACAGCAGGGGACAGTGGACACGTGGCCAGGGATCACTTTGGCCACAGCCTCCTGCTCCGTGGGACAGATGAGGAGTCTGCCAAGAGACAGCACTGGCAAGTGCTCAGGCCCATTCCCAGAGTCCCAGAGCAGACATCAGGTCATTCTGCTGCCATGAATTTCACAGCTGTTGCAGTGGGTCATGTCACAGTGAGGGAACACAGCCAGCACTGCACAGTGCCAGGGCAGCAGTGAGCACCACTCTGAGAGGACCTACCGAGTGTTCCCAGTGGTGTGGCTGCTAGGGTGCCACAGGAATCCTACCTGGGAAGAGCAGGAGATTGTACATCTCCAGGACTGGGGAAGCACAACAGCCTCTGATACACATCTTGCTCTGGTGCTGCTTTGGGAAGGTGGGACCCCCCCACCTCGGCACAGCCTTGAACAGCACAGATAGGAGGCCCAGGGCATCAGGGGTCCTTGCTCAGGACATCTGCAAATCCTTCTTTTTGAAAAACTACACATCTAACAAAGCAGCATACTTTCATGTTTAAAATTGTGTGACAGCTGTGCTGACGTAGGTGGAAGAGCTTTTGATGTGACTGACATTATTAATGCAGGGTTTCCTGCAGGGGTTTTCCATCAGCCTCAGCAGGAGAAAAGAGGAGATAATGGCTCCTCAGATTTGGGGATGGGTGGTGAGGACAGAACCTGTCTCCAGGGTGACTGCTTTCAGTGGCAGCTGGCGGTGACTTCTCTTGTTTTGGGGATAAATCCTTTTCCTTTTGACTGCGTCCCGGGCTGGGCCCCCCGGCGGTGCTGTGCATGTGGAGGGGGGCACATCGCCTGGCCGCCTCCAGCTGCTGTGCTCTCACTCTTTTGAAGCCTGTGCTCTCCTGATGATGTCCTGCGTGGGCAGGTTTGGTGTTCCCCAGTAAATACTTTTTGTAATTGTCTATATTAAGCCCCATATTTTTTAGTATGTTACTCTGGTTTGAACCAAACTCTTCTAGCTCCTTTTTCCCTTTATGTATTTCATTTTATTTATGTAATATGAGAACAAACCATAGCTTAGCATGCTGGATTTGACACACAGCTGGGTACATGGTTATGAGCAGAAACTGGGTTTGTTTTGATGCTTTGCTATTAGCCGCCTCTCCAAAGCTCAGAAGACTGGCACAACATGGTCAATAGCTGGGATTTGGGCCTCCCAGTGCAGTACCCATGAGCTGTTGCCTGAGGTGGACATTGTGTGCTGCCCGCTGCCAGATCCTCCCTGTGCTCAGCATTGCTCTCACCAGCTCATGGGGTACTGCATTTGAAAACCAAGCAATGAAGGTTGGCAAACCAGGCTCTGACTTGGCACCCATCACAAGCCTTCCACTTGATGCAAGGAATATCACCCAGGAGAGGCTGTGACCCCCTCTGGTGGGGGGGGGGAGATGGCGGTATTGGGGGTGGAGAGGTGCGCTGTGAGGCTGTGGTGTCCCCTCCAGCAGCACTGCTGGGTGCTGCAGGAAGGGGGCCAGGGTGCTGGGGCTCTGCTGCCCTGCAGATTCCCTGTTTCCTGGAGAGGGGAAGCACTTTGTGCCCTTCCCACTGGACTGGCACAGCACCAAATTCCCTTGCTGCTCTTTGTGCATCACATCCTTGGTTTGTCTGGATTTGGTTTATGAGGAGCTTCTCCAGTCAGTGGGGTAAAAATCCACTGGCAGCAGTGCACAGAGGCAAAATGGAGATGACCATGAGGGAGTGTGCCCAATCTTGTGTATTTCCTCTGGGGCTGCAGGTGGGGAGATGCAGGCTTGGCTTCCAAAGCAGAGCGCTGGGGATGGGTGGCCCAGCAACTCACAGCCTGGGAAGAGGGAAAGGCAAGGAACACCAGAAGAAAATGATGGGAAGGAAAAATTGCTTTTCTAGTATCCTGTGTAATTTATTTTGCTGCCACACCAGGCTGAGTTTTTCCTCACTGCCCTTTCAACATGTGTAGATTATTTACTGATTTACAGCCCATCTGCTTTTTGTCCAAGAGGCACTAGCTAATTCTGACACAGGAGATTTCTGCCTTCCCACAGAGCTTAGCAGAAGCTGGTAGCTTCCTCCTCGCTTGGGGGGAAAGCACAGAGGCAGTCAGGCCCCAGGGCCAGGCACACAGATTTACCTATGTGCAAGGCAAGTGTCTGAGCCCTCCTGATCATCAGCAGTGATCCAGTTGATTCAAGCATGGACACGATTCAGCTGACCCAGATAGTCGCCTCCTTTTAGGGTGAGTCTTAAATGCTGATTAATTGGTGTTGACAAAGGCTCCATTGCCTGAAGTGGGACCTCAGAGATGCACCTCCCAGGCAGGTGTCTACATTTTGATCCCCAAACCTGCACACCGAATATTCAGCTTTGGAGGAGGCAAAAGCCTGTGCAGCATGGCACACTGTTCAGGGCATGACAGTTGCCTGCAGGAGGTCCCCTACTGCTGGGAGAATGGGGTACCTGCCACAGGTCAGGCTGTGCAAGAGCCTCAGTGCTATGTACACTTCCGTGTTCGGAGACCTGACTGCTGCCTGGACACACAGGACATGCAGGTGAGCAGAAGGCATCTCTTGTCCCATGACTTGATGCTCAAGAAGAGGCTGCTGATAGAATTTGAATGAGGGATGCAAAGAAGAGAGAGAACATGGTTATTTCCTGTGAGGAGCTCTCTTGGTATTTTAAAACTTTTTTTTTTCTTTTTTTCCCCCCCAAACTATCTAGGCACAAAAGAGAGGGCAAACCTTGTGAGATTGGTTAGGGACAGGGAGGAGCTGGCATCTGCCCTGACTTTCAGCTCTCACCTGAGACTGTTGTGACAGGTCTTGTTATCCCCTGATCTAGAAGCCAAAATAGTGAGAAACCTGCCAGGGAAATGCATACTGGGAGCTGCAGTGTGTACTTGTATATCAATTAGAGAGGAACAAAATGGACTGACTTATTTGCATTTTTGATAGACAGTGGTAAATAGGTTCTGCAATACCTGATGTCTCCATTCATTTCTAGTTTTCTAGTTTTTCTAGTCATTTCTAGTTTTCTACTTTTGACTTTTTTAGAAGATTGCAGGTTTTTGAAAAGTCTCAGGGATGGAAAGGGAGATATTTTATGAAAAAAAAAAGGCTTGTTTGGAACATCCATTTTTCTGAGCAATAGCAGGAAATATTTTTTTTACTACTGCAATTTAATAGTAGGAAAGACTATTTTTTTTCCCACTTGCATGGTGGTATGTAACATTTTATTCTCTTATAAAACTCTCATCAGTTTTGTGTGATATGTAGAAAGACAGTACCCAGTAACTTGGATTACTATGCACATTGGTCCTGGCTGTTCTGCCAACCTGAGCTGAAGAGAGAGCTCTGCCGGTTTCCAGATCTGTCACTGAAGAGGTTTTCCCCATTTCCCTTCCATAAATGGTTTGCTTGCAGTTTTCCAGCAAAATGTGCGTTTGCAAATGTCCCCTAGCACATTATCTGTTTACCAAGTATGTATCCATCACTTGAGTCATCTCTGTGACTAACATCCCTCACTCTGTTGCACATGAGAGTCGAGAAATACAAGCTAAAGCAAACTAATTAATAGTCTGAGACAGAATGGTGCTACAGGGAACCTTTCAACCCCCTTTTGCCAGATTATTTATGTACCGGAGCACAAGTAAGCAACATTTGCCAACACTCCTCTCCTCCCACCCCCCCGAAGGCAGGATGCGCTGCTGCTTCCAAAAGAACAAACATCAGCAAGAGATGGTCCCATGTAGGCTGGTAAATGTTTGCTGAATGCTAGATTTTTGTTTTTTTCATTATGGTTATGGATCCCATATAGGAGTTGTAAAACCAGGGCCTGAGAAAAACCGTGCATGTAACTGATTAATGATCTGTAGGTGAACTTGTGAAATTTTTTTAGGTTGAAACCAAGGATAGGTGACAGCCAAAATAGCAATGATGAGTGCACTGGTGACTTATTCTTCTCCAGGGTGTCCTTTCACAAGGCTTTAGCAATGCAATTTAGGCCAGGCACATCAGGAGCGCATCCTGACTGTTCTGGTTTATGACCACACAGAAATTCCTATCAGTCCTAGATACAGTGGACCAGGGCTGGCTGTGAGGTGGTGACCAGTATATGATAGGCAGTCTTCCATCCAGCTGGGAGCTTCATCTATTTTTCTCCAGCCCCCGCCCACATTTGTTGTTTGATGCTGTGAAGCATTAGTCCTTCTGATGTGTGTCTGTGTGGCAGGCAAATGTAAAGGATAATAAAGATGTGCCATCTACTGTCTTGCATTTTTCCTTGGATGTGGAGCCTTCAAGGTGATGATAGTGCTGATTGTGCACCTATTGCTTCCACCTCCTGTAAGAGAGCACTTGTTTCTGAATTGATTTCTTCATCCCTCACCATGGGGTGTGTACCACTGATAGTGGAGCTAGTCTGCCTACGTTTAATCTAATTAAGTAATACTGGTTCCTGCAGTTTAGTCTTGTGGATCCTGTTGGGAGAACGGTAGTTCACCAGTGCAGTGATGGATCTTTCTTACCTTTTGTGCACGAAGGAGGTGGCATATTTTAGGATCTGATGTTTCACGGTCACTGGGAGCCCAGCCACATTCTCTCCTTTGCACAGGATATGCTCTCAAGTGTGCCAGTCAGAAACAGCACCTGCAGCTGAAAATGATTATGAAATTTTATTTCAAGTGAGAAGTTGTCTGCAGAAGAACAGTGAAAAGTGTGGGGAAAAAAGACTACGTGTCCCAGTGGCTACTGCATATACCTGGTTTTATCACTCACATCCAGCTGAACTGCCAATGATCTGCCTACAGCAGGATGTGAAGCACCAACGCGGCTTCAGTTATTTTAGGATGATGCCAAGTTGCGTTAGCCTTCTGTAAGTGCTGTTATTTAACGTGTTGTCCAGAATATTTTTAAAGATGAGGCATTGTATGCAAGGCTGCATGCTGGCTAGCTTGGAGGACTACAACACAAGGTTTTAAAAATTATCCCAATTGAAACCCCTTCAGAACTAGGGGTTTGCTGTTTTAGATGCCTTTACAGACACATGAGTGTATTTAATATGAATGCAGGAAATTCAAGAATGAGACAGTAAAAAGCTCTTACTGCAGACAAATTAAAATCACAAGAAAAGGTTGGGGGGCAGGGGGAAAGCTTAGCCAGGCAGAGAAATGAGCAGATAATCAAGTAGAGTCATTTCACCTCCAGCAGCATGTGTGCATCCATCCATGACTAGCATTAAATATAAAAAGGCTTTTGGGAAAGCAGTCAGAGGAGATACTGAGAGGCAACATGCTTCTCACAGAGAAAATGGAAATGACACAGAAAGCAAGAAGCAGCCATACAATGCACGGGGACTTGTAGGGGTAAACTTACCTCAGATGGTGTTACCACTCCCTCTCCTCTCCTTTCTCTCCCATGGCATGACACCTAGGACTTGTCCCACTTACTCACCTTAGCTGCTAAATAGAAACGTGCAGGGAAGAGAGACCCAGGGCAAAAGCCTTATTTTTGATCAAATTCTGATCCAAAGACCAGATCTAACACTAGACAGCAAATTAAGCTCTCTCCTTGCAGTTCTGCCTTGTTCACTTGCACATGTAAGAACCAACACACAAACACCCACATCATCTTTTAAAATTTTGGGTTGATCCATGCAAAGAACATCAACAGTGGAGGTTGGACACAGCTATTTTGCATGTCAGCAACACCAGTGCTGAGCCAAGTGTCAGCATCTGTGTTCATTCAGCAGGTCCACAAGCCTTTTCCATACTTACCTAGTACACATAATTGGAAAGGTGATTTGTTACCTCTTAACTTCTCACAGTTTTGCAGAATTCCTGATGCTGTTATCAAGAGATCAAGACAATCAGAGTGGAAACAACACCTTGAAAAGCCTGATTTGTTTTTTATTCCTACATGAAACCAAATCCTGAATTTGGAAAAAGAAAGACATGCCTCCAAATTCTGGTTAATATTTTTGAAAAGGGTTATTCCCCTCACCAATGCAAAGTAGTTCTCTTTAATCAAAGCCATGTTCAGAGCTAGCACAAGAACAAATGGGTACAGCCGAGGATGAATACATGCAGTCTGGAAATCAGGGGAAATTTTCCAGTCATTGTGAGAGAAGACTTTGGGGCAGCCCTCCTTTGAGATCAGTGCTGACCCAGGGGCACCAAAGGATCATGCAGCAGGCTGGCAGTGCGTGTCACTTTGTAGCTTTCCACTGACTTCACCCTGCTCTCTTTTTGTGTTTCCTTAAAGCAACCACACAATATCCTGCAGAGACGCTTAATGGAGACAAATTTATCAAAACTGCGAAGCAGCCGGGGCAGCTGGTCTCTGAAGAGTGACATCTCAGCACAGACCAATAAGCTGAATCAAACCAAACTGGGCAGCTCAAGGAAAGTGGAGGATGAGGAGTTCATAGTGGTGAGCTGCCAGGTAATATTCCACAGCCTTCTGTTTTATTTTTTTCCTCCAGATTTTATTTTTGACAGCCTCACGTGATGTTCTTGTTTTCCTTGTTTCTCTATTAGGGATATTAGCTTAAGGCATTATTTTGACAAAACCCTGTTTAGTTCTGTAAGAGAAAAGCAGTCATTTTCAGCAGTGAAATAAAAACCTATTGCTATTTAGCCACCATCTCCTCCTACGTGAGTAATGGCACCAGCTCTGCATCACCAGAGCTTTGCAGCAGCCTTAGAGGTGGGTGCGTGCAGCTCATGGGTTGCCCAGAGCTGCACTGCTCTGGTGCCCTCACAGCCCTGGGGCTGCCATGGCATGAACACCCAAGCATCACAGAGAAAACTGGTCTGATGGATGCCTTCCCTTGGACGTCAGGCTGTAGAGAGCAGCAAGGCTGGGGGAGCACACTGAAATGCTGAGGAGTTGTCAAATCTCTGGCAAATCCCTGTGCTCACAGCCTGTCTGTTTTCCTTAAGTGCCATCCATCTTTCCTTTCCCCAAAAGTAATTCCACATTTCTTCTCTTTACCCCATACTCTCATTTTTCTTGCTCCAAATCATCCTCTTGTACCATACACCAGGTCTAGCAGCTAATCTCACCTATAGGGTGCCAAGGAGATGCCAAGGCCAGCATATGCAGCTGGAACCCCTCAGTACCCAGCACTATGTTATTTAGTAGCCCCAGCTTTTTCAAAAAGCCGTTTAACAGCCGGCTCCTGTTTACTGGGATGGACAAGGTGATGTGCTAATGCCGGTTGCCCTGTGGGGCTTGTGCATGTGGTAGAGCGTGCCCTGAGAAACAGCTTGCAGGGGACAAGGAAGGTATGGGCTGGTGTAAGGAAACACTCGTGCTTCTGCATTCCTCCTTCCCTCCCACATGTTGTCTCCCATCTCTGCTTGCTCCTCACAGTGCGCTGGGAAGGAGCTGAAGGCTGTGGTGGACACCGGCTCGCAGCACAACCTGATGTCATCCGCCTGCCTGGACAGGCTGGGGTAAACGTCCTCTCCGGTGGGCTGGGCTTTGTTCTGCAGAAACACGTGGTGCCTGGCAGTGCTTCGTGGGGCTGGGGCTTTGCTTCGAAGTGGTGCTGGTCAAGATGAAAGGTGGTGCTTTGGGCAAGCACTTGAATTTTTTCAGTGCCTGTTTGTCATTGTGTTTGTGGTGAAACACAGAAGTTGTCTCTTGCCTTCAGTGTCCTTGGAGGAAAGTAAAGTCCCCAGAGTCCAGCTCAGCTCTGCAGGGCTGCACTGCGGAGCATGGACCTTGCTGCTGGCTGCATTTGCTCCAGTGCTGGTTATAAAGCACCTGTATGGTTATGTACAGGTGTGTGCTCTAAATGAGGTGTCTGGCGCTACTTGCAATAGCAGACTGCTCCCTGCTGAAGGGAAGGGAAATAGATGTTAAAGAACTGACTGAGCCATTCAAAGCAAAAGCCCTGCTGATCTCTGGGGAATGGAATCAGGCATCTGTTCACAGGGCATCAAGGAGCTTTTGGCCATTAATTCCTATGCAGGCACTGCTTTTTATTGCTAACTTGCAACAATTATGCAAAAACTACTACAAACTGTGAAGCAACTCAGCCTTGTTTATGGATTATAACAGTGTGTGTGGAGGGGTTTCATCCTTCAAGATATTACACTGGCTGCTCAACATGTCCTAGCTGTACGCTGATGGCCTGTGACAGTCCGTATACTGCCCATGTTCCCCATGCTGGTCCTGTGCATTTTTTTTTTTTTTTTTTGCAACACTGCTCAGCTTCAGAAACCATGCCCAGGGACTGACCCTGGCAGGACCCGGCTCTAGCTGACATGCACCAGCAGGACTGCCTTTCCACCAGCTTCTTGCAGCTCCCTTGCTGTTTGTGTTTGCAGTGACAAAAGCTAAAGCCAGATTAACCAAGCAGCTTAAAAAACGGGGCTTTGATGCCCGACTTTTTCTGCCTTCTCTGTCGTAGGCCCTGTGCAACTACAGGCACTGCTCCGGCATGTTTTACTTCAAAGCAGTCTAGTGCACGTGGCAATGATAAAACATGAGTTTTGTTTAAATTCAGCCCTGGAAAGCAGTGGGGAAGAGACTTGCTGAGTGTGCTTGTTCCTGCTGGGGCTGAAGGGCCTCGTAGGATGCTGTGCCGAATGCTGCTGCCCGCAGGTCAGGCTTGGGGGCTCTGGGGTTGGGTTCCTGCTGTCTCTTCTGGGGTCTTGGCAGAATGAGTGTGCCTGAGGCACAGGCTTTTTAAAAATCTGTGTGTTGTCATTGTGCTTTTTGAGGTCTTTCTCTTGCCTTTAAGGATAGCTCTCAGGTCACTGCAGTGCAAGAAATCCTCCTTGGGTGTAGGACTGAACAGCAAGGCTGTGCTTGGGGGCTTATGGAGGGGAACAGAGACCCAAGCCTGCATGTCTTCCCTCAAGTTGCTAGAGAAGCTGCTGGGAAATGCCTACTCCAGAACAGTTCTGGGGCAGAACAAGCCAGCTCAGGGTCAAGGAGACAATAAACTTCTTGATGTGCTCCTGACAGCATTTTCAAGGCTAGTCTCTAAGTAAAGAGTCAGAGGGGATCCAGATTGTTCTCTTTGCTGCCTCTCCTGGTCTTTGTACTTGTGCTGAATGATGTGGGCAATCTAACCTCAGCACTGGCATCTCTGTCTCTTTGAATAGACAAAAATAAATGCAGCTTTTACCTGAGAGAGACATTACTGTCTGGGTGGTTTTCCATTAGATTCTAGTTCAGTTTAAAAGACAAATTAAAGCTAAATAATTAATCAGCGTTGTCAGAATAGTTCTTGGAGCACAGACAGAAGAAATTACTGTACTTGAGATATTTGTGACACCTTTTTTTCTTTTATTGGGCTGAATGTGATTTATATGTCACAGCTTCCTCTGAAGAGAGCCAGCAGTAGTATCTGCTAATAAGCAAGCATTACACACATTGCCCTAGCTGTAAGGCATGGAGACAAAATGTTGTTATCTCAACTGATGGAAGTCAATGTAGAGCATCACTTGCTTCCTCCAACACTAAATTAGAAGCAATTTTAGACCAGGAGCTTTCTTAAGTCTTGGGGAAATGTAAAACAAAAGATTCCTCAGGTAAAAAGAACTCACAAGTTGTGAGTTACATTCAGAGTTCGCTTCAAACAAGGTCTGACTCAACCCCATGGCTGCATCTTGGGATTGTGCTATGAACTGAAGTGGGTATGAGCTGCTGACTATACACAGAACATCACAGAAAACCTGCCAAGAAAGCAGCTTCTGTTAGCAGCCTGGTAATATGAACAAGCTAAGAGCACTTCAAGTCTGAGTACCCTTCAAATGCAGTTTGCTCCTCCCCAGATGGTCTGAACTGTGGCTGTTTCATGTCAGAAGTGTTTTCAATGTGCAGGTTAAAGGAGCATCTTGAAGCACTTCCCAGTGAGGAGGAGGCAATTTCATTACCACACAACAAGAGGGTCATTGGCCAAATTGACCATCTGGTCCTGACAGTGGGAGCGGTCCGCGTGGAGTGCGCTGCGCTTGTTGTGGGTGAGTGCTCATCTGATGCTTTGGGTGTGAGCTCCACTGGGGGTACCCTGAGGGAAACATGAAACTTCAGGAAACACATTAAAATTCAAATAGAATTACTTCTGTTCTTGATATTGTGTTACATTAATTCCTGGATTGATACTCCGGGCTGAATGCTTATGTGCAGACCGGCCACAGCAAGTTGGAGGGAGGCTGGCCACGGACCTTGACTTCCCTGGCGTGGTCTGTGCTCAGCCGTTTGGCTGGGCAGTGGGTGTGGGAGGGAGAGAGGGAGGGAGGGACAGAGGATCTGCTCAGCAGGGCTGTGCTGATAGCACCAAGCTTGTGCTCTGCCATGTGTCCGTGTCTCCCTTGCCTTTCCTCATTTACCTATGTTCCCCTCCAGAGTAATTCAATCCATTTATAGACTGGGTTTTGTTTAGCAGAGAAGCCATCAAGGAAGGGTGTAGATACTCTACAGAAAGCCATGGGAGATCATTTTGAATGTATAAATCCAAATGTTCCTATTTTTCAGAAGACAATGAGAAATCCTTCTCCTTTGGCCTGCAGACACTGAAATCCCTGAAGGTAAAAGTTTTCTAGTAGGGCTTTTACCCATGCTGGAGAAGCTGGGACCACTGTGAATTGCAGCTTTCCCTCTTACACGAATACATTTATTCTTTACAGTGTGTCATAAACATGGAGAAGCACCATCTTGTTCTGGGGAAGATGGACAGGGAAGAAATCCCATTTGTGGACAGCATCAGCGCTGGGATGGGAGAGCAGTAAGTTTGCTGTGCAGCGGGGCTGCATGGGGCTGTCCAGGCTGGCGGGCAGTGCCACACAGCCGGGCTGCACAGGGGCAGGCAGACCCTTGCTGCAGGTGAGATGGAGCTCACCGGCACAAGCAGAAACTGTTTTTGATGACTCGTTGAGTTTTGAAGCAGAGCCCCTGGATTTTTCAGAAGCCTTTCTCAGCTTCTGCTTTTTCTCTGGTAAACGTTGCACAGTAAGGGGGATGTCTGCAAAAATCATGCTTAGGGAAATAGCTCAGAAAATATACTGAGGTCATTAGGAAGTCTCCTTGAGCATTGCTTTTTGAGAGCATTCCCAAACAAACATTTTTCTGGAAAATATTTGCAAAGCAAGGCAAACAAATCCACATGACTATTTTACAAAGTGCGGGAGAGAGAGATCCTGCCTGGAGATAACGGTGTTGCCTCTTCTTCCTGCTTTGACCCTGGCTGCTGTTGCTTCTTCAATTTTATGTCCCCGCAGGAAGACAGTGCTGCCCACTCTGGTACTTCCTTAATGCATGCAATAACTCCCTGATATGTCCTGGGGGCTAATGTTTGCTGATGGCATGAGAAAGCATCTTTGGCAAATGATGTTGGGCAGTACCTTCTCTAGCTGCCCATCATGACCAACCACAGTTATTTCAGAAGCCCTCAAGGGGCCTGGGCAGAAGCAGGTGGGAAGCAGCAGATCTTCCTCAGCTAACTGTATTTAACTATCTGGGGAGCGAGCACACTAGGCACGTGCGCACCAGGTTAGGGAGTCAGGGTACCAGTCTTGATTGCTATTAAAGTTGGTATTTCCTGACAGCAAACACTGCCAGGGCTGGAGATGCTGATGTCCTCTCCTACTCTAAGCAAAGGGGGGTCCTGGGTGACCCAGGCATCAGGCATGCGATGGGTGGGCGCAAATGTGGGCACTTGATGGCCAGCTGGGCACCTCTTAGGTACCCTGCAGCATGCTCCTGTGGGGACGGGAGCGCACAGGCAGCCCATGACACCTGCCGGCTGTGGCATGTGCTCCTGCTGCAGGGCTTGTTTCCAGCACAGGAGGGACGTGATGCCCTGCACAGCACCACAGGGACAGGGCGCTGCAGGGTGAAACACAGGCTGTTTTCCCTGTCTCCTTTGAAATACAAATGAGAGAGGCTTCTTGTAGTGCTGCTGCAACTGCAGCTATGAATTATTTCTTGCTACTGCATTCAAAGCTATTTTTTTTTCCATGTAACAATTCTGATTAAATATATTTTCCTTCCTGTTTCAGCACTTTGGAGGCATAAAGAGAAATTGAAATGCTGTCCCTACACAAGAGCTTGACATCAAAGAAATTCCGTGCAGCTGTTCCAGATGAAACAGCAATGCACTGCTTTGAAAACATTTATACTAGGCTACAGTTTAAGTATAGCTAAATGAAATCTGTTCAGTAGCCAGTAACTTAGAGATATTGTCATGTTTATCTATGGGTTTTGAGAAACAAATGTGTGCTTATTTTCTGGACTTTTCTATGTAGTGTTCTCTTTATTACGAACAGTTGGGAAACCTTATGAATTTCTTCTGCTGAGAAAAATAATTTTTATAGTAGCCTCATAAGAGTAATTGTATTTAGCTGTGATTAGAGGCTATCAGAATGAAATTTTTATTAATGATTTTTCCAGAGGCTAAGCATTTATATTCACTTAATTGATATTGCCACATTCAAATGGCCATTACCAGGAAGTTACTCATAGTAAAATAACAACACTAATATCGTTTATGAATTATAGTTCATCCTGTTAGCCATAGTATTGTTGCTGTGTAATTGGGGACGCAACTGCTGGCTTGATGAGAAAGAGCAATTACAAAATTATTCATGGGTTAGGCTCCCCCTTGGGCGGCGTGGCGGCGGCACAGAATCAGCGGCGGAAAGGGCTCCCAGGCTGACCTCTGCAGCCGCCTGCTCGCCGTGGGAGGCGTCCTCCAGCAAGTGGTGCCAGGGCTCGCCCTCTCCAGGAAAGTCCCCAGAGGGCTCTTGGCTGTCTCCCTAGAGGGAATAGGCAGGAAAATTAATCATTGTATTGTGCCAAAAAGAAACAAATGAGCGCACAATTGTATTGTCGGGTATGAGAGCAGACATAGAGCCTTAT
The DNA here is from genome assembly GCF_013377495.2 of Cygnus atratus. Classification (NCBI taxonomy): domain Eukaryota; kingdom Metazoa; phylum Chordata; class Aves; order Anseriformes; family Anatidae; genus Cygnus; species Cygnus atratus. The sequence goes on from NC_066366.1 coordinate 2,376,640, forward strand.
TGCTCTATTAAGAATCACATGCCCTCAAAGCACCCTTGCTTTTCCCCTGCTGCCGCGACTGGTCCCTCGGCTCTGCCTGCATGTCCAGCTTGTAACCCAAAGCACCAGCAGCACCGGGGCACCATACCTGTGTGGGGGTTGGACTCCGGTTGTACTTTAATGATGCTGTCAGGAATGCCACAATTTTTTTTATCTATTTACAAATCACTGGTGATTTAAAGTACAACATTAACCTTGTCCACCCTCAGGGCAAGTGGGAATTTTCACTGGGATAAGCACCTCATTTGGCATTGCTATCCTGGAGCAGCAAGGTTGCTACTTCACATGCTGCTTGCTTGCAGACCAGAACAAATGTATGGTACTGTGTGGAGGAGCCTGACCTTGTACAAAAGCAGCTTTCTAGATTTTTAAAAGCTAATTGGAATTAATTAGTCATCTGCTGAAGGGGCATCTTTGAAATTCAGAGTAATACCCTTGTGATATTCTGTACCCACTGATTTAGAATCACAGAATTGTAGGGGTTGGAAGGAACCTCAAGAGATCGTCAGGTCCAACCCCCCTGCCAAGCAGGATCCTTAGAGCAGGTTGTCCAGGTAGGCGTCCAGACGGGCCTTGAATATCTCCAGAGAAGGAGACTCCACGACCTCCCTGGGCAGCCTGTTCCACTGCTCCGTCACCCTCACTGTGAAGAAGTTCTTTCGCATGTTGGTGCGGAACTTCCTGTGCTCCATTTTGTGGCCATTGCCCCTTGTCCTGTCCCCACAAACCACTGAAAAGAGGTTGGCCAAATCCCTCTGTCTCCCACACTTAAGATATTTGTAAACATTAATAAGATCCCCTCTCAGTCTTTTCTTCTCGAGGCTGAACAGACCCAGGTCTCTCAGCCTTTCCTCCTAGGGAAGATGCTCCAGGCCCCGTACCATCTTTGTGGCCCTCCGCTGGACTCTTCCCAGGAGTTCCCTGTCTTTTTTGTACTGGGGAGCCCAGAACTGGACACAGTACTCCAGGTGAGGCCTGACCAGGGCAGAGCAGAGGGGGAGGATCACCTCCCTTGACCTGCTGGCCATGCTCCTTTTTAGGCACGCCAGGATCCCATTGGCCTTCTTGGCCACCAGGGCACACTGCTGGCTCATGATGCCAGATGGTAACCCCACTGCAGCCAGGTTTGCAATAGCCAACGGTGAGCTGTGGGAGAGCAGCTCCTGCAGTGTACCTGAGCAAGGACAGGGTCCGGAGCCTGGCCTGTGCACCAGTTTTAACCCATGCTCAGTAACACAGCTTATGCCTGCAATGGTATCAAAGCTGGAGCTTTATTTCCTGCAGTGGGCTTGAACCTCTTTGCGATAATGAGTATTACTATCAAATCTGGAGTATCTGATTTTTGAGCTATTTTCTATTTTGGTGTTAAGTTTCAGTGCTTTCTCTACATATAGTATTTTATATAACACAGCTATATGTATATACATACAGGGTTGAGCTGCCTAGAGCAGTCCCACTGATGTGTTGTAGAGAGATTTCACTAAGTATGAAATATATTTGATTATTTTATAAGCTATGAGTTTGGTATTTTGGTACTTCTTTCTGTGCTCTTTGCTGTGCTAAATGTCAAATCTAAATAAAGTTTAATTGTTATTGCTGTTTATTTCCTTGTATCCTGGATATGCCAATTATTTGTTTTCAGTGCACTTATCTACTGAGAATAGGAGTTTATTTAAATCTTTACCCTGATGGGGCTCTATGGTGCTTTTGTGATTGTCAGGAATTGATTTCATGCTGTACAGAGACTGGCAGCTGAGATGCACCAAGTAAGCAGGCTAAATGGCACGCAGCATGCTCCTGGTAAAATGCGAGCATTTGGAATCACAGCCTTTTATTACTGTGCATCTCCCTCCTAAGGGATGCATGAAAGCCAGCTTGTGCTGCTTGAGATTTGCCTTTTGAAAAGATGAGTTTGCTTCTGCCATGTTTATTTAGCTCACTGGGGCAGTACAAGCCACTTTAGTGGAATATGGATGAGCCTAAACTTTATGAGACTAGGAAACGGAAGTGATCAGAGCAAAAGACACCAGGTAAGTCACGGCGCCTTTCTCAGAGTGCCAGGTTCCAGGTTCCCCGGGCGCTTGCTCCTGCTCATCCCTAGTACCGGTGGGGCAACCTCTCCCCTGCCGCCTCGTGGTGAGGCTCCAGGAGCAGAGAAGAGGGCAGTGCCTAGGATGAGATGGACTCAGGAGATGAAAAGTCATTTGTGAGTGGATGTTATGAGAAGCCCCTGGGGCAGAGGGTTTTGTAGCTGCCCAGGACCTTGTGCCAGGCACCTGGGAGACTCATGCATTGCCAGGTCACATTTCTGGGACTCTGCAGCAGCTGGAGAATGCAAGCCCTCCCTCCCGTTGTTGCCCCTGGGAGGTGAAGGGGCTGACAAGGGAAAGGAAGAGGTGCAGAGTGAGCTGCAGGGCAGCTGTTTTGCTTCTTGGGGCTCCAGATCTGCACACAGGCCTGCCCCTTGCCCCGGGGGCTGGTGAGCAGCCACAGCTCTGCCATGGCTGCTTGCTAGGACCATGTCATTTCCCCACCGCCCCATGCCTCCCCTTATGCCCCCAGGCACCAACAGGCCTCCCCAGCCCTATGCTGAGTGTCTCCCAGCTGCTATGACTGAATCCTACCTGCAGTCCTCACAAAAAGGGCTGTGCCAGGAGGGGGGATGGAGGCCGGGAGCCAAGAGGCCGTGCTCTAGCTCTCAGTGCCAAGAGGAGCTGCATGCGTCGCAGAGCAGTGTTGCTGGGTCACGGGGTAGCAGCTCAGATCTCTGCAGCCATGTAAATAATCCTTCATTTCTTTCATAAAATGCCTTTCTGTTTGTGTTGCCAGAAGCAGCCCCCTTCTTAATCGAAGACTATGTTTTTGCAGTGCTCTGGAGAAGAATAAGTCCCCTTATGCTACAACCTGGACATTAAAATGAAGACAAAAAAATTTTTTTTGAGGAAATTGATAGGAAGAGGCATTATCAAATGACTTGTGCCACAGCTAGCAGATGCTGTCACACTGTAACTACCTTCCAGGTGAGGCCAAGTACAATGCGCTCCCTGAGCAGCCTAAGGGAAAATGCCCAAGGCCAATTGCTCCTTGGCCAAAGGGCTCCACAATGCTGGTGCTCACCTGATGCTTCTAAACATTTTACATGGAGATAAGTCTCTGCTTCTCTTCGTTATCTCCCAGGCTGGTGGTAGCCCGAAGGCCACTGTAGGAAGGAGCACGCGTCTGTGCAGGTCTGTCAGTACCACATATGCACCTGGGAGACTGGCGAGGGGCAGTGGGATAAACGCCTCACTCCATCGCCCTGCACTCCCTTCCTTGCCGTGTCAGTGCAGAGCAGGTACGGTGCCCACTGCCTAGTTTAATACTTTCTGGCCTGGCTGCACCACACAGCACTACGGAGAGCAATGCCTGGGATGCTGCTGTAGCATGTCCTGTGATCACAGTGGAAACGCTGCGGATGCTGCTGGAGCCAGCCCTACAGTAACATTATTCACAGGCGTTTTATATCCTGCTGAGCTCCACCAACAGATTTTTTTTTGTAGCCTCTGCCAGCAGAACAGCTGATGAGCCGAAACCTGCCGGGGTGTTTCTCTACAACTATCTGCAGGGTAATCTGTTATCTAATAGTTCTCTGAGGAGGCCTGTTTTATAGGCTTTTCTATTATTGTTTTGCTGGTGATAATGTGATGCTCAACATGTTGTGAAAACAAAGCTGATTTGAGTGTCTCAGAAGCAAATAACCAGATGACATTTCAACACAAACATGCGTCTTAGGGCTGTACGTTGCTTGGTTTGTTTTATGGGGCAAGCATCAGTTCAGGTCTATGTTCTTTATCACCTGCTGGCTTAAAAGATGGAGGGATAGCACTGGGTTTCTATCAGGTGAAAGGCCCTGAAACACCAGGGCTCACATGGGATACACTGGTTTCTAATCCCAGTATGAAAGACTCTGGCTAACTTTAGCTTGACATATTTTGCGCGTCACTGTTTGGCTTCTCAACAGATTTTGCACCTTTCCCTCAAAAGCCGCCTCCTGCTTCCTGATAGGCAGTATTGCTTCCTGATTTCCACAGTCAACCCCCAGGCTGTGCAGCCCTGGTGCTAGTGCTGCCATGTGCTGATCCCTTCCTCCTCTGTTAATAACTACATTGCTGATGAAAAATTAAGCCTCTTGGAGACAACGCTGTAGGTATCAGTGACATTTCACTAGAGATGGTATTGCTGAAAAGGCAATTGATTTAATGATTTTGTTATTAGAGTGGTGCTGCCACTTCCCCAGGATGAGACTTCATCGTTCTCAAAGTGGGAGTGAAAGCAGTCAATAACCTAAAAATACCATGAGTTCAGAAATAACAGGGTGTCACACCAGCAGGGGAACCAGTCGGGGAATGCTCCTGAGTTTTCCTTTTTTTTTTTTCTTCTTTTTCTCTCTTTCTAATGCGGCAGGATGGGTATCTGGGGTTCGTGAGAGCCCCCCACCAAGATATGCAGCTGAACTCTCCAGAAAACCATCCTGGCTCATACAAGAGAAAGAGGTGTGAAAATGCACACTCACTAAATGTAACCCCCCCCCCAGGCACCCTAGAAAGAGGTGTCGTCTGCAGGAGCCCTTTTCAGCCCTGCACATGTCACCTCTGCTGCTCATGCATTCCCATGCGTGAGACCTGGACCCAGGCAGCTGCAACCCCTCTGTGCTCTACCAAAACAGTGGGCACGAGGGGCCACTGGTGGTACCCCTGACCCCCAGTGTGCAACTGGCCACTGCATTTCCCAGGCCATGCCAGCTGGAGAGCATCTTAATGGCAATGCAGACAACATGGAAATGGACTGCTGAAGTGAAATAGCAATATTGAGAATGATGTTCTCAATGAGAAAAGAAAAAAATTGTGTTACTATAAAACTCCAGTCCTCTGTTCCTCCACAAACAGCTCAGATGGAGCAAGGGCAGTTACCAGGCACTCAATAGCTGGAAAACACACTGACTCATGGGGAACACGTGAGAGCTCGAGGGCAAGCAGGCTCCACGTGAGAAACTGTGCCACAGCAGGCGGCTCTGGCTATTCATTTGAAAAGAAAATATATATTTGCGATTGAATCATCAATCTTCCCTATATCAAAAAATGTTTCAAAATACCTGAGCAAAGTGAAGTCTATCATGAATGCACTGAGCCTAGTGACCTGCTTTTATTCAGGCCAGCAGGGATCAGGACACTGGAGAAATGATCAGGATTTTGTTGGTGTGGAGATGGCAGGAGAACTACTCTGTGCAGGTGTGGAGAGGGAAGGAGAACGCCTTAAAGGGGCAAAACATGACTTAAAGCTGGCGCAACAGGGGAAACAGGTCTTGATGGTGCGGGCGACTGTGACTCTGGTAAAGTAGGGCTGTTGTGCACTGTGCTCGTTGGGCATTCTGGTTCAGTGCATTTAAAGGATAAATCTGTGGATTTTAAGCTCCTTACTCATAGAGAGCTTCTTGACTGAAAGCATCATGATGCCTCTTGGTTTAGGCCTCAATGACGTATTTAGGATTGACTTTTCAGGCTTACAGAAGGCAAAAATGAGATTTTGTTCCTCCAGAAGGAGATGGCCATGTAGTTTTAAGAACAAATTACATACGAGGGCTAATTAGCTTGATATTTACAGTTTAGCATTTCCCTAGATAAATTTGTTCCAAGTGAGATCACATTTTCTTGCAAGGAAGCTTCTGCATAGCAGCCCTGTCCCCCTATTGCTTTGTGTGCTATGCTATTACGGTCATGAGCCACTTTCCAGAGTCCTGTGCAGTGCCTTCCAATTAAGTAATGAGTGAAGCAAAGATTCTGCATAGGGGTTAGCTGTGAGGGCTGAGACACCTCTCAGTGGGCTCTTTGTGGCCCAGGTCAATGTTTTCGTAGCTGGGAAAAGCCTTGTCAGAGGAGTTTGCTGCCGAGCACCACTTTCACCAGGGGAAACACTGTTGTCTGCTCAGCGCAGAGGAGCTCTGGAAAGGTCACGCTAATGAGGGGAAGGACACCACGCAGGCAAGGAGTTTATTTCCTCCTCCAGGGTTAAAGCCTGGCTAAATAATTTGCTGCCTGAGCATGCTGTGGGCACAGGCCATGGCTGACAGGCTGGGGGAAGGACATGGGGCAGGATGTGGCCATCAGCTGTGTGCCCTGCTGCAGGAGCTCCCACATCGCCTGTGCCATGAGGGTGCCGTGGGGCTGTGCAGCGCAGCATAGCAGCACCTGCCATTCCCCAGGGGCAAGCAGATGAAGAGAGAAAGGCAAGGCTTGGTTTGACAGGGGGTGGCTATTTTTCTGCAGTGTTATTTGGGTGACATTTACCTCTCTGCAATCTCCCCCCTCTCCTGCCAGGCTTATTTCCCACCCTGAGGAGTGTCCCCTGGCAGGAGATCATCTGACACCTGTGGTGGGCTCCCTGTGCAAGTGCCACCATCCTGACAACTCAAGCCAAAGATGTTATCTAGGTGTCAGTGTGGTGCCAGAGAAGGTTGGACCGTGACCCGGCATGGGAAGGGCACCAGCATAAGCGGATTAACTGACTTGGTTAGGGCTGCTCCTGCTCGATGAGAGAAGCAGAGCTTACAGCTCTGCCACACAGCCTCTGCATGGTCACCTTGCAGCTTTTCCTTCCTGTGCTATTGGAAATCCAAGCATTGTCTAAGTAGTTATCATAAAAAAGGGAAAAGGGGTTCACTTGTACCTATTCAGAGAGCAACTGAATACAGGTCAATAAAACCCACTTGGGGAAAGTACTAGTGTAATGAATCCCCATAGCCTGAACAGAGGAGGGATTAATAGGATGCTTTCATTCAGAAATTGTATTAGAGTGTGCTGATTTCTTTGAGCCTACATCAGCTGCTCTCCCTGTGCTTCCGCTCACTGCCATCCTGAATTGAATTAAGGTGATCCAGATGCATCCTATTGCTTTAGGAGAGAATGTGTCTCATTGTTTTCCTGAGAGTCACAGGTAACTCATGCAAGACAGGCCAGATACAGGAAATTTAAAGCCAAATCCGCAGTGATATGAACTGCCACATCACTCTGTCACAGCCACTCTGACGTCAGGGGCTATCCCCACAGGCCTGGCGCAGGCGTTTGGTGCATGGCTTTGAAGGAGAAAGGCTTAGGACTCTGTCTGCCACAGAGCAAAGGGATACAATGCACTCACCAGGAGACGGGACCATGGAATGTCTGCAGTTATGCACAACAAATTCTTCACATGCTGTCCACAGTCTTGAACTTCTTTCGCTCTTTTAGGTTTTCTTAATTTTTAACAACACATCTGCAACTAACAGGGTTTCTGTGTGTTGTGGTTTAGCCCGGCTGGCAGCCAAACACCACACAGCCGTTCGCTCACCCTCCCCCCTCCCTCTCCGGGATGGGGGAGAGAAACGGGAAAGTGAAGTCTGTGAGTTGAGATAAAGACAGTTTATTAAGACAGGGAAAAGAATAACAATAATAATAATAATAATAATAATAGTATTAATAGTAATAATGTGTACGAAATAAGTGATGCACAATGCAATTGCTCACCACCCATTGACCGATGCCCAGCCTATCCCCGAGCAGCCGGCCCCCCCCCCCACCCCGGCTAGCCACCCCTATATATTGTTCAGCATGACGTCAGATGGTATGGAATACCCCTTTGGCCAGTTTGGGTCAGCTGTCCTGGGTCTGTCCCCTCCCAGCTCCTGCTGCATCCCTAGCCTGCTTGCTAGCAGGACAGAGCGAGAAGCTGAAAAGTCCTTGGCTTGGTGTAAGCACTGCTCTGCAATAATTAAAACATCAGCATGTTATCAGCGCTCTTCTCATTCTAATCCCAAACATAGCACCCTGCCAGCTACTAGGAGGAAAATTAACTCTGTCCTAACTGAAACCAGGACACTGTGTTTCCCCACTACCTGCACATCACTGAACTATAAACAGAAGTGGTGATTGGGTATGCAAACAAACCAACCCCAAAGACATGTACATGCACACACACAAACAAATAAAACATTGATTGCTGTAAAGCCTAAAAGCTCCTGTCAGGGCTCCTGTACATTAAACATGATATAAACACAACTGACGCAGTCTCCAGCTTTTGAGGCTGATGAGATAAAAGTAGGGCAACTTGGCTAGTGAAGAAGGCAAACATGAGGGCAAAAATAAGGAAACAAAGAGGCTTGAGAAGAAATAACTGCATGCAAAAACAATCCATCTGAGAGTGGTGTCAACAATCAACCATGCCCTCTCCTGTGTGCAAAATGGTGCCTTCCAGAAAGTGCATCTCAGCTGTATTTGGGTGCGGATATAAGAAACTTCCCAAGGAGTTTTGCTCAGAATGAACTACCTCACCGTAATTTCCACTTTACAGGGAGAAAAACAAGCCTGTGTATTTAGCAGAATCTCCTGTGTGTGTTTATTGACTTCGCCAGAGACCATGGGTGCTGTTCAACACTACCAAACTGTAGACTGTCCCAAATCACTTTCAAAAAAAGCCCCACCACTCCATCGAGAAAAGGCTCCAAATTTTGATCTTTTTCTTGATGCCATGAAGCTCCTTTCTGCTCTTGATTTAGCGGAAGTGCTCTCATCAGGCAGAGGAAGACAAGAAGCACATGATGTACTGTGCTCTCTGGAGACTGCTAATGATGTTTGACTAACTTTCATTATCAGCATGAACAGTCTTTGGACTTTCTCTGCATCTGTCTTATTTAGAGTTGTCTTTTCTTTCTTAGTTAAGTGGCAGCTCCTGCAGACAGTGATCTAATTGTTCCTCAGTACCTGCTTGAAGCAGTTGAACTTAAAGATGGAGCTTGTATGATTTGTTGTACATATGATTTGGCCTTTGAGGCTCAGATCAAATAAAATGGAATAGCAGATTAACCTGTAATTGAATTAAGTGAAAGGTAATGTGCAGGCTAATGCACAGCTCTCAGGTTTAGTGGCTGAACAAAACTGTGTAATGTAGTGAATCATAGTATGCGTGTTGTAGTCAGCAAGTGGCAGGAGGGACAGCCTTTGAGCTTGGGCACCCAGAACATACAAACTGCTTTCTCTCTACTCAGTCACAGCAGCCAGGGCACGATGCTGGTGGTGGAGTCAAATGCCCAGGACAGGTTATGTGCTGTCATCTAAGGGCCTTCCAGTATCCTCTGATGCAGAGCAGGAAGCACCTTGTGCTGAGCTGTAAGTGGCGAAGCCAGCTCCACAGCTGGGGTTGAGCAAGGCTTTCAAGTCACCTGAGGAGGGGATGGTCACAGAGAGGTGCAAGGTGGAGGATGCTCAGAGGACTGTGGTGGGAGGCAGCGTGCAGAGGGTCTGGCTTGCTGACGCAGCTGCAATGCCCTGTTACAGGCACTCTCTACTCCAGGACATCGGGCATGGTATAGCAGCCCATTGCTCACTCCTTGGGCGGAGACAATCTGTTCCCTTTCCTGGCCTTCCTGGGATTACAGCATGCATTTGTAGAAAGAAATACTGAGTAACAGAGAGTGGTACAGTCAGAGCCACAAGGCCCTGTGACTACATATGAAAAGTAAAATGATCTTAAAATCTGTACCAGAAAATTGTTTTAAGATATTAAAATTATTAAACTTAAAAAAAATAATAATATAATCTTCCAACACACTATGCTAATCTTCTTGAAGTGCTTGAAGCTTGAAGCTTGAAGCTTGAAGTGCTAATCTTCAAGCACTATAGTACTGCACGGGGCTGGCAGCCAGGTAATTGCCCACTTTTCTCTGCTGCCTCCCAGATTCAATGCCCTGAACTCATCTGTATGTTCCCCACCATCCTTCCTCTGTACAGCCAAGAGAGAGAACCACTGGCTTGACCAACCTGTGTCGGCCCTTTGGGCTCCTGTTGCACTTACAAAGGCCCTCACCCCAGCACTGCCAGGAGGCATGTAGTTTTTTGGAATGATGCTCGCCCCTAACAAAACCAGACCTTCCTCTCCACTATAATTTGTCCCAGCAAGTCTCTGCCACCTACTACACAAAATCAGGAGTTACTTGAAGTGCTGTTATTTTGTAATTCACTTCAGCATACATGAAGAAACAGGCACACTGTACCCAGAACTAACGAAAACAAATTCAGTCCCTTGAGCAAAACCAGAAGTCATTCCCAATTACCTTACAAAGTAGCAGCACACAGCATAAAACAGCGAACTAAACCCAGCCATTCTCTCAGTGTTTGGGTGGTGGGGAGCTTAAGATTTTGTATTCTGACAATCAAAACACCACTCTTTCAGATGGATTTTTTTTTTCCATGTAAAACAGTTTTTGTTAATTGGAAGAAGCAGGATTGTCAGGGGTTGGAAGTCACTCTCTGGGCACGGCTGTCAGATGTAATGAAGCAGCTAGGGAAGGCTGGTAGGGAGCTGCTTTGCAGAGTGTTGTCATGGGAACGGTGCAACTAGGGCATCCGTTGTCTTCTGCACAAGCTCTGGCAATGTGGTAGCACAAAACTGATGTTGTTCAGCAGGGCTAGGAGGGCCAGCTATTAGGTTTTCCCTAGTAGAGATTTAATCTGAATGAAATCCAAAGGCCAGAATCTCCATTTGTGTGAAAATGGTGGCGCTCCTTTTGAGTTGAATGAAGGAAGACTTTAAGCCAACTGAGCGAGCACCTAGACGTGGCCCTCAGAGGGAAAGGACTGACATTAAAAATATGTAGTGGAACCACAATCTTATCTAAGAACCCTTTGAAACAAGGTCATGTTAAAGAGCAGTTACTGAGGTCCTTGTTTACTTGGATGATTTCACTTGATTTTCACTGTCTGTGCACATTTTAACAGCCTGTTAATTTGGCATTCATAATGGTTAATGGCAGTAAACATACACTCACCTGTACAGGTCTATGTATATGAAATTACTAGAAATTTCTTTATGCCTATACGAAATACCTTGTGTGATACCGTAGTTGCTAGGGATAAGCAATGTTTAAGAACAGTTTCCTGGCTGAAGAAGAATGCAGAGATTCCTGCTCTTGCAGTTATACAAAAGATCGATAATATAAATGTTACACCAGAGTTCAGTGAAATAGAATAATATGCAATATTCTCAGACTAGATCTGAGAAAGGGTGAGAATACTAACTGAAAAAAGGTAAAAAAGCTAAACACAATTCATTGCCTCCAAGCTTTCATTTTACTTGCCCAGGTCTGCAGACAAAGTAACGAGCTCCTAATTAAAGCAGGCATCTGTAGTGTAACCGCACTGCTGCTGGCCCAGGCCAGCAAGATGCTGAGCATATGTTCCTCATTTCCTATTGACACTGAAGTGTGAATGAGGGGCCCACATCCATCCAGGGCTTGCTTGGTGTGCGCTTTGGAAAAGTGACCAAAAATAGTAGTCAAGGGAAGAAAATGGAGCCAACATACGGAGGGTTCCCAGTTTACTTGTTGAGGTTATTGATTAAAGCCCCTCTACTTAGCAACAAGTTTGAGAAAAGCCATGATAAACATTACCACAAAAAGGCCTCTAAATGTATTGTGATCTTAGCCTTACATTGCCTTTCATACACGTCTCACTGGCTGTGGAATTCCCATGCATGCTGCAGCAAAGATTTGAATGAAATGGCCAGCACTGGGTAGAGCATGTGCTGGATTCATAGTGACTTCACTTTTAGTGCTGATCCATTTGAATCTAAAATAGCATGGAGTCATTAGAGTAATCCCAGTGTATTACTCTGTATGGGTAAGAAACTGTGGTTCATTTTTGGGCATGGTCGCCTCCCTGCACACATAGCTCTGGTGAAAGCTCTTCTGCATGCCTCTCCTGAGGAGAAGAAGAGGGGAACAATACAAAATGTATGGAGTGGTGCTGACCTTGTCTCTCATGTTGGGTGCAGTGCACGCTGTTCAGAAAGTTTGGATTAAATAAACAAATGCCGAAGCTCTTCATGCTCCAAGGGCTGAAGTCTGAGTCATGGACAAAGACTGCAGTTAACCAGCTGAGGCCCCCTTCTCACCCACAAGCTGATATTCCTTGTGTTTGCAGCACTTCTCCTTTGCTGAAGGAAGGGCCATGCACCAGTAATTACATTGGTAAGAGCATGACCTACGTCACTAACTGAAATTACATGCAGAACGCTGCATGTTCCCCATGTGTGTGATATGGGGAACCAGCTGCTGATAACAAAATGCTCTTGTGTGCATGAGCACAGACTAACCTTGTATTAATAGAGAAGGACCTTGAACTCTTACAGCCCGCAGAAAAGTCAAGTGGATTCACTGAAACAGAAAGATAAAATAGATGCAGAGCTCTTTCAGCACTTCCCTCCATTTGCTTCATATCATAAATATCAATTCAAATATAGAAATGCAGAAGTAAACACAGTTTGCCCAGTCTGTCCTTTCCATATGCATATATTTACGTTGTGAAAGGTTTTACATAACTTCTACCAGCAGATTGCAAAATAATGCCTCCATTATGAAGGGAAGCCACCAGCCATTACATTGCGTTACTGTAACATAATGGGTCTCTGAGATGAACTATATTTGGAAAGCTTGCTTTTATTGTAAACCTTCTGCCCCATCTACCCACTGGCATTGATTTCTCTTTGTGTTCTGCAAAGACCACAGACTATTAGACCAGAGTATCAGCTAACCTGAGCAAAGTCACAGAGGTTTTGGCCCCAGTCAGAAACTGAGACAAAATTGTGCTGTGTATTTTAAAGAGACTCAGCACCAGTGACAGAATATATTCAAATGGCTGCTGATGACCAACCTGCTGACAGGTGAATTTCTCATTAGCCTAGAGCAACTGACATTATAATTAATTGCTTCCCACACTTCTTTGCTGAGTAAAAGCTCCTGTAACAAGTACTGACTTTTTTTTTTTTAACTGAATATAGGGAATAGAATAAATCTGTATTTACTTTATTTGTCTTTCTGTGTGAATGCCACATTGCTCTCATGTTGGCAATGATTGCAACAGTGCTGATTCAATTACTTATTTACATAATCCCTTCAGATTCATTTTTTATATAATTGATGATACTGAAAAGATTTCCTAGCTGAGGAAAGCAAGCAGGCCAGTTCTGAAAATTAACAGGCTGAACTGACATAAGATGGTAATTTGCATTAGTAAGAAATAATCACACTGTAAATGATAAAAATTAACATAAATACTACTTTACCTGCCCTTAGCAACATTCAGTGACACTAAGTGTCCATTCACTTGCAGTGTGAAACAAACACTGCACCCATTGCTTGGCACAGCTGAGACCAATTTTATTATCACTTAATGCACAAATTTATTTTATAGGTAAGAGTTTTTAAAATATTCTTATTTGAATGTGAATGAGTGCAGCACAGTAAGGAGTGAAAACATGGCTTAGTGTATTGTTTGCTATGGGGATGATGCAGGTCTGGAAAGGATCCTGCAATGGGAAAGGAAGAGCAGACAAACACTCTGCACGTACGCTGCCTGGAAACACAAAGCTCTGTATTAAGTATTTCTGTAAGATGACTGAGCAAAAAAGATAGGTCCCTGGAGAAAACCTCTGAAGCAGAGCCTTGGAATTATCAAAGGGAGTGCCAGTAGCTGTTGGGGTGAGGGCTAGCTGTGGAGTCTTGATGATGAAGACAAATATGACAGAAGCTACAAATTATAAAAAGCCTACTTCTAATTCAGCATAGTGTATGAATAGATAAGTGTAATGTTTAGCTTAAAGGGGCCAGCTCATTGTTGCAACTCTCAAAACAGATATTATTATTAAAGCACATTTTATGTTAAAAAATAAAAAAATTAGATGTGAGAGCTGATATCCATTAACTTGAAGAGGGTTTATCTGGTAAGGGCTCAGTAAGGAGTGCAGGAAGCAGACTGCACTCCAATAAAGCCTAGACTTCACAGATAAACATTTGAGGGCTCTTTTGAAGATAGAAACCTATCCTCGTCCCTTCTGGAAGATTACATAGCTGAAGAACAGCTGCAAATAGGGCTGTTACTGTCAGGGCAATCATTTTTTTCCCCTGAAAATCACCCTTTCTTTACATTTCTAACTTTTCTTTTACAGTGATTTAACAGCATTGCTTCTGATACTGGTATGCTGAAAAATAAATTTAAAGAAAAAATGAAAAAAATCTAAATATTACAAGAAAAACTTACAGTACTTTTTTTCTTATAACGTGTCCAGCAGTTTTGCTTACTAATTCAATGCTTACTGTTTCCTAGGGAAAGCACAGACTTTTCTAGAAGAAAAGCTTTTTACTGCCTGCTGCACCAAGAGCCCGAGGAAGCTCCCAGACAGGTCTTAAAAGTCCCAAAAGCTGTTTCAGCCATCAAAAGTAGGATTTTTATTGACTATGTGTTAGAAATCTTTGAGCATGTTAGAGGTGTTCCATATGCATTGATGTCTCTGAAGCTGCACATTATTTACATCAGCTTAAAACTCGATCCATGATTTTCTAAATATTCAGCATGGTTTTCAAGTCAGCAGTTGATTTGCCACTCACGGATTATGAGCGTGGGTGGTTAAGAAGACAGAGAGCCACCTTCATGCTTCAAAACACTTTCATTGTAGATACAATCATTAAAAAGAATAACTGTTTGTCTAACGCTGAAATCCGATGTATGCTTATTATTACAACTTGAGGGGCAATTTTATCTGAATTTTAAATAAAGGTGTTTTTTTGTGTTTCCGTAGTAACTCAAGCTCATTTACCAAGATGCCTGATGCACTGTTAGCATTAGACAATTTCACTGTATTAAAACAAAGTATAATAGTACAATTGAGGAGTAAACTATATGTAAAAGATTATTTTAGTTCCTATGAAATTACAGCAACTTACTGGAGGCTGGGGAAGGAGAGAGAGAATAGAATAACTTTTCACAAAGGACTGTATTGCTACTTAGTTTAGGACAGCAAATGGATGTAAGAAAGATACAAAACACAGGCAAGGGGATGGGGACATGAAAATTAGCTAAAACACGTGGTCTGCTATTCCTCTGTGAAATGTGCCAAAGAATCTGAAATAAATATGGGTGGGTTCCATGGCTCAGCACTGGCTCCTGTGCAAGAGGCAAGCTGGATTCAGTCCTAGCAGCATCAGGTGTTTTTTTGAGTTTTCCTACCCAAGTAGGGAAAACTTCAAAATTGCTTCATCTCCAGGTCTCAAGGGATCACAGCTGAAAATGCTGCTTCTCAAGAGCATTTATTTCCCTTCTGAAGAAAGGTTAACACTGATCTTGGATGGAAATAATTCACGAGCACGTGAAAAATAGGGAACATTGCTGTATTTCAGTAAAATTTTCCCAGAGAATATCTACATATAAAGTAAGTTAAGACTCATATAAATTACTCTTGTGTGTTTAGTTATGGAAAAAAATAGTTATCTGTAACTTGAATGTCTCATTTAGAATGCCACTTATTATCACTTTTAATGCAATTTAATACTTTTGTGGTTTTGTGTCCCTATAATGTGCTCTATAGGAACAAGTAATATGAGCTTTATTTTTAAGCTTAGCTTTAACAGAACCAATTTAGCAAGTTTTGCAATTTGTCAGAGGCTGTTTAAACAAGGAAAACATTCTCGGTGCCACTGACTGGCATGCGTGGATACAACAAGCTTTACATGTTTAAAGAGAGGAAGGAGCTAGGATAACGGGTATGAGTTATGTTACACTTGATCCATATGTTCTCTGTCACCAAGTGATCTGTTTCCTCACTCTCCGCTCCAGAAACTATGGGGAAAGTTATTCAGAAAAAAAAATCCTGCAGTAGGCATTATAGAAAATGTTGCCTGTGTCTGTTGACCTACGCAAAATGGTTTCCTCACTTACTCTGGAAAGCATCCAGTGTGTTTGTTGGAGGGGATTATCCTGACACATTGCTGGCATGTTGTCATGCTGTCAAACTCTACATGGTGATGACATTTGACCTGTTAAGAATACGTAAACAGTATTTAGATTTTAGGCTCGTAATCATGATTTGCTCGAAATCCTAAGGGACGGAAGGCCCAGGCGTCTGCATGACACACAGTTTGGGTTTGGTTTTCTACCAATAACTGAGGCAAATCCCCTCCATGCTCCAAAAGCCTGGGTAATCTTGGGTGCAGCTGGGGTTGGTACACCAAAAGGCTGTCACAGGCAGACCTCAGGGTTGTGTGCTTTGTTCTTCGTGTAATAAGGGGCACAATATGGCAACATCTCTACCTCCGCCATCTTAAGTAACAAGAGGTACAATATGGCAACTCCACCACCTCACCATCATAAGTTATAAGGACCACAATATGGCAACACCTCCACCTCCGCCATCTTAGGTAACAAGGGGCACAATATGGCAACAACCACCACCTCCACCATTTTGGGTAACAAGGGGCACAATAAGGGAACTCCCACCACTTCCACCATCTTAGGTAAAAACGTGGCACATCTGGGCCAATCACTCATCTCCACCATCTTAGGTAAAAAGTGCCACAATATTGCAGCCCCTTTCGACCTCCGTCATCTTAAGTAGTACAGGGCACAACATGGCAACCCCCACCCCACCTCCACCATCTTAGGTAACACAGGGCACAATATGGCAACTCCCACCACCTCCACCATCTTAGGTAAAAAGCTGCAGATCAGGGCCACCTCCCATTTATACCATCTTAGGTAAAAAGTGGCACAACATGGCAACCCTTTGACCTCTGTCATCTTAAGTAATATGGGGCACAACATGGCAACCCCTCCACATCCGCCATCTTAGGTAACAAGGTACACAACATGGCAACCCCCCCACCTCCGCCATTTTAGGTAACGAGGGGCACAATATGGCAACTCCTATCACCTCCACCATCTTAGGTAAACTGTGGCACTTAAGGGCCTCCCCCCATTTTCCACCATCTTAGGAAAAATGTAGCACATCAGGGCCACCTCTCATCTCTACCATCTTAGGTAAAATGTGGCACAAAACGGCAACCCCTCTACCTCTAACATCTTAGGCAACAAGGTGCATAACATGGCAACCCTTCCACCTCTGCCACCTTAGGTAACAAGGGGCAAAATATGGCAACCTCTCCACTCCCAACATCTTAGGTATAAGGTGGCACATCAGGGCAACCCCCCCACCTCCGCCATTTTAGGTAACAATGGGCATAAGACGGCAACTCCCAACACCTCCACCATCTTAGGTAAAACGTGGTACATCATGGTCAGCCTCCCATTCATACCATCTTAGGTAAAAAGTGGCACAATATGGCAAACCTTTGACCTCCACCATCTTAAGTACCACGAGGCACAACATGGCAACCACCCTACCTCTGCCATCTTAGGTAACAAAGTGCACAACATGGCAATCCTTCTACCTCCGCCATCTTAGGTAAAAGGTGGCACATCAGGGCCACTCTCCCCCCCACCTCCACTGTTTTAGGTAGCAAGGAGGTACAATGTGGCAGCCCCTGCAACCTGCATGTGTTTGGTGTGATAAGCACTGAGGGAGGAAGGCTGGGTCAGTGGGCCCCATGACACATTTTATAAATAAAGACGCAAACATTGTTCTGTGCTGAGGATGCTTTATCTGGTGTTTGTGAAAATGCTGGCCAAAGGAAGACCCTTGGGCACCTCCATCACCCTAGTGAGACACAGGTAAATTTACACTCTCAGTTATTGTTCTTCCCAGTCAGACACTGGGGAGTGCTTTTGGAAGGGGAGAATGTTTACTTATGGTTTCAAATGAAAACAGCTTCTATTCTATACTTTTTTTCATTTTTATTTTTATTTTTTGTATTTGTTAAATCTTGTATATATTTTAGCCCTGATTGTGCTTCCTATTACTAAAAATCCTGGTTCTCGCGTACAGAAGACATAACTTTCTAAACATAGCATCGCTCCCGGTCCCCCTCGCCCCGGAACCACCCGGAGCCGCCGCAGTTCCGCGGCGGGCCGGGAGCGCCACCGGACGCCGCCCGCCGCGGGCTGGGCGGAAGGCGGAAGTGATGGCGGCGGCGCGGCGGGGCTAGGCGGCGGCGGCGGCGGCGGCGGCGGCGGCGCGGAGCGGCGCCCCGGGCCCGACATGGCAGCCGGCGGCGGGGGCTGGCTGCGCCTTTGCTGGCTGCTGGCCGCGCTGGCGGGGCTGGGCGCGCAGGCCAAGGTGAGCGCAGGGGAGCCGCGCGGGGCGTCAGTTGTTAACGGTTCCCGTAGGGGCGGTGCGGCGCGGTGCGCGCCGCGAAGGCCGCGGCGGAGCTGCCGGCGGTGCTTTGTAGGGCGCTGTGATCCTGCTGCCTGGCTAAGGGAGAGCGTCTTGGTTTTTAATAGCAAGACGCTTACCTGTTGTCAGGGTGCCTCTATGTCTGATTTTCCTCCTTTTTAACGGTAACTTGCTATTTGAGTTTCCTGTAGCAAGGCCAGAAACGATTTTGTGTGTAGCGTGGTCAAGGTTTTTGTGCTGACCTGCACCCATTTGGGGTTACTCTGACTTGATCGTTCAGTATAGTAGTTTATTAGGAATATTTCTTAAGGAATTATTTTGTTTCACTGTCAGGAGTTGCCTTGGACTAAAGATAAGCTAGGTGTAACTGTTGTCTCTTGTTTAAAAGTGTCTATCATTTTTCACATTTACTTTGCCTTTGTTTGGAATTCCAGTTTTGTACTTTTCTCTCTACTGCACTGTATCCTGCTGCTCTTTAAGACAAGAGGACCACAGGTTGTGCTAGTCTGTCAAATAGTTTTCCTCACAAAGTTATTTTTGTTGCAGTGATGACAGAATTACCCACAAAAGTTTCTTTGCCAACCCTCACTTGGGATTAATATTCTTTCAAGAATTTCTTGCTTTAAGCTCATCATGATGTACACTGCTGTCTTCGTAAATTGAATAGTTAAGTGTATCAACATAAGTAACTTCTAAATGTGTGATAATTCATAAAAACAAGACCAAGCATGATTTTTCTTGTGAAGAATGTATTGTATTTGCTGTCAAAAATGTGTTATTTGACAAATTGTTATGTTTGTTACTTCTATGTCAGTAATTGTGAAAGGCAGCTATTAAACTTGAAAGAAATCTTGAGTTAGACTATTCAAAGATACCTGCAAGTACTTTCAAAGACTATTCAAAGATACCTGCACGTACAAGAAGTGTTGAACATTTCGTGCATTTCATAAACATAATGCTTTCTGCGTTCTGCCCTATTCTGCATATGATGATTTGGTCTAAGCATGTTGTTTTCTTTATAGAATTCTGAGGATGTCCGATGTAAATGTATCTGCCCTCCTTACAAAGACCATTCGGGCCATATATACAACAAAAATGTTTCACAGAAAGACTGGTGAGTTTGTAATCAGAAATTATAAAGAATCTTAGTGGTTAAAGATGTGTTCTGCTGTGATTATACGTGAGCGTCCTGTAGTGATGCCAGGAGAAATTACATTTCTTGCCTAACGTGTTGAGCCTTTACGTTTAAAAGTATTCTGGAATTCAGCTGTAGCAAGGGACAAGGCTTGAAATCTTTAATTTTTCTCTGTCTTCTATTTCGGTTTGCTTGTTTACATTCTTGTTTATTTATCATAGAAAGGGAAAAGGGGTGTTTAAAGTTGAGTTCAGTGATAAGAAATTGCATTATGGCGAGGAAGCATATGCATGGAACTAAGACTCAGAAGCATTCTCTCTTCTTTCCTCTTGAAACCTGTACTATCACGTAGGGATTGTTTTGGAGATTTGTTCCTCAGAGTCACAGCCAAAGAATGCAGTTATATGAGATGGCCTGAGCCATCTAATAGCCTATGCTTCCTGCGAGAAAGAGAAGAATTGCTTTTCTGTGTCACAAGTGTGCTCTATTTTAGTGTTTAGGCCAGCTATGGCATTTGCTAGACCTCTTTGAGCTGAGGACTGTTGTACGTGGCCAGGGTTGAGGGGCTGGGGAAGAAGGAGGGATGACAGTCATTTATAACGGCATGTTTTAAAGTTGCATTGATGTCTGACATACTCAGGAATTCTTGGATCAACCTATAAAAATGTGAGGTACATTTTGATATGTTGACTCTTCTTCAGAAACATTAAGAATTAATAAACGACTTTTCAGTCTGTTGAGTAGCAGAGGGTTAGCAACTTGATTATGAACTTTTCATGCCCCTTAGTAGTCCCACTGAAATAGCTACAGGAATAAAGTTAGTGATACAAATGTGTACAGAGCCATGCCTTAACTTATTAAATTATTTACAGAAGAATTGTAAGAAACATTGCTGTAAATTTCAATCTAAGCTAATGAACACTGAATGTGCTGTCTAGTCTAAAGTATTATTTTGTCCCATATGATTACCTTAACAACATTAGGCCTACTGGCAAATTAAGTTGCAATAGTGAGACATACCAAGAGAATTGCATCTGCAGCAGGCATTTCAGAGCAGCGCCGTTACTGGTTTTATTGTTTATTACTCCTCTGCAAATGGAAGTAGATTTTTTTTTTCAGTGGGTATTGTTGGTGTTTGTCTTACTAGCAGAAAAGACCCCATTTCCCTTTAAATCAAGATTGGCAGTGACTGAAGGAAACGTTACCTTTGAACTCTTCACTGATCTTATGGTGACAGATACTGACGCTTACAGAATCTCAGAAATCTATTTTCCTATCTTAAATCTCATTTTGTTGAGATGATTTTTTAAGAGGCCACCTGGTAACATTTTATGGTTTTGATCTTCTATTTGAGATGCCTTCTTGCTGATTTTAAAAGGCTTGATTGCTGGTTCATGTGCAATGAGATTGACAAGTTTAGTGCTATACTTGGGCTTCTGCATCTTGCAAGTGACTTGTTACTGTGTAGAACAGGGTGGTCTACACCATCCTTTAGGCATTTAGATCAGTCACTCATGACACAAGAGCCAGATCAATTTTTAGTGGCTCTATGAATTATGTACAGTATGATGACTGCTTACTGCCTACTTGTGCAGACATAAAATAACAAAATAATTTTTAATATTGAACCTGGAGCCTGCATCATGATATTCTTATTTAGGTGTTTCATTTCTTTCAGTGGAGTTGACTGTTCTTCCCACCTCACAGACTAGCAAACAGGGCCTTGTGCTAACATTAGCGTGTGTGGGCTGAGGGTGCTCTGACGCCAATAAAAGCATTCACCATTCTAGCCATGGAACTATTTCAGGCAGTCCAGTCCTGATGAATGATGCGCTAGAAAAGTGTAGTGATGTGTTGGCAAGTACGTGGTATTGAGTTAAATAACCCACTTTGAAAGAAATGTGTTGGCATTTCATGTATGAGAGGCTGACTGCCTTGGTAGTCATGAACATGGTGGGAGGGAAGACACCCTGTCTACTAGTGGGATCAACTGGAAATCTGAGCAGAAGCTGCACTTCTGACTAGCCTAGCCTCCTTGATGCTGTTACTGTGGGTACAGGGGAGAATGTGATAAGGCAGAGGCAGTTGAGTGGGAACATCCTTTAGAAAAGGATCAGCCTTTTCCACTTGAAACACTGAACTAAAGAAAAAACTCGCTGATGCTAATATATGATATATTTACAGTAACAAACTTCGTACTGTACCTAAGCAAAATGCAGGCTTTATTCTATACTTAAGCAGCATATTGATGTAAACTTTCAATCTCATGAGATCATAACTTGTATTTTTTGGTTTTGCATCCTAAGTACTGCACTCCTTCACAGAGGAGATTGTAATTCTAGTGACAAATAAAAGGAAAAATTGATCCCTCCATTCCTTTCCAGAGATTGTGACGTGACACTCAACAGTTTTAGTTATGAGGAAGAAATACAAACAGAACTGAAGAGATTAACTGGTATCTGGCCATGTGGATTTGCAGCATTTTAATTTAGCCCAGTGCAGTGTTAAATCATAGGCTGCTGGTGTCATATCAGGCATTTAGTTTCATTACCTGCTTCTGACTCTGCTGACATTGAGTTGACAGGGATGAAAGTGAAACATGCTTTTGTTCCCTAAGTGCTCTGCTGAGAGCCTAGAATATTAACTGAACAACCAACCTGAGTCATCACAAAGATCAAAATTATAAGTTATTGGTGGAAGGAGTTGTCTCATGGCAACTGGATTTTCGTGCTGTGGTATGGAATGTCAGTAATACTGTCAACCACACTTTTTGGCATGAGAAATGTCTTATATTTTGTAATCTTTAAGTCAAAGTAGATTTTCACATCCAGTTCCAGTGCTTAAAACTGAACGCTATTTATTCAGTATCTCATTGCTTAAAGAAATAACTCATCTGAGAATGAATTTTATTTAATGCCTGTAAGACCCAGTGTTAAGAAAAAAGAACTTCTGTTCATGAACACCAAGGAGAGGTTAATCTTCTTTTAGATACTGGAAGACCAGAATAAAGCTCTTTAAGTATGAAGAAAAAGAGTGCATAATAGTAGGAATTTATTTTAATCTGAGATGGCAGTGTCAAATGATGCATGTGTGCTGGGATTCTAATCCTTGGATTTGTTATGCTGACAGCTTTATTTCCAGTCAAAATATTGTGTTTAGTTAGAAGGATCTTAAACACTTGTTTAGCAACTTGTCAGTAGCTGAATTTCTTGTTTAAGTAAAATAATAGTGGAGTAACGATTAAAAAAATTCTTGAATATCTATAATTTAGAACAGCTGTACTTAAGCAAAGGTCAATTCTCAACCCATGTAACGGGTCTGCATGCATCTGAAGATGTGAGAACTGCCTACATAGGGGCAAAGTACGGTAAAACCAACTCAGAACTGACTGAGCAGTTCCTGTCTTTTTTCAGTGATTGTCTTCATGTGGTTGAGCCTATGCCTGTCCCTGGACCTGATGTAGAAGCATATTGTTTACGTTGTGAATGCAAATATGAAGAGAGAAGTTCTGTCACAATTAAGGTAAACAATGTAATTCTGTTGGTATACGTTAAATCCTTTAACTGATTAGTAAATATATCTATGGTCTTTTAGAGAAACACCCTTTATGAAGGGAAAACTTTTCTAAAGCAGTCTAAGATTTATTTATTTTTCTTGATAGTTGTTCATGATTTGTTTTGAGCAATAATGATAATATCAAGCTATAGCAGAAGGAGTAGGCTCACAAACCTTTTATCAAAGATGTCCAGTTTTGAAATTAAGCTTTATACCTTGCTGAAATTCTGAGTGTTCTAGGGTATTTTGTCAAGCTTTGGACTTTATATTTTTGTTACTGTTTTAGAGGGTCTCATTATTCAGCTATGTTGCTTGATACAAATTTTCTTCCTATCTTGGCAAGCTACAAAGAGCAAAATCAGCAAAATCAATCATGTTTGCTCTAGCAGGGGATTTCTTTATTCACATTCTCATCCTGTTAGAACCATTGAGCCTTAGTCTGGGTGAATACATTGTGTAGTACATCTTTTCTTCTGCTCTATTATTTCTTTTTGGTATTCTAGTATTTTGTTGCTTTTTCTCTTTTCCATTTTTCTTACTGGCCTCTGTGACTGTTTGCAGTCTAACCCGGCAGATGTGTGCTAGAGAATGGAGATCATGCAGGAACCCCTAAATTTGTGACCCTAGTTTAATGCTCCTTATGAACAGTGGTCTGATTGAGGTGAAATAACACCAAATTATTTTAAGAGTGATAACGCAGGATTTTAGCAAGGCCTCATTAAGAGAAACTTTATTTCAAGCTAATTTATCAGTCTGTCCCAAAACTGTAATGCCAATTTAATAAATTGATGGCTCTTCTCTGTGCGTGGGTTTTAAGTCATCTGGTGACACTACTAAAGGCCAACAGGCTCATCACAAACTTTGTACTGTTCCTTTGGTCCTTGCAGCCTGTTGAGAGATTGTGGAGGTAATGGCACAACTCTGGCGTAAATTGTGTTTGTGTTGTGCAGGTTACAATCATCATATACCTGTCTATTTTGGGCCTACTTCTTCTGTACATGGTGTACCTTACACTGGTGGAACCTATACTGAAGAGACGTCTTTTTGGACATTCACAGCTCATACAGAGTGATGAAGACATTGGGGTGAGTTCACCTGACTGCTTGTGTATTTGGGTTAATGTAAAGATTGGAATGATTCATTGTTACATAACTGTTTTGAACAGCTTTTTTTGCATGGCAGTATAAATTCCTTTTCCTGAAGGGAGAGGATGGTCTTCACAGGAGTCAGAAATCTGTATGATGACTGTGGAAGCCACTATTTCATTTTTCACTGGGCTAAAAAGTAGTCACGAGGACTGCTTTTGTTACCCTGCCTCTATACACAGATTCTGTCCTAACCAAAGGAACAGAGGAATGGAAGTAAGCTCATATAGGAGGTATGAATTCTGGTATGTTGATGATCAATACAGTCTCCCTAGAGATCAAATTTTATACAAATTGGTTACAAAAGCAAAGTATACGCTGAGGGGTTACGCTGAGGGGTTACATCTTCTGTTGCTCTGGTTTGGATTTGTTGATGCTAAAAATTCAAGAAGGAATAATTGTAATGAAAGAATATAGTGACTGATGCTGAAATAATTTCTTTGTATTACAACTGAAAATTAGAATGTGGTTAATACATTCTCACAGATCAGAGAAGCCTTTTTCGTGAGGAAAAGGAGAATAGTCCATCAATGGCAAATGACAGGGCATAGTTTCCTGTCTCTTACTGTCCTTTGCCATCTTCAGCACACTGTTTTTGGCTTCAGATAAAAACGGAACAAAATTTTCTTTAGTACCACTACAGGAAGGGAGTGGCAAGAACTTATGAAACTTGGTTGGAAAGCGTGAGACGCTTTAGTATGGGGAAGACTGGTGTGAGTAGGTTATTTTTGTCTTGAAGAGGGACTTAGAGTAGTATGAAAATACAGACTATCGCTCTCTAACTGTTTGTAGTTCATGAAGCTGTTGAATCGGCATGCTTGGGAAAGTTATTGCCATAAAGTAATGTGGGGAAAGTATTCTAAACAGCAGTGGGGTTGGTGGTTAAATGTCAGTGTTGAACCACATGAAATGCTAAAACTGCAGAAGTCTCAGCATCAATGTACTTTTTATACTGAGCCCTTAAGCAGCACTGTTTCTGCTGGTAAAGTACACATCAGATGTGGCATAGCCTTAGAAAGAATTTCTGAAACCAAACCCAGTCTATGAAACAGGAAGGCTTTCCATCTGCTTAACCTAAGTCTTTCATCAGACACGAGCACTTCATAGTAAGTACTGTTGAAATAAATGTGAGCTAATCAGAAAGATTAGCATTTATTAGTGTCTTACAATAGAATCCTTAAGGATGTTTTTGTCATTCCTTCAAGATAATAGCCTTTTTTAGCTCTGCCACCTTTACGTACTTTGATTTCACAACAAAAATATGTGATTACCCAAATTTCACCTAATGTTTTTCGAAGTAGAGCTTATTCTGACAGAGGTATACTGTTGTTATTGTGTCCCACTGTTTCTGCACTTTCCCACATACTATATGGAGACATGCTCTGTATGTGTTGACATCTTAATATTTTCCCAGTCACTTGCAGGAGGCTGTTAGCATTTTTTGGAAAGGAGAGGTTTGAACGACCTTTTTTTCTGCCTGCATCCATACAGAAAATTGGGCAGATTGCTATTTGAATTAAATGAACGTGCTGTATGTTATACCTGAAACAAATTATTTTTATTTTATACCTTAGATAAATTATTTTAATACCTCTAAATCTGGGCTAGAATTCTGAGTGAAGGTGGAGGGAGGACATGAAATAAATCCAGTGGCAGAGCTCATGTTAACTGCAGAATGAAATTATCTTAAATTCTGATCCATCTTAATCAATTTTATGTTTTGCTGTAATTTACCGTGACTCTTAAGTGTGCTTGTGGAGTCACTAGTACTTATAACTGCAGCAGTGCTTGGAACAAAAAGCACTTAATCTTCTTGCTTGGTTCATGTTACTCATTTCACATCGTCCCATCTGTGACAGTGAATGTGAAATAAGTGAAGGTGATTCATGGCTTAGCCCTTTCCTTGCCTTCCCTCTTGCAAGTTCTTCAAATATTCATCCTTGTCTTGCTCTGGCAATATCATCCGCATTGATTTTGTTGCTCGATTTTGAGCTAATGTGCTTGCTTTTTCTTACTGCCCGTTGGTGGCAGTGGCAACTAGTAAATTTAAGCCACTTTGAGAGACCTCTTTGCTTTTAAGTTCTTTTTTCCTCATGTTTTTTTACCTAGAAATTGACAGTAGCTATCCTTTGAGCTGAGATCCTTATCAGACTAGCCAGTACAGTCTAGCTTATTGAATGCTCTCCCCTCCTCTGTCTATTTTATGGTGGAAGTATGTTGCTATTGTGATTTTGCTTCCCTGTGAATAAAGTGATCTCTAATCTTTAAACTTACCATTCTAGGTATATCCAGCTGCATAATCTTTTATGTAAGGTCATAGCTCTTTGGGTCAGGGATCGTCTCTTGCTCTGTTTTAGTGTGTTTCCTAGCCCAGAGAGGCCTTTGTGTGGCTTTGGGACTTGTAGACGTTACTTTAATGGATAATCTTTGTACTGCTAAGAATCATCATTGAGCTACTATGCACAGAATCATGTCACAAATACAGTATCCATTCATGCAAGCATCTTCAAAAGCATTCTGGAATAACAACAACAACAAAAATTATACGAGGTTTATATGCACCAAATGGCAATCAGTTATTTAACATGGGACGTAGTTATTTTTTTCATTATGCATTGTATACACGATGCTTTCTGACATAGCTTTAGAACCACGACTTTGTCCAAAACATCTTGACGACCAAATAAGTTCAATTCCAACTCTTACTATTTATAACCTGATTTTATTTACTAGTAGAAAATACAGCTTTGCAGATACTGTTGGAAAACAGAGAGAGTAAATATTAAACAAGCCCTCAGTTATTGTTGAGCTCTGTCACTTGAACAGCTGTATTTACACTTTGCTTTTGGACAGCTTGGTACAATGGCTTTAGTTTGGTAAACACTGGAGTGTGTTGGTTTTACATAGGATCTTTGTGTGAACATCCTGAACCACCTTACAGTAACAGGTCGAGAAGTGGCAGTGAACTGACTCTCTAATTCACGGTTAAAGTGAAGTTAAATGAAGTGCTTTCATGACATTAACAGGAGGTCCCTGGCATCTGGGTCTATTCTAGATTTCTGTCCCCGACAGCTAATAATGGATGCAAGACTGGTTTGACTGTGCCATGAAGAAATCAGTGGACGTTACTTTGAATGAAAAGTTGAAGAACTGTTTTAACTACAAAAACTTGCTTTGTCATCATGGCTAACTAGCTGGTTAAAATAGCTTGTTTTACCTTAAAAACCAAAGCAAAAAAATACCAACAAAATAAAACCTTCAGTTTCATTGCTCGTTGGAATTGCTGAGGTCTAACTATTGATTTTTGTCATTCCAGGATCACCAGCCTTTTGCAAATGCTCATGATGTGCTGGCTCGTTCTCGGAGCCGTGCCAATGTATTGAACAAAGTGGAATATGCCCAACAGCGCTGGAAGTTGCAGGTCCAAGAGCAACGCAAATCTGTTTTTGACCGTCATGTTGTGCTGAGTTAATTGTCTCTCAGTAGTAACTCCAAGGAAGTAAAGCAGACTAATTGAAAGAACTGACTTATGTCTTCCTGATCCTGCCACTTCAAAGGGGTTTTCATAAATGGTTCGTTACTGGTTTGAAAAAAATAAAAATAGTGCTTAAACTTTGAAAGAATGTACTAGAGTGGAAGCAATTAAAAAGATTAGTTAATCAGAAGCTAAAAACCTTTGCATTTTCAAATGGCTCTTACTGATAAAACTGAAAAGAAAACAAACCGTGAGGTAGCTTTGTTTGCCACTGTGGTACGTTATTCACAGTTGTGACTTTATGGTGATTTTTGACTATATATTTCTCTCTACTACTTACGTTGTTAAAAAGTACCTGGGAACACAGTAACTACTTACAACTCACTAATCACTTTATGTAAAGACCTTTTGTAAATATACTTGGATTTTTTCTGCTGACTAATGCTAGGTACTAGAAATCTAAATCTTGCAGTGTAGTTTTCACATCAGAGAATGAACTCCTGATTGGTTGTATTCATCATTTGGTTTCTTGCACTCATACTTTCAAGATGCTTGTATGTCAAGTGATGTTTGCAGATTTAAGGCAAAACTTAAATGGACACTGACTCATTGAGCTGCATACTTGAATTACTGTGATGTAGATAAACTCAAATGCAGTGCACATCAAGACAGTGTTGGCATTTTGTTTTATTTTGCTTTAATAGTTTAATATATTGTATGTGTATGATATCTCTTTAAAACAATCTTCTCCCTTTCTTTTCATGGGTAAAGTCTCAGGAGATATATGATGAAATATTTATAATAAAAATCTTTATGCGTTTGTCTGGATTGATGGTGTAAGGCACGTACTTTCTTGAGCACCTGTCATCTTGGGAGTTAAGTGTATTTTTTTATCTGTGATTCTGTACTCATTTCTCTTAAGAGGTATACAGTTGCTAGATGACTAACTTTCATATATCCCCTTTGGAATGTAACAATTAAAATGGATTTTTGAAAAACAGATGCACATTATCTATGTCATCATTTTTCTCCCTCATTACCCTGCATGTAGGTTCCACATATAAAAGCACTTACCTGCAAATGCTTCAGAGTAGAAATATGAACTTGTTCAGTGCTTAGATAAGGGAAGTGGCTCACCAAATTGCTAATTGAAAAAAGTTTTTAATTCCTGGCTCAAATTTAGCTAGGCATGTGTAGGTATGCTATTGTATTATAACGATTTTCATTTCCAGTGTTGAAGGAAATGGTAACATGGAACACTGTTACATATTGCCAGGTACAGTTTTGGCTTTCTTAATTGACAGACATGGGAACAGAGTAGCATAGAAAATAGACAGTACTTGTATATGTAACGCAAGGGTAGAAACGTAGTTGCCTCATAACAACATTTGTATTGACTACAGCAGATTCACTAAGGGAATTTCCCAAAATTACAGGTATAATGAAGATTAAATTTGAGGGTATTAAGCTAACTGTGTGTTCTCACCTCTAATCTGGAGACAAATCCATCACAAATTTCTTCTAAATAAGTGTTCATTTTCTGTACTTAAAGTGGAAGCTATGAAAATGCGTGTTTATGCATTGGCATTCTAGCTAAAATGTAATACTTGTACCAAGTATCAAAAACTTACGTTGTGATGTTAACATGAGGTAATATCCGCTTGAAAGAGCTGTAGGCAAAGGTGCTGTGAAACATCTTTGGGCTTTCTGACTCCTGGCTTTTGCCTAGAGAGTAATAACAAAGGCCAGTGCAGCGCATTGCTCTTCCCTTTTAACCCCCAAGAGGGTATCTGAGCAGTTTCTTTGCCCCAGAGAGCATAAAAATGTGGGAGTAAGGGCTAATACTTGGGCTTAATGTTGAAGCCTTGAGATAGAAAAGCAGAAGTGTACTTAAAAGTACTTGAAATAAGCAGATCTTGTGAGATGACCATAAAATGTAACATTAGTTTAATCCATACTCTTACTGACATTTCTGTGTTCATTGTAATGCTAAGTATTTACCTAAATTCTAGCTGATTGTTATAATTAGACAGTAATGTGTGATATTCCAATAAATGAAAATACTACTTTAGTAAACTGCAACAGTATGCATATAGGAAGTAAACAAAGTACATTCCTGTTTTTCAAGTGATCCTGTTTTGTTCAATACAGTTTCAAAATTCCTGGTCCCTAATGCCAAGTCTTGTTGTCATCATAGCTATGGTGTGGGTGGAAAAGACAAACCAGAAATGAGCAGATCTAACTGTAAGCTATTTTGCGTATTGTCAATTGGCTATAAATTGCAGGAGTCATTGACTCAGCGGAACAAGCTTCATAATTCAGGTAAGAGACTTACATATTGCTGTATGTAGCAACAGATCTTCACTGAATACCAATGTTTCTGTAAATCACTTCTATCAGCTAGTCAGTAACAGTGCTTCTGTAGCTTTCTGATGAGTTCTGTTTAATATGATCACTTATTACATTAAGATACAAGAAAACTGAAATGTTAACTTTTTTTTCTTAATATGCAGGTATTTTCAGGTGTTATTCATCAGTCTTAAAATTAGCACATCTTGTTTCCTTGGATTTTACTTTCATCTGAAGATTGGTGAGTCTCTAGTCTAATTGGAAGATGATTCTAATGCCTGAATTTTGCACTATGTGCAGACAGTAAGGCAACAGATAACTGTTTTATTTAATGCTACTATACAGTAGAAGTGTCACTACTAAGCAATAAATGCTGCAAGTATCTCATCTTGAGGGGCTGTGTTGATTCTATGTTCTTGCTGTATAGTTGTTTTGCTATAAACATTTTTTTGTGATGTAACAGGCTTTTTCATTCTGACAATGTTTTTAAGTTGCTACAGTACAAAATTTTAAGAGTAATTCAACTTGTGTTAGTAGAAAAGGGAAAGATGACTGTACTACTTCCATTTTATAATGAGTGTATATATTCGTCTCTGATCTTTCAGCATGTTTATTAATTTAAAATTAATCTGTGCATGCTGTCAGCCTACCTACAGAAATACCTGTTTAAGATGCATGTAACTTTCTGTCTTGTCTAACAGCATGCTATAAATGAGTTCTTAACTCACAGGATTTCTGTAGTGAGATCCATTTTCATCAGAAAAACAGATGACACTGAATACAGGTGTATTTTGATGGAGTATGTTGTTAGAATAGGTTCATGAGTGAAAATTCCCTATTAAAAGTGGCAGGTGTGAAATTATTAGAAAACATTAAAATATCTCTGTATCCTTGTGAAGGATGAAGAGAATCCAAATAATGTTCCAGAACTGTTGTCTGAGCATTGGAAGCTTTGCAAGGTTTTTGTGAGTAGTGGAATCTCGATGTTTCTACTAACCTAGTTAATGTTCATGTACTTTTTCTGTTATAGAGAGTGTAATATGACCTGAGTGTTTCAGAAAGCAATGTATAGATGAGGAAGGGGATGGCAAATAAAGAGCATTTTTGGATAGGTTTTGTGTTGGCAAGTACTGCTTGCAGTCAGTGAGGATGGATCATAATAAACTTTTTAAACAGTGAGGATGGATCATAATAAATCTCTAAACGTATTCTAAAACTTTTACAAAGAGTGGATTTAATACATGACACACATAAAATTAAGATTGAGATCCCTCTTTTCCTGATAAGTTTTGTATCTAGTCAAGATAGTACAGTGAGTGAGACATCAACTGAATAGAGAAGAAAAATATTTTGTCTTTGAAAGCTTTTTGGTATGGGTGGGGAGTCTGCTACAGGAATTATCAACAGAACTTTTTTAAGGAGGATTGGGTGGAGAGAATGCCTTCAATGTTGGCCTGGTTTGTCTGTTGTCTGTAAAGATATAAGTTTTGGTGGATTCGAAGCAAGCTAGACTTACGTGGGGTTCATAAAGGTAGATCTTTATCTCTAAAGCTGAGAGGAAAGGAGACTGCTGTGTCCTTTAGGAAGTTTTAGTGGCCTTTTTTGTTAAAATCTTAAAATTACTGAGTGTTGGTAAGTCCAGGTGAGTGGTTTTTTCTCTTGTTCAGTATGAGTTGTTTAAACTGTTGTGTAATTATGCATTTCCAGGTTAAATGCAGAACCTGATGGATGGCAAAAGCTACTGTAACGTCATGGACAAGTTGTCCATCTGTACTGACACTCAGTGCGTACGGCTCACTAGGCCTTTCTGTGCAGACCCATTGGTCACATTTCATGTGTACCCAGAAACACCAAACCAGGTCACTTGCTCTGAAGATGTGTCATTCTTTCCTTTCATGTCTGAGCATCTCATCACAGAGAACTTCTACAGTGAGCCCTGCGGCTTTTCCTACCAAGTGCCCCATTCCAGTTACAACAGAAGTGAGTACTCCTGTGGGCCAGCATTCATCAGAAAAAGGAATGAGAGGGAAAGACAGAGGGTTAAATGTGTCAATGAAGGTTATGCTAAACTGAGGCATCACCTACCTAAGGAATACATAGAGAAACGGCTTAGCAAAGTAGAGACACTCCGTGCTGCAATAAAATACATTAGGTATCTGCAGTCTGTTCTGTACAGTGATTCTGTGGCGGCAGAAAAGAATGTCGTCGAGCCAAGTCAAGCACCTGAAACAATTAACAAATAAAACCAGTGTTTGAAGACTATCTAAACTGTTCCTAACCAAGCAAAGGATACCCTGTCTTGGAACCTGATAGCTACTACTATAATTGTTAATAAAATGAACATTCCTGGAGCATGTAGGAGGAGATCATAATACACATCAGTATCAACCCACAGAAAGGAGTTTCAATTTCGTAGATATTAACTGCACTCGGAGTTGAAAAATCTCATCTGAATGGCCTAAGGTAATTCATGGAAATTGGCAATCACATCTAAATTGTTACCAATCCAAAAATATACATGTGAAGTAACAGTATGTATTGTCACAGAGTGCCTGCTTTAAAATAAAATAAAATCTTTCCACTGATGAGACTGAGATTCCTTCAATTTTCTGTAATGTTACTGGTTTGCTCTCTCATGCGCCTTGAAAGAATTTTGCTCTAATTGCCAGTGTTTCTGTTACAAAGCAAGGAGGTCTTTTTAAAGGTTCCCAGGAATGTTGTTAGAAGCCATAAGAAAGGATAACTTACTTTAAAAGAATAACTTAGTCTTTCCCTGTCCCCCAGTCTCTTTCTCTGTATTATTTGGTGGTTTCAACTAATTGGTCTAGAACAGATTTATGTGAAGATGGTGATTATCTTGTAATTAGCAAAGCGTTGTTAACATTTGCTGTACGTCAGGGAGTTGTATTGATACTAACAATTCAGCTGGCACCATGAGAGCAGTTCATCTTTGGGTTCAGCAGAACATAGAGAAAATGGTTACAGACTTTGTAAGTGCTGTTAGTATCCTTGTCCTTAATTGCAGTCATCTCCTCTGTTCTCATGTTTTAATAGCAGTGAATTGAAAAATGCCTACTAAATGCAATTAATTATGTTTCTGTGGAGCATGGTGGGAAATACTGACACAAGGTGTTAATGTTTCTTAAGGAGAAAATAAAGGTTAGGGATCACAGTAGAGACTAGCAGGAAGATTTCTGCATTATACTTTGGCATTTTTTGATATCTGCTTTGCAGGAAAGGGGGAGAATTCACTTCACTAATTCTTCCCCTTAACTGTGAAAAGGAAAAGTTTGTAAAGTGATTTGATCTCATTTTGTCTCAGTTTCAGCCCTTCTGTCCTCATTTCAAACCAGTATATTTGTCATATCCTGTGGTGGTTTCTCTGAATCTGAGCTGTAGCTTTGTATGATGTGATTTTTTTGCCATATAATAGTACACAAAAGGACTGGAGGACGCTTTGCCCTTTTATAATCCCTTCTCTGCCCCTGCAGTCTTTCATCGCAGTATCTAGATCAGCAGAACTGTGTTTAGGAGTACAAAGTTGAGCAAGTAAGTGGCAGACAAATGGTTAGCTCTGTAGTTGGGTTGCAGCTGTTTTTAGCTGGTCAGGTCAGCACGTCAGTTCCTGGTGGTAACGATGCTGGCAACCTTCTTAGCAACTGGAAAATGCTGGCAGCAAATGCTTCTTGCATCAACCAGGGAAAAGGGCAAGGTTTGTGCATCGGGACTAAATTCAAATTGACACGATTGTGTTATCAGTAGCTGGTAAGTTTGAAACACTACCGGGTTCAAGTTCCTGGAACTGTCCAGGAAATCTCATAGAACACAACACAATTGCCTTTGTCAGAGCCCAGTTTTGTACATAAACTGGGGACCTGGTTCTCCTCAGCAGTGACAGCTCTGAGAAGCGTTACAATGGGCTTTAATATAGAACTGGTATTTGTGTTTCTTTGAAAAATATTACTGACTCCAGTTGGCTTTGTCTTATAATAGGGAAGTTTGTGTAGTTGTGAAATATGAGTATAATGTGTTGATTTGCTCTTCCAGAGACACGTTTTGCAGCAGTTAATTTACTTTGTGCGGGTTTTGAAATGATACATAATAAGAGTTTGTAGAAACTCACAAAACGCATTCTCTGTTCGTATCTCTCTCAATAACATTTAAATATTTTTCTAGGTGCCTAATATGAAAGTCTAAACTGTATTTTATAAGCGAAATTAGGCACTCGAAGTTTACATATCCCTGACTTTCCATTGCAGATTTTACCCTCAGCATGCTGAAAGTTTTTAAGCCAAAAAAAAAAAAGCAAAAATGAACCTTGTCTAATAAATCTCAGATTATCGGAGAGAGCATCACGTCATGTATCTTGCTGTGACAGCCTCTGAATAGTTATCACTTGTCGATCTAAGCATCTCATTCTTTCTCATGGCAAGCCATAATCCTACTGTTATAAAACATGACAGGACAGCTGAAAGATCAAAATAATTTCCTCTTCATACATCACTATAAATAAGACAAGTAACAGGCAACTGTATTCTAGCATTACATTCAAAAGCTGTCATGTCTGCTTGACTATGCGAGCTTCAGCTGCAGTTTCTGTTTTAGCTTGTGCAGTAGGGAAGGTTTGGCTGCGTCTGTGCACAAGGAAGCTTTAAAGGAGAGTGTAGGTGTAAGAAAACAGCAAAATGACAGAGGGGAACAAAAGCTGGAGGTAGGTGAGGACATTGTTTTCCTTGCGATTTTCACAGCGTTTCTAGTTTCCCTGGATGTTTGTGTCCCTTTATCGGGTAGGGATTTGAGTGACTAAATGTCATAGAGATCAGTAGTAAGGGTTCATCTGATCAAACACCAGACTGGATACTTTGAATTCATTCCTTTTTTTTGTGGTAATAATTCATAAAAGTTACTGAGTTCTTAACGTACGCCAGAAAGCATTTGCTTGGGGTTGGAAAATGCAAATATATAGTCTCTTCTCAGCTACCAACAGATCATGATTTAGTCTTGCAGGTAGATGCTTTTCCATGAATGGCTCATTCAGAAGGGTTCCAGCCTATTGATCACAGATACTGCAGTGTGATGCCAGCTCTGGACAAATTCCCATGCTTCAGTGTCATCCCTACTGTCAACCCCTGCTGTAGGAGCTCTTTTGCAGCGCATCCCACCTGGGTCGCCAAGCCCCCTGCCCTCCAGAGGTAAAATTAAGTTCTTGTTTTGGTCTGTGACTTGTTCTTTTTTTGTGATCTTTAAACAGCTTGGAATGTGTCAGGTTAATAAATCAGCAACTTCAACATCATTTGTGTTTTCCCCTCCCTTGTGCTGGCAGTCTTTAGATGGTATTAGCTGAAATGATTTGCTGCTCTGGGAGATTTTGGAAGGCAAAGCCTGGAGTAAAACTGCTATCAAAGAAACATACTTTTAACGTTATTTGGATAAATAAAAGCATTTTGCATTAGCAGCGATCTTCTGTGAAATGGATCTAATGCTTTGTGACGGAATTATTTTTCCTGCTTTGAACTTAAATCTGTCATCAACCAGCAGAATTACTTTTCTGCTTTTTCTGTTGTTTCTTGAATTCCCCAGGACAAACCATCAGCTACAGTGCTCTTGAGTACATCTAAACTGTGTTTTACGCTGGAGATTTATCCTTTCTCTTGCCTGATCTTAAGAGTTGTATTGACTTGCCATGCAAACAGCGAAGCTGCTAGTGCAGGTTATTCTAGCCCAGGATTCCAGCATATTTCTATCTCCCTTCCTCTAGATCCCAAATCAAAGAGAATTGGGTAGGTCAGGCACTTTTTTTTTTCCTAGATTGAGGGTTTTTCCCAGCACAGGCAAGTTTTCTGTTTCCTTCCACACTACTGGACCTGTGGGAGTGTTATAAAATGAGGTGCAGTGATTCAGTTCTTACAAGATTTCTTTTTCCTGATCTACAGTGGCTGTTTTCTCTTACTGCTGACCCATTTTCTTTTATTCAAGGTGCCAGTGGATTAACCACTGCCTCCCATCCCCTGGCCCAGCATGGAGGAGG
Source organism: Cygnus atratus (assembly GCF_013377495.2). Taxonomy (NCBI): domain Eukaryota; kingdom Metazoa; phylum Chordata; class Aves; order Anseriformes; family Anatidae; genus Cygnus; species Cygnus atratus. The sequence goes on from NC_066366.1 coordinate 2,412,489, forward strand.
CTGAGCATATCAGGGAGATCAGCAGGCTTAGACAGGAATGTCCCTGTTCTGGTGAGAGGAGAACGTGATGGATTTTATTATCGTGGTACAGTAAAAGAGGAGATAGAGGTGAGTGACAATTGCAGTGCTGTAGTCATGTGGGTATGTGTAATTGGGTGTGCATTGTCAGAGTCAAATCTGTTCACCTGCAGGAAGCAGCTGGGTCATCTGTTGAACTCAGGCGAGTTGGGTGAAGTCAGTGTGACTGCAGCACACCCCTCTGTGTGTGGCAAAGACCAATCTTGTCTTTGCACACTACCTGAGTTTTGTTTAGCCATTTTGTTCCATTTCAGCTGCTGTGTGAATTAGAGAACAAATCACAAGATCAGCTTATGCTCATGTTTATGATGATTCATAAAGCTCCTAATATGCATGATTCTAGGCTGTCTTCATCTGCTGCTTTCGTGGCATGCTGGCTGAGCATTTTGCATGCAGTATTGCCTCAGACAGCAATAGTATTGATGGTGATCAGATCCTTGCACTACTCAGCATCCTTTACCAAGCCTGTTTCTAGAAGTGATCAGACTTGGGTCAGGGATCATCATTTTGTACAGAAAGTGGGTGCCCACCCACCTTTGTACACAGACAAGCAGCTGCTCGCGCCAGGGAGGCTGCTATATGTCTAAAGAGGTCCCAAATATGTTGCTTTTTCAGACCTCATAAAGATCTCGTGTGCCTTCACCAGGTGAGTTGTACTCCCTGCTGGGAGTCGTGGCCCATCATGTTGCTCTAATGCAAAGGGTACTGTAGGGGTTGGATGTAGTGCTGTTCCCCTTCCTACCTTCTGAGCTCAGTTAAAAGATCTTTGCCTTTAAACACAAGGTTTATTCCAAACAGTATTTTCTTTCTGGGAAGCTTGTTTTTTTGTCTCTCCTGGAGCTAACTTGCAAGCATCCCAGACCCCTCGCATCTTGGTGAGGGCTGCCTTGCTGTATACCTTGCAGGAGCAGGCCTCCATCTCTGCTGGCGCTGGGCATTGAGCCAGGTTTGGATGGTGTCAGTGTTGTTGTGAACAACATACCGGCTACTGTTGTGTATAGACACAGAACCATCAACAGTGCAGGAAAAGTGTTAGTGTATTATGTACACACTTCCAGCTTGAGTCAGCTACAGACCAATGACATGGTTGTCTTTTCAGAAATGTTAGTGAAAGCTTTAATTCATTCGTTTGTTAGCATTTCAAACTTAACAGAAAAAAGTCTGTTCTTTCTCAAGAACAGGGAAGTGCCTCATTTCATTGTTGATGGAAAGTATCTTGACCAGGCCTTAGCTTACAAGAAAATAAAAATTTCCAACAACTTCCCAAAGAAGCAGTGAGTTAATGTGTATAACAAGGAAGGACTTGGGCATGCATAAAGAATAGGTCTGAACAGCTTCACGGTCCCTGGTGTATGCAGTGGGGTTTGTGAAATCCAGTTGCGCTCTACCTCTGTAGGATTTTTGGCAGGGATGGAATACAGGTCCTAGCTGTAGTGAATCTGTACATATGCTTCACTCAGCCTGCTTTGTAGTGAGCCTCCTGGCACTTTTTATGTCTGTCTTAATTCAGAATTAAAACCATGTCCAAGTTCAGGCTTGCTGGGTGCTCTGACCTAGCCACACAGCCACAGGAAGGCTGCTGGTGAAGGTTATGTGACCTGACACATTTCAGTGTGTTTTTCAGAGGAACTGTTTTGTTCCTGGTAACAGAATGAAAGAGGAGTGTTCCTGGTAGAGTTTGCTGAACCATTTCGGTCACATGGAAGGCATCCAGTCTGCATGCAAAAAGCAGTGAAGGATGACATCCTGGAATATACAAATGGTATGAAGCACTCCTTACTCCCTGGAGACAAAGTGCTGGCGCCTTGGGAACCAGGTATGGGGAGGTATGGCCCAGGAACTGTCCTTACTGGCATTGAGACAAGGGACCCCTTACGAGGTAAGAAAGATACTGCCCTTATCTTGCTTGCCTCACTCGGGAACACAGGCGAGACTGTTGGGATAAACTCTGTTGTGACGCTATTGACAGAGAACTCTCAGAGCAGTTTAGCATTGCTTAAGGCTTCCAGGAGGTGATGTAGCTGATGTGATCTGTATGTAACCTCGCCGGTCTGACCCTAAGGAAGTTGTGACCCATAAAAATGTCACCTTCTGTATCCACTGACTGGTTATTTCCTGTATGCTCAGACAAGGCTGTGTCTGTTGTGTGAAGGACAATGGCATTTTCCTGAGAGATCTAAATGTGGTAACTCTCAGGAAGCATCCATGTGTGCTGGAGTGCTCGTGCTTGTACTGAATGGTACATCCTGAGGGTGATCTTATCACCCAAGCATGGCATTTCAACAGCTCATTCATTTTCCCATGTCTGACAGGCTCTGCTGACTTCTCAAAATGCTGGTAAAATGTCCTCAGAGTGTTACTGCTATCTTTGGCAGCAACAACAAAGGTAACTCAGCCAACGTTTACGTGTTCATTTGATGAAAAACTGGAAGGAAAGATGCTGCCAGGCCCGTTGCCACACTGAAGGTGCCCCTAGCTGCCCACTCTACCCTCCACAAAGTTATGATGAGTTGTCACAGTAAGGGGCAATAGTTGATCCTGCCACTGGCATGAGGAGAAAGCATGCATAAAGCTGCAAAGCCTGAGCTGTGTGTGTGCACCCTAGGCCGAACAGCTGCTTACAGCTGCTTGCCTTTTCTCTCAACAGCCTCAGAAGATGAAGAAATTACGGTCCAGTTCTGGAATGACAAGAAAGTGAAACTCCCTCTAGGTGTAGCTCTGTGGATCCCTCCTAGCCTGTGTGGGAGAATTGTAGAGATGATCCACATGCCCTTCACCAGCAGGTTAAAGCCCAGAGAAAGTCCTGACACTAGTTCTTGTATTTTTTCCTGCAGTCCTAAAACAGCCCTGATTTCTGTTTGTGCTGTACATAGTTTTGCTAAGCACAGCTTGCTCTTCTCACCCTGCTGGCCACTTTTCCACTATCATTGTGGTTGTATGTGCTGTTCATCAGCCTGTGTCAGGTGCATCTGCTGCTGCCATCCCTGGTGGCCTCTTCCACCCAGGTCTCTGGTCTTTCAGAGAAAACCTGAAGAGGTAGAGCCCAGCAGCAAATCCTCTCCACACCTTTTAGAACTGGAAGGTGTGAAACAAGGAGAATCAGCAGCTGTGGCAGCTTCTTCCCCTTCTGATTCAGAGTGTGATCTGGAGTCATTCCCCACGAAGAGTGATGTTGTGGACAGTGCTGTTAACACAGACTCCAGCCATCATGAGAAGCCCAGGTTAGACGAATCTGCAGGACCCAAGTGGAAATACTGGAAAAGCAGACAATGCAAGTCCCAACACAGTAATTAAGGTACTTTTTAACACCCTTAAAGGGAAGAAGCAGCCGGAGGGAAATAACCAGTGTGTTCTGTGCCCCCTTCGTATGGGCAGTCACTTAGTCTGTAGTTGATAATAAGGATCATACATTTGCATATCAGCCTCTGATCCAAAATTCCCTCCTTCGCAACATTTCATCTCCCTCCTCTTGCATGCTAGCTCCTCGTTTGATAACTTGTCTAATGGAAAACCACCAGAACAATGACTCTCATGTGGAAGCACAGATACCCCTTGTTGAGTTTCTTCCCTGGCATTTTCCTATGACTTTTTTGATGCTAACATGTTCCTTAACCTGCATAGCTAATCTGTGCAGAATAGTCACCTGAAAGAATTCCTTTCAGGTTTAGTAAAGTGTGTTTCCCTCTCTTCTTAAATGAATGTTCAGAGCTTTAGTTCTGGTTTTACTGTTCATAAGACTAAGATACAATTTTACTCCCCCCAGAAATCACCAGTTGCAGCAGTACATGTACAAAGGGCAAGCTGGAATCCAAAGCCATCTCTGTTGTGTACTTGTTCCGTGTTGCACCAGCTAATTGGAGTGTCCCTGAAAACGGACAGTTCTGACCTTCAATGTGATAACACAAGAAAAGATAGCTTATGTACAATAACTCCTAGATTCAATCTGGAAGAGTGCTGGGCTCTTCTAGTCAAATTCTGTTACTCATGATCTCTGTCTCAGAAAGATAAAAATCAGTATTTTAAACAGTCTTTACAAGTAACTTCTCTTCCTCACAAGAAGCAAGCATTTTAAACAGCTGATTACTACTGTAAAGGTAGGGGATACAGAATAAGCAAACTGTATCACATCTAAGACAAAGGAACAACAGCCTTTTTTTAGGCTTGGTTTCCTTCTACAGTGGTCCCCTCCTGCTTTAGAAAAACTTGGAAAAAAATCAGTTAGAACATGAATACCAAACAAAGCAGGCAGAGAAGAGGAATAAAAATGCTTGCAGGAACAAGGGGAAGATGAAAAAATGGCAGGATGAACAGAAATGCTACTCTGCACGTGAGCACCATTGGTACAAATAATCAGAAATAAAATGTACTTGAAATAAAAAAAATACTTATGCACTTAATAAAAATACTGAAGTACTTAAATAAAAAATGTATTTAAATAAAAAAATAAAATGCTACTGTAATTTAAACATACTAAACTTGCATGATTAGGAGGAGATTAATCTGTTAATGACGTCTTAGTAAGCAGAGAACACACTGGAATATATTTTGTTTTCTCAACGTTTTATGCATTAATTTTTAGCAGAAGCCTACTACGTAATGGTATTTTTCATATTTTATTATTTAAACAATCATAATATACACACATTATACACTTTTGTAATTAATTTCCTAGGAATTTGGAATTTTAACGCCAATACAGAACTCCAGACAGACATGCTCTGTGTTAGCCAAATGTCATATTTGTGCAGTAGTGACATGCTTTGCCTTTTGGTAAAACCAGAAAGAAATCAGAGTGGCTTCATTCCAGCTCAAAACCAGCAGCATGAATCACAATAGTGGACACAACTTGATAATACAGAGTATAATGACATACTTTTATTCCTGTAAAATAGTCTTTAGTGTTTTAAGATATGTTACATTGCTAGAAGTTGCATTGCTACTCCTTGAGATAGCTGAAGCAGAATTTTGTCTTACAATACAAACTGCATCAAAAGTAAGTTGCAACAAACAAGTGAAGTTAGAGACTAGGCTTTTAAGAGACGCTGTCTGCTGGGCTTATGCCCTCCCTCTGTAGTCAAAAAAAAACAGACAAACTCCTCTAACTTCCAAAGGAGCAAAGTTTAGTCAAAGCTTAACAGCTCCTGAAAATCCTTTGGTCTTATTGTAACACTTTTGTATTTCAACAGTGAAGTTTGTTACAGAAATGATACCATTACAGAAATGATACCATTATCAAAGCTACATGAGGCAGAGGTATATCTATCTTAGAGCCAGGAAAACCAAAGTTACAGACACACTGATGCTGCTTATTTTTTAAAAAACAGACTACCAAGGGATTTGTTTTCTGTCTTCCAGGAGGAAGGTTTTGTGGCATCAGGAAAGCAAAGATATAAAAGAGCGAGAAAGAAGACAGTCTGATGATAAACATAAAACAACTTGCACAGGAGAGGACAAGCTTGATGATACAGACAGATACAGAAGAGGACAGAGAAAAAACCAGCAAAGAGCTCACTTACAACAAAGCAGAGAGAGATGTGATAAATCAGAATCCAATAAATAAATATACAGCTGATGAAGTTCAAGAGCTGAAATTTCAGGTAAACTGCTTACACTATAGCAGTGTTACATTTATTGAGCAAATAAAAGTTCTGATTTAGGCACTTTCTCTATAGAATATGGATAACTATTATTTTAATAACTGAAAAATTATTTCCACCTACATGGAATTTCAGCATTCTTATTCTTTACTCTAGGGTTAGGCTCGTGTTATATTAAGTCCCTAATTATTTGGATGTGAAATCTTTACAGTTCTGGAGAGATCAGGTAAACTACTATTAGCACTAAAAGCCTGAATAGATGCAAACAAGAGTCTATTAAACCTCCAATTTATCTACAGTCCTCTGGAGATAGCCAAAAGAATTCAGCATAGCAAATTCTCTTTGTAGGAAGCCAGAAGGAATAGCGAAACCATACAAGCTGACAGCCAAAAATATTTTTTTTCAGGATTAAAGCAGAAGAGAAAGTAAAGGATATGAAGATAGAGACAGCAAAATTCTCAGAGATTCAGCATTTAAGCCACAGAATTTTATATTCTCCTTCAAGATTAACTGAAACTAGTTTACAACTGAAACAGTGTAAACCATCAGCTACAAAAAGATAACAGATCTATATAGTTCTATATAGATCTATATAATTCTATAATCTATATAATCTATAATTATATAATTCTAAATCTATATAGATCTATATAATTCTAACTGTGGAATCTGATCTTTCGGAGGTCACCCAGTGAGTTGTGTTAGTGGGATTGTTCATGTTTAAAGAATATGAATTTGGAGATAAACTGCAGCATGCAGGCGCTCAGCAGTACTTTTCCCCTGCAGGAAATAGGAGACAGTCCATGTTATCATACCTTCTACTGAAAAAGGCAGCTAAGTGATATTTAGCCTAGGTAAGAGCCTGGGAAGAGACGGGATTTGAAGTCTGTCAGTAGTTTCTGCTGGTGAAAGCGTCTGACATATATTCAGGCATGTTCCTGAGCTGGGGTCCTAGATAGTCAATTTCATTGGCATTTTATTTCTTTATCAGAAAAATAAATATACAGATGGGGGGGGGGGATCCATTTTGAGCCAGATGTGCAGCAGCTCTAAAATCAGTGCCAGCCCACAGAAGCTGGTATGTACATCTGTATTCACACCACAGGGATCTTGCTCTTCGTGGCCATGAATATGACATGGACTTCCTGTCTGAGGGTAATATAAACTGTCATCACAAAGACTAAAGCGCGTATTTATTCCACTGATTGTATCTTTAATTGTTTAAAATGGAGGAGCCTGGAATTATACAGTCACATAATTGGAATTAAGGCAAACAATGTACAAATATTTATAAAATCAGTGTACAAAGTATGCTGTGTATAATTGCATTAAGTAGAAAACGGATATACAGGCTGTAAAAATATAGTCCCAAAGAAGAGGATACTATTAAAGTGCTAACATGAACAAGTAATGTATAGTTCATTACATGCTTTAAAAAAAAACTAGTATTTTATTCCCATGATCACCAGCAAACATCATAGAACAAAAGTTAAATCAATACTTTGTCCTGCACTGATGTCCACCATGTGGGTTTGTTTCACCATGTCCTCTGAGGTTGCTGTGATAGAATAGGTACCAGGAGAAACTTCAATGTAGATATCTTTGCAAGCTTTCCTGGTCTGTAGGGGTGGGGAGGGGAGAATAAACAAACATCATTACTATTTAGTTATCTTGAATTTCGCATAAAAATATAAATTTTGAATTTGGGTGAAAATATTTAATCTGCTATATAAACATTAACTTTTTTTTTCAAAGTACACAGGCAATATACAGACCAAACTGCAAAATGTTTCTATTAATACAAAAATTAGCGAATGTCATATTCAAAGTATTTAATCAATGGAAATAATCAACATGCTGTAATTTCTCCCTCAGAAAACTGAAAGCTGTCAACCTAAACAATTTTGAACATAAACATGGAAGTCATCTATACACCAGGATACTCTCATCAATTTGTACTGTGGTATAGATGCCGTTTCTCATCTTTTGTGGCTTAGAAGTTCCCAAAATTGATTTGGTGAGGTGTTTGGCTTTGAAAAATAAGGTTTTCTTCTCCTGGACAAACAGGAGTCTTCAGAAAGACTGTATCAGGGCCAAGCATAACTGGCTAAGCAACTGCAGCATGCATGTGTTGCTTGCCTGTTTTCAGCGTTGGGAATGTGTCGGGAGCACAAACGAGGTGAGAGTGGAGGACTGCTGGATTATTGCTGCTGATGCAAATCACAACAGCCTAAGATTATTCAAAATGTTTTGACGTTTTGTATCAGTCCAAAATATTAAACAGATTTAACTAGTTATGTGCCATAATGTCACAATCTGGTTTATAATTAATTGTGTAAGTCTCTGCCCATTCTATTGCCCATCTATACATGCATTAGGATTATGAACGCATTGCTGATTAATCTGTGCCATCACAGGATCTCCACACCTGACTGTAAATTTTAACCAGTTTGATGCAAAATGCTAGGGAAATGCTATATCTCAATTTAAAAACGAAGTATTCTGTAAACTTACATGCTGATGGCAAGTTCTAGCTCGACTGGATTCTACTGCAGATGCATTTTTCTGGAAAGAAAAAGATGCTGCTTTCTAATGATAACCTCACAAAATGCAAATTTAGCCCCTGAGAGAGGGGATGCTCCAAGTCTGTTAAACTTTCCCCTCCACAAAATGACTGAAATGATTGTTGCCATGAGAATTTACTCTGCCCTCCCGCCCTGCCCAGCCAAAGACTCAGATCAGTCCACAGTTTCATGTGTCCATGATGTCAATCCACATAAATTCACGTGAGCGAGTGTCACAGATGCTGGAAGAGACTACAGTTGTCCCATGGTGAGGGAAGGAATAACCTTTAATTAAAACAAAACAAATTCCCGCTTACCTCTTCTTTAGAGGACTTGAACTCTTTTTCCCCTGCTTGTCTGCTGTGATATCTGCAGATGTGTTTGACTTCATGCTCATTGCATCTCCAGGCTGGCACAAATCTATAGTACTTCTGGACAGCAATTGGAACAGAGAATATTATATGGAGAAGCATCACAGCCATGCTGACAACAACTCCAGATTTGCAATTAAAAGTGGAACTGCACATTTACTGATGTTCTGTATTAATCAGCTGGCTTAATTTCATGTGAGGATGAAAATAGCGCCCAGATGTCCAAAGAACATCTGCCTTCTGGTGCAGAACTGTCAGCTCTGTTTTCAGATGCTTGTCTCCCTACACAGTATGTTGGGACTCTGTCACCTCAGAACTGAACTCATGAAAACAGCCAAATCTGGAGTTGGTATTGCCATAAGCCACGCAGGAAAATACTGAGAACAGAAGTGTGCTTTACATTTTTCTCTGTTTAGAGCAGCACTTCATTTCATACAGTTGTCTGACTGGGATCCACAATTCAGAATACTCTGAGGGCAAGGACGTTAGTTAGTTGTTATACAATTAGTTCACTCTTTCTATTTAAAGGCCACACAACGGTATCATTTTCTTGCCTTTGTGCTAGCAAATAGAGGGGTTAAGAATTGCTTAGCCTAGAAATGCTCATTGTTTGGGCACTCTGCTTACAAGGCAAATGAACTGCAGTCAGATTCCACTCTCAGGTGAGAGCTGTGTTCACTAAATGACATGTTTCTTTAAAAGGCTGCAGCAATATCAATTGCTTCTTTGTCCAGAACAAATCCAAAGGAATGCTCTGGAAACATCTACCTGACCAGGCCCTTCAAGCAAAGCTGGTGGAAGAAGCCATAGTTTATGGGTCCTTAATAGGATGTATATGCAAGGTAAGAGCTTTTGCAGGGTATGTGCAGAAAAAGCACTGTAAAAGCAGAGGACATGTTAATACTGAAAAAAGAGCTGGTGAAGGAGCTTAAGTGCTTTCAAGGCTGGTAACCTGTAGCAGAGCAGTTTTGAGAATTGCAGCAGTAGCACAGCAGTCCTTTTCTGGCTCTGCAGTAAAGGTACTTAAATCTTCCCTGCTCTGAGTTAAGTATGTGCATACAGCTCTGCTGCCATCTGCTGTCACCACAGAGCTCATCGCAGGGTTACCTTTTTGATCAGAGAAAACAACAAGTTTCAAAGTAATGATTTTTGTCTTGCTTGTATTTTCCTTCTGTCTGACCGTGCAGACCACACGTGAAAATAAGGCCAATAGCAGGTCTTGTTTCCAGGTCTGTTGCACTTCCTTATTCCTTGAGGTTATGTACCTACCAGTTTGGCTGCTGCTGTCGTGGTTTACTGTGGAGTTATGTCCCAAAATACATCAAACACTCTGACCTACTGCATAGCACTTCCCAGAGTATCTCTGTATCACAGGACGTGACTCGGGTCCTTTTACATGAAGTTAAATAGCAAAGAAGTGAAATCAAATGTTTGATACGAAATGTGGGTCAACTTTGGTCCCTAAGTAATTCTACACAACTCATCCCAAATCACCTAATTTTACTGCTTAATCACCTGCACTCAGTGGCATTCTGGTGCCTCGATGGTTATGTTCTGCTGTAGGTTTTTATTTGCACTTTGTAAGCTTTACCCATGAACTCGTGGGTCTGAGAACTCCCCCCTTTTCTCAAGGGAAGGTGACTCAAGCGGTGCTGTCCTGGCACAAGCATGAATGTGGAAGTCAACCACTGCTTGTTCCACCAGCGTTACGCACTATACATTGTATATCTGTTGTGGTTTTGCGTCATCGTGTAGAACTGGAGTTGCAGGACCAGCTGGTTACTGCCATGTAGCGCTGTGGGATGACGAAGTCGTTGCCGCCTGGTGCACGTTGCCGTGCCCTGCTCCCTAGCGCAGCGGGGACAGCTCGGTGCCCTCGGCCGGGCGGCGCGGCAGGCTCCCGGCCCAGCCCTCCCGGCGCGGCACCCGGCACCGCTCCTCTTCGCGCTCCGACCAAAGCCGCGGCCCCGCGCTGCCCCCGCACCTCGCACTCCGCCGCCGCTCGGTCCATGAGGCTCGCGAGGGACGCGAAGGCCGCGCCGAGGCGTTCCGGGTCCTCTCGGTGCAGCGCCGGGGGGCCCGCCCGCCCCGCAGCCCTGACCGCGGCCGCTCCCCGCTCCTGCTCCTGGGGCTGCTGCTGCTCCTCCTCCTCTTCCCGCCGCCGCCGCGCCCGCTCCAGCACGGCGCGCGCCAGCCCCGCCGTCCGCGCCGCGCGCGCCCCGTCCATCCCGCCGCCGGCGCGCGCCGTCACAGTGCGCGCGTGCGCCCCGCGCCCCTCCGCCCGCGGCCGGTAGGGGGCGCCGCGGCCCCGCTCGCCCCGCCCTGAGGCACGGCCCCGGCCGCCGCCCGCGGGGGGCGCCCGGAGGGGGCCGTCCCGGGCCGTCCTCGCCGGCGGTGGGCGCGGTGACCGCCCTGGCGGGGCCGGCGGAAGGGCGAGGAGAGGCGAGGAGAGGTGGGCGTTGCGCCGCGGCTCGGCTAAGCTGGGCCCGGCCCGGCGGGAGATTCAAACGCGGCGGGGTGCGAGGCTGCCCGCCCTGACGGGAGCGGCGTGAGGCGCGGGGCGGGGACCGCACCGGGCGGGGCAAGCGGTGGTACCGGAGGGGAGGCCGAGCGGGCTCAGAGCCCTCTCAGTTCCCTTCGCTATGCCCCCCGCACAAAGCAAGCCCCGGGCGCGGCTGGCAGGGGGAGAGCACGGAGCGCGTTGCCTTGAGGCACCGCCGCAGACCCGCCCTTCACCGGCCTCTCCTTCATGAAACACGTTGGAGGCTCCAGCTGACTGTTTGGATACAGCTAACATTGGGTCTCTTCTACTCTACTGAGGCGTTTGCTGAGGTGCTTGAGGTCTGAAGGACTGGGCTGAGCACAAATGGGGAAGAAAGATAATATTTGCTAAAAGCGATGTTAACGTGTTTGAGTTGTTTCATCGATGTGACAGAGCCGTCTGGGGTGCTACTGCTTGATGACAAGTTGAACATCTTCCCCTGAGTGTCCTTCTTTGCTATCGTTGGTCCTCTAGAGAGCAGGTGGCTTTGCTGTCTTGCTGCACTGGTGGAACAGACCTGGAGAGGCCCTCCTCTGTCATTTTCATAAATGGGAAAGAAAATTGTATTCGCTGTATGCTCCTGCCAGCTATTTGTGGCAATTCTGGGGTAAAAAAGCTTACCGCCTTGTTCAGGAGGTAAATTATTCCTCGCGTGTTGAAATTTCAACTCCGCCATTTTTTGATGTTTGGTGGCATAGAACTCCTTCTGCAGCTGAGTAAATACATCTGTCCCAAGAAGGCCGGCAGCTGAAATAGCTTGTGCTTTGAAATACATGTTCCCATTAGGATCCAGATGAGTTAGCCTCATTTCCTTTACGTTCACTATCTTGAAATGTAATGGAGGTTTGTGCAATGCTGGGCACTTACACCAGATTTCCTTGTCGTTGGGGTGATGTATCGGAATATCTCGGGACAATATACATTATTTGGTTTATGAGGTGGGGAAAGCCAAGAACAGCTTATCCTGAGTACTCTGCTCAGGGTTCAGGCAAGCATCATCGTGTAGGAAAGCGTTTGCCTGACGCTGAGTGCCATTTTGGTTCCGTTTCAGTCAAAGGAAGCAAAGTAAGCTCGTCTTAAAATTCAAAAAGTGTGAAATGCTGGGATCCTTGCTTCCAGCTATGCAATATGCGTCTCACTCTTCTCCTTATTGTTCTCCTGTTTCTGTTATCGCTTGGTTATTGTCTGCAGAACAAGTCACTTTGCAACGTTTGCAAAAACTTCAAGGTTTAGATGCATTCCTCGTGTTTTACAGCGCTCCTGACCCTGCTAGCAGCTGGCACCCTGCCTCTCTCCGAGGGTTTTTCTCTCCACCGCCTGGCGCGGCGTCCCCATCCCTCGCCCCACGGGGACAGCAGCTGCCCGCGGGACGCCTCCCGCCGCCCTGAGTGCCGGGCTGAAGCCCCGGGCTCGGCGCCTGGGCGCAGAAAGCTCGCCGCTCGCTCTTCCTTCCCTCCTTCCTTCCTTCCTTGCTTCCCTCCTTCCCCGGCAAGCGTCTCCTCTCAGGCAGGGCTCGAGCGCTGTTAGCTTTTTAAAATAAGGACTCCCGACACCGTTCCGCCGGGCGAGAGCGAGGAAGGTCGGCGGGCGGGGGGCTCGGCTCTCCCCTCCTGCTCCTCCTCCTCTTCCTCCTCCTCCTCCTCCTCCCCCCCGCCCCGTGCAGCCCCGCGGGGCTGCTCCCCTTCCCCTGCCTCCCTCCCGCCCGGCGGGGACCCGGCTTTGGGGCCGGGGGCGGCGCCCACTGCTCCGCGGGGTCTCCGCGGGCCCGGGGCCGGGGCCGAGCGCTGCCGGCTTGGCCGCCCGGGGCTGCCCGGCCGCCGCGGGGCTGCAGCCGGGCCGGGCGGCGCTGGGGGAGCAGGTTTCTTTGTTGGCTGCCGGCTGACTGGTTTCCATTAATCTCCCGCACTGGCCGTGGCCGTCTCCACTTCCTGCCTTTGCATACTTCTCTCTCCCTCGATCTCAGTCCCTTCCCTCCTCCTCCCACCCCCCTCCCTCTTTCCAGCTCCTTCAAAAAAGCTGCAGCCGCCCGGGCGGAGGGAGCGCACCGCTGCGCGCCTCGGTAAGAGCCGGGGAGCCGCGGGCCTGGGGGGAGAAACCACGGAGCGGGGCCGGGGCTGCGGGGGCTCCCGGGGCCCGTCCCGTCCCTGGCTGGGCGCCGCGTCCCTGCGCACGGGCGGAGCGGCGCTTGGAGCTGCCGCCCTGTGCCGCCCGGCACCGCCGTGCCCCGGGGACGTCCCGTCTGTTGGGCGGCGAGGGCAAGGGCACCCCGGAGGGATGGAGCCGAGGAGACCGCTTCGGTGGGACCGGGCTAACTAAGCGGGTTGGGGAGCCAGCACCCAGCGTGTGGGGCTCTGGTCTGGAGAGAGAAGGGAAGCTGTGGCGCTTTTCTTCCCTTCCAGTGCCCGCTGGCGTTGTTCGTCCAGCTGGCTGCAATATTTGCATGCACATTGAAAAGAGCAGAAGAACCACCTGGGCTCCAGCGGAAGACTTTAGAATCCCAAGTCGGATTTAGCTGAGGAGCTGAGGGAGCTACTTCAGCAGTTCACTTGGTGGGAAAATCAGAAGTACTGCTCTTGGCTTGGTACCAAGCGTTTGCTTTACTAAAGAGCAGTGGGTCACCGCAATCAAAGAGTAGCGGCTACATATGAGAGAGCCTTTTTATGTGTACTTCAGTTTTATCACTCAACTGTATTTTGAATCTTAACAGTCAAGCTAAATTAAGCGGGATGCATAGTATAATAGCATGGAGTAGGTTGATAGTAACGTTTTTTACCCTCGTTTTACTATTGCACTGATTTGGGGTAACAGTTTTTTTTCATTTCATTCTGTGTAGATGGTCTTTAACTTCAGCCAGACACTGAACAATCCAGTAAAGGCCACCTGGAATGATCAAAACTTTTGGGAAACAAAGGATGAAATTGTTGTCTGATTTCTGCTCATGCAGAGTAGGGTGAATTGGAGTGAGGTTAACTAGCCTTTAAGACTCAATGATGTTTTGATTATTTGTGATTAACATACACTCAGTAGATGGAAAAAATTCCATACAGTGCATGGATAAGTTAACAAAGAAAAAGCAGAAGTATCTTACATTTAAGATCAGATTTGAGAAAATCATGCATGTTCAGGAATGTCAAAACTTAACATTGATTTTTGTGATTGGGTTATGCAGGTGGCAAAATAGAAATCTGTTACCAGTCTGAAAGGTGAGAAAAAGATTTATGCCTTTGGTCATTTGTTTCCCTCTGGCTTTAAGATCAGTTGTTAAAAGCAAAACCAACACATTAAAGCAATTATGATTACTTTAGCAAGATACCTAAGCATGTAGTCAAGCACCTTTTAAGACTAGCTGCAGTCTATGCACTCTTGAGAGTGACCAGACTGATGGGAAACTGCCATCTTCCTTCTGCAACAGAACTGGTTTACTCCTGGAGCATGGAGGAGTGGGGAGTGGAGCTTCTTGGGTAGGGGCAATAGAGTGGGTGGTACTGGGCCTTGCTGCAAGACTGGCAAACTCCCATGTGCATCTCGTATGCAGAAATAGGGGAATCCTGCTTGGCTTGGCGTTCTTCTGCTCTCTTCAGGGTGATGAACTTCCCTAGCCAGCTTGCTCAGCATTGTCACTGCCTTTCCTAGTGTTGGGAAGGAGAGGCATCTCCTGTCCTTTCTTATCCTGCATTTTTGTGCTGTGGCTGCCAGAATTTGCTCCGAGGAGTTCAGAACCGACCCTTGCAGTTTCCCTTTAGGCAACTGACTTTTAACATATACTGTAGCGTTTAAAGGAGCGTGTGACCCTTTATTATTGGTGACCCTGTAAACCATTGTGTAATCTGTTGACTGTAATGTACCGTGGCAATTTATTCTTGGTTGGGAAGTCCTGCCAAGGACTTGATGGAATAGCACGATTTTATCCACTTTATTGTTTTCATTGTGTTTCATAAACATCTAAGACCCTCTGGGAAGAATCACTGGGGCGGCTGGGCCTCCTTTTTTTAATTGCTGGTTAAATAAATGTGGCCAGTTTAAAAAAAAAAAATAGGAAAAAAAAAAAAGTGGTATGCAGGATCTCAGAATGCCTGGAACTGCTAAACATTCATGTTTAGGAAGCAGAACTATTTTTAGTGTAGGGGCATTTAAAGAAATGATACTAGCCCCTTGTGAAGAGGTCACTGCTAAGTGCGCTGAAGAGCCTGCTTTTAACTGAAGAGCAAAACCAAGTTTCCCACAGTTGAATAAAGTTAGAGAACCAGATTTGTACTTTTCCCACTTAGCTGAAGAGAAAGAGGATGGACTTCTTGTTAGTTTACAGTAGTAGGAGTGAGGAGGCCTGAATCCTTACCTCACACATGCAAAGAAAAAAAAAATCCTGGTCTTGGGGAGATGCTTAGCTTTCTGATTCTTTCCAACCCATGTCTGCAGTGGAGATGTGGGACTGAAAGGCATTTAACGCTTTCTGAGAAGGGCTAGGAACTGGCAGCTGAGAGTAGTGTGTACCCCTCGGGATCTGTGTCTGGGGGAGGGTACAACTCTCATGAATGCATCCCTGGCTGCCATCCTCATTTATAGCTAAAAGAATTGGAGTAAAAAAAGTCTGTGGGTGCTTGAGAACCCAAGCCAACTTGAGATCCTAATTCAGTTCTGAATGTGGGACTGAGGTTGCTAAATAAATTACTTTAGATTCACTGAAGATTTTCCTCAGCTCCTCTGACCAGAAAATAGAAGTACTTGCTTCTGATGGTTTAAGAGAATGTGGCTTAGGTCAGAGTTACCACTGTGTGCTGGACCCACCATGTTGTCCATGGTGTGTCATTAGTGACCTAATATAATGGTTAATGAAACCCAGTATCTTGCAGGGCAAAGAACCAAAATCTGGACTGATCAGACTTCAAAATGTATCAAATGATAGCTAAGTCAAATCAAGTTTTGGTCCAAACTTCATTGATTTCTTGTTCAACATTAGTTCAGTTTAGATTATGAATTACTACTATTCTACTATACTATTCTACTTTTTCTTTTTTTTTTTTTTTTTTAATGCTGAATGCCATGTGTGTTAGTTTTGTCTCCATGCTGTAAAGTGTATGCAACTGCTGCTTTTCACATTTTTTGGTCTGCAGTTGGGATTTAGTTGGCAGTGTGGATAGAGGCAAGTTTGGGGAACTGACTCCAAATATTTACATTCTCAATTTGGCCTAGTCCTTATGCTTGTAAACACTCATAGTCACATTGAACTTTGGTGAGGTTATAAGTGGCTGTATCAGGCCTTGGAGAGTCACACCCTACAAGACCTGAAATTCCCACTTCTGGGAAGGGTTTCGGATGTATTTTTTGGCTGTATGTATCTCAGCTTGAGAGTTAGTACTTCTCACTCTTTCCCCTAATCTGACTGCAAAATCTTGTCCTGTATCTTGCCTGCCCCTCCCCCCCCCCCCCCCCGACATGCTTTATGCTAGTGAGATACATCAAACAAAAAATGTTGTGGAAGGGCAGGCAGGACTGCCCCAAAGGTGCAGCACAGACTCCGTAAATCCTTGTCTCCTGGGCTGCTCTCGAACTCTGCCCCAATAGGGAGGGGCTGCAGCAAAGGTCTTCCTCCCTCCGTGGTCGCCATTTCCCCAGTCCTCGCATTTTAGGTGGGCTCAAATAAGGTTAGGGGGCTGATTTGAACAATGGTGATGTTTGCTCGTGGAGAATCAGATTTAAGCCCTGTTTTCCTTCATTTACGCTTTGAACAGCTGTCACTTCATTAGAAATTTTTTAATCGCTAGGGACTGAGCCTCTAAGTTTTGTTCTGCATTATCAATTAAACTTTCTGAAGTCCATGTTACCACAAACTGCAGAGGCAGGGATCAACTGGTAAGTTAACACCTTATGGCCAAACCACCCTCTTGCTTGGCTATGCCTTTCAATTTGGGTTTGAAATTTGAAAAAATAGTTTAGTTGCAGAAAGCTTGTGACTATAGATAGAGGTGACTGAGTTGCAAAGAATTACAGTCCGAGTTCCTACTCATCACTTGAGGTCAGTAACTTTATATCCTTAGCCAACCTAGCTTTGAAGGAGATGGCATTAGTTGAATCCACAGTGAACATATTTTGAGTAACCTAACTTTGCATTCTGTCTGGAGCATGTACTCAGTTAGAACTGTTCAGGTAAATGGATGCTACTTCACACGGACAGTGCTTTTCATATGCTCTGCTATAAGCTTCTGACCTTGGAGATGCCTTAGGGTTGAGGAAAATAGGATAAGAGGTGTTCGTTTTAATGCCACCTTTCAACATTTTTTGAAAATGTGTTTGTTTGAGCCATTTCCTCCTGCTGAAAACCTGTCAGCCACAGCAATGGAGCTGAGACTTCAGCGAATTTGTGCAAATGGAAAGGACACACAAAGTGCAGTGAGGTTTTGTCAGAAATGCACCCCGTATGTGTTCACACACACAGGAACAGGATGTCAGTTTGGACTTGGTGTATCAGTCTCCCAATTTCTCTTTAAAATGAAGACATAGAAATGCTTGATATATGAACATTTATTGTTAGTGTTGGTGCCAACACAGGAAACTAGGTCTTTGAGCTGAAATATTTAACATTATTCCCTAACTCCCATGTTATTAAAAGCTCTTATTGTGCAAAGTTCTAATACTATTATTCATTTAATCACTTTGACAGGGTCGTCACACTGAGTTCATGGTTTGCATTTTTTTTTCCCCTTCAAAGAAGGATTAGTTGTCTTCATGCAACATCCAGTCACAGTCACAGGGGACAGATGCTAATTGACTAGCATTGTGCCAAGGGCCCTGCTCAGCCTGGTATTTTAAGTATTAGTGCAGAGACCAAAATGCTTTAGGAGAGCTGCCCCGGAAGATCTCGCAACCCTGCTTTAGTGAGGAGCAGATGTTCCAGACACGGACTCTTTCCATTGTTCTGAGAAGTCCTTCAAGTCAGGAGATGGATCTGCCTCTTGACATTTTTGCTTTTAACATTGTTACTACTTTGAGGGAGTACAAACAGTTTCTGCAAGACAGGATGAAATGATTGAGGAGTTTGAATGATTTTGATCGTTTGTCCTGGTGGAAACTTCTGTCACTCAAGGTCACTGGAAAGGGAAATATATTTGGCTTGATGTCATGTTGCATTCCGAGTGGGCACAGTGCACTAACGAAAAATGGAGATTATTGACTCAGCACATGTGAAAGTGCTCATCTCATTTATGCTACAAGATTGTAATGATTGTGGTTTCCAGTGTGCTTCATTTCTTAATCCTGGCTTTAGGCTCACAAGATCCCCTTAGCCGGTGTTGTTTAAATGAGCTTCATTAACTGAGAATATTGTTTTGAAGGTATGGCAGATCAGCAAAGTGCAAAAGCTTACCAGTAATCACCTGTGTGATGGCAGGCTCTGACTACTTCCACTGTTAAGTGGCAAATTGGGCAGCAGTTCCACACCATAGCTTGGATTTTGCTGCCTGCTATATTAACTTCAGTTTTTGAGCAGCACATCTTCCGTTCCATCCAGACCGTGTAAGGAATGGCTGACTGGAAAGAGAGGTGGGATCAGAATAGGAAAGCACAGAAGGGGGTCAGAAAGAAAAGAGGTCTAAAATCATCTGAAACTCTTCGGGCTTAGCGTATACGTTAACAACAATCTACAAAATTGTTCAAATGGCATTCAGTATTTGCGGATACAATTCATGTACCTTTAGGTTGGTATGTATATCTCTCTGATGGAATTTTATGGACATATCTATTGCTATTTCTCCTGTAGAACTGAGTAAATATCCCACATCACTTGTAATGTTTAAAGAGTATTCCTTGCAGGGAGTGATTCCATATGTAAATATTTTTCGTAATTTGCTCTGCTCTGATCTTTGGTCTCACACTTAAATCCCAGCTATACGGGACTGAAAGGCACTGACAAAATGGTTGCTCTGGCTTATCGTGGGTAGCTTAAAAGAGCTGTTGCTGTACCCCTTGTTGCTTAGGCAACAGGGGACACTCGCTGAATGATGGTCCACAAGGGCAGCCACACTGTGCCGGTACCTGTTCCCTGCCACGTGAGACCAGAGGATTCTTTTGTTATTTGCTGTACCTGTAGAGGAGCCACCCATTTTATACGTGGCACAAGTGCAAGGTCTGCTACTATTTCAGCCTTTTGTTGCACTGTTGAGACAGAGCATTTCACTGCTGTGTGTTCTTCAGCTGCTTAGTAATTCTTTGGTGTTTGTTCATTATTCGTAATAACCTGGACTACTTCTTTGGAAATTACCTTTTTGCTTCACTTGCAGGGGCCGGATTACCTCTCTTGCCCCTCTACTCCAGGAGAGAACTGCTTCAACCTCTGTTCTTCTGTTTGTAGGAGAAGGATAAGTTAAGATCTCACATGACACAGTTCTCTATTTGAATAGGGAGGTTGTGACTGCAACTGGGCTGCCATAACTGCCCTTGGTTGTTAATGTCTGCCAACAACTTGGCAGCAGGACCTTCTGAGGCTTTTGCTGCTATAGTTGCAGAGCAGCCAGCAGAAGAATTGCTCCTTCTCTCCAGAGAATGTCCTTAGGCATGGGAAACAAAGGGAGATATCATTGCCAGGTGACAGAGCTATCTCCTCATCCAGTGCCACAGGGAGTTGGGGATGAATTTTCATTGGACTGCCCTGCTTTTCCTGTGGCCATGTAACTTGTACAACACAGGTAACGCTCTGGAAAAGGTAAATTCAGGAGAGATGAGGATCCTCAGACTCTTGCCATTTTATACGCAAGTAAAGCCTCATTTAAGGCCTTGTTCTTCAGGGAAATTTGCCTGCTATCGCCCAGGAAAATATTTGCCTTCCTTTTTTCTTTGGCTTTCTTAGCATGTTTTTTTTCTTCTTTCTCCTTTTATTCCTTGATTCTCCCTCTCAAAACCTAGCAGATAGACTTTAGCGACCTGCATGTGTCATACCCTCTAGTTTTGCTGCATCCAGGCTGTATATGGGTGTGTGATCTAGATTTTGTGGATCCCATTCTAACTTTGGCTTGGAGTTTGTTAGAATCTGTGAAGGGGATAAATGGTAACAGATTCTTCAGTCACCTATGAACATTGGGATTTCTTGTTTGTCATAGATATTCCCTGACATCTACTATTTGAGCTGCAGGATGTCAGCTGGTGACATATTCCTCTGCTTGGGCAGTTTCTGATGTTCAGATTTGTATTTACTGGAACATCAAGAGAGATGTCAGCCTGTGCTTTACATCCTACAACAGATCTGACAAAGGTTCTGTGTTATCCCTTGCTTTGTTTGCTATTGAGTTGTCTCCCAACAAGGCAGTTATCTTTGAGTTTGAGAAACTAATAAAGTTGATGAATGTGGAGTTAAGATGATGTCTTCAAAATGAAACAGCAAGAGAGCCGCGAGATTTTCAGTGGCAAGCACTTTTTAGAGAGAGAATAACAGCAGAGGGTAAAAAGACACTGTTTGTTCATCCTTCCACCTCCGTGAGATTAGATTGTTCCCTGGCGGGGGGACCAGGATACATGGTTGAGGGGAAATGATTGCCTCATCTTTCAGTTCGGTGGATCACCATATATTGTGCTATTTCTGCCAACAGATACATTGAAGAGGTTAGTACCTAGCATAACAGCACACCCTGTGAGAAAGAAGAGAATTTACTTTATGCCCTGCGTAAAGCTGGCTTCTCTTTTGAAGCTTAATGTTTCAACCTATTGTCATTTTTAGCAGAGAGCTTAATAATGCAGAGTATGAGTTTAACGAGATGAATTTTTGACATACTAGTGTTGACCCAGAACTACTGTGGGTAGACTGTGATACAACAGAAGGAAGCATCTAGCCTAATCTTAAATTTTGAGAGTTGATAGAGGTTTTTGTCCTGTAGAAATGAATCTGAGCTTCCAGGCTACAGGTATGCTCTGGAAGCAGAATAATTAAGTTCAGTGACATTTTAATTTCTCACATGAATATACGTAATGAATTTTGAAGAACACGCATATTCATGAGCCTACAGATAATGGATAAAACAGCAGGAATCCAATCCTGGCTAGCATACTGCTTTGTCTTGGACCAAAACTTCCTTTTCCCTTTCCCATATGCTTTGCAGCAGAACAGGTTGGCAACCGTGTCTGCGCATCCAGCCCAGAAAAACATGTAGTCAGAAGGTTAGCTGGGGTGGAGACCACACAAAGCAGTGTGATTTGGACCAGGTGAGTTATCCCAGTGTGTAGGCACTGTTTACTTAATTCTTGCTCACCTGGCACTGTATTTTTGGCTGTTACTTTTCAAATTGCTTCTGAGTTCAGTTTTTTTTTTCTTTTTTCCCTTCCTCTTAGTTAACCAAATAATAAAAGGCAGGTACATGTCAGCTGTTTTGAAAGGAAGTTTTTAATGGAGGTTTAGCATGATGTTAAATGTTGAGTGGTCAGTGTGAGACTTTTTGATCCAAGACTTGATGTATATAAGGTGGTTGTTGTTTTGTTTTGTTCCCCCTCCCCCCCCCCCAATACACAACAAATGGACTAACCTCCATAACTTCCAAAAACTGGATGAGAGCTTCTGAGGGCTTCTCAAGCAAATTAGGGTTACTGGTTTATGGAGTAGGGCAATTGACAATAATAATAATAAAACAACAGAAGCTATGTTCAGACAATTTAAAATGGCAGAAATATAGTGAAATACTATATTTTATATATGCAATGCATGCATCTCTTAAAAAATGCAATGCATGTATCTTTCATTTGTAAATCTCAAAGCACTTAGCAGTGTTAATGAATGAAAGACCCCACATAGCCCTGGTAGATGAGGGAAGTATCAATACATATGAGAAAGTTCAGGAAGGTAATCTTGGAAGCAGAAAAAAACCTTTTCCCTCCACTTTCAGTTTAAAGAAAATTAGAACTATATGGTGCAGCAAGCTATCTTATCATCTTTCATCTTGAACTGTAAATACATACCCAGAATAGTGCTTTTGAGATGGCAATAATGCTGTTGCCCTTCAATGATTGAAATGACATTTTTTCAGCTAGAAGGTGAGGTTACTTAATTTCAAGATTTGTTTGATTAGGTGATGAGACTAGCCAGGATAGTTTAGGCTTTTAATACTGTGTGTCTTAATCTCAAATACGTAGTAAGCATGTAATAATGGACTAAATTATATATAGAGATATGATGTTAACAGTCTTTTTTTTTTTCTTGAAAAGTGTGAGTTGTTCTGTATCTTCTTATGTTTGATATTTTGAGATTTAGTCATAGCCATTCTTTCTGGTTAAAAGTCAGCAGTGATTCTGTATGTAAATGTCCCCCCCCCCCCCCAATATATCTATATAAAGCTTTACTAAGAAGCAAAGATGTGCTCATGTACATCAATGTGCAGCACAGGCATACCTCTTATGTGGATTATATTTATCACAATTATTCAGAAGATAATAACTTAGCCATATAATTTCACAAATATTCCAAACAGTATTTTCCATATGCTGACTACATTAGGTGTAAACCCCTTTTTTACTGGTGTAAACAGAGGTAACTTTGATAGGCAAGTTAGTACACAGATGTTTCAGTTATTCCTAAAATTTATTTTGAGCAGGGAGGGGGGGAGACAATGATCTTTTCCATCTTCACAATTTCCTATCTTTAATTATGGGTTCTCAGCTCTCTACAAAGCCTTCACTGGACTAGATTGAAATAGATTAAAAAAAATGCTCTGGCTTTTTTTCCACCCTGCTGAGATTTGCTAAGTCACTCATGAGAATTAGATGTTCATTTTCCGTTAAAGTCAGTTTGAACCAGATACCAAAATCCTCAGCGTGGCTTTGACCTAATTGTTTAACAATAAAACATACCCACGCTCTTTTTAGAGGGAACTCAGAATCTTCTCATTAGGAGTATGATCAAGTGTTGCAAGCAGAAGTCTGCAACTTACTGTTTCAGTGTTTTCCTTGTATTAAAGATATTTACTTATCCATGTATATATGCCAGTATACATGTCCGCTGAAACAGAAAAGTACCTCTTTGTTAAAACAATGTTACTCCAAAATATCTGCTTTCCTTTTGTTCTCATACTCAGTCAGAAGAGAATAGCTTTATTTTGTGATGTCAGTGTTTTCATAGTCTTATCCCATTGATTTTTATTCACTCTGGGAATAATCACTCATAAAAAAGAATGTGTTCGTCTTTCCTCAGAAGAGACTGATTTCTTTTCCAGAAGCACCTACTATTAAGTACAATGTCCATAGAAAGATATAACCCCAGGTAAAGAGATACTAGCTTGCAGACCTCATGTGTCCTCCTACCTGCTTTGTTACTGACTTGCTAGGAGGTTGTCCAAGTCATTTCATTACCTGTAATCTCTGTATTTCTGTGCGTTTGAAGGGATAACTGATGTCTCTCCTCATATTCTTGAGATCTGCATGTTAAAGGAGCTTAACTTACTAAATGCTCATATTTTGCATTTTGTTGCATTTCCATCCTAACCTGGAAAAGATATGATGGCCTAAAATCGCACTCTGAAGGCTGATGGCAGTTTTACTGTAAAGTTTCAGGGAGCAGAAGACTGAGCCTGAGGAGTGCAATTGACTGAGGGAGCTCTGAACTTGGACAGGCAATACCTCATGTTTGTTCTGCACTGACACCTTTAGGCAAGCAAAGAAAAGGTGTTGATGTTGGAAGTAGCTGCAGCCACACTCCTTCGCCAAATATGAGGTGAAGCCCTGAAGGGAAGGAATAGCAATGATGTATGACCTAGCAAAGAGTATTCAAGACTATTCCCTCAAAGTTTCTGGACCCTCCAAGGCACCTGACAATTCAGTAGCTGCCAGCTTGACACTCTTTTTAGAGGCTCAAAGCACATAGGTTTTATAGGCCTAGTAAAGCAGCACTGCACAAGGGCACTGTTATATTATTTTTGTGATGCAGCAGAAGTTCTGACTTTCCTTTTTCTCATCGTATTTCCCACTGCCCCATAATTGTAGCTTCTATCAGGTTACACTTTCATTTAAAGAAAACAGTACAGATACGTTTATAGTTGAACATGCTCTGTGAATACTTTATTTCACTGCTATATTAAATGTGTAACAAATCTGTTTGCAAGCTACCTAATAGGAAACAGGATATAGGTTTCTTTTGCACATTTATTGTGCTCTAAAGTTTTCAGGTTAAATTGGGTTTTAGATAACACTTTCTCTGTAATAACCTCTCAAATACCGTTATTTCTTTCTCAGTCCCTTAAATTCTGTAGAAACTTTGATAGTTTTTTATGTAAGCCTCCAGTTTGACTTGCTAGAGTAACTTCTGCAGCAAACCTAGCTGCACCTTTTGCAAAATACATTTTTTTTTTTTACAATGTAAATGGATTACGCTTGGGTCATTTTTTTTCCCTATGTGGATAAAATACAGACAGAAGGAAAAGAATGAGCAGGTGACGGAAGCCTTATTTATGTCATCAACTGTGCTTTGCTTTCTGTAGTGGCTTTCTACTCATGCTCAGTAGCATAACTGTAAGCTTCTTCCCTCTGTTGTGAAGGGGATGCAGGCTGGCAAAGTGAGCTGCTGTTTTTTCTCCCCTAGCAGTTTTTTGGGTCCTTTTGCACATTCATGTGGGCACTTCCACAGAGCCTGGCACACAAGCTAAGTTGGCTGATCTTTCATGACAACACTTTATTGTGCTTGCCAACAGTTTCTTTCAGTACCATACTAGCTTTGTTGTTACTCCAGAAACTCTCCTTTCCATGTTAGCTGATGGCAGGGGATACTTTAAACAAGAGGCCAGGGTGAATGACAGTTTCTAGTTCAGCTGGGGGAAGATGGGATGCTAAAGGGATAGAGAATTTTGTAAGTGCTCTCAGCTTGTACATTGTGAGACCAAACTAGAGTGGTTTTAGTATACATGCTGCTTGTTTTCCTCAGAGCTGTTCTCTGTCCCAAGACAGTCACTCCTGTAAAGTGTCCTTGGTTTAGGCAGTTTGTGACCTGCCCCCTGGCCCCACAGCTGCTCCATCCTCAGGCAGTGCAAGCACATCCTTTACACCAGGCCAAATGCCAACTACATATTTGGGACTGAAATCACATCTGTTTTTTGAGTCAAAACAACAACAAAAAAACCACATTCTTTTTCATTTCATAATGTATGTTTTTTAAAATAGAGGAAATAGAAATTTAAACCATGGACTGTATAAATATTTATTTTATCCCAGCAAAATGCAAGTGCATACAAACATAATGATATTGTGCTTCTTAGACAAGGATATTGAAGTAATGGTGGGGAAAAAACCTGCAACAACAAGGTGAAAAAGACATTAGATCTTCCCAGGACTTCCGTTTCCTGTTTGGAAATCAGATCTACTGATAGTTTTCTGTACTATGTTCAATAGTAACACCAAGCAAATTGAAAAGCAGAGACAAACATACATTCCTCCATGGCTGATAGTTCACAAGATCAGGGTTATATATCTGTCTTTAGGGCTGAGAGATGCTCACTTGCTGTTCATTTGGGACTGCAGTTGTAAGTGCCTTTAATCATGTGGGTTTCTACTCCATTTGTCTAGAAAGCTGCTCCTGGGGGATTGCTCCACTGCATGGAGTGTGCTCCTGGATGGAATTTGTGGATGACCACCTACAGTGGTCTTCCTGACTGTCAGGCTGAACCTCAGCCTTTGCTGCTATAGTGTTTGAGGGACTGATTTAGGAAAGTAGCCTGCACCCTACTCCCCTGCTTCACACAACATTTCTTACTCTGCTGAATGTAAAAGGGTGAGAAAATCCCAGTGTAGTAGCGTTTTACCTTTGCTCAAAGAAGATTGTAAATTTTTCAGCAGGATATGAAACAGTGTGAAATCTGGCTTTGAATTTGGACTGGTGGGTTTGGCAAAGCAAGGCGTGTGATGCGAAACTAGTTTTCGCAAGGTCCTCTAAGACTTTCTGGCTAAGCATTTTCTCATGAGCTAAACAGCACTGAGAAAGGCTCTCTGTGTGGGTAGGAGACCTCCCAAGAGCATGCTTAGTTCTGTGATTCAGTGGATGGCATCTGCCCCCTGAATGGAGAAGGCATCTATCAGTGGTACAGCAGGCAGCTGAGAGTGCAATTCTGTTGGATACCA
This sequence comes from Cygnus atratus, assembly GCF_013377495.2. Classification (NCBI taxonomy): domain Eukaryota; kingdom Metazoa; phylum Chordata; class Aves; order Anseriformes; family Anatidae; genus Cygnus; species Cygnus atratus. The sequence continues at coordinate 2,438,713 of NC_066366.1, forward strand.
TGGTCTGCAAATGACATGTGAATCAGGTGCTGGACTTAAAGTGGCTTAACACTCATGCCTTTCTGCAGCTCTCAGATTTAAACAATAGCTCTAGGCGTTCTGGGCTTACAAGAATCTAATAGCGATTGCCCTGCAACATTAAAGTGTCATCTAAAGATAATAAAAGCTCAGCCCACCAACACTGTTAAACAATTGTAAACAGTACAGATTAAGTTAGCTCACAAATCAAACCGAAAAACCCTCTCTTCTACCCTTACCAGCCCCTACAGAGGCTTGTTGGATGGAACGATTTTGACTCATCCGTGGAAGACTACCAAATTTGGAAACATGGGATATTTCTGACCAATCTGGCATCAAGCACAAGGTGCTATTTAAACTCTAGTTTGGTTAACTGTACTTTTGCCTCCACAAGCTTCCCCTCTTGCTCTAAATGGACACAATAATATTTTTTCCTTTGTACCCTCTATACTTCTGTGGCTTTTTAATGTTAAATGAGGTTTATGCTTCACTCCAGAGAGAGCTGTATTTCGGCAGTAGATGAAGCTATTCATGTCACTGCCCACTTTTCACTATTTATTTTTCAAACTTTTCGCAAGGTCCTTAGTTATTAATTGTAAAGACTTTGAAATTCTTCCATGTGGAATATCATCACTTGGAGCGGTGTTTGAATAAACAAACAAACAAAAACAACAGCAAAAAAAAAAAACCAACAAACTTAAAGATGTTTCTTGTACGTGTTTTGAAGTTTTCAGTTTGTATTTTTGCAAGTGATAATACTTAGCTCCAACACAGTGCTTTTCATTGCAACTCTCCAAAGTGCTTTACAAGCTTATCAAAGCAACTTCTAAAGCTAATTGAATCTTTTTGATTAAATGAAGTATGGTTTAAATATGGTATTCTGATACTCTTGAATATTTCATGGAATTACGTTTATGCTAGGAGAGTTTCCTAAGGGTCAGAGTGGGACAGAGGCCTAACTGAAGCAGAAACACACCCAGCAACTGCTTTATATGGACATAGCAGCATGATTCTTAGTGTGTAACACAAAGTTTCTTGTTTCATTCAAACTTTAAATAAAATCAAAGAATGAAACTTTGAAGATTGTCGTGTTTTTTGGATGACTTTAGCCAGTATCTCCATTTTGTAGATTAAGAAGTCAAAGCAGAAGGAAATAAAATGACATGTAATAACTGGAGATGCCTAGTATGCCAAAGATGCAGCTGGATTTCTGAGTCCTCTGTGAAACTTTGCTGTAGTTTACCAAGTTCTTTGATCTACTGCTTTTGCAGAAGTACTATTATTTTCTTTCAGAGATTAAGCTTACAGTTCTAAACAAAATGAATTTTGTAGATAAATAATAGCGAAATTCTCCTGCTCAAAGAAAAGAGAAAATAAGGCTAAAGGTAGACCTAAATGTTACTCTGTAAATGAGAAAAAAATGATAAACTGTTTTACTGCTGATATATTGCAACAGTCATGCTTTCTAGGATTATAATAAGAGTTTGGGAGCAGAGGTGGAACTGTAATGAGTTTCCTCTGATTAAAAAATAAAACTAATTCCTGGAACTTTTTTTTTTTAAAAAAAAAAAAGTAAAGATAGTAGATGCTATGACACTAAAGAAGAGGTGGCAGGAAAATTTGAGAGAAAAATTGAAAGAAAGGCTGTGCTGCTTTATCTTCTTTTAGGTCATTCCGAAAGACAAAGCTTACTCTGCCTTGCTTTGCTGTTTATGAAGTGAAAATAAGTTACTGCCTTCAAGTCAGAAAGGGCCTTCCTCTAACAAACAGCAGAGATCCAATGCCCCATTTATTGTCTTGACATTTTGTTTTATCGTTCCAGTTTGCAGAGCAGTCTCCGGAGGTTTGTGAAGTATGCATGAGTAAGAGAGAGAAACGCACTCGTATCTTCTTTTGAGAACTTTGGGGATTTTAGCTTGGAAACAGGCCTGGCTGTCTATCTAGACCCATCGCTCTCACTGAGAGCACTGACAGGAGTCTGGGTGACATGGCATCCCCTTACCTCATCTTCTACTTTTCCTTACGTTTTGTCTCTGTGCCTACCCTCATCATCCATGCTTTGCTGTTTGCTAGCAAGCCCACAATCTCTTTGGAAGTCTTTTCCATTGGCTGACTTTTATTACCTTTATTCATATTCCAGCATTGTCTACAAGCACCAGCTAGTGTTTGGAGCCAGATTTCTTGTTTTTTCTGCGTGCATAAATTGTGCGTGGGAGGAAGCAATAACAAAGGTACCTTTTTGTTTGGAAAAAGGCAGATATAAGAGCTGGACAGAAGGAGGAGAAATACATGTTAACCTCCATCCATATACTGGTAGTATGCTAAAAATCACAGAATCACAGAATCGTCTAGGTTGGAAGAGACCTCCAAGATCACCTAGTCCAACCTCTGTCCTAACACTAACAAGTCCTCCACTAAACCAGATCACTAAGCTCTACATCTAAACGTCTTTTAAAGACCTCCAGGGATGGTGACTCAACCACTTCCCTGGGCAGCCCATTCCAATGCCTAACAACCCTTTCAGTAAAGAAGTTCTTCCTAATATCCAACCTAAACCTCCCCTGGCGCAACTTTAGCCCATTCCCCCTCGTCCTGCCACCAGGCACATGGGAGAATAGACCAACCCCCACCTCTCTACAGCCTCCTTTAAGGTACCTATAGAGAGCGATGAGGTCTCCCCTGAGCCTCCTCTTCTCCAGGCTAAACAACCCCAGTTCCCTCAGCAGCTCCTCGTAAGATTTGTTCTCCAGACCCCACACCAGCCTCGTCGCCCTTCTCTGGACTCTCTCGAGCGCCTCCATGTCCTTCTTGTAGCGAGGGGCCCAAAACTGAACACAGTACTCGAGGTGCGGCCTCACCAGAGCCGAGTACAGGGGGACAATCACTTCCCGAGACCTGCTGGCCACACTGCTTCTTATACAAGCCAGGATGCTGTTGGCCTTCTTGGCCACCTGAGCACACTGCTGGCTCATATTCAGCTGCCTATCAACCAGTACTCCCAGGTACTTCTCTGCCAGGCAGCTTTCCAACCACTCATCTCCCAGCCTGTAGCGCTGCTTGGGGTTGTTGTGCCCCAGGTGCAGGACCCGGCACTTGGCCTTGTTGAACTTCATACAGTTGACCTCAGCCCATCGGTCCAGCCTATCCAGATCCTCCTGCAGAGCCTTCCTACCCTCGAGCAGATCGACACACGCACCTAACTTGGTGTCATCTGCAAACTTACTGAGGGTGCACTCGATCCCCTCGTCCAGGTCATCGATAAAGATATTAAAGAGGACCGGCCCCAGCACTGAGCCCTGGGGGACTCCACTAGTGACCGGCCTCCAACTGGATTTGACTCCATTCACCACAACTCTTTGGGCCCAGCCATCCAGCCAGTTTTTAACCCAATGAAGCGTACGCCAGTCCAAGCCACGAGCAGCCAGTTTCTTGAGGAGAATGTTGTGGGAAATGGTGTCAAAAGCCTTACTGAAGTCAAGGTAAACCACATCCACAGCCTTCCCCTCATCCACCAAGCGCGTCACTTCGTCATAGAAAGAGATCAGGTTCGTCAAGCAGGACCTACCTTTCATAAACCCATGCTGACTGGGCCTGATCGCCTGGTTGCCCACGGCACGCGTGACGACATTCAAGATAATCTGCTCCATGAGCTTCCCTGGCACTGACGTCAAACTAACAGGCCTATAGTTCCCCGGATCTACCCTCCGGCCATTCTTGTAGATGGGCATCACGTTTTCTAGCCGCCAGTCGACTGGGACCTCTCCTGATAGCCAGGACTGCCAATAAATGATGGAAAGCGGCTTGGCCAGCTCCTCTGCCAGTTCGCTCAGTACCCTCGGGTGGATCCCATCCGGCCCCATCGACTTGCGTACATCCAAGTGCTATAGCAGGTCGCCAGCCATTTCCTCGTGGATAGCGAGGGCCACATCCTGTTCTCCATCCCCTTCCACCAGCTCAGGGTACCGGGTATCTAGAGAACAACTGGTCTTGCCGCTAAAGACTGAGACAAAGAAGGCATTAAGCACCTCAGCCTTTTCCTCATCTTTTGTAACTAAGTTTCCCCCCACATCCAGTAAAGGATGGAGATTCTCCTTAGTCCTCCTTTTTGTGTTGATGTATTTGTAAAAACTTTTTTTGTTATCTTTAACGGCAGTAGCCAGATTGAGCTCCAGATGAGCTTTGGCCTTTCTAATTTTGTCCCTGCACAGCCTCGCAACATCCTTATAGTCCTCTTGAGTAGCCCGCCCTCTTTGCCAAAGATTATAAACCCTCCTTTTTCTCCTAAGCTCGAGCCACAACTCTCTGTTCAGCCAGGCCGGTCTAGTTCCGCGCCGGCTCGTCTTTGGGCACGTGGGGACAGACCGCTCCTGAGCCATTAAGATTTCCTTCTTGAAGAGTGCCCAGCCTTCCTGGACTCCTCTGCCCTTCAGAACCTCCTCCCAAGGGACTCTGCCAACCAGTATCCAGAACAGCTCAAAGTGTGGTCAAATAGTGGTCAAATATACAACCAGTGTCCTGAACAGCTCAAAGTGTGGTCAAATAGTGGTCAAATATACAACCCCCTAGCAGTTCTCTAATGTTGTGGGGTGAATGGGCTCTAAGCATTAGATTATTGATCTTGAAAAATTATATATGGTAATCTTTATCACATATGGAAAAGAAATTGTTTATATCCCAGAACTTAAATGAGATGCTGACCTGAATAGCTTTGTAGCTTGGAATGTCTGTTTTTTCTTCATAGCTTTACATAGTTCAGTGCTTTCTCTTCTTCATTTCCTCATGCCTGAAGAATGCAGACGAATAGCTGAAAAAGGTTTGTCTCTAGTGCTGTTAGGTCATTAAGGTTCTTGGCCAAAAAATATCCCTGACCTCCCTGGTCAGAGGAAACTGCATCAACAGCAATAGTTTTCAGGAGGTTAAACCTAGTGTGTCTCAGCTGTTGTATATGAGGCCTAAGAGTGCCTATGAGGATAGAGAAAAACCGTACTATTGCTTTTTTTCATCCTTATCCTTAAACATGAATCCAGTGAAAATCTCAATGCTTGATTTCATGAAAGGATAATGCTTCTAGAAGATACAGAGATGTATACTTCTTGTGTCTTTTTTCATAAAACTCCTGACACTGGTTTTCATCTCAAAGTCTGCCATTCTAGATGCTGATGAAAATGTAAAACAATTGTTCCCTGCTCCAATGACTCTACAAAGTTAATCAAATTGAGGGAGGAGAGATTCACAAAGGGAAAAATACTAGGCTGCACATCGGTACTCTAGCTGTGATATTATCAACGCGATGAAAGAATATTTTTAACACAGTAAACTGAAGAAAGATAATGAAGTAATTTTGAAGATTTTATTGGGGAGAGGGGATAGAATACAAACATGCTTGCTTGGAAAATGTATAAAATGGATAGGAAAGGTACAAAATAAGAGCCTTGAGAAAAATTTCACATGCTTAAGTATGTAGGAAAGACTCTACTGTGTGGAACGTGTCCCCCAAACTTGCCCTCAATACAAGGACCAAAGGAAGGATGAGAAGAATTTGAAGAAGCACTAGGATTTTGTGCTGTAGGTAGAACACTGCTGGTGTCTTCATTAAGTAGTGACATTTTGGCATGGGGGGTGGTTATACACGGTGGAGAGGAGAGTATTGCAACTGTTCTTAGTGAGGTTGAACCTGATAGCTGGCAGACTACTAGCAAAAGTCAGAGGAGCTGGTAAGTTAGTTAATTTGGACAGAAGGAGGCAAGTCTCGGGTATTTGAAGGATGTGCTACATTGCTTAGAACAAAGAAAAAAAGAGAGAGAGAAGCTTGGCAGCTCTTCTTTCTTCCTGGAGTTACTGTTTGCCTCGGGGCTTGTGCACCCCACAACAATCAAATGATTTTTCTGCAGGCAGCTGTGTCATGCTGAGTGAAGCTGGAAATAATTGTGTTCATACCAGTGAGCTTTATTTATTCTGTTCAAGTTTTGTCTTGGTGAGTGTTTTGGAGCTGCCCTCAAACAGCTGAAATACCTGTTATGTCTGTGGTTCTGAGAAAACATAGTGGGGTTGGATGTTTGTGGGTTCTTTTGGGGGATTGCACATTGAAATCCTGAGGATGGAGGATCTGAAGAAATGAAACTCCTTGAAGGACCTGGCCATCAGTTATGATCATGTGTAACTGGCACCAAACTGATTGTACCACAAGTTTTTGCCTTTCAAATTACACAGCAAACTACTTCCAACAACCCCATGCATGTGGACAGGAAACACTTTCATTTCCCTGTTGGGAAGGAATCGGCACAGCTTTCTGCTATACAGCTAATACTTCAGCAAATTTTCCCTGAACTGGAGCCGCCCTGGGGCTTTGTAGCACAAATGGACCTTTGACAGGTGGGACTTGAGGGACATTGTGTTTGACAGACACTGGAAATGTCAAAGAGGTATCAGGGGAGCACCTGAAAAGCTAATGCTTCATTAAGAATAAGTGTTGAGCAAAATCCCAAGATCCTGAGTTGCAGCCAGCAAATCAGAATTTCTGCAGAAAACAACAGTAAATATTGTGGAATATTCTGAAGTACAGCAGGCTGTTTCTGTTTTATAACTAATTATATTCAGACACTCTTAAATAATATAATTTGCTTGCGGGGGGGATGGTCTGAAAGCAGAGGTGGTGTGTGCCTCATCTCTCAGTCTTCCTCGTAGTAGATGCTCCTGGTCTTCCACCATTCTCACTGACCAGAGTTGTCTCTGTGTTTATAGCTCACTGGGTTTTGTGCCAAAGTCATTTCTCAACCTTTGGGATCCAAAGCTTCTAACATTGGATGTGATTGCAAGAGTGCTCTAGGGGAACACCTGTGGGTTCTTAAAAGTTATTCTATTTCTTGAACGGTGCTGCTTCCTTGGAAAATCTTATAGCAAGGCACTTGATCCTGTTTACATATGGAAGGTGGACCATATATAAACAGTCCTCAGTAGAAGTTCCTCTGTCACTGGGAACCCTTTTGCAGTGTCCCTCTGAGGAAACTGAGCAGAGTAATCAAAGAGCTTGCATCTTAAATCTAAATCAGTATGCCACTCACATCTGTTGTTTGAGAGTATAGCATTTAACCCTTTTCGATAAAGAACCCATATGTGGGAGGCTGACGTAATCTTTCTCAGATGGTTAGTACCTGATCAGTTTCAGATAAATATTATCTCCTTGCATTTGTTGTTGTTCTTAGCCCCAACACTTCCTGTGTTATGAACCTTGTGGGAAAGTTTGCTTGAGTGACAGGCCCTGGCTAATTTCACCACATCCAGAAATCTAATGATTTAAACTTCTGGATTCTGATCCATATCACCTACAGTCCCATATGGCTTGTGTTCGTTGCTAAGCATTGCTCAAAGTATTTTCTTTATTGCATTAAAGACCTTTTGAATTATTATGTACCAGTATCTGCAGAACAGAGCATCCTTCGGGGAAATTGAGTTTAGGTTCTTCAAGCAAGCATTTAGTGTTGAAACAAAGCAAAGTAGACAGGATTTGGAACCTAAAGGCTTTCTTATAGAGAAAACACACAAGGTATCTCTTTGTCCTCAAGATTTTCATCCTGGAAATCTGGACTATTTGTTGGACTCCCAGGGCACCCATGCCAGCCACTTTTACCGTGTATTGTTATCTGCCTCTCTCGTTTTCCTCACATAGAGAATAAGCACATATGTCATAGGTAAGGTGACCAGAGTCACCCAAGGCTCTAGAGGCTGGTGACCAAAGTTTCTTCTTTACCTTCTGGGGGAAAAAAAATCACAAACCAGAATGTTCAGGCAGTGACACTGTAAGACATTTTGCATGGCTATTTGCAGAAACAACACATTTTTGAAGACAATCAGTGGTAGTCTTTACTATCTATGCTTCAGCAAGCAAATATGAATCGTCCAGATTTACCAGGCAACGGCGAAACTCTCTGGTGTCGCACGAGTCCGTTGTGCAGAACTGTGTGTAATACTGAAAGCAGCTTTTGAGTTGAAGTCTGCTGAGATAGGGACTGTCGTTCTAATGGTTTGAATAAGTAGACTTTGGGTCAAGCTCTTAGGAAATAGCAATGTTTCCACCTGAGAAGTGGAGTATAGTTTGTTTTCTTTTAATGAACAAGGTTTTCTCTTTGGCTTTTCTTTTTTGAAAAGTGGTGTTTGCTATGCAGGATATGGATCGCTGCAGATGGACCAGTTCATTCATTTGAACATTCAAGGTGTTGCCTCTTCACATGACTGAGTAAGTAAAAGATTGTTACTTGCATAAGATATTTTATTTTTCAGAAGGATACTATATTTAAAAGTTAGAGTTTGGATTCTGCATGTGTGCATTACTGCCAAGCACAGGAAAGGCAGTGAGGTTAGCACTCAAGTACTTTGCTACAAGGCAAGGACTTAACTGATGTTTTGGGATTTTCCCTATCTGAACTGGAAAAGAGAAGATTCATTTCAGGGTAACGTGTAATTTGTATATTTTTTTTCTTCTTGAATTATAATATGGATTATTGTGTCTTTTTTTTAATTATTTTGAAAGTAAGCTCCAGTTAAACTTCAAAGTACTATTTTAATTTTGAAAAGAAATCTTAATACACTTCATTTTAGAAAACGCTGTGGAAAAATGTGTCCCTAATTATTTACAAGTAAAATATTTCAGCATGGATTTTGTACCACCAAATCTTTACCTTTTGATGAACAAAATGTTGAAAGCAGTGCAACTTGCGTCGGTATTCTTGTCTGCTTTAATACTCATGGAAATGTCTAGATCATTCTATCTATGAAGAGAAAATAAAGTATTATTCTTCTGTTTAAAAGGATGGCTTATAAGGAAGAGGAGTGAATCTTCAAAAGCCAAAATAAAAAAGCTCCAAACTGGACTCCTGTTTTCCAGTGTCTCCAGCCTGTGCTCCCAACAGGCAGAGTAGCATGAGGCCGAAGTGCTCACAAGGACTGCTGTGCGTCCTGAGGAAAGTTTTCTGTTGCAGTTCCATTTTGCTGTGGGGCTGCAGATAACCTCCCTGTCATGTTGCGTTTAGTGAAACTGGCAGAAGATTTTGGAAATTGTTTCCCCAAGGATAGCAAACTTAAAATATGTTTTCTGTTTTTTTAACTTTAGGTTAGCTAGGAAGATCTACATAGCTGAGAACCTCGATAAGTGTGAATAATTGAATTTACCATCAACCCTTTTTGTAAGCAGGAAATCATATTTTTCTGTAATGCAATATTGCTGTTCAAAGGAAAGATGCTAGCTTGCAAGAGTGTCTTTCCTGTTCGCTACATCTGTTTGTGTAAACAGGGATGTTTTGAACTTTGTCTGAACCAGATCAGTATCTTGGCCTGGAATTAATCATCAGGAAAACCAGTGACCCAGTTCCCCAAAGCTGCTCTAATGCCAGCATAGCTGCTACTTCTTAAGCTCCTCCATGGGTCAAGAGCAACATGCTGAATGACTCTGAAAAGTATGTTCTGATACTTGTTCTTTCTCCAAAATCCACCTCTAATACCAGCCCCTGCTATCCCATTACTCTTGCTGTGTTAACAAAGAGTTTGGGTGAATGAAAGTTTTGGAAGGGTTGGAGAAAAGAGTTTTTTCCCGAATCTGTTTCTTTCGGGCTAGTTGACATTCTGCCTACATGAGATAGGAGCATAAAAATAAATCTGGTTCAGCATGTGGTTCTGTTTTGAATATTCAATAGAGCTGCTGAAAAGCCCAGGTGCAGCGGAATGCCTGTGGGTGAGAGAGCTGGGGAGGGAGGAGTGTGCTATACTGACCCAAGCATCACCCCTTGGGCAGCCTTTCCACCCCGATACCAGTGCCAACATTGCCTTCACTGGCATGTAGCAAATTAGTAGGGATTGGAATTTCCAAGCAACATGAGCTCAAACACCTCAGGAAACAGAGTCTCTTTGCTCCAGTTTCCTCTTGCTGGGTGTTGAGCTGTGTGGTGTTCCTAAGCTGTGCTGGCAGGAAGGGCTCAGGTTGTGGTGGAAGCAGGTTCTCGCTGTGGGGAGGTGACCTGCCTGCCCTACAGCCCTGCTGTGGTGCCCCAGGTGTTGGCAACCCTAGGAGGGTCCTCTTGGGCCATTAGGGCCAATGCCTTGCTATTGGGAGGCGGACGTATCCCTTACAAATGACACAGCAGGTACCATTTTGACCCTGTAGTTCTGCTTGTTGGAAAGCCATTCGAATATTTTGCTAGTATTGCCAGTTAGAAATATTCTTGTAATTTCCAGCCTAGGACTACTCATGGCCAGTTTCTGTCTAAATTGTTCTCAAGTTGATCAGAATAAAATGGGTGCTGAGTACAGTGAGTGAGGTCTGCCTTGCGAGCTTGTGGAAAATCCCTGCTGAGCAGGTTCCTCTCCTAGGCTTGCAGCATTAGCCTGGTTGACTGTGTTTGACTGGAAATATTCAGCATGGTCCTGATGCTCTTTAAAATGGAGGAATGTGGGTCTGGTCCCACTCTTGGAGAAGCCCGTGGAAAGGCCCACATTTGTCTTCAGTGGTCTGGAGAATTCAGCCTTATATGGCTTGCATAGAGCAGGCGCCAGATGCATCTCCCACCCACGGTTCAGGCAACGAACATGTGTGCACAAGGCTGGTGCAATTATGAGAGAATTCAAAGGGAGCTATATATCCAAAAAGAAATATTCATAGGCTGATGTGTGCCTCAACAGCGTACTTTCACACAGCCACCATCTGTAGTGTGGGGCCTCTCCAGAGAAAGGAACATCAGACGTGCCCTGGTTCCTCAGGATCATGAGATGTACACGGATGTTCCCTGGGGCTGGGCTGAAGGTACCACCTCTGGGGGTTCTGTGTGGCTATTTTTAAGAGTTCTGACCAGATTGTTTAGTTCAGGAGCATAGAGCAGCTTGCTTGCTTGCAGTTTAATCTGGAAGAGAGGTCTTTTGGTTGCATGCATTTTTGCAGTCAAGAGGGATATTTAGGGGAAGTGAAGCTGAAGTATAAGCAGCACATAATGATTTATTTGGAAACAATAATTGCAGGAATGACTGTGGAGTGGGCTATGGGTAGAACTAGTGAATGGAAAGTTGATGTTCTCAAAAACTGTAACCTATCAAGGAAAGGCTGATGTGTAGATGAATATGTTGATATTTGCTACAGGAAGATACCAGTAAGTTTTGCTGGTGTGAAACCTCATGCACTGGCATGGTGGATCCATTCTAAGTTCTTGGTTTTCATCTCCAGTAGTACCATTTCTAGGATATGGATTCCTGTGGTTTCTCAAACCCAGGAGGTGTGGGGCGGGGAAGAGCTGACCCTCAGCAGGTTGGATGTGGGGTCTCTGCAGAACATGGGGTTTGTCGCATCCTGAATGCCTGCTTCCCCTGGCAGACTGTGGCTGCATCAGGCCCCCAGGATGGTGGCAGCAGCCTGCAAGAAGTAGTTGTCAGCTTTCAGTCAGGAAGAGAAAGCTGTCATTGTAACTACACATGGTTGTCAAAAGTCTCTCATTTTTGTCATTAAATATACCAATGCGGACACTGGGGTTGGAGTGCGCTGGTCTGGCCTTTCAGTATTCAAATACCAGCCTGGCTGATTTATTTTTTCACTCTTCTTCATCTTTATGCATCCTTTAAGGGCTGCCATGTTGTGGTCCACATGCTATTGTATTTAGCTGGCAAGTGAAGCAGTTCATGATTGCTCTGTATATAATTACAGTGGCTAAGAACATTTAAAGTTCGAGCGAGGATTGTTCTGTCACAGTGCGCTCTTACATAGTATGGTTGTGTGGGAGATGGCAGGTGATAGATGTGAAAGGAAAAAAAAAATCCTTCTTTACTCTTGCCAACTCCACCAATTTTATTGTGATTTTTTTAATGTGATTTTTTTTTTCTTTCCTCTTTTAAGACCCAGGTTCCTGTAGTTCAATGATTATTAGAAAATCTTGACCCTTTCTATCTTTATACCTACAAGGAAAAACTTGGAAACGTGTGTCCCAAAGGCTTGAAATGTACAATGCTAGTAGGAGGAGATCAACATTTACCTGTACCTATTTTTTTTTTATTTGCTTAGGTAATTTTCTCAAAAAAGTTTCTTAAAATGTTGTTTCAAGGCATGGAAATACTTAAGCCTAATAGTACAAAATTCTTTTTATTCTCGTTGTCTACTTTCTAGTGTGTTGTAGGGAAAGAAGGAGATAAGTGTGCCTCAGCCTTTCTTCCAGCTGTCGATGGGCACTACAGGAGAATAACTGCATCTATGCAGAGTGTTGAAGAAATGACATTTCCTGAATGGAAGGGATCCAGCGCCTTGTATCCTGGGGGGGTGATATCTTTCATTGTCCTTAACACAGATGAGTAGCTACAAGGGACAGTCGAACTCATAGCTTTGAATAACTTGCTATTTATTGCATAGTTACTTTCCTACTGATGTCACTGGAAATATATTTGATATTGCTACCAATCCCTAGCAAGGCCAAAGATCCTGCCAGGGGAGAAGCTGGTAGTCCAGAATTCCAGTTCTGTGTAACTAAACAAATATTTCAGTAAATCCCTGAGAATGGAAGCTGGGGGCCTTGGCATGACAAGCAGACCCATCAAAAGTGGATTTTTTTGTTGTTTGTCTTGCATTTGATTTTAATAACAGGCAAAGATTTCCATGCAGGAAGAATGCACATACTGTACACAATTTGTCTAAAGCATACTTTTACTAGAAGGGAGGAAAAGAAAAGAGGAGGAAAGGAATAACTTTTCAGAGAGAATTTCTTACTGGTGTTGTCTTCTATTTAAAATGAGGTGTTAGCTCACAGGCTGGAAGTGTTTTCCTGCCTCAGTGTAATGTATCTCTTCTGATCATGCTATCCACTTTGCTCCTGTTCCAGTAAGTGCTGTGAGGTCTGTGATGAAGGTGAGCAGGGGCATTTGATCAGGTCTGTTGGCTGCCCAGGCTCTCCCTGCCTGCAATTCCTGCAAAGCCGAGCTTTGCGGGAAGTCAGATGTGATTGTGTATAGAGTCCTCTCTATTTTTTTTTTCTATTTTTATTTTTTTAATGCCAGTTACCCACATGAGGCTAGACCAATTTGCTTTCAAAGTTTTTAACTGGGAGCAAAGTGTTTTGAGGTTTCATTTTCTGACTCTGTAAGATTTGATTGTTCCTTGATGCCTTTCAATGGCTACCCGGTTTTATTTGGTAGAATGCAAGCTGGAGTTGAAAGCACTGAACTGTTACAAAAACAAAAAACAAAACAAAACAAAAACCAAAGAGACAAAACAAACAAACAAACACCTAACAACAAAACCACCCCAAAAAAACAAGCCTTCCAGGATATGAAGTTCATAGAAAGTTGCATGTGGATTCAGACAATAAGGCATGCAGGAAGAAGGTCTTTGCATCAGTAATAACCAAATGAGAGGGGTGTAGTTGGTCACTCTGGTGGTGGTTTTCCAACAGCCTGTTATTTGACTGTGTCATCACAGCTTTAAAACAGGCCAGGTTACCAGTGTGCTGTGTTTATATTTCCATGGCTGAATGCTCTGTGGGTCAGCCTTGGAGCCCAGCCGCTGGTATGATGCTGGCATTTTTGTGGACTCATTAATGACAGGAACAATCTTCTGTCTTCAAGTGTCTGTGGATAGTTTTTTTATCAGTCATTTCAGCAACTAGTTGGCAGGTTCAAACAGGTACTTCAGCATCTGAAGCCTTGGCTAATTGTAGGCATGAACTGTAACTTCAAAACTTGCTACCACCTACTTAATGAAGCTGCCTCTGTTTGGTAGTTGCAGTGCCTTTGCAGACATCTAACACAGTTTACCTTGCATTACCTTCAGGTTATAAGATTAATGTCGTTTTGCCTTATATATGTTTTGTCTGAAAAAATCTTCTACAGGCAATTAGTTTTTTCATCAGTGGTCTTAGTCTGCAGGTAGTAGTCACAGCTGTGTGGGCATCAGGAGACCATTAGTCCTCTACAGGAGATAATCTGACTCATTAATAAGTATTATAATCCTGTACCATGGCATTGAGAGTTTGATGTAACTTTGGGTAGGTTAGCAGTACCATATTAGTGCTTAAATTTAGGGTTTAGAAGGTTTGTCCTGCCCACACGCTCACCAGCGGGCAACGGGCTGCAGCTGTATGGATGTGATGGGTGCTCACAGGTGAGCAGTGTGAGCTGTGTGCCAAGGGGGTGGGAGCGCCTGGCCCTCAGCTCTGTGCTTGCACGTAGGTGACCTTTCTTTCTAACAAAAGATTCCAGGATCTCTTTCTTCTGACACCTACCACTCAATGACTTTGAGGAGCAAGGGCTTATGAGGCAGCAGATTGGTACAGTTAAAACAAGCTAAACATAAAATTGTTGGGAATCAGAATGGCTTTACTTTGCCACCTAAGAGTCATGCTTCACATATGAATGATCTTTCAACCTAAACTTAAACTGTGAGGTTCAGGGCAGAACTATTTATAGAATTGGTTAGGTCTGTAATTCCCTGCATGAATAACAGGATGGTCTGAAAGAGAAAACAAAGATCCTTACTTCTCAGCAAAGGCGCAGAATGAAGATGATCAAATTCTCTTGGGTTTTCTTATTACTGGTGTATTTTTTTCATCTTGTGGAGCAGAATTGGTGGGGTTTCAGAAATATACTCAATCAGTGTAAACCATTTCCTATTGTGGCTGGCAGCTGTTTGCAGATGTGGGGCACAGCAGCAATTCTTATGAAACAACTGCTTGTGGAGAACAGATGAGTCTGAGCTTCTGGTTAAGGGAGAATGTGTCCCCATAAATTACTGCATTATTATATATCAGGAGCACTTCTCTAGCCTCTCATTGGAGCAGCCATTGAGTGGGATTCTGCATCCCACACTTGAAAATGGTCCCAGCTCAGCCAAATATTTGACCGTGTGCGTGAAAGCTAAGCATTGATTTCAGCAGCTTGCTTAAGGGCTGACTCAGGTTTCACGCTGGTCTGGAAGGCTGCAGTAGTTCTCATGACTCTTCTCATATGGTGTTTTCTCCAGTGAGAGGGGACAGCACTATTTGTGTGCTTTCTGTGCTTATGAAATAGTGATCAATCCTCCTCCCTAGCAGTGCAAAACTCTCTTTTGCAATGCTATGAAAACACTTTTTACATGGCTGGATCACTGGGGATATGTTTGAGGGTGAGAGTGGGGGTGACACATCCACTGATACTGTGGTGTTGGTGGGGAATGAGTTGGCCCAGGTTCACGTACGCTCGAAGTTCACTGATTGTGCATTACAGCGTGAATGCGTGTGTGGCAGAGGGCAAAGTTGAAACAGAGCAAGAAAGTTAAGTTAAGCTAATTAACTGCCTTCCCATTAAGGAAGGAGAACCAAATCAAAAGATACAGAGAAGATTATTCAGGGTCAAATGACACTCTTGATTTTCCATCACTACCATCTGAGACTTGTAATGTATGACTAGCCCAAAGTTTGCCGGGCAGTGTGCTGCAGGGGTGGTTTGCCTTAGTCATCATGTCTCACCCTGAATGGGCTGAGCCGTGGTATTGTTGTACCTATTATAGATATTGACATAATTCAGTGTTTGCTTGTTTTTCTCCCATGCACAATGTTGTTTTATAGTGTGCGTGTGTGTTTTTTTTATTTTTAAAGAGGAAAAATACTAAATCAGCCTTAATTTGCCAATGACCAACTGATACCCCAGAGGGTCAGTTACTGTGACAGGCACGAAGCTGGTGATAGTCGGGGTCCATGCAGCTGTGGGTAGTTGCTACTAGCAAGAGTATCTGTGCTGACTCAGGCTTCCATAGAGAGTCTTGGGATTTCAAGTTTACCATGCATGTTTGTTCCTCCTCCATTGATTCAGTGTGCTAAATTGAAGACAGTTCAACAGAGAGATAAGAAAGAGAAAAAACAAGGGCAGACAGACTTTTCGTCATTTTGGACAAAAATAAATGTATGGTATAAACCCATTCCCAGAGTTGTACAGCCCTGCCTTTGTGTTTTGAGAGTGCACATGATTTACTGCAGAAATCAGTTTGGCATAGTATAGGCTGTGCAGATTCAGCAGGACCTACCATTATCTTGTCATGTTTTTTAGCAAACTGACTTTTACAAGGCAGCAGTTCAAAAACATGAAGGAGAAATGTGCTGAAAACCCATCGTTTCATGTCCCCCCCACCCAGTGTGTGCTGGCAAATCTGCCACAGCTGCACCCACGGGCAATGGTGGTGGTGCGCAGCTCCCTCGCTTGTGGGCTTTGGGCATTCTCTGTGCGTGAGTTGGTATGGGTCTTGATTTTATTATTGTGCTGCAAAACTCCCAAGCTGCTGATTTTTATGCTAAGTATGAGAGTTCAGACATGGCTTTCTGTCATGTTTCACTTTACAGACTTAATAACATTTCATTTGTACAGCGAGAGTAACAAATGCACTGTTAGCAAAATTTTGCAAATCTTGCTGCTTTTCAGCTCTGCTTACCCACAGCCTGCAGTCTCAAATGGACAAAGGAAAATGGACAGAAAGCTGCTGGGTTCATGGGCTTGCCCTGACTAGCATTTGAAGGCAGAGTTTGAGCTAGATGCACCATTTGTTGGAGCCAGAAGGACGTTTTTAAAGTATGTCCCTGTTACAGTCTCAGCACTGAAGCAGTATTTCTGCATTCTCAAATGCTTAGCAAATGTGCCTAGGTTTTTGTTTATTTTTAAGGGGTTAATATAAAATGTGTAGAATTTTCCTACCTTCTAGGCATTCCGAATGTTCAGCAAATGTACACCTCAGAAAATAGCTCCTATTTAATAATATCTTTATACACTACTGTTAAGAGATGGCTATCTCAGACAGCAAAGCTGTGGATGTGCCCAAGGGTGAAAAATGAACAAACAGTAAGAACTGGGGAAGGGAGAAGGAAAGTGTGTTGTTTGTGCAGGTTTTTTTCAATGGAGAATGTGTGTGAAGGTAGGGGTGGAGATGTTCTGCAGAGCACTTTGAGATAACAAACAGCTTGCTTTAGCTTAACAGTGGATTGAAATTGACCTCTTTCACTGGGTTTTAAGGTGAAACTTCAGGGCTAGAGGTGTTTTCCCTCCAGCTCCTGAGCTTAGTGTGAAGAACAGTTGGTTGGTTGATACCACTGTCCTCTCCTTGCAGTTTGACAGGTGCCCCGCAACAGTGTGTGTGCATCACTGTGCTCTGTGAAACTACTCTACAAACCCTGTCTCAAGCTGGGCGTTTTCTTGAAGACATGACTGCTTTCTCTGTAGAAAGTACTTGTTTTCTTTTCTTTCCTCATTAGAAACTACTTTTCACTCAAAAGACCCCCCTGATTTTGAAGAATGAGGCAGAACAGAGATGCCAGTAAAGGAGACCCATCCACTGATGCAGCAGGTTTCAGACCCCCTCCTGCAGCCCATCCCTTGGTAGATTTTACTTCCTGTGATAAGGTCTTAAAATCTTTCGAATGGCTCATCCAGTAGAAAAGCCTCTACTCTGTATTAATGGTTAATAGGTCTTTCGACCAGATGTAAAATCCAGTGAAACATATACAGTTTCTTTGGTTTTAACAGGAACAGATGATTTAATAAGCAGCTATAAATCTCTTGGGAATGTACAGACATAGTCAAACAGAACACTTCTGCCAGATTTTTCACTGACTAGACATACAGCATATGAGTCATAGCAGTCTGCTCCATTCTCCATCTCAAATGCCTGCTGTTGTTGTTTTTGCTTTCAGAGGTGCTGTGCTGCATATGGGGGGGGGTTATCACCCTCTTGTGTTAATGGGCTTGCTCTTTTATCCAGGAGATAGTGTTCAGGCAGCTGACTTTCATTCTCTGGCTGTGCATGACATTTCTTTTCCATTCCGTAGCCCAGCTTGTGATTTTATAGTTGTATAGTGAACATATTCGAGGATTGTATTAATACAGCCTCCTAAATGGAGTTAGTAGTGGGAAAGTGGTTAAATTAAAAGGGGGTGTAGTCAGCCTCTTTCTTAATACAGCAATGCTTTCCTTCCAACAATCTTAGGCCACCTTATGAAGTTTAATACATTTATACTAACAGTATTTCTAATGAACTTCATTTATTACCAGGTCCTCAGAGATGAGAAAACTGAGACAGAAAACAGATTCAGGTATCCGTGGCTCATGCTAAATTGCAGGAGAGGGTTACATTTCCTGAAGTATTTTAAATACCATTCCAAATGGATGTAAAATGGCATTGTGTTTTAGAAACATCTTCATTTCCACCTTGTTGGTTTGCTGGCTTTCCATGAGTGTCATTGGATGTCTAGGAACTGGGAATGCAAGATCCTGCTTTGAGCATTTCACAGTTTGTTTGCAAGCCGTGTTAGCTACACTTGGGAGCCCCTGTAAAGGAGGTGAGGTACTAGAATTGCTGCTATTTGCTCCAGGTCACACCATGGTAAATCAGAGATGAAATTGGTGATAAAACACCAGTCTGGGAAGGAAGTTTTCAACCACTGTGGAGGTGCTTGTAAGACAGATGCGGTACTGCTTATTGTGAATGCAGCTGGATGGAGGAGATATTTAAAATGGCCTACAGTACATTTTTTTTTTTTAATCTTGCAGTGTAACTAACTAATATTTTAGAGAGTGATCAGATATGAAATCTTTGTCTAAGAAAAATGGTGCAAACTTGTGATTTAATTTCATGCATAGACAGGAGAAAACATGGTCTAAATCTTTCATTCCCTCAGGACTACATTCACTTCTGTTGTGTTCCGGGACCATGTAAATTGTGAGGAAAGCTTCTGATTTCAGTGGTAGGGATGACAAAGAAAACTTCTACGTTTGGCCTTTTTCAGGCTGAAGGGAGTATCAAAAATGCATAGATGTGGAACAGGTTAAGAAACTGGAAACAGTTTCTTGGAGGTTGATTTATGTATGTAATTGTAAAAGGTGAAGAACAATGTATGTTGTTTGAAGCTTGTGGTGAGACTGTAGTTTACTGTGTTGTTCCAGTAACGCTTGCTTCTGAGTTGCTGGAGGTTCAGAAAGCCGAAGAGCTATTGCGTTATTACATAAAGGACATTGTCCAAAGTCATATAACTGGATGGGGTCAAAATCAAGAACAGCATTTGATTCTTCTGATTCCTTGTTGGGTCCCTTCTCTGTTTCCTTCACAGTGTGGATTTCACCCATATATATGTGTGCAAAAAGGCCCTTTCAGATCTTTCTTGCAAATGGAGAGCATTGCTTTGTGCTTCCAGTAAGCACATGGCTCTCATATTTACTGATGAGACTTTCACACATGAGGAAATTAGAAAACTGAAGTTGTAATCGGCATGTCTGTTCTTGAATGGGGAATTTTCCCCGAAGCAAGCTGCAATGCACTCTCTTAATGGTTTGAATCTTACGGTTCAGATTTTCCATAGGCTGCTTCCAGCATCATGGGCACTAACCTGTGTTTGCAATGAGCATGCACACACCCAGCTGCGAGGGTAGCAGCCGTAAGTTACATGTCTCAGTCTCAGCTGTTAATTGGTCATGGTCAATACCTTTAGATGTTTGGCCCTGCGTTTAGATGGGGATGTTGGTGTGGTGTTCAGTGCTCGTGGTATTACAGGCCAGGGCTGCGCCAGAAATCTAGACTTATAGCAGGGTTTTTGCTAGCACTTCTTCGCTGGCAGCAAGATCTTTTGCAAACTTTCTGATGCATAGTCTTTGCCCACTGAATGGCCACCGCTCAGCTGGTGTTGTAGGGTTTCAGCATTCCACAGCAAGCAGCAGCAGTTCCTGGGAGCTGTCTGTCCCCTTAAAGCAATGTACGTAGCAATGGGGAACATCATGTGACTACATGGACCTTATCCAGTGTTTTAAACAAAAAATATCCATAACGGTGTCCTGGCCTGTATAAGCTGTATAGTTTTCCCAGACTTGGAAGAAAAGTACTGGTACTTTCCCAAGTTCCACCCTTTTCAGTTAGGTGTTAAAAAAACCCAAGCAACACACAACATTGATTCTTGCTTTTCTTTTGTCTCTAAAATGGGAGATACTGTAATTAAAAGAAGAAATTATGCTTTTTAGTGGCAAGAGGCAACGTTATCTCTGAACCATCGGTTTTGATGAAAATAAAGTAAAATGACTACTTTTAATATATAGTTTTTTCCTTAAATAATGACTTCTACTCTTAGTGAGGAAAAGGAGACCGGTAGGTGTGTGATTCCCCAGCAGACTGAACCAGTCTCTCAGGAGAGACCTTTCATGGATGTGGGGCTGTCTTCAGAGGCTTTCCCCACCTCTTTTTGGAAAAGTGCACAGAGCCAGAGGGGGAAGAATGACCTTGCTTTTAAGGCATTCATCTGGAGCTCAGGCACTTGGAGCTGAATTCCCAGTGCTGGGACATGCTTCCTCTGTGGTCTGCAGTGTGTTGCTCAGGGGATGTCTGTGCTGCACAATGGAGCTTGGCACACAGAGCCCTAGGGCTGACTCCAAGAGGTCTGCACAGCCGCACGGCGCAGGGGGACACTGTGTGGAGACACGACTTCTTTCCTGAAAAAATGTGGCTGTGATAGCTCAAGCCTTGTGCTGTTGGGGCTGTGTTGCTTTCAGTTTTGAGTTCTGTGGCTATGGCTCATTTGGCAATCTCCATACTATGCTTCATTGCTAAGGTACTCAGAAATCTCACTGAAGTTCACAAATGTTTTTGAACTGTCTGCACAGTCTGGTTTTAGATGACTTCTGTTTTGCACAAGCTTGTCCTAGCCACTCCGCTGTCACTGATTTTCATTGCCTCTGTGGCACTGGAAGCCAGCTAGAAGGCAAGCTTAACTTCAGCAGTTTCCCATGCCCAAGCAAATAGTTTTCTAGGAACAAAAGAAGTTCCAGTGTCCCTTGGAGCTGGGCTGGCCCTGACTGCCTTGCGGGGCCTAAACACAACCTCACGGGAGGCAGCAGAGCCTCGCAGGCAGAGCTCAGCTGTGCGCTGTTTCTGAGGGGAGCAATGTGCAGCCTCGTGCACAAATCCACTTAACGCCTTTGTTCCAGGCAGCCAGACAGCAGTGGCATTTACCCAGATCTGTAAAGCACATGGAGGGTCATGAATGAAAGAATGAAAGGAGCTGTGTATATTCAAAGTAATATTTTGTTTATCTGCTCTATCCAAAATAGAGAAGAAAATAACTTTATTGTCTGTAGCTTGAAAAATCTGCCTGCTGTTATGATCATGGAAGACAAACTCATTATATGCCTAAGAAAACAGATGCTGTTGCAGGCTTTGGTTTCTGCGGGGTGTAGGTGATTTGGGGGAGCGCTGGGCTGGTGCTCCCAGTACCCTTCCTCCCCAGAGATGCTAAGCAGGGCTCGTAGGCACCCTCAGCATGTTACCAGCACTTCACAGCATCTCCAGGCCAACTTGAAGGTTCAAGTCATGACTGAAATAAAGGAAGCCAACTGCAGAAGTTATCCCACAGATAAGTCATTGCTTTGTGTGCAAATGAACGTCAGGCTGACATTTTCTTTTTCGAGTCTCTTGGCTAATAGGATTTGGAAGATAAGATCTATCCAGTCAGAACGGGTTGCATAAACTTCCTGTGAACTTTTATAGCTGGCGATCAAAAGAAATCACAAAACATGTTGCTGTTTTTTTATCTATTTCTTTATTTAGAAGTTCAAAGAGAGCACAGAGCTATTGGTTGTGTTTTTTTCTCATGTAAACAAGGTGATATCATAGTGGATGCTCAGGCTTAGGCCCTCTGATTTCCCATTTTGTGTTTAAATTAAGAGCTCTTTTGTACAGGGTGGGAAAGCATACAAAAAATCACCCCAACCAGCATGCATGTTCTGCTTAAGAACCAGCACTGCATTATTGAATGTATTTGTCCTTGTGTTCCTTGCTTTCCTGGCTAAGAGATGCTCTTCCCTTTATAAGTGCAACAGAAATTTTTCCCAACAGCATCTCTGTTCTCTGTCCCATGACCCGAGTGAAAGTCATTTCGTACAGGAAGGGCTACCTGACACCAGTTTGAAAGGTGGAGATTTAGCTTAAAGGGTCTGTCTTTTCCCATCATTTATGTGCTCTGAGAAGGATTCTGCCTCTTTGCGTTAAATCAGAGTTTTGCAGCACTTGTTCAGCTGTACACAAGATTCAGTGCTCCCAGAGTTGTATTCATGTGAGTCCTGCTTGCATTGCAATTCCAGGTGTGAGGGGATCTGTTTTTTCAATTGCCCTCTAGTCCCATGTGTAGCATGTTGTGTTGCAGGATGTGCGTTGTGAACAAGGACAACAGAAACTTGTCCTTTGGCTTTTACTTAAAAGAAAGAGCAGTGAACTAAGACAAACTGAGATATCTTGCATTCACGTAGGGTTAAACCAGAACTCC
Organism: Cygnus atratus; assembly: GCF_013377495.2. Classification (NCBI taxonomy): domain Eukaryota; kingdom Metazoa; phylum Chordata; class Aves; order Anseriformes; family Anatidae; genus Cygnus; species Cygnus atratus. Next base: position 2,461,005 of record NC_066366.1, read on the forward strand.
TGCAGAATTTCAAGCAACTCATTGACATCTCTGCTGGCATCACTTCCCAGAGGAAGCTTGCTTGTCTCATTTGTCCCTCTTCTTGGGACACAAATCCACGCTTGGTAGGGAAATATATGCAGTAAAAAGTGGTATAGGAAGAAGCTAACACCTACAAAGAGCAAAGTTGTCTCCTTTTGTCCAGACAGAACAAAGTGTCCCTTCAGGAGCTTCTCCCCTCCACCAGTTGTGGTCCCACTGCTTCCTGCTGTACCTTTTCGGGCATGCCTGGGATGCAACACAGACTCGCACAGGAAGGGTGTTGGCGGGCATGCAGATGGGTTGGAGACAGGGCTGGCTCTGGAGAATTAAGGAGTAGAAGGACTTCTTTAACACGAGCTTCCCAGCTTTTGGTTATCCCTATGGCTTGACCTGGTGCCACCTGAAACAGTTTGCAGCACTGGGATGTCAAGGGCTGGCTGAATTGGCTGCGTGGGCCTGGCGCCAGTTCGTATGGCTGGTTTGGCTTTGCACTGCTTTCCTAGCAGGGTGAGCTGTAATATGTGTCTTCTGTCATGAATCAGGTTGTAGGTATGGATAATTCTCAGACCAGGCATTTACATGAGTTGGTTCTGCATTGTTCAGATTTAAAGTTGTTTTATTAAGGAATTATTCAGCTTATTGCTCAGCAGTTTTTCAGCCTCATTAGTATGTTTAGCATGGGGAGTGTGTCCCGGTTATATCATCAAATAGCATTTTAAAGCTTTAATTGCCAAATAAAATTTATTTCCGTCTGTCTTTTCTAAAATATACAATATTACTAAAGAACCACTTTGGTAAAATATTGTAGCACATGTTTGGCATATTTTTAAGTTTTTTTGAAGTCAATGTTTAAGTGCTTTGCTGAACCAAGGCCTAAAACAATAATAGTCACAATGTAAATCTACTTTATTTCTGAATAAGTGTTCACACAGGAGTTGAAAGTGTGTCAGGTTCTTGTCACGACCTCCCAGGTACAGATATCCTCTTAATTTCACTGAATCACTCAGCAACTTTGGCAAATTTTTACCTTGCACCCAGTTGAGAGGTCCAAGTCAGACCCAAGTATGGCAGGCCTTCGCGTGCAAAAAGAGATCAAACTGAATTGGGATATAGAGCCAACTAAGAGACAACTAATCATAGCTGAGCACACTTTGGGATGTGCTCATCCCAAAGTGTGCTCAGCTATGATTAGTTGTTTCCTATATACATACAGTGTGCGTGTGTGTGTGTGTATATATATATATATGCATGTGTATATATATATATATATATATATATGCATGTGTACTTTTTTTCTGGGTTAGTGAAATCAGTACAGTGCTTCAAACATGATCCTTGTTGGGTTGTTAAAGAAGTCATGGAAATTTTTAATTCTGCTTGAAGAGAGAGTGGTGGAAATGCTATGAGTGATGATTCTGATGCTGAAACGGGAGAAGAAAACAAGTTCATAGCTGACTGATCTTAGGCCTGTGCCTGTGCAGTCCCACTGAAACCAGGGGGCCTCATATGTTGGGTCAACTCCTTTATTGTTTGCTGGGCCATGACGTATTTTTATACTACTTACTGTGATACCACAATTCCAGCAAAGCATGATTTAGTGAAGTTTGAAGTTAATGTGTCACTGAAGTCAGGGGAAGCTTTATTCACGCCAACAAAGCAGAGAGCCCCAATGGGAGGTTGGATGTGCCATCTTGTTGCATTTGCCTTGTTGCTGTGCTGTTGTGTGCAATGTTGAAAGATAAAGGCCAATGCTGCAGACTTAAATCGTAGGAGAACTCACCTTGTGGGACTGCTCCAAAGAGTATGGCAGCTGCTGCACTGGATATCGTCCTCTTGTCCCATATAGGAGTCACTGGGTGTCTTATGCCGAAGTATTGAGCACTGTGCCTCTAAACAGAGCGTAAAGAACACAGTTTATCTAGTGTGTGCATGCTTTACATTATGAGCTGGCTGGGGCCTTTTACCTTATTTCCATACCTTTGCAAGTCACTGCCTGGTGATCAGGAAGCGCTACCTGGTTCCCTGCCTCTCCCAGTGAGGTCAGCAGGAGCTGTGGGCACTTGCCTTTTCATGGCATCCCCATGCTGGGACAGGGTACTCGAGCTTCACTTTTTGCTGCTGTGTTTTAAGGTTATCTATGTCTGATTTGATATGTATTCACTGAGGTCACTAGAAAGAAGGTCAGGGACTGTGGTGTAGAGACGACATGAGCAGGAACAGAAATAAGGCGGTCATCTTCTGTGGGAAAGGGGGAGAGGCAGACCCCTGTGAAAGGCAAGAAGCTATCTGAGGAGGGTGGAAAAATCACAAATCATTGTACACAAGTATTTTTATGTGGAACTTATTTTTTTTTTAAAAAGGTGCAAGGAAATATTTCACTGAAGTGAATTCAGTGATTGATCTCCATTTACACCTACCGCAGATTTATGCTGCTGTTGTGGGCAGCTTAGTTTGTAGCTTATCTATTTTCATCTTTTTAAATCCTGAAGTTGATGTTATGTTTTTACCAAGTGAAAATAATAAAATGTCATGAGTCATTTAGAAGCAAATCTGATGTTTGTTTCATCTCGTGTTGCTAATGATGGCTGCATGATTTGAAAAGCATTCAGTGAAGAAGCTGAGACCATGCAGCTTGTGGAGTGAGCAGCTCATATTTCCATTCCCCATCCTGAGGGCAGGGACACCAGGTGTGCCCTGGTGAGGACTCTCGCTGTGCTCTCATCCTTTTTGGTGCATGTCTGCTCCTGTGTGTGTCACGTGGCTTCTGCATCTTGTGCCTGTGACCACAGAGCATAGGAAGGAGCACGTCCAACCGGTGAGAAAAGGGAAGTGTGTCGGAAATAAGAAACTTAATATCAGCCATATGTGAGTAATGGATTGTTTGTCTACCGCAGGGGATGAAGATACATATTCTAATGCTTTCTGATCACAGTGTAGCCATGACATTTCTTTCTTTATTTTGCAATTAACCTAGTATTAGCTGTTCATCATGTCCTCTGTCTATAATCCTAAATTCTGTCTTTACCCTAACTCTTGCTCTGGAGTGTAGATGTGTTCATAGAAAAGCCCAGGGAAGGAAAAAAAAAGATGGACATGGTTCTTGTTTCACATGGGCCAACCTGAACAAAACATTTTGCCTCTTGGCCAGGAGTTGATCAGGAGTGTATTCATGAGGCTTGGAACAGAAAGGTGCTTGTCTGGGGTCTGTGGTCGTAGTTACCTGCCTGAGACCAAACCTTGGGCTGTAGTTCTACTACTGTACTTTGTACTTGCATAGTTGTGCATGCATGATATATTTTAACTACTTCGTTTGTTTTGTCTGGAGCTGTTGACTGTAACTGAGTGTATATGTAATGCAGTGAGCATATTGAGTTGTTTATAAATGCTAAAGCGCATGCTCCCCTGAGATACTTGCCATGTATGCAGATGTGGTCTCCTAATAAAGTGCTACAGAGTCTTGTGATAAACTCTGGAGTGGGACACGATGCAGATGGTTGGTATATGCTCCCACGTTACCAGTAATGGGGTCTGTAGAAAATCTGAGATTGATGGACAAGACTTGATCACTTCACCTGCCCATTGATCAATTCATAGTGTTGTTCTTAAAAATATATATATTGTTTTTATTCCTTTCATGCATTTGAGCACTCCCTTTGCATTGGTGCCGGGTAAAACATTCCTTTCTTGGGAGGAGTTACCTGCCTCCCCCTTTCCCCAGTTACGCAGCTGAAACTGTGCCCACTTGCAGCATGCAGTGAGTTTAACTCAGTCACATACCAAAGGGAACTTTTCAAGACAAAAACACGTACTGATTTTTCATATTTGGTTCCTATGGTTCTGCTGGGCTTCGCTGGTGTGCTGTCAAGGGAACTTAGCATGAACTTGCAAGCTTAGCATGTGCCACGTTCATGTCTAGACAAACTGTTTAACGTGATGTCATTCTGGTGTCTTTTGGATTCTTCATAGCTGAAGTAGTTGTCTTGATGTTCATCTACCTGTGAATAGTCTTCATGCAGTTCTTGATAACAGTGTAAAATATGCTTTGTGTAGCCTTTGTGTAGTGCTTTTGATAGAAAGAGAGGTGGTTTAGGTGTACAGTCCACTGGGAGTTCTGTCATTCATAAAATGTAGGGTTTTCAGAAGTATAGTCGACGCTATGCTCCAGTGTAGCTTATATTTTATAATATGTGATGTGTAGAGACAAGTGTTCACGTAGGACAGTTCAGCTATCTCAGAGTGTCTATGGTCTTTTTTATCCCACCTTTGCTATCAAGTTACAAACACAAACTGAATAGAAATATGATGGAACTTTTTTATATCTCCTCGTGTGTAAACCTAGCTGTTTTGGTTATGTAATGTATGTACACATTTTTGTATGTTGAGCGTTGTAAATAACACATAAATAGTTAGTTGCAAATGCTGGTTTTATTTTAAATATATAATGCAGGGGTGAAATGTCATAACAGCATAGTGACGTGGTTGACAGCGAAAAAATAAATTGGATTTCCGACTTTGCGCTGCACTGTCAGCTTTATATTTTTATGCCCACTAGAGGGACTCTTGCTTATACTACTCATTGCAGAAAGCAGGGTCACGCAGTCCCTTTAGTATCTTTTATTCAACTTCAAAACTCTGAATGACTGACTCCAGTTAAATCCTCTGAAGAGTAAGTCTCCAAGCTGTTTGTCAAAGTGTAAAAACTTTGGGCATGGTGCTGTTCTTCTGAGTCCAAATACTTTCCTGAATTTTCTTAATACTCTTAAAACAAAAAAAAAAAGAAAAAAAAAAAGTATTTTTTCTCTCAACTTCTCAGTCCAAGCTTTCCCATATGACATTGCTGGGGATTGATTAATTTATTTTTTTTTTGTCCAAGAAAAAATGTTGTGTGTCTTTATGTTTGGAATTAGCTTTGGTTTTGCAACCATAGAGGCAGTGAATATGGTAAATTAATCTGTTCTTGAACTCTCAAATATTGAAATAGGTTTCTCCTTTAACTGGGAGATACTGAGTTTTGGGTTAGAGGCATGTAAACTTATAGTCAGTATGGGAAAAATTCCGAATATATCTGTTCTTTCTTGTTTAGCTGGGGGATCACTTTGTTTGCCTTGTCAAAAAGCATTGCATGCTCCTGACCAGAAGATTTCTTCTTAATTACAGAAACATGAAAGGATACAGGAAGTCCTGAATGACCACGATGAATAATACCTGTGCTAATTAGGTTACTGGCTGGGTACTGGGAGAACAACAAGGTAAGCAGTCAGGCCATGCCAGCAGCATTTCATGTAACCTGCGTAATTGTGTTTCAACAAAGCCTTAGTGCTTTCAGATATCAAATTCATAACAAGTTGCGCAAAGACAAATAGCCTGCAGGTTTGAACGCAATAGATTCACTTTTAGTTCAGACCTTTGACAAGCAAACATCTGTTTTCCTTCCTGGGAGAAAAAAGTATAAGTTCTCTGTTACATTTTGTTTCTTTCTCTCTTTTTTTTCTTCTTTTTTTTAATCCTGAATTGTTGTTTTCTTTTTAAAGGCAATATCTTTGATTTCAACAATCGATTCATGACCAAAGCTCAGCTTCCTGGGCTGACTCAAGGAAGGGCTTGGAGGAGGGGTGGAATGCTTCAAAAACTTAGCTGATGAAAAGGCATGCTGTTTTGTGGATGCCTCCCAGAATTGTTTAAATGTGTGTGCGCGCGCGCGTGCGTGTGTATGAAAAAAGAGAGAGAGATCTCCATGACAACTGGCCCGGCCAGTCTGTGTTCTCTGCAATCATTTTAGCTGGAATCAGTGCTGCGAAAGGTCATATGAAGGAGTTGTGGGAAGCACAGCAGGTATTAGACGCTAAACGACTGGTTTTCTGGTTGCCTCAGATAATAAGACAGAGTTTTGTCTGGGAAATACAAATCTGAGAATGGAGTGGAAAGGGGAATGCTCCAAATTTCAGGTAACAAAAACTGCTTTTTAAATGTTATTTCCTCCCCTTTTAGAGTGCTTTTTTTTTTTTTTTTTTTTTTTAATCCTCTCTGTGGTGTTTACTCCCAGCCCTAGTGTCTGTGCTAGCTTGGATTCCCTAGCTCTGGGGAATGATGTCATGCAGCAACAGTTGGATTCTATTAGCCAGTGAAAGAGGAAACATCCTGCATTTTTTTGGGGAAAAGAAAAAAAGATGCTTTGGCTCTTTGTTGAATCTTGTGCAAAGGCTGCAAGAAGTGTTCAAAAAAAAGTTTCTAAAAATTTATTTCCCTGAAAATGTCATTAGGACCTAGAAAACATCCAAAACACTGCAACGATTACTGCTGTATGCAAGAAAATAATTGTGGAAGTGTTACAGAATTTAGGAAACATTTTTTTTTTTCCCCAGATGTTTCTATATACATCTTTAATGAGAAAATTAATCGCATCTTAATTGAGCAGAGGATTTGGAACCTCTACACGCTTGGGATTCTTTAGCAATTGTTTGGAGGATGTGCTGCTAAAGAGTTTCTTTTGAGTTGGGCTCTGTCTCAATCTGCTGCTTATGAATAGATGATGCTGGCAGCATTGTTCTTAATAAGGCTTTCAGTCCTTGAGTGTGTTTTTCATAGTTTTAAGCTAGCCTTTTTGGAAGGGGTTGGGAGGGAAATACAGCAAAAAAAAAATAATTAAAATTCAGCAATTGAGAGAGGCTTTTTTCTCCCCTTTCATTAGAGATGTTTGTTAAATGCTGTAGTCCACAGTCAATATTAGGGTGGCATTCATAGCATTTTAATAATTAATGTACAATTACTGTGTCTTAATGAAGAGACTTAGAAAATTGATACAGTACTACTTTGTTGAACATCACAAAAAGTACTGATAATCGCGATGAGAAGTTTAGGTCACTCCTGCATTGTTTAAAACTCTCCTCCAGCAGATGCTTGTTTCTACTTTTATGTTGCTTTGATCCCTTCTGTGCATTTCAGATGTGATCCAAAGCATGCTGGAGTCCATGGGAGTTTTCCCATCAACTTCAAAGGTCCTGCCTGAGAACTTCTCAGCCTCTGTTTTAGTCTTTTGACTACAGGACCAGGCCACAGGCTCTCACTTTTCTTTCTTGAACTTTCCAAACAGAGGGTCTTTTGTATTGCAACAAACAATACCAGACACTGCTGACTGGCTTCTGTGTGGCTGCTAACACGCACTGGAGATAATGATGATGCTTATTTCTGCTTTCAGCTATCATCATTCTAGGTAGGGAAAAGTGCGGTGAAAGGAAATCAAATCCACCTCTCCACCTCTACTCCTCACACAAGGCTATTATTTCTACGTCTGTGTGTGCGAGTGGAAATTGTTCCTTGATTAAAGGGCAGAATCAGATGTGCTTCAAGGAAGAATTCCAGGAAGACTTTCATGGGAAAACACTGTTATCACTGTGATCCCTCAGTAGAGTACTCCTGAGGCTGCCACGGGGAAGGCAGTCTTTCTGCAGCACACATACAGAACTGACAGCTGTCTTCTGTGAAACCATCACTAATCAGCACAGTCTAACACTTTGTGTCCCCCTTTTCAACCAGATTTGGCCAGCATGACTGTGAATAAAATACTGCTGTTAGTGAATATTAATTAACAGTCTGGTTCAATGGTTGAAAAAATTAGTAACTTTTCCTCTGTTTGATTGTTGGAAGGACTTTAATAAGAAATCCTTGTGCCGTTCTTTAACAGAAATTAATTATATGGGGAGCTGATGTATTAGTTCAAACAATCTTCCTCCTTAAGAAGTAATACCATGATGATTACCTAAGTTTAAGGCTCATTTGTGGAAAAAATGCTATTCATTCCTGAAATTTCCAAGACAGAAATCATGATTATGATTTTCAAAATCTGAACCACTGCTTGCAAGTGCTTACGTTTTGCAGATAGTCAGTTTGATACTCCTGAGAGATCTCTGCCAGATGTTGCAAAGTGGGCATCCTGAAGGCAATAGTTGCTTTTTGAAGTCTACCTGTTCTGTGGTGCAGTGCAGCGGGGAGCCGGGTGAGTTCTGTCGCAGTATTTCTGGCCAAGTGGCATTTCCCATAGTGGCTGTATTGTAGTATTTACCTGTTAATTTGTCAAATGATACAAGGCATCATTTTCCTAGTAATTTAATATAATTTTCAAGTGTCCTAGCATTCTGAATGGTTCCAAATGAAATTTGCGTATGTAATATACTATATAGATCTTACCAGTAGGAAATTAAAAAAGTTAATCAATCATAATATATTTATAACTGCACTCATAACAAGATACCTGCTAGCTGACCTACTAAGGCTGGTCTTAAATGTAACCAGCTGCACACAGGCATTGGCACACTATATTTTTTTCCATTCATTAAAGGAGTAAACAATTCAAGAAGGCTGCTGCTGTACCCAGTAACTTGTGCGGAGTTCTCACAGCAGTTTGTACAGGAGTAGTGGCTCTGGGTAACACAGATCCTGTGGACACGTACTCCTACATCTGTGCATCTTGAAGAGAGCTGTTTAACACTGCTGTCCCGACACAGATCTCCTTGTTGGTCCCATGCACTTTTCTCTGTGGGCTCCATGCCTACATTCTGTCCATGGATAGTGAGTGTCTCAGAGTTTTCCAGAGAGCTTGATGTGTTCTTTGATAGGATTAGTTATGTTGCCTCATTGCAGTTAGAGGGAAAGTGAAAGGATGTGGCAGAAATGTTTTTTTGCCTCTCCTTGATTATCTAACAAGTAATTTTTATATTGAGTTTTAATTGCTTGTTTTATCTTGCATAAGATCATCTTTTGTGTAACTACTCATGCTCCATCCACCCCACAGGCTGATGTGTGTGTTTCCCTGTTATCAGTTGCAGTGAGTTCCAGGTTAATTGCTGTGTGGATGTTTGTCTTTATTAGCTGGAAACAGACTGATTTGTGAATGAAGTGAAGTTATCTAGAAGTCTAGGGCTGACTATGTCATACTTTACTGACTTTGTCATTCAATACTTGTTTCTGTTCTTACTCCATTCTCTAAATAAATAAAGTCTTCACTTTCTCTTCTGAAAGTCTAAGGCACTGTAAAAACAATATAGTTGTCTCTGTTTCTACAGTTTGAAGGCTGAAAGATCTTCAGAGAACCTATTACAGATGTGGACAGATGTACCATTAAATTCTTGAACATGAGATCAGTATTTTCCTTATGTAACCTTATGCTTACAATAGATATAATTTGTAGATTGAAAACAACGGGGCTGCATATTTGGAAGAGCTTCTTATGAGGATGCTCAAATCTTTCCTTCATTTTCTGTAAGTTAATTTCAGTTCTACCAGTGTGAACAACCAGTTCGCACTGTTCTTTCTTCTTGTGTGTTGTCTTCTGGCCATGGTGACTCTGAGTGACTTTTGAAGGTGTAAAACGTGAAGTGCAAAATGATTTGTTCTGAGCAGCACACACTGGAGATATGAGTGTGGCTACCTTTAGTTGCAGGAAGAACCTTGAATTGATTGCACTGTCATTCTGCTCTGCAGTGCAGGGGCTCATTAGTGCTAATCAGTGATCTCTGTTCTGCCTTTGCATCTTTGACCTAGTTGCTTTTCTGAACTTAACACAGTTGCCAGCGTGACACAAAGCAGACTCTTGGCACAGCCCTGATCACAGAGCAGGGAGAGATCTGGCAACTTTCACACAAATCCATTATAATTAAGGCTTCCGGTCTGGGATTTAAACTTCTTTCTCTTAAAAGCCTGAGAAGCACTTTTTTTTTTTTTTTTTAATTTTTCAGGCTGAAAATGAACCTTCTGTTGGTAGAGCAAAGTCCCATGATAGTACTAGCTGCTGGCAGACCTGGGAGAGGCAGGTGCTTTTCCTGTTCCTTCAGAAGGCTTTTCAAATGTGCTCCTATCCTGAGCACGTTTGGAGCAGAACCTCCCAGGTTTTCCTCAGTTTCACGTGACAACAACAGAGGCTACTAAGCAGCTAGTGGAGTGTTGCACAGCTGGCTTTCCTCCAGTGCCAGATCTTATTCTGAGTTCCAGCCCCATAGCATTAATTCTCTCTGCCTACTTGGAGCCAAACTGCCGTATGCAAGGGGTGTTCAAAGGAGTCCCATTTCCCCATCCAGTCAGAGGCAGAGTTCCCAGCTTGAACAGTTTTTTTTTGGTTTTGTTTTTGTTGTGTTTCCTCCCTCCACCCCCCAGTGTAGTTTGATGACAAGAAGATGAATCAGAGGCTAAAACTTCTGCCAATGGCAAGAGTGCAGTTTGGCATCCTTTACGCAGCTGGCATCCAAAGGATACAGGCCATCAAATTATCCTGTGCTCCTGGTCCAGCTGAGCCTGCTAGTTTATGGCCAGAACATCCCTCCCCTTCCTTGAAGCATGCTTGGAAGTGGAAAGGCATCACTAAGCATTTACCATGGTAGGGACAGGTTGGGGACAGTTCGACAATTTTGACGGTACAAAATGTGCTCCATACAACGCGCTTTTGTGCCTCCTTGGTAGAAAGCAAAAAGCAATTTGAGAGCTGCAACAGCATGGAAACGTTTGCAGCTGCACAATTCATGTTCCCATGTTTCAGTCTCACACAGGCCCGGCCCATGCAGACCTTCTATTATTAGTTTTAGAAGGAGAATAGCTGACAGCTGATTAATTTGAGTGGAGTATTCCAGAGAGCTGTTTTATGGCTGAGTTGTCAAGAGTGGCAAGCCAAGAAAGTATTGACTAAAGTTACAAAGAAAAATCTCTGATGTAGAACACAATTCTGTTTATCCAAAAGATTTGTAGGGGACTAAAACATCTTCATACTGCTCTGCTGTCAACATGTTCAAACTTGTGCTGGGGTAGGTAAGAAGCTGCACAACTCAGCCTCTTGCACTTTTCAGCCAGCATTTCCTGAGAAAGCTCCCCTGGGGTGTCCTGGGATGTTGTCAATAGGAAGGGGACACATTAAAATTCAGTCTTCAGAAACTTGCCTGAAAATAATTTCAGGTGACTCATTCTGGTGCTGGCTTTAGGAAAAAGTCAAGTTGGTTTCAGAACGAAGAGTGAAAAAACATTTTTGGGTACTGGATATGCTTTGTGGAATCAGCTCTCTGCATTAGAGCTGCTGTGTTCTGCATCACATTGTTTTTCACCATTGCACTGACCCTGCTAGCTCACACTTCGGGCAGCAGATTGACTTTTGGGAACATATGAAGACCAAAGGGCAAATGATGTTTTTGCAGCGCTCTTTTATTTAGTAACAGCACATTGCAGTAGGTTGCAAGTTGAGTAGTATCACCCTCTGGACATGCACAAAGAGCTGTCTGTCCACTTTCCTTTCCTGTGGAAAGCACTGCCCTTGTAATGTTGCCTGTAAGCAAGACACTGCTCCCCAGCATGGGCAGCTGAAGCACAGCTCCTGCTGGAGGCTCTTTCCCTCACCTGAGTCTTCAGCAGGGAAGGAGAGCCAGTCCTGTTCGTGATTCTGCACAAGATGATCTGCATAGGTTTTCCCACTCCAACTGCAATGAGCCTCTGCCATGACACTGTAATGTACCTGCTTTCCTGGGACTGTTTACTCTACCTCTGCTTGGGACTCTGTGGCACAGAAGTTAGAAAAGGTGAGAGCAAAGAATGGCGTGGGGTGAGAAAGCTAAACTGCCCTCCCAGTTGCTCTGGGCTGGGAGGAGCCTGTGTGTTTTTCAGGGCAGAGAGCTTGTGTCTGTGAGGATGATTGGGTGGTCGCCTGGGCAGAGACGGTGTCCCTGTGGGCTAGGCTGGGGCTGCTGTCAGGGTGTGGAGGAGGTGCTCCTGGAATGGACATGCAGCTGAGGTCCTAACAGACCCTTCCTGTCACCATGTGCTGCCTGTGCCCTCCTGGTTGCTTTGTCCCTTGGGACCATGGAGATGGGTGAAGGATAGCCCTGAGAGTGGGGCTTTTTTCCCTTTCTGTCCAGCAGGGTCCTTTTATAGCTGAACTCTCCCTGTAAAAGAGATTTGTTGCATGCAAAGGCTGGATGTCGGCAGAGGTTGAACCGTAATGCAGTTAGAAATGCTCACTTCCAGTCTGCACGCTTGGCACTGTGTGTGCAGTGAGGGAGCTGCTATACCAGCTGGTTGTGCACATATCCCATCAGCAGGTTACAATCTCTTCTTCTCTGCCAGACCCAGTGGATAGAATAATATACTGTCAAATTTGGCATTTGCATTAAGATCTGCTTTCCTCTGCTATGTATGGAGACATTATCCAGTGTTCTGCTGAGACACATCAAGAGCTAAGGTCCCTGCTGTGTTTTATTTACTATTGGCTGACGTGCATGGACAGTAGAAAACAAATGTAAACACAAATTGTTGCTGTGGACTACAAAAGCACAGCACGCTTCCTGGGGATTTATGACCATCTGGGAAGAAGGGAGGAACTGGGGGCAGCCCGAGGTCATCAGCTGCTGCACCTTGTTGGCAGATCCCAGCACGGTTTCTGTGCCACTGATCACTCCGGTAAGGTGGGTGTACAGATCTGCTCTAAAAATAAGGCCAGATCTTCAGGTAGAGGAAGATGAAGCCAGTGGGGTTGTGCTGAAGGCTTCCATAATTTTTCTGGAAAATCCATGCAGCTCTTGTTCTGGATGTGGCAGGCTGATTGCTAAGTGCCCATTTATGTGGAGATTTAAGCTGTTGGCTAACGGCTGTTCTGGCCAGTCTGTATGATATCCTTAAATCCTGAACAACACACAGATTCCTCTTCTTTCATCTGATTAAAATTTTCATGTGCAAAAAAAGGCTGCATTAGCTGAAGTTCCCTTGTGCATCAGCCTCTCGCAGAGCTCTGTTAGTTGCATAATATCATGTTGGCAACAGTGCTGCTGGTGAGGTAAATGACCCTTGCGTACAGTAGCAATGCACATGAGCTTATTATCTTCTGAGACCTGGCATCAAGTCACCTTTGGGGACATGGTGACAAGACAGGCTTCAAAGTGAGTCACCACTTGTTCTGGGAAAGATGAGCTCTTGCTGCCTGTGTTGGTGCCAAATGAGATGCTGGCTCATGGAAACATTATAGTGGTACATTTAAAAAAAAAAAAAAAAGACTCTTTTCATGAGAAAAGGACAAACCTGTTGTGGTGTTCCCAAAACAAAGCAGCCCAGGACCTTCGCAGCATCTGGGTGAAACAGAGAGCCTGCTAGGCTGTTTCACTGCTGCCCACCACTGAACAGGAGCAGCAAATCCATCAGCTTGGACAGATTGCCCTTGTGACAGTGATTCATTAGCAGTTGTCACATCAGTTTTGTCTCCATGGCAGCCTCAGGTCTGACAAATGTGACAAAGCTGTGGTTTATCAGCAAATTCCCTAGCAAATCCCTTACTGGCCCTAGTCAGGAAAGCATATGGATAAGAGAAAATTATTCTTCCTGCTCTTCGTTACTGACTGTTTCTGTTCTTTGTATGTGAACCAGCCAGCTAGGACTAGTTGCATTCCTCAGTAATTTGCAGTACCTCCTGTATGCGGCTGAGCTAGTGATGAATTGATACCTTTTGTCATTTGTTAAGAAGTTTTATTCATTGTTTCAACAGCCGTGGAAACATCAAAGGTCAGACTGAACTTTTGGGGAAACTGAGTGGAAGCACTGGTTTCTGACAACTACAGGGCAGGCTGGGGCACCTTTGGGTCAAACCGGCTGTCCTGCAGTGGACATTCAGATAGGTACGTTGGCTTCTCCAGGAGAAATGCTGGCTGGGATTCATCTGTGGAGTAAGCAGTCAGGCTTACTCTGTTGCAGGCTGTTTGTTTGTTTTTGGTTGTCTGGGAGTGAGTGCAGGAGCATTTCATTTATATTTATCTCATAATCTTATCTCCCTTTGAATTTCCTCACTGAACACTATAAGATGAAACAATATGCAACTATTTTTTTTATCTGTAGGTCATCTATTAATATGTCATATGACAAATCGCATACAGATATGAAATGAGGTAAAAAGAATAAAATGATAGACATTCAGAAATTGCTTTTTATCACCAATCTTTCAATTTTGAAATCTAGAATCATCTGCAATATAAGTATTTGATCATTTTTTTGCAGAGAAGGTAAAAGGAAGGAGGAAGATATTAGCTGAATAAACTGGATAATCTGATTAAAAAAAAAAAAAAAGAGTTGGAGCTTTGGAAGGTATAATATAATTGCCCTTTCCTGAATTGAATCAAATCTGTTCATAAGCATTCAGTCCATCTATACAGGGAATTGCAAACAGGATACAGCTTTGCTAATACTGGCAGGTAATGGATTTTTTTTTCCTTAAGCGATAGACCACTTGGGCTTTGTATCAGAAGGTCATGAGGTTGTATCCTGATACTACACACTGGTCATGTGCAGTCTAGCTGATATCTCTGTGTGTATAGTATATATGTGTGAATTACTGCTCACCACAGATAGCTATATAAACAGACTTCAAGCACTGAAAATGTGACCAGCAACATTTTGTCTCCAAACCAGTTTTTGTTCAGGAGATCCTAAATTTACCCAGCGGAGATTTCCAAGAGAGTAGAGGCTAGCCTGCTTAGATCAAGACTACATTCTGGGACTGACCATCTCATTCAACCACATCAAGCCTGTGTACAGGCGGTGCTGAGTAACTCCTGGGCTGGTGTTTTCCAGTGTTATCTCAGAAATAGGAAATGGGTCAGCTGCTCACAAGTACAGTGTTCATAGTGACACAGTTGTCATTCCGAATTTGGAGGTGATGACTTTGAATGAACCACATATAGATGAATATATATATTTATAAAAAGAAATTAAGATATACCTCAGAAAAATGAACTCTGTCTTGTGCTAATGGCAACCGACTGCTCCCCTGATCTCTGTGGGAGCAATTGCAGAGGGGGGGAACAAATCATCTTTCTGAATGATCAGGTGCACTCAGCAGAAGACAGAATGAAAGACAAGGGACAGAAATGTGTTTGTTCTTGAAGACCACCATGTGCCTCAGCATAGCTGAGTCTTGTGCTGCAAGGAATAACTTTTGGTTTACATTTTTAAAGCAAATTCAATCAGACTCTCTATTTTGAGAGTGTGAAGACTTATTAAGAAGGGGAAGGCAATGCTTAACTAATGAAGTATTTATTTACAAGATTTGACATTCTATTATGTCTCTGACAATGAAAGTACGATGGTCATCATTTGAGGACAGCTAGTCAAAAGGGGTTGATAAAAATGTTATATTGTATGAGCTTTGTGAGTTAGCCTGACTGACACCAGCATGATTGTTTCCAGAACTTCACTCAGACTTGTGGGGAGCTAATCACCAGTGTAAGGACAGACCCAGACGTAAGGAGTCAGTCTGGCATTATCTTTGCCTTTTAGTGTGTGGGGCAAAGCCAAATTTAAGTGAAGCAAGCCTGGCAAGAGGAACGCTTGTTATGAGCTCAAGGGCAGCTGGTGGCAATGGTATGCAGCATTACCGATTTTATTGCATATTCCTTTTCAAAGCTGCAGCAAAATTAAGCTTTAGCTGATTCATGAAGTTAAGTGTGAAATTTTCTCCTCTCCCAGCAACAATCAGTCACAGCAAGTTACCTCTTTCATTGCACCTTTCTGGAATGCGGTGGTCATGCAAGAAATTGTGAAAGCATCATAGTAAACTCAGATTGCTAGGATGTTTGAAGAAAAACTACCCAAGTGAAACTAACTTTTTGGTGTGTGTGTGTGTTTTTCTCTCCTCCTGTACAGTGTTCAGAATGGTAAGTCCTAGTCTGTGGCTAAGTTTCCTAGGTAGCAAGTGTAATAATAACTGGGTTAATAAAAATTAGGCCTGATAGCATCGCTGTTGAATTAACTGGCCTACTGCCTTACTTTTACCTTTAACTCTCCAAAAGACAGACAGACAGACACACACAAACTGGTTTTGAAGAGCCTTTAATTATCTTCTGATTATGAATTATCTTCTGGTAGGAAGAATAAATCAGTCAGTATGTACATCCATTTGCTCATTTCTTTCCTGTCACAAATCTGTGGTTAAAAATAGAGTACTCACAAAATCTCTTCATCCAGTATCTCAATGGGAAGTTTGCATTTCTATTCTGTTTTTGTACCCAGCACATTCCTGCAGGCAGTTCTGAAGGGGAAGTGGAAAACTGGCTTTTTAGAACTGTGCTAAAGTGCTTAGTTTCTTAGCTATTTGCATCCTAGTTGGGGATTTTTACTCTGACTTTAAAATCTTTTCCAAGAAAAATGAATTTGAAGCCCAGACAGTATTCCCATATAACTGACTGAGTCATCGTCCTTGGGAATTGAGGGATCACTGTCACCTAATAACAAAGATGACCAGATAGTTAGGAATTTGTTGTAAGCTTATATTAGACCACTTATTATTTTTTCTTATTATTGTACAGTCATATATGGAGAAAAGCTGTCATTATTCTGAGACTGGTTTTCTTTGTATTGATGTGGTAGCAACCAAAACAAAAAATGGTTGGACTCACAAGGAGTAAGATGGAGAATTTAGACTGTTGTAATGCTAGTTCTGTTAGTCCCTATAATAACATACTCTGCAGTAGCTGGAGAACAGGCACCCAGTTTGGATGCAAAATTACTCCTCAAATTCAGAAGCACTCTCTAGAGAAAGACAGGATCAATTTTCTGAAGTATTTGAGCACTTCGTTGGACTAAGAAATTTTAAAATTGTAAGAAACAGCTTGAAGCTCTATTGAAATAAAAATGAATTTGACTTGTAGGTAGATGTGGAAATTTTGCTAAAAATTCATTACAGTTAAGAGACTTCCAGGTATCTATTGTGGTCCAACGACAATGCTCTCAAAAGCCCCATGGTCCCACTGACTTACAGAAATGTTGAAGTCCTGAGTGCTCTGGAGGTAGAACTCAAATTCTGTAAACACCTTTGCAAGCTGTTCCTGTACCTATGCTCTGTGTTCTTGTGTGTGCTAAAATGATGCATCTTTGAACTGATATGAAGTCACATTGGCCAAACTGTATTTACTTTTTTCAGATAGAAAAAGCGTGCTTTTCAGGTCAACAACTATGTAGCATCATCACTGTAGCAAGAAATGTGAACGGTTTTCATTTTAGATGAAAAGAGAAATTAAAACCAAGTTGTCCTAAGCTGTGCAGAAGCTGGTTCAGCAAGGGCTAAGAGGATCCACCTGGGAGTCTGGGGTCTTTGGGCAGCATTCCTTTTGCAGTTGTTAAACTAAAGAGTGGTCAGGAGCAAAGAATAAGAGGTGAAAAAAGTGATGAAAGCAGAAGGGTAAGGGGAGAGTGTCTGCACCATACAAATTAAGAGGGATGTTTAGTAAAAAGACGGTTGAGGGATTTTCTTTCTCCATCAAAACTTTTCCCTGTTTCAGGGCTTTGCAGCTCTCAGAGGTAAGAATTTCTTCCTTATGTCTAACCTGCACTTTTTCAGTTTAAAACAGTTACCTCTTGTCCTGTCAGTACACTCCCTGACAAAGAGTACCTCCCCAGCTGTTCTGTAGGCCCCCTTTAGGTACTGGAAGTCTGCTATAAGGTCTCCCTGGAGCCTTCTTTTCTCCAGGCTGAACAACCTCAACTTTATCAGCTCTTTTTGTTGTTGTTGTTTCTCCAGCCAATAAATCTGTGATGTATGCAAAGCAGCAGATCAGGTCTTAGAAAACTGAGTCTGCGTGTAGATGCCTATACAGACTTTGTTCTTCCTCTCTCACTAGATAAAAAGGTGTATATCCAGGAGGCTGTGCAGGGTATTGTATTCAGTTCTGTTCTCTATGTGAAAGCTGTTAGTGAGTGGAAAAGAAATTGCACTCACTTCCAGTTGTGGGAAAGATGTGAAGACAAATGCTCTGGAGGGAAATTGGCATGCATGACTTTGAACAGATGAGGAAAGGAAAGGCATGGCTTTAAAAATAGTTGAATAATTAGATCTCATTTAAGTGATGATTCATAGAACACAGTTTTGGCTGTGTTTTGATAGAATCTTTAGAAGAAGCAGTAGCTAAAAGCTGAATGAAAATGCACCGAAGTTCTTGTGGCACATTGCTTTCTTACATAGAAGGTGAACCTCTTTCTGATATTGGAGTTATAGCTGCCACGCTCTTTAGTTAACATAAAAACATTAAAAATACTTGCTACCTTAGTCGCAAGTAAAGCCACTCAGAAATTAATTTAGAAAAGATACTCTGCAGCAATTGCTGTCACAGCATGGTTCACTTTAAATTCTGTCATCCATCCTGTAAAGCAGTTGCCCAGTGTCAGCCAAATAGAGTTTGAAGGCTCAGAGGGATCTAGACTGATTTACTATACATTTTTAGATGACCAGGTCACTGAAATGTAAGAACACTACTAAGCAAAGGAGATGCAGTGGTGGTTTTACACTGGTCAAAACACATGCTTTTAAGTCATCAAATGGAAAGTTTTTACCAGCACGTGAATGTTTAGTTTATAGTTAGCAAATAAATCACTTTTACTGTGGAAGAAGACCATACATGGTGGCTGTTGTCATTTCATCCATACCCTGTGGAAATCTGATTTTGTGGTATGTTTTGGGTATATTCTGAACAAGTTGTGGTGTTCTAGTGCAGTAAGTGTTGTGAGTTAGCTGAGAAAATTTAGTATTTAAAAATGGCATGTCAAATCACTGGTTGGATTTTCTGGGCTGAAGATTACCAAGCTGGTTGATTTTAGAGTTTTTTTTTTTTTTTCCCTTCCTTCCCTCTCCCAGTGTGGCAATTGTGCTAGCCCAAGGATTTTGGTGTAGTTATTTAAATTGCATTTAGTTTGTGGTGCTTTGACATCAGACGCGTCTTTCATCTTGCAGCATAGAGAGAACAATTGATTAAAGTGTTAAAATGTTGTTAGATCTCTTGCAATTTTTGGTGTGCTTTTTTTTGCCAGAGAAATATTCTAAGACACAGTGTTAGAAAATGGAGCCAAATACTGCAAAAAACAGTGAACCTGTAGGTTGAAATGGTCATACAGACCAGTGTGGTTGGATCCCAATTCGTCTTGAACATCAGAGGGTAGCAACTCCCTACAGAGCCTAAGGGAGGTCTCAAGACAGCTCTGAAAATTTAGGTTGTCTAAATAATCCAGTATCATTGTGGTGCATCTCAGCTGCAGAACATGTGATGAATAGAAAGCACTGGTTATTTACTTTGCGTTTTGAAGTTGTCAGGAAGCATTATAGTGATACTGTGCAGGAGTAATAGTGCTAGTGTGCTGTATAGACAGTCTGGTGGTGAGTTACAAGCAGAGCTGAAGTACAGTTGAGATCTGACTCCCACTTAATGCTGTTAGTAACAGAAGGACCCTTCTGATGCCTTTCCAGCTTCAATGGTTGGAGCTGTGTACACACAGTAGGTTTCCTTTTACTTTAGTCCTGTGGTACATAACTGCACTTGCTTCTTTGTATCTGTGGGCAGTTGGATTCTGCTGCATTTTCTCTTTGTGGATGATCATGGTTGAGAAGTTTGCTAATCTCTATTGGAATTGACAGGGAAAAATATTAGGGATATGGTTTTGAAACTGAAAAGTGCAGCACTATAATAAATTGTGGCTCTCTGGTTGAACACAAGGATGAAATTCATTCCAGACTCTGGAATTCGAATGGGACAGTTTATGAATGGAGCTGCAGCCCCTGGATTGTATTTCAGCATTAGTCTCTAGTTTGGAATTGTGCTATTTCCAACATCGACAAGGATACATATTTTACAAGCTTTCATTCTTCCACTGTTAAGACTGTTCACATGTAAAATCTGTTGTGCTGCAGATGGCTGTGGAGTATATGCCATAGGGAAAACACTTCAATTTTGTAAATAAACAGGTTAGTAACTGTTGTCTGAAATTTACTTTTTGAAAATGGCTCTATATTTAGTTGAAGGAAAACTGGCTAATGCTCAGAGGAATCACATTTCTCTCTGTTCATGTCTTGTTTTATGGTCTTCAGCTGTGCCCCACCTCTGTCACCTGTCAGACAGGGATAACTGCTAGACAGCCTCACAGCCATGTACATTGCTTATTACCATCTCATTAGAAGCTTAGATGAAAGCCACAGTCTCTAGTAGATGTGACTTAGTATTGGTTATCCTCAGGTGAACAAGCCAGAAGGCAATAATGTCTTAGTTATTCATTAAACAAAGTAAAATATGCTTAGATAACATGTATTAGGAAATTGGGAATCTTGGACTGAAGTTTAAACTTTCTAGCCCCTGCTGTAGAGAAACAGCAGCTGAGAAATAGATGCTTAAAGACAAAGAAGGAGCCAAAACCTCCTGTCAGTTAACATACTGTGGTTTCTCCCCTTGCCTAAAACAGTTTACTTTTAAACCTCTCAGATGGATTATGTTATAATGTTGACAGTAACAAAAAATGATATGCAAAACAGAAAAGAAAAGCTTAGGCAAAAAGTTTGAAGTGTGATTTTTTACATCTGTTAAATGGAAACTTTTTTAAAAAAAATTTCTTCTTCTTCACCGTGATATTTAAAGGTGATGAATTCTTGTAACTGGCTGAGAAAAGGTAAATTCTTTTTTAAGGCTATATTTATGTCTGTCTTCGTTCTTTCTGCTAGGTTGTAGTTTCAAAGCATAGAAATGTCATTTTTTTTATTTTGAGCTAAGAAAAATATTCTCTAAGTAACCGGTGTGGAGTTTAGACTAAAAGTTGAGACATGGGCTAGATTGTCAAAAGCATCTGTTTGAGTTGCACTTGAGAAAAATGGAAGGACAGGTACAATACAAGCACCTCATTTTGACCAGTTTGCTAACTTGTGCATATTGGGCAAGCAGAGGTAAATGACACCTTGTAAATTGGACTCTGTTGAAGTATGCTGCCCTATCTATGCAAAGAATTTCCTCTTTCCCCCTCATTATGACAGGGCTGATGTTGCTCATCTGCAACAGAAATCTGGGAGCCAAGTGTTTCATCCTGTCTCACCAACTGAATTTAAACTATCTATAGTGGAATCAGCTGATTTGGTCTGTATTTAGTCCAGGCAGCTAGAAACAGAAATTTCCTCTTGTTTCATTTAAAACTGATATTATTAGCATAGATTATGATACTGTTGAGAAATATTCCTCAGAAAACACTAATATACTGTGGTCTATGCACCATCTTTGCAGGACAGATAAGATAAAAACACTGGTAATAATACAGGGCTGCAGGTTTATCAATGTCTAGCAACTTCATCCCTGAACTGCCAAGAGAGACTTTTGGTTTTGCCTTGGCTTTATTTATTAATAGGGAGATACAGAAACTTTGGTCAAATAGAATGGTCAAGTAATCTTTTAAAACATGATTGTGTGTGTGTGTGTTTTTTAATAAACAGAAAGATAATTAAAAATGGCTCTGTAATAAGATCTGTCTTTTCAAAGAGCAAATTGTGATAGAGGTGTACCAACTAGTTTGTAGCATGAGCTTGGCTGAGGTGGACAGGCACCTAAATATGGAGTAGGTCTGGAGTTTCCTGAAGTTAGGGACACTAGAACCAACAGGAAATGGCTCTCAAGAAGGGACTCCTTCAAAAACAAAGCAAATTGAAGGCTGAGAGGAGCTTTTTTATCTCGCTATAAATGAACTGAGGAATAGAATCAGAAGACAAAGAAAAAAACAATTTAGACTGAAAACAATGTTTTCACAAGAATCATAGAATGATTTGGGTTGGAAGGGACCTTGAAGATCACCTAATTCCAACCCCTTGCCGTTGGCAGGGACACCTCCCACCAGACCAGTTTGCTCAAAGCCCCATCCAACCTGGCCCTGAACACTGCCATGGATGGGGCAGGGACCAGGGACCATCTGAAATGGCAGAGGGAGCTACAGTTACTTCACTGATCTGTTGGGTCCCTTACGTCCTATGTAGAAGGGTCACTTAGGGCTTTCCCTTTCAACTGATGATTGACATTTTTTTTCTCTCTGGTTTTAGTTCAGGTTCTCTTAATAGCCTTCACTGGTAAGGAGGTGTGCAAACAGCAAAGTTGGAAAGGATGTTGCAAATTTTTTTGTTTTTTAATTTAATTAAGCTTTGAAAATTGTTACACAATTCAGATAAATTACCAGAAACATGCTTGTGAACTGTTCTCAAGAATTTTCTTTTAAAACAGACGGTAGGAATCTGGGTCAAATCCATTTGTTAAGTGGTGTTTTAAAATTCTTTTATTTCCAAAGCATTAGTTTAAATGGTTATTTGTCCATACATTTCTATTTTTGGTTTCTTAATGCAAGTACAAATGTAAATATTTCTTTCTTTTCCTGTTCTGTCCGTAAACTTTTGACTTGGATACCTATTTTCCAAAGAAAATTTTTAATCATAGGATAGCTTTTTCTGAAACTTGTACTTGAGGGTCTGTTTGCTTTCTGAGGTGTGGGTTTTTTGTTGCTGTTTATAGTGTACAAAGAGAACTTTAGTTTTACCTCCCCTCCTCGACCCTAACAAACCCCAAACCCCACGTTTTGCGTGTACTCTGGGGGATTATTGGGAACTCTGGTGAGAAGAACAACGTGAAGCAACTGAGTCTAGCAGTACTGATGAACTTTCAAAGAGATCTGTATAGAAAGTAGGAGCTCGTTTTTAGATTGAGTCAGTGTAAAATTCTCTGGCATGTTCTTCAGGCTGAAAACCTGATGAACTGCTTGTCTGTCTGAACTGCTGTGTCCGTATGAAGCAGACATGCTGGTGCTTCTGCAGCCATCCCTGTCATTCATTCACAACGTATCCTTAGGAAGACCCTTTCTTACCTCCCTTACCTTCTTTATATTTGTGTGGAACTGTTCATCTCCACACAGCTCTGAATGAGGCTGTGTATTAAAACACCACCTATAGGCTAAAATAAAGACTCGAATTACTTGGTCAGTCTGAACAGGGCCTTTAGATCCCGTCATTCAAAGTTAAAGTCTTTTCCCCTCTCCAGCTCACTTTTGTTGTTGTTGTTTTTGTTTGTTTAGCTTATAGAACTCACTAGTGCTATTTAAAGTAAGCCTTAGAAATAAGATTCAAACTACAATACAGTGGCCCTTGGCCCCAGTCGTGATGCCTGAACTCCCTTTGCCTAGTGGAAGCTATAGAGGTCCTTTGTTATTCAGGCAGAACTGTTGATTTCAGCAATAAAAGTACTTCAGGATTCACCCTGTTGGCACAAAGAGTGTATTTATTCTGTGACATGTTACTGTCAGGTGGGTATAAGAGTGCATCTATAAATTTCCTAGTTGTGAACTGCTGTTGTTCACAGAAAAACTGATAGAAATGCATCTTCCAATGTTGAGCATTCCGAGCAAACTAAAATGCTTGCTTTTATGCAAGCTGACTTCAGTGAGCTTTTGGACTGACCGTTTTATCAGTAGGGATGATTTTATAAATCAAGAGCAAGTAGTTCACAATGCTCTGGGCATGGTGGTTTTTTTTTATAATTCTGGCCATGGCCGTATATCATTTTCATGTCTGTAAGTGACTGATTTCTGAGATATCTATAATTTTAAAACTGACTTAGAAGCAAGGTGCTTTCTGCACAGTCCATTATTATATATATATTCTATATTGTATGTATAATATTCTATATTATATATAGAAATAACCCAAAGGTATTTCTATTTTGCTCATTGTTTCTCCGTAGATGTTTGAGTTTCTAGGTGACTGGACGACCCAGGCAGATTGAAATTTTGCAGTGTGTAGTAGTAGATAAAATAACAAGTAGAAGTTGATAAACTTAGTTTTATTGGAAGTAAATTTCCTTACTAAATTAGAAGTGTGTAAAAACTCTTTACCTTGGTTTATTGTTGACCTTGTTACTGAAATTTTCACACAGATTACAGTGTTAGATATGCTGTATGACCCATTGTCATCAAAGCAATCTCGTTGTCTAACAGCACAATGAGTAATAGGGCTTGGCTGAAGCAGGGTAGCTTTGAAAGAAAAGGTTCAGCTGGCAAATAGCTTTTATTTCTTCCTTGAGAAGAAGAAAAGTTTTTATTGAAATAAATGTGCTGTCCTTAGCATGGGTAAAGTACCTTGTTGACAGTGCTTTGAAAGATCTCTGTAATACATTTAAAGAGGTGTTTCCTCACGTGGAATTTTGGCTCCCTGTTTTCTGTCTGTTTTCGCTGGGCATTCACTTGTGTAGTTTCTCTGAAAAGACACTGTAGTGAATGACATACACTATAAGTCGTCCTCTTGTTCCTTGTAAGAAGTGCAATTCCTTCTTGACGCCTGAAAGCCTCGTTCTGTGAGGCAAGGGTGAAAAATATCCATCGAGAAACATGAAGCTCGGCGGATCCTCCATCAAAGGTGTCTTTGCACGTACACCCTAGGCTTGCTGTCTAGCTTCATGCTTCTTGCATTGAATGAATTGCCTGGTTAAAGCAGATAACATCCAGTTTATATCAACTGTGCCTGAGAATGATTCATCTTTTCAAAAGCACCTAAAAGTTTCACGCAGTTGCATACTGTTGACTTTCAATAATATTTAAGCTCCTAAGTAAACAAGCCCTTGATAGGCATTGGAATAACACTTCTGTTAGCACTTAACATGAAGGCAGTGTTTGGTAGTTGCCTGGAACAGCAGAGTTCGGTGGAAGCCTGTTTTGTTTTGGCAGGAGAAGAAGAGACGCTGTGCACCAAATCAACTGAGCGTGGAGGAGATCAAAGCAGTGAGAGGCTGGAACAGGTAGGAGCATGACTGCTTCACCTGTAGGCAGTTACATGCCTATATGCATATCCTTGATGCAGAGCTGCTGTACTTACCTCTGGGATGTTCAGCTGCCCATGGAACAGAAGGTCCATTTGGTGCTTTGCAAAGCTGCCTTTGAACGGTCTTTTGTGCACCCACATAGGGGCTGTGCTTTATGTGTCAGCAAGTCAAAGACCGCCAAGTATCACCTCTTTCCTTTCAGGGAGCATCTCTATGTTGGAACAAATATATGAAACCTCTTACATAGCACTTAATTTTAACGCTCATTCTAGCACTTGTATAGCATTATTAAGTACACAAAATGCAGAAGAAACTACTATCTCTTCCCTAAAAATTACGTGTAGGGAAAGGGTGGACTGATTAATTTCAGTATAGTAAAACAGAAAATGGTGGATACAGAATTCTGCATAAATCTTCTTAGTTATAGTTTTAAGTGTAGTACTGTCATGTAAAAGTGTAGCCATGGTTAGGATCCAAAAGAACTCTTTGTCAATAGAGTCTGTTCAGTTTCAGCTACATTATTCATAAGATTCATTCCTCCCTCCAGCTGTTTCCACAAATTGAAAGACTTTATTTCAGCTTATAAATGCTATTTCCCCATTGTTCATGCCCACAGCTATTTTCCGTGGCCAAGTACCCATCTCCCCACCCCCCAAGAAAAGAAATCCACACCCTATAAAAGAAGCTATGTAGAGTGGTCCTTTGAGGAGAAAATGGCACAACATTGGAGTTACCATCTGCAAAACTTCAACAGTTGGTATTTTTTGTTGTGTATCTGTGGCTGGGTGGGGATATTGGGCACAGAGCAGAACATGGGGTGTGGCTACATTACCAAAGGGTTTTCAGTTTTGTGTTGTGGCTTCAGTTTTCTCATTAAAACTGAAAAAGACAAAACTTGCTTCTTCAAGAACTGAAGAGCAGTCACTTGATATTCTGGTGGTACAGCTACAGTAGTAGGAGAATTTGTTGCTCACAGAAACTCCAGATGTACTGGCTTTTTAATAGGAAGACTGGTCAAATGGTTAAGAAACTACAGGTGTCTGGAACAGCACAAATAATACCTTGAATCTGTGCCATAAAATTAAGCTACAGACTTTTACCAAAAAAAAAAAAAAAGCCTTCTAACTTCAAACCATCTTCATGCATGTATTTTCTTCAGAGCCCCAGCTGGAGCATAGCTGCTGTGAAGATTCAGCTAAACTGAATTGCATGTTTTTGACACCCTTAGACTTTCCAAGATCAGAAAAAGGATCCTTAGCAAGACTGCCGCATCTACAACACAGGATGAGGAAAACCCCTTGTATGTGGATGTCCAACTGTGAATTCTTCTTTCAGGTTAAACAGGAAAAGATTTGTCTAGGGAAAATGAGGAGAACAGATTGTCACAGATATTAAACACACACCAGAAAAGAGATGCAGTTACTCTGAACAAACCGCTGGAATTGGGGGTCTATAGGACCTGTGAGTCCTGGGGCTTTTATATCTCCTATAAATTTCCAGGCACATTATCAGCTAAAATACCAGAGCCCCAAATCATATGAGTAGATAGTCACAAACGATTTCTATAATGTACTCATAATCTTATAAATCATTACCATTTGGTGTTACAAGTAGATTTGTTTTGTTCTAGAAAGGATGAAATCTGCTGTTAGTCTGCCTGCTATATGCTAGGTACAGTTAGGATTCTGCCTGCCCCTATAATACAAATCATGGTCTTAGCATTGTAAAAAAAAAAAAAAAAAAAATCACAGGTTTTTATCTACCTTTTGGAGGATGAGGACTAAGTTTTGAATGAGCCATGGCCAAGTTTGTGGTATCAACTGGAAACTGGGGAATTTGGTAATGCAGACTTCATGCCAGACAAAACTAGTTCATTTCTGTGTAGAATGTTTAGATTTTTTTTTCATTAATTAAACCCAGGAAAAATATCTTCACATGAAGTTGAAACTGAAGAGTTTTTGCATGATGGATTTTATAAGCCTCAAAAGCCTTATTTGTTTTATGATGATGGATTTTTTTAGCAGAAAAGCATTATTTATAATCTGTGCGTTTTTCTTTAGCTAATTTACTTACTGGAAGGCAAGTTTTGTTTGTGAAGTTTATAAACAAATTATGTACTGCAGTGTATACATAGTTGTGTATAACTGCACAAATGTGTGTATCTGTAATAACTTGTCTCCTTGCAGATGCACATTTTCAATTCTCTACTTACTGGCATTAGGTACATATACAAGTGAATTGAAAGAGGAATAAGGAAAGAATAGGAGACAGGAGAAAAGTCTGGGATACAATTTCATTTCTGATATCCTCTGTGAACACCAGCAAAGGAGTGTGAAACTAGACACTAGCTGAACACTATATAAACATGAACACTATGAAGAAGACAGAGTTGGAGTTTGCCCTTTTGCTAGGTGGACTATATGGCTGACCATAAAAAACCTGGTTTGATGTTTTTATTTGTTGAAGAGATGTGTTAAGAGTAGACAGTGTCATTCAGAAAGCCATCCTGATGCAGAGTTACTTTTCTAGAGTAACGACGCTTTAAAAGATACAGTAAAATTATTCCTGTATAGAGAGCAAATTTAAATTAGATGTCTACACTGTTCTGCTTAAATCCATGAGAAAGAAGAAGAGGAACAGGAATACCAGCCTCAGTGTCAGGCACATGTGAAGCATGTTTGAAGGCACCATTTGAAAGTTTTTTCCAGTTTGGACTCCCATGAGATAAGAAAAGTTTGCATCAAACTTTGCTGTAGGCTTATTTACTTTTGGAGTGAGAGTGTACATGCATTCAGATAACAGTTTTTACACCATGGTCTTGTCTTGAAGGATATATTTCTATATGGGGGCTGTACCAAGTTTACCCTACAGCATGCAGAATACTCTCACTTTGGTGAGGAGCCAAAATGTTCCCTGTAAGGGAAAGGGGACTGAAATTGTATCTGATCTGAGTACTAATCTACATCCCTCAGGCTTATCCTGCGGCTGTTTCTGTGTCGCAAAGGCAACACTGGATATGCCTTTTCAATGAGATCATGCAAAATCAAATTGCTATTAAATTATATTTTACTCACAGTTTTGAATTGAGTTAAAGTATGAGCACTAGTGCTAAAACTTTGGGTAGAAATACCGATGCCAGACTGATGCTCCAAATGCTGTCTGGATAAAATTAATAATTTCACACAGATATTTCAAGCTCATGTTACATGTTTTAATATTGTTAAACATAAGTGATAGCACATAACAGCACGGCAGCCAATCTGAAAACAAGCAATGGGACCCTATTCCTTAATGTACTGGCTGCTTGCTCTTCCTGGACATGTGTAGCTGAATGGAACAGAGTAGGATTGTGCTTTCTTCTTTATTTTTTTGATGCTGTGTACTCTCCTGTGCTCTGGCAGTAGGGCTGTTAGCAGTTCCTATGCAAGCAGAGAAGTGAGATTTGAGAAGTCAGAATCACCTGAGCAAGATGCAGTGTGGGAGAGGTCTGTACGAGGCCGTGTGAAGGGGTCTAGGTGACAGGGGTCATGGGCAGCAGTGCTTCTCAAACAACAGCTGTGGGCCTTGGTCCTCTCCAATGGATGAAATGGTCAAGTCTTGTAACAGTGTTCTGCATCAGATTTATTCCTGCTCTGCAGACTGTGAAGAAAGATTGTTCCCTTAGCAGAACTCACCAGTACAGTGGGTCTATTCAAGCCTGCATCTGGGACGATAGTTAGTGCCTTCATTTATGAAATTCCTATCACAGAATTGTAAGTTCTTTGGAACAGCGACTGGTCTCTTGAGAGACCTCTAACATCTCATGTACACTGCAGTATGTAAATTATTTTAATAAAAGAAAAAAGGGGAAGCTCTTCCAAATCATCAAATACCATCTCACAGCCTGGAAAGGTTTAAAAGATGTTTGATATCATTCATGGTTTGTTTGTGGGTTTGTTTTTGCTCTGCCTTTCTCTAAAATCCCCTCACTCCCTTCTGCCATTCTGAATGTAATGTACATGAGAGCAGAGGTAGTGTGTCTGTGGCCACAGTTCCGGCTTCCTTGCTCTGCTGGAGCACGTGTTGCTCCAGGAAGCTTCAATAGAAACCTTGTGCTGGTAGGAGCCACAGTCCATAGCAGTTAGGTGGCTGTGATCAGCTCAGTAGGCTGGGTGGGTGTTTCACTGCCTCCTACTACAAGGAATGTTAAAACAGGTTTAAGTGTTTCCAGTTGTTTCACTGTCTAGTGGCCGGAGGCCTGATGAAAGGAGATTTGTAACATTTACGCTTGTGGTAGCTTGTCAAAACTTTCCTTTCGTGCAGGTGACAAAGGTCCGTGCTGTGGGAGCCGATCTTTTTTCTTGAGAATAGTGCCTCCTCTTCTGATGGCTGTGTGTACCTGTGACTAAGAAATAGCTGGGAAGATGCTCTCTGCAAATTCACAAACTGGCTTGTGGGTACTAAGGGAAGAAAGCTCGTTAGCACAGTAGGTGGGGTACCAGTGGATATAACAGGACCATGGCAACATTTCTTTTGCAGTTTCTTTTCTTCATCATTTTAGCTTATAAAAATATCTCTTCTAGCAAGAAAGAGTTCTTTCTCTCTTGGATCTCATTGGTGTTTTTTACATTTGTGAAGGGCAACCCTTGACATTCCTTATGTTTCTTCTAATGGCTTTTCAGTGTTGATTCACACTTTCCTTTTTTGTTTTAGTGTGGAAGAGTGAAATTCCAGCAAGGCTGACTTAGTGAAAACTGAATTAGTGTTGATGGCTGGAGAGAAATGTAACTTGATCTTCTGTCTCCAGTGCTCGAATCAGGAACTGAAATAATTGTTCTAAGACCCTGGTAGAGTTGCCAGAAAACGGAGCAGTGCTTCTGCCAGATAGTCACCGCAGAAGTGCCAGACATTCCTTCCCTCTTTTGAGCGCGTGTGTGTGCATTTGAGAAGGAAAATGCACACAGGCAGCAGGGGACCAAAATACTTTTCACTCTGTGGTGGTCACAGAGTGTGCAGTGTAGTGCAATACTGCTGGCAGGGCCTGAAGGGATATCAGTGTGTGATGGCTGGCAAGGGGTGCAGACACAGGACTCAAATGTAGGAGTTTTTTTTCTTGCTTTTTCTCTGTTGAATAGTGGCATTAGCCACTGTCACAGGGCTTGATGGAAGATATGAGGTAAAGCCACCAGAGAGAGGACTGAAGGGCCCATCACACAGCAAGAGAAGCTAGTTCAGTCCCTAAAGAATTTGTGGCTCGCTGGAAGAGATGGTGTAGGCTGCCAACAACTAAGCCCAGCTGCACTGGTTAATGATTTGTGCTTTTAATTGAAACCGTTGTGCACTACTATAGCCCTGGCTTGTGGGAGCTGCTGGTGCAATAAATCTTGATTTTTCCATATTAGAAAGCTGTGTTCTTTGGGGATTTTAAAGTCTCGTGTATTTTTCCCCTTTTCTGTTGCTATAGCTACTATAATTTTTGTTAACGAAAAGAATAAGAAGTAGTTTGCTGCACTTAGTTTACATTATTGTGATTCTGATATAGCTGCCAATATTCTCTTGATCCTTTCCTCTCTCCTGTCTCCCCACCATCTGAGTCAGTTCTCTAAACAAACTGCAGGAGGCCAGGATCTGCTGTTCTCCTGCAGTCACTAGAGGGTTGTATGTGCGTGGGGGATTCGGCTTCTACCCATGAACTAGGGACTCAAAAACATGAATTTAGTCTTGTGTTTGGATTTTGAGCTTGGGCTGTATATTAAATGAGCAGCTATGCATAGTTTGGAAACTTCCCACATTTATGGGGTCGCACCCTCTTTGCAGGACAGCAGGAGTTCCAGTCTCTTTCAGTGGGGTCTCACATCAGGGTACCATGGTATTCAGCAGAATAGGGCAGATCCATTTCTGTTGAGGTATCTTTGGGAACATAAGTCTAATCCATGAGGAAAATGTATCTGAGTGTGAAAAAAGATGGGTTTCTTTTTCTGAGGAATGTAGAGTGCACTCTTAAAGTGGAGGGGAAGAAGAGGAGCCTATTTCTTTTTCATCCTTGTTGCCCTTTTTTTCTTCAAGAAATCTCATTTTCTTTTCTCTCTCTCTCTTTTTTTTTTGTTTCCTGGCACAGTGTGTTATCTGTCCTTCATCTCACCCTTGTTCTACCTGCCTTCAACCCTGTGACATTTGTCTGATCCTCATCCCTCCTCCTGTTTCTTCTTTACAGTGTGCTTCCTTTATTTCAGGAGCACAGCTAGGAGGAAGGTTGAGGTTCTCTCATTTTGCTGGCACCATACTCCTCTTTAATATTTCTTTTCTCTCTTCAGTCATCTGAGATGGGAGCTGGAGCTGAGGCAGGGGACCGACCAAGCCCTCTCTCTGTCAGCCTGCACACACCACACTGTGGTTTATCAGTGTGGGAGCACAGGGTTTTTGGTTTTGTTTGGTTTGGCTTAAAAACTGTAGAGGTTGAAGGAGAGGGAGGTACTAGCCAAGAGGTTCATAAACACAAAGGGAATCTGAATCAGAAAGCCACCGTAGACAAAACAGGTGCTCAGCAGGTGCCCTGAGAGATGTCAGCCTGCTGGAGCGCAGATGCAGCAGGCAGGAGGGGTGGCTTTCAGTGCCTGCAGAGGCAGGGGAGGACTGGCTCGTCTCTGTTACTGATGTGTTCAGCGTCAGTGATACCTGCGTGTCTGCGCCCCACCATGTCTCTGAAGAACTTGAACTTACTAATGAGCATGTCCTCACAGCCTGCTTGTGAGCTAAGTCGTAAAGTTATTCCTGGTTCATTGATAGAATGATGATATCTGGAGAGATCAAAGCATAGAATTCTGAGGTAGAGAAGCCAAAAAAGGAGCAGCTCTGGGAAAATGGGCCACTCAAATGCCCAAACGTGGGCTGTGGGCTTAATCTCTGGCAGTGAATTTCAGGATCTCATCTCCAAGCATCTTTCCCGAGACCACAAAAGCAACCTGTCAGAGCTCCAATGCAGCTCAGAACTCCTGAATTCTGCAGTCATTGCTTTAAGCAGAGGAACACCGTTTCTAAATGTAAACAGATAAACTCTTCTGAACAGTTCTGGCACAAATCCTCCATGTCAACAACAGACTTGCCATCCCATTTGCTGCTGCTAATGCTTGTGTCCAGGATCACTTCTGGATTTGCTTTGCATAGAGGGGAATTAAAATCTTCTCTGTGCCTTTCCACAGATTTCCTGGGTAACTGCCAAGAGCAAAAGAGGCAGACCCAAGGTTGTTCTCATCTCTTTGTACAAGCCAAGACAATTTTGGTAATATTTTCTACTTATATCCATGAAGTCTCTAGCCAGTTTATCATCCTCCTAGGATGCTCTTATATCAGCATATTGAGACAGTCCATCCAAATCAACTGTTGCTTCACTTGAAGTGTAGGCATTGGCAGCTGCAGTATCACGGACAGGTCCTGCTTCTTGGAGATACTGACTCAGAACACTAACGCCATTAGTAGGACATAGTGATCTAAACGGAATAGGTCCATAGTGACACCATATATCAGTTTGTGACCTTACTGAGGCACCATTATCCAAAATCTTCCACTGCTGCTTTGAATTTAAAACAGCAATTAAAACTTGCAATAACGTCACCTTGCCTTCTGCTAGTACTAATGGGTTTGGTATTCTTTTACTGCATAGTACTAGAGAGAAGTCAGAGTACTTTGCACCTCAGTATAGCATCAGTAGTTGGCATCCCTTACTTTTACTGAAGATCTCTATTTTTCAGTGCTTCTGACGCGTATGAAGCATCCATTCCACATCCCTCTCCAGATGCTCCTTGTAACCCTCCTCTGAAGTTAGTTTTCCTGGTGACACCTGCATCGGCCAGGAGAGTGTTATCTTCAGATTGTCCTTTGCTGAATACTGCTTACAGCCTTCCCTGGGAGCAAACTGCTGTTCAGATTCCTGTAACAGTGTTGGTCCTTAAATGGTCTCAGATTTTCTTCTAATCTCGTTAGCCATTTTGTCTGTTCTCATCTGCTTAGCACTGGGGAAACATAGTCACACAAACTGGATGCTGATCCAGGGCTTTTGCTTTATTGCTCTGACTTGAACAATGCAGCCACTTTGTTCCTCTGTTTGTTTACAGCCTGGGCCAGCATACCTAAGGTCACCACATTTCTTTGCAAAGCGTGCCTCAACCTGAATATTCAGTGTGGCAAACAACCTAACCTGCCTCACTGGATTTCAGGGTAATGTTTTCATCAGTCCTTGTTTTATGTATTTTTTTTTCAGCTTTGTTTGCTTTTCCACTATTTTTTTTTCCCCTCCTAGCACCAGAACTTCTGTCTTCGATTTTTCCTTTCTTTTTCAGACCATTTGCTTTATTTGGTGCTTACTCTGTCAGGGATGGAGATCCACCTACAAATCTGTCTGTCCCTCTTCCCTCCCTGCCATCACTGACAGGGGAAGGAAGAAGCATTGCTGTTGGTTTGGTAGAGATTGTACTTGTCTGTGTCTCTGTGGCCATGCTGGCCTTTGGTTTGTGTCTTTCCTCCTCTCTGCTCTCAGAAGGGGCTCTGCAGAAAAAATCTGAAGCAAGCAGAATAAAACAAGCTTCTGAAAATAGGTGATCTGTTGAAAGAGTGAGTTGGTGAGTGCTACCAACTGCTGTACCCAAGCTGGCCATTTAAACCCCTCGATCTTCATGTTTTTTCTCAGTGGCACTGTTTCTCACATTGTCACAAGAAGTCAGTTGCAAAATGAAAGACTATTTCAAGAGTTTTCAAGCTTTGTACATGTAAACTTCATTGCTGTCACACGGAGTTTGGGGGGAGGAAGCTCAAGGGTCTGTTTGCACAGTTAGTAGTAAGCTAAGTTATTCATTTATAACTTACCACCTGCTATGGAATAATTCACAGGTTATGTACTTAGTGCTAAGCACACCCTTGTATAAGGTAGTTTGGGAAGCGTGTTACCTACCCCAAACACACTAAGAGCATTTGCATGAAGAGTTAATGTGGAGTAATTAGGATGCTGTAAATTCTCCTCTATGTACAGACAAGTTCTCACTTGTTTCTGTTGTATAGAGCAGGATTTGAGAAATGAAAAGTAAAGGTATTTCTCTGCACTGGGAAAGTTAATTCAGGTTTAAAGTACAGTGTAGTGCAGTACCTTGCTAAGCTACCCTCTGTGTGGCTGAGTGTACTTCAAGCACAACTCAAGCAGTTTACCTAACGTTTCATAGGAAGTCTAGGGCAAAGTGAAGACTGAATCCTTCTCTCAAATCCCTCTGTAGTTGCATCAAGATCCTATTCCTTCCATTATATGTTTTTAAAAGCTTGTGCAAGCCATATAACTGCTATTAATTTTGCAGTTTGCACTCCGGTGGTGCTCAGAGCGGGAGCCCTGTGTGTCTGGCAGGAAGGAAGGGGGGTGTGCTAACAACACTGGAGACTGCAGCTTGCTCTGTATTATAGCTGTGACCCGTGTTTTGCCTGGCACGATGCCCTCATGAATCAAAAACTTGTAGTAGTTGCAAAGTCTGGATGCTTCTCAGGTGTCCAGCAGACTTTATCAGTCAGCCTCAGGGTGAGGAAGGTTCAGTCATCAATGTCAGTTCAACAGAGAAGTTCTTTTCAGGGTTTACTAAGACTTTTCAGCTTGTTTTTTTCACTTTGTGTTTCCCCTGCAGCCTGTGCTTTCTGGCAGTCTGTACTGAACAGCTTGAGTTGTATTGCAATGTCTTTAGGAACTGGTGACACTCTGACACTCTGTGGAAATACTGAAGGACAGTCTCTTTTGAAATAAGGTTTCTTGTAATCTATTTTTCTCCATTTCTTTGTTATGCAAAAATATTAATGAAGAAGAATGTTTGTGCCTTAATCTACTCCCATTTCTTAGCAAAATTATAATCTTTTTTTTGTGTGTGTGTTAAAAGAAACAATTCATTATTGTGCAAATGATTTTGATTTCACATTTGGATTATTATAATTTCATTGAGGAATAAGCAACAGGAGCAGGTGAGCTCGTGAGCCTTGAATTGGTGTTTTTATGCAAATATCTTGAGGATGAAGGGAAGGGACAAAGGAAGAATAATACTGAGGAATGTATGTTGGGCACGATTTACAAGTAGCTTGTTTTCATACAGTTGTGTGGTCATTGTTGAAGTGTTTATGTTGTGAAAAACAAAATATATATGCCTCAGATTATTCTGTACTAAAGTTTCTGCAGCAAATGTGATGACCAAGGGCTTTCAACAAAGCAGTGTTCATAAAGTCTATTATAGGGCTTGCTGAAAGGCATCACCAGCTTATGATCGATACTCAAGTACAGCAGGAGAAAACAAGTCACTTTTCTCTACTAAAGCCTAATTCAGATCTGACGTATGCACATATTTTGCTCACTGAAGCCATGTGAGAGTAATGTGGATGCTTTGCTTCTAAGACTGAATTTTAGTGTGTGAAATCTGTACAGGGTTTTTGTTTCATCAAATGCATGAGTTTCTGGTGCATTCATATCAGAGAGAAAATACTTTGTTGAATGTTTTTATCCTTTTTTCTCTTTTTGTTTTCTAAAAAATTTAAAAGCAAAAATAGCTTGCACATTTTCAAGGCCAAATTTTATACACTATGGAAACACAATGTTTAGCATACTGTTCACAATGAAAGAGATTTCTGTCTTAAAAGAGAAAGCATGCAAATGTTGTTTACAATAACAGTATCCGTATGTGCATAGAGACATAACAAATACCTTTGGCATTAGCACAGAAACAATTTGCTTGGGATTCATCTTCTACACTCCAATAGAATCATTAAGGCTGGATAAGACCTCCAAGATCATCTGGTTCAACTGTCTCCCAACCACCAATAATACCCGCTAAACCATGTCCCTCAGCACCGCATCCAACCTTTTTCTTAAGCACCCCCAGCAACTTTCCCTTTGTTAGAGTACAACTTAAACTATCCCTGCTTCTTTCTTTCAGAATTTAGTTTTAAATAACATATTTTGAAGGCATTTTTGAAGTACGTATTCCAGATGGTCCAGAAGAATGAATGTCTCAAATGAATGGCTGAACGTCAGCCTTAACAAAAGAAAAATAAACACAACTGTTTTTCAGATGGATCAGTTCTCCAAGCCAGATAGTTTGGGACTCAGACAAGTGTGACAGTGTGAGAATGTGTGGCTAGCGTGGGCATCAGAAAATAAGGCTTAAGTAGCATTTCAGATCTGAGATCGGTTTTAAGGGTAGTGTGAAGGTGTCTGAAGACTGGCTGAGGTCATACAAGTTCACAGTGCCACCAGAATTGTTCTGCCTTCTCCTTGACTGAGCCACAAGGCTCTGACATGTGCCCGCCGCTGGCCCTACTTCCCATATGGCTGTAGAGTTAAGTTTCCTCTGAGCTTATAATAGTACCAAATAATTGTAAGTATTTTAAATCCTTTCTACCCTCATGCTTCAAATCAAGCTAAGTTCAAACCAATCAAAGCATTTTTTTAAAATACAAACAACCTTCAACCTGCAAAGGTAAATGCTAACTTCTGATTCAATAGCAGCCATATAGTTTCTGTTAACGTCTCCTTCTCACTTCCCTGGGGAACAGTTACTTTTAAAGGTACCTCCAGTTTATTCCAGTTTGATTTGTCAATAAATGTGAACCTGTTGTATTCAGTGACAGCTCGTTTAAGTACTGATTTAGCACAAATGAGTTGGTAGAAGTCACAGTGAAATTACTTCTATGCTGGTAGGACAATAGCTATGATTTATCTAAACTGTAGGGAAGTCTTGTATAGCCTTACAAGCTAGGTGGAAAGTGGCTATCAGAGACTGCAATAAATGAGGCACAAATCAATACACCTTTCACTTGTGCAGAAAGGAAGAAAAATTCAGTCCAAAAGCTGGATTCAGTCCAGCTTCTTCAGCTAAGATGTAATTCTAGTGATGTACAAAAGCAGAGCACAAACAAAACCTTTTTCTTCTTAATACTGAAGCAAGCAAGATAAAATAAACACCCTAATTGCCAGAGAGTTCTCGTAATTATACTGAAAAGTTTTTGGAAGACAGCGTGCCCTCCACAGTCTGAGAAAGACGGTCACCCCAGTGTTAGTGAAAATTCCTCCATAAAGGAGAGGCAAACCTGTATGCTACTGGACTCTTTGATTTTCATGTTTTTACGCCATTTTGTATCTGTGATTGCCCCAGCAGTGTTAATGGTATCAGAAAAGCTTAGCACATAACTCTTACATTTGGACACAAGTTCTGGACTGCAAGGTATGCAATGACAACCAAGTCCAGCCCCACTATAGCTTGTATCAGTAAATGTGGGATAGTAGTGTTTGTCACCTAGCTATGAAAGCCTAGCAGAAAGACTGTCAATTTGACTGGGAACACGCTGTCCCTGGATTGTAAGCAGGGAGGCTTTGGATGAGATTGTGGAGTTAATACTAACTAGAATCTGTGCCTTTTGCAGTGTCACAAAGATGAGAAGTTTGACGAACTCTCTTCCTTTGTATCTGTTATCCACAAACATTGTCACTTGTTCTCAGGGACTTGGAGGTAGGCAGCTGTACGAATGGCTTGATCTCATTTGTCTTGGAGATTATGCTAGAGCATAATATGGCTCGGACACGCATGTTTGTTGGGAGCATATGGTCTGTTTCTCCAGCCTTTGGGACTAGCCTTGAGGGCAGTTAATTCTCATGTCTTGCTAGAAGCCTGTTGATGTAGTTAGGCTGGCAGTGTGCTGTAAAGAGAAAACTTGGAATGAGATGGGTGAATTAACCCTTAGTGCATCTCTCCATGCCACGCCCTTGCTGAGCTGGTCATTTAGCTCTTTATGTTAGTTTGTACAGTATTGCATGGCTTAACTTACAGTGGCCCAGCTTACAGAACAGGTATACACAATGAAAGCATGTAGGTCTTGTAACAAATGTTCTTTGGAGTCTCTACAGGAGCCCTCTCAAGGCAGAAATCTTTAAAGATTTAATTGGACTTTCCATTTCATCAGAGCTGACGTTGTTCTGGGAGGATATAATTGTTTTACTGGAAGGGAACAGGCAACTTGCCACAAAACTAAGCTGCAACTCTTAAATAAAAGTTTAGCTATACAAAACCTCTTGAAATGTGAGCAAGATTTCCTAAGCAATCAGAAAAGCATATTAGGCATTAGAAGATTTTAAAAATCAATAGAGACATTCTGTTGTAGATACTGTTAAGAGAAAAATAAGTATATCAAATTGGTTATTATTAATGTATTTTTGAGATTTTTACCTTTATCACAGGGTACCTTTTTGAAAACATGAGTTGGTTTTAGTAGTCCATAACACTCATTTCCCTGTAACATTCCACAACATTCATTTCTCTTCATTCACAACATATGTCTCCCTTACTGTCCTCCTCTCAGGTCTGCGCCTGGTGGGCCAGGCCAAACCAGTTATACTTCTGCTTGCTTTCCTCAGCTGTGGAGTTTCAAGAGGAAAGGCACGCTGCTTTAAAAAGCTTCAGAACACATGCAGATCTCAAGAACCCAAACTGTGCCTGGTAGAATTATCTTGCTTGCGGTACAAATTGGTTTAGTCTAGGACAGTTAAATGTAAGGTAATCTTTGTAAAAAGCATGACAACAAGGACTTTACAAACAGTGAACTGTTGCCCACAAACCTTGCTCAAAAATAACAACAGAAGTTCAGAGTGGAGTAGTTCTTGAAGGACATGCACATTTTCTTTGTAGAATTTGTACTCTTATTAATGATAATGCTAGGGGAAAGAGGGAGCTCAAGAGCCTACTCTCAAAGACTCCCTTCTCAAGTCAGCAGGAGCACTGCATGTGTATTCTTCTTTGCCACCTTCCTTACTTCATCTGCTCTACGCTGCAGCCTGGATCATAGCGAATGCCTGGCTCAGAGGGCTGCATCCACATACATGTTGTCTTCTGTTTGGGCAAGTTCAGTGCTCAAACAGAAACAGCTGCATCTGGACTCTTCTTCGTTAAGCTGCCAGATAAACAGTGCTAATGTTCCTGACACTCAGAAAACTGGCTTTGAAGGTCTGCAACATACTCGAAGGAGTTTTTGTTGGAACTGTGTACTTAATGGAAAATTTGCCTTAGAAATGAATGCAAAAAATGGAGTGCGAGCAATCCGTTTTAAGTCTAGGTAGGGAATCAGACCAGATGAATAAGAAGAGATATTGAGCAGAGTATTAAGAAAAACACTCGGCAAACAAACAAAAAAGCATGCATGTCTGTTGAACTGAAGAAATTTTACACAAAAAATCCTCTTCTGTTCCCATTGTACTAACAAAATGGAAGATGGAATCATTCAAATTATGAATGTATTTTTTCTAAGACACCTGTTGATCTGAGACATGGATAAGACAACTGAGTAACTGGTCTCAATGTTATCAATGGTACGCAGAAGGAGAGGAGAGGATCAGTTCTTGCAATGCAGGAACTGATGGATAAATTGCATGTAGGAAAGTAGAAGGGTTTCTTGAGACCTCACAGGCTCTCAAATTGTAGAAAGAAAACACCCCTGACTGCTGTGAATTTCCATGTGGTTTTGCTCCAAGCCTAGCTCTAGCCCTGAACCACCTGTGGATGGGAGCAAGCTGAGGAACAACTGTGCTGCAGTGGGGCTGCAAGTTGTACCTCCGAAGTATTGGGGTGCTTTAGGAAATGAAGGACAACTTCCAACTGTACAGAAAAAGTTTAGGATTTACACCTCCCTTGCTAACAGACTAGTGGAATTAAGGATTCAGTGATGTCATAAGGTGCACTAGCACAAAGCTTGATGATTTTTAGTGTCCCATCTATGCCTAAGAAGGCTCCAGGCCATGCTTTCAGTTGTACCATTCTGGAAGAGGTAGGGGAGAGATGGTCCACAGGGAATGTTCTGTCATGGGGACTTCCTACGATGGTAAAAATCTGTTTGAAAATATCTGCATTGCAGCAGCCGTTTTCAGCCAGAAGAAATGTTGTCTGCTGAGGAGCAGATCTCATGTTGCCATCACACTATTTTTTTTTCCCTCTTTATTCCTGCCAAAACTTTTGTGGAAGTTTTAGATGAAATGGATTTAATAGTCGAGCAGGTCCAGATTCTACCATCCTGGCTCATTAAAATACCACTTTGAGAACTGTCCTGGTGAAACTAGTGAGACTGCTCCTGGAGTGATGTACAAATGATGACTAAGTAAGGGTTTCAGAGTCATTCTTTAAATTTCAAATAAATCACAATACTGCATTTTTTGGCAAGTGCAGTTGGTTGACTGGGCAATGCAGAATCTGTGTGACATGACTATTTTTGGATTTGTTTTTGACAGTATATCTTAATTCTTGAGAGATTTTTTCATTGCTTCATGCCAAATAATATGCAAATATTGTGCTGGAGAATGCTCTTACATAAGCCCATGGGATGTGATTCTCACCATACAATGATTCATATAAACTTACAGGGCTGTCAAACTCATTCAAAGGCCCTGGCATAACATGACTATAAAATGCATTTTTTTCATTTTTTTGCCTCTGTCTCCCTCTTCATTTTGAGGTGTTTTTGTTGTTGTTCATTCGTTTGTTAAGACCTTAAATTACTGAGTGCTGTTAGCTGTGCTTCTAGGCACTTCAGTAAATTGTTGACTAGTTTCTGCCAAGTTTTCAAGTAACTTTTTGTTTCAAGTTATTTGGATATTTAGATTTTCTCTGTGTATACTGGGATGATACCAGCATCACCTATAGCAAAATACTCATGAAAAATAAACATTAAAGAAAAACCGCATATAAAAGTCTTCACTGTATATAACATAGTCTCAACTGCATGGAAATTATAACTAAATTTGATGTATCTTGTGAAATCTCCTTTTAGGACCAAGTTCCCCTTTTGCTGAAAGCAAAACGATTTGCCTATTTGGCATTCAAGTTAACTTTGAAATGTGGAGTTCACTTTTTTTTTTTTTTTAAAATATATT
This sequence comes from Cygnus atratus, assembly GCF_013377495.2. Lineage (NCBI taxonomy): Eukaryota > Metazoa > Chordata > Aves > Anseriformes > Anatidae > Cygnus > Cygnus atratus. Next base: position 2,501,520 of record NC_066366.1, read on the forward strand.
GACCACAACGATTTTATCAAGCTGTTGGGAAGCTGCAATTTGAGAAGTGTAAGGCTTCCATAAAAAACAAACACCTTGATGTACATGCATGTGCATTTATTATTATTTTTTATTGTGAGAGAAGTGGAAGATGACTGACTCTTAATGTGCTTTTATGCTGCTGTTTTGTATCATTTGTGTGTGCCGGGCCAGTGTCCTGTCTTTTTGAAGGTCTATTCAGCTTCTTCTGGTCTTCAACAGAAAAGCAAATCTTGCAAAATGAATGTAACGTCTGCATGCTGTTATTTGCCTTATGTCACACATTTTTTTTTTTACCTTGATTGCTATTAAATGATTTAGATTTAATACAGTAAAAGCATTGAACTGGTGAGTGGAAAACATTAAAAAAAAAAAAAAAAAAAAAAAAGCTGTTGGTTCCCTGTGGAATGTACAGTCCTAGAAAGTTTGGCCAGCATCAGAAGCTTTTCTTTCTTTTCCCAGGCAAGTCCTTCTCCAACCAGAACAGGCAGTTCTTTACAGCCCTGTTATCTTGACAGTATAACAGTAACAATAACACTGAGACACTGGGGAAATTTGGAGAGCTTCAGAACATGTAAAAAAAAAAAAAAAGTTACCTACTGAAAAAAAAAATCAAACCTCCACACAGCTGGGGAAGATTGATACACACAGGACAGTCAGAGGATAAGAAGACCTGGAATCTGTGGTCAGCATGATTAACTCTGCATTTGGAGCTGCAATCCACAGGAGATTTTCTGACCTAATTTGTGGTAGAATTGTTTGGAATAAAGTGGTTTAGAGAATGTCCTCCTCACTGCAATGGGTCTGTTTGTACAAGGATTTCGTGTGTTGTCAGTACCCAGCTTGCTTTCCAGCATCACATTACAGTTGGCTTCTCAAGCTGTCTGGACTTACTGTGGGTTTGAGTAAACAACAAGTTTGTAGTACTCCTTATTTTTGCATTAAGTATGCCATTAATGGTTGTAAAAAGTGGTAGTTCTGGTCAGAACCTGGGTGGCAATACTTCAAATTGTGGTACATATTTCAGCCTACAAATGAAGGAACATCTCAAACCACCCACAGAGCATGCCAGGAGAGCCACAGAATCCTTGATAAACAACTCTTGTGGCATCAGGTAGAATAAGTACTCCCTCATTTCTTTCCTGAGGGACTCATGACATAAAAATGTATTTCTCCCTCTTTCTGCAAAATATTTCTCAAGTGATTACAGTGGCAGAGGAAATTGCCAGTATGAGCAGTGCTCTACAGAAGAGAAATGTGGGATGTAGTCAACAGAGAGGCATGGTGGCAGAGGTTACCACTTTCACATCCTGGCCCACATTCATATCATAAAATTCTCCCCTCAGGCTCAGAACATTTCTATTGAGGTAGTGGGGCGTGTGCAATTTATATCACAGTACTGGGCTGTTTCTTAGCTGATTTGCAGCAACATTACAATGGTAAGACCCATCTTTTGGGTTCTTGGTCGCCACTCACTGTCTTTCCTTTCCTATGCATTTGAGGTACCTCAGGAAGGTAGAGTTGCCAATTGCCTTCTCTCTGCACTTGTCTGGGAGAAATTTCTTCCAGAATGTGTCTTTTTTTTTTTTTTTTTTCTCCCTCTTCTTCCAAACCCCTTTACTGTTGAGAATCAGTCTGAGGTGTCTGTTTTTATACCTGTTGTGGGAATTCACTTGCAAGGACTTCTCCCTGCTGTCTGCCATTTCCATTTAGGCTTTCTTCCATGCATCTGGTATTCTTTTTGTATCCTAGCTATACAGAAGAGTAAACAATATTTATGTGCTTCTGGCAGCATTTTAATTTCTCTTTGGAAGAAAACCATTAGTCAAGAGTTCGTGAAGTCAGAAAGACACTAGTATTGCCTTGTGCTGGGAATTCTACAACACATGACTGAATATATAGGGTTTTCATCATGGCTGAAGTTTCATTTACAGCTTTTGGTTTGCTACCAAATCTCGTGCCTTAGTATTATTAGGATAGAGCTAGAAATCAGTAATGATTCTTTATATTACCTGAGGTCTTAAAAGCATCATAAGACAGTTTTACTTGAAGAATCTTGTGGTTAATAGAGGGAATAAGCCAGGAACCATTTGCAGACATTTTCACGTCACAAGCAGATCTGAAAATTATATTCAACCTATTCACTATTGCACTTATTTCACCGTTTGAAAACTATTTCCATAATATACACAAAGCTACACTTTAAAATTGTGAAGTTTCCTCCTGTTTAAAAGCTTTTGCGTGGCTGGAATGCCAGTCATAACTACATTATTTGCAGGTATTGCAGAGCGCACTTGGTGGGTTTTCAATGTATGGTGATGGATGGAAGAACCACACCAAGCCTGTGATATTTTGTGAATATCAAGCTATGTTCATCAGACATGCCAGAATCTGAAGCATGCACCTAATGTCTGTAAGCTATCTCCTGCTATAGCATTGGGCTCTGATAAGCTTGAATGGGATGTGGATGTGAAACAACAGCAGCAGAGTGGTAGGGTTTAGTTTCTCAGGACCATAACTAGACCTGATTGCATTTTATAGAATGAAAAGCAGACGGGAGTTCTGCTTTTACAGAGTGTAGTACTTACAGCAGTCTTGAACAATTAATTGTCATTTGGGCTTGTCAAAGCTTAATTGACTTTTCTTCTCACAGATATCCAGATTTCTAGAAAGCAGAAATGACCATGACTGCCAACAAGAATGCCAATGTCAACAGCAGAGCTGGAGGGAGTAAAGTGCCTCAGGACACTCTGGATAGGTAAGTGAACTGCAGGCTTTGTAGACTCTGAGAAAGGTTTGTTTGGAACAAACTTTGTTAAAAGATAAGCAAACTCTATTCTGACAGCTTTGTTGGGCTGGGAGAAGTTTTTGGTAGGAAGTGGAGGAATTGAAGTGTAAGAGATCCATTTCTGGCATATTTCTGTTGAGCTGCTGCTGCTCACTGGTGATGAAAACGATTGCAAGGAAGGACCTGTGTTAAAGGCATCATGCAGGCCTCAGGAGGCTTGGGCTAAATTTCTGGGCTGTATGACTACATGCTTTTCTCCATTGCCAGTCACCAGTTTGTATTTTGTATCAGTTTCTGTCACATTTGCTCTACTTCATCTGCATTGACAGACAGTGTGGGAAGAGATTGCCTCCCATTGCAGGTCTGGCAGCAAGCGTGAAAGGGCTGAATGTAAAGTATAGGGATCATTTTTTTTTCTTTGCTTATTTGTGCTCCTCTCTGCAGCATTAAGTTATTTACAGAGGAAGTAGATCAACTGTATCATTCACACCTAGGGGAAAGCAAGTGGCCCATCCCGTTATCATATGGCATTTTCCCCAAACTCAGTACTGTAGCCAAGGACACTTTAAGTCCCCAGACCTGGCAATCCTGAGGGTATCAGTCTGTTTAAGACTAGACCAGAAAAGACAGTGGGTTTGCAGAAGGCTGTGATGTGATTGCACACAGTGACACAGATACCTGTAAAATACAGATACCTTTCACTCATGAATTAGTAATATGAAATGGCAAAGAGTGTAAAGTCAGTTATTGCTCCCTTGTCCTTTATTTTACAATGATGAAAGACAGTGTTTTGAGGACAAGAAGTTTCCTTTGGGCAACTCTGCTTTGCAATATTGCTCTGAGATGCAAGCAAACAACTCATCTGTAGTCAACAAGTTCATATACCCTTGTCAGAAGGAGTCTTGTTCTTGGCCACAGCCTTTACAAAATAATGCTGACTGGTTCAGCTTGTGGCCTTCACAGAGGACAAGCCCACCAGCTCCTCTTGGTCTGGGACTGACAGTTGCAAAACTCTTACTTTTATCTGCAGTCCCCCCCCCAAGGACAGCCTTGGTATGCTTTGACTAGGAAAGTTTAAACAGCCATCTGATTAAAGAACCTGTGTGAATTAACCATTTGAACACAGGAGTAAAGTGCTAGAGTGAATATGCCACCTTAGCAAAGTGAGCAGAAAGCAGAACACACTATTCAGCGTCTTTCTTCAAAAGCACAAAATGTTGATGTGTACCTTTGTCCCTGCTGTAGCACTTTATGCAGCTCTCCAGGGGATTCCTGCACAGGTATAACATCCTATTCTGTTTTGAAACTGTTCTGCATTGCCTTATCTAATAACATGTCAATATCTTCATTTTTCTTCTCTTTTGTCTCAAAACAAGACTTTAACCCCACTATAAACAACATACAGGAGGAATGTGCAAATAACTTGCACCAATTTTATGGAGTCTCTGTACTGCAGCAATACCCTTATGCTAGGTATTGGACATAATGCCTGCCTCATTTCTGTTTGCCTAAGGAAGTTCAAAACTCTGTAAGGCTTTAAGTAGGCTTCAATAAAACGGGATTGCATCCAGAAATGAATGTGGTAGAAGGGAAAAGCAATACAGGTCTCATTTATCTGTTGGACACTTTGGGATGGAAGTGTGAGTTGTACCAGTGTAAATGAAATGCTCCAATCACCTTGTCTAGGCACAGCTGCAGCAGTTCCAGCCCTATTTCAGTGAGGGTGGCACACCTGGCAAGCTGTACCAAGGTTAAACCCAGCTGCCAGGAGTACTGTAAGTGCATAGGAGGGATGTACTAGGAGAGCTTTTCAGTTTCAAATAAATTAGTAAAGACCGTGATTCAGGTGAGTAGATCACATAGCTACAGATTGATTTGCTCACTTGAAAATGAAATGTCGGAGGCAAAAATTCCCCATCTTGGCAGGTGTCAGGTAGAATAACCAGCATAGATGGAGAAGTTTGGCGAGAGAGATCAAAGAGAGTTGGCTTTGATCTTAGCAGGGAGCTGCAGGTCAACTTGAAAGTGATGTCAAATCCTGGCTTGGTTTGGCATACTCACCGTTGTATTCTTAACTTTTCCAACCACAAACAATAAATATATATATACGTGTGTGTGTATATATATAAAAATTAAATTTAGAGATTTTCAGGATGGAAGCAATGGAATGGATTTTCTTTAACAGCTTATTTTTTTGTTTTGTTTTTATTAAAGGAAAGTCTCTTTTTCATGGCACATCCCTGTTTTGTGTTTAAACACTCTGGCTTTGTTCGCAGTTTTGGTCATCTTTACATATTGCATGCACATATGGCTGCCTTTATGTTGTTTTCTGTGACTAATCACCCATTTCTCTTTCAGCTCTCTCTTACACCTTCCCTCTTGTCTGCACATAGTATTGAATTAAAATAGTTTCAGGCAATTTTCCTGAGCTGGATGAAATGGCATCATCCTGATTACCAAGGGACAGGTTGACCTACAAAGTAGAGGTGAATTAATAATCACCTTAATTAATAATTTGCCTTAGGCAGAAACCTTGCCCTGGTGCAGTCTCTGCTGGTGACCTCCTTTGTGGCGTTGTCACACACCGTTTCGGGGTCTAAACCTTTCATTAGGTTGATTTGCCTTTGCCTTTACTCCAGGTACTGTTCTTCTTTCACTTTTAAATTATGCAGCTGACTAAAGAAATAGATGACCTGCATCCATCCGAGTGTCTCTTGGTAGTCATATTATGCAACAGTAGCTGTGGTAAAGCTCAGCAGAAATGGACTTGGTATCCTTGTACAGTTCCCAGTTTGTTAGTTTGTGCATTTGGGATCTCTTAGTTCAAAACTGTAGAAAACATAGAATAACAAGGGGGTGGGGAAAAGAAGGGGTGGCTAGAGGAATTTCTAGAGGCATACACGTATGTGGATATTAAAAGCAGATCCCTAATGATATCTGGCATTCTCATGTCATTAATCATCCTTCCAGCAGTGCAGACAGGTCAGTGCTGGGAACTTGGATCTGGACTTGAGTAAACCTTGGACCTGCTCTTCTATTTTTATCTTTTCCATTCTTAATAGCTTAGAAAGTACAGTAGGATACTAAGTTATTAGATAATAGCTGTCAAATAAACTGTCTTTCCTTATCATCACCATCTGTTTTGATTAGAATTTATCAGAAAAAAGATTTTATAAGTACAAGCATGGACCTGAAGCTGAGGAAAATCTTTGAGTTTCATGACAAGTGAGGAGATGAATAGGTTGTCATGCACCGGTTCTCCATCCATTATTTTGCCTTATATGATCTTCTTCAACTGTCTTTGTGAAACCTTTAAGAGGATATTTGAGTCAGCCGTGGGGATTCTTCATTTTAGTCAGACTGTAAATCAGTGGAGTAAGTGCTGGTATAATAAAAGGTAAAGGCTTGCAGGATTTATTGCAAACACGTTCAAAGATCCACTTAAACTGCACAGTCATTGTCTCCCTTTAGTACAGGATTTGACTAGAGATTTGGAAAACTGCAAATGTGCTTTCTGTATAATTTGTGGAGGTAGAATTTCAGTAATGGCTGATGCTGGCATAACACAGGTGTATTTGTCTCCTGGTGGCTAAGGCGTCTTTTTAGTGTTATTTTCTTGTCAGTCCTAGTTTTGGTGCAGTTTGTTGCTGCAAGATGCAAGGTGTGTTACAGTGATATAGTGTTGCCATCTTGTTGAAGTTGTGGAACGTCTTCACTGGGAGGCAAGAGTAGATTGACTGGTGACCTTCAGCCTGGAGAGGAGGGGAAGAAGTGGTAATAGAGGTCTTTGAAATTATGGGTGGAACAGAGATGGTGAATAGGGAAAAAAAAACCTTTTTCAATTTAAAAACTAATAGGCATTAAATAAACCAGAAGGAGTCAGGTTGAAAAGAAGGTACTTCCGTGTAGCATGTCTTTCAACAATGAAACTGACTGCTGCAGGAAGTTGTGGTTACACGAATTCATGGAAGAAAAAACTACCAAAGGCTTTTATCCACAGCAGCAAAATCTGTGAGGCAACAAGTCTTTAGCATTAGGCTGGCTGAGTAGCACTGCGGCTCATCTTATCCTTACTTCCTTCTCTAGGCACCTGATAACGGTCTTGGGCAGTAACAGAGCCAGGACTAGGGGTGCTCTTTGGCCCAACACAGTGGGAACATTCTAATGTCATCTGGAAGAGAAGCCCTTTATATGAAGCAAATACTAGAGCATTTGTGAAACAATTGTTAAACTTACCGAATGAGACTGGAACCCTAGCTCTCAGTGAACTCCAAAGACACAGCTTTAATCCTTCCTTGTGAGTCACTGATGTGAAAGGCAAGGAGCAGGAGGTTAGGAAAGCACCTTATGTGTAGCTGAAAGTGACTTAGCAATTCTGGCAAGAAGCAGCTCTGTGAAATCTTATTACCTCTTCAATGGGAGACAAAGGAGCTCATAGTGTGCAACAGGTGCGTGACCGTTTTGCGCCAGATGTCTTCTTTGTTTGACTGCACCATACCTAAGAGGATGGCTGCAACTCTGAAGAAACCTTAAGAGAACACAAGTCAAAGAAAAGGCATAACGGTGTTTGTATCTCCCTACAATGGCTTGCTTTTCTTAACAAATAATTCAATATTTATTTGGAGTCGACTTTGTGATTTATGCAGAATTTTAATTTGAATTCATAAATTAATTCATAAAGTGTTTGTCCTAATCTTGTGGTTGCTCCAGTGCAAAGTTAAATGTAGAAATGGCACCACCAGCTCTATTGACTTAAAAATCACACCAGTACTATATGGTATTAAAACAGGCCTACACTTAGTTTATGAGGTCATGCTCTGCTCAGCAAAATATAGGTTTCAAACTTGTAGTCTGTTTAGTCTAACAGGAAAAAAGAAAAGATTTCTGAACAAAACTAACTGGAAATAGAAAGACTGTGTTCCTGCTAGATGGTGTTTCCCCGATACAAGCTGGGTCTGAATGAGAAACAGAATAAATATTAAGATGCATTTTTACTTAGGAAAGGGTTTTTTTTGAATAAATTATTGTGGTGATTTTAGTAGTGTGTATATAAACAGACTGCCATAATCAGCTTGAACAAACATCTTTTTAGTTTAATGTCACTGGACTTGATTTGGGAATATAGCCAAAGCAGAAGCCAGTCTTTGTTCCAGTTGTGTGAAAGGACTATGTGGCTATTAGTCTGGGACAACTACGTCACTATAATCAGGTTAGTTTCAGCACAAGTTGGATTTGTGATGTGGGCTGCTGTCTCTCCACCCAATCTGCACAGGAGCAGTATGATTCTCACTGAATTGGAAAATCCTCTCCCGCCGGGCAGTTGTGATTTAATGACCTGATAAAGTGTAGGTGCTGATGTCCGCGGGCCAAATTTCAGATGCAAGTCATCTGAAATTTGTACTAGCATAGGATTACATCTGCAAATTGCTGTGAGCACAAAGTTGCAAGTTCTTAGTCTCAAAACATTCATAGAAGTTCCCCTTTCTAAATACTTTTTGTTGGATCTTTGAATCTAATTACTCTCGTGTGAGTAAAACTGAAATCTGGCCTGATGCTGATCCACAAAACTTTATTTTCAGTTCATTCTGTCTGCTTTAGTTTCCTGATATCTTTGAAGCGGTGACTTCTGTGCACAATAGCAATCAGATTTCCAGTAGGGTATCTTTGATCTCTGAGTTGCATCTCTCTTTTTGCCTGGAAAGAGCAGGAAATAACTGAGCTGGATACCCACAAACCTCTAAGTATAGGCTTTGGTTTTTATCTCCTAGCAGTGTGTGAGGCCATTTCAGCTGTCACCAACGATTTGTCAGCTCCATTAGTCTAATGCGCACTGAGATTTGCTTGTACTGGCTTTGTGGCTCAGACCTTCTTCAGAATTTAATTTAATGGGACAGAATTTTAATTGGTGGGAACTGGCTTATCTCCAGTGAAGGCAATGGAGATACACCACGTAATCCAAATGACTATCCAGACTTACACCTCTCCAGAGGTAGCTACACAGTGTTTCTGCTTAATTGTTTCTAGTTCTTTAAATTAACACACAAAATGATGCCTTGTATTTCCCAACCAAGTGATCCCATGGGGTAAAGTTATGCCCAAGTTTGTCATGAATCCAAGATTATTTGCTGCTCTTATAGGTAAAATCACTGTCTGAAATGCAGGGGGAAGGCTCCTCAGGCTGATGCCGCCACCCGGTGCTGGCTCAGCCAGAGATCAGGTCTGGCCCTGCTTCCCCAGGGCCTCGGCTTTGCTGTAGCTATCAGCAGCTCTGTAACGGGGGCAGATGCTTGCCGTCTGGAACAGCACATACCTGATGCTTGCTTCTTGCTTTGGGCTGTCACAGGTGATTCAGTCCTAGTCAAGCCAAATTCATCCAGTTTTACAGCAAAAATCTTTTTTCCTAAGTAAAACTAATTCTTGTACGTATTAATACATATTAATAAACCCAACTGAGATACTTTCTTTCCTTTGAAGAAAGAATTATGTGGCTGTGGCCTGGGCAGAAGATTAAGAAGTATTTTGTCTTAGGAACTCAGACCTTGAAAGTTCTTAAATAGAAAGAATTTGCACATGTGTCTGGCATTAGGTTTAGCTGATACACTGCTGCTGTTGACACTCAAATGTGGGTGTCGGTTGTTCACTCTGCTGGCTTGTCCTGGGAGTGCTTATTCTCTTTCTTTCCATGGTAATTTTTTTCATTTTGAAGGTGATCTCATATCAGGAGAAAAACCTGTCTGTATAGGGAGAAGTGTCGTCTTAGTAGAGGCAATGCCAATGCAGTAGTTGGTGGTCGTATAGGAAGATTGGTTTGTGGATGCAGCTGTAGCACCTTTTGCTAACCAAGCATTTTGCTTGATGTTACCTGGTGTGCAAGAATGATTTTAGCCTCATAAAGTTTTAGCGCTTCTGTTATTGTAACTCTCCACCCCTAATAAATCAGAAAAAAAAAAACCAAAAAAAAGCACAAAAACAAAACACACAAAGACCGAACACACAGTGAGTTTCAGCTCTGTGTTAAACTCTAGACATGGTCCATGTTTCTTGTCAGGACATTTACCCAGATGGAATCCAGTCTGCCTGTACTGCCAAATGAGGGATCTTGTGACTAATGCACAAGAGCTGTGTCCAGAGCCAGGCTCAACGCCTTGGGCAAATAGTCTCCATACTGTGACTGAGAGTGTGGATGGAGATAACTGTCTGTGGCCACCACAATGGAGCTCTGATCTTACCATAGGAAAAATATAATTAAAGCAGTAAGGTAAACAAAGTGATTTTTTAGTATTTACCTTTTTTTCATGTGAATATGAATTTAGAACTTAGGATATTTCTTACATGTCTTGAGTTTTCTGAGTGCAGAGCACTGTGAAGAAAGTAGTAACTTGGAAATCAAAGTATGCATCTTCAGCTCCCGGGCATGCCACAAGAACTTCGTGTGCTCCCAGGCAGTCTGTGTGTTTCAGCCATCCTAAAATGGTGCAAACATTACTTTTTTCCTCTCTGTTTTTTTTTTCTCCCTAACATATTTATGTTGTAAGTTCTTCAAAGTGTGAGACTCCCTGCGTTGTTCCAAAACAACCAGGCTTTGGTCTTATTTGAAATTCCTGTGTGTACAATTTTCCCAATACTTACTATGTGTGATTGCCATTGTCTTAGCATAATTATGATAAAGTATTCTCTCATCTCCTATTCTTTTGCTTACTAAGCATGTGTGTGGTGTTGCTTGAGTGATAGAAAAACTGCTTCTTTCCCTTTTATGTATGGCTGCATTCAATTATGGCTTTCATCCGTAAGCAAAAAAAAAAAATAAAATTATGGGTGAAAGGCTCTCTCTACCTGGGCACTGAAGTTCATCGAATGGTTTAAAGGAGTCTCCATAAAACATTAGCCATAGATATTATGTTCACCTAAACGGCTCCTTGTACTTGGATAAAAATTTCTGGGTGGATGATGTGCACATCCCTGCTTAACAGAAAGTTTAGCGGGATGTTTGGATGCCACTGCAATTTGAGTTACAATGATGTGTTGTGGGAAAATATGCTGGTGTATTTGCTGCTGCCTCAAGTCAGTGCTGACATGCTCACCAAAACTCCATGAGTCACCCATGTAGACTTTGTTAGAGCATCAAAGGTCCAGGGGTGTGAGTGCGGCCGCGTGCTCCTGGGGCATCCTGGCAGGGCCAGGATCTTGTCTCCACCGCTGTGCACGGCTTGCGGCAGCAAGGCGCTCGGTGCTCAGCTGCTGAGGTGCCTCCTCCTGCTGCTTGGAAATACTGGTGTGAATCTTGTAAGCTCTTGAATTTGTGAAACATGACCCATAGAAAACATTTATTGTTGCTTTAAAAGGGAGTCAAGTTTTAATAACTTTGATAGAGAGCTTGAGAATGGGATGAATCACTATTTAATCAAATTCTGCTAAGAGTAAGCAATATATTAAATTATTGGAGACACAATGACAAGCCATTTTTTTTTCTTTTTCTTTTTGCCATTGAGGTTTAGAAAACAATACAAATCAGCTTCAGCCAAGCAACTGGGGAAACTGAATAACTGATGTGAAATCCATTAGCAAGTATTGTACTCCTTTAAAGCAGAGACAGCTTGAACTGTGCAGTTCACAAATTTTCAGAAGGTCGGTTCCCAGCAGCACAAAGCTACCTCTGGTTCAGAAAAGAATACGAAGCTGTTATTTACCCGGTGAGCTTGGAGGTGCATTTGAGAGAGAGCTTGGGTAGCTCAGCCCTGATCTGGGCCATGGGAGATGGGAGGACGCTTGCTGTTGTCAGGAACAGAGACATCGGCAGTGGGAACACATCAGAGCACTGATTAAAATGACCCTGGAATTGGGCAAAGCTTGAATACGGGCTTTGACTTTGTTGTTGCCCATCATCTCTGTCAGAAGCGTTGGTGGAGTGCTGACTCGTGATGCTCTGAGACGTGTGATGTGCCCCCTTCCTTGTCGTGTTCAGAAGTGACCTCAGGGAGGTTGATCAGAGTATGTATGTTTGAAATCTCTTTAGCAGGGTTGCAGAAATACTCTTGCAACCACAGTGGTCTAAAGATGTGAGAGAAGTGGTTTGTGAGTGGTTTGTAACAGCTTCTAATACGATCAAGAGACAGAACTGAAAAAATGGACCTACTTCTGGACACTTTGGACACTTTTCAGGCTTCCTCAGTTTGTGGCAAAAGCTAAAGATGGAGCGTTTTGCCACAGTAATTCTATAGCTGGCTATTTTGTTTCATTTTAATTTTAGATGTCAGTTCAAGGAAGAAGAATTATGTACTTTAAGTGCACTTGTCAGTCAAGCAGTTCACTTTTTCCCAGTTGGAAATTCTGTTAATGTATCTGTCCTATATGCATAGGGGGGAAAAACAAAACAAAACAACAACAAAAAACATTTTTTTTTTTGGGGGGGGGAGGGGAAGATTGCATTTTCTTCATGCAGCTTCAGATCAAGTTTGCTTTGTTTTTATGTAAAGGCAGCAGGAACATAGCCTGGCTAACTAATTCCCAGTGCAATTTAATTCTCATGGCACTTTTAATGCTTTGTTCTTTTATATGTGGAAATCATATGTCGTCATTAAAAATACTTTTTCCCTTTTATCAAAGTTTATGTTTGCTAAAAACACTGGAAAATAATTTAAAAATGAAAGGAAACAAGTCTTTTAAAAAGCAGAGGTTTGTAATTGACAGGTTAGACTGAAAGCATGTTTAATGCAACTGTGTTCTGCTACAGTAAAAAAACTGCTTAGACTAACACTGCAGTCCTTATTTATTTAATCACTGATGGTTTCTGTTTTTACATGAGTGTACACAGTAATACAAAGGCTTGAACTGACCTATTACATATATTTTTTGCAGCAAATTATTAGAACAGCATGGTTTTGAAAACTTTTCTCATGTCTTTCTAGTGCTTTTACTGCACTGAAATGTAGTAAGTAAAAGCAGTAAGCAAGATATATGCTAAAGCACTTAAGGGAGTCCCTATCAATGCAGCATCAGAAAATCAGATCAGGAGTCTTATGTGAATTTGTTTTTTTTTGGGGTGATGATAAAAAGTTATTCAGAAGTCTACAGGGGATACTGCATAGAAACTGTGTGCATAACATTTTAAAATTATCATGCCAATGTTTCATTTCTTCTGGAGGAAGTTGTTCTTAGGAATGAAAATCCCATTGCCTTCCAGACCAGGGAGATGCTGGCGATCTCACTGAATAGACCAGCAAATATACAAGTCATGAGCTTTCCTAATGATGCTTTACGTTCCATGAGTACACTGGCAAATGGGAGATGGCAGATAGCCTGTGTCCTTTCGAAACTGTTGGCAGAGACTTGAAAGCATTTGCATGTGGATTTTTAACCTCTCCCTTTCCTCCCTAGACAGTACTGCCATCCGTGCGACTTCAGTGTAAGTGGTCATTCAGGCATGCTTCTTTGCTCTGTCTGTGTGCGTGTGGTTTGGTGCAGCTGATACAGCTTCTAAGATTTTGTTAGCGATCAGCAGCCTCAGGTTGAAGAATGAAATGTAAACTGTCAGTCCCTGCAACTTCAGAAACGAAACCAAATGAAAGCCACAGAAGTTTTCCAAGCTGTAGGCAATCAGAAGGAAACATTTGGCTTTCCAGATTTCTCACACGCCTGTCCCTTCGAAATCAGCATGTCAGATTGCAGAGAAAGGCTTTGGTAGTGCTAGTCTCGTTAACCATTAATACCAGTTTCCTCCCTTTAAGTACACAAAGCGACAGAGATTTGACAAATGTCCTCAGACCATATGTCATTCATTGCTTGAGAAGCGAAGCAGCGAGCTTTCAGGAAGTGCAGAGGATAGAGCAGGTTACAAGGGACTGGACGTGGAATTCCTCCCTTTCCATTCTGCACCTTTCCCAGAGGGAAGAGCTTCTGAGTAAGTCTGGAACCTGTGTGCTGGAGTGATTGCAGTGACGGACAACTGTGTGCTTGCCAGAGGTGTGAGCGGAGGCAGCGAACTAAAGCAGAAGTGGAGGAGCATGGAATGCTGTCGCAGTGGATTCCTTAATGTTCTTTGCTAGTTTTGCAGTTTAATGGGCTTTCTACTCACAGGCAGAACTCAACAGCAGCTCTCTGCTCACTAAAGATAGTGATACAAAGAGCTTTATTTTTGAAGTTTGAAGCTCTGGTATAGGACAAGGGACTTGGTGGAGCTAAAACTTGATTTTGCTCCCCATCTCTTCCCCTCCTTCTCCACCTCTCTTGGGCTCTCAGACAGAATATAATTTCTCTGCCTGGCTAAATGCATATTTCTTGCCTTGCCTAATGAGAATCCATTTTTTTCTCCTTAATAGTTAAAGGTAATTTTTAAGTTATGCAGCAGTATTTGTACCTACACCTTCTGCCAGTGTTAAATGTAGTGCTGATGGTGCACTTTTATGTTTTGTGTTGGCCTTGATGCCTGATTTAAAAAAAAAATAAATGTGTTGTAAGGAACTTAATTTCTGGGGCAAGAGACAGCTCTGATATATATATATATATATTTTTTTTTTCCACTGAATAAATAGCAGAACTCTTATGGGTTTAGAAAAAAAAAACCAACACAGCATTTCAGGCTAAAGCCTGTGGGTCTCTGTGTCATGTAACTTAGGGTCAGAACCTGGACTTCAGTTTGTTGCTCCAAATATTCTGTTCATGAGCTGAGAGCCCATGTGTAGTCTTTAAGAGAGCAGTATTTTTTGCTGATGAGCTTATAAACATTTAGTTGCTTTTTCTTGCTCCCATCATACATGCAGATTGGTATTGCTTCATTTGCTCTGTATCATTCCAATTTTCTTGCTGCTTTGCCTGATGCTATCACCATGTCTTCCTGTAGAGACATGAGGGTTTTTTTAGGCTCTGTCCCAAAAGGAAAGGATGAGAGAGAGAAAAAATGTGTACTTGGTTTTAGTTGCTCTAATGCATTGTGTATTAAGTAACCTTGCAGTTCTTTATTACTGTGCAGCATTCCTGTTGCATGGCAGTGGTAGCAAATCATTTTCATCCTCAGGGGCATAGTATATGCAAATTCCCATATAAGATATGAGAAGTAAAAGTATATTGGCCAGCTCCTTATAAAAGCCAATAGGCCAACAGAAGAGCGTAAAACTAAATCCACAGTTTTATAAGAAGCCAAGGCCTTGTGAGAATGAAATATTTATAACGGAAATACAAATCCCCCAGATATTATCCCAACTCCAAATTTAGGCTTGAGATCCCACAGCTCTTGTAGGTGTGGTGATGAAACGTGGTCTGGGAGGCTCATTTCAACTTAGTGAGTAATGCACATGCTTACATTACTCTCGATCATGGTGAGGAGAGTGTTCAGGAGCATCGCTCCCTGACCTAACTCTGCTCCTGTTGACATTTATAGTGAAATCTCAGTAAAAAAAGCGGAGAGAAACTAATGTCTAAACCTTTGGGAAAATTTCCTTTAGAATATGGTTTTTACTATTGTTAAGCACAGTAATCAAGTGGCTGGTCAATCTTCTGCTTGATATTCAGTGAAATTCTTCTGCATTAAGGCCAGGGTCAAGTTATATTTGGCCTTGACTGGACTGTTATATAGATAAGTATGATAGCAACAGGCATTGCAAATTATAGGTTGGCTTCTCCCTTTTTTTCCCCTTCTCCCTTTTTTTCCCCTTCTCCCTTTTTTTCCCTTCTCCCTTTTTTTCCCTTCTCCCTTTTTTTCCCTTCTCCCTTTTCGTGTGTTTGTGTCTGCCAACAAATTGGAGAATAAATAGATCAAAAAATTGACTTGAAACTTTTTTTTTTTGATAAGTGTATTTGCTCCAGCTCAATGCTTTAAATCTTCCTATAGTAATGAGTT
The DNA here is from genome assembly GCF_013377495.2 of Cygnus atratus. Lineage (NCBI taxonomy): Eukaryota > Metazoa > Chordata > Aves > Anseriformes > Anatidae > Cygnus > Cygnus atratus. The sequence goes on from NC_066366.1 coordinate 2,517,158, forward strand.
TTACATCAGTTTGCATCTTTAGCAACTTTTCTTTGCAAACTCGTGATTTGTGCTGATGCAAGCCAGAAGAAAATTGAACCCCAATTCACAGATATTTGTGAATTCAAGCAATTAAATGAAAGAGGGCCATCACTGAAGCTGAGAGAAAATTCTCTCCTAAAGGCAAGAGAAGTATTCCATTATTACTCAATCCACACAAATCTATGTGCACTGTAGCATGTACCAAGGGTCATGTTTGTCTGTCATAGCTGGAATTTATTTTGCATTCCATGGGGTCAGAGCCACTGAAGAAAATTGATGATAAGAAAGGCCAGCGCTGTAAAGCTTCAAGTCATTCCTCCTCCAGAGGCAGAATACAGCCTCTGAACAGGAGACACACTAGTTACCCAGCTGACATGTACAAGCTAAACTCCTAGTATATAGTTTGCTATTTCACCTGTGTTCCTTCGTTCTTCTTACTGCAGCATATGTAAAACGCGGTGTTTGGCAGTGGTGGTACGGCTTGTATGCGATTACACGAGGGATGTCAGCTCACAACGTGTACATCATAGTGGGTCAGTTTAAGCTGTGACAAGCAGTGGCACCTTCTGAAATGCTCTTTGTACCTTCCGTCTGACTGCAGTCCTGCGGCTGGCCTGTGCTGCAGCTCTGTCCTCACTGTGCTGGGGAACGGCAGACTGGAAGCAGGTTTCTTCTGAGCATATGAAGTGCTACATTGCACTTTAGCTTGTCTTTCTGGTATTTAGAAAGCAGCAAGTTCCCATGAGTTTCCTGCCTTCTCCCTTGCTTTGGCACCAGCACTAGCCATGTTTCACTTATCAACCATTTCAGATCTTTTCTGCATTTTCAGGTGCTGAAAAAAAATCCTGCTTCTAATTTTTTTCTTGATGTTGTTCATGTAAAAGTCCCATGTTCTGGCAGATACTGCTACTGTTCCTCACTACAAAGTCTGTTATGAATGTTTGTCATTTTCTTAAAAAAAAATAAAAATTTAACTCTTGTTAGGAAAAACTGTTTTGGTCATCTTCAGGGACTGCAATGAATGTGAATGTATGGTTGGGAGAGAGAACTGTCTGGGTGTGATCCCATAACTGACTGGGAAGTTCAGAGAGGAAAGTAATAATTCCCTTTATTATGGTGGAAAAATAGTCAAAAATTTAGGTACACAGACCTTTGGAGCACTAGGAAGGTGGAAATCCACTCTTTGAAGAGACAAAGGAAAGAGGGTAAAATTTATAAAACTAAGCTGAAGATGGAGAACCAGGCTGCATTTCTCTAGTCTTATCATTGTGAGAGCAATATAGGAACAAACAGAAAGCTGTTAGACTGCTTCATTGTTATAAAAGAAACATTAGAAAGTGCCCTTGTGAGGACAAATATGCTTTCTCAACCATGTAATCAGGAGCCTGCTGATTATACGCCGTTGTTTCAGCTTTGTGCTTACACAGGAAGAGTTTGCACAAAGTGGAACTGAGTTGCTGCAGTTGTCTTGACGAACAGATGGCACCCAGCTATTGCAGATATGAGACCCCACAGAGGTCTGAGTACTCCTTAGGCGAAGTTTAAAAACAGAATTACTCCTTTTTTTCCTCTGCTTTACATTAAATGTGAACTGCCTTCACCGCACAAGGGCTTCAAGTGGATGGCAGCCTGACAAGGTGGGTTCAGACAGACTGTACTCAGACAGGGCTGATGCTGAGGTTGTTCTGGATTCAGGGAGGGAATGCAGGAGGTTCCATTGTGCTGCATTTATTTATTTTAATTTTATTTTGTTTATATTTTATTTCATATGCAGTGCATTAACTCCAGAAGCTTTGAATCACTTTGGTGTTATCCTGTTGTGACATATTGTATTTTCTTACTGGGTCCAGATCTCTCAGGCCTCAAACTTTCTGCATTGTGATATTAATAGTTGAAATGATGACAGAAATTAGGAATGTCTGTTTCATAACAGACATATGGATAATGGCTTTTGGTTTTATAACCTGTTTTTGTAGGAAGCTTTCTCACTGTGTTAAACCAGTTTATGAGAACAGAAAACTGGCAAATCTTACAGAAAGGCCTCGCTGGACATTGACAGCACTTCAAGACTCGGATCTCTGCTCCTTGGGGCAACAAATTGCCTTAACCTATAGATTACATAGCTAGCAAAGAGGGATTTAGCACCTGCTGACTGATACCTTACATGATATCAACAGCAGTAGAAACTGGGGACCAGAACTAAGCTAGTTGGTCTGGAAGGACAGTGTATCATTGTGGCTACTGGTAGAGAAGCAAACAATAGATTTTGTTTATTCTGAAAGCAACTTGTCTTAGTGGGTGAGACTGAGAATAGTTCTCAAAGACAGGATGGAGTCCTGAACTCCCTTCCTTTTATTCTGCCTCTACTAGATATTTATTCATAGGTCTATTTAATGAGGTTCTTTGTGACCTAAAAGTTAATTTGTAAGTAAAGCAGAGAAAGCAGGCTTGGCTATATTCTGGATTAGTGTGCAGCCAGGACTCGTGACTTTCTGGCTTGCAATTCAGTTCTTTTCCCTTTGGGTGTAGAATATTTCAGTAAAGTATACAATGATCTCATGAGGTTTTTCTGGCTTGAGAGAGCAGAAAAGGTATGAACCTATCTTACAACAACTTTTCCAAACCAGAGTTCCAGAATTAGAGGTTGCCGAACCAGAACTGTCTCAGTTATGTTAAAAAATAAACATCACAATTCATAAAAGTCATTTTCAATCTTTCCCAAATTGTGTGTGTATAAGCATGGAAGAATTGCAAAGCTCTGACACAATTAGTTCCAAAGCGTTCAAATGTTTTGAGATTCCCGGGCAGATAAAGCACGTTGAAAAATCACCTATGCTTTGAAAAAGCAGAGCTGAGAGCTTCCATGTGCACTGAGAGTTTGAATACTTGTATTAAAGAACAAGTTTTGAGGACTGGTGGTTCTTAAAGAGACAAATAAGAACTCGTGTGTTCTGCCTGATTTAAGAACGTGCTATCATTTGCTGTGTTGCTGCTCTCAGTCCAACAAAAAAAACTAAGATCATAAAAAAGCAGGTGAGACTAGATCACTCTGAACAGCCTCCATGACATAAAAATCAGTAAAAGTGGAGACAACAGTGGAAGTATTTGTTGCAAAAATTGTTGTTCAGAACATGTTAGAGGAAAATAGTAAATATGAAGGAGGCTTCCATTGTCAACTTTGATTTGTATTTACTATTTTGAGGAGAAAATGAGGGACAGTGGTATGAAACCAGTGCACTGTACCTCAGTAGAAAAGAGAGAATGGCTGTCTCTGATATTTTGGTTCTTGCTTTTGATTTGTTTTTTCTGTGTGCAGTCAGCTTCTGATCATTGTGATGGAAGTACAGTGTAGGCTAGTGAATCTTCTGTCCCTGATTGCTGGTGTTTGGGGCAGTCACTTGTATATGAACGGGGTGGGGGGCGGGGTGAAAGCCTTAAAAATGGCAGTGACTAAATTCTGCATTTGCCTTTTAACAGTGCAAGACTGCCATAAATCTAGATCAGCAGGGAATCTAGTCCTCTCAGTCTACATAATTTCACAATTTCCTTCTTCACCCTTAGAAATTTCTTGGCAAAGGCACATATCTGCTGTCCATTGATTGATCACATTTTGTCTTACAGTCATTTGTCACAGATTTTCTTGCCATCTTTGCTTTACAAATCCAGTCTAATTCAAGTATTTAGGACCTGACTCATAAGCTTTGATTTATTTGCTTTTTTTTTTGTACATTTGTGGAGAATAGTTGCCACTTCAAATTTCTGTGCACTTCTCTTTATGATTCAGAACTATAAAGATTCAGAGCTTTGAAGGGGTCTATTTGTAGGACAGCACTCTCTCTCTAACATTGCCCACCATCACTCTTGTGAACTGAGTACTTGGGGGCACAGAAATTAAAGCACCTAAAAATAGCACATAGCACTTGATCTTGTTTGTTTGACAGTCCTAGTAGCCTATTATTTTGTAATTAGTTCTGATACGGTTTCAATTTTTTATTTAAATGGCAAGTATCAAAATTCCTGGAAAAAATATCAGAAGCACAGAAAAGTATGTGGTGTTTCTATTTTTGTTCTGACTTTAATTATTTCTTGATCTTCATCCACTTTGACTTATTTTGTTGCTTCATTCTATCTAAATGCTGGGATTTTTCCACCACTAGCACATGCTCATGAAAGTGAACTGTTTCAAATGGTCTTATTATGCAAATTCACCTTTTAGTTTCGAAAATAAATTCTGTTTCATTTTTGTCAAAATCCCAAAGTCAACAATAAAGAGAGGAAATGATCTGTCATGCAGGGTTTGGGGGATTTTGAGCTATGCTCCTGGTGAGAGCTCAAAAATAATAAAGGGTCTGGTGGAAGAGCAGCTATTGTGTTGCCACTACTATCGCTTTCCTTTCCAAGCCAGAGGCAAGATGGCGCAAGTTTAGTTTCTTGCTTCATTACCAGGTTAAATCAGCTCAAACGCACCTTCTACTGCTATGTGCCTAGCATGGAGTGTAGAAAGTTCACCTCCTTTACTCACAGTAAGCTTTATTTAGATTTAAAATAATTAAATATCAGCTGTAGTTATCTACTTGAGGTATGTAGACAATAACAATGGACTGTACGCTATGCCAAAGTACAGAATATATTGTAATAGGTTTACTGTCAAACAAAACTGGATCTATTTAGATTCAGTAGACCAGGCGGTCCCTTTTGTTTGGTTGTACTGTTCCCACAGCCCCCAGTTACAAAGAGTAGCAATAATACTAATTCTGAAGTCCCTTTCTACTCCCAGTACAATTAATATAAGGAATGATTGGATTTATTATTAATGTAGCATACAAAGAAATTGTCCAAACCTAGATGATCATTTAGTTTTGAAAAAAGAATGTCAAAACTCGAGCTATCATCTATACATGGGTTCTACTTGGTTTGTCTTGGCTAATCAACAAAGCCATCTCATGCCACACATTTTGGTGATGGTTGTACATTTAACCCTCATGCTAACCACTCAGTATCCCAGTTAAACCAGTTTGAGTACCTGAATCTGCCCCCTGAGCCTTCGCTGTTTCTGCCCTACAGTAATGCCTTACCGAGTGCTTGACAGAATCACCCTTACTACTCATCTGTCCCCACTGGCAGGGATGTAGGTAGAGGTGATAAAATAAAAGGAAATAGCACAGTGTCACATGCAAATGATGTTGAAACTTTGCTTCTCTGTCTAATGGGTTTGTCTCATAACTCATCTCAAAATGCAACCAAACCACTGACTTACAGTGTTTGTAGCTGAAAGTAGATTTCTCATAGCTTTTCTGAGGAAAGCATAGAGAAAATTATTCCGTCTTTGTACAGAGAGAGAGGAAGAAGGAATTCTTTGCAAAGTGTTGTCCCTCAACATTGCTTGAAGGTTGTGATGTTTTTTTAGCCTTTGAATTACTCTTCTGCTTTACACCTAAAGAGGTATGACTGGAATCTTTTTGTTCTGCAGTAGTTCTTTCAATTCTTATTTGTGTAAAAGTAGGGATAATTGCCACGAGCTTTCACAAATGTGTTTCTGAAAGAAGAGTGCTTTTCTGTTTGTTTGCTCAATGATTTCCTGGCAACAGTTCCCTTAGAGCAGAGTGAGACTGTACCAGCTACAGAGAGCCATTGGTATTGAACCTTTTCAAAATGGCTTTTTTTTGGTGCAGGTCACAGAAGTTATGAGAAACATCCATTTTTATTCTGAAGACAAAAATGCAACTACAGCTTTTTAGTGTGCTGAGAAGTTATACTGGCATGGGGGAAAATACCCTTTTGAAAATGCAAGAATCCAATAAATTATATCTTGTTCTGTGAGTTTCTTATTTCACTTGTCTTCTAAGTGTTTGGAGGCTTACACTGGCTGAAAATTTGGACATAGATGTTTTCATCTGGACAGACAATAAAATTCTCAGGATTTAGTTTTTTTCAGCATATGGTTATAAATATAATTTTGGTTTTTCATCCTGTAATCTGAACACGTCCATTTTGTTTAAACAGAAGCCAAAAAAACTAACAAGAAGCCAAACAGGTGTAAGCATTTCTGCTCTTTGTGATGGGAGTATTAACACTGGCTATCTGAAAATCAGTGCCTCAGATGATATTTTTGTGCAGTCTTTTGCTTGAGTTGCTAACTGAGCATTTTTTAGCATTCTCTCTTACAAATTTCCAGAGAATTTTGTATCTACTTCTTCAATTACATGAAACAAGTGCAGCATTAGTGACCTTATTGGGGTTCTGCTGATTTTGGGATCTAGCTGAAGATGGATATTCTAACCAGTATAATGAAGAAAAATAAATTTATTCACATCTTTCTTGAGAAATATTCTCTGTACTCAATTAGTAGGAAAATTAAGTGTTTTTTGTTGTTGTTTTTAAGTTGAGGCTTGCTGCTCTTGCAAAGAGGAATTTCTGTTGCTTTTGTTTCAGATCTCTTTAAACATTGGCAACAGCAATGACAAGTATCTAGTCTTCTGTGGCAGCCAAATCTGCTAAATACACAAACATGCTTACAGTCACAGCTGATTCTGATTTTATTATCGCTACTCTAAAATATATTAGGTTACCTTGATAAAATAGCACAATACTATGAGGAAAACTGGTAAATAAGGTAAATAAAATACTAAGAAAGCAATATTTTCCTAGCAAGAGGGGAAGAAAGCCCTGAGAAATATAGAAGTGCTGTTCAACTTTGTGAGCTCACCAAATTTCTGTGTTATGGTGAACTGATGGGATCTCATCAACAGGATCCTGGAAAGACCCGACACCTTTCTGTCAACCTGTTTTCTTGCTCTTTCTTTTGTAAATGGGCTGCCAAGGGCTTGACTTTTTTGAAACGGGAAATTACCTGGCATAGTGAGAGCCCCAAACTGTCATCTCCTTCTGTAAGTGTTGGTTTAAGCAAGGTAGATGGGATTTGCAAAACTGAAAGAATGCAGAGCAGCTTCTCCCAGCTTGTGTTTCTTCAGCACAGATGATCTGTGGAGTCCTTCCTGACACTTCAGGAGAGCTAGAGCAGTGCTGTGGTGTCTGAGCTGCTCAGCCCAGAGGTCAGGTCAGGGCAGTGGGAGTTAGGGGTCCTGGAACTCTTCCAAGGCAAGTTACTTAACCACTCTCCAGTCACGTTTAATCCCTGGTCTGAAATGCAACTTACTGGTTTTATTAGTATTTATCAAATATGTGTGAATCATGGATGCATCTTTAGCTGCCATTCTGGCTGCCTCCTGTTGTTGAAAGCTGTCTAACGAAGTTAGAGAGAGATGCAGCTGCTCTGTTATCCATGGATGTTCTTTAGTACTGGGGAAAGGATATGGCTGTTGATATTACCCTTTATTAGAGCAAATTATATGAATACATACGCTAGTCCAGGGAAGCCATATCTTTATTTGAGTGGGTCTGGACAATTACAGCTCTTGTAAATTAACTTTTTTTTTTCTATGTTTAAGTGAGGAAAAAAGAAACTGGAGAGAAGAGACTGAATCAGAACTTAAAGCTCAACTGTATCTAGAGCTCCAAATCCTACAGATAATCACTGATATTAATAGTTTTCTACTACTGTGGGTAATTCTGCTGATTTCTCAGGGAACAACTCAGAACAGCAAAGCTAAGCAGGGTCTGGAGGGATGGAAATCTCTCAGGTTCTGTCTGCTCCCTTCACTGTGCAGCCGTGAGTCCCACTGGAAGGTAGCTCTGGGTCTGTGACCTGCCTACACACATGGTGGGCTGTGTGATGGGCAATTTGCCCATGACACTGCAACACACTGTGCCTGCTGACTTGCCGTGGTTTGAGAGCTGCACACCTCAGACTGAGTGCTGGAAGAATGCACTTTTCAGATAGAGATTCGGAGCAACTCATTCCACTGTGTTTTGTGAAAGAGTGATAATCTCAAAGAAATGTCATTGCTCAGAGAAAGGTTCTGTTCAAGTGAACTTGTTAAGAAATCTGCATTTATTTATGAAATAAATATTATATGAAATATTTTAACAGTGATTGTAGTGGCAAACATTGTAAGGCGCAGCATGTATCATTCTGTGTGTAGGAAACTTCAATAAAAACATTTTTGCTTACAGTCTTTGTACGAAAGATTACAAGTTATTTAATTGTCTCTGTCAAGTAATATTTGTTTTAAAGACTGGAATTATTGTGCCTTCAAGAGAACATTCTTCTAATAGAAGCAGATTTCTCAGGGAAAGGAACGTTTTATTATCTGTTGTTCAGCTTTTGGACTTGATTCTGTTACTTGCTGCTGTCCTGTAGTGAATGTATGCTCAAAGCCAAACAGACAAGGCTTTGCTTCTCTTTGTTGCTGAATTATTCCTATCTCTTCTACCTGAATTACAGTACAACATGAAGTAAATCAATGTTTTAACTATGGTATCCCTAGTACTTAACAGCACACACCTCTAAAGGGCCTTTTGCTCTGCAGTTCCAGACTTGTACAGCAGTGAGTGGGAGTTGTGTAACTGACTTCAGGGGTTCATGATCGAACTTTAAGTGCAGTCACCTTACTGGGAACCTGGGATTTAAAAGAATGGCTCATATCTTCTGAGAAGAAACATTGTGCAACTTCTGCAGGTCATGCAAATCATGCTTTTCCCCTTTCCTCCTCTCCTGGTGAGTCAACAAACCTTTTCCTGACAGTGAAAACAACGGAATATGACTTCAAAGGCTTCAGTGGAGGCTGTGGTCTTCATACGTGACATACACTGCCACTACAAAATGCTTGTTTCTTTGCAACAAATGTTGGTGCAGCTCTGGGGAAGGCCTGCATGACATACAGGAATAAGGAGAACATAATCTCAAGGCTAAGCTAGAGGAGTGCTAAGAATAATATAAACCTTACAATCATGGTATTAGGCTGAAGAGATTTCTATGATGGGATAGACAGGAAAAATGAAGAGTCAGGGCAGCCCTCCAAGTCTGAGGAGGGTGATTTAGGTTGCATCTTCAGGTGCTGTGAAGTTCTGTAGGCCAAGGTAATCCTAAGTAATTCACTGCAAACTCTATGCTGTGACAACCAGCCAAAACCACTCATCGTTTGTCACCTGCTTTTGATCTCCTGAGGTATCCTAAGACACCTGTCTGAAACTGCGTAGAATAACAGTAAATTTAACTTCTAGGACTCAAAATGAAAAGAATGTGTTCTGACATGCATCCTTTCTGACTGGAAATGAAGAACGCTTTTCACTGAGCTTTAAGTAGTTGTTGATGAAGTATTTCCATTGTCTTTGACGTAAGATTTGTCTTATCAGCATGTTTATTTTTCAAAATGATGAAAAACAAAAAGTCACAAAAATGTGCAACTTCTATGCAAAAAAAAGACTTGATTTCATAGGATTTTGAAAAAGATAAGTTCCATTTTGTGATAATTTGATTTTTGTCCTTTTGTGACCAGAGCTTTTTAATTTTTTTTCTCCTAATGCTTCTGAGCTTTGCTTGCAAAGTCTCAACTGTAAGAATCTGGGATGAAATCTAGTAATTTGGTTTGGGACTGTGTTTGAAGAAGAAAATTCCTCCCATCTCAAAGTATATTTTTCAGAGGTTATCTCGGTGCTCTGGACTTTTAGAGTCATCCACAGAACTTGGCACCTGTGGGTGTCAGCTGGCTGCTGAGGAGAAAACCATATAGCAGAAGGGATCTTCCGAATCTTTTCTCCCTTTGCTACAGCTGAGAAATTTGCTCCTGTTACTTCTTTTGGTCACCTAGTTCTTCTACTTGGAATTCATGTATGCAGAATGTTTTATAAAAAACAAAACAAATAAAACCTTGATGCCCACAGTTTTGTAGAACACAAACTTAACTGTGTATGCAAGGCATTGTATTTAGATCTTTCCTTTTTTTTCCTTATTTCTTGGAATAGAAAGGTTGCTAGGTCAAAATGTCAAAGGAGCCGTGATTATTTCTGCTGCGGTTTGTACGTGTGCATTGTGGCAGAGCTGTAAACCCCCCTTTTTTGTCATGGTTTTGTCTCTTTATTGCTGTCTCATCGCTGATGAGCCGGCTGATTAATAGGTTGTTTAATTTCCCTTTGTCTTTTTGTTTTTAAAGTCTTTACAAGAATGTACAACACCCCAGTAACAATGGCTAATTTTGCAAACTGTGACAAAAACTTCTGAGGATTTTTTTCCAAGGTGACGCTGAGACTTTCTGCACAGTTTGCAGTCTTCAGCTTGTACTGTGGGCAGATTAGCCTGTGTCTTTCAGTCTGTAATATTCCTTTGATACAGTTACTTCTGTTCTCTTTGATAAGAACTTCATCTGTTTGCCACAACATCAGACCAAAGACAAAACAGGTCTCCCTTTTGCAGTTTTATTTAAATTACTGTATACATCAGGGATTTGAAATGCTGTGGCTAAAATACTGTAGGTGCTGACCACAAGGATCATTTGCTTCAGATGTTATGCATTGAAAACGGGCATCTTTTTAAACTGGTTTGGTCACTGCAGCCAGTGAGTGAACTTGCCTACTTGTTGGTCAGTCTTTACAATTTTTGTTGCAGTAGGAATCTTCCCCCTGCTGATCCCCTTTTCTTGCAGAGGGAATCCTTAACCTGGGAGACCAGGGAGCTATTCTGTTGGAGGTGGTAAATGCGTTCAGCGCAATGGTTCGCTATGAGAACGTCTCAGCTGTGTTTAAAGTCAGGAAACTTGTAAAAGTTGGGATTCAAATAGAGGTGAGAAAACTGGCTTGGGACATGCTGAATGCTCAGTTCACTACTGACATCACTTAATTACTGCCCTCCACTCCCCAGATTCTGTGGCTGAGGTGTATTTGGTGCCTGATGCTTTGGGATAGTTTTGTGGTGTGCAAACGTCCTCTGCTTTGCCTGCAGCCAGAAGAAATTTAGCAAATAACTGTAGTTTCCCCAAGGACTTGATTTTTTTATTTCTTTCTACTTCTAGGTGTCAGTCAGTCTCTCCACCACCTCTTTTGTCCCCGCCAAGAAGCCCAGCCTACCCCCTCAGTGACAGTGAGGACTCTTGCCGTTCTACTCGGCTCACCAAAGCTTCCAACTCCAGACTGCGCCTGAAGGACTGGAGCAGCCGCCCGTCTGCACTGCGCAGCACCTCCACCAGCCCCTCGGACACCGACTCTCCGAGCCACCCTCTCAAAGCCGTCAGTGTGGGTGCTTTGGATAAAAGGTTGTCTGTGTTCAAGTCTGAGGACCAAAAGGAGACCCCAAAGGAGGCTCAGGATGGGGACGCAATAGGGAGCCATCCACTTGCCCGGAGCACTCTTTCCTTGGGCACTGCTGCAAACTTGAGGAACCTCTCCCTCAGCCGGGCGAGCGTTCGCTCCCAGGTGCTGGACATCAGGCAGAAGATCACAGAATGGGAGTGTCGCCGGGAGCTGTCTCCCAGGATGAGCATGTGTGCGGACAAGAGGGACGCTGGGGAGAGGTCAGGCAGCGAGAGCTGCCCTAGTGTGCTGACATCTCCTTGCAGCGAGAAGACATTTGATTTCAAAGGGTTTAGAAGAATGAGCCGAACGTTTTCGGAGTGCTCTTACCCAGAAACAGAGGAGGAGGAACTGCTGGACAGGGATTCCTGCCATCGGGTAGAAAAGAGACCAGGCAGGAGCGAGCCTCCTTCTGTTGCTTTCCTCAAGGGCCATGTGAGGAAAGAGTCCTCTGCTGTGCTCAACAGAATACAGAAGATCGAGCAAGCACTGAAAGAGCAGCCTGGCAGGGGCCTCCCCCAGTTACCAAGCAGCTGTTACAGTGTTGACAAAGGGAGGAAAAAGTCTCTGACTCTGAGTACTGTGGAGGGACTGGGTGAAAACCTAAGTAATAGCAAAGGAGGGAGCGTTATTTTGGGGGGTGAACCAGAAGCATCCACTGAGGCTGAGAAAAGCAATAAGACAAAACAGGGGGTTACTGCAAACTCTGCTGACCCTAAACTGCTCCTTGAAAGCCCAGCTAACACCGTGGTGAATCCTGTACCCAAGCCCAAACGCACCTTTGAATATGAAGCAGACAAAAACCACAAAAATAAACCAAGCAATGGCCTACCTCCATCTCCTACATCTGCTGCTCCTCCCCCCCTCCCATCCACCCCTGCACCCCCCGTGACCAGACGGCAGAAGAAAGAGTCTCGCTTTCACAGAAAATCCCAGAATAGGTAAAAGTGTAGGAAATGTCTTGGGCTTGATCTTCAAATAAGTAACTGTGGTGTATTATTTTAGTAGCAATATTTCAAATTCTCCCTCTAATAGAATGCTTTTGACCTGAGAAATGCTAGGAATTGCTTGCAAGACAAGTATTTTTTCCACTGGACTGCTCTGTTGGGATGCACTGGCAAAATACCCGTGCATAGCTACAATTTTGGAGTTCTCCATCCTGCGTTCCTTGATCCGTGGAAAAGTCTTCAGGTCATTTTGGCACAAATGCCCTTACTTGAGATTCTTAATGGAGCATAATTTCATTATCCTCTTGTAGCAGGACCATAACTCATCTGTTGTAGTCCTGTCTGCCTGTTTACTGCTAGATGTATCTGCAGAGGGTTTGTGTTTCCAAAGCTTACTACAGTTGTGTCAGTTTTATGTGACATTGGTGATTTTATGTAATTCAGTGCTTAGAAACGTTGTCATAAGTTGCTATCAACAGCTGTAGAGGATTAGTGTTGAGAAAACCATATTTTAGCATAGAAGGGACTTTATATATTCCTGAGTTAATGATGAGCAGAGTATATGGCAACATTTCCACAGCAGTCTGTGGAGTTCAACTTGTTTTAATTACATGATTCCCATTGGCTTTTTGGAAATGGTAAAACTCATTCTGCTCTCCATTTAGAAAATTGTAGGGATAATTGTTGATAAAAATTCAAAGTATTGTATTTTGAACATTTGTTCAACTCTCTGTGCATGTGTACAGTACACACACAGCTGAAACTTAGTGATGAGCTTTGCAAGTATCTGTTAAACAACATCTCAAGTGAATGCTATGAATTCAGTATTTGGTGTTTGATGTTGGCTCAATTAATTATAAGTTTATGTCAGCACAACCTGACCTGAAGTGCTCTGGGGCAGGAAAAGGAGAAGAGGAGCCTTCAGAATCTCTTCTTTCAAGAAGCACCTGTTTCTGAAATGGGTCAGACAACTCTGCTGGTGTACATCACTTCTCAGAGAAAGAGAGGGGAGAAATGTGGAAAGCCAAGCTCTGATTAGCAGCAATTATCTTTGAGTCCTGGCAATAATCTCAGTTAGAGGAAACAAACCTAGATTTTAACAAGAATTTGTGAAATAAACCTGACCTCATTTTGTTCACTGCAGCATATACAATGTACAGAAGCTGGACAGTACTTTTTAGATGTTCAGATATAAACGGTAGCCTTTATTGGAAAACTAAGGGGCAAATAGTAAAATGGTCTGGGTAAAGTGGTAAGGTGGTCTGTGTGGTGGGTGGGAAGAGGAATGAATCACATGAGATGATTCTTGCCACAGGATCACCTTGTGGCCTATGTCTAAGTGATCAAAGTCAATCTCTGAGTACATGCTCACACTTAGTTTGAGACCATACAAGTCATCTAAGACCACAGTATTTTGGTATGATTAGTTTTTGAGATGAAGTTTGAATCCTCTTTTCAAGAAGAAGTGCAATTCATGCTAGTGCCTGCTGTTCTGCAAGCTCAGTCTCTTGTCATTGCTGAGTTAGACAACAAATTTGTACAGACAGTGGAGCCTCAGTCCTAGATGGGGCTGGTAGGCATGAGTTCAATGCAAAAACAATGTTTATCAATTTAGGTAATGATTAGCTGAGTGTAAGTTTTAGGATTTGCAGTGCTATCATGTGTATCTCTGGATTCTTGCAAATCAGTTTGATATTTTGCAGGTTAGGTTTCTATTTGCTTGGAACATATGTGTGGTTTAAGCTCACTGGAATATCAAGAGAATGGACAGTTGATATTTATTCTTTTAATATTTTGGTTGAAACCAGCTTTTCTGATGGCTGTTTTAACTTCATAATAAAATGAAGATGAACACTGGCCCTGGTAGAGCTAACAGTGCAAACCATATACCTCCCAACTTTAGTGTAGGTAGTGTCTCAGAGAAACAAGAGCTGGGCAAACTGGAGAATGGGGAGGGCGTGGACAGCAGCTTCTTGCAATCCACAGGATTCTCCTACATCCAGCTGGAGTTATGATGCCAAACCTCCCATCCACAGTGACAGGAGAGAGCACAGGAAGGAGGGACCAAGACTCTCTCCAGGAAGCTGTCTGAGCCAGCTGTCCCTCACCTTCCTGCCAGAAAGCCCAAATCTTCAGGGCCCAGCCATCACCCGGGGGTGCTCATTCACCCCTGACAGCCTTTATTTCCTGTATGCTTTGTCCTTTGCTGACAGTGCTTGGCACAAGCTGTGCAAGGGAGATGGGTGACTTTTACACACTTGAATCTGCCTTTGGCATTTGTACACTGCTTTTTATGGTAGGATGTATCTGAATGTTCAAGACATGAGTATTTTCAAACTAAGGCTTACATCTGCTAAGGCAACTGGTAGAGGAGTGCTGTCCAGATAAATGCCTTTTTCTTGAGGAGAGAGGGCCACATGTTTCTCCTGGCAAGCACAAAACAATTTCTAATCTGATGACTGTGCAGCTAACTTACTATGTAACTGATGAAAAATATTCCATACTTTCTGGATATTTTCTCCTTCTTTGTATAATGGGGATAACAATACTTCCAACCTCATAAAGGTGTCACTGTTTGTTATACTGACTACTGCTGTCAGTACAGGGCTTGAGGGTCCTCTACAAGTCCTCTTAAAGCATGACGTGTGATTTATTTTTTAGTTAACTTATATACATTTCTTAACAAACAATTGCTCAGCTAAGTGTTTGAGTCATTTTTGCATTCTAGTTACTAATTACTTATTGTTTTAACTTCAGAAAATCCTTTGAGTTTGAGGATGCATCAAGTCTGCAGTCCTTGTACCCTCCCTCCCCAACTGAAAATGGGACTGAGAGCCAGCATAAATTTGGATCCAAGAGCACTTTAGAAGAAAATGCCTACGAAGACATCGTAGGTAAGAACCTGTTGCATTATATGAACTCACACTGGGTTGTTGAGCCATTGTGGTCAGGCTGTGCATTGCTGAACATACACCCTGTGCAAGAGCATTCAATGCTGACAGTAAAGAGAGATTAAATGAAAGGTAAATGATTCTGTTGTATCAGAGCAAATGTAACTCTCAGTCCACATGCAGGAGGTCTTGATTCCTTTGAACTTTGTTGAGTGGTATTGGAGACAGACCGGTCAGATTTTTTCATGCTTTACAAGAAACAATTATTTTTTTTAACAAAGCCTTGGCCTGAAGCCTTGAGCGATGTAAAAATGTAAAGTGAAATAGATACAGAACTATCCAACAGCAAGATTAGCCTCAGTGGTCTTGTGTGGTCAGCTTGAGCTTTTCAGGACTTCTGTGGGGACTGCCCCAAAGCAGTTGTACGTAGCATAATTCCTGGTCTCCCCTCAGTCCCAGTTGTTGGCTAAAGAAAAATTAATTTCCTTTAGCTATAGAGCCATCAGGAATGCACAACGAAAACACTGTTTTGATTAAGCTTCACAAGAAAAACATGTTTCTTTTGGTCTTAGAAGGAAATGTATGGCCTATGCATACATTCTTTTAAGATCAAAAAAGTTGTTATAATTACTGAAAATTGGGCAGCCCTTCAGAGCACAGTTTTTCCACACAAGTGATGAATATCTGCACTGTTTTTAACTCTTTCAGTGTTGTATTATTGCAACAAGTACAAAGGGTACTTCATTTTCACTTACTTTGGACAATGAATCTTTATCTACTGCAAACTGGAGGGCTACCAAAGTAGTCAGGGGCCCTACAGCACATCCTCTAAAGAGATACTGAGGGAGCTGGGCTTGTTTAGTCTGGTAAAAAGGAGGCCCAGAGGCAATCTAATGCTGCTTACAGATGTCTGAAGGGCGAACAAATATGATAGCACAAAAATCTTCTTGGTCATGGCAGTTGATACAGCAAGGGACAGTTGCCACAAATTTCAGCTTGGGACTCTTTCTCTGTCTAATTAAATTCTGTCTCTGGTTTGTCAGCCTCAGTGAAATCAGGACTTCACTCTTTCAGTTTTCAGCTGTACTCTCCCTCTGTGCCATTCAAAATAAATGCTACCAGAACACCAAAAATGCTTTTGTTTAGTGTCTGCTAATAAAAATATGAGAGCTTATGTAGATACTAAAAAGATTTTTTCCATGGAGAGCATCTCTACATGATCACCAGCCTTCTCCATGAACAGCCAGACCACTGTGCAGTCCACACTTGAAAATGTATTGTGCGTTATAGTGCCCATCTTTGCTCAGGGACTATCAACATGCTGCCAGATGTTAAGTGGTAATGTTTGCTTTCCTTGCTTTGGTTTGTTTTAAAAAAAAAAAAAGTGCAGGACTAGTAAGAATCTTTCTTCAAATTAGAAGAAATCTTGGGTTCAATGAAACAAAATCACAGTGGGCTCTTCCAACTCACGGGAACTATAAGTTTGCTTTCTGCAAATTATAATTTGGGCATTTTGGCAGGGTAGTGAGAAGAGAATGCAAAATTTCTGATCTGTGGACAAAAACAGAACTTCATTGTTTTGTATTACTTTTTAACAGTCTCATTCCAAAGCACTTCATTCAATACAGGCAGTGAGGGGGGAATACAAATTCAGTATAATTCTTATAAACTGTCAAATGTGATTAAAGACAAGCCAAAGTAGTTTGATCTCTGGCTTTAAGGAAACTAATGTAGTTTTGCGTATCACATCTGCATAATTTATACCAGTAGTGCTAGACCCCTGTCTCTAAGTAGCACTCTTGTACTCATGTAAACCAGGTGTCTGTAAGAGTGAGTTTATTTTATAGATTTACATCTGCTTCAAAGCTAGAAAGAACTCTGTCACTGCTGCTTTGGATTTTCTTTGCAAACAGTTGTCCTAAAAGTGGTAGATTTTTTTTTTCTCTTTTTTTTTTCTATAGCTGGTTGAATATCCTTCTTCCCTAAATGCTTGTAGGTAGCTAAAATATTGTCATTGTAGCAATAAATTTAATAAAATCTCCCTCACCACCCATAGAATTAAAACTTTTAATGCAGGTATTATCTATCAGAGAGTACTTTCCAAAAAAGTGTATATAATGTTAAACACCTACAAGGTGCTGTGTGGGATACTGAATGCTCTCACTCAGGCTAGTCCAATTATCAAAATGTAGCTTTTAAGCACATAGATACTAGGAGTAGAGTAATTTTTTCTGAGATTGTTACATGACCTCCTCATCTGATGCACATGCACACTAAACCTTTGTCTTTCTCCTGGTGCCCTTACAGTGTTTCCTTCTTTAATGGTGAGGACAGTGATGAACTGCTGTGGGTAGATTGTTATTTTGAGAGTTGACTTTAAGACTTTTTATTTAAGGTATTTAAAACCAAAAACTGTTGTTCTTTGAAATCTAGGGACATAATGAACCAGAGACTTTGTTTAATTTTGTTATATTTAAGTACATTTTAATAAATGAAATATCTGCATGTTAACGTCAAGAGAGGTACTGGATTGGAACATAATGATCCATTCTGCATTAATCAAAAAGCAATAGTATAAAAGCATACACATTCCTAATATTAATCAGAGCTGTATTCCATGTGCAAGGAACCATGTGGACTTCATTCATCTTCTGTACTAGCATTCACAGGAATGTGGCAGTCATAGTAAACTTAACATTGTTTTGCTTCGTGTGGTTTTGAATGAGTCTTTAATCAGACAAAAACTGATGTGGCTTTATGAATCCAGTTGGGGAAACCATACTTGGCTTTGTGCAAATTCAAGGAACTATCATAGTATTAAGAGATGTCTGAGACAGTTGCTTCCGCTGTGTTTGTGGACAACAGTATTTCCTGTCATGTGTACCATATGGTTTCAGTGTTCCAGTCTGTTCCACTAAATACAGTTGAGATATTTGAATATTGTTATTTAATCCCTGCTGTCTCTGAGGCATTTTTCACCTGACACCTAGAAGAAAGCACAAAAAAGGTTGAATGAAAGTAAAGTGAAAGCAAGGGTAAGGGAACAATATCGAGTTTGTCTAAAGAAAATCTAGTAAAACCATGTAAATTATGGTTTGTGTTTGCAAGAGAAATTGCATTCACAGTTTTGAAATTAAATACAGAGGAAGAAATCTGCTTTGACACAGGAAGCATTCTTACTGCATATGTAACTCATCAGAGTGCTGGACACAGTAGAACAGGTGGGAATCTCCTCTAAATCTATCTTTCAGTCTATTTCTGCCCATCAAGCTCTTAAGAGGAGGAGCACAAGTGTCTGCCCCTGCCCCGGGGAAGTTTGGTGTTTCCCTGGCAGCAGAGCCCCTAGGAACACCAAGTCTAGGCACACTAGCATATGGCAGCCAGGTATAGCCTGGCCTGGCCTATGCCACGAGTTGGGTGGCATGTCAAGGGAATCGGTATCAAAACCTGTGTTAGGACTGCTTGGTGGCAGGTCCCAGTGCTGTGCTTAGATCTCTCATGGAAGTCATGCCTCTCTCCTTTGACTTCGTGGTTGATATAGTCAGCAGTATGAGGCTCTTTTGTTCATTAAATGCAGGTATTTTTTCAACAGACGTTTTAGGATATACTGTAGAAGATGGAACCTGACAAATACCTTCTGGCTGAGGAAGTGATTTTTCCAAGCTGGCTCCGACAGCAGAAATGGACCTCTGCCTGGGCAGATGGGTTAGCTGTTAAAGAGGGGCAGGTAACCTAGGCAAGAGGAAAGCTAGTCGAAGTTGTAAGATTCAAACAACTGGAACAAATTCCCATGGGGGTTAAAAAACAATAACAAAACCAAACCAACAACAGCTTTCCTCTAAGTAATGCTATAGTTAATATGCAAAGTTAAAAGTTGAAATGTTTTCATGTTAAAGCTGGGATTCAGCTGTAGAGTTTCGGTTCTGAAAGAGCACAGGCCTTTAGATCTGGGGTTTGATACTGTCCATGGTGATAGAGGCCAGCTTTGAAAGCTTGCACTGGAATTCAGTTCCATCTTCTCCTCATTTCTCCCTATCTCCACATCACAGTTTCTCTGTGCTCCACTAAGGAGACTAGAGACAATTGTCACACAGTCTTGATGGGGATGCAGACTTCTTCCCAGCTCTGAAATGCTCGGAGCCATATCTTGGGTTCAGGCCCATCTCTTGTTGTATTTGTATGTTGAGAAGCAACTGATGAAGCCAGTCAGAAGACTTTTCTGGAGCCTCTGAAACTCTCAGTCAGATGAGTTAGATTGTTTCATATTGGCTTCAAATAAAAGGTGATAGTTAAAATGTGTTGGAAATCTGGCCATCTATGGAGGGGAAAGGATGAGAAAAGGAGGCAAACAGAGGAAGTGAGGCAGTTAAAGGAGAAGCAGCTGCAGACAGCTACTGTATCTGCTTTGAAAGCAGTCTAGTAGTCACAAGCAGTCTAGAAAGTAAAGCAATGTGCCCAGAAATACTGCTGTGGAATCTCTGTAACTGGAATGAATTTCTGAGTGAGATTTGCTCGTGGGCTTCTAATGGGAGCTTACAGAAATCTGTGGTCCCAGGGGCAGCTGGACCTCCAGGGAAGGGTTTTTTACACACCTTCCTGCTCTCTGGATCTGTTCACTGTCACATTAGGAAATGCTGAGCTCTTCCAACTGGATGTTTCTCTTGACAAATACGTTTTGCATCTTAAGAGGAGTTGGAGAGAGGATAACAACTTAATCACTGTGCTTCTGGAGGCATATTATTAAACCGTGTTACAGTTGTCACCTAAGGTGACTGAAAAGTGAAACTGTGGGATTATATGCAATAATTTATCTGTTTTCCTCTCTTTGTCCATTTGAGTATCTCACTTCAGTTTGGGGAGAATCAATTTCTTGTTTACTTCAGCACTATAACAGGACAACTAGCTAAGGGTTTGCATGGGCCTTCTTCACAGTCAGGGACCTGGGTGAAATATAAATCATTATAAAGCCCCAAACCTGTCAGATTGGTACCAGGTCTAGAAAAGTTTTTTGTTTTATTTATTTATTTATTTATTTATTTTTTTATTGAGTAGAACTGTTTCCCCATAAGTCTTATGTTCAGGTTATCACTCAGGAAGCAAAATATCTTGCTTTTGTCATATCCAGCTCTTCTTGAAATTAGTGGAGGACAGTTTGTTGCTGTACTTGGGTAAGTACAGTCTTTTCCAGAGAGTTGAAAATGGCCCGAGTTGGGTCTCTCAGCTATTTCACAATACATCAGACCACATAAGAGAGGAGATGGAGCAATATGTCTCAAATCAGCATTATTAAACGAAGTGTCAGGGCAGCCTAACCCAGGTGGGTGCCTGAGCAGTTAAAATAGGCAGGTGTGGACCTTCAAGCAGGATCCTGAGTGTGTAGGGAATGTGGGTGATTTAACCTTCCCTGTAGAGTCCGGTTCTCAAAACAGCATGGTAAAGCACCTTGTCTCTCCTAAACAGATAAGTTGTTTTGCATTCTGATGTAAGCTGGACATAGTACATGTCATGTAACAAATGGGATGATTTAGCTGCTTTACTGAATCCTCCATTAAGTGTGCCAAGAGCTGCAGAAATGATGACTGAGGTCCAGTTGGAAGACATTCCTGCTTGACATTGCTTTCAAATTAGACTGTTTGCAAAGTTCTTCCAGTAAACGTGGAAAAGGTTTAGAAAAAGAGTGAGCTGGGGCTCTTGACGTTTCCAGTAAAATCCCATCATCACATGCCACATTATCATCTGTCATATTATCATACCACATTATTTTCCATCAGATCATCATCTTGCATCAAAATGGTTGTATGAATCTGGGAGAAACTGGAACTGCTGGGTTGCTGTGAAGCTGAAGCAAACTTGGAGAGAATGTACCTCTACCAGCAGTGCTGTGCTAGTCCCTTCTCTGAAAACACTTTGGGCTTTTAGTCAGATGCTTATTAGTAGGTCTCTGGATAACTGGTTAGTAAAAGACAGATCTATGATTGGTACAAAATGATGGTGCAGGCTGTGATAAGGGAAATGTGTGTCCCTATCTTCCTCCGTGACCCTAGCCTGTCTTTCAAAGTCTAAAAAGCATGGGAGTGTTTTGGAAAGTGTAATTGTGGCAATTTTAATAACAGACAGTATAAGGTAATGGCAGCCAGAGCACATTAAATGAAACAATATCCATATGGGCCTGTCAGAGAAGGGCCAAATGCTCTAGCTGTCTCATCCTATTGATGATCAGGCTGCTGCTTTGTTGCCACATTGGGATACATGGATTTCAGTTATTTTCAATAATGATTTGGTATACAAGAAATATACACTTTGCCATTTGTGAGGTGCTGACACCATCTACCTTAGTTAGCCGCACAGCTTAAGGAGCCTGGGCTTCCCGTGCAGCCAGTGGGGAAAGCGGCAGGCTTTTAGCTTGGGCATTCAGCATCACTCTCTGGAGACAGCATCTTTTCTGTGTGAGCACAGGGAGCACAGTAATATGGGCACCAAGTTTAAGGCAATTTGACGAGCCATTTCCTTACTATATACCTGATACTTGTTTCTTCCTACTTGTTGGTAGGGCGAAAGAAAGTAGTTACGCTCAGTGAACCACATGGTTCCTCTGACAGTTGCTTCTGCCATCTAAAATTATGCATTTCCCTGCTTTCTGTCATTTATAGAGAAGTGTCTGTCTGTACTTTTTTCCCCTTCAGTCTTATTTTTCACTCCTTTCTCAGCATGAGACAGGCTTGCTGCGTCTGCCTCTGCTTCCCATTTGCCACGTGTGAGAGGCTGAGCAGAGGAACATTGTGTGCTGCCTCAGGACTCGGTGGGGCTGACTCGCAGAGCGTCACGGACTGAGAAATTGCAACCGCTGGAGGAAACTCTTCAATGCTTAAGCTCAAGGCACTACATTCCTCATGGCTTTTCTAAAGATCCCTGACTATTTTATCCTTTTTTTTTCTTTCCCCTATGGACCAATCATTAAATTGCCTGTAAGAGCTTGTGAAGATAAATGTCATGTAGATAAATGCCCCATGCTAACTCAGCATTTCAGTACGTAGAATTCAAGAGAATGGGAAATGTGGAGAAAAAAAAAAAAAAAAAAAAAAAAAGCCTGTAGAGGGAGCTGATCTGGAAGCAGGGCTGGTGATCAGAGGCATGAAATAGCAAACCTTTGACAAACACTGTGACCATATGCGCCGTGGGGGTCTGACTCAGCTTCCTTTGAAGTCAGTGATAGTCTGCTCTTGTCTTCTGCAGCAATTGGATCAGCCTTGTTAAGACAAGCATGGCCTCTATACTATGCCATCTTTCTTCCAGTCTGTCTTGGCTTTCAGTGGAGACATCATATGGAAGGAACAAGGACATTTCTTTGCTCTTTCATTGTAAATGTGTTTTCCTTTTGCAGCAAATACAAATGCATACAAAAGCACTACAGCTTGCAGATTGTAAATATTCCTTGTCTTGGTCTCTGGGATTAGAGAAGCGATGTTGTTGAGGAGAAATGCTGAGGTCAAAGCTGCAAACCTCTGGAGCCAGCCCAGCTGTACGGAAATCTTCCTCATTTTCGTGCTGCAGCACCAGCTGCTGCCACCACAGCCCTTCCCTGAAGCTTCCTTCTGGTGTGGAATCCACACCTGCGGGTGCCCACCAGTCTCCTGGTCTATGTGCCTGTGGAAGGCAGTCACAGTGTACTGGTGTGGGGATAAATGCTATTCTAAGGCAGTTTAGGAAATCCTCATACATTTGTTTTGCTTGCTTGCAGTCTTGGGTTTCTTGTCACTTGCCCTTCCTGTTCTTGACACCCAGAAACCAGTCTGTCTGTGCTGCCTGGCACTCTTTTTGCATGTACGGTCTTTTGTGTCTCTTCCACCAAGAAGAGCACATATACTAAAAAACAGTGGTTGTCTCAGGTTTGAAAACTGCTGAAGACCACACAAATAAATTATCTCTTTTAGTTCACTGGCTGAACAAAACACTTGGTTCAAATATCAAACCAGTAAAACCAGGTTGTTTCAGATTGATCAGATTATTTCATTATCAGAGATTTATTGGGGAGAGAGGTTATTCTTACCAAAAAAAAAAAAAAAGTGGCATATTTAATCTCAAGACATCATTTCAAAATTAAAAAAAAAAAAAAAAAGGACCTGAAGTAAATTGATTTTTAGGCAAATGATAGAAATAAGTAAGTGCTCTTGAATGGCAAATCAGTCATCTGAAGAAACTCACACAGCTCTAGGGAAAGGGTTAAAATCCCTGTGGTGTCTCCACTGACCTCCACGTTACACTGAAGAGGAATTTGGCCAGAGCTTTCTTTTGGTAGACAATCTGAGTCAGAAAAGCAGCCTCTGCTCATGATTTCTTGCTCCTCCTTCTTCTCTCATCCAAGACTTCTCAGGGCCCGTTTCTATACTTAATATTTTAGATCAACATTTGTAATGCTGAGTTTAGCTGGATTCAAGCTATTTTGTTTTACGTGGTGTCTTGGAAGGAGAATCACCCTAAACTTTTTAAATGCTTTACCATTTAGAAAAGGTTTCTTTTCAACTGATGAACTTGTTTCTTCTCAGAAGTTTGGATAATATGCAGACTAATGTAATAACATTAGTAATCTGTTTTCTCAAGGAAGTGTGTGTTTAACCACTGTCCAATATAGTTGGGTATTTTGAAATCTGCTGATCCATTCTAAAATGCTTGCTTGACCTATGCTTGACTTGGGCTTACAAGAAATTTTATTATGCTAGTACTGTCCAATTAGCTGTATTGTTGTGATTGTCATATCTAAAGCTGTAGCATTTAAAAGTAACATTTACTGCGCAATGTCTATTTTTCTTCCTGCAGAAGGAGTCAATTGGTTCCATAGTCCTCTCAGGACATCTGTAGCTTTAAATTATTTTAAGAATATTTGTTACTTCAGATTTATCCTGTCCATTGCATTCATCAAAGCATCTTTCTTTTAAGTATTTCATGCACCTGAAGGCATCCTTTCTATACAGCATGTGGACTGACTATTGACAGTGCAACCTCTATAATCAGATTCCCTCTGGATGAAATAATAGGTTGTGACTGCCAATTCAAACATTCTTCAAGAGCAGCAGTTATTCAGGCCACTAATTAAAACAATGCTAAAACATTCACTCTTGTGCTTACTTTCGACTAGAAATCTTAGTATGATGCACTACTGAAGCAAAACCCTAGTTTTACTGGTAATGTGTGAATGTGTGATCTTGCCAATTACAAGCTCTTATCTCTATAACTGATGGATCAAGCAGACCTGTGTTTCTAGGCTTATCAGTAAACTAGAAACACAAACTGTTTTAGTTTTCTTTTGTGCAATGAGGAAATATAATATTGTGTCTAGAATGAAAACTGATAGTCAAAAGGACAAGGGTATTAATTCAAGCCTTGCTCTCGTTGAAAATAACTATACCTCAGCTGTGACCTCTGTGAAAAGTGAATATTGTCTCTGTGAATAATAAACCATGCTAGAGCTTTCTGTCCTCACTTCCTAATTAATACAGTATATAATAAAACCTGGATTTTTTTCTAAGCCTTATATATAATAGCTTGAATTCTGGTATATATATTGTACTAAACCCAGAAGTTTCATAGTCATCTTTAGATATAATGACGAAAACAAGATTGTCCAAAGCTTTGAACTTCCTGCGTGTTTCAAGCTTCTGCAGATTCAAGTTTTGAATTTGAGTAGATGACTTTGGTGGGATGATTTTCTATGCAAGGTGATTGGAAAACTGGAAGGACGCTGTGCATGAAAATCCTGAAGTTCTAAGCCAGTTGCTGATTATGTGTTGTCTGAATTGGATACAAAACTTTCATTTTATTGGTGGAGTTCATTCCTCTTTGTGCTTCTTAGTTTGGTGAGAGGTTTAGTGAGTTCAGTATTTCTGCGAAGACGAGTTGCTCCACCAGTCCTTAGATGGAAATGGCTGCTGAAGGGTTTTGGAGCTCATTTAAATCTGTGCTGTAAACTTTGGTTCTGGTTTTCAAAGACTGAGAAGACAAAGGTTGCAGTCTGCTTTTCGATGTATTTTTCATTTGTCTCTTATTTAGTGATTAACAGTTCAAGCCTCCATATATTACTGGCAGGATGAGTACTCTTCTGGGCAAAACAAATTTTACATAAGTTGAAATGAATAGCTGCTCAGTTAGAAGGTGTGATATATTTTAAAGAACACCCTGAGAATGTAGCATGGTTGGTGCAGAAATTCTTCCCTCATCTTTTACATTTTCCAATCTTCTCTCTTGGCACTGCTGAGCTGAATTGCTTATTCTTTCTTTGCCGTCTCTCAGGGGAAGAGAAAAATGAAGGTAGCATCACATAAAAGTTGTCTTATCATGTGTAAGAGTGGTATGTTGAGAACAGTTATTTATTGCTATTCGTTTCACCCTGTGAGTGGCTGCTATAGATTTATAAAACCTACTGATATACTTTAAAGTAGTTATGTGCCTTAGTTTTTATATATCAATAAATTTTGCACAGCTGCGGATGCTCAGAAGCACGTCTTGTGAAATCTTTGTGTTTTATTTAAAAAAAAAAAAAAGGAAAGTAAAAAAAATGTCGACCTCATAGCCAAGTTCTCCTCCAAATACTTCCAGCTGCAGCAAGAGGGATGAGTCATGCTGAAAGCTGAGGAGCTTTTCTTAAAGCCTTTTACTTGGTTCACATGATTTTTTTTTTAATTTTACATTCCTGTCTGTTTTTCTTTTCTTACAAAAAAAAAAACACACAAAAAAAATGTGAAGGAGAGTCACCCAAGGAAAACCCGTATGAGGATGTGGAGCTGAAAGGCCGTCACGCGGGCCGAAAATCCCATCAGCTTTCCGAGAACTCCCTAGATTCTTTGCACAGGATGTGGACTCCGCAGGACAGGAAATACACATCACCTCCCCAGGTAATGCGCGGCTTCGCAGGGCGTGAGGTCGCGTTTCTGTCTGCGCTCAAAGC
Organism: Cygnus atratus; assembly: GCF_013377495.2. NCBI lineage: Eukaryota > Metazoa > Chordata > Aves > Anseriformes > Anatidae > Cygnus > Cygnus atratus. The sequence continues at coordinate 2,543,140 of NC_066366.1, forward strand.
TGCTGCAAGAGAATCAGTTGTGGCATAGGAGGAAGAGCAGCTGCACTGAATGAGAAGGGGTATCTGGAAAAAGAATGTGATCAAATCCATAAATCATTGCTCTTGGCAGCTGTAATTCAGAGGCTCAGCACTGCACTGCAGAAGCTGATTGCTGTTTGGAATAGCCCTGACGAGGGCTGGCTATGGGCAGCCGAGTTTAAGCAGAATCCTTCTGCCAGTTGTTTGGGGAGCTGAATCTGGCCCTAAATCCTTTGTGCAGTTACACCTCTTTGTGAATTCCTCAGTGTTTGCTGATGGGCTTTTAGTAGGACAGGAGGGAGAAAGTCAGGTTCTTAATCTTGCTCATGTATTATGTGAGGCCTCTCGTGGCTTGCTAATGTGAAGTATGTAGCATGGCATGGCTTTGTGTAAGATGGAGAAGGCAAAGTATGCCCCCCGCCCTAGTAAATAAATGAATAATAAAATAATTAGAAAAACCTGAGTGTCTGCATTTAACAAGGCTGTATAAGCTGTGTTGGCAGCATAAAATAAAACACCGGGAACTCTACAGAGTTCCCATTTTGTGGTGAATTTTCCAAAGCAGTGTGTTTTCTGTGAAAGCTGTGAAATGCCAGATTGCTATGCTGTTTATGGGATCATTGTGTTCATAAGGAAAAGTATAAATTTATCACATACTTAATTTTGAGATTCAAAGCTCCTTTTAATGGAACTTTGTTTTGTACTGAATCAACAGAAAATTTGCAGTTAAAGAAAGGTCATGAGGATCTACATTTTTGTCATGTAAAGTAACCTAGAACAAAACAGAATATGTTTTCTTTTGCTTATTCAGTTTGGGTACATGTGAGCACCACAGTCCTAGAGACAAAAGCATTACCAGGATTCTTAGTATACACCTTGCCCATCAGTTGTAAAACAGGAGTATTTTCAGCAAAGGTACTGAAAAGGGAAAAAATGGGAAGTGAATAATCAGGCAGAGTAAGGAGAAACAGGAACTACAGCCATGAAGATAACTTTGTAGTGAGAGACATACTATGAAAAACAATTACTTTTGGCTGTACTCTGTGTGTTAAAAGGAATTGTGATAGCGTTTAGATGGTCCAAAATATGTCCCATTGGGGTAGGACCCGTACAGGTCCATGGTAAGATACTGTCCACCGTTTGGTGTTTTACGCAGGGTGATAAAAGAATATACAGATTAAAGTTGCTTCTGTAAAGTTTCTCAGGAAATAAGTATTCTCTGGTATCTACACAACAAGGCTATCTTTATTCTGGTAGCTTCTTTTTGAAATGCTGCCAGGAGTTTCCGTCAGTCCTGCCATAATTGTGCTGTCATTTTGTTGATATATAAAGCAAAGGGACACTGAGAGCAGGTCAGCTATGAGCCTGGGCAGTTCTCTGATGACCAGAAATAGAACAGTCTCAATTTCCTGAAAAATGGCAGCTTTGTCAACAATTTATCACCCAGTTTTTCCAGCATAGCAACATAGCTGGATTAGCAACATGACTCTTCAGTCATGGATGATGATAAACAAGATGGAAGAGATCAGAAGGTCAGCAGGCTTTCACCAATCATCTCCAAAAAGAACTTTCATTTCTAGACAGCTGCAGATTTTCCTGGCATGCAAACGTGTGGTAAGCAGAGACCTCAGAAACACTGGCTTGTGGTCATTTTGAATCCCAATCTCTTCTTCTTTCCCTTTTGTTGTTTTCAATTGTTAAAGCCATCAGATAGAAAAAGAATGTTTTATTGATGATGATGTGTTTGTGATGCAAAACCCACACATACAGAAACACCTACTTTTAATCCCAGATCGTATGGCCCTGTAGTAGGTAAACCCTCCAAGTAAAACAAATGGGACATTTGCTAGTGCAGGTAGCAGTCTGTCCTTCACTTTAATCATAGGGAAGCTGGAAACAGAACCCAAAGACCTGACCCTGCCAGCCTGCGGATTAACCTTCCCAAGAGCTGGGCAGAGCTGCTTTGAGGACTGTTCCAGGAGAGGGAGAGCCCCATTTTTTTTTTAAGATAGATGTTACTTGATGCCTATTCCCATCAGTGAGATCTTGCCTTCCTTGCTACAATGATAACTGATTTGTCCTTTAAAGAGAATTCCTTGGGAAGGCAGGACAAAGCTGTAACCCAGCCTCTGCATATTGATGGATCTTAAAGCATCTTGACATGGTGGAAATTCAGCCAGCTTGATTTTCTACTTTCTTTCTCTAGGATGAATAGCAGCCTCAGTGTAGTCACTCTGGATTTTCACCACTGCAAGTGAGAGAGATCAGGCCCATCATGTCAGTGTTTTGATGTCCATCAAACTTTTAAGTTAGGTTTGAATGCTCATGGTGTTTGTTAATGTGGTGTGGGTGCATGGAAATCCAAAGCCAAATGCAGTCTATTGTTTTCTTTGAAATTTAGATAAAGCCTTAGATATTGATCCCTGTTTCTTCAGTTTGACCTTGCACCCTCTTTTTGCACATACTTCATAGGGTGCAATGGTGCCACCACTTGCTCACAAAGAGCTTCTTCTGCACTAAATGTTGACAAGTAAGGGAGGGGCTCAAGCTGTTCTTGTTCCCACAGCTACCTTCAAAGCCTACCAGCCAGTCTCTGCGTATTGGGAACTGGTCGGAAAGGAAGAGCCACCGCTTACCACGGTTACCCAAGCGGCACAGCCATGATGACATGCTGCTGCTGGCTCAGCTTGGAATTCCCTCTTCCCCCTCCAGCCTCAATGAGGACAGTCTGAGTACCACAAGCGAGCTACTGTCTACACGCCGGGCCAGGAGGATCCCAAAGGTACTGGCAGGATGATCTTGTTCCAACAAATTGTCCTCTGGGGAGATAAAACTGAACACAAGGCCTCAATTACAAGGCTTATGCTGGGGTTAGGTCACCTGTCTGCAGGAGCCTGAAAATTTCTATCCCACCTTTAGCCATTATTTATTTATTTATTTAGCCATAGAAAGCTCTTTTTTGCATCCTAAAGGAAATTTGAGATCAGAACAGAAACAGTAACTCTGGGAGCCAAAATGTATTATTTTTTTACACACACCCCTACTGTGAAATCCCTTCTCTAAAATTGGATAACTCTCCACTGGTCCAAAAGTAGCAAACATCTGATTGCCATCTTTGCAATGAGTTGATTTTAAGCCAATTCTGTTTTCCACACTTTTCTTTAAGCTTTGTGGGCCAGAGCATTTTGTGTACCTAATGTTGTGATTTTAAATGGGTGATGGCCAAACAATTATTATTTATAACATGGAGCAGCATCTGAAGTGTGTTTTATTTCCCATCACTTGTTTGGTTTTGGGAAAACAGTTATTATTGACTTAATATGTTTCTCTGCTTTTACTCACAGCTTACCCCATCCTCATAACCCTGTTGTCTTGAAGGATTTGAAGCAAAAACTAATTTTCTATTTTGCAAGGAGTTCAAATTTTCCAATTCAAAATAAGATGTGGAAAAAACCTACAAAGAAACACAACCCCCTGAAAAAAAAAAAAGGGGGGGGGGGGGAAAGGCATACTGAACAAAACCCAGGCCTTTTTTAGTACAATAGCAACAAAGGGGAGAGAACTGCCAATATATTTATTTTTGGCTTGTGAACAAAGGCAATTTTTACTGTATTCAGCTCTTTCCTTTTCTTATTAAACAGTATATTTTAAAGTATGTGGCTGTAAATACTGTGACTGGGGAGAGATTTTTACGTTCCTGTCAATTAGTTTGAAATTCTGCCTAAGCCAGAAGCAAACAAAGAAGAAAATTAACGTTATGTCCTTAATGTTTACTATATTTTCACTTTCTTGAAATATACTATTTTACTGCACAAATGAGCATACATCTTTGGAGGAAGTTACTCTAACTTACAGAGTAGTGTACTTTGGTTTTGAGTAAAATTTTGAAAGTTTGAATGTTAGTTTTGTACCCAACTTTCATTTTTGTCAGATTTAAGGAATAGACGTTCTCCCCATGTAAAATTATGCTTTAAACATTTGAATGTTCATGGTTTTATCATAAATTTCATGATAATTTCTGCCTTTGACAGCTCTAACTCCTGGAATCATGTATTAGTGGATAATCTCATGTTTTTATTGAGAAAATATTAGCTATTAGAGAAAAGACTTGAACCTGAGAAACCCCTGTCGTGCATCACTGCCCCATGCCTGCACAGATGCACAACACATAGAGAAGATAGCAGGGATGCTTCATGAAGCAATATCTAAATGCTAATCTAAATATCTAAAGGCTTTCTTCACTGCCATGCAGGTGTTTTACTCTTGGTGAAGCAGCTCAAGCAGACGAAGTGCTGAGAGTGCTGAGCAGCCCAGCGGAGGGAGCACAAAATCCCAGCAAGGCTCCTCACTGGGTGCCTCCTGTTTTTCCCCAGAACAAATCTTGGTTTAGTTATTGGTTACCTCCTCTGGTCTCCTGTCCTGGCTCCTCTCCTCAGCTCCTTTGGGCTTCTCCTTCTGGTAATTGTGACTCGAGTACCCAACCACATGATTGTGTGCATTTGGAAATGGAGAGAGGGGCCTTATTTAGTTCTTATTGTGCTCAGTAGAAGCGTAAAGAGAATTTGTGCAGTAACTGTAAAATTTGCCATAAAAAATATGTATATGTTTCAAATAGCACTCCTGATAAAATATGTAGTCAGCTTGATTCAACTGTTGGAGGAACTGCATGAGATTTTGTACTAGTCTGTGCTCTGTTACTGACTTTCTATTGTGTCTATAGCAAATTAGCTTCTCTCTATGAGTTTATTTCTCTCTGCAAGCTGAAATAAAACAGCTTTTGCAAATTTTGTAATAGTTCTGTGAGTAAAGCTGCTATGGAATGAAATATGCTATTACGGACCATTATAAAGATTAATTGCTTCATATTTGTGACTTTTCAGAAATCATAATATATTGTTTAATTGGTAATTTTTAGTAATCCCAACCTCTTGTTAAAGTCACTAAACATCAATATTTTCCTTCATCTCAAATTATTTTGGATAGGCAGGTATTATCTGGATTAGTCTTGTTGAGGGAAGTCATAAAGATGATTACCAGGAGTTAAAATTCCAGCAACTGCTTGCTTTAGCCAGCACTAGTAGCTCATTTCAAAATACATTCATAGATAAGGGTAAGATTGGAGAAAATAGATACAGCACCTCTGAAGGTCAGTAAGTACAGCACAAGTTGGAAGGGGAAGGGAAGAGGAGTCTGTATGGGCCAGATCCTCAGCTCATATAATGTGGCTTCAAAGCAGCAGGTTACTCTGTACCTAAAAAGGCTTTAAAAAGCTACAGTCAACTTTTTCTGTCTGAGAGAGAAATGAGGTGGTTAGAGGATAACAGATGCCTTTGAATCCTCAGTCATATTATGCTTTTATTGCAAGTGCCTAAGTCATTTTTGAAAATGGGATTTTGGTTTCTGAGTTCTTTCTCTATGAAAACCTATCTATAGGTAAGGTAGTGAGATTCCAGATAAGTGATTCAAACAAATGGGATTCAAAATAAGAGAGTTGCACTTTGAACTAGTAGAGGTTTAAGGGCATCCAGTTGACCTATAATCCACAGTCAAATTGTTTGGATAAATCCATTAATTAAAAGTTTCATAGCAGGGAAGTGTTTGGCCTTATTGTTTTTTCACTTTCCTATTTTGCAGCTTGTCCAAAGAATCAATTCCATCTACAGTGCAAAAAGAGGGAAAAAAACGATTGAAGAAGCTTTCTATGTCCAATATTGAGACAACGTCCCTGAGAGGTACAATACATGCATCATGGTTCAGTGATCCATTTGAATATTAGAGAATTAACACATTCTCGTCTTTCATTCACATGTACCTCAGGCTCAGCTTTGTTTAGAACTTTCTGGTATGAACGATGATAACGTTGTGAAAGGAGAAAAATGGGGATAAGATAAAAATAAACCATATTCTCGCTGCTGTCTATTCAACTAATCCTGTGACCAGCTAGACTTACTCAGCCTGTTCTTTAGTTCACTTCTTCAGTAGTTTGTGTCTCTAAGTTTTGTCCAGAATTACAGTTTGACTCTCTAATTCATTCATGCTTTTTCCTGACATGAACATTTGAATATAACTCAGCCTGTGCTTTGGATCGCTTCTAGAAAAGCATGGGCCCTGAAAGAAATTCAGGCTGTGTTTGTAATAGGAGTACAATGAAGTTTAATACAAGTACACCTCAGAAATGCATGCATTACTTTTGCATGTTACTCTCAGTCTGGTGAATTCTGCTGATTAAAAATGTTACTCAGAAAAAGCTCATAAGGCTTCCCTTGACTTCTCAAGTGCTACATAACTTCCTTTCAAAAAAAATAAGAAAAATTGCAAGTCTGAAAAAGGAGTGGATGGGATAAAAATTCATTTTCAAAATGCCTCATTCACCTCTTTAGCTTAGCATAGATGGCAGTTCAGCGCAACCATTTGCTGGAAGGGAGAATGAATTCTACATTTTCATCAAAATGAAGCTCTTATTCTCAAGCAAAATTGAAACTTATTTCAATGGAAACATAATTTAAACAGTCACTCAAACTTTATTTCAATATGTTTTAAAACTCAGGAGGACAGCATGTGTGGATCACAAGGTTCAGTGTGAGGTGTGTGTTTTTCACAGTTTCACCACAGTAAACTGAGTTCATGTTTGCTTTCGTTTTATATTAACTGATCCCTCTGTCTCCTCTGCAGATGAGAACAGTGAGAGTGAGAGCGACTCAGATGACAGGTTTAAAGGTAAGGGGTCAGCCTTTAACAGCTTCTAGTCAGCCACTGTCACAGACCCTGTCAACATACATTCTCATGCTACTGCACATTGTTCCTGTCCATGACCTGTATTTTCCTTCCTGAACTATTCTAACTTCGTTACTGTAGAGCTCACAAAAATTCCAACACAGCAGCATGAATGTGGAAAGCAAGGACAAAATGAACTGTGAGGATCTAACAAGGATTTGGAAACTGTGCCAGATAATGAAGAACAGGACCTTTGATAGATTTGCTTTGTCAGCTACTTCACAGATGCTAGTGTTTTTCAGACCAACTACTGGGTGCAAACTGAGAGGGATGAGGTTGGATAAATATACTTTCTTATTATTCGTATGCTGCTTTAAGTGTTTGCTTCTAGCTGCTGTTGGAGGCAAGATACTGGGTATGATCCAGTGTAGCAGTTCTCATACTCTTTTATAGGTCTGCAGTCTGCAAATTGTAGAAATTCCTTTATCAGTACACGGCACCTGCACAAACTCTGCTTAAGCCAGGCCAGTAAATTAGTTGGTTATTTTCAAGAGTCCTGATAAATGGACAGAACTGTAAAAGAAAGTCAAAGGCAGCAAAAGCAGATTTTTATTACTAAAAACCTATCGTATTACTAATAAGTGAGGGCAAAAAATACCCACAGCAGCGCAGAGCTGTGGTTACATGATGAGGAGAAAGCATTCTTATCTGTCTACTACAGATGTCACCTGCTTACTGTTCATACAGGAAACCTGGCTGGAAAAAAAATATCTGAGGAAAAAAGGTGTGTTCCAGACAGGTGGTGGTAAGACACAGAAACTCACCCAAAACAATCTGTATGCAACATTGTACAGCAATATCTGCAAAACAGCTCATTCCTCCTTTGTAGACAGATACCAGCCCCAAAACACTTGCGATTATGTTTCTCTTTGTGTCCAAAAATCAAGGGGGTTGCTTTTACCCATAGCCCACAATTAAGAAAAACAGGGCCTCTCTTAGAAATACTCTGTTTTCACTGGAAACTGAGAAGCTTTTCCCCTTGTTGTTGTGGAAAGGAGGATCCTCATTCTGATGTTGCTATAACTGACTGCTTCTACATGACCTTATAATTACATAGATGCTCTTAGGGCATCTTGAGCCAAAGATCCAGCTGTCATGTGTAACAAAACAGGATTTGTTAGGTCCTCATTTGTTGGGGTGGGCTCTTTGGTTTTGCCTCTTGCAAATATGAAGCACTGTCCAGCCACGTGAGGCTCTCAAGGAAGACAAAGCAGGATCTTTCTTGGGAATTGGCTTCCCTTGTGCAGTCACACCATGACCAAGTGCTTTATCAAAATAATTTATAATTCTTGGGTTGTTAAACTAGTTGTAGGACAGCTGATCATGAAGGGATTTTCTTTTATTTCTATCAGTTAATTACTGCTGTGATCAAGTGCTTGTAACATCTTATTTCCCTACAACGAGGGAGAGTCGGTCTTTTGCAAACTGTGTCAATGAATATAGCCTTAAGGGGTTGACATGTGCTGCTAATATTTTGTCTGCCATTGCACAGAGATCCTGGTGTGAAGAGGTGGGGAAAAGCATGCAGGCAGCTGTTTTTACTTAGTTGTTTTCACTTATTTGTCTACCAGAACTGGTAATGATGACTGACTAGTCCACCAGAGAGATCTGGAGACAAGTCATTGGATCAAGGAGTATCTTTCAGTCAGGACTGGATGTGACTATAAATCTAAATCTGCTCCTCGGTCTGAATTGGCACAAGCAAAGCAATCCTGAAGGAGGCAATTTGCACGTTTTTTCTCTTCTCTCCTTTCCTTCCCCCTTCCCTGGAGCTCATTCCACAGCTTGTATGAACTATGCCTATGCTGTGGAGAAGGCGAAAGTATGCCTTTGGTGGCTCTTACTATAGAGCTGTGCTGTATAGGGACAGATCACAGAAGTGTTTTTCACCAGTGTAAACAAGGTCCAAGTCAGGCCTGAGGAGAAGTGTTGCCCCAGAGGCTCTAGTGCATTTGCATTATAAGTTTCACGTAAGAGCTTATAATATAGTTTTACACGTGAAGGAAAAGCAGACATTTGGCAGGACAACAGTTTTGAACTGCAAATGATTTCAGTGACTTAGTGTTGCATCACTTCACTACTTGGAGTGAGTTTTGATTTATGGGTGGAATTAGTGAGGGAGACTATAGTATTAAGGTCTGATTTTGTAAGGAGAACATGCTTGGAATAATATACTGGCAAATTGAAAGTCCTTTGTGAATGGCTGTGGCTTACACACACACATTACATTCCCAGGTAATGATCTGCATTTTTTTTTTTTGATGCTAGCTCATACCCAGCGTCTAGTACACATCCAGTCAATGTTGAAGAGGGCTCCAAGTTATCGAACCCTGGAATTGGAGCTAATCGAATGGCAAGAACGGGAGTTATTTGAATATTTTGTGGTAGTGTCACTGAAAAAGAAGCCCTCTAAAAACACTTACCTCCCAGAAGTGACATATCAGTTTCCCAAGGTAAAGAAAAAATCTTATTTACAGCTTACTCTAAATGCCTTGTAAGATCATTACTTTGCTAAGATCAGTAAAGTGGGAAAATTAATGGAATCTATTTCTTAAATTGAGTTAATCATTCAGCTTTCAGATTTTTTATGAAGGAAAGTGAAGGTGACTGAAAGCTTTCCATATTTACAAAATTGTCTTTTCTAGTGCTGGAGAGTTTAGCCTAACGGTAGGTGCTTTAAATACTGTGTTTAAATTCAGTTTCTAAATATTTCACTTTCAACTCACTTTGGCTATGTTAGGATTTGTTCCAAAACCCACTGAAGTCAATGGAAAGACTTTGGCTGAGCTATGGTATTTCTCTTGTGTTCTTGCAGCAGAAAGGAATTTGAGATAGGAGTGTGTTTTAAGTGGACATTGTGCAACAAGGGAGTTTCAGTCAATTAAAAAAAATCACAACAGCAGTGATGATTTCTGTTGTACTAGCATCTATAAGACTGTCCTGGGGTAGTGCCCACTCTTCAAAGCACCAATAAGGAACAAGCTGATGGGCCCTTGCTCTTCAGAGCTCATTATTAACCCTCTCCACATTGCTGAGAGGTGCTGTGGAGCTGGCCCTAACAGTAACTGATTGAACTTCAATTTTTGCCCCCCTGCAGCTAGAAAGACCAACCAAGCAAATGCGTGAAGCAGAGGAGCGTCTCAAGGCTATCCCTCAGTTCTGCTTTCCTGATGCCAAGGACTGGCTCCCTGTCTCTGAATACAACAGGTAAACCTTCTGGTGCTCCTCTGCCTCTGAGTGCTGATGGAGTGCATCTGGAGCAGCTGCCGGTTTGCTGATGCCCAATTAAGGAAGTAGCAGTTTGAGACTTTGCCACTTCAGGCTCAAGCAGTTGTATTACTTTTTTTTTAAAGGTCCCGGTCAGGCTGGCTTATAGGCCTGTGTGGCTGAGGGAAAGAAGTTTGAAGGTTCCTCTCAGTGCCAAATCCAGAAGTGTAAATGGAAGCATTTAAAATAAATCTTGAAAAGAACAGGGCCCTGCCCACTACCTGCCCTAGTCATCTACCCCGGAGTGCTTACCTAATGTTGCAGGGCACCTCTTTGTTTTCTCAGAGCAATGCTGTTCCAAGAACTTTTTGGAGACGTGCTCTGTGCCAGCAGAAGAGCACTATCTTCCTATGCTTAGAGATAAGTGTAGTGTGAAATAAGACACATTTGGAGTGTGCCTAAAGGGGCTTTCAGTGATGACAAGGAATTAGCATTCACCTGCAGGAATTACTGCAGAAGAGAGTGCATATGGAACATTTTATTGGCTTACGCATGGCACGTACAACATAACCATGTTATATTCTGTGTTGCTTGGCTGTATTATTCAATACTTGGAAGCACCTGAATAGTGAAGTATTGAACACACTGAAGAAGCAGAGACCTGTGTGGGCAACATTGGTGGGAGCAGCATGCAGCGCTGCTTACACAACATTCTGCTGCTGCTCTGCTAAACAGATCTTCCATGAGCCCATGTTTGTGAAACAAGATTATCCATAGCATATTCTGCTATAACTGTATAAACCATGGCACTGCACTACAAAGAAAAAGTGTTTTATATAAGCCATTTCAAAGTTGCAAAGTAGCCAAGAACGTTTATCAGCCCATGTGCAAATTCACAAATACGTCTCTGTACCTGTGCTGTAATTATAGCCTTAAACTGTTGGTGTACTATTCTGTCACAAATAGTACTTATCCCAGACAAGGATATAAAATGAGCTAGATTTTATAAATCTGTGTTATTTTTGGATTAGAAAATGATTTCTCTACTCTTAGAGAAGATCTAGGGTTCTCCCTTTAAAACAAGGCACAGTCCAAAAAGAGGATCTAACTAAAAGGTAAGGGATAATGCAGCATTTGAATACTGCTTTCAAAATCTGTTTCGTGTGTCCCTTCTGCAGTATGAACGGGACTGCCATGTTACTGAAATTCAGCACATCTCTCTTGTTGTGAGAAGATAGCTGGGTTGTCCAGGACCATGCAGACATTTTTGCTCTAATGCTGATGGAATTCGGCCCTGGCATATGTCCAGATGATAGGCAGGTGGAGAGAAGACCCTCAAATGGGTAGAATCTCTCACAGGATAAGGTAGTATCCCTTTTAAAATGCTCTACCTCATAGCTATGCTGTAGTTCTGATACTAAGATCTGGACAATTTACTTCCTTCTAGTGAGACCTTTTCTTTCATGCTGACTGGGGAAGATGGGAGCCGGAGGTTTGGCTATTGCAGGAGGCTGTTGGTAAGTACACACCTTAATTTCAAACTGCAGAATTCTGTTAAACAATATCTCAAGACTATAGTCTGAACTTTGAGGCTGTCTCTCACTGTTTTACAACAAAACTGGTTTGCTCACTCTGAAATTTGAAAACGCGAGGAGCTCAAGTATAATAACACTTTGAAATACCTGTCTGAATCAAATAGATTCCAAGTCCTTTCAGCTATTCATAAGAATGTGGGAAGTTTCTTGTGTGGGCGCTCTTCTTTTAAGTTTTTTATATCACATGCTTTCAAGCAGAAGTAGAAACACTACAACACTGCAGACAAAGGCAAATGTGGTATTTCTAAACATTTGTGAGTAACGTTTATTCCTTGGACAGCTGCTTACATCCCCAAAGTGCTCTGCCAGCACTGCCTAATCAGTCTGCAGCATATCTGAGATGTAGGTAAATGTGCTCCTACTGGCCAGGGTGGCGTAATGACGGCAGAGAGCAGACCACCATCAGCATTGTTTCAGGACCATGCAATAAGATGATGCCCGTGCCAGGAAGTCTCAGTTCTTAGACTCCCTTTCAGTCCTTGTCACCAGGGGTAATCAATTGGTGGGAAGGGGACCCGGTTCAACAGTTCTATGTCATCACTGGACTCATCACTTGGAAAACAGGCTGGTCACCAGTTAAATGAGAGAATGGCAGTGTGCATGTGTGTTATGGGGGGAAGGAAACTACATGACGATTAGTGAAGTCTATTAAGGCATGCGAAGCGCAGTTTAAACGGGCATTTTTCTGTCCATTCCTGCAGAACTTACGGGATGGCAGCAAAGCATACAGCAGTTGGCCATCCCTGCACTAGCCAACACTTATCACCAGTTGGACAGATTTGGAGCTGTTTGTGAATGACTAGCCAGGGAGTCGTAGCTCCTGTACTATTCACAGGACGGTTGACTGCAGTTGGTTGGAGAGCTTATATGGATAATAAATACTGCGGGAGCCTTTTGCATACTCTGTGCAAAATGAATATCTGCAGCACTATTGCAAGGTTTTAAATAGGTATCCTCCATCTAAGAGAAAAGGACACTGGCCTTTTCCCCTTCCTTCCCTATCTGGCATAATTTCCCATCTTTCCAAGCAGGGAACACCTGCCTTCAGTAGCTTTCAGAGGCTTCAGGTAGACAGAGCAACTCGCTGATATTAGAACAGCACCCTCCACTCTGCATGCTGCCATTACGTGACCCTGCTCTTACTCAAGTCTCTGTGGCAATGAGTTTTGTCATGCAGACAGCAGATGCTCTGTCTGGGTGGTATTGCTCTGTGGGGGTCCTCTATTTGTAAGAGGTTTCATTTAAACTAACGTAACGGAAAAATTGTTTATCAATTCTGTGGGCGGTATTTGCTTTAGGTAGCATCACAGAAACACGCTTACTCTGTGTAACAGAGTTTGTAAGCATGGGCTAAAACAACAGGGTTTATCTGTGGAAAGGAAATGTCAATGAAGGCTTGTGTTACAGTAAATCTAGGGCTGGTCAGGAGGTGATTCAGAGACAATTAAGTGGAGCACCTAGAATATATCCTGGCTGATGTAAATAAGCATAACAAGATGTAGTGCAGCAGCACGATTCAGTTATTTTTTGTGTTGTCATTTAAAAGGATAATAACGTACATTCAGCAAATGTTGGCTAGAATCAAATTATGGAATGTTTTCACTCTACCAGATCAAGGTGATTTAAGGCTTTTGTATTTATGGAAATGTCATCAAGTTCAGAATCATTCACAGAGCTTATGAAATGCAAAGCACGATCAAGTTGAGACTGAAGTAATAGCCACAGTGAAAAAGATGTATACACAGGAATATTGAATTAGTTTTTCAGTGAAAGATTGTTTTACTCTCTTAAGGCTCTGTGAAATCCACCCTATATTAAAGGCAAGGTAAAAATAGAACATGGACTTTCGGCTAGTGCAGAAGATAGGTTAGCATAGTAGGAAATACCAGGCTCAGAATTAAAATCAATACTGCATACTTCTATATAAATGGTGTTTTGAGAAAGCATTAGAGAATTTTTTTTATCCTCTGTTGCCCTTGGCAAAAATCAATCAACCAGTCAGCAAAAAATAATGTGAAAAAATGGGAAAAATACATACTCTTCTGCTAAACCTATCTATTAATTATAGAGCCAGTTAAAAAGCAGATCTGCTGCTGCCCTGGGAGATCACTTAATTCAAGATGTTTCATCTGGTTCCAAAACCTGATATGCAGAAGGTGATATGTCTCATCTCACTGGTACAGCCTACCCAGCAGAGGAAAGCGGAGTAATGCTAACTGTTCTCTTTCTGGGGCAAATCCTGCCCTCTGAGACCAAAACTGGCACAGCCTGGGACATAGCAAGAAAGAAGTTTTTTGAAGCTGCAGAGAAACATCTCAGCATTTCTCTGTATGAGGAAATGGCAAAAGAAACAGAGATCTGCTGTTATTTGAGCCCCACAGAATCTCTCTGCCTTGCTGGGAGAAACAGAGGAGTTGGTGTTGTTACCTCAAATGCCTTCCCCAAAGTGCTCAGTTGCGCTCACAGAGAGAAACAATTTCTTGTACCCTGCAAATGTCAGTGCATGGGTGGAACAGTCTCACGGATGTGTACTGTATCAGTGAGATACTTCTATTTAAAGCCATGTTCATACTTTCTTTTTTTCTCTATGCATATACAGAATTTCCACAGGCAACAAGGAGCAGGTGAATTCTGCAGATACCGTTTATATGCCAGAGCCTTGGGCTTTAAAGCATATTTTTGTATTTGGCTGTGCAGTTTCCTGAGCAACTTCTGAAAGGTGCAGTCAGGGTGGCTCTAATGCCCAGGAGTACACAGTATCTCCTCTGAGCAGTCTGATTCCCAACCCACAACTTCTGTCAAATACACTAACCATAATCTGGGAACTATAAGAAGTTTTCAGCAAATATTACATATGAGAAAGATGGGGCCATACTGCACAATACAGAACTGTATGAAAATCCTGAATTCATTATAAACCACTCTGCTTCAAGGTAAGCCAACTGCTGCAAGGAGAATTCCATAGAGAATATTCCCCAGCCATCCTGGAGAGGAGCGCTCATAATGTTCAGCTAGAGGTTTCTCACACCTTCTAGAGCACTTGGCAGTCATTGGCAATAGGCTCCATGGTCAGATGGACCAATCTGTCCAACCCTGTGAGGTAGTGTCCAGCTTACTATTTCTGTCTCTTTGCAGAGTTCGGTGTTCTGATGCCTTTGTTTACAAAACAATTACTTTTTTGTTACTGAACTTTTTGTCAGCCTTGTTCTTCTTTGGCATGTTGGGATATGAACAAACAGCTCCACTTTCCCTCTTTCACCTTTGGATTTCAGATTCTTCCAGACTGTTCTGGGAGCAGGGTCTAAAACCCTGCCAAAATACCTCAAGGGATACAATGACAATTATGTTCTGTTTGTATAACAAATCCTGTGCAGTATCCCTTTAAAATGTATTTATATTATCTTGTTTCATGGAATGTGACCTATTGTACCCCTGCAAACAATCTGCACTTTCATAGCATGGAGTTTTTTCCAGTTACATTTCGCTACCTCCAAGGCAATCGTATAACATCTTTCCTGGTCACTTGATATGAGAAGTATGCGCTTTCATATAAAAGGAAATTGACTGATATACTAGAGATATTAGATCTTGCTACTATCCCATTTTACTGAGAATAACAACATCTCTAAAGGTCTCCCCTGGATTTCAAGTACCTGCGCATGGAGGTGTGCTTTGAAAGAGAAAAGTGACAGGCGTGTTTTTAGGAGAAAAGGTCTTCTGTTTCTCCTACCAAAGGCAGAGGAAAAAGCAGGTTTTGGAGGGGGCTTTTTTCAGCAAACTTCAGATTAAACTCACTGTAACAAGACTGGTGTGGGCCACTTGTGGATCAGCCCTGATACAAATCTCAGCTCTTCCATCTCATAGCCAAGTTCTTGTCAGTTTATGTTCGTGCTCTTGGGAATCTGTCTCCTGTTATCAACAAAACTCATCAGTGTTTTCATTTGTGATGGACTAAGGCCTAAAATATCCTGGGCTCCGTGAAAACAAATCAAAAACAAATCAAAACCAAAACACCATTCCCTCCATCCCTCTTCTTTTAGGGGGAAGGCAGTATATCAAGGCAGAGTCAGTCTGATGCGTTTCAGCTTGGGCTCCTTTACCACACAGCTTTCCTGAACTGGGCTGATTGATTGCATGGAAGAGTGAGCAGTGGAGGACGTGACTGCAAGGCTGTAGCTACCTTGCAGAGCACAGCCTGCAAGCTAGAAGCACTCTCTTCTGAGAAGAGGAGAGGTTAAACCAGCACAGTTGCTGGATGCAGACTCTATGAAGTCTCTGCTAGTGAAAGGAGATGAGTCCAGGCAGAGAAGGGAGGTGTGTGGACAGGAAAGTTAAGATTAGTGCTTTACCTTATACAACTTTTTTTTTTTTTCTGGGAAAGAAACAAACTACAGCATAATGAACAGGTGTTTTAGATCTGTCTTTGCGGTGTAAACTAATGGCTGAGGGGGGAGGCTATGTGAAGAGTTGCCAGAGTTAGAGATTTGAGAAATCCTGCCTCTCAGAATAGCTCTGCCTGAGGCTTTTACTTGCTGTCTCTTACAGTTGATACATATGCACTCGGGAAGCTGTGCTGTTTGCAAGGAAAAGTCTCTGAAATAGCAGAAAAGGATGTCCTATATGATGAGTGTGAGGAAGAAGAGTCCCAGCTCTGAGACATGTAGTTTTTAAAACATTTCAAAGCAATGCTATTTCATAAAGCAGAATCTTTGAGTAGGCACTGAGCAGTTATTGTTTCTGGTCTTATAGATGACCCAGGAATGTGATGTTTTTACTGGCACTCAGTGAGACAGCTCTTGGTTGGGAGCTATCCAAGGCTCCTGGCATGGCTTCGGCATTCCTGCAGATTTGACACAATGATTTTAACCAAAATCCCACATGCTTGATATAATCACTCAGTGCCTTTAGGAAGGGTTTTATACCTAATATGGACAAAAAAGGGTTCTGCTTTTTCAGAGACATGACGTGTAGTGAGCAGGTTTGGATCCAGAAATAGACTCATCTGTATTCACTTAGCCCTGGTATTTTTTCGTGGTCTCTATTGTAACAGGCTAGGCACCTGCTGACTGTCCAAGCCTAGATTGCAATATTCCAATTTGAAAAGCACAGCTACCTGCAGTTTCTCTTGATTGCCATGTGTGTGGCGTGTAAGTGCCAAACACACTGGGGGAAAGTTAATCACTGTATCAGCAGACTCTAAGGATGAGACAAAGATAAAAATATACTGGCCTTTTATGTGGATCCATAGGAGATGATCAGCCACTTTGGCTAAATATACAAGTGGGCAGAAGCAGATGGAAATGGTGACTCTGAGATCCTTTATCACAGTGTTAATTAATAATAAGGTGGAAAGCTGCTGTGCATGGATGTGTCAGCCATCTGTGCTCATTGTATGTATGCAGGACACAGGCAGACCAGCTCTCTGCTCTGAGAACTTTGCCAGTGAGGATGGGTTTCTAAAGTGCGTGGTATTGGGCTAATTGTACCTCTTTTCTAGTAAATAAGCAAAATTCAGCAAGTGATTGTACCCTGCTTTCACGCGTAGCGTTGCTGGGCCTTTCCCCACCGCAGCATAGACAGGGTTGCAGCTCCAGTATACTGCGAGAATACACTTCAGTCATGCCAGTTAAACCACTTGCTTCTTTAGGAAATATCTTCGATAGGATGGTTATAGAGAACCATTTTGATAGCTTTTAGAAGGGAGGAGATATGCATTGTTGATTTATACTTGCCACGGTTTAAGTTATTTATGGGTTTCATATTTATCTTGCATGAATCTGAAAAAGTTAATGATTTAGCTCATGCAACTTGCCTTTGTTTAGGTCTGTGAGCTTTCTTTCTGTAAGTTAAGCTCTCTCTGAACACCATGGAGTGTGTTGGGAACTAAAGCCACAATAACTTCTCCTAGCATTATAATTCTCATCTCCCAGCACATGGCCCCAGGGTGGCTTCACTTCTCATGCCACAGCAGGTGAAGAGGACAGCGATAGCGTAGGCATGAGCTGCACTCATAGTTAAATGTGCTTTCATGGCTGCAAGTCAGCGCGATGTTGGAATACAGCTCCAATGTTCTGTGATTTCCAAAGTGGGTAAGCAATATTTATGCTTTTTAGCTTCCTGTGTTATGGAAGAAATATGATGCTTCTCCAAGAGTAGCTATTTTGATGGAGAAATGGATAGTAAAAGATGTCACATTATGGCCAATTGTGTGAATAGACAGATAAGTGTATTTCCATATGGCTCCAAATTAATATGTAATTTCAATCTCCTTTTTACTGTTATCAGCCAAGTGGAAAAGGGCCACGCCTACCTGAAGTTTATTGTGTCATCAGCCGTCTGGGGTGCTTTGACTTATTTTCCAAGGTGAGAAGATTTTTTTCAATATTGTTTTTTAACTTGAATGTTTACTGCGAAATAGTCACATCAATGAACCAGACAAGAAGAATTTCTTCCTTTGATGGGAGATAACTGTATTTTATGGTTGCTGTTTTGGATATTCCATCCCTATTATTGGGTTCATCAAAGAATGTCTTATTGCTTCTGTGACTGGGGCAGAACTTGATTCAAAAAACATCTGGGTGTCTGTATGATCTGGATGACTAGAGTATTTTCCATTGTTTTCTGAAGCCATTCTCTGCTAAGCTGTAATTCTTGGCGCACACAGTTTGGATGATGGGCCAGTACCACTTTTACTCCAGTACCCTGTGGAATAATGAGGTTAAGAAAAAAGATAATTCGATCCGTGAAGTCTATATGCTTAACAACATAGACATGATTTTTTTTTTAATTTTTTTATCCTAAGAGGCTAAGGAAGTGTGGATAATCTTTTAATTGGCCTCTACATCAATGAATCCAAAGTTGCATCGTATGCTTATGTGATTTACCTAGGTAATAAATTTCTGACACAAGAGTTTTGAGACAATAAGCAGGGCATTGCAGCTAAATAGGGATTGAATAACCATAGAAACAGTTAACTGCCAGTCAGCTTCAAAGCCACAAGCATTATTCTTTTGTAAGACAAAAGGTTATTAAAATAAACTATTAAAACCATTGTCAATTGATTAACATTTCAAATGTCTCTCTGGCTGTCAGTTTAGGGCCTCCAGTCCTCTGAGAGAGTCCTGCAAAATCCAGTGAGCACCTCAGAGAACCATATAGGATTCACTGGTGATCTGTGGAGAACAATGATGTGTCTAATGTCAAATGGTTGCTTCCCCCTTTTCAAATTTCTCTACAGTATTCACAGAAATGTTTTAATTTGCCAGAGATTTTTACTTCAGTTACAAGAAGCCTCACAGAACTTAAACACAAATTTTGCTTGTACATTTGTAAATGAATAAAGTTGAAACAAACATGTAAACCATTGAAGTTAATAAAAATCATGGGATTTATATTGTTGATATGATCTAGTAATCATACAGAATGTTATCTTTCATCAAAGCTGGTTTCAAGCCTTTCCAGATAAAACTTAGTTTAACACAAATCTTGTGTGAAGAAAAACAATTGGGTTGAAATAGTTAATTAGTTCTGCTTCATAAAGCTCTGAAACCCGGGGTTTGTAACAGTGACCCTTAGACATAATATGTATCTAAACACAGATATCTGTGAGCGAAACGGAATGCATTGTTCTGGGAGGATACACAGCTGACAAAAATAACGATCTTGGAAACTATGAAGAGAGGTTGTGAGGCTCTTTGCTTTTATGTTTTTGTCTAATTTTGATAGGGCACTCATTTTCAAAGGAAACTTTGGGAGAGGGTAAAAAAGCAGAAGGTATGAGAAATTAAAATTTAAGTATCCTGCTTACAACCAAATATCTCTGCAGCTGGGGTATAAAGTCTGCAGCAGACAGGAAAGGTCAAACCAAAATTGCAAATAATCTGCTTTCCCAGTTAAATCTGTAATCTGAAAAAAAGTGTCTGATCATCCAGTCAAAATGAACCAGAGGCTGACTGGTGAGTGTAATTTCACTGGTTTCATCAGGGGCTGATCCCAGGCATCCTGTCAAGCAGGCCCTGATGACATTGCCCTCAAAGTCTTGATCTTTGTACGGAAAGGAAGGCTCCCACTGAATTACATATGAGGCCCTGAATGGGGCTGTAATACACCTGCGCCCTACCTGGGCCACAAAAAGACCCAATCCCCACTGCAGTCCGGACACAGCCATTCTGTCCTGCAAAGGGCTGGTCACCTCCAGGAGGTACAGGTGCCAGGGTGAGAGCAGGGTGTTTGGCAGTGCCCAGCGCTGCCTCCAGATTCGGGCTGGATTTAGCATGGGTCTTAAGCACACACTCCAAACAGTGCATTTGGAAAAGTTTTGCATGAAACATCTGTTAAAGGAAGGAGGAAGAGTTCAAGCCTTAGCATCTCTGTTGGTTTTGAAGACAGATGTGGTATGGAGCAAGACAGTTATTGAAAACCGATATAGTCTCTTTCTCCAGTCTAGTAAGAGTTTTTCTAGTAAGAGAAACCTGGGCTCTCCTAATTGAACAATCGCGATGGTGCCCTTTGCAATATTAGTCAAAACAAGGAATGGTAGTCTTTGCAGAAGAATGTGAGTGATGAAAGACCACAAGATACTGAACCTTGGGTGTTATTTATCAGAAAAGCAAAAGGAGCCCTCTGTTTTAAAATATTTATCACCCTGATTTTGATAGCCTGTTTTATTTTCATGTTCCTTGAAGCCTTTTGTGTTCATTGCTGTAATACCTACCACTAAGACAGCCTTGAGTACCATGAGTATCCTTACTTCCACACCTAGTCAGTTATAACCTAGTGGTTATCTGCTACTTCCATGGCCTGGAATGCAACTTTGCTTTAGAGTTAGGCCTTTAGTATGCTGCAAAGAAGGAGGAGAAACTATGCACCAGTGTTGGCATTTCATGTCATCAGCTACCTCTGGAAGTCACCAGCTTGCGCTTAAGTGTGTTTTAATGTTCTGTTTCAGTGAAAAAGCATTTCCAAGAGAAACAAGGAAGAATGCCTGGCTTAGACCCACTAATGCTTGTATGGCCTTTTGCTCTTGAGTGGTGGTTAAAAGATAACTCTTTCAGGTCAAACCACTAACTGCTTTGAAGCTTGCTTTCTCATCTTCTTTAGGTTTATCATCTATATGGTCTGTCTAATGTGGGAAAACTTAGCTGTGATCTAATTTATGTTGGTCTATGTCACCAAAGAGAGAAGAAAATAATAGTCCTCTCTATCCGTAAGAAGTTCCATCTGCTTATTTCAAAACTAGATTGCCTGCCCTGCGTCATGTCAAACAGAAAATGATCTTTGTGCTGGTACCCAGTGTAAACAGCTGGACATGCTGATTCCTGAGGCTGCTCACAGCTGTCTTCAGCTTGGCACAGACTGCAAAGTGACTGTCACCACAGCCAGTCCTCTTCCAGGGCTCTCCTGGTGGAGCCCTGCTGGTATCATAGTGTGGCAGGTCTGCTTTCCTTGCTGGTCTGGCTTTTTCCTGCCCAATAAATTGCAATGGAAAAGATGCCCTCCTTAATGCAAATCTCAGGTTTACAACTGAGATTTGATGCTCAGCTGGCCTGTGATCATGGGGTTTGTCTTGATCTTTCTGTTCTTCAGCTCACCCTGTTGTTTGGGCCAAATCCCAACAACATAGATCCATTTTTGCCATGTCTTCTTTCAGCTTTCCAGGTTTGTTATTTCTTCCTTGTCTCTCTTTTCAACTGCATTCACAAAGGGCTTCATTTTGTAACTGGAGGATGGATCATTATAGTAGGATCAAGTTTAATGGTAGTGAAGAAATGTATGGAAAAGGAGAATTAAACTTAGATAAAGATATGCCATGTGTTTAGGCACATATGAGCGAGAAGTTGTTTCAAAAGTGTATGTGGTGCTGACATGTTCTATCTCTTTTCTCTCTTATGTCTTACCAATGGATTAGATCCTGGATGAGGTTGAAAGGAGAAGGGGCATTTCTGCTGCCTTGGTTTATCCATTTATGAGGAGTCTGATGGAATCTCCTTTTCCTGCACCTGGAAAGACAATCAAAGTCAAAACCTTTCTACCTGGAGCCGGAAATGAGGTAAAAAGTAACAGCAAACATTAAGAACCAAAGCCTTTCCTCTCATCATTCCACTAACAAACAGCAAAATTAAAACAGGAGGAGAGGCACAGAATACTGCAAGTCATGTGGGGTGGTACTCCTTAAAAAGAGAAGTGCAGGAGCTGCACCAGTGTTAATACATTAAAGCTTATTCCAGCTGATGATTATAAACCAATTTATCATTATGTATTTGTTATTTGTATTTTTTAATAAGTTGTGTGTAAGAAAAAAAAAGTTCTAGTATGCCTGGCCCAGTGCAGTTAACAGAACTACAGCATTCTTGGGCTTTATCACAGTGATAACAAGCTAGCATGCATGTAAGTTTGGAAATGAATCTTTTTGGAAATAAAGTCCTTTTACCTTGGCCTCAAATCAATATTCTATATTTGGAAAAGCAGGCCATATAAAAGTTTGTGTATGTGCATGCGTGTAATAATTTCATTTTTTTACTGACTCAAGTAGCTAGAAGCCTACCCTTATAAAACATAGGCCTTACTAGAAATGACAGTGTTGGTAACTTAAAGTTTTTTTTGTAGCTTGAGGCTTACCAGCCATTTGGCATGACAAATTCTCAACTCTGCATGTCCTGATGTTAGTATACAGCAGATCCATGCAGATGGGCAACTGTATAGAGCAATTATATTACTTGAGATACGAATAGAATTTGGCCCACTTAGTGAAAGCTGGAAAAAAATAATCTTTTTAGGGTTATTTTACAACCCCTAGGGTTAGTTCTACAGCACTATTTCTATTTTTACATTGAACCATATTTTCTCCAAGTGTACTGCCAGTGGCTTCAGTGGAGTGGATCTGTAAAGTCACTTGGGATGAAATGTAAAGGGTGCCTTGTAACAGTGATTTGCAGGGAATTTTTAAGTCCCATGCATTTTCTCCTGGAGAAGCAAAGGGAAATTGAAAGGCTGATTGGTGTAACGGTGGTAAGATCTGACAGTGCTTTTTTGATGTGAATGTATATGGGAACCATGGATCTGCAGTTTCTCTATCCTCAGCTCAAGCATTTGAACTCTCCCAGAGAAAAATATTGAGATGATTCCAAACAAACAAACTACTCTTTTTCTGGCTGAGCTTTGCTCTCTGTTATGCTAGTACAAACTTGCTATTTAAATGGAATACATTGGTTTAATTAGGAACAGAATCTTGTCCTTCCATTGTGGCTCCTCTGGCCTAAACAAATATGATGATTAATTGGGAAGTAGACAGTATGTTTCTTTGTAAAGAGCAGACTGAAGCAGAAGGCTTTGCCAAGCAACAGAAAACATCTATGGCATTTGTAAAAGCTGCCGTAACTTGCATTGCATCCTACCCCCCAGCAAGATTTTAGTGTTGGAAGTTTTGCAGCAAAACTAACTCCTCATGATTTGGCACATAAATATGATCTGAGCTTCCAAAACCAATGCTAAGGAATTGAAGTGGACACCTTTATTGAATGTGAGAAAGGGTAAGCAGGCAACATTTCCCTAAGAGGTATCAATGGTACGTCACCATTCCAAAATTTGATTTTTTCTGTTGTCTGGGTCAACAGCACACCAATGGGTATGTAATACTCTGTCACTCTAATGTTTATATATTTCTTTAAAAAATCAATTAACGGTACACAAATACTGTTCTAAGAGTGACTTTTTAGAGTCCTATGTCACTGTTCACAAACAGTATTGCAACTTAATAGGTATGAAAAGGTTTAGTTTCAGTGTCCTGTGGTCTTGCTGCTGACCATATCCTTAAAACGGTGTGTTTGTGAGGAATGAGGAAAGGGCTACTCAAGTTTATTGCTACTCAAGCAATACCCTGTGCTAGTGGAATGTGGTGTCATGTGCATGAAAACATAGAAGTGGTTTAAAGCAGTAAAGTGACGGTGATTTTTGGACATGTGAGAAGGAGATGTATATATGTTCCTGCTAATATGTCTACAGAGATTTCAACACAGCTTTAAGTTGGCCAACTTTTCTCCTTTCCCTTCTGTTTCCTCAAATTCCTCAGTAGTTCATCATTTGCTGTCTTGCACTTTGTATTTTTCTTCTTCTCTTATTCTCTTCTTCATGTTATTTTTCTGTCTTCTTTTTTCTGTCCTCTGTCTTCAAGCTCCACATCTGAGCATGTCAATTGCAGAGATATAATAAAGGAAGATATAATAATCGAATCAAGCAAAAAGCATTTGAGAAAAGGAAGGAGAGGGCCTGAGGTCATGGATGAAGTATGAAAATTAGACTTTAAAGGGATGTCACAAGTCACCATCTAAGACCTTGTCCTGACTCCCCAGTTAAGTATATATATATGTCTGTGTACATATGTTTGTGACAAAAAAAAAGGCTATAAACACTAGCTAGTGACTTATGTGTCACAAAGGAGTGAAAATGAAGTAAATTGTTATTAAATTTTGCACTACACTTAAGTTCAGTCCTTGACTTCCATCTAGATGTGAGTTTGAACTGCTAGCTCTGTTGATACCAAATTTACCTTGTCTTTATGGCTGTTTCAACCCTGCAAGCTTCCAGTTCCAGTGTTTCCAGTTTGCTGCTTGCTTCCTACTGTTGACTCAGCCAAGCTTTACATCTCTGACAGGATGTTTAGAAGGCAGAGTTATGCATCCCTAGGAAATGATAGCAGATTTAGCGCACACAACTGTATTCTGGGAAGAAAATTACCTGATAGTGAATTCTATAATACACCATTTCTCTGGAGTGCTGTGCCACCAGCCTCTGTTTCCAAAGGAGGATGGGCACTGTTCTCTGTGCCCACTCAACAGGCAAGCCTGGACCAGGGTGCTGGGTGCCCCTGGTGCTGTCAGCCCTGACTAGTGACAGTGACTGAAGTTTGTTAAATGTGTTCAGGTCATTGAGCTGCGGCGGCCAATGGACTCGCGTCTGGAGCACGTGGACTTTGAATGCCTTTTCAAGTGCCTCAGTGTTCGTCAGATCATCAGGATCTTTGCTTCTCTCCTATTGGAGCGGCGTGTGATTTTTGTAGCAGACAAGCTCAGGTAAGTGACAAAGGAACCTGAACCTCATGGTGTTAGGGCACTGCTATCTCTTGACACAAAAAGCTTTAAGAAATATCTAGAATGACTGTCAGATGTGAAGATCCTCTCACTGCAGGATTTAAATAATTTTTAAGTCAGTGGAAGTTATTTGCATCAAGTGGGGAACACGTTCTCTACCTGTCACTAGCTACGAGCTGCTTGTTCTGTTTTAGCTCCCTGTCTGTAAAATCATGATACCAGTACTTATCTGCTTCATAGTCAACAAATGTTTGCACAACATTTTGAAGTAATATAGTCCTAATAATATTTCATTTCTGTTTTGGAACAAAGTACTCATGAACAGTAGCAGAGATCATCACTGAGGTGCTTCAACTTTGGCCATACAGCCACCCAACAGCCACCCAACAGGTGAAGGGGTTGAGGTACAGGTCATGACTCCATGTGGCCTTTACCAAGAAAATGGGAGCTCCATGTAGGCTGCACCTCTGCCCTGCAGCAAAGAATCAGCCCTTTTTTAGATGCTTGTGTAATCTATATATGAAAGTGTGGGCATTGTAAAGAAGACATTCTTTGCTGTAGCATGGCAAATAATAAAAGATAGCAAATCAAAGTAAAGACTATAATTTATTAGATTCAGAAATATCCAGCATCTTTTAAAAGGACACAAAAGACAGTATGGGTGGTTAAAAACACAGATGGATCTACCCAAACAAACTCTCTTAAGCACTTTATCAGTCCTGACCTTCTCTGAATGACCGCCAGAAATAATAGCTGCACTTAGTGGCCGCCAGTGTATATAATAGCAAAAATACTTTGCATAGTAAAAGCTTTACAACCTTTAGGGGAGAATTTCTTAAAGCTGCAGACCCTTCTCAGGTTATAAAGTTATTTCCTTAGCAGTCTTTTTTGTAGTCTAGAACAACAGGAACATTTTATTTCATCCCTCCCCTGTCAGTAACCCTTAGTTTGAATGAACATTTGGGATAACTTTATTTCACAAAAACTCCTGGTGAGAATTGTGCAGCTAGTCCAGGGTTTCTGCAGTACCTTACAAGATATGTGAATCACACCATGAATATTGGGGCAGGTGGCTTTTGAAAATACTGTTGATGTGCTCCTTCTGACTGTTTTTCTACTGCATGCTTAATTACATCATTTTGCCTGTTCCTATTTTACTGTTCATATAGCAGAATCAGTGGCACCCACAAGTCTGACTCTAAGTCAGAATGACACAGTTCTGTGTTCCTTCAAATGGCACAATGATTTGAGTAGAAACTCACTGAAATGGTACAGAGGAAATGAGGGCTATACTGTGCTGCTTCCAACCGTTGCACTGCTTCAGAGTTCCCAGTTACTTCTTTTAGTGTTCTGGTTTGGCAGAGTACCCTGAACCTTGATCTTGACGGTGGGCATGGTACTGTAGGGTGGCTTGCTGCAAGAGCCATCCTCAGCTGTGAGGGGACAGAAAGCAGTCATTCTCAGGAGTGTTTCTCTGGGAAAGCTGGCCTCACCAATATCATGTAATGCTTTTGGGCACTGTTCAGAGAAATGAAACAATTAAACCTACTTTGACAGACTTGTAGCAGCTTGGCTTGGAAAACAGTTCATGTTGCTGATGCTGAGGCTAATTAGGTCTTGTGGCTGCTCCTGTAAGAAGGGACAGAAGCCTTCTTACAAAAAGGTTTATATACATGTACTGTATTATCTATTTTATTATACCTACATGCAGCCTTTATTATATACGTTGTTTTGTTTCCGCTAAAAAGAATATGACATAATCTGACGTGGTAGATAAGGCCCTGGATAAAGACTTGGGAATCCCGAGTTCTCCTTCTGAACCCGCTGACCTGCTGTGTGATGCATGCCGGAAATGTAGCTCCTCTTTTTCTTTTTTTCTTTCTTATCTTTTGTTTGGTCTGTCTGGGATCCTAAATGCTCCAGGACAGAGAATGTTTCTTGCTCTGTGTGCGTGCATAGTTATACTTGATACAGCATGGGGATCTAGGAGGTACTGTAAAAGAGAAACTAATAATGATTCCTTTGACAAAGGCCCCAAGAAAGCGACAGTAAGAAGTGGATTTAAATTCAATACTTACAGAGGTTTTCATGATTTAAATGGGGATGAAGTCTAAAATGAAACACTCTGACTTTGAGCTAATAACTGTCTGTCTTGGAACCTTTGGCTTGTCTGACATGAATTTTGTTTATGGGCATCATGGCTGAAACTGAAGGAGTTTACCAGTAATGTGGAAAAAAAAAAAGAAGTGAAATATCTTACAGGTCCGGTCTGTGGGCCCAAAGTACCAGAGCAGGAAATTAAAAAGATTTTACAAGGGTTTGATTTCTGCATGTACCCAAAAAATAGCTTAGACATAAATGATGAGGTTTAGGCTTCAAACAATGAGATGCAATGGGTTTTTGTGGCTGCCTATTTAGCAGGTCTCCAAGCAATAAATGATTTCACACATTATACAAGTTTCAGAAAGTCACACCTAGTGAAGTGAGATTTATTCAATAAATTGTTATTTATGGTTCTTATATTGCCTGGAGTGTGAAAATTTGCTCCAAAGATGTTGCCATCTTTCAATACAGAATGTGATGCTACCAGCAATAAGGAAGCAATAGTAAGGTTTTGAATGACAAGCCTGTGAGGTAGCCTTGGTTGGTTATGCATGTGTGCAGTTAGTTGTGTTTTTGTTTTTGTTCATTTTTGTTTTTGTCTGTTTTGTTTTTGTTTTTCCAATAGGTTGCTTATATTTTTTTTCTGCTTGAAATTGAGTGAATAAATCCCTGCAGCTATTTGCTCACCTTCAAAAATCCATTTGATTCTGCCAGTGACCTTTCAGTATTTTGCTTTCCATGAATAGTCAAGAAAACAACAGAGAAATAAAGATAAAAACAGAGAAATCTGGAGGAATAATAAGTCAGAAAAAGGACACTTAAAGGTCCAATTCCTCAAACATCTATCAGCATCCGTCCCATCCTGTCCCATCCCAGTTCCAATCCTTGTTCCATCTGGGAGCCCTTATTTATGTTCCTGGTATTCTGCCTGATCAACCCAACTATGAAAAATCCCACAACTCTGCCAGCTGCAAAGGAAGAGCTGCTCTAGTGCCGTCCTTTGGGGTTTACAAAGCAAGGCAGCGGATGCAAAATCAGGGGGTTCCTGGGCTCGGGGGACATTGGTGTGACTGCAGGCATGAAGGTAGCAACAGAAAATAAATAGATAGCAAACACTGGAAGAAAAATATTTCTTTGCTTGTTTTAGTTTTGTGCTGAGGAGATGACTTTGCAGGCATGTTTGCTGAGGGGCAGGGTATTGAATCACGCCTGAGAGAACAGGCTCATTGACTTTTCCCCTAAATGCGTAGAGAGGGGGAAAGGAAGGACTTGGGCATCTCAGTGTCACTTTGTTATACTCCCATTTTTTTTATGAATAAAAAGTGCTGTCGCTGTAATCTGCTATATCGTGAAGGACTCTGAGCATATTTTGCTTATATTTCACGTGTGGGTCCAATCCAAAGCCAGCTGGAGTCAGTGAGAGCATTTGGATGGGGCTTGTCTTTTGCTGTGGATTGAAATCCAAGAGTATTTTTTTCAGTGGAAAGCTTTAGGGGCTGCAAAAGGTGTCTGTTGAGTCCCTGCTCTTGTAAAAGAGAAAGTAACTTCTCATTGTCTTTTTTTGTTTGTTTGTTTTAATGAGATATTTCAACTACTTATCAGTGATGCATGAGCATGGGCCTCAGAGAAAATCTCTGCTGACAGGAATGGGTTTTATGCTTCCAAATCATGTAAGTGAACTCAGAAATGTACCCCAAGGCAAAGGTGGGCCGTGCATTTTCTCTGGCAGTGCCAGCTCAGGAAGTCCCCTTTCCTGCTCGCCTTGTTTGTTCCTGCCCCAGGCCATGCTCTCCTTCACCCAGAAGGTGGTGGTGCCAGCCCAGCCACAGTAGGAGTTACTTGTTTTGCAGAGTTTCCCCAAGCCAGATAGCCCTCTCAGTGGAGAGCTCTCATGCTAGGACACTGTTTTCCTCCCGTAGGGATGACCACAGATGACTGTCTTCCCCAGGAGAGCTTTTTCCTTCCTGTTTCTCTGCCCCTCAGCCAGCTCACGTGCCCTGGCCCGTGTGGGGCAACCTGGCGCGACACAGACCAGCTGTCTGTCACCTGGTGGACTACAGCCCTGAGCTACCCTTCTCTGCAGTGCTCACCCCATGAAGTCAAGAGGCACTGTTGCAAGCAGAAGCTAGGCACCCACTAGGTGGGAAGACTTAACAGCTGTTAAGGATAAAAACCACCCTGCCCCTTCCCAAAGTATTTGGGACTGCCAGGAGGAATCTATTCCAGCACAACAGTAGAAAGTTCAGGCAGATCCCAGACCTGACCAAAAGTTATAGGCTCCAGACAGAAACACTGACTAATACAGGACAGAAGCATAAATATGTAAATATTTGTGGGAAGTCATCCCGCAGGCATGTCTTTGTTAACTTTGAGGAGCAAAAAGGGAGCAGAGTGTACTTGTATAAAAGTGCAAAGGCTTTCAGAACAAACGGTGGCATTTTCCTAATCTCACGGACAGAGACAGTTTAGGGCTGTCCTAGTTATGCTCGGGATGTTCAGGGAGCATTGACGCTTGTCCTCGTATTTGAATCTATTGTTTTGGAAGTCATGAGGTTATGCTAGAAAGCAGCACATTTAGCAGTTACAAGGCTGGTCCCAGTCTCTCTGTACCTACCTAGAAAAACAATATTAGGGATCCTCTTCATCCAGCAGAGAAAATCATAGTATAATCTTGTAGCTCAAGTTAGCACGTACAGATTCAAATAGGAGGTAAGTGGCAACACTTTGGTAGTAAGAGTAAACTATTATTTTTCAGCCCTGTAGCAAGGTCAGGTGGAAAAGCAAGACTAGCTAAAATTTTGTGCAGATTAATAAAGTAGAATATAATCCCCTACTTCCTTTATTATTATTTATTAATAAAATTAGGATATAATTCTCACAAACTAATCATGGTAATTGGTAATGAAGCCTGGCCAGGCTCACCCGCTTCCTGCTCCTTACCACTAGTCTGCCATATCATAAAACTCGTAAGACCTGCCAACCTGCAGGTTGAAAGGTAAAAACGTGTATGTTGGGATGGAGAGAGAGTGTGCTCAGTACACAGATAGTGATCTCTGGCCAGGAATAAATATTTCCTTTACTTTCCCCTGTCACAAAAACCTCCACAAAAAACTGTGAGGTCAATTTGACAGCAAATGCATGCCAGAAAGCAATTTTTGAGGTATACTTTACTGTGTTCAGTCTTTAACTGATCTATACCACTTCTGAGGAGAGGCTGCAGGAGACACAGCTGTGTCTTCTCTTGGTCACAGCTGGCACAGCCCTTTATTGAGCCAAAAGTTCAGCTCCTTGTCTCAAGGAAAACTTTTTTTTCCCATCATCATCTGTGCATTGAAGACGTTTAGAGATGCAATCTACCATACCTGTTGAAATGTGTAATAGCTTCCAGATCTTCTGTCTTATTTATTTCTTTTCTATCAAATAAAGCTGTAATCTTCCGTGAGTAGGATGTTTGTATGCAGCCCAGACCTGCAAGATGATGAGTGCCTCATCTTACCATCTAAATGCGAGAATTGAAAGTGTTCAATGTGATGTGAAATTGGTAGCTTAAGGTAACTAGCAGAGGTGTCTCTTCAGATTTTGAGAGAGAAATTTTGCACTTTATTCTGCCTTCTCAAGAGAGACTTATACTTTGTACCACTTGGAGTGGTACCAATCTGGCATTGAGATACTGTGATGACTGATGCCAGCAGGGGAACTGTACATTGACAGTATTTCAATGGATTTTCTCAGGAAATGTATCAGGCAGAAGAGAGCCTGAGAAACAAAATGAACTTTCTAAGTCCCTGTCTTGTTTAAGATTACACAGTCCCATAGAAAAGCAATGTAATAATGACCTTTTTAATATGCAGTAAGCTTCACTGGTGTTTTTTAATATGCCGTATCACGAGAAGGGTATAATAAGCTCGTATAATTTTCCTTTTCCTCCTTTCCTCCTGCCTTTTCCTTCTTTCCAGTAATATTTACTCAGGTCACCTTAGGCTTTGGCTAAAGCTCTACCGTGGGAAAACATCATCGTTTTCTCACTTCTGGTTTGTGCAACAAAATTCTTTCCCTCTTCCACTTCCCCATGAAAGAGAATGGCATAAAATTATCTTCTGGATTGTTTATTGGTGTAATAACTGTATGTCAATAAGTTGCAACAGTTTCCCAACTTGTCCTTTAGCTCCGAGTAAGGGGATTTAGACAGATTCTCTGTTTATGGCTTTTGAATAAGAAGGATTAGGGTGTTGGTATTGTTCTTCTCCTCCTTTGTCACTATCTAGAAAAATTCTCCATCCCGCTTTACAGCTGTCATGTTGTTAATAGTGAAGTGATTGCCTGTGAATCTGAAACCAACAGCGTGAATGTTAACAATGACTGGTGGGAATGAAGGGTCCTGGTGTGGAAAGCACAAATAGTAGCTGACACTCCTCTGGAGCACCTGGGCCTGAACCACTTTCATTATGGTCTTATGCTAAGAAACTGTCCTGCAGGAAGGGTCTAGGTAACTCTATGGGCACTAAGGATAACTTTCTCCTTTGAAATGTTGGTTGTTCTTTTAACCACCTGACAGAGCTTGGGCAAGTAAGTGCTTGATGTGTCCAATGAATGATTTCTTGCCAAAAATCTGTTTCTGAAAAACAGAAAGCAAGCTTCCTGTATAGTCCAAACCAATCCTGTATTTGTTTGTTCTTGGATAGTATGTATCCTCTAATGGGGGGTGTAATTATAAAACGTTGGAAGTCTAAATTAATTTAACTGATTAACAAATCCAGTGGCAGATTAACAAATCTGTTTAGCTAGGAGACATCTTCCTTGGCTGTTCCTCCCAACACCTCCTGGCTGCTCTACGGCACTGTAATGTACCTGCTTATTCCTTATGCTGTTGACAATAAATCACAGTTGGGCACAGGAGCTCTACTCTGTAACATGGGCTGCCATGAGCATCACAGACATGGTCTTCGTTCTCTTTGTTGTCATCTTAGAAAATACTAAAATTTGAATAATAATACTCTTAGAATGTATTTTGAACACCTGAAGTTCTGTGATATTCTCTGTTCTGATTAGATGGGATATTTGCCATGACAAAAAAAAAAAAGGCTTTTCTGTGTACGTGCTTATGAACAAACTTTCATGGGTGAGCAATGAAAAGACAGGCAAGCAGCATCATGGACCCTCGCTCTTTCTGTGCCACATTGCCTCATGCACTTGCAAAGTGAGGCTGCTGGTGCAACTACAATGGTAGGACAAGATCACACATGATAGGGGAGGATGTTGCAAACTTACACCAAACGAGATGTGGTCAGAGAAGAATTTATGGATGAAGATGTTGTCCACTCATTTTTCTATAAAATATGGTGAGGAGGGACCAGAAATGGACAACATCCACAGAGGATGACACAAACCTTCAGATGGATTTCTTGCATTAATTGTACCCGTTGACACAGCAGTGTGGCAAGTTCTGTCTCCACAAGTTAAAGTCAGAGAAAACAAGTCCAAAAAGTGGTTTGTGACCACTGTGTTTATAATAAAAAATTGCCTCCCTGGCATCATCAGTAGCATGGAGGACTCAGTGTTTGGGCTCTCCGCAACTCCTTGGAATCTGTCCCAGAATTACCTGTACCACTGGTGCCCCACTGATAAGGACACAGCACTGCTCTTTAGCCAGACAGGTGAGGCCATATTATGATTCTTTTATGAGAATTTTACAGGCTCATCTTTTCTCAGTCTGCATCACACTGGATAACACCTGAAATGTGACTCATCTAGCAAAACAAGGTTAGGGTTTGGCTTATTTTGATGTGGAAGAAAACACCATATGAGGGGCATGAGGGTCAAGTAGCTACACTCTTTGAGTTGTAAGCATAGTTAAAAGAATTCTGTGAAGGAGGATAACTGATAATTGGCTGATGTGATGTAGAAAATATGCATTTCCTACTTGGTTTGTGTCCCCTCTCCCTGCCAGTGTTATCACTCTGGCCTTGTTTGCACTCAGTGAGATATCACAAAGCTGGTTTGCAGAAAACATGGCAGCGCTCAGATTAGGGGAGACACTGTGACTTGAATCTGCCTTTCTTTCACATGTGGTAAATGCACAGTTAGACTCCAACTTCTGCATCAGGCTGGTGCCGCCCCATGAAAGAAGCCTGGCTTGGAAAGCAATGAAGTGTCCTTGAGGCTGATGGGCACGTTGCAATAGCAGTGTTGCTGGTTTGCTGAATCAGTCTCATCCTGGGAAATGCTCAGCTCCTGGATAACATTTTTCCTTTGTTACACTCCTCTGATAAGTGAAGGATTTTGACCTGCTTCTTGGGCTGAGTTGTTAGCTCACTGCTGATACTGGGTAGTACGTGTTACAGTTCATCTGTATTAAGCAGAGAGGGGAGATCTCTCATCTTCTATTTTTAGAGAATTCTTTATGCTGTTGCATACAACAACTGTAGCAGTATTTGTTGAAGTATGGGTAGTGATTAGATATAAAACGTTCAAACCTGGCTGCTGAGTTGGGGTTGGGCAGAATCATGATGAATATAGAGGCAAGAAGCAAATAAGTGTAGCAATTACTAAGGAATATTCTCTCTCTCTCTTTTTTTTTTTTCATGGCAGCCAAGCCTTTATTTTTAGTTTGGTTTTAAGTAGAACATCAGCAGAGAAACATTACATCACAGTGTAGATTCAATCTGAAATTAAGCCTGAAAAGGAAGTAAACATTATAAAATGGCAATGATTTCCATAATTATTGCCTTTTATTCAAGCACAGGTATAATGGCTGACCTTGCAGAGACTGCCAGCCTCTCTGTACAGTCCTTTCTACTAGGAGCTGCGACAGGAGGAAAAATGGTAATAAATTCTGGCTGCTGTAAACAGCTGAGTTTAATACATGCTGCAGTGCTCTTTACGCTGTCTTAGACAGAGGAGAGATGGCTTTTCTCTTGTGCCCCAGGGTAGGTGGACTGCAGGGATGCCTGTATCTAGCAGAATCCGAATCAGAAGCTGCCTGTGAGCAGTGTTTCCCATGAGCAAAGGGCCGTGCCAGGGAGATAAGAGGTGCCCTGGCTGCAGCAGGAAAGTCCTCGTCCCCATGTGCCCCTGTGGGGACGGGGCCTTTGTAAGGGGGTTCTGCCATGGGGAATTCGCTGTTGGGGAGAGAATCTAACAATTTAATTAAAAGTAAATTAAGGCATTAAGAGTTAATAAATGTATTAATGGTATATTAAAATTAAAAATAATTAATACATTCAAAAATTACAGTGTCTCTTTCCAAACCACCTTATAAAGGCTTGAGGGATTCTCTGTAGTTTGTTTTACCCCTGAAGGGCTTCTAAACAAGCAAAAAAGGATTCAGATTTCAGATGCCGAAACATGCCTTGCTGACAAAGAGAAGCTAACTTTACAGCCATTCAAACAGCACTCCTTTCCACAGCAGTCAGGGTACTCATGGCTCAAAAGGGGCTGTCATGTCTTGTGCATGCACTTGTGGGCTGATCTGATGAGAATAGAAGTGGAAAAAGGAAAGGTCTTTTAGGCTTCATTTCAGCAAAGTATTTCAGCTTGACAAAAGTAAATTAAGGCTGAAATTGTGCTGAAGTACT
Organism: Cygnus atratus; assembly: GCF_013377495.2. Taxonomy (NCBI): domain Eukaryota; kingdom Metazoa; phylum Chordata; class Aves; order Anseriformes; family Anatidae; genus Cygnus; species Cygnus atratus. Next base: position 2,577,496 of record NC_066366.1, read on the forward strand.
TCTCTGAATCAAAGCCTAAAACAGTATTTTGCCTGTTCCCTTATGCTTGAGTTTTAATTGGTGAAGCGAGACATGAACTAACTATAATTCCTGCTATTCTGTAATCATTAGAAATGATTTTTCTACCAGTGTCCAGGTAGGTTACTGTGTTAGAATTAATTTGCATTTGTTTCAAACAGCAATAAGCTAAGCACAAATTCTGGTGTTCATTTTGATTGTAATCTTCTGTCTTGCACATATAGATATATCTATTCATTGTGGAGGAAACTTATCTTTTCAGTTTGCAAATTTTTCCTGATAGAAACCATGCATTTGCGTGTGTTTGCTTATCAGCAACTTGCGTGTAGTGCGAGGGCATGGTACAAAACTGGCTGAAGTGTAAGAATGTTGATAATAACTGATTTGCATCTGTATCTGCATCTGAAAGCAGTCCTATGAATAGGCAGATCTCCCAGAGCCTTTGTTAATTGCAGACCTTATGCACTAACGCATAAAGATATCCTTTGATCTGTAATCAGCAGTGAGGTTACCCAGGGCAGCTTCGCTTCTCAAACATCTCCAGTTCAGCTTCGCTTCAGTATTGAGTTACAAGCACTAAGGTATTTATTGCTTCATGTTCTTCCTGGTGAGGAGGTTGTCCCATATGCTTCCTGCAGTCATCATCTGTCATGCTCCCCCAGCCCTCTCTGCATCTGATGCTGCACCTCTGAATGTGGCTATTGTTCACGAGTGCCTGTGTTTGCACATTCCCTGACTCAGGGCCTTTTCTCATGGCCATAGCCGTGCAGACCGATTGCTCCATCACCATGCTCACTTTTCCTGTAGCAACAATGACTCACATGATTTTGTTTTGAAATATTCATGGGGTAGGTCTTCTTGCTAAAAAGCTGCAAAAACATGTCATTTATTTGGTTTGAGTCAAAAGAGAGGAATTCCAGGATTTTTTCCCTATTTAAACAGCCTGGAGTGGTAAATGAGAAACAATCAGCAATAATTTTGCATAGGTAGAAAAGCATGTTTGAGAATTTCACACAGCCTGGATAATTGAAAATGTCCTGCCTCATTGTATCAAGGACTCATTCTTAAATTCTCATTTTATTCCTCCCTGGCCTATCTGGGGAGTAGTTGGTGGTATCTGGGTTAATGAAACACATGTTCTCACAGCACAACAGCCCCAGGCACGAAGCACAAGCCACTGATCTAGGGAGCTCTGGGTGCCTGCCACCTCAGAAGGGGGTGCCTCGGGGTCAAGGAGTGTACTGCAGCTGAGCACTCACACTGTGGAGCAGGAAAAAAGCAGTAACATCTCCCTGTCATCATCTAGCTCTTCAGACAGACCAGAGATCTTCAAGGGCTTCCTTTAAAAGCTGGCCTCCTGCAGGAATGCTGCAAGAGCTGAGTGCAGCCAGACAGCTGCAGTATGGAGACTGTTACTCATGATAGTGATATATTTTCATTTGTATCTTGTCCATGATGCTGTTACTTGGTCTTATCCACCTGAATGAAACTGCTGCTATTATTTAGTCTTATCCACTGAGAGAAATGTTTATTTTTTCAGTGTTTAGGTGTGTGTTGTATCTGGTGCAGTGCAGTTCTGACCCAAATGCCAGCCTGTGCAGTAACCGGAATCCGCCCCCAACACACACTCCATTTCTCATCCAAACTTTAGCAGTCTGCCACGATTTTCACTGCCATTTTCCCTTTACTTGATGCCTTTCCAACTTTCTGCTTTTTCCTTCCCCTCTGCCTCTGCAGTTTGTGTGTGGTGAAGGAGGAGGCTGGCCAAATTCTCGGCCTTGTAGTTTCTTCCCAGAGCCCTTTACAGTCCTCTGCAAATCTCTCAGACCATTTCGTCTTGCAGAGTTGTTGCAGACTTCGCCCTCTCTCTCAGAGACTGGATGGAACTAACCCAAGATCTGGGGAGGTGTTGAAGGGTGCAGTAGAAAAGTGTCAGGCGGCCAGTCCTGCTACAGAGTTCATCAGTGGCATAAGGACAGGAGCTACCACAAGAAAGCACTGCTGTGGGCTGTGATCAGACACGTGGGTGTGTAATACCCACCTGAGTCAAGGTATGACACTGGGGAAGGTCAGAGGCTCCAGACTCCAACCACAAGTGGGAGGAAGCCCTCCCAGGCAGACGAGGCGATGTGGGTCAGGAAGGTGACGCGGTCACTGAGCAGTTGTAGGTTGGAGCATGTATGCATTAAAACACCAGCTGAAGGCATTCAGCAAATGTGGACAGAGTAGCATAATTAAGTCAGCAGGAAGAAATGAGAAACATGAAAAGGTTGTGGAAAAGTAAACACAGGCAGTGGAAAGACTTCTTTGTGAATTTACATTTTTGGCTTCATTACTCCATCCAAGGAAACAGCAGGACCAGTCCTGTGCATGGTCCAGGGCACCCACATAGAGCTGGCATAGAGCTGGCCCTGGGGTGACAGACCTGCTGTGTGGCTTGGACCTACATGTAAGGGTGGTCCTCCCTCCCCTCCTGGCATATTGAGCTTGTCCATTCCTTGGGAGAGGAGGAGGAGGAGGCAGGTGTCTTCTCACCTGCTCCTCTTCTCAATGTAAGTGCCAAAACGACAGTGGGGAGGCATGAGGGTAGCAAGACAGGGTCCAGGAGGCCTGCCAGCACATGGTTGTCCACACTGGAGGCACAGTCTTGGATTTAGGAGGTGCTTAGGGTGTGAGACTCCCTCAGGTGTCTGAGAAACTGTAGGTGGAGGGAGGAGTGAGAAGGAATACAAGTTTTGGCTGTTAGTATGAAGAAAAGGCAGTTGTCAAGTGTATCTGTGAGATATTACCAACGTGAGTAGTGTGTGTAACCAAACATGACTTTAACGTTTCATGGGAGCTGATGACTTGCAGCACTCAAAGAGTGATGGTCTTCTGAAACAGACACATCCAGAACTGGCATCTGCATTGGCAGTGCTCCCTGCAGCCAGGACAGTGTCCATTCACTGTTCAACAGCAGACAGCATGTGCTTCTGAGAATCCGGTGATTGTGCTATGGCATATATCGATGATTAGTTTTTAATGTAGACTAGATTTGGGGTAATTCGTTGGTGAAGTGAGCTGGAAATTGATAGCAGACATCATCCTATCTATGGAATAGTAAATGTGCTTGATCTCCTCCTCTGTTGTTCTCTCTCCAAGGTATAGCCTAGTATCTGCCAATACCAAATTCAGCATTCCCAGAATTATATACTTTTTTTAACTGAGAGGCAGTAGGTATATTGAGAAGTAGGTATATCGTACAGCCTTAGGAATAGAAATGCTCCAGCAGCTACTACTTAAAGAAGCAGTATCACTTTGTGTGCTAAAATCTCTATCATTTTGGTCCTAAAGTCAAATTATGGCAATTTAGCTCATTTCTGTGCGTAGGATGAGCTGTAACAAGTGTTTGTGCTGCAGTCTGTGACATGAGAGTGGCAGTATCGGTTCGATTACCATTCTTCTATTACGAGATAAAGTTGAGTCATGTGAATTTGCTTTTGACGTGGGCATTAACCATGCAGTCCCTACAATTCAGCTGAGTCATGGCAGTATCTGAAATTCTTATAGCTCGTCTCTTTTTCTGACCTTTGTGTCTCCACATGCAACAAGGAAAAGTTTCTATGTGCTACCGTGAGAAAATGATTTGGAGAACAAACTACCCCAGTGGAAGAGAAATCAACTTTGAGTAGGAAAGATGCAGTGTCATTTTTTGCCTATAAAGTGACAAAAGACCTTTTCTTAAAGAGTTGCTTTGATGATGATGTAACCTTTCCATTTCCAGAAAGATTCATCAAGTTGTATAATTGTAAATGTAAAGGAGAAGTGTCTCTCGTTTCCTGTCATTATTGATAGGCTTATAGAGAAAATGTCAGATATTTTTTTCTTTATCAAGAATGTATTAATAAGATGGTATAACACCATGTTAGTACTTTCACAGCAAGAAGGTCATGGTGTTTTTTTTCTAATCTAATTAACAAAAAGGACAGCAAAAGCCCAAACCTGAGCAAATTCCAAATAAGGTTAGGCATACATTTTAACAAATGACAACCATGGGGAAAAAAAAGAAAAAAAAAAAAAAAAAAAAGGAAGTAGAAGTGGTGAATCACCTGTGTTTTGAAATCAATTGTAACTGGCTATTTTCTCTAGAAATTGTTCACTAGTTTTGCTTTAGCTGAGTGCAAATTATTGGGATAGGTACAGCTTAATGGGATGAGTTCAGTGGACTGGGCGTGTGCTGAGTATCCTGGCTATATAATAGCCTTACATATCGATGTTAAAAGAAACTTCCTTTATCCCACAAAAGTTACAAACCCAGTCACCTTTTCACAGATGATTATAGTAGTAGGCTTATTCAGCATGTACGGTTAAATGTGCGTGCGGGACAACCCATATCTGATAGACCAGGCAGAAGTCTCCGTCAGCAGCTCTGCTGGGACAAAGCATCCATCACGGGCTGGCAGAGCAGCCCATGTCGCTGGGACACGTGTCTCAGCAGCGGCACTGCCGTGTGTCAGAGGGAGCGAGCCCCACGCCAGCGTGGCACTGGCACCCCAGCACAGCTGGCCCTGTGCTGCAGTGACCATAGCGCGTCTCCCGCATGCACACCGGCAGTTCTTCCCCTCTGAACTATGTGGTGCTTTATGCTCCTTGTTAGTACATGACTCATGCAACGGTTTGGTTTCTTGTGCCCATGGATAAAATTACCTGCATGTAGGTAATAAACGCAGCCTTTTCCAGTAGAATGACAGCTAAAACATTATGCAGAGTTTCTGTAAAAATGCATGAACCAGATGAAGAAGCCTACTCTCAAGACCTGCTCTCTGTATTGTCAAAACTACCCAGGACTATTACAAGTGAAAGTATTCTGAAAATATTCTGTGAGTTTTCTGTTGCTTTATTTTGTGTGTTTCACACACCTTAAAGGAAATAAGCCATCTGATTGACTTCACATTTCTCATGAACAAGAACATTTGGGACAGCATGTGGGTTGCACAACTTGAAAGGAAAAAGTAGACTTGTTTTCCTAGGATAGGACTTTCTTCTTCTAACTTACAAAATACGCTTCTCATGAATAATAATACCCTTTTGAAAGGATTTGAATTGTATTTTAGAGATTTAAATTGTGGGTTCCCTTACATCTGTTCTCTCTGAAGTTGACCTTACGGAATGTAAAAGCCTCACACCAAAGTGAAAGATATGTATCCTTTGTAATTATCTTTCCAGCTATGGCAGAGACACAGATGCTTTGGAAAAGTAAGAGTTTGGTGACACTGGTGGGTGTCTTCAAGTCTCTCTGACCTCTGCACAAGCAGTGCCTGTGCATGGAGCCTTAAAAAAAAGCACAGGCCAAGGGGCTGACAAGGGCAATGGTGTGACCTGCGGGATGCTGGCCAAGCAGGGTGCTGCCACATGCTGTGTTCAGCTGCTGCCCTGCCCTAACCGCCTTCTGGGAAAGCTCTGAAGGAGAAATCGATGTCCTGGGCTGGAGCCCGAAGCCTCCCCTAGCGTGGGAATAGCACACACACGAGGATGCAGGGGCTGATTTACGTCACAGCACTGTGTGTAAAACAGCAAGTTACAAAAGGGCATTCTATAGAAAGGAAAAAAATATTCACTGAATATTAGAAGAATGTTTGTCTTCCTGCTTTTAGCTTAGTCTGGCTCTTTTTTTAGTCATTCATGTAAGACGACCGAATCGGTAGCAGTTGAAAATGCCACAGCGTCATTAAAGTGAGCTTGAGAATTGTGCCGGGAGTCTGCACCGTGCTCTACAGTTCTTCCAAAACACAGCATTATGTTTGGTACTGCAGTCACTCTAGGGACCAAAATAGGAGTCAACATCAGCATTGTTGCATGCTATAAAGAAAAATTAGAGAAACACGTAATTTTACAAGAATACTGGTTAAGGCTTCATATGTTATAAAAACATGCTATAATTGATAGACCTTAAAGGAAGTATCAAGTGAAAAAAAAACACAACAGAGTAAGAAGACAAGTGTTTACAATTTTTATGTTTCCCAAAACTTTTCTCTCTTCTTCCTCTAATTCTCGCTTTTCCCATTCGTCAGACTTCAAAAGTTAATCACTGACAGGAACAAACAGATGAAACCTTTCTCCTGGCCCTGGAATAGTCAAGTAAAAATGCTTCTGAGAGTTATTCCAGTGGAAGTCTGATGCCACCTAAAGTTTCCAAAAAGTCTTGCAGTAAAAGAAATCAGCATGCCCCCTTCCTGCTCCCCCCCTGCCCCAGCATTCTCAAGCAATAATTGCTCTGAAGTTATTAGTTATTTATAGTTATTTGTGGCTACATTAAGCACAGCACAAGTTTGCACTGTGAGAAAATTAGCTCAGTCATGCTAGGCTAGGTAAAATCCCAAATTTCTGTCATCCTCAGCATGCAAGAAGCAGACGCTGTAATTCAGTCCAAAATCAAAGCTCTGTAACGGAGACTTTATTCCTCTGCAGTTAAAACTGGCTTGGTAATGAGGTTCCTTTATTTTTAACGTTTGGAAACCATGTGACTGTAAAAGGGAATCAGATTCAGTAGGTGGAAGGACAATGTATGCAGTATATGTTCTGCCAATGACATTAAGCCTTAGTATTTAGGGTATGCTGACATGGATATTTCAGAGCACCTTTCTGAGCAGGGTTAATGCCATGATCACCACAGTTGGTCAGTAAGTCCATCAAAATACACTGCACTAAAAGTAGGCTGTTGTCACAAAAATACACAAACTTTGAAAAATGTGTCACTTTTACTAATTTTCTTTGGAACAAGCATTGTTGGTTTTTTGTTTATTTTTATTCTGTTTTTATCTGAGTTAATAGTTTTTCTTAACAATACTTTGCATCAATTTTTATTTTTTCATTTGTTCTTGTTTGTTTATCAGTGCTTGACGTAAGAACACCAATATTGTGCATTGTTAATACTTAAGTGGTCATTACAGCTGAGAACTGCAGTTGGTTTTTGATTTCAAGCAATCATTCAAAGTGGCTGTTATTTACTGTTGTTGGGAACATTAAATATCGTCTTCTAGATCATAGTCTCCTGACTGCTGTGATGAAACAAACTGATTCTAGTCTTTTAGCTTTAGTTTCAAGTCACTTAAAGGTGGACATGGGAGGAGCTACCATGCTCCCCACTGCAGAGGGAGTATGGACTGGAACGACACCTAGGTCATCAGAAGTCAGGAGCAGTATGTTGAAAGGCATGTGGGGAAACGGGGGCAGCCCCTTGGGCACTTGCATTTTAACACACTAAGTTTATCAGCTGGTGATACATGTTCTGGATGAACAAGCTCTGCTCACACAGATGTTCCTCTCTCTTCAGCACCCTCTCGAGCTGCTCACACGCCGTGGTGGCTCTGCTGTACCCCTTCTCCTGGCAGCACACCTTCATTCCTGTTCTGCCCTCGTCCATGATTGATATCGTGTGCTGCCCTACACCCTTCCTGGTGGGACTGCTCTCCAGCTCTCTGCCAAAACTGAAGGAGCTGCCTGTGGAGGAGGTAGGAGCTGGCACCAAAATTATTTGCCTGGACTAAAACTGGACTTGCCCTGGAGAGAGGCACAAAAGTCCACGTGTGTGTAATTTTTAATACTCCTTTTTGTTTCTTCTCTGCCAAATTCTCATGTACAACTGCCTCTTGGTAAAACTGCAGTTGTAAGTTTAGTCTTCTCTTTTATCCCCCTCTCTGTGCCTGGCACCTTGACAGAGAGAAGCAAATTGTAACCTGGTTAACAATTAAGTAGTGTAAATATTCTCATTTCTTTTGATTTTGTTGTTCCTGGACCAACAAGAGGAAGTATGAAATGCCAGTTGCTATGACACCTGTTAATGCTAATGCAAGTTGTGCATGAAGCCATAGGCAGGAGAGAAAATAAAGCCTTTAAGGCCTTTTTTTTTTGGTAACTTTTAAGACTTTGCTAATACTATATTGGAATTCAAATGAGGGTTCCACTTCATCAGTTCTTCCAGTAAAATACCACCAAATTCCTCAAGGCCACACTGTTCTTTCTTACTTCTCTTTTCCTGTCATTTTTCTATGAAATTATCTTTTTGTGCCCACTTTCAATATATTGTGTGCATCAGGTCCTTGTAAATCTCTGTTGTTTTCCTCCAACTCTCCTAACATTGCTCTTCCACATCTTCTCAGCTCCTTCTCGCAGCATCAGTGCTTCATTAGCATCAACATTTCACACCCTTGCACTTCAGAAGTCCTGCTGCCTAAGACAGTACCATTTTCTTTGAAGCCCTCTGAAATACTTGTCATCCACATGATAGCAAAAAATGATTACCAATAACTTGCATTAAGTGTGAGAAAAAAAAAACCTGCCTAATCCTTTTAACTTTTTTTTTTACATATTTACAGATCCATTATGCTAGATCTGTTGTATTTAATGATGATAAATTAGACTTTAAGCTCTACAGAAAGAACTTCATCAACCTGTTGTTTTCATAGCAGGAATTTGATTCATGTTGAGGCTTGGGACCATTCAGATGATCTTTCTCCATTAAAAAGCAGACACAAATGTTTTCTGTCTCTTAATACATATTTCACTGTAATGTTTTATTTCTTCAGGCTTTGATGGTTAACCTGGGATCTGATCGATTCATCAGACAGGTAAAGTACAGCTTGCAATGTTGCCACACAGCTTAGCAACCTGTTTAGTCCTATCGTATTATTAGGTTTCTTTTTTTTTTTTTTTTTTTTTTTTTTTTTTAATCAGAGATGTGTGGCAGGAACTGTGCAGTAGGCAAGACACTAGGAAAAAAATGCTCATTTTCTGTTTCAGTTGCAAATTGGCACTACTCTCCTCAGGTATCCAACAGGGATTGAGGCCGTAAATGTCAGAAGAAATAAAGAACTGTGTTTGCGGTGTAAAGAAAGCATCCAAAGATAATATCATGTTAGCAAGAAAATTCACAGTGTTAGAGACAAAAATTGCAAGGAAGTCTCTGAGTGAGAGAGGAAAGGTAGAGAATAGTAGTGTGGTAGCAGAAGCAGGAGCCTTGTGAGCCGGGAGATGAAGGATCACCATCTCCTGTAGTAATATGGCACTAGATAACTTCAAAAGTATCTGTCTGCAGGTTAGGTGAGTAAATTTCCTTGCATCCCTGGAAGACATGACTGGTGAGTAGTGGTTGCACTGCTAAGAATCTTGTGTCTGCTTGCTTTTGCTGAATAAGCTTCAAATAAGTTGAAGAGAGCAGTGGGGCAAAACCCCAGAAAACAAGATATGCTAGAATATAAGTAGAATCAAGTACCAAGCAGCTGTGTATACATGTAGCTAGGTTTTGCATGATGTTTATTTAGTAAAAACAACTATTTGGACTCTTCGGCATGTAAAGAGCTGATTCCAAGTTTATATAAGTTTGCCTTGGTCTTTGGATTATTTTGCTCTTTGAATTATCTTTTCTGACTTTAAGAGTAATGAAAAATTTTGTTTAGAAATACATGATAGCTGCACATATGTTTTTATTATTTCATTTATGTAGTCATGACAGTAGCTAGCTGATAAAAAAATGCTTTTCTTCTGAATTTTAAACCGTGCAAAAGTATGTACTATAGTTGCTGTACATGATGAATGTGATTTAAAGATTTTTTTTCCTCTGTCAGATGGATGATGAAGACACGCTGTTACCTAGAAAACTGCAAGCTGCTCTGGAGCAGGCTCTAGAGAGAAAGAACGAACTGATAAATCAGGATTCAGATAGTGATTCAGATGATGGTAAGTTCATTTGGAAACAGGCTCATTATTAACAGACATGTAGGTGGTATTCTGACTTTCTACCCAGGAGAAAGAAACACTTTAATACTCAAGTACCTTTTGCAATATCAAAGATAATCTCTGAACACATGGAATGGGACTGATGACATCAACACACAGTAATACATTATCAGCAGTCTGTTTTAGTTTCTTTGTAACCGACATGCACATGAGTACTTTTAAGCCTTTACTCAAAAAGAGTTTTGCAGTTAACTTGGCCCTGGTTCAATCCAGATAACTATACATGTTTAGAAGTGTGTCTGAATTCAGAGTTGCTGTTGACTCTTGATATATTCAGGGGAGGGAAGCAGGTACCTCCAGGGAATGGTTTCTGTACTAGAGGGGCTGAATTGCCTTGGAAGGTTCACATTTCTCACCAGCAATTATAAAAAGAGCCCAGGGCTAATTTAACTGACTGTGGTTAAACGGTATGCAACGGGCCTCTATTCAGTTTTTGAAATGTATTTCTACTCATCTTTGCTTTACATATCTAAAATTATTTTAACGTCTCAGAAGCAACGAAAACCTAAATTCTACAACACACCCTTTTTGATCTGTTTTGGTATAAATTCATTATCCCCAGAGCAAACATTTTAATTCGCAGTCATACAGAAGTTTGTTAAGAAAACACTTATTCAGATTTAAAGTAAGAGGTATAATTTTGATGAGGCACCCACAGAATTTTTAATTTCCTGACCTGTCTCCTGAGGATTTGTACTTCTTGTTGATTTTTGGTTACGCAACATCAGTTTTGTAGGCTGGCACTCTTGATTATAAAGCATTTTTCCCTATCTGACACATATCCATGGCCGCAAAGGATTTGGTACAACTCCTTTCAGTTATTAGCATCAATAAACTGCTAGATGACAGTACCTGGCTCAGGGGGGATGACAACACTGACAAATCTGGGAGCAGCTGATTTTGGTGTCTTATTGCTGCCTTGTTTTGCAGAATGTAACACCCTGAATGGATTAGTGTCTGAGGTTTTTATCCGATTCTTTGTGGAGACCATTGGCCATTATTCCCTGTTCCTAACCCAGAATGAAAAAGGAGAGCGTGTCTTCCAAAGGGAGGCTTTCCGTAAATCTGTGGCCTCTAAGAGTATCCGGCGCTTCTTGGAAGTGTTCATGGAATCCCAAATGTTTGCTGGTTTCATCCAGGACAGAGAGCTGAGAAAATGCAGGGCAAAAGGTAAGGGTGATGTCCTTTGCTGTGATACAGATCACGTGCATTTCACACTGATAGCATCTTCACAGTTAGCATCTTCATTTGCTGTCGGAGCCTAGCAAATTCTGTGTAGCTAACAAACCGCCAGAAGCACGTTACCTGCTTCTCACGGGGCTAAATGTTAGCGATCGCGCAAAGGCTTTAACCAGGAGAATCCACGGCTGAGCGCCTTATATCACTCAAAGGCAAAACTGCTCGTGCCACAGCAGTGCTCCTGCGAAGGGCACAGCCACCCCTGGCGTGGAGCTGCCCGGGCGGCTGCCCGCCGCTGCTTCTCAGAGGAGCACCGTAGCAGGGCCCGCACGACAAGGCTGAACGGAGCAGGCGGGGAACGGTGCCGTGCTGCGGCTCCCGGGCGGGCTGCAGCGCCCCCCCAGGGCCAGGGGAGGGCCCGGCCGGCCCCAGCGCCACCGTGCGGGGTGGCGCTGCCAGCCCCGGCCGCCGCGGCCCGCGAGGCGCCGTGAGGAGGCCCCGTGGCGCTGCGCGGGCGGCGAGCGGCGGGGCAAGGCGGGAGGATGCGGGTTGTGCTGCACCGCGCTCTGCCCAGCCCCGTCTTCCCCCCTGTCCCGCAGGTCTCTTTGAACAGAGGGTTGAGCAATATTTGGAAGAGCTTCCGGACACCGAGCAAAGCGGAGTAAAACAAGTTTCTGCGAGGCCTTGGTGAGGAAAATCTTTACAAGTGTTTCTGAAATGGATTTGCGTGTCTGGTTGTTGTTGTTTAAGTTCAAAAAAGCCTTGCCTGAGGTGAAATGAGATGATCGACTGGTGGTTTCGGTATGTGATAGGAAGTATCAAAAGGAAAAAAAAAAGTGAAAACATACTTAAACCTGACAAAAAGCAGATTTAATTATGATCTCTGTGAACATCTTCATTTGGGGAGAAAAAGCAGGGAAAACATAATGGAATAATTGAGGAGGAAGAAAAAATAAGAAGGTAGACTACCAAAGACTCTGTCAGTTGGCTATCTCTGCCAGTATTAAGTAATAGAGTCACTGTAGCAACTACACTACAAATTAGACCCATTTGTTAAGGGATTTTTGATTGCACTTGGCTTTTTCAGTATATGCTAGTGATTGATGGTGTGTTTTCTTTAGGAAATAAAATGAAGTTCCTTCACAAGAAGAATTAAACCTTTTCTGCTGAAACATCAACCCAAAGACTATTTATGACACTGTCCTTAAGACCCCTGCAACTCCAAATTTTGATGTGGGAGGAGAATGAAAAAAGCTGACCACAGCTTTGAGTGACTACCGATGCTGTTACAGTGTGTCAGATGATGACTCCTTTATGTATTTGGATAGAATTTGTAAATAATGTTCTGTAAGCTTTTGTAACTGATTTTGTAATGAGCAAGAAAAACTGTGGTAAATATTTGTATATTCCTGAGAATAACAGGTGCTTTTTTTCTTTAGTATGAATTGAGTTATGCTTGGTGCAAAAATGAATAGCTGATTATGTGCAGCTGACTGTCTCAGCAGAACCACTGACTTCAGGGAATGTTTGTGAGAACTACACTGATGCCTGAGTACTGCGGTAATGAATGAGCTCTGGGGTACGTGGGAGAGGTTGTATGCGCGGGGGCTGTTTTCATGTGGCAGAGTTGGTATTTTTTTCCTAATTTTCCTTCTAATTAATTTTAAAAGAAAGAAATAACAAAGTAACTTGATAATAAGGTACTTGGTTCACAATACAAACCTTCCACTCCATTTGAACTCTGGTCAGTAAACTACTTGTAATCCATTCTGCACTAAGACTGCTAACCGTGAGGAGATCTCAGTTCTTTGACATGCAAGCTGCAATGAGTAGGTACAGTTCATCCTTTCCTAATGTATGTATGTATGGTTCCAAATAAACTATGTAAATATACCTGTTTGTTTATATTCTTTGCAAACCTTTGTGGACTTCTGATTTTGAGTGGGTACAAAACCAGAGAAACTTGTGAATGTGAATTTGCAATTAAAATACCAAAAAAAAAGGTTATTATGAAACTGTCTTTCAGTAGGTTTGCTATTTCATGATACAACTTGGTTTTCCTTCTAGTTAATGCTTTTTATTAGAGCCGAGACATGGCATTTTATATCATCACTGTTTTGTTAATTTTATCCTAACAGAAGCATCTCTTAAAACCATTTTCCTTTTTTCTTCTTCTTCACACGGGTTAGCAGCAAATTATATTTTGTATCATAGATAACTGATCCTGAACTGTGATATTTTCACATTGTTTTTATGCTACATATGTTTTTACGTTTAATTTGGTTAAATGATCCAAGTAGAATAAGAACAGCTTGTAGCAGACAAATATTTTGCTTAAATTTCTGATGAGCTAATCAGCTGCATTCTATGACAATTTGCTTTTCTTTTGTATTAATTGCACTCTGGTTCAGGTGGTGCTTGCATCGTGGTGAATGCTCTTCAGCAGGACAGGAATGATTAGCTTGCCATGGCCCTCTGCACAGCAGCAAGTGCTACCCAAGTACCACATTCATCTTTAATCCGGTAACATAAATGCTGTTAAGAGATTCTATTAGCTTTTCCTTAGCCTGAAGAAGAAAATAGAAAATACTTGAATATTCTTTCAAGTCTGACAGATAATGAAAATTACCTAGAGCTTTCTTTTTAAAGAAAAAAGAGCACTATATTTTTCTTCATTTGCAGTGTGACTTCTTTGTGTAGTTAAACTGGCTTTGAGGCTTGCGCAATTCCTAACCTGGCAGTGGTTCTGGTGTGCTATCAGCCTCATAGAACAAAATTGAGGGTTTATTCACCAAAAAGGTGAAGTCGTTTCCTTTTTTCCTTACCTCCCTCACACTCATACCGAAGCTTAAGTGTACATGAAAAGAAGCATCTGTAGAATGTAGAGTATCAAGCGCTTCTGATTCAACTGAAATGTAATCACAAATGTTAATTTCTACAGGTTTTATGCTGTAATATGTTGTAAGCTATGGAATGACTTTCAGATGTAGTTCTTCAAATCAGAAGCAATAGCTTTCACTTTTACAGGTGGATGCTGGCTATTTTATAAACAACAGTAATTATATGTGTAAATACATGTTCATTTTGAGAAAATTATTGATAAAACGTCATCCTTGGCTGATGGTAATGTTGACATGAAAAGAGTTGTTAGGAATGCAAGAGAGACACAGGATGCACGTGTTAAGAGAATGCGGTGCGGTAAAATGCATGTCCCACACAGAAGCTGTTTTCCTCCATCTGCACTGTAAAAATCTAAGCAGGAAGCTTTTGAACGATAAATTGCCCATCAGCATGTTGTTCCAGGTTTTGCAGTCAGAGGAGCGCACCAGTCAGGGTGACAATCACATTTCAAAAGCTTGTAGGTACCTTCCAGGTCCTTGGACCATGGCTGTGTAAATCAACCTTAGTGTTTCCAAAGGTCTGTGTTTAAAACAAACATCTGAAATGAAAGCGTGGGGTGTATTATTCCACCTTGCACGTTAGTTTAGAAAACTGAGGTGATGACTGCTGAGCGGTGGAACACCACTCGTGCACCATGTAACCGAGAAGGAAGTCCTGAAGAAAAACCAGTGTGGAGGCCTGTGGTTCAAAACTGGGGAGAGAAAAAAAAGTGTAAAATCTTCTGGTGCAGAATATATTTAAATAAAAAAAACAGTACGAAACGATTGTTTCCAGTTGTCCTGGGACTGTTACTCTGGCATGACAGACGGTGGCGTTTACGGGCATTGCATTTATTGTCCCGGCTACTAGTGCGGAGTGCCGTGACCAAACTCCCCGTACTCCCCCCGCCCCCCTCGGCACAGGCCGGAGGAGGCGAGCGGCCGAGCCGGGCCGGGCTCCCCGACACCACCCCGCGGCTCAGCGCCGGCAGGAGGAGCCTCCGCCAAGTCTCGCGAGAGTTCGCCGTGGGCGACGGTGCCTTCCCCCGGTCTCGCGAGCGCGGCGGCCTTTCCTTTCCCTCGCGCACGCCGACAAGATGGTGGGTGCGGGACGGGACGGGACGGGACGGGCTGCCCCTCGCCGCGGGAGGTGCCCGGCGGTGGGGTGAGGGTGTCCGTGGCGGGCGGTTCGCCAGGCCCGCGGCCTGCTCGGGGCGTTGAGGGCGGCCCGGGGTGGCCGCTCGGGCCTCGCCTCGTACGGCCCCGGCCGCCGCCCGCTGTGGGCCGTGAGGCGCGGAGGAGGCGCGGAGGAGCGGCGGCTCTGCGGGGGGAGGGCTGTGTTCCGTCGCGCTCACCTCTGCCGCTTCTCCGCAGCCTTCCCGGCTCAGGAAGACCAGGAAGCTGAGGGGACACGTCAGCCACGGCCACGGCCGCATCGGTAAGCGGGGGGCTGCGGCTCTGCAACGCCCGCGGGCTTTCGCTGCTCGGGCGCTGAGGGAGCGCTGCTGCGTGCGCTGCCTTGGGCGGGCAGACGAGGACCGCACAAACACGGGCCCGGCGAGCAGCTCTGAGGGCTGCAGCACGTGCGGGTGGTGTCCGCACCGTGGGGGAGGTGGCCCAGGAATGTGGTGCTCCGGAGTTTTGCCCATCCCTGTGGACTGGGTTTGTGACTTAACTTGAATAGTACTTGGGCGGTAGGTGTTGTCTGAGAACGTGGCTGGGCGACATTTTAAGCTTGCAGGCTGATGTTGTGCCAGTTCAAACTATGGCCATTCCTGCCTGTTCTTGTCAGCTTGCTTGTGTTAGCACTGGTGTCTTCTCATACTTCTGTAGGTTAAAGACATCGGGTTTTTTATTTGTCTTTTTTCTTGGCTAGGGTTAGTCTTTAGTTCGCTTAGCTCACTGAATTGATATGAATGCAGAAGGATAGGACTGCTATCGTCAGAGTAATTAGCTTAAGTTGACTTTGTGCTCCTAAGCTCATGTGATATTTTTAGTTTAACCAACTTCATTTTTCTTTTTAGGCAAACATAGGAAACATCCTGGTGGCCGTGGTAATGCTGGTGGTATGCACCATCACAGGATTAACTTCGATAAATAGTAAGCTAGTGTTTTAAATATGTGCTAGCAAAATGCATGTTTCTGAAGTAGAAACAACTAAATTTTATGTGAACCACCGAACTTCCCTACAATCCTATGTATCTTTTTCTCTAACATGAAAGCTTAATAGCTGAAATCAACTTGTATCCCCATTTTCTCTAAACTCAGTGGCCTTTTTTTCTTAAGCCAGGCATCTTTGAGAGTTCAGTGCAGTAAACTTGACCAAGCTTGCCAGTTACACCGTTGTCCATACTGACAGATGTGCCCACAAAATGTTAGGTAAATCTGAAGCGTTACATAAATAAAAGCTACACTCTACTTAGCTGCATGCTATAGAGGCAAGGGTCGTTGTCTCACTGCCGAGACTAGAGTCACATCTGAACACTGCCTGTTGTCCTGGTGTGCTAGAGTACTCGGAAAGTAACCACTAATCTCTATTCACTGGCTGTGACCATTGTTGACTCAGTCAGTCACCAGGTTAGTGACAGGAGATCTGAAGCTCCTCGTTCAGTGCAGTCTTGCACCGAGTTGGTTTTTGCTCAGAAAATGCAGGATTGGACCAGACTCACCACGAGAAGGATTAAGTTGTGAGTTCAAGGGAGAACAGATGCTTTAAGGAAAATAATTTTCCCTTGCTTTGGATAGCAATGATTATTACACTTAGATACCACATGTATTAATACAAATAAACGTGTAATGTGAAAGTAAGATAAAACTTTACTTTTGATTGCTTTGAGCAAGTAAAATGTTGTGTCAGTGTTGATTTGTAGTCCTACCTGCTTAGGATGAATTAAAAATGTGACCTTAATGAGGAATGTGTTTTCTTTCACAGTCACCCTGGCTACTTTGGAAAAGTAGGCATGAGACACTATCACTTGAAGAAAAACCAAAAGTTCTGTCCTACTGTCAATTTGGATAAACTGTGGACCCTTGTTACTGAACAGACAAGGCTCAATTATGCAAAAAACCAGGCTGGACTGGCCCCAGTCATCGATGTTGTGCGCTCAGTAAGTTTCTGTTCAGATTCAGATCTGCAGTTTCTGCTCGCTTGAAGTGTAACTTAGCTTTGCATATCCAAGTAACAAAATGGTGAACTGCAAATAAGCTGCAGTGCATGAATATCTGTAGACTTCTCAGTACAAATTCATATATCTTAGCATATCAGTGGTTAAACTAGTACTTAAGTTATGTTTTTTGCTGTAAGAATGACTTCCCTTATTTTTGAAAGGTGGTGAAAGATTACTTGTTCAAAATATCACCAAAAGTAGGTATGAAAACATGATAGAGCTATTCTCACTTATATAAAGTCACTTTTAATTCCGAGACTAGAGTCACATCTTTACACTTGTGATTGTTCTGGTGTGCTATCATTCTCGGACATTAAACTTCTGGTCCACATTCACTGGCTGTGATGCTTCGTATCTCAGTCAGCCACCAAATCAGTGACACTAACTAGTCTGTCAAGTAGGTAGTGAAACTAGTCTACCAAGTAGGTATGTTTTGTGTACCAAATACCTCTGCTGGCCAGTTACACCTCTTCTAACAAGCTGTGACTTTAAAGGCTGTAGTATTAACGGGCCTTGTGCCATGGTTGTCCTTTTTATGCAAAGGATAGGAGTGAAATGAGGGGAGAGGGGAACTATTGCTGTGACAGCTTGCAGAGTAGAATAAACCACACAGGTGCTTGGGCACCAATGTGTTGACGCTCTTCAGTTTTACTTTTAAGATGTGCAGAAAAGTCTTCTGCTCTCTTCAGGAATACCAGGATGTCCAGCAGGTAAAGAGCATGTGCCAGATGTAAGTGGGTAGTAAGTAGTTTGTTGGAGAAATGCAGCCAGCTGCTCTGTGCTGTGGGAAGTGGTTGGCAGCTTCTTTACAAGACTTCAGTGTTTTCTGTATGTAGTATTGGGAATATTACAACTTCCAACATTCTAAGTTACCAAAACCTTCAATTTACTTTATAGTTTCCACTCCTCTGAATGAATGCAACGCCACTAGATCACACAGGATATTTTTTTCCATTCATACCAATCTTGTATTGGAGACGGACAATGAATGAGGTCAGCAGTGGTGATCATGGTTTTGTTTTTTACTGGTGTGTGCTAAAAGACAGGTCTGAATGTAGGAGCCTTTAAGCTGATTACAAACATGTAATGTTTTTTTAATCTTTCTAGGGATACTACAAAGTCCTGGGCAAGGGCAAGCTGCCCAAGCAGCCTGTAATTGTGAAAGCAAAGTTCTTCAGTAGAAGAGCGGAGGAGAAGATCAAAGAAGTTGGAGGTGCATGTGTGCTTGTGGCATAAAGGCCATTGTTTTATTTGAAGTTTTGAATAAAGACAATGTGTAAAATGTGTTGATTGATAGAATTTTTTGACTTGTTCACACACTGTCCTGACTTCAGTCTTGTGGATTTAGTGATTTCTGGCTGGTTTTGATCAGTGTTTTGGCTGATGCTTGCCATGATTTTAAACGGTGTGGCTACAGTGGCGTCTGGCATGTGAAGAGATACCTTGCTGCTTTGTCTTTACAAGGTAGCAATGTACATAGGTTCTTCCTGTATTTGTGCAACTCCTTCAGTAGGTGATGCTCTCTGGTGACCAGCGATAGGACCTGAGGGAACAGCATGAAGCTACCTCAGGGGCAATTCAGGTTGGGTATTAGGAAAAGGTTCTTCACTGAGTGAGTGGTCAAGCATTGGGACAGGCTCCCCAGGGAAGTGGTCATGACACCAAGCCTGCCTTGCTTAATGACACAATTCATGTAACTTCATTTTTGCAATTGACTAACCTCCTTTTCAAGTGTACAGCACAGAATTCCTGAAGTTGCTTTTGTGGGACAAATGGTGCCAGGTAGCTTCAAACGTGTATACAGCTATGGCACAGCTGTAGAGCTGCACTGTAGGAATTTCTATATGTGCTTTAAAATGATTCTATAAAACATTATTTGCATAGTTGTAATGTCAAAATAGGACTTCAGTTGCCAATGCAAGGGTTGGCCATGTATGCCAAAGAAGAATCCTTACATGACGGTTAAAAAAATCAAACTGTTACTATAATGCTCAGCATTGCAAGTCTTAAAGTATTCCTAGGTGCTACAGATTAACTTCTACTACATGTGATACAATCCTAGTTAATGAACCCTTAACCTAGTGTTTGGCATGAATTATTTCAGGGCTTTTAGCCTAAAGTTGATGTGCATTGCATTTAAAGTTTGTAAAATACTGAGGTTTTTAGGATAAATAGTGACTGCTGGGACACCTTTATCCTAACACATGCTACTGAACTGCTGTCAAAGTTAAAGGTTAAAGCCCAATGAAACATAAGCACTCACTGGTGTTTACAAGTTGCCTTAGTCCAATCCTGCAGACTAACATGTTTATGGTAGACTCTTCATCAGGTACAGTGTGGGGTGGAGGTGAAAAGTGTCTCCAAAGGGGACTACAGGCTGTGGAAGGTGAGAGTCTAGCTTCTGATTATTCCAAGCAGCTAAGGATGTTGCTGCAAGACAGGTAACAAGGAGAGGCAGTGTAACCAGAACATCTATCGAGGGTTTGGTTTGGTCCTCAAAGGTAAGCCGTGGGATACAGTAAAATAAGGACCGTTGCTACTGCCTGCTGTCAGTATGGTGTCCGACCAGATCCCAGTGACAGTGAGAAGCTTGATTCACACAGAAGCACCCTGTGCACACAATCAGCAAGTGATTCCAGATAGCTAACGTACACAGCAGACACTGCTCTCAATTCTTTGGTATTTAATGTTTTAATACATTAATGTTGTAATTCTTCGATATTTTGTACGGTTGAACTTTGAGTACAACCCAAAAGTTTGGCGTGCCCTCTCGCTCCGCGCCGCCGCCATCTTTCTGAGGCGAGCGCCGGGCCCCGCCTTGGTCCCGCCCGCAGCTCTCAGTCACGGCCGGCCGTTGGGCGCGAGGGGGCGCCCGCTGCTGAGGCGGCGGCCGTTGGGCGCGAGCTGCCCTGCCTTAGGCGGCTCTGAGGGGCTCGGGCGGGCTGCGGTGCCCGCCTGTCGCCGCGCCGTTTCTCTGGGTTTGTTTCCCAGCCGGTCCCCAGATATTTGGAGAATGTTTCCAAGGGGTTAAGAGGGCTGGGTAAATAGCAATTTCACTGCATTTACCGCCTGCTTTTATTAACAGGGCTAATTTCACGCACCGGCTCACCTCATATTTTTGTTAAAAGTCATCAAGCGTTTGGGATTGGAGCCCTGACTTGGTGATGGTTTAAGGTCAAAAATCACACGCAGCATTTTTCTTTGTCACTGATTTTTATTCCCCCCCCCCCCCCCCCCCCCCATTTGTTTTGAAACAGTTAGTTTGGGGATTGCGCACGTGAGGTATTGAGCCTGGTTAATCAAGCAGGCAGGTTTTGCTTCACTCACACCGCTGCCTTGGCTGAGCTCCACAGATCCCGAACAAGAGGCTGCTGTGAGGGCTGCTGAGGAGCCACCGGAAGGCTGTCCGGCACGCTGACTCTCTCTTTTTCCTCAAAGGACAAAATGGGCTGCTGCTAATAAAGTAATTCTAGAAGTAATTCTAGATGGAACTTGCAAAGTTTGTTACAACATTTTAAAATGCTGTAGTAATATCCATTTTTAATTGAAAGAAGAAGATACAAAAAAATCACCTGATTAGATCTGAGAGAACAGAATGGTGAAAATTGAAAGTCTTGCATAGGGATTTTATCCCTAAAATACTAAAATAATATAATTATGGGAATATACCTGTTACAAACTTCTCCTGTGTGAAATATATAGGTGCTTCACTGGAAGTTTCAGTCCTGTGATACCTGGCTGCTTCCCTTTGATTTGTTTGGCGTGGCTGTTGCCCTCCAGGGGCTGTCATTGATCTTTTGGTCCTGCAGCAGCTCCCCCAACACTATACAGCGCCTTTCGTTTCCCCTCCTTGGGCTGATAGGCCAAATGCTAGGGGCTTTTCTCCCTGTTTCGGGTGTGACTGCTTGCCAGCTGCCTCCCCCTGCTCACCCACCCCTTCTTCATCCATTTCTGTCCTGTGTCCTGCCTCTTCGCCCTCACCACATCCCTCCGGATGCAGTTATTTGCTTTGTAATTGCAGCTGCTGGACTTGGTGTTTCTCACTAGCCTAGCCAAGTCACTGGTAATGTAGCTGCCTGACTGCTGCTTTGCATACCTATCTCAGCAGGAAAGTAGCACTTTATCTCACCCTCATCCTTCCCCCTCCTACCAAAAAACTTGCACATAGTTTCACATGTTCTGCGAAAAGCATAGATTAAAATGTATGGTAACCCGCTTCTGGCTCATTCAGACAGGTTTGGCCTTTATGGTGATAGAGCATTTCCCAATATTTGGCTTTGTGTTTGCACTGATTCTCTGTGCATTGATACTTTGGTCCTGGGCTGTGGTTTCTCTGACTGAACAATGCGGTAGCCTAAGACCTCAACTTCCTATTGCACACATTACATGTTTTTGCAGGTTATGGTCTGTTTGCTTAGCAACAGTACTTGCAAGAAACAAAGGAGATGGTGCAAGCTGAAAAGCTGTGCTTCCCTAATCACATTTGTCTCTGAAAGATGGTTGATGAAGATGAACTGTAAAAAGTGAGCTCATATAATAAGCACTTTTGTAATGTTTATTGTTTAAACTACAGGTACAATTACCACAGCTGTTTTCTAAAGGGACCTGTAGTTTTGAAATTACAGTCACAAATTTTAGTGGTATATTTGAATTTGTTGGAGTGAATTCAGTAAAATTGATGGATATCTACTTATTTTCATTGGTTCTTAGAAGTGGGCCTTGGGCGTGAGGTGTTATGGTGACTTTAACATAAAGTCCAATTTTTCTTGAATAGCAATGACTTCAGGATGCAACACACACAGAAGGCTGGTTGTGAACTTCTGACACTTTCACAGTTTTGTTTCATTGTAGAAAAAGTTGTGTCTGCTAAACATTTCTATTGGAATCTGCCTTGAGATGGAATCCTCCAAGAGAATACATATCTCTAGGATTAGAGTCGCTGTTCTTCTGTGATGGGGAAATCTGATGATTACTGCGAATAGTGTACTGCTGGTGGCAAGGCCACCATGCCAAGGTAGAGGCAGCTACATGGGACTGTGGCCCCAGGAAGGAGGTTCAGTCAGCTGAAAGGGTGATTCCAAGAGAGATGAGACTGCATTTACTTTTCCTTCTCTGATGCAACTTGCAAAAGTTTCCCTTTGCAGGCTGTGTCTGATTGACATCTCTATAAATTTCAGAAACAGGGATAGAACATGAACTGCAAAATACTCGATTTACCTTGGGGAGCTTAGGTTGGCGGGGAAATGCTGTCCTACCTGTAGAAAATTCTGACTTGGTCTATAATTTTATCTGTGGTCATCTTGACAGGTGAAATTTAATCACTGCAAAGTGCATTTTATTACATTTCTGTGAAGAAGATTAGCAGAAGATATTTTACATTTCTCAAGGCAGCTTTCTAATGGGGTGTTGCTGAAATGATGGAGGTAATGATTAGTTATGCTTATCATTATTTTCTTTACCTGCAAGCTATAAAATATTGTGGTGAAATTATAAAAGCAACATTTTTGTTGCACGGTTTCAGTGCTTCTGCCAGGAAATGTACAGCGTGTGACAATTCAGGCTGGTAACAGCTTTGTAAGTAGATCAATAGAACAGATTATATATATATATATTTTGTTTCAGAGGTTGTAAGTACTATAGAGAGATAATGGGATCATGGTTTGTAAACCTTAAACCACACTTTCCTGCACAACAATCTGCAAAGATATTCTTTTTTTTAAAGTGGGTATGTGATTTTCAGCTGCAAGGGACTTCCTCTTTCTTCAAAAGGACTAAGTAAATGTTGTTTCTGAGACCATGCATCCCGCTGTTGCCTTCTAGTTTGTGCTTGAGTGATCAAGTGTATTGTTAAGTGAAGGGGCTGTCATGAGCCATTTTGTGACTCTTCATGTTTTTGATGTCAAATTTCAGCCAACGGCAGTGGGGACTCTGGATCTGCTGAGGAATTGCTTGGTATGCAAACGGGACCTGGGCAAGAGAGACCCCAGAATGCTCCCTTGCCTCCATTCCTTCTGTAAGGACTGTCTTCCAGATCTGATTCAAGGATATAGCTGTATTCCCACTGGATATGAAGTTCTATATGAAGGTAATGTTTAAGAATCTCTGTTTGGCTTATGCTGTTTGCAGTACAGTATTATGAAAATAGATGTATTGGGAATACTTTTTGTAGCCTGTTCCTCTAAAGCACTACTTGAAAAGAACAAACTAGGAGACTGGAGATTTGTATGAGCCGAGGGTGGATTGAGAACAAACCTCCTTCAGAATGTTTTCCATTTAACAGCAGTGCTTTGAATAGAAATGACAGTCAGGCAACCTTTACATTTTCCAGAATGGTCTTGATTTCATTTACCAAGTGTGACATTATGGATATTTGCTTTGCTTAAAAAATGAATAAATGCTACAGGGTAGTTGCTAGGTTACATCTTTATTCAATCTTTTAGACGTGTCGGACCTTTTTATGGTAGTGGTTGTGGTGAGAATTTTATTCTTCCTTTTCTCCCCCTCCTGCCCTTGCAAACACCACAGCAATCACTTGTGTCTGGTTCTTTGCTCCTAAAGGAGTGCGTAGTAATTTTTATTGGAATATGACTGTTGTGGTGCACTGAAACTCTTGGCGCCTTCCTTTTTTCTCATTATAAATGTGGTTTCACCCTATCTGAATACTCACCTTAACAAGCTGACTAAAGCTAGCGAGAACAAGAAGCATTTTGAGACTGTGGCTTTTGAAATCTTGAAGTTATTTGTACAGTTTTTTGTAATGATGTTAATAGAAAATATGTACCTTTTTTGGAATAGGATTTAAATCACAGAATGCAGTCACTTTAAATGAATGAGGCTTAATTACCATAGGGAAGCATTTCAGACTCATTACTAATTTATAAGAGGAGCAAAGGCACGTAGATGACTGGTATTTTCACAGGCTTTGAACTTCAGATGAATAAGTGGCATCATTTATTATCTCTTCCAAAGCAAATTTTAGAAACATGTAGGAAGAGAAGATACTTTCCCTGAGGTGATGATAATCTGAATTGACAAGAGAACGCAAGCTAGGTAAGTTGAGGTTTGAGAACAAATGGGAACAGTGTTAGGAGATCACCATCGAAAGGCCAGCAAAGGAAAAGGGGATAACTTAATGACAAAGGAGAAAGGCTATTCATGGGAGGGTACAGACAGAAAAAGATATTCAGGTAGGAGAAGGAGACAGAAGGCAAAGCAGTCATTTTAATTAAATGCCTCAAAATTTTAAATGTCTGGTCACACCAGACAGAGGAACCTACTTTATAATAAAATGGTGTTGAAAACAACCACTACATTACTTTTATTTATCCTCATTTGACATGTAAGCTATTCCTTTCTCCCGCTTGCTTATGTCTGTGAAGTGGAAATGGGAATTTTTGCCACTTGGTGATATTGGATGAAATGCAGTTATAGGTTCTCACGAGTCATTAAAATATTAGATATTTGTTTGAGCACTTGAGCAGGGATCAGGAATTATTTGTCTATAGCAAATTGGAACAAAGACTAGTTTATTTCTGTATTCTTGAAGTTTCTCCATTTACTTCCTCGTTCTCTTGTTGGTGGGGAACTTCTATGGGAAAAAGCAAAATTAGAAAAATGATTGAGAAAAGAAATAATAAACAGTGATGACCCACTGTAAATGAAGGGAGACACCAGGCGCAAAGACTTGATTAATATATGAACAGGAAGAGCAGCAAAAAGAAAACATCTGTGTCTCTTAAATCATTGATTGAAACTGCAACCACCATGGGTCAGCTAGGATAAGTTTGTGAAATCTTCTGATGGCATGATGCTAAGCACTGCTTATCTCATCTGCACATGCAGGTAGCACAATACCTGCTCAATTTTCAATGTTATCTTTCAGTATGATCATACATTTGTGTCAATGATAAAATGCATATACAATAAGTGCTAAGCAACTTCAGCTGAGGTGTGAAATATTGTCTGTAAGTAAAATGCATTTGCTAATTGCTATGAATTCTTTAAGCAACATATAAGAATAGAAAAAGTGAATGTATTTCTAAGTGGGGTCAATCTGAGATTTACTGTAAATGCATGCTTTAATTTGTGGGTTTCGATATGTCATACTGTAAGTAGTAGTATATCAACATAAAGCTGTTTTGTAGGTTGTTGTCGTTGTATTAAGATTGCTGAAGAGCTGTAGGTAAGTGGTCTGGATATTTGATGGTAGTTGATGTTGGACACTTACTTTTATACCTGTATCTAAGTCTTTGTGCTTTAGATATCCCCTGAATGAAAGCTCTGAGGTAGACTGAGTTCTTATGGAAAAAAGCTGCATTCGTGTCAGAATTTATTCAAAGCTGTGAGAAGTGAGAGTTTGATAGCAATTTGAACGAAACAAGAAAATAATTCTTGAAATTTGGGTCCTATAGGTGCTTCTAATATGAAGGGGACTTTAAGTTACTCAGTTTTTCACTTCTTTTTCTGCAGGCCAGTGTCACTTTCCTTTTTTTTCCTCCTCTCTTCATTTGGAAAAAAGAATCCTTATTTTATTCTTCTCTACAGATCTGCATGATTTTTGCTTCTAGTCTGTTTCAAATGTGGGAAGGAAGAGTTTTAAACAGTGGGACTGGGGATGAGAAAGACAGAAAATTCCTAAATCTCCTGAGATGATTTTCCCAGGCTACTACGTGAATTCTGCCTGTGTAAATTGCCACTCACAGTACACCATGAAAACACACGCAATTGGTTCTTGAGTGATGCCTTGGCTTCTTGGGCCTGGCCTTCTTAATGAGTACTGGAAACATTCAAAACCAAATTCATCCAATTTGCTGTGCCTATGCCTTCTTTCTGAGTTGGGGATGTGTGCAAAAATAAATTACCCTTTATCTGCAGCTCTTTCTCTCCTTTAGATGTTTGATGATCGAAGTTGTTTTAATACTTTCAATATCACCAATGCATTAGTTTCAGAAGTAGCTGAAAGAGGAGAAGTGGAGGTCTGTTGTTGTGAAAAGTTCACAATTTGGAAGAGTGTATCAGCTTGAGGGCTGGCTTTTTGTTGTTGTTTTGTCTTTCTTTTTAAAAAAAATCACAGGCAACCACTGTTCAAATTGCAAATTCTGCCTTTGAGGACAAGGCAGATCAGAACAGATGTACTAGAAAACCTTGCAGATTTACTCTAACTGATACTAAACCCTAGTATTATTTCCATTTTGTGACTGAATTAGGTATATCTGACCCATATGTTACGCTTCACATTTGTAAAATGAAGTTAGCAGTTGCCCAGCTTTATAAATTGCTTTGGGAAGTGGTGGATTTAATTGTATTATGTTTTTGTATTGAATTTGTATGTTGGGCTATTTTTTTTTTTCCTGAAGTGCTATTTTAAGAACATGCTTTGCCCTTTTGTGCTTCTCTAGCTTGGATAACAAAAGTTGTAGAAAATGGCTGCATAATTTCTTTCCACATTCCGTGCATAAGTCAAAAACCATCCACACTTGCTTCTTGTTAGCTTTCTATGCACAACAAAGGGTCTGAGATCCCCACTTAAATGCCAAGAAAGATGACATGAGAGAAATGCAAATTGAACTGATAAGACTAACTGAAACCAGACTATTAAAGAGAACAAATGTGACTTTAACTGTTGACAAGCGTCCACTTGCTGCATTCTATCATTTCCAGCTGAAAATGTATAGTTTTCTCTGTCTTATAAGATAGATGCTGTGTATAACCATGGATTCCCAATTGTGAATGGCTTGTTAGCAAGGAACACCCAAAACTCCACCAAGCATTGGTCATGCTTGCATGTACTATCTTCAAAGTTATCTTCAAGGGGTTTGTTTCAAGAAGGTTGAGCTTGGACTTCCTTGGCTCTAGGCTCTGGCATTAAGAGTATGGTATATTGGCATAAAGAGGAGCCTCCAGGTGCCAACACACAATGCCTTGTCTTGTACTAAGTCTGTACATAAGAAAAATACAGTTCTGTAGAGTTCTTTAAATTATATTTAAGCTTAGAGTGGAGTACAATTTGTCCTTCTTGGTGTTACAACTGTTATATCCTGAGGCCCTAAATAAGCTTGTTTTGATGTAATCATATATGGTAAGTGATGCAGTGCATCATTCCTATTAATTCTGAAGGAGAACACCAATTTGCTTTAATTAGATCCACTTAACACAAAATATGTGTTTTGTTTCTAAAAAGGGAAGTAAAAAGGTTATTCCAAGGAGGGAAACTGTTCATAATGTATCCATTTAGTCAACCTAAAATGGATTTAAGGTTACTCAGCCCTTCTCACACTGTTGTTCAGATACCAGATCCAAAAGGCAAGTGAAACAATGGGGGGATAGTTAAATAAATACGAAGATGTAAAGTCGGAGGTTGTATTCAGAACTGTTTCCTATAACCTGTAATTGGGTCTCTAAGGAAGTGTAAATTATGTCTGCAGTTTGAGCTGTAGCTAATGCTCTCTGAGAATAATTATTGTGATGGTTGTTGGAGGAAAAAGAACAAAGGAATAGGTGCAACATGTGGACAGCAAGTATAAATGTGGTGTGTATGATAGCTCCAATGTTTGTTTCTTTATGCTAATCAATTCTCAGGATAATAATAGGCTGTTAATTATCTGCATTGGTTTATTTCCCAGACAACCAGCTTGAGGGTTCTTTCTGTTTAGACCTGACCAGACTGTAAGACCTTGAAACAAAACTGTGAGGTGAGGCTTTTGATGTTCAAAAGGTCTTTGTACTCAGTTTCTATATGTGGTGCAGAGGTTAGTTTGCACTTCCAGGGATGATTGCTGCAAATTATCTACAGCTCTGTCACTTACAAATTAGATTGCTGCAATACAGGTGGATTAAAAACTTGAGGGCACTCAACAAATTTACATCTTTGTGCTTTTACAATGGAACACTCCGTACAGGGGCCACTGCCATGATGTCCACTTACTATTCCTTGGGTTCAGTGCAGTGTTGAAGATTTCACTAGTAGAAGTGGAACTGCTGTGGTATGTGAGAAATGTGACCCGCAATGCATTAGGGCTTGAATGGCATACGCTTGAGTGGGCTTTGGTGACAGAACCCTAATGTTTTCCTGAAAGCAGATTTTGGATATGGTGCTGGAATGTCCAGACTGAGTGTGTCTGACTACTGGATCCGCTGTCTTTGAATTTCTGTTTTCCCCAACCTGCTGTCTATTCACTGTTGCTGATGGGAGTGCAAGAGTGGAAATGAACACTTGTCTTATGAAGGGCTGCAAACCACTTCAGCAAAGTACAAGTGTGCTGTTGAAACTTTTCAGGGCCCCAATGTGTGTGTGTATATAAACTTAACATGCACATACTTCTATAAGTACACATACGCACTTCTATAAGTACGTTATTCTCTAGTGCTGGTAGTTTTTGTGGTGGTGTTCAGGTGCAGTAGTCTACCATGAAAGGAATAGTGGAGCCCTGGAAGGATGCATGTGTAGGACTACTCCTCCACATACCTCATGTGATGAAACTTCTGGGAGTCTGTTCAACACAAAGTGGTCTTCAGTGTTTGCTCAATACTACCTGATAACTCAAATACATAGAGAACAGCTTATCTGTGGTTTATCCTGCATATCATTGTACAATAGGGTTTTATCCTGCATATCACACTGAAACAGAGCTCAAATTTAACATTAGGATCCTCGCTGGCCTTTCTAAATTTGTGCCCGTTCCTTTAGCAATGAAGTCTGATGTCGTAAATGATAATTTCAATGGATAAACAGCAGAAAGTAATGAACTTCTAAACAAAATTATTTATGCAAACATTTCTAACTCCTTCCTCCAATATTGTTTACATACAAACTCTACATAGTTTATGTCAACAGCTCGTAGTTTTTTTCTACGTCTAGAGATTTTGATAACAACAATGGACCTCATTTGGGCATCATGATTGCATCATAGGTGAATTTGGCTCCTGATCTCTTAATATGTCAACTCTGTTGTTTGAATGCTGTAATTCCATGTTGGATTACTATTTAGATCCAGAAATTGCATCATTCTCATACGTACAAACAGCAAGTCTCTGGGGCTTCTGACTATTCTCCCCTTCACCCACGGTGCTGTAATTATGATACATTTAAATGAGCTGTCTGCAAAGTACAGGTTCTTAAAACAAGTTAACACAGTTGTTTAGAGGTAGTGGTAAGGAAGTAAGGCAAGAAAAATATTTAGGGAATGGTCTGCAAAGTGTATGGAGGGAG
Source organism: Cygnus atratus (assembly GCF_013377495.2). Lineage (NCBI taxonomy): Eukaryota > Metazoa > Chordata > Aves > Anseriformes > Anatidae > Cygnus > Cygnus atratus. The sequence continues at coordinate 2,606,721 of NC_066366.1, forward strand.
TGGATGGTGTAAGACCTGCTGCTACCTGAGCCTGGAAAAGCTCTGCTCTTCCCTTCTGCACGCTTGCTCCAGGTTACTCTGATGACTGAGAGAAGACCCAGGCAAGAAGGGAAGTAGGATGCTGCTATTTATTCTCTCTATGGGATTTTTATTTCACCACTTCAGGAAAAATAACAACCAAGGCAAGTTAAGAGAGGCCTGAATGAATCTCAGAAAGGTGAAAGCAAGAAGGAAGGCAAGAAAAAAATACCATGCACTTCATAGTGGGCCAGTACATCTCTTTGCCCTGCTGATTTGTCGGCATTTCTTGCTGAAGAGAGGGGGGAGCAGCCCCACATACTCTGTGGAAGGTGCAGCCACTTCTGTCTGCAGTACGGCAAAGCCTGATTCCAGGGAGCACACTGTGTGTGCGGTTCTGCTTAATAACCCTCCGCTTCCTGACAGAAGTGACTTTGTGGATAGCTAAGTGACACTTTATCCAGAGGACAGGTAAGGGGTTTCTAGGAAATTGTGCTTTACTGGTGATTGTACTTTGAGCACAAACACAGCAGCGTGCTCGCTTTGCGTTGTTGAAGTAGCTGTTGCTTGTGGCTATTTGTAAATGTCTGTGTAAAATTTACTTAATTTCAGGACAATTGCTTCACAAACCATTCTGTAGTGTATTTATTATGCCAAACTATCATTAGATTTTGGGGGGAATTTGTATTGAAAAAGGTTGGGCATTTCCAGGGAGCACAGATTTTGATTAAATGGAAAAGGAAGGAAATGGGAAGTCCAATTAGCTGAACAAGTATGATCTCCAAAGCTACCACATTCAGGGAATCCCTCTTCTAGCAAGATGCAAATGTCTTCTGTGCTTGTAATGGAGTCTTAAAAAATATACAATTCAGTATTAGGACAGGTGAAAAGGTGCTTGCTGATTAGTGCTTGTATGAGTAGGAAACTGCTTCCAATACAGTACTGCCATAGTGTCCCCATTATTTTTCCTGTTAACTTATAATGTTTGTTCTGATTTTTTTTATTTTATTCCTTTAAGCTGAGAGCTATACATGCTTTGTTTGTTTTCAAGGGAGTTTCAGATGCGAGATCCCTGCAATTCAAAGTTACTTGGATATTTGAGACGCTCTTGGCATTTACACAAAGCTGTACTTCATTTGGTGGTCTGTGGTAGTGATTCTAACATGATGTTTTGACCTATGTGTGTGACTTGCTCCATGTATATCTTTGTAACAACACTGATTCCAGTAGCAAAGCTATGATCTAAAACATGGGGGAGAAATTGTAACGTGGCATTGCTTTTAGATATCCCCAGGTATTAATCAGCAGTAGTGTCTTGTACCCTCAAAATGGTGACTGTTCTAAACTTCTGAATACCATCGCACTCCTCAGTATGTTTAAGGAGGATTCTGTGCATAACTGAAATCTGCGCATGGAAAATATGTTTTCTTAAGGTGAAAAGTATTGAAGTTTTCTTTAAAAAAATATTAAAGAGATGGTATTGTCTGTTCTTAAATTAATGCATTCTTTATACAATGTATTTCATACTTCACTGGTTTGAAACAGATTAGTACCATTTAAAGTTCATGCAAACTAGCCTAAGGCTGTGAGCATTACATTAAATATCATTCAACTGGTATAATTTGATTTAACATTCTGCACTAACTGGATAGTCTTGGAATGTAATAAAAAATCTAACTTCAATATTAACTTTTTTAACCTTATGCGGAGGATTCATGGAAGTTGTCCTTCCTATGGCAAAGTCCTGAGCACCACTTTTGTTTCCCCGTGAGCAATTCCTAGATATGTTTTGCATAAGACTGTGGTCACCTGTATGGTGTGTCAGTGAAGGAGTAACTGTGACAGCCATGCATTTCTTACTTTATAGAGTAACCTGTTGATAATTTCCTCTTTAGTCAATTTGTGGCGTACTGCCTAGTCTCAGTATGGAGGTTTTCTCTTTGTATTAGCCAGATCAAGGACTGACACTGCTTGGACAGTGCTGTTAGGGGAGTAAGACACTGGTTCAAGGTCTCAAAGGGCTAGAGGCAATTCCCTCAGTCAGTAGATGGTTTCCTATCACTGCACCAAGAATTAGAGCATGTCCTATGAGACTTACTTGAGAGGCTGCCTGTAAAGTAGGATTTTTGCTACCTAGATTATCAATCAAAATGCATCCATGTATTTCTGCTGCTGCTGTTATAACTGAGTTGATTTGTAAGGTGCTCACATAGAAACTTGAAAACGGTTTCACCTTCCAGGAATTAGCACTGCAATTCACTAACACTTGTAGTACGCACCATTTGCAAGGAGTAGGAGGGCACTGTCTGTGTAACACATCTTGCCTTAAGTACTGCAGTGCTCCTACCGTGGTTACATTTCTCTAGAGAACTGAGCTGTTAATGGAATGTGTAAAAGACACAGAACCGTAATTCGGGGAAGCAGAGGGAGGTTACAGTGCGACTAATATAAAAGCATCTCATTGTCCTAGGGTGTAACATATGGTGATTAGCTACAAATATTGTAGGTAAGTAAGATACCCTTTTAGCTGCACTCCTAATATTAAGGATGCAAAGGGAAGGAAGTTAGAGACTTCTACAGCTTTTCGCTGTCATGGGCATCTTCATCAAATGAATTTTTTAGCCTCTTTTTAACTCCTGTCACCAGAATACCCTTAAACAGGTCTCAAGTTACATACCCAGGAGATGAGCAAAGCACTAGCAGTTGCTTGCGTTGCCCTTTTCCCCAGGGGTGACTTGCAGCTGAGTAGCACAGCCACCTGTGGGTACCGTCTGCTTTTTGCACGTCTGTGTGAACACCAGTGTTGTATGAAATGCAATTAAACAAGGCTGAGGTAGACCTTAGTCTGCCCCGTGAGTCGCCAAATCACAGTTCTGTTGTAAATGCAACCTTGGAAAATAGTAATATACTTTTGCTTTCATTACAGTGATAGGGCTTAAAAAGGCCTAAGCCTTGTGGAAGCAATTCTAAGATGTCCTCTTTCAAAGGAGATGCAACAATGCAAAGTGTTTTTCCAAAGCATTTATGAAAGAAAATGAACTTATTGAGGCATCTGACTGTATAGTGCTTTTGTCAGAAGTGGTAATGTAGGAAGGGTTTGGGCTTTATGTGTCTCTGCAATTTGTTAAAAATAAAAGTAGCCCAGATCTGAAAATGGTAGGCATTCAGGGTTAGAACTGTGCTTCTGCTCAGGGACTGTAGGAGCTGTATTGCAAAGGCAGGTAACACCAAGCTGGAAAACGTGAGTGTCTCTGATAACCATCTAATGCAAAGAGTAATAGACTTAAGATTTATTTTATCTCCAAGTCACCTTCCTTATTTAAAAATAATTTTAGTTAAGGGAAGAGCACATTGAACGGTGTCAGTCCAGTAAAAAGTTGTAATTGATCTTGCTTTTAAAAACTTTCTTTAAGTGAGTTTGCATCATTTAGTCATGGAAAATATTTCTCTTAGTTATCATAAATGGATCGCTTGACAAGGTGAGAGTAGCATTAAAATTCTGTTCTCAACAAAATGGAAAGAATTAGATATAAAAAAGACTCGATGAGATAAGGTAAAAATAGACTGACACCACCACCTCTAAAGGTTTGGATTCACATCTACAGTAGTTTACAGAAATGTGGTCAGAGACATGCACATCCCTTTTCAAAAAAGCACTAGATCGTCTAGCAGAATGAATTCTAGCCCCTGAAGTCTAGGAATGAAATAGCAGAGACACAAAAATGCAGTTATACAGTTATGGACAACTTCTTGAACGGTGCTGTTAGTTCTCAGCCCAGTCACACCGTACCTAATGAAGGTGGAGCCAGATTTTGCTGCTTATGATGCTCGCTTTGCTTTGCTTCGGGGGTGTCAGTGGAACACAGCCTGATCACTTTGTGTCACCCGTGAACTTGTTGTAGTGGATGTTTTGCAATTCTGACTTTTACTTATGCAACTTTGAACTTTTATATTGACTTTTTACTTCTGTTAACATCTTTTTACTCCTCTTTATGACTTCAGTTGGAAAGCATGCTGTGCTGTAAAACTAGTATTAGGCAATGTGTATTTTATGCTTTGGTATACCTCTGGTAGTGCAAAGCTGATCTAGAAGAACTGTAGCTAGTATCGGAAAGCACAAGTAGCAAGACTCTGTAACAAGAGTATACAGCTTAAGGTGCAGCTCAGCTTTTATCAAAGCTTCAAGCCCTGATGAATTCATGGGAATTTAGACATGTGGATATCCTTGATAAATACTGAGATAAATCACCTGAACTGTAGGGTATTTCTAGGGATTTTGTTGCTTTGTTTTTCTTCCGTATGTATTGAACTAGATCTAGCCACAAGTAACTTAAGGCTTGAAGAATGCCTCTAGCTTCCTGGAACTAAGTGTTGGTTTGATGTTTAAAAAAAAAAAAAAAAAAAAAAAAAAGCCAGCAATACTGAAGTGTGGTTTATATCGTTTCCTGGTTCACATGGCTGCTGTGCGTTGTTTAATTTATTTATTTATTTTAAATGCAGGTATCCTTTCCTGCCCTGTGTGTAAACAGACCTGCTTTGCAAGAGATGTAGTTGAAAATTTCTTTCTCAAGGACTTTCACACTGATAATTCAGCTATGGCAAAGGTAAGTGAAAACCACTAAGTAGGGTGCTTTGTGAGTTGTTAAAACACTACCAGACTGACATTGTTTGATGAGCAGAACAAATAGTATTGAACAACAGACTGTTTAACATTTTGCTTATGCAGCACTTTAATTGCATCACTGCGAGGGATGGACATACTGCCTTTGTATTACTCTTCTAACTTTATTTGAAGAATGATTTTGACTCTGTACTTACTTATTGATACTAGTGATGTAGAACTGGATCTATGTGACACATTTTTTTATTGTTTATGTTGTTATAATTATTGCTTATATATTATAATTATTGCTTCTATATTGTTTATACATTATCTAGAAGATAATGGATCTCCTGGATTTCTCATTATCCTGTTTCTGCTCTCTACACGAAATAAACAGAAACAAAGACTATTGGCTTAATGGTTACACCAAGATTACCCTTTAGATCCTATGCGGGATTATCATTTTCTGATTGTCTGTTTTAATCATTTAAAAAAAAAAAAAAGGTCACATCACATTTCATTTTCTCATTGGGGAATGGATACAAAAGATGATTGGGAAGCATAAGATTACTATCTTGGCTGTGTATTGACACTGTACATAAATGGATTTCACTTGTGTAAAATACCCAGATGACGAGCAGGTCTATCCTCACAGTATTTTACTTGCTGCTTCTTTGTGATGCCAGGAGAAAGGGAGAGGAAGGTGTGTATCTCTGATCCATCTATTGCAGTACAGTATTATATTATTTGCATGAGTAAGAGAAATTTCAGAATGTGGTAGTATTACCTGTATCTGGGAGATAAAACAGCTGGAAACTTGTCAAAACTAATCTGTAATCTGCTGACTGCTTTAGCCAAAGCGTGATCCAAAGCAAAGGACTGGTACCCAAGAAGCAGGGATGTTGGGCTTCACCTTTTGAACCAGATCCTGGACCTCTGTCTCTTCTGTGCTTTTGTTGATTCCTAAGGAAACTGGATAGCTGCATTAGGTATTCAGTTTCAGAACCACTGGGTAGAGGGGAACACTTTTGCTATAATGTAGGATGGAAGCTGTATCTTTCCACTCCTCCGAACTGCCATTGTTATATATGTGTTGGGATTTCTTAATTATCATGACTCACTTCATTTACCTTTCAATGAGAGTTGGTGTAGAAACAAAATCAAATGAGGATATCTAATATCTTCAAAAGCACTAGATTATTTTTTTAGACCTTCTTTAAAAGAAACTTTTTCTTTTGTGTAACTCCCTTAGGAGTCCTAAGAGGAGTTCAGTAAAGCAGAATTCTCACTGGAGCAGAGGAGTACCCTAGAGGGACTTGAGAACCGTCCTAATAGTTTTGGGCTTGCTTCCTTTTTATTGACAGTCATGTAAGAGTAAGCCTTGCTTACTGTCTTTTAACCACCCTTCCCTCAAAAACAAAGCTATGAATGATATCAAAGGGAGAAGCACCAACTCATCCAATTGAAGCACAGCCGAACAGCCATCATTTTCTTAACTCACCTAATGTTTTCAAATGGGAATCTGTCAAGACTCATAACAAAGTGTTTGGAAACCAGATGTTTTTCAATGTGTGACATAGTGAAGCATAAAGAATAGAAAGTACTATATACAAGCTGCAGAAATTTCAAAAACATTCACTTCAGAATCCCTTGCTCAAAAGGCTATTTTTACATCATAAATAACCTAACTCTGGGAGCACTCTGTGCTCTGCAACTTAAAAATAACGCTAACATAAGCTCTAGTCAGACTGTCTGACAGCTGAACGGTGGCAGGTAAACCTGTGATTAGGCAGTTTTGGTTATTACCAAGAAGGCAGAGCACCTCTGAACTTGTGACCTGTTTCCCAAGCAGGTGGTTCATGAGTACATTATAACTTAGCCACTTCTTTTTATAACAGGCTTTGCTTCCCAGAATACTTTTGCATTTTGGTTATATAAGTTATATTAGGCTTTTTGTTTTGAAGTGTTACACGTACATTTTGGAAAACATTGTTGAGAGGCAAATGGCTAAAACTGTGTAATGGCTTACATGAATACTTTCCAGCTTAGACAACCTAACACGTTTAAAAATTTGCTTTTGTCACCTTACTGTCAGAGAGAAATCTCGTTGAAAGAGATGGGAAATACTTAGAAACTCTTAACAACGAGCTGATAAGAGATCAATTGGGAAATTCCAGCCCCACTGAAGAGAATGGTAAAACTTAAATGAACAGGAATAAAAATTTTTGTTCTTGTGCTGAAGTAAAACCTTTAAGCCAAACATGAGTCTCAGAAGTGAGCTGGATATGGATATTCCACTTAGTATTAAAGCTGTGATTTAACACTAAGAAGACCAGCAAAGAAAGAACTGTAATTGTTCTTCCCTCAGGATTTCTAAGGTCATGATCTGGGACACAGCAAAGGGAAACTTGACTTTTAAATTCACCGGGACTTGCATCAGGGCCTGTATGCTGAATACTTCCAAATACTTCTCTTTGTGTTTCCCATCAGAGTAGTGGGGATGCAATTGTAACAAAACCATAGTGAAGATAAGCTGATGCACAACAGAAAGAAAGCACACCATAGGGAAGTCACTTTGCCATCTATTATTAGCTACTTGAGTAGCTGTGACAACAGCAGTAATATTCAAGAACTATGTATAACTACAGTAAATATTTTGTAACTGTGTAGGAAATGTTTGAGTTTGATAAACTGGTGGCAAAGCTTTTATGGTTTGAATATGGTAAAATTATATAATTATTTTCACTCTGCCCGTTAGTACCTATTCATGGCTACAGTATGTTAGAAACATTGTGTTAGGAGATTTCAACAAGGTATTTTATGCCTCATGCAAATCCTTTTTAAGAGAAGTGTCATTATAGTCACCTTGAAATAACTGCTGAGGTCATTCTGGATAACAAAGGAATCAAATCACTCTCTTCATTTATATGCTGCTTTATTCATTTCACCTTTAGTGACAGTTCCAGACAACATGGCCTATAAGAAAGGACATTTCCTAAATAGTTGAATTGATAGAGATGATAGTTACAAATTCCAGTTTATTTGATGTTCCCATGTCTGTCTTACGTTTCCAGTTCATTACAGTTGATAGCAGTATATGAATTGAGCTTGGTTTTGGTCACCTCTTTAGAGTATAGGAAATAAGTTTTTTTTTTTTATTAGGAGTATGTGGATGTTCCTGTGTTGTGTATACCATAGCCTATAGATTTTGTAGGTTTTCATACCTACAAATAACTATTGTGCTAGAGCACAGAAAGACAGTATGATTTAAGAGCTTCGAATCGTAATTTTACTCTGGGCCCTTTTACAACAATAACTGAGCTCCTAAAATCACTTGAATTGCTCTAATCTAACGAAGTAAAATACTAAGTTTACCAATCTGAATCATAGTTTGTTGAAGATAGTTTGTACAGTCTAATTTGTTATCCATGTATGTAATTGTGCTTTTTGTTCTTAGAGCTGCTCCATGTGTAAAGAGAAGAGACCTGCTCACAGTCTCTGCACAAGCTGCAATAAGTGGTTGTGCAGCACATGTACAGAGGAACACAGACATGGCAATGAAACTGGAGACCGCTTCCTGTCTGTATCCCTGAAGGGCTGCACAGGTACTGAAGATATGCTTTGAATATTTAGGCTTGTTCTCATATCAGTTATTCAGTTGAGAATGGAGCACGCACAGGTTCTGTGTTAGAGAGGTTCTGTGCTGTCCTGTTTGAGTGTGACTTTAAAGTGTATATACATGTAAATGAGAGATTATGGGATTCTCTATCACTTCAGGTGTCTGAACTTGCCTTTGCCACAATCAGTAATCTATGTTATTTGAGAAATCCTGGATATCTGCTTCTCACAGAGACAGTCTGTTCCATGTACCTTTTCCATTTGTGGAGTGATGGGCTATGGTTTGGTAGGCTGCAAGACCAGTTGTCCTTGCCCTTCCAGTATTTCTGTTCCCATCAGGAAACTGCCATAAAGCAATTCCCGTGTTTTATGGACAAGGTGTGGGAGGGGAAGTCAGACAGCAAAAGGCTGTGACCTCTATAGGATGTTCGTTTCACAAACATGGAGTGAAGAACATGCTTCCTGAGTGTGATCGGTGTATTGCCGTCAGCAAGCACAAATGAAACCCACTGGAAAATGTTTCATCCCTATATAGTAATGATCCATAGAGAAGGGTCATCATCTCCTATTACTGCTCATTATTTACTTTATGTAAATACTGAGGAGTATGCTAACCTAAACTTAAGTAAGCAATTTGTACTCTAAAACAAGAGTGTTGCAATTTAATAAAACGATTCAAGTTTACACTTCGCTCTCATATGGAGTTGTGTTGCCCTGTCTTCGTTCTTTAGAAGAAGGAGGATAGAACAAGGAACAAACACAGGTGGGCCCTACTGCTTCTAATGTATTATTTTTAGTGTAGGATAGAAGCTTATACTTTATTCTGATGAGGTTACGCTTCCATAGTTGGTACCAACCGGTTAGAGTAAGAGAGATTTAAAACTTTGTTTATTATTCAAGAGAGATTTTTTTTTTTTATCCACCCTAGATAAAGAAAATATAGGCTGTAGAAAATGAGGACTCAAATGATGTTTCAGAATTTAGGGCAACTGCAGTTTCCTTGTGCTTCAGGTGAGGTTCTTAAGAAACTGACTTGGATAGTTGTGGTCCAGTTGTCTGTTCCTAGGAAAAAAGACCCCTCCCCCTCTTTTTTTTTTTTTTACACTTTTACACTTAGATAAGTAAAACGGCTTTGGTGTAGGGAAATTGAACCTTTTTTCTTGTTTTATATTAGCAAAAAAATTAAGTAATGTTTTTATTTCATTTGCAGTTTGTATAAATGTTTTCTAAAGATGAATGCTTTGTTTAATTTCTCATGTTGGTCAAAAGTAACAGGATATTGTCTTAGCAAGGAAACTTTGAGGATGCAATCGTACTTTTTTTCCTTGTCCCTTTATAAATGCCTATCTGCTAGTAATGTTAATGGTAATTAAAAAACAAACAAAAAAACCTGCTTCATATAATCAGATTGTTCCAGGATCTGAGTCTTTAGAGATAACACCAAGGTTTTCAATAAAATTATGTGAGGGTATGGCAACTGACTCTTAATGTCAGTTCTTGTCAATGATGCCATTGTTTTATGTTCCCCAGCAACTGAAGATGAGGCAAGTGAATTTTCCTTGTTTTGTCCAATTCATGCTCAAGAGCCACTCAAGTTGTTCTGTGAGACCTGTGATATCCTTACCTGCCACAGCTGCCTTCTGACAGAGCATAAGGAACACAGGTACCAGATATTGATTGCTTAATGTCTTTTTCATAATCCTATATATAAACATAGTGAATATAGATTTAAGACTGTTCTATCTGCATTTCTTGTCAGCTGAAATTGCAAACTCAGTTCCAGCTTCAAAGCCTCAGCAAACTCAGTTCAGTTGTCTTATGCCCAAGCAGCATACCATGTGGGTTACTGCCCTTACAGTGTCATACACTGGGCTCAGCAGTGTGTACCTTCCCAACTGTATCATCTGCCAGATACGGTGTATGCGTGTATCTTTTGAATACGATCATGAGAAACTAGTTGCAAGTTGAACTCTACTTAGCATAATCCAACTACGTCTGTTGGTCTTTATCCAAGACATCATGACTGTAGCTTAGCTTGCTGTTTGTTACCACATGTGTGTGAGCCATGCAAGGAATTACCTATACACTGTGACAGACCTTTTGTGAGATGTGCCTGCCCCTTTGAAGGGCAATAAAGTTTGGGATAGCTGTCATAGCATTTGCAGTAGGAAAGAAGCAGGGGATCATGTCCAGACTGACATGATCCCTTAACTGACTTGAACACACCAATTTCTTCTGCTTCAGGCATATAGCTTCTGCTTTCAAACGCAGGAACCCAAAGTCAATCCACAGGAATTATTTTTGGAAGAAGGCTGGAGAAATTTGAGAAAGGCCGTATCTGTGACTGTTAAAAATGAATTGTCTGGGTTACAGGGCCCAGTTCCTACTGTAAATGTACTGTAGGCAAAGCTGTTGGGTAGTAAGCAGTAGGCACAGATAAACAAAGGATGACCCCATCTGAGTATTCAGTGTACCGGTTTGGAAGCTCAGGTCCAGCTAAGTCCCCTTTGAACAAGTCGTGCATTGTCCACTCCTTAATCAGCACGGACTGCGAACCTTCTGTAATGTAAATAATTAATTTTCAGGCTGTCAAAGAATGTTTTTAAGCACAAATTTTAAAATATTTAAACCTAGGCCTTCTGGTAATCCACCAGATATTTACAGTGACTTCTATTTCTTGAGTAGATATATGCCTTTGTACTTGAACTATTCTACCAGGAAAAAAAAAAAGAGCTAAGATCTATGTTTATGTCATGTATGAGTTGTGTCCAATAAAAAGTCCAGTAGTTAGGACTGTTTGCTTTCCTCTTACCATGGGATGCAGGCTTTACAGATAAGGCAGAATGGATCCTTTGGAGATGCGCATCTGGCCAAGTCCTTAGTGGAGTCTGGCTGCAGAGAAACTCTACCCAAGGGAATTAATGGAGCAACAGCTGAAATCTAGCAGTGGGCAGTTTTGCTTAGTGGTGCAATGCTGCTGTAGTGACACTAGTTCCAGCAGTTCCCCTCTAACTTTTATAATAGCAGCAAATGTAAACAATGTTTTATTTGAGCCTATAAAAGAAAAAACAAGTCATGATCCAGCTTCTCAATAGTTTCTTATCAGCAGAAAAAACGTGATGTGAAAACTTCCCTTTCTTTTGCAGGTTCAGACATCTTGATGAAGCTTTGCAAAATCAGAGAGCTATCCTGAAAAATGTCGTAGCTAAAGTGGAAGAGAAAAAAAATGGAATTCAGGTTTCAGCTAAACAGATTGAAGACAGGTAATAGTTGTGTATTTTTCTCATGAAAGTGAATGACGAGTAACAGTGTTATTTTTCCTAAATAGAGTTTACTAGAGATAAAAGTTGATGCTATATATTTTTTTCTTGGAGGGTAAGAAATACGAATATTCCGGTGCCCAACCACCCTCTCAGTGAAGAACCTTTCCCTAACACCCAGCCTGACCCTCCCCTGTCCCAGCTCCATGTCGCTCCCTTGGGTCCTGTCGCTGTCCCCAGAGAGCAGAGCTCAGCGCCTGCCCCTGCACTCCCCTCGTCAGGAAGCTGCAGGCTGCCATGAGGCCTCCCCTCAATCTCCTCTGCTCTGCGCTGAACAAACCAAGGGACCTCAGCCACTCCTCATACATCTTCCCCTCTAGACCCTTCACCATCTTTGTAGCCTTTCTTTGGAGACTCTCTAGTAGTATTATGTTTGTCTTACGTTGTGGTGACCCAAGTCAGCATTATCACATTTGGAGAGAGAAGTGTGGGAGAACTTAAAGGAAATGGTACAACTTTCACTGGAGTTCTTTGTCAATATTATGTAACAAATAACTACCAAGCACTGGATAAATGACATACCAGTTGGCTCATCCAGGGATATGTATCTCTTCCTCATAGGTTGCTTGAAGTAAAACACTTGTACAAAAAAGTAGAAAACCAAATCAAAATGGCGAAGATGGTTTTGATAAATGAAATCAATAAACGAACAAACATCCTTCTTGAACAACTTGAAGTAAGTAAGGCTAGTTTCTTTTATACCTTGGGAAATTAAACTAAAATTAAATCCCAGTGCCAATGGAAGAATATAGATTGTGAATGTTATTGTCCCTTTGCTTATGTTTTCAAATATTCTTTTTATTGCAGGATTTTATTTGAAATCAATAGTTGAAAAAGATTAATGATGAAGTGGCAAAATGTTTGCTTATCGTGTTATTCACATTTTCTAATACAGTTGCAGAGAATGTATGTGCACATTTTGAGTAATTACAAAAGAAGCCAGCTTTTGATTTTTCATGTTTCATTTGTGAAAGATCTCTAGCACTGCATTTAAAATGTTTTGAAAATGACCTTCTGGTCTACTTTCTGTAAAACAGCCTGCAGTTTTGACTCTTCGGTTTTCTCATGTCCAGTTGAAGAATATGTGATAGAAAAAATACCATGAGGAGGATGATACAGCCTCTATCTTTGTGGTCCCTAAATCGTGAATTGCTGGAGACTGGAAGACCATTCTGAGGAAACACTGTGTGCTTCCCCTCTGCTGACATTCTTCCTTAGATCTCCTCTCTTGTGTATTGTAATAGACAAGAAAGAGGTCCAGGTTCAAATCTGATCAAACGTTTACACCTTTCCTGTGTTACATTATTCTGCTAAACCATGGCCAGAATGCTTCATTTATTCCTGAAGAAGTCATTGTTCGTCTTGAGTTGGATATATCTGTTGAACAGGATTTGCTTTCTCTCTCTGATTGGTGCTTTAAAGAGACTATAAATAAGAGTGTCTATGTGTAACATAATTCCAATGATTGTATGCATTATGTGTGTCTGAAGGATGACAACTGTCTCCTACCTATTCCACATTATTAACAGAAAATCACAAGTGAAAGGAAGCGGAAATTGGAGCAGCAACTGCAGGGTGTTGTGGTTTTAAGCAGACAGGTTGAACATCTGCAGAACTTCATCAGTTGGGCAGTGTGCAGTAAAAACAGCATCCCATTTCTCTTCAGTAAAGAACTGGTAAGAGAAATATTTTCTCAATAAAGAGAAATTGTGCAGTACATGTGAGAACTGTTTTAAGGATTTAATGATTCTCAAATAAAACACTTTTAATGGTCTTATAACTATTAATAAAATCATAATCCTTTGATATGTCACCAGATTGTATTTCAGATCCAGCGCTTGTTAGAGACAAATTGTAACACAGACATAGGCCCTCCACTGAAGATCAGATTTACTTGGGATCCATCCTACTGGACTAAACAGCTGTCCAATTTTGGTAAGAAAAATCTAGTGTTCTTTATTACGTAAGTGCCCAAAGTTATACAAGATATACACAGACAATATAGTACTTTCCCTGAAGTGCTCTATTCTTATTTGAATTCTAGTTTTGATCTTCCTGTCACAGCCCTAAAGTAATGCTATTGTGGCTGAAAACTTTTATGCTTTTCCCCTACTAAAAGACATCATTCTATATAAATGTTACCCTATAAACATTGCCTATAAATGTAATCTGTAAATATCATCTTTGATAATCTTAGAAAATCACAATGTAAGAACACAACTACTAGTTTAATCAAAACCCTGTACAGGGCTAAGTGGATAAACTTTTAACTAAAATTATTTAAAATATAGCATCACTGTCTACTAAACAGCTTTGACTTTGCCGAATGTATTTGAATGCAGTTTTGTCCCAGGAAGCAGTAACTCTGCAACTAGAACACTGTGACTCTGGCAGTCCCATTAGGAGTATCCTGAGTAAAATGGATTACCTGCAGTGAGCCTTGTGCTATTTCCTCTGCCTTACCCAGGGACAGCTGGTCTCAGCTATGCTTACACTCCTCAGAGTGCAATACTAACAGATACTCTTTTAGTATCTCGGTGGCCCTGGGACCTGAACAATGCTTAAGATGCTTACAATTAATGGGCACAAAGATGGCTTTAAGCCTTTTTCTGTGTAATATTGACAATATTATTTATATAATGAATGCACATACTTTCAGCTTGTTTCCCAGCAACTATAAATTTTCTAACTGCTGCGAGTTTTTACAGTAAATTCAGTTTGGTGGGTAGATCAATGTTATAAAGGGTTGGTTCTCATCCCATTTTAAGTTATTTAAAACTAAAAGGGTTAAAACAATAGCAAAGGTATTGCAGGGAATAATCTTCTCTTGGTTAAAAGCATGGATAAGATTAGTTCATAGGTCATTTCTATTTCTAGCTTTTATGATTCTCTTGTATATAACATCAATCTCTTTTATTTTGCTCACTTTCACCCTGAAAGCAGTCTTCTGTACCTGTGCTTGTGGATGAGAAAATGTGCTCAGAGTTTAGTAAAAAATGAAAGTATAAGCCATATTCATCAGTTAAAATAATGTAAGTTGAGGGTAATTTTTCAAAGCATTTGCTGGTATTTCAATCATGAGTTCCATGGACATTAGAGGGAGTTTAGTGTTATTTTAAATCACTGAAAAATCTTGAAAAATTTATGTTGGAGGTATATTGAAGGACTGCTTTTACATTTGAATTGAAGAAAAGCGAATGGCAGTCATTTACAATTTTTATTGCGTAAATTTGTGAAGATCTTAGGAGTGAGCAAGTTTACTGTTTTGTTTTGTTTTACAGGAGGTTTCACTATGGAAGGTGGACACATTTCTCATTCAGATGTGCTACTCTATGGAAATGTGCAAGGATTACAGACATCCTTGTATCATGGACACTATTCCCCAGCATCACAGCTGGAGCCTGTGAATAGCCAGCCACATCAGTTTCCACCTGCAGTTCAGTGTCCTATGCCTGTGTGTTGCTCACACTGCCTCAGTGTACCTCACCCAAACAAAGCTCAGCCTTCTCACCAAAACATAAACCGCCATCAAAATTTTCAACAACATCCCGAACTGCATCAGCAGCAGTTTCCTCTGCAGTACAGCATGCAGCAACGTGACAAAGAGCAAAGGGATGTTTCCCCGCCTCTGAAGTTAACGCAGGCTGGGCTGGAGCAACAGTCACGATCAGAGTCAGAGAATACATCAGGGAAGATGGGAAAGCATTTACCACCCCAGCAGCTGCAGCAGACTGCACCTCTGGGTTATGCTGTTGTATCACATGAGGCTCAGCAAGTTCACACAAGCCATCCACAGTCATTCCGCACACAGACTGCTTTGCAAACATCAACTGTGCAAGTGCAGCTTGGCCATCTTCAGAAGATAAAGTCTAACCACTTGCAGCAGCCACCACAGCAGCAGCAGCTGCCCCCAGCATCGCCACTGTCAGGTCAGAATGAGAACACCCACAAACAAGTCATCCAGCAGAGCTTGGACATAATGCACCACCAGTTTGAACTGGAGGAGATGAAAAAGGATCTGGAGCTTCTTCTCCAGGCCCAAGGACAGTCCAGCTTGCAGCTGAACCAAACCAAGCCAGCTCAGCATGTTCAACAGACCATAGTTGGTCAGATCAATTACATAGTGAGGCAGCCAGCCCCGGTTCAGCAGCATATCCAAGATGAATCTCTAGTAAGTTCTCTAAAAGTTCTTTCCTATTTCTTTTAGTCAATGTAAGCTCAGAAATGGGGAACACCTTTGAGATTTCAAGTAGATTGAACTTTGTTGTCTTTTTGTCTATGTTAGTAATCAGCAGAAGTTTCATGTCTCATAGAGATCTGTCCAAAATTTCCTGTAAAGTGCTGCATAAACAACCTGGATCCCAGATATCTGAATCTGTAAGTAGACAAGGGAAGCAGCAGGTGGGAGAATAAAAGCATCATCATTCCCCCTTTGTGGGTAGGTAACCAAAGGACAGAAAAATTGAATAACTGACTTTACTTTTATAGCAAAGAAGGAATAAAACCTGTCTTCTGAATCCCAATCCAGAGTTTCTGCCTTTGCAGAAGGGACAATTGCTTGGTGGTGGGCATACAAACTCTGTAAGGAAGATAAGGTGGCACAATAAGATGGCTTTAAGACTCATTCAAAACAGTTAGAATTGCCTTGGAAAGGTGGTTGAGATTTCCCATTCTGTAAGCTCTGTGGAGTTCCCACTCTGAATGACTCTCAGCGGCTTAGATTCAGGAGCAAAGAGCAGGTTTTGGGGATAGCTGTACATTTCAGTAGCTTTATTGATCTTTTTCCATGAATGTTTGAAATAGATAAATCTCTCTCTTTTCATTTTTCTCTCTAGCTGGATTTACTTTTAACATCTTTGCTTTAGAGTCCTTCCAGACTTTTCATATTGTGTATGCTGAGTTGATATGAATTTGCTACTTTTTTTTAACTGAGATTTTGAAAACACTAATTCTTAATCTTGATTTGTAGGTCTGTGAGAGTTCCACTGAACTTGATGTCCAGAAGCCTGTAGTTCCTCTTGACAGAAGTGATATTCCCTCCCTGTCACAGTCATTAGATGAAGAAGCCAGGGTCAGCAGTCACTCCCCTGAATCAACATTGCAACAATCAGCTTACAACCCAGTGAGAAAGGTATAAAGAACTTTTTTTAAAAAAATAAATGTTTGGAAGGGAAAACATGTTTTCATAATATTGAGTACAATATGGCATTAGAATTTGCAACTAAGGTGAAAAAATAAAATACAGTAAAAGTTGACAAAATAGCTTGTAAATCTTAGAAGACAGTCATAGCCTAACCTAGTGTGCATCCCCCAGTAACATGTCTATGCACTGTACTGTATGTACACAGTTGGCAGATCAGCAGCTGTTCTATAACGTGGTTTAGTGGGTGACATTGGTAGTAGGGTGATGGTTGGACCAGATTATCTTGGAAGTCTTTTCCAACCTTAATGATTCTATGATTCTATAAGCTAGTAGTGTTTAGATATGACTGGCATGACAGTTAAACATGAAATGGTGAATAAATAGAATATTTCTTCACTGTGTAAATTCTGTCCTGTTCCTATCTCTATGGATGTAACTATCAGGAATTGCTACTGCCACGCTAGTAGCACTTGAATTTGAAAAAGGAGTCAGGGATTCTGATGAAGTCCTGAAAAGCATCCTTCAAAATACTTGCAAGGAAGTAACAACACTAATTGTTATTGAAAATGTGGTTCTGAAAGGGATATGATTCTGTTATACCCTCTGTGCTTGTACATAAGCAGAAAAATCATAAATTTCTATATCTCTAGAATATTTTAGCACATACTACTGACCCTTCTGCTCACTGGTAATCCCCAACTATTGAAAAAATCAGCAAAAACAGGAGAACTCATCTTTATCA
This sequence comes from Cygnus atratus, assembly GCF_013377495.2. NCBI lineage: Eukaryota > Metazoa > Chordata > Aves > Anseriformes > Anatidae > Cygnus > Cygnus atratus. The sequence continues at coordinate 2,624,165 of NC_066366.1, forward strand.
GTAGATCCTTGCTGGCTCTGGGTACCACCTGTGCATTTGTGGCAGGCAAAAACTCTCTTTTTACCTTGTCTAAAATATCCCAAACATGTTCTGGTTGCTCAAAACTGTTTGGTACTTCTGTGCGTGACTCATGTTCTGTACCATGTAGAAGTCTTTCATGACTATTTTTTCTTGGAATTGATGCATGGAATATTGTGGAAGAACTTGTCTTTCCTTACTAACCCAAAGAAAGAAGTTATTTTATACTGCTTTTGTGTGTAGCTTTGTTGATCCAACATATAAACATTGCGGGAGATCCTTTTGGGAATTGTAGAGACAGAAAGGTAATGATTACTGAAGGTATGGAAGCAGCATGCAAATTAAATTTGGAAGCCACAATGAGATCTGCAATTGCTAACTTAATCCTGTAGATGTGATGACATTTCTGGATCAGGCTGGTGGGATCACAACATTACAATATGATGGTCTTTGGCTCTGAACTCTCACATGTGGAAGCAGATCTCTCTCAACCTCTGAAGACAGAGCACAGGACTGAGGAAAGCTATGCAAATTTTCTGTGAAAGGCCTACCTTTACCTTAGGAAATGACTGAAAATATTAGATATTTAAGGTGTAAGGAAGACCCTGAACATGAACACACATGTTTTTTTGTAATGCAGGCACACCCTCAAAGTTATTTGTGAAAATAAATGGAAATGCTAAGCAACTAACTTTCAAAGGCTCTTTTTACATGCATGTTGAAGAAGCAATCCATGTCTTCTGTACGTGCAAAGGAAGGTTTCTTCCAACAGCTGAAGTGAAAAAAGTCAGAAAAAGGGAAGAAAATTGAAGCACATGTGCAAGACAGAGTCTATTGTAGTCTGATGGGAAAAGGAGGTTCTTAAAAAAAAAAAAGAAAAAAAAAAGGAAGAAAGGCTTATTGTTTGCTGTCCAAGTTGAGAAGGCAACAAGAGGAAGAAAAAAATGGATTTTTTTCTAGTGGTACTGAGAAGTGCATGCTCTTGTGCAGAAATCACAGGTCTCTACAGTTTTTACTGGTTTCTTGGTATATCTGCAAGAAACGAGGACACTCAACAGCTTCAGTACCCCCCATATTTGTTTGCATATACCTTTTCTAATGATCTGTTTGGGGTGAAGTCACAATATCCTGACAGCTCTGGCAATGGCTGATTAGAAATGATGAAGGAAAACAATAAGGAAAACTTGAAATAACTTTTTCATGAATGCTGTTTAAAGGTGTCTGACTGCTTTTGTTAGAATAAACTAGAATAGTTTAAACTATAACTAGAATAAAGCTAAGTTTAAATGGGAGATTGGTTCTTATTTAAGAACAAGGGAATATGTCTATTTATTATCATCTCTGTTTCACCTATTTAAATGTTTCCACACTTGTCTTCAGACAAAAAAAATATATCCATATAGGTGTCTATCCATTTATTTTAGTATGGCCTGTATTCAGAACATTTCACCTCTCATGTTCTTGGAGGACATGGAGAAATCTGAATGTGAAGTCAAAAATACTACACTTGGAAAATATGGTAGGGAAAATGGCTAAAGAAACCTTTTGCTACCAGGAGGAAAATTTCATTCGGTCTTTTGGAGAATAATCATTGTCGGACCTCTTGGCTTTGTTTTGTAGTTTTGCTGAACTCTGGCACCCTTCATTGTGTGCAGCATTCCTAGTGGAGCAGGTAATTCCCTGGCTGCTGAGATTCTTTCATTAAAGAGAAAGTGGTGTGAACCAGAATGTATCAAAAATCAGAATTAACTGATCAGTGATGTATTTGCCAAGATCTGTCAAAAAATAAAAGTTTCCATTAGTCCAGTGATTTTCTTTATTTTGGAGAGGTGAAAGGCTTGATTGCTTTTGTAAATAAACATCTCTGTTTTAATTGTGAAACATGCTTACAACATACATTTGGTATTACAGACTGATAACTAGTTGAATTGTCTGAATATGGGATCGTGTTTATTTGTGAACTGATACAGAACAGATGCTATTAATAGCTTGGGATCACAACATTACTCAAATGGGGAAACCACAAGTGCGTTATTCAGATCATCCCAGACAAGTGCTAGTGCAGCCGTTACACCACAGTGCAAGGCACTCATATGCCCTGAGCGCCTTTGATTTCAAAGACGCCTGTTAGAGTTGTTCCGATGTGTACTGTTTTCTGTCCCTCACAGTTAAAGCTGATTATTGATAAACAAAAGTAGAGAAGCAATGATGAAACACTTCATACACTTGTAAAATATCCTCAGATTTTATGTTTTAGCCTCTGTCAGGACAAAAATTAAATCCAGCTTTATTGAATGGACAGAATTTTGGCTTTCTAGTGGTATAAAGTAGGGATATCTAGTCTGTGTCTATCAGAAACATTGACAGCAAAGCTACTGCTGTCTTCAAGTTCAGACTAATTCTTGTCTGTGCTCACCTGGTCTGTACGCATGTGCATAGTCTAGTTAACCATGTAACTTCAGTTACATGCATGCTTGATTTTGCTTCTTTCACAGTTATTGGAACATTAAGGGTGATGTTTTGTCAGCCTTTGTCTTCCTGTGTATTCCTCTAACTATTCTTTCTTTGTGAACTGAGGTTTTTGTGCAGAATAAATGTTTCTATGCTTAGACCATGGAGTGTTTCATATAAATTTGAAGTATTGCACGTAGTATAAATTTGGGTTTGAGTAGCACCTTTTAAGAATGCAACACTAGAAATGGAAGTTTTCTGTTTGTGCAAAATGGATACATTTTTCTCTTCACACTCTCCTGTTAATATACTTCACTTGTATAGCTGGAACCCCTGTTTTGTATCATGGGGTCATTCTGTCTCTGTACCAGTCAAAAACCCAGCCTCTCCAGTAAGAATGCCAGCAATACAGAGGACAAATCTCAGGCTAATTTTTGTGATATTTGCTCTTTTCTTCTGGGCAACTATACCAAGCTTCAGCAAACAGGTTTTATGCAAGTCATTGAATTGCTATGTTGCTGTATGAAGGAATGAGTACTCAGTTAGATTAACAATTTTGTGGAGAGGGTTACCAACCTTCTGCAGTGATATGGTCTACCTGTTGCTTTCACGTAGTATGTTGTTGAGTTATTAATTTGCACACAGGACTGGAGAGATCATCTATTCTAAAGCACAGGCAAGAATAATAAGATTTTTTTGGGGGCAAATTATGTTTTCAGGAGTAATAAAGGGCATATGGTCCTTGTTTTGCATATCTGTATCTAATTGTCATTGTGGCTGTGATGAGCAACAGGTCTAAAGGCTGTACCTAGCATTTGAGGAAACATCATAATTACTGTATATCTACAACAAAATTATAATTTAAGGCTGAAGTACTGCTGCAACAGACTGTCATTGTTGCAGAGCTAGCTGGATCTCTCTTCTCCTTAGACGTTAAGTGCATCCCCTTTATTTAGAACCAGGGCTTTTACTTCTGGGAGGGAGGATTCTTTATCTTGTCCTTCTGCTGGATTGGGTCCTGGGCTGTGGTACACTCTGTACCATACTTACCCATCCTAAAAACATAACAGGCTTTGGCACTCATGGTTCTGCCCTTTTGGACACTGCAATCATGACAGCATCTGTCAAACTAAGGTTTATGTTTCTCAGCAAACTTTGAGAGTTTCTTCCCTTGAGCTGTCATTTCACCTTCTGCTTAAAATAAATCTGAACATGCCATACACTGTATTTGTAAATTATTACTGAATAGCTGTATCTACTCAGATTACTCCCAGCCATTTCCTTCTGAAGCTGTAAAGTGATTATTAGTCTTTTCAGTGTCTTTGTTTTGTGGAAGCCATTCTGTGCTTTGGTCTTTTTATCTTTGGCCCTCTTTTCTATATTTTGTTCTTTTGATTATACCCCTTTTGAGACAGGATGACCAGAATTAGTATTCAAGATACAAGCACAAGTGAAACATATATAGTGCTCTAATGCTGATTTTTTGCAAATTTCATTGTGATTCACAGTAAGTCTCAGCGTCTTAGTTCAAGCACTCTGTTTGTCTCGAGCACCATAAAGTACCTGAAATGGGGAAATCCTAGAAAATATTCCATGCCTTAAAAGGAGTGCAACTGAGAGCATTCTGAGAGACTTCTGTTTTATTCCACTGGTGGCATTTCATAGGTGGCACAGCTAACATAGTAGCAGTTCCCTGTGGAACCTCTCTCTGCCTCCCCCTGGGACTAGATGTGTGGGAACTACTTGGGCTTTGCTATGCCAATGTCACCAGTGCTGCAGGATTCTCAGAAAGAACAATCAATCTTAATTTGCTGTAGGTGGCCTTCGTGGATATTTTGCCTGAACACGTTTATCCTAAGCTTTATTAGGGACAACTCCTCCATCTTAGTGGCAAGTACTTAACTAATGTTTTTGTTGTTGTTGTTCTTTTTCCTTCAAAAGCAATATAAAATTTGTGATGGGGAGTCTTGGGAAGCAAGGTACAGGTTTTCATTTTTACTAGATTTCCTTCAACATGCTGTCATTACTTAGTAATTGAAAGTAATAATAATATAATACCTGACCCTTGGACTTTGAAACTGAGCTTGGGGGTAGGGTGAGTTTGTTGTTGCTGTGCTTTTTTTTATACCCTCCCCCTCCCCCCAGTTATTAGTAATTTTAGGGGGATTATTAGGTGAAGGAAAGGACGATAACAGACTCTGGAATTTAGAGTCCTGCAAATTCCGAAAGTATCAGAGTATTTTTTGACCTTTTTGATTTCGTGCTTACAGCGCAAATGTGTTCATGCTTAATGAAATTAGGTACATTTCCCAGAATGTTAATTTAACAAAATCTTTTGCTTTGACCTGGAAAAAAAGGATAAATAAAACATGATGCTGCTTGCTCCATACAATCTCTTCCTCCTTCCACTTTAAGCTAGCTCCAATTTATTCAGACAAAATGTAAGGAAGCTTTGGATTCTTTTTCTCATAGAAAATGGGAAGAAAATCCTTTGGATTCTACTCTGAAATTGGGAAATATGAATAGGAAGCATGTGTAGACTGTGTTAACGGTGCTGCTGTGTGTGGTGAGTTAAACAACTGGATTGGAGTAGTACATTTGTTTAACCTCCTAGCATAATGAGCTGCCAGGGGGATTGCTCCACTTAATAGCAGCCGTTCATTACTCTGCAACCATTTCCACTGTGTTATTTCTCTTATAGCAAAGAGAATTGGCGGTTCCTAGTTTTAGCTTTCTTTATCTGTGACACTTAATGTCAACAGCCTTGAGACTTTGCCAAAACAATCCTAACAAATCCTAATTCCAGTGTTTCAAGGTAAGTATTTGCTTCTCAGAATTCTTCTGTATTAGTGCTGCATGTTTACACTGGACCTTTTAAAATGCAACAGTGATCAAATAAATATTTGAACTGAACAATATGTTTATTTTTTGTTCTCTGAAGGCACTTTGCATGTTCTTTATTCTTACCTTTCACTACCATAGCTATGGAATTTGTGGTAGAAGGCATTTTGGGGTGATGATGCTGCTGCCATTATATCATAGGGATCATCAGACCAAAATTAATTGAGACAATGAGAAATCCATTTCTAATGTCAGATATAGTTGGGTGTACCAGACTGTAGGTTAAAATGTCAAAAGTTTCAAAATTAACCTACAGCTGAAGCCACCTCTACCCAAGAGCATAATTAATGCTTGTTGTTGTTCAAAGGGTGCAATGTAAAAGCAGTAGAGCTTTTATAAAACAGAGATAAATTCTTTAAAGGCATCCCATCTGCAAAAACTAGCTGAACTGTCAAGGGAAAAGAGAAATTTTTGCTAATGGCAAAAGAAATGATTATTTTAGGGAGTGAATTAATAGGCTATTAATGAGCCTTGTTCCCAGTGCATTGTTCACTTCACACTTGACAGCAGCTCCATGGATCAGAATGGAATGTGTCTGTTCTTAACTGTGAGTTTTAATATTTTGCACTGAAAGATCATAATGTTGCTTCATCATTAAAAAAAACCACAAAATTAACTTTTGCCCCAAGGGAAAGACAGATGGCAGCTTGATGGCCTCATTATTCTTTTTTCTTTTTAACATGGGTAAGGTTTTATGTTGGCTTATATAATCTAAAAAAAAAATCTCCTAAGAAGCTGATGCTAGCTAGAAGAGTAAAAAAGATATAGCCATAAAATGCAATTGATTTTCACCTTTCTAAAAATGTTTGTTATAACAAAGTCTTACGTGTCTATGTATTCCTTTCTTCCTTCAGTAAGAGTAGACCCAGTGACTGCTCCCAGTAAGTAAGCTTGGCTCTCTGGAGCCAAGAGTAATCCTACCGTTGTTGTAGTAGGGCTAATGTTTCACCCACGGTGTATGCAGTTACATGTGGACAGGTCTACGAGGCCTCAGTATGTAATAGATGACAGTATGCTTTTGTAATACAAGTATAGGAAAACGTGCAGTGATTAGAAGCAAGTAGCCTCGAGGTCTCCAGTTAGCTTGCTGCACAGCTTTGTGTGATGTTCTTACCATGTGTATGCCTCAGCATGCCCATTTCCACTGGAGCACACCATTAGGTAGTTGCTAGTGACTCAGACAAGAATTTGTGGATGCTTCACACCTTTGAGAACCTGACTAAATAAATATTTAATTACCTCAGAGGGAACTAATTAATGCTCACAATGGACTTAGACATCCCTTTTCCCCATATTTCTGATTACAGTCTATCTGTTCAGTTCAAGTAGGAATTCTGTTTCTTACTTGTTTATTTTCTGTAAGTGATACAAGATCAATTCAACCTGTCACAAGCAAATTATGACAGCAAATGAACATATCTGGTTGTTGTGGTCATCTTTAGGATGTGGGACCATAAACGCTGGATTCCATTCTGACCTACATATATTCCTTTGGTTTGAAACCTAAGTGATCTTAGAAATGTTCTGTCAGATGGGGTGTAAGGAAAATGGTGCCTCCATCAATGCATTTCCTCATTTGTTGTTCTCTAGTTTTCAACTGGGATGTAAGGTAGGAGAACATGTTTGCCTAGTTTCCAGCTGGTTCCAATCATTTATTGTAGCCCAGAAAGCTTAGATTCAGGGATAGTAACCCCCAAAATGAGGAGAAAAATGTCTAATACCCTGGCTGCAGAGATCCAATAATATCTGAGATGCCTCCTAGGTGGAAAGGATCCACCAGGACTGCTTAAAAAAAAAAAAAAAAAAAAAGCCTTACTAGAGCACTCTGTGGCACAAAGCCTCCCTAACTCTGCACAAGAGCTGATGTCTTCGTCTCAAATGCAGGCTGTTTTGTCTCATAGAATATGGTGCTGGGTCTCACTAGTCACTGTTCAGGCAAAGCTCCTACTGCAGAATCTATTGCAAATTGAGGAAAAGGCAATTATATTACATCCTTAGGCAAAAGTTGATGTCTATGGCCAGAATGTTCTCTTAGCATATGGGTGATATGTATTGCATGCAGAGGGATTTGAGACTGATATCTTTGGCATTATGTAGGATTAACATAGGCACAACTGGACAGCTCAATCTAGACTACTGTTTTTACCACTGCCAGATTAAGATGGACAAAGTTATCAACATCAAAAATGGAGTGGCAGTTGAGAATTAAATTAATTAAATCTACAAAATGGGTCCTGTCTCAGATTCACTTCTAAGTCACAGGCCCCAGCAGAAAAATCAGTACAATGAAATTAAACTCTAATTCAGATGCAATCAACGCATTTCTTTTTGTCTTGATTTATATTATAATGAGTGCTACTTACTGTATTGTAGTCAAATGGAAAGGATTTATTCAGTCAATTACCACGGGTAATGAAACGCCAATGAACTATGATGAAGTAAATGGAAAATTACATATCAAAATGACACAGATCTCTGTACTTCTTAAGGCTGCTTATATTTGCTTTATATGGATGCTAGCGGAGATGTGATTTCAGTTCAGTCACAAGTTCCTGGCTGTAAGGGAGCTTAAGGAAATCACTTAAATGGGTGGATTTGTTTTGTTTTGCGTAACAGTGTTTCTGTATTTCTAATGGTGACGAGTCACGAGATAGTAGCAAATGTATATTGCTAAAACTATTACTTCAGAGTCTTTAGTAAATAGGCTTCTCCTTTTCTTTCGAAGCTAGACATGTACATCCTTTCCTTCTTAATACACAGAATATGCTTTTGGGGTTACACTATGATATTTAAATGGCAAGTGTCTTCTGTTTTAATGAAACAGACTCACTACCATAAAGTGTTTAGCATCATAAAGTAACAATAGTTTCATATGTTTATGTCAGATCTTAAACTTATTTTTTCTAAAACTTCATCCTGAGTGAAATGATCTGATGATTGCTGAAGAAGATGATAAAATTTGTGGTCTGAATCTTATTCCTCATGGAATGGCTTAATGGAAATTAGTAAGGTTGATATTAAAGATAAATTTAGTACAGTGTTGTACCTGCTTAAATTTCCCATTCATTGTAGGAAGTTAAAAATCAGGATCCCTGGGAGTGATCAAAGGATGACAGTTTTTCTAAATCACAGAAGAGTAACATGGGCGTCTCCTTTTCCAGTTTTCACTTTTAATGACGGAAACTGTAAAGCTTCTGGAAATGGTGTCCGATTACAATAGATACTCTCATGACCTTGTGACTCAACTGCTTCATTACCTACAGCTGAAACAGCATCTCATCCATTACAGAAATAACAGCAACATTTTGCTGCCAGAAAACTGATTAACATACTGTTTTTATTTCTTTTCCCAGCGTTCAGCATCGTTAAGCATTGTGGGCTTTTCAAACGATTTAGAAATGGAACTACCTTCAACAAGGTTATCTAGGTCAGCTGATCCACAGATACAAGGTGTGGCCGCTGTAGCACTTGGTTCATCCCCGAACACCCGTTGTGACTGTGATACTCCACCAGAACCAGTACCCAGCTACAGCTTAGTACTGGGCAGAGCTCCAGGTGACCTGAGCCCTGGCCTTGCACCAGGTGATGTACTCCAGAGCAGTGCTAAGTGCAAGGTAGGAATCACTCAAACTTCTCTGCTGAAAAGGAATCCATTTTCATTGGCAGCATATATTATTGTTGGTCAGTTAAAAGCACCTGTTTCAGTTAAGTACAGTTTTGCTTCAAGCTTCAATCAGTCTTCAAGCTGGTACTTGAAGACTGATTACAAATTGTTTGCTTAAGGTGGAAACAAAGAAAATTAATTATAAAATTTGATATTTTTTTCCCCTGAAGCTGGAAAATGAAGACTTGAATACTGTGGATCATCCTCTAGAAAACAGCATGGCCTCTGATGGGCAAGATGTAGTAAATGAATTAAGTCTTTCTATGCAAAAAGTGCTGGAAGAACCTATTAATCTTTCGGTCAAAAAATCTCAGTGTTGTACTTCTCCTTCTGAAGTGCTCAGCAACAATTCTTCCCTGCCTGCGAATGACAGAATGAGACAACTTAGAAATGAAGAAGGTACCAGGCTTTTCATTGTTTCATTTAGGTTTGGGAGTTTTTTCTTATCACTTTGCATTACAAGCATTACAAAACAGTATGCATTTTAATGTACTTTCATAAATGTGTTTTTCCATCAAACTTCAAATATTATCAAGTACTTAATCCAATGGAAAAGCGTGTTTGATTTCATTTGTGAAGAAAAACTTGGAAATTATATGCCTTGAATTTGTAATATCCTTCATCTCTGAACAAGAAATGAATGTGTCTATGTGAAGTACCTGGAGTTTTAGTTCTCTTAAAAGCACTTCCTGTTAATGAGACCTGCCGTTATGACTATTGAAGAGCTGGTTTTAAGAGTCCAAATTCAATTGAGGAAAAAAAACCAAACTTCCAAAATATAATGTGCTTTCTGCTAAGTCCTTCACATCAGTCATATAGCAAAATTTTGTAAGGTTAACATATTGCACAGTATGTGCTTTTGCTTGGCTCTTCTACTGTGGAACATTCCCTTCAGCCAAGGCCTATTTCTTCAGTCTTAATGGAGAATTAGACCTTACTTAACTCTTTTCATGGGCAAATTGCCAGCATCCTTGTGCTATACTGTAAAGCCTCATTCCTGCAAACTCTAAAAGTCAATGGGACTATTCATGCAAGCAAGGGATTTCAGGATCAAGCTGTTATTCTGTGACTTATGCCAATATTTGGCTGCTTTTCTCTGTAAAAGATGAATTAATATTTCTATCTTCATGCTGTATTTTTATACAGAGAATTCTAATTAGTACAAAGAAGGCCTAGTTCAGTGAACCAAGGAAATGTATTTGTCTTCTCTTATATGTACTATGCCAAACTGTGACAATTATGCCACAATCAGCTGTAAGCTGGAAGTAGTAAGGATCAGCTGCATCCCTAAAAAGCTGTGCCTCAGTTAGGTTAAGTCACTTTGAGAGGAGCAGTTTTGTAGTATCTGGTTTGGGTTGTATGACACTATACACAGAAAACAGTCCCAGCATGCAGAATCACGCGATCCATAACAGACACTACAAATTTGCTCTGAGCAGGGATGGAAAGACTGGAGCGTTGACTTCAATGCTGCTCCCTTTCCACAAGGAAGGATCAGTAGTGAGTAATTCCCATCCTGCTCTCTGTCTGAAGAAGTGCAGTGAAGGGAGACCTAAGGAGATGTCGATGTCGTCATGGTGTGTAGCATGCATCAGTGAGAGATTCTCTGTTGCAGAGGTAGCATATCTTTGCTAGAGGCTCTCTGTAGGACTAACTGGCTTCAGCAGTGTTGTGCTGCCAAAACCCACTCCTTTTGGTGTGCATGTCCAGTGGCTTATCCTTTTTTTAATATCAAATCTAAACATTGCAGCTTAATTTAGAGCAAAACACTTCTTATCCTAATCCCTAAGGGATGTGGTAAAATTGTACATCGTTTCATCATTTTTCTTCATACAGCCTCTTTTCTTCTTATCATGGTTTGCGCAGATCCTCCCACCCCTTTCCTAGACTAAACAAATCTGATGATTTCAGGCTCTCCTCATGGCTCAGTTGCTTTGTTTTTTTTTTTTTAAACCGCCTCATTCCTTCTGTGGTATTCTGGGCTCTCTGCAATTAGAGTGCTGCCCACAGCTGAATACAGTGTTGCAGCAGAGGCCTGTGGGGTGCTGAGCAGTGCAGGGTATCGGCTTCCTGTGTTTTACATTCCTCACTACTGGTAATACACTGCAGGATGGCATTTGTCTTCTTTTGCAGCAGCGTTACATGATTGACTTGCATGTAGTGAATGGTATAGCATTAACCTTTAGTTCCTTCTACAGAGCAGTTCCCTAGTCAAGTTAATTTCCTTTGTGATTTCGTTCATCTGATCCTTCCTTCATAAGCATAGGACTTGGAGTTGTCTCAATTCAGTCATGCTGATTTAGATTTTTTTTTTTTTAATGTATTAAGATAATTTTTGGATTGTCAACATTCTCCAAAGTGCTTGCAACCCCTCTGGGTTGGTGTCTTCCACATTTTTCTATAAGTACTCTTACTTCATGAGCCAAGTTACTGATGGAAATGTTGAATAATGTTAGGACCCCAGCACCACTGGAACATCCTCTGGTTTGACAGTGTACAAGAGCTACTCCTTCAGCTAAGTGTGCAGTCACACCTTAGTAATTCTGTCCAGAGCCTTGACTACCAACCTTCACCTGAGCAAGTCACAGGCGAATAACGCATTGAAGTGACATGACATACACCTTTCCTTGTTAGTCTCGATTGTTTTGTGTTTCCTGTGACTGGGAACAACAAGAGAATATCTTAGAGGCACATTGCTCTTAAGCAATGGGCTAGGGACCATTGGCCTACGCTAGATTATCTTTAAAAAATGATGTTTCGATGGCGCTTACTTGTCTCCAGATAGACATGATATTTGGTTTATTTTCTTGTTAGTATTATCTATGTCAAAATAATTCCTAACAAAGTATGGAGGTTGTCAGTGGACTGATATTTACAGGGGCATCTGTTGGAGCATTCATCTCTACCCCCCCCCATTCCATCTCTCCAAAGCTGCTTTGTTACTGGTGTCTAGTATCAGTCAAGAGCTACAGTTACGAACATGCTTATGTAATAGAAAATTTTGAATTGATATGTTTATATGTTACATATTTTGGAGGGTATAAAGGAATCCTATAGTATAGCTTTTGTCCCTAAGAGACAGATGGGAGGCATGATTTCTTTTCTGTTTCTAGTAACTAGAATTATCCAGGAGCTTCTAAGCATGGAACAGGAGACTGCAAAGACTTCCTGAGCCTCAAGCATTCAGACCTCAGTAGGTCTGTTGTTGTCAAGTGAAAAATGTATGGCAAAGAGGATTACTTACATTGTTCCCTGTACATGGATGAATGTGTCATGTCTGTGTATGTCTGTAATACCATACGAACGTAACCATTTCCACAAAATATTTGGGAAAGGCTCCTCATATTCAATACAGAAACTGTGGTTGAAAGCAAAGAGAGAGAGAGAGACTGTATCCCAGAATAGAAAACAGCACACGCTTTTGATATACATATAGATGAAATGATTCCATAATTCACTTATGATATCATATTAAACACCAGTCAGAAGTACATGAATATTGAAGTACTTTCTACACTAATCTGACTCTGATATTATAAATATTTTATTCATTTTCTTATCTTCTGTTCCAGATTCCAGTAACTGCGAAAAGGAACATTTAGAAATGGATATGAAAAGCAATCAGGATGTCAGGTAACAGTCTTTTTTATAGAAAAGCACTGGCCATGAAATTTTATGCGTGTGTTTAGAAAATTTCTCATACTTAATGCTAATGGAAAACTTGTTTTAAAAAGAATGCAAGATTCCTTATAGATAATAATTCTGAAAGTTTTGAAGTATTTTCTTAAACTTGAAAACAATTTAAAACAAGTGGTGAGTTCATGCATTTCTGTTCTCTTGTGATTTTCAGAATGTTTAAATATTTGCACTTACCTCATTTGAACAACTATGAGCTGTTTAGCCCCAATTAAACCTAAAAATTATATATATAATGGTAACAGGATTAACATTATCTTGAATTTCATAAAATTTTGTTTTTTTTTTTTTTGCTATTGCTGTGCTAAGATTTTAAAATAACGTTGAATGATATGCTGTATTCTTATTTGAAGCCAGCCACACTGAAAAGCATCAAACCAGGCTTGAATTGAGATGATTAAAACCAATACATTTGAGGATAGTCAGGGAAAGATTTTAGGACAGAAGTTAATAATGCATTTGCACACACCATTAAATGAATATTCTTGTATTGCAATTTCTTAAAGAATCAGCATGTGAAAAACTTTTCAGATTTTAGCCAGCAGAGTCACAAAGGAAAAAGAGAACAAACAATAGTACGTGGAAAATGTTGAAACTGAGTAGGGAGGAGAATTTTGTGGAATGTGACTTAATTTAACCATGTTTCATTTTAATAGTAGATCTGGCCCTAGAGAGCTGAAGATCCCTTATGTGAGACTGGAACGTCTGAAGATACATGCATCAGAATCCGGGGAGCTCCCAGTTTTTAAGCTCCAGCCACAGGAGAGTGAGCAGGAGGGCAGTTTCCTCCTGATAATTGAATGTGGGACCCAGTCTTCAAGTATGGCTATAAGAGTGAGTGAAATTTCTTTGAAGTTTTACCTGCTTTCTCATTATTATTTCTCTGGCTTATATTCATAGTTACTGAAAGTTATTATACACTAAACAGGTCTGTTTATAAGTACTCTTATAATTCATTTCACCCTCATACACTTCTGTGATGGGCTGAAGTAAGAGGATGCAGCTTTTGTTTGCTGCATAGCTCCCTGTTACTTCCATTTCTGAGAAGTCTGTTTCATCAGATAGCTGTAGTGTTTTTGTGTTCTAACAGTCTGGATTGTCTGTCTAGTCACAAAAATAGGAAAATAACTTAAAACTAACCTAAATGCATATTCAGGCATGGCATCTTTGGATGATAGGAACCAATTCCAGAAATTACAGTGTTACAGATTTTTAAAAAGCTTAATATTCTATCACTTCACCAAAGTCTTAAATGTGAATTTCTTGTCACAGAAGGAAATTGGAATTTCTGTTGGGAAGTAAAAAATGTTCTCTTTTTTTTTTTTCTTGAGCTGTTTCCCGTAAAACTTGCATCTTGCAGAGGTGCTGCATATGGTTACCATAAAGAGCATATAAGCTTGTTTCTGTGACATGAAATCTATGCAACTCTGTCTGTGTTATGATACTGTGGTATGTGGAGGAAGTGACTTGACCAAGATGACCTGGCCAACCAGTGTCGGATTCTGAGCTGAGCATAAGCCTGCTAAAACTCAGTGCCCTCTCCAGTAGGGTTCACTGTAGAGAAACTATTTTTTTCTGCGAGTAAGTACTGCCGTTATATGCTTAGATATGAAAATGATGACTGTGTGATCCCAGATTTTTCTTCCTTTAAGATAAATAAAGATAGTCCACCTGAAGGACTGAAATGCAAAGAGGAGAACACGGAAGACAGAAAATTTATTATAACCCAGGCTGCAGGACAGATACAATCTCCTCCTGTAGGTACTCCACCTTCTGATCAGAAGCTCAGTAATGGTACCTCTATCACGATGAAAAAATCTCCAGTCAGTCAGGAAGTCAATACAATTGAGAATGAAGATTTCTGTGCTGTGTGTCTTAATGGAGGAGAACTGTTGTGTTGTGATCACTGCCCCAAGGTCTTCCATCTCTCCTGCCATGTTCCAGCCCTGCTCAGCTTTCCAGTGTATGTATGACATTTCACTAATGTGCTCCATTTCTGCTTACTGCCTTGGGGTAGAATATTTCCTCAGAGATGTATATGTCAGTCTAACACAAGGGCAAGGACTGCACCTCTACTTACCTTTTTTGTTATTTTCTTACAAAGGAAAGAATTGTCTTACTTTCATCTAGTTTCAAGTATGTATTAACAACAACCATTTCCACGCCTTTCCTGCAGTTAGCTGGCCAGTACAACAAAGGAAGTGGCAGACCTAAGCTTTAAAATCATTCTTACAACTTTCTGGAGAAAAAGTAAAATTCTAACTCCCATGTAACATTGGTGGTATAGATGTCAACTCTTTCCTGCAAGAACAGTGACTTGCACAAGTACAGGGGCAATCAGTGAGCTTCTCGACAGTAAAAAAAAAAAAAAAAAAAAAAAAGTTCAGTTTTCCAGACAGGTCTGGGGGAAATTTAGGACTACTGAGGCTTTTGTTGGCAGCATTTAGGACATGGGTTTCCTAAGACATATAGTCTCATATAGCAACTTGTCACAGAAAAATTTTATGTGACAAAGATCCAGAGTTAGGTATGTGTCCACATAGCAAACTTAAGAAGCGGGACTGTGTGAAAAATGTGCATTATTGGTGTTGTATAATTCTGAATTCAGTTATAAGTTTTTCAGTTATAGGTGGGACCAAAGACTTCATTTGTGCCAAGGCCAAACAACTCTCTCAGCTGACCAAAATACCTTGTGGGATATTAGTTTGGAGGTTCTGGCTTGTTCTTTCTGTTAAGAAAGCAGAAAGTTCCATAGTTTGGCTTTTCCTTCTTTTCTCTAAGAGCTAAGTCATTATTAACCTTTTGTTTTAAAACACTGTGAAAAAATAGTTTTCCTTATAAAATAAACTTCCTAAGCAATTAAATTCTAATTAAATTAAATTCTAATGAAGTAAGTTAGTTCGTCTAACTAAACCTCTGTATTGATAGTTCTTTAATATACCATTGTCTTTTAGGTCCTGATGTTGCACAAGTTCCATCACTGTTCTCATGAAATTCTTCAAGGGGGTTCTGAAAATAGATAGGAAGGGCAGTTATGCTCATGCAGAACTATGTCTATTTGGTTTGGGATCCTATGCACTAGCACACATTATGACTTTTGTGATAATGTTAATTTATTTGATAATTGATATATTATCTAATGGAGCTGTTTTTTTTTTTCTTGTGACCCTACTGTTGGCTGTATTTCCTTTCCTTAATATATATATATATTTAAACAGAACTTCAGTCAGTATAGCTGCACGCTTTGCTGCTATGTAATTTCAAACACTTAATATTTTGTGTTTCTCTTTCTCTGTAACCAAAAAAGTGTAATAAGTAGAATGTGGAATTACTACACTTCTAATTATATTTAAATCTCTTGAAGAACATCTAATAGAATGGGCTTAAGATTGCGTACAGTTGTAATACAAGTTAAGAATGAGAACTGAATTTCTGAAGTTTATTTGACAAGGTAGCTCACCAAATTTCACACAATTTTGTTTGTTTGTTTGTTTTGCAGGGGCGAATGGGTGTGTACACTTTGCCGTAATCCAGTGAAGCCAGAGGTAGAATATGACTGTGAAAACACACGCTACGGCCAGGGTTACAATGCACAGCATGGCCTTGATGATTATGATCAGAAGGTGGGAATAACTATATACTGTTACTCTGTAGGAAAGGAAATATGATCTCAGCATGAGACTTTGCCTCTTCATTGGAAATTTGACTATTTTGCCTTGATTCCTTCTAGAATGTTTCAGAGGATAGTAAATACACCAAAAGCGGTGTTAATATTCAGTTATATCATTCTATTCTTTCTAGAAAGTTGCTGTTTAATTTAAAATGAATGTCATGCTATAGAAAAGTGAAACTGGCAGATCTGGAATTCTCTTCTGCTTTGAACAGAGAAGTTGCACTCAGCCCCAGAGCAACCTTCCTTGTGTCAACTTTGCTTGGCACTCTGCCACTTAATTTCTCTTCTTCAAGACTTGGCACCCTCTCAGCCATCTGTTTAGGCCAGTTGTAATGATATTTGCTGATGTGGATGCTTTCTGACTCTCAGTTGGATTGCCATCATCTTATTGTCTTCATATGGACCACTGATCCCCTTTAGGATGACATCTAGGCCCTGTTAACCCAGCCTAGATGGAAGTTTATCCTTTTACATCCCCATTACCAGTTTCCTCTGCCACATCTCTTATGAAGTATACCTTTTCTTAAGTCTGATCGGTAACAGGAAGCCAGAAACTCCAAATAGATGTTCTGAGTGTATTAGTAACAGCTGGACAGGGAGGGTGAGTTCACACAGCTGCATGCAGATGCTGAGCTTGCCCTGCACAAATGAAATCTAGGATAAGGCACTGTACATAAAGGAAACAGCAATTATTCCCAGAGCACTGCAGCTCGTTGGCAAAGCTGAAGAGCCTAGCCGCAGCACTGCACAAATTCATCCATGCTATTTCCAGACCTGAGTGACTGTGTCCTTAAAGAGCTAGACGTAACTTCTGGACATTTATGTGATCCCTCATTGCATTGGGTACAACTGGCCAGAAATAGCTGTTATCTGGGTGTCGATTTGTGAAGTTCTTTTTAGAAAATGGAATTGATTAGAAACTTCTTTTCTTAGTGAGAAAATGTGGCTTATAACTATTTTGTAGTGCGTTTCTTGTAATCAGTTTGGTGGAGGGGAACAAAGGAAGACTTTGGAAGGAACAAAGGAAGACTAGTATAAGTATTTTGCAACTTGATGATTAAACAGCTTACATCCATTTGTATGAATCATAGATCACAGAATGGTTTGGATTGGAAGGGAATTTAAAGATCATCCAGTTCCAACCCTGTGCCATGGGCAGGGACACCTCCCACCAGACCAGGTTGCACAAAGCCCCATCTAGCCTGGCCTCGAATGCTTCCAGGGATGGGGCATCCACAGCTTCTCTGGGCAACTTGTTCCAGTGCCTCACCACCCTCTGAGTGAATAATTTCTTCCTGTTATCTAATCTAAATCTGCCCTCTCAGTTTAAAGCCACTCCCCCTTGTTCTATCACTGCACTCACAGACAAGAAGTCTGTCCTCAGCTTTCCTGTAGGCCCCCTTTAGGTACTGGAAGGTCACTGTAAGGTCTTCCTGGAGCCTTCTCTTCTCCAGAGTGAACAACCCCAACTCCCTCAGCCTGTGAATATAGGAGAGGTGCTCCAGCCCCTTGATCATCTTTGTGGACGTCCTCTGGACTCGTTCTAATACTTCCATGTCCTTCTTGTGCTGGGAGCCCCAGAGCTGAACGCAGCACTCCAGGTGGGGTCTCACAAGAGCAGAGTAGAGGGAGAGAATCACCTCTCTTGCCCTGCTGGTCACTCTGCTTTTGATGCAGCCCAGGACACAGCTGGCTTTCTGGACTATAAGTGCACATTGCCAGCTCATGTCGAGCTTCTTGTCAACCAACACCCCCAGGTTCTCCTCATCATGGCTGAATTTCAATTATTCTCTGCCCAGCCTGTATTTGTGCTTGGGATTGCCTCAGCGTAGAAGCTAGGTATCAATAGCAGGAAGGGCTATCAACAATGCCATCAACAAAGCCATCATCAATGGCTATCAACAGCAGGGATGGCTATCAACAGCATGAAGTATTTTCCATTTAACTGTTTCAACACTGCTGCTGCTTTTCTTTTAGATAAGAGCCAAGGAATAGATCTGGAGTACAGAAAGAGTTAGTGACAGTGATGAATTCCCAAGAGTTTCCAGGAAAGACACATGCACACAAAATACATTGCAAAATGTTTTTCCTTCCATTTCTTTTACTATCTTCACTTTCAAAACTACAAAAAACAAACAAAACAAAACAAAAACAAACAAAAGAGTCAAAATGTTCCCCAGATTAGAATGAAGCATGCTATTTTGCATCAGAAATGTACAGGCTACATAAAAACTCCCTGTGTCATTAGTATGATTGATTAGCTAAGGGCAAGAGTGAAACTCACTTGTTTTGAATTATTTTTTTTTCCAAAATTGACTTCTACAGAAGTGTGAAAAGCTGGTGCTTTCCCTGTTCTGCAGTAGTCTGAGCCTCCCATTCCATGAACCCGTCAGCCCTCTGGTAAGTACTGAACACAATTCCATCAGAGGGAAGCCAAAGAATACTCTGGTAGACCTCATGAGTTTCTCCTTTGTCTTCTTGAAATCTATTAATTGCATTTTTTTTCTAACTAACATTGCTTCCTAGGTGGGGGTGGCTGTTTCCCACTTCCAAGTGCTTTGAAGTGTCAGATTTGAGGCAGGTAAATGCTGGCAAATGTTCTCAGGCCAGGTTTGAGTGTCAGTTTAAGACAATGGTATGGATGCTAAGGGTATGTAAGGTGTTCAAGTGATAAAGGAAGTTGCATACAGCAACAATGTCGTACTATTGCCAGAGGAGTGGTCTGCTTCTGAAATAACCCTGGACTCCCTGTTTTCTGGTCTGTTGCACAAAGGCAGTCGTGACTGTGTTCACGGGAAGGTATGGAGCCTGACTGCTGTTTCATCCATGTACTCAGCTGTTAACTGGCTACTTTATGGAAGTTGTAGATTCATGTGATTTTAACAGGAGAACACAATGTGAGACAAGTTGAAGGAGAAAAATGAGAGAATAACAGGAGTGTTTATGTGAAGAAACAGTCCAAATAACTCTATATGTGTGTGTGTGTGTATATATATATATATATAAAACCAACACATTCTAATAAAGCTTGCAATGAACTTATGGAACACATTATCTAACAAGTAAATTTTGTTCCAGAAAGATTTATGGAGTGGGAAATCCTGGTAGCTGGTGCCATTGAAAAAGACTTTTGTTGAACTTTAGAAAGAGTGCATAGTAGCATATTTTTTAGTCACTCTTGGCAGACTATTACCCACAGTATCAGCTGCCAGTATCTCAGCACATTATTTTAAAAACTGCTAGGGGGAAATAGTAGCTAATTATCAATGTTACATATATTATTGATTATGGTTTAATGATGACATTTATATCTGGGGATAAACTTTAGGAAGTGAAAATAGCAAAGTAGTCCCTGAAGTGTGCTATTTTCAAGACCAATCTTGCAAGCAAGTATAGATTTAATCAAAGCTAAAGGCGTACAGGAAGACGATGTGCAAGCGTAGCTAGCAGAAGATCAGAGCTCTCTTCCTTGCTGCAAGGAATCCTCTGCAGTGACTTCTGTCCAAACTACAAGCAGAAGTCACTGGACAGGAAATGTTCTAAAAAGGTTACATACCTGTATTTTATTCTTATTGCAGGCTCGACATTATTATCAGATCATAAAAAGGCCAATGGATTTGTCAATCATACGAAAAAAGCTGCAAAAAAAGGACAAGTTCCACTATTCTGCACCTGAGGAACTTGTGACTGATGTGCGTCTCATGTTTTGGAACTGTGCAAAGTTCAATTATGTACGTTTCTAATATACGTGGGTGAGGGGATACAACTTCTTGGAGGGTTACTCTTTCAGGCTGTCACAGTGGCATAATACTGTTGGTTCCATTAACGTCAGTTATAGGACTAGGATAAGCAGGATGATTAATCAGTTTTACTCTTGGAGTTACATAGATTTTTTAAATTTATTTATTTAATGGCAAAACTGAGATACATGTGGATCCGAGAACTGGAGGTACATATAGATCTCAAGTTAAAGAGCACATCTCAGCTGACAACTTTCTGGAATGATGCTGAGTTTACTGTGAGAAGCCATGCTTACCTAGCAAAATAGCTAGGAAAATTTGGGTGCATAGAAATTCCTAAGCGATGGCAATGGCTATTCTTTCTAGCCCACTGCACATCTCTTTTTCTTAGAGGTGCAGAATCATTTCCCTTAATAGCAGCATCTGGTTTTTACTTACATTGTTAATGCAGAGGAGTTAATGGCCTGTAGAAAGAGTGCAGAAGACTAATGGAGATGTAGCAGACAGAACAAAGGCGAGACATTAGGGTAGGGTAGGCATTTGTTTCTGATCATTGATGATTTCTATGTGCAGGTAGACTGAATGGTTATTTATTCTTTTACAGCCAGATTCAGAGGTTGCTGAGGCTGGACGATGCTTAGATGTATTCTTTGAGAGCAAACTGAAGGAGATCTATCCAGATAGGCACTTTCCTTCAATGCAACAGGATGACTCTGATTCTGAAGAGGAGGAGAGCCAGAATAGCAAAATGCCCCCCCAAGATTTTCAGTGGCCATCGTATGGACAGGAGTGCATTCAGCCTAAAAAAAGACGGCGCCATGCTGTAAGATTGCAAAAACAAAAGCATTTGGTTGCTAAGTGGCCACCCTGCTAATTCTGTTTACAGCTACTGATGGGAAGTTTTGACAGTGCTGTGTGGGAAAACTGTCAAGCTTCTATCGCAGAGATGTGATCAATTCTACAGTTTTATGTCAAGATCCTCTCAGTGGAATAAAGTGTCAGTTGTGTATAAACGTGTGAGAGTGAACAAGTGAAGTCTCTCAGGCCACACAGTTATCTTCCTAGCAGAAAACTGTCTTTTTTCTTTTTTTTAAGACTAGGCTCTCTAGCTATTCATTGTTTGTTTCCTTTGTACACAGGAAAGTGAAAAAAACTAAAACAATGATGTTTCAGCCAGCTAACAGCCTTCCTCAGGTATGACCTCCTGAAGATACCGGATTTACTATGAGGAATCCAGCAGAATAACTGACAGAGTTAAGGTGTGTGGGAGGAAAGCAAAGCACTCGGGCTGTTAATTGAAACTCCTAATCTGCTGACCATATGCCTTATTTCTACATCTTGTGGATAGATAACAGATCAAATGTGTTTCAATCTGTCAATATTCCATCTGTTAAATCATGTATGTGTTTTGCAGTGTTTACACTGAAGTACTACAGTTTTGGTGATAGGCAATCATGATTAATAATAAAAGTAACATGCTAATAATATTTAACTTTGCAGTACCTTTTTATAATCTGTTCAACATAGCATCTCTATTTTATAGAACACAGGTAACCATGTAAAAATCTTATAATGACAGTGAATTTTGGCCATGCTTTGTGATAAATACAATGTGTGGTCATAAGACATAATCCTGTTGTCTTATTCGATGATTTTTCTAGGAGCTTGACTCCTCGAAGCCTACGGGATACAGTCTAATGTGATTATCTGATTAGCTGCTTCTTTTGAAGCAGAGCATTTTCATTAAATCACTAAAAAGCTAGTACTAAAAGTGCTAATATTAAGGCTCATTGTGAGCTGTTTCTGAGTGCATACTGGATGCTGGGTTTGCAAGGAATGATTCTTCTGGTATCTAATTCGTGCTCTGTAAAGCAGGGTGGGATTCCTTGGGTCCCAAAGGCAACATTTTTATACAACCCAAGCGAGTTGGTTTTCTTTAAAGCAGATATTGGACTAGATATATGAACTAGTCCAATAGTTAACTATGAAGCAACTAGGTAATTAAGAAGCAATTTACATGGTTATAGAAGTGCCTATAAAATAATATAATATATTCCAGATTTTCTCGTATTTCTGCTTATTTCTTGTAGTTGTGATTACTAGCAGTGCTAAAAGATAATGATAATGTGTGTATGTAGAAGTTGATACAGGATGAAAGGATGTCTAAGCTTTCATTTTCCTAAGTTCCATGATGTATTGGCAAAACAACACCAACGGCTGAAAGAGCAACTTTGGAGTTCACTTGAGCAAAGGGTAGCATGTAATTTTAAAGCCTGAACGGTGGGATAGGTAACAAGACATGACACCTGATCAAAGTGATGGTTTGCAAGCTGCTTTCTACATCTTCCAGAAGAAGGTGAGCCAGATCCTCACACGGCTGATGCTTTCTTCCCATGTATGTGAGGGGCATCTTCCTTGTTAGAGCTCTGCCCAGTGGCGTAAAGCTGGGCTGTTTTCTGGCTTTGAGAGAGAAGAGTTGTTGAAGATCTCATACCCAATTAAAATTCATTTTAATTGGCTTCCTGTAAATAAAGATGATATTTTCAGCATAGTTTATATGGGCTATTTGGTCTGGTAACCATGTATGTTATTTTAGATAACACTTTAAAGTTTATATATGAAACAATAAGATGTGAATGTTATATTCTATCTCTGTGACTTAGTTTGCCATTAACTTGGTAGTGAGTTGACGTTTTCTTTTGTTTGAAAAAATAAAATTCTGGATATTATAAGATGACTGGAAAACTGTGAGACCAAGGGACACTATATTTTCTGTATGTTAATTTCTGTGTTTGCTTTCTGTCAAACTCATATTCTCAAAACAGTAGGTATCTTGGCACAAGGAAATGAGTGCAGGTTTGTAACTGAAGTAATCATGCTTATCTCTGCTACAGGTGTCAACTTCTTTCAGTTGGCAATTAATTCCCCCACCAAAGACCTATCTTTTAGCATTAATATTACAAAAATGATATGCTGCATAGACTTCAGCTAGGGGCAAAGGTAGAAATAGAAAAGACTAATCACTTGTTCTTCTTTTCCTGGAAAGTAGAGACAAGAACCTACTTCTGTTTCATAAAGGCTGTAAGTTTGTTAACTGTACCATTAGTTTTGGAGAATGCCTGTTTTAATCAAATGTATCAAGGATATATCATCTCTTTATTAAAAATAGAAGCATAACAGTTTATCACCATATATAAGATATTCTTCGGGTAAGTTCTGGCAGGACACTATGGCCTGAGCACTCTTAAGGGTAACTTGTTTTTTGTGATTACTTCTCTAAGACATAGCAACAGTTTTAAAAATATTCATAGTCTTTATGTCGTGCTGGTAAGCAAAATAAAAATTGAATTCATATGTATGACTTCACCTACTTTCAAACCCAAGTCTGTGGGTAAGCAACTTCAGAAAGCACTGCATGTTGTAAGCATAACGTTATCCATTTCAGAGGTTGCCTTGAAATTGCTGGCTTGATATGTTCCTGCTGCTAGGCACCATACCACCAGGGCATATAAATTCTTAGACGGTTGAAGTCCAGTTACACACTGGTACTGGCACTAAGAGGTATGAAAGGAAGGATCTCCCTTCTAAAATCAGACAGCCCGCGCAGCCCAAACAAAGTGATAGGTTATGTAGTTACTTTTTCTTCTGTCACACAGCCTGTTTCACAAGTCAGAATGTGTAGGAAGGAGAGCAAGGAGGAACCCCTGAAGTATTGCACTGGAAGCACAGCTGAAGCAAATGTCAAGAAAACTGTGGAAACCCCAGCAAATGCACTAGGCTCCTGCAAATGCAACCAAGGTCATAATTTTTCCTTTTATCTTTAGTAATGGGTTACATATAGAATGGGAAAATCCTCTTCATGCTTAAGCAGTTGGAAAAGAGAATAATTGCACTTCAGTAAGAGGTCTGTTGAAGAAGAAATTACAAGCTATGCATTTGACTTTCATTCCCCTACAGACAATTTCAAAGATACTCTTCTAGTACCATTAGAGCAGAATGAATGACACTAGAGTTAATATAAACAGGTATTTAACAATTTAGTTTATCAAACGATTGCATGTTTATATATGTAATGTGCTTTGCTGAACAATAAAATACACGAAATGTATTTTTGCACATCAATCTGAAATTTTTGCTCTGACTACATCTGCTTTCAAGTAATATACAGATTATATAGTATCATTTATCACTTACCAGATAAGTTGTTGATAACTAGTGATAGCAAAGCAAAATAATTACAAAATACAAAAGCAGTTATGCTAACACTAGAAATTAGCTTTCTATTTGCGCTGGAATTTTCGGTGCCAAGTAGGTATTCTGCCTTTTTGTTTTTCAATTACTACAAGTTAAAATCAAACACTCTATCAAAAAGTAGCAAAACAATGCTTGAAGTTTAAATTTATGTATATGTTAAATGGACAGGAAACATAACATTACTGAGATGAAAAAACTATTTTAGTGTGTTTGATCAGAAGGAATCATAAAAGAAATGCTAAAATTGAACCTGCTAGAAATTGAAGAATTATGGAATAATTTACAAAAAATGTCAGTCAGATGTTGCAAGTGTTTTTTCTATCATAATTGGTTCCTCCGTTTGGTTTATTGTAGTATAAAACCAACAGCAGCACCATTCTAACCTACTGGCCTGAGGGATACTAAGTCCCTCTTTCAGTGGATGGGTTACAGCTGTGCTGCTTTTAAGACATAATTAAGACAAATTAAGAAATTAAGACAGACCTCTATTTTCAAATAGAGGTAACCTTTAAAAATAATATAAACAGGAAGAAGTAGATAAACTTCTGGGCGCGCAGTTCTTTCAAGTGTGAAATACAGGCAGTAGACTTCAAAACTAAATACCAGCTGAATTTCTCAAATTTAATAGATATCAATGAGATAATAGCAATGAGAGGAAAAATAAAGACAGACGGTAGTTTTGAGCTAGGGAGGATGCACATCTTCTGAAGCTATCTTGTAGATCAGGACTAAGAAATGAGAGGTGAGAAATATGTTTGAGAATTTTGAGAAATCCTGTTCTTTACTGAATGTTCATGAACATCCATTTTAGTGTGTAGTTATGTCTATTTTCAGGAGAACACTTAGTAAACTGGATGAAGTTTATGTTGGGATATGGAACCAAAAGATGGCTTTGTTGTGAGAAGTGTTTTAACTGTAGTGAGAGTACTTCTGGTGGAGATGGGAAATTACAACATTCAAATCTGTTGTCAAATATTTAGCTCTCTTTGCTCCATTTTGGTTCCTGGTATCTGAATATGAGGTTCTTGAACTTCTTTCTGCACAGAATGTAATTTGTAACTTGATTTCCTGTAAATTATATATCACAGTATATTTTTGCTGTAGAAAAGCCCATTTTAGATTAAGGAGATAGAATGACATGCAGGTGTTTTTCCCAGAGCAAATAGGGTGGGCAGCGTCTGAAGGTCAGGGAGTATTTTTACTGCTCTTGGAGAGTGTTTCAGATGGTTAACAGCTTTATGGAAGTAGCAACGCTGATTTACGGTTGTGCTGTGGATTGGTAGTCTGTAAATTACTATTCTTGATCCTGATTGTAATGCCTAGGACAATTACGTCAGTTCAGAAGTGTTCTAGAAGCAGTCAGATACTGAGACAATGATAATTAAATTTGCTGTGAACATTAGTGAGGGAATCCAGGTTTCCAGTACAGATGATAAAGATGTCACTTAGGTATTTTAGGCATAACATAGATGCTATGTTCCTACATGTTCTGTGCTGAGATAACATATCTGCCCTTTATTCCAACACTCCCTTAACTGATGTTCTGTGGTGAGCATTGCTTGCCACACTAGAATGTCTTTTTGACAATGTTTCTCATTAACGTTCATGTATTCACTTTAAATTAATATATATATTATATATATTTGTACACTGACATTTGGGCAGCAAATGAAGCATACTTGAATATTTTTCCTTGTTTGCTTATCAGCCTGCTCTTCCTATTGATGAAGTCACTAAGAGCAGGAATAGTTCTTACATCTCTTATAAATTCAGCACTTGCTCATTATTCCGTGATATCCTCCTCTGAGAAACTGTGTTGGTGCCATTTCATTTTTTACAGCAGACTTCATAGAGTATCTTGATGTGGTGCAGATATGGGATGCACAGGGAATTTGCAAGATCCCTTATGGGAAATATACAGTGAAAAAATTGTGAAATATTAAAACCAGATATACTGTTTGGACCGTACCTCTGAAAGAGGGTGAGATTTTTCCTGTGGGTAGATGTTACAGACTTAGCTGGTAGCCACGTCTTGTGGTCAGTCACTGCCTGCACTGGGCTGAACTCCTCTCCTGGCTGAATAAACAAACACAGCATTCTAAGTGTTTCAAGTGCTGAATTACCTTTGTAGACACTCAAGGAGCTTAACCTTTATTTTGGGCCCAGCAAATGTCAGCATAGAGCAATCATGAAAAAGCACCAAAACAAGTGCTATCTTTAGACATTGAAAGTAAAACAGGATAAAGTGTTGTATTGGGAAAGTAGAGAAGTGGAGTAATGGGATATTTTATGTAGCAATTTCTGGATTGTACTGCATTTTGTAAGTTAATTCTATAAATAATCACACTTTTGCTATTTCTTACTGTTTTAATATTTCTTTAAACAGCATTAAAACACTTTAAGCCAAGCAGAGTTTATGCACATACTGTGTATTCTGTGGTGCAATGCTTCTGACTTTACAGATCACTGGGCCAAGCTAAGTAGTTCTCTCCTGCAGCTGAACAGCAAACGGAAAACACCCTTAATCTCTAATGATGAAAATATTAATACAATGAAACAATAGCTACAGAACCAGCAGACAATGCAGAAGTGTTCTGTAAATCACAGAAGTTAAACAAAAAACTTAGAGGATATTTTATTCTACTGCATATAATAAAGAAAAAATATAGAGCTTAGATAAAATGAAAATCAATTCAAAATTCATCCTAACTTCCTACTCAAAGTCTGTGCTGCATCTTATACATAATTGTAAATACCTCAGGCGCCTGCAGTATATTAACACATTCAGGTGGGATTGTTTATGATAAATAACATTTAAAAATTCAGTGCTTTAAGTAAACACCGGGAACTCCTCTGTTTCTTCTTCCTTGTGGTCTCTGAAGGCTTTAGAAACTTTCATACACTGGCTCCCTTCCATCCATGTTTGTGATATACTTATAAATATGTCCCATTTGTAGCAGTGAAAAACAGCATGATAGGCTAACAGAATAAGTGAGTGGTAAAGATGCAAATTGAATATAGCTCTCAGACCTCATTGCAGGATTACCATCTAGCAGTGTTACATGACAGAACTGTGGAACATTTCAGGTTTAAGACCCAAGGCGAAAACCATTCCTTATGTAGGAGGGTATTCAGCTCTTAGCATCTCCAGTCCTGGAGGGGTACTGAGTATCATGCAACCTTTTTCTTACCTACATGGAAGTTTCACCCAGTGAAAAGAATGGGGCAGTGCTCAATCCACTGCTGCAAACCTACCGCTGTCTTACAGCACACAGTCACGTTGGCCTGGGCGATATGGGTACTATAACTGTCATCTCTGGCCGGGTGAGGTTATCTCAGAGTTATTACAAACAGGATGGATTTCCTCCAGAGAATGAACCTCATAAAGGCTTACCAGAAGTAATATTCCCTACCATTCAAGAAAAATGAAAGTCTTAATCTTCTTTTCTGATCTTAGAAATACCACAAAAACCTCTGCAGTGCCAGTGTTACTTGTTGGCATGAGTCTGCTGGACAAGGAAATCACAGCAATGATCTTTTGAGGTGACAACCTCACCACTTGTTTGTAGCTCTTGCATCATGTTTAAAGCTCTTCCCAGACTGCTACTGCTGGGGTGTGTTGCATCATGCCAGCCTGAGCTCTGCGCAGTGGGGCCAGTAATCCCTGGGATACATTCAGCACCTGAGCTGGGAAGTGTCCCTCCAGCACACCCTTCATCCAATATCTGGATGACTAATACAGCAGGGGGTATTTAATAGAACAAGAATATAATTTTTGTCCTTTCACTGGTCCTAATCAGAAAGTACTGTAAATATGAGTGTGTTTATATCAACAGAACAAAACCTTCTACTCCTCTGGCTAGAGAACAGGAAGATATCTGAAGAATTAGTCTGATTCTGCATTTATTGCATTTTATTGCTTCCATATAATGTATGTTCACTTTACAAATAAACTTACATTGATCGCAGCACCTCTTCACAGCTGTCAGTCCTGTAACACCCTTCTTATTTTGAGTTACGTTCTCCAGCATTATTAATTCAGTAGTCTGTAATTAAATGATTGGCTGATCAAATTGTTCCCTCCAGAGTACACATGTAAATGCATTGAAGACTGACTGATTTAACTGAGGTCACTCAGAGATAGTTTAGTCTTCAAACTCACCATTATGAAAGATGAGAAACAGAGAAGAACATACCTCAGGAGGGAAAGACTCTCTGAACTGGGGGCAGGAAGACTGCATTTTTTAACCTTGGATATTTTTTCTTTTAATTCCCATGAAGCAAAATGATTCTGAAACCAGAGACCCAAGACCACACAGACTGTTTTGTTTTATTACTTTAAAGTGTCAAAACTGCAGTTCAGATTTAAAAATACATCATGGTAATTAGCTGGTTTCTCTGTTTTGCATTCTGTCATCATGTGAGAACAAAAGGAAAATTTGAGTGTGAGGGTGTAAAGGTGAGTAAACACAGAAGGGGATACTGTGGGAGTGGTGTTGCATTATTCTTATTTATTTATTTTATTGTATTTGTTTTTGTCAGAGAAGTTGAGTGTCCCTTCTGTTTTCATAAGATCTGCTTCCACATCTCATATGCAAAGATTAAGAGGCTTACACAGATGTAAGCTGTTGGGGGGAGATGAAGGTTTTCATGAAGGTGTTGTTTGGTATGTTTGTTTGTTTTTAATATTCATTGGTTATCCGTTTGCAACCAAATGGGTGTTTTCTCAGGTTCCTCAAAAGCATTTAGGTAGCAGTCACTTCCAGAGGTGGCAGGACAGCCTGGATGGATCAGTAGACTCGCATGATGCAACAAACTAAGTTTTTTTCATTAATCCCTTTGGACCAAGAGACACAGTGAGGCTACCTATTCCTCTCCAGTAAGGGAAGATTCACCCCCCTGTGGTAAAGTGATGTACAGATCTGGTACCTAGGCTGCTAGGTTGACTATGGGATAGCAGAGCTGGTGCTTCCAAAGCAAGGCAGTTGGCTCCCTCTGCTGATTTGCTACATGATTATAGTTGTCTTAAGCAACAAGCGCTTTTCCTTTCGGTCCCAGAAGTTCCAGTATCGTTATGCCTTGTGTTTTTGATGTGGTTTCTTTCCCTGTGAAGTAGCTATGAAGCTGTATGGTCCCCTCTAGCTTAAAAGCTGTATAGACCTTTACAAAGATTAATATACATATTTATAACAGAGGATCAAACTGTAGTGTGGCAGCTGAGTATTTTAGGTAAGAACTACATAAAACCATAATTACACCCATCTGTTTCCCTTAAGTATACTGTAGAAAACAGTTATTGCTTATATATCTTTTGATAGCTCTCTCTCAATTTGGTACTTTGGGGAAAGAGGGAAATGAATTTTCACCTTTATCTTTTTCTAAAAAAGATAGTGCTTAAATTCAAATATATGAGAGAACAAAGCTGAAAGTGTTTGTTAAATAAGCTTTATTTGTATATTGATAGTGTCAAAACACAGCAGAGCTTTCCGAAATTCTAACACTTATGCACCAAAAACAGAAAGACAGAAGAGACACATCTTTAATAAAGCTGTGGCTATATAAATAGACGTTAACAATAAACACACAATATTTCTTAAAAACGCACAGAATTGCATCAAAGCTATTGGATATAAAACCAGCTTTCTAAATAGCTGTAAATTGCATTGAGAAGATACGCAAATAAGCCTTACTATTACGATCTGGCTGTTATGTGATCATTTAACTAGATTCACAAATGGGGTAAATCTGTGAAATGTGGGGCTTCAGTGAAGGACTTTGAAAGGCCATTTTCCAATGTGGCAGGACTGATGCACTGACTCTGATGTGTGTCTATAGCCAAAAAAGGAACTGATTTGTGACACTGTCAAAAAGGAAACTGGACTAAGGGAACTTGTCTACTTGTTTTTGTTTGTTTTACCACATATTGATAACCATTTTAGGCATGTTAGTGTTAGGATATATTGCACACTTTTGAAAAGGGCAGCTTGTAAAAATTTGACAATCTGGGCACAACCAAGTTACTTAAACGTGAGCTCCTAGTACCTTTTGAAGTGTTCTCGTGTATAATATCACTTGGAAGTTACTGTGAAGTCTCAGTGATTTTTTTGAGCACATTTGAAGGTACTTGAGACTTTCAACAGAAAAATGAAGGTAACATGCTCTGTCTCTCCTACAGATACCTGCATTTGTCTTTCACGTACGTATCTTTTGTGTCACGTACCTACATGCACCTTTCTCATTGCACAGACTGATGAGAATTGCTGAGCATATACTCCAGCTGTGTGTTGAACATCAGTACTAGGCAGTATGGTCACTTCATCTGGGATCTTCCGGATTTGCTGCAGCTTCCTAGAAAGGATCATATTAAACTTACAATTCCACCTGCAGTTGCCACTGGCTGTTGCCCTGTGTTTTCAAGTGAGTGATGTCTACCAGCTGTCACTTGGCAGGCTGCTGCAGGTTACATGGCACCAGTAGATGGAGCTAAAGGATCCCGATCACTAAAGAGATGGTAAAATTAATATTGAAAGTGCAGGCCAAAATTTTGCCTTTTTCATGTGCTGCTAATGTTTGCCCTCCGCTATGACCTTTTTTTTTTTCCTCCTGAATTAGCGTGCATGGAGAAATTAATACAAGTGGAGCACTTTATACGATCTGAGAAATCAGGTTGTCTAAAAAAATTTAGATGAGCATTGCTGTGTGCCTCTGTCCAAATGATGCTTCCTGAATTTCACCCATTGTCAGTGACACTGCAGCTCTAAATGTCACATTGTCACTGCTATGGCAATTAGTTAAAGGTACCAGCACTTTGTAAGCTTGTTATGCTCTGCTGCGAAAGATGTAAAATTCCAGCATATCTGTAAATGGGCTCTTATTAGAAACATGCTACTGTAAGATAAACTGCATCATTTTATATCTCTTGTAATTGTTTCCTCTGGTGCTGCTAATGATAGGGGAAACTGGTGTTACTTTATCTACTGCATATGTAATGCCATACCTATCTGAGACAAAAATAACTTTCTGCAGGCCCTAAGGAGACAAGCAGATATACTCACACACTGCAAGATAAATATTTAGATAAATAGAAATGATATCTGAAGCCATACCTAAAGCATTCCCATGGACTTCCCTTTAGTACACACTTAGCTGTGCTTTGAACAGAATCCAGTTAAGTAGCACAGAGGAGTGAGAGCTTTCAAAAATTCCCTTCAGATAAAGAAGTTTAGATGTCTCATGTCAAACATAATTTGACCTCAGGGGTTGCAACCTAGTCCTTAATAGGCATTTCTCACCCTTGAAAAAACAGCTGGCATTTGAAACAATGCCTTCTTTTGAGAACTTTGGCTTACTGTTATGGCATGAAGGTCAAGACTGTGTTGTACTGACTGAGAAGAGCACAGCAGCTTTCACAGTGGTTCCTTACTTCATATGTGGCTCTTACTTGTACTTAATATTTTGAACTAAAAAGATGAAATGCAGCATGAAAAAGTGTTGTTTTCTGTGTGAGGCTTTGATGTGTTTTACCTTTTAGCCTCACTATTGTTGTCATATTATGGTAATATTGAATGCTTAATCTCATTTTAACTGATGCCTTTATTTGACAGGCATCAGTTGGTCAGACCAACTTGTGTTGGTCGTAAGTTTCCTGGCAAGGTACATAGACAAGTTCAACTTGAACCTTTCAATGGAAGGAATGCTGACAATCTGGTGTATCTCTTCTGTACAGGCTACCAAATGAAAAAAAAACAAATGATGGACCTGTATGAGACTGCGATCAAGCCAGGTCAGCTCAACCCAGACACAATGGAGGCAAATTACAGCACAGGCAGGCTGGGAGCAACCACCAGAAGAGCTGGAAAAAGGTTGTATTAAAACCTCTCAGATCTGAATAGAGGGATTACTCCTAGTTATAAAAAGAGTCCACACATTATAAGTGTGCAATTACTTCAGAAGAGCAATTCTGCTCTAATTGACCCAAAAAGGCAGTTAGCCGGTCAGGCAGCTGGCTGGGGACAATGGTGCCGAAAAGGAAAGAGAAAACAGCCCTGCATAAGATTAGATTACGCTTTTTTATCACCCACACTAAACAAAAACCTCCTGCCTTTACTCCAGGTGACTGCTGGGTGGCTGTTTGAGTTGTTCTTGACTTGCTTTCCTGGGGGTGGTGAAGCATGCCAGAAATAATGCGATTATTTGGCAACTGTGGATCAGAACATAAATCTACAATGCAGGTATCTTAGAAGAGTCAGAGTTGCTCTTGATTCACAATCCACAGGTGTCAAACAGGCAATTTTTCTTCTGTAGCTGATTTTACGTATGACCTCTTCTACTGGAAGTAGACTGTCACAGACATACCTAAGTCACTGTCACATCAGGCTTCACTTGTTGTGATGTGTTTTTTCTAAGGCTGAAACTGAAGTCATCTGGATAGGATGCCTGAAAGAATGAATAAGATGGGTTAAGTAACTGGGCTCTTCCCAAGCTCTTAGGCTTGTCAAATGTTGAGGAATTTAAATATATTATCTTAAAAAAATGAATGTATTTAAACTTTTTGTTTGGTTGGTTTTGTTTTGTTTTGTCTGGAAGGCCTTGTTTTTGATTAAATAAGCCTTTGAGAAAGGGCTATAAGTATTTGTACCCCTGGTCATAGCTAGCAATTTAAACAGAAAGAGAACTGGAGGTACTGTGCCCAAGTTTTAGAGCAAGGTTGTAACTGGGTATTCCATGTTGAGGCTCACTACATGAAAGGAAAAATACAGCACCCTAAAGAAAGGATAGCACAAGTGCTCCAATTTTGGTAGGAATGTCCTGAAATTGTACCCAAAGGGTTTCTTCCTAAGTTATTAGAGGAGCCAACTTCACTTGTTTTCAGATTATTGCAGGGCTGTCTGACAAATACATACCCATGTCTTTATGTCTAGGAACTGAGTAATTTTTATTCAGGATAAAAATAATGATTATACAGGCATAATAAGGAATGTTTATTACTTATGTGGAGTAACTGATTCATCTATTATGTTAGTCCTTAAAACCTCAGTTACTAAATGGGGGGATATCTGAGGTCTGATATTAAACTCTTTCAAAGCAGCCTATCTATTTGAATAATATTGATTTCAGAGGCCTATTTAATACAGTGATAGCAACAGTTGTGGAGAACATTCTCAAGCTTGGCTTTGTAAGTTTCTCCTCTGTAAGACCAATTCTTACTGAAGTCAGTAGGACTTGATACTGATTTCCATGGGAAGCGTCAGACTCTTAAAATGGTACCAAGGAGAAAAAGGCATCTGAGAGGTCCTCCTTGATTCCATTAAATTTGATTTATAATTCAGCTACCTTTTAATATAATAAATCTGCTTAAGTCCCTTTCTGCCCTAGCTATTTAGCATTCTCTTTGCCCTGCCCCTTTATTTTTTCCAGCGGTAGGCTATGACATTCAAGCTTTCAAACAGCGTACTGCCTGTGCTGAGAGAACCTCACTGAAACCATTGTGTTACACACTGCTTAGCAATGCAGGAATTTGTTTTATTTCTCCAGCAACCTTATAATACCTTGTTTGCTTGCCTGCCTTGTGAAATGCAAGCAGGGGTGCATTCTACCTTGCTGGGTCCACATGGATCCTCATCATGTACCACAACAGGAGAGGCTGCTGAGGAAAGCTGCTACCCCTCAGCATGAGCTAGGACTCCACCTCATTGTACTTTAGGTAGATTGTAGTAACTTCACATATGTATTTCATAATGTATAATGAGCAGAGTAGAAGTCCTTTTGAAAAAGAAAACCTTTTGCCTTTGTTTTTTACTGGTAAATCAAAGGCATTTCAGTCAGGTACTTCAGACATTTGTATCCACTAATTTTTTTTTTCCAAGGAGTATATTATTGGGAAACTCAGAAAAGGAAATAAATCGTGTAGTTACTGCTTGGATGTAGCTTTTAATACTCTAATTCCCACAGGTGCTGCCTCCTGAGCTGAGCTACCTGCAGGCATAGGTGCTGTGCACCCACTGGCTTTATTGGCTCTTCAACAGTTAGTAACTTTGTGGAAACAAGTGTAACTGGTTGAAATGAGATTATGCGTGATGTTCTTAACAAAATGTTTTCATTTAAGAATAGTTCTTTATACATATATTAGAAATACCAATATTTAAGAACATTCTATTTTTCCTAAGATAAGCCTATCTCAGCCTGAATTAATGTTATGCCAGGGATTAAGCTATTTGCTACAGGCAGGCCAGGCAGTAACTCTTAAGAGTTCAACTTCTTCCACAGAATTTCACGAACAGACAAGAACTTATTAATCTAAAATCCTGGGCCTGGATCCACCAGTCAGACCGAGCACATAGCTACCAAAGAACAACTGGAGATTACAGTAACAGTTACTTAGAACACGAGCTGACCGCAGCAGGTGAATGTGCCCGTTCACAGCAAGCACATCAGAGATGCAGATGGGATAGCTAGCCTGGGGCGGCTCCGAGGCGCGGGGCAGGCGTGGGGGGCCGGGACGGCTCTTTTGCGAGGCGAGGCGGACACCGGTCCCGCGGGCATACAGCGGGACGGCCGCTGCCGCCACCCGCCCCCTCGGGCCGCCACATCGCCCCCGCCGGGCAGGCGCTACGCGGCCGCGGGCCCCGCCATTTCGTGCTGCTCCGCCATTTTGTTCCCTGCGCGTGGGCGGGCAGCCAGACGAAGGCTGGGGGCAGCCCCGTCGCCTCGCCAAGGGCACTGAAGGTTTTCCTAGCTGAATCTTTCCTTAAATAGCTTAAGGGAGAAAGCGTTTTAGTCTTTTGTGCCTAGGTAGGATTCCCTTGCATTGCGCTTGCAGATGCTCACCAGTGCATGCATCAGCAAAACCACGTAGGCTGCTGAGTGCAGGTGTGAAAATTCATACCTCTGCGGCTTCCACCTGCTCGTGGGGAAGCGCTGGCATGCACAGACTTCCCTGGTGCTTCTGGAACCACAATCTATGGCTGCTGTGGTCCAGTCAGAGGGAGAGATGTTAGGCTGAAGAAGAGGGACAAGCATACAAGCCTTGCCCTCTGAGGGAGAAACAGATGAGCCTTGGTTCTGCTGCTGGCACGCTGGGAGAGGCTGCATGGGGCCATGCTGTTCTTTCCCTCCGTGCCTGTGTGGTGAGGCAGTCTCCTCTGCAGGGCTTTGGCCCCTTGCGCTCATAGAGCAAACACACACAGCTTGTAGCTCCCCTTGTTGTGCAGGAGGTTGTTCATTTTTGCACAATGCTGACTTTATTTACATGTCAAATCCAATCTGTATGTGTAGCAGAATTTATTTTAAATGAGTTGAATATTACAAAGTTCGTTTATTTTAAAATGAGTAAATTTTCACAGTCTAGATTTTTCTGACATAGCAGCCAGAGACTGGTATTTTTTCCATGTTTAACAGTATGTCTGTTTTCATTACAAACTGAATTTGCCATAAATTACATGGTTTAATTTTGATATTAAAACTATTCTCAGGTAGCGATAATTGTAAACTTCCTCTGTTTGCCCACAGTATTCCAGTTTATCCAGAGATTAGGGAAAAGGTCATTTAAGAGTTACTCTACTGAAATAGAGTATGTTGGTGATACTAACTGCCAGTTTACTAAATCAAGCCATAAATATGTCCTTCAGTTTTACTGCTACTTTTTTTCCTCTTTCCCAATAGCATGGTCATGTCCTTGTTATACCTCAGTACAAACATTCAAATTCTTTGATCATATCTACTTCAAAATTGTTTAGACCCTGATCCTATGAAGTATTCTTTACATAGAAGTTGTCTTTTATATTATTCATACAAACACAGAAGTAATGCTTTACAATTAGTTTATTTTGGCATTGGCACGGGGGTTAGCCATTGTTTCACCTCCATTGCCATAGCTGTTTTGTGGTTAAGATATGGATGTCATTTTTCAGAGCTCTGATACTATTCGTAGCAACACAATTTTGTGAAAAACACATTTATTTCTGTAATGACGTCATGCAGAAGACATACAGTGAGCAGGTAAGATTGTATTTGGCTGTGTTCCAACATTATTACCAGAGACATGGAGGATACGGGGATTTGTGTTGGTGTGGCAGTGATTCTAAACATCCATCTACT
The DNA here is from genome assembly GCF_013377495.2 of Cygnus atratus. NCBI lineage: Eukaryota > Metazoa > Chordata > Aves > Anseriformes > Anatidae > Cygnus > Cygnus atratus. The sequence goes on from NC_066366.1 coordinate 2,660,658, forward strand.
GCCCCTAGAAGCCATTAATTTATTTCATGTTCGGTCAGATGTAGAAGTTGCAGAGGGTGTTCAACATATTTGGTGGTTTGAAAAGAACTAGGTAAAAGGAAGTATAATTATTAGATGTAGATAGAATTAGAGTAAAAAGCTTTTAACTGCTTTCTGGGAGGACTCACAAGCTCAGACTTGCCTGATCTATTTCTACCCAAGTCTTCACAGTCTTTTTCTGATTCATTTGGGAAGCTTCCTTATCGGTGCATTGCTCAGTAAGGGGTATGCCATCTGCATATTATTGTAAATTAGAAGATTCATCCATCTACTATCTTAGATGAGTATGGCTTTCCTGCAGGAATTTGTTAAATTGTATAAATTTAATTCTCATATCCCTTCTGGAATATTGAACAAAACTCATTTTATGACTGCAGGGTTTTAAAGCAGAAGGGGCAGTAAACTAATATAATTAATCATTGTGTCATTGCTACAGAATAATGGACTAATTCTCTTCCTAATTTCCAGTTACTTATCATTTTAAATCTCACAGGGAAAGCAACACAGTATAGAAGCAACAAGGAACAGCCAATTAAATAAAGTGTTTTGTTTCATCATCTTAAGCAGGTGCTACAGAACTAGGGAAGCTCTGTTTGTGATTTATTAGTTACATTTATTATTTGAGTTTTCAAATGCAGTTAAATATTTCATTGTACTGTTTTGCATGGAAAAAATAATGTATTTCCCCATATTGATATGTATTTTATGTATTGAATTTGCCTTTAAAAAAAAAGTGTACAGAATAATTGGCTTGAGTTAAAATGAACAAACCATCTAAAATTCTTTTTAGCTGACAGAACTTTTCTTTTTAAAGTCAGCTGTGAAGAAATCAAAAACTCCTTCAATTACAGAAGTTGAGTTTTAATGCAACAAACTGTCCTAACTCAGGCCAGTTAAATTAAATACTTGTGTTTTACTTGCAAGACTTCTTTGAATCTTTACTTCACCACAGATTTCAACTTTGCCAATAGAGGTTGGTGACCGTGTTCTTACATACATTTTACATCTATCTAGTACCTGTCTCTCATTTTGGAGCGAAACTGTAGGCTCTCCTAATTCTGGATGGTTGGCTTTGCAAGTTCAGGTTTAGATTGGAACAGTAGAGATGACCAACTTCTTATGTTTCCTACTGGGATTAAAATCTGGATACTTGTAGAGAGATTCTATGCTCTTCTGCTAGAATTAAGGGGAGAATATCAAGAGGATAAAAGATAGTGAAAGGAATGAAGCAGTAGGAAAATTTGTTTAGAGATAAATAGGGAAGAAGCTGAAAAAAAAATAACTGTAAAGACTGGAACCTGTGAGGCTGTAGCCGAGTGCAGGATGAGATAAAGTAAAGGCAGGGTGGGAGTGCAGCAGGGTGCTTGATGGGAATAGAGGGGTGTTCTGGGACACACCAGATAAGGCTCCATGGGATAGGGACAGCTTGACAAGGGGAGAGCTAGTGGTATCTGACAGGACTGAGTAGAGGAAGAAGGCAAAGTGATAGTACCTCTTGCTGCCCTGGAGAGTTCTGTGTCATTTCTAGCTGCAAGTTGGAAAGCATTTTACAGCTTGAGCTTTCAACTAAAAATTCTCATTAAGGTGAGGACCAGTAACTATCTGAAAGGTTAGAAGAAAACCAGTAAACTGGCTGGCATGTTTTTCCACTGGTTTTCTTCTAAGTGTGGCTAATGGAACTGAACCTAGAGGAAGTACTGACTTGAATGATTATTCTTTTTCTTGAACAAGTATTCAGTATGAGTTGTTACTTCAAAATTTTGTTAAACTGTAGCAACTTCAGTTACTTCTGAACCCAAATTAGAACCTAAGAGGATAATTAGCATGTTAGACTGTATTGAAATGTCATAGTTTTAGTATTAGTTTTGGGCAGTACTGCTGTCTGCATTCTCCAGGTCAATCCCACTTCACATTTATCCTGCCCAGAGTCCTTCCAGCCTCCTGTTTTGAATCAGGCAGTGCTACAGGTTGTAGAGGACCTTTCAGCAGTATGCTGGAGAAACTCAGCAGGGTTTAGGCTGCTTGAGCAGCATTGATCAAAGTTCTCTTTTTTTGGGATTTCTTCGGTAGTGCGTATGTCCTTGTGAGGAACTTCCTAAAAGGTACAGAGGAATGACCTGCCTGTCTGTCAGACACAAGGGAGAAAGTTTCTGCATGGTCTGTTGTACTGGTAAGGCAGCTATCCTCTGTGCCTCACTGTCAGAGGAGCACTGCTGCGACAAGCCGTTCAGGAAAAAAAACAAAGTAACGGGGATTGTGCAGGTTTTCATCTGGAACTGGCTTCAGGTTTGAAACGTTTTAGTGAAAATGCTGGGAAATTCATATAGAAATCACCATGCAACAGTCAGTTCATGCCAGTTATGTTGTTAGTAAAATGAAATGCTGTACAAGCAAGCTTTTTGAGTTTGATTTTATTTCACTCTGTCTGGAGAACATGGTGTCAAGTGCCCATTTTTTGTTTTAAGAATAGCCTTGAAGACTTGATTGCTCTTTGATCCTAATGTTGTGTTGAAGGTAGTTCAAAGTTATAAGGAGTTATGTATGCTGTATCTTAATGAAATGCTTGTCTGAAATTGTACTGATAGCCTGCTGTGAAAAAATCAATTTGCCATCAGCAAACTGAATGTACTTGATGCTCAATTTAGTTCACCCAAGTATTTCATGTTCTTTCCCTATAGTAAAACAAAAGGGTCCTGAGAATTAATTACAGCACTAGCATCTGCTCATGGCAGCTTTGCTGATAGACTTTGTAGAATAAGATAGTTAAGGAGTGAGTGAGATGGAGTGTAAAGTTTTTACCAGCACCATTCCTTATGCAGATATCTTTTAAATGACAAGCCTCTTTTGTGATTCCGGTACATGTTTTTTACTTCTTGCACTAGATTACCCAGTCATGTATAAAACCAGGAAATACCAATCACTTCAAAATAATTGGTGTTATGCTATTTTGTTTTTTTTTTTGTGGTGCATATTTCTATAACCATTTTTGGCTGCACATTAGAGTGTTGGTTATCCGAATACTGCTAACATTTCCTCTTAAAAATAAATTCAATTTTTTTGGGGGGGTCAATAGACAAATGAGAAGTTTGCTGAAATGACAGGTTTGTGAGATTCCTGATGTTGACTCTTGTATTAGAGTAATTCCAGCCTGCTGTGCCAAGTACACCGTGGAACAACCTCGAGTGCTGGACAAGCATATTTTTGTGTTGTGCAAAATCTCCTCTGACAGTTTTGTCTTTCCTAGCAATAGAAATGTTACTTTGCTAACACGCCTCTCTAAACTGAGGTTTTATTGCATCAAACATAGATGCAAGATGCAGCAAAAGCCCACAAAATATTGGTAATTTAATTCTGTAGTTTTGCATCTTAATGTGTAGTCAGGTAAATAATTCTCTATTCACTTGAAGTAGAAGTAGGAATTGGGTCCTGTTTTTGTTGAAAGATCACAACGTATAAATTACCTTTCTTGGAATGCCTGAGAAAGCATGATCTCCCAAATCCAGGAGATACTTGTTATTCTTAAATCCTCTATGATTTCTGTCATGTTGGATTTGAAAGGCGTTCATCCATATCACTGTAGTTTGGAAGGGATCTTAGATTTCTGTGGGAGTGTGCCTCAAATTTGGTCTTGACATGAATGATCGTGATACCAGTCATGGTAATAGGCTTATTTTTGTTTGCACTGGAAAACAATTTCAGTTCATATAACAAAAAAGATTGGTGAAGAGCAGGCGGGGCCCATTGTCTTCAGTAACTTGTTACTTGAAAAAGGAAAATGATGACCACGACTACTGAGAATTCCTAATGTTTTTAATATTTGTTTCATATTTTCCAACAAGCTATAAGCACAAATGGAAAAATGGCAGATGGCGTTCACCTGTATGAATGCGTAATATATACTTGATGACTTCAGAAAATTGGCTGGTGGTCCATTAGTTGCTTGTACATTTTGAATGATAAGTCATTATCCAAAGACATACAATCCAAACTCTCATTAGATAAGGTTTTTTCTTCTTGAAGACATTTGAATATTCTTTATTATACCATTTGTTAATTTTATGCTTTTCTCTGTATATACAACATTATCTTCAATGCTTCAGCTTTTATATTGAATGCAATTCTTAATTTTATGTCCATTAGGTTGCAATATTCCAATACTTTTAACTGTTAAACTTAAAAAAAAATAATAAATAATGCATCTGACTAGTGCCAGGCAGTGCTTCAACAGTGATAGTTAATACTGAAGTGAAAAGGAAAATATCTAAATTATGTATTTCATAAATTAATACTCTTATAAAATTGTGGTAGCATAGTGTGACACTTAATGTCCACAGCCGAATATCTTATTTTATCAACTAAAATTTTAACTAAATAAGGATTGAAAGAGTGGGTCTTTGCTTCATCTTGGCCAGCTGAGAAGTATTTCTGTGTTTTCTATGCATGCTTTACTAGAACATCACATGGCATAAAATCTATAACTAGGCATTTATGGCAGTTTTGAAGGAACATGTTCATTGATACTTTTCCAGAGCAAACACCTCCTCTAAATAATACCTATTTTGGTAAATACTTTAAATGATTCTTGAGTATGTCTAGAGAAACACTTGAAAATAAAAGGTGGTCTAAGTGAAACAAAAGCACTACTAAACTATCAGTAGCCCTGGCAGTAAAGGAGCAGCGTATCTGTATCTCATAACTGGGCTGCACAAGCCCATCCTTTTCTGTTTGTCAAAAATACACTGCAACTGTGCAAACAAGGAAGGAATAAACTGGCTTAAAACTAGGAAACACCTTTTTATAAAAACTGGATTAATCATGTTCTTCAACCTCAAATCTAAGAGTGTTTGCTCACTGTATGGGGAAGTATTACTGAAATCATCGTGCTCTCCCCATTGCCCCCCCAGTTTGAACATATTTAATTGGTGAATATCATAAATACACAGTTTATGATGGAACAAAGGTATTTTTGTTATTTAAGCTTCTTAAGCATTTAACATATATGGACTGTTGCATGTCATTAGTCAAAACAGTCAATCTATTTCACATAGAAAATTCTGTTGTCCTTCAGAAAACAGTTTCTTATATATTATTGTTTTATGAAAATAGCTTAATATTGTGAAATGTTTACTACCTTACATTTTGTTACATAAGTAGTTTCTATCTACATTGTGTACATGTAGAAAGAGTAGGCTGAACATGGAAAAAGTTTTTATAGTCTGTTATTAATTTTATTTTATCATCATTTTGTGTCTACTGAGAAAAAACATAATTAGGAAAAAAGTCTCGTATTTCTGTGTAAAAATTATTTATTAAAATTGCTGGTAAGAATGTGATTCCTTTACATATGGTGATAGTAGATATGGACTCAGGTGAATTGAAAAGTAGTGGGTTTTATGATTCTTGAATATAAGTCAAAGCAGGATATGTGATTTATAAGTTGTTTAACAGTATCGAGAGGAGGGAGAATAGATGCACCATGTTTTTATTATTCTAAATTTTTATGGCACGTGATAATTGTTACCTTGAAAATGGTCAGGGTATGTTTTGCATATGCTGTAGATGCTGAAAACTACTTTTTTTGTGTGTGTTAGGTTTGGTCTAGGAGGTGTGTAAAATCTTGAGATTTTCATTCCTTGTATTTATGTGAGAAGGAATTGTCAGAAAGAAGTACTTATTGGAGTACTTCAACAGAAAAGAAATGGAAACTGTAGCTAATATCTTCTTCTGTGCTTTAAATTTCATAACAAAGGAAATCAATTTAGTATGTCTTTCTTTGGTGTGGGAAAGTCATTCCTGTTAGTTTAATATTTCGTACATTTGGGGAGAAAAAACTCTATGTTTTGTACCCATTTACTTAATTTCTCTAAATGTTGAAGTGTTTCATCTGGAGAAGCAGCATATGATTAGCAATAGCTAAAAATGCTGCTCTTATGCATTAATACTCTGAAGAATATCCAGGAGCAATTGGATCCCCATCGCCAACAAGAAGGGACACCTGCTCCCAGAAGCGCTCAACAAAATACCAAAAGGGTATACATAAAGGGTATTGAAACAGCGTATAGCTTTGATTACTGTAATTTGTTTATATATAGTTTTAAATATGAAAAATGAAGGAAGTAGAAGCCTTAACAGAGAATAGTAGGAAGGGGAATTTTATTTAATAAATAATTTGTTGTTGCAGGAGTGCTGGATATGCTTCCCTTTTCCTGTGGTCCATTGTAGTTGATAGTGTTGCTTAATTTAGTTAATTTCTACAACAGAAGCTCTATTTGTTATGGGATTTGAGAAACACTATCTGACTTATAGGGTATATTTTAGCACGTGGATCAGATTGTCTTGTGGACGTTTTTCAAAGTAAGCATCCTTTGTATGGTTGCATGCCACTGCATGAAATTGAACTTGATGTTTAATCAGATAGTCCTAGGTACCTAGGTATAAGCTCCAGTGAAGGGGTGATGGGACTATTATCTTTCCTCATGTTTAATGTCAATAATATTTTGCTAGAAATACCTCCTATTTAACATACGTTTAACGTGTATCAAGAATGTTCCTGTAGTTTATTTTTCAAACCACATCACTATCCTGACTGGTTCCTTGTTATGGTTTTTTGTTTATCTCAGTGGCAAAAAGTGTTTTCTTTCAGCTTTCAATGGACATCATTACTCATCTTTCCGAAGTCTACGAGAGCTAGATACATCACGTTGCAAGTCTCAGCTTCCTTCATAGTAGTAAAAAGTTTTCAGGTGCATCTTAAAAATACTTTGGGAATGTAACTCATGTGCATAGTAAAAATAACATAAAATAAAAATCGATAGAGGTCCTTTTTTCAAAGAAATGGCTGGACACAGTAGGGCAATTGCATACATAATAATAAAACCAAACAAAAACCAAACCACCTTCTTTCTTCTCTGTTCTTGTGCTAGTCCAGCTTATAAATTTGGCGGGTGTTAATTTTTTCTGGATAAATTTTCATCAAACTTAGATGGAGGTCACAGGCCTGCCGCTGTTTCTTATGATTATTCTCTACCTGCCCACAGAAAGACCAACCAAATGGATTTCAATTTGTTGTTGTTTGCTGCTTTTCTGCTGACAAAGGTAGGAAATTAATGTAGAACAAACCTTAATAAACCAGGGGCTTATAGTTTATTGGAGGCTGTTTGAGTGCCACAGGTCAATGGCTAAGAAAATTATTTATGTAAGAGAGTGCATTTTCCCTTGCTTCCTTTCTTTCAATTATGCTTGTTTTTAACTGAGAAAACAATTTTGTATTCATTATATAGGAGTCTGTGAAATTTCTGAAATGTTTTCTGTCATTATCGGAAAACTTTTAGGGGTCTTCAGATTGAAGAAGTTTGGAACTACTGCATTAAATTTAAAGATTGGTAGGCAGTCCTTAAAAATGAATATAGGAATATAGAAAGGTGTGTTGGATGGGCAAAGTAAAGTAACTGTAAGAATTAATTTTTACTCTTGACATTTCTATTCAGTAAATACAATTTTACAACAGTGCATATAATTCATATTCCTGTTTGTATTCTTAAATCCTGATAGGTTTCTAGTTTTATGACTGTTCGAATTGCATGTCGATGACAGTATAAAAATGAATGACATTTAATTTAGTACCACTGAGTTTTCATTTTCAAGAAAGATCTAAGTAAAATGCAAGAGTGTGATATATTATACTCTGGAAGATCCTCAGAGTGGTTTTCTGTAGACTTTTTCCCCCTCCAGAGAGCCAATCTTGGGAATTACGGTTGATATTTTGAACTTTTTTTTGCATAAAGTAGTTAGCATGTGTTTGTGTGCACACAGCAGTGGGTGTTCCTTTTAAATTTCTTTTTATTTAATGTAAAAGAAAAATTGGTATCTTCCCAGGCCAAGGTAACAAGGTATAGAATTAAGGCATACGTTTATAGTGTAAAATTGAAACAAGACAGCAGAGCTGACATTAGTTCATGAGAGAAAGGCATGTTTGGTTGCTCATCTTTTTCCTCTTTTTATTATAATTACTTCATTTGTGACTTTGCTTTAGAATGTGTCTTATTGTCATCTAAGAAATCCTTGTGTAATTTATGATTAATTTTTAATTAGTGCTGCCTGCTTTCTGTGCATTATTTACAGACACAGTAAAATCTATAATTATTGAGGTAAAGGAAAAAAGTGGTACAATTTATATAACTTCTAAAATTCAAATCTTTAGGGCATAAGTATTGGATGACTTAATGGTTTTGATAAGTGTGAGACAGGTACAAGGCTAGCTTTACAGGTTAAGGTAGCCATATACATGTTCATAGAGTTTTCATTTTGTTAAAATGTCGGTACTGAGAATACTGAGTATTAGCACATAGAATACCAAGTGATTTTCTGCAATCATGTCTAAAGCAATTTGTCTTTTATATTTAGTAGATAAGTGGAGTTGGAAGAATGTGGAACTAGATACCATAACTTGTAAATTGATCTGTATCTAAAAGGTAAAATCAGTAAATGCTTGATTTTACAGGAGAAATATTGATGATCTAAGAATATGAATTCTGACATGCCTTTGTACAGTGGCCTCCATTTTTCATTTGAGTATTTTTATAAGTGATAGGCCAGTCCCATCTAGGTTATTAAAGAAAATGTAGAATAAAAATGCCACCTTGTGGGTGAAATAAATGATGCAGTAGACACAGTTCAAAAGAACTAGTTTGCCAAATAGATAATGTGCATTTGTAACTTGTTGCTAGAATTTTAGCTTATATCTTCTTAAACATTTACAATTATTTTGGGGGTTTATGTTCTGCAGTTTTTCATGAAGTATCTAAGCAACTGCAGTTAGGCCATTTGGTCTTAAATGTTAAATGACTGCTAAAAATCTTAAAATGTATTTTCATTCACAGTGCTAATCACCACATAATTTTGGCATCAGGTTCAATGTATCGTTCTTAAAGTGCTGAAGCACAATTTTAATTCAGATGTCCTAAACTGAGTGGGCAACCAAAATTCATGGTTTTGTAGCTATTCTTTGCATGAAGACAGAATGATGATGCATTTGGCTTTCTGTGCTGGAATTCTCATTACATATCCAGATTAGTGTGTTACATATATTTACCTGTCTTAGCTGCACATCATGGATTTCTTATAGTGGTCAGTGGAAAACCAGCGGTCTACAGACCATGGTGCCAGGGTTTTTAATCACATAGTCTTGACTGGGTTTATATATTGCATTCTAGATTTTGAGGACAATACAGCAGTGGTTTGTTTTGTTTTATTCAGTTGTAGTGATCTCTCACAGCTGCTGTATATGGGGAATGCAACTGAGAGAAATGATAACAATACTTAAAAAATATGGACCGGCAGGCTGTGGGTGAGTCAGCTCTTGAGAGCTCTTGGCTGAAGGCAGTAGTGGTGTAGAGCTTGGTGTTCTTCTGGCAGTCCAGCTGGGTACCAGAAATTCCCCAGGCAGGTCTTGGCTGTGGAAAGATGTAAGCTAATGGGGGCTAGCGAGAGTGGTGTCAGGTTGTAAGTCAAAATCCAGCCTCTAGGGGAGTCACCTACCCTGTGTGACCACTGGTTCTCATCCACCAATGAAGCAGCCCCTTACCATGTCTCATTGAGTTACATCTTGTACTTGTCCTCAAGGTTGTTTACTCTTAGGTTTTCAGATTTTCATGGTAAAACTTTATTATGTTTTTTGAAGATCGAAGGTGTTCTAGTAGGAGAAAAAGGCTTATTTTATTACATAGCAAAGTTTGTCTATGCATGTAACAGAATTTGCATTCATCTGCCTCCAGACAAGTACTTACCTCCCCATGAGGATATCTAAGCTGGAGAAGAGAAGACTGCTTCAGAGCTCATGCCTCTTTCTCTTTTCATGTTCCAACAAGTGCAGAGCCAGAACCAGCCTCTCCCAAAGCATCCATTTCCAGAAAAAAACTACATATGTGTTTGGGACAGCAGCCAAGACATAAGAGCTCCCGATCCGAATTACCAAAGAACAGGGACATCATGGTATGCAGGAGAGAGTGCTTATCCCTCAGTTTGGCCCCTGGCTATGTAGCCTTAGTAATCTAAGTAGTAAATGTGTTTTTATTGTCATAGCTGTTTTTCTTGTGGTTTTCTGCTGCCCAAATTTCAGAGAGAAAGATATCCAGTAATACGATATACAATTCTTTTTGACTTAGTCAATGGAGAGTGAAATAAATAAAGTACTCTACATTTCCACTGGACCATAGAGTAATAGACTTGTGCCAGATAGATAATAGGGCCCTAATTTGATGTGTTTATAATCTCAGTGCACAAAGGAAAAAAGTTCCGCATGAACACAGCACGTGATTAAGAGGGGTCTTGTGACTGCAATCCTGTTACTTCATGGAGTAGGCTAGATGTTTCCTGGAAAGAGACTGTAGTGTTTTGATTTTGGTTTTCATTTTATGGTCTTCAAATGAGGTCTTACTGGTAGCATTCTTTCAAAACTGAGTTTAACATTTTTTTTTTTAGATTCTTCATAGATTTTTTTTCTTAGACATTTTGTGCCTAAGACTGTATTCTGTTTAAAATATATCATGTACACCAGTGTCTATAGGAAACCAGGTTGCTAAGCTTGAAGAGCCTCTAAAGGAAGGGTCAAAAAATTCAGTCAGGAAAAAAACTACACACATACAAAAGTGCTGTTGTTAGAAGCTGCTTTTGTCTGTCCCAGCTTCAAGTAAAACAAATGTAGTACTTGGGTCTTTCTGCTTCTTTGCAGTATCTATGAGCAACATAATGTTCCTTTGGCGTTGGAGTCATTTCTTGCTGGTTGGTCTGTAGGTTCCAGGAGAACTGATAATAGAACTTGTATAAATACCTAAGCAGGTTTCTTTTCAATGGCTAACTTTACGTCAGGTTAGGCAAAGGCTATTTTTTGTTTGCTTCCTTTAGTATGGACATCTGGGGTAATGCGGATGGGAGTTCTGCTGTGCAGTTGAGCAATTCGTAGCTTGCAATTGCTTTCCCCATGTCTGACCTCTCAGGTTATCTTATAGGGGACTGGTTTTACTGCTAGGCAAGTGGTGGGATTAGATCTCCTTTATTTCAGAGATGGAGAGGTAGCAGAATTCCCAGCTCCACATCAGTGCTCTGCAATCTGCCTGCTCACATGTTGTCACTGTGGGCTGCTGGGCAGGCTGCAGGGTCGGTGTAGTGCCGGCTCTTCTCTGCGTGCTCTGAAGTGCCGAGCAGGGATGAGGCTGCCTGACCTGCTTGGCTCTGGTCTCCCCTTAGGGCTGAATAGTAGTGTCATGGGTTTCTTGGCTGATGGTGAACATAAAAGGTCAGATGTTTAAACAACTCTACTGCAGCATGTTAAAAAAATTCCTAGTCTGAACATGTTTTACTCTGTTCTGTTATACTTTCACTGGTTTGTGTACCATTAGGAAATAATCGCTCTAGAATCATCTAAGAACATAGGTAAATACTCTCGTGATACCCGTTCAGATGCAGGTTTTTTGTGTATGGTTCTGCACATCTTTTAAGCATGCCATGCTCTTTTACGTATAACCCCTTAACTTATTATTACTGGGGTGTTTATGTGTATTTAAACAGTAATGTAGTGCAAGTAAATACTGTCTTATTCAAAAAGATTTTACTGAAGCTGTTTCTAAAGTCCTATGAGAGTGCCTTTGTTATGAAAGATTTGTCTTCCCTATTGACAGCTTAGTGTTCTGATCTTAATACTTCTTTGCCCCCTGTTCACAAATTACAGGGTATACAAAACATACTCTGAAATTCATTCAAACCTGTAAAACTTATTATGTCTAGGAGAGACAGATTTAAGATTACTGAGGTTTCTGGTTGAAGTACTTCAAGCAGAAATCCATACTCCATTAGGTTTTCTAAAATGATGTGACCTTAATTTTCCAGGTACTTTGCACTTTAAATTGAAGATAGTATTTTAATAGTATTTAAGTCTCCCAAAGAATCTTGTAATATGTTAGGCTTAAGTTGTGAAATATTTGAACAAAAAGATAAAAAGTAATTTAGATATTTTTAATGTATAGCAACATAAGGATATGCATCAAATAATAAGTTGAAATAGGTGATAAAAATTGTTTGGTGTATGTTTTCGTAAGGTTGTGTGTGCATGCAGTCAGCCATATTTCTTGAATGAAAGTCTTTCTTTGCATTTGGTTATTTTAGGCAAAGTAGTTTCCAGTGCTTTGAACTTAGGGATTTGTCTCTTACATTGCAGTGTACGTCAAATGAAAGTCTACCTAGACAAGAACTGTGGGGTTGTGATCCCATCTGAGGAGATTTCAAGTTACAGAGCTGTGTTGACTTGCTGCGGAAAAAGCTGAAGAATTGTTTTAAAAATAATTATAGGAGAAGATAGGTGAGAAACTTTTGATTTCTTGCTAAAAAAGGTAGTACAGTCAGTAATGTTAAACAAAAGGAATCTGACGTTATCAACAGTTAGTGTTGTGCCCAGCTCCATTGTATGCTAGAACTGGACCTAATGAACTGCAGCAATGGTTTGTGGAAGCTTCTGATTTCCCTCCCTCTAACGTAATCCTTGAGCAGTCAAATAGTTACGCAGTACAACAGATGTAAAGCACATCATTTTTGAAAATCTTAAAAAAGTGAGAACAACATGTAATTGAAATGTAACAGCACTTACAATGGATGTGCAATTACATATATTTAGATGCATATTTGTACAATTTGTAAGTGTGTATCTGATGGTTACCCTGGGAGTTTTTTGTATAAAAATCATGTTTTATTCATATATATGAGAAGTGTCAATTGCTAGGTTTTCTGTAACTGTCTGCAACACTGATTGTTACTATATACTGTAACAACTTAACATAGATTGCCTTATTTAAAGACTTCCATTATTTTGCTGGTAAAAACAAAATATTATTTAATGGCATGTCCTTTTTGCATGCTTGTGTGCTGATAACTGCCTAGCAGATTATATGAGTCTTACAATGTCAAGCAGAATTGCTTGAGATGTGTGTATTAATACTGAGGCATTTTTCAGTCACAGCTTCAGGTTGGGTATTCTAGTTACTGAGTACAGGAAGGAATTTTAAACACAACTCAGCAGGCAACAATTAATTAAATTTTGCTTGTCTGAACTGTTATATTCTTGTTCTTAGCTGCCAAACATTGAGATTTCCCCATGTATTTCATTAGTTGTTTCCCAGTCCCTCGGGCTTATCCATATATCTGATATACTTCTCTGAGTTTTTCAAATGTATTGATAGTGGCTACTTAATTTGGTCTTACTGGCTGATGCAGTTTTGGTGGAGTCAGAATAAATTCCTTTTGCTGACAAGACTTTCAATTCTGATTTTTAAGCATTGCAGACTGCCTTGGCACTTGGTGAGTGTGAATAATCACCTTGTATCCTTGCAGAACGTGGAGGAGAACAATGTGAGTGCAGAATGGCAGCTAGGTATCTTGAATAAGAGCTATGAAAAATTAAGTCCCTGTGAAAAATTAAGTCTCTTTTTGTCTATGCTTCTGGACTCTGTTTTGTTAAAAGCTACTAACTTGACCTCTGCTTTGCTGAATTTTACAAACCAGTAGCTGTGAGTAATAAAGTGTATATTCACAGATATTTTTTTCAGCTAGAAAGCTGCAGTTTGGTGTCTGCTAACTCAGAATAACTACACAAGCATCCTAGTACTCTGAAATGCAGAGAGAAGGGGTTTGAGAAGATTGCAGATAGAAAATTGCAGTCAAAGTATGAAAAGATTAAAAATACAAACAAATTTTAGGCATTGCTTGTATTAAGGAAAACAAAGCTGTAGTAATGGTTGAGTTCAAAGGAAGTGAAGGGCAAACACAGAAATGGCTTTGCATCGTGACAGTTTGAACTAGTAATTTTGTTGTAGACAGCTAACAAAGTGAATATTAAAACAGCCTCTAATGTTTGGTTCATATATGAGTGAATTGGTTATCATCATTTTGTGTGGGTGATAGAGACCTGAAAGGTCTTTTTGGGATATCTAGAAATACCATGTTCATACCTTAACACATCAGTTTATGTTCAGAAGTTTTCTAAGCCAGGATTATTGCAATCCAATTAGTCTTTACTGAGACAAGCTTCCCTCTGAATTTAGAAGGACAAATGTGTTTTCACAGCGTATTGTCACTGGAAACTACATAAAATCACAGCCACTTTTTCTGCAGTTTGCAGAATCGCTTTATCATAGAATGGTTTGGGTTGGAAGGGACCTTAAAGTTCATCCACTCCCAACCCCCTGCCATGGGCTGGGACACCTCCCACCAGACCAGGCTGCCCAAAGCCCCATCCAACCTGGCCTTGAACACCTCCAGGGATGAGGCATCCACAGCTTCTCTGGGCGACCTGTTCCAGGGCCTCACCACCCTCTGAGTGAAGAACTTCTTCCTAATGTCTAATGTAAATCTCCCCTTTTTTAGTTTAAAGCCATTACTTCTTGTCCTATTACTACACTACACTTTAGTGTTACCTCAACTGTAATGATAGTATCAACAGAGCTACGATCTTTGGTGGTGTGGCATGATAGCACTGTTTGTCAGTTTTAAGCAAAATCAAAGTTCCATGTTCTTCACATTCCAGCCACAGATGAAAACAATTGTTACGAAAAATACAAGGCACAATGCTAGTTTCTGACTAGCATTTTACAAGAAAAGAACCAAACTTAGTTTATAACTTTGAAAAAAATGATACGGTCTTGTTCTTTTAATTGAAAGAAAGGAACCTTTGCCTGTGAAAATTAAATCCTCCACAGTTCACAGTTGCTCTTCGAACTTGTCAGCCTGACAGTGAAATTGTGTAATCTGGCAAATAGCATGCCTGAAGCTTATTGTGTTTTTGGGGGGCAGTGATATCAGCAGACGATGTGCTCTGTTGATTTTAATCACGTTGAGTTGGATTCTGATCCCACTGACCTGGGTGTAAACGCAAAGTAACATCACTGACTTCACTGGATTTACCATCAGTGTGTAAATGAAATCAGAATTTATTTCATTGCACTTAGAGTTCCCCTATAGGATCTTCAGAAGTCACCAAAGAAAGAAAGGTATGGATGAATTTTTCCATCTCTTCATGACAGCGTGCTTATTCAGACAGCACGCATCTCTGACCAGTTGTTAAAATTGCCATGTACCTCTGTGTGTGCTCACACTGAAGACTCAAGGTCGTTGCGCTAAGTGCACGTGGTAGTTGACTCTTCATTGTCTTACAGTCATTTTGAGCTGCTGCAGCTTGTCACTAGAATCTCTCTTTATTCATGAGCTTTTGTGCTGACTTTACAGTCAATATGAAACTGATAATACATTTTGGTGTATCTGGATGGATGGAGTAATTGGACATGTTCTAGAGTACTTTCTGGTAAGCAGCCCTAATAAACTACTGAAATGCAGGATTAAATCGTGCAGGTTTTTTTCCATCTCTGATATTGTCACTGGAATTCTGTCTCCATGGAAGGCAAGAAGACATTAGGCTTGTACAGAACAGAAATGTAGCTTGTTCACAGCAGATTTTATAGCACAGTGACGCAGCAGCTTCAGTGATCCATATGTGAATGTTTGCTAGTGAAGGCTTTTTCTTAACATTGAAAGCTTGCTTTCCAGACTTAGAAGCCAAAATCTCCACAGTAGACCCTTTTATAGATTGTTTTTGTTTGTTTGTTTGTTTGTTTTAATGGGAAAAGACCAGTTAATTTGGTGCTGAGCCTGATGTGTGTTTTTCCTCCCTTTATTTTACTGACCAATGAAAATTAATGGGAATCCTGTGCCTGATTGTTACCTGTGCTTCTCAAAATCTCCCATTTCAGTATTTTAAAACCTTGAATAACAGCTATAACTTGATGAAGTTCAGAGATATCTCTGTTAATAACGATTAACCATTACTTGTAACTAGTAAGTATGTAGTAACTAGTTTCTGTTACCTCTGTTAATAATTTGGTCCACTGTAACTTTTATTCATCCTCTGTATAATTAAGGGATAATACAGAAATATTAAATAAGAAAGGAGGAGCATGAAAAAATCAAGTATGGGCTGTACTTTTATACAAACAACCAAGCTGTTTATTGTAACATGTTAATACCGTTTAATGAACCTCTGTTCTGGATTTTTCTAAGGTACGGATGCGGGAAAAGAATTGTCTATAAGCATTTCTAAAGCCCCGAAACACTGGCATATTTAGGGCTAGATCAACAGAATACTTGAAGTGTTTCACAGGCAGTGCTATGTCATGGTACTTCTAGGTGTTTACGTTCTGGAAGAGAGCTTAAGATCCTTAAATTCCTGCCCTGCTTTCTAGGAATTCACCCTTCAGCTTTGTAGGCATTTACGTTGTAATTTCTAGAAAACCTCATCTTCTGCTTTCCTCATATATTTCTCCTTTGCTTTCTAGGATTATTTCCCATCCGCTTTATAGGAATTTTCCCGATGTTTCACAGTAACTTTCCTCCAGGTGTTCCAGGAAGTGCCAGTGTGCTTTCTAGAAATTTCCTCTCTTATTTCCAGGAATTTTCGTGTACTTTCCAGGAATTCACCTTGTCTCCTTTCTGGGAATTTTTCTCCTGTGTTTTTGGAATTTTCCTTGGGCTTTCTGAGAAGTCTCCCTTTCAGGCAGAAGTTCTCCAGAACTTTGTAGGTCTTCTCTCTGTCCTTTGTATGAATTTACTTTGCGTGTTTTAGAAAAATTTCTTTGTGCTTTCTAGGAATTCCCCTCTGCCTTGTATGAATTTTCTCTCTGCTTTCTGTATGTTTTCTTGTATATTTTCTAGGAATTCCTCCTCTGCTTTCTAAGACATTTTCTGTGTATTTTGTAGGAATTTTCCACATTTTTGGGGAACTACCCTTCTTTTTTTTTTTTCCAGGGTTTTATCATATGCTTTCTTGAAATTAACCTTTCACTTCCAGGTAAATACATTCTTTTCATTTAAAACATATTCCTGATGAATAGATAGGTATTAATTTATTAGCTAATAAGATCAACTGTTTTTAGTTGAATGTGGAGGCCTTTAATTTTTTGCAAGAGGCTATGATTGGATGTAGCCTTTCTAAAGAATGGTGCGTGGTCAGATTTTGGAAAATCCTATGTAACATGAAAATAATTTCACTGCTTTGTTAGCTCAGTCTAGAGTAAGCTGTGTGTACGCAGAGACCGTCATCTTGCTTTTGCATGCACACATCGCTAGCTGCAGTGAGGTTCTGGCCCTGCCTTTGTATGTTCTAGGTGTTACTCTTCCATAACTAAAATCGCAGGAGGAGGCCACAGGATTAATTCATAGCTCTTGCAGTGCTCGTCTTCCTGTACAAATGATTTTGCATGTATTAATATTTTTACAACATTAAGCATTGTAAGTGGCGTTATCTTAATTTAGCAGATAAGGAAAATTGTAGCAGGAGGGTGATGTAACTTGTCAGATCCCAAAGGAGGTATTATGCCTGAGAGAAGATTTAGTTTCTGACTCAGTTTAGAAGCAGATATGCCAAAAGTGGAAATAAGCAGTCAGTAAGGCTTGAAGGCCACAATTCTGTGATTTACCCCCCCCCCCCCAAGTTTGGGTATTGTAGATGCTAAAAATCATAGAATTGAAATAAAAGCAGATTCAGGATGTTAGATTATGAATAGATATATACATGGGTCAAGTAGCTCCTACCTTTCAGCACCAGAAAGTTGAAAGTGGAAATTCCTAGTGTGTGACCATTCTTTATTCACAACAGATAATGTGCCTATGAGCATATCTGCCTTGACCAGTAACAACTAAATATATCAATGGGAGCTTACATTCCCTTTGCAACCCTTAGCATTGTAACTTTGATCAAAAGCACTTAAAAATACTTTTGGACTGGAAAGGAAAAATAACTTCACATTGCTTTTTGATCACATTGTTAATTCACAATAGAAAAAAAAGGCAAGCTGCAAGTATGATAGGGAAGTGCTTCTTGGTGCCTAAAGCTGTCACACAACATTTCCTCGTTTGCTATTTCCCTTCTTGTGTTGCATGCATATTATACAGTCCCTGTTTATTAAAAAGAAAGGAAACGTTTGTCTGCTATTTCTGTACAGCTTTTAATTGTATAAAATATACGTTTGTCATAGTTACTCAGTTAAAGTAGTTAAAGCAGAGAATTCACCGCTGGAGCATTTGAAATTTTGGATATCTATAACCAAAAGATACTTAACAACCATACTATATATTCTGGAGTACTCACTATTCTTGCTGTATGCTGGATTCCTCTCTCAGCCACTCTGTTTCATCTATCCATAAGGCTGTCTGTTCATGTCATGGTGTCTGTTCACTATTTGATTGGTTAATTAAATCTGTTGTTATAGTTCCTAGTTAAGCATTTAATAAAGCATTGCAAATTACTTTTAGGTGCACACAGGTGTTGTGATGGGGTTTGCCTGATGTCTTGCTCGTTGTACTGAAACTCAAGAGGGTCTGAGGAAAGCCATATGACCCTTAGAAGGTGATTAAAGTGTCAAGAATAAGAAGTCTTAAGCAAAAGCCAAGGTAGGATATTTTTTTTGTTTCTTTTTCTTTTTTTTTTTCTCCTACTGGCAGTAATTTGATTTAAAGCAGCCGTAGGTTCCTCCTTTTCTGTATTTTCTTTTTTGAATTAATCTTTAAAAACTTGTCTATAGCACTTTCTTGTGGCTAGACACAAGCGTTCACAAAGGTTTTCTGGAAAAGTAATCCCTCCTTTTTCTTGTGTAGCCTTATTGATAATGTTAAAAAAGAAGACGTCCTTCATTTTATTGATAGGTCAACAGAAGACTTTATTTCAGCATTTTTGAATGCAAAAATTTTGTACAGAAGGAAAAGGTTAAAAAATGCAGAATGTTAACCTCTTTTATCTTCAAGAGAATGAAAATATTTCTACATATCATTAATTTATCTCTTCTTTGTTCTAGTTATCAGATCTTCTTCTTGCTAAGTTTCAGAGAATCAAAGATTGTAATGGTTGTATCATATGACAGCTAAAATTTTCTGAGGTGGTAGGAAAAAGAGTACTAGTATTGTGTTAGAATATTAAATGTGGAAATGGGTATTAATCACATTTCATATAAATTGCAGATTGTAGGATATCGAGTGAGATTAGAAGCTCTCTCTCATTATAGAAGCACTATATCTGACAAGAGAATATACTGAAGTAGTTCTTGCCTGCATGTAAAGATTTTGTATTATTGTTTGCTGCTAAGCCATCTGCCATTCAAAAAGAAAAGTCCTAGATCTGGTAAGTGAGATATGGGTAGGGAGGAACCTAGGGACTTAGCCATGTACAAATGACATCAGAGCTTTTCTCTGAGGTGGTGCGTCAGAGGTGCTGGAGCAGAGGAAATTTTGCAGAATGCCTACTGAAAATTTGGTCCTTGTTTTCTGCAAAAACACAAGCTGTACACTCTGAAGCCAATCTCTTCCATTTTCTTGAAATTTGGATCATTCTTTTATCTCATTTATCAGTCTCTAAAATGCCATCTCCCTAGTAGTCTCCAGAGGTTTAAGCCTGAATTTCTCGAAACAAGGGGTTCTGCCTTTCACGGCAGGGCTGGACAGGGAAGCAGCTGCTCAGCTGCCTCAGCCTGGGGAGCAGGTGCTCGGAACAGTGGCTGCAGGTGTAGGTGCTATGGTCTCCAGCCCATTCATCTCTCAGGTTCGCCTTCTGGCAAGCATGAGATAAATTTGTGGAAAGCAGAGGGGAAAAATCTTTTGGAGTAGTGGAGAGATTTTCTAGAAAGCACATGGAAAGATTCCTAGGAAGCACAAGGTAAATTCCTGGAAGGCAGAGGAGAGGTTTCCTAGAAAGTGAAGGGCATTTCCTGGAAAGTATGGGGAAGTTCCTGGGAAGTAGAGCTGGGATCTCTTCCAGCACATCAAGATGGGTTAGGTAACAGGCTCAGGGACTCCACCGAACCCTGGCAGGGGTCTAAGTACCAGGGGCAGAGTTGCAGAGTGTTTGTCGCAGGCACTGAGCTGTGGTCAGCGTGCTCTCATACAGAGGTTTGCAGAGAGAAACATTTGTGAACTTGAGTCTTATCACAAATAAGAATTTACAAATACTCCGTTTCTGAAGTCAGGTTTGTACTAATGTTATAAGTGAAAGCTATCACCATCTCAAGCCAAGTAAGTCTGTGTTTTTTGCCTGTCTCTCATATGCTGAGACAGTTATTATAGCCTAGGTTTTTCTTTCTACCTTCTTTGAATTCTCATTTTTTACCCCTGTTCTTTCAGAACTATTGCAACAATAACTAAATACAGTTACTGTGAGAGTTAGGGTTGTTTCTTTCCTCTTGTTTCCTGTAGTGCTGTATAAAGGAGTGGGCCTCTTATATGTCCATAGCATTTGTAACAAGGGGAAACAATAACCCATAAGCAGTCTTTTCATTTTTTATACATTTCTGTTTCAGAAATTGTTATAAAGCTAAAGAATGAAGGAAATTTTATTTTTGAGATGAAATTATTACTATAATGTTTTTTACTTAGCTTATTGTTGCAAAAGTGTTACTGCTGAGCTGAACAGAGACGATCTCAGGACGTCATAATGACAGAAGATATTGTAAGTACTGAATTAACACATGGAACCTGATATTTGCTATTAGCTGTAAGCATATGTTTTTATCTTTGGGCACTGAATTGGTTAGATGTCTTGCTTGTGTAATGTATTATAGTTTTCATTCCTAATCACTGAAAAGTTGCATTTTTTATTTTTTCAAACGTTGGTATTCTTTTAGGCTTTTTATAAAAACCATTGATGACGCATTGAATGAAAGGGGCTTTAAGCTAAATCTATACTTAGTCCAGATTTTGTAATTGTAGTATTTTAATATGTTTGTGAATGTATGTGTTTTGAAGGCTCAAGAATTGTAGTACTCTAAACACTGGCAATATTTGGGGCAGGTCAATTGTCTTTTGCTTGTGTTCATAAAATGCTAACTGTGTTGGGCTTTTGGGTCATCAATGCAACTGGGGCACTGCCATTATTTATATTGTCGTTACGTTAAAAGAAACACTAAACTCAGAAATAACAAAACCATTATGTTGTCTCTTTATTAACATCAGCGGATGTATCTTGTAATGCAGCTGTGTGAGCACAGAGAACTTAAAAAAAAAAAAAACAACAAAAAAAAAAACCCTTAGTAGTAAAGGACATTTTATAGAAAATGAGACAAGGCACATCAGAGTCTTGCTTCAGCAGTAGTGTGTCTTCACACAAAAAAAGTAAATTGCTCTGATTGCTATTCTTATTTATTATTTTTTTCATAGCATAAAGATAGTCCAGTAAAGAAAAAGTAACATAGGCTATGTGAATCCTTTTTTTAGAGCTTTATTTTTCCTATAACTGCATTAACTGCTATCATATTCTTTTATTTCTTTCTGTACTGACTGTGGATAATAATATGGATTATTATTTCTTAACTTGCAACTGCTTTGCATTATATTTAGTTTAGTAGTTAACTACAGGAAGAGAAAAAGCAGAATTGGAATGCTTCTGATACTTCTTAACAGTATGTGTTCTATTTAGGATTCAGTAAACATCAGCATTTTCATCCACCACAAGGAAGTGTTAGAATTCTGCATAGTCCACAACAGAGTCAACTTATCCAGCCAAAAATTTAGAGTAGGGGATAGGGTAGGATTGTGAATACTTCTGGATTTTTTTTTTTTTTAATACAGAAATTATTTACCTCTCTCTGATAGCATACTACTTGTAGGAATCCTTTATTTACCTTTTTTTTTTTTTTTTTCCCCCTCCGTAGAGGTATTTAGGATTATGAAATGGGGCTTTGTTTAGAGCTCAGTCTATTCTCTGTAGTCATTGAAAGGGCAAAAAAATCTACTGTTTTTGAATATGCAAATGAACTGAAGGTAAAAAATATGTGCAAATTTGATAATTATACCGCTTGTTTGTTAAATGATACTAGGTAATTTACTGATTTCAACATTGAAACAATATTAACCTTCTCCTTCTTTACAGGATTGTGCATAGAAATGAGATTTGAAAACTTGAAATGCTCACATGACTCCCTGGAGTCATGTGGTTTGAGAGATTTTCGTTAGGCTTCCAGTAGTTCTGAGTAAAGTGCAGTGGAATTGCTCAAAGAAATTACTAAATCAAAAAAGATCAGAACATTTCTGTCAGACTATATTCTCTACAACTGGTAACAGTTTATTTCTTACTCTTTCTTGGCAGATCGTGTTCACAGAGATTTAAAAATGGAAAGCATTTTAGTTAAAAGCAGTGACATCAATGAAGCAAATGAAATGAAATTAAACATGAAGGTAAGATGACAATTATAGGTGTTCTGCTTAAAGGATTGGTTTTAATATCCAGTTATTACTGGGAGATTTGACTTTGATACCTATTAAAAGCTCTTGAAATGAGCTGCTAAATGGTGTTCTTAGAGGAAAAAAAAAAAAAAAAAACATTTTGGAAGCCAAGTGCCACAGCTGAAAAAGGTGTGTTTTTTTTCTTTTGTAAAATGATGTGTATTTCTAGCTCAATTAAAAACAAAACAGAAGAAAAACAAACAACAAAAAACAGAAAACAAACAAAACAAAAAATAAAACCCTACTACTGCAAGTAATCGTACTTTATTCATCCCGATTTACATCAGAATAGTACAAAGCTGTTGGTTACAGGGAATCAGTATGCACTGTAAGATGTAATTAATTCTTAACTTACAAATATTGTCATGTAATGTGCCTGTTAGTAATTTAGGAAAAAAAAAAACATTTAGATTGTGCCCTTGATTGAAATACAAATATATTACAGGAATTTTTATTAATTTGCATATTAATAAATATTCACTACTTAAGCACAATATACCACATACTTACACCTTCTTTTTTATTGAAAAAAATGGGTACAAAAGAATAGGAGCTATTACAACACCCCCACCCCAATTTATTTATTTATTTATTTTTCCTGCTAGCAAAAAAGGGTTCAGTGGCTGAATTGTAATATTCTGGAAAGCAGAAAAACTACATTTTTGACCAAACCTCACTTACTTGATCATGGTGTACAGCATGACTAAAATATTTTAAATAATCTTTGCTTGGCCCCCAGGGTTTCAATATTGCGCTGCTTATGGCATACCAGTTGTTTGAAACAGAGAGACTTTTAGTTTTGTCTCCTTGTGGTTAACTTTTAGAGGCAACCATAATTTGGCTCCATTTCATTTCACTTTCATCTCAAATACATGGTGCTTAAAGGGACGTGGAGACAGAATGCAATAGTATTATTCCTTTGTAATGTAAACTTGAGAAAGTATAGACATTAGTAAAAGACGTGGTAAAATGAAAAGGAGCAGAAAAAAAACCCTTTGTAATTAAAATTTTGCCCACTTTATAAACATCTTGCTTCTAATTTCCTCAAAAGATTTTTTTGAGAGTTGGGAAAGAGTGGACGCACAAATGTCTGTTATAGTTTCCAAACATGAGTGTTCATTCTCTCTCTCCCCTGCCCTTCCCTTCAGTTAATTTGCTCACACTAGCTGCTTCATACAGCATAAAATTTTAGGGGTAATCTCAAACCAAAGCAAAAAATTCTAGTTCAGATTTTCTAGCCACTACTTTTTGGGTGAATGTTGGAGTTCATATTATACTTTGTCTGATTCAGACCAGCAGATCAACAAACAGAAAATTGCCTCCAGGAAGTGAAATTACCATTTTTCATCCTCTTTTCCTTGAGGACCAGCTTGAGTGACAGTGGAAGCCAGTGGAAGTCTAATGTACAAGGACAAATATATTTGTACAATATAACAGAGATGTTGATTTCATTGGGCCAAAGCTGCTGACTTACTGAGTGACTGGCTCTGAAAAGCTGCCCCTGAAGGCAGAGGAGGAAGGTATGCTGTTTAGTTGGGTTTGCAGCCACACCAGGCATCATCTCATTCTGGTGGAGATGATACAGGCATGTTTCCAGCCATTTGTTTTTCCTGCTGCTATGTGTCCTGACAGCTCTGAGGAGGAGCGGGTCCACCAAGAGCATGCTGTAGTCCTAAGTTTTGTAGTTGTCCATGTTGATGTGACAGTCCGGGTTTTCACTTAGGTTCTTAACAAGCAGCACTCTGATTTATCAGCAACTTGGTTTTATTTATCTTCTAAATTCTGTCTCTGTCCCTCCTTGCCCACAGCAATGTATGTCCCCACCATCAGTTTGCTGTAGTTGGGATTTCTGACCTGCCTTGTTCACAGAGTATGTAAAGTGGTCAGCAGATCTGTCTTGTGTCCTTGGAGGATTCTTAGTTAATATGAGCTTGAATGTCAAGAAAAAACTGTTACATCAAAACAACAACAAAAAAGCTTTGCTGGTGGAGCAGATTGTCCTGCAAAGTAATTACAGGATAAATATTAGTGGTGGTTGGCACAAACTTGGAAGAATAGGGGAAGAAGAGACTGAAGATCCATATATGAAAGTTTCATTTGTACTGATTTTTCTGACTTCAGCATTTTCACTACAAACAGTAACTTCTATGATTGATCAAAAAAAAAAAAGTAAAAAAAGCCCATCTTTATTTCTAGTTTTAATACTGTATTTTTTTCCATTAGGTGACTGACTTTTGGTTTAGCTGTACAAAAGGCTGGTGGTATTGACAGCATGTTTCAGTCTGTCTGTGGGATTCCTATATACATAGATAAGTTCAGTGCTTCATTCTTCTTAAGAGCTAAAAGAGTTAAGTCGTGCTCTATTCCTTGCAGACCATAAAAAGTCATCGTATTTCTAAGCTCCTCCTCCTTCTTTTCTCAGAGGAATTGTCATATTAGCTAAAATTGCCTCTATTTCTAATCCCATACAATTGTGTCAGAGACCCAAAGTATCAGTGTCAGGGAAAGGTTCAGCTATAAAAGATAACAACCTTTTAGCAGAGTTCATCAAATCTTATGCAGCTTCAGTGGAATAAATTGCCCACCACTATAAGAATTTACATCATGTATGTAGTTTGCATTATATAAATGTGAATGTTAGTATCTGTTTCTGATGTGTCCATTTTGTGAAGCTGTATCTTCTGTTGAGCAGTAAATTCCACAGATTAACGTTGTATTTGCGGGATGGTGCAACTGCTGGATTCCTGACAGATTGCTTGTGCTGTCTGTCTCCCTCTGTGGTCTGAGAGAGATCAGACCTTCTGAGGATCCAGAGGGAATAGGTTGTACCAGGTATTGATAGGTATCGAATTAAGATGGCTGACCAAATCAAAATGGCTGGTGTCGTAAACATGATGATCTTTAGGTTCCCTACCAACCCAAGCCATTCTATGATCTAGCATAACTAACTCCTTCGTAACTTCTGGAGAAGGCTAGGCGGGACATCTTTACAGCATTCCAGTACTGTAAGGGTGGGCACAAAGAGGATGGAGGCACACTCTTCACAAGGAGCCACATGGAGAAGACAAGGGGCAATAGATGCAAGTTGCACCATCAAGAGGTTTTGTCTTGATATAAAGAGAGAATTTTTTTTACAGTGAGGACAACTGATCACTGGAACAACCTCCCCATAGATGTGACAGAATCCCAGTCACTGGAGCTTTTCAGGATGCAGTTGGACAGGCTGCTAAATAATTTCATCTAGACTCCCTTTTTCCATGAAAGGTTGGTCCTGAGGATCTTTCGGGCCCTTCCAACCAGGACTGTTGTATGATCTTGTGATTCTATAACTTGCGTCTGGTAGGTGAGTAGAACAGCTGCGTTCTTTGTCTTTCTCCATTAGTTCAGTGAACTGGACCGTAGACAAATGGGGCTCTGAAGGAAACAAGCAATAGTTTGTCTTAAATTAACTCTGGGGCATGTTTCTTCCTTCTCTTGCTGTTATGGACGTTCAAAACCTCTGAAAGTCTTAATTGATAAAGAATTTTTGTAGTATTTAAGGTTGTCCTATTCTTTAATCCCCTCTTGGAAGGTTCATGGTTACTTCAAGCCCAGATAAAGTTGGCAGCAGACATTACTGACCAAAGAATGTCAAAACAAGTGCATGTGATTTTTGCAGAGATACCGCTGGTGGCCAGAGGTAATCAGAGATTTGAAGAGACATTTTTAACAGAAGGTAGCTAATTCTTTTCAAGTTTCCTTCTGCATAGAGAAGGTAGAAGAACTCCATGCAGGAAAAAGAGGTACAACTTGCAAAACAGCAGAGGACTGCTGCCACTCGCCACTTGGGTCAGCCAATGGAGGCAATACTCACTCCGCTCACTATCTGGCTCATAAAGGAAATAAATGAGCAGGTCCCTACAATGAGGACAAACAGCTGTTCCAGCTGATCATGAGTGCCAGCAGTGATATGCTGTGTCATGCAAGGAGTGACTTTGTAATCAAAGGCTACATGAAATTGACTCTGTCTACTACAAAAAAGGAAAGCAGCAGTTAAGCATGATTTAGATCCGATCTTGCGTGTTACTGTAGAGGAGTCCAGGTTCTTGTATTGGTTTGGGTCCCAATGATACTCCTTGGTGATGCTGTACTGTTCATTGATGATGATGTCACGTGCTTCTTTTCTGCTTTTTTTTGCTTTTTTTTTTTTTCTTTTTCCTCTCTGCTCCCCTAACCTATCAGGTATTCATTGCAAACTCTTAGGTGATATGCACAACTAACTTATTCTTATTTTCTCATGAGCTTTATCCTGACCTCTATGCAGGCAACTGCCACTTTGCATTTTCATTCTACATGTTGTTGTCTTCAAACTGCTGTAGTCTACCTTACATTATTGCAAAGTTAAGTTCAGTGCAAGTAACACATTCCTTTGTTATAAGGTCAACTTCTCCTCTATTGCTGCCTGGTTTTGAAGCCGACAGCGCTACCTGAATCACCCCTGCTTATATAAAGTTGATTTGTAACTTCTGACGTGCTGCAGAAACTTTCAGGAACGTCCATCTAAACAATTAGATTAAATTACAAAATATTTTTTTCCTAGAAAGTTTCCATACAAACACCGTCTCTTCCAGTATGACACTGATTATTATCTGATGTTCAAACAAGTGTTGAAAAAGACATTAAAGAAGGTAATTGGGACATATATAACCCATCCAAAAGGCATGTTTTTCGGGTGTGTTTTTTTCTACTTAAACAATGAATGCTTTGTATTCAATAATATAAAGCTTTTTACCCCTTTCTGATCTATACTGCATGCTATAATACATTTCACTCCATTATCTGATATGTCATTTTTTTAAATTCTATGAAGTTTTTTTCCTCCATGGTATATACCAGCAATTCATTTCACAGCTTGCTTAGAACAGACTGAAGCAAGAAAGAAATCTTCTTTGCGGAAGATAATTAGTCCTCCTGACGTTGTGATTGATGAAATACTAGCAGTGTTAAATACTTCTTTAAGTGAGTGGGTTGCATGGGATGAAATTACTTTCCAATTTACTAATCATGACAGAAACATAGAGTCTCAACACTGGAAGGGACCTTGAGTCACTTGATTTATTTCTCTGTCCAAAGAAAGAAGCAGCTATACTTGAGACATTTCTGATGAATATTTGTGTAAAGTGTACTTTAAGACCTCCAGTAATAGAGACTACCTAATCTTCCCAGGCGGTCAATTCTGATGCTTCATTATCCTCCTAGAAATTTTTCCTCCTGTCTGCCCTGAACCTTCAGTTTGACAGTCAGCTTAAACTTACACCTACAGGCAATGATCTAATCACTTTTTTCATTATAAGTTTTCAGTTGACTCACCTGCAGCCACATAATTGCTAGAGCTGACCTAAGGGAGGTGGTGGGAGCCTATGAGTAGGGCCGAGGAAAAGGGTGGAACAGCACTTTGTATTTTTAGACTATTATTTCTCACCCTATCTGTCATGGATATGAAGAACAGGTAGCCACTTTCTTTCTTTCAGCAATCTGCTATCACACTTCTCCCTTCATCTGTTGTTCTTTAGACTGAAAACCTTGAATTTTCTCAGTCCTGTCCTGCATTTCTGATCTTTATGATTTACCTGCCATGCTTCATTTGGTAACTATTATGTTAAAAAGGGGTCTCCAAAATTGAGCACATCTGTTTGAAGCCTTGCCAGTGCTGGGCTGAGTGGAAGGACTGTTTTGTATGTAATGCAGGCCTTTTGCTTGTGTATGAAACACAGGTGATGACTGTCTTTTTGCAATTTATTTAAGGACCCTGAAGTCCACTTAAAAGAATAAGAGGTAAGTGCTGGGAATCAGACAGCTAGCCTATTTTTCATCCAGCATGTTTAAATAAGCTTCTAAGACAGAAAAGGGGAGGAGCGTTGGCCTTCATCTCCCTCAGTAAGGACAGGTGTACGCAAGGAGGGCTTCTGCCAGAGTGGCTGTTCTACACTAAACCTGCCTCACAGAGCCTTTGTCAGGTTAGCCCAGAACTGTTAACTCCTGTTCAGCTTGTGATTCACTACAGTCCTGGAACTGTTGCCTAACCAACTGTTCTCCATGTATTTGCATTCTGAGCTTGTCCTTCAATATACTTACAGTCATCCATGGCTTGATGTTGTCTTCAGATTTAATAAGCTTGTTCTCTAATGGATCTTCCAGGTCATCAGTTATAAAGGTATCGTGTCTAGGACAGACACCTACAAAACATACCTTTGATGCAGCCTTCCACTTTGACAATGAACAAACAATAGCTACTTTCTGAGAAACACTTTTATAAGCATGTGTGCATTGTTGCTCTGATATTTTCATGCATGCAGTATGAAAAAATGAAAAAAAGTTGCATGAAATGGTATCAAAAGCCCTACTAAAAGCGAGAGATGATGATACTTAGTGATCCTCCTCTAACCCTGAAGCCTATCAACTTATGCTATAAGGAGATTTGTTGCTGACAAGTGCATAATGGCTTACTTACCTCTTTGTTTTCTTCTAGATGCTTATTATTTCCAGTATTTTCCTGGGAATTAAAACTAATGGGATGCATCTGTAATTCTTTGATGCCAGCATTTCCACCTTGTTACAGATAGATACCATGATTACCTTTTTCAGTTTTCAAGCACTTCACCCTCCTTCTGCAAAGTTCTTGAAACACTAATAGCTTTGAAAAGTCTTGTCAGTTTTTAGAGTACTCTGGAATGAATTTTATCGGTTACAGCTGATTTTAAAATTTCCAACCTAAGTACTTGCTAACCTTTTGCTTGTCTGTAAAAGACTGAGGTCTTGCCCCTTTGTCACTGATATTGATTGTGCTATCCCCTGCTTGCAGTTGACATTTTGGTCAAGATTGATGTTAAAAGACATTAAATACATTTGCCTTCTGAGCATCATCTATCAGTAGCATTCTGGGTTGAATACAGTAGCAGCCCCTTTATTCTGCCTTCCTACTACTCATATAGTAGATTGTTTCAGTTTTTATCTATATTCCTTGCTAGTTGCTCCTAATTTTTACTTTCTGATTTTGCCCTGCTGTTTTTATGTTTCCCTGTTGTTCTTGTTTGTATTTCTTGTATACTCCCTCCTTGTGTTTGAGACTTGTGGAAATTCATGGTTTAACCAGACTGGTTTATTAATAGTAAGTCATAGCAGTTCCCCAGTTTGGTCATTCTATTTTGGATATGTTATCTATATATATGGATATAAACTTAAATACTTGTAAATTTTCCCGTGGTGTTAATAATATGAAGTACTGTTGGTTTAAAATATTTTCAGAATGCTCGATTATAAATAAGATGATATTTGGGTAAGTAGGTTTTGGCCAATTTGGAAGTATTAATGGTAAGAATTTTTTTTTAAAGTCTTGTTTTACCAGCTGTGGTATTATCAAATCATTCAGTTAACCCATTTTTAATTCTTTAATATAAGAAATGGATATCTAAAGCTTGGTATCTACCTAAATCATTAAAAACTGAAATGACAATTAACCAAGCTTTTTGGTGTGGTGGGATAGCACCAAATAAAATAGTCTCTGCCAATCTGCTCTTCTGTTGCATGAAGGTTTTATTTTCTCTTCCTTCATAGGGCTAAATATATCATCTCCATTGATTCTGGAATTTAAGACCATAGTTCTTGCTTTGAACTCATGACCATATCTCCCATGATGTAACAGACAAAAATATGGCCCCAAAGCAGCATCTTTTTGAATGGCTGAAACAAAATTAAGTGATTAGTGAATAGACTATAATTAGTGAATTTTTAATCTAAGATATAGATCCATTTTTAGAGAATATTTTTAGAGTATTTTGGCATTGATTTTGTTTATTGTATGATGTATTCTAGCCAATGTGCAAACAGAGGCTGTTGTGTCTTGCAAAACCATGTGTTCTTTTGTTCTACTCTTATTTCTGGGAGAAGAAAAAGTTCGTATGGTATCTTGCAGTACTTAAGTCAGCATTTTAAGAATGCCCCTTTAATAACTTACTGTGGGGAAAAACAATGCTAAGTTTAATCATACAGCTAATGTCACAATGTCACCACCCCCTTGACAGCTAAATGATAAAAGTGAGGACACATCAGCATGAATTGTTAAGGTCTGTACATTATTCATTTAAACACCTGCTGTTGGTTCCTCTTTACATATGGGAATAAATTATACCACATCAGCACATTCTTCATGCTTTGTGTTTAAGCATTTAAAAGTTTTTGTTTTTTTTTTTGTATTATTAATATTATTTTTTCTGCTTGGTTGGCAGCCCTTGAAGTTATCAGTGCCCAGGACTACAGTCAACAGCGTGACGTTTAGAGCACAGGTGTCATTATGTACATGCTGTACGTAGACTGTAAAAGTAATATAAAATGCACAGAGCCATTTATAATACAAGCACTTACAATTTTGCTTTGAAATAAAAAGTAAACCTTTCTGCCAAACCTTAGCAAAAGACCAAACTCTCTAATTGCTTGTATGTAAACATTACAAATTTCTATGCAAAAGAAAGTAAAACCTACAGCTCAGTGTTAAAAATTGAGTCTTTTATTTATGAAACATTTTATAATCCTGAAATAACATAATATTACAGAATATGACAGTGTAACTAAAACTAGCTGAGAGTCTAAGCTTGTCTTTTTCATATGCTGGCTGGAGGTGTATGTGGGAAATAAGTTATCGATTTACAGATTATTGGTCAAATCCTCAAGTGGATTGCACAAACCATGCAATCAGGGTAAGGGCTTTTCTTCTCCACATCTGCCTGTGATAACTCTGTAACCAAGATGCTCAAGGGCTGCCAGGTCTCCTTGTACAGGCTATTTGGGTCCTTTGAATGTTTATCAGTCTGCTGTTATTAGAGGAAGAAATGAAATTTTACATTTGTAGGAGTACACGCAAATTTTTATTGAAGTCTTTCATAATTTGTAATGTTTGTCATAGTTACAGAATAATAATTCCTTTCTGAAAAATCTTACCCTGCCCATACTAGCTAAATAACACAAAAGGTAGCCCAGTAATTAAAAATAAATTGTATCAAAGTACATAAGCAACTGTTCCTATGATGCAGTTAAAATTGAGAATTATGCAATTAAAATCTCATACTGTGAGCCAGGACTTTTTTCTTTCGTAGTGTGTTTGCATGATTTTATTCCCACTTTCAGTCTTTTTCTTCTGTCAGTTGCCTCCAGATGATGCTTTAATGCAAACGTTTTAGAACATTAACTCTTGCCGTTTCATTTGTTGTTATTATTTTCTGTCCTGTGATTCTCTTACTTTTGTTGTATATGGCCAAGTTCTTTTATAACTTCAGACTGTACATGAGTATGCAGACATAGGCATACGGTTTCATAACCTCCTCTTTTCTGGATTTTATGTGATTTTTTTTTCCCCACTTTATTTTGGTTCCTCAGTTTCTTTTCTATACAATTAGCTCAGTTTTCTTCTTGTGTCAGCATGACGAAGTGTTCATGGTTCTATTGCCTTTGTAATTTTTTTATTTCTACAATCTGCGTGTACTTTTTATGCTGATACAGAATGAGTTTTATTGTTGTACTTCACGGTATTAATGTTTGCATCACAGTGGTTGTTGTACTTCATGGTATTAATATTTGCATCACCATAATACAATATAATATATTATAAATTGGGCAACAAATTGGATGGTTTGACTGGCTAATAAGAATCCAGAGCAGTGCCTGCAATCAGCACAATTCACAGCTCAGAACTTGTAAAATTCAGAGCAGTGAACTGTGCTGATTGCAGCTTGAGCTCAGAACTTCAGACCTTCTTTCTTAATTAGCAATATAAATATTTTTAAAAATTAGCATTTCATAATCACAGTATTGTCAGAACAAAGTAACATTAATTCCCCCCTTGTTGTGTTGTCTACATGAGAATGAAAATACTGCATATGAATTAATGGAATAATTCACACTCCTTTTTATTGCTTAATTTGAAAATAGTAATACAAAAGCCATAAGATCATCTTCCGATTTTAATTCTGTTTTTGCAATTTACTTTTCTTTCTACCCTGAACAGTAGCTTGTGCTTCTGGTGCTCCTCTGATGGGCTTAAAGATGCTTTTACAGCCATTATTGCTACCATCACAACTTTGACCCTTCTGGGCTACAGCTAATGCCTCCATGGTAATTTGCTAGCTACCAGAACTCTTTTTGCAGTGCAGATAGCATGCTCCATCTTGGTACCAAGGGTATTATTGCCACAATGGGCTCAGTCTCTACCTATATGGGGAGCATAAGCCCTGAGGTGACTCATGAACTCTGTTTTCATGAATGTTAATGCACAGGGTTGCCTCTGCATAATGGGGCAATGTCAGTGTGATGGATTTTTATATGTAATTTAAATTGAGGTCTACTTTACACTTTCCATTTCGTTTCTATTTTAACATATACTAACAGAAACATATACAATAGTAACGGACAAAAAAGAAAATCCATTAAAATACAGAAGTATATTAGCACATTGATAGAGTGGACGAGCTAGAGTCCTACTGCCTGTCATACTTTGAGAATAGTCTCAAAGTATGAGACACATGAGACAAAGTATGGGCCACATGCTGCTGCCTAATAGGAAACGGACAGGGGCTTCTTTTTCCTGTGCAATCTGTGCTATTGGATTTCTTGCTTACTCTTCCGAGTGTGCTCAGAGACTCTGGCCCCTGCAAGAGTTCTCAAAAACCTTTGTGCAACTAAAGAAGTCTAGGGTGCCTAATAAATTACTTCCTGCACTGCAGCAGTAAGAAACCTTAATATTACAAAGATGTGTTACTTTTTGCTCCTTTTTAAAGGCATGGAAGAATTTTTCACATATTTTCAAGGTTCCATGTGATACATTTCACCTGCTTAACTTGATTTCTTTAGCTGAGTTATCTGTTGTTTGTCACTGCTTTATTTTGGGGAGAATGTAGTTCTATCTGTGAATAACAAGGTAATGGGAATTGTCACCAACCAATACTTACAGTACCATGTCCTGAAGTGAATGCATTCTTCCAGTTTTCTTTAAATTGAGTTTCATGGGGATTTAAGTCCTGAAGGAGAATTGGAGGATAAAAGAAAACAACAATTTTTTAAAAGATATTTTGAGATTATAAGTTTGGGGGAAAATGCACTATGGTTTTAAACTTCTACTTTACCTTAAAATTAAAGCCTTACAAAAGAAACTCCAGAATATTTTTCTTTGGTACGAATAGACAGGCATCCTTCAGTAGGATGTGACAGGTACCTTTTCGGTAGCTACTTCTGTGTTTTGAGAGTAGAACTAAAAAACATAATTCAATGCAAATAATTTATTTGGTGAAGTTGGCTTCTTCTTTGATTTAAATAGCTACAAATAGGTGTAGTAATTTATTGGAAGTATTTATGTATTTCTTGCATATCAGATGTGCACGAATGTGATATAAAATCTAATAGAAATTTAATGTCTTTATTAGTTTTGATTGAAAACAGATTACATGATATGGTTTTTCATTTGTGATGTGATTAGTAGAACAGATCAATATTTACTTTCAAAGTATATTCTCCAATAAACATTTGTAGTTGATATTTCTGGTTAATACTTCTGTTGGTAAACAGTAATAGTCTCAGAAACCAAATACAAAGCAAGTTTAAACACTGAATTTGTTATTAACATAAGCTTTTTTAGGAATGCATTTGTTTTAGTTTCATAAATATTACCTTTTTAATTGTTATCACATCAATTGTTAAGATTATAACTGGCATAAAGGAAGGAGATGATACAGGAGTAAACTGAATTTACAAACATTCTGATGCCCCATTTATTTAAGTATTTTACTCAAAATAGCAAGAAAAAAAATGCAGGGCAAGAATGCAGTCAAGATACATTTTTATGAACTTATGTACACTTAAGGGTATATGTTAAATTTTTCTGTAATTTCTTATATATGCGCTTTTTTATTATCCTATTTCTACTGACACCTTAGTTTAGATTAAGCCAAATTAAACATTCACACTATGAAGCTAAAGGAGACAGATTGATATGATAACACAAAGCAACTAATTAAAAATTTTGTTTTACCATAGTATTTTTTTTTTTAGTACTAAAAGGTTATTATGTACTTCTGTATTTTTGTCTGAATTACACTTACTTCGATTTACTGCTATCCAGTGAAGAAAAGCCCCTCCCTGCTGCCCCTGTTTCCACCCCAGCCCTGATCTTAGACTAATAAGTGAACATCTTAGACGGTAAGGTTTTGAAAATGAGTTTATCACTTTTTAAAGAAGAGTAAATTTGACTTCAGGGGCATAAGCAACATACCATACGACTAAACTATATAAAATAAGAATGACTATATAAAATAAGTATGACTATACTATATGAAATAAGAGTAAAATGGAATAAAATAAGAATATAAGCAAAGAGAATGTATACAGTAATTTTTATTCTGAGTCAGCAACTTGTGGTTGTTCCAAACCTGTGGTTTTTTTTTTTTTTGAAAGATAGCTGATTGGGATTTAAATGCTTAAATTGAAGGAGGTATGTTTTTTTCTTGTGACTGTTTGTTCAGTTCTTGTGATGGTTATAAACTCAGTTGAGGCTCACTAGTCTTTTTTGGGACAAAATAATACAACGCTAAGCAACATAACACTTGTAGAGGCCATATCCAAAGCCCACAAATCCATCACCATGGATTTATTTGTATTCCTTGCGCTTCTGATAAGCCCACTAGCTAGAAAAAATCTTTTTTACATGATGTTCCTTACCCAAAACAACTTTACCTGACTTTTCATATATTTTGACATGATATGGACATATGGATTTAGGTTAGGTTTAATTAATTCTCACAACACTTCTGTTACTATAATAAACGTGGAGTTTTTTGTTTGTTGTGTTTTGGTTTTAATTAAAAAACGTAAGATTGAGCTACAGGGAAACCTGGCCCTTCTGAAGGTAAATGAACTGTAGGGCTGGAGGGGGGAGCCTGTGAGCTCCCAGCTAGCTGGCTGGGCTGCAGAACACACTGCTGTGAGAATATTGAATTTACAGCTGTCTGATGGAACGGTTGCACTGTTTTATGTTTTAAATTAAAATGGAGGGAATGTGTATATAACACTGATTATCTTGAAGACAGCCATCTCCTTTCTGCTTTGAGTTTTTCATGTATGTGACTAGCCAGTCATTTCTATTACAATAAAACTGCAAGGAAGGATTTTGCCCTCTTAAATATCCATACATTAGTGTTAGCTGACTTCTAGTGCCATTTTAAGTCTTGGGTTGCTGAGCAATCTATCTGCCTGTGAGCAGTAGTTCCAACATTAGATGCTTTGAACCTGCTCTGTGCACGCACTGTGCAGCTGATCTGTTTGCAGATGGTACTGGGGGAAATCTGGGGGAATCTGGGAAATCTGGAAATCTGGGGATGGGGGAAACAATGGCTAGGCTGGGGAAGAAGGCGATGGCCCAGCTGAAGTGCATCTACACTAATGCACGCAGCATGGGTAACAAACAGGAGGAGCTGGAAGCCATCGTGCAGCAGGAAGGCTACGACTTGGTTGCCATCACGGAGACGTGGTGGGACCGCTCCCATGACTGGAGTGCTGCAATGCCTGGCTATCGGCTCTTCAGGAGGGACAGGCAGCACAGAGGGGGTGGTGGCGTGGCTCTCTACATTAGAGAATCTTTTGATGTTGTGGAACTCCAGGCTGGGAATGATAAGGTTGAATCCCTGTGGGTTAGGATCCGCGGGAAGGCCGGCAAGGCTAGCGTCCTGGTCGGGGTCTGTTATAGACCGCCGAACCAGGATGAGGAGACGGATGAGGAGTTTTATAGGCAACTGACAGAAGTTGCAAAATCGTCGGCGCTTGTCCTCGTGGGGGACTTCAACTTCCCGGATATATCCTGGAAACACAACACGGCACAGAGAAAGCAGTCTAGGAGGTTTCTGGAGAGCGTGGGAGATAGCTTCCTGACGCAGCTGGTCAGTGAACCCACCAGGGGTGGTGCCCCGCTAGACCTTCTGTTCACAAACAGAGAAGGACTGGTGGGAGATGTGGTGGTCGGAAACTGTCTTGGACAGAGTGACCACGAAATGGTAGAGTTCTCTATTCTTGGCGAGGCCAGGAAGGGGACCAGTAAAACCGCTGTATTGGACTTCCGGAGGGCTGACTTTGAGCTGCTCAGGACGCTGGTTGGCCGAGTCCCTTGGGAGGCGGTTCTGAAGGGCAGAGGAGTCCAGGAAGGCTGGGCGCTCCTCAAGAAGGAAATCTTAACGGCACAGGAGCGGTCCGTCCCCACGTGCCCAAAGACGAGCCGGCGTGGAAGAAGACCGGCCTGGCTGAACAGAGAGTTGCGGCTTGTGCTTAGCAGAAAAAAGAGGGTTTATAATCTTTGGAAAAAAGGGCGGGCCGCTGAGGAGGACTACAAGGATGTAGCGAGGCTGTGCAGGGAGAAAATTAGAAAGGCCAAAGCTCATCTGGAGCTCAACCTGGCTACTGCCGTTAAAGACAACAAAAAATCCTTTTACAAATATATCAATGTGAAACGGAGGACTAAGGAGAATCTCCATCCTTTACTGGATGCGAGGGGAAACCTAGTTACTAAGGATGAAGAAAAGGCTGAGGTGCTTAATGCCGCCTTTGCCTCAGTCTTTAGCGGCAATACCGGTTGTTCTCTGGATACCCAGTGCCCTGAGCTGGCGGAAGGGGATGGGGAGCAGGATGTGGCCTTTGCTATTCATGAGGAAATGGTTGGCGACCTGCTAAGGAGCTTGGATGTGCGCAAGTCGATGGGGCCGGATGGGATGCACCCGAGGGTACTGAAAGAACTGGCGGAGGAGCTGGCCGAGCCGCTTTCCATCATTTATCGGCAGTCCTGGCTATCGGGGGAGGTCCCAGTTGACTGGTGGCTAGCCAATGTGACGCCCATCTATAAGAAGGGCCGGAGGGCAGACCCGGGTAACTATAGGCCTGTCAGTTTGACCTCAGTGCCAGGAAAGCTCATGGAGCAGATTATCTTGAGGGTCATCACGCGGCACTTGCAGGGCGAGCAGGCGATCAGGCCCAGTCAGCATGGGTTTATGAAAGGCAGGTCCTGCTTGACGAACCTGATCTCCTTCTATGACAAAGTGACGCGCTTGGTGGATGAGGGAAGGGCTGTGGATGTGGTTTACCTTGACCTCAGTAAGGCTTTTGACACCGTTCCCCACAACATTCTCCTCAAGAAACTGGCTGCTCGGGGCTTGGACTGGCGTACGCTTCGCTGGGTTAGAAACTGGCTGGATAGCCGGGCCCAGAGAGTTGTGGTGAATGGAGTCAAATCTGGTTGGAGGCTGGTCACAAGTGGTGTCCCCCAGGGCTCGGTACTGGGGCCGGTCCTCTTTAATATCTTTATCGATGATCTGGATGAGGGCGTCCAGTGCACCCTCAGTAAGTTTGCAGATGACACCAAGCTAAGTGCGTGTGTCGATCTGCTCGAGGGCAGGAAGGCTCTGCAGGAGGATCTGGATAGGCTGGACCGATGGGCTGAGGTCAACAGTATGAAGTTCAACAAGGCCAAGTGCCGGGTCCTGCACCTGGGGCGCAACAACCCCAAGCAGAGCTACAGGCTGGGAGATGAGTGGTTGGAAAGCTGCCTGGCCGAGAAGGACCTGGGAGTATTGGTTGATAGTCGGCTGAATATGAGCCAGCAGTGTGCTCAGGTGGCCAAGAAGGCCAACAGCATCCTGGCCTGTATAAGAAGCAGTGTGGCCAGCAGGTCTAGGGAGGTGATTGTCCCTCTGTACTCGGCTCTGGTGAGGCCACACCTCGAGTACTGTGTTCAGTTTTGGGCCCCTCGCTACAAGAAGGACATGGAGGCGCTCGAGAGAGTCCAGAGAAGGGCGACCAAGCTGGTGAGGGGTCTGGAGAACAAGTCTTACGAGGAGCGGCTGAGGGAGCTGGGCTTGTTCAGCCTGGAGAAGAGGAAGCTCAGGGGCGACCTTATCGCTCTCTACAGTTACCTTAAAGGAAGCTGTAGTGAGGTGGGGGTTGGTCTGTTCTCCCACGTGCCTGGTGACAGGATGAGGGGGAATGGGCGAAAGTTGCGACAGGGGAGTTTTAGGTTGGATGTTAGGAAGTACTTCTTTACCGAAAGGGTTATTAAGCATTGGAACGGGCTGCCCAGGGAGGTGGTGGAGTCGCCATCCCTGGAGGTCTTTAAAAGACGTTTAGATGTAGAGCTTAGTGATATGGTTTAGTGGAGTACTTAGTGTTAGGTCGGAGGT
Organism: Cygnus atratus; assembly: GCF_013377495.2. Lineage (NCBI taxonomy): Eukaryota > Metazoa > Chordata > Aves > Anseriformes > Anatidae > Cygnus > Cygnus atratus. The sequence continues at coordinate 2,699,231 of NC_066366.1, forward strand.
TGGACTCGATGATCTTGAGGTCTCTTCCAACCTAGAAATCTGTGTCTGTGTCTGTGTCTGTACTTGGTTGAACTTGCTCCGTGAACTTGCTTGGTACTGTGCATGCGCAGTGCCCATGGCTGCACGGTGTCCTGGTGCAGTTTTGCTGACTTTCTGAAACTTAACACTGTCTCTGTTCAGTTCTGGCATTTCCAATTTATTTATTTTTATTAATGTTTTTGTCTCATTTACATAAATGGTCTGTGTTGTGTAAGGAGCTAAGAATATCAGAATGGTTGAACAGCGTAAAGTCAAAGTCTTTCTAGCCCATCTCACATCATCATCAATGACTGAGGATAGATGCACAGAGAAGAGGGTACAGGAAAATCTTTCAGTATTGGAAAATTATACCAGTCTTCAGTCCCTTGTAGCTCAGGGTTTTCAGAATCAAAGGAGAGTGTGGTAATAAAGCTCAGTTGATTTTTTTTTTCCCACTGATTTGTCCAAATATTTTTAAACTCATAAAAATTTACTTGTGGCAAGGAATTCCACAGCTTCAGCAGGCAGACTGTGAAAGAGAGTCTCCATTGCTGTTTTGTACCTTCCATCTGCTTGTTTCATTGAAGCCCCCACTTGTCTTATCTGCCTTTTCCTATACTGCTTATGGTTTTCATACGTATTACATATTGCAGTGTTCTAAGTGGTAATTAAATATTTTTCTATTTCTAATAAAAAATTTACATGTTTATAGTGGTATACAAAGAAGAAGAAGGGACTTAAAGTGATCAGTGACACTACGCAGAATTCTTTAACAAGTGTTCATTAAGATGTCTTACTATGGCCTGGTTTTCAGAACTCCTGAGCGTCTGTGGTTCCCATCTTCCTTCAGTGGGAGCTGCAGATTCTCGCTACCATTGAAAATCAGGACACCAGTTTCTACTCCATGCTCGTGCCTTCACAGCCTTTGTGATTTTACAGTAGCCAGATGGGGAACATGAAAGTGCATTATCATGTAGAGAATTCTGCGTGTAAAAAAATTAACCCCTTGGTGCCAAGTGACACATGAGCTTCTGCACTGGAGTAAATGCATTTGTCACCACAGTCTCCCACCAGTAAATCCCTACCATCTGTACCAAACATTTATGAAGTCACAAGTCATTCTGTATGATTAAAACTGTCATCTCAAACATAGGTGAAGCAATTTTATATTCCAGAACAATACTTAAACAATAAAACTTTTCATTTAAAAATTACCATGTACTTACAGCTAAACAAACGGCCTCAAGCTCAATTCAAGTTAGTGGTTACCTCTAGAGGTTTACGTGTTGTCAGTTTGAGACCATACATAGTTTTGGCCGGGGGCTATGCAAACGGTTGATGATTAATTATTTACCAGTAATACTAATTAATGCAATTCTGTTACTAGTTTTGATTATTCTGAGCTTTGTAGCAGTTAAAACTTTACCAGACATATTTAACTTTTTAAGTCTGCTAAAAAGTGAAAGCAAAAATGGTGTCCGGATAGCAGAGTATTTTTAAATTTTTGAGAAAGACAAGGATTTGAGAAAGGCAGGTGTTGTTTCTGCACAGTCTGCAGGAGTATATTAGTTATATATTAAGTGTAATATTCATGAAATACAAAGTAAATCAAAAACAAAAGTAAATCTTGTTTTTCAATAAATATTATTATGGATGCACATATTTTGGTTTGAAACTGGAATTTCCAATTATTTCATTACGCTAGATTTTTAAAATGTGCTCTATTCCATTTTTTTTCGCCTAATAATATATACTATATATATATATGCTGAATAATACTATATATTGCATGGATCATGATATATTTTAACTCTAAGAATACTCTAACTCCTTTTCTTCGCTTCCCAGTAGAAGACTTTAGTATTTTCTTAGGGCTGATTTAACAGGAAATGATATTTCTGTTCAGGTAATGATTTTTTTTTTCTTTTTCCTTCTTCGCTGATTTTTTTTTTCTCAAGGAAGAGCTTTTGAGTATGTTGAAGGTTAGCTCTGGCTTAGAATTCTGTCTTATTGCTCTGATTTTTAGTGAAAGATACATGAGTCTGCTTGAATGAAGGGTAAAAAACAAGATCCTAAATATAAAATCTATGCATACTGTGTATGAGATTTCTAGTTTCTTTTGTGGACAGATTGACTTTTACAAGCAAATGAAATGTGTAAAGCTCAGATCCTTTGGTGCCTGACTTAGAGCCCCAGTTCAGCAACAAGCGTATGTGTGCATTCCTGTTGTGCAAGTTATTTAAGCGTGTTTGCAAAGTTACAGGATGACATGAAAAATGTGATCCAATGAAGGACTGAAATGCCTAAGGATGCCTAATGATTTTGAAAAGAAATCTGCTTAGAGCCCTTTCAGCAACAAGGAGGCCTCCCGCTTTCCCATTTTAAATGTTCTCAGCTCTGTGGAGTTGGATGTTTTTGTGCACTTTGACCTCTCTGCCATAGCAGTGCTGGGCAGTTTGGAGCTGAGCTGCAGCCAAGGCAAATTAGGATTTAGAAAGCCAGCGTTTAGATTCCTCTACATGCAGACAGAATGGATGAGTTTCCAGACAGAATGCAGTGAAAATCGTGGCTTTCTTTCTGAGACTGGAAGAGATGTGACCCTTTTGTGTAGCAGCCTAGTAGTGAGACAACTTGTGGAAGATGCTGGGGCCCTGGGCTCAATACGCAGTATAAACTTGCCTAGAAGCAAAGGCTTGAGTGGGGTTAGAGCACAGCATTGCTTTTTCTCCCCTCGACTGAAGTGATGACGTACAGGTTGGATGACATATGACAGGATCGTTTTACTGTAGTGGTTTCTGCACTTTAGTAGAGCAGGTATTTGAAAAGAATGATAAGGACTAAAACATTCAGAACACAAGTGGATTTAATCTTGCACATGCACCTTAACTGCACAAAATAGGGAATTTGAGATCACTTCAATATTTTTGTTACCAGCAAAATAATATGTTCTGCTGTCATATCTCAATTATATAAATAGCAGTTGCCTGATTCACTCCATGATATTCTTCTAATACAAGTCCCCTTTTGTTTATATAATCTGTAGTTACTTGTTGGTTTATGGCTGTCCTTGTCAGTTTATTTCATCTTAGTTACCTTCTGTTTAGATTTTCCATTTCTGTGGATCAGAATCTCATTTTACAATTGATGTGTGCTCAAGATTTCTCTGAGCTAAATTAAAAGTATTCTCTATTGTTTTTTTTCTGTGTAGGAAAAAAATGGAAGGCAGGCAAGATAGTTGATCTGTTTTGCCTTGTCTGTAGTTGTATTGTTTTTGTTTTTCAACTCTAAGACCTTTTTTTCTGTATGCATCAAGGTTTTGCTTTGCCTCTGCCCACTTTCCCCATGATTTGTATCAGAAGCTTTTCTAGTATTTTTAAGTATCTTGTTTTTCCATTTACTGTGTACTGCACCTTAGTTGAAGGCTTTTCTATTTACTTTTACAATGGTTTAATTGTTTCACTGTTATGCTTCTTGGATTCTTGATGTCTGAAAATGAATCAAGATTTTGACGATTCTGTTGTCTGCTCTCAGTTTTTGCCCTCTAATATAGCATCTACAATACTCCAAACTAATGCTCTGAACTGTTCTTTAACTTGATCACTTCAGCCTGGCCTTCTCCTCAGTGTTTTCAAATTGGTATATGTACTACTGAGAAGAACAGAATAAAGATGCTCATAAGGCCAAAACTTTGTGTATTCCTAAGTGTATTAGATGTGTTCATGGAGAAAATATATTATTGTATGTTCCATTCCATAAATAGTTGGACATCTCTTCATTCTTGTCTTGCATTCTGCTAAAGTTTGCTTCCTAAGAATTGAGCAGAAAAAAGCTGAAATGGAAACAAAAGAAACTGAAACAATATAGTCTGTCACTCCTTTTACCCACAGTTGGCACCAGGTGCTGAAGAATTAAACCCAATAGGTGCTCAAATGAGGCAACACAGATAATTAACTTAAATGGTCCCATTTTCTTAAAAACTGTCAGGAAATAAACTCCCTTTTCTCCTGTATGTGGTATACAATTATCTTGTGCTCTGTAAGGCCTAGATCTTTCAAAAAGGTGTAAACTCAGCCTCTGATATTGTGGGTGCAATTCACTGCACCTACATAGCTACATAATTGTTTTTGCAAAAGAAGTAGTTAAAAACGTGCCCTCAGTTATGCCCACAGATCATAACTGCAGATGTAAATTCGCATCTGCAAAAGATGAGGTGTTTTTTAAAAACTGAAACCTTTCTAATGGATATGAGCGTTTCTTCCTTGGTCATTTGGTACGTATATGTTCATAGCCATCTATTTCAAACAAAGGACGTACTTTATAAATACCAGTCATCATGTAAAAGAAGACAAACAGGAGTTTGAAGTAAGAATTACTAGTCTAATAAGATGGGGGAAAGAGCTGTGAGCAAATTTCTTGTCTGTGACCTCCTTCCTCTTTTGGACCAACCGTGTGACCTCAGAAAAAGTCTTTGTTTTCTGTGCTGCTATTTACCAGTCTGTACTGTGCAGATAACAAACACTCTGGTAACTATATAACAGTAATTTTAGAAGAAATATCCCTACTGTTAGTGAAGTGCTCTAAGATCTTCAGGAGATTGGTACTTTAATACAAATTATTCTCTCTTAAAAATAATTAGTGGGTCAACTCTAGTTTTCTGAGTTGCATAGAAACCTTACATATACGATGCACTTGTCTTTCTCTCTAACTTTCAGATAAGTAATTGCCAGTTTTACTGAAAGGCTCAAAGAGTCAAAAATTATTTTGGAACATCTAGTGTGAGCTGAGAGAACAGAAACCTGAGCAATGTAACAAAAATAGTTTCTTCCAGACCTGCAGATCATTTCACTACTACTTACATTTCAGATTAGGCTAAGTAAAATAGGAGTGTTGTCTGGATGCCTTCATTTTCTCTGTAACATAATTTAGTAATTTGATCTCCTTCTATGGTAAGGCTCCACAATATAAAAAGGGTATTAAGGTCCTTCAAAGCATCGAGAGGAGGGCAACAGAGCTGGTTTAAAAAAAAAAAAAAAAAGGCTGGAAGGCATTTCCTGTGAGTAGAGGCTGCGGACCCCTGGGTTGTCTACTCTGGCAAGAAGAAGGCTGAGAGGTGACCTCATTGCTCTCTACAACTTCAGGAGGAGGGGAAGTGGAGACAGAGGCGCCAGTCTCTTCTGGTAACCAGTGATAGTGATAGGACACTCCATAATTCTCTTCCAATTGAACTACTCTATTCTGTTCTGTATAAAAAAAATAGATATGGATACACAAATAGGGAGAAACAGAAGTGGTGGGAAATCCCAGAGCTGTACTCTAGCTTTTGGGTTTTGTTGTCACTGTCCTTGTAAAAAGGCTTTGGAAGATTTTAGGGGGCTAAAACTCCTCTGCAAATCTCTGGGATCCATAGTTGAAGTTGTTGTGGAGAAAAGTTCTACTTCCCATCAGTCTGGAGTAAGGAGATAGTAGTAGTGCTTGTAAAAGAGAAGTTCAGCATTTGGAAAACTTTTTTTTTTTGTATTTGTGTATTGAAGTGCAGGACTTAGAACAAATAGGGCCATTACACTGGTGTTAAGTTTTTAGTAGTAATTTGTGGATGAGTAGAAGTCAAACTTTTATAAAGTATGCTGTTATGTCTAGGGTGAAACACATTTTGCCCAGAGACGATGTAATGTCTTGGAGTTGATGAAGGAATGAAGTAATAATCTGGACATTGGTGAGGGATGCAGTATAAAAGAAGAATCAAATATTCCTACTACTACATGTCAACAGGATGAAACCAGTGAAGCACAAGAAAGCTCTACCAGTAACAAACAGTGACATAGAACTTGGTGCAGAAATTGAAACAGAGAGACAGTATTCCTTATTTTAAAAACATACAACAAAGTAAATGTTAAGTAGAATTGAGAGTAAATAAGGCAATGTTGAGTGTTACCTAATGCAAGGAGAAATTGATGTCTGGTGAAACATTCCAATGTATTGTAAGATAGAAATAAATACTAGGATATAATGTGAACTGTCCACTGCACAGCTGTCATGTAAGTACTGGCCCAATGAGAACCCATTTTAACCAGATACCAATTCCATAACACGTAACATCTCCTGTTTGTTCTCTTCAGGTATAGCATGTGCAGTTGTGCAGGAATGTGGCAGAAAAAAAAAAAATGTAGGATCTTGAGATAGCATTATTTAGGGGCAAAGAGGAGGAATCTTTTGTAAGGCAGCCAAATTTTTGTACATATTTTCTCTAAATAGTGTAAGTAGCCAGCGCAGGATGCTAACTACAGGAAGAAAAAGAAGGGAAGGGATTGTTCATAAACAAACATATAATCCCCCAATTAATACTGAAGTCTGAAGTTTAACATTTAGAATAGTCATTTGATTTTTTCAGATCATTGCCCAAGATATTGAGTTTTCTTTCATAATGCATCTCTTGATCCTTCAGCTGAAGCAAGTAAAAACCATAATGCAAATACTAAGAATTCTACGTTAGCTGTGACCTCTAAGGCTCTCAGATTTATCAATCACAAGGTAGCTTGCTGTGCTGCAGTCTAAAGGCATGATTGTTACATTGGGTGGATTCTGCTTTCAAAGAATCTACTTGGTGAAGAATGAGCTTTTGATATGGAGTATTAATGCATATTTATTACAGCTGAATGTGCTTGTGTGAATTGAAAGTGAGGGGTCTATATGCAAAAAAAAAAAAAAAAAAAAAGGATTTAAATACACTTTATATGCCAAAATCAAAGTTCTAGAAATTCTGTTTCATGTCACCCTAAACTGGAGATACTGAAGCTACCATCCTTACTTTCAAGCTTCATAGGCATCAAGTTTTTGCCTGCTGAGCATGACCAGAAATGTCTGGTCTCAGTAGGGTTACCTTCTTTGGCCTAGGCCTTTCTGAAGAGCTAGGTCAGGCAGTGTTTCCAGGGTGTAATATGATAGGATTTACATAAAACATTGAAAACTGCTTTTTCTCAGAGATGTTCTCAGAGATGGGCTCTGAGGAGGTAGAGGTGGTGGTGCTAGAGCTACTGCTCTTTTTTATGCTAGCCTGGACATGGAGTATGAGCTGCGGGAGACATCAGTTTCCTCATCTTTCTGAGTGTGCTACCTGCAGGCAGTTCCCTTCTCAGGAAAGACTTTTTTTTTTTTCCATTTCTTACCATTTCATATCTTTTGCTTCACTCGTCACTATTGTTCAGGGAACCCTACTGCTCCTTCCACAGATAGAGGCCAAATGCTGCATTTTGGATTCCACTGTATGGACTACGTATGTACAAACTACTTTTGATGGTGCTTGTGTTTTAAGGCATTCACTTATGGGAGTTTGCTTCTATCTCCCTTTTCCTCTTCCTTTCCCATGCAAGATAAATGTCAGGACTTTTCACAAAGATTTTTAAATAGGATACTGGGAAAAAAAGTCTTTCCATACCCAAAGTGCAGCACTTCTGTATGGACATAATTGCTCCAGCTACTAAACTGTCAGTTGTTCACAGTTCCTAGCAGGCAAGCATAAGTCGTCTCCCCAAGAGGCCCATTTCCTTCTAAATCAAGTAAATAGGAAGTCATAGCAAAATAGACAAAAACCAAGAATGTAAGAAAAGCCTTACAGGGTCAGTTCACCTACCTCAGTACTTCTTCTCTGGCAGTGACAACAGGAAATGGTATTTAGGCAGAATATATGAGCCTGGCTGTTTCTTCCTATGTAAGTATGCTGGCATCCAGAATTGTCCTTTGGGTTGTTTGAAGGTAAACCCCAACCTAATCCTTTTAGTATTCATTATGGACCTGTAGTCAATGAACATCTGATTCCTTTTTGAATATGCTGATACCATCTGCCTCTACAGCTGCCCATGGCTGCCAGATCCAGAAAAGTACTGTTTGCTGAGTAAAGCAATAATTTTTTTTCCCCGTTTTAAACTGACCTACTCAATTAATCAGATGGCCGCTATTTCTAGAAGTAAAGGATGTGGTGAACAGTTCACAGTCATCATTAAGTAAAATTTTGGTCATATCCCTTCTCAGTCAACTTCTCTCCAAAATGAAGGCCCAGACTATTTCATCTCTTCTCACATATGGGTGCTTTCCCACTTTGATTATTTTAATTGCCATTCTCTCTAACTTTTCTAAATCCACTATATCCTTCTTGGGATGTGGAGACAGAACTGCATACAGTGCTAAAGATGCAGAGACACCAAGGTTTTATATATTAGGAAAAGGGTATGTATTGTCTTGTTGTTTCATCAATATCAAATATTTTGTGGCTTTCTGGCTACCACTTGTTGTCCAGCTGGTGATGCTGGAGAGCCCTCTGTGAAGCATCCAAGACGAGTTAAGCATCATGTAGACCTGCTTTGGATTATTTTCCCTAAATGTATTACCTTACATTCTCTGTTTTTTCTTTTCTGAAGTCTGTTTCTCTGTGTTTTGCAAGGGAAGAGAAACTTGATTCCATCTAAGGGTAAAAGTGTGCTTAGCACATTTCCAGGAGCTTAAGTCTCTAAGATTTTTACTGGTGATACACATACAGATGTTGACAGTTACCTGGACTGTTCTTTTCCCCCAAATAGAGCAATGTTCAGAATTAATTTACTGATGCAAGGTCTCTGGGGCCTTTTAAAGCCTCCAAAGTGTATCAGTTTATTACTTCAGCCCCTTCAGTCTTCCTTCACAGACAAGCAAGGAAAAAAGTGGCACGCCTGCTTTACCAAATGGAACACTCAGAAAGAATAATATGACCCTCCAGACACCAGAGTGGTGAGTACCTTCTCAGTTGCCCTTGCTAACATTTTACTGGGAGACTGTTGAACTTAAGGGATAAAGAAATGTGTGATTAAGGACTGGTTGCTTCATATTCTCCTGGTAAAACACTATTCTGCATTCAGGTAGGAAACAATACCGAGGACCCAGTATTTCCCTTTGAGATGAGTGTGATTTAGCTACTTGGGCCTCTACCTAGAGATTTAGGAGCATCATTTTAAGTTTTAAAAATGTGACAAAATTTCATCTCCTAGTGCAAAGTATTATCTGTGTTAGCAGGATTAATTACAGAATAATATGTTTGAAAGTCAAGAAATGGTTGTCTTCTTTTTTACTGAAGAAGAAAGCTTAATTCTTCATTAGGTATAAGCCATTGTTATTATCATTACATCATTACTAAAATCATGGATTTTTATCATAAAGAACTGTACCAAGGAATATTCAGTTGTTTTACTAGCTTTGTCTTGTTTTCTGAAGAGAGAAATCTTATACCAAAAATGAGACCTTGTCCAATGAAGACTATGGGATAGGTTAGCTGAATTTTGACCATGAAGCAGACTAGAGAAAGAAATCACAAAGCATCTTGTTTGTGAGAACTGAAGATACTGTTTAAAACTGTATATGAATATTGAGTTGAGTTGGTAACTGCAATTGATTTAGAAGCCTAGTTAGTGAAGATTAGAATCAGGAAAAGAGTCATCTGTGGTTATTAAAGCAAGAAAACTCTGTCTCTGGAAGACTGGATTTAAAATTTAAAGGCAAGAATCTCGTGTCTATGTACCGCAGGAGAAATTTAAAATTATCTATTATAATGCAGCTCTTATGTTACTGTATTATCTTATGTTTACATTTTTTATGAATTATAGTACTGTAGAGTTACAGTAGAACAGTATTTTCTAACTGTTGTGTTACTTTGTTCATATCTGCATTGTTCCCACCTTTTGAGTGTTTATAAAGATGTAGTCTTTACCTTACTGTGGTTTTTTTTTGTTTGTTTGTTTTTTGTTTTAAATTATAGCCTCCTGCAGGAAGGTCTGTATCTCCAGTATCAAATTCAAAGCAGGAGTGCGAAGAAAAAAAGGGAGAACTGAACAAGTCTTCAGTGCATTCAGCCCAGGAACTGGGAAATAAAAACAGTGAAGTCTGCTGTCTCACTCAGAACCAAAAAGAAATCATAGGACATCCATCAACTCTGAACAACTTAAGAGTAAACAACTATTACGTGTGCCAAAATGAGCAGACTATATAAAGATGGACAAATATATCCTGAAGTGTTTGTCTCTTTACTCTCCTGAACCCTTTAATCGGAAAGCTTTAGCTTTCCTTTAACACTGGAAAAAAATCTAACAGCAGTGTGAACTCCTAACCTGTAAGAGGACATCCACTGATAGTATTTTTGTCAGAGAACAAATTATAGAATTGCCTAAAAATGTATGTAATTTATTTGTTCTGTACTAGCAGGCACCATGCCAGGTAGGCAGTTGGCTTTCACAAATCCATTTTGCTGTGTTTTACTTGCTTTTACTTTCTTTACTTTTGTCACAAACGTTTAGGGGGAAAAATGATGCTGGAATCTGTAATAGGGATTCCAGGTAACTGTGTGCTTTGCACTGAGAATATTCTAGGAAATTGCTTATAAATTTGTTGGAGGCATTATAACACAAGTGCTTCAGTCTATGGAATTTGTAACTGCTATTTTAGGTTACTGTCAATTGCTTATTTTTAAGCAGAACTTATTTTAAGCTTGACAAATATAAAATGTATTTTTAAGTACAACAGAATTGCTATGGTTCTCACTGCTGAATTTCTGGTGTTTTGATTAAATTCTTTAAATAAAACAGGTGTTAGAGTAATGGCCTTTACAAGTTAATTAATCTTCATTTTCAAGGGGATGAGCTACCATTAAGCTTAGGTTTATTTTATGTTTGTGTAAATTGCAAAGTGATTTACTGTTCCACAGACAAGACCATTCTCTAAAAACAGATCTCACCTCAATGCCAGTCTACTGGTACCTTATGTAAGTAAAATACACATGCTCTTTATTGGTTAAAAACATTTCCTTAAATTCTGTGTTTTGGCTCGTTCAAGTAATTCTGCTGTGAACATCAGTCTGAGGAGACATCGTTTGCTTAAATCTCGTCTGTTCTCTACGTAATTGTGAAGTTCCTCGGTTGTTAACAGCCTCGATTTTATTTAGGTGCGAAGTAATGCTATTACAGGGCCAACATGCTTCCTTGTAGGTACCTGAATACTTGGAGAGATCTTATTTACAGTAAACTAAGTAAAAACTTTTTGTCATCTTAAAATACGAAAAAGTTAATGTATCACTCATACTCACTAAAGAATGTGGGTGGGTGTGTAATCAGGCACCTTTTGGGGAGTATTCATCTTCTAGTGTCAGTTTTTCAGATGAGATTGAGTCTGTTGAGGAGTTGGACACAAAAGGTGTGTTCTACAAAATACAGTGAGTGGAAGAAAGTCACGGATTTCTTTTTTTTTTTTTTTTTTTACAGAATTTAGTAAGAATTTCACTTTAAGTAGGAAGTTGTCCTTTCTTTCTCTTTTTGTTATGCACTCAAACAGCAGTGAAGTCTACTTCACATAAGAGCTCTAATAGTCAGACAGTTTTTATTTGATGTGGCTGAAATCTTTTACAAAGTCCAGACTGCTTTCTGGTTCTCTTGACACCAAAATGTTAGGTCAGATTGTGGCCTAAATAACTGTCTCCTTGGCTATTAACTGACACTGCTCATTCTTTTCATTTAGTGAGAGTCACTTGAAGGGCACGCCTCGGCTCCCTCTATTAAAACAGTGGCTGCATCATTAGCAACCTCGGGGCAGTCCTACCTGATCACAGTAGCTGCATAGTGGTGAACTTCTTTCCTTGATGGGGCACAGTGTTGAGGGTGCTGATACTCTGTTTTCAGATGCACTTTTTTCTAACACAGATAAAATTTTCAGAAACCCTGCAGATGTGCTGACATTTTCTACCACCACTGCTCCTTTGAACCAAGGAAGCTTGAAAACATACTACTTCACATCAAAGGGTTTTGTCATTTCTACAGCACTAACAGAACACAGTAAGTATAATTTACCTTTAAAGAGTGAGCTATTTACCTGTCATGGGTTCATTCTTCTATCCTGAGGTATTGAATCATTTCCCAGTTCTGTCAACGTTAAGATATTTTGGCTAGCATGCACCTTTTGTGGCTGGCTTCTTAACAGATTTGACTTTGATCTTGCCAGTTCTGACTTCGTTCTCCTTTCCTCTGCACTCCTGGATTTGTTTTGCTTGTTCTTTTTTGCCTAGGTACATTTCCATTTCCACAACTCCTCTCGCTTTTTTGCCACAGACAGATGTATGTCCTGTGTTATCCCAAGCATGTCCAGTGTTGTCCCAAGGTACCAGTGCATTTTGATCATGTACAGAGGGGTGTCACGGGGCTCACGTGAAAGAGGCAGCAGTCTGTCAGATCTGCAGCTGGTAGCCTGCCCTCTGCCCAGTGCTGCCTTGTTTCAGGGAAAGAAGGGGGTGAGGAGCAGGCCATGGGCCGTGTGTATCCAGAAGGCAGTCATCAGGCTGTTTGTGTTGCACTTCTTCAGTTGGGCTTCGGTGAGGGGCCGGGAGGGACTGAGCAGTTGAGCTTGTGTTGGAATTGCAGAAGAGTGGAACATCAACTTCCCAAAGACTGGAGAAGAAACTTTCATTGTATCAGTGACTCCTAGCGTTAAACCTCTTGTTAAACAAAACAGAGGTCTTACAATAAGCTCCATGCGTTTTTTGTTTTTCTTCCTTATCCTCTTTTCTCTTTATGCCTTTTTTCACTCCTTTTCAATACCTACATTTTCTCTGTTGATTTTTTTCATTTGTCAGAAGATTTCTTTTCTTCTTCCACAAATCTCTTTCTTGTTTCTTCTTTTGATGTGGCTTTTCTCTGTTTCTCTTTCAACCCTCAGAGCTTACTTTAGTCTCTTCACTATATTTGCTACATGGAGGAGTGCTATTGAAAAATGAAAAGTAGATTGCATGGGAATTTCATATTTCTCCTTTTTCTCTAGAAGCCCATTTCTCTTCCCTCCCATTTCTGTGAAGTTTACCATCCTCAAATGCATTCGTCCTCTACTTCCAAATCATTTTACTCATCTTTCCCTCTCTTCCTCTGTCCTTCCACCTTGTCTTCCCCTTCGCTTACTGCTTGATATTTAACTTCTTAGGTAGAGTGAGAATTTGTGGTAGCATTCAGGTTCCATGTTGTGGATAAATACTCCAATCCATCTCAGTTTTACTGACGAACACTAACTTTCTGACTGCATCTATATTGGCTTTTTCTTCAATTTTTTTCTGTTGCATGCTCAGGAGCAGTGACTATGTTGGCAGTATTAACTGTAACAGCCACATAATAAGCACAGTCTTGTATAACCCATTACCCATCAGGTCTATGTGACATTGTAATTTAAACGGTGGTAGTTGCTGGCAGCCTATCTCTGCTTGTCCTGCTATTATTACAACCACCAGTAGAGCTGTTCTACTGGGAAATTTCAAGTGTAGACAAAGCTTTAATCAACAGTAATCTGATTCTTTAAAAATGCAACACCAATTCATTTATTTCTCATTTCACATATGAAATTTTAATAGGTACAATCACCCTTAAGGATGTTTCAAATATTAACATTATCCACAATTACAAAACAGAATCTTTTTTCTGTATGAAACTATCTGCATGTTTGAACGAAGTAAGTAGTTTTCTGTGCAGACATCAGGTTTACTATCAATCAGAAACTTATTAACAGCTGTGTTAGCCCTAATTAAGTGCAGAGCAATGGCAGACTTTTTAATTAAGTCTTATTTTCCTAAGAGGAGACTGACTGTTTTTTTTTTTTTCCATCCCTTCCCCACTTCCATCCTTATTAACTATGTAAAGCCTGCTTTAAAAATAACTGGGACACAAGATGGGGCCATTGAAACGGGGCCAAGACAGTAGGAAATGTTTCCTTTACAGAATGGATGCATGATTTTACTGACCATAATTTAGTTCTTTGGATTTGTAAAAATAATTTTAAAAAAAGTCATCAGTTTTTCATTTTTCTTCTTTTTTTTTTTTTTGTTTTCTTCTTGTCTGAAGTGTTTTGTCAGTGTCAGCAAACATCTTACTGGAATTAATTTCAATGTATAAATTCATATGAGAGAAAGTGGTGATGCGTGGCATCAGCTGCACCAAATAAAGTCCTCGTTGCCCAAGTAGATCTCTGGGCGTGTACTAGAAATTGTGCTACATATGAACAGAGTACTCAGTTGCTGTGAGAAAAAAGGGAGCTCACAGTTAAGTTAAAAGTCTCCCTGAGTGTTTGATTTTCTTTGTCCTGAGCAGCACTAAGTGGTATGTGCCTACCCCTGAAGGAAGAAGTACCCTGAAACTTTGCACTTTCTATGTGGCACTATTAAAAATGGAGATCTGTAGCTACCAACCATTGCTGGATCATTACTTTGCTCAGAAGATAAGTGGGTTTCACGTAAGACTTCAGGCTAATCTCTTACTCCTCCTGACAGAGCATCATCAAGGGTGAATATTTTTATTCACCACTACAGGTATAAAAATGCCTTTATCTGAGTTGTGTTCAGTTTTATATTTTAATCTCGGAGACAACGTGACTTGAGGCAGATCCTGACTTGGGTGTGCTGGCAGTTTACACCAAGGACTCCAGTGAAACGCTGACAGATTATGTGGGGTGAGGATCTGTCCCTTGCTGTTCAAAGAGAGGACAGTGTCAGTCTCCTTTGGATCACCACTTAATGAATTTCAGTGTTCATTTCAGGCACAGAGCTGCTGGGTTTACTTTTGCCCTTTTTTAGGGTACAGGCTGGTTTTATTTCAGCAGTGCGTTTGGCAGAAAGAACTAAACGTGTTCCTGGAAAGAAGTGCTCCAAAAGTCTTGATTCTTCATTAAAAAAAATAAAATAAAAATTAAGGGGACCAAACATTAGCCAGCAAATTTAAAAGGAGCAATAGTCAACAGAGCCTAAGAGCTGTAAAAACTGATGGTGTTGCCTAGCTAGCCTTAATACTGGGAGCTCTGGGGAGCAGGAATGGCCATTTTCTAAAGGTTTATAGAGCACTTGTTGCAACCTGAGCTGCACTGAGCCTAAGGCACTGGTGTTAATATCAGTGCTGAAGACAATAAAATAACAGTTGTAGTGGCCAGCAGCGGCTTTAAAATGCTCTGGCTCAATTATAGCAGCAAAAACACGTCTAGATGCAGCAGCTCTTCATTTGTGGGCATGGAGGTATGTCCTAATTGTCTGTAATACCTTGATGGAAATTAAAAGGACAACACCGTTTAACTCCTGCCTCATGGAGAAAACTAGTTTTTTGCAGCTACTCCTACTGTGTGCTCTTTCTGTGTTGTTTCCAGTATGGATTCGGGGCCTCTATATTTAGCATCTGTGTTTAATAGGCTGTATGTGCTATGCTCTGGTTCAGTAGATGCAGAGGGGTTAATGAATGGCTGTGGTTTATATGTTGTCTGGATATTAAAGCTTAATCCATATTTGAGTCTAACCCAAGCTTTGTTTCCAGGGACAAAGCAGCTGAGATAATGCCCAGGCATATTTAAAGGAATACTTTTTTTTTTTTATAATGGTTATGCATCATTTTTACAATTAGGTTATCTTGAATACATGGGACCTGTATGATTCAGGAATCTCCAACTTTGATTGCCTTTGTTCCCTTACTTTAATAAAGAGCAGAATAAGCTCATGAATTTCTTTGGTTTCTGCTTCTCTGTCTCTTATCTATTTGTATTAGGTTCAGATTCATAGTGTAAGAAATGCTTATGTCCTCTGAAGATTAAATGAAAAAATGTGATTTTACTTCTGATGTCAGTAGTGATTCATAGAATCATTAGGGTTGGAAAAGACCTCCAATATCACCTGGTCAGTATCATCTGGTGATGATAGGTGAAGGTAGGTTCCTTATGTCCAACCATGAAGCTGCAATGTGCTTTGGACAGGGTAGGTGCTTGTGACCAAACAAGTGCTAGCAGTTGCTGTTCAGTAACGAGTGCAGCAGGAAGGTCTCTTGGGAGCAGGAAGCGAGTGTGCATGAGAATATGGCTCTGGTGGAACGGATTTCAAGGTAGCACCCTCTTCCCATGCTTGGCCCATTTGATCTAACTGTGGCCTTGGAAGGTATTTTTCAGAAATAGCTAATACGGCCTAAGTCCTGAAGCTCCTGCCCCTTTCCCCTCTGAAATACCTGCCTTCCAAAGGTGCACGTTTGCTGTGGTAACTCCTGTATTGCTGAGAGCTCTGCAACATGCAGCATAGTTTACTTTTCTATGTCCGGTGTGGAGTTTCCACTAGTGGAATGTGTTTTTCTACCCCTGTTAAATGTATTAAGAAACACCATAAGTGATGTAAAGTATATCTGAATAAGTACATTGCATTCTGGTAAATTTAGTGTAGAACTGAGGTTTAATTAAATGTTCTAAAAGTGAATGTATATTTCATGTTGATACTGTGAAATCATGCAGCATAGCTTATCATGCCTATGTTTATAATTTGCATGAAAAGCATTCCACAAATATTATCCAATTCAGAATGTGCAAATAAAAGATGGTGATTGAAACAACAGTTATTTCCTTCCCATAAGCAACCAGTTTGCTAATTATCTATAAAGATACACGGACAGGGCAGTCATAACTGAAGTGTGACTGTTGAAGAATGCATTATGGAGTTGCTGGAGGCTTCTTAGCATTAACTAGGAAACATTTTGAAAAAAAAAAAAACCACGGTGCATCACTACATTCTATGAAAGAAAAGGGAACTGGGGGCTTGAGGAGTTGGAGGGAGAAACAGTAGCCCAAGGGTAACTGCTGTTACTGGTATCCCATATGGAAAGAAGACTGTACCGGTCAGGAATGAGGAAAGTCAGCAAGAACATCTTCGAAAGAGCTAAAAGGACTCTCATCTCCCTTTTCTCCCTTTATTTATTTAGTGAATTTCAGAGCTTGCAGAAAGCACCTGGTTGACAGCTCTGTACTTTGTAGTCCTTGGTTTATTCCCAGCAGGGTATACAGCACAGATATCTACAGCACCAGTTTCCCCAGCTTACACTCCTACCAGTTAATGAAGGGACAAAGGCTTGGCTTTTTTTTCCAAGAGGTGTTCAGCCACAGGCCTGTCTGCCTGTTTTCCTCCCTGACCGCAGTGATGTGGGTACGGGCTGGGGTGTCCAGCACACTCAGAGGCTGGACTGAGTGAGACAGATAATGCTGTTACTGCCCCAGCCATCGTCCCCACCCTGCGGTGGATGTTGCCACCCCTGAGGCAGCAATGTCTAATCCACTCATGAATCAATTATTGAGCTGTCGCATTTTTCAGCCTGGCCTATTAAATTAAACTGACATCAGTCTCATCTCACAAAGACATTAGATAGTGATGAATTTCAGGTACTGTTAACCTGGTTTTGAATGGGCCAGCTAGAGACAGACAGATTCATTTTTCATTCCAGCTGCCAGAACCATTGTCATATCCTGTCTTGCAGTTCTGTTGCAGCTTGCTGATCAGTGGGTGCCTTTCCTTGCCAGCTCCTGAGAGGGGGCAATTTCATAAGAAGAAGGAGAACATAGTAAAGGCAGAAAGGTCAAAAATTTGTGTTTTTTTTTTTTTTTTTCCTCTTTCTTCATCTTTGTTAGAATGATGAGGAAGAGAGTGCGTATGTAAATGGTGAGACTGGCTAGCTGGTTAAAATGGCTTCACTGGAAGAATGTATTGACACAATACGGCCTGTATGGATTAAACAGGCACTGTATGGAATTAATTTAATATATGTTAGGGGGGAGTCTATGTCCATGGAAATATGGAAAAGAAAGATTCCATACTTCGTCGCTACAGGTACCTGTAGGAGTACCGCTACAGTGTATACGCCCTGCTTGCTCATTGCTGTACCTGGGATTCTCTGGCTGTTCCCATTAGGGAAGCTGCAGAAACCTTTTTGTTGCGTCTTGTTAAAAGGAGGGAGGTCCTTGGACTGCTCTGAGCCAAACCTGCACACATATAGGATGGATTCTGGTTTTAAAGGTAACTGAAATGTTCAAACAGAGGTTGGCTACAGTCTATCCCATTTTCTCTGTCTAGGTGTTAGGGGGAATTGCTAAGTGGCTGTGTGTCTCATTTTGTCCCCTCATGGCAAGAAGGAGCCTTGGGAGAGCTCTGTTACAGATGGCCAGGAATGTTCAGAAAGGCAGCGCCCTGGTTCACAAAGCCAGATGCAGACCTGTGCCAGTGCCCCCTAAAGCTGGTGTCTGTGAGTGCACTTCTTTTTTGAATGCACTTCTTTCTCTCAGTGAAAAATGTTCAACAAGGAAATCCTGGCAGATATTTCCTTCCTACTGAATTTCCAGTAGGAAGGAAATAGCATTCATTACTATTAATAGAACTGTTAATTGACTACTTTAGAACAGCTATAAAAATTGATTAGATGCATATGAGGAAATAAACGTGGGTCAGACTGTAGTGGTGCAATGCTATGAATTTGATGACCTTTTAGGACTTTTTCATGTCTAACAAAAGATTTTTTAATAAACATTAAACAGCCCAAATTCTGCCCTCCAGCACTTCTCCTAGTCTAATGAATGTATAATGAAAGCAAATATTTGGTATAGCAAAAGAATCCTGGTTTTTAAATCTCATTCCTGTATATTTTCAAGAGGTTAGGTTACTTGACATGTAAAACATCTATGAATTTTAAGTGAGGCCAGATTAGTAAAGCTCTATAGTTGGTCTTTCATCTTAATGTGACCAAGAATGTCCTCTCGCTCACTCTATTTACTAAGAAATTAAAAAATAGCAAATTGCACATCATCACATACCATATGTCCATTCCTCTCCTGGGCTCTGCTCTACAGCAATGTTAATTGACTTGCCAAAACCTTCTTCTCCTGAGTTGTGACCACTCCTGAGGAAACAATCAACAACACAGTTGAGCAGAATAGGAAATGAAAACAAAACAAACAAAACAAAAAATAATAAAAAATTACACCGCAAAGCAATGAACCATATTAAGAACAAATTCATTTCTGCAAAACGAAGATAAAAATGAAGTGGTGACATATAACCTATGCTTTCAAAGGTACTAGCAACTGTAGACCATGCTCAGTTTTGGGTGCTCACTTAGAAAGCTGGGTTTTCAGACAGCCTTGCCTGAAAGTCAGAGCATGTTTTAAAGGCATTGTACATTGAGGAAACAAAATCATTAACGAGTAGAAAACAGACTGTTATATGCATTTGTTTCTGTTTTAGCAGACTTTTGAGTAAGGCACACAAAATAAAAAAAACAAACCTTAAGGGCTGTTAAGTAAAGACCATATATCCCCTCTGCGTAAGGAGTTAATAAATCTCTATGCAGTAGTTCAATTGGATTAGATTACATTGAGCAAAACCAGTAAGGACCATAAGCCTGCAGCGCATTTATGAACTTACTTTTTGCTTTTTCACTCTAGTATTCAGACAACCTACGGTTAATCGCAGGGTTTGTCTTTTATGCTAGTGCCTGGCGTTTAGATGACCGTGCATCGTGCCAGCGTGGTCTTCCCCAGCACAGCACAGCGGGGTGTCGGCCAAGGCACCCACGCACAGGAGCCAGCTGAAGGCGGGCTGCAGCAGAGCCCTGGCGCAGATGCCTCTGGCCTGGCAGCCTGCCGCAGGTCACTGCTGAATGCCCGCCTCCACCCGGGCCTGGCTCGCTGTTCCTACCTGCTGACCGGGGGCTTTCCCCATTTCCCTGCGGCCTTCCTGCACTGCCGCCACCACTGAGCTTTACGCAGGTTGGTGCTGCAGCGGTAGCAATTCTGGTAGGGGTGTGGATTGGCTTATGGTTGGAAGACCTGGGAGGCACACACAGAAAGGCAGCAAGAAACCCTGCCCTGCACACCCTCCAGCTCACAGAGCCTTTTGTAGAACTTGGGCTGCTGCAGCCCTGGGAGCACCCACCTGCATTTGTAAGGGCTGATGAGCAAATGCTGTCAGCTGAGCAATGCAAAAATAAAATAGAAATGCAAACTTGTTTGTCTTTTAGCCTAGGTCATGTGATGAGGTCAGAATTGGTTGCACTTTTTCCCGTTTAAAAAGAAAACCAACTAGTTCTTGTGGTTGCAGAGAAAATCCTGAAAATATGTAATCTGAAATGACTCAGGAATGAAAAAGCAAAAATGAGTGTGACTTATTGTCATTAACAGTCTGATCATTTTCTCTGTTGGTATCGTCATTTTTGACCCCTCAAAGCTGGCAATACAGAAAAATGGAGCACAATTAGGGCGAACGCATTCCAGGTTTCCTTCCTGATGTTATTTCTTCAGGGATACTACAAAATAGCTATGAATTTAAAATTTTAATTTTAATAGCACTTTTTTCTAGGTACGGTCAATCAATCTTTTTATTATGATAAGTTATTTTAAACTACTTAGTATTCAGGATATTTGCAGTTGTGATGAACAAGTTCATTTAAACACCAAATCAATCAGTATTTTCACTAGAGAGAAAATTTTAAGTACCAATTAAGAATGAAAAAGCGATCTACATCGTCTAATACAATATTAATGTGCTGAGATGGGTGATCCCAACTGCACAAGAAAAAAAAGCAGCTGTGTGTATGCTTTTTTTAAGAAGGTTTTTTTTTTTTTCTGTCACTTAGAATAATTTTATGAATAAAAAGTGGTTCTTTTATTACCGCTAATGAACGGAAATCCCATCAAATTGCAAGGCATCAACACATGACATTACTCTTAAACTAAAAGCTCGGTAGATTTTCCCAGTGACAATGGCGGGTATGAGCACTTTGCAGGATGGATGGACTGTACTTGTCTTACATAGTATACTGGTACCTTTCAGCAGTGCATAGATCACAGTTAAGAGTTATACCAGGTGCTTAATTCTGTTATTCTCTGTTGAATTATCAACCTATCTGCTTATAATGAGACTTAAGAAATAAAAAGAAATTAGAGACACGGGGGAAATTATGTCCTTTAGGTCGATCAGAATGCGTAATGATCTGCCAAGGGGAGTGGTGGCAGTCTTGCTGATGAAGTCATTTAAACCCATGCTGATACAGCAATCAAACACATAATGGTGGTAATGATCTTGCCCTGGCACTGTGATCTACTGGCCACATTATCTTCTGGTATCGCCAGGTCTGGATTCCTTCGCTTTAAAGAAAGGGGAGCAGAGTTATTTAAAGGAATGAGGCTTAGATGGGGGCACCCTGCTTAGGTGGGGATAAAGTTGTGCGGAAAAAGTGTTTTACAAATATCTGACAGCTGGAGGGCTATGCCACAAGGCATTTACTGAAAGGTAAGGTGCTTTAACCAAAGGAGGTTTTATCACCTTGCCTTAGATAGCTGTGTTTCAGGTTAACACCCGCTTGGTTCTTTAGCACTTGATGTGCCAGGGATGTTGCTGAACAAGAAGGTGATAACCTCACCCTATCAAAATGACATAAAATACATTTTCTTTTAAGTTGTTTGAACTTGTCTTACTGTAAGGGTATGTTCTCAGCACAGGCACCTAAGGGAATATTGGAAAATACTCCAGGCGATGGGGGGGGCCTGAAGCTGAGTTGTTGAACTGAAGATTGCCTTGTCTCTCTAAGGATTTTGTTAGTGTTTTGCCTGTGAAACAGTTTTAGAAGCCTATTTACAACAATTTTGGTGTTCTTATCTTGGTGACATGCTTGCATTAATTTCTAGAAATGCCTTTTTCTTTTTTTTGTGATGTTTCTGTAAGCATTATCTAAACTTACAATTTAAAGGGCTGGTTTTTAAAGTATTTTAAGACAGCATCCTTATTTATTTTATTTTATTTTATTTTTTTTAGGATAGTAAAATATATGTAATCTTATCCTGATTATCTGAAAAAAGGTATTTATTATTCTTAAACAGATGAATTTGTGTGTATAAAACTAGATGCAGTGAAGTTAGCTTGATTTTGTACAGGTTGGAAATCAATCCAGCTTGCTCTTGAAATACTTGTTTTGCAGTTTTTGCATGGAGTCTCTGCAAGTAAAACACTATAGCTTTTGCTCCCTTGCTGGGTTATAAATAATTTATAAATTAGGCATTTAGTATGCATTTCTTAATAAATCATCACCTGTCCAAAAATTCAGTATGCTTTGATCTGTGCATGCTTTCACAAATACACAGCACCTTTGTTATGACCTGACTGCTAATAGCAAACTGCATGAAGGGTTTTTCTTAAGAATATTTCAAGTCTTTGCTGTTTGGTCACACATTGTTCTCTCACCATGCACCACTCAGTGTTATTACAGATATCACAAAAAAAAAAAAAAAAAAAAAAAAACCAACCTCAAAGTTACTGTATGTGGGATAAAACAATACTTGCATGGAATATTGCCCTGGTAAGTCCAACCTTACAAGGTAAAACTACATATAAAAGGTCCCTGCAAAAGAGAATAGGGGATGCAGGATTTGGGGAAGTGAGTGGAATCACGGGGGAAAATATTTGCACCAGATGACTCATTTCCAGCACTGCGGATGTTACATTAAAGAGCTAATGTGTAAGTTGATGCTGCCTGAGGCAGGATTAACTTCTAATGTGTAGGGATTGAAGTTTGCTAATGGCCTTGCTAGCATGAAAACCAGCTCGCGTAGGAGGGTGACTTGCCTTCCATGTGGCCATTGTTAGGTTCCTTATGCTGAGGGCCTGCTGCTGAATTCTCCTTGCTCCTTTTGACTCCTGAGTGGGTGGGAGCAGGTCATGGGGCTAATGTGATGCAAGGCAAGGCAGAGTTGTGCTGCTGGAGGTGCAGTTTGGCCATGGGGCCAAATCAATGTGCATGACTGACCGCCTTCCTGATTGCCCCTCTCTTCTGGAGCTATTGGTGCTAGCAGAAAAAGAGCTGCTGCTGCTTTCCTAGACCAGATGTGTAGCTGGTGCCAGTCCACGGTATCCCAATGAAAATGGCAAAGACTTGAACCCACTGGGGATGTGGTGTTTCTGTTCAAGTGATTGACTTCCCTCTGCTCAGGCTTTTCAGTGTAGGAAGATGCATTCTCATGTTGACAGAGGGCATGTGTCAGGGTGGTAAACGTCATGATGGATGGAGATAAGAGGATGCTTTCTTCCAGGGCTGTCCCTGGCTCTCAGTCCTCCCCTGACATGTTGGGGTGGCTGGACTCGCTCCAGTGTACCCCACGTACCCGCTGGAGGCAGTTTTCCACAGAAGCCTCTGCCCCTCTCTGGTTCGGGTGTGAGGAAATGTGTTCGCAGGGTGACCTCCCACAGTCAGCAAGGAGATTTAATGTGGGTGGCAGTTCTCTGGAAACACTTGCCATGGTGGTTTGTGTTGCTTGTTGGATGCTGTCTTTATAAGGATTTACTTTTAATTGTATTTCTTCCCTAAATGTGCTCCTAGGCGCTTACTCTGGAAAACCACTCCAGCACGCTAAGCTGTGTGTAGGGCCCTTCCTCTCCATCTCCTGGCCGTTTTGTCACAGACCCCATTTCCTTTTTCCTGACATGGAGGCAGAGCAGAGCACCTGTACATATCCCAGCCATATGAATGGCAGCTTCCACCCCCTTCTGTAGCAATAGTTTCTGTTGATTTGTATCTCTCTGTTGGCAGTTGTGCAGTTAATCCACTTTCTTATTAAGGTGCATACAGCTTTAATATTAATATTGCTTCATAACTATCCTCTTAAGATAAAATGAAATCTCAAAAAAAAAAAAAAGAGGGAATAAAACAAATGTCTTCCCTTTCTTTTTATAAAATATGCTAATTATGGGTCAAAGAATGCAGATTGATTCGTCTTGACAAAGTACTTGCATAGACTCAGCAGTATTTTTTCTCAATAAGAATTTTTCCCATTAACACCTCAATAGTTGTTCCTAGACATACTATTTTAAAGGTAATACCTCTTTTCCTATATGTCTTCTTTATGCAAGTATACTGTCACTTGGATGTTGAAGAGACAAGAAGACCCATCAGTACCTGTCAGTTGGTCTGAAGGTACCTTTTTGGCTGCTGTATGTTAGAAATTGCTGCCTGTTGTGCAGCCTTCAGGCAGAGTGCAATCATTTCTCTAGTACATGTGTGCACGATGGTCGTGCAAGGAAGCGGAGGGGATAAGTGGTGTAGGTGAGAAACCGAGGAACTCCTTTAGCAGCACCAGGCCATGTTCTCCTACCAGTGAACATGGATAACTCAAATTAACACTAATGGGTGTTATGCACAAGGGAGAGGATGATCTACCCTGTTGCTTGCACTGGGAATGCAATTTAAAGCTTTCCTGAGGCTTCTTTAAATTAGATTTCTTGGGCCGTCTGTCTTTGAGTTGTCTCACATGCAGAGCTCCCACTGACTCAACAGGGCTTGTTGAGCAGATCAATGGTGTGGGGTGTCTCCTTTTGTTGCATCTGTTCAAGAGGTATAAAATAGATGTAAATTGCTCTTATTGGTACGATACGCATATGCTTTCCTGTGTATATGGTAGTGATTCACTTCAAGGCATGTGCTTTTAGGCTACACAAATGCCAAAATACTGTAAAAATAAGCTCATTAAAAACTGGTGAGGAACTTTCCTTCAGTCCAGAAGAACCTCTTCTGTGACCTTGATTGCTGACAGGAGTTGAAGGAGGATAGATTGATCAGATTAACTGTAAAACTAGGCATTTAAATGGCTAGCAAGGATGTACAGGGTTGCTGTGAGAAGTTACACGACTCCTCCCATAGGACTGGGGTGACAAAGGGGTCTCCATCAGCGGGTGGATTGTGTAATAGCTGTGCCAGGGCTTTTAGCACCTTCCTCTATAATATCCGGTATTAGCTGTCGTCAGTGGTAAAAATGTGGGGTTAACTGACCTTTGAAGTTGACCAGTTCCTGTGTTCTAGTTAACTTTTAACTCAGTAGAAGATGGCTTGCATTATCGTAGTTATGCAGCCTTTTGCCAGATGCCTTGCAGTTAGCTTGTTAAGTGGAGGCGGCAATATATGAATTGTTCTGGTGAAACTGGATCCTAAGCTGAGCTAAGTGGAGGAGAAATAATGTCAGAACAACATCCTCATATGATGCTGGTGTCTGCAATGCCAAACTGCCGCTTTACAGTTTTACCTTACTTCTTGTTCTTTATTTAAACACAAGGGAAATTTTGAAAGTGTATCTTTCTCTTAAACAGCTTTTTGAAACCAGTGGGGGTTAATTAAAAACTAAATATGGAATCTACAAACACCCAGAAATTATTTACACTATTGTTAATTTCTTCTTTAATATTCATAACTGTTTTCTGTTAATTAAGAAGAGAGGGAGAACATGAAGAAAGGCTCAGAACAAAAGCAGTCTGCATACAGATAAGGAGCTGAGTTCTCAAAGAACAGGACTGAATGCGTACTGCCTGCATTGAGCGAAGAATTTATATGCAGCCAATGCATATTGCAGCTCAAAAATTGGGTAGACTTATGTATGAATCTTACTACATCAGCATTCAGCGTGATCCTCTCACCACCACTGTTAACATTTCCCTGTTTTCTGGCATTACACATTCTGCAATCCTGGAGCAGTTTAATTAGCTCTTAGAAAGTGAAGCTTTTAGTTGGGAAATATTTCTAGCTTTTGCAGTAGTAGTATGTAAAGCATTTGTAGGAAATAAGGCTGCATAGCTTAGAACAGGAAGCTACATTCTCCCTATACTGTAGGAACCATGAGGGAGCCACTAATCCTTACAGAAGTAGTCATTATGTTAGCAGCATCTAGAAGCTGTGGTCAAGCTCAGGCTTTTGCCATGCAAGGCACTTCATGTAAACATGTAGACAGTCATTTTCCTGGTGTCGGCAGCACTGGCCAGACAAGCTACAAGCTGGCACTTCTCTGTGTTAATGGCAAATTGCTTCCTTTTCTCATATGTGAGGTGGAGGAATTTGCAAACTCTGCCACATCCAGGGCATTTACCAGCTTTTTTCTATTTGGTTTTCAGTACCACTTGTTTAGTTTCATGCCTACAACATACGTGCCTTCAGTCTTGAAATAACCCTCTAGTGTAAATTTCTTAAATGAGCTGTTTTGAATACTGACCTATCTATGAATCAGGCTGCTGTCTCTAGTCCGTTTTGTATCACTGCCTGCATTTTTTCATCTCTATAGGAACTGTGTGAGTTTTAAACAATGCATTTTAGAATATACTTATGAATATAAACATTGTCGTAAGTGCCTGATAAGTTTTGGGAATCCTATATTTGTTATGAATAGTACAGCAAAGCTGCTCAGTAAATGCTTGTAAACAGCAGGGTTTCATGAATGTTAGTCCATCAGACTAGTACAGCCCTTTCCCAAAGGGACAAGGAAAACAGTACTGCTTTTTGCTGGACATCACTTGATTTCTGGCTCTTTATTCCCCTCAAACCCATTTGAAAACCCAGTGTTAAATGGTTGTGTAATAGTCTGCTTGAAATGTTTCTGTATCTTTTTTTGACTAAGTTGAACAATTCTGTGCAGCATAGGTGACCAAATCACATACTTGTTAACAGCATGATTGATAGAAATGCTTCATTTTCAGAGACTGGGAATTTAATAATCACAAAGAATAAATTGCTTTGTGGAAAAATAGGGTAAATTAGCTTGAAAAGGAACAACTGCTTTCCCTTCCTCTTCTCTATAGCTACACCCCCAACTCCTTGTAGTGATACATAATATATTTCATTACATATCTAATGTGCTATAGTATCTACTGACCTAAATGCAAGGTTAATTGACATTTTTCATTTAGAGACCATCACTAGAAGCTATAATAAAATAAACAGTGCCTTTCAGGCAGTCAGCAGACCTCCTGCTGGATCACGCTTGGTAGAGGCCCCTTCTTGTCTGTATGTATAAAATGTATAGTACAATACACCACAAATAAGAGTGCAATATGAAGGAAGAAATGACAAGGTGAGATGAAGAGCCTGGTGCAACATGCTTGGTGATACAACCTTATATCATTCCCTTCCCCTTTTCTTCACTTTTATCTCAGCAGATATGGTTTGAAAGACTGTTGAGAAAGTAGATGGCTACTATCCAGATGAAGCATGTGATAGGAAACAACTTTAAAGATAATTTTTACAAGCCAGGATCATTAAAGTTTGCTCATCAGGATAATCCAAAGAAAAATGATCTCTTGAAATAATTAATGCAATGTTCTAGCTTTGATAATGATAAAAGCTTGTCTGTGTGCCAAGGGTCTGCACACTGCTGAAGTTCACTCAGGGAGAAGGTTTAACTTGGACTTGATGGCTGTGCATAGATCTCAGTATAGAGATGAGATTGTTAAAAGACTGTTGGGCCTTTGCTGAGGGTTGATTTCAATTAGATTAATTTTATTAAATACACCTGTCTGATGTGTTCCACAAGTGGAAGAATCTACATAAAACATACTGCATGACTGGCACTTCCAGACTGATGTTTGCTGTCTTGCAGTGCTACCAAGACAGGCCCGTTTTCAGGTTTCAGACTCCAGCAGCCCTACCATCAGGGCAGTCTTCTCGGAAGGATAATAGAAAACTGGAAGTAAGGAAACATCAGTTTTTAATGAAAAAAGAAATGGATTGTATTTCTTACCTCAGATCAAAGGTAGCAAACATTTTTCTCGAAGGGTGGAGAACCGGGAATAGGGTGGAGAACTGGGAATAGAGCCGAGGGAAGAAACAGAATTAAGAGAATGTGAGTTCCCCTGTGCTCCAGGGAAGATGTTGCGTGCTCTAAGCCATATAAGGCTCATCTCATTCAAGATTTAAGCTGTGACAATAAGGTTAAAGTTGCAGCAAAAATTATTTTAGCAAAGATTTGTGGAAGAAATGCAGAATATAAAGTAGCCTGGAGATTAGAAGCAGACTACAGACTCTGGCAGCCTGAACACAAGTTAGAGACCTGGGTTAGAGATGAGTGAGCTGTATGTACAAATAGATGTCTGTGATGTTTTTGATATGAAAAAGATCACAAATTATATCAGAAAATACAGGGTCAACAGTAGCAAGAATACCTTGAGGGAGACAAGAGTTACAGTAATATCAGAAGACAGCTGGTAATGGGGCAACAGCAGATCTTTTTTCCCCCTTAGGGACACTGATGGAACAGTAATTACCAGGAAAAGCAGCAACCTGCAGAGTGTAGGAGTGTCTGTCTTGTAGTTAGAGATGCTGAAATCTGGCATATATAGGAATCGAAATCTGATCTCTGAATCTACAGATGGTGGTCAGGTAAGAGTGAAGATGGGATGAGGAAGGTGGGCAAGAAGGAAATAAGCATGGCAATACAGTGCATTCCTCAAAGAGCTGATGCGCTCTAGCTGTGTCCCTTTAAAGGTTCATCTGTTAGTGAAACCACATCTCTCTAACCCAAATTTTATCTAAAATTGAACCCAAGAAAAGGAAGAGCCTGGGTATAAATGGATGCGGTTAGATTAGTCCACTAGGTCACCCAAATAATGCAGCATGGCAGTGCTCTTTGATCTCTGTTCTTCCCTAATCTCCTATACAGCAATATTGTGCTGTTTAATTGGTGATCTCTAACCCCTGATGATGTTGGAATTGCAGACAGCATTTGCAGGGATTGCTGGTGTTGGTGTGAAGATGAAATGGGTTAACTGCTATAAGTAATAAGCCACAGGGTAAAAGGAACAGGCGTATATAGTTTGAAGTGACAGTGATTTAAGATGCTTGAAGGCCAGTGTGAGAAACCTGTAAAAGGACTGAGATCTGGGGACTGCTCAGACACTGGTAAATATCATCCCTCTCTATGCAGTGCCAAGGAGGTCCCTTAAAGAGAAGACCAGGCGCCAGTAATCTCTACTGTAAGTGTGGGCTGGTTTGTTTAAATAATGCTGTCCCCAGCAAGACAGTTAAAGGTGAATGCCTGGGAAATAGGATTTTTCCAGTAGGCTGTACATGTTCCATTTTATACTGATTTCTGTGGCTGGGACTTACTGATGCTTGCCTCTGTTCTCACCACTATTTGTCTCCTTTCCAGAAGTATACGTAGTTTCCTAGGGGATCTTTTTTGTTATTTTCTGTTCCAATGAACTCCAGAGCGATCTGCAGTGTCAGAAGAAAAGCAAACCTCAAGTCATTCTGAATGTTCAGTGGAAAATCATCCATTCTTCCCTCTTGTCCAGCAGGTGCCTCTGGAGTAGCTCACACACAACTCCTTGTGCACTGAGGGCACCTGTGTCTACCCCACAGCTATGGAAGTTGGGCTAAGATGGACCTGGGGAGTAAGGTCTGTCTTCTGCATGGTTTCAAAAGCCGGTTAACACCTCCAAATAGCTTCCTTTAAATTAGATGGAGTCCTCTGTGAATTTTGTAAGCTGTTATACTGTATTTATATGTAGGCATGAATCATTCTTCTCTTTAAATAAGAGATGAAACAAGTGGCAATGAAAATGTGATTGAAAACAAAAATCCTACACACCTGAATAAATACTGTCCTTTGCATATTAATGAAGATGTGATGGGATCAGCAGAAAGTACAGCAGTGGAGAAGTGTTAGAGTGTATTTGTCCAACCTTACTGTAAGAATCTCAGAGGAGCCAGGAATTAAATGTATTTATAGTAGAACAGAGTTTAAATGCCACAAATAAAAACTTTTTTTTTTTTAAAGAGAAATAGAGCAACTGATAGTGCTTTTCATCTTTTAGCTAGGGGTTAAATTACAGAAGTAATTTAACATCCACATTCATCTTTCAGGGGACTGCTGCCTGCTTATGCATGCAGCTGAAACCAATATAATAAAGTTTTTCCTATTTCTAAGTGTTAAAACGTTAAATATTGGGAAGCTTTGAAATGCATACTTTTTATCTGAGATCTTTCAAGAAGTAAAATTAACTGCACATCAGACTTTAATGCATGAAACCATGATTTACTGTCCTGAGAACTAATTTAGGCTCACTGCAGATGTAAACTCACCCTCAGTGTGCTACAGGGCCTGATTCAGAGATGGCTGAAGTCGACAGGTCTTTCCAATTACTTTTATGGGAATCAGATGAAGTTTTTAATTAACGCATCACTGAGTGCTCAGACTCATTTAAAAAATTCTCAATTCTAGATATAATGCAGATCTTTCAAAATGTCATTGTACTTTAAAGCTGTTCTGCTCTCTTGGATGAGAAGTTATTTACACTTGTGTGACTACATCTGATATATTCCTTCTTTCCTCACACCATAATATGCCTACAGTATGTGTTTTGATATATTATGTGTATCTTTGAATACATAATATATTACCAGATGGTATGTGATTAGCAGGGTACACTAAAGTAGAAAGATGTCTTCTGCCCTGGGTACATGTACACAGTCTGGCAGTATACATATTTAAAGTGAATATTTCAGAATGTATTTTTAGGAGAGAGAATAATCTGATACGTGCAAAAGTTATGTGTGTGCAGTAAACTGGCTACTCAGGAAAGTTTCATATCTAATATCCTACTCAAAGTATTGGAAAGCTACCTCTGGTTCATGAGCTTAGCCTGGTGAAATTTTGATTGAGAAGATTTATTGTTTATGTGTCCTTCCCATGTTTTCAATCCCAGTAGCTGAATAGTTAAAATTTAGAAATATCTATTATGCTATAAAATATCTGGTGCCCATATATGAACTCTTCAGGCCTCAGATGTTCTTAGTTCGTAGAAGAGGAAGAAAAGTTTCTGACGGTTTACTGTCTGGTTGGGTGGGAGCATGTAAAAGCGATTGTTTTCTCAAAATGAGTAAGCAAAATGCCAGCTTTGGGCTTCTAAGCAAGGCTCCACTGTAGAGGAAAACTTATGGACGTATTTCAGATTCCTGAAAATTCGACATGAAGCATTGATACAGCATTGCCTGAAATCATGTGATTTGCTGTTATAATTACAGCTGGTGTTGTGAAGAGACCTGAAGTCATGGCCGCCTGTTCCTAGCACAGGTTTTTGTCATCAGAAATTGAATGCCATGGGCCAAACTTTCAGCTCTTAGAAATAAAAATCGCACAGTGAAGAGAAATTATAGACATTCCAGAAGTGTACTGTGTATGGGTCGATTCAGGTCTGGAGGCAGCTGTAGGTTGGAAGCTGATAGAAAATTGGTATAAGAGCTGTAGCTCACGTAAATCAATAAGGCTTCCTTGACTGTAATGGGCTAATGCCAATTTATACCACCTGAAGAGCTATTGCCTATATTTACAGTGTAAATATAATTACTATGACATAGATTTGCTTTGGTTCACTGAGCTGGCAATGAACAAGCTTTACAGTATTGTATCTTTTTGTTCTTGCTTAAATTGTCTTTCTAGTGGGTGGCTGGAGCTAGAACCCAGACCACAGTTTCTGTCCCAACAGGGTTTTTAACAGCGTTAGCGTATAAAGTAGCTATCATTGCCGCGCGCCGGGCTGTGCCTACAGGCCGTATGTGCTGTGAGCGCAGCAGGGAAGGTCCATATCCGTGTGTTTGGCACAGCAGGAACCTGCTGACTCGGCTGTACTTGCAGGAGACTTGGTGTTTTTCGGTGGTGGCTGCTGTAAGTGGTTGCAATTAAGTTTTGACATTAACATCTTGCCCTGCATTAGGCTGCCTAGGGGAGTGGCGCAACTTGCTAGTTAGTTTTCTTGGTCTCTGCCAGCACAACTCGGGAGACAGCAGGGTACTGATTTACAGATGTGAGGCTAGCTTTGCAATTAGATGGGTTAGAAACTTTAAAAAAACTAAGTATTAAAATCCTAAAGAATACAGTGATGTCTGAATAGAAGTGAAGAAATATCTGAGCTTAGGTTATTCCTTCAGACCTGTAATGAAAAGCTGAGGATTGTTACTGTGCAATAAAAACAGAGAAGGCAAAAGTGTCACCTCGTTATTTTCCATTATGGTACATATTGTGTAACCTAGAAGACATTTCATGTCTTTAGCCACAAGCCTTTGTGGACTCCAAAGTAGAATGTCAGCACAGGTCTCTCTGTGCCTGGTCGCAGGCTATCATTTAATTTCTATTACTTTTCCCCTTCTCTGTTCATGCTGTGATGTCCCTGTTGACAGCTAATATCCATAAAGGAATCAATAAAGAATATTACAAATAATAATTAAAGCATGGGTAGTCCATTACACAGAGTGGGCTTGCGCAGCCAAAGAGACCTGATGCAACTTCAGTGATCTGTGGGTGTAACTGAGAGCGGGATGCAGCCCCTGGCTCTAGGAGCTACACTTAAATTATTGTTAAAAGCAGGAAATCATGACCTCTAGTTCTAAGTGGTTGAAACACCATGTAACTCAGGAAAATTGTGAGGGGGGAAAAAAAGGGCTGAAGTGAGTCCGTGATCAACCTTTTGTGTTGGGGGGAAAACAAACAAAAAAACAAAAATCAGAACAAGCCTGTTTTCAAGCACTCTCTGTCACAACTAAGACCACAAGTTTCAGCGCTAGCATCTAGCACTCATTTTCCCCAGTATAAATGCACCATAACTTAGCATGATTTCTGTGCTCTTGGGAGGCTCAAGACTTAAATAACAAGGATGCTCCAGGTCGCAGCTGAGATGTAGTCAACCCTGAGATTGAAGAAATGCCATCCCACCTTGCAGGAAGGATTCTCATTTTGAATAGCTTTCCATTAGTTTTCCTGTGGGAATGGTGTAATACTGGCAGTATTTCTGGAACAAAGCATGGATTAATAATGGAACAAAGCAGGAAAGAAACTATGGAAGACTTGGTTTGGATAAAGAACACTTCAGGGAATTTGGAAGACATCCTTTTAGTATTAGGAAGTATGGGTGCTTCCAGCATGAGATGATCCCAGACACAAATAAGTTCATCTGAAGAATGGTTTTATGATGACTCATGGTTCATTTTATAGATACACCTGCAAATTTCCCTGTTAGGACATGCAACACCAAAAGCCTTTGGCTAAAGGAAGAGGCTGAGTTGAGTTGATGCATGTGAAATCTTTAGAAGACACAGCCAATGGACTAAGTCACTGATATATGAGAGTAGGTCCGCAGTAAATTCAAGCTGTATCTGATACAGAGGTAAAACAGCCTTTGTGAAATCAAGCGTTGTGTGTATGCTGGCTGCCTGCCTCCCCCTGCCTGTGGAGTCTGACCTGTTTGCCTATCCAGGGTTGTGACTTGGCAAGTACTTCTTTCATGTGTCAGGAGATTATTGTCACTAGCTCATGTTATCTTTGTAAAGCATAACCTGTAGGATCCTGTAGAACAAACCGGGATGATATTGAAAGCAGTGAAATGTGGCTGTAGTGATGAGGAGAAAAATGATAGCTGTAAAAGCATCACAGAGGCACTCTGGCTCGTCAGGCACTGCATGCTGTCATACGTGTGTTTAGGAAGGGATTATTCCTAATGATCAATTCTCACTGCAAGCATCAGGTATGTCAGAGTAAAAGTACTTAGAGGTATGAAAAAGCATTGAGGGGACAACCATACAAAACTGAAAGCAGGTTATTTAATTTCATAGACTCATAGAATCATAGAATATCCCAAGTTGGAAGGGACCCATAAGGATCATCGAGTCCAGCTCCTGGCACCACACAGGTCTACCCAAAATTTTAGACCACGTGACTAAGTGCACAGTCCAAACGCTTCTTAAACTCCGACAGGCTTGGTGCAGTGACTACTTCCCTGGGGAGCCAGTTCCAGTGTGCGACCACCCTCTTGGTGAAGAACCTCTTCTTGATGTCTAGCAAACCTCTCCTGCCTCAGCTTGACACCATTCCCTTGGGTCCTATCACTGGTCACTAAAGACAATAGGTCAGCGCCTGCCCCTCCACTCCCCCTCATGAGGAAGCTGTAGACCGTGACGAGGTCTCCCCTCAGCCTCCTCTTTTCCAGGCTGAACAGGCCCAGTGACCTCAGCTGCTCCTCGTACGTCTTCCCCTCTAGGCCCTTCACCATCTTTGTCACCCTCCTCTGGACACTCTCCAGCAGTTTCACATCCTTTTTGTACTGTGGTGCGCAGAACTGCACACAGTACTCGAGGTGAGGCCGCACCAGCACAGAGTAGAGCGGGACAGTCCCTTCCCTCGACCGACTAGCAATGCCGTGCTTGATGCATCCCAGGGTACGGTTGGCCCTCCTGGCTGCCAGGGCACACTGCTGGCTCACATTCAACTTGCTGTCAACCACAACCCCCAGATCCCTCTCTGTGGGGTGGCTCTCCACTGTCTCATCGCCCAGTCTGTACATATAGCCAGGGTTGCCCCATCCCAGGTGCAGGACCCAGCACTTGCTCTTGTTAAACTTCACGTGGTTGGTGATCGCCCAGCTCTCCAATCCGTCCAGATCTCTCTGCGACGCCTTTCCAGCCTCAACAGAGTCCACAACTCCTCCAAGTTTGGTGTCGTCGGCAAATTTGCTCAAAACACCTTCTAGTCCTATGTCCAAATCGTTTATAAAAACATTGAAGAGAATTGGCCCTAAAATGGAGCCTTGGAGGACCCCACTGGTGACCGTCCGCCAGCCAGATGTGGCCCCATTTACCACAACCCTTTGAGCCCTGCCCGTCAGCCAATTGCTCACCCATCGGATGATGTTTTTGTTTATTTGTCCAGTAGGATCCTATGGGAAACTGTGTCAAAAAGGGTTACATCTGATTTTGCAAAGTATTCCTAAAATTAAACCAAAGTTTACTATGACCCAAACTCTCAAAGAACATATTTAGAGTACAATAAGCTATTTTTCTAGCATTTTTCTTCCTTACCTCAAGAATATCAATAAAATTAACACAACTAACCCTACTAACCTCAACCCTACTCTCAATGCAATCTAACTGTCTAAGCCCTAATGTGCACAGATCATAGCCAGGCCTTTTATGTATTTTCAACATCACAGATGAAAGAATTACAAAAATCCCTGTTGTTATATATTGGTGTCCAGATTTCTAAACTTTTTTTTTTTTCCTAAATAATTTGAAAGCATTAGTGCTGCAGGGCTCTGTTTGTTTTTAAAGCTACCTGGGATGAATATTAGAGCTATCAGGAGCTCATTCTGTCATTTCATGCAAAAGTACGTATATTGAGACCCCATTTATTATACTTCAGTAATCAATATATTAATAAAAGTGAAAGCAGAGAGTTGGTTAATTATTACCATTAACAGAGCAAATGGAAAGGAGAAGAAAATGCCACCATTCAAACAATACCAGTTCCATATAAGACAGAAAATCACTTCCAACGGCAACCATTAAACATCTAGAGGACAAAACATACACGCATAGTACACTGCTTAGAGAAACCAGAGTACACCACACCAAATCTACTCCAACTGTAATGAGAGTAAAGTGCCTCAGAAGCAATCTAATCAATAGCTCTGCTTTTCTACAAGCACACACTCTACAAAAGCAGACTTCTTTGTAATAAATAGATCCTTAATGCATTGCATTAAGGGTAAATACAACCACCTTAATAAACACACTTATTCCCTCTTTAAAGATAAAATGCACTAATAAAAAATGCACACATATAAAACTCAGGAGAACAAGTTTCTACCACAGAAATTACACGAAGGGAAGTCTGTTACTGCTCTTACTAGAGAGTCCCTAATTAAAGGCTCATGCATTCCTGCATCAAATTAAAGATACATGTTTAGCTTGCCCTAAAAGCTGCCCAAAGTTTCAGCTACGTGAAAAAAATTTGCTTTACTGATTACACAGGGTTCTGTAAAAGTTACAGCATTATCTTAGACTTTGATAGGATTCCAGTCCAGCAGAGATCTACACCACCCACTGCCTGTCCTGCATCTATTCGCACCGCTTCTTCCCACTGCTCTGCAACACCCAGCTAACCTCTTTCCACCCACCCCTCCCCATTTCTTAACCATTTATGAGCTCAGTTTCCCAAACACTGGAACAGATTCATCTGCATTTGAACACCTGCATTCAGAGCTCCTATAAATGCGCAAAATTGATGCCACCTCCTGTCTTTTTCGGCTACTGTAAATACATATATGCCACTTAAAAACCTGATTAAAAACCTAGCTGTACCTAGCTTTGAAGTTTCCCTCCCACCTGGAGGTCCCAACACCACTTGTTACCGATGAGTTTCAGAAACGGATTTGGGTCCCTCTTGGAGTTTCCCAGCAATTCTTTGCACTGCTCACCTTTCAGGACACTTCTCCTGGCTGTCACTCAGTGGAAAGTCAGATCTAACACTTCTGTGCTCTTCCAAAACACACTGCCACTATTCTACCTCTGTTCCCTCTCATGTCTTATCAACAGCATTAGCATTGTCAACACACCTCAGGAGAAACAGCCTCACAGCCGTTATCAAATGCATCGATACTGCGGTATATAGTAAGGCCCGAGTTCCATTGGAGCACTGTTCACAACACATTGCTTTCCCACTGCACCTGAAAATGCTTCCCCTTGCCCTTGAAATCAGGAGCACAAACAGTTCCCCCTAAAACCGCTCCCGCATGGACATTTCTTGGAGCAGCACTTGCCTCGCACAGCGGAACAAACTTTTCGATCTCTCCTGGCATACAACCATGGCATGCCAGCAACTATTGCAAACTTTTTCCTGTGGTTTGTTCTATTCTCTGCATTTTCAATTTTTAGCCTGATGAAAAAAAAAAATGACTGTCTATTTGACTAAAGCAATTTTTTTCCTAAAGAAAAGCTAGAACCAAAGGAAAACTGTTTTGAACATATTAGTCTGTAAGAGCTTATACTGAATTCCAAAAGCTATACTGTCTCTACACACACACACCATTCTTAATCATTTATGACCTTGAATTTGTGCTACGATTGCATATTATATTTCTTGATGTGCCAAAGATCTTTTAGAACCCATAAATGCAACCCAGTTGCTTCATTTCAGTTTATTTTCACCCTGAAAAAGTGGCTCCAACCATCAGAGGGCAGCATTTCTGGCTCTACAATACTGAAGATGCTGCTGCATAACCAAACTTTGGTTTATTATAATTTAGACTCTCAGCACTTCAATCTTATTCATGTTGTGAGAAAACAGATTTTTTGCCTTCTGAGCTACTGTGCTTGCAAACTCGGAAAGGCAAGAACTCATTGGTATTGGCTTACAAAATTGGAGTATTTGCTTTCCTAGTGTTACAAAGTTCCTGTTTTAGATATAAAGATTGCTCTCTATTTGAGACGCTATGCACAAAAGGTTGACAATTCTGCCTTTAGTTGGACAGCATACGGGATCTTGTGCATCTCTAACCCCTCTCCTTCTATGAAAGACTTTTCAAACTCCATTTTTAACTCGTTTTGAAGATGAAGGCACATCTGTTTCCAGACAATGTTTTCCTTAGAAGGTGCTGAATAAATCAGTAGATCATCCAATTACCCTAACAAAGTCTTAACAAATCTGTTTAGTGAAACCTCTCTGCGCTGACCCGAGATGCACAACATAAGTGCTAAAAACTGTCAGTAATTATCGAAATCCCCATTTCACCTACGGGTCTACAGGAACATACCAACATCTGTAGGACTACCAGTTAAAGCTACCTGACCCAGGCAGCCTTCTCCAGAGCTTCCAACTTCCCTTCTCTGCCAGAGCAGGGTGTTTTCACCCCCTGTGGCCAAATACAGACCCTGGGACCCTGCAGGTAAGCACTGACTTCTGGCACAAAATGGGGATCCGGATATTTTCACAGGAGATGTGTCCTGAAATCTTGTCAGGAGAAGAAACCCAGGCCTCCATTATCTTAGACTAGGTAACCACCCAGTGAGCTCATCTGCAGCTGCCCCCACCTTCTCTAGCCACAGCTTCGGTACAGGCTGAGCCATTGCAAACACCCCCTGGATCAGGCCCTGCAAGCACCACACGTGGGGCCAAGTCCTAGGGACTGACCTTGATGGTAGGCTTAGAGACAAACCTGGGCAGCCAAGAGCGCCACAGCAATTGCCTGTCCAAACTAAGGCACATTGACAGGTGATGCAAGAGAGCTTGAAATTACGTTAAAGTGACCTCATTCCATAGCTAGTTTGACTGTTGCTTCCTCATCTGTTCCCTTAAATATCTGAAGAAATAGTTGGTCACTCAAAACCTTCTTGGATTTGGCCATCGGCATTCCCAGGGCTCTGTTCCCTTTTTAGGGGCATGTTAAGACTTCTGTGTTCCTATCTAAGTAACTACTGTGCCTGTTTTCTATCAGATCTTCTAGTTGTCCTCTGTGTCTCTGAGTTAGATAACAAACAAAAAATTTAATATTAGGGATTAACAACACTGAGAAACTCTGACAGACAGCAGTGAAGCTAAGAGAAAATGGTGCTCACCTTTCTAGCTGGCCTTTTGCAACGGTTCTAGGGGATCCCCAGTTTTGCCCTCATAACAAGGTTCTCTATTGATTTACTTTCCAGTTGGCCCATTATATTATATTTTAGTTATTTATACAGCACTTTCAAGCAAAATACTGGGAAAGGATAACAGAAGGACACAGCAATAAAACAAAGTATAACAATTAGCAATGACAAAGCCATGAGCCAACAACTGGTGGCCTCAAGTGAGTACAAAATATTAGGCTGACATGAAAAGGCATAAAATCTATGGACAAAATGCTTTTAAGAAGTCAGGATAAAAGAGGCATTATAACAAGACATTAAAGGTGCAAAGAGCAACAGATGAACAAAAAAGGAAAATCCAAAATACTGGGTTCAAAAGAAAAAGCATAGTATCCAATTTATACATAGTATTTACAAGGATTAAAAAAAATAAAAATGATCACATGGGAAAATTAAGGAAGAGTCAGTTTCAGTCTGGGTAAATGATTAGGCAAAGGAGTCAGAATTTATCACTAAAATACAAAGATTAAAGTGAAAAGATGTTTCTGACCTAACAAGACATACTGGGACTTGAACATTCAGTTTCTAGATCTGTCACAGACATGCATGACCTTGGTCAAATCACAGGAACACTCAACTCTCATCTTGCAAAATGGAGATGCTAGTGCTTCCTTTCTAATTTACATTTAAATCATGAGGAAGACAGCTGCTTACATACATCTACATATTAGCACCAGCTGCTGCCCAGGCCTCATTTTAGGTGAAGCGTATGTGGATCAAACACTAAGTGACTAGCTAGGACAGTGAGAAGAGAGCTGAAACATGCCTGGGAAAAGAGAACAGTAGGTATACATCCTGCTTTAAATCTGGCTGAACAAAATAAATTAAAAAATAGGATGCTTTAAGAGAATGACACAATGAAAGCAATGGTAATTTAAAAGGAAAAAAAAAAAGCACAGACCTCCCAAAAGCAGGCAACAGATCCAGGTACCAACTGGTAAAGAGAGAACTTATAGGATGTTCCCTCCAAGTGAACTTCTACCAGACTTTTGTTTCCTTGGAAGCTACTTTCAGGTGAAGCTAGGGATGATGCTTGACTGCGGTGTTTTATTTATACTGAGACGTAACCCTGACATGAACTGACAGGTAACAGAGATGCACGTCTTCGTCCTCTACTCCTATCTGAGCACCAGCTCCACTAGCTTCCAGAGCTTAAGGACCCTCCTTCCCCTCTCACAGGTATATCCCTCAATTCAGCAGCAAGCAGCTTCTCTATTTTAATACATTATATGAACTTGCTAAAGTACATTCTTTAAATCTGCACAAATCCACCTCCACTCAGCACACCATTAACGTAGCCCTGCTTACTGTAAAGCCTTGCTAGCTATTAAGTAAGATACATTAAAAAAAAAAAATCACTAAGGTGGCTCAGGCAGAACAGGTATCAAGCTGCCTGTATTACTTCCAAACTGGCTGACAGTGTTATATGCCAGCACAAATTATCTCTGAGTAGTTCTGCACATCTGCAGTTTTTAGTACCCACTTTCCACACACACCCCCTTCATCCTTATTCCCATTAGGAATAGCCCAGATTCTTTAATTGACAAGAGACTGCCCACAGTTTGACATTTTTATGTTAAACTAACAGTCACATTACTTTTTCATTTTTAAAAGGTACTATTCTTGATCAGCGCCAACACACATATTATTGAGTGCCTTTCAAAGATGGCATTTAAATATTGCTAATGGAATTTCTTTGTAATCAGTCCCAGAGAGTTTAGCTCTACCACACAGCAAAGCCTTCCTAGCATCTGCCATCAACTCAAATAACAGAAGATTCATAACTAACTCTCACTTCAGTTTTTGTAAACATGATAAAACAAGAAAGTAACTTTTCAAAAGAAAGCTTGTGAGTGGTGCACTGGTAAATCTCATCTGGAGTTGAGCAGTGTTTGGTGAACCTCTGAAGACTTTTCTGAACATGGCAATTAAAATAACAATTATGCAAGGAACTCAAACACATTTGGATTTGTTCTCCATTGTCAGGCTCCTTCCTTTGTCGACAGAGGTAACTCTATTATTAACCTTACCACAGATGCATATTGCAGCACTAACAAAAGTGGTTTTCAGGCTTAGATTCTTTTCCTCTTACTTTTCAAAAATAATCTTATTACCCACTCTTGAAGTTAATATGTTATTGAAATAAATTCTAGACAAGGACAGGTTGGTGGGTTTTATTGAAGAAAACAGCCAACCAGCTTCCTTTAATCTGCTTTTACTGAGAAAGCAATGAAATATTTTTAACACTTCAAAAATCTGTCAGCCTAGTTTGGATTAAAAAAAAAAAAAAGAAAGGAAGCTGTTGGCTTTATTTGGGGTAAAATTACTCTAGGGATCACAGACCAACGTAACAGGGCTGGCTGTACCCTCTGCAAAGCAGGGACTTCTACATTTCCCTAGTTAATACTACCCTAGCACAGCTACCTTGATAAATACTAATGAATCAGACCCTCTTTCTATCTGTGCAATGGAATGTAAATTTGGCATCAGTGCAAAACACAAATTTTAAATGCAGGGGCAATTTAAGTTAAACACTGCCTTACAAAGAAGTTTCTGATGGTGCAGTTACTAGAACTATCCTCTTGTAATTGAGACCTGAACCTCAACCTGCATACAGCATGTCTTAACAAAACAGATGAGCTGGCTCTGTCCATGGCTCACACCAGCTACTTCAAGGAAAGGAAAGGAAACTCCTCTTTATGTATTAGAGAAACTTTCTTACAATGCTTTGCAAACTGTGCTGGCCTGACAATATCCAGCCCTTGAGAAAAGGTAACCCATCCAACCCAACCCTGGATTTTTATTTCAGCTACACTGATGTCTCATCTACTTATTTAATATCATGGACTCAGCAGTATGTTATGCCAATGGATTCCACAGGCCAAAATATCCTTTAAAAGTTTATTGCCTCTTGGTTTCATCAAAACTGAGAATCAATCAACGATTTACGTTGGAAGGGACTTTAGAAAATCATCTGGTCCAAATTTCCCATTTTCCAGAACAAGTTAATTCAAAGATCAGTAGGATAAATAAGAGTCCCTAATTTTATGCACTTCTCTCATGACCCCTTAAGGAAATTAGAGGGGGAAAAGGATTTTTGCTCAGGAGTTAGCGGGGCTAGATAGGGCTTTAAACTAGAGTCAAAGGGGGAAAGGGATAAAAGCAGGCACGCCAGTGATAAGCTAAGGGATGGTGTGCTAGAATCAGAGGGTCTGTGTGCTAGTGAGGTCCTTCGGTCTGCTCCACAAGGTGCTGTGTGTAGGGAGCTGCATTTGAAGTGCTTCTATATAAACGCACGCAGTATGAGGAATAAAATAGATGAGCTAGAAGTCTTAGCCCAGTCCCACAGCTATGACATCACCAGCATAAGCAAAACCTGGTGGGATAAGTCCTGTGGCTGCTGTGTTGCAATAGATGGTTACAGGCTCTTCAGGAGGCACAGGCAGGGCAGGTGAGGTGGGGGGGGGTGGCAATGTATGTGAAGCAGGGGCTGGACTGTGTGGAACTTCAAGTTGGTGATGCCAAAGTTGAGAGCCTCTGGGTAAGGATTAAGGGACGAACAAATAAAGGGGATGTCGTCGTGGGAGTCTATTACAGACTGGAAAGAAGGAAAACTGCCACCAAAACTTCAGCCCTGGATATAGGGAAAGCAGACTTCAGGCTGCTCAGGGAACTAGTCAGCAAGGTCCCCTGGGAAACTACTTTTGAAGGCATTGGCGTCCATCAGTGCTGGTCAGTCTTTAAGCCCTGCCTCCTAAAACCACAGGATCAGGCAATTCCAAAATATCGGAAGTCAGGCAGGTGGGGCAGAAGGCTTGCCTGGATGACCAGGGATCTTCTACTGGAGCTTAGGCGAAAAAAGAAAACAGGTACAGCTGCTGGAAGGAGGGTCAGGCAACATGGAAGAATACAGGGACACTGTTCGCGTTTGTAGGGAGAAAATTTGTGTGACCAAAGCCCAATTAGAGTTGAAGCTGGTCAAGTCTGTCGGAGACAATAAAAAGATTTTTTTTAGATATGTGAACAGAAAAAGGAGGACCAAAGAAAACATAGGTCCGCTAGTTGATGGGGAAGGTCACCTCACGGACAAGGACATAGGCAAAGCAGAGATGTTTAATGCCTTCTTCGCCTCCGTCTTCAACGCTGATTATGGGCTTTGGGACCCAGGGTGCCCTGAGCTGGAGGACCATGACGGTGGGAATGACAAACTCCCTACCGACCCTGAATGTGTGCGGGATTTGCTGCTCCACCTGGATCCATACAAGTCCATGGGTCCGGATGGGATCCATCCCAGGGTGCTTAAAGAGCTGGCTGACGTCATCGCGGGACCTCTCTCAATTATTTTTCAACGGTCTTGGGAATCTGGAGAGGTCCCAGTAGACTGGAAGCTGGCAAATGTTGTCCCAGTTTTCAAGAAGGGTAAGAAAGAAGACCCTAGCAATTACAGGCCTGTCAGTCTCACGTCAGTGCCTGGTAAAATTATGGAGAAGAGGATCCTTGAAGTTATTGAAGCGCACCTGGGGGACAATGCAGTCATTGGTCCCAGCCAACATGGGTTCATGAGGGGTAGGTCCTGCCTAACAAATTTGATTTCCTTTTATGATAAGATCACCCATCTAGTCGATCAAGGGAAACCAGCTGATGTGATCTTTTTGGACTTCAGCAAAGGTTTTGACACAGTTTCCCATAGGATCCTACTGGACAAAATGTCCAGCATACAGCTAAACAAAAACATCATCCGATGGGTGAGCAATTGGCTGACGGGCAGGGCTCAAAGGGTTGTGGTAAATGGGGCCACATCTGGCTGGCGGACAGTCACCAGTGGGGTCCCCCAAGGCTCCATTTTAGGGCCAATTCTCTTCAATGTTTTTATAAACAATTTGGACATCGGACTAGAAGGTGTTTTGAGCAAATTTGCTGACGACACCAAACTTGGAGGAGTTGTGGACTCTGTTGAGGCTGGAAAGGCCTTGCGGAGAGATCTGGACGGATTGGAGAGCTGGGCGATCACCAACCACATGAAGTTTAACAAGAGCAAGTGCTGGGACCTGCACCTGGGACAGGGCAACAAAACTCACTTTTCTTGATAAAGCTGAAGTGGTCTTTTTTTGTGTATTTTCCCTTCTTGACCCTGTTTTCTCAGGTCCTCACTCATTTATCCCATACACTACTCCAGGTTCAGTGCAAAATCACTTGCAGGTTTCCAGTTGGGAGTTTTACTACAAGACCCTTTGCTTCCAGCTTTTTAATCCAAGATTCTCCATGTAATACAAGTAAAGAAACTTGCTTTCTGAAAATTGGTGTAGTACTTATGGGAAGT
The DNA here is from genome assembly GCF_013377495.2 of Cygnus atratus. Classification (NCBI taxonomy): domain Eukaryota; kingdom Metazoa; phylum Chordata; class Aves; order Anseriformes; family Anatidae; genus Cygnus; species Cygnus atratus. Next base: position 2,742,635 of record NC_066366.1, read on the forward strand.
AGTGATATGCTGTTTTATGACAAATTAAACATTTCTGCTATGGAATGTTGTATGCATTTGTTATTGTTGTTGTTTTGTTAAATAAAAAAGCATGCATCCTTATCTTTGCAAACTAGGGAGATTGGAGTTCATTTTTTGGAAGACCTTTCTGCTTCCTCTCCCTCCTTTTCCAGACTGCAGCACAAGCAGCAATGGCAATGCCTGTGCTGTGCACAAGCACAGGAAGATATGGGTTGGAAGGGTGGGGGAAATCAGAAATATAGCATTAATTTCTATAGGTAGGAAGCTGTGTGTACCTTTCACAGCCCTTTCACCTTTCTAGTACTGATCTGCAGCAGCAACATCAGAGACTGAGAAATGTAACAGCTACATCTCTGGAAAAATCAGCATTCACCTCATTTTTAGGACAAATTCTTAATTTTTTGAAAATTTTAAAAATTCTCCCAGACAAACTTTGTGAAATTTTGAGTAGTATGGCATCTTATCACAGTGCTTTTAAATTCCTGCCGGCAGTCTTAGGAATGCTACAGCTATGAACAAGTTTGTAAACAAAAAAAATTAGGCTCTAGCAAGCCTGAAAATTAAAGACCTTTGGACAGCTTCCTCTGAGTTAAAGAAAATAAAGTAACAAATTGAAATTCAAGTCAAATTTCTTTTATTTGTTAGATGCGTATGGATTTCTTTTCTGGGGAATTAGATGTGTAATTTTATCTTCCTTTGTTGTGCCTGAAAGACTGCAAATTTTCTGTGTTGCCTTTTCAGCAAGGGAAATGCTAGTACCTGAACAGCCACAACTTTACAACTACTGTATCAGGACTGGGGCTTGTCAGACAATCAAAGCTAATGCTAAATCCGGGTTATTCCTCTGGAAAAACCTTCAAATTTCTGTTGTGGAAAGCTAAACACATTTTTGATTTTCCAATGAGTGGGAAATAATCATTTTTGAAGGAAAGGAATATTTTAATTAGTAAATAAAGTAGGTTTCTATTAGAGATAATGATAACGGGTTGATGTTCTTTCCCTGTTCTAAGTAGCTCCTGCAAACTTACAGTTGAGAAGCTGAGAAGTTCTTTGGTAGGAGTTTCAGAGTATATATTAATAAATAATAAATTTAAGAAAATGTAAATCTTGCTTTTCCATTTGCATAACCAGTGCCATATACTGAAGCGGTAGACATAGGTGTTGCTCCTCAGTAAGCCAACGTACAGATTCCTGGTGCCTGTTTTTCCTCTACTGAGATGCATTCTTTAACCATGTAAAATTGCCTATATTGGGCTGAATGTAACAGACTAATTATTTTAGTATGTCTGGGGAACAGTGTAATCAAAGCAGATTCTATCAGTTGTGCAAGTAGTTATTCCTAGCATTTGTATCCCTGTCATATTTGGGATCTTAAAATACTAGAAAAGCTTGATAACCAAAAAACTGTGTGTATGAGACTGGAAGACCAAAAAAAGTAATATTAGCCCTGGGTTATCTTTTTGATGATTAATATGGCTTATTTTTTTCGATCTGTCTCCTGCTCCAGAAATGATATTTATTGAAAGGCTTCAATATTGATTCCTGCTGCCCCACTGATCCCAAGCACTAAGGTAATGCCAGGTGTTTGTGCCTGCACCCTGGTGAAAACAGAATTGCTGTCTGCAAGAAAAAGTATGGCCATTTACTTGGAAAATGTGTGGGATCTGGGATTCCCCCATAAGTACTTTGCAAGGTTTGTCAGCTTTCTTACCAAGATCCATCTTCATGCCTAAATCACTTTTATTTATTTATTTAATAGCCACGTTCCTAGATTTAGCCAACCTGCCACTAGCACGGGGGCCAGAACAAGCATTGTTTTCCATGTAAATCTTCTTTGCTAGATTGAAAGACCCTTAAGCACTTTGTCTTTCCTGGCTGCAGAGACAGGTCCATACCCACAAGTGTTTCTTCTGTAGCAAAACCACAGCATTGCACGTGTGTGGTATTGCAGTGTTTGGGAACCCAGTCCTGGGAAGGTACTTAAGCTCAGATACATGACAGCGCTTATACACATAGCTGACAATGCTTTTACATGTGTTAACTGTAATAACACTAGTCTGAATCTCATTTGCACGTTTTTATGGTACTTACATGCCTGGCTGGACTGGGGGGCCCCACGCAGCTGCAGCTCCTCTTCCTGCTCTTTCGTCCAGAAGAGGCCAGCAGCCATGTTGTCAACTCGGAGCTGCTGCTGCAGCCTTGTGGTGGTCTCCTCGCTGCTGGTTTCTCTTAATTTAAACCTTCTTCTCTTACCACGTGTGCCTCTAGAGCCCCCATTTTCCGCCATCTGCCTTTTGGGGGAGGAAGTCCAGTCTGGGGGGCTGGGTGGGTGTTCCCTCAGCCACCTGGGGGGAGCCCATCCTGCCTCAGCTGCTGCCTGCTCCATAAGGTTCCACAGAGTGCCTCTGGGCCTGTCAGCGCTTCAGGGGCAGCCAGTGCCTCACTTAGTGCCTGTGACTGAGGGTGCTTCTCGGGCTCTCAAAAAAAAAAAAGTTGGAAACAACACAGTTTTGGAGGGAAAGCATGCTCTCTGCTTTGGTGGGGGTTCAGTCACAGGGTTCACCCCTGGTGCTGTGAGAAGGGCAGTCTCCTGCTGTGGGCTGGAGGAGCGGTGGCTGCTTGCTAACAAAATGGCAGAAATGGCGGGAGGAGATGGCCTGGGCAGTGAGCAGCACCAGGTAAGGGTGTGGAGATCGGCGTAGTGGGAACCAAAAGGACTGCTCTTCGGCCATGGGAGGGTGGAGATGGAGGTGCTGCGGGGTGCTTCTTATCCTAGGACTGGCAGGGCTGCTGAAGGCCAGAAAGTGGGGAAACCTCCTGAGGGCAGTCCCACAGTGATGCTGAAAGTATGGCAGCGTGAAAACATACTCCAGTTCACTGAACCGAGCTAATACCACATCAGTTGCTAGCCTATCCTTACTGATTCTTAAATTAAGTTTTCTTTTATGGATTTGTTTTGTTTTGAGGATTTAAAGATTCTTGTCCCTTTCTTTTAGCAATTATCTTTTTGAACTGCAGCTGTGGAGCTGTGCATTTCTCCCCCGGGCTGTGGGGCTCAGGTAATGGCAACAAGCGCCGCACTGTGGGTCAAGGAGCAGGCACAAGAAAGGCTTCCACCTGGCAGAATCATATTTTATTCCACGGGGAGACAACATTTCTTTGCAAAACACTCCTCTGGCTTTAAAATAATACATAATAACTATAGAATTACCAAATGTCAGGTAAACAAAAAGTTATTAAGGATGACCTTATTAGTTCTATCTGCAATTCGCAGAGCGAGGTAATTGTCAAGTCTCACTGTTATTAGGTTGAAATAATAGTTTTGGGACCATCAACATTAAAATTTCATTATGATGGGACAAAAAGGCTCATGTATAATCAATAGTAAGAATCCATTATTATTGACTTGAAATGAATGAAGCATGAACACATTTGTGCAGATACGAACAGTTAGCAATCTTTTGAATAATAAAGAATTAACACTACACAGATAATGTCATTCTGGGAATTGGACTCGAACTTAAATTGGTACATGTCTCTTTGTTATGAAGTCTGATTCACATCCCTTGGTAACTCCCATTACCCATTAAGCTGTTTCTCAAAATAACGTGTCTACAATTTTGTTTTCTCAGATCTGGTTTGTGAGGGAGGTGGCTGAGCAGGTCAGGGTTGTGGTGGAGTGTGCTTGGTCAGTTGCTGGGTTTGGTGGTACCACTGAGACCATGACTGAACGGGGACGCTGCTGATGCAGTGGCGATGACTGCGCGGGAGCAGGCTGGGAGTGTGCAATAGTTTTCTCCTGTCCTGCCTTGGAGCAGTGCTTTAGCACAGTGGTGTATTGCTGCTTGCATTGCAGCTGCCAGGTTGCAAGAGGTAAGGGATGTTGAATGCCAAATGGAGAAAAGTACAGATCCTCTGGAGTGTGCTGGCTCCTAGAGATGTGGCCAAAGGCACGGACATGGTGTGCAGTGTTACCTTGTCTACTGTACGTGATGTGCTGAGACAAGCTGTTCCCAGCATGTTCTTTTCTGTCACTGTGGGATATGTCACATTGGTGTTATCGTTAGTCTCTTGTTTTCCATTGAGGAGGTGGACCCAAAGTGCACTTAATGACTTGCCTTTTTTTTTATGTGCTAAGTCTGATGCATTTAATTTTTTTTTTCTAAATGTACTTTGAGTTTCTATAAACTAAGTGCCTTTGAAAGGTGTTATTATAAGGGTATTTTAACCTTACCTACAGACTAACAACTGCTTCTTAGCATTATCTTCTGGCTCCAGTTCTCTCGTGCTAGTTTGCAGCTGCTAAAATACCAAGAATCATTGGAATTAGCAGTTGACTTTAGACTGATGTTTTACAGGGAAGAAAGTCTGGGTTGCTCTGTGCCTGTCTCTACTACTATAATGAAGAACCTTAGACATGTAGCGTTAGTTTGTGTCATGGAACATCCCTCAGTGCTCCTACTCTAATGCCTTTCAGATTTCCTGGCATGGAGTACTACTGTAGAGTTTTCTGTTCTCTTGTTATGAAGTATCCCTGCTCCAGGTATTGGATGTGCAAACTTACAAAAGCCCTCCACATGCATGCTAACCCAGCCAGAGAGCACCTAGGAACAGTCTCTTCCAGAAAATCTTCCCGTTTTCTCTAGTGCTGACTGCCTTCCTTCTGTGGCATGCCCAATTACTGAAGGAAATAAGAGAGTCAACCGATACCTTAAAAAGAAGAGATCTTGTGGCTTTGGCACTTGACAGGCTTGAGGAGACTTTCTCAGAAATCTGGAAAGTCACTTTTTTTTTTTTTCTTAATGTGAAATGGGAGCAATCATTTTCTTAGTCAGTGAAGAGGGAAGATAATTATTTATTACTTGTATTACAATAGCAGTGAGGACTCGTTGGGCTAAATGCCCAGAAATTGAAAAGTTATTTAAGGAATTAAAAGTTGTTTTTTTTTTTTGAAAGGCACCAATAATAATACTTTAGATGGGAACCCTGAGAGGGAAATAAGTGGTATATTGCAATAGCACCTGCTTTAATCCATTAGAATGGGTATAATTACGAAAGAAAGAAAGAGAGTGTCATTTCCTTTCAACTTTTACCAACAGTGTTTTTCCTCTTCCCTATATTTAACTTTCAGCTGCTTTTTAGAGGTAAGAGAGGAGAATAATTGAGACACAAAGGACAGTAATCCAGCTGAGCAGCCCATCTGTTCCTGGGAGGAGCATAGGAAGGAAGGAAGGTACCACCAGTAGGGCCTTTAGATTTTGTTCCCTTTGCCTTGCAGTTGGGGAATATAAAAATCGGACCCTGTCCTTGGAGACAGGGAGGTTTATACTGGTTTATTTCCAATACAGCCTTCTTCGAGAAGGGGGCTAGAAGAGGGAAGCCCTTAACATTTACAGAAATGGACAGACAGAGATCAAATGGTCTTAGAGCATGTAAACATATAGTTAATTTGCCTTAGTACTCAAAGCCTGTTTGACAAAGTGATGTACATGCATCCTTTTTCATCATTTGTCCTTGGGAGAGCAGATACAATGGATGGTGAGATGCCCTCAGTGAGAGAGACTGAGGGGAAACATGAAGGATTATGAGAGGTGATGGAAAATATTTGGCCTGTCAAAAGAGTGAGTCACTTTCTCATTTTTTTTTTTTTTTGACCCATGATGTAAGATGTTGGTATTTCATTTACCTGTCTGAGGTGAGAGATAAGGAACATACAAGTGTTTTAAACTTAAAAAAATATGAAAATAGAGGCAATTCTTATGACTTATTTTGGGCTGTACCTCATTTTTGAAGCTGTTCTTAAACTTTTTTTTTTTTTTTTTTAAGCAAGAGATATATGCAGGGCACATGAAAACATTTAAAAGGTTCTAAAGAGCACATGCCACAAACAATAAGTTGTTCAGAACAGCACTAACAATGAATATAACTGAGGATATATAAATCTAGGGAGAAGGAAACCTTTTTTTTTCTCATCTTGTCAAACCTGCTGATTTATAAAATGGACGAGTTGCCAGAAAAATCATCAAAGTATGCCCACGAATTATACTGTAGTTTAAAAATGCAATACTATTGTATTCACAACACAGAGTATTCATCACAGATACAGCTCCATAATTATAATTATTAAACATAAATCCTCCAAACCAAATCTGCTACTTCATTAGATTAAATGATCACTGCAGAGTTTGTCTACCTAGAAGAATCCTATTTTTCTCCCGCTGAGTTGCCTTAACCTGCTTTTCATTTTAGTGCTAAAACTAATTTCACATAATCCATTTCAAAGCTGATTTTTCTAGCATAATGAAGTTTTCAGTTAAGTTGTAATTTTAAACCCAAAGTCTTTAATTTTCATATTTAAAAGTAGGAAACAGTTTTAAGTCTTATCTCTTGTGCTTCCTCTGAGTGTTTACTTCCCTGCTATGCCATTTGATCCCTGTTGACTTCTCTGTGTGTTTGCATTTGTATGCAAAAGTTCTTCTTGTACCATTATCAAGAACAGGTAATATATGGGAAGAGTCTTACTTGAATTTGTTTAATGGGCAAAATATTTCAGTTCTGTCTTTCTTGTAATCTATTTCAGAAACTTTGAGGCATTCAAATGATAAAGATATAGTGTCTTCCATAAAAAGCAACACTTCAAGTAAAAGCATTTACTTATAGGTTGTAATTGTTTTTTAAGTCATATTTATAGGGGGTAAATGCAATGCAATTTACGATAGTTTAAACCAACCATGAGAATGCTTCATGCTCGTAAACTGAGTTTCACTTCACTGTAACACTAAACTGTTACGAATACCCAAGAGACAATGAATTTGCACACATACCTTTTAAAACCTGGGTTTTCTTCCCTTTTTTTGTATACATGGAAACTACTACTTTGCTGAATTGCTACCTCATGTCTTTGGCCTTGTTTTTATTCCTGTAGCGTACCTGTGCTCAAATAATTGCAAGTGTAGGGAAAATCTAATTTTATTTTTTCTTTCTTACCAACTGGAGAGCACATAATATTGCTGAAGAGATGCAGAGAGAAGTTTTGATTATATTAAGCTAAGAGAATGTCTGAACTCAACAGAAATGCTTCTTGTATGACCCCTCCACTAATGCAGTGCTTTGGATTAGAGAGAAGGATTTATTTATTTATTTATTTATTTTTAAAAAGCAGTAATCTACTTACAGAACTGTTGGTACTGTTATTTCTTATTTTGTATAGAAGCCAGTATAGTGACAGAAACTGTAAGTTGTTATTTCTTGGTGGTTTATTTTTATTAGATGAGGGAAAAAAGTCTGCATGTTTTAGCATCCTTCATATTTAAAACAAACAACGACCTTCCTTACCTTCCCTCCAACCGATGAGTCCAACCAATGAGTCCCTCCAACCAATGAGTCCAAGTTCAGACAAAAACAATGAGTTTGTCCAGCTGACTCATGGAACACAATTTACAGAAATTGATCTTTTTTATTAAAATGAGATGAGGCAATTGTATCAATTCAGACTGAGTCTGTGAAAACAGTTCTAAAAATTTTGTAGTCACTCAGATCAAATTGGCAAGAGCTGCCATGTTCAATGTTCTTCAAACCAAGAGGTGTGAGCCATTGAGAAATGGAAGTCCAGTCTTCAAAAACAAATCTGTTTGATTCTGTGAGTGCAAAAAGCATCTTAAAAATTTAACTTCTGTTTCTATGTCACTTTTTGACTCAAAAAGTGTTTTTGAACTTCAGAAAGACTGTGAAGTTTACTGAATTTTGAGTGGTGGTAGGAAGATTCTGATGAGAAATGTGTTATGCTTATATCAGCTTCCAAAATCTTCAGTCATTGTTTAAACTTGTTCTGGTCTTTGATCTGGAAGATGGACTGGAAGTTTTTTGTCATATGATAATTTAATATTTTTTCTAAATTTCTGCCACTGCGAAGATTTTGTGAGAAAATTCTCTCTCATCTGGCTCCTTTCCCATCTGTTCTCAGAGAAGGCAGGTGAATGAGAGACCTTGACTTCAGTGGGACCTAGATTTGGCCTTCAAAAACGTGGGATGGAGGGAGGAGAGGAAGTTCCAACACTGAGGTCTACAGAGCATTTTGATCACAGAGAATCTTGTTAGCCAAGCCACAGTTTTGTTTTGTTCTGTTTTTTACTATTACAGGCTTGTCTTACCTAAAACTGTGTAGAGAATGCTGTAGCAACTTAGAAGAGGGGGTCTCTCAAATACTGTAGTTGTTTACATCCCCTAGTTACAATTAACTGAAAAATGATTGTGCTTGCTGTAGGTAACTATTTTCCCTGTGATGTTTGAACTTCCGTTATGGCATTTGTTATATCATGTAATATAAAGAGTTCTTTGTAATCACAGTTTGACAGACAGCTTTAGCTTCTGCCTCGATTTTATTTCATGATGCACTGTGTGATTTTACTGTTCTTGAGCAGCCGTCTTTTTAGGTAATACGCGAATGCCACATGTAAAAATGAATTCAAATTTGTACCTGTGTATTTTCATATTTGTCATACTCGTATATCAGAGGTATAATTGCACATGTACTTAATTGAAAGCCTGTCTAAATATCTTAACAGCTGCACCGTCTCAAGTTGGTTTAACAAAGTCTTTGGTTCTTTAATTCCCACTTTAATGTTAACAGAACTGAAAACTTTTAGAATGGGATTCATCTCACTTATTATACAGATCAAGAATCTAAGTGCCTAGACTAAGCTACTTTCCTGGCTCTCATTGTGGGTATGCAAAAATACTGCTAGATTGTCCCACTTATCTCAGAAACCTTGACCTACTGACTCCTCTCCAGTGCTCGTCGGGAGGGAATGATGACCCTTATGTTAAACACGTCAGTGTTAAACTTAAACATAAACATCTAGCTTCTCTTCTTTCACCTCACCAGTTAAAATAACATTTTCCGAAGATGTAGACTCCATATTCAAATTTCACTGTTTTTTCAGAGATGGTAACATAAAAACAAATACTGTTTTCTACTGTAGATCAGAGAACTGTTGAGGGCAGGAAATATACTGGCAATGAGAATTTCAGTTCTCCCCATAAGCACTGCATGAATGTCACGCAGAGAAATACCTGACTGGGACTTGAGCAGCCTTGCACCCCTGACTGGGACTTGAGCAGCCTTTATGAACTGGTACAAAATCTTGTATGGAGAACTACTAGATAAAGTCACCATGACATACATAACCGCAATATTCCTGCAGGAGCAAAAAAGACCAATAAATCCACTATACTTGTGCTTCCCTTTGAAAAAAAGGATTTATGTGAAAATGAGGAAGCTCATTAAAAAGAAACTAAAAGGAGGACAGCCAAGGGAATTAAATCCTTGCATGCAGCCTATATGCCACTCAATAACAATATATTGGAAGCACAGGGACAATACATAATGACTGCGTGTAAAGGTTTGAGAAAGGATGGAAAGTGTTTAGGGTAACTAAACATTAGGGCAAGAAAGGTTGCTAAAAGAAAAAAAAAAAAAGAATTGTCCTTTAAAAATCAAGTCCAAATTGAGAAAATAGAAATCAAAAAGTTCTTGTGAATTTTGAACTAGGATGTCATGGACTAAAAAGAGTTTAAGCTAATGTGTCCTCCAAACATTAGGAAGAGGTCTGCTGAAGTTGTTCAGAGTGGTATGGACAGGAGGTGACTAAAAGGAATTGCAGTTAGACCCTATGCTGAGTGTCTGGGCATTGCAGTGGCACATAACATGCAGTAGATGAGGAACATGGCAAATAATCCATTCCACATTTAAAATGGGAGGCTCTGAGGTGATTTTCTTGACTCAGGAGAAGAATTGGCTTGCCCTGGAGCTTGTGTATTGTGGAGAGATCACCATGTTCTGGTGGTCACTGAAGTCGTTTCTAGCATGACCGAGCACTCAGGGTGGGGTGGTTTTGTGGTTCTTTGTTTTGTTTTGGTTTTCTAGTGAAAGGAAAAAGAATACTGGTTTTGAGAGCCTCTTGTTGGATTTTTGTGTGTGTGTTTTATCTACTCAGTTCCCCAGGAAATCGACTCCTCTGATTATAAATTCTACTTGAGCAAGCGAGCGTGAGTGGTTTGTTTTCTAGGCGAGGAAGATTCCCATTTACCAAAATTAGTGTCATTTGGAGTTAGCTGATGTTTATCCGTGCTTGGCCATCTCTAGAGACTGCTGCACAGCAAAGGGTGTATTTTGTATTTTAATCTTTAAAGCATTAAGGAGTTAATTCCTCCACTGAGCACAAGTATAAATAAAACATTCTATCAGTAGAATCCTTTAAATCCTGAAGTTCTCCAAGTTGCCTCTAGTATTCAGGTTTGGTTCGTAGTATTTTTTGCTCATCCAGATCTATTGGACTGGGTTCACATTGTGTTTTTCCCCCATTTGCAGGAAAATATGTTTTTTCTACTTGTCACTTTGCTTTTGCTGATTGCCCTCTGCTCTTCAAAGCATTCGTGAGTGAGGCCTGATGGGGCTTTTAGGACTGATACCTCTGTGCTGACAATGAGTGAGCAGTTCTTGTATTCAATAGCATGTGTTTGGTTTTGCAATCTGTCTTTGTTCCCATAGAACCAACTGTTTAGTCAGCTCTGTCCATTAATGGCAGACCACCTTGTATCATATTTATTTTAAAAACCATGGGAATATTGTTAACCAAAATAGCAAAATTGGAATACATTCAATCCAAAGAGATTTTTCTCCTCTGCATTCAAGGCATCAGAATTATTCTTCCATCAAAACATAACAATTGTTATGAATGATATCATAATACTGTGAACTGCTTAAGAGCTTCCACTTTAAAACTGTAATGGGCCATGCAGACAGAAGGGGAAAAAAAGGCTAAAAGCATAAATTGAAGATAATCAATGTGAATAGACCTTACCCATTGTGCAGTTTGAATAGGATAAGCACACATTATCTGGCATAATTGGTTCATGTGATTTTCTAATTGAAGAGAAGAAGTAATTAGAGCCTAATTGAACCAAAGTAACACAATGTCTGTCAGCATTTCTCCTTCTACCACACATTATATTATTACCTGTCATCTTTTACTTTAGTGGGACTAAAAAAAAGAGGGGAAAAAACAGTATAAAACATTTTGGAGTTTTCCTAGCCAAAGCAAAGGTACAGAAAAAAGACACTAAATAAAAACAAGTAAGACCGTGAGTAACTATATACATCCATGTACTTCTAAACTAGGAGCGTTCCATTTGCCTCATTAAGAAATAAATTGCATTTTGTAAGATGATATTATAAATTCAGTCTTATTCAATCTTAGGAAGAAGAATATTTACATCATATTTCATTTGACTTGGCTCTGTACTTTCCACTTTCTCTTTCTAAATGAAGAGTTTTGCAGTGAAAAAGATATGGTTGCTGTTTTTAGCAAAATGATGGAGAACACCTTTGCAGACTTCTGCTGGATTTTTATATGGAAAAAAAATCCAAAAATTGCCTGACGTGAGATGCAGTCACTGCCGATGCAGAAAAGAGATTGTACTCAGCAGTGGTCTGTGAGACTCCTTGAATAGAATGAGAGGATGTTGCAGGATATCCTCCACCTCTTGGGAACAGAAGCATGCTTTGTGGCTTTTTATTTCCAAGGGCAGAGAAAGGTCTGTGGTGGAGTGGTTATTTCCCTCTACCCACAAAACTTTGGGTGTAACTTGAAAACAAATTTCCTCAAGACAAGATTCAGTTATCCTTATTAAGGGTAGGTGATTTCTTAATGTAATAGGAGGCTACATTAAGTAAAGATGGAAGAACATTGTGGGCAGAGGAATTGTAACTCACCCCTGCTTCCCATTTTATTATTACATATTTACTATTGTCGTTGCCAGTGGAGCAGAATAGTGAAAATTAGAGGTCAGTCCTTTTAGAGGTCAGGTCCAGTTGCAAAGCTTGTCAGGTTTCTTCCCCGTTTCTTCCCCGTCATCCTGATATAAGCTATTAGCACACACTGTTAGTATGAGAAATCATGTATCTGTAACCTTTGAATGCTTTTGTAGCTGTTGCTGTCTTTTGTTTTTTCATTCCTGCATAGCAGTCTTAAAAGTGTGATAAACTCTTATTAGTGTTCTGCTGCAATGATTGCACAGGTCAGAGATCCTTTGACGTTATTTGCTGTTCCACGTCTTCAGACAAAAGCTTCTTTCTGTCCTGATGTGGAGATGCCCCAGACCGTGTGCTGGTGGAAGTGACAGCTGTTGCTAACGCTCAACTCCTTTCTGTCAGGTGTTCTCAGTCACAGAGTACCCTTTTTTTTTCTGAAATGTGTTCTTCCTTTGCAGAAGAAAAAGGAAGCAGTTAGTGAGGGTGGGAATCTGAGGAGGTCTGGTCAGCAGTAATGGTGCTTTCTAGATCTAAAAACCTTTTGCTGGAAGCTTGAGATCGGCACTGTGAGAACTGGTTTGCCGTGACTACAGCAATGCAGCCAGCTCGCGACCAGCAAAGTAGTGGAGGCTTACTGAGGTATCTTTCTCACCAAAGTGAATGAAGAACAGCTAGAGACTAAAACAGCAGAGGGATTGCTAAAAAGGTTTTTTAAGCTTTTGTATTTGAAGGGCCTAAATTCATGAAATTGAATAGGAAGGCATTTGTTTTCATCCTGGTGCTGTTTCAGAATCAAATAAGAGATTTCACAGTATAACTACGTCATTGTCTGGTGAAAACTGTGCTATCCTGTGTTGATGATAGGTAGGCTTGTGCCATCCAGCAGAAAGTGAAATTTTATTGAGAACAGTGGGAAATAGTAGAGGAGTAAGCGAGCCTGAGTACAAAAATGGGTAATTGTATGTAGGCTTATACACAACTTCAGGATGTACAGAATGGGACTATACATCTCAGAGCTAGGCAGGCAACTAAAACTGAATGACTTACACTAGACGAAGAAATGAAAGTACTTTTAATTTTTTTTCTTTAAAAATACTGGAAAATGATTGGCTGTATTTCCTCAATGAAATCTGAGGCAGTTCCTAGCTCTGCTGATGCACTTAGAGAAATAATTTGGATGGAAAGGCTTTGTGGAATTTCTTCCATTTTTATTCTCTGGTCGCAATTTGACACACTGCCCCCTAGTATGTTCTGGAAAGGTTAGAAAGACGTCCATTGATATTGTCCTGACCGTAGTGCTTTCTGTAAGTTATTTTAATGGTGTTACTAGTTACTTCTAAGCAGAGGAATCATGGGCAGTGGAAGACAATAAGAGTCTGCAAATGAGTCTAAAGTCAGAGCTGAATAAATTGACTGGGCTGAGGCTTTGGCTGCCAAATTCCCAAGGCCGAGCCAAATGCTTTCATCTGGGAGAGCTGACTTGTTTTGTTTGTTTCCTTGTGCTGGAATTTGGTTCATTTTCCATGAGACGAAAGATTTCTATTAGATTCTCTAAACTTTGAGTTTAACTTTGGAACTGAAAGTTCAAGAGCTTTGCAGCCTGCAGTATTTCTTCTTCTTAGCATGGCAACAATGGAAGGCTCTGGATGCTCTCACTGACACCTTCTAGTTTTTCACGTGTATTCACTTTTCCATTTCATGTTGTGACATTATAGGTAGAATCTGTTACCCTCTCATCTGCTGTTGACCACCACTGGGGCCAGACTCATTTCTGAATGTCATTTACTATTCTGAAGTACATGCTTAGTGATGAATCTGTAAAAATGATTTGCTACATCATGTTGCTTTTTTCTAGAAGTGAGAAAGAATTACGCTTTTTAAATAAAACACTTTAGACAAAGTAAATATTAAAATAGTAATGTTCCAGATGCTGCTGCTGCTGAAGATGCATCCGTTCCATTTATCAGCCTCTTAACATGTGGGCTTTTTTTCTCCTGTATCTCTTGAGTAAATGTGGTGCACTTTGTCTGCATGGAATAAAAATTGAATGTAATGACATGCTTTGCACAACCTGATGGACAAAAAGGGATTAAATCTGACACCTGGCCAGGTGGAAATTCCTGGAGTGAGGGCTCTAAGGCTGAGCCAAACACCTGACTCTTGCATCATCTCATTTGCTCTGATGTAAGGCATATATTGGTAGCTGAGCATTGAACATGGTCTTCCCAATCTGATCAGCAAGCACATCCTGCCAGCTGATAGCACTTAGCCCAATCCTTCCTGACCCCCAACTGTCTACGTAGTCTGTGTAGAGCCCAAGTCCTCCCTAAGGACTGAGGAATTGCAGCTCTCTCTCTGACAACCACTACTTGTGAGAGGTATGGACAGCAGCGACGTGAGCTCTACAGGCTTACCAAATACCCCTCTGCCTTACTGCTTACCCTAAGCTTCCATTAAGCCTGATCTAATGTGTCTTCCCTTCTGTTGATTAAATTAGCTTGATTAAGACTAGCATATATGACTGTGCTCCAATCATATGCCCTGGCTGATTGCAGTGTCAATATGTGCGTAGTTAAACTCTGTTTTGCTTTGCGTAAGCACTGTGAAACTTTGACTGTCTTTAATAGCTCTACAATTTATGCTCGTTGACAATGGATGCAAAACAAAATGAAATTCAGGTTGTAGTGAACAGCCTCGTTCAATCTGTGAGTTTAATTAAATGAGTCTCTTCAGGAATGCTAAATATGAAAAACTTCTTTGCAGAAGAGACAAGGCTACCAATGTATTATGAAGGCTGCACACCCTGGAAGTGAGGTTTTGATCTTTGTGTATGTTCTTCTTTTTGTTTGAAAATACATCTCAATAAGGTTTTACCACCAATGCCTTCTGTTCTCCTTGAGGCATATTGTGCTGATGTTTGAATGTGTAGTTTTAAATGCTTCTCTGTGTTGTCAGCCGTAAGTGTGGGTGGAAATGTGTAAAGATCAAATGGATATCATCTGTGTTCCCTGAATGCTTTTCATCTAATTCTTCTAAAGCTTGCAACTGTTGAGGACATTAATGTGGAAGAGTAATCTCAAAGAAAGTCAAAGGCCAAGCTGTTTTTATTTTTCAATACAATGGGCCTCATTCATTTGGAAATTGATGGAAAATTAAATTAAGCATTTGTATGTACTGTAGATTGATGGAGGTCATATTTCCAACTCACTTTACGATTACTTACATTGCAGGCTTCCTCACAAAGCAGATAAGTACTATAGGTAATCTTACTTAGGGCAAATGTGGCAAGAATAGTTGTTTACAAGTGCCCATAATATTTAAGTTTGATTTTTACAGTCCAGAAACACCAAGAGTCTAACTGTGGAACCTAGGAGTACTGTTTGCCCCCCAAATACAGCTGTGTCAAAATACAGAGTCTCATGTATGGCTATGGAAGGTTGGAGGTATTTTGTGCTTCTTCAATTACAAGTTGTTATTGTTTGACTCTTTTCTTTGCCTTAATTAAATGGGGAGAGAGAGAGAGAACCTAATGACAATGACTGGATGTTAACACTCTTCTTTATGCACCTTCCCCATCTGTTCCTTCCAGTGCAAGAATTAAGGAGCATCACATTTTTTTTTTTAATTTTTATTTTTCCTAAACATGTAGGCAAGCTCCTACTCCCTGCTGCAGGGTGTTGTTCATGGTGAAGTTTACAAGGTTTCCAAGTGATTCAGCAAATCCATGAATCAAAAAATCCATCTAGAACTAAAGGATAAAAAGAACCATTTTTGGCTCAGAAAATTTAGGGAGATGTAATGGCTCAAGACTGAAGTACCTCACAAATATTCTTTCCCTCATTTTACATTCTCCTTTTTTCATCCACCGTTGATCAGAGCTAAGACAGGCAACTCAGCTAGACACATCTTTTTTTGTGCTATATTTGCTCTTAGCTAATTTAGGCTGAACACAAGGGTGTAGTGCTATTCCATTTAACTGCATGGGCATCCTCTCTTCTCAGATTCCTTTCTATGTTGTTGCCTACTAAATAAAATTATTCTAAGGGAAGAAAAGACAGGCTTTAAAACTCATCTCTTCTGCTGAAATTAGATTAACTGGATTTCACCAATAAATTTAATAAGTGTCTACAAAATATTCCTCACAAAAGGATTTGATATTTTGTTAATTTGAAATAATTTTGATCCTGTCTTATTTTTTACCTCATTAGTCTAAAGATGGCCACAAAAAATGTAGCAAATAAATATAAAACAGTTAGTTATGGCAAAGCAGCTCTGTAGATTTTACAAAGGAGAAGCCTAAGGTGCATACTTTGATAAAGTAATGAACATGGGCTTATAAGAAAGTTTTTGATTGAGTTACTGAGATTATTGTTGGTTATGGGCTTTTAGAAAACTTGGCTCCATTGCTCCTTGATGTTCAGCAAAACAGATGAGCAAAAACAAACCACCACCAACAACAAAAACCACCTGAACCCCTTGAGTAGCTGTTGTGGACACTGGATGACTTTATTTTCATTCCTTTAAGGGGGCTGTATATCAGATCTTAAAAATTAGTCCTTAGAATTTTTATGTTATTAAAATTAATGGTTAGTGCTGCAGCATAGTATGTCAGTCCTCTTGTCCTGTTGAACTTGCTGTCCAAGCTGTTGAGGGAAGAGTGATATGTTGTACAACTCTGTCCACGTTGGGCCAGCTAAGGCATTAAGTGGAGACGCAGGACAAAGGTATCCAAGAGCAGCAGCTGCATTGTAGGGCCTTGGCTCTGAGAACTGGTCTTAGTCTTCAGCAGTGGCACTGTGTGAATTAAACGTCCCTCGGTCACACATCCTCCACCTCATGCAGCCCATCCTAATGGCAGAGCAGCTTCATTTCCATCTCCAGCAACAGAGACAGGCAGTAGAGACGAGAGTCCACCCTTGTGCCAGAAGCATGTATGGTAATTTTGGATGCAGAATGGAAAAAGAGAGAAAGAGAACTTTATCCTGATTTTTTCCTCTGATTAACTGAGGGCTCTCAGCTTATAAGACTTTTTAATAGTCAAGAGCATCAAAAAGGGGAAAATGAAAGGATCTTGAGATGACAAAGGATTCTCTGCATTGAAGATTGACATTACAACAATAATGCATCCTTTTGTGAGCTTGAGGATTACAAACTTCTGTGTATGACATGTCTCATACTGCTAAGTCATAATATACTAAACTAAGTGTACCAGTTTTTGAGGCTCAGGTTAAGCCTTTAGAACTACAGTTTCAGCCTTGCATCTAATGTGCTTCTGTAAATTTTAGTGAGATAAAATCATATATTTAGCCATCTGCGTGTGATAGATTGTGCCAGCAAATAATTGCATGTGCAAGAAAATGAAAGCCAATGTTTGAAAACTTGGCTCTCTGTTTTTCTGAAGTAATTTTCCATTTGTGGTATATAGTAATACAGTAGCAAGTTAAAGTGTGTGCAATCAATTATTTGGATAAAGCATCTCCGTTTTGCCGAAGGTACCAGTGTTGAAGAACTATAAAATAGTGAGGTGAAGGAGAAAAAAGATTTTTCTACATTGAAAAGATCAGCTCACTATGTGGCTGCAGTAAAACTAAGGCAAATGGATACCAGCAGGCATTATGTGAACAGGACGAAAGAAGGATCCAAAGACGTTTATATGCAAGGTAAAGGTAGAATCTCATCTCATCTAGAACCCCACTGTACAGGAAAATTATTACCGCTTTTGCAAAAGTTATATTATACAACAAGCAACCAGAACTAGTTATTTTCTAGGAATGGTTTTACTATGAATAACGTATGCTTATGTATATTCTTACAGGAAGTACTTACTGCTTTTGTTTCTAGCTGGAGAAATAGAAGCTCTTCTGTGAAATTATGGAGACATACTGAACTAAATATGGTTTTGTGATGTGCAGTTCTGTCCTGAAAAGAGCCTCTGAAATAATTTTGTATTCATTTGACTTGACAAAATTCTGTCAAATATAAATTTGCCAATAGATTGAGCAAATAACTCTTAAATATTCCAGCTATTGGAATTCACTCAGTGTTTCACATTTGATAATGTTTCATTATCAATCACTTCACAGATGTCATACCAGCATCAGGATAACTGGGAAGGAATGGTGACTTCAATAGTGATGTGAGAACAGTGTCCCAAAAAGTTTTAGGCTAAAAAATATGTACAGAAAAAGTAGTGTAAATCCGTTGAAAGGGAACACCTGGATATGGCAGAAAGAAATGGATGTATTAGGATTATGCTTTATTTTTGAATGGAATATTTTTGTTTTGAAGAGAGAAGAGGACCACTAAATACAAATCTATTATTGTGTGAAGAGGATAGCTTGAATTTATTTCCATTGGAACTTGATTACATTTTTCACAGTCCTTTTAGAAAAGATGCTTAAAAATTGGTAGTGAGGAAGAAACCCCCAAAGCTGCTGATCAGGTCCAATATCTGGTTGTTAATAAGTAAAAAGTAACTCTCAAATAGGATTCATTTCTAGTATTTTTCTACCGATGTTTGGTTTTAGTTGCCAGACACTTTCTTTTGCCTTTGAGACATTTGTTACCAGAATTTCTTCTTCATTTATGTCCCTATAGACAACAATTTTAATCTCCTCTTGCCTGAATCCTCAGATTCAGCTGCATGAGTGATGATTAATATATATATATATATATATATATATATATATATATATATAATCTCCTCCATTTTTTCATTATTCTTGAGGCTTTTCTCATCTCTAATTTATTAATTGCCTTTCTGGACTGTGGATATTAAAATTAAATTCTGTATTCCAATACTAATCACCCTAATGCAAAGCTAAGGGAAATTCTTGATTTCATCTTGGTATTCCCCTTCTTCAAGCACTTGAGGATCAGATTAGCCCTTTGGCAGCATCATTGTGTTTAGGATTCATGCTCAGCTGATTATTGGCAATGACTCTGAAGTCCTAGTCACAATTTGTGCTCCACAGCAGAGAAGCCCATAGCCTGTACAGCTACACAGTGTTCCTGGAGTAATAGCTTTAAAAGTGACATAAAAATATGTTCATTGGTCAGCAGGTTGTTCAGAATCTCTGCAGCTCCGGTATTAATTTTAGGTATAAAGATTTCAGCACTAGATGATATGAAGTGAGATGATGGAGACCTTAAACTGTAGAAGCTGAAATTTTCTGTGTGCTAAGTCAAGGTGATGATACATTGCCTCTGTGCCAGGAACTACCTAATTGGTATGCATAGGTACTGCTAATGACTCCCCTTCTCCTCCATTTCAGGCCAATTCAGCAGCCATACTGGTTGCCATGAGGGAACTTTCAAACTGAACACCCTGTCAGCAAACACCTCAGAGCTACCATCTGTTTCATAAATGAAAGAATCAAATATTGCTTAAGAAATAAAATAACACAACATTAAAGGTAATGTTATGCAAATTGACTTACGCCTCAATGGGCAGTCCTCTAAGCTGCATCCCTTCCTACGGATTTCCTGTTTGGTCTTCCAAAGCTGAAATGAATACTTTATGTGAATGTGTTTCCCTTCACTGTTTTCTTTTTTTTTTTTTTTTTTTTGAGGTGGAGCATTAAAAAGCAAAGGTTGAGAAACAGCTGTGTCCCAAACTTCACGTGTGGAAGGCTTTAGTAAGGTATCTTATTGGTTCTTCTGAATTGTCTCTCGCCCCAACATTATACTGCTGCAATTAATGCTGTCATTACACAAACTTGTTTCCTATACTCCATGTCTTGAAAGTTGTCTTAAAGATGGTGGATAAAGACCTCTTCCTGAAAGGTCATCTGTTTTCTGTGGTGACCAACTGCAAAATAAACTACAAGAGATTGCAATTTCAGGAATAGGTGCGATCAAATGCATTTGGCTGCTTTGTGACAACTTCATCTATTCTATATATACACCTGGCTACCAACCCCAGAGAGGGCCACGTTTTCAGTTGACCTGTATGAACCATTGAGCAACACCGGCTAAAAGTAGCTGAAGTTCTGAATTCCCTGGTATTTCAACTATGCGTTTTGGAAGACTTGAATTTAACAGTAACTCAAATATGCAAGAATCTGTTGCCTTTGCAGTCTCTGTGGATACAAAGTCTTGTTGCAGAACTCTCCTACAAAGGTATGTATTTTACACCCTTCTTGTTCTGAATGAAATTAGTAGCAAAATGGAACAGGAATTCACTAACATCTCTTCCCAAGGTCGTTGCTACTTCTATGAGGTTGTATCAGCAGAACTGTTTTGGCACTGCCTTTAAAAGGTGACGATTTTGGTGGGTAAATAGGAAGTTGGACAGAACTGTCTCTGAACCTATCCTCCGTTTGCATTTATTATACAATCTTACAGGCTAGGTGATTAAAGGCAGTATATGTGTGCTTTGCTATCTCATATTTGGTAGTGGCTTGGAACAATTATAGCATAGCTTAAAAATACAGTTTTATGGATTTTTTTTTATTTCCAGAAACTGACAAAAACTGGCATCTCAGAAGTTCAGTCTTCTGTAATAATGGATATATTTATAAAAGTGGATTGAATTTAGTATGATGTTTCAGAAACCCTAAAAAGGCTGAGGTAACTCAAAAGGTCTAGAAGGTATACTCATGAGGTATATAGATAGTCAGGTCAAAATGGATATATTCAGACAAGAACATGTCAGTAATCACAAATTTAAGAAGGCCAAGGAAGAACTGGTTTTAGGTATGTTAATGAAGAATCAAAGTCACTGCATTTGGATTTAATGCACTTTGGTTAATGGCTCCCAACTTGCTGGAGAGCTAGAATAAAATATGTAGCTATTGCTAGTGTTCTTGGGCCTTTTCCAGAAACAAGTCTAGGCAGCACTGATCTTTTGTCTCCTTTAGAAGAATATAACTCTGGAGTCAATTACTCAAAATTTAGATTTAAGCTAATGTAAAAGAGAACAAAATGTACGTCTCAAAGTGAGCCAAATAATACTTAAGATGAGTCTAAATTTGGGAAAGTCATGCTGTCTTTCATCCCTTGCGTTGCTAGCTTTACGATCATATGGATTTCTCGTAGGCCATATGCTCTCAGAAACCTGTAGTTGCTATACTTTTGCTGGACCTAGCATTCACTTATCACTATTTAACTTACACACCCACATCCATAGTTAGCTCTGAATTTGGCTATTCTGTTCTGTTGTTATTTCAGGGGCTTTTTTGCCTTTTCTTTTTTCTTTTTTCTTTTTTTTGGTCTCCCAGCTTCCAATTTTCTACTTTTGAGTTTCAAATTTCCTTTTTCTGTCACTGTGTTACTGACTGGAGTTTTTCAAATCATTGGAGCTTCTCTCTCCATCTTGATCAATTCACTGCCTTGAAATACAGAAGAGCTAGTGATCTCTTTTTCCCTTTGCCTCACAGGTGAAGGCTCTGGGGATAACAGAGGAAATTATGCTGGCAGCTTAATACAAGTCCATCAGTAACACTTGGTATTGATACTATGCATAGAATGAATCTATTAAAAAGTCAAAGAATAGCATTTATGAAAATACAGCATTTACAGCAATATTTTGCCTTAGCATCAACCAAGAAATATATTCATGTAGAGCGACATAATATTCAGTGGAGTGGAAAATAGTTTATGTAAAGTTGTCCTCACTATGAAATTGTATCAATACACAGGGAAAAAGAAATTTTTAAAGGTAGGAAGCAAAGCTGTTCTGTTACTTCATGAAAAAGGCTTTTATATGTGATAAAAATTAGTTCAGACAGCTAAGCAAAAAAGCTAATTCACAAGAATTACCAAAGAAAACAAGTCACAGGCACTGTAAAGAGTGGTTACATTAAGGTCAGAACCTCATAAATGATCATGACAGGAAATCGTATGCTCTTTTTGTCTGACCTGCATGAAACATCCATATGTCTTCCCTAACTCATAAATGATATTAGGTCTGTAGTGTGACTTGTTCGTAAACCTGTCTTTGATAATCCCCTGATGGATGGTCATGATTTCCAGTGTTGAGAAGACATTAATAGTCTGGTGGTTTGGGTGCTCCTTATGCAGATCATCTCTTCCCACAGAAACGAGGGAATGTAACAGGACAAAACCCTTCAGTATGTATGTTTCATTCCTGTCCAAGTAAGTCTTCAGCCCCTATGGATGAGTGAAGGGCCAGAAGTGTGCATTTCGAGCCTGAGTTCTCACTGCTCTGCTGGTGCCTCGGTGCCACTGATTTGTGGCTTCAAGGCTCTCACTGGCTGCTGCCATTCCTTTTCAAAGAGAGGAGGTAGAGAGCAGTTAACACAGCCCCAGCTTTAGGCTGTGGGTGTCTGTTGTATTCACTTGCTTTTCCCCTTTTGACTGGGCCTGCAGCTGGAACCCTAGAGTTCTGAAAGGGAATGGATACAAGTGCAAAGGTTTATGCACTCAATTAGGTCTAATCAGATACTTGAAAACTCCAGAGACTTTTTTTCTGGTTGCATCGACTATGTTAGCTAGAGGGTATTCTATTGTTGTCTTTCCTTTTTCACTACCTTTTTTTTGTTGCATGAACTCTTACATGTGTGTTTATGTAATGACTTCGACAGGTATTTGATCTATGACTTTTGAGTTATGCAAGTACAAAGTCCAAACTATTCCTCAGTAAAGCTAAGTGCTCTAATAACCTCAGAAGGGAATATTAAGATCCAGGACTATGTCTCAAGAAAGTATTTTCCATATTTGACTAATATCTAGGAAGTCAGAGGAGCTCAGTCTGAGTTTAGGTAAGCTCTCTGTCTATCTCAGTATCTTAGAATATCTTCAGTGGTTGTTTCATTTTATCGGTTTCCCCTGAACTTTGCAGCTTCTCATACCGAATAATAGAGGAGACTTACCTGTGCAGACATCTAACACCTGAGGTAAATGTAAAATAGGATTGAGGGATTACTAATGAATCTTGCTAAAACAGTGGTAAGCTGCATGCAGTTGATAAAAAACTCTCTCTGTTTTTGGTGGAGAAAAAGTGTGTTCAGTGAAAGTTTTTGTATTCTGAATTCTGCAATCCTGATACAGGAATGTTGTCCTTCGTGAGGTGATCTCCCCTTATGTTTGATAGGGCTCGTAGGCTGCCTCCGCATTACGTTGAAGTGACTTTCTTCTTCAAGTAGTGGCAAAATCTTTAAACATCTGGAGATATTACCATTCCAAACCAGGCACTGCAGGAATCAGGATTAAATATAAGTTTTTATCACCTTACTGTTTTCATTTGAGTCAGTAACATCCTTTTAAGCAGAGCTTTATAATATTTCCTTAAATATGACAGACCAGATATTTTGATCCAATAAATGTTTATTAAAAAGATAATCACTTTTAACTGATGGCTCAAGTAAAGGAATGGGAAAGTGGACTTGCATCTGTGCCCACATGACAAGCATTTTGCTTTTTGATGGAAGTAAGAGGAAGAGGGCTGCTAACACCCTTATAAAATTTTTAAATGATGTGATGGGATTGGGTTGAAGTATTTGGAGTGAATATGACAGTGCCATCATTGGGAGCAGAACCTGTGATGTTGCAGGAACCAACATGTGCCTACAAACTGATTAAATTTTCTGTAGAAGGGAAAGAGTGGAGTATGATCAGATCAGTAACACTGCAGGATCTGATTTCAGAGGTGCTCAGCACTCTGAGTTAGTATCTGTCCCACAGAAACACTTCCTACACCTGATAGCTGGGCCACCTTAGAACATTTTCTTGTTCTCCATTATCTACAAAACCCCAAACTAATTATGACTGTACGGAACCTGCTTGGTGGTGAGGAGGCTAAGGGTTTGCTATCCATGTGTGATACGTGAAAATAGTAGGGTGAGATATGGAACAAAGTGAGGAATAAGCTTGGTCATGCAGAGAATTTGCTATTAATAGGGTGAAAGTCCTCAGTGTATCAGAAGTTGTCCCCAGAGAGAAAGCCAAGACTGGTTCATTCTTGCTTTAACCTTTTGTGCTTAAGGCAAACAAGCTTAAGGTACAAACAGATTGGAAATTAATTGGTGTAATTAACATTTTGTGATTATAATGACTTCTAATCAATACTTTATGCAAATAGCTGTATTGATGTGTAGGACAAAGGCTGCTAGTTATGTTTGGAGGAAAAAAACCAACAACTTTAAAGCCCTAATGAAATTAAAACCTTTCAGTTCAGTTAAAGTTGCGAACACATCTTTTTCAAGGTAAAAAAGATCCTTTTGTGACCTTTTTAATTAAAAATGTCTCTGATACAGTTCCTGACTAAACTTCATAAAATGAGGTGACTGGAGGATGTAGCACGTTCTGCTGTTCATAGTTCCCTACATTAAACCACTGTGCTCCATTAGTTTAATGGAGGAAAATAGTGAAAACAACCTGATCCAAGCTCACAGCCGCAAGAACCTTTCCCATGGCAGGAGTAGTCTGGGACTTGCTCCAGATAGCAAAGAAATGAATGGGGTATCAAGAAGAATGGGTTAGAAACCTTTTTTTGGATGTGCAAATGGGATCTAACTTTTTGTTTCTGGAAATCACCTTCAAATTTTTTCTCAGTTATTTTTCTTTCTGAAATTGTATTTAAAATGGGTAGGTAAGAGATGAGAAAAGATTAGATAGAAGCTGTCCGTTTTCCCACATTCCAACCTTCAACTTCACGTAGTCAATGGTACCTCTAGAAAACCCTATTTGATAATGGTTCTGAATTTTTCCTCTTTCAAATAAGACTTGGACACTGGGCAGCATAAAAATGCAATCTGCTAAAATTGAAGTCAAATGCTTTCTGAACTGTTCGTTCAGGTGCATCACAGAGTCTTTTACCTTGAGTCTTGGTTTTGAGAAATAGCAGGAGTGGGTTTGGAAAACTGTAAATTTTCGGACCTAAGGAAGCCTCAGATGTTTTGGAATTAGTCCTTCACAATTAAAGATCAGATAAATAGCTTCTTCCAAATGCTTTTCAAGTCTTCAGTCTGGGTGCTGATGGATATCTTTTCCCTGTGGACAGGAGGCCATGAGCGACAGGCCTTATTCAGGGCACTCCAAGGACTGTGACAAGTCAGGACTGACAGACATTGGTAATACAATGTCACAAAGACTGTATAATTGCTTTTTGTGATAACTTTACTCATGACCAGCAAATTTTAGAAAGAAAACAATGACAAAGTAAATGAAGAGGGACTTCATATATCTGCTGTTAATCTTGTTTTAAGAGGTGATATAAAAATACTTCTATTAGATTTTTTGTATTCTGAAAGGAAAAGCTACCTTGGTGCCTTAATGCTAGGAAAGCTGAAGGAGGTGCTGGACTTTGTTGTTAATGTGGTGTTAGTTTTGTAAAACTTGCGAGACTTTCAGTCATAATGAAGCACTACAGTTTTTCAAGACAGCCTGATAAGCAAACCCCATTAGCCCTCAGAGAGGAGGCAGTTCGTGCCAGGTATTGGCCAAAAGAGCTGTTGGGATTTCACCCAGTGAGTGTGTGTCTCATCAGCATTCTGCACTGCTGCCAAAGTTTGCTATAGCATGAAGGAGAAAGAAACAAAGAAACATAAGGAGAAGGAGGGGGGGGAAAGGAATCTAATGAGAAGAAAAATTGCTTTTTAGCTGTTCACTGGAACTATTTTGGTTTCCCAATGAACCTGAACAGCATCTTAGGTGATGATGTGGGGAAGTTAGTGTTTTTGGCACCTGAACAGGAAGCATTTGCAGTTTTGGCACTCTGAAGGGATGGAAAGAGCTAGTGTAAGTGCTTTGCTGAAAAGGGGTGGAAAAGAGTTTTCGTATGTAAGGCCTGGTGCCTTGCTGAACTGGGACCTCAGCCTGGCTGCAATGGTAAAAGTGCCCAAAGCAAATCAAGAATCTTAGGCTTCAACTGTCATGGACTGCCATATTAATGAAGGGCTTACACTTTTTATGTATTACACATGCCCGTTCAACTGCCCTGGAAGTATAAGGGGACCTTATAGTGGCTATAAATGCCATGTGGTAGGAGACTTTCTTACATGACAATCATACCACAGGCAGGTTTCCTTAGCATAGGACATCATAAAGTGCAGTAACACAGAGAAAAAGAGACATTCAAAGGAAATTTGAGAAGTCCTGCCTGGGTATGTCTTTATCTGACATTGCTTCCACCATGCTACTTGGAATAGCAAATAGTGACTCTCCCTCTGAAGATTTCATCTCTTGTTTGCAGCTGATGAAACTCTGTGTTTGGATGGGGCTGACAGACTGTTGAAGTCAATGTGTTAAACCCCAAGCCACAGAAAGATGACAGGGTATGTGCCACACTTTTTAAAGATATAAAACTGAGAGGTGTTCAGAAAGTAGTTAGCAGGACAAGGATGGCAGTCTCACTGGCTTCCTAGAGAAGCAATCCCTGGGAACTTTTTTCCTTGTGGATATGGTCTTTTCTATGCATCAGTCTTCTCATTCCTCATCTCCAGCCAACAACTTTTGAATTAACTGGTTAGTTAGAAGCACAGTGGTCTCAAAACATTAAGTTAATACAAATTTCATGAAAATAGACATTGCTGGTGCCCTAACAAGCACGCAGGCTGCTGTGCAACGCTCATCACATACTGAAGAGTCCTTAAACACAAGAGTACTTATAAATCATAGGAGAAATTTATTTGGCATGTGATCCGCTAGATGCGCAGGATAAAAGTGTTTGGAAACTTTATTTGACCCCCTGCTTCCAGAACTGCTTGTCTGGAAATAGGGGAAGTGTTGTGCTGCTTATTGCAAATAGAATAAATTTATTTTATGACTTCCCAGTGTGTTATAAAGGTCCTTCACTGAACTAGTATACAGCTGTATCTACGATGTTTGCTCTTATGCTGTAGCCTAGCCTGATGGCAATAAAAGTTCTGAAGTCCTGTCTGCACTTACAGTGTAAGATGGATCTGACAAATAGCACAGTTTACCAACTCTAAAGTACATATGCAAAGATTCAGTTGCTGGAGAGACTCTTCTGCTTTGTCCTCAGCATAGCATAAATTGCCAGGAAAGATAGGATCCAACTGAAGGTTCTAATGTTTAAGCTTTGCTGAAAGTACAAAAAGCCAAAAAGCCTTTTCTGGGGATGCCTTTGATTTGGCTAAGGAAGCTGAGACTGCTCTGTATCTTCCTGAATTCTACTTCTGAAAAAGATGAGAAAATATTTCTACTCTTTGTACCTGTAAAAGATACAAAACTGAAATCTGAGGAGTCCCTGTAGACTTTGGGAGTATTCTTCAGTCCATTTCTGGCTTAGCTTGTGTGCTTTCTGATTTGCTCTGTATTTGGCTGAAATAATAGTGGCTTAAAATCAAAATACTTCAAATACCCCATCTCAGTAACTTGCTACATGCATCTTGTATGCTACTTGCCTTCCAGAGGATTATATCCAACTGAAGGCAGGCTGTTGTTTCTGCTGGCTTGTGTCACAAAATATTTTTACTTTGCATAACACTTGTGTCCATTTACAAGTGATATTTGTTTCTGGCATGCATCCTGCTTTACTTTTGATATAGAAATGTAGTAAGTATCCTATGTTTCTTTGCTACACATGTATTCTGTAAACACTCCTGAAAGGCAGGGCTTGGTGTGACTTCTAAGCCAGTTTGGTATTCTTGATGTCTTTAAAACAATGTTGCTTGGTTCATACTTTTCTGCAACAATGATCTATGCTATTGTCAGAGCCACACTGGAAATAATAGCCATATTAATAGCATCAACACCTTTTCAAATCCATTAATTCCTTTGAATTCTCTTGAGAGGAAGGAAAGAACAGCAAATCCAAAAATAGCTCTTTGAAAAGAATTAGCTTGAGACTGTAAGATAATGAACAGCGAAAGCTGACCAACTGTACTGGGCTAGCACAACTTTACTGGATTTTGAAGGCTATGGAGAGCTGTCAGGCTGGAACGTGGTGCTAGGACTGTGGCTGCACACTGAGCAGGCAGAATAGGTGGTTTCTTGTGACATGGCTCAGGGTTCACAGAAGCAAACCAAAGCAGCTGGTCAGAACAAGGTGTTTTATAGAGATTGTGGATGTGTGTACTGTGTGTGCCATTGTCTCACTGAGCTGTGTGGATAAGGGCCACCAAGCATGTGATGGAGACAAACCAGGATGCAGGAGAGCTGGGATTTGGAATTCCTAAAAGCTGGTCTGAATTCTAGGCTATGTATAATTTGTAACCAGACAAATCTTTATTTCTTCTTTTTTGTTCCTCGGTCTTATGTTGGAAAAATGGTCGTGAAACCTTTGTGGTTCACTTTGTTTTGCTGTAGGTTCCTTAATTCGCCTCTAGGTGAGCTCTGGGAAATAACTGATTAAATCACTTTAATCCAAGTGCGAGCCAGTTCCTCCATTTACCTGTTTTAAGAACTCCTTGTGACTGTCTGGGTGTACTGGTGTGGCTGTACAGAGTGCACTTTGCCTTTCTTCCTCTTCTGGGTGAGGGTGAGGAATAGGCATTGACCAAGCTGGTGTGATATTTGGTGGGAGTCCTTTGCTGTGGTATTCTTCCCCCCCCACATTTTCATTACCTAACCTGTGTCAACTTGATCCTTAAAAAGGTCTGGCCCAGTCCTCTCCCCAAGATAAGAGCAGTCAGTGCATCTTTGAAGAGATGTCAGTGACCTCGAAGAGGCATTGGAGAAGGCCAGTGTTTGTTTATTTTTGTTGTGTGCAAGAAATGAAGTTAGTGCAAACTTCAGGACTTTCTAAATGTTCTTGTTTGCCACTTTGGCCATGTAAAGAATAGAACAAAATAGTTTCAATTGGAAGGGATCTACAAAGGTCATAGAGTCCAACTTACAGACTACTTCATGTCTGACCCAAAGTTACAACACATCATTAAGAGTGTTATCCAAATGCCTCTTAAACACAGACAGGCACAGGGCACCTCTCTAGTAGGAAGCCTGATCCTTGTCAATATGTGGAAGCGTTGTCTTCATGATGCTCCATTTACACTAGGAAAAGATGCTTCAAAAAGATGACTTATTTTTGACCTTTTTGATGGGACTGTGTCCATAGACATGTTCTACAGTCATAATTAAACTGATTTGAAATAGCTTAGCTTGAAAAAAAATAGTTGGAGACTATTTTTTTCTTCATAAATGTGTAGTAAATTGTCATGTGCTTTTTTTTTTGTGACAAACATGAACAGATCATAGAAATAACGAGGCCTCCTTCAGAGAGGAAGAAGAGCATTTATATGGTGGACTGGGTATCTTCTGGTTGTTAATGAAATCAGACAATGCAAATCAAGTGAAAATGAATTAGATTTGATGCCTGGCAGGCTAGTTGTTTACAAGATTCTTCTGTGTGCTCTAATGTGTGGAGTACTTTTGCCAAGACTTACTAAATGATGAAATGATACTGCAATTATATAGAATTAAGACTGGCAGAGACATTTGTTAGAATTCTGCTATTTGTTCTTCAAAATATAATCAATTAAAAAAAAAGCCTTTGAAAATGAGAACGAATGAGAAGTCATGAGGTAGCCAAATAATCACTTGACTGCTTCTGTTCAAAGAAACCAGAAAATTCTTCCCAGTGGCATTAAAAAATAAATTACACAAATAACGTCTTCTGTCCTGCAAGTTCGTGGGGTGTATGAATTTGCAAGACAGAATAAGCTGTAGACCTGCCTACTTGTCTGCAGGAGTGAAGCCAGTAAAGGTCATGTTTAACCAAAAATCAACATGTTCTGAAAAAGTGATTAAAAAAACACTTAATGCTCCAAGTATTCACTACCTCCAAGTGAGACCATTTGAGCTAGCTGATGATTCTAAAACTAATCACATTCCTGATTCTATGCTTATAAGTATTAGAAATAATAATGATTGATTTGCATAGCCCAAGCATACAAACAATCAACCTGGATTAATGTGTTACTGTTCCAGGGATTACACAAATAGAATAAAGGCAGACCATGGTAAACATTACAGTCTGAAAGAGAAATATCCTACCTTGTGTGAATATAGCAAAACTGAAAGAAACAGAGAGACCGAAGAGAACATTTATTTATTTATTTATTTATTCTGGATACTGAGGCCCACCACTGGAGCTACCAAATCATACATTTTGTTTAAAGGACTAAGCAGCACAACTATTAGGAGTAGGATTTTTGAGACATCCTGCACCAGAAGTCTGCACCAGTTTTTCTGAGAACTGAACACCTATTTCTCTAGAGAACCTTAACTTTTTGGTAATTAGATATTTAGGCAACAGAGCCTGAAGCCATGATGTGGAAAAATAAACCTAGCTGCTATGTTTAGACACCAAAAGTTGGACAAAATTTGACTAATTTTGGAAACTTAGACTTGAACTAAATTGTCCATTGTAAAACTGGGAGTCTAGAGCATTTCAAGATGAGATCTCTAAAAGTTCTTTAATTTCAGTGCCACTAAATTTATATGAAAAGCTTTTGAGGCTAGGAGGATTGGCAACAAGATAGACTGTTCCATCCACACAGGATAACAGTCAATAAATATATAGTGAAAGCCTTCACAAGATTTTGCCAAAATTACTGAAATTATATTAAGCCAAACTCATGTCTAGCGCAAATCCATCTGTGTCAGTGATCCTGCTTCATCTAAGTATGGGGAGATGGTGAGTCATGAGGAAATGTATATTTGAAAAGAAATGAAGGGCAAATGGGTTACTGTAGTACAAATATCAAGCAAGATTCTAAAATTATGCCAAGTAAAGTCAGTATGTTTAATATTTTTCCAGCTGGTTAAGATTTAACTGAATGATTTTAGTTTCAGGAGACAATGTACAGGGTTTGGTCAGAACCGGTGGAGGGAGGGGAAGCCTTTCATAAAGAATTGCTAACAAATGGGATTCAACACTCAAGAGGCTCAGATGGCCTATTAATTCTGGTTCTGGCTTCCTTCCAAAACAACTGTGCTTCTCTTTTAATTCATGGCTAATTTCTATCAGAGATACCAAGAGACCATTTCTTTTTTCGACAGGAAGCATCCACATTGCTTAAATGGATTCATGCGAGGGGCTTTAGTGAGCAGACATTGATTGGCTCGTCTCTGGGGCCTGGCAAAGGCCTGACGGGTACTGGTTTGACATCGGCAGCAAATGAAATATGACCTCCTCTAAACAGGCCTGAGCTTTTGGGCCTTCGTGGAATCCAGTAGCTAAGGACCTTTTCAATCCCTTTTAATTAATGAAGTGATTTGACTTGACT
Organism: Cygnus atratus; assembly: GCF_013377495.2. Classification (NCBI taxonomy): domain Eukaryota; kingdom Metazoa; phylum Chordata; class Aves; order Anseriformes; family Anatidae; genus Cygnus; species Cygnus atratus. The sequence goes on from NC_066366.1 coordinate 2,773,622, forward strand.
GAGATTACACTTACAATAATGAATTAAAAAGTAATAAAAAGGAATCTAACAAATATGCAATAGGGAACAAGGACTGAGTTCAGTACCTATCTGATCCTCATTACGTATCTTATTTCTGTATGCACTTCAGATCAATGATCTTAAAAGGGAGGCTTTTATTTTCCAAGCACTGACATCTGCATACTTCCTATTTTCAAATGCTTTTCTATAGAAGATGAAAACTATGAAGATCTCTTATGCCTGTGCAACTAGTTTAGTCATTTCTTATCTCTGTTGTGCTAAATCTCTCTATTCCTCAGGACTCTAGCCTATTCTGCTCTGTATTCTCTCCTGTGGTGTGGCACATTTTTAGCTGCCTTCTGCTGGATAGCACTGAGCAATGGTCACTGTGTATATTGTGTAACGGGAACGCAGTCCTCCAATGTGACTTCGGTTGGGCAAGTACTGAGTGTGAATCTGTGCCAGGCCAGTTCAAAGGATTCCCCTCAGTACTATGTCTGAAATCACTTTTTTTTTTTTTCCCCCTCACCTTCTACTTTATGGTAGCGTATAGAAGAAATGATCCTAAATTTACCCAGAGAACAGACACACTCTGTTTGGTGGGTACAGTATAATTTTGGAGGTAACTCGCTGTCACTAACTTTTCTTCCTTTCTGTTCTGAGTTCAGCTGTGATTTTAAACTGATGCAAATCTACAAGAGCTCCACACTGTAATGATCTGGGGCCGTTCTGATCCAAGGAAAGAGCCATGGCCAGTTTAGGTTTCTCGCTGATGTTGTTTCAAGGTGTCAGAAGTGTCTTGCTTGGTAGCTGAGAGGGTGCTTCACTTAAACTTGCGATTTAAATGCTCAAATGATAGCAATTGCTGAAGTTGAAAAAAATATGAGTTGATAGAATAAATGATTTAAGCCTTTGTTGTCTTGGGTAAAACGATGTGGATTGTAGAGGCTTCCAAGAATACCAGATATATTTAAGTGTATAGATGAGGTTAGCTATGCAAAACCATGGAGGAAACTTCCATACCAAAAGTTACACCTGCCCACAGAATTGTGTGTTTTGATCATGGGATGCTTGGGAAGTCCTGTGTGGGAGCATACTGCGGTGAATTGCTTCATGCAGAGGTAATTTGGAGACTTCCCCACACTCATGATTATTTCAGTGCAGAACTGCAAGATCACCATAGTCATCAGCCTGCTCTCTTACATTATAGCATGCGCTTAACTTTCCAGTTTATTCATATTCTTCTCTTTTATCACAACACATTGTCATCCTCTGCTACAGCATAGACTTACCCATTTGCCAGAACCTAAAATTGTTCTTTCATTAATTGGCCATGGGAGCCAATCTTTTTTTTTTTTTCTTCTGCTGTAAAGAAGAAACAGAAAAGTTGTGTTTGTTTGTAAGATGAGTTTTTAATATTTTAGCATTTGACAGACTAGGGCAGAAGAGGTGTAGAGATGTCATTAAGGCCTTGGGTATGATCCACTGGAAGCTGATGGAAAAGCAGTACTAGTACTAGAAAAGCTACTGGTAGTATTATTAGGTTTTTAGGATGAGATACATCTTAACATGTAGAAGAAGAGGATTTAGAGTGGGTAAGCAATGAGCATAGAGTGGTAGCTGGTTAAATAATGGTGCATAGCTTCTATTAAAACTTTTCAGTGTTTACAGCTTGGTTAAGATGCCTCTTAATTATACAAATTTGTAAGAAACACCTTAATTGTTAAGGTAGTGGGAGAATTCATAGAGAGGCAGTTATCTTCTAGTTTAATTTGTTCTCTGTTGCTTAAAAGTAAGTGACCTTAAAATTAAAAAGCCTTCCTGCTCTCCTGAGTTTTATTGCAAATTTAAGCTTGGAACTGCAATTGTGTTAAGTGTAGGTGTAGACTTCTAGACTAACTTGAAATTAGAAGCCCTCAGTGAACGAACAGCTGCACATTAATAAACGTGGTTGTACTGGCCAGGGATGCTCATTGACACTGCGCAAGGGAGTAAGTCCCCTGGCTACAGATTGGGTAGGCCTAACTGCATTTCCCTCCGAATCTCATGTTCGGTACTTCTCAGCTAATGCTATCCATTTGCAAAGCAATCTTTCTGCAGACTCAGTAACCCTTCTACACTCGTCGTTCTCTGGTAACTCGGCCATGAATTCCTGCACGCACCGCGCAGCGCCCACCGCTCGCTCGCGGCCTACGTCTGGGGGCCGCGCGTTCTGAGTGGCCTTGCGGGAGCAGTTACGGCGGGGCGAGCAGCGGCTCGGGGCGGCAGGGAGGGAAGGGAGGCAAGAGGACGGGAGCGGCGCCGGAGGGAGGCCGGCCGGCAGCAGGTGGCAGCAGCGCCCCGGGCCTGTCAGCCGCCGAGAAGAGCGCGGGGCCCGGCGTGCGCCTGTCAGCCGGCGGTGCGCGGGGCGGACAGGGCTGCCTTGAGGAGGGAAGGGCACGGGGAGGGAAGGCCTCTCTGAGCGCTCGGCAGCTTGGGACTCTCCGGATCAGGCTGCCTCGCTCCGGTGCTCCTTGTAAACGAAACGGCTGCAGAGTTGGCAGGTGGCCGAAGAAGTAAGTGGCAACAGACACACCTCTGTCTGCGGGAGGCGGCAAGCTGACCTGAGCAGGGGAAGGTGGGAAATGCGGCTGAAGCCAGGAGGAGCAAGATGGCCATGAGTCACGCATAACCATGCATGCATTTACACCCCAATAGGGCTGTGGTTGCTTAGTTCAGTTGCCCAAATAACTTGGTGCTGTGACTTTCCTGAGAAGTGGGAACATACTCATATTCTATAGGTGGGTCTGTCAGATTGGGATTTTAGAAATTGTTCTCAAGTGTATTTCTCACATTACTGAAACTGAGGAAGAAGCCTAACGTGTAGAGTAGAAAGGATACAGGACACTATGGAGGCAGGGAAAGAAATGTGAGATGTTTTTATCTGGCAAAGTTTTAAGAAGGTGCTTTGGTTGCCCACCACAGAAGGTGGTGATAGCTAGAAGTTATTTAAACTTTAAACAGGATCATGTGGAAATGGGGAAATAATACCAAGGAGGAGAAAGGCACATGTGAGAGTCTATCTTAGAGTACCTTATCATAAGGTGACACCTTGTCATAAGGTGTCGTATAGTGACTGCATCAGTTGACAGTGACTGCATCAGCTGACAAGGGAAGACCAACCAATGTCATCTACCTGAACTTCTGTAAGGCCTTTGACACGGTCCCACCTGATGTCCTGGTCTCCAAATTGGAGAGGGATGGATTTGGTGGGTGGACCATTCAGTGGATAAGGAATTGGCTTGAAGGCTGCACTCAGAGAGTGGTGGTCAATGGCTCTTTGCCCAAGCAGAGGCTGGTGATGAGTGGTGTCCTTCAGGGGTCTATCCTGGGACCAGTACTGTTAAGTATCTTTATCAATGACGTAGACAGTGGGATCGAGTGCACCTGCAACAATTCTGCAGATGACACCAACCTGAGTGGTGCGGTTGATGCAACAGAAGGAAGGGGTGCCATCCAAAGGGACCTGGACAAGCTTGAGAATTGGGCCCACATGAACCTAGTGATGTTCAACAAGTCCAAGTGCAAGGTGCACCTGGGTAGGGGCAATCACAGACACGAGGACAGACTGGGAGAAGAACTCATTGAGAGGAGCCCTGCAGAGTAGGACTTGGGGGTTCTGCTGGATGAAAAGCTCGACATGAGCCAGCAGTGTGTGCTTGCAGCCCGGAAGGCCAACTGTGTCCTGGGCTGCATCAACAGAGGAGTGGCCAGCGGGGAAGGGAGGTGATTGTCCCCCTCTACTCTGCACTTGTGAGGCCCCACTTGGAGTGCTGCGTCCAGGTCTGGAGCCCCCAGCACAAGAAGGATGTTGATCTGTTAGAATGGGTCCAGAGGAGGGCCACGAAATGAACAAGGGGATGGAGCACCTCTCCTATGTAGAAAGGCTGAGAGCTGGGGCTTGTTCAGCCTATAGAAGAGAAGGCTCTGGGGTGACCTCATTGCAACTTTTCGGTACTTAAAGGGGACATAAAAAAGATGGAGAGTGACTCTTTGTTTAATCAGATAATGAGAGGACAAGGGGGAATGGTTTTAAACTAAAAGAGGGGAGATTTAGATTAGACATTAGGAAGAAATTCTTCACTCAGAGGGTGGTGAGGCACTGGAACAGGTTGCCCAGAGAGGTTGTGGAGGTGTTCAAGACCAGCTTGGATGAGGCCCTGAGCAACCTGATCTAGTGGGTGGCATCCCTGCCTATGGCAGGGGGGTTGGAACTGGGTGATCTTTAAGGTCCCTTCCAACCTGAGCCATTCTATGATTCTATCAATAGCATTCTGGACAATCTAGATTTGAAGCAATGATTGTTTAAATCAGAAATAATGTAGAAGGAAAGATTTGGGAATGACAAAATAGATGAGTAAAAACTATTTACTCTTCCAAGATTAGGGTACAGTGGGAGAAGGGAGGGCTGGGCAGCAGGAACAAAACTATGGAATGTATTGGTATATGACCTTGGTATAACAGAAAGGAAAGCCATGAGATGGTACGGGAGGGCAAGCTGAAGGATTATGCCGAGATTGGAAGGAGCAAGAGACAAATCTCTTTCAGGAAGAAAAGATTTAAAGTGTACACCATTCTTAACAGAGTACTTTAGGAGGTGAATTGAGAGGGTTCAGAGAACCCGATGGGGTCTGGCATTTGGAAATAGACGTCTCTGTTGGAAATGTATGCTTCATTTTCTAATGTGGAAGTTTCTCATGTGGGCTCTGTGACCTATGTACCTTCAGTTTCCCTTCAATCAACTCTTTGGGTGTCACTAGTCTGCTATGTTATCAGAGATTATCGATGAGATTTGTGCTGCTATATTCCACTTCCAATGTGCACTGTTTCCTGGAAATACTCATCTTTAGGATTCCTCTGAAGCCTAATGGTGCTTTATGAAAGCAGCACGCTTATTTTCATTATATAAATGGAGACTCTGTGCCAAGCACTAAAGAGTTTCATGAAAGAAAGGTCCGTCACTAGTCAACATGACACTCTGGACACTCTGTAATCCAGCATGGAAAGTCTCTTGGTGTTTGCCACCAGGAACACCCCAAGCAAGATGTCTCTCAACGCTGCTCTCAAGTGCGCCCCTCTCCACTGATGAAGCTTGCTGGGTGATGTAGGCTGTGTTCTGACCTGGCATGTCCATTCTCGTGACGTCTGTGAGCAGAGGTTATGCACGTTTGCTTTTAGTGATAAACAAAGCAGATGATTTAAAAATTAAAAAGGAATAACATTTCAGAAAAGCTTACTTGTGGTGAACTGGAGATCCTCCTCAGTGCACAACCAGGTTGCAACATGTTTAATGCAGCACTCTACCTGTGGCAATATTTATCTTCCGTTGTGTCTTCCCTGCCTTGTGTCATGTGCTCATCTCTCAGTGTATTGCCCTCTAGTATTGTCTAAATAAAAATGAGAAGAGTCAGCAATAGAAATTGAGTTATTTTTACTATTTTCATGTAATAATTGTGAGCCCTGCAGGCCTAATGCTGGCAAAACACCGTAGATTTGTCATTTGGAAGCAGGAATTTCTGTATAATTTCCCAAATAGATATTTGGTCCTCTCTGCTACACTGGATTTGTTATTGTTGCATGTTTTTCCTGGTGTTTCTAATGAGCTGTTAATGAGCTTGTAACTACGTATGTAAATTAAATGGGGTTAGACATTGAAAGGTTATCAAGAAATAAAATGCCATATAATACTTCAAAGTGTTGTAAAAATAAATTAGTGTCTTTAATTTTGCTGGCACAAAGTTGATATTTAATAACCTATAGTTTCAATTCTTCTAAATGATGTTAATTTAAGACATTTTCAGTCTGTACCCTGAGTGACACTGCAAACAAGTTCTTTCATTCACCCTTCATTACTAAGATACATCTGTAGGCTACGTGTGGGTTCCTGTGTGCCTAAAATGAATGATCAAGTTATCAAAGATAGGTCAAGACCACTGCAACTTCCTCTAAATATCTTTGTAATTTAATATGGCAGGTAAGAACGTGGCAATGGAGAATATCGAGTGCTTTGGCTATAGAGACGCTTTAGAAACTATGATACTGGCACCTCCCCTTATCTTGCTTATCACTTTTTGTTTGTTATGTTCTAGCACCACAATTACAAAGCATTGTGGAGCACGCCTTAAACAGCACAAGGGTGCCACAGTGAAAGCTTATTGTATGCCACTGTCACCTTATTAGTATATTAGTATTTCTTTTAGATGTATTAGTACTTCAGGAAAAGGGTCTCCTTGTTCTCTCTCCAACTCGTCTTCCCAGTGCTGACCCCAGGCTGGCTTCTGAGAGCTTGGATGGCCTCCTTGCATGTGGAAAACTGACCTCCACCATAGGTCAACCTGCTCAAGCCTCACCTGAGCTAAACAACCCAAGGGCTTTAATATAGTTTTCATCTGGACCTTGTGGTATACAAGGCTACCTAAGTGCAACAAGGCATCAGCTCAGGAGTACTGCTCTCAGGGTAGGCAGGTGTAAAAACAGTCCAGCAGGCAGATTTATTTTGTTTGGGCAATTAGCAAGCTAGGAAGCACGACCAGAGTGAAAAATCTAGGATTATGCATCACAAGCTGTAATTTAGTCATTTGTTTGACAAGTGTAGTTTAGCTTAAATTATTTACAATACTTCAGAGTATGCTAGCAAATATACTGTAGTCTGTTTTGTGAAATTAATGAGGTCATGGTAATATGAGACCTCACTATCACACTTTGCCATTAAATGTTTGCTGAGAAGTAGGACAGGACACAGTTCATTATGGTGGCTGACTCATGAAGAAGCTTGGTTAGTCTTACGTGCATCTGCAATATTCTGCTAGACTTCAATGTAACTGCACATTTGCTGTGTCATGCTGATTACTATAAAGTTACATACAAAATGTTTAAATCGGAATGGCTTGTCTTTGTCATACTTTGAATGTTTAAAGATTTTGCAGAATTTTTATGGCTAGACTAAGAGTAGTATTTAATTGATTTTGAAAAGCAAAAGAATTATTAGAAAAAAAGGTGTATTTAAGAATGCTGTGTTTGCTTGCCTTAGCTTCACTGAGTAGCTGAAGGAATTTAATCACATTCAGAGATGTCACATGCTGTACCATTTTATTGCAATACCTAGCCCAGAAGGATGGACTCGTTCTGAATTTCGCCACACACAGAGGTCTGGGATTAGATCTTTAACTTTATTTTTCAGAGCTTTCATGGAACTATCCAATATGTCATTATCCAATATGTGGCACTGAAGCAAATGGTAATATTTTTTAAACTCTTTTTGTATTGTGCCATCCTTGCTCTTTGCAGAAAATAAGATGCTTAATTTATGTTCATTTCCCAGGAGACTGACAAGTTTGTCCTAAAAGGCTGTAGGGACTCTAGTACTCCAAAGTCAGCACTCCAAAGACTAGTAGCATAAAGCAGCCCTCTGCTGTAGGAAAACTAATCCTCCAACAGTGTTTCATTCAATCAAAAAAATGCTGCAGATTGAAGGTGTTATTGCATGCCTGCATTTTCAAGAGATTATTGTGAATGAACTGTATTTTTCCACTGAATGGTAACGGCAAAACAGCCTAGCCATCTAAATGTTTCCCATGGTAATTCTGCCCTAAATAAGCAAAGATTGGGAAACATTTTTGTTTGTTTGTTTGTTTTAACCCTTTTCCCTTAGAGTATGTGAATAAAAATTGTGGGAAAAAAAAAAGTGATTTAAACTTACAAAGTCAGCTTCTTTCATGTTATGTGGTGCTAATCAGTTCTAAAGCTGATTAGATCCTGAAAACTGTATCTGTTTTTGTCCTGGACTAAGTCTGAAAAAAAATTGCTGAGAAATCTTGTTGTGACACATTTGAATTTATTTTGCAACACTAATCTCTAGAAAGCAGCCACTTCTCTCCATGTACGTTTTTTCCATTTTAAAATCAATGCCTGATTGATCTTTTCTAGTGCATATAGTTTTCTAAAAATTTGCATTAACAAAATACACTGCTTTGGACAAAATCTTGTTTCTGATGTGGTTTTAGTGGAGTGCCCATATCCTGTTGTGTTTTGTTTTTTTTTCTTCCTTTTAGATGCTCAGCTATGTGGTCATATATATATATATTTTATTTTTTTCTGTCTGAAAGTATTTGTGTGTATCCTGATGATACACCAGGAAATATTTAAAAAGCAAGATTTGTCTGCAGAAAGAGATAGTGTGGCTAATACTTCATGGATGAGATGATGGGTCAGTACCATGTTCTGCTGTTCCCTTCACCAAAGGCTTGAGGCTGATTCAAGGGGGCTCACAGAAGGCTCGCAGAGGGGCATACCCTTCTGCTGCAGTCTCAGGGCAGGATAAAAGTTACTGCATTTTCTCTGCTAAAAGCTCTTCAGTGAACTACATGAAGATAGATGATGGTCCTGTTGTCCTTCCTGTTGAGTACAATTTTCATAGCAAAAAAAACTTGAGGCTCTGCAAAGCTATTGTCAGATGTGGAGGGGACCCACAGTGTTGGGTCAGGGGCTTGACCACATCCCCTGGTCTGAACTGTTTGGGGCAGAATGGCTTTTCATGTTGGGGAGAAAAATCAGGCCTGTCAGCTTGGGTGAAAATTGGGAAGTCAGGCTGGCTAGCTGTCAGCTGGATGCTTTGTCACAGACCCATGGTTTGGTCTTAAAAGAAAAGTTAATAAGACTAGCCAGACAGCTAATCCAAAGCCGTGGGTGCGCACGTACCTTGTGAAATCCACATGACTAAGTAAGCTAATGACGCAGTGAGTGCTTCACCTGGGGACTGCTTTTTATTTCTATTCACGTCTTACTGCTTCAGAGCAATTAAATGTTTTGTTTCTAAGGTTCACAGCCCAGATTCACAAAGCAGAGGTAAAGTTGCAGTCTAGATTTAAAAGGGTTTTAGTGCAAGGTGCCATCAAGTACTGCAACACTACAAATGGACACTTACAGCTTATTAAACTGAAAATAACTCCACTGGTGCATGCTGTCCCATTTGTCACTTTATATGACTGAGATTGAAGATGAGGGGATAAAGGTGTGATGATAGTGAAAGCAGTGCGGGTAGGAAGGAGTGATAATGAAATGTTTGCACTCGTAATTGTTTTACAGGGAAAACAAAATGGCAAGAAGACAAAGAAAAAAGAAGAGAATAAAAATTAGTTTAATGCATGGTGTATTTATGAACTCTTTCCATAGTGAGGGGGAAAAGGGTCTTTGAGCCAAAGGAGGTCACTCCATGCAAACCTCTGAAGGAAAGAGGATTTTGTAATGACAAAAGGAGGGGGAGTATGCTTCTTACACTTTAATGATTTCTTTGCTGCTCACAGATAGGAACTGGAACTCCACACTATTAGCCACAAATGGCATTTTGAAATGACTTTTTTTTTTTTGGGCAAACCCAAAAGACATTGCTAAGATTTACATTTTCAAATATATGCTGACCTTTTTTTCCTCTTTCTTTTAGTTCATTTGTCATCAGTATGTAATTGAATCAATATATTTCCTGATCAACCCAAAGATTGAATAAGGTCATGGGAAGCCATGTGTGGACATTAAAAATCATTATTTTACTCAAAATGAGCAGAGATGGCATAGACCATTCAGAGTTCCAAATGAAATTCTATTAGATTCTATTACACTTTTACAATTATAGAGACGTTCCAATATTACAAGGGGAAATGAAGTCATAATAAAAAAGCCCAGAGGTGTATTACAAAGAAATGGGCATACTATTTTTCTAGTTAAAAACTTGATGAAAGGAGCTCTGCTACTTTTCAGTTGCTGAGATGTGACCTTGTTCTTAAAAAAAAAAAAAAAAAAAAAAAAAACAGGCTCCAGCTTCCTTCTTATTTCCCCTTTATACATGTTTCACAACATGTTTTCAAGGAGAGCAAGATATTTAAACCGATTCTTATTGTAAAAATAATTAGAGAAGGAGGCACAATAATAAGTTTGATACATGTACACATGTATTGTTATAGTCCGTGTCTCTGGAAAAGTGTCTCTGGGGAGCTGCTTGCCTGTATACAGTAGTTGATGAGGTGGGAGCTTTTGGCACATGAGACACCAATTTCGTCACTATTTTATATGTTTTCCTGAACTGCTCCTCTTTATTTCTGCCCTCTACCCCCACTGAAATCTTTTGTCAAGCCAAAAATCCTAGATTTGAGGTGAACTTCTTACGATTGGAAATTTTGGGGAAATCTAGAAATCAGTGTTGTAACAAAACCCATTCCTATATCTAGGAACGTGTAACAGTGCATTGACCTGTAGCTAAGAATGAGATTAGTGTGAAGCTGTAAAGCTACAGTCATTATGTGATCAAGGATCGTTTTGTTTTGATATTGCAAGTAGAAGAGCAGAAGAAATGGGTTGGGTTTGCAGAGTTTGGGATTCCAGTCCTGCAGGAATTGGAAAGGATTTGGGTGTAACTTTTTTTTCTGAGAATCAAACACATTGTTTGCAATAGCTGCGTGTTTAAATGTTGGCCTTAGCATTAGGGAACCGTTTCTCTACTGCATCCAAAGAAATGAGGCAAGTATTAGGTCGGTTCAGAAACAAGTTAAATGACAAATGAAACAATGAGATATTGCTTGCCATACCCAAGAAACAGAGAAAGCTGGAATTGCTTATTAAAATCTTCAATCTGCATAACAAAAAGTTACTGATACTAAAGTAATATAAAACATAATGTAATACAAGCATAAAGTTGGAGTCTGGCTCCTCGTGTACGATTTTTGGACATCTGTGAAGAAAACTGGGGCTGTGCTGGGAAATATTCTTTGGTATGTACCATGTGTGTGCGTACGGGATTCCAGGCTGACATAGGCTGCAAAGGCAGCTCAGCTAACACAGGCAAAGGGGAGGGAAAGGAAGTATTCCACAGAACTTTTCTATGCTACAAATCAGATGGCAAACTTGAAGGGCATCTGTTAAACCCTAGAATAAAGCACATTACCCACCACAGTAAATTCTACTTGTTTTCAGAAATGAACTCTTCAGAGGTCATCAAGTGCAGCAAGTGGAGGGGTAGGATAAGAAACAGTATCTTCTTTCCCAGGTCTGGGACACTAGCAGGGCAGTAATGGCAGAATTCGTAGTAATTAGGTCACCGCTCGTCTCCTTTCTGCATGGTTAAAGGCAGAAGCTGTGATTCAAGACAGAAAGGAGTACTTGAAGAGTCCCTTGGTAACGTCAACAAGAGTTAGTGTGTTAACTTTCCCTGATGTTTCCAGTGTAACTTTTTTCAATATTCCCTGGGTACCTGAGCTTGTTTCTGCAAGCTATGAAGGCAGGCTGCAATCCAGGGACCACCCTTGGTACTCGCAGCGTTACTATGTGCTTACACAGCCGAGGCAACCAGCTGTGGGCATGTCTCCGAATGCTGCTGAGCTGCGCTGTCGGATGGGTGCTCTCTGAGCACGTTTATGATTTGGCCTCTAATTTTAATAGCTACGTAAATGGAATGTCTTGGGTGTCGTTTCAGGATATAGATCACAGGTTTACCCTGGTCTCTCTTCAAAGCTACCAAGAAATATAAATGTGCTGCAAAGGATAAGCTCGAATGTGTTTCACTGGTGCCTTTAGGTCCTTTTTTGCAGGCACTTATGTATGCACAGGAGTACATATACATCAGCTGCTCTGAACTGACTCTCTGAGCTGGAGCTGTTGTCTTGGGTTTGCTTCTTGATAGCCACCTTGCATCTGACACTTTGACCTCATAAACTGCAAATCTGTTCATCTTCATTTTTTGTGTTCAGTGGTGGGCCTTCTGTCACCTGGGGAAGAGACTTCCTAACATCTTGGATTTTTTTGGCACCTCCTCAGGACTTAGACAGCTTCACAGCTTTCAATCAAATAGCAGCAGAATGTGCTGTAGCAGTATGGTTGGCTGTTGCAAATGAATACAAATCTAGGTTAGTTCACTTCTCTCGTGGAAGTGGCTTATAATGCCAGTCCTGATAACATATCTTCATTTTTCTTCTAAAAGCATCTTGCTTGGATAAATGTATTTTGGTTTGCATTGGTGCCTTTACCTCACAAAGTCTTGTGCTAGGCCTCTCAGAAGGGGTTAGTACAGAATGCAGTGAGGAGGAAGTAAAGTGTTTTAATGAAGTGTGCAGTCCCTTTAAAATTAGGCTGAAGTCACCTCCAAAGCAAGAGGCCGATATTGAAAATTGAGTGAAGATTTCTGCCTGGTACAATGCTACCTCCAGGTTAGGCAGTGAGCTTTGTTTTAAGCTGGTTGTGTAATGACAATATATGCAGGTGTCACAGCATCTTTTAAATGGCTTAGTAATAATTGATGAAACAGTCAGTTGCTAGAATGACCTCCCCAAGCCCTCCTATCTGGTGCTGAGACATTAAAGTGACAGAGATGGGTTCAAGCTAGCAAATGAGAACTTGTAATGCTGTGTTCTTGGGATGATTTCCAGTCTGAGTAACTACTTGAGCCCAGCGTATTGTGCAGCATGTTTAAAAGCAAATGCCTAATGAAAGATTGTATTTAAATGCCATAACTGTTTAGGGGGATTTGACACCTGAAAATATTGATAGTTTTGCCATTATTCTTTCACTCTTTGTTCCTCCCTTTGTAGTCGTTCTATATGGAGGAAGTACAGAAAATGATAGGAAAATTCAGAAAAGTAGCATGTTTGCAAAGCAATTTTGATTGCACCTGTTTTCTGAGGGACTTTTATCTTAAAACTGGAAAGGTCCTTTTTTAGCCCAAACCTTTGTCCAGCCCTATTTAGTGTTCTTCATATCCAAAGCTCTTTCCAAATGTTAACTACACTAATTCATTCTGGTAACTGCCTTGCAAGAAACTAAGTGAATATTTTACACTAGTTACAGAAGCCAGCTGATTTGAAGGGCAAACTTGCTTTCCTCTGTTGTACTGCATAGTACCTGTCCTCCTGCATGAGGCGAGCTATTGGAATCTGACCTTAAATGATTTGTTGAAAGCCAGAAAAGGAGTTGGTGTTAGAGTGGAGGAATTTTGGCTTCTAATCTGGAGTTCAAATGACTAAACCATGCATCTGATAAAACGAAACTTAGACCTGTGATACTGCATACTGTACAGCACATTTAAAATGCATTTACTTCCCCACCCCAGGAGCTTCAATAGCTCCAAAATAACTTTTAAAAATAAATTGTTTATTGAAAGATTAGGAGCATTTTATTGACTTTGCAGTTATGGCCAATTTCAGTGCATTTTTGTGACGGTATCTAGTCACAGATAGTCTCTTTCCTACGTGTGATGGTTTTATTATGTGAAAGAAGCCTACCTCCTGTTTATCCTTCCCTTGTTCTCAATCTCACAGTCTCCCATGTTCCCCCAATGCTTGGTATGTCAAATGATCTCCCTGTCTCAATTCAAATCCCTCCTTAAGAGATTTCTTCTGTGCACATTTCCTATAATGATCCCCCCAAGATATCCATACTGATGTGAGACAGGACTTTCATCTACTGTAGCACGTGTGGCTGATGACACAATTTCTGAACCTAATACTGCTGTGTTCAGAATAGTTTTGAAAAAAAAAATCTTTAAGAAAAAAATCAAACACTTTTTTTTTTTCCCTTGACTTCTTTCACTGTACCTCTATAACAAAAAAGCTTACTTTAAAAGCAAGGTAAATGAACAGATCAACTTCTAAAGATTAACTTCTCAATGTGCAGAATGAATGATAATTGCTTTGCAAATATTTTAAATATGAGCACTGTTCTTTATTAAAATCTTGTGGTACCCTCCATATCCAAATGCATAGAGCAGCGCAGAGGGGCTGAATGCCTCCATAATCCTTGGCACTTGGCTGACTCTTGTAGCCCTCTTGAACTTTTCTTCCCTGCTTTTGCTGCCTATATCCCTCAATGCTCAGGTGTGTTCAGAGTATGCAGCTGGGGTGCTTTTGCAGCCATTGCCTGCCCCGTGGAGAACAGGAGGAGGCTGCCCTTGGTGAGGCTTCCTGCCTTCAGAGTTCACCTCAGCTTGGTAGAGCCAGGGCTCCATACCCTGGCATGCCGTGCCAGCCCTACCTCTTCAGCGGAGCCTTTGCCAAACATTAAGTTAATAGGTTACATTCCTTTCATACTTTTCACTTAGCTGAGTAATTTATTATCTTCTCTATTGGCTTCTGTATTATCACAGGAGGATACATGTATTTTTAAATAATACAGACTACTCCCCTATTGTGGGCACGATAAGTTGTGGAAATGAAGAAGGGGTGGATTATTTGGTAGTTGCACATGTGACTATTGAACAGTCTTCTAAAGCAGCTGTATACTGCTAATTTCTGCAAATGAGACAGAATTAGTTGACCTTTGGTCTGCTGCTATGGCAATTACTGTGTTCAGGGTACTTTCTGGTAATGTGCTACATGAAATCACAGAAAACGGTGGGGGCGGCTTGCATTTTTTTTTTTCTGTTATTTTCTCAGCTTACCTTTTTTCCCTTTTTTTATGTTCATTATATTGGGGGTAAAATTGACCAATAGTAGTAGCAATGCAAATAGCACCTTTTCCTAATATAGATTGGATATTAAATCCCCAGAAAGTCCAATAACCTCAGAAGGATTCTAAAAAAATGCATGTTGTTGTTGCAGGTGGGCTCATGACTTATGAGCACTATGCAAGTTGGACAAACAAGTGCACATAAATACAGAGTTTGTGGACCTGCAGTAATTTTTAATTGCAAGCCTAAAATGTTCACAATAATTCAGTTCACTCTAGGTGAATTTAGAACTTGTGTCTGTCCTATGGCTTCTATTTGGAATATCATGCAACAGAGGTAGAGTCACGGCTTTTAAATTCCAATCCTAGAAAAGTTTAGCTTTTGACAGGTGGTCTGAAAACATGCAAACCAAAACGCTTTAAAAAAAAAAAAAAAAAAAACTTCCCCTTGATTTGTTTTGGATCCTCTGAACTGGAACCTCTGAGATAATAGGTATATCATGGATATAGATCTATAATCCACGACCTTATTACAAATGATAAATTAATATTTCCAAACCTAATTGCCTTGCTAATGTGCACCCACACCTGTCCTAACTTACTTCTGCCATTTTTCAAACAGCCAGTGAAAACAGCTGATCACCAGTCTCTGCTGAAACAAATCTGCATCTAGAAGGCAGAGTGAATAAGAATATTCTACTGACACAAACAAAAATAAGCCTTATGAAATGTAGGCAGGAATGGTCTGGAAGCAAAGTTTGCTAGCTGGACGGCTTTGAATAGAGAGCTGTTTAACTTTCAGGCTTCCCAGACGTTCCACCTTGAAGCTAATGGGCTGGGACCATTATAAATGAGAGAAGAATTTGGTTGCTTGTGTCAGAACACCCAGGACCTCTTTTCTCCTCTTACGTGCTGGTTTCGTTCCATGATGAATCTGGTGTTTCACAGCCTTCTCTGAAGGTGCTGTTCCTTAGGCTATAGCCTCTCTGATTCCTACCTATGCCTTACTCAGGCAAACTCCCATTACAAGTCAGCAGGAACCTGACCAAGTAAAGTTTAAAACAATAAACGTTCCTCTGTCGTTCAGCAAAGCATGTCTCTGCAGGATCTGGTCCTGTTAGATTTCCTGTGTAAAGCTGAATTAAATCAGTGTGTGGCCTCTCTGTAACCTTTTGGTGACGTAGCAGGTTTTGTGGTAGTTTTATCTCTAGGCTTCTTTTTCGGTAAGGTGATCTGTAATACCATGGTAAAAGAAACAAATGAATGCCGTCCTCACTGCTTCCTCCCAACATTCCCCCTCCAAATATATTTCAGTTTGTTTGCATTTGATCTATATAGCTCCTCATATACAGAAGGTTTTGGTTTGATCAGATCATCTTAATTTCATAAACCAAGCGATAATCCCACTTTGCCATGTTTCCTCCGGTACTTTTTATTCTTCTAAGAACTAAGTGATTTCAGCAGTGTCTAATATGTATGTTGGTTCCTGTGCACATGGGCTTTGGGCAAAGTGATAAATGGGAATATATTGATTAGGAAAATTACTTAGCTCTAATTTCGCAAATGTCACTGAATAAGAGATCACTTTCCTGTGAAGCTGGATTGCCTAGTTTGAATACTTCTAGGATTTTTCCGTAATCCTGGTCTTCCATTTCAGAAATCAACAGTCTATTGCTAATAATAAAAACATGACAACATTTCTTCAGTGTCTTCAGACGTTCCTCCCAAAAACAGACATACCACACTTTAAAAACAGACCAACCAAACAAGCAAAACACCTCACCACCAGCAGAACAAAAAAACAACCCCCCCACAAAACCACCTTATTTCAATTTAATGTTACAGTCCTTGAAAACTGAGAAATCCTTAAAAATCATAACAGATATGAAATTAGAACTGGGTTGGAAATAAAGTGGAGGGGGATATGGAATCTCATGAGAATTTCTATAAAGAAAGTTGGTATAATTACAGAGTATGAAATATATGATGGGCCATTTTGAAAGTTGATATTGAAAGAGAACAAGATATGAAAAATCAGAGCAAGACAGTCAGAATCGTGTGTGAAAAAGCCACAGGTGATTTTTAATAGAAGGACAGAAAAGATTACTTATTTTTGTGGAAATAGCGATGCTTTCATTTTCCTGCAAGTTTTTAGCTGAAAAAAATTAACTGCAAAGTAATGCAAAGAATAGGAGGATAATTGTGAATTAGGAGCCAAATTATGCCAGGCACAATTGAATAAGTTCTGACTTTTCTTACTGACAGACATGTATATTAATAGTTGGCACTTATTGAACCAAATATGAATATTCATCTTCATTTATATTTCAAGGCCTTTCATTCCTCAAGGACCACAGTGCTTTTGACCAATTTTTATCCACATTACTAAAATGACAGCTTTCACTCCTGGGCCCTGACAGAGGTCTGCAGAATTCATTGGAGGTCCTGGGAGGAGGGAACCAGCTCCCGCTCCCAGCTGTCCACAAACACTCATTAAGAGAGGCAAATATCCAGCAGAATCTCTGTGAGAATTTTTAATCACGCAAAGGCTCTGCTAATTAGGTAGCTGATGGGGCATAGAGAGCACAAGGACGAATTCTTTAAACAAAGGACTAGAAACTTTAAGAGCTTTAATTACTTGGGTACAGAGTTCATTTCAGAACTTGGGAGCAAATTATTCTAATAACAATAAGACCAAGTAGCAGGCCATATTAGTGAGAATTGTGTAGAAAAGTTCAGTTTTCTTGGGCTGTCACAACCATAATTGGAACATATTGGAAACCAAGGGGGTTATGAAAATATTATTCATAAAAATTTTAATGTGAAATGAATTTGATGCAGACAATTTCCTATAGGTGCGCATTCTGCTCCTCTTTTCTGTGAGCACTGCTTCGCCAGGCACTATTGCACTGTGGTCAATACCTCAGCCTGCTCACATAGAGCATGCTGTGCTCTAAAAAGAGGGGTATTTATTCATTTATACAAATGAAGAACAACAGCTATTTTCAAAACAAAATCCACCCTTTTGTTTAGCGCAGACTGTCTCTAAAACCTAAAAACTGGAAATATATTGCTTTTCTGTAGGCTAGAAGAAAACCTATTTCCCTGGCTGAAAATTAAGGGTTTGGTTTTTTGTTTGCTTTGCAAGTGCCAAATGGCATGGCTGCGTTGTATGTTTTCTCCCAGGACACTGTTCAGGTTAGAATAGTTTCCAGTATCCATTTCTCCTAAATGGAATAAGGAAGAGGAAGAAATAGAGAACTCGAAGGATTCAAACCCAGAAACTGTGCCCTCTTGCCCTTCAAAAAGAGAATATAGAAAATACACAGCTCTCCCTTGAAAGCTGGAGAACAGCTGATGTGCTACTCTTATCAGTTATTCCTAACAGCTGAGAAATCTGATCAAGCTGGTCAATAATTGAGCACAGGGGCACAGCCTGCCTGCGTGCTGGATAAAAGTTGATTTCCTGGGGGGTAGGAATTGCAGTAGGAAGGAAGGGGTTTGTTGTCTGCTGTAAAAGGTTTGTTGGCCTTGGAATAGCTATGCAGTCAGGGCTTGGGAGTCCACTGTACCTCTTCTGTAGGTTGGAAAGTTTATGTGAAGATAGAAGTTAGCTTTTTCCCTTTTTCTTTTAAGGGCTATAACTTGTCTGGGGGTTGGCTTCTGATAAGGAAGAAGCTGGCAGCTATTACATGTGTATGGTGTATCTTCAAGGAGAGTTAACTTCTAAGGGCTTGTGGGTTTTGGTAGGTTTGATGCAAACCATGTGCAATGGTTACTTGTATATTAAATGCTGCTTGAGAGTTTAGTATCCAAGAATGAAGGGTTAATTTTATAGCCAAGAGGCTTGGCTTTCTGCTGGTGGGTGGTTGTGTCAACTCCTTGATTGAACATGTAAGTGGTTCTAGGGAGTGCAAAGGGATGAGTGGGGATAATTGGGGCCTAATTATGGTTAGTGAGCAAGTGGTCTGGTGTTCAGAGTTGTCGGAATAAATTAGAGAAGGAGGAAAGAGGTATCTTAGACCACTTCTCTGAGCAGATAAACCTTCATGATTAGTCTTAAAATTTGAACAACACTTCTTGCACTTGGTATGGTGTTTACTGAATGTTTTACCTACTGTGAGGAACAGTGAAAGAGGAACTGCTGCAGTCTGTGGTTGTAGACAAGCTCTTGTTTTGTGTGGACCTTCCTCAGGTGGGTAAACAGAGGTGGGAATGCAATAAACGTAGCAGAGTCATTGTGTTAGGAAGTCATTCTGCCTGGGGTGCTCCCTTATGAAAGCTGCTAGGGTAACAAAACTTAGATGTTTTTTGGTCCTTGTTGCTTTTGGTTTTAATTCCCAGGACAGCAGGTTATGCTGACATGCAGGAATAATTCTGTCACCTTAGTTCCTGACGCTATTGACAGCAGTTACAACAGAATAAACAAATAAGTTAAGGGGGAAGTGTAAAAGGAAGAGGCTAGCCTCATGTAGTATCTCTTATTTTAAAGTAATTCCTCTTTTTTTTTTTTTTTTTTAGAAGTGCTTGAGCTTCAGATATGCTGTGTTAGTGTTCTCCTGGTTCCTTCAGGGGAATGGAGATAAGTGTAGTTTGATGTTCAGTTCGCGTGCTGTTCTGTTTTTCTGTCCGTTGCTTTTACCCATGTGCAAGTCAGGTCCTGGACAGGCAGCATGCAAACACTGTGATCAAACTGGGGAGAGTACTACATTTTTTTATTAAAAAAGAAAAAAAAGAGCTTTTATGGCATGTAACTTTACAGTGACTGTAATTTAGCAGTTTTATACAGCTTAAAGACCAAAATCCAGGAATCCAGCTGGAAGTGAGGTATTTTTTGTATAAAAATATGTGCGATCTACTTCTTAAAGTAAGCACCACTATAAATATTGCTTTAATAACTTAATCTCCAAGTGTTACAAAACAAGCATTGTGTGATTGCGTTTAATTCCTCTTTTTTGAGGGAATGTGATCTGTGGCAAAGGTGTGTGGCTATGCTGCCTCAACTTACCTGATATGACTTGGATCCAAAATAAAGCTTCAGTTTTTCAGCAGTTCTTCCATAATTCTTCCATACATCAGAAGATTTCATTACAATTTCATCTTTATAGGTGTAAATTGTGACCTTTTCTTCTTTCTGCCTTTGCTTAGTGTAGCTATTAGTTGCCCATTATGTAATTGTATTCTGAAGCTATGTTCCTTCAACCTGCAAAGAGATCCTTAGCAGAAAGAAAATGTGTAAGACAAGAAGACATTCAATGACATGGTTTGTCAGCACTGCACAGAAGTTCTAAATGGGTCTGTTTTTGACATACAGTCAATATCAAGTGACTAACATATGGACAGTTTTGCTCAGAAGGGTGTCTGTCCATTCACATATGCAGCATTTGTCAAATGTTCTGTTTTCTTTAGGAAGAGAATCATTCATCATGTTATGATCAGTGTTCAGTGGAAAGCTGATCAAGAGGTATAACCATTAATTCATGTTTGTCCATAGATGTGAACTATGGAGATCCACGTTGTTTATAAGAAAATAATAAAAATATTCAAATATATGGGGTCTTAAAACTCTCTCATATAATTTTGAGGGAGTTTTCCCTGAAATTGGAGTGGGAAGGAGCTAGCATTTAGATTTGCTGTATGCTGGGGAAAATACTCTTGGAACTGGGGAAACTGCTAATGGCTCTTGGGTGTGGTGTCTTAACTGGAAAGAGAAGTAGAAGAGAGTCATTTCTCCTGATGTATTAATGTATTATGCTGGGTTTATGTCAAGAGCCACTCTGAGAAACTTCCATGATGCATAAATGCTAGAATTCCTAAGGCAGAAAGAAGAGGTGGTTTCATATTTGTATCATACCACCCCTTCCGTTTTAACCACTGAGTTAGATTCTCTTCAGGAAAGAAATCATGAATATCAGTGAATTTAGTGTTTGATAGCAGTGCTGACAAAGAGGGAACAGCAGGCTTGTATGGACAAGGCAGACTTAACAGATCCCATACTGATTACATGGTTAAGATGCTGATTGAGAAGAACTTTCACCCTAACTGATGTGATAGTCTTATTCTTCTCCTCTGTAGGTTTTCCCTCTCTCCATTTGGAGCTGTGACCAGGCCTTTGACAAATGCGTAATTTGGAGTACTCAGGCTTAAAATAGAGACTTTTAAAAATCTTTAATTGGGGCTAAGTGCTAGTTCCTTCATGAGGTTCATTGTTTTGAACAAGGAAGCAGGACTAAAGAGTTAACTGCTTCCAATTGTAAATACATCAGTGGCAGGCACATTACAAAGCTCTATACAATCCTGTAGAGTAAATGGTGGACAGCTCATCACAATTAGGCATGGTCATAATGAAGAGCCAAAAGAGAGAAAAGAGGGCATGGGGAAAAACAGACCTTTTACAAATGTTTTATATGAAGAGAAATTATAGCTAAAAGGGATAGTTAATTAGTTTAAAGACTAGATGATAATGCCTTCGCTTTGCAGAAGAAGAAAACTTTGAAAGCATGGAAAATGGGTGAGTTTCTAGCAGCTGATCTGGAAAAAGAGAAAACAATTCAAAGCAATACTGTACGTGGCCGTTTCTCAAAAGAAACTGTGGTGGGAAGTGTGTGAGCTGAGTAATTTACTCTTAGCAGAGACGGTAGGCACTGTTGTGTTTAGCATGGACCCTGCACATAGCCTTGTTTTCACAGGAATGCATCTGTATTATTACAGGTGCTTATCAGAGACATAGATGCTTATGGTCTGCTTCCCAGCTTTGCATACCGCCACAGGAAGGCAAAACCCCATCTGGCCTGTGCTGAGAAGGTTGTACAGAGGAGCAAGGTTACAGTCAGGCTTGTGCTTAGCCTCTGCAGTGTGCTGGCTAACCAGTCACCTATAGAACCAACCTGCATTCTGATACATGTTATTTGGAGGAGAAATAAAATAGCAAAAATTTGTATCATGATCCTCTAAGCAGCAGCTTGTATAATGTATAGTGTTACCTGTGAGATATATCCTGCGTGATGCTTCCTGGAGATGGGGCTTTTCTAGCATCAGTGAAGTTTGAGAGCATCTTTCCTTCCACAGCTCCCACTGTGTGTATCATGGGTAAGAGACATCTGTGTGTCGTTAATGGAAATGCACGCTCTCTACACAGACTCTCTTGTTTGGGTATGTGTATGATGGCAGTCATTTCTCACCAAATTCAGTTGAGTTTATGCTGCTGGAATGAACTTGCTGCTTCTACTGCTGGCTTGGGTATTTCTAGGTTATGCCAGAGCTTCTGAGAACTGTACAGTAGATGCAACCTTTACTTTGTAGGCTGGGATTTGGAAACTACAGTCCTCGCTCCCTATGACAGCTATGGAGACAATATTGTTTATTACTATCTATCTCTGTCACGTGGCACAAAACAAACTGCATTATAGTAGTATGTGTAGCATGCCTTCTGCTTGCAAAAAGGACATAAATTTGTCATAAGAGCCTGGTATTTTGTTGGTAAGTGGGTGGCTGGTATGGGACTGCTTCAGTCTCTCCTATCCCAGGGAAAGTGAAATGCCCTGTAGGGGGAAGTAAGGAGGAAGCTGGTACTGTGGTTGTGTTTACCCTGTCTCCTGGCCCATCTGAGCTGTTAGTACCCCTGTGATCTTGCTTTTGCAAGTTGCCTTCTACTACCATCTCCCTCAGTCTCTGAGGGGAAATAATGTTCAGCTGCATATCCCAGGAGTTGTGATAGTGCCTCAACAACCCATCATTTCTGCAGTGATTTTGTAGTTAAAGCTGGGATACAACAGACAGAATTTTAAAAAGGACTTGATATTAGCCTAGCTTTATTGCTATTGAAGTCAGTGGTAAGACTTGTGTGGGAACAAAGTTAAGCCCGTTTTCAACACTTTAAAAAGATCCTTCCTGGAAAATTTTATTCTTTTTATTAGCTGGATGCATTGGCTTGTTCTGGTTTCATAGGCAATACGGTAGCAAGAACTTTGTCTTTCAGTATCATTCTCTTGCAGCCCCCAAGTCAATGTTTTTGTGACTACCCTTTTCTTTAAATCCCTTCCAATAAGATCTACTTTAGCATTTCAATATGCGCAAATAATATGGATTCATGCCCCCAACTACATTTGTCTTGTACATGAATAAACAGTAGCACCAGGAACTTAAAGGATAAAACTGGTGTCAGTAGCTTTATTGGGATGTTTGTGAATGTAAGCCCTTAAAAATTACACTTTGTTAGTGCAAATGTGTGTAGAAGACAAGCCAGAATCACAGCAGACAGGTACACTGCTGAATGCTCAGAAGGGCAAGCGCAGGAGTGTGAAACTGGGAGTTGTATCCAAATTAGATTGATCAGGTCTTTCCAAACACTTCCTAAATGGAGTTTTGTAGGAGAAAAAGATGTATTTGTATTATATAGTATAAAAATAAAGCAGCACTTGCTGGGTGCTTGCCTTAGTTTAGATTTAACGTAGGGCTGATGTAGGCTGTGATACCAGAAGGAAGAATGGAGGATGCTGCTAGAAGGATAACAGACGCGTGAACTTATTCTGAAAGAGATGTGTCCCTAAAATAATAATATGCAGATAAAACATTACAAGAAAGACCTATGTGAAAATTTGGAAATAATGAATAGGGTTTTGTACTGTATGGAGACATAAAATCCTAGGGTAAAGTAGGAAGTTGGAAGAAAATGTACTTTCCACTCAGCTGTCTAAAAGTAAATTATTGTTGCTTTCATATCTATGGTTATGTAGAGACTGCAATTTCAATAATTTATTCGGCTTCTCTGCAGAAAGCTATCCTGAAGCTGTAAAAAATCTCTTTAACTCTGGTCTTTAGGTGGGTAGGTGCATCCGTACCAGATCAGTCCACGTCTGTCACTTTACAGAAATATCCAACTCAGAACCAGAAATCTCTGAACTTCAGTGTAACAGAAGCAAGGCTCTTTCATATGCTACCCAGAAGCTGGGACAGAGAACTGAACATCTTTAGAAGAGTGTTTGAGATTTTTTTTAACTGTGGGGTTAAGCAGGGTGGCAAATATGGAGGTGATCCAAACCCAAGAATGCGTAACACAAATTACTGGAGCATATGTAGAATATATTTGAGAGAGAGGTGGGAGCAAATAATGAGAAAATCTAAGATTTTAAAGGTCATGGTGACAAAGAGAGGTAGCAATTGAAGAAGGCCAGACCTATAATACTTGTAGTTAAAGCAAGTTTTAGTAAGTTCTTCTATCAGTCTGTGACGGTATGCACATGGCATTCTGAGAAGACGCCACTCAGTTGTTTGGTAAAATCCGAAGAGAAGCAAAGGTGGCTGAGATGAAGATGTCAGGGTCAGACTGCGGGGTCTCAGTGGATAACGAAGTCTCTGCTAAATGGCACCACAGATGTGGGCAATTGCGATGAAGAAATCTTGCTGTTACAAAAGGTTGGGTTCTTCTGGAAGGTTGTTTGGTAAGACTGAACACAGCAGCCTGACCACCTTGCCTCTGTTGTGATGGGTAGCGCATTTGTGGTGTTGGTTGTATCAGGCTGAGTCTGTAAAAACCAAGCTTCCTCATGGGCTGCCATTTACACAAACAGTAAGATTCATGCTAAGCTTCAGTATCTGAGAATGTGAGCCCTATTTGCTAAAATTCAAATGCTAGTGTTTAACTAGAAAGTGTTCTTTGTGACCAGGTATTTTTGTCACGTCAAAACCTATCAAAATTCTTTTAGCTGTAAAATTTATTCATAATTGAAAACTTGTTATTTAATCTAGAGCGTAAATGTAGTTACATATGCCAACTTAATGCCACAAAATAGTCTACGAATATTCTTAAGCAGTATGTCAGCTAAATTTTATTGCAGGTCCATTAGTATTACCATTAAGCTGCTGACTAAAGGTCATAATGAATACTTACTATTTTATATCACCCAGGAGCTACTAAGCACAGCTGGAGTCTATTTCACTACCTGAACACACATAATACTCAACAAATCATTGATCAGTGGATATGTCCATCTTATCAATGTACTTTGCCCAAGTATGCAGCAATTCTTCCAGTGCATAATAGCTGAGGAATTAACTGAGGAATTAAAAAATATCTTATTAAATGGCTTGGTGTTACAGTTCTATTTTAGGTACTGCCTATAACTGTGTGGTTGCATTGATATTTCAAAAACCCAGTCAGGTCTTACATGACTTTATCTGACCAGTTCAACAAGTGGGAAAACTACTGTTGAGATTCCTGATACTTAAGATGATGGGAAAAGTTATTCTGGAGATTTTATCAAATTGATGCTTTATTGATATTTGTTTTCCGTATTTTCCCACATCATCTTACATCATTCCTCCTATTGAGATCAAGTTCTACTGGAGCAGCAAGAAGATTATGTCCTTCGAATTGTAATAGTTTCTAACAGCTATTGCAAAATATTCCTTAACCCTTCATAAATCCATTTTGTGCATTCAGAATGGATTTTTAAAAAAGGTAATATAATGATAAATTTATCAAAAGAGATGGTTTAATTTATATAATTACTTAAACTTATTTCTTGTGAGAAGATAAAAAGGATCATGCTGAGGTGCGTGAGCAGGATGGACTTGGGATTTGTTCAGTTGTTATCTAGTGGATTCTCTGTAGTTCAACATAATTTGCAATAGGGAAGCCTTGTCTTTAGGGTAGAAGTATTTGATCACTTCAAGTACTAGTATTTGCCATGTCCAGGCGATTTCATGAGTACACACAGCTACTCAAGACAAAGGGGCAACTTCTTTATGACAAAATATTCCATAGTTCTCTTGGTTCTATTTCTTTTCCCTGCAGAAAGTCTCTGAAACTACACACTACATTCAATTTCACATTCATTTCAGCAGCAATGACACTGTAAACCTACTCATTTCTTACAGGGCTTTTGCAATATGTATTTTAGCATAGACATTCAGCAGTGACTGACTTTTGATCTAAAATGAACTAAAAATATTTTATTATCAAAAATTGTGTGTGCCTGTGTGGGTGAGTGAGGGAGCAAGGTTAGCCCTCAGTTGTATTTTTCTTGAGTGTCTTCTGACATAAACTTGTTCAAAAGAGAATTATTTACAGAGTTATATTAACAAATGAAAATAGGATCCTCATCTGGAAGATTTGCTTTAAGGCCTTCAGGTAAGCAAATTTATTTCCTTTCCTTCCTAAACACCTTTTTTCTTTTAAGTCACATCTCCTTCCTCTCTAGTCCATTATCACTAGGCAAACTCATAGTAGTAGTAAACTGCAAGGCAAAAAAAGAGTAATATTATCATGGAAGAATGCCTCTGTGGTCTCATTAGTCTAGGCAGTTAGGTAGGTCATTTGCCACTGTTGGTGGTGACTTGATGTTTGAATGTTGATGTTCTCTAAACCTCAGCCTGGCTGAAGCTGGTAGTGTACCTGAGGTTACAGAATACCAGTGCTCAGAGGTATCCTGATCTCATTGTTAATGCCAAGATTATGTGCTCATCAGGTGGCGCGTAGCAGAGCTCGAAGTTGAAATGCTGTCTTCCCATAAAGGGATAAAGTAGATGCATCTAAGCTGTAAATCTTACTTTCTTGGCAGGCTGCTCTAAACTGGAATATCTTAGTCTGGGGAGAATGGCAAAGCTACATTGAGAAGCAGTGGAAATTGAAAAATGCAAGCAGAAAAATGGGAATGAAAATTGAGAGTTATTTTAAGAGTATCAGAGACTGAAAAAGCCAGAATTTCTGTTCTGTATCAGAGAGAAATAGAAGGCAGCCTTGGAATAAATCAGTTAAGCTATATATACCCTTATCCGTCTATTGATATCTCTATTTAAGTTCTCATAAACTAGAAGTAATGAAGTATAAAAACTGAAGAGGAAAACTAAGACATGAGGGATCCTGCCGACAGTATCCAGGACAATAGGTTTTCTAGCTTATTTAGAGACCCAAAGAAAAAATCCCCTGAGCCCCAAGAACTGTATAGATCCTTTAACAGATGGAAACTTCAAGATTGTTTATACTGGAGGAAAAAAAAAAAAAAACACAACCAACCAAAAAAACCCACCAGATAAGATCAAATAAATAGAATCATAGAATCATTAAGGTTGAAAAAAACCTCCAAATACTTATGCTATGTTTTGAAAGAAACATGGTATTGTGCCCAAATGCCATGTCAATGCAATGAACAACTTCAATTAGTAGTTTAATTAGTCTTGAACTAAAAAAAATCATTAAAAACTTTTCTAAAATGACCTCACTGCAAGAGTCCTAAAGGACTTGGCTGAGCTGATCTCTG
This sequence comes from Cygnus atratus, assembly GCF_013377495.2. NCBI lineage: Eukaryota > Metazoa > Chordata > Aves > Anseriformes > Anatidae > Cygnus > Cygnus atratus. The sequence continues at coordinate 2,800,345 of NC_066366.1, forward strand.
GTTTACCTGTTTGTTGAAGTATGTGATTTTGCACTTATTGTAAACCATGGAGTGATGATATTGTGCTGGTGTTCAGAACTGTAAGCAGAATGGTTTTGACTTGTATAGACGAGTCAACTTGCAATTAATGCAGGTAAGCTAATGGAAAAGTTGGTAGTGAATTCAGCAGACAAAGAATTGCATAATGGGAGCTTGCTTTATGGCTGTCAGCATAGTTTTATGATGAAAAGACCTTGTCAGGGAAGCTTTCAGTTTCTTCATGCAATTATGAATCTAATGAATGGATGGTGTACACATTGAGTATTTAGGCTTCAAAGAACTTTGGATGCTGTGTCTGGATTAAGAGGGATGCTAGCACTTTGCATTGTTGCTGCAGTATGAAACAAGGAAACTGAAAATGGGCTCACTGACAGATGCTGGAGAGCAGATCTCAGAGAGCCCTCATTGCATCGGATGCTTCCAAGGGTATTCTGTTGGGATTGTTTCTGGCAGTGTTCAATGTCATCCTCAGTGGCTGGACAGCAAGCATGACAAATATGGCCAAGAACATGTGTGAGCAACGGTTGGTGGTAAATTATGGGAGAGGACGTCCTTAGGTTTTTACCACTTCATATCATACAGACTTCGCCTTCTTGTAATATGTGTTTTGATGCACCCAGTTATAAGCTTGTACAAAGGAGGCAAGTTTAAACAGAAAGGGTAACTGTGTCTTGTGAAACAGTCATTGCCTTAAAAGATGCTGAGGTTGCAGCAGAAGGAGTGCTAAACTGGAGTTCCTAGGGAGACGGTGTGCTCAGAAAGGCCTGTGGGATCCCTGGATGCTTACCTGGCAGTGGTGGGCTGGTACGCTCTTACCTCCTAGGAGTAACTAAGAGGTTGCCAATCAATACCTTGCTAACTGTTCTCTTCCTAGTATTATCTGTGGAGGCATCCTGTCTTTGATATTGTATTTCATGCCCCTTTAACTCTGTGTTATTGACAGAATGTTATGAAGCAGAAAAAAATGAGGTACACACGCTATTTGAAAGAAAAGTACAAGTGCATAAATACTGCCCCAAAATGGTCTTGTGGTTGAGGCAGTAAAGGAAGACTTGGGTGTCCTGGAGTTGTTACTGGTTTTGTGCAAGTTTTCTGTGCAACTTAGAGCTGTTTTTAACCTCCTGGAGCATCCCATTGTGGTCAGGGAGATGAGATTCTGGTCTCTACTCTTGAGGTAGATTTCCTCTGGGACACTGTAGAAATCACACTGTGTGTTGGGTTCCCATTTGTAAATAAGGCTAATGTGTCTTCCCAGTCTTGGAGGCACTGTGATGGTGAACACATTAACAACAGTGTAAGAATTCTGCAGCAGTGAACACCTTAGGGAAACCTCTGAGTAAATGAGACAAATGTGGTATGAGGGGGGTGGATAAAAGTGAATCGTCTGGGAGAAACCTTCTCTCAGAAGAAAAATACCAGACTTTCGTCTTGAAAGCTGACTGCACATTTGTTTTAAGGAGACTTTTAAATGCTTAAGACTTAATTCTGAATGTATTGGCTTTTGTGTATTCATGTAAGCGCTTCAGTTCCTTGTACGCATTGGATATCCATTTACATTCAAGAATGCATCACTCCTTTATTAAATATACACTCTGAGGTCCTAACATACTGGCTCCAAGTAGTGGTTCTCCATTCATGTGTACTTTACCCCTTCTAAAACATTTAGTTCTGTGTAAAACATTTAACTTCCTTGCTATCTGTAAGTACTGTGGTAGCCATCTGCCTAGCTAAGGGAGACAAAGATTAGCTGTTTATTAACATAAATAGCGTTTTAAACCTCACCGAGGCTTTTTAAATAACATAGATGCAAAGATATCTTAATACAAAAATGGTTTGGGATTAAATGTAATGTACAGAGAAATAAGTGTATATGTTAGAAAACCAGAGAAATAAGTGTATATGTTAGAAAACCAGAATAATGTTCAAACTAGTCAAAATAAGTACTTATTTGTTTTAAAAAAATGTTTACTGTTTAAAACTTCTAATATTTGGTTTTTGCTTTTAGGTAGCCAGAATCTTCTTACTAACACTCTTTTCCCAAATTCTTTGCAAGGTGTAGTAGCTAAGTAATTTGATAGCTAACTGACAATAATTAGCCTATTAAGATGATTAATGCTTATTCAGGACACTTAATTTGCTTGCTATAAGCACGGTGAGACAGCTAATTTGAAGTTATGCCAAATGCAGTATTTAGTTTTTATATACAACATTTGTTTGGCTTTCCAAATGTAAAGTAATTGACAAGAATAATCATAGCCATGGATGTTAGGTCAGCAAGTTTTCATTTCTCCTTTTAATAACAATGATGTGCTACTTAGTGAACCAATTAGCAAGGTAAACTTTACTTGCATTTAAAAAAATGCATAAGGCTAAGGAAGAATTTCTAAATTGTAGTTAATGAAATGTCAGCGAAGATGCATATTCTGTCACTTTTGCCCAGGTGAAAACCATCTGTCCTAGACAGATAGCATTTCTCCAACTCTTCACAAGGAAGAAGGATCCAAGGTCATTTTTATATACCTTGTGATCAGGGTTGAAATTATATATTTATTTTTTTGATTTATGAAAGTCAATTAAACTACTACACCTCAGCCAGAGGTTCAAATAAATAGACAGTGAAAGAATAAATTTCTTCAGTCATTGCTACAACCCTCCCTCACTTTTTTTTTTATCCTGGGAAAAGCCCACATTTTGTGTGGCTCTTGCATCCTTTTTGGCATATTTGGAGAGGCACCATTTCTCTTCTGCTGGCTGGCCAGGTTCTTTGCTCCAGATAGCAGGACATGCTGTAAAACTTGGTGCTCTTCACCAAACTGCCCCTGGATTTGAAACTGGCCTCCCTAAGAGCACTCTAAAGGGGTGAGCCAGTAGGGGAGCAATGTCGGGGCTTGTAGGGAGGAAAAAACTTCTGCAATTGTCTGGAAAGCAATCTGATCTTTTTGGAAGCTAAGGGCAAGGTGTTTCTTCACTATAACTGTTGACATTTTCTTTAAAATTTGACTTGGGTTTCTGCCTCTGAGGCAGAATACTTTATAAAAACCTACTGTGGACATCATAGAGAAGTAGGTAGCACGATCTAAATCCACATAACCTGCGATCTAATCATCTCTGCTTAATAAACATCTCCGCTTGTTTGGCACAAAAGGCATTTTCAGTTAAGTAAATGGCAGTGGTTGGAGATGGGGATTGCTGATGGGAAACAGAAGGGTCTACTTTTGTGAAGTGCCCTACATTTTTTTTAACCATCTATCAACCTCAAATTTGAAATACTACTACATTTCCCAAGTATATTTGTTCTTGTTCGTGCCATTGCTTCATCAAACTGCTGAGAAAGCAAAGTGGCCGGATGCTTTCTGACTGATGAATAAGAGGAGGAAGAGGCAATTGTTCTCTTAGAGGTGATGACAAAACCCAAAGTCTCTGTCAGTTGCCCAGGGTCCTTCTAACCTTTTGTTATTCAGAGGAAGCTGGCAGTTTGTATTAATCCGTATAAAAATAGTGGACCTATTTCTGTCCACTTGATCTCCCCTACCCTGAAATGATCACAAGCTAATAGTGCAGGTTATAGCCTGCATTTATCCCAGCACTTCCACTTTGTCGCCAAAGCAGTGTCATAGCATTTACGACTGTCTTGCAAGGAGCCTGTTAGCATGTCCTGAATCCAGTTAAAGTAGAATATAATAGCTCTGTCTGCACTAGTAGACTAAGCAAGGCCAGGCACGGACTCGAATACAGCACTGCAAATGTTCGTAGGGCTTTGCTGCTATCATGTTTATGGTGTGATGTTGTTGATGCCAACTAGCTCTCATCCCAGATGATGCCCAGGTGTGGGTGAGGGGGTTGCACTGGCCAGAGGTTTTCCAATAAGCTGTGTGGATGAGGGCCCACATGGTGTGTGAGGTTCAAGAACCTGGCCCAGAGCTGAGCCATGCCACACCATGTAGGCCTCTGTCTGGTTTTGTTTACAATTCCAGCCAAAGACACATGAGAAAATGTTCATTCTGATTAAGGTCATGGGGGCTCACTGGATACCCACCACCTTCTTAGGTTGTCTTTATTTTTTGATTGGCATCTCCCTGTACTTCATTACCACCTTTCTAATTTAGAGGAGCATGGGGACCAATTTAAAATCCACTGAAACAGTCTTTGGCTCTCTGCAGTGGATCCTGGATCAGGGCCAGGGGGTAAACTGCTAGTGGCAAGCTTACAGTAGTGTTCCCCTTGTGGGTGCCACTGCTAGGGTTACTGGGGTGGCTGGAGATCTTCACAAAAGCAGCTTGTCACAGGGTTAACCTGCCAAGCTGTGAGGTCTCAGGGGAATTGCTCCAGAGTTTTAAAAACAATTACAGTTCTCTCTCTGTGTCTATTGGACTAGCATACACTTCCAACATGGAGGAGTTTTTTGGCTATGATGAAGCTCCCTCTGTCTTTGTACTCCAGCTAATCTAATCAGAGATTAATTTGCCTCTTTATTAGCTCAGTAGTCAAACACACATGATGTAGCTATTTTGTGAGCTCACCTCTAAAACAGATTATAGCAATGCTTAAAAAGAAAAAAAATAGCCTCCTAGCATTGCAGATATATCCACTTAGTACTATACTAGTCATGCATTAAAAATGCTTCTGATCTGGTATTACCAGGGAAAATTAACTGTAAACTGAAAGGAAAAGTGGTACATCATGCTTCAGACTCACTCTTTCAAGCATGGATTTATTCAGATCTAGTGCCTGAGCAATTTAAGTACATTAGTCAGTAATTCAGCTCTACTTATTCACAGGTAAAAAAAGTCATCATTTTCTTAGTTTCGTGAAAATTGTTCTGATGGAAATGCAGATCTTCAGGAAAAGCTCTGACATGGTTTAAATAGTCCATTCCCTATTGCTGATCACTTATATGGGGCCAAGGTCTGTCCCAGTGGAGGCAAAGTTCTCAGCTAAAGCAAAACAGTGAAAGTGTTCATGGGAGAGCAGCTGTCTAAGAAAAGTTGCTGCTTTCCTGCATTCCACCCAGGCTGGTAGTTGAAAAGCGGTAAGGATGCATCACTAATAGATAAATCAACCCGACCAGTTATTGCAACAAATGCATTTCTTTAAATTGAAGCAATATGTGCTTGAAACATGTTGAGGCTTAGAGAGTAGGGTCCACAGTAGGCTTTCCAATGAAGGAATATTTTTTTCATTACAGATATGATCATACATACTTGGGTTTCTTTGCTGTTGAAAACTTAGCCAAAACTTGAAAGTGTTTGATGTAGTCGGGCAGCCTTGAATTCACCATGCACAAGCTAAAAATCCAGTGACGTGGAAGTCGCAGTTGAATTATTTATTTATTTACGATTTCAGCTGTGGTTTGCTACATTCTGCTCCCTTCTTTTTAAATACCACCTGAAGGTCCCTGGTTGTTTGTGCATCACTGATACAATTCTTTTGCAACAGAAAAACAAAAGAAGGCACTAGTGCTTTGAATAGAGGGTGCCTGATTGATAAGCTAGTTGCAGCCAAACCTGCTCTGGCTAATTGTCTTTCAAATGCCCTCATTAATCAAACAGAGGAGTAACTCTGACAGGAGGGCTGTCACTGTTTTCATGATTTCCTAGCACTCCTGCGCAGTGTGAGACCTGGCTGCATCCCCAGCCCATGGCCTTTAAAGCGGTTTGAATGCCTGCTTGCTGCGGAGCACACCTGGCTTTGGCGGGATGGGGGCCTGCCCAATGCCGAGGCATCATCTATCCCCGGAGACCAATTTAGCAGTTACTTAATGATTCATAGCGTGATGTCTGGAAATGAGTGCTCCACACGATAACATACATAAACAAATTTAATTAGTTTTCCCCTTTTTTTGCATAAGTAGCCACCAGTGTATTAAAGCTGCAAATAAACCAGGTAGGCTGCCTGAAAAGCATTGAAGCTGGTTAACAGCCTGTCTTTGAAAAAGGCAGTGGTGGTTTCTTTCAGCTGCTAATAGTCAGTGGTGCTGGCTTGGTCCGCTCCTGGGGTTGCCAGGTCCTCTTGTTATGGAAGAGGGAAGCAGTGATCACAGCTATTTTCTACTCTAGATGTAGAATTGTGTACCTACAGAAAAGGCTTCAAGCCATCTCTTGTCTGCTCCCATTCAAGGCTGCAGAATATAGAGGTTTTTTGGAAGTGTTTCTCAAGTGTTTCGTATATTTCCCATTTGCAGTCTGTTCCAAGTATCTGAACACCTTAGGTTTATGTTTACTGAATGATTTTTTTTATTTTGGCATTTGACATGGGATTTTTTTATTTTGGGATTTCCATACATGAGGACACTAAAATTATTTCTAGTTGCGCACACTAAAAAGTAAGGCGAAGTGCTTCATCCTTAAGAAAGTAAATTGAAGGCTTAAGTGACAGGGTGACTCCTTTCTTTTTTTTTTTTTTTTTACCTCTTGCAACATTGCACAATTAACACTTGTGCTATATGAATTGTAAGGAGGTTTTGCTTCTCTGCTGTTAAGTGTTTCCTGTAGTCTGTGGAACAAGGTTCTAGAGCTGATTGTCCAGAATAATGTTATTCTGCTGAGGAATGCAAGTGAATATATTTGTGTGGAAAAAGCGTTGTTCTGCATATACTCATACCGTGTGAAACTTTAATAACATTCCATGCGGCTGAAAATCATTCAGTGGAGCACAAAGTATAGAAAAGTCTTGTATCAGAGGGATGCGATGAGCTCTGGGCAGCAATACAATATATAAGGGATTATATGAATGAGTTCTGCCCTTTTTCTTTTGCTTTGTTCTTTATGAGATCATGTAAGGCTGCCCATAATGTTGAGTAATGTTTGATACTTTTGGACCATGGAAGATGTTTAATGATGCGAGTTGATTTCTCGTTTAGTGCAAACTAGTTTAGATATAAACACTTTTTTTTCAGTTTTTTCCTAACCATAGTCATAAATGATCTTTTTCAAAATGTGATCCTTCTCATAGCTTTTAGGGGCTGAATGTTACTAATTGCTGCTGACTTTGATAGCTGGGTGTGACTACTGATCAGCTGGACTGGTTGCCACTGTGAAACACTTTGGCCAGGGAAGAAGCACTGTTGCTGTTATGGTCATTCCAGTCCAATGTGAATGTTCACAGGCACAGTTGTGTTCATAAACACTTCTGGTTGGCTTGTCCAACATGCTGGTAAAGACATGTATTTCAGATCATGCATTAATTAGAAGAGTGTGTTCCATCCTAAAATGAATTAGAACTAGCTAATCTGCAAGTTAAACAAAAGTGCAAGCTCGCACTAGAAGATAAGCGATGTTTATTTTAACATTGTGTTAGTTGATGTTTCCAAAACGATTCACATTCTTAGCTGGTCTTTTCCTCTTCATTTGGGAACAGCTTCCAGACTGAGGGTAATATTAATTCCTGCGAGGAGTGCCTTTTTAATAGGGAAGTTCTTGCAGATCTTGGTTTTAGATTGCAAACTGCCTTTGCTTTCCTAAGCGTGCGCAGGAAAATCATGGCACAGAATGTGTCAGTTCAGGTGTCCTGCAGTCACCACTGTATAAGCATACTTGATCAAGGGGGACCAAAACTTGATTTAAGATATTTTACTCTGCAAGTGAAATTCTGTCTCCAGCAAGTTCAGTGGGGATCCTGTTATTGACCTCAGTGGGGTCAAATTTTGCTCCAGGTCTTTAGTTTTTGTTCAGGTATTGCCACCATGAAAGCAATTTGGACAGAGGGTGGGTGGGTTCTGGGGGGACAAGATTGCTTTTGACCTTTCTTTTAGAAATTTAACAGATTTTTAGCTCATTTGTGCCAGTACCTCCCAATGCCCATTTTCGGACAGTATTTTCTCTGTCTTGCTATTAATTTTGTATCAAGGCATTTTATTTTACTGTGAGGGTCAGGTCTCCAAGTGCTGTGATTGATAGAGTGTGTATACTGGGGTGGCTACTGTCTCTTTCTTTCTCTTTAGTAACCAAAAGCTAAGAGCTTTATGGGGTATATTTAAAAACTAGGTACCTGCTCCTAAAACTTGACTGGCTTTCACCAGTGGCCAGTAGCATGGAGGTAAACATTTCCCAGTGGCTGTGATTAATTTTCCGGACTCATTCAATGCCTTTATATTGTACTCTGTGGGCATTCATAAGGATTTCTAATCAGTGCCACCATGCCCCTTATAAATCTGTTCTCAGGACTTTGTCTTAGTAATAAAAGCTTGTCCTGCTGTGAAACATGACTTGAAGGTCTCCACATACAGGCAGAATTATTCTTATTTTTACTGCATTTGAAAAGCCTTTCTTACATGTTGCCCTCATCCTACAGAAACATGTTCTGTATTTTTTGCTGTGTATAACACAAAACCAATGAATTTTTAAAATTGAAATATGTAGACCACTAGCTACTTCTGTACAGAAATTGTGAAGGGGAATCAGTCCTAAATTAATCTATAATGCCATGAACAAAATACTTGCTCTTTCCTTAAGAAAAACACTTGACAGTGTACAGAGAGTGATACCTAGAAAAAGAACAGAGCTGTGAGATTTGGGAACACAGAGGAATGAGAGACCTTCAGACAAAGGAGTGGTTTTGTCAAGTTCAGTTGTTAACTTTAATTAGGCCATTTAAATCCATATATGCTTCCTTTCTACTACTGTTTATTGTGGGCTGTATGGTTACAGCCTTGTAACTGTCATCTGGATGCTTGTGCTGGCTGGCTGCTTCTGAAGGGCCCTTGCTGGGCCAAAGCTGTCTGCTTCTGCCTCTGTTCCTGTTGGCTCTTTGAGATGAGGCTTCCTAAAATGAGGTTGGCAGTAAGATACAATGAGGAATCAAAATTTGTGTTCAAGCACTCTTTCAAGAACTATGAGAGTTCAAACCATTTTAAACCTTCAGGTATAAGTTTTTCAGACCTTAGCGTGACATGAAGAGGGACCCTTTGAGAACAGCCAGAGTCTGATGCTCAGCGTAGTGCAGGTGCCCCCTTGACAGCCCCAGGCTGCTGTGTTTGGTCCTTGGGGGTCTCTGACCACCTTGGTGCGCTGTGGAGCGGTGCATGACAGCTCAGCCTCTTAGGTAATTGTTGGTGTTTTCGGTGTCCTGGTAAATGAGGAGCTTGGTTTTGTCCTGTCTCCTAACTTCGGTGTGTAGTCCTTGTGATTCCTCACGGCAACTCTGCAGCCATGTAAATAAAACACTTGTTTGGGAAATAAATTGCTAGCAGTTTGCACTTTAGATCCGCATGTGGAGTACTTGCTATGCTTATGAGAAAAACACCCTGCCATTCCCATTTGAGATCAGCCATGGGTTTGAAGCTAAGCTTCTGGTTAAATGCATTGCTATGTGGGACAGTTATGAATCATTGGCAGAGAGCTTCCCTAAAAATACACTTAAGCGTAGCATGATTGCATGTAGTTAAGCACAGCAGTGTTTAAAATCTGCTAAAATTCAGGAAGTGAATAGGACATCGGTAGATGACGGCTCCAGTTTCAGAGCTGGCATTACTCACAGCTTTATGTGGGATGGGGTTCGCGTTCTGCATTCACACAAGCAGGAAAGGAGAGTCTGCAACAGGGTAACTGCAAGAAGATCAGTAATCAGATACTAATAACTTGACTGACTGCTGGAGGCGCCTTTTTGAGCAGATTGTTCTGTACCAACGCTGTATAGAGTGAAATTGTGGTTAGGCAGACTGAAATAAATGGATAGAGTTGAATGAAACTGATTTTTTTGATTGTTTTAGCTGGTCATGTGGCAAATTTTTTTTATTTAGTGATGATAGTTGTGATATATTAAAAATGAACAAGTTCATAAATAAGATCTCTTCAGTAGCATTTTTTTCATCTTGGTTTCCCTCTTGTTTTTTGTATGTCATTTTGATTATTGTTCAAAGTTATTTTATTAGCTGTGACTTTTTTATAACAAGAAAAAACACCCAAAGCATGCTTAAAATAAACAAGGTGGCAATCTAATACTTAACACTGTATTTATGTATTACAGAAATAACATTGTTCGTTCAGACTTGACGAGAGAGAGATGGGAATACATTGTACGTCGGTGAAAGAAGACATATGGTAAGAGTTTGTCATTAAAGGGAAAACATATAGGACTGTCATTTAAGTTAAATGCTGATGGATCATGGATTAGATTCTATCTGAGGGCTCATCTAGCCTTAAGGTATAGAGTATATCTGTGAGTACAGTGCTAATGGTGGGTGTTGCTCTAATGGATCATCTGTCCAAAAATAATAATTGAAAGGACTTTCCTGAATGTCTAACATCACCTTATCCCACTGGAAAAATATGTAGCTGGAAGACTTCTGTTATGAAAGGGATATGCATGGAACTGCTTCTTTCGGTAGCATATCCTGTAATTAATTTGTATGTTGCTATGAAGTTACAAAGGCTTAAAACTAAAAATTAAAATTCCTTATCAATAGACATGTCTGAGAAGAAGTTAGTGGGACTGTCGGGGGACAAAATGCAGTTACTGATGAAAGATATGCTCGTCATGCTTTATAATAATAGAAGTGTATGCACTGAAAGCGCTTCACTGGTGGTTTCAGGAAGTTATCCTGTGGAAGTCAGCTCTGAACAGGAGAGAACAAACAAAAACATTAATACTTCAACAGACAGTTACACTCATTTTTGTCGTTTCATTTTTTTATTGTGGGGACCTACTGGCTTGGATCTGCAAATAATTAAAACAAAAGCAGTAGTCTTGTAAGTGCTAGGACTGTGAAAGTCAACAGAAATGTAACTTGGTAGTTTGGTGTGAAAATTTGAGTTTTACAGAGTGGATACTTAACACTGCTGGTTTGCCAAATATATTGGTTTGAGCTCCAAAAATGGTGGGTGGAATTCAGGTGTCTTCACCACAGTATCATAAATGTAGATGTCTAAATGTGGGGAAGTCACCCTACATTCGCTCCTCAGTCAATTGAGGAAAAATGAGCACCTTCAGAGAGTGATTCATCTTAGCCTGAAATAGGCAGGTCAGATGAATTGCCCCCTGGAGATGCCTGTTTCTCTCCGTTGACTGTAGAAAAACGTACAGTGACAAATTCAGAATTAAACGCCTAACCTTTTGATGTCTAAAGCTAGGTTAGATGAATCTCAACATGTCCTGATAAGGACAGGCTCTGTCAGCTGTACCAGTGCTGAATAACACCTCCCTCAGGGGTACTTCTGTGGGGCTCTTTCTGGAGTGAATTGAGAAGGTCTGACTGAGAAGTTCCGGGGGTCCCCAAGCAGAATGTTCCCAATGCTGATTTTAGGTCTTCATTTTCCTTTTTAGTTTTATTGGTGGTAATTGGTTTTATTCTAAATGGAAGAAGACTAATCTGTTTTTTTTCCCCATGGAATCTTAATATTTTATTCTGCGCAGTGTTAAAGTGGCTGTGTAACTTCTGCAAAAGCTGAAAACTGTCTGGTATGTGTTGTCCAAATTTCCTCTCCCCATTTGTTGTATTGCAAAGTAGATGGTTGCTTCCTTGTTAGCCTGGTAAGCATAGTGGAATGGGAGAAAAAGTTTTTTTTTTTAAAAGGCTGGCAAAGAATGCTGCTCTTGGAGAACATCTGTGAAGGTGAACACCTAGCTAGTTACATCACTGAAATCCTTACCATGTTTTAGAAAACACACTGCATTTTTTTTTTTAAGAGGGATATGTAAATGAATCCTTTTTGTTGTCGTATGTAACACTGGGTATTAATGGAGTAAATCCAGGAAGGATGTAATGTTACAAAAAGATTTAAAGAAATGTTATGATTGTGTGTAGTCTGCAAATTAGGTAAACAAGAATGATCAGAAGTACTCTTCCTTAAAAAGGAAATAGCCAATAGCTGATTATTCAGCTATGGTGTGATATAATATTTTCAGTCTTTTAGGTCACAGAATAGTTTTCATGCTCAACTACCGCAAGTACAAAACAACTTGAACATAACAGGAGCAGGAGGGCTTTTTACTACTGCCAGAAATCCCCAGATGTAGGAGGAAGGAAAAAGTCCCAGTAGTATCTATGACTTTTTGTGTATTTTCTGTTGCTCAGAGAACCTGCCATGCATATAATAATCAGAACTTTGTGCTTGAGGTCATACTGGTTCAGTGAACTTATACCCAAGCTGATGTTTTCAGTTAGACTGTTCTGAATCTTCTGACAGTCACAGATGGGCCAAAGTGGCTCAATGGTTCAACATGCTTGTCTCCTTCCTCCATCCATTTTTTTATTCATAGTTTGAGGAATATTTAAAAGAGAACATAGATTGCCCAAGCATCTTGTATATAGCAGGGGATTTCGTTTTAAAAAAAAAAAAATCCAAACACAAATCCAACCGAGCATATGGAGAGAGCTTTTACCAAACTTTTACCAACTCCGGAAAATTCAGGTTTGCACAGACTTGCTTGTATGTCCTCAAATTAAGTCCCTCCTTATTTAAACATTGCCCAATATTACCTACCATCCCCAAATACTCTTTTATGGAGGAATGTAGCCATGAATTTGGCTGTTTATACTTCAGTAGGAAAATGCACAGGGAAGGCAGGCTTCATTCTCTGAATTGGATTCATGTGCCTACTTCAGCAATAGTGTTAGGATCTCTAAACAACGGCAATAAACCTTTCTATAATTCAGATTTAAGCAGGTATGTTGTATAATACTCTGCATCCTTCTCTGAACAATTCAGAAATGAGGTAATTTTGACTGCCTGGAGTTAAGAGCATGTTGCTAATTGGTCTTGTGTGTACAACCACGTCAACGAAGGAGGTCCTGGACTTCAATGAGGAAGTTGTGCAGTAGTAAAAATGTTTATCAGAACCATCTCCATGCAGTGGGCTGCTTCATCTGCATTTACTTTTGAATTAACCCTGTGTTAGGTCTGCAAAAATAATCTCTGAAGTCTGTTCCTCACTCCTATCATCTCTCTCCATTGAAAATGAGTGGCCTCAAAGAGATCAAGAGCAGAAGGCAGCCTCCTCTGTGTAAGAGCTTTGAGAACTGCTAAAGGCTTGACTTTAATATATGTATGTGATAATATCGCTATTATAAGGCAGGTTTTGACCACATAGGCAAACAACTAAGGTAAAGTCTGGCTCTGATTTCTGTTAATAAATGTATTTCTTATAATGCACAACCTTCTTAATGGGGTAAATCCTTCATCAGAAAGATGAGCAAAACTGAATAAAACCAAATATATTAATCTTGTGAGGGGCAAGCTTTCCTGTGTTTCCCTGTGTTTCTGTGGCAGTTACTATTTGCAATCTGTAGACAGGTGAGACTTTGAAATAGAAACATCACCTTTAATGACAGTGAAAACTGGGATAAGTCTCTCAAGATTAGAGAAAAGCATTTTACCTTCACTATGGCCTGTGGACTAAAGTGGAAAAGCTTGCTTACACTACACAAGCGTTAAGACTATTACTGCCTTTTTGGACTTCTTTGAGAATAATGGTGAGAAGCTAACAGGATTAATGCATTCTCCAGGAAAATGATCAATCTGACAAAGCTGAGGAGGTAAGATATTAGGCACTTCATTTGGAGGGGTGTGTGTGCGTGAGGGGTGGTTCTTCAGCAGGCACAAGTCAGGAGAAGCCCAAGTTATCAGTCCTTTAACAAAAACTTTCTGTAGGACCTCACTGCATGTTTCAAAAAGTTTAAGAATATAGTCATAATCGTGACTGTTATGCTGTGTACAGAATGTTTCAGGTCGGACTTGAGAAAATGAGCCCATAGCCACAAGTAGTGTAAACAACATTTTAAGAACAAAACTTCATAAAATTGCAGTATCTTCTTAAAGTCAGAATTGGCACAGCAGAAATGTCTCCCTTTGCAGTCAGTCCCTTGTTTTAAAGAAAACATTTCTGGGCCTTGGAAATGGACTGTCTGAGCCAGTTATTTATGCACTATTGTGGAAAAAATACTGGTGGAAGTTTTTTAGTTTTTTTTTTTAGTAGTGCTAATTTGTGATAGGAAATGAGATGTCAAAGTACATCATTCAAGTCTTCATAACACTTCTTTCTTGCCTGCAGTGATCAGCAAAGAAGCAACTGCATTTAAGATACCAATATTAGAATTCATCGCTAAGTCTCAGCTGAGATCAAGAGAGTCATGCCAGCCATTCCTCTATTTCAGGTGTCTACAGACTAAGTTTGTTCAGGAGGTTTTCTTCCCAACCAGCTCTAGAAGTACTTTGGAAAATGGAAATATGATTGAAAAAAAAATCATAAGGATCGTAGGTATGCAGACCAGGTTCTCACAAAAATGCCAAATTTGAAGGCTTGATAAATAAAATTTTGAGCTAATTGGAGGCAGAAATAACTTTATATTTACAGAATTCACAAATCAGGACTTCGTTCAGACTTGGTTTTGAAAATTCAGTTTGGACTTAATATTGTGATGGTGTTTTTTCTTCTCTTTATATAGTGTGAACAAATACATGGATGTTACTGTGTTTAGCTGTAGTCCTAAATCATTGTATGCACTGAGTTTGTCTCACTTTGTTCCATTTCATGCATGTGTTTGTGTGTAGCTGGCAGTTTTAACATGCCATCCGGAGACAGAAACTGCTTGCTTTGACAAGGGCAGACTGGAAAGGTGGCAAGATTCTCTGAATCAGGCCAGAGCAAGCCATTTCATCAGGCAGCCCAGAACTCCCTTCTCACAGAAAAAGAGGGAAAATGAATGCTATGGAATTTAAAATAACTAATTTCAGCTTTTCTCTAGCCTGGAAAACGTTCCTCTTGGGCAATATTCTGTTAATGACCACTGTTGGGCCAGATGTTCACACATGTAAATTAGTAGATTTCCATTGACTTCAGTGGAACTGAGCCAGTTTACACCATCTGAGGATCTGTCCCCTCAGCTTTCTTTCTAAACCAGTAGTGACTTTAGATAAGGGAACTATCGGCCATAGTTCCAGTTTCCAGGGGAAAAGAAAATTCATGTTTGTATTTACATCATCAACATGAGAACAGATTAAACTGTGAGATGGAATCAAAGTAGTTCAAATAAGCAAATCTAAGAATGCTGAATGTAATCATGTGCTTTGTTTTGCAATGAGTTTTTTTATCAAAACAAAACTTTGTAGCTTCTAGATAGTCAGTCTTCAAAGCTTCTGATATCACTTGGGCCACTGGAGTGGAGTAAATTGAATATACAAGCATGAAAAAGATCTGAAATGTTTGTCTTTTTTTTTTTAAATTAAGACTTAGACTTGTGCAGGGCCTCTAAGAAATGGGATGAGCTCTGAACTGGGTGCATTCCTTCTGCGTTTCTATTCTGCTCCCATTCAGCACTTATAATGGTAATGAAGTCTAATTACAAATGCATGTGACTGCCTGTTGTAATCTGTCAGTGTGTTTCTGAAAAACCTTGTGCCAGTTCAGTATTGGTCATTAGATAATAAGGATTGATAAAACGTAAGGGGCAAAATGTTAAAAATGCTACTATCGATTAGAACGCACCTTAATAATGAAACCATGGGCCTGGGGACGAAAGCCATGGATCATTTTGACAATTCGGCCTTAGATTGTGGATGAGACAGAGTGGGGACAATTAATCCCTCAGAGCCACAAATAACAAATAAAGTAGTTGCAGCTCATTACAACCTGACCTTGCTAAACGGCCTTGAAAACATAAGTGACCTTCTAGTATTTGAAAAGATTACAAAGCTCTATTGAGATTTTTTCTAAATGTTTGGAAACCCCATGACTTAATTTTAATAGAACTGTCTTGATGAAAGAAGCTTTTAACTTCACCACCTTTCATGAGCTAAATTGCTAGCATCTTGTGGAACTGATGGCAATACTGTAGGGGAATGGTCGGGAAAGATCTTAGAAGTCAAAAGTCTTGCTTTGTGCAATTAATCAGTGGAAGATTGTGCTACAATAGCTTTGAAGAGACAATAGTTTCAATGAACTATCTAGTAATTCCAGTTAGGTCTTTTATAAATGATCTGGTATTATTGGAGCCCTGTGTAATTACAGGAAAACATACTCCTTTGTGCACTGCAGCCAAGTTCCATCTCAAAACTGGGGAATATGTTCAGCAAAGTGTTTCATGAACTCTCCTTGTGTTCCCACCTACCCCTCTTTAAAATATCCTGACATGGCAATGAGGAGAGAGTGTGTGTTTTGCATTTATGTCTGTTCACATGTGCTGCAGATGTTCTTTGACTAAGTGGAGTCATGACTTGAATGCCTTGTCATGGGCTAATGCGTATGGAAATCACAAAGCATTAAGCTAGCTTACTGCATGACTAATCAAAGATCCCATGATAAATAGCTAGATTCACATCCCTAAATTTTCTGTTTAGAACTGTACACAAAGAACTGAGTTTCTAATGAAATAGGCCAGTTTAATTTCATCCTTAACGTTGAGATAGGCTCAGCTCTTACATATTCTTCCTTCTGACTGTGGTAGATGGAGACATTCCTTTAACTTCTTCCTGAGAAGAGGTGATGATCACAATCTCCAGTGTTGTGGTAGCTGTGCAATGTATTTGCATTGCTGATTGACTTGGTGCTTTGAACCAGGCCTACGTGTCTCTTTGCCTATTACTCTTTCTTCTTTTCAATGAATCTGAATGAGATGTTTCTAAAGGTCCTCAAAATACATGAAATTAAGGCTTTTCTTCTTTCCCATCCCCTCCACTAGATAAATGCAGTTTCTGGTAATACCCCACTTCTCCGTAAATACAATAAATACGTAGCTTTTCCATGCCTATTCTAGGCAAGAGATAGGGTCTGTTGCAGTGATGAAGGCTACCTGTTAGAGTGCTCTACCTGCACACCTCACTGGTTTTGGTAAGAGATGCATTTAGCATGACTTCAGGGATGGTCATGGAGAGAGTAGCTCCAAGTTCAATAGCTCTTTGGCACATAGTGAAAGGCATCAGGTATCGTATTATAGTATGGAATCAGTAGATGAGCGTAGATCTGCTGAAGCATGCTGACCCTCAGAAATGGCACGTGACAGATAATGTTTTTTTGCATCAGTGCAATTTTCAAGATAGCTCTGAGATGTAGCCAGTGTAGCGGATGTTGCAAGAAACTGCTGAATGCATCATGAGCGGAAACAAGCACCATTTTTGAAGTAAACCCTTTCGGTCCACTGGCTGTGCAGGTAGCAAAGTGAAGAAAGCTCCATGCTGCTGTTAGAAGAACAGCCTGCTCTCGCAACAGCTGGATTTGGGGACAGCTTCCAGGTTGTTTCACCCTGTTATTACGAGGGCTGAGTTCCAGCCATGCTGGATCTCTTGCCTTGACACTGGGCTTGGATGACTGTGCTTTATGTTTTGAGAGTGACAGAGAAGGGTGTGTTATTGCCCTCTGTAATGCATAGATCCAGTATCAATGTTGCTCTTACCGGCCTGGAAGACAGATGAACAAAAAGGTTCAGAATGCTGTCAGATGTATAAAATATTTGGGCATCATGGAGGCTCTGTAAGTTACTGTAGTGAAGTGAATAACCTTTTGCCTTGCATTTAAGCACTTGGCTCTGCCGTAGTGTAAGGCAGGAAGGTAAGGGGGAGTTACAGCTTCAAGGTCTGTTTGTGTAACCATGTTGGTTGCTTTCTGGGTCACAGCCTCCCAGAGCAGTGGGCAGCTGGCCCTTGGGAATAGCTTCCTTGGCTAGCTACAGGACCTTGCTGGGTAGGAGGGATGGAGGAGCGGATACACAGGGAAAAGGTGCACACAAGTCTTGGAAATAAATTGTAGAAGTGAATGGGAATGTGTTTGACATACAGAAAATTCCTAGTCTTTAGTTGTCACTTCCGTGTTTCTTTGATTGGGTGAAGACCACATCAGTGTTTTTAGCTGCTTGTTTGGAAGCATAAGGTCTGTTTCCTCACAAAAAGAATTGTTCATTTGGTTTAGATCCTTATATTAGTCAATGTTCATCTGGTTTAGATCCTTATATTAGTCAACACTGTTAATTATGGTGTCCTGTCACCATAGCATACTCCAGCAGCTGTGCAAGTGGATTCTCTGCTCACACAGCTCTCTAACTGTTGGCAGCAGCCTGTTGCCTCTCATGAATCCGTGTTCCTCTTTGTGGAGATCTCCTTCCACCTGCCTGGCACCATACAGCCATGTTGGGCCTGCTGCCTCCTGGCTTCTCGTGGGCCCAGCTGCAGCCCGGTGCAGGGCCGGCCCTTTCTGTGCCAGGAGGCCATGGGGGGGCTTCTGCCAGGGCTCTGCTCTTTACTGCTGATCTACTGACTGCTCTGGTCCTGTGTTCATTGCTGCTGAGAAACCCAAAGATGTCTTCCTGTGCAAGCTGAAGAAGTGCTTCGACTTCTGTAAGCTGCGGTATTCACCTCTGACCTCTGTACTGAAAGGAGGTGGAGAATCTCGGGCCTGGCCTGAGGCAGGCCAGGCAGGGGTTCTTGGTGCCTAGCTTAGGTGTTAGTTTTTTCGTACTTAGGTCTATAAAGGCCCGTATCTGTTTTTTTTTCCTCCTTTTTATAGATAGAATTAACATAAGCCAATAGTATAATGCTTAGTGTTGGTTCTAAATGATCTGTTTTAAAACTTCACCTGCAGTTTCTTAGATTTTTATCATTTTCATTAAATAATTTCAGCATTATATTTGCTGGAACTTTCTATTCTGGATGCCTGCATCATCTACTTCTGCCTGTTTGAAAATTTAGAAGGGGGAAAAAGTTTTATTCTTTCCAGGAAGAAAAGAAGGCAAAATACATCTTGTGTGTTCTTGTATCTGTTTGATAAGCTCCATCACACTGGTTTTTAGGCTCAGTCTGAAAACTATGTGGGATCATTGTCTTTTGCTAGTCCAGTGAAAATCCATTAGGGAGAAGAGTGAAAAAAATCTTTTTTTTTCACTCGATCAGTGAAGAGTTGGTAGTAGCTAAATTCCTTGAAATTATTGTCTGTACAGCACACACAGAGCACAGCATTGCAGGGGTTGAGCAAATCTCACTGAGGATTACTTATCACAGATTTTCAGGCTATTGTGGAATCAAGTGTAGGAAGCTGAGGCGCGTGCCCACCCAGTGCGGTGCAGCGTGCTTCTGGGGGCGCTGGGGCTGGGTGCTCAGCTCTGTGCTCCGAGCGCAGCACGAGATGGCAAGGCTGACGGCAAGGAGGTGCTCTGAGGGCCTTGGGGTTCTCTTTACTGTCACTCAGACTGAGAAGGAGAGGAAAATCTACTTAATTGTAGAATTGAGGAGCTGTAAGAGGACTAGGTTGGGACTGGCACCTAGGAGTCAGTGTGGATATGGGTTGGGGCAGGAAGCAGAAAGAAGAAAGGTGGAGAACCTGGACTGGGAGAACTGGAAGAGTCAGGGTTGCACGTGCAAAGAGATTGGTGTAGGACAAGGACTGTGAGTAGGGAAGAACTTGAGAGAAGCATTTGTGATGGCAAGTGGCAGGTGGGGACCAAAGCTGATTCTTCCCCAGACCTGAAAAGGAAAGCCCAAATCTGTGGTACCTGGTGCTCCTTGTCTGCCAGCAGGGAGACCCGTGTGCCCCTCAGGCCTCCCTTCAGCCTGCTTTGTGCACAGGCTGCTCTTGTGCCTACCACGTGCCCTGTGTTTTGGTGTCAGTGATGTTCCATATAGTGCATCTTTCCTGGCTTTCTTTTTCTCTCCCATTTTGTATTTTTAACAATCT
The DNA here is from genome assembly GCF_013377495.2 of Cygnus atratus. Lineage (NCBI taxonomy): Eukaryota > Metazoa > Chordata > Aves > Anseriformes > Anatidae > Cygnus > Cygnus atratus. The sequence goes on from NC_066366.1 coordinate 2,819,977, forward strand.
GTCAAATTGCAGATTGAAGGGTACAAAAACATGAACCTTACAGTGTAACCAAGTGCTCAAAAGTTAAAATAATAGAAAAGGCTGTCCATGAAGCCTTAATCGGGCCCCCTTGTGTGTATACGTTTTGATACTGTCGCTAATTACATGACATGGTCACACACTGCTTTTTCCTGTGGACCCCTGCATCATTCTGTGCACTAAGTGGAAGATATTTGCTGAATGAGCACAGCTTTAAGTTTTTATGCTCACTGTGACTCAGGTAGTCCCAGGGTTGCTTTACTGTATGCTGCTCGAGACTGAGCACTGAATTACTAATTTCCTTGTGCATTCTTCATTGCTAACTGCTTTTCAAACAGTAACACTTACTTTCAAAACACACTTGCTCTGAGGTGAGCGATAAGGCTCTTCTGTTGCCACGTGTGGGAAATGCGAACGCAGGGTGTTTGAGTCTGAGGTAGCAGCAGCGTGATGCTTTCCCAGTTCTCCATGGTGCAAGTCATGCAGTGTGTGCAGAGCTGCAGCCTGACCCCAGGCTGCAGCTGGTGAGTGCAGTCTTCTGAGATCTGGAGCTCTTTCTTGGGTGTTCTTTCTTAGGACACAAAGTGAAGATGCTACCAGTAATGACTGCTATGAGAAGGTTAATGCAAACGACTTGCCTGAGTTTTCACGGGAACCAATGTTGAAGACCGACTCTTGAGTTCTGCCCTTGCAGATTAGGGTTAATCCTGTGACTGTTCACCCCCAGCTTAGTCCCTTGCCTTGCTTACCTCATATTTCCTGGTCTCTGCAAAGAGCAAATGGAGATGGGGTGGGCAGGCAATCTCCTTCACTGCTCAGGCCAGGTCTGGAATATTAGTTTGGGATGAATGATATTGGGATTACTTGGGGGAGGAGGTGGTGCAGTCCAGCAGCATATCATAATGAACATGCAGGGGGTGGGGGCAGAATTAAGATTGGATCTTAATTATGGCATCTTAAAACTTCCAAGAGCTTTGCTTTGCAACCTTAACATTCTTCTAATGTAGTTTGTGCGTACATGTGTCTAATATATATTGTTTTTCTGCTTACAAAAAGATGCTAATGGGCTGCACTTCAAATACTTTACAAAAATTCTGAGTTTAGCTTTCTGAACAGGTATTTGAAATCAATACAGAGAGAGAGCCGCTAACAGGAGGTAAACTACAAACCACAAACACTTTCAATAGGATAGCTCTTTTTATATAACATTTGATATCATTTTCACAGCATGATCTCTACTTTCATACTGTGATAGCTTTTACCTGGAGTTTAGATGATTCATTTTTCTAGTGGATACTTAACTTTTATATGAGGAAAATGCAAGAGAAGCCAGCACAGCATTAAATGAGCTATAGTTGCAGCATTAAATGAACTACAGAACAGTAATAATGTAGACTGCTCAGATCCTTGCTATCACACAGGGCTGGACTCATGAATGCTCTATCGATCCATATGTGAGGAGATATGGAAGCCTAGGAGGAATTTTTCTCACTGCTTTTTGGCTTATCTAATTCAGTTTTTAAAAGTAGACTGGGCACTCGGTCTTGTTTAGTAATCGTATGGAATCCTTACAGGATTCTGCTTGAAAATTAACTGTGATTTCCTGTTAGTGTGGGTCACGAAGATTCACATGACTACATCAGTGTGCTTTCCACATCTTTTCTTGGAAGGTTTCTGGAGGAATTTACCAATCCTATCTTTATACTGAATTCTGCAATAAGTACTGCAGAGCGAGGAGAACTTTTTGAAAAAGTCTTTCATGTAAATGGTGATTATTCTTTCAAAGACAACCAGATTTTTGTGCAATGTGTCAGGAGTGCGTGGAATTAAGTGTGATATTTTGACTTCTCTGGAAAATGGATGCTGGGGTTGAGGTTTTCTGGGGCTACGCTGCCAAGCTTTTGTTTTCACATGCTTGTAATTTCTTATGAACAGTTTTTAAATGAAGTTTTCTGCATAAGGTTCCCAAACAGTTTTTAAAGTGAACACCTCATGTCTGTATATTTCTGAATAATGTAAAAATGCAACATTAGCGTGGTCCTGTTGAAAGATGGTTTAAAGATAAAAATTCAAATAATTTGCCTTATTTCCTCCATTTAGCCCATCATCAGCCTTTCTTTCTTCAGGTTTCTATCACACACTTGTTTCACTCTTCCTCCCCCGGAAAGATATGTGTAAAACATACACTTAAAATGGCCTGACAGTTGCATGCTATCAGAAATCTATCAAACTCAAGACCATTCATCAGAAATCATTTCCTTAGCTTTTGAAAAGGAGGAGCAGACTGATTTATAACATAGGTCTGATAAGGTTGAGCTAGACTCATTTATTTTAATTCGTCTGAAGACTTTGTGTCTAATTTAGTTCTTGCTTTAGAAACAGACAAAAAAGAAACCTTTCCTTCATACTCAAAATGCAACAGCCTTTACTGACTCCAAAACAAACAAAAAATTTTTTGGCTGTTCTGTTTTTATAAACTGAGGATCGACCTGATTCTATCAAACAGCATCTTCCAGGGCCTGCATTGCAGTTGGTCAAGATGAAGGTGTTCAGCCCCTTCTATGTTTGTCATAATTATTTTAAAGTCATTTTAAAATGAATGAGTCAATTGTTTGAGCACTACCAGCTTTGCTAATAGGTGATGAAAGGTCCTACCCTGGGGTTTCATGCGCGTTTGAAAGCAGCTATCCTTGATGATTATCTCCTGTACTCTTCTGTACCGAACAGCATACTGTGTCGAATCGATATTGCTACTGCTCCCTGGGGTTCTTAATTCACGTGTTCAGAAAACTTCATGTTTTGTATTCCTTGAGGTACACCCTATAAAAGCTCAAATACACACAGAAATGCACATTAAAGGGCCCCTGCTTGCACCTATGTGTAGGAGCTTATCTCCAAGAACGAGTGAGGTTTGCTTTACAATTCTGTCTTTTTTGCACAGGGACTTGGATGGTGCTCTCCTCACCACCTAGCTCTGTCTTGGGGCTCTTTTGTTTCTCTGGCTGGAACTCAGGAGACAGATATTATGTAAAAACATGTTTACAGCGCATGTGTGACTGCAGCACATGATGGTAGTCATGGGGAGACCCCACTCTGCTGTTTTAGAATTCCATATTTGAACTAATTTCTAGCAGGCTAAATTATTCCCTAAATTATTCGTAAGCTTAGATGGAATAATGTTATTTCTGCAGCCACCTAGCAGTTCTTGTTTCTAATATCGTAGGGATCCTAGTCAATCAAGGTCATAGCCTGGGTACACCAGCTGCTGTACAAACACACTGTGACAGCTGTGCTCCAGAGAAGGAGCCGTAACTCTGAAGAAGGTGGCTGACTGGGCTTTAGGGTTTGTCCCTTGATGTAAAGGTTTCAGTGGAAACACTGGGATGAGTGAAGCAAGGCTGATTTACACCTTCTGAGAACTCTGCTCAGGAACTCAAGGTAAAATTTGGGACAGAGCTCCATGCATTCCTGTTGCTCTCTTGCATAAAGGACAACTCCTCCTCACCCTTCCAGCCTGTCCTTCTGAAGGAGCCTGTACCTGTCCATCTCAGGGCTCCCATCAGGGGAGCTATCCTGATCCCAAGGAGACTGCAGCCTTGTAACTACACAGACCTCTAATTATTCCCTTTGTTTCTCATGCTGCTTGTGTTAGTGTTAACAGACACTTGAGAGAGCCACCCCGTTGTGCTGATTTCCAAGTGAAAGTGACCGCTTCCCCCATAATGCTGCCCTCTTCTTCCTTGTTTATGTGACGTAGGCCCCTATCAGCCCTGTCTTGTTGGTTGCAAGGTCCCTCCTCTCCACACCACTCCACATGCTTTGCTTGCCATCCCTGTCCTCTTCTTCCTCATTTGGTCATCAGTTTGGTCGTCAGCTCCCTCCCATGTCATTCCCAGTTTAAAGCACCTCGAAGCTATGGTCCACTAGGTCAACTAATGGAGAATTTAATGTCTCTAAAAAAATTGTCTTGTAGCTGTGAACAAATACATCTCTGAATGTTAAATAATCGCCTAAAGACGCTTAAAAAAAAAAGTCTCATTCTGGTGCGTGGGTGAGCTGAGATGCACAGAAAGAGTAGCAGGGATCTAGATGGCAGGGAAGGGCAGGTATGTGAGAGACCCTCCCTTGCTGAGTGGCCTTTACTAGTTACTCTCTGGCTTGTTGGGGTCTGGGAGAGGTTGCTGATGGAACTACACCAAGTGTCAGCAGTCAGTCTGAGGATCTGCGACTGGGAAGGAATGTTAAGGATCATTGCTCTAAATGGGAAATTCTGGAGGAGGAGAGCAGCTCGTGATGCAAAAGCTGATACGTTTTTTGTCTCTAAGTGCAGTAAATCGTAATTCCTCTCTGGGAGTTTTCTGCACCACAGCAGGAGCATGAGCTGACAGCTAGCATCTCCCAGCATATGCAGAAGTCACAAAGGTGCTAGCAGCCTCTGTCTGTGGCTGCAGCTGCCTGTTCCTGCGCACCACACCTTCTGCTCTAGGCTGCTTTTGTGAACTGGGCAGCAGAGCAGCTTCGCACTAAAGATGCGTTAAGGCCAGGAGGTTGGAGATCTCCCTCTATGATGTTTTTGCACAAGGCAGGGAATCTAGTAAGGATCAAAGGTGGCCAGAGGGGAATCCCAAAGCTTTCACATCCTGGAATCCCTGCAGTGAAACTTCAATCGCTAGTCTTAACTTCGAACAAACAGGTCAAAAACACTCCCTGTGAAAACCTTTTAATTTAATTAGACTTTCTCGTGTGATTAAAACTGTCTTTGATATAGTTTATTAACAGTTTCAATCTCAAATTAACGTCTTAGTACTACAAGTTAGGACGTTATTCTCTGACCCCTCCTTTTTTTTTTCCCTAGGAAAGGTTTCAAGCAAGTCAGTATCTTGCTAAGCAAGAGAGAGAATACAGGATAAATAAGCATGTGTCCTGTGGAAATAGCTGCTCAGATGCTAAAGGTTAAAATAAGTCTTTGGTTGTGTACAGACATTCTGCAAATGATAAAATTATATGTTATCAATGAAAGGGTAGCTTACCTGTTTTTTTGTTTTCCCCAATATGAATACTGCAACATGCAGAGGCCGTTGATAATTGAATTAGAGCCATGTCTACACTTGTAACACCCTTGCTATAAGGATCTTAATTGCCTATTACTAATTTCTATTCAAAAAAAAAAAAAAGGCATAAGACCACAGATGAAGTTTCTGAAAAGCCAAAGAGTTTAAGTCTTAACCTGAAGCGAGCCCTAGCACAAGATTTCAGGCCAAGTCAGAATCTGCCCATTCTTAAAGTCCTAGGCATGCTGTTGAGATGCTGTAAAGAGAGACGGGTACAAAGGCAAAGCCAGTTTCCTTTCCTTTTATCTTCAAAAGAAGCATGATATCAGCTTCACCTTGAGCTAGACTTTGCACTCTGATCTGATAAAATCATTATTTGCCACTAAGATACAGGAGAATTCTCCTACCTGCTCCTGCACCCCTGCTGTGCACAGTGGCATTCTGTCTTCGGTTATGGCTCATGTGGAGCTGCGCCTTGGTGTCTAGCAGCTTCTGAGTGCCAGCAGAAGCCTGCCATGGTACCTGAGATGGTACCTCTGATTAACTTCTCATACGTGGTGGCCGCAGAGGGCTTGACATCACAAGTTAAGGGCAGTGAGCGTTTCATCCTCCATCCTGAATCTGCTGCCATTCACTGACTGAATTAGAGAGTCAACTTTAGTTTTATGTATGAGAGTTGTCAACTGGAGGAATTATTAGGCTTTTGTCTTTAAGTGAGACTTAACGAAAATATACCAAGAATCAATGGTATGGCTGATTTTTCAGTCAGAATTAGAGAAATGGTCATTATGAGTACTCACCCCTCCACTCCTCTCACTTTTTCATGTGCAGCCCCTCATCACATCACAAGAAAAATCCTCCCTTGGGCAGAGCAGTTGACAGCAGCTCCTTGATCTGCTGATTCTGATCCCAGCAGCATTCTGAGCAAGGGGGGAAAAACAAGTGTATTTGAGCTGTAACAAACTGAGTTGTGGTACCTACCAGCATTTAAACTGATTGTCTTTCAAAATATTTAAGTATGAGCAGGTGTTCATGTAAATGGTGGTTCTCTAATTTGTCTAATAATGTTGATTTTTTTTTCCACTCCTATTACTGACTTCACTATTTTGCTGGTGGCATCCAGATCGATGGTCAGACCATTGTTTTTAGTTCATCAAAAGGAATTGTTTTATTTAATAACATCCAATAATGACATTTATAATTTTCTGCATGTAAAAGTCACTTAAAGGAGTTCTGCATGCATGAGGTAAAATACATGACTGAGGGAGGTAACCATATAGATGACCTAATCAGCTCAAGTTGTTCAATGAAATAAGCAGTGTGACGTGTTGGAAAATATAGGTAGCTTTTCACTGCTGGAAACTGCAAGCTAAAGAAAGTGTCTTTTAAAGTTCTTTTTAGTATTTATAGTGGATCTACATATAAAGATTTTGTAACTAAGCATATATGCTTTAAGCTACGCAGCAAACTGAGTACATTCCTGGTAATATCATACATCATATATAGAGTATACACTCAAAGGAGAGCAGTAGGTCTGAGCAGCTTATTTTTAACTGGTGGTGTTATCGTGACAGAGGTAGCTGGGCTATTTACCCGAGTAGCAAGAATTTCTTTGGTTTGGCCAACTTTGCCTTGCAGTCATAGAAACTGCAGGTAAGGAAGGAGAAAGTGCGACAAGGATGGCAGCAGAGCAGCTTTTTGTAAACAGCCAGTTCTGAGGCACATGGAGGGCTTGAGCATTGCTGCTTGTCGTCTTTGCCCTGAGCTGGCCCCAGTCGCTACGTGCTCAGGCAGTAGAAAGTCTCCTGATTTCAGTGAAATCCAACCACATACCCTTTCCTGACTTCTGGCTGCCTCCTGCAAAGTGAGTGGCACAGAACAAGCTCTGTGGGCCTCAAACATCACAAGACTTTCAGAATAGTGTTTTTCCTTGCTATCTGTATAAGGCGAGTCAGCCCAGTCGGGATGCCTGTTTTGGTCCGTGTTATTCTAAACTGTGTCTGACCTGCTACGTGAGTTGGTGTGGGGGATCACGGTGAGCAGGCAATGGGGGACCCATCTCCTCTTCCAGGACTCAGTGGGATTATAGCCCTGAGCTAACAGTTACGCTGAGCTGACCAGCCACCCATTTTCTTTTCCTTGGTTTACTTTCTGGCAAGGATTTTTATTTTAATATTTAGTTTTGAGGAAGTGTTATAAATAGCAATAGTAACTGATAGTGTGCTAATGCAACCAAACTGCATTTCACTCACTTTTACCAGGACTACTTTGAAACTTTGGTTTTCAAAAACAACCTTAACTGCTGCTGCCCAGAGAGATAGGGAATACAACAGAGGATGTGACCTTTCTGAATGTTTTCTTATCAGGCAGCGTAAGTACCGTATGTCCCACTAAGCTGCTTCAATAGAACCTTGTCAAGTTATCACACTACTCGACATGTTGCTGATAATGAATACATAAAAGCTTTAGATATTGAAGACTCAGAGGAAATAAATAAGATTTACTGAAAAACTGCTCAACATATATCCCAGGGCCATGTTTTTTTCCATGTGGGTTGTCTGTTTCCTTTGATCCCTTAGATAAATGGGATGATGCAAGAGTTTCAACTTCTTGAAATGTAAAAGTGCAGATGTGGGTGGATAAATGAAGAAAGTAAATGGTCATCTATCTCCATTGCGGAAAACTCAATTGCATCGTAATCATATCAGTCTCATTCTCCAAAACTGACTAATATTTTGCTTTTGTGCTACCACGCGCTGTTGTAGCTGGTATCTGGAATATCTTCTCTTGTCCTGTATTTTTATGAGGGCTGAATGCTGGGGAAGGGTTCATATTTATCTTTGTAACTTTGCCCAGTATAGGTCAATTGTTCTGACTTTGAGGAATTAAAGAAAAAACAACAGCAAAACCCTGCATATGGAACTAGTGTTGACAACATCCCTTGTATCACTGGCAGGAGGCCTTCAGACGTGGGTATTAAAGAGCACTTGTGGAGAGGTTGCCCAGGCTTTGCCTGCAGATCCCCAAGGACAGGATGGAAAACTTCAGGATCTGCTAAAGAGGGATAAGGAGAGAGTGAACCCCTACACTCCTTTTCTGAAATAATGCTTTGGGAGTCATATAGCTTTGGAATGCTTTTGGCTAGGTTTGGTTAGTCTTATGTCTTAGCTGTGTCTAGGAAGCAGTGTCTCATCTGACCTGAAGATAGCCCCACTGGTTGAGATTTCATGTTTGCTTTATTAGCAGTCTCACAGTGTACTGGGCAATAACAGCTGACAGTGCTGAGCTGATGATTTCTTGCAAAGAAGCTTCTGAACTTTGGATGCAATTTTTGATAGCTATCAAGGATTTATTCAACAAGAACAGTTTGTGTGCCTTTTACTGTAGATGGTAACTTAATACCTTCTGAATCTGATCTCCACAAAGTCTGACTTGGAAGGGCTGTAGAATTTTTGACAGTTAGCTTCTTAAATAAGTATCTAATAAAGTATTTTAGTAATCTCTTTACTTCAAAAATATACATTCTCTTTCCTCTCTAATTCCTAATTTTTCATGCTTAGATTAAATGTGTTCATTCCTTCAGTGAAGATGACTGAGATTTACTTCCAGTCTACTCATTTAGTAGACTACTGTATGTTTTATGCAGAAAATAAGAAACTACTATTTTCCCCTTTCAGAATGGCTCTGCACACATGCAAATGACTAACCTAAGAAGAGGCACCCATAGAAGCTGTTCTTTATTTCCTTCTAGTGCTCTGAAAGCCATCTTTTTCCAGAAGGCTGTGTTTTCATTCTGGGCTCCCCACTGTATGTAAAGAGACAGTTTCGTGTCTGGTATCCTTGGCTGCGGAGGCTTTTTCTTGTGTTTAAAGTCACCTCTTGTATTTGACTGATCAGGAGAAAGTGGGAAGCGCTATTACAGCACAGTGGCTCTCTCAGTGGCTGTAAGCAATGATATCTAACAATGCCCCAAGGAGCTAGTTAAAAAGTGCCTCGCACACTCAGGAAAGCACTTTAATGTAACTGCATTAGAAAGCTGTCAGTTGCTTGTTGGGCAAAACAGACTTTTTTTTTTGCATTGTAAGGATTATTGAAGCATTTGTTACACAGTAATTTGGAAATCATAATAAAACATTTCTAATTTTATTTCCCCCAGCAAACAACTAATGGGGGTAGTACATAGCAAGCCCAGAAAGCATGCTATAGAGCCATGAAATCTTGTTCGTTCTCCTAATTGGGAGGGCAGGGGATAGAAGCTGTAGCTATTCTTTTAAAGTGTACTTCCCAGAAGTAGAATTTTCAAAGGCAGAGGTAGGAAAAAACTTGTTTGTATCTTTTCTGCTTCCCCACTGCCTTAAACTCTCGGTGCATTTCTGCAAATGCATTTTAGTGTTCTTCAAATGACATGTTAAATGCTCGTGAGGTGTCAGAATTCCAGTAGGCAACTTAAATGTTCTCAATGCTCCCCTGCAACAGGAATTGTTGCAAAATGGTGACAGATGAATAGAGGTTAGATTTTACAAACACCTGAGTGTGAATGGCAAAAAGTACTTTGTAGAGGGCATACTTAAATGCTTTTTACAGGCCAAAGTCTTACATAGTTGAAGAGAGATGAGTGATGCTTAAAAATATAAAAAAAAATAATTTATTTTCTGAGCTGTTTCTTTAGACTGGTGAACTTGTCTAATTCTGATTTCCTTCATGAATTCTCCTTGGAACTGGAGATGTAGAAATCTGATCCAAAACTCGTGCATAAGCCTCTAGTAGCTTTTTGGTAGCTGATTGGTGAATAGTAGGGACGTGCTTGGGTCCAGATATCCAAAGTTAATACTTTTCAGTTAAATTGTAAATACAGATCTATCATTAAAACAAAGATAGCCTAACATCAAGGAAGAGGGACAAAAAGAAGAAAGGAATGAAGGAATGATTTGCTGACTTTCAACCTTAAGTCACAGTTAAACCGGATCACATGTCGCTGAAAATGTCAACTGTTATTGTTGTGTGAATAAGCTGTGTGAATTTTTGCAGAATTGGCATTCCCGTGCATCCAAAATGTCATAGGCCTGAAGTTATAGCAATGACAAAAGTGCATTAGGGAATCCATAAATCTGTTAAATGGGTTTGCAGTTGGAAATCCAGAATGCTCAGGTGCGTCTGAGCAGAGGCTGGTACATTTATTATTCACTGCCCTCCAAAATTTCAGGTAAATTTCTCCTTTAAAAAAATCCTCCCAAAACAACAACAAAAAAGCACCCCATATTGGGAGGAAGATCATTTAAAAAACAGTGATACACAAATCATTTATTCTGTCAGCTAAGACAAGATCAATTTATTGCATCATATATTCTAAGCAAAACTTGCATGCAAACTTGCTTTCTTGGATTCTGAGATCAAGATGAAAATTGTCTTACGTTGTCCATCAATCACACTTACTGGAACAGCTCTTCATGAGCTAGAGCTTATATTGTTCAAGCCTGGATATTAGATGAGCTGCAGTAGAGTTTGAGTCATGGACCTTGAGCATGAAAAACTCTGGACAGCATGTATTTTAGCTGAAGGGGACGCAAACCTTTTGCTTCAAAGGGACAAGCGACAATGTCTATGTTTAAGTCTCTAAAAGCAGTCTTTGGCACAGAGGACAACTTAAAATCTGAGTCTTGAAAACCTATGTTTCCTGACTGATAAGCAATGGCTGTTGTAAAAGTTGTTTTTTTTTTTTTTTGTTTTTGTTTTAAGTTCATAAATTTTAGCTTTGTCATTACGATTTCAGCCCATCTTTTTCAGTATGGAATTTCAAGTTAGATTTGAAAAGCTTGGAAGTATTCTAGTTCACAAATTGATTATGTTTCATGTCAGATTTCAGAATGAAGCATTGTGTTGAATATGTTTATTTGTTCCGGTACGTTCGATATATGCTGTTAAACAGTGGCTGTTCAGCTAACCGTGTGACACGCGGTGGAATGTGCGGCAGAATACAGGGAAACAGAACGAGATGGAAGTCTTGACAGAAAAGATCAAATACCTGATTTTATTTTTGAATAGCAGCACACATGAGAGAATTTTTAAGAGATCATTGCTGTGGAGACGAGGAGGAGAGGAAGACAGAAGGCCCTGGAAGAAAGTAGAATCGAGTTTCTGAAAATTGTAGCCTTTACAAAGAAGGTCCTTTAGACACAAATAACGTGCAGGCTTTAAAAAAGAGAGAAGTGGGTTTAGAATTAGGAACTTAGAATACCAGTGAGCTTCCAACAATGAATCTGAGCAAAGGAAAATACCTATTGCTGTAGGAGCTCCAGTTGTGCCTTGATAGTACGACGGAGAAAGCGAAAAGACGAGTCTATTCTTCTTTCCATTCAGGAAAGGACTAGCCTTCTCTTCTGACAACTGCCAGCTAGGTTTGTGCAGCGTAGCCCTTCATGAGACCTGGAAGGAAGCTTGATGGTAAACTGTCTTCAAGAAAGAACAGTTCGTTACAAAAAGCTTTAGAATTTGGGCCTCCTTAACAGCCTTTCAGATGAAAGGGACAGACCAGGCTTTCTTATATGATTTAAGTAAGTGTGATCACTGAATAGATCGGCAGGAAGGCAACAAGGACAGCGATTTATATAAGAGCTTTAAGAACAGAGGTTTATAATTAATTAGTCAGTGGTGAATTGGTGGAGCGTTGGGAAGGAGAAGTAAAGGAGAGACCCACAGTGCTGCTTGCAGGTTAGTCTGAAGTGAAAGCTCTTGGGGTGTGGGCCAGGCTGACAGGGTTCTGCTAAAAGGAAAGAAAAAGCATTAACCTGTGTTCATGCCTGGATTTAATTCCACAAGACACTGCAGGACCTAAAGCAAACCAGTTGGGACCTAAGGTACATCAAGTAACATTTAACCAGTTGTATGTTCTTTTTATGACTTCTGTTTGTGAGGGAGATAAATGCATGTCTGAGGCAATAAAACATTTCCCCTGATTATAGCAAATGGTGTTTCTTTTCCCTCGTGGGATGTAATAGGAATATCAATGTTTTATATTTCATATTAAAAAAGCCCAAGTTTGATAAAAAATGAAACACATTTAGTAGAGTTGTTATCTCAGGTAAGTTAAAGTACCATCGTGCAGTCACAGGCACAGAACTGTAAGCATGGTGGGTTCGCTTACTGCGAATCTGGCCAAATGTCTGTGCTACTTCCCAAATCCAAATGAACTTGGAGAAGAAGGCAAGCAGCAAGGAGTTCATAAAGGCCACTAAATGAAAGCTAAGGCAGGTGGTGCCTTGTATCACAGGTAACAGCCGTCTCGATAAATGCAGCAGATGGAATTTAAACTGGGACAAAGAGTTATATAAGAGAGAGCAAAAAAAAAAAAAAAAGAGCAGCAGAGGCTGGGAAAACACAAGAGAAGCAGCTCAGAAAGAGAATCCTGGGAAGTGTGTCCAATTTTTCTAACATTTCTCATCACTAACTTCACCAGAATTGTGTGGGTATCTGCGAAAGCAGAATTTGTCCCCAGTAGAATATGATTAATGTGTTAAGCAGATGTTTTATTTCAGGAATGGAAATATGTAAAACAGATATGCCAAAATATTTTCTTTTGATGTGGAATATTAAAAATCAAAAGAAATGGTGATACAAGCTTGCCCTTTTGTTCTTTTGTAGTGAATGACAACATTTAGTTGGTTTTTGTGTGGCTTCTGGGGGGAAACTTTTCCAAACCTGCCAGAACTTCCAGGAATTCAGGTCTGATCCCATTCTGTGCTGCAGCAAAACCAAACTCTCCTGGCGTCCGTGTCCCGCTTGTCCAGCAGACATGCCTGTGCTGGCACAGCCCTGGGAAGGAAGCGTGTCCCTCAGGGGGCTCGGGGCAGGGTCCCCTGTCCACTGGCTGGCTGCTGCACGCTGCCCATGGTGGCAGAGTTTCTAGGGGTGCCCCAATCCCTCCCACAATGAGTGTGGAGCTGTGTGCGGACGGTAACGTAATGCCAGCAGGAGGAACTGAGAGACCATTGAGGCTTTCTTAGTTTTGTTTCAGGCAAAGGACTTGAAGTTAAACGTCTCATCTCGAGTTTCAGTGGTATTCTCAGAAAAAGAGAAAAGGCAAACAGTGAAGAATTGGGCGTGGGTCTCTTTAAAAATGTTGCTCTGAGTTTTCGTTTTAACTCCCTAGAATTGTTGCATCTTATTCAAGTAAATAAGAAATCTTTTATATGCTTCTAGAGGAGCGTGTGCTGTTTGACAGGTTCTGCATATCCCTTCATTTATCCCCTTTGCTAGCAGACTGGTTCCTACTACTTCTCAAAATATTGGCTTCATATATCTGATTATGGCATAGAGGTCTAAGCAGGCGGTTTCAGGCATATCAAGGCGTATGTCTGAATGGAAGCGGTTACTGCTGTTTTAACTAGGATTGCACTGCAAAATTAGGCAGGATAGTTCTTGCAGTTAATCCTTGTGAAGGGAGAAGGTCGGGTGTATGTTTGTGAGATGGCATTTACGGCAGCCAAGACCTATACAGCACAGAAGAAGTTTTTAAGAACAGCATACGAGTGCAGTGCTGGGGGAGTGCAGCGCGGTTTGGCTAAGACTCGGCTGGGATCGAGCGCACGCAAAGGGCAGCCAGCTTGGGTCTGGCATGGCACCGTGCTGCCAGCCTTTGCTCCTGCCCGCGTGGGGTCCAGCGGCTCTAGCGAGATCTCAGCCTGCCAGTGCTGGCTGTGCATTGCTTGTAAAGTACGAAGTATGACATTGTACAGAAAATTGGATATAATCTGTGTTTTATGGAATATACATGAAGTTCAAGGAACAGATTTCAGATGCTGTACGTTGGCACATCTATTTCATGTTTTATGTACGCACTGAATTCGATATACTGTGGTTTTACATTTGTGCTGGTTTACATTAGCCGTAAACGTGACCTCAGCATGTTTACATATAATGTGCTGAAGCTTCTCAAGTTGACAATTACCAGGATGTTTCTTGTGCTGCATTACAATTGAGAATCACAGATCCTACAAGATAAATTTGTGTCGAATTGTGTTTATCTAGATTTTGCAAAAAAGCAAAGCAGTTAGTTTAGCTTATCTTTTGTCATGTTTTCTGCTATGCCAGTTGGAAATTTTTCATTGGTAAAAGCTTATTTTCTTTCTAACAAATGTCTGTCTTCCAGTTTTGTGAAAGTGAATAATTGTTTCCTGAAGATTAATCCCACAAACGTTTGTACTCAGTAATGTCATTTCTGACCTCTAGTTTCATGGGCTTTTGGCAGTAAAAAAAATTGAAAACCTTACAGAATTTAAAAATCTTGGGAAGAAACCACAAGAATAAATTTTAATGTGAAAAGATAATATAGTTTTGCAGAAATATGGAGCATCTGTTTTTTAGTTAGATGCTTTAAGTTTTGCTCACCCCCTCAAATATTAGAACTGAGCTAACCTAAACATTATGGTATTATTTAAAATATATATTTTTTAACATATATCATGCGTTTCATGTAATCTAAACCCCTTTAAAAGTACTAGTCCATGAAAATGTGACTGTAGTAGCCTGAATTGTCAGAGAACACACACTAAATTGGAGTGTAAACTTATTTTGTTACCCACAGCTTCTTTTGCTGCTAATAACTACTTCCTTTCTTCCTTTAAAAAAATAAGCCAAAACATTAGCAGTTTTGCAAATTTAAATATTTGTGAAAAATTGGGCACGAAAAACCAACCCGTTTAGCCATGTTCATTTCTTAGATTGACAATCCTTAGTAAGAAGTTTATGGACTGAAATGAATGTGACAGTTCTGTATGGTTACCAAACTGCCCAAATTCACCAGGTTTGCTTGATCTCTGAAACTCTGCCTTCCCAATGGTGTGTGTATCCATAGGTGCCTAAATATCAGGGCAGCGGGGGTGTGACACCTGGCTGTGCCTCAGCTGTGGCAGTAAAGTCCTACCTGAGAGTCGGGGTTTGCGGTACCCTTGCGGTCCCGGCAGAGTCCCAGTAGATAACAGGCAGCTTGGAGGCGCAGCACACCACAAGCAGCCATCCCACAGTTGTAATGCACTGCAGTCACTTATTAGGGTGACCAAGACATGCTAGAGTATCCTTACGTACTGTCTGGTAAAATGTTACTTGCATCATGCAGCATTCATGTCAGCCCTGTGGATTAGATGTTACCCAAATTTTCCTGGTTTTTGTTCTTCTGTAAATAGAGCTGAAAAGCCAATCAGGAATGTCTTGTATACCTTTACAGACATTTCAGAATTTGCTTACAGGAGAAGAGATGTTTCTACTTCAGGAAGTTTGCAAAATACTATTGTGATTTTTTTTCACTGAATCCATTTAGACTTTTATTTTCTTCAAAATAAAATTAAAAATAAAAAAGGAAAGAAAACTTGCTGCAAAATAATGTTTTCAGAAATTACGTATCTTATAACCATTGGTGTTGAAGTCCTGGGGTGTAGTATTTCCATTTTGCAATTTTATTCAGAAATTAGAAAGTGTTGTATCTAAACCTTTTGCATATTTATTAAAAATTAAAATATACCATTGTTTGTTTTTTTTCTTAATGATCTTTTAAAACATTCATCACTGGAAAATGCCCAGCAGAATGTGGTTCTGTGCTGTAGTGGAGGTGTGAGTTTCATTGGCTACAAGTTGTTGAAAATCAGTATAACTAACACACTCCAGCGAGGTAATTTAGGATTGCATCATCCATTTCTTTGCAAGTGTGCGCAAAGCTGAAACAGCTCTACAGGAGCTGTGTGCAATGTACTTGGACTTGCAATGTGTCATCCGAGTTACAGGATATGTGCTGCCTGTGGATCAAGCAGCAACTGTGTCTTTTCCATCTGTTTTGGGGTTTCTTTTTTATTTTGTGATGATTTTATTTGAATCTTTGGCTGAAATTTCACGAATTTGATTGGTTGTATGAAATCAGGATAAAACTGGATCTTAGTCATTTTTCAATGTAACTAACGTATACGAGGTTACTTGTACAGGTCATACAGTTTGTGAGCAAGGATTGCATTAAAATAGGGTTTTAAGGAACTGATAAAGAGATTAAAAGCATGCTTTCCCCACATTTTGATTTACACAAAGTCTGGCACTTGTAAGTCAAAGCTGTGATTGTACAGCCTCGATGTGAGCTAGCAGTGATCATGCAGGTTCGGCACCAAAGCGGGGCCCCACGGCTGAGGACCAGCGCCACCTTTCCCTCACTAGGAACGGGCAGCATTCTGCCGGCAGAAACTTGATTTCCTTGGCAAAGCCCCAAGCCGCTGAAAAAAACAGTAATGTCTTTTGTATAAGGTTTCAAAATCTTCCCAAAAATGTAAACCAGAACTGTGCCTCTGTTAGAGCTCCACGGGACAGGATAAAACAGTTGTACTGAGAGGCCACCCTTCTTTATTAAATTACGCAGACCTTGGAAGACTGTTTGTGGGAGCCAAATGCATCCTAGACCCCAATTTGTGGTGTCGCTCTTTAAATCCTGTGGGGTTTTCCATGAGGTTTGTTGTTCAGTGCAAAGAGCCTGGCTGTTGCTGGCCCCGGGTGCGAGGGTTGCTCTCGCCCCACGCTCCGCTCCCCAGCTAATGGCTGGATTTCACCTCTCCCGTGTCTGTCCCAAGGGAGGAGCTCGTGGGAACGAGGGGGCAGGTCATTCTCAGCACCAGGCTCCTGGCTCGGGCCGCACTCCTGCCAGAAATCTGTCTGAGCCTGAATCTGGCAAAGTTTAGGAAGCTGTGTTAAATGCACCTCTTTGTTCAAGTCTTCCACTAACGGCAGGCGCAGGAATTTCACTTGGCAATCGGTATCCTGGCTACCCTTTTCAGGGTACTTCTATAGCTGCCTCAATAGCTGGGAGGGACACGGACTGTTTTGTGTGATTTTGATTTGGGTTACGTTACGTAAAGGGCATCCAGGTGCTCTGATAATCATCCTTGATGACGTAGATATAGATGATTTGGGGCTATCGCTTCCTAATTTCAATTCAAAAGGAGAGCCTTTCAGGTTATATCGTTTTAGAAAAAGTAGTAAGCCTGAAAGTACACAGAGGGATAAGGTCTGTGTGTAGCAGGTGAGCAGCCTGCAGACTTTTTATCATGATGTGTTTCCTTTATTGCATTGGATAACTGCTACAACTCAGAAGTAGTAGACAGATAGGGATTTTTGAAAACAAAAGTTTTGTTTAGCCTTAGAAACAAATGTGACAATTGGGCATTTCAATGTGATTCTCCTTTATTTTCCTTTTAGAATTGGATCTGGATTTAGATGCCGGCTTTCGTGGTTGAAGTGTGTAAAGGTTCTTTGCACAGAACAGATTTTCCTATGGGTAAAAGCATGGCAGCAATTAGATACTGAACAGTAGCTGCAATGGCAGCCTGCCTTGGGAATTGGCTAATTTCACTGCAACAAAAAATTGGCTAATTCCATTGCAAAAAGAGCTGCTGGGGTAGCCCTTTGCAGAAATGAGCTGATGTCTGTCTCAACAGGCAGGAGATCATTGCCTATAGGAAATTCACTATGGTGCACAAATACGTTGGGGTCTAGCCATTAGAACAGGCCCTCGTGGAGGAGCACTGTGTATGTGCCTTTTCCAAATCCTGACGGGCTTTCTCAGTTCTACTACTAGTTGCTTCTATTGCACAACTGCTGGGCACCGTTATCCATGCACACAGGCAGCGCTTTCTCCTAAAAGCTATGTTTTCCGTGAAGTTAGTGCAAGAGTTTCTTTTGTGTTTTGTTGCTTGCTGTCGTGCCGCTTAGGTGTATTAAAAGATGTTCATGCATGAACAGCACTCGTTCTGTTGCTCTGCACGTGTATTTGCCAGGATAAGGCCTTCTGACTAAAGAAAAGAATTGAGAATAACACCTTAGCTTATGTCTTTGACTAGACAAATCAGTGAGTTTGACTGTTTTCCCTTCCTTCCCCAGTGTGTTGACCCAATAACAACTGAATAATTCTTTACAGCTCCTACAGCAGAACAAGATCCTGGAGAGAGGTGTGGAGGAGAAAGAGGAAGGAGGAGGAGAAACAAGTAGAGGAACTTTAATATTGCTGCTGTTGGCAGGGAGAAAATGCTGTGGGAAGTGCTGTAAGGCAGAGGTCAGACAAACACGTGAAATGGTGAAATTCCATGGTGCTGAAGAGGAGCTGCTTTAACTTTGCCGTTGGATTAGAGAAAAAGGCAAGTAAGAAGGCATGTGTCTAGGTGGCAGGGAGCTGGCAGTCTGGAGTGACAAGTGAGCTGTTGGGTTGATCACTGAGGGTGAGTGGAACCTAACGTTTTTTTCTAACGTTTATAGGGAAATGATTTGGAAAGTAACACATCTCAAATTTGCTTCCCCCACAACTCCTTTTTCCAGCTTGAATCACAAAAGAAAGTTCAGAAATCAAAGGACAGGTTCTTGCACTGTACTCTTTCCAACCTAACTTAAACTGGAGAACATTTGCATAGGTGTCAAGTCCTCATGAGGATTGCAGCACGATTGTTCAAAATCGCATATCTTTAGTTACTTTTAATCTTGAAATGTTCACCCATCAAGAAGCAAACGGTGAAATCACAATTGCTTCCCGTGCTTATATCTATTTTTAAAGAACATTTTCTCCTATGTCCTTTTGATTTTCCAACAGCTTTTTGTGAGCGCTACCTTACCCTCACATCCCAAGTAAAGCGTTCCTCTGGATTCCCCAAATGTGTCGCTTCTTCATGTTGACTCCACTCCTACTGGGATTGGGTGCCCAGAGGTCATGCCCAGTCCTGCTGAGTTAGATTCTTGGTCATGTCCAGGATATGTAGTTTGTTCAACGTGTCCCAGGTGGCTAGCAGCCCGCAGCCAGGACTCTTCTTACTGCTTTACTCACCACTGATTCGCTCTTTGTTGAAGGCAGAATATGGTTCAAAGTCTCTGTCAAGGTTTTTCAGAGCTTTCCTTGGACTTGTTTGCTACTTTTGAGGCCATGAGTGAGTGTGGTCTTTCATTTTTCACTGTCACCAGGGGACATGAATCAGACTGGGAGACCTGAGACTCTGGGAGGCAAGAGCTTCCAAAGAGCCTGGTGAGACCTGCAGAATGCTTGCCTGGATGGCATTGTCCTTTCCACTAGACAGTGCACCCAAATGCCAGTCTGGAGATTGGAGGGGAAAGGAAGAGAGAGAGAGGTGTGTTGTCATCCTGTTTACCTATCTGAGTTAGCACAATGCTTCAGCAGTGATGTTTCATACTTCTATTTCATTCATTTCAAGCAAATCGGAAGATTTCTTTTTAACTGGTCAGTAGCTATTTTAGGTTGCATTTTTTACTACTAACTTATGCTGACTAACAGTGCTAACAAAGGCTTAATATAAAGCAGGCTGTATAACAACTTGATTTTTTTTTCCAAATTATACATTTTAATTAGTAATAAGTGCTGTGAATGGAGATAACTGAAACATTTCATCACTACATACTTAATCTTTAGATTTGAGTTGGACCCTGGGGAAAGAGGTTGCATTTAGACCTAATGGCTTAAACACATCCTTGATTAATAGTCAGAAAACAATTCCCTAATTTCAGTTTTGGGGAGTCTTCAGTTAGATGTGCTTTTAGCTATAGCTATACATGCTATTATTTGAACAAAGGTTATATGTATGACAATGCAATTGTCTTGTTGCATACATTCCCATCCTGTTAAATTTCATATTTCTGTAGGATCTCAGTCTAAAGAATTTTTCTCTTATCATTCTTTGGGCTTAATTTTGCTTTGGAAAATCAAGCTCTGTTCCCTTTTTGTTTCATTTCTTGTCATTTAGAATCAGACAACAATAATTCTGGAATCAGAATGTGCCTTCTGTTATCTGACTGATGGATTGTCATGCATCAGTTTGACTTTGCAGGGGTTGAATATAGCATTTAAAAATGTTTTGAGCATTTAACTGAACAAACATGCCATGGAAACTAGAGAGAGAGGTCACTGGCACAGTGTTTGGCGAACAAAGCTTTTGTGGTGGTGGTGTTTTTTAACTTTGCAAAAAGCTTTAGTGTATTGTAACAGTTTGCAGATCACTGAATAATGTACCGTACACATGCTTAACGATTTATGGGGCCATGAGTTATTTAATCAGGTAATGGATATACTTTGTATGACAAACAAGCAGATGAAAAACTCTGAATGGAAGAAATTGCTCATCTTCTGAATGACACACATTATATCCAGCCTTATCAGGAAATAATGTGACTTTTTCCTGCCAAAAGTTATCATTTCCAGTGGCCATTGTCTCATCTGAAAACAGCAATTAAGCGAAAATGTGTAATAAATAGCGCCTTTCATTTGGAGTGCGTTAAAGAAGTGCAAAGCAAAATAGAAGTGATCTCAGATCTTTGGCATTAGGCTCTTGTGTTGTCATTGTCATAAATTCTGTTGCTTTGCAGAAAGGACACAGACTGCAACAACGCACTTGGTTTTAATACCTGATGGAACTGAAATGTGTTCTTGCTGTAGGAGAGATTTTAATCCTAATGAGTGGGAGGTGGTAGGTAGCTGTAAGGATGTGTTGCTGCATAGGATAAAAAGGGTAAGGACAACCAAGCAAAAGCGTTGCACTGTTCGCAACAGGGATGGCTTTTTCAAGGTGTTGGCACAGAACTTAGCATGCTGGGGCTCTTATTATGGACTGTGATTTGTCAGTTATATAAAATGAAAGGACAAGAAAGGATGAGAGAGGGCCACAAGCGTGTTGAGGTAGGAAAACACAGGAACTGGTTAGAGGGGAACCAGAGGTACAATGCAGAAGAGGGGAGCAAAGCAAGTTTCAGAAAAGAGATGAGATGTGAAGAACTTTGAAGTTATCGTGGCTGGGGAAAAAACCTTAATCTTCAGCACGGCAGGGGACAAAGTGTTGAGTGGGAAGGGAAGATCAGCTCTCACCCTGCCACAGGTGGCCATGTTTATTGACACGAGAGTGGTGGACATGGAGGAGCAGCAAGGTCTCGTCCCACTTTGTCCATCCCAGCAACTAGAGGCCCAGATTGGATCAGTTGGGTGACAAGAAGCTCTTTAAGAATAAAAGCAGAAGAGCTGTGTCAAAGTAGGGGGCCGGCCTCAAAGGAAATAAAACAGCATCACAGGCTTGGACCCCTCCATGTACCCTAGAAAAGTATTCCTGTTGATCCTTGAGGGCAGATCCCACTCCAGCGCACTGGACAGATCTAAGCACTCAGCCTCCTGTGAACTGAGACAGTTTGAATGACATGTTCTAGATGTGAGCAGTGGAGCCAGAGCACCACTGAGCTCGGCTAGAGGGCTAGAAAGCTGCATCGAGATGACTGGCTGTGTCAGATCATATAGCAGTGAAAATATGCCTCTACTTCAGACGTGTATCCTGTTCCTCTAGCCAAAGCCTCAGGCCAGTGCGAAGTTTTCACTAGCGCTGCTGCTGAAAGCAGCTCGGGGAGCAGCGTGCCCTACTGGGTGAGCAGGAGATGTGATGGAGCAATGCAGACAAGTGTGGAGCCTTCTCCGCCCCGCAGTGTCCCCGTGCTCAGCAGAGCTGCCCCTGTCCTGCTGCGCCTTTCTTGGAGCAGCACTGGCTCATGATGATCCTTTCAGGTCAGATTTTTCTCTGAAAGCTGGTATACCCTCTGGGAAGAGAGGGAGGTGCCCTTAACCTGTCAGAGAGCACAGCTGCATGTGTACTTCTGCAACAACTGGGCTCTCTTTGTATTCTTCATAGAGTTTGGAGGATTTCTTTTTAAAAAAAAAAAAAAAAAACTCCTGAGAAAGCATCCAGCTTTGAAATTTACTCTGTACATGAAGATGCACGAGTCTTTCTTCATTCATATTTCCAGCATCTGACTTGAACAAAAATCCCTAAGGTTTTCTAGTTTCAAATTGTACTTTTTTGAATAATGGTGACTCAAATATTCCAAAGCAATTTTAATGTACTTCAAATCCCTCAAAACACTGCATCTCTGTCCATGCAACCAGTCTCAGAAAGCCACGTGAAAATGCAAATGTTTGCTTTCTCAACCAGAACTGAAAAATATCAAGCATTTCTAAAGGAGAAACAGAACAGTATGTTCTCCTTTCCTTATGCATTTTATAAAAAATGCATATATATATATATATATATATATATATAAAGATGAATATAAATTCTTTTAGGAGCAATTGTTTCATAAAAGAAACATGAGTTTGCTTTGGCAAAGATGTCTATGATTTATGGTTCATTCTGTAAACTTGGCCAAACAATTTCCTTCTCCTTCATGACTGGGGAGCAGAACTGTTGGGGGCAGGGAGTTACAGGATGGCATCTGTTCTTAGAGCAACAGGATTATGTTTATTCATGATTAGTTTATGCAGAAAATGCATCAAAGAGTTTATTTGAATTTTTGATAAATTTGCCTTGCAGAAAATAAATATTTTTCTTAACTGGACCTTGTAGGAAAAATCCCAGTAACGGCAAATGCAAATGAGAAATAATCTGAATTTAAAGAGCTTTTCTTCAGAACCACTAGTGCTAACAGTAATGCGAGGCCGCTCTCTGCACTTTTTAATAAAATCATGCTTTTTTTTCTCTACTTTAATCCCATATGGATATTCCGTGGTAGTGCAGTAATGGTTTGACATGTAGCTTCTTCAAATATCTTTAGTGAAAGCAGGAGATCTGTTTATCACTGCAGTGCTCAATAACCTTCTCTCCCTGCTTGCTTTTGAGTCTTGAATGAGGTTTATAGAGTGCCACAAACCATGCCAATTTTCTGTATTTTTGACTCTATGTAAATTTTTGCAAAGAAGTAGGGAGAGCAAATGTAAAGATTGACACTGGTATCTCCTGAAATGTTTTTTTTTTTTTTTTAAGCAGCTTGATTTTCCTTAAATGTTGCCAAAACCCCTAGCAGATGATGTTTTCAGGATCAGAGACAGGAGATTGAAATGTTGCTAATGTCTATAGCACTTTAGTTATAGAATTCTGTAAAGAAATGTGCCATGATTGATCTGATTAATCTTTTAGATGGGTGGCAAAAGAGAATGAATCTTCTTCACCAGTACTAAATAACTGCTTCTTAGACACTGAGCTTCCACATCCTTGCAATACTCTGATGTGGGTGACCCAGACCTCACAGTTTCTGTTGAATTGAGTACTCTTCCTTTCCACCACAAAGCTTTCAACATCTGTCTGGGTGTAATGGGAACGCTTTTTTACAGTTCTCTCCTGTGAGCGAAGCCTGTGGGATCCCCTGGGAACTGTAAAGCAATGTGGCAGGTTTCTGCAGGGAGGCTGCCCAAGTGGTGCGAGGAGGTTCTCAGCCTTTACTTGGGTTGAGTGTTCATTGCTGAAAAGCTTCACATTATATCTCATCATTCTGAAGGTTAATTGCAATTGTGGATGAACCCAAACACTACAGCTGTGCTGGGGAGACTCGAGTTTCACTGGTAGTTACCCTTCCTGTTGTGGTGTGTGGTAGACTTGCAATATCTGCAAGCGGAGCTGAAGGACTTTTTCCTTTTCCCAGAAATTCATGTAAATTCTCAGTCTCTCTGGGCAGGTTCTAGAGGGCAATAGTGAAGTATACACATACATAAACATGCACAAAATTCATTATGTCTTTAGCAAGACCATGGAGCTTTAGCAAGAATGTCAAAATGCCATGGATGTTACAATATCATTGCTTTATTTTGAGAGGAAACAGACTTAAAGACAAACAAACAAAACAAAACCCTTTCAGTCATTCTTTAAACCAGTCAAAGAACAATAAATGAATTTGTTACCAAAATTTAGAAAATTCTGAATGTTGGATCGAGTCTGTTTTTTCTCTCATCAGAAACCTGTTAAGTGAATGCCCAGAGCAACATACTTGAATTGATAGGCTTCCACACGGTTTGAGTTCCAACTTTGTGTTATTTGTCCACTGCCTAGAATGCCACGCAGAGGCTAAAGAACATATTACAATTAATTATGTCATGTTGGAGTAAATAATTTCCTAAATATGCGCTCTGTCATGGTGGCCGCTGATAAGGAATTTAATTTGAAACTCAGCTCTTGCCTTCTGAAAATCAGCTTTAACTAAACTGTTGCAGTCATTACATGTTGTAAAGCTTCTGTATTTCACACTTCATTTTCTATCCAAATGGATGACAGCCTACTTCAAAGGGAAAGAAGTAAACCTGTGCTCAGAGTGTTCACCTGAACAGCATGCTCTCCCAAGATCTCACATCTGCCAGTTTTGAATTTTTGAATTCCTGCAGGTTTATGATTTAATTGGTCAAAAATCAAAGGGTGTCCAGTTGAACTGTACCCCCTTATAACAGGGTTAGAGACTGGGGGATAACTTTTGATGCTCTACCTTTCCTGACATTTCACTGTTGCACAAAAATGGGAAAGCTGTTTCAATGAGCTTCCCAAGCTAGAAACATTAACTGCAAGTGTTTAAAACTTACGAACATGAAGTTTATATGAAAGAGAGACAGCCTGAGAGCCCAACTCTCTTTGTCTGCTAGAGGTATAATAGAAGAAGTGAAAATAATCTGCTGATGGTACGTTGTTATAGTCTGTAAGATAAACTCAAGTATTTAGGTCCTCATTTAGTACCTGTGAATGGTCTCGGAGTGTCCAGTAGGGCTTTGTGATGGCATGCAACGCAGTAAACATACACGTTTTTTATACTCTTAGATCTCCATGGCCCTCAACATCATCTTTTCTGGGTGCAGTCCAGAAAGACCCGTTATGTCCCTTATTACAGACAACTCAGAGGGTACAGGTCCCTAGGTGCTTCCTTTGATGTTTTTGGATGTGATCATTGAGGGAAGTACTTGGAGGTGGAAGGTAAGGAAGCAGTTGAAAGAAGATTGAAAATAGAATTGGTATGAATCTGAACAGAAAATTAAAGTTTGTTGATGCTATGAGATGCATTACTTGATTACTTTGGAAAGTTTGCTTGAAGTCAGATCTAAAACAGAAGCGTTCTTTAGCTATGTTCTGTTCACGCGTCCCTAAATACAGTACAGTTGGCGTGGCTGAGGACAGAGGCTCCAAATTACCACCGTCTCACTCTCTTCTTTTTCCATGCTCTCTAATTTGGGCAGTGGGAGGCCACAGCAAGCTCTAAAGCAAGCGGATGGCATTGTGAAGTCACGTAGAGGTCCAGGGAGGGCGTGGAGCTCTGCCCCACCTTCCCACTGCCTCTGATGATCCTGTGTACCGAGAGGGAAGGCAGCAGGAGGCTTTGGCCAGTGGTGACATTGCAATGGAGGCTGTGCTGCCTGGGGCCACTGTGTTAGGGTTACTGTGTGCAGTTTGTAAGCAGTGAATTGGCAGGAGAAATGAGAAGTGTGCAACTTTGCAGTGGTTGGCTGCATACTGCTGCTCCACCAGATGTCCTGTTCTGAAGGATGGTGTTTGTCTGCCTTCTAGTTCGTGCAGTATTCCTGTTGACATGCACTGTGTTCGGCTTACAAAAAGAGATGCTGTGTAATGGCTATATAAATGAAATTTTTATGGGGCCACACAAACTATTCATTTTTAGATTTATTTTTTTCCTCCAAATAAACTCTTATTGTCTGGGGCTGTCACAACTGATAGTGGCATTCTTTGGGGACCTCAATGTCATATGCAAGTAATAAGGACGTTGTCACTGTTCATCTGATCAGAGATTGATAGCTCAATACCTTTCAGCTTGGCTGGGCAGGTAAGGTGCAGGGATTTTTAAACTGTGTGTTTCCATCACAGAACTGGATAGTGATTTGGGCTGGTGTTGGTAACACTGTTCAGATGTAGATGCCAGCTTTTAAAAGCACTTGCATTCAGTTGCTTCTCTTTTTGGAAAAAAGGGAGGGGATTCACCTAGATGATCAGAAAGGGTTGCTTATTCTAGAAAATATAAATGCTTAAGACTGCTAACCATTGCTGCTATGAAAAGCAGTAACAGTTTTTTTGGAGTACATGCCACAGGAGGTAGCCACCTCAGGGTAAGTGCCCACCTATGGCACTCTGACTGCATTCTCGGAAGCAGACATCAAATGCAGCAGATGAGGCACGAGGTGTTGGCAGCTGTATGTGTCTGTGCCTTAGACATAGGAAGGAAGGAAGAAGAATGTGCCTATGGAGGAGAGGAGGGCAACCGTATGTATGGTCTGGAGGAAGCAGAGGTACAGAGCTCTTTTGGAGCTCTGGAAGTGCTGAGCTGGAAATGGCCTGTTCTTACGTCTGCGATTCAGGGAGAGACCTTTTATAAATTTTGTTTAAAAAAGCAAGTTTGCACTGAACAGTGTCTGTTAGCGTGAGCTTCTCCTCCTAACAGCAACTATCTAGTGAGACTTTAAATGCCACTTGATGGAATAACAGCATATAATTAAAGATAAGCAAGTCTAGAAGGCTTAACTTGCAGATTTGGAGGCCGAGACTAGACACATTGTAAGAGATTCTTAGGAAAGTAAGCTTACCACACATTGTAAGAGATTCTTAGGAAAGTAAGCTTACCATGTGATTTTTCCCTGAGATTTCATTCAACTCAAAGGTTGGGTTTGTTTAAATATCACTTATTTATAGGGAAAACATGTAGATTTGAAAAAAAAAAAATCATATTTTCTACTAACATTTGTATTCATTTCTCCTTTATTGTGGAGTTCAAGTTATGAAATGAAATGTTCACACTATCCATGCAAAATGACATTTTATACCCTGGCAGATTCTGGATATTCCATTACCTATTTCTTTTTCAACATCGCACCCAACATGTTGTCCTTTTCAAGTTATATCCATCCTACTTGGTACAACTTTCAAAAAAAACGACCAACCAAATGTTGGCAAGTGCATTATATAAAGTTGCCCCCTCATCCACCTCCTCTTTCTCCCAGTCACCCGTTTCACAAGCAGGTATCTAGACTTGGCTTGGCACAACATCGTTATTCTGTAGCAGGTGTCGATTGGGAGGTTTTTTTTATATTTCAGGATCCCTTGACCTTTCTTCTGGGCACATATACAGCGTGTTAATGATGAACAATGTCCACACATCAGCACTAATTCAAACCTGATCTCTTCCAGAGTTTGAAATATGCATGGATAAAGTCTGTGCTGATGGTCCTGAATTTTAATATATAAAAGTCACAGTAAAACAAAGTTAACTTTTAAAATTCTGCAATAAATCACAAAAAGCTGAATATGGTCCTCTGGATATCTTAATTAGATGAATTTCTTTCATTTAATCAGACATACTCAAAGTCAAAGGGACAAAAGATACTGCCTTTCTTTAGACACTAAGGCCTGAATAACATCTCAGTGGTCAGAACAGTTGATCGAATTACTTGCTGTCACTTATGTTTATATTTGATTGTACTCTTATAGCTCTGAATAATGTCTTGAACATCACTGCTTCCATTTTTTTCTCAGTCATGATCAAGAATATTCCCAGCAGGTTTATTTCTGGGCTTCATGCTGCCACGCAAGGATTTTGCATCATGTATATTTGCACACAAATATTTAAGGAATTGTTAGTTTGAAAGCTGAACTTTAAAATGGGAAATAGCAGAATCAAGATAGATTAGCTCCATAGCCTACTTCACGTGCACCTCTGATCGGATCACCAGTGCCAGGAGGAAGGAGAGCAGAGGTGAGGACATGGGATGTGCTCTGGGCACGCCGAGGAGCCCTGCTGCCTGCCATGCACGGCTCCAGGTGCCCACATGTAGGGAGGCCATCAGCTTCAACAGCTGGCCTCTTGAGGGCTCGTATGTGTGATGTACATACATGCGGATGGTACATGGAAAAGACTGCATACAGCTAAAGTAAGAGGACTTTTTATGGGGAAAGTAAAAAATTCTTTGTCTGCTTCAGGGTTATCTCAGTGCTGAATTCCCATGTTTCTTCTCCAGATCTCCAAAATGTTCCATTTTGTTTTAAGTGGTTTGTGCTGGCAATCTCTCCAGATTTTTCTAGCCTTATTGAAAACAGCTGTAATGTTTTTGCTGAACAGAATGTCTTTGGGTTTGTGTTTTTTTTAATTATTTTTAATTTTTCATTTTACATTAAGTCAGAGGTAGAGCCTAAGCACAGAAACATCAGTTAAAGCTATAAACAAAGCTTTTTGAGAGAGATGGGGGTGACAGAGACAGAGTGGTAACAAGGACTTGCAGTGGGAAAGTATTAGGCAGGATTGACTCTAGGTGTCACTGTGAACTGTGCCTATAATTCTGCAGCTCCGTTTCCACTTTTATTGTGACCCCCCACTTTCCAGCCACCTTTTTCTTCCCTCCTTCCCTTTCCTTCTTTCCCTCCCTCTATTTCCCCTCCTCTGTCTCTCTAACACACAGGCGTGCATATGCAGAGAAGTACGAGACAAATAATAGCTGGAAGCAAGGAAATTACTGTGGCCATTAGAGAACGTGGCAAATAGAAATTAATAGATACTTAATAAAAATGCTGGTTAACTGAATAGTTATGATGTCTGATATCTCACTTATATGACAGCCCTGGAAAGCAAATTGTATATATATACAAAAAAAAAAAAGCTAAGCTTTCTTTTGTCCATTTGTATTTGGCTACAGGTAAGAGCAGAAGGCAAACGTCAGGAGACATGATACTCTTCCAGTCTTGCCTGTCTGGGCTGGACAGCAGCAGGGCCAGATCATTTTAAGGTTTACAGACCTGACTGCTGGTCAGAGGGGTTCTGGTAAACTTTGAGGCTGTGCCCACCTGTGTAGAGACCTGCAAAAGCAGCCTCTTTTAGCATTGTCTCTTCACTAATATTAACTTAGCTTCTCAATTTATAATTTAGAATACTTTCCTATAAGATCCACTTAGAGAATACTAACCAACGACATACAGCAACATCATTAAACACTTTAGTGCCTCAGGGTAACAGACTACAATGCATCCTGCAAAGTAGCACTTAGAGGCTGTATGAACATATTCTGTCACCTTGCAATCTTTTATAGCATAGCCCTGGGAATGCACAGGGAGATAACATGCAGTGGAATAGAACAAAGTCTGCTGGAGTCACACTCTCCTTAACGTGATGAATTATCAAGATGCCATACGTTTGCTGGTTAGGTCCTAAACAGATGAACTTGTGTAAATGAGTAAATTTAAATGCCTTCTTATCACACATAGGCAGAACGCTGTTTTCGTGGCGCTACCGAGAGTCTGATGTTACTTTTAAGTGACTTTGTGCAGTGATCAGTACTTCGGCCCTAATTGGTAGAAGTAGTAATAGCCTTAGGTTAAATCATAAACAGAAAAATAGCTTGTCTAATATTTTAGTTCAACCCCCCTGCCAACCCTAAAGTATTCCTTGCGGTATATATTGTATTTTTTCTTACATCAATTTAAATATCTTAAGCAACAGCTTCCATGGTTTCCTGATTTTTTCTTTTGAGTTTGATTATTTTTATTTTATTTTATTTTATTTTTACTGGGATTTAGCAGGGTTCTCGTGAAGGACAAGAGCATTTTTTAAAGATGCTGTGTAAAATACCATTTCCTTTTTGGTTCAGGCTCCTCTGATAGCGCTGAATCGTGAATTTTTGTAGCATCCTGTGGGAAAGGGAAAACAATCCGCAGAACACAAATCCTCCTGGCACGTCTTGCTTGTTGCTAGATGCAACTTCTAAACCACCTCTCCTTCGTTTTGCTCCTTGCCTGAGCTGTATGTTCACTATGGCGATGACTCCGAGATGCACCCTGTCACTAATCTAGTCACTGGTGGCTGCTGTGATTAGCCACTGGCTCCATCAAATTACTCTTGGACAATGTCATCAGTGTAGTCTCACCTCTGAGTGGAACAACCCTTTTTTTCCCCCTTTTTTTTTTCTCTTTAATCGGGATTAAGCAGTCAGATCTGATGACACTTCACACAAGTAGAGCTGTTTGAAAACACACTGTCCTTTCAATCACAGTAAGTGACAGGGTGCGCAGCGTGTGCTCCGCCAATGCCACGGCCGCCTTTGATGCCTGCTCTGACACGCTTTCAGGTAAATGGTTCACAGAAAAATTCTTGAAAGTAGCAAACTAATTTTGCCAAATGGTTAGCTCTATGCAGTGCTTTCTTTCCTCTTACTTTTTTCTTTTTGAAGGAAAGCCTAACAAGGATTAAGTTGGGGGAGAGTCGGGTAGCCGTTTCCTAGGACAAATCCTTTTTTTTACTGGGGACAGGCTTAAATTCCGGTATATTTAGAGCAAAGCAGTGGGTGTGAGGAAATATGTCTAAGCTTCCTGCTCCCATCTCTGTGCCCGGTTTCTCTCTCATGGATATTGCAGAGCCTTTAGATAGAGGCTTGAGTGGGAGTTTGGGATTTTTCAGTATGTGGGAGAGAACTAGTGGCAAAAGAAACCTGCGGAGTTGGCTAAGCCATGACTACCAGTCGCTCCTTCCTTCTCTCCCGCTGTCCCCTGGGTGATGGAGCAGGGGAGATGAAGTTACAGACTGCACACCGAGGAGGAAGGGGCGGGCAGTGCTCAGCTGTGGCAGGGGTTTTCCTTCGACCACGAAGCTTGCCCTGAGCTGCAGCCAGCAGGGCGTGTGGGGAGCAGAGGTGCAGAGCCTCGGGGGGCAGCGGGGCTTCGGGGGGCGCGGGCCAGGCAGGGGTGAGAGGGGCCAGCGGTGCCTCTGGTGCAGTGGGAGGGCTTCACTTGGAAGCCACAGCACGAGGTGCGGTATGGGCTGAACCCTCACAGCCAGCCCGGGGAGCCCCACGTTCCTGGAAAGAGCTCTCGTGGGCTGTAGGTGAAATGGAAGGGTGCAGAAGGTGCTTCTCTGCGCCTCTGGGGAAGCGCTGGATGGCTTTTGTAGCACATGCTTGCTCTTGCAGCAGGGTTTGGGGATGAGGAATGTTTCCAGCAGGGGAAATAGAGAGGAAGAATGTTACTGGAAAATGTTCTTAATCATAGCAGAAATTTTCAGTAAGTGTTTTTTTATTTTTTTTTTACTTTTTTTCTGTAACATTTTCTGGTGCTGAGTGTAAGTGATACAGCATTTAAATTCTCTTCATCTCAGATGATTCACTGAAGGTCAGGTCTCTTGAAGTAATACTTTATCTGCACCTAATCAATCATGTGATATATAAAAAGTCCAAGCTATTGTATCAATGCTTTAGTGCAATGTAACAATGTCAGACCAATCAAAATAAACTAATCACATATTAGAAATTATTTTAAAGTGATACTGTGAAAAATATACATAAAAGCTACCCAATCACACCAATAAAATAATGTTCATCAGTCATTAAAATGGAGATACTTGCAGGATTTTTTCTTCTTCTAGGATATTTAACTGGCTGGCTTCTAATATTTCTTTTAATGTTTGCTTTTGCCTGGCAGGAATGTGATAAAATTATGCAAAGCTATGATTCACATAGAACAAATACAGATTGCAAACTATATAATGTTATCCCAGACTGCTGTTTATAAAGCAGTGAATATGCCTGCTAACTCTGTATGCTGATGATTTTTTGCAGCCAGGTTTATATCTGGATGAATGACCTTTACTTTTTCTAATTATTATTTTACACAAGCAAATAATTTACCTTTATAATCATAAGCAATCTTCGAGAGAGACCCTTGGCAGGCACTGGCATATTGTGCTGTTCATATCATTCAGTAAATAGCCTTTTTCTGGTTGAAGTATGGTTTCTAGGCCTTATATGTGGTTCTGCACAGGACAAATGTGAATTAAAACTTAAATCAAGGTAAATTATCTCAATTGTTTATAAGTGAATTTGCATCACAGGTTGTCCTTGTTGCTGACTATGGGGTGAATGGCCTAATGGTTCTGATGCCACCTCTGCTGGAGAGCAGCTGGAGAAATCAGGTTCTTCATACCCCAGCATACAGTTACTAGACTCAAGCAGAGACCTAGTCCGGACTTGGAGAAAACCGGGCAGTTTCCCTGTCAGTGCACCCAGGAGGCCGTTGTAACCAGGTGGTCAGTGTGCTCAGCCACAGACAGTTAAGTATGGGAAAAGTCTTGCTCAGTTTCTTCACTGTTTGAGGCCTTCTGAGTGCCTTAAGGGTCAGACTCCATTCTAAAGCACTTAAACAGAACAGCAGTGACTGAACTGCTGACAGCATAGCAGGCAATCTTGCTCGAGAAGTGTAGCATTAGGCTGGAGACAACATGGGGTAGTTCAGAGACACCTGAGCTGTTTCAGCAGTAACACTGAACTTTCATGCTTCAGCTCTCTCTGATACAGCTGCTTGTTTCACAAACAGGTGTCTAAAAGTGCTGCGAAAGTCACTTCAGCTGCAGGCTGAGCAGAAGTCTGCTGAGTTTTGATGCGATGGTATTGCATCGAGTAATAACGCGTGTTAGTGTCTCCTGGGGAATCACAGTTTGGAAGCCCTGGTCTTTGGAAGTGAGAAGAGGTGCGTGCTTTGGGGGAGCCAGGGGGAACCAGCTGTGCAGTCGCTAAGACTGCTAGCGGAGGGACTGATTCTGTGGTCTGTGTTACAGGATTTTTGCCCTATTTCTTTTCCATCTCAGGAACAAACTCATTGTTTTTTTTCTGGTGAAAACATAGAAGTGCCACAAAGCCTATTCTTTCAGCAGAATCTGCTCCTGGACTGTGTTTCTGCATAAGAGTGAATATAATAGCCATGTGACATGTTGACAAGAGTAATTATACCCAGAGGGGTTGGTAATTTATATTGGGTAGCAGGTGGTATCATTTCCTGGTTAGCCTGTACCTTAACTTGTTATTATCTGTGGCCATCAGCAACTAGAGTGACACCTATGGAGGAGACCTCGGAGCTCGCAGCAGGAGCAGGAGTTGTTCCTTTTGACTGTATATCGAGGGAATTCCTACCGTCCTTCATGCTGTGCGTAGCATAACCTTTGATAATGTAGTAGGCGAGACAAGTCATGACTCATCGCATTGACTTTCCCCTCTTGTACATGACTCTTTTTAACAGGTTATTCTTGAGAGAGAACGTGTTGTTACTTACTGTCTGCCACCATCATTATGCCACTGACTCAGTCATACAGCATGCCATCTAAATAGCTACTGTCCCTAAGGAAATATTTTTTTATCACAATGTATCTTTGGTTTTGGTAAGTTAGTTCATTGCTTGTTTCTAAGATGAGCACCTCATTATTTTAGGAGCTGTACGCGTACATAATTAGGGCCAGAGTCTTGCTCTGAAAAGCTTATGCCTTCAAAAGAGGAGAAAGAAAGGAAAATGTTACTTCCATTTTGTGAACAGGAAATGGATGCAATGAAGTGAGGTCAAATAAATTTGCTAAAGAAGGTCATACAAGGGATCCGTGGTGGAATAAGAAGTTGATCAAGTTATTGAAAGAGCCAGATCCAGTAGCCCTAATCATAAACTCATCCATATTCCATATTTTCCATATATACATATATATATTTTACCAATCCTATTCTGTTACCGTAGTTTCTTTGGAATCCTCCTGAACTGTTATATTCCAGCTCAGGCAGTTCATCACTGTCCTAAAACTGTAATATGATCTCCTCAGCCTTGTGAATCTGTCTGGTTTCCTGAGCACATGAAAATCTAGATCCATAGTTGTCTTTGATCTTAGAGGTTGTCATCTCCGCTCCCCTTCCCAATTTTAACCTTCCCACCTCATTTCATCCAGTTCTTCAGTCCCTCCCCAGTCCTTTGTTCTTTTACTAGTCCTGCTAATACTGACGTTTTCTCATAACTGCTGTCATAAACTTTTTTTTTCTCTTCTCAGATCTCATCTACTTTGCCTTTCCTGCATGTTCATCTCTTCATTTTTTAAAGATAATTTGTGGAGCTTCCCAAAAATGTAGCCACTGTTTAGGTCATTCACTTATTTTATTCAACTAAGAAGCTCAAAATCTGATCTCCTGCAGGTTTGTCCTAATCCTTGTGACTTACCTAGAATCAAACAGATGAAGAGAGTTTTCTCAGTCACAGGTCCAGAACTCCTTCAGCACATATATGTTCCTGAATTGAAGGTATTTTCAGAAGATGCCTTTCTGCTTCTGTGTGGTTTCTGCACTGCATGTATCCACTTTGTAAGGATATCCAAGCTAGCTGCAAACAAATGTACCCTCTCAGGGCTAGAGCTCTGCCAAGCACCACACAGACATAGCTATAGTGTTTAAATTATTCCGTAGA
Organism: Cygnus atratus; assembly: GCF_013377495.2. NCBI lineage: Eukaryota > Metazoa > Chordata > Aves > Anseriformes > Anatidae > Cygnus > Cygnus atratus. Next base: position 2,854,094 of record NC_066366.1, read on the forward strand.
TGAGACACTGGTTCCCTTCGGTAGTTGTAAAAGTTTTACCTTACACTTGGATTCTTGACATTTACCTTTTACAGCTGTTACAGTCCTTGAGGTGATCTTTCTTCTAAGCCATGTCTGGAAATACTGATATATGCATTATATATTTTGTAGGATTTTTGTGGACTGGTTTTAGAGAAACTATAGAAAAAGTTTGTAAAGATAGCGGTAATATGCTCACAGGGACTGTCATGGATATCTTTACATTTTTGTATTTGCAAGTAGAAGATAACATTTCTAGAGCATTTGCAGTATTTTTCAGACTGAGATGTGGAGTGTTTAATACAGCATGATTCTTTCTTTTGATATTAATTATTTCTAAGACATTAAGAGTGACTGTTTTGTACTTGTACAGGGTCTTACATCCTGAAAAGTTTCACACTCAGTGAAACATCTCAGTGTTTCATGAAGAATGGTCTAGGAATGGAAATAAGGAGCATCACAACCTGCTAGGAGCACTGGAAAAGTAGTGGTCAATGAGGAATGTTTTTCTCACAGATGGAAAATAGTTGGAAACGTGGGGTTCACACCCCACTCTTAAAAAGAGTGCCTGGTTATTAATAATGTCCATGTGTAGACATAAGCCTCTAATGCCATTCCACTGAGCCAGGTGAACAATTCATGGCTGGTCATTGTCAGTAACGATAAGAAAGTGTGTCATTGTACATGTCCCAGGTGTGTAGTTCTGGGCATTTCTGTTTAAAACAGAAGGTAGAGATGCAGTGAGGAACCTGCTCATGATCAGGGAAATGGAAAACCTTTCTTGGTGGAAGTAATAATGGAATCCAGCTTGCTTAGCGTAGTAAAATAAAATCTATAAAGATTTTGGTGACTAAAATCAAGGAAGCAGGAAGAAAAACTAGTAATGGCAGTAGCTATGAATAAATGCGGGCCCAAATTAGAAAAACATGTAGCCATTAGAGGAGCACCTTTCTTGAATATCTTGCCTAAAGATTACATTTGTCCAGATGAGGTAATAATGGCAAATGGCTGTGGTGGTTTTACTCGGGTGGGCGTCCGAGCGCCACCACAACCACTCTCTCACTTCCCCTCCTCAAAGAGGAATGGCGAGAAAATATGATGAAAAGGGCTCAAGGGTTGAGATAAGGACGGGGAGATCATGCAGTAATTATCATGATGGGCAAAACAGACTCAGCATAGGGAGATAGTAAGATTTATTGCTTATTACTAAGAAACTAGAGAAGTGAGAAACAAAGGAAAGAAACCAAAAGTGCCTTCCCCCCCATCCACTCTCTTCCACCTCCTCCCCCCCCAGCGGCACAAAGGAACAGGGGAACAGGGGTTATGGTCAGTCTGTAGCGCTTCTTCTCTGCCGCTCCTTCTCTGTCACTCTCGTCCCCTGTGCTGTGGGGTCCCTCCCACGGGATGCAGTCCTTGCTGAACTGATCCGGCGTGGGCTGCCACAGGCAGCAGCTCTTCAAGAACTGCTCCAGATATGGATCTGTACCACGGGGTCCATCCCTCAGGAGCGAACTGCTCCAACCTGGATCCCCCACGGGCAGCAGCTCCTGCCAGGTCACCTGCTCCTGCGTGGGCTCCTCTCCACAGGCTACAGGTCTGGCCTGGAATCTGCTCCGGCAGGGGTCCTCCACAGGCCGCAGCCTCCATCAGTGCAGGTCCACCTGCTCCACCGTGGTCTTCTCCATGGGCTGCAGCGTGGAACCCTGCTCCACTGTGGTACTCCATGGGCTGCAGGGGGGCAGCCTGCTTCACCATGGTCCTCACCACAGGCCGCAGGGACTTCTGCTCCAGCGCCTGGAGCACCTTTCCCCCTTCTTCTTCACTGACCTTGGTGCCTGCAAGGCTGTTCCTCACTCCTCTCACTCTGAGCTGCTGTGTGGTGCAGTGTTTTTTTTTTGTTTGTTTTTTTTCCTGTCTTAAATATGCTCTCACAGAGGCACAAACAACATTGCTTATTGGCTCCGCTCTGGTCAGCAGTGGGGCCTTTACCTAACATGGGGCAGCTTCTAGATTCTTCTCACAGAAGCCACCCCTATGGCCCCCTGCTACCAAAACCTTGCCACATAAACCCACTACAATGGCGAACCCGTTCTGAAAGTTACGGAAGTAGTTTCATGACTTCGTGGCTTTGCTGCTGCTACTGGAACCTAAGCCTAGTGTCCCAGGAGAAGTCATTCTTTTCTGTATTCTAGTGCTGCAAACAGTTTTAGTTTAATTTAAGGAATCCATAATATCCCAGCAATTTATTTTCTAGTGTCTCTTTTTGTTGACTGAATAATGATACTTAATTTTAATATCAATTTAAGAGTTTTCAGGCTATCTCCCTTCTGAGGTTCCCCAGTTTACCAGCAGTAGTTGAATGAACCATTCAGTTTTGTCTGACATTCTACGCTAGTTTTCACATCAGGAGCACTAAATTCTGTACCAAAGTCAGTGAAGGTTCCCTGAGTGCTTACCTTAGTGCAGTTCCCCACAGGGACCTCTTGTACCCCATCTAGTTGAACTTGGCTTCAATCTCTTTTTCAGTTTACATTTTTTAAGATTTGACAGTACCTAAGGGAATGAGTTACCTAATTCTCATTGAATTACAATGTGAGTTGGCTGAATAATTTCCTTGGACTTGTTTGAAAATTTCAGATTCTTATTCTAATATTATTCGCTCTGCTGCATGTGTTTCATAGCTAAAAATCCACAATGCATAAGTTTCTAGAATCATATTAATTACAAGCATATTTGCTTATGGAGTCATATTTGTAAGAAGCTTTTGTAAACAAAACTCACACCTTTATTAGGCTGTATGGTTTTTAAAGAGTACGACTGAAGACTGAGAAGATGGACACACTGGTTTACATAACATCTCCAGAACATGCAGTGGCTATAATTTCCACATACTGACCTTTAAATGGGAAAAGATGTAAAAAGTTGTGGCCAAGAACACACTTGGAAGTTTCAGTATCTTATTCTGTACATTGAATAAGTAACAGTGAATGGCATTTGTCACATTGCAGACTAATTTTCTGTCTGGGTTGTCCCCAGTTAATGCGTTTTTTTTTCTTTTTTTTTTTTTTTTCAGAATTATGAATGAGAATGGGAAGCGTGTATGTCAAGGGAATCATATTCCCTTAGCAGAAAGGGAACAGATACCTAAACTGTAAGTTTGCATAGCCCTATTTTATTTCTGAGGGACTTGTCAGTTCTAGGGTCAAAGCAGGATGCTAACTAGAGGGAATGGAGTGGAAAAGACAGTTAGAAAGATAAAAGAAAGAGATGGAATCAATAAGAAAGGGTTCAAAGCATATGTCTGATGAGCTCTTTTTAAGAGATAACATTGTCAAAGAATAAAACTGAGCTGGAGGGTAACATGCTACCTTGCTGTCCAGTCAGCTCACCAGAAAAGGCTGTGTTTGCTTCAAAGCCCTGTAGAGACATCTGATAGATGCCGTTTTCCATGATGTGTAAGAAATTCTGATGGAATTAAGTATTTTTGGTGGGCCGTATGGTGCTGAATTGTTCCCATTAACAAGGGGACTGCCAGAAATGATCTCTCGGTCTTTGACTTTTCTGGAGATCAAGGTATTTCACAGCATTTGGTGTGAAAATAGTCCTGGTCTCTTCAAGGGAGGATAAGACAGTGGATAAATTAAGAAGCTTTGGGATAAAACCCTGTTCCCTTGAATGGGACCTGCTGAGAGATTCCAGCAGGATTAGTACAGTCGTTTGCTTCCCGTATGTTTCTGGGGTGATCCAATCTTTGTAACAGCACACATAGTTTACAGCTGTTGGAAAGCCCTGGCACAAAAGGGTTATCACTTAAATCACATTTTGTGGAGGGAAGCATTGAAGTTTGTCATTAAATCACATTTTCAGGCTGGGACAGCACAAGGTCTTTATTCTGGTTTTGCAAAGAGGGTGACCAGTTTTACAAAAGGCCGTGGAAGTCTTCCCACCTGCCGTGAGGGGTTTGCGTAGGTGAGCTCTTTGACATCTGAGTGTCACCACTGCAGAGTGCGAGGCGCTTTGGGAACAGCACTCACGTTGCCTGTATAAGCACCCCTTTAGAGCTGATCTGCCTTTGGTGTGGGACGTTAGCTTAGAGCAGGCACACAGCTCTCAGGGACCCAGCACCGCCAGCCAGCCTCCTCCAAGAGCCCAGGGGTGAGGAGTGGGCTGCACTCACCACACACCTCTGCTTGCTGGGTAGGTCCTTGCTGTACCTGTCCTTTGTTGAAGAAAATATATTTTCCAGCCTGAGTCTGGTTTATGAATAAACCCAAGTCTTCTGTATCCTTGGATTTTTTGGCTCAGTCCTTTATTGGGTACAAAACGTGCATCTCAGAGTGAAAGGTCAAGGAACCTTGGGCCTGGGCTGGCCTGGGATCAGCACAGCAGCTTTTTCCTTGACTGCAGTGGGGGGTGAATGAGTGGCCTGTTTTAGAACCTGGCTTTACATGCAGCTCAGGTTTAGATAGGGGAACCTTGTGTAGTACAAGTCCTCTGTGAAATTAGGTGAGTCTATGTTGAAAGAGGCAATTTTTTGATTAAAAGAAAAAAAAATCTGATAAAAGCATGTGTTTGTTTTTGAAGAACAGCACGACAATGCGTATCGGTTTTATCTGTCAACAGCCATCACCTTGTCAGAGTTTGGCTGCTGTTGATTTATTACAACCTATGCGAATGTATAATTGGTAGGCTGGTCCTCAGAGCTGCGGAGGAGAGGCACAAATTTGGAAGCCAGATGTCCCATGGTAATGCGCTAAGAGAGAGATAATCACCGAAGAGCTGAGGAGCCCTTCAACTCCTCATTACTCTTACATACACTCTTAGCCTTAAGATTTATCAGTGTTTGTAATGAAAGCATCTAAAATGAAAAACAACTTATTAACTTCACTAAAGACACCATCTTCCACTCCCCACAAATAAATCTTTTATCGTAATCTGCACTGTAGAGTCCCAGCTTTTTAGTCAGAAATGGTGGGGGGAATCACTGAAGCATACTTATTTAGCATCCCTGCCCCAATGTCTAGGATAACCTTCACAAGGAGAAAAGACTTTGAAGTTGGAAATTTCCTGGTGAAACTGTGCATGCAAGAAAGTACTATTGTCATTTGTGGAGTTCAGGGATTATTCCTGAAGCTATTTCTTCAGGGGTTTCTGGTACTTCTGTGCTAGTAATGAAGGCATTCGAACTACTCGTGGAGGTGTGGTCTGTCCTCCACATTTATATGGCCAGGCCTCAAAGTCTTGTAGCAGCAACATTGTATCTGAAGGGAATGTCTTGTCAGAGGAAAGGCAGGGTAGTAGTCCTGGTAGAGCTCTCCTCCAGCTGAGGTGAAGGAACATTAACATCTAAAGTACTGATTTGTACTTTTAATTCACTATTGATCATAGTGGGCTTCATGGTGTTTGGGTTCCATGAGGAGACTACGGCTTTTCAAAGGTAACGCTATGAACACGGAGCCTGCTCCTTGTGTTGGAGTACTGGCTGGGAGAGGGCAGAGCAGTGAAAAGCTTCAGGAGACTGTCGGGGCCTTCTGTAGAAAGTCATCTTGGAATGGGAAGTGGGGACAGGAAGGCAGAGCTATAAAGCCTGCCTATAAATTATCATTTGTCTTTGCCCTCTAATTCAGTCCTGATCTGGAGAGAGGAGAAACTATATGTCATTAAATGAGTCTTAGTGGGTTCATAGACCAGGTGATGTACATCCTCTATTTGCCTCAGACAACTACATGTACATCTTTGTAATGTGATTAGGCCGTCATACAGGGCACAGAACAATTTATTATTCTGCCTGAGAGCGCCATGTTCCTCTTTAAAAAATTGTTACTCCTGGAGTCGGCAATTACTTTAGAATAAATTTACCAAAGACAAAATTGTGCCTCTTGGGTCAGGAAATGACTTCCCTGTTTTTTCTTGAAGAGACAAGGTGTTTATTAAAGACCTCCTTAGTTTACTGTGTTGGGTTTTTCACTTTGAATAATTGTCCAATTAAATATAATTTGGAAGTCCATGCTAACCTACTGCTTGCATTGTGCAAGTAAGAATATCTCTGAAAGATGTGCATTAATAAATCCCACTGAGCCCTATCTCTTTTAAAAAATGGCTTCTTTTGTTTAATTTTTAGATTTTTTTTAAAAGGGCTCTATGCCTTACATTCGGAAATGCTGCTGTTTTCACACAAATAATTTATACAGTTCGTTCTTTCAAATGCTAGAGAAAACAGTTTTATCATTTATTGTAAGTTAGCTTTTTATTATTATTATTATTTTTAACCTTTTGTTTAGGTTTGTAAAATACTTCACAGTCTAAAACTTTACACATTCACACATTCACTTTTTTTTTTTTTGTCTAGGGATTTCTATCCCTACTTGCAAGGAGAAAATAATATGAAGTTAAGTGGTTTTAGAACTGGAGGTTCCTTATAACTAGGAAAAAAAAAGTTAAAATTATTTTTATGAAACAGACACAATGTAGACTTTTTCTTGCTTTTTCCTTTTTTTTTTGGTAGTGGAAGATAGTTGATAATTAATTCCAAGCAGGTGATATAGTTTGTACTCTGGAGAACTAACAAATTTAAGTCATCAAAATGACTTTAGAAGTAATTAAATGTGGAAATCAGATGAAGTTCTGAAATCCAAGATGGAATTGATCAATAATAAGAGAGATGGTAGAAAGATAAAGAAAAATAATGTTTCCTGACATAGCCCATTCCATCGAGATATAGCTATCCTTGGCCAAGCAGACTGGAGTATAAGACAGGGAGCAGGACCTCTGTTTTTTCCGTAAGCATGACCAGTTTTGACATTTCTTTATCCACCAGGATCTACATCACTCCAACTCATTTTTTCTTATAGATATAGGGCTTTTATTCCTAATAGGAATATAATGAGTATTGTTTAGCCAAACAACCTAATTAATAAAGATTTTTAGAACTGGGGAAATAACAAAATAGATGGGGGGGGGAATTTTATCTCATTGACATATTAAAAATGGGTAGCCATAAATGCTATAAAATGAATACCTGAAAATATTTTATACTGTTGTAGTTACACTTTTTATGGTAGTTATCATTGCCATTATTGTATTAAAAATATCATTTTGTTTTGATATAGGTAGGAACAGACGTGACATTAAATTGACATTAAGACTGAAATTAACTGCCTACTGTATGTCCTTTATATTCTGTCTGCCTTCACCCTCTAGAGAAACATAAAGAGTTGGAAATCTTATTTGCCTTTCCTAGTCTATCAATGTACAGGACACACAATTAATACTGAGGTCAGTAATACAATCTGCTGTTTCCTGGGAGTTAAGATCCAAGAATCATCCACACACAAGCTTCAGCTGAGTATTTTCAGTCTTTGGCATCCAAAATAAGACAGAAGTTGATGAATACTGCCCTCTTCAATATAGCACCATCCATGGGCAGGAGGGTGCATATAATTACATATATGTATATACATATATCTTTAGAGATCTGAAGTAGCTCATAAAGTTCCAGCTGAGCTGGGAAGCTGCTGAATTTCATTAAATATTGACTGGAATAGAAGAGAAGTAGAAGTGGACTTCTGTTATGCAGTAGTTTCATAACAATCCTTCAGGAAAGAGTCCATGCAGATAAAGGGCTTGGTTTCATCATAAAATCGGGAGGATTGTGGTGTTCTATATGTGGAAATACCTGGGCTTTACCAAACATTATGACAAAGTATCACACCTTGCTTTGGGATAAAGGGCAAGTAATTAGAAGCTGCCATTATTCGAGCAACACAGTCATGTACTGTAGCAATTTCAAGGCTGGGTAATGGGATAAAGAGTAGATTTTGAAAAATATCTGTTTGTGGAGACTCTAGAAAAGTTGAGAAATGGTAGAAAAGAAAGATAATCTCAAAAATAAGAGTAAAGATGCTACAGTTATCACTAAATGTTTTTAAAATATACAGAGAGAAAAGGGATAACTATACTTATTTCACCTCCCTTACTGCATGCTTACCTATACAGAAGCCAAATAATCTGTATTCTGCCTTTGGAATGATGTATTGATTGTGTTAAGCATGCTTACAGTGCACCTAGCCACTCTGTATACTCTTACTTCTGCAAGATTCTTCATGGAAAGATGGGAAAATGGTACTTTTCCTGGCTCCTTAGTTGTCTGCCTGATGGATATAAGCAACAATGGCACCCCTTGGAAACATCCATATCAAATGACGCCTGCAAGGTTTTCACACATCCCTGTCTTGCTCCACATCCCAAAGTCCTGGCCTCCTGCTGGGGAGAAAGTGGGAGCCAGAAGTTTGTTGAAATTATGCCATTTTGTGAAATAGTACAGTGGTGATAAGTTAGCAAATTCAGACCATTTTTTATCAATATTTTTCCAGCCAGCTTTTATTGGCTCTTTCTCATGTGCAACTTCATTGAAGGCGGTACTCAGTTCATGCCACAGTTACAGAGTTATTCACTAGAACCCGTCTTTCTTCTCCAACTTCTACATAAGCATCTACTTCACAGCTGTTTAGCTAAGTGATTATAGTTTGAAGTTTACAAGAGTGCATGAGGGGGAGGCACTGTATCTCTGTCTATGCTGAAAAGTCCTGCATGAGCTGTTCTTACATTAATAGGTTTATTCAGGTTCTCAAGTAAGGTTAGGTGGATTCTGACTCTGCTTCTCTGAACTGAGCAGCAACTTTCTTAGTTGGAGCATAAGAACTTGCCCATGTCTCATGTCACTGAGATGCACTAAGTAGATGCCTGAAGAACAGTAACAGATTTCCAGAAGGGATTTTTTTAGGGTTGGAAGGCAGGTGACAGCAATTTGCTATTATGGATTGTAGATCTTCACTGTCCATCAGTGTGTGGGGCATTGCAAAGGTGTGTGATAACTAATAATGCCTAACACAATTTTTATGAGAGCCAGGAAAGAAAGGAATTGGCATTTGGCTTAATGAACCACTTACTTCTCTGAAAATGCAATTTGTTTCACTGCATATCAGCCCTTTCAGGACCACTGTTAGCCAAACAGATAATCAGTTTGTTACTGTAGACAATGCTGGTGCTTGAAATCCTCGGGCTGTGTGTATTGATAGTTGTTACTTTTTAATGGTTGGGCCAGTTGATGACTTGTATAATTTTTCAGTTTCTAAATTAGCACAGTCTGAGCCAGTCTCGGATAGTTTAATGGACAAGTAAATAGAGGCAAAAGCCCTGTTGCTGCTCCCTCGTGTTGCTTTTAGACCCATTTATACAAGGTTAGGATTGATTATGAATCAGATGATTTTTTTAGTAATTTTAAGTTCAAGCGCAGGAAACAATGAGTAGCCAACAGACCTAGCGGTTTGCTCAGCAAAGGGCCATGAGGATGATTAAGACTTTGCAGTGGTGCAAAATGACAGGACAAGAAGTAAAGTGCACAAACAGAAATACAGGAAAATCCATTTTCACGTAAGTAGGAACTTTTGTACTGTGAGGGCGATCAAACACACTAGCACAGGTTGCCCAGCGAGCTTGTTGAGTCTCCATCCTTGGAGATACTTAAAACCTGACTGGACACAGCGCTGGCTAATGTGCTGTAGTTGGCTCGGCTTTGAGCAGAGCAGACTGCTCTGTCTCCAGAGGTGCCTTCCAATCTCCTCTGTTCTGTGACTGTTTCCTATCAAAGGCCAGATTTCCAGAGTGTGCTTCAGTACTAACTGGTGCCAACTGGAGTCTTTGCATCAGCTTCAGTGAACGTGGTTGAGGTCAAGCATAAGAGGAAAAAGGAGCAGTATTAATGGAGATAAAAAGTGACATGAGATCCAGAATGTGTTTTTGAACTGGATCTGGAAGCAGAAGAACCAGAGCAGGTACCACTACAAGCAAATAAATAGCTGCTGGAAAGATATATGCAAAAGGCCTAGAAGGAGGTATCAATAGAAAAGCCAAAGGGGAGCAGTGCTAACATTTCTGCTCGCCATGCACCTCTGTTGTAACAGAAGGGCTGGATTCTAGGTCTCTTCAATTTCCTTGGCCTCCTGGGACTCTTCAATACCAGCTTCTGTGCTAAACAGCTCTTTTACTTTGCAGCTGATCAAGTACAAGATTTTTTTTAAAAAGTGGGTAGTTTAAAGGAATTTTCTGGGCAACAGCTCTGTCTGATAGTATGCTTTAAATAGTTGCTAGATTTTCAATCCAGTCTCCATTTTTTAAGTTCTTAAATTACAGTTTATACAGAAAGGGGAGCTGAAGTTCTTATTTTATTTAAATGCTACACTTTATTCAACAAAACAGATGAATGTATTTAACACTAACTCCGCGTCTGGCTGTAGACACTTTTTAAAATTTAGGACAGCAAATTTTGACCCAGCTCTAAAGTCTAGTCACAGTTGCTAAGTATTTTTTTGAGGACAGAGATTGTCTTAAACATTTCTTAGAGCTTCTAGGGGACCTACTGGGTATTGGTGTTCATTTGTTTCTTTGTCATGAATGTGCTTGTGAATATGCGGGTGGCTTTACACATTTTCTTCTCCTTAGGTAATGAGATTTATGCTACTTGATTACAGAAATGTGCAAGTCAGTGGTCCATCCTCTAAATAGTTTTGGTTTCTGAGCGTGGATGATGAGAGCATGGAAAATGGGTTGGTGTTTTGTATGGATTTCTACTCTTGGGCAGGTGTGCTACTTAGATCTGCCTATGAAAGTGGAAATCGTTCGTCTCTGTTTATGGAGGGTTTATGAATCATGTGCAACAGTATTAATTACTTTCTCATAAAGGTGCTTCTGATAGAGTTATATTTCACTGGGGCACCAGAAAGTGTGAATTACTGTTCTTTAAGAAAAGTTGAAAGGCTTGGAGAGTATGTAGATGGGATGGTAATTCAGCTTGTTGAATGATTTCAGGAGTGCAATGAGTCAGCCAAACGCAGAACCGAAATGGCAGTCAGCACATGCAAATTCTCTGCCTTGCTCTGCTGCCAACCTGGGACTAATAATAAGATATCTGCTGTAAGCATATGAGCTGAGAATTAGAGGCAACGATGTCAATGGTTATGAACTGTCGACATGATATGGCAGTGGAAATGGCTGAAATGGCTCTTGGATGCACACGATGAAGTCTTGCTGGTAGAGATGAAGAAGGTATTGAATCACCTTGTAAGGCATGCAGCAACTGTACAGTTGTGGTTGCCCGTGTTTAAGGACTACTTGGGTATGGAAGAGATGCAGAGAGGCAGTGAAGATGACAACAGAAATGCAGAGCCTAACCGTAAAAAGGACACCATACACCTTGTCTTGTTTAGCTCTGCAGAACAAAAGCTTGGAGGAAGACAGTATTTTTTGTAAAGTGCTGAGGGCAGACACTGGGATTTGGTAAGAGCAGTTTAAATTAGGGGTCAGTGCTGGCTCAGGAATGAATAGGTATGAACTGAACATGGAGATAATGGTCTGTAAATAAGGAGATCTTTAATCATCAGAACAGCCTTAGTGAGAGTGATTGGCACAAATGACCAAAATAATTTTAAGATGGAACAGGTAGATCTGAGAAAGGGATTCTGCGATGCCCTTTGCTATGGAAGGAGGAAGGCGATTCCCTTACCTGTGAGGTCACTGGCAGTCCTGGATTCTTACATCCTGGGCCGTTGGGTGCGTTTCCTCTGAAATTTGGTCTTTACGCTTTGTTCCAAACTGGTGGTCTCTTGCTACCATCTGTCACCTGCATCAGGACTAAACAGTGCCTTACGCTGCGAAACATAGAATGTGTGATTTGAAAGTTAATGCACTATTTGTTCGGTGTATTTGCATTTTTGTGCTTGATGCTAGCGGAAGGTACAGCCCTAGGTTCTTCCTCTGTGGGCTATGATTCACCTTCATTATAAATATTTCACATCAGCCTCATGTTTAATGATGCTGTTGGAAGAAGGAACATCTGGATTCTTCTACCAGGTGCTGTAGCTGGATCTTATGAGCTGTATGCATTGCTTTTACTGTCTATATTAAAAATTAAAACAGGGAAAATATGCCTAAATTCTTCTGAACGGCCAATCTTGAAATTACTATATTAGATTATTGTGTAATTCCCACTACTGTAGTATTTGAATAATGCCCTACAATATTGATTTGTACCTAGAGGATTTGATGTACTGAAGAGATAAATGATGTGCTCAAGGTTATACAAGAAGCCTGAGGTGGAAGAAAGCCTGACTGTGTCTCTGGGCATCTCTGGCTAGTGCTGTGGCTACTGGGCTTGATCCCACTCACTGGTCCTTTGACTCTTCTTATAGAATCATCTATAGTCTTGATTCTTGAGGAAGTTTCTCAGTTACAGAACAGGCCATTCATTTGATAGTTTTCATACATACAGAAGACGTGGCCTCCTGTCTAACTGTGCTTTTTCTGTTCTTCATACTGATCCCTGGTTCCTGTATTCAAGTACCATGCTATGGACAACATGCTATCTGCCATTGAAATATTTATGCGTGCTGTTTGCAGTGTTTTGTTTTTCCTCAGTATTCCTGTGGACCTTCTGATCAGTGAATATATTGAGTATTCACAGAAATGGAGAGCACAGAGGTGATGCAGGGCTTGGTGTTAGCCTGCTGGGTGAATTTTGACTAACAGCATCATTTACTTGGATGGATATTTGTGGGAAGAATTATACCGAGATATCCCCCAAGCTCCATCCGTATTGATATCAGAATTACTTTCTGAAATGAGGTAACTAGAGGCCAATATAAAACTTGTATGTCAAGAAAGTTAAAATTCCTTCTGCGTCTTCTGAGATCGGTTTTTACGTTGTTCAAAACTAGTTTTAAATAACTGAAAATATATTTACTGGTATCTAAATGTCTCATTAAAAAACATTAAAAGTCTGCTGCTGATGATCTCATTTTCTGGAGTTTTATATGGTTAAACTACTGGTGATCTAGACTTTTCCCTTTACCCTGTAAAATTGATGCTAATTTTGTGTGGTAGAGACTGAACACAGGCAGAATGCTTTGCATGGGGTGTTGAGAACCACTGGAGAAATCCAGCTCATTACAGTTGTGATGAACTGAGGGGATGGTAATGAGACAGTGGTGGGTTTATTATGTTAGCATTAGTTTGCTGGTGCAGTCTGCTCATAGTAGGTGTAGTTCAAATCCTTTAACAGAAAACAAAGTCTTTTAAACCCTGCGCTTTCAGCAATTCATTTAACAAGGAGTGCTTTGAAATTAGTCCTTGGATATCGTGTCTTCAATTTACGTCCTCGGTGCAGTTAGCACTTAATATATCCCTTTCAGAAGCAGATTGTCACTGCAAAGTGTCTGTACACATTCTATCTAATTCATCCACAGAGGTCCCACTGCATTTCAATTGTGTCTTTTCTATTGCTTTTAGGAGCAAAGCTTGGGGTGCTGCACATTCTTGCCACCTTTTTCCACTTCACTGAAATCTTTCACTTGATTTAAAAAACCCTACACAACTAAATTGATTCAGTAAATCCCTTTTTCATGTACAGTAAGTGGTTTGGTGTAAGGCACAAAAATCTTTCTACTTTTACACTTCCTTTCATTTCATACAATTGTCCTTAGAAAAGTAAGTCTATAAATGAGGAAAAAAAATACAAAGTGTAGCCAAGTTAGAAGGAAAAAGTTTTAACTAGCTTTTTTGTCAAGCTTCAAACAATGCTTTCTCTGATTCTGACTTTCTCTTTCTGGCCAGTGTCTGTTTACATTCATTCATCATTAACTATACGTATTTATCAGGGTTTGCAGCCATCGCTGGCCTATTTGATACTTCTCTTTTTAAACAAAAACACCCTTAGAAATTGATACCGTAGCCAAAATGGTATTCATAAAAATTTTAAGAAAGAGCTCTCAGCGTTAAAAAAGAAAAAAAAAAATTTTTTTGAAGGAGCTGAAAAGAAAAAGGTCTTGGAATTACAAGCAGTTAGACTTGGGTTTTTGCGTAATGACTCCTGGTATCCCACTGTGAGAAGACTTTCCCCAGCTTCTCGTCTGCATTCTTCCTCGTTCCCTGCGGGAGAATGAGTTGGATTTGTCTGCCATATTCACAGCGATCGAGGTGATCCAGGTTGAAAGAAAATCAATAAGATGTGTCCATTTATGCCTCACAAAGGAAGAAAGGTCTAAAGAACAGACATGGGACGTGATTCAAGCACTAGAGACTTAATAAGACTTCTACTTGTGTTTGAAGGGGATGGTAATTTATATTTTACTTTGAACTTTTTTTTTATGCTTCATAACTATTGGGATTCGGGCTGACATGGGAAGCAAGGAAAAGAAGGTTTGATGCTGTCTTAGAAGACCTAACCCATTTGGGAAGGCCATGCTCAAAAGTTCAAAAAATTTTGTTTTAGAAAAGATTAAAGAGACATCATATCATCATACTGATTTATCGCTATTGATAAAACTGGTTTAAAGTATTTTGGATTGGGGTACAATAAAAAAAGTCTTTCTTTCTTTGAGAACAGCTGCAAGTTTCTCATTATTGGCTGTCTTTTCTGTGTGTTTGATATCATTTTGCTTAGAAATAGAGGAGCAGTCATAATAGATACCCTGGTGCCACTTGAAGCTTTGTCAGGGCAGCTCCCCAAAAGTGGTTGTTGTTCTGCTTGATGTCTGTCATGTTTGCCATCAGGGTCCTGCTGTCCCAAGGGTGTACTCTGTCAGCCCTCAGCAAAAATGCTGGCTCTGCTTTAGCGTAGGTTGTTTTTTCAAGCCATTCTTGTGGTGTACTTTTGCAAGTGAGATGTAAGCGTGCTCTTATTCAGCAGGAATTAGGACCTGAGGAAGTTTAGGAAACAAAACCCAAAAAAACTTAAAATAAACCAAGACAGGCTGCAGGCTTGGGTCTAGTTATTGCAATCTTGTTGTCATAAAAGACAAAAACAAGCAGCCCTTCTTACCAAAGGAGTAAATGGCCTCAAAAATTATGTTTCAGCAAGCCATGAAATGAGCGCTTGCTGATCAATGAGGTAGTACGATAGCATGGGGGATGAGGAAATACTCTTTCTGAATAGACCCCAGATGGAACGTCTGAAATGGCGGTGGTGTACCTGAGGAAAGGGAATCCATGCTCTGAAATCTCACTGTTCTTGCTCAGTAGCTCTTTAAGAAAGGTTCAATTATAAGAGATACTTCCAGGAAGTAAATTGTGCTTAATGCTTTATTCAGGATAAAGTTGAAGGTGTAAAGAGGATAGAGACAGATTTAGAGCACACTTTAAAGGTATGCAGAGGTTTATCGTTATTAAAACCACCATTTGTTCCAAATCAGCCCCTTTTCACTGAATTTTTGGCAGATTTTTGCAGTTTCATCTAAGTTTGAGTCTTTTCAAAATAAATTGCAGAGTGAGTTTGAGAAGCATTCAGACTATTAATGGATTTTTTTAGGGCTTAATTGGTATCAAACAAGATTTTAGTGAACACTGCCAAGTGTGCCCATTGCATCATTAAATGAGCAAAGCTAGCATTTAACTGAGATTGACTTACACCGCTGTCCTTCACATTCAAGAACTGTACTTAAGTGGGGTGAGATCAGAATATCAAAGCAGTCCGTGCAATGTGCAGTCACAATTTTTTTATTCAAGTTTCCTTTGTATTCGTTGTGGAATGACCACTATTAAAGCAATTAATAATTAAAAAAAAAAAGACATGCTAAAAAAGCAATCGTACTACACTGCAGGAAAAGCAACATGGGCCGCGCTGTATTGCCTGGGAAGGAAATGTAAAAATAATCCCAGCAAACTGGAAAGGGATTGGTTGGAGCAGCTGAATGGCCTGCCACACTGCATGGGATTTTGCAGTTTGTAGTCAGCCCCTTTGCCTCAGAGGATCTAAGAAGTGTTTTAGTATCTCATCTGCATAACAAAGGAGGTGCAGACTGGCGTTGCCTACCCGAGACTGCCCAAGTCTGCGAGGGCTGCGCGGTGCAGGAGGGGCGCGGAGAGCAGGGGCTGCTCTGCGAGGCCGCCCACCAGCAAGCACCATGCCTGGCACCGGGCTTCCCCGGCCACCCAGCGCTGGCGGGCTGGTGCCCAGCGGTTGCTTCTCTGGGCTGTTCCAAAGAAACGCGAGCAGTCGTTCTGCTGCTGAAGAGTCCCGCCAGAGAGGACCTAGTTTCTTGGCACCTCACTTGTTCTCAGGGGCCGAAGTGGATTCCTGTCACAGGAAGCCACCACAACAGTACGTGGGAGCCTGAGGGCGTTTCTGCCCGGTCCTTTCCAGAGCTCTTGGCAAAAGAGCTGTAGAGCTGCTAGACCACCCTGGTTACTGTGCTGCTGTTCTTCCTTCCTCCTGCAGCTTTGTTCCACTTCCAAGTTCTTTAGAAAGAGTTTCCTAACTTGTGGTTTAAATAAGTAACTGAAGAAGCTCGGTGATTAGGGGTCTGCACGTTCTCCACTTCTGTAAGCTGTTAACAGGTAGACAAAATCTCAGCAATCCCATATGTAATGTGTGCGTGTGCTTCAGCAGCACTCCTGAAATGGCCTTGCATAGGGAAGGGGATCGGTATCACCGTTTTGGCATTCATTCATCCCACCAGTCCCACTGTGTGCACATGCTATGTGTGTGTGTGTGTGCATGCATGCCTGCAAGCACAGGATGTCTTCCGCAGCCCCTAAAGAGAGGTCACAAATGTCTCTGGAGCATCAGGTACTTTTCTGTGACGAGGAGTTTGCCACGCTGAGGTCCTGGCCCACAGACAGAGCCTCCCCACTGCTGCCACAAACACAAGCAGGAAAAATATTCATAGAACTGGGCGCATGAAGAAGAATAGGCTCATATGCTTCCTTGGCAGTTTTAGCTGAGACTGGAAGTTAACCCTGGCTCCCCGAGGAAACCATTACGTCTCCATGTAGTATCCACCAAGGAAGGCCATTGTAGGACTGTGTGTTGGTAGTGATCCCTGACTCTTTGGTTCATTCTGGCGAAGATTTTAAAGGAAAATGAAATGGTTGAGGTTTAATGATGTGTTTCTTGCTTTGGTGCAGCATTTCTGCCTCAAAGTGGCAAAAGTTTACTGAAGAATGGGATGTATATTAGAACAAAGAAACCAAAAAAGGCAAAAAAACCACACGCTTCAACTCCCCAAAACTTCAAGTAACTGAGCACAGTTCTCCTTTACAGAAGAACTGTGAGAATTATTTTTTCTTTTTGTCAAAAAGAAACTCTCATTGGAATGCAAATTTTGATTTTGATTATCTGTCACGGCCTGCTTTGAAGTTTTTCAAACAAAAATAAATATCTCCATAACAGAGAGGATTATAGTAGTCTTGTTTAGAATCATCTAAGAGTGGCTTCTAATCTCAGAATATATAAGGTTTTATTGAGGCCACCGAGACTTTGAAAGAGCTTGACTCTTTTCTGTTTTGTAAATTTTCTATAAATGGTTTAATAAGATTTTTATTTCAGTCAAAAAAAAAAAAAAGAAAAAAAAATACCAAAAACAACGTGGACTAAAACATTTCCATCAACCATATTGTTGAAGAAATATAAAAGACATATAATTCAATTTAAATAAATCTGTAGCTAGGTTATATCATCCTTATCTCAGTAAAAGGTATTTTCTCTTACAATCCTAAATAAATATATAAATATCTGTGACTTGGCTTTGAAGGCTTCGCTTGGATAAATCAGGTTTTGGCAGCTCTGTAATTCATGAAACAATACCTCTAGCTCTACTGGAATGGGAGTGGGATGTTTCAAGCTTTATGATTCTGTTCAATTCTGGAGCGTTAATGGGGCTATTTGTAAAGAAAGAAATATAATGAGTTATCACAAAACACAGCAAGAACTCTAGAAAGGGGCAGCCTCCCATCCATCACCCATTCTAGCGTATTCACAAAAGAACAGGGCAAGAAATCTTGTGAGGACGGTGGGGAATTTAGCTTTTACTCTAACCTGACTTTCACAAATTGTGATGGGCCTGGAACATTATTTTCTTTATAAAATGACCCCAACCCGATCCTAAATTCAAAGTGGGAGTGTGGGAAACACAGACCGTGGAGGGTTTTTTTTCCCTACTTTCTTCTATATTATGCTTTGAGAAGATGCTACCTTAATTAAGATTTATTTATGAAATAAAAGTAGTAGATCATTTTTATCTGATATAGAGGCTAATTCGGGATGCCGACATTGCCATATTTCTATAGCACCTTCTTGCAGGGCTATAAGTAAAGTTACCTGTCGTTTCCATTCTGTTCTCCTCTATTTTGGAAGTTTATGACTAAACCTTGAAAAGTTCTTATGGGTTCACACTTTGACATATGAGGTGGGAACCTGAGAACAATTTTTATTTTAAACATTAAAAAAAAAGAAAAGCAAAACCACACTGAGCTGTTTTGTTTTGTTTTGTTTTGTTTTTTTTTAATGTTGAAGCAGCACAAAGAGAACCAAAACTTTAAGTGGAGTGTGTTGTAATGTAGCTTTAGTCCTGTCCTCTCACATCACACTCAGAATCCCTAACAAAGCCCAAAGACAGTTTTTAGTGAATATGGTTTTTAAGAAGGACTGAAGGTTTTGCCCCAAAGTTGATGAGATAATTAATGTATTTCATAGCGTAGTCCAGAGATGGTGAAACAGCTCGGAGTAATGAAATGAAACACTCATACCAAAACAAAGGGCACAGCAGGAACTAGTTTAAAGTACATGATAACCAATTTTCACATTATAAGCTTTTACATCTCTCCTTCCATATTTCCCATGATAAGAGGGCCTGTTGCTTATTAAAAAGGAACTTGAGATGTCACTAGCTGTGGAGGAGCAGATCCTCAGGCAGCATAAATCAGTCTAGCAGCACTGCAGTCAGTCTCACTGGCTGCGGATCTGACTTGGGATCCATTCAGCACAATAGATCATTTTTAATCTGAGATCATTTTTAATCTGCAGCCTTGGAGTTTTACTCTTCAAACTTTCTGCATTTTGAAACCTGGAAGGCTAAGGGGGCTTTTTGGAGCTACACCAGATAGAAACCACAGTTGTGCACACTAATGGCAGCAGCTTTAGGAAGAGCACAGGGACCATCCCATCGCTCCTGATACTCAGGGGGTGATGCTGGAGTGGGCTGCGTCCCAAAGACCCTATTGCTATACTCTGCTTTCCTTAGGGCCATTTCCCTCAGCAGTGTAATTCCGATGCCTAGGCATATCTGCCTTGGTACCATCTGGCAGATATTGGCAAAGGAACAAAGACTCGATGTTTCTCTCAGCTCGCCTGTGGGAGAGACTGTCTTCGTTATGTACAAGGAGATACATGAGGAGGAAACTGCGTTTGCAACTGAAGTGTTTTTTCATCTGAACATGGTAAAAACTTGCCAATTTCATACACAGACCACGTTATTACCTATGTGCACCAAGCCGTTTACGGGAAATGAACCTCAAACCTTATACTGCATCATTCTCCATATGAGATTCACTGTGCTGGTTCCCCTTCTCCTCCCTGCCTCACTAGTTTTTCCCCAACTTAAACCAGGAGGCAAAGGGAATCATTCGACCTCTTATAGCACGACAAATGTATCTTGAAGAATTTTAACATTTAAATAAAGAACATATGAGATTTGACCCTCTGTGAGGTATCTGAATGGTGCACTTCTGACTTATCTTGGGTGTCCTCCCAGGGCGTACAGGGCCTTTGTCCTTCCTTTTTCTGTCTGTAACAGTGAGGGACAAACCAGAGCAAAACTTCTGCGACTCCACTGCTTCCAGGACAATGCTGAGGCTTTTGCTGCCTGGGGTGTGATTAGGTGGCGTGCCCATTGATCTCCTGTCTCACAGAATTTCTGCAGATCTACAGTCCTGGCCAATATATTTTTCAGTGATGTGTCCCTTGTGTTTTCCAACGAGAGAATTATTTCAAACTTGGGCTTTATGGGATTATGCTCTCTACAGTATATAGGTATATCAAGGTGTACATGAGAAATGACTTGCATGCCTTGACTCTTTAACCATCCCCTGAACACTAATGAAAATAGGCTCAGCTGTCATTCATCAAGTACTTGGCTCCACAGAAGTAAGAGGAATTCACACACGAACGAGAAAGGTTATGTCAAAGTGTTCAGCATGCTGCATCATTTTGAGACAGCCATTTCACCATGTGCCATAAGGCCAAAACCACGATATATGCAAATGTGAAACACTTGATTTCATTGTATCATGAAGCAGGACTAGACAGGCTGGTGCACTTGGCCTGTAGAGTTGGTGGCACTACAGTGCCCTGAACAAGGTTGTTTGGAACTGTTTTCTGCAGAAGGATATAACCTGCCTTCCACGGCTATCGAGGTCTTTGGCTCTGGATGGGGAAGACAAGACTTAAATGGATTCATCCTTCCTTAGAACAGCAAGCTGAAACCTCTGCTCCCTTCTCACTAATGCCAAGAGGTTACAGTTTGCACAACTGTAAAGTTATGCATGTTTTCAGTCTGTCAAGTATTGAACTCAGTGCAGCTCGTGCTACCAGTCTTCACGCAGCATCTGCAAAGAATTTTCTTTTTCCTTCAGGAAACACTTGAAGAACATTTAGTTGCTAGTGGCCATCACCATATTATTTACCTTCCAGCCTTCTCTCCCCAGCTAAACAATGTATGCTGCAGTATTTTTGCAGTTTTGCTACTGATGTAACTGATGCAGTACTGATGCAGTACTGATGTACTGCTCAGTATAACCACCTGTGAGGCTCTTAAATGAGCCAGTTCAGGGGCTCTTGTCCACAGCATCTCATCGACCATTTTCCCCATCAAGGCATAAGGGGAGAAAGATCCCATTTCTGTACAGACTTGGAAGGAATCCAGAACAATACTGGATCTCTCCTGTGTCAGAGGAAATGCTGTTGACTCTTGTTTGCCAGCAACCAACCTTTTAATTGTAGATTTATACAAACCTAAAAGGCTTCTACCTGCGGTGGCAAAAAAGCAAGGCCATATGCTGAGCCACCTGGTTGTATGGAGGAGCTGCATGTAAAGCCCCATGGCCAATGAAAGGAGATTGTTCAGGTGGCTTTGAGGAGGAGGCAGGCAGGATTGCTTTATACATTATACATTTCTCAGGCAGAGGAAGCATATTAAGCCTACTGAAGGAGAGATTTCTAAGTCAAAGGTTTATCAGTCACTTATATATACGGTGCAACCTCCTTCCTTCTTGCCTTTGGGGGAAAAATGTTCTCTTCTTTTGCAAGTTTTGAGATACTTTCAGAGCCCCACAGAAACCATGTGGGACGAGAAAGGATTTGGATGCATTTAGAAATATTGCAGTATAAACACTGAATATAGAGGATATTCCTCTTCCTTTGATTTATGAGGACTAAAATATAACTTCTGGCTGCAGCCAACATTTTGAGGCAATTATATAGTACAGGGGAAATAAGAATGTGCCCTAGGTCTTTGCCCAAATGC
This sequence comes from Cygnus atratus, assembly GCF_013377495.2. NCBI lineage: Eukaryota > Metazoa > Chordata > Aves > Anseriformes > Anatidae > Cygnus > Cygnus atratus. The sequence continues at coordinate 2,875,462 of NC_066366.1, forward strand.
TAAGGAATTGAAGCTGCTTAGAGATGCTGTGTAGGAGTTCAGTCCAAATTGTTTATTTTTTTCCTGTCAGACTTTGACTGTCAGGGTTTTGAATCTGGTCTCTGTTGTAGCCCTTATGTTGTCTTTGCGTAGATCACAGTAACACTCCCAAAGCCAACTTGAACAGCCCTTTGAGGAATATCCTGCTGTTCAGTACTTTTCCAAGCAACGTAAAGCTACTGAAATGGCTTTTTGTTCCCCCACTGTTCCTTGTCTCATGCCTGGTTCCCCTCCCACAGCATGATAGTTGATATGAATGGACATGTGTGAAGAAGTGTTTCTGATAAGGTGCAGGCGGCTCAGGCTGCGCTCTGATCTCACCTGCACAGAGCAGCACTTAGGGCTTGGACACTGCTCCGGTTCCCGAGGGGGCGACGGGAGTCCTGAGACGTGCTGAAGCTCCTGAGGCTGACGGTGTTTCTTCTTCTTCCCTGATATGCCCCAGGCTCAGACATCACATCTACACCAAGGCCTTGCCACCTCATTCATGGTTCAGTGGGGCCTGGGCCATGGGCAGTTTGCAGTGTTGGAGGATCGCTCCGACTGTGCCTCCCGTGGCAGGAAGGTGCCGCCAGCTTCCTCGTGGCTTGGCAGAGAGGTGGTGGCTCCACTCAGCCCTTAGAGGAAGAAGGTCAGCTAGAAAAAGGCCGGTCTGGGTGCAATAGGGAAGCAAATCCATCTGTCTGAGTAGTCTTAGGGGTGGGGGGCCTGCCACTGTCAGCCAAATTCTTGGCATGGGGCTGGTGTCGCCAAGAGCTGCGCTCTCAGAAGGGCTGTGTGTTGTTGCTAGGAGGACAGAGGAGAGAGGAGAGCTGAGCGGGCTCCTGTGTGAGTGCTTCCCTAGCGTCTTTGGGTTTAGCTTTTGCTGACTGAGGCCCTCAGAGTACTTAGCATAAGTAAAGTTTTCAAAAGCATGAGTAATTTAGGAGATTAAAAGGTATTTTCAAAAGTGACGTCTTTTCAAAGTGCCTAATTTCCAGTGCTTTTCAATGAGGTCTCGGGGGATCTTAAGTCATTGGGCTGGTTTGGTGAATAGCCCTGTTGACTGCAGTGCGATGCATCATCGGCTGGTACCCTGCCGATGTCAGAGGTCAACGCCGAGTGACTCGGGAGGCCACAAATCCCTGTCAGCAGGCAATGGCAGGGAACTTCTTCCTGTCCCTTCCTGCAGGTGGTCCTGAGGCCGTAGAGCTCCTCTGGGTTTCTGGGAGAATTACCTGGGGATACAGCGGGAGGAGGTCAGGCAGGCTCCTTTTTGAAACGTCTGTTCTCTTCAGGTTTTAGTGAAAGGTTTTATATCAAGTATTGCTCTGACCAATTTGCCACGTTTTTCTGCTTTTCTTATTGTGTTTCATTCATTCCTTTGTTCTGGTTTGCAGACAGGGTCTCTATTTTTATTAACTTATATAGGTATAATATAACATACAAAAACCCTCTCAGCATACAAATTGTGGGTTTCTTATGTGTATCTTTGGTGTCTGAAACAGTCACGCAAAGCACTGAGTTAAATACCTTGCTGAATTGTAGGCTCACAGAGGGAGAGATGCACATGTTTAGGAGGAGGAAGGGCTCAGCATTTGCATTTGGATGCATGTCTTAGGGCTTCAGAGCTCTTTAGACTCCTGAGTGGAGCAACTCCAAAGTTCAAAGCAGTGTGATTTTTGGTAGGTTTTTTTTTCTTTTTTTTTTTTTTTTTCTAAGGCTGCTTCTTCAGGGCATAAAATATTCTGCCCTCAGTGCATGTACATAACTCTCATTGGCCTTAAAAGAAGTTACATGCCTACTTCAAAGGAAGGATTTACCCCATAATGATTCATCGTGAGCCTGACAGGCAAACACAACAGTGGAGAGCTCACAAGTCAAAGCTCCTGAGCTAGGGGGATGGCAGAGTTCAGATCTCTGCTGATCAGCCACATTGCAGCTCTGATTTTCAGCAGTTTCTAATTTCTGTGATTGTTTAAGTATAGGAGGGATCAAACCACGTGTTCCCCATCTGGCAGGAGAAACGGCAGGAATGAAGCAAAGGAGATAGCCCGGTAACATCTCACTCAGGAGGTAAATCAGGGTCAGCTCAAATGGTGATGCTTTTTTTCCTGGAAAGTGGATCTCCTTATCCCTGGTGTTAGGCTGGAGACACAGAGCTGTGATATTCTAAAGCAAATCAGAAATACCTTTTTATTAAACGTGATTGCAGAAAGTCCTGGGAAGGAATGTGTTAATGACTGGTGATTGAATGCAGTGGTTTGCAAGCTCTAAGCAGCTTTAGTGTCTCCTACCACAGCCCTGATTTAAAATTCATAAATGCTAATCCTCCATAATTTACGGTTTAAAAAGCAGCCCCACTCACAGGCCCTGTGGCTACAGCTCTGTCAGAGTAATTATGCCGCCAAGCTGAAATTGGACTACTAACTGAGATATTAAACAGGGTAGGAAATCCTCTTCCCTGGCAGCCTACCCAATTATTCCAAATAAGCAAACAGATTAGTGAGTAATTTTCCAGTTAAATCTGGTGATTGGTGCCAGAATTGTATGTTAAATATTCAGAAGTAAATAGATTAAAGATGAAATGTCCCCTTTTCTCAAGCTTAATTTAGTGTGTATATTAAAACTTTTTAGGGGGAAAAAATCTTCATTGAAGTGCAATACGCTCACTTTGAAAACAGAACCTTTCCCAGCTTGTTTGCACTTGGGGCACTGCCGTTCATTAGCCGGGGCACGTCGTGCTGAGGGAACCTTGTGCCGCATTAGACACAGTATCGGTCCCGCTGTTCCTTTATCCCGCACCTCGCAAGAGCCCTCCTGGGTGGCAGCGCCATGCCACCGCCCAGGACCCTCGGGGCCAGCTCTGCACAAGAGGCGAGGGCGGCCGGGCGCTGCTCCTTCTGTGTTGGCAGGAGAGGAGGCATGCGACAGCCAGCTCCAGGGGTTGTGGTGGTGGTCCGGGTGGTGGGACTTGTGCAAGGTGCTAGTAACGGTGGGTATTTCGTCTTCCTTCTGGTTCTTGGAGGTGGGGGAGTGTCTTTTGTTCCTAAACTCAATCTGAATTTCCATGGACCTGCACGGAGGTCACGTTCTGCCTCTCCAAATCGTCCCTGTGATGCAGTACTTGACTGAGACCCAAAAGAGAGGGAAGAGGAGGGGCAAAAGGAAAGAAGAGATGGTCCGAACGCACAGCGTGACAGCTTCTGTGCATGGGGGCGAGCAGCTGGGAGGAAAGCCACACTTGAGGAACCGGGATGGTTTTAGCTCCTGATGGAATTTACTTTTAAGTTATTCCAAGGATCCCAAATATTATAGACAATAGTTTATTCCATTTCTAGTGTTTTCTCCTGGCACTAAAAGCTTCTTCTGCTAGAGAAGCGTACAACCTTCTCGTTTGAAAAGTGAAGTGCTGTGAGTGGTGCCTGCTTGGAGGGAGGTTTGGATACAGTAGCCCTGGGGCTTGGTGTTGCGAATCGCCTCCGGAAAGGCAGAGCTCTGCTTCAGGAAGGAGAGTAGCTGGAGCAGGGTAAGGAGCTGAGTGCTGTGGGGCTGAGGAGCATTGCTCTGTCACCCCCTACCCAAGTATTCCTGTGCTAGCCATCGTTCTCGTCTCTGTCACTGGGGCAGGAGAGGGGCAGAGGGGCTTGGGGACCTTCGGTCCCGGTTACGGCTTGCTCTGTTGGGCAGGTGAGAGGAGCAGCTCCTTCCTCAGTTTAATATTGTTGGTGCTGTGGGTTGTGACATTCTCTGGCTTCTAAGAGTTGTTAAAAACAAGCATGCCAGCCCTGTCTGCCTTAGGATACACAAGCTGTGTGATCTCTGTGCTTACTGAGAAAGGCCAGGTCTTGGTGATGGAGTGGTGGTGACAAGACAAAGCCCCCAACTCAAATAACTTGTTCATGAAAAGGTCTGCGGCGGTCTGCAACCTGAAGGAGGGTTTGGATCAGCCCCCTCACACTCCTGGGCACAGTGTGCCAAAGGAGGTAGAAAATCCCTAGCCATGGGCCTGCAGATTGGCTTTTCTACTGGGAAGCCTGAGAGCTGCAAGTAGCTCCTGCCGAACGCATGCCTAGAACGGATTAGCGCCACTCCAGCATGTCCCAGAGGCTTTCTTTTCTGCTGCATCCTCCCTGGAGAGGCTTTTTCACCTCAGCCCTCTGCTGGAATGTGCCTTAAAGGCATCATCGAGCTCATAAAAATTAAGTGGTGTGCAATCGTTAAAAACAAAACCAAACAAAAAGACCCTAACTAAATTTTGTTCAATAAATTCTCTAGAATCAATTCAGTTATGTTTTTATTACTGTCAGAGCTCACAGCATAGTTTCCCTTTCTGTGTTTCACAAGGCTGCAGGGGCTTTTGTTTGTGTTTTTTTTCCTTCACCCCACTACATGTGACGACATTTTGGTTTTGTGTAGTGAGGTGTTAAAGCAGAAACCACAGCTGTATATTTTTTAACTCGTGAAGGTCCTTCAGATCAAATCCAAAGGCTTCCCTGTTTCAAACTGGATGAGGAAGGATCAAGGGTGAGTTATGCTGCTGAGGACAGAGCCCTGGGGATGTCAGTTAGTTACACAGCATAATAAGTACAATTATGCCAATTTCTGCCTGTCTGATAAGTTCACCCAGTAGGGCTAAAGATGCATTTTCTTGCTCCTTCTTGATGGTAATGATGGCAGAATGGGAGAATTTGTGGCATCCTGTCTGCACAGATCTTCAGCACACCCTCTTGCTGCTGTAACCAGGTGGCCCAGCACATTTCAAAGGATGTCACCTTCTCTGTCTTGAAGGAGAGTTGTGAGTCTTGTGGCTTCAAAGTACTCCAAATGTCAGCTCATTCCAGGTGTCTCGTGTCTCCTGTCTGCTGCCCTGTCCCTGTGACCCAGGGACTTTACGTCTTTCCTGAATGTGACAGAAGTCACTGCAAGGATGTCGTTGTCACACAGGTTTGTCAGTTGGGCGGTTCTTAGCAGAAGCCGTTTGAGTCTCCTGGGCAGTGAAATAAAGTGTTTTCAGTTGGTTCCTGATACTTTCCATTTGAAATCTTCTCTATACGTATACTGTTTCCAACTTTTCTGTTAAGCCTTTGTGGTCAGCCAGGGCTTTATGTACTTTTGGTTAATCTTTCTAAGGTTGTGAAGGGCCATCACGTGGGATCTAGCAAGTAAGCAGACATGAAGCAGAGGTGGACACAAAAGCCAATGTCTGGAGTAGGCCAGAGGTCCATTCACCTGCTGCAGCTTGTATTCCTGGCTCTGGGAGCGGCTGTTTCTGAAGACTGTAAGCACGCTGGATTTATCTGACTGGTTTTGCCCATCTTATTCAGCTACCACTTGGTGACTGAAGAATCAGTGACTAGTTCCTGGTTTTGTTTGTTGTTGATATCCCGAAACACAGTGGCTGTTACCAATGAATTATCACTAGTAAAAATACTGTGATAATATTTGAGTACATTCTTAGAGCTGTTTATATACCATCCCTCTTAAAAAATGGAAATCTCTCTCATACACAATGATATCCTGCTACAGTGAGTTCCAAGGGTTAATTGTATGTTTTGCTCAAAGCTACATCTCTAATAGGGTCTTCGGGATGAAGGTTGCTGACCCTTTTAAGGCAGTGTAGAAAAGTGAACTAAAGCAAACAGCAAAACAACTCACTGAGGCTGTTAGCGTGCGGGTGACTATTTGTCTCTCTCATTTCCTTTTCATCAGGGCAGCCTTACCAAAAAGACAGGCTCCCTCTAAGAAGGTGACCAGACAGTCTTTGCTGGCATCTGTGCTGCCAGAGAGATTAAGGCAACAGTTTCCTTGCCCTTTTCCCTGAGCATCAGTTTTTTGGCTTTGATTAAAGGCCATGCCGAGGGCACTTCTCCCCACCACTGGGCACCCCTCTGGCATCCCTGCAGGGCTCAGCTGCCCTCTTCCTCTATCCAGCACAGCCCTTTTCTTGCTTCAGTTTGTCAGCGAGCCATGCTTTATTCTCATGTCCAACAGGCTTCCTCAGGAGCACCAATTGTTTTGTTTCTCGTGTAACCGAAGAAAGGGTGGCTTGATTCCCAAGGTTTTTGTCAGCCAAAAGATGGGTGTTTTCCCTGTTACCTTCTGAGTTTTGGAGGTAGCTGGGAGTCAGACCAGAGCTTTCTGTTCCCAGGTATGTCCACAAATGCATCTTCTCTTTGCTGTGTTTTAAATGCTTCTAAATGGGAATGTAAATAGAAATTATTTTGGAAACCTGGAACAGAATGCCGTGAACAAGAAGAGTTCCTTAAAGGGATAAAAAGCATGTAATTCAATCTGTGTTTATAACATTTAATCTTAAAAACCTGCAATCTTATGTATTTTATGTATCTCTTTCCCTTGAGGAAAGCAGATAAGGGCATCTAGTGCTTCAGCAGCTTGTGCCACTTAAAATGAACCTAAAATGGAAAACAGACTTTTAAATAAAGTACAACTGGCCAGGACCCGCTCTCATTAGCTAAGATGTGCCGGTGGCACTGTGCATGTTTTACGCGGACCTTGCTGGAGCCGGGATCAGCAAGGGCTGCCAGCCTGGTGATCTTACCTGGATGCCAGGAGCTCAGACCTCCTGGGCAGGTGGTGCATGTCAGAGTGTGATTTTTCAGCCCTTGCACTGGTTCTGTGGTTGTAATAGGAAGAGAAAAAAGGCTTCTTGAACAGCTTTCCTGAGCACATGGCCAGGCATGGCCAGGCCCTCTGTTGCTAACATGGTGTAAAAGATGGCTCAAGAGATTAGCTAATGTTTGTCACACGGAAGAGACCAGGCTTGTACTTCTTCTTGAAACAGTCCTCTGAAGCACTGTTGTGCACAAAGGCTGATGAGGACAGGCACCAGGCTCGTGCATCTTATGTTGGAGACACGGCACCATCCACCTAGAAAATGAAAGCAAGAAAATCTGGTGGGCCTGAATTACCACATAAGATTTATAAGGGGAGATGGTATCTCTCAAGTAACTGGGTCCCAGACCATTTAGGGCATCACAGACTTCAGTCAGTGCCTTGAAATGTATTTATAAGCAAATAGAGCCAGGAGTGTTTTGTGCTATTAGGCCAGTTCAGCAGATCACTTATGCATCACTTAACACATGCTAAGTCCACTGCACCCAAGGCAAACTATGGATATGATAAAGTCTTTGTCCACAGAGTGTTCCCCTCTGGATAATGGAGCATCACCTTATTGCTACGGGTGATTTTGCATCTGCCTCTGTCAATGAAAAAATTGGTAGTAGAGCAGTTGTGCTTTACCTGTATTGTCTGTATGATTGGTTTGCTCAGTGCATAAATCTTAAGTGATAGAATTTTGTAATACACAGTATAACAATTGGTGAGTGTCGTACATTTATTTTCACAATTGAGGGAGTGACCCATAACTCACATCCATCACAGGATATGAAAGCGCAGCTCACTGTAATATAGCGAGCAAGGGAATCATTCATACGCGGGATGTTATTCACTTCAACCTTTCCCCTTTCTTGAACATAGTCAGGATCTATATGGCTATTTCTGCATGCTCTGCCTGCTGGCATAGATGTATTGTGGCATCACAAAAACTGGAAGGGGAAGAAATGAGATAGGAACAGAAAGGGGAGTGGGTAAACGTTGTCTGAGCTGATAGAAATTTAAGTGGTCAGGCTTGTCAAGGAGAAGGAAAACTGCAGGGCTGGAGAGTGACTGAGATTAGAACTGACTTTTGGAGAAATGGGAGCTGAGGTAATACCTTCCAGTTCAAAAAACGTGGGTGATGGCACAGGGCGAGCATGGGAGAACTGGAAATTAAATCAGTAAATAAAATGGAAATGTATTTGATGTAGGGAGCATCAAAGCATGCCTCATCATTTTAATTGTGCTCTGGTTCCTCTGTCATTATTCCCAATTTTAGTGCTGTGCTTTTCAATGGTACCTCTGTCCAGTAGCAATTTCTGTGAAAAATCTCCTTAACAAAATGGTCATGGCAGCTGGGGAGAGACATGAGTTTGGGAAATCCGTTGGCACTCAGCACCTACCTGCTTCCACCAGGCTTCAGGACCCCCTGTGTACTCTGAAGAAAGTACCTGTCTTTTCCTCTGCTGTGTGGGTAGTGAAATTAGCTCTGATTAGTTGTATACTGAACACCGAGCTACCTAGAAAGACTGTGACTGGGCACTTCTTTGCTAGAAACCATGCACAGCAAGCTGAACCCTGTCCCAAATATCTGAACGAGCAGGAGAGGCAGAAGAGGAGGAACAGTTATTTCCCAGGTGGAACAATTTCAGATTTGCCAAGGGACGTGCGAGAATCCTGTGTCAGAAGGAAGAAATGAGTCTGGATCTCCTGAAACCCAATTTAGCAGTGTAGCTGTAAGATACACTTCCCCCGTGCTTGCGTCTGGCCACAGCAGGGTTGTCACTCCATGGGTTGTGCTGCCTTGGGCGGGTGGCTTGGGAGGTCCCCTGGGAGACGGAGGAGGTGGCCATGGGAATGGGGAGCACCAACTGGAAAGACAAAGTTTCTCGGCAGCCCAGTAGAGACCTGCTGGCTTGATTTTAAGCGTGTAATCAGTCTGCAACTCCTGTCAGGGTCTGGTAGGTTTTAGTCTCTGCTCAGGCCCTAGCCTGTGGCATGTGTTCCAGGTAATGATCCAGCACTGCTCAGCGTGAGGGATCTCCTGTACCAAGGCCAGAGGAGGCAGTGCCCAGGCACTTCTGCCCCCGATGCTGAGGCAATCTCTTTTGCTCAAGACCAACTGCCTCTGCCGTGAGCGCAACCCTTTTGTCATCTGCACCGTGCTCCCCTTTGTCATTGCACCGCTGGACTCACATCCTTGAACTCAGAGCACAAAAAAACCCCTCTGGTTTTTGAAGTGATGGTTTGTTTGTTTTTCCTCTTTGGTCGATGCCGGGATCAGTGATGTCAACTTGTTCTATTTGCTTTGACAGGAAAATGTTTTCAGAGTTCATTAGGATGGCATCAGTTCTAGCATTTGGCACACAAACATTTGATGACCTTCATGTGTGGGAAGAAATATGTAGGCAAAACTTCCATTAGTTTGAAAAAATGCTTCCACTCAACACCGGTCAGATTCCTGACTGCCCGAGTTGTGATCGGCCGGGAGGCTGTGGGCATGGAGCCGCACCCAGCGCTCCTGGGAGCCAGGCTGGGGTACCGCTGGGTCCGCACCGCCGCCTCGCTGCCCGGCAGGTGCTGCCGCCATCCTACCCTACCCACACAGCATCCTAATGCTCGCCTGGTAGGTCGCCCCAGTGCGCTGATTTCATTTGGCAACTTCGGCCTCGTTTTCACCAGCTATAGGGCTCATTAGAAGAGCTGGGTTGACTCGCGTTGCTTGCAGCTGAATCTCTGGGCTTGTTCGCAGGAAAGGGGTGTGAGGCGCTGGCTTTCCTCTCTTCGCTGCTTCTGCCCTCCAGTGAAGGAGTTGCTGTCTCTAAAAGCAGAGGGACAGGGAACGCTCCTGGCTTCCCATGGCCACTGACAACGAGGGGCCAAGTATTAGGAAGGGCTTTCACAGCAGAGAAACCTGCTCAAAAGAAGCTGGGCAGAGCCCACCAATGCACCCGCACTGACCGCTGTGCGGGCTGCGGACAGCCTGTGGTTGCCACCTGCCCGGGGGTAGCGAGGGCACAGCCAAAACCAGAGCGCGGCTGCTGGCCACCGCTTGGACTCGCCTTGCACTACAGCTGTGCAGCTGCCAAACCGGTCTGCTTTGCCCAGCGCCTGTCTCCAGCCCTTCCCTCTTTCCCGTCTTAGCTCTTATTTACTTTTTTTTTTTTTTCTTCCTTAGGATTCACCATGTTTTTATGTTTTGCTCTCATATCCTGTAATCAAGAGGAAGGCCCCGGTGTGGATAGAGGGGATTTGTACTCAGCCTTTGTTTGATGTTTGCTCGTTCCTAGTGGTGCTGCCTGGGTAAGGAAAGCCAAATGCTGCCCATATGTTGTAGTGCTCCCTTAAATTATAGAGGGCGAACATTTATGGCTGCTCTCACTGTTGCTCCGTCTCCGTCCCCTGCTAAATGATACGTTTTCACAGGCAATTACGGAGGTGTGGAGTCAGGACTGGTTTCTGAGGTGTGCCACTTAACGGCCTACATGTAAAAATGGGAGACGGGAGGAGGAGGATGGCAGAGGTTCAATATCATGCTTTCTTTAAGAGAATGTCCTTCAAGTGAGCAGAATTCTGCACCTTGTGAAAGTATGACTTTAATTTTGCCTTTCAAATATGAACTATGCAAGGCTGTCAACACATACTATGTTCCTCCTTGTCAGACCGTTTCACTTAGTCTGTCAGCTGTAAACAGCTTAAGAGGCATGTCATTCCAGCATTATTATAGCACTTTTAGATTTGCTTTTAGATTGGGTCTGTATCTGTTCCTGCAAAAGGTGTAGATACAGAGATGACACGGGTTATTTATTGTGTTACTGCAAAATGCTACTTGTGCTTTGTGGTAAGCACAGAGTAACTCCATTTCAAATAATGGACACTGCCGAGTAATAGTCCTGTAGTACCATGGTAATGCCAGGGCCATACTTGGTCTCGTCAGCTGTGTCACTAGAGCAGGGTACTTCACTGCCTGGGTATATGGCCTCACACTTCATGTGAAGTTTTATTTCCCAAGAGATTGGGCAAGCAAAATTAAGATGTATGGAGAAAGAGCTCTGATCAACAGACTCTGTACTTTCAGGTTTTCGAAAAGTTGCTTTACATATTCAAATAAACAGTGTTTAAGCTGTTGATGACAGCTTAACTACTTAATCCCAGAACATTTTGACAAGTGTTTTTCAACGTTTTGGTTTCTCAGGATTTTGACAAACCCCCAAAAAACACGGACTGATTTTATATGTCACATGTTTAATTTATTTGAGATGCATGTATTACTTTGCTAAAGCAATGAGGAGGGAGCTAAAGGACAGGGTGATGCACTCCATATTTATGATCATCAGCTTCTTCACCATGTCATTACAAGAGAAAAATGTTCAGAGATATGGAGTATGCAAAACAGCCAAACTTTTGTTGCCAGCCCATCTGGATTGTGATTTATACAAATTGTTGGTGCGATTTCTCGATGGCTGCACTAAAATCAGTAGAACTGAGCCCATTTTCACTGCAGGGAGCCCCAGCTGCCCCCCTTTCGCTTCCTTCTGCCGCGTGTTTGTTGTCCCCGTGTTCCCGGCTGCGCGGACACGTGGGGTGGCACAAAGGGGACGCTGCTGTCGCCTGGGCTCTGAGCAGCGCTGAAGTAGAAAGGTAGATATTTTCTCACTAGAAATGAGTGAATTTCTGCCTCTGTGTATACCAAAGGATTGTCACTAGAAATAACATAAACATGTGAACAGATCCTCATTTTAACCCCAAACTCACATTGAGCCTGGACTTTTAAAAGAAAATATTTTTGAACTCTATTCTGGGACTTCTCTTAGACATTCTCACATTTTGTCTTGCTTCTTTTTTCTCCTCCTGCATTAAAGCAGGAGAAGATTGGGCAGGGCATACCTTCCTGGGCCCTCAAGCAGTGGGGAAAATGCAGGGAGAGAATTGCTTTTGCAAAGCTGAATTAGATATTGAGAAACATGAAGACTTTCACTCAAAAAAACGTACATCTTTCGTCATCATACCTCAAAACCTTTCAATATTAGCCAGTGTCTGTTTGTTGGTACTTCTGGCATCAGTACTTGATGTGCTGGCATATTAGGATAATTGAAATAACCTTGTTTATCCTCGTGAAAACTCAGGGCATCACCCCGCTTTTTCTATACCACCAGAATGCCCCTCAGCCTATTACGTGACAGAGTTATTTCCATCAGTACTAAGCAACACCCGCTCTTAATAATTTTTAACCTAGCTATTTTGTTTTAACTAGTTATTGATGTCAAGTTAGGACATCAGTGAAAATTAGTATTTTATCGTATTGCTGCAAAGGAAACTCCATACGTTCCAAATAAATATTTGAAACTTCAACTTACTCTGGGGTTAGGAGCTGCAACTTTCTTCTGACAGCTGATGATTAGTATCTTTCTGATGATTTGGGAGTTTTAGCAGCTACTCAGTACCTGACTAAATTAGCTCTGACTTAATTGCGTTGGCAGCCTCCAGTGTTATCTTCAGCCTGCTGCTTTCAGGAGTGGAAAGAGAAGTGCAGCCCTATGAGGGGAGGCTGTACAACAGTTTCAGGGACACGGAGCTTGATGAGAGGGCAAGCAGAGGAGAAATCAGGCAGTGACCTCAGCTCATTCTTTAAGAAAAGGTCTTTTCGGCCAGCCATCTGAGATGGTATTTCATTAATGGGTGGAGCGGGGGGGTGGGGAGCTGACCAGGAGCACAGTGAAGCGCCCTGCATATCACAGCGCGCTGGGAGGCTGACGTGCTCCCTGCCGCACAAGTGTTTTTCCTGAAGCCCTCCGAGAGTCTGGATGAACCCTCCCCACAGGCCCAGCACCGCAGCATAGCATGACCGGAGGACAAGCAGCCCTGCCTGCCTGCAGAAACACAGGTGCCTGCAGTTCCTCACTGCCAAGCCAGGAGCAGGTGTGTTTGGTTTGGTTTTTCCCCAGTAGGAAGGGGAAACAGGAAGAGTTGTGACAGCCCTTGACAGTGAGAGGGAGATAGAGGTGCCTGCAACGGGAAAAAAAATAGCCACTTTTGCAAGAATGAGTGGTTAGAAAAACAAAAAATAAGCATTTTCAATATATTACAAACAAAATTATCTGCCAAAAGGGCAAGATAATTATCTTAATGTGATTTTTGACCAAGATAAATTTATCTTATTTTATAAACTGGGTAACAATTTGAATCTTATGCAAAACCTAGAAATAAATCTAAAAAATATGATAATGTAATAAAATCGAAATTATTAGCAGTCCAAGTGCCATACTTGAGGCAGTAAAACCTTTTAAGTTCCAATGGAAAATAGGCTAGTAAAACCGGAGTAAGTTACTCTACTTTAATCACTTGATAAATAGCTACAATGTTTGGAAGAATTGATAGTGTCATTATAGCAACATCCCTTTTTATAAACAGCCTGGTGTTGATTTGATTCTAATTGCTGCCAGAGGAGCAGTATCAAAGTGGTGCTGCGCCGGCCGTGTAACCTGCAGGGTGAGCGGGAGGGGGATTAGCTGCCTGAGATGAAGAAGTCGCATCTTTTTCTAAGGCATGGATTCTAATTCCGGGAGTGGTGGAGGAAGCGGGGGAAATTCAGTGGTGTGAGAAACTACAGGGAAAATGCTTAAGGAAGAGAAAGCATAAAGCAGATGAAACAGGTGGCTCGAGTGCATGAAATAGTGGAAAACCAGCAAGAGAACTGGCGAGGTTTGGGTGCGAATGTCTGCTTGCTTTCTCTCCTAATTCTCTCGCGGAGCGGGTGAGGTCCTGCAACTAACTGTAGCTCCCAGCTCTGAGCTTTGCTCTCCCACTGACTGGATGGCCTCATTTGCAGCCCCCCATTTGTAAATGCCCTAATTTTTTTGCAAGCCTGCTATTAGACACCAAGGGCTCAATTTTTCAGGCATTCTTAATTATTAATTACATCCTCTTTGTATACTTGTGGGTGCTGCGTCCACATTTTGGTGGCCATGAACACACATAAAAATGAAGACTACTTTTGCAAATTCAGCCCTTAGCAATTCTGTGCTTCAGTTCTTCCTCTACAAATCCTGGATCTGACCCTTCTTGGGCTGCAGAGCTATTAAGGAGGCATCAGCATTATTCTGGTGATTGCTAGGACATTTGAGGGCAATAAATTTATATTTATCCAGGAAAAAAGTCTCTAGAACAGGTGCTTCTAGGCTGGTTCTTCTTTGATAAACTACTAAGAAATTGTTATATTATGTGAATGGTAGCAAGAAAAGCGGGGTACCATAAGGCAAGGAGAAGAGGAACACATTTAAAGTTCGGTCATGTTAGTAACAAACGCGAGCATAAACAGAAATGCAAAGGGGAGATGTACTTACCTTTTCACACAAATCATTTGATAAGCTACTCCCATGAAGATTGTGGGCTAAGATGATGAGTGAAATATGTAAAATAGCTTGTTGAAGAAAAGATTGGTTCAAGGGGGACTGAATGGCTCAAGAGATTAGTGATGGAATAATAGCTTTTCTCCATTTAAGTGGTAGACCAGTTCAAATCAATTCTAGGTCTCCAGAGACTGAAAGGTGTTGCTATCCTGTGACTCCTTCGTAGTTATTTGAAATGATTTTTTTGGTCTCAATCCCATCCTTAGTTGCCGGGAAATTATCCCCAACCCAATCAGCACTGAATTACTTTGAACTAATTGTTGTCTCCTTCCCCTAAAGATGCACAACCTTCGAGGCTGTGCCTGTGAATGGCATTGTTTCATATGGTGCTGTGTTGCTGGTAGGAACCATCTTGTTTTCTATGGAATGGATAGATTGCACTAAAGAAGTAGATACCGGAATAGGATCCAATGTAAAAATGTTCTTTGGAAAAAAAAAAACCACGATGGTTTGGTTTTTTTAATGGAGATTTCCTGGAGAAGAGGGCTGCCTTTGGACACCTCTAGCTACCCCTCTCTTGCACGCTGAGCTGCACCTCTTGTGCACTGCGTGAGCTCGCCTACCTGCCTGTAGGCTGTATCGGGACTTTCCCCTGCATAAATGTAAATCATGAAGCTGGGCCACAACTTAGGAAACAGCTATTGGTCATAAGTAACAACTGGAAAATTCAAATTGGCGGCTTGCCCTCCAGGTTTGTTTTGAAGCATCTGTTTAATGTGTGAGGCTGGACTGCTGAAGTGATGCTAGGGACATGCCAACTTAGAGCAGCTCAGAATCTTGCCTAACAGTTTTATTCTGAAAGATTGTAACAAGTAAAATAACAGGCATTGATTATTCTGCCAAATGTAAAGATTAAGCAAACAGTAAGAAGCAATGCTTAGCAAACCGAGGAGGATTTGGATCTTTTATTTGGCTATAACAGTACGTCTAGAGCTAGTGAACCACAGCAGAGTTCATATTATTCAGTGTACCAAAGAAAAAAGAGACCTGGGGTTATTGGAGAAAAATCCCAGCAGTTCTGTGTGTATGACTGGTTGGAAAAGAAACAAACCGGTTATTATGACATAGTAAAGGTGTCAGAGAATTGAAATCACATGGCTATACCCAAATTTTCTGTAGAACTG
Organism: Cygnus atratus; assembly: GCF_013377495.2. Lineage (NCBI taxonomy): Eukaryota > Metazoa > Chordata > Aves > Anseriformes > Anatidae > Cygnus > Cygnus atratus. The sequence goes on from NC_066366.1 coordinate 2,890,631, forward strand.
ATGCAATATGGATTCAATCATAGTAGCCTCTACAGGAGAAATTTTATTTTCCCTTAGCCCAGACAGCTCCAGGTTTAAGAACGCTCATCGGGAGGGAAGGCTAAAGGGGTTAAGGAAATAAGACGCAATAGAGGTGACCTATGAGAACTTTCATTATTATATGGAGCCTTGATGAGTGAAATGAGAGGAACTGTTCTCCATCATGAAAGGCTGAAATGTCGAGGGAGCAATCGCAAATTAATCTATTAAGAATAAGTAGGAGGTTGAACAGTGTGACTCAAAAGGATGGAAATATACGGAATAAACTGCAGCATAAAGTCATGATGATTTTTAAACGCATCCTTAAAGACATCCGCCTACGATTTTTCCAATGAAGCAGGGATTTTTTTCTGTATATCTATATATGAGACAAAGTTTAAGCAGACAAAATGGGCCTCTTTCTATTCAGCTACTCCCAAGATTTGTGATGACCTGGCCTGGATGAGAAGTTCTCTTCTGATTTGTGTGGCTTTAACCAGAACAATGTGCCAGGAATTTTTCTTTTTTAAAAGACACTCCAATAAAATGCTTCACAGGCGGTTTTCTCTGTGGTGATTTTCCCGTTTTGCTGTGACATTTTTAACTTGAATTTAGCGTTTGTAAAAGGTGCTATTTGACAGCATTGTGTAACTGAAAGCCTCTTATTATTGACAGATCATGCACAGTCAAGGCTGGGGAAATTTCTCCGTGTCAGCCTGGTGAGGGACAGCCCTGCAGCCTGAGGAGACCAGCTTTCAGGAGGAAAAATGGTAAGACAATGTCGGTTGGTCCGGTCTTATGTTAAATGTCACTGAGTGATTAGTTTTAAAGAGCCCGCATCCGAAGGATTTTGAGAGAGGTGTGAAAAGTTACCTTACTGACAGGGCTGTGGAGCTTATTTTTTTCTGTTTCCCAGTAGTGCTTGCAGCTTTCTGGAGCGTTAATGCTTTGTCCGCTAGAGGCTGAAGTGAGACTTGACACAGATTACCAAGCACATTCTGGTGGAGCTGATCCTGTAGGATGGAGCTGTACCCTCAGTGTGGTACTTGGGAAGTGAGGGTCTGTTGTTTGCTCTGTGTCAGTCCCTCACACCAATCTCAATATTAATCATTTCATGAGGCTCACGTAGTTTCAGACTTTTACCTTTGCCAGCTTATTATAGCCTAGGAAGATGAGACGTGACTATGCTGAGATACAACCCCCAGTGATGGCACTTTATAATACTGTATAACTGGAGGATTGCTATTGTAGGCAGAGAAAAAGGCAATAAAGCAGCATTGATATCCTGCCTGCCCTCTTATAGGAGTTATTGAATCAAACCTACCAGAACTGCCAGACAAACAATTTGCAGCTGCAGTCTGAAGCCTGACAATGACACAGAATCAAAAAGAAATAGTTGGAGTGCATGGGCTTGTGAACTCCTCTGCGACCCACCACAGCAGGCTCCCTAGGATTGTTCTCCTCTTTCTGGTCCTTTCCCTGCACAGCTCCTTCTCTTTACTTCTCTTTTTCTCTCTCTCCCATTTTTTCTCCTTGCCTTGCCATTTGCAGCTCCTCACACCTTTCCCCCTCCCTCTTCCTTCTCTCACTCATTGCCTCACCATTTCCTTTTCTTGCCTCCAATTTACCTCTAACCTTTTGGTCATTTTTCCTTTGTGAGTTCTAGTGCTCTCCTCTGTTTCTCATTTTCTGTTTCCTTAATTCTTTTCCTTATTTTTGGTTATTTCATTTTTCCCCTGCTGTTTCCCATACTCTCCTGTATTCAGCCTTCCCTGTTGAACCTTTTTTCCTTTTCATTTACGTCTACATTTTTCTGTCCTTTGTTTATCCTTTTTCTGCCACTTCTACCTTCATTTTTTTTGAGCCATTTCTAGCCAGTAGCTGAACTCCATGTTTCTCTTACTCCTCAGATGTGAGGATTTAAACCTTTTCCTGTGTACTAGGATTTCCGAAGTGCCAATCCAGCTCAACTAGGGGGAACCGATGTGGTTTGGCTCCAATGTCTATGAAGTGAGATACTGGAAAAGCCAGCGTAACACTAGCACTCACAAATATTCTGTGGCTCATGAACCAGGTCTACACTCATGGTTGGATTCAAAGCTTATCAAATTAATGGGATCTGAATCAGACCCGCAAGCAATATCTTCTACACTCTTACATCTTATCAGACTTCTGTCCTTTATTTGAATAGAAATCTCATTGCTCTCAGTTTCTTCAGTATACAGTTTTACTTTAGCTAAGAGCATTCTGTTTTGCTTTTTGTATTTTTATTCTTCTAAAGCACATACAGTGTTTGCAGGGTTCGATGGAAAGGGGCCATATTGTGAAGTATGTTCAGGCTCCCCTACAAAAGAGATCACTTTGTAGCTTTTGTATGCTCATAACAAGTACCTGCTATCTGGGGGAAGGTTTTTGCCTTTCTTTCCTTCTCTTGTAACCGGCACCTAATCATTACACTTGCAAACTTTAGGTGTGCAGGTTTCTCTAGGCTGGCAGGAAGCTAGGCAGCATGGGTCTTTTTTTTTTTTTTTTTTTTTTTTTACCTTGTCATAACTGGAAGCTCGAGTATTGTTCTGGGCTTGTTTCTTTCCTTTGTTTTTCTTGTTTTTTTTTGTTGTTTTGTTTTTTTGTTTTGGTTTTAGTTTCTTTGTTTACTTAGTTTCTCTGTTTCCTTTCCCCACCCACTTCCACGTGTGCATTTTGATTTGCTCTCTGTAACAATATTTCCCCACCTCCTTTTAAAAAGTGTTTGCTATCACTCGCAGTCGTGCGGTCTGTAGGAGCGCCAGAAGGCGACCTTGTGTGAGGAGACGGCTGACCGGAGGCAGCTCCTGTTGTTGTCTGCCACGCACGCTCCTGTCCGCAGAGGGCTCTGGAGCTGAACAAGCTGCCTGAGGAAGGGAGCAAAGTGCTCACTGTCCCATAGCTGACCCCTAGCAGGATCAGGAACCAAGTCAAACCTGGATCTTATTCACAGGATGCCACCTCTCCTTGTGTAAAATTAAGTATAATATGAGCGTGAAAGAAAATCTTCCTTCCTCTACCATTTTGTCAGCCTCCTTCCAACTCTCCAGCTGCTGCTCCTGTGGAGTTCAGTGCTGGTGAAAATGGAAAGAAAATCAGTTCCTCTATAAGCCAGCCCTTTCTGCTCTGATTGGATTTTTCTCCTTTTGTCTGCTTCTTTATTTGATTTAAAACCTTAAACCCCTTGAAGCTTTTCCATTAAGATGTTGAGCACAATTTGGAATGGGGGGAGCAGTCAGAGCATTACCTAAAAAGTCCTAGTTTATTTTTAGCTAATGGAAGACGAAGGCTGATTGGATTAGCCCAACAATGTGAGTACCTGATGCAGACTGCTATCAACATACCAACAGAGGAAGGGTTAAATGCAGTTTCTTCCACTTTCTCTCACTCACCCCTTTCCCCCTCTCCTGCTTTCCCTTGCTTCGCCCAGTAACCGACACTTGTGACAGCACTGCAAATTCCTGGGCATGTTCTAGTACTGCTCAACACCGGAGCAAATCTCCCAGTCTCTCCTGCTGTTTTGCATTTGCCACCTGACAGCAACTGATGCTCAGGAAGACCAAGGGCTAAGTTTTTAAAGCTTTGGACTGGGTTTTAGCCATGTGACATCTATTAAAGCAATTGGGAGCCAGGTGGCTAAAACCCAGTGCAATTCTTTGTAATGGTACCCCTGAGAGTGCCCATCTCCTTTTAGCACTGCTATTGATTAGGCAATTCTTGACTTTGAGGGACAAAATTGGTGCGTGCATCAAGCATCTTTTCCTCAATTTGGCCTGGTTTGAAATTAATCGTTCACCTTTAAGCCATTTTCGTAAGCAGCTTTAAGCTTCAATAAATTTCAGTGTGATTTGATTTTTCTATCGCCTTTTGCTATGGAGGCCTGTTGTTTACCAGTCTTCTCCAGGACATCTCCAGCACTGTTTGGTCTTTATCCTCATCTCCCGCATTGATCCCGGTATGTTGTTCAGTGTGATTGTCCAGGCTTGGTGAAATGCTGGGGGCTGTAATTAGCGGCTGCACATGGTGCCCAGGTCTGCGGCCTTGAGGCTGACAGGTATTTGGTTTTCAGTAGGAGTAATGTATTTGGTGAGGTAGACCATGCTACACTTCGGGGTATTGTTGAGACCCTGCCTCTCTCTTCAGTGAAATGATGTGGTGCTCTTAGGGGGAGCATGTGAGCCCTGAGCAAGTTCTTCCTAATTTCTGAAACTCTTTTTGGGTATTTGATATTTACTAGGGATTGGAATACCACACAAAGGTATATGAATGTACACTTATGTTTGTGAGAAGGTGAAAATAAATACATAAAAATAACTTCCCCAACCCTCTTCCCTTCTGCAGTTCCCTTCCAAATGTTCTCTGCGCCTCTTTAACGTAGCAGATTCTTCAGTCATTGGCGGTGGAGTGATAGGACCTGCTCTGCATGAGGATGTGCCCTTTGATTTGGGGGGTTGGTGCATTGCAGTTACTTAATATGGGTTTCTCCATCTATTTCTCTGGGGTGTTGCAGAGAACCTTTGTGAGCTGTTAGATAATGCTAAGCACTGCCAGCCACAAGTAACTGGCATTGAACCCAAAGTGAAAGCTGGTCTAGACCTACATGGAAAAAACTATTGAGTTTGTCCAGTGCCTCAGCAGCTGGGAAACCCCGCGAGAAGACTCAATGAGCCTTCTGCTGCATTGCTTCTCTCAGTGCTGCTCCGTGCCTCCCCGTGGCCGTCTTGTTCCTCTGGGTGACCAGAGGACGTGATATTTGACATTTCCGTGTTGCTGGGAGACCTTCTGTGGGAAGTTTTGCTCTGGGGTGGGATGCAACAAGAGAGTTGGAGATGGCAAGAAAATTCAGAAATACTGCCTTAGAAAAATGAGCGTTTCTTATTCCTGTTTGTGTTCAAAATGGCAGCATAGGAAGTACATCATCTCCTTGCCAAAGGATGATGATTTAGGATCCCACAGACAGTTTTGTAAGAGATCTCTGTTGAGATGTGAGGTTGTCAAAGCCCCCAAAATTCTGTTTAAACAAGCTAGTTTATTCCAATGAGAAGTCATTTCATCTGAAAATTCACAGTCAGTTCTACAGAAAATTTAGCACATCATAAGCCTAGTGTTAAGTGTGATGCCAAGGTTGCAAGGACAACATTACTGTAGGACTTTTATGGGGCTCCAACATGAAGATAAGTATGCACCACTTCTCCCATTCCAGCCAAGTTCAGTGGAACTTGAAAGAATATTTTTAGGAATCTCAGCAGAACTTCAAATTCCAAGCTCGGTGATGTCTTTTTTTTTTTTTTCTTTTCTTTTTTTTTTGTGAAATGATGCAGAGCACAACTAGTGCAGAAACATAAGTAGTGAAAAAAATGGAACTGGATTGCCTAAGCCTATGTAAAAATATGTGCGAGTTTGGTATCAAACGCCTTGCCAAAGTAATTAATGAAGCATATGCAAACATCCTCCATTGCAAACATAGTTTGTGTTTTATTAGTTCCTCAGAAAGCAGTATGGGAGATCTAATAGGAAAAGATATTTTGTCTTTAAGTTGTTGCTGTTGCAAAAATCACTTCTATATACTATTTTACATTCACAGCTGATGTCATGTCACACAGATCTATAGTGAGCTTTATATTTGTATTGAAACCTCCTCTATTTTAATTGAGGCTTGTCAGTCACATATCTGAAACTGGTGTTTTTCCACAAATATTTTAAGTAGCTTCTACAGTGCATAGAGCTAAGATATTCCCCATGTAGGTAGCACTTGCCATACGGGGAGGTATTGCAGACATAAAAATGCTGAAGGCCAGAAGGGCAGCCTGCTCATCCAGAGTTCACCGACTGAGCTCACGATCTGTGACTCTCCGTCTCTTCTGGAATGCAATTTCCATTTTGCAGACCGAAACAGAGGGCCAAAAAGGTTGAGAGAACAGGGCTGTGCTTTGATGGTGAGAGGAGAGTGTGCGGATAGCTCTTTTCAACTGGCATTTGATTCTTTTGTGTTGCACTCTCCTTTTGAGTCGAGTTGCTAGTTGGTTTTCCAGGTGTAGTGGCAGGGAGGTGCAGAGATCAATAGTGAAAGGAGAAATTAATAGCAAAATCAATTCTTCCTTTAGTGTAGTCCTATTTATTTGCCAAGAAGGTACAAACTCCTGTTACCTTTCCTGAACATAGCAAAGACTCTGCCATGGTTATTGTGCTTCCTATTAGGTCTAAAGCATCCCTGAGCCAACACTCTTATCTGCTCTTGCCTGGTACTTTTGGTTTTGTTTTTTCCCCTCCAGCTTTATGCTTAAGTGTGTCTGAAATCCTTTGTCCTGCCTGTTTCAGGTGGAATATCAGATTTGAAGGTAGCCATTTCGTTCAGCAGCTGCTTAAAATGCCTTGTTATCTGTCTGTTTTGGATAGTGGCTCCTGGTGTTTCATTTAGTTGATCTTGTAAAGGACCTTATTTTTCCCGGTATTCTAATAAAGGGTGGTAGATGTGTCCACAGATCTAAGCTTGGCTTCATTAACTCCTCCACATGAAAATGTTTCATGTTGTAAATATATACATCTTTAAGTATTCAGTATAATATTAAAGTGAGAAACAAGTGTGTCCAGATGCTCTTAGCTAGTATAAAACATTGCTGCTTCCACGGACCTTGGCAGAGCAGCGCCATTTTATGTCAACCAAGGCAGTCGTCTCTTAACAGTTCTACCCCAGTCAGTGATGGCAGCTCTCAGACAGTGCTTTTCTTCCCCCTTTTCTCTAATGAGGCTGTTCGTGTCCTTGTATTCAAACATAGTCTCAGGAGGATGATTTTTAATTCTCCTTAGGAAAAATGTAACAAGTGAACATCACCTGCTTAAAGAACAAAAATAAGTTTGTGACCAAAGGGCTGTTCATCTTCTTCTATAGAAGTGCTACCGTTATTTTTCATAAACACCAAAGTTCATAAGTGCTCTCCTTGGTATACTACATTTTACAGTGTCAAAGAAGCAAGCAAGTCATGACTGGTCTACTTGAACGCGTTTCCTACACACTGATCTGGGATATATCTCCCAGCACAACAGGCAGGGATTTTTCTTAATGGTTCTGTCAGCAGTTCTCCCAGAGACAGCAAGAGATGGATCCCAGAGACCCGCTCAGAGTGAATGCCTGGGACTCTCTCATGCCTTTACCATGGACATAGGGAGCAAGTTCACAGAGCTGCATCAGACACTGCTGCCATGGTTTCGCCAGGAGAAGGTACGGGTGCTTTTGTGCTGCCTTACAGGGTGCCAGGTGTCTCCAGTCCTAGGAAGAGGAGTGACGAGGCCATTATACTGGAGTATTCCTGAGGCATCCAGCATAAAACAATGGCTGGCAGTGCCAAAGGAAGATTTACAAGAACAGTAATATCTCACAGCCTTTGTGGCATACTGTCTGTACCCTTCCCCTCAGGGCCATCCATGAGCACGTCATCCCCGAGGCAGAGTGCCTTGCTGTGAGGGATGGGTTTGAATAACACGCTGTGGTTCCCAGCGGCACAGTTTTAGTTTGGATTCCTGTGGAATAGAATACCCGAGAACGTAATAAAATCAGCATTTGGAAAACATTCTGTCCCTCTCTACGCTGATTTTCCAAAGCTGCTTTCCACTGCATGCCTAGAAGGTCCCATTCAATTAGGAAGTGCAGAAGTGCCTGTACACAGTTTAAAGTAGTACACGGGAGGCTCTTCTGTTTTCTGGGCTCTTAAAGAATGAGCCCAGAGGATATCAACACAGATTTGCAGGATCGTCTCAGAAAAGGTTGAATATAAAGTTTTGTTTGCAAATACATATGCCATCAAAACTTGATTTATCAATGCTGTTTACCATTTGATCAGATAAAAGAATATTAGCTCTTAAAAACGAGGCACAAACTGAATTCTCTTTCCAGTGCAGTATATAATAATGCTGTGTGTCTCTTTGCTTGTGTAGCTCCTTCTGTCACCCAACCTGATATGTGCAGAGGAGCCTCCGAGTTCCCTCCTGCTGCTGAACACAGAAGTTGTTCAGCGCGGCAGTGGGCCAGGTGTAGTGAGGGCGATGAAGGTTTGAGACGTCCTCAGGTGCTTTCAGTGCTCCTGCTGGTGGCTTTCCCCTGTCCCGCCACTGGGGCCAGCAACCCTGTGGCTGTGGCTGGAGCATGGCACGCTCCCTGGCACCTCCGGAGCCTTGCTCCAAACCAGAAGAAGTCCCTGGGTTCTTATTGTGCAGCGCATTACAACAGAATAATGTCAAGTCTGATCCAAAGTTCCCTGTACTGGTGTTTTTCTTCTTGCTGTGCTGGGCTCTGAAAGAAACCCAATAAATGGCCTATGAACAAAATTATATAGAATGATCAACATGCAACTGTCATGCTGCATTTGTCTCATGTCGTTAGTCATTATGAAAGCCCGCATAATTCTGGAGCAGAACAACAATTTCCACACAGCAAATTGCAGATTGTGTTTGCCAACCCACAAAACATCACAATATTTATTCTGAAACTTTATAATGCTATCAAGGGCAAATTCACTTTACTTGTACAAATAGCCCCGTCGAGACAACTTAGATATTGCGCACGCGAGCAGAAGCAGACGGGACTTGGCTCTGCGCACCAGCAGAGCAAAGCTTGCCTCCCCTTCTGTGGAAATGCGGTGAGTGGAGGTACAGAGCCATGGAGGCATTACTGGAGGCATAGCGGCGGGACCAGGGCACAGATGTCAGGCTGCAGTCGAGATACTGGTATTCTGCCTCTCCAAATTCATAGCTTTTTCGCTTTCTTAGCCCCGTCATTTGGGAAGGCTGCCTTTCGTCAGGTTTCATTCAAAGCACAGCATCCCCCACTGCGCTTCGGTGGTCCTGCGGATTAAATTTGTCCATGGTGTGAGTGAGTCTGCCCCTATCAGGTACAGCACCCCATGTTCAGGAGTTAGACCCACTGAAAAACTACTTTATGTCTGATTTTTGTATTTGGGTTATCAAAGGATTTCTAAAGCTAATTTTATTGTTTAGCACTGCAGCCATCACCAGTTTTAGGCTCCGTTTTAGGTGGAAAGTTTTTTCATGTTCCATCATCTATCTTGACAGAGTCTCTGCGTGCCAGAGGCAGTCTTCTTAACCCTGGATCAAAACCTAATCTCTCCTGCTTTTGTAAAACCTTTTCCTCTAATTCTCTCTCTAGTAAATTATATTCTGTTCTTTGCCCTTGAATAATTTTAAAATGTATAGAATATAGCGTGCGGGGTGGGGGGGCTGTTCTGTTGAGCGATACCTAGTAATCAGAATCCTGCATTCGTATCTCGCTGCAATGATCTCATTCCTATTGGGACAGCACTCCTGTGAGCACAGGCCCGTGTTGTGTTCATCCTGTTACAACCAGATAAACTCATAATGTAGACAGATAAGAGCTATGCTCATTAATCTATTAATTGCCTATTGTCAGTTGTCAATATGTTTCGCTTGATGAGAAGCCTGAAGATTAGTTTGTATTGTGAGGATGTAGATTTTTTTCTGTATTACTATTATTTTATTTGGATGTGTGGAATACTACAAAATGACATTCAGTGGTAGTGTCTCACCCAAGCAGAGTATGGCTGCATGCTTTTTAAATCTCTGAAGCCAGAAAAATGTGATGCCCCAAATGGCTATGAAATAAAAAGCACATTTTCAATTGGAGGACCCCACAAGAGCTATGACTGTGTTGAGGAACACGTTTTTTTGCGATGGGCATTCAGGACATCCTTAAAGTCAACACAGGCTGAGATACCCTGATTTCCCGGGGAAGCAGAAGCTCTGTGGGGACTTCATTGTTCGCTGGAAATTTGAGGCTGATTTTGTCTGTGACTGGAGCTGCTGGAGCAGGATTTTATTATAATTGTGTGACCTTTAATACACCATGAAGAGATTTCAAGTTCTCTATTTTTCTAGCCTATAACAAATCAAATGTTTAACCATAACGTACAGTCACCAAGTTTACACCTTAAGAAGGGTGATTTTCAAGGGCTTATCTCTACAAAGAACAGTGGAGCAGAGACAGTTTCAAAAAAGGGGGAAAAAAAGGGAGAGAAACATCACAGAAGCTCTTTATAGACCTATTTGAATCACAGCTTTAAGTCATTTATATCACGTCCAAAAAGCCCATCCATGTGTGCATTTAATAATGACAACCAATTGTAAATGGAGACTGGAAATTCTCCTCTGTGTGGCAGGAAGCAAAACCCTGCTTCTGAGTTAGTAACTTGGCCTGTTTGAATTATTTTGTTACTTGTGAGACTATCAGCCAGGTGGCCGGCATTTAAACTCCAAAGACAGATCTGGGAATTGATTTCTGTGGAACCACCATAGGAAGGAGCAGCTGATGATTAAGCAGCTCAGATAGGTTTTAGGCATGCGGTCTGACAAAGAGCAGCTCATCCGTGGGGGCAACGATCTTGGTGCATCTCCACACACGCATGAAGGACGCAGGCAGATCTTCCATGCTGTCCAGGACACGTGATAGCACTACACGTCTGGGCATAAGGACCTGCCACCTTTATTTTCTCCTGCAACAGAGGAAAGCAGTGCTGCCATTGCCTCAAGGCAGATGCGATGTGCCTTGAGTAAAGCCTTTCAGTAAAGAAATTTCTCCTAGGTTGGATATTAGGAGCAATTTATTTACTGAAAGGGTTGTGCAGCATCAGAATAGGCTGGTCAGGGAATGGGTTGAGTCACCATCCCTGGAGGTCTTCAGAAAACGTGTAGATGTAGAACTTAGTAGCATGGTTTAGTGGTGGACTTTAGTACCAGGTTAAAGGTTGGACTAGGTGATCTTAGAGGTCTTTTCCAACCTGGATGATTCTCTGTTGTCTTCCCCTCTGGCTGCAGCTACCCTCAGTGACTGGTGCAGGAGGCTGTTGACAAGGTCCAGAAGCCTCTGTTACTGTTGGTAGGGATGCTTGCTTAGAACAGAGTTTAACTGGAAGCATTTCCTCATTATTTGAGTAGGGGGCAGGATTTAATTTCAAAAACGTTACTGAAATGTGCAGGGGTCTTTTAATATCTATTTCTCTAGCTGTTTTCTGGGCTTCTTTTCTTTCAGCAAATGTTGAGGAGGGAAAAATATTTAAATTAAATAAAACTGCATGAAAGGAGAAAAGAGGAGAAAATCTCCCTTTCCCTGAAAATGTTCCCAAACCTTTCAAAATAAGGAAATTGCTTTTCTCAAATGTCATTAATGTTTTAGCTTCATTTTCCCACAATTTTGGTAAGTCAGCAACTTTACAAATTCACTCTTTCTCTTCTACTCTAATCTGTTCAGAAGTGAGGGGGGGTGGAACATGGCAGAAGAGCAAACAGTAAAATAGGAAACATGTAAAAAGAGCAGAGGGAAAAATCTCTGGGTAACATTCACATATCTGTATTCACTGGACTCCAGTCAGATATTTGCATTCAGTGGCTCAAAAGTAGAAAATGATAGAAAGGTGTGGTTGGCAATTTAATGCTTTGAAAACTTAGTTAAGAATAAACATGTCCCATTTAAACTCCTGCAAAATAGAAAAATTCAAACTGGAATTTTTCAGAGCCCCCTGTGTCAACAACCTGTTTTTTTTTCCTTTACACAAGTGAGGTATGGCTAAGCTTAGGGGACCCCAGCGCTAGGCACTGTACACACCTGAAGTATGTCATATCCTCTCCCTGAGTTTTTATTCCCTGGTGAGGACTGAATTGCAGAGAGATTAAATACCCCAGTTACAGTCCCACAGGAAATACATGGCAGAGTCCTGAAATGTAGCTCTCCCAAGTCCCAGATGAAGGCCTTAACCAAAATCCCACTCTTCCTTATCATACTTTCTTTCCGATATCTTCTCTAAACATTTCTTTTGTTTGGTTCATTGAGGGTCATGGTCTCAGCTTGTTGCAAGCACCACAGAATTTCACCCTTTATGTTTTTTTGTTTTGTTTTGTTTTGTTTTTTCTTTGGATGTTGCCCATATATTGAGTTGCTAGTTTTGCGTTTCTTCTTGCTCTGGATCCTTCCCTACTGTGCAGAAGGTGACAGCTTTGGGAGCACAATGTTTTGTCATTTTTGACCTGTGAGATAGTGCACACCACTTTTTAGCCTATGTCCCATTGTAAATTAGCCCCTTTTGATCCAGTCTCCATCCCCTTTTATTGACCAGCTCCCCTTTTTCTGCTAAATGTTTCAACCCTGCTGCCTGCTCCCTTTGTGCTTTCTTTAATTCTCAGTATTTCTGCAGCAGGACTGAGTCTTCCACTGGTTTGTTTAGTGGTGCAGAAGACAAAGCCTGGTTGGTGCCGCTGCTGTTGAATAGGTCATCAGCGACAACAACCTGTGCTGCAGAAGTTAGCCCCCACTGACACTGTTTTCACTCCACTTGAATGGAAGCTCCTGGGAGTCTTTCTTTAAAGAGCCCAGGGGTGGGGAAGGCTGGAAAATGGAGAGAAAAGCAATAAAATAATTATAGAAATAACACTTCAGCTTTCTCAGTTGTGCATGGACGTGGCTAATTGAAATGTGAAGTACCTTGGGCATCCGTAGATGGGGTAGGTTAAGAGGTTGTTCTTTGTCCCACCGTGGCCTCTGCAGTGGGAGGCAGTGACTTTTTGTATCTCTGTATTTCCTCGCTCTTGTTAGGTTAGGTGCTGTCATCTTTAGAAACAAGATCTTTTTCCTTACTGAATGAGGTATAGCCCTGACCAGGAGGGGAAACAATCCTTTCCTTAGGCCACCAAAGGAAGGTTGCACCCAGCCCCACAGCTCTGTGTCCTCCCAGCTGAGTGAAGCCCAAAGCTGGGACGTGAGCCACCAGAGCCATGCCTCCAGGGCACGAGGGGAGGCCGTGGGCAGGCAGGGAACAAACCCTGTCTTCCAGTGCTTCCAAGGTGCACATCCCTCATCTGGAGAAATTTGTAATTATCAAATAGTTTGTTTATTGATCTCCCTTCCTTTATAATTTAGTCTACATTTTGATCTTAACGATGACCATGTTATTAAGACGTGATAGGAAACAGCAGCTGTCTTTGCTAGAGGATGTTGAGGCTATAACTGCTGTAGTCTCATAGGGCAAAACAATTTGAACTGTAGATACAGGAAATAATATGCGTAAATAAGAAAAGCTTTGGTAGTAGAGGAAAAACTAGGGAAACAGCTTTCTTTAATAATTAGAAAGCTAATTTCTTCAAAAGAAGTAGGCAAGTAGTTTCAAGAAGTTCACAATGGATATCCAGGCAGAAATTAAACAACCATGAAAGACGAGGTAGATGCTGAAAAAATTCAATTTTTTTTTTTAATGTACTTCTAGGCTATGGATTTTTTTTTTTAAGAAACCCTCTATAAAACTAAATCTTTCTTCACAGATTACTTAACCTAAATACTTGGAGGATATGTACTTTCTCCATACAAACAGAAAATGGATTTTATGTAAAAAACTGAACGTAATTTTAACACAGAAGAAAAAGAGAAGAAGATGGAGAGAAATACCAATGTAAGAGTTCATGGGCTAACGGAAATTAATTTCTTTCTGCATTGTAATAAAGAACTTGTAACTAAAACCAGTCAAAAATGGTAAAAAATAAAGAATTTCTGAGTATCTCCCATTGAATGTAAGAAGTTCAAGTAAATTTGTATATTTACTGTAGATGCTGCTCCAAACTTTAGACAGGCTATTTACTTTAGAGAGTTTATTCTCATAGTACCTTTTTATGGTTCTTCAAAAACTGAGGTCTCGTAATAAATTTAACATAGTTGGCTTGTATGGTATGATGTCCATTACTTAGGTTCACAGTTTGTATTTTTGTAGAATAGTGTCTGTTTTATTCGGTAGAAGGCTATTTCTGCTAGCAAATCACTTAAAGACAGGGACGATGGATATGCCAACAATCAGAACAGGGAGTGTGCTAAGCATTGGAACATAGCATAGCTTTGAAATCATGTCATTTTTAGAAACTGTTAATGGTTTGATGGTATATCTTAGCTGCAGATAGTTTAAATGTGACTGTCAACAGGATGGATTGTTTTGACTTCAGGGGAAGATGGAGCTGCATTATGTTGCACTGGTTTTCTTTGTGGTTATTATGACTGTCTACCTGTTGGTTGTGGTGTTGCTGTAGCATGGCTTCCGTGCCTCCTTCAGCAGCTTTACATAGTGTTCAGTCTTCTGATTTTTAGTTTATGAACATGTTCAGGATTTGTAAAGTACTTTTAATCCAGATTTGGGGCTAGAAAAATATAGAATCTCAAAAAAAAAATCTGAAGGAGTGAAAAAATGTTTCCCTTTGAGTTTTCATTATTTATACTGCTGCGAGGTGCTTATAAATACTACTGTTCAAATTAGTAGCATTTTATACCTACTTTGCATAGCAATAAAGCAAGCATGGACTTATAAATAAAAATGAGGATGTGGAACCTGTTCTGATGAATCGGAACCCAAATGATTTCAGAGGGAATAACGAAAGAGAAAACCAATGCTTTTATTTATTTTTCAATATTTGATAGTTGTCTGTTTTTCTTGGACTGAGTAGGAGTCACATGATCATCTAAATTCACGTAAGAAATACTTTTTGCTCTATCTGAATCCATAAAATTCTTTTTAAAACCAGGGAGTCATTCTGGGTTGCTTTCAGGAACTGGCAACTAACCCAGAATTTTTGCAACACATAAAAATTAGCACTATTGAACATTTTAAAGAAAAAATATTTATTTACACATGAAATATGGAGACACGTTGAAAGTCTGTCTTTTAGGAACCCTTTTTGCCACTGGCGTACCACTTACGCAGTGAAAATAACTGTTCTGCTATCAGCAGGGACTGACATTCACTCCTTCAACTTTGAAATATGTTGTTTAAAATATCTTTCCAAATGCTGATACCTTACAAGAAAACTTGGAAAAATATTCTATTGCAGATGGTGATTTTAAATTTCAGGCAATTTATTTTAAAATTCTTGATTTTGATTTTATGGTTTAATGATCATGATCTTCTCAGCATCTCCCTGGTAGCTCATCGTGACAGTAATCACATCATCTTGTGTTGCAAAGTTTGTAGCTTCAGGACCTTCACACGGCTCCACGCTCCACAAAGGTCCCAAATAAGTCATTGCCTAAGAGTCCTGATACCTTTAGATGGCACCCATCTGAAACATCGTGCTTTTGAATGAGGCAGTTTGTGTGCCTCACCAGAAGGAGTTTGGATGAGGCGGCAGGGACAGTGGGTATCCTTCCCTTCGAGGCCAGTCTCTGCCCACCAGGGTCTTGTCGCAGATGGTACTCAGCATTTATTCAGAGGCCTAAACTCAGGTGGTTTACCAGGGGGCTAAGCACAGCAGATAGAGAACAGGTTTGTCTACGTAATGTTAATGTCAAGGGATGGTTAAAGAGAGGTTGATTTGATCTGAATTTGAAGGACAATATACTTCATCCTTGCTTCAATGGGACTAACCCGTCCTGCCCTCTTAATTAACATTAATAGAGGCCACTTTTTTGTCTTGCAGCACTGTAAGACATCTAAGACAACAGTTACCTACCCAGAAAAACAGCTGATGCTGTCACACCTGTGTAACATGCCAGCCAAAACAAGGAGGGGCAAGTGCCCTGTGTCCGGTGACACCAGGCGCGGACGGCCCTTTGGACCTGTGGGCAAGAGGTGTGCTGACCAAAAGGTCGCCTGTGTGGCCATGAGCTTGTTCTGCTGCAGCTAATTTATAAGTGCTGGCAACCCATGCTCTAGAAGAAGAGCTTTGTGGGCTCTCAGATGACTGTAATATTCTTTGTGGCTGAAAATCACATTTATAGGAGTTAATTTTCTTAAATGAGTGCCCAGTATGAGTTCATTTGTGTCTGATAGCAGAAGGAGATTCAAGTACAACACAGTAAGAGGATTAATCACTGCTGCTGCCCTCTTGGTTTTTCACTAAGTGAAGCACAACCAGGGAACCGGACGTATAGGAGCTGTCACTTATGCACAATTTTTGCTGAAGTATAATAAAAGTGGTATGACAGCTTACAGTATGTATCACAGGGATAGCACTATTTTGTTAAAGACAAGAAATTCTTGATTTCGTTTATCACAGTATTTCAGGTGTGTCTCAGTCTTCCTCCGTCCTTGTCATCCTCTCGATTTGCTGACTCCATTTAGTTTCATCACCAAATTTGAAGAGACTTGTACTTTCATGTCACTCTCGGGTACTTCTGAAGACTGTAAGAGCTTTCTTTCTGAGTTTTCAGTTCACTGAGCTGCAGATAGATGTTCTTTCTCATCTAAAACTCATCACTTCCTTACCATTGGAGAAAAAAACACATTTAGGAAATTAGTTTGTGGCTTCCTTCAATTTGTTCCACATACAGCTGCTCATCAACAGTACACCAGCAAGGAACTGGCGCACAGCTACAAGTGTGTATTCAAATTAAAAATGTATTCTGCACTTATGCTTGCGTTGTGCGATGATTATGGAAGAAAATATTTTTATCAAACAGCCAGTAGCACGTGAGCACCAGGAAAGCTGTTGCCACCTTTGAATTTCTTTGTGGGAGAGCACCCATGGAGAGGAGCAGGGGCAGCCAGCAACAGGGGCCTGAAATTTCCCACCAAGTCGCTGCCCTGATGATAGCTGGACTTGGTCTACGGGGTCTTTTCCACCCTAAATGATTCTGGCATCCTGTGATGGTGGTCTACAGGGCAGGCCTTAATTGTGGGGCAGAGAAGATTGGTCTGCAGCTACCATATGATAGCTAGGAATAAAAGGTGATAGCTGTGCTTCTGTAGGCAGGTTACAAGAGTAAATTCTTCAAATTTTTTATTTTTTAATTTGGTGGGGAGGAGCTTACTTTCTCAGTAAACTGGGAAAGAGAGGGAGAGAAAAGTATTGAACCTAAGGAAACTATTTCACTTCAGTTGTTTCTAGAATAATTTTTCCATTCTGACTCTGTGTTTCACCTTATTCTCTGAAATTTGTATGGCATTTTTCACATTGTTTTGAAAATATGATGTCCTGTGCTTTCAAAATGGCTGTGTTTGGCTTTTGTGCCACACAGTCTCAGAGCATCTTGGACAGTGTGCTCTTTATAGCATAAGAGAAGTGTATTTTGTGTTTTATTTAAGAACACCAGATAAAAGACCGAGTGAAACCTCCTGCCTGGTCTCCCCCCGATGCGGATCGGTCACAGTTACAGTACAGAGCATCCTGGAGCGACTCGGTCACTTACGCAGAGGTCGCAGCTGATGGAGCTGAGAACACAGAAGGTGTGGGGCACTCGGCACCTGCGAGGAGGGGATCAAAACAAATCTCCTTTATCTAATGCAGAACCTATTACTGAATCAAACGGAGGGATGTAAAGGGTCTAAGTGTGCTTTTAATAATCTGTGTTACAAACAGACCATAATCTGCACAATTAAGCCTCTTGGAGTTGGCAGGATTTGTGCAGTTGGCATTTTTCCCCTTGAAAAAAGGTCAAAAGGAGGGGAGTGAATTAACCAATGCATACCTGTTCAAAGGTATTCTGTAATGCTGCTGAGCAGTAGAAACGTTTTCTTTGTTGCACGGGTGGCTCTGGGGAGGGGAGAGGTCTGTGTCCTGATCTAGAACCCCACCTATCCAAAGAGTAGAGACTGGCTACACACTAAACGGGAGGAGTAAAGGTGGGTGGGAAAACTCCCTGTACTGCTGTGTAGGTAAGAGCGGGGCTCTGGAGGGGGCCTCTGATTGTAGCATGCCATGGATCAGGCCCTGGGTAGCTCTGCTCAGGAGTGCTACCTTGGAGTTGCCCTTAATGGCTCTCCCTGACTGTTTTCCTGTCACCAGGAGTGTTTGCAGACCCCTGGGAAAAATGGTGGGGAGCATGCGTACTCCTTCCCGGGTGGACTTCTCGCCACCCAGAGTATGATTTATCCAATGCAAATGCGTATTCTGTTCCTGGCAGGGAGATGGAGCGTACGCAGTCCTACCCACATGGATGGTGTAAGATTGCTCTCCCATAGGATAGCCTCTTTTCTTGATTATGATGATGAGAAAGTGTTTTCATTTAAAGAGGAAAATGCTTGAATGGTTTTCTCATCCCTCGCTCCTCCTCTTGGCAAGCAAACACACTGTTGGGGCACTGGGTTTATCACAGGCCAAAGGGGGAATTCTCTCAGGAGCCTCTTGTTGAAATGTTGGCAACACATCACTGAGCAGTTCTAAAGACTTCAGGAAGCCCCAAATTTCTCTGAATTTTCCCACCACCAGCCTTGAATGTAAGTTGTCTCTTTGGCCTTGCAGACTTTGAGAGAACATCAAGGAATGCGCTTGCAGCCGCTGCAGTGTGCCCATCTACCCAGGGTCAGCCCCTTGGGATGGGAGCGAAAGCTGGTCGGAGTACGAAACCACCCACACGCTAATCTTTTGTTTCCCTTAGTTATTTTTCCTTCACTTTTTTCCTCTTAAAATACATTAAACAAAAGAAATAATTTGCCAGAATCTTTTCTGGGAGAGTGAACTGGAGCAGCCGTGGTTCCTTTGCTCTATACAGGCGCTCAGATCCTTCAAAAGCCTCTGTCCAGCTGTCTTGCTCTGTGCCGTGATCTGACTTTCTTCAGCTTTTGTGTGTTGCTGCTACAGTGTAAAATCAGGGGGAATTAATTTGCCTCCATTTACACTTGAGCATCTTGGGGCAAATTAATTCTCCTACTACCATGTACTTACAGAGAGGCGTGCAGGATCGTTGGGGGAGGCGGGGGAGGAAAGGCAGATTCCTTTTTTGTCTGGAAATCAAACACAGTCTGACCAAAGTCTCCTTTCCTCTCTCATTTTTTTCTTTTTTTTCCCTCCTTATTTTATCTTTTCTATTTTTACGTAGGTGCTGAAGTTAAGTATTTACCGAATATAATTTCAAATGACAGTTTAACTTACAATTTTAACCAAAACTGTAATAGAAAAATATTTTCTCTACACTGTTAAAATGCAACTTGATTCCTGCTCAGCTCCCCCCAGTCTGTAAACAAGAACGAGTACTTGCTGTTGATGTGTAGAATATTTTTTTTTAAAATCACAGAATGGATTAAGAATTAAACTAGAAACAAGATGAGGAAAAAACCCTCAGAGCTGTAATCAAACATCCATTCCAACAGCTGAAACATGTTATTACATCTTTCAGCTGATTTATCGTACCCAAAGAGATTTCATAATCATTCTGAGTATTAAAACAAGGGGAATAGAGGCACATTTCAATAACAATGATTGTTGTTTGGAGAATGCCAATCATGTCTAGGAGTGTTATTTACATCAGACAATATGTAGATATTGTGCCTCCAAGCCTGTTCCTGTTCGTTTTTGTTCTGTGACTTACACAAATGAATGCTAAGAAATGTTGACAACGAGGTTCAATAGCTAAACACAATAAGGGGGGTCCTGCTGACTTCCTTTGGGGAGGGGAGAAATCTTTACCACATAAGTAATGCAATCTGATGTAGAGATAAGTGCTACTCTAAATGTCTGAGCTCTCTTTGGTATGGAAGGTGGGGAGAAATTGAATCCTGTGCTAATTTTCATTTGTATTTGCACATTAGCTATACCTAATTTGAAAATAGTTAAAAGGCAGGAATGAGAAAACCAGATGTGAAGCAGTCAAATGTATTGCAGAGAAGCAGGCTTCACTTTGTGCTATTTTCTAACATGCAGTTTTATTTTTGCTGGTGTCTGTCACAAATCCTAAAATACCATTACAGAGTTAGCAGATGGCTCCCAAGTATTCATACCTGATAAAGTCTCCTGGGTGATCAAGCACTGAAAAATCAATATATTTTTCAACTTTCAATGGCTAGCTATTCAGTTTCATTACATCTCGCTATTCCTCCATGGCTACTGTGATATGGACACTTACTTCACCATTGCATTAAGCTCTAATCTCCGGGCTGGCTGATACAGGCGGTTAATGAATAGCTGGAGTACCACCTCGGTATGCTTCACAATTCTTCTGATCTCAGTAGGATGTTTCAAGTACTGTGATCTTGTGTTTGGTAACACCCCACTTCTTCCCCCTCTTCTTTTTCCACACGTGCACAGACACCCCTCTCCAGCTGTCACCTTGCCGAGCTCTGAAAGGAAAATTCAGTAAATACACATTTTAGCAGAAATATTTTGCTGTGACATTTGACTTTTTAAAATAAATAATATCAGTAAGTCTCAGCAAGTCTGATCCATGCCCCCGGGTGACCATATGAGTCACATTCTTAAATCTATCATTTTCAATAAAGCCAAAACTAGAGCTAGTTTTTAAAATGTCCCATTTTGTCTCCAGATTATCTACATCCCCCACGAAATATCTGTGCTCTCTGATTGACTGTTCGTGCTTTCTTTAAATCATGTTTCTTTCCCTTTCTTCTAACTTAAACTCATATTATGGGAAAGTTACTTGCAGTAAATAACAAAGCATGCGTCAGCTCTTTAATTATTACAAGTACCTAATTATTGGTCTTTGCCACAGGCTTTGGCCTTGCTTAGGGGCTTGACTTCTCACAGGGGGCATCTCTTTATATTCCAATTTGCATGAAAAAATCAGTGTAAGTGAAATGTTAGTGAATGCTTAAAGCGCGTGCGTGCACATGTACATCCTCAGAAATGGGAGTGTCCCATAGATTTTAATTTTCCTTTAGTATTAAAGGTTTCGCTGAATTTTGCTATTGCAGTTGTTTTGAGGTGGCAGCGGTGGTTTACTGCCATTGTTTTAAAAACATGAGGCAAAGTCCAGTGACACAGACCAGGCTTATTTTACACGCGCCAAGGCACCATGACATTGGCAAGCCTGGGGCATGCAGAAAAGCTATTTAGTCTGATTAAGGCATATCTTAAATTTCAAACATAGGCCTTGATTCAATCCAAAGTGCAGGAGACGAGAACCTGTTTGCCTGGAGCGGAAGCGTGGCTATAAACAACACGAGTATTTCCTCTGGGCTGCACAAAGAGCAGGAGCGAGGCTTCGTGTGCACCATGCCTGGGTACGGAGGAGGTCGCTACTAATTCACGACAGCCCCTTCCTTCTGTCACCAGTGCTTGGGCCCGGCGCTCCTCAGGTGGTCGGTACCGTCCCCACCTCCCCTAGCAGCAGGGGATCGAGTAGCTGTGGAGGAGAGGCCTGTGGACTCCGTGGGCAGTGCTCACACCACCTGCGGCACTGCCGGGCCCTGCTCCGCGCTGCAGCCCTCGCGTCACCCTGCTGCGCGGCTGGGCTCACACTGGTGGAAGGCCCAGCTAAAAAAGCTTTTGTACGATGATTAATTGACCTTAACAAGTTTAAGGATGCTTATTTGCACACAGTTATGAAGTGTTGCAATATGTCACAAATGAGAGCGGCTTCTATTATAAACATAATGGCATAAACAGTGAAAGCTGGTTATATTTCCTTAAAAGTTCATTGCAGGGAAATAGGGAAGCTTGAGAAGCTAAACAAATCCAGGCAATAATGGAAATGTAGCATGAAATTACTTCTGTAAACAACAGCCATTCATTATTTGAACATTTTTCATAAGAGAGTAAGCAGACGAGTGTTGATGTTAAAGGGTGTGTGTGGAGGGGGAGGTGGAAGTGAGGGAGATTATGAATTTCAAAAGAAATCTTCCAGGGTTATGCAGACAGACAGACATATGTTCAAAAAATAAATATGTAAAGCACTGATTGATCCCTGAATATTAACAATCGATGCCATTTTCTTCATTAACTTCTGAGTGGAACACAAAGAAAGGTATATTTGATTTAAGAGGAAAGGGAGGGAGCACTATTTAATGTTGATTTGGTGTAGTGAATAACCCCGGAGAGAAATGTAAATACCAGGCTGCAATAACATGACAGCACACTAATCATATTTACAAACTATATTAAATCTGTCCATTGTGCTTGCCTGGCTGCGGATTGGTTCGATTGTAATTGTCATTGTAACCAGTGCTGGCTTATGGGAGAATTTAACTGCAGTGATATAAGGTGAGTGCTAGGCTTATTATTACTTTATTATTACCCGGTTTATGTTTATTAAAACAATTTGTCATGCAGAACAGGAATGGGAGAATGGGAACATTAAATCGTGCTGTACTCAACCTGAAGAAATGAGTTACAATAAAATTAATGGCAGGCAGGCCACAGCTGACACTTGTAGCCGTGTGGAGCAGCTACACACTGGTTCGTTTCATTTGCTGATCGTTTCTTGTTAGGGTCACGCCATTAAACTTACATATTGAGAACTACTGAAAATCTGAAGCAATGAAGGTAAAGTTTATGAAGCAAAAGTGGCTTTTTTTTTTTTCTGCTGCTAATGCATTCCTTTCAATTATTACAGAAATCAGGAATGCAGATTGAAAGTTTAAATCATACTGAGTTATTAAAGACGTGTGTTGGAGTGAATGTCCTTCAATTTCACAGAGGCTTAGAGAGCTGAGAAAGAGCTGAGTTTAGGCTAAAGTGAGACCATTCTCTAAAGGCTTTGAGCAAAGAGAACAGCGAGAATAGTGGTCATGAAAGGTCTCATAACAAGTTTAATAAAAGCTGCTTTATTTTCTTTCCCCGAAACTCAAGGGGTCTTTATTTGATATCTTCAAATTTATTTCAGCCCAAATCTTCATTATTTTAAAGTAGAGGCAGGAGGTGATGACCATGGGAATAGCATTGAGCCTCTTGGAATTCAGCAAAGAGGCACAGTGACATAACCCCCTCTCGTGACACAATTACGGAAGAAATTAAAAGTGTCAGGCTCTATGTACTTTAGCTGCATAGAAGAAATCCGGCCTCCTGATGAAACATCTTTGTACATGAAAAAGTAATACCCTGCCCTTGTTTCCCATTATACAACAATGTTAAGGAGTCTTCTGGGGTGATTATTAGGGATTTGGTGAAGCACAATAAATGCTGAAGATTAAATCTGAGCACTAGCAATTAGTACTGGGGGAGGGAGAGTGCTTTTTTTCTTTCTTTTTTTAAAAGTATTTATTAATGAAGCTATTTAAAGAAAACTGAGCCAACTGCTGAAGTTGGGAAATGTGAACCTTTCATTTCTAGCAGTTTTATACTTGTGCAAGACCCACAAAGTCCGTGGGGTTATTCTTGATTTATACCAGTGTGAGCAAGTAGAAGATCAGGCTGGCTCTGTGGGCTTTTTTTTTCTCGTTTTCCTTTTTTAAACTAAGATAGTTTTCTTTAAAGTCTTGGAGAAAGCCTTCAAAGAAGGGGATTTAGCCACGTGTTCTGTACCTGTGTCCCCAATCTCAAGGGCTGGACCAAACGTCCAAGAGCTCAGCATCCAAACACTTCACACAGAAAACTGGAAAACAGAAACACAGAAAACTGGAATGGAAGCTGAACTCTCTGGAAAATCCAGTTTGATGAAGCGAGTGAAGATATTTCAAAGATCTTGTTTTAGAAAACTGTTATTCCTTTTGGTTATCCAGTAAGGTTAATGGCAGATGTTTCTTTCAGAAGTAATTTCACATTCAGTTGCAGTGGTGAAGCCACTGTGATTGCAAAGGCCACTCCAAACCTGAGAAAAACACGTGTAAAAAAAAAAAAAAAAATCCCTGTATTTACTTAGTACTCCTTCACAAGCCAATCACCCCTTGAAATAATAGCCACTCCTCTGAAAGCAACAGAAGCTTTCCTTGTGAATATAAAAGGAGAGACCAAAGGCCTTGTCTCAAAGATTATTTTCCCTGGTGAAGTTTAATGCAGTAAGCATAATCCACTGCTGTGGCAAGCACTCATGGTGGACCCATGTCTTGGAGCCCTCATGACCCATGGGTGGTTCATATCTGCCTCTTTGGTGCCGTGCTTCGGCTGCAAAGAATAGAAAAGTGTTTTAGAGAAACAGGGCAGTCACTGAGGGAATTGTTCTTTCCGTGACTGCCAGCTCAGTGGCTGGCAGGGATGAAATGATGATATGAGGAGGGAAAGGTTTGGGGGTTTGCATGGTCCAGGTATGGACGGGCTCTGGTGGTAGGTGCAGTGGAAACACAGCAGGCTCCCATATATTTCTGGCTTCGAGTGCTTTTCTGTGCCTTCTTTTACATCCATTTGAAAGATAAAAAATTTTTATTAAAACATGTTGACCTCCATGGCTTGCTAAATAGGCTTTTAAATGTTACAGCAGAGCTCTGACCCAGCATTTTTAAAAGCAGGATTTTAATGTAATCTTCCATCTTCATTTGTATTTTTGTAACACTCAGTAAACTTGGGGGGGAAACCAGTCAGTCCTTTATTCCCTTATGTGTAAAACTCATGAACTCTTAAGTAACACATACACTGTGTCTCGCTGAATTGCAGTCCTTATTATATGTGCAAACATCCCTTTGACATGAAGGACAAGGATAGAGTATAGAATTTTGAGTCGTATTTATCACTTGGATTATTAATAATAATAACATTTGGCATTTTTATAGCACTTTACATTTTCAAAATGCTGCATAAACATTAACTAAATGGTAGTTAAGTGTGCATAAATGATATTCAGAGCCATTACCCTCTACCATGCTAACGCAGTCACTGTGGGTCTGCACTGAAATGTGTGTACTGCTGCTTGTTGGAAAATCTTTACTGCTCTTGTGAAGTATCAGCTTTCCTGGAAGAACTGGAGTGACCATTTTTCATTGTGTTTCGCATGCACCCGAAGGCTTTTGTCCATATTATGGATTAATGGTCTGCAAAATTTCAGTTTATTGGGGAAAAAGAAATTGTTGATTTTACTTACAGGAGCATAAAAACAAATAAAAATAAAGGGCTCAGAAACCAAAACACTACTCTCTTTTAGAATCACATTTTAGTTTGATTCTTACCACAGCCATGCATTTTATGCTCTGTTTCCTGGCTGTGGGGCCCACTCTGCTGCACCCTACCGGTTTGGAGGCCGGGTGCTCGCAGGGCTGCTCACCCAGGGCCCAGGCTGACCCTTCCGAGCCATCTGCCGCACTCGTGAGCACATCAGTGTTGCCAGCCAAAGGGCTGCTCGATGTCCATCGACCAGGGGAAGCAGAAGGGGCATTTTAGGAACCATTGTTTTGCAGTGTCACGAGACTTCTCACACATAGCTCTTACAGAAAATATCTGTACTTGCCTGATGTTTGTCCCCCACCCCCAGTTTGCAGTGTACTTTTCTGTAACCACTCTAGTTTGTAGTGCAGAAATACTTCTTTTTCTTGCCTAGGCGCCTTTCTGCCATCTCAGTAAAACTGGGTGTGTAGACAGTTTTAGAAGCACCTTGTACCCTTGTTTGCATCCAAAAGCAATTTACTGTGTCCCCCCACCGAAGGGGAGCGGAAGTCATGGGAAATGTCAAAGAGCAGTTTTCATGCTTTCTTTCATGCTTTTTTTTTTCATGCTATTTCATGATTGCATCAATGTAATCCAGAAGCAAGTGAATAATTCCACTGTCACTTAATTAAAAGTTTTAAGACTTTATGTCTTTGACCTTGTTCTTTAGTTGAACACATAAAAGCAAAATGGTTTGCTGCCTTAATCTTACTTCGTGCCATTGCCCTCCGATGAGAGAATCCTCCTGGTACCTGTGATTTGTCATTGGAGCGAAGGGAAGGGCTACGCACACTACTTGCTCCTATCTTCCACGGTGAGTCTATCTTGACAAAGTTTCTCTTGCTATCTTTAGTTCTTCTCCCTGGGGCATCTAGCACATCAGGACAAGAGGGATCTCAGCCCCACAGCTTCATTTTGGACCTGTTAACTGTAACTACTGATGTCGTTTACAAGGATAAACCCTTAAAGCCAGGCCAAGGTAGACAAAGAAAGAACACCGGAGTAATTCCCTTTGGACAGCAGAGATTGGTGTTCAAGTTATTGAAAATCTGTGTAACTCATTTTCTCTTTTGTCATACTTAAAAAATCCATGAAGTTTGGCTGAGTGCAAACAATAAGCTTTTATTGTTGCTGCCCTTCTTCATAAATGTGTAATCTTCTGGGACCATCAGAAAAGCTTTGGTACAACAAATTAAAAGTCTCTAAACTTCCCTGTGTCTCCTTGGACATTTTGTAGACCTGCAAATATCAAGCAGTAATCAATATAATGCTGCTCTAATACTTTCAGGCAAACTAGCAGCTCCTGAGCAGAGAGCAGCTCTCTCCTGGCGAGGGATGGCTCCTGCCTGGGGGGTCACAGAGGAGCGGCACCCATCAGTGGCACGTGTGCTGCAGAACCTGGTGTACAAACAGCACAGCCAGCTGGGTGCAGCTTGGTGTGCTGGTTAGCAAGGCTTGCAAATGCACTTTCTGTCCCATCATCGGCTCCCATATTTAGCGGCAGTGTTTGTAAGATGTGCCTGAATTCTTGCTGTTTTGCAGGTCGCTGTGTTTTGTAATCTCCTGTTTCTTTTGCGTGTGTCCGCGTGTACACGTTTCCCTAACAAGCCAATTATATTATAGCCAACAGGGTGACTTGGAAATTCTCTCTTTTCATTGTTTTAGCTTAGTAAGCTAGTTTAACACTACTATCTTCGTATAGCCTTCATTTTCTCTCTGAGAGAATTGTATTATTTTTCTTTGGGGTAAGGCACAAGGTATTGAATTACAGAACGTTGGCTCTTTTATACCTTGTCAGTGGAACAACCTTGTCAGTTTAAAGGCTTCAGCAAAGAATATTCAGCGTGGGCCAGCAAGGGTAAAAATCAAGGCTGTACTTTTTTGTCTCGTCAGTAAGGAGTAAACATTCGCTTTCTCTCCTCAACTTAATGCCTATTATAACTGAGGCAAAAACTGCCGTTGTGCCCACTGGTAACCAGCAGCTTGGCATGGGGTGGGCTGGGTGAGGCCTTAGCATTCGCTGCCACCACCCAGCTCCTTTCTCGTTATTGCAGCCATCACCGCTCCCTGGGGAGCTGGGAATGGATTCCCGCCGCCACTCATGCAAAATGGATGCATGCAATAACTCAGGCGTGCGGTGTTACTGATTGGGTGCGCAGCGGTGCTAATGAAGCACCTAAAGGTGCTGCGAGCCCAGCCAGACCAGGGTGTCGCCAATTCTGAGCACATTTTCGGCTGTGGGAATGGCTTGTGCAAACTGCCCCCGTGTGCTGCTGTGCAAGCCACTCCCGGTGCACAGCTGGAGTCTTTGCAGCTCTGGGTGCTCGCTCTGGGCGAGGTGCAGCATGCTGGTGTCTGCTCACTCGTGGGGCCAAACGGCCCAGTCCTTTGCTGGGATGCTGGAAAAATGGAAGGAAGTTTTGTCTGCAAAAAAATGCCCCTTACCTTCCACTCTATTTCTAACAGCCTATTTTTGTAGTAAGGAGTGCTCTTTTTTCTAGTATGGCCTGTTCCAGTGCCCATTTACATCAGTGTTAAAGCTCGCCACTGACCTCCTGGCCTCTGGATCAGGCCCATAGTCTCCTTATCTTCTTCCATATTACTGGCACACCTTTACCTTAGGTCTTGATTTCTGTGGAGCTCTTTAGGTCAAGCTCTATCTCACTGATGTGCTCAGGCTTAAATTGATTCAGAGAGAAACTGACTGTTCTTCTAAAGAAGTAGTCATTTTTCTTAAGCGGCTTCTATTTTTAGGTACGGCTCCTTGTGCCAGCGGGCAGCGTTGGTGTCTGGCAGGTCGGGGTTACAGTGTGCTTCGTGACAAAAGCCCTTCGGCTCCAGACCCATACCCCAGGGCTCCCCGCTGCTTCCACCAGCAGGTCGGTGACAGCACAGCACACGTTTGTTGGAAAAACTTAAGGGTTTTTCACTTAAAATCGAGAAGCTGTGGAACTCATTGCTCATGGCAAAGTTAGAATGTGATTTGCTTTTTCTGAAAGCCAGGAGTTTCTCTGAGGTCAGGGAGGGTTAAACAGCTGTATTCACAATTATGTTTAAGAAAAGCAGTATCTTGTTCTTCGGCCAAAACCCAGTGGACATTATGGGGGGGCTAAGGAGTGTCTGCTCTGAGCCAGGAGTTCTGTAACTGTCCACGGCAACATTTTGTGTAAATTCCTCTGAAACATCTGCTACAGGCCATTGGCAGAGAAAAGATACCTACCTGTACCCTGAGTGACAGTTCCTTTGTTTTTTAGTCGCTTATTAAATTAGCCTGTATGAAGCGTCATCAAAGCAGTAAAGTGTCCACCAGTAAGTAATACCAGTGACAGATTTATGTGGGTAGCTGACCTTCTTGTGAGATGGAGTTGTAGCTCACAGTGCCTGCATGATACCAGTGCGGTTAGGCTGTTCTGTTGGCAGTGCCATCACTTGATTATTCTGTGAGAAATTTCAGAAATACAGTTGCTTTATGAGCCCGACTTCTATGATGATAAATTTCCAAAAGCAAAAATGTGAATTTAAATTATTTGTATTCATGTGAGCGTGGTAGAGATTTTTGGAATCGCTGCAGCAAGTTATGGATGATGCATGAAATGAAAAAATCCCTGCCCAGTGCACAAGGAATACAGAAAGGGTTGTGCAGCCAGCACTGTGCTGTGCTGCGCTATGGGATGCGCGCTCTCTAGGGAGAGATATTTGTATTTTTGAAAGGCACCCAGCCATCAGCCTACGCACGAAAGCAAACAAAGGACAAAATGAGAGAAAACATACAAATACCCACCACCACCCAGAAGCGTCCCCAGCATAAGGCCGGTGCTGTTTCCTGCAGCTGGCTCTCCAGCGGGGCAGAGCTGCATGAATCCTGCACGCGTGGGGCAGGTTCTCCTTCCTGGGCAGAGATGCCGGCCCAGACTTTCAGCTGACATAAAGACCCACTGAAGCCAATTCTAGCTACTCGCGTCTTTGTGGAGCAAAAAGGGAGTGGGGCCAACTCTGCCAAGCATTGGCCTCCTGCGTCCTTCCCCAGCCCACCAGGTACCGCTGGCACGTCCCTTTGCTCAAAACGCCCGCTTGCTTCTCAGCAGGCGTGGTGGCAGCTGGTGGTGGCCAGGGTTGGCCTCGTGGCCGGGAAAGTGCCTGCCGGGGGCCTCTCCCGCCGGCCGGGCCCTGCTCCAGCAGGCCTCTGCGCGATGTCGCCCAAGCTGACCTTGAGGAGCCCCTGGCACCTCTGCTCCCTGGTGGACCCGCTGCACTCCCTCCGGCTTGTTTGCAGCTGCTTTTGTAACCATGCCCTGTGATCCACCCTCCCTGTTCTTTTTGCCACAATGCCTCCAGACAAGTAGAAAAAAATCCATCTGGGATAATGTGATCGCATCCGAAGCACCCCATGTGTGACAGGATCTCATTTGCTTCTTGTCTGAAGCTGACCATAAAAACTGTGGGTATGGAGAAAAAAACTGTCTGAAAAAATACATGCAGGTATTTTTTTCTGGATGTACGTCTGTTGTTAGGATCTGCCTAGTCTTCTTGTCTGCAGGAAAGTAGAGTGATTGTTTTTCTGGGACTGCACTCTGCATTACAGTCTTCCAGTTCTGAATCTTGTGCTTCTTCAAGCCCTTATTTAAGTGATTGCATTCTTAACTTAAAGAGATGCAATTTGCAAGTGCTGAGAATTCTCTAACTTCATCTTCCAGGAAAGTCCAAATGTAACGTCCTTTCTAACTGTCTAACAAAATCTTCTGCATGTGCATGTATTTTTGGCTGAATACTAGAATGCGTCTCAGCATGATGTATCTTTAATTCTAATGTTAAATATCTCATTAGGTTATTTAATATCTATTGTATTGTGTTTATTTGATAAGTTTGACAGCATTATGAAACACCTGTATTTTCCTTTTCAGACAGACAATATATGGGCTTTCCCATCCCACGCATCAAATAACGCTTAGGTTTTGATTTTGGTGCCGGGTGCTTGGTATGAATGCTGTGTGTTTGCTCTGTGTTCCTGCACTTCAGTGACTGTTTTCAGAACATGCTAATTAGTTTCTAATGTTGCAATGCAATTTGTTGGAAACATCCTGCTGTGTAAATACATAAAGACATTTGACCAGAATCTCTGTTTTATCACGACCTTTCCCTTCACTATACCTTTGCTTTTCCAGTATTCTGTTTATCAGCATGCTTTGTTCTGTTGTTTTGTTTTTCTTTTACCTCCACCTCATACACATCGCTTAGGAAGACCCATCTAGTAAAGGGATAAGCACTGCTCTCTTATCATCTGCTGGATGCAGGAGGAGTGCTTCCACACGTACTGCACGCTCATCTGATCATTTTTCAGGGAAGAATAAAAAGGTTAGACAAACCTCACTTGTTTTTTGATGGGCATTAATGGAAATATTACCCTAGTCTCCCAGTCCCAAAGTCCAGGTTTCTCCATATCCTGAAGACTACCACTGAGATTTTAATAAATATTAAAAACTCGATGAGCGCTAGAAACCTGAAAGGTGTGGAGTTGGGATAGCAAGCAGAGATACACGTATTATGTTCATAATTACCTGCACCTCATCCTCTTACTGTTTCCTTTTAGGAATTTTTTATTTTATTTTATTTTATTTTATTTTATTTTATTTTATTTTATTTTATTTTATTTTATTTTATTTTATCTAATTCTACAAATATCCAGGCCCATCCCCTCCACTTTGCTTTGACCTGGCTTGTATCTCACAAAGGGTTCTGTCTGCCTTAGCCCACCTGTTCAAGCCCGTCTGATCTCTGTGATCAAGTGCATTTCTCTGTTTAATGGTGTCATCTGGCAATTGGTTTATAGCATCTTCTGGGACAGCGTGTGGTACTGTGGGCATATTGCCCCATATGAAAGGTTTCTGTATCTCCTAAAGAGCTTTAGGTCAAAAGCAGCATCCCCTACCTGCTACATAGGGTTCTGCCAAACTGCCAGCTTTAGACTTGTAACTGGAGACCCATTTTGCTCTTGGCGTTGGATGGTGACATTTCCTACCAGTGTCTGCTCCCTTGGGTGTTCCCTGGGGAAGGCAGCCTGCTGGGTGCAGGTGCATCACGGACAGGGAGGGCTGCCTGTGCCATTGGGGCTGGGAGGAGCGGGCCCAGCCCCTGGGGCCGGTGGCACCGCGCACGGCTCCTACCCCGCAGAGCTGGCTGCACCGTGCCTCCAGAGCCGTCAGCTCAGCTTGGCTCCTTGCCGGGGTGTTTGCAGTTGCTATATGGCAGGCACAGACTCTGACTGTACCCTCCACACTTGCCCTGTAGTGGCCAGGTCCTACCAGCCTCCTGTCTCACGTCCAGAGGTGAGGTATTCAGCTGGCTTCGTTTGCCTCACATGTACTGACAGGCCCAGCATGCTGGTACCAGTTGTGTGATGCCAGGCGGGGCTTTATCGCATGGCACGGCCAGCATGTGGTGGCACTGGGGCTGCTGCACCTTGTCACAGGGGAGTCTTCTTCATGCAGGGCCCTCCTGCGAAAGCCACCTGTCCTCTCCTCAGCACTGCTCGGAGCAGAGGCGTGGGCCCAGTGCTGATGGTTGCCAAGCAGCCCTGCCAGGTGTCTCCTGCCACAGCACGATGAGCTGGTGCTACTGGGGGGCTGCAGTGCCGTTGGTCCTGCCCGTAAGCCTGTCCCTGGGGTCATTCACACCTCTGCCAGATAGCTGCTTCCTTAAAAAGAGAGGAGTCATCCTCTGGAAGTGGTTTGCACCCACTTTGTGCAAGAGCAAATCACCGATGCCTCTGCCCACTGTGGGTGCATCAGCATGGTGTGCACCGGCAGCGTTCTTACCATGCTTGGAGCTCCTGGGGATCGGGTAGGAGAACAGCCATCTCGTAGTGACTCGTTGGTATAGGCCTATGCAAACTCAGTGCATGAAAATAGTTAATTAGAAAATCTCCAGTTACCAACTGAATTTATTTTGCAAAAAAAGTTACATTTGTTCTTCTCAGTGAGAAGAAAAAAAATAAGCAATTCAAATCATTTTGAAGTTCCATTCCTTCATTCATTAGGAGAGACTTAGCTTGCAAAATCCTAATTAAAAAGAACATTTTGTGTTAATGAAAATGTTCTAATTTTTTACCTTATTAAGTTAGTTAAATTTTTTTCCGGAGCATTCAGCAAGAAGAGGTCTTCTTAACGGCTTTGTTCATGTTTATATTCTTTGATTGCAAAATTTGTGAGACAAAAGAGAGCTAAACTCATTCTGTGGTGCCCTCCAGTTAACTGTTCGGTTGAAAAATGACCTTCATAACTAAGTCCCTTGCCTTTTCATCGATATCAAAGAGTTACAACTCTAACCTACAGTTGAGGAAGTGGCTTCAGTCTGGTAAACCATCAGAAATTGCATGAGCACCCTGTGGAGTGTAGATATTTATAGATATCTAGGAGGAGTACAGATAACTGAATAATTTGAATCTGAATTCTGAAATAGCCTAGGGCTTTTCTGCTGGCTTTCAAGTTCAGCATCTACTTGCATGACATTTAGTCATTAAAAGCTGAAGTTTATTT
This sequence comes from Cygnus atratus, assembly GCF_013377495.2. Classification (NCBI taxonomy): domain Eukaryota; kingdom Metazoa; phylum Chordata; class Aves; order Anseriformes; family Anatidae; genus Cygnus; species Cygnus atratus. The sequence continues at coordinate 2,922,937 of NC_066366.1, forward strand.
CAGTACCTAATAATTCTGCATCAGACACAATAATACTGCAAGCTGGAGATCACAGAAGCTGCATTTAGGACACTACTATGGTACAACACCTAGAAAGACAGCACTTTCCAGGGGTTTTAAAAATAGCTGTACTATATATGAGGTTATGTTAACTGTGAAGCATATTCATTTATGCAGTCTCAAGATCCAATGCAGGATTCTCGGCTGGTGTAAATCCAGGTAGCTGTAAGTCAGCTGTGTTGAGCTGAGATTCTCACAGGGAATGTGCCTCTGAAGGAATTTCACACCTTTGGTTTCATTACTTGCATTTGGCCACTGATGCAGCTCTAGTGGGGTGGATTCTAACATTTAAAATCTCTCCATAGGCAGAAATTACTGTTAAAGTCTTTCAATTCCGATAGAAGTACAGATCAAGGACATAAAAATATTTTGTAGTTGCTCCAAGCACTGGAAAAATACCTATTAAAGAAATATTTATTAAAGAATCAAGGAATCGTAGAAATTTGTAGGTTCCAAGACTGACTCCAGAGGTCATCCAGTCCTTCCTTCTGCTCTGAGCATGTCTGGTTAGAACAGGTTGCTCAGGGCTGTTTCCAGTCGGGCTTCCATCTCCAAGGACAGAGACTCCATAGCCTCTCCACACACTCTGTACCAGAATTGTCCACCCTCGAGCTAAAAAGCTTTTCCTGATACCTAATTGCATCTTCCCAAGTTGTAACTTGTGTCCACTGCATATTGTCTCATCACTGTGCACCTCCAAGAAGAGTCTGACCATGTGTTCTTTGTACCTTCTTAGCAGGTAGCACTAGGTAGCAGTAATGTCTCTCCTTCACTTCCTCTTCTTTAGACTGAGCAAACCCAGTTCCTTCAGCTGGACACCATGCTCCAGATACAGCCTTATCAGCGCTGAAAGAGGGGGAATCACCACTTCCCTCGACCTACTGGCCATGCCCTTGCAAATGCAGCCCATTTTGCAGCTGGCTGCCCTGGCCGTAAGCATAGCCCTGTGTGCAGCTGGCCGCCCTGGCTGCAGGGGACACTGCTGCCTTGGTGCTCAGCGTGTCCTGCACCAGCCCTCCGGCTGCTTTTCTGCAAAGCTGCTTTCCATCCTGTTGGCCCCCAGCCTGTGGGCTTACTCCATCCCAGCTGCAGAAATGCTTGGGGTTTCGGCGTTGATTTCAGGAACACTGTATTCTCTACTTTTAACTAATTAGGGGCTATTGTTAGAAGTGCTTATACTAAAGAGAGGTGAAAAGCCTTCTTCCACCCTTTGTGTTATTGTTGATGATTTGCTAGTATTTAAAGTGAGCATCTTTCAGCAGTACTTTCTGCTTATTATTTTCTTTCTCCCGATACTTTAGCAGTCAACTCTCACCCACACAAGTGCTTGTAAAAACTAAGTGCTGAGCTGGCATGCTCAAATGTTCAAACAGGACATGCACATCAAACTGTGGGTCCAAGCAATGCTGTCTTATGTGTGCAGCTGCTCACAGCTAACACTCACAGATCAGACTTCAGATACAAAGTGCCAAGAAAGCAGCGGAGACTCTTCACCATCCACCTATGTAGGGAAAGAATTGCACTATAAAATTGAGACTCATTTAAACTAATGATCAAATCTAAGGAAGTGGCAATCTGTATGCAGACATTCCACAAGCAGAAAAAGAAGCTGAATTCACCCAGTGAATTATTTGCTGCCAATTATTCTCAGCTTTAATACTTGGCTTTAAATATTTAGTTAGATCCACTTTCAGCCTAGGATTTCAGTTTTCATTTAACATCATGAGTGACTATATATATGTATGTATATATGACATGTTATTTTCATTACATCTCCTTTGAATACACTTGAATAGTAGCGTGAATTGCCTGCCTCCATTTTTGTTAGATTTTTGGACAAGGTGTAAGCCTTTTCTCAGTGGATTTTGGTAGTTGTCTAAGTACCTCTTTGATCTGAAAGTGACCCTGCCGTGTTGAAATGTGGACTTGGCTAACTTCATGGCAGGACTCTTGGAGAATTACAAGATGGCTGTAAAGATGCACTAACCCTTTTCAGGACCTAAATTAAGCTTTAAATCAAAGCTAACTAGAATGCCACCAAAGCTTTTCCATTAAGACTGGCTTACACACCCTTGCACTGTGATGCACAGAAAACATCATAAATTTTGGACCTGGACTGAAACCCTGAAGCTCTGTCTTTACTTTCAAAGTTCATGAAATGCTTCTTCACCACCAGTGAGCAATCCAGTGTTTGTGTGAATTGGTTTTTGAGTGTGAAGGCAGATGCTGACCCAGAAGGCAGTTGGCACTAGGCAATTATCACCAGAAACTGAATCTCAGCTCTAGTCCATTGTTTTAGTTAGCAGTGTGCGAGAAGTGCTGTGCCACCATTTTAAGGCAAAAAAAGATGCAAGCATTCGAGGGGTCATTTTCCGTTAGAATAAGCCCTGCTTTGTCACTGATACATACAGAGTTCTGCTGTTTGAGTACAGGCCATCACCACCTGCTTCTTTGTATAATGAGCTATGCTGGAAAGCAAAGATTTTGTGGCTTACAAACCATATGGAAGAAACATTTTTTTTTCTGTTTACCTATCCCATTACATTCCAATGAAGGCACTGGTGGGAAGCAACGCAAGCAATAAGGTAAGACATTTCTGTCCTGAAAATAAGACTTGCTTGGTCATAAATGAGTACTTGAGGAGGGTATGAGAAGGCAGGTACAACTGTTAGCAGCCTGGGGCAGTATCTGCACATGATCTTTGGCACCAGATCGCCGGGGCTGTTTAGAGTAAAACTGGACAAGAAGCTGAGAAAAGAGCCTGAGCTGGTGTTGGCGGGGGGTTCAGGAAGGCCCTGTAACAGCTTGGCAGGGATGGACAGGGTGGTTGACCTGAGCTCCCTGCTCTCAGAGGGCAGGAGGGCCTGACTCATTTGGGAACAGGCCTATCGATAACTGCTGGAACTAAGCTGTGGTGCAGAATTTCCTGGAGCTCTATGCATTTCTGTTCAGAAAGTGTGGGTGTTATAACATCATTGTGAAATACTATGATGAAATAGTTCACCGCACCGCCAATGTTCAGCTTTAAAGCTAGGGCAGGAGAGGAACGAATTGCTAACGCTCCAAGGAGCAGCTTGTCAGCTTGAAGGCCTCGCATGTGCCAGCTGGATTCAAGTTCAGGTCTGGATTTGATCCACCAGTGAAACATCATCCTCTAAAAGCTACTGGCTGAAGGTAGCAGACCTCTGGAGCCCTAGGGGGTTGATCGGAAAGTTGACTCTCTCTTAACTGTATGCTCATGTATGTGGCAGTTATGAAAACGCGTCAGATTTCCAGCTTTTCAATTTTAAAAAGTCCTTGGGAAAAGCACTGGCCAAATAGTTGCAATTTCCCCTCCCCTTTGCCATCCCTTCAGTGAAATGGAAACATTTCCACCGATTTAAATGGACTCTAGGGTTCTAATCTTGTCTTGGCTTTGCCAGGGCCAATGTTTTGCCCCCTGTGGCTCTTGCATTTAGTGAAATGTTTAAGAGTAGAAGAATCTGACAGTTTAATAGAAAAGCTGAGGGAATCCATAAATTTTCTGAAAAGGCTGGGGTCAGTTCCTATGTGATGACAGTTCTGGACTGAAGCAGACTTCTGCTTTCCAGCTGGTGGGAGAGGATTTCCATTGAAGACACACAGTTCAAAATCCATTACTCTGTCCCTAACGTAATACAGAAGTGTGGCTCAGCAGCAGGCTGGTTTCTGAGCTAGGGAACAGAGCAGCAGTGTTTCCCTGGAACCCGCAAGGCAGCAAGAGCGCATTTTCGGTGGCCGCCAGAAGACTACTTAAACAGCAGACTCTCAAATGGATCTCCCCTTTCCACCTCCACGTCTCCACTCTGCTCATATAAATATTTAAATAATTATTTTTTAGAGTTATGAGAAAGCTCTATCAATTGCTTCTATCAGAATCTGTTCTATTAGCTGAGCAACTTTCTACCATTATAGCAGCTTTTCACCACTTGCTATTTCATTAGCATTCATTTTCTTTAGACATATGACACACTACCCACTGGAAATTTAGGCATCTGGGAACATAAAGCTAAAAGCTGAGGTTTGCTTCAGTGCTTGCAGCCCACAGAATTTTATTACCTAACCTACCTTTACCTAAATCACAGAAAAATGACAAACCTTTTGATGCATGTAAAAAAAACCCTGAAACAGAGTTAAACTGCAAGCTTGACTGATGCAAACTGACATAAAGCATCACAATGGCACACATCAGAGACAGATGTTTTCTCCAACTCTAGTTTGGTTGCATTTTTGCAGAGTGCACTACTGATTCGTTAAACTTACTGCTTGTAAAAAGATTTGGGTCTGGAGTTCAAACTCAAATCTCCATGAGTAATTGGCGAGCTGATGGTATTATTCTCACAGGTGGAAATGGGTAATGCAAATTTTAGAAGCAGCACATCTGTTCTTTCAGCTAATCGGATATGAGTTCTACAGGAATGACCACAGTAGCAACCTCAGTGTCATAACTGGAGGGACACAAATCAACAGCACTGTGGATGCTGATGTCGAGGAATTTGAAAATCCGAGCTGCAGATTCCTACATACCTGGCTGATGCTGGCTTCTGCTGACAAAAAGTCAGCTACAGGATCCCAGAGCCCAAAAGGTCATGAGCTGAATGACTACAGTAGAAGGCAGTCCCAGGCTCACTTCCAGAGAGTATAAAAAAGAAAAGAGCTTGGTGTGTTTTGGGTAGAAACAGGTCCTAGCAGAAGTGAGATGCATTAATTTAGCTAAGTATCTCACCTGGTTGTTGCTTCCCAGGCAAGATGTTCCTGAGAGGAAGTGATGTCTCAGGCTAAGGCATTATTTGTATTCTGGGGGTGAATTGCATGGATTGCTTTTGTTTGCGTTGTTTGTTTGAGGTTTTACTGGGCTAGGAACCATCCAAACACATAGCACAAGAAAATCACAAACGTCTGTCTTGTTACTTAGGTTAGACAAGGGATGAGAAGAAACACAGCAGAATGATTGACCTCAAATCATTGCTAGTGAGGTTGAGATCCGAAGTCTGCCAGCTAGATGGGTGAAACGCCTGGTCCCTGAAACCATGCTGCTCCCGTAGCTGAGCTGTATAGACATCCCCTGTGGGCAGTTGTCAGCTCCTTTGTTTATATTTCTCTTGCAAAAAGCCAGATGGGAAACAAAAGTAGAGTTTGGACTGCTTCATATTCACCTTAAATCTTCTGTTTGCTTTGTGACATGTTACAGGCTGTCGGGAGGGTTACATTTGTCAATTGTGTACCCTGGACATTCCCTCTCATACACGGATAGAAACCGCATAGCCTGAACTTAAACACTTCAGAAACCCTCTGAGATTTCGGTAATAGGATATGCTTTGCTTTTCACATCTTGTCCTGGTGAAATACATGGAAATTCAGAATGCCTTGCCTGATACCAGCTCCTTAGGACAGCTACAGCTGAAAGCCAACCACCACCTGTATGTAAAACAAGCCTACACAAAGCTGTTGAACCAAAAGCTGGCACTTTGGGCAGTTTGGCATTATTTTAATACACCTGGAGTGATACCCCAGGTATTATGCAAATTATAACCCATTTTTGGTTATCTAACAAATTTTATATCTATTCCTTAGAACTTCATACATAACGTATTTACAGACATGCATGCACACACATCCACAGGAAATGCTGGCACCATGTTGCACAGTGTTTTGTCACTTGTCCATAGTTCGTTATGTATACTTATCTCAAAATATATTTGTAATTAAAATCTATGAAGTTAGTTCTTCCTCGATAGTTATACGCTTCGGCATTTGGAATATAGTATCTTTCTCACTAAATAAATTGTGCAGTCATACGAATTTTGGGAAGAGTTCTTCCAAACTGTTGAAAAAAGTTTGTTTATTCAGAAATCTATCCCATATAAGTTCTAGAAAAGTTGACCTACTAACTATGTGTTAGAGCACCTCTGGCAGGACCTATGTGATTTTTATTCTAGTGAAGCTGAGAAAGGACCTTCAGTTTTAGTACACAAGTATTGAGAAGTGTCAGACAGTTGTCCAAGAAAAACTCAGAGAATTTCGTTTTTAGCTTTCAGAATTACTGTTTTCCTTTTTACTGTTTTCTTACATGACCCATTTGGGTGACTTATTTCAGTTCACAAACAAAACGGTGGCTACTATGAGCAAGTCTTCTGTGCTCCATGGGAGCACACTGCATCTTTTATCCAGCTCCACCAGAGCACACTGCATCTTTTATCCAGCTCCACCAGGGCTGCCCAGCACTTCATACAGAAAGCTCTAAGTTTGCTAAAACTCTGTGAATACTAATGGATGAATTATCTGGTGCTATTCTTAGCATTCTGGTAGAAATGTGAGCCCATTTCCTGTTTAGTTTTGCGTGGTCCATTGAAGGAAAAAGTATCCTGTGGTTCTTTTTGTCTTAATTGCAACTTATCAGAGGACTGGCATCTTTTTTTCTGCAGATGCTCAAGCTGTCACTTGCTGTATGCAAATGTATCAGTATCTTGTTTCAGGTAAGTAGCCTTAGACCCAGTGGATTGAACTTAAATGGCATTAGAACTTCTTGTTCAGCAGACTACATCAGACACTTAAATATATTCAGAAAAGCAGAGAAGCTTTAGCAAGTGATAAAATGAAGCTTGCACTCCTGTAGCAAGAAACCTTCCTGAAGTGGGCCCGATAAATTATCTTTTCATGTGTTGTACCCTTGTGTCAAACCTTGAATTTTGCACACAGTGTTACATCATTTCCAGGATAAGAAGATGACTTCTTAATCTCCTTTTAATTCTGTATCTGGAAAATGGCTTTATTAACCTCTAGCTACTAAGCAATAATATATCTGATGTGCTCTGTGGTCCTGCTTACTTTCTGTTGCTCTCCTGGAAAAGCGTGATAACCTCTGAAGAAACTCAATGTATAGACAGACCAATGGAAGACCAGTTTTAACTATTAATCTAATAGTTTTCAGACACCTGTATTTAAATAACTGCTTCTGCTCTGTTCCTCATAAGTTAGTTCAAACACGGTATGTGATATTAAAAAAATGCAGATACCTTTATCAAAATTTCCATCTACAAGGATACTCCCCATCCAGACAGCTGTCTTTCTCCCAACTCCGAACACCACGGCCGTTCACATCTGTAGAACATGAGCATATAGCACAATGGGTAAATATTATTCAAGAGAAGGAAACATAAATTCGCTTACAAGAAGCTGCGGGAGGGTGTCCTGTTACCTAATGACCATGGCTTTCCCAGTACTGAAAAACTCAAATGGCGGAGAAATTCAAATGGCAGTGTGGTCATAGTAATGCCCACTGGAAAATAAGAGCCCTGACAATACCTACACAGTAAACTGGGCAAGATTAAGCAAGGGCAAGTGAGTTTTTTACAGCTCAGGAGAAATTTTGTGGAGTCACAGTGGTCAGCTCTCTAAAAATAGTGACTTACTGTTTAACAGCAGCTGGAAAGCCAGGAGAATTTTACAAATTATTAGGCAAAAAGTAGAAAACAGACGAGAAAACTTCAATTATTCCACTGTCCAAATTGGTGGCATGCCCGTGTTCTGGGTGCTGTCTGGGTGCTGGGTAGCTCTCATCACCCACCTCTAAGGGACAGAAGCAGACTGAGAGGAGTGCATGTGGCCGTGCACGCTGCCTCCTCCGTATTTCAGACAGGTCCATATGGACACATCTGGAGAACTGTTGCCCAACAGTGTCTGCAAACTGCTGCTCTGAAGTCCTGGGAGGTGCCTGCAGTCAGCAGCTTGACAGCAGCCTACTTCTGCGTGCGAGTGGCACCGGGCTGTTCGTGAGGACTGCCTTCTGCTTCCTCAGGGTCTCCCACTGTGCTGCGGCGGAGGGCACAACTCCCCGCCCTGCAAGAACCCCGTGAGAAATGGAGGGCCACAGCCTCCCACAGACACAAAACACCTTCCACCAGTTGCTCCTGGAGAGACAGTGGCAGTGCCTGTGAATGCTGGAGGGCCAGCAGATGACCCTGGATCAGCTGAGAACTTCTGAGCAGGCCCAAGGCTCCATCTCCCTAGGGAGCCGTACTCTCATTTAATTTCCTAACCCTCTGTTTTGAGCAGTTATAGAGAGAGAGCAGAAAAGGCTGCACGATTGTTTAAAGGTACTTGGTCTGGATGCAAGGTCTGGCTCAGGAAGTGTTTAAATTTTTGGTTTTGAGTAGCTGAGATGGTGTAACATAATTCTCATATTCTTTCCTAAGAGCTAGCCACTACGAGAGAGGAGATACTGTGTTAATTGGATTTGCTGTTTGATCTAGCATGGCAGTTTTTTTGCTTTTAGCAACAAAGGAAGAATCAGCTTCTTAGATTTCTAAGTGCATGTTTATACAGACCGCTGACATTTTCTTCATCATCTGCTGTCTCATGATTTTGTTTCAAAAGAAGGGTAGGGCCGTGGTTACAGATACACTGGAATCCAAACATCTGGGATCTCTCAGAAGGTTTACGATGCCGTGTGGTGGTGTGCGGCTTTGCTTCAGTCACCTGTGTCTCAACCCAGTTCCCCAGTAAGGAGGTGGGAATCTTCTCTGTGATAGAAAGAAGGCTAGTTCTGCGGCTTGCTTCAAAAAGGGGGTGTTACTCCACTGATCTCAAATGGATTAAATCTGCAGTCCCAAGCTGAGGAATGGTAGCTCATAAACTCTTTGCAGTGATGTTATGAGGCTTGATTAATTGAAAAGAATTAATGGAAAGGAATTTAAATGGAAGAAGAGAAGTAAATGCAAATATTATGATTGTGTGGAAGAATCTTTCAGTTCAGTGTTGAGCTAAATGGCTCTGAAATGAATTCATGCTCCTGAAAAAAGCTGAAGGGTTAAAATGACCTAATTCAACATCAACTAATACACTTCAATATGCATTAAAGCAGGTAGATTATTTTTTAAACAGTACTATCCAGCTAAGTGATGCACTTGTGCTCTATGATAGACTGGTTAAAGCTGTAAATGTCATTGTTAAAATGAGTATCTTTAACAGCTAATATCTATTAAAATGAAGCACTTAGGCACCAGAAAAGACAGTTTTAAACTGTTAGGTCCCTAAATTATTTTTGTACAATCAAAACGAGACTCTTAGGGATTAGGTGGCACAATGGGTTAATGCATTACTCTTCTGGTTGGAAGATTTACTATCATGTCCTGCTTAAAAATACAAGGGAGATGAGACTTCTGTTCTTCAGGTGATCCAGCATATGCGTTTCTAAAACATATTTTAATAGGATTGACTGTGATTTGCAAGAGAAGTAGTTGCCTGCTGCTACCATGCTTTGAGGAGGGCTAGGTTAGGACATGAGTTCATAGTCTGGATCGTTCCCTTGATGAGCTGACGAAATAAACCATCCATTTTTGTAGCTCCGTTTTCTTCTAATGACACCTCATTAAAGCTACAGCAAGACCTGTAAATGGTTAAACTCAGGAGGTGAGAATGAGGCTTTTTTTCAAGGTCATGTAGTCAAAAATGAGGAGCAGGTAGGTGCCCACCTGCACAGGTAGGTGCAGAGGGACAGCGAACCATATAGAGGCATGTTACATTATTTGCATTGAAACCATCCAATTGGCTTTTTGGGTTGTGTTTGCTGTAGCTCACCTGAAATTTTTGGTCTGGCTGGATGCAGTGGAATATTTTTTTCTGTTTGGTGAAGACCCAAAATCCCTTGGTGCCCAAAATGTAATAGCTGCGATGCCACTGCTGATCTATTCTTTATTTGATTCTCCATGTTTACACTTGCAGAAAATATGAAATTTGAAAGCAGCTGCTGGTTTTATTCTTCTTCCATGCTGGTGATGCAGCCTTCTGAGTAAGCTGTTCTCACTTCTGCTGCAGGTGTAATTTCCAAAGCAGACAGCCCCTTTCTCAGGCCATTCTTACCCTTAATTCCTCTTTTCATGCCCCTGCTTAGATGTAGTGTGTCAGTAGTGAATGCATCCCAGCTGCTTGCTCCTGTTTATTTTGTTCCTGGCATTTGAGAATTGCACTCCCAGGTAAGGGCCTCTCAGCTTCTGAGTTGATTGTGAGTAGAGGGCAGACCATAGCACGTGGTGAGGGGATGTGTGGGGGGGTGGCATCCTGAAAGGGCCTGACGAACAATCTGCCATTTCAAACTCAGTTCCTGAGCTCTTCTTGGGACAGGATGTCAGCGTGCAGTTACTGGATCTTCTGGTTCTTGAAACACCATCCATTTACCTGAAAAACCAAGACAAAACTTTGTTTGTTTCTTCTACAGTATTAAATGTCAGTAGGTGAGGTAGGTGGTCCCAAGTGTTTGTTCTCCCACATCAATATGAGTGAATACTTCATATATCTATTTCCTTCTCTTTTAACTTCTTGGTTCGTGAAGCCCCAAAAAGCCTAAAAGCCTATCCTGAGAAACTGCTAACAGGTTTAGGGAAAGTTTCACAGTCCCTTTTTATACATGGATTGGTAATAAATCCGTAAACTATTCAATGGACATGATGCCATACATTGTAGGGCCAATCCCTCAGCACAGCTTTTTTTTTTTTTTTTCTCTGAAACCTTCCCTTTTTGGTGTTTATGTCAGGCTACTGCCATTTTGTCTTTCAGTTCAGATGGAGGGTGTTACACAAAAAAGTTGCTCTGCTTCATCTCCATGAAGAATTCTTTGTTTTTGTGAAGTTGAAGTAAAAGTGAGACAAGCAGAAGAGTACTCGTTTTGTTGAGCAGAACCTTAGCAAAGCGTGAATGCCAGCAGGCAAATGGTGTTGCGCATTTTCCAGCAGCAGCTCCCTCTGTCTTTCTCTCAACACTGCATGTGTGTTTGTGTGCACACATGCTAAGAGAGATTATTCTCACTTTGGCATGAAGTGATCCAGAATTTTCTTTTGTGCCTTCTCTCCCGCAGGATTGTGTGTTGCTGCCAGCAACCTGATAAGTAGATAGCATCTAGACAAGCAGCATCCGATTGTGGAGACTAATAGCAGTAATCTCCCAAGCAGTAGCAAGGTTTAGCAATAGCAAGGTAACTGAAGTTTGTTGGAACTCTTGTTTTCCATAAAAACCTCAGTCACAACCTTTTTGAGCATTGTGTGTGAGATGGCGGATAACTGCCTGCTTTGCTGTTCTCTGCCAAGGGCTGGTGCAAAGTGTTTCGGCCGTTCTTGGAATATCGCTCTGCAGAACCAGTGAGTCCATCCTTTTGCACTTAATCTCCATAGGAAAAGCTATACAGCCATATGTAAAACAGGAAATTCCTGCCACAGAACCATTAAATGTGTTCATAATTCTCATGGGTTGATTTTTAGATGAAATATCAGTTATATGGTTACTATTTCCCAGTGAAAATGAATGTTTTCAGCAAAATATGACAAAGGAGGGGGGCAGCAGATAGAGCTGTTGCCCTTTTTCCTGGCAGGGTGAAGCGGGAGTGTAAAGTGTATCGGGTTGCGGCTTTGCAACACGCAAGAAGAGGAGTCTGTTTGCAGAACTGGGTGTAACTGTCAGCACAGCAGCAGGACTTGTGGGTATCTTCATACAGATGAACACAGTGACAGTGTATTAGACTAATTTAAATTGTAAGAATAAATTATTTCCCTATAAATACCACATCAAATGATACATTTAGACACCACTTGGCAGTATTTTAAAGCTCTGAGTCAGTGGCAGCCCACATCTCAGTTTCTTTTAAGCACCCATTTCAGTATGTTCAGGCTAAGTTTCCTGGCTAATATAAAATTATTTGTATTTCATATTTGTAATTGATGCTTTTAATTACTCTTCATATACTTTAATAGTTTTCATATAGAAAACTGCTTTCTATGCAGTAAGCTGAAACTCCAATCTGCAGCAAAACTTGCTTGAGTCAGGTTTTTGCCAGGCTCTGTGTACCAGCCCCAAATACTAAATTATGTTGGCACCGTTACAGTAATCAAGGGAATAATTGTGAAGGCAAAGTTTGTTGTAAGGAAACCAAATTAGGAGGGGAAAAGAACATCGTTTAAGAGAAATATTTAGTATGAACTAATCTTTTTGGTCTTTGTCCTCCTGCAGTAATGACTGTTTAACCATGCAGTATAATTATTTAAAACATGCTGTAGTTTATCCTGTGCAGATTAGAATCCTGCTTTATTAGAACGCTAAAAGGCCGCTCTTCAAAGGATAAGCAAATTAAAGTTCTGTCTTGCTGTTTACAATGCCGGGGTCAGATCGCTGATATCTACCAGCTTTAATGCGAAGCAGCCACAAACCCCATTTAGGTAGTCAGTTAAACACTTAATGGCTATTTAAATCGATGGGGGTCTGCTTGTTGCCTCTCGTGGTTGCTCACCGGCCCGTGGCAGCGTCAGGTATTTCCTCTGCTCCAGCTCACGGCAGATGCTGGCAAACTCCCCTTGGGCCTTCAACAGGAACGGGGCTGGTCCTGCTGAAGCACCGCAGCACGGGGCGAGTGTCCCGTCATTTTTTCTGGAATGGCATCTCTTGTGGGAGTTCAGGTTGCTTCATACCTTCCACATGGTGATGAGGCTAACCCTGCTCTCCAGAAACAGCAGAATTGAAAGCTGATAGCATCTGAGCGCTCTGGAGGGGCTTGACCAGCTGGAACCTGTGGATATTTGTGCGTGACTCATCTTTGGTTTCTGCCTCTGCCATGAAGGTTCCCCTCGTCTCCAATTCCCTGGCATATCGTAGGTCTTCCTCCCTCTCCTTACTGCTACCGTGTCAGCAAACAGCTTCAACACACCTATTTAAGAGACAACAAGATTCAAAAAGTGTGTTCTTCCAATGCAGCCAGGACTAACCTTAGCTCCTGATGGTGTGAGTGTAACAATCCCACCCCAGGGGCCCTTCAGGCTTCCTCTCGTGGCATTTCTGCCAGCTTCAGTGGTCTGTAAGAGCTGGGAGGCTTTGGGGCACATCGCAGTGCTGAGCCTCTCTGGATTTTGTCCTGGGGGCTGTGCTGGAGGCTGGGGAAGGGTCCTGCAGCTCCAAGTCTGGGAAACAAGAGGTTTCGTGAGAGCTTTGGCTTGAACATGTAAATAAATAAAAGTGCCCAAGGAGATCAGAGGACCGAAAATAAGGGAAGACAACTGTTGTGTTATTGTTATTTTTAAATATAATAATTTTAATGGCAATTTCATGATTTCCATGGAGTCGGAGTGGCTATTTTGGACCATATGTGGTTGGTAATGCTGTTTTGGAAAATCCACAAGTATTCAGATGATTGTGTGGATCCATTTCAGTTATTTTGGGGAAAAAAAATTAAAAAGAAAAAAAAATCAACCCTGCCTGCTTAGGCTTTTTCACAATATTCATATTACCTCTTAATCTTTGCCAGGCCAAATATACAATGAAAATGGCCTTTGTTTTTGTATTGCAATGCTTATGCTTCCTGTCCAATCCAAAGAAGTACAGGAAAATAAACAAACAAAAAAAGGATCAAATTTAAATGCACAGCATGCTTGCAGCTTTGGGTCTGTTTTCTCTGTGTTGCACTTCTAAATGTAAAAAGCATGCTTCCCGCCCAGACGGGGGTATAGCCAAGAGGGGAACCAAAATGGGGATACTCTGCTTTCTATCTCTTGCACAGATTTTATTGCGTGTTTGTTCTTTCATTGTTGTTTTCTTTAGTCTAAAATAAAGATAAACTAGACAGAAAGCAAAGTGGCCAGGCGCCACTGCACAATTATAATTAATTCATTGTTAATGTTTCAGACATTGTTACAGCATACATTGGAATTGCCGGGGCGGGGTGAGATTGGTTGGAGCTATTCGTGTACATACTACAGGAGAGTCACATTAAATACATACTCTAATTAATGTTTTCAGAATGAACACCAGAGGCAATAGTATGACTTACCACTCAGAGTAAAGGTGGTTTGTACTTCTGCTTCCCAAGTTTGTGCTGTGCTCTCACCTCCAAAGGTAGGGATTTGAGCACGCACTGTGCCAGGGCCTCACGGAACAAATGCACACAGCCCATTCACAAACTGTACTTCACCACGTCCTACACTCATCTTAGAAAGGAGGGTGTGACTAAGACTAAGTCTGAATGTCTGCAGACTTAGCAAAGTTCATTATCAGATCTGGACTCCAGAAGCTTGAAAAATGGAAGGCTTCATTTTGTCAAGAGCAGTAGGGTTCAAGAACCCAAAAGTCCAAGTTCTGCAGTTTCAAGCAGAAGTGTAGAAAGGAAACCTGGTCGCTGCCCAGAAGCTTGGAAAGAGCCAGGATATATTAAATCCAAGAACACTTAATGTAAAGAAGAGGTCTCAGTCTATAGACTATTTAAGTGGCTGGAGGAATGAAGTTGGTTTTGTACCTCCAAAAATATCTCTATTCATTATTTTCCTGCTGCCAGTATTTCCTGTGGGGAGAGGGAAGCTGTGAAAACTCTGATCAAATATGTAATGATATGTGCTATTACAAACCTTTTTAATTTTAACTAAGTCTTCTTGTGAGTATTGAGTCAGATTTTTCAGCTTGAGCCTCTAGTACTATATGTTTTGCCCGTGTGTCTCTCCAGTACTGTATATTTAAGCTGTGTGTCTGAGGTGTAAGATAGCCCTTTGTATGTTCAGTCTGAGGCTGCCTGAAAGTGTGCCTCTGCTGGCTAGGTTTTATCAATGAGATGCTGAGCTGCTTAGTGAGAAAGAAGTGATCAATGTGTAATTGAAACTCCTTTAAGCTGAGTTTTTGGGAGAATTTATAACCTGCAGAAATGTTCTCATCACAAATCCTTTTTTGTCTTTTTTTTTTTTTTTTTTTTATAATCGCCTTTAAGGAATGACCTGACTGCCATCAATGAAAGGAGGAAGATTTGGGTTTTAAAGCCACACACAGAGGTTCATGCATTTCAACATTTTTATTTTTTTGGCAGGGGTGCGAGGAGGGGCAGGACAGGCAGCTATTAAATATATTTCACACTGTATCATCATTTATGTGAGGTGACACAATCCACATTAAGTTTCGGGTGAATCCTGGTCTGCTGCAGAGCACTATTAGAGTACTTATTACTACTTCATTTTTGATCGTGGATGTAACCTGCATACCCTAATTTATGGCCATCTGGTCTGCCGACAAGAACAGCCCATATGATCGAGCTGCAGCTTCCCTAGATCATCTAATACATCCATGCTGTGACTTAAAGAAGATGACACAGCCGTACTCAGGAAAAACCCTTGAGCACCTCTAAGGGTACTTTCAGAAGAGGGGGACTAACCTTACGCAGCTCCTTGCTCAGTGTACCCAGCAGGACTAGTCATTGTATCTGTTTATTCATTGGTGTTTGTTAACGGTAACTTTCATTTCATTTAGGATTTGATTTGTTTACGAACTAATAAATATGATTTATAAAAAATGCCTGTGGTTCACTAATTACTGCACATATGGCGTTTTCATTTTGTAAAACTGGCATTTGCTTTCTATTATGATTATGTCTCCGTTCACCAGTGCTAATTAGTTTGATTAGACAGATAACTTTAACCATTATTAGGACTAGATTATGGGAACTTTATATGCAGGGGAATGCAGGGAAAAAGGGTACATCACCAGTGAAGGCAGGTCACCAGTACAGAGTTTGCTCCCCATTAAATATTTTAAAATTACTTTTTTTGTTTTGTTTTGTTTTGCACATAGAAGAACTGAGTGAGGCAGTCACATTTAGCTACTTAAAAAAATCCAATTAAACACAGTTGTTTAGCATGAATTTGTTAATCAGAGTTAATCTTTCCAATGAATGCATAATTTGGAATTTGTGTCTAAAATGTTCATTTAAGAATGAGCATATTACAGACAAAATAAAAAATAAAATGAGATTCTCCTCCTTGGAAGTGGCTATCAATGGGGAGAAATATTGACTGTTTTGTGTTGATTCTCCTGCATGCTGAGGGACAGAAGTGAAATTGGATAAAGACTAAGAAATGCCATATGAAAACCAATGCTACCTGGGGTGAGCTGTTTTTCCCAAGAGTCTCTGAAAATAGTTGAATAGTGTCATCCGAAACTCTTCAGAAAGAAAAAAAAAAAAAGAAAAAAAGAAAAACTCCTATCTATTATCCATTTTAGGATAAAAATAGTTATCCAAGGCACCAGAAGTCTGATATTATTTGTTCAAATGAATTCTCTGTCCTAAAAAAGAGGCACTTTTTCTTTCCCAATACTTTAGAAATATACTTAGAATGTGACCCTTTGGAAGTAGTCCCTGAACAGTGTCGGGTTTGATTTCATCCTTTCCCTCAGAAAGAAGAGTAACTGATACCCAAATTAAGTAGCTGTGGGTACTTGTTTCATTAAGGTGGCCACTCTTTTGATTTTGGCCGATCGCCTGTATTCCTCCAATTTCTATATACTTGTGCAGTTGGGTTTGAGAGGCCAAATGGTGCCCTGCTCTGGATGCACAGTCCTACTGCAGGCTTCTGGGTCTCCTCGCAGTGCTTCTGTGGCAATATCATTTGTGAGTGGCCTTTCTATCTTTCTGCTTTCTCTCAAAGCAGTTTATAAGGGAAGGGAAAAGTTCTTTCCTGTCTAAAAAGAATTGTGGGAATATTATAAAAGACATAAAACTACTATTGGAGGGCAAACATGCAGAGAAGAGTAAACTAGATTGTTGCAGTATTTACTCTCTCTTTGGTTCTTCTGGAGGATGCCTCCTGCCAGGCCTTTCAAAGGAAACCTGAGACTATTTAAATGTCAAAGTCTCAGATTTTAACATGCATCATTATTGTTGGAGGCATTATGCTCCAGGAAAAGTTTCAAAATTGCAGTACTGTGTCTTAGGTGAATGTAAGCAGGATGGCCAGGCTCGGAGATGGCAGAAATTGGCAGAGGTTCCTTACGTCAGTGTGATTACCCTGCTTTACACCAACTGGAAGTCTGGCCCTGGAGAATGAATATTTATGCCGTGCCAGGGAGGTTTGAATGCCACCCCCCCCCCTTATTTTTTTTAAATGAGAATGAATAAAGAAAGGGCTGGGATATGCTCTGTGCTGATGAACCCAAAGCCAAATATGACCTCCCCTTGACCTTTTATGCATTTAAGTTGAAAAAGGCCATTCTGATACATTCCACTGGAGCTTAAAATGCCTATATTTCAATTCCAAAGGTCAAGCTCTCTTCTCAGTATACTGTATGACCTAGCCTTTGTCTCCAGCCCATTGATGTTGCCTGACTATGTTTCTTATAACCCAATGGCTGTTCACTGTTTTTCTGGCTAATGTAAGTGAAAGAGATAATTGAAATGATTTTGAGCTGTGTGTCAGTTCTGATTCTGATTATGTCTCCTGTGCTCAGTGCAGCTTTAGTGGCTCCAAACTCATTAAGTATCCAGGAAATTTTAGATTACTGTGTTAACTATATCTTAATTAATGTATTTATCTTAAATTCCACTGAAGCCCTTTTGAAGTTTTCTTTTATCACTCTGTGTATCTCTAATATCGCTAAATTAAGTCATTTTTTCTTCAACCTTTCTGTTTTCTTTGCCTTTGGAGGTTTTATTGTTTTTGTTTTGTTCTGAAAGGCCTAAAGTCAAAGGGAATGATTTTCAGGAAATGATGCTTTGTGCATGTTTACAAGCAAATCCCTACATCTTCAGTGGATTTTAGCACAGCCGCCTTGGAGTGAAGGGGCAGGATCCGGCACTTCATTTTCCAATCTGCATAAAGCTTTGTATTGGTGGAGCTATGTCAATTCACAGCAGTGACACTCCGGTCCAAAATAAAAAGGTGGTCAGATTGTTCTTGTTGCTAGTGGGGTACATGTCTTCTTACCTTCCTCTGGGCTTGAAATAGCCACGGTGCTGGGTGGTTCCCAAAAAGAGAATAAATGCGGTCCTGTCAAACAGGCTGGCAGGTCTTGAGTGTAATTTCTCTAGGTAGAATCACAAGGTAATCATTGTCTCTATAATCTCTCCAATTACTTTATAGAATAATATCTGATATAGAATAAAATCTATTTTAGCAGACCATTTTTACCCTCTCCTTCTCTTGAAGTTGAAATCAAACACACAGGAGTCTTTAAACACTTTGGTAAAGCTGGCAGAATGCTCCCAAATAATAATATAACCGATCACAAGTCTGGAAAGGATCTTATTATGGCCATAGTGTCATTTCTCTTGATTAACACAGCTCACTCAATCATTGCTGATGAGTAATTTACTAAGGGCCATAACCTGACACCCTGTTCCTGGTGAGATGTGCCTTACTGCACAGTCCTCGATAAACCTGGACCAGGAGATGTTCGTGTCCCACCCCTTGGCCATGTTTAGGTTCCCTCCAGTGATCAAATGAGAGGGAGCCCAGCCCAACTGGAAAGATAAGACAGCCTCCTTCCAGTGTGAGGAGAACTGATAAGGAGCTGGTCGATACATGATCCTCTTCAGTGGGCAGCAAGACCCACAGTTTTACTGTGGGGTGTCCCCTCCTTTTCTCCTGCTAAAACTCAAAATTTCTGTAGTGGAAACAGTATAGCACTGCAATTGTATGGCAGAAGCCAAACTGGAAAACACACTTATATATATATATATATACATGTATATATATATAACAAAGACAAAGCAGTATATTTTTTCACTAATTTCACCCTCGGAAGGGGCACCTGGTTTTGGTGATAATTTCTACAAGGTGGCACATAGCCAGCATACCAATTCTAGCCAGCGTCAGTGATACCTGGCAAAGGTAAGGGCAACTGCAATCACAGGGAAGTGTCAGGCAACTTTAGGAGCTGGTGATGCTACCAACTGCAGTTAGTACAAATGGCTGCTATGCTCCTGATCTTGGAGAAGCACAGCTATACACAACAGCTGATGTAAATAGGTGAATTCTGTTAAAACCAGCACAGCTGCAATTACATACACCAACAGAGTGCTTGGATGCCAACAGCCTTTAGTAGTCTTCTTTGCTTTCAGCTATGAGATAAAAAATGACTCGTCTTACATTTGGAATTGCTGAGTAGGATGTAAGGGATTCTTTGTAATCACAATTTATCACCAGAACTCAGTGTAAGTGTCACCAAATCAATTGTGTGTCCAGCTCTCGATGTCTCCATCGCTGTTCTTTCACATGAAGCATGCACCTCTCAGTTCTGCATTCCCTGCTCGGCCACCGGAGCTCCAGAAGTTCCTGATGACAGCAAGCAGCCTGAGCTGACTTTCTGAGAACTTTGTATCTGTTATATTTCAGGTACTTCGCAGATACCTTGGACTCTACTGCTG
Source organism: Cygnus atratus (assembly GCF_013377495.2). Lineage (NCBI taxonomy): Eukaryota > Metazoa > Chordata > Aves > Anseriformes > Anatidae > Cygnus > Cygnus atratus. The sequence continues at coordinate 2,942,168 of NC_066366.1, forward strand.
GGACTGTGACTCAGCCTGCTTCAGCTTTCCTGAAACCGATTGAAGACAATGTTAAGTGCTGATCATCTCTTTTCTTTGTTATGATGAGATGAATTTACTTTGTATTTTGGCAGAAACATAATCATAAGCACCACTGGAAGCTTGGTGGGAAATGGGTTAACCGTTTCTCTTACTGTTGTTGCTCTGTGTAGATATTTGGTATAGAAACCAGGTTAAACAAAACAAAGGTTTATTTCCCACCACCACCACCTCCTGATTCCCATTAATTGTGAAAGAAAGAGGTTTGATGACTGAGTTAATGGATGAGTCAGGGAAGGAGTAAGTATTTCTTGGCCTTTGGATGAAGCAAGCTACTTTTTTGAACTTTGCCTTGGGCTTGTCTAAAGGAAGCTACTATGCGTTTTAGTCATTGTTTAATTGAGGGGAGTTGGTTTACTTCTGTTATATTTTTCCCTTAAAAAGGCAAAATATTCCTTGGATTTACTTGTTATTACATTACAGTAGCAGCCATAGTGTGAGACTTTTTTCCCAGTCAGAAAGTAAGTTTATGAAAGGGATTATGTGATGTTAAGCCTGCAATACCCAGGTTGGACTCAGAGATCCCAAACTGGTTTTGAACAGTGAAGTCCAGCCCCCACTCCTACAGCTTTGAGAAAGAGGAGCTCAAAAGGCAGGGACAGACAGTTGGGTGTGGTAGTGCAACATGAGAGACAGAATAAAATACTTTATGAATACAATTACTTTCTCTATAAGCAATATGGCAAAAGTGGGGCAAACCAAGTTGCACATAAAGGTAAAAATATAGATAGCAATGTAGTTAAGCATCAACGTGAGGATGTAGTGTCCTTTCCTCTGAACAACCTGTAACAGGAAAGTTGATAATATCTGAGAGGTTAGCAAGTCTTTTGCTTGTCTCTTATACTCTTATTCTGTGTATTATTTTTCCTCTCCTTCTTTGAAGTTATTTGACAAGCAATTTTCATTTTGCTGTTCACAAATTGTGTCATGTACACTGAGTCACGGGCTTGTGTTTTTAGAAGGGTTATCAGTCACAGCCATCCTCATGCAGCAGTGTATGATTAGCTATGTTTTTCTGTAAAGTATTAATTTAACCAATGTTTGGACACAGTGAATAAAGAATCCTCAGTGACAGCATGCCAACTGACAGGCAGATACTGGGTGGTAACCTCTAGACCTTGTCCAGGGCTATGCCAGTCACGAGGAGTCTGGGGGCAAAGAAACCCTCCATACCAGAGACCCTCAGGCACTGATGTGCATGGGAATAAGTCTGTAGTCCTTAGTGAGACCAGTCCAGTCGTCCCAGAAACCTGTTGCAGGCATTCCCATCACGCGTTGTCAGCCTGGGCTCTCCTCTGCAGGAACACACTTCCATCTGCTTTGGGGGGCAGTAAAATGCCCAGTTTGTGGGCATCCAAGGGCTTCACATGTGTACCTACAGTGGTGAGGGCTGCCAAAAACCAGGCCAGGAGAGGTGGGTGCCTGGGTGCCTCAGGGAGCCGTGACAGCCCTACCAGACCGTGCTGCCTTTGTCTTCCGCTGCCACTCTGGTACCTGTAGTTTGCCTTGGTAATCGACCAATACAAGCTGAAAAAGTGGTGTCAGCCTAAGCTGTGAATTGACCTGCTTTTGTCAGTTTGTCACAGTTTTATTGCTACTTTAGCACAGTGCATGCAAGTTAAAGCCCGGAACTTCTGGCACCCAGAGAGAAGCCTGGTGGGCTGATGTCCTCGGAGCAGTTTGCAATTGCAGAGGGGTTCCCTTTGTTCCTAGCCAGCTAGCCCAAACACAGATTTTCATCCCAGCCAAAAGAGCAGCCTGCAGGCATGCGGCTGTGGTGTTTTCCCACATCTCCAGTAATATCTGGAATTCATTTGCAGTGGTGCTCAATAAGATTTCCGGAAAATGAGATCAAAATTTTGTCCCTTCCTAAAGGTGACTGTATTAGACACATCTCTTTGTAAATGTTGAGTTTATTACAGGAATGATAAGGCTGGGGTCTTTAAATCAAGACATTTTGAATGTAGGAGACAAAGAATAAGAGAGAACTTTGTGGCCTTTTATGAAAGACTCATCTGAAAAACTAATTTAGCTTCCTGCACAGCAGCAAATGTATCATACAGTTCACCCCAAAACTAGCTGTATGAATGTGTGTTTATACCTCCTATTTATACCAAGGTTTCAAAATAAGCTTTTTGAACAAGCTGTGATATTTTATTTGGTTTCCTTAAGCTAAGAGTATTGCAATGTCAGACTCTGTTTTCTTAATTGATTGTAACTTTTGCCATCCTCATATTGCAAAGCTTATGATGAATGAATGCTATGTTGCCCAGTGCCTTAGCAGCTTGTCCCAAAATTTGGCTTAGAGTGCCTTTCTCATATCTTTGTTTCTCACACAAATATCTTTGCTGTTGCTTCTGATAAATGAATAATTTCCAGCAGCTCAGGATGCTTGAAAATAGTCATGATCCAGCCAGCGTGACTGGGTGACCCTACAAATAGCAAACATCTGAATGTGGCCCGGCATGTATAAACAACCCTCCAATAATAACTTGGTGTGTGCAGTCCAGCAGGTGGGAACAATCCTATAGCTGCATAGCTAAATAAGCTGTTGAGTGTGTGATGGAAGCAGCAGATTTGAATGACTGCAGTTTTCTTAGTTTTACATGTGCAAATACCAGTTGTTTTTGTTTTTTTCTTTTTTATTTTTATTGAGTAAATACCATTCCCTAGATTTGCAGACCTGTGTTATTTTTCATCAACAGCATCCAATCTGTTGCTAATTCTGGAACCTGTCCCTTTCTCTGCAGCTCTGCTCCCAGCTCTTAGCCATGCCTAAGTCCTCTTGCACCTTACTGCTCCTCCAGCAGCTCGGCCCGCATGATGAAGTCTGTTCATAAGGAATAGCCTCCACCCCCGAGTATCCTGAGCAAGCCCTAGTTATTATCAGCTTTCCTCTTGGAAAGAGGTAAAGTAAAGCTCAGAGTGTGAGAGAGACTAAAAATGAAGAAAATGTTATTGTTATTTCTGAATGGTATTTCCATATGGTCAGGAAGCAGAAAGATGGTCAGGTTATGTAATTGACTTTGCAAAAAAAAAAACCTTCTTGAGCTGGTAAATTAAGGTGGAAATGGGGGAAAATAAAAGCTTTTAGGTTCAAAAATGAATGTGACGTTAATTTGATGGCAGGACGGGCGGAAGCAGGGTGAGCTGGCGCAGGGCAGTCGCGGTGGCAGGGCTCGCAATGCCGGGAGCAGCAGAAGGGGGGCAGGCACCCCGGGGGGGTTGGGGTTACCTTCCCATTTCAGTTCTAACCTGGCCCGTGGTCATTCCCCACAGTGATTTCCTTCACGTTCGCTGCGCTGTCATCTGTCTGGTAGTGTTTGAATTTCTTTGGCAACCTTAAGCAGAGATTTAATTGTGCAACAGCTCGTTTCCAAAAGTGTGACGTTTGGCCAGAGGGCTGCTGTCCCTGGGGGTGTCGTGCTCCTGGGATGCCGTGCCTGGAACCACCCTTCCTGCAGGACTTCCCCAGCCTCCTTGCTGAGCCACAGTCTCTGAAAGAACGTGTGTCAAACGGTGGCTGAGAATTAAAACAAAATCCTTAGTGTCTCTGTAAGCCTCGTCTGAATGAATGCACTAGTCTGCGCCATAAAGGCCACTGAGGAGTCCTTGCATGCAACCTGGCCATTGCATTTGAGGCTGTCCCCTGCTCATAGCAAATCTTTAATTTCAGCTGCAGGGAAAATACTCCACAAATCTCTAGATTCCCCTCCTTCCGCCCCCACTTGCACCAGGTTGAGTATTTAAGCCACCTTTCCTTTTATTTCTGTTTGTCTGTCTGTCCATCTGTCTGTCTCTCTAAAAATAAAAAGCAGGATCTATCCAGTCAAATGCAGTGAAACAAGAAAATGCTCAGATATTTTAATACCCCAGAGCTACCCTTGGCAGATAAAATGACGAAAATGAAATTTAAAGCACATCTGATTTACCTGTTGTTTGTGTGACTCAAATACCTATGTTTAATTTTGTCTATGGATTGGAAAAAGTTAATTTCAAGCCTTGTTTCTCTTGCTAGCAGCAACAACCTTTTAAACTGAGTATTACTGGTGAACCATATAGAGCTGGTTAAAAAAAATGCTTTTCAGTTCCACCATGCAGTTGTTCGGACGACAATTATGGCAGCTGAAGTTTAATCATAGTGTTTGATAGCTCATTTTCTCAATGTCAACACGAGGCACTGTTAAAAAAATGAATTCTTTCATTTGATAAGCTGGCTCCAGAGCACTGGGCTCATTCAATAGGAAAACTCTTTAACAGGGCTGCAGCATGCGTGGTTTTTCTGTTCCCTTTTTCTTCCCCTTTTTTTTTTTTTTTCCTGAAAGCCACCCAAGAAGAGATTAATCACGAGGGGGAAACTCAGCTTCACCCTCTAGCTGCAGGTCGCAATTTTTATTTGTATGGAATTGGCTTTTGGAAAGCTGAAGGCTGCCTGAGGGCAGGGACCTGATATAAGAAGAACCTGAGAATGAAGCAGCAGGGATTGATTAGCCTACTTCATATCCCACACTCCATAAGCACACTCCAACCGCAATCTAACACACCGCTGAGCTGAATAGACAAGAGAAATTGGATTCCTTCCTAATATTTAACCTTCAAGTCAGCTCTAACAGTTGTTGATATGTTGTTCTACCAGCAAGTAACAGTAGCTTTTTTATTCCAGCACCCACCCACACACATATATATACAATTTTATAAGTTATATGCTATATATTTACATATTTTCCATTTTCAATCTGTTTCAGAGCATGGTTTATCTAATCCATTTCAGTAAAAGTTTCAGGGAAGAACAAACTGACCAAACAATTATGCATAAAATTGGAGTGAGAGAAGGGAGGAAAGGAGAAATAAAAAGTAGAAAAAACTCATTGTCTGTTTCATGCCTTTCAAGGTCTTTTTCACACAGCCATTTTTCTTTTACCTGTAATTTTCCCAGTTCATTAATTGTAGGAATCGTCTGGTTCGTATCTAGTGATATGGATGCTGCCGGCTCTCATGTGGTAGAGGCTTTATTTCAGATTTTTATACGTAAGCCAGAGGTGCGTTTTTGGAACGGTTGGACTTTCACTGGAGTTTGCTAGACCTGGCACTTCTAAACTACAAAGCTGCAGGTGCTGGGAGGCTCCTGGCCTCCCCTGGCCACTGGGAGGCTGGCACTTGGCCTCGCCGCGTGTCCCCACGGCCCGGCCACCGGGAGCGGCCTAGGCTTCCGAGCCCCCGTGCGGTCTGGGCAGCTGCCCACTCTGCCTCTGTCCCGGCAGGCTCCCCGGGGGGCTCTCCAAGGAGCAGTTCTCTGTGGATTCCTGGTCTGGGGAAAGTTCACGTTTCCGACTCGTCATTTATGTTTGGAATGAGTAAGAAATGGGAGCTGGAGATTTTCCTCAAAATGGTCGCTTTGATTCAGGCTTAGCTGCACTTTTGTCCTCTCTGAGCAACTGAGGTACCTCACAGCAAGTCCTGGGGTTGCCTCTAGCTCTGAAACATGGGTTCCCTTTAGTTCATCTGGTACCCCAAAGCCAGGTGCACGCCCCTCACCACCTCATCCAGCCTCGCTCCCGCTTGGATTTCTCCATATGGATCCAAAGCCTTGTCCTGGCACAAAACATTGCAGTGCAGAAATTACACCAGCCAGAAAGGCGCCTGCTTCTGTGCAGAGCAGTGGCACAGCCATGGCCCTGTGTGCAGTGGGGCTGTGCCAGGGGCTGCAGGGGTACAAAAGGGCAGCTGAGGTTAAACCCGGCCCCTGGGAGCGAGCTGAGCCCTTTCCTGCAGCACCCACGGGATCTGTCTGCACAGCATGGTTGGGCTGCCCCGAGGTGCCCGGCAGAGGTGGGAAGCTTTGGCCAGGCCGTCCTTTCGTGTTTCTGTGGTGAGAGAGGGCACTGAGTGCTTCTGCCCTCTTTGCAGAAAGCACCACTGAGAAATAATTGTGAAGCCTTACACAACACGCTGTATAAGTGGCTTAGATCTTCTGGAATTGGGCAATATCATTCTGCAACTTGTAATGAAAAAAGGTTGCCTTAATATATACAGTCTATTGGGAGAATAAGCTGCTGAAACAGCTCCTGCTGCAAGCAAAGTGAAATTTTCATGTAAACATCTTCAAATATTTTTATGACCCATCAGTTTGAGTTTTATAAGTCAATATATGAGTGAATACACAAAGTTTCTCTCTTTGTTTGCATATCTTGCCTCTGCTGAGTTTTAAATGTTCATGCTATGTGGACAAAATCCAACTCTACATCTGTTTATGGCATATGTAGGCAGCACCATCTCCAAGATTTTTTTTTTTCATGTCTTGTTGAGCTCAGTAGCTTTGGGAAAAGGAACTCGTAAGACCTGAGCTTGCTTCACTGTGCCCTCATTCTGATAGCTAGTTCCCCAGAGCAGCTTGGGATCCTCTGGATCTGGATTTTATGCTCAAGTAGGAGAGAAATGAAACTCAACTAGCCCTGCCTAAGCAAGCAGACTGACAGACACCTCTCCCACAGGTGCACGCCCAGATGGTAAATATGTCCATGCCCCTCTGACCACAATGATGTGACTCCAATCTGTGGATCTGGAGATTTTAACTCACAGAATAAAGCCACATCCTGGAAAAAAAATAGTTAAAAAGTGCACCAGTGAGGCCTATTGATGAACATAGTTGGCATTAATGAGTCTCCTAGTTCTCCACTAACTTCTTGGGGAATCCTGGAGAAATCTACAAACACAGGCCAGCCTTTCCTTCAGCATGATTTCAGCATTTAGTCCACCAAATCCATGGATCTGTTATCCCACATGTCTACACCAGGTGTCTTGTCTCTACAATTTGAGCTGCTGCTTTAATAGACAATTTTACACCGATTTCTTGTACCCCTGGTGCAGACATAATGGAGCTATTAGACAGGGCCAGACTTTGTGCACTAATTTGATTATTTCTGTTACTGATTAGGGAAGAAAAGGAGTGCAGGAAAGATAAAATGTTTTTTATTCTAAAATACTTGCATGACAACATTTGACAAGTGACAGAGCACTCCAGCCTTCACGATGGGAAATAGAGATTTAGCAGCCTCAAAAAATTTGTGGGAGCAAGCTGATTTTGATCAAGATGTTTGAGAAATAATGCTAATGTTTCCTTCTGATAAAGTTGAAGTCTTTCATGGGATGGAACGGCTTCAGTTGAAAGGAAGTGCTGGAACTATGTCCTAAAAAGTGACTTTGGTATAGTCAGGCAGATATTTTCATTTGCTGGAATTTTTGCCCGACATGAAATTTTGGACCATTCTGGTGCGGGACTTTCCTGAGGAATTAGAGCTGTGGCCTTTGATGTGCCCCAACACCATGGGTTGTGGTGCACGGGGGCACTGGTGGCAATAAGCAAAGCAATTCCCTTTCCTCTACGTTGGAAGAAGCTTTTCTGTCACATAGGCTTTTTAAACGCACTCGGTCTGTGTGTGTGTGTATGTACACATTTTATATGTCGCTGAGCCTCCGTGTTGATTCTGCACATTCACAACAGTCTGCTGCTGCTAATGACTCCCTGTGCTGTGTTAGCGATACCAGCCAACTAATTCGGGATTTGTCCCCTGTGAGCGTGCATACCTGATGGCGAGTACATAAGACTGCAGGTTATAAAAAAGCCATTTTATTAAGCTGAAATATAAATATGCATTTGTGTGGTGATCCCAGCATATTCTGGGTTGCTGGTCATTGGAAAGACCGAGTGCTGCGGAGGGCAGGAGGAATGGAGCTCCTCCAATGTGCTTGAAAGACAGCACTTTGTACATCTCCCCCACATGACATGTAGCAAGGTGCTGGCTGCAGGTTATGTAGCTAGTGCTCTGGCTCAGTATTTCTAACAACTTAATGAATCCTATGACAAATGTAACTAGCGTTTCAGTAATGCAAGGTTCAAGTTTGTGTTCAAAGGGAGCGAGGCCCTCAAAGGGACGTAGCTCCTGCTAGGCTACATGCTGTAAAGCCTCAGCTGAGGCCCTGCCTTTACCTAGGAATTTACAGCCCAAACAGATTTTTACAAATGAGGAACTGAGGCAAACCACTCAGGAAATGCCATGCCCAGATTGCATGGAGGCTGTGTGACAGACAGAAAATGTGTGGTGCTATCTTCCTGTCCAAAAGTTGGGTTACTTCCCTGACCTTACTGTTGCGGAAACCTTGTGGGAGGTGAGTAGCCTTCCAGGAGTGGGATGCCAGACTATTTCTTTTTCCCAAACTAAATTTGCCCGTGCCTCTAGAAGCTCGCCAGTAATCAGGAAACAGTGCTTTCTGAGGAGATGAGATGCTTCTCGTGTGGCAGAGTTGCAGATGGAGCGTGAGAGCAGAGAGCGGCTGGGGAAGCTCTGTCCTGCACCGAGCCCCTTTTGGCTACCACCGGTCCCTGGTGTCATCACCCCCAAGTGCGACTTGAAGCCCACTGTCACTTCTGGTGGAAGACACAGGGAAACTCGTGTTCACAGTACTGCTGGAGTTAAGCACAGGTAGTGGTCTTTCTGAAAAAGAGTTAGGAAAGCAGGATCTGGTTGAAATTATCTTGGGAACAAATAAGTGAATGCAAGTAGAAGGGAGATGAAAAATACACAAGAAATAAAGTAATGGCAGTTAGATGAATTGATAAAAATGCCAGGTTAGGCTGAAGTGAGCCTTATCTGAAGCCACATCCTAATTGTGTTGGCCCTAATCTCATCAACAGCCAGACCCTAATGCTGGCAGCATCCCCACAGTGTGGCAGAACCTTGTTGGACACAGGCTACAGCCTGGCCAGAGCAGCCTCTCTGCTAGTAATAACATGCTCTACAAGATAATCCAGTCCTTCTGAGAAGCTTAATTTATGATTTTGTAAAAATTGCCACTCTCTTCTGGGTGTGAAACTAACTTGAGAGGATTTGAGTGTTAGTAATGCCACTTCTGTGGCAAAGCCATAACCGCGTCGAGAAATAGAAATAGGAAATAGTGAGGAAAATTCTGTGTAAAGCAGGAGAATTCTTCAGGTACACTGGTAAAAGCATGTTTTATTGGACATTATTATTTTTCTGTGCTGTTTACTCAATCACAGTATCATCTCCATCCCCCTTTTCCTCATCTCTGCAGCCCCTGTTCCTTCACATGCTCAATAGAACTAGGTATATATGTATTCACCATGACCCAAAAAGTAAATTTTAGTCAGCTGCATCGATTTGTTGTTGTTCAATGCATTATACCAAATTTCAGATGCAGCGAACAACCAGTATACCAACTTCAGCAAACAGGGCTTTTGTTCAGTCACGTTTCTGTTGTTCATGTGCCCTCCTGGCTGGCACAATGACAGCCTTTTTGCTACAAACCTTACCAAAGAATGCAACTTGTCCTCATTGTTCTTGCCTTACACCCATTGCTTCCTTCTGGCATTTCTGTTCTGTGCCTGGTTTTCCACCTTTCGGTGGAATCGTTCCTTCAAAGGCTCCACTTCCTTATAAGATCCTTTTGTCTTCTCCATCCATATAGTTGTCCACATAGGATTCCCCCTCTCTCTTACTTACTTTTAATTACTCATCTCTTCATTTCTTGGTTCCTCTTAGTTTTTTCCTACTCTTTTAGCACCTACATCATCCTGCATGCTTTCTGTCCTTTTCGTACAAACATGTCTCAAAGATGATGCACAGTACTTGACCTACAGCATCTTTACTTAATTTGAATTCAACAGTTCTTTCTAATAAAAGCAACCTCAAAACGTTTTCTGCTTTTTTCACACCATTTTTGTGTGTTCCCTTGCCAAGACGCATCTCTTTGACTGCCCCTGTTTCTTTACACCTCCTTCCAATCAAATTAGTACAATTTTCCCCGTGAAATTACCAGCTTCTCTGTGTCCACTCATTCCCCCAGAACACTGGTTACTGACGACATCTGCAAGTAAACTATGCTAGACTATAGGACATATATTTTATCAGACACACCTATTAGACTGTATTCCTTTGCATGTTATTCTTAAAAATGTAACCCCATTCTGCTTAAGAGGTCTTTAGAAGCTGTGCCAAATAATGACTACATTAATTACAGTTGCATGTCTGCACTTTGAAGAAAATGCTGTTTCTACTGTGACACTGTTTTCATCCACTCTGATGGTTTTTTATTCCCTGGGAAAGTAAAAGATCAGAATGCTTCTATTACCCTGTTTCTCCTGAATGCTTGAGTAGTTAAATTTTAGGTCACTACATTGATTCACAAGGCAACAAGTAAATTCCTTGGTTGGTAGGTATCTGCCAGTTGACTAGGCTTTATCCATTTCCATCCTGCGCCTGCAGCAGCATAATATTTCCATTGCAGTCAGCTTATGGGTGCAAATGATCACATCTGCATCTTGATTTATTCCTCACTAGTTGGAAATATGCAGTGTCAAGTATTCAGTGAATTTTGCTAGGTCCTAATGAGGATTCAGTATATCATGATTTTCTTCAGCTTCAGTCTTGTAGAAAAGTTTTTCTGCATATCTGTCTTTTCAAATCAAAAAAGATATAGTGTGCTGGTACATAGTATATTTTACATCCAATAAAGTTTCAGGCTATGCTGAAGAAGAAAAGAAGAACTGTGTGGTTCAGCCTCACCACTAATACCGCTGCGGTATTGAGGAGAAGTAGAAAGAGGTGGTTGGGCGATTGAGGACTAACCCCTGGGCCTGGCTGAGTCTCAGGTCAGAAGATGGCAAGAGGGATTTTTAAGGCCTTTAAACTCTCTTGAACCAGATGATCAGTAAAAAATAAAGGGTCAATAGCAGAGTTTAGGGCTCCAAAAGGCTGTTCTGAATTGCTCAACATACAACAACCTGTATGTTCAAGTGGTTTGCAGGTCCAGTGTTGCTAGAACATACTGTTTTCTTCCCCAAATCCTTTCCTTTCTGACTTAAGTGCATGGGAGAGGACGTGAATAGCACCCTTTTTATGGCACTGAAAGGCTCTGTCTAGAGTGATAGGAACTGCAGCAGTCTTCATGGATAATGGGGATTTTTTTGTGATGGCAGTGTCCCTGGCCAAATTATTCACTCGTCCAGGCATTCGTCAGTTCAGGAGCTCAGAACTGGTCCTGCTGCTTGCTTAAGAGTGAGGTGCCAAGAGGTGCAGTAGCTGTTATGAAAAGATATCCTCTCAGTCACTTAGTTAAAGTCAGATTGTCACCAAGTTAAAATTCTGATATTGCCGTCCATCATACTAAAACGCGATAATAGTTCCCGTAAAGTTAGTAATCCTCGTGCTTATGCAGTGTTATGTAGTAATACTCCTGACCAGCGTAAGCATGGAGATTTGGTTATTATGTAGAAGAGTTATAATAAGAAATATGACTGCAAAAGCAAAGCAGTCAGTTGAAATTGGTCTATAATTAAATGCTTAGAAAATTCTGTGCTTAGCTCATTTTAAAATCAAGTGCTTCTTTGTAGCAATTTCCTTTCTTTAATTACAATTTCCTGTCTAGTTTGACATTTACAATGCAATCTTGGGGGACATGTTTGTGATTTATTATTCTTGCTCCTATCAGGATATCACTCGGCAGAAATGAGTTTATAAAATAAGAGCTCAAATTATTATGGCCTTTGACCAATAAAGCTGGCTCATAATTTCAGGCCTGAGAAAAGATTAACATTTTTGACAATCAAACGCAGAATAACCAGTGGGGGACAATTTTGAAAACTATTTCAATTTTCTGAAACATTGTACATTTTTAATAAGGAATATATAACTGGGTGTATATCGGAGCACAGACTTAAGAGTAGAAAGAGCAACAGTGAATTGTAAAGCAAACCTGAAAGGAAGACTTTAACATCTAACATTGTTTGGCCTCTTCTGAATGAAATTGAAACTGCTAAATCAACATTACTTGAAAGTTACCTAATGAAAGAGATACAAAAGCTCAGATAAGTTCACAGCAATGTATTCTCCCTTTTTTTCAGCATTTCTGTCTCTATGGGCTAATTCGTCAATTCATCCAGAGGAGCTAGAGGAAATGTTTTGTTTAGTTTTCAAATCTTACTGAACGAATTTAATTCTTTATTATTACTTGTCTGTTGGGGTCTTTCATTTAGAGAAACAGATGCCCCTGCTAAACTGCATATTGCATATTCCATTCTGCTGTCACTGCTTTTCCAGTGACTTTCTTTGTCCCCGATTCAGGAAAATGTCATTGTTCAGGACAACACAGAAGTCAAAATGAATTCTCCATGACTTCTGCACATGTTCAAAGTTAAATGTGAACTTGTATGTAACACAAAATAGGCTTCCTGCCTTGTGTTTTTGCGGAGTGGGTTCTTAAAACCTCTATCCAAAGTGGTAGGTGTGTTTCTAGTGTAAATTTGATGTAATGTCAAAATGGATGGCCTATAAAATTAGATTGAAGGAGAGAGAAATGGTATTGGCAGGGAAGAAAATCTGTATCTTTGGAGATTTTTAAAACAGCTCGTGTACACATTGCTGAGAAGTGCAAATGCTTAGCACCTCTCAAAGTCAGGCTGCTTTTATTTAGATGCCAGCATATAGAGTTAAGTGCTTATTTTTATGTACTGTGAATTAAAATCATTATTTTAAAGAATCTGTCCTCCCTCATGCCCAAGGAGATGAGAAAACATGGTATTTGTTACTTCATTTTTGTAAGGCGAAAGCGAGGAATGGTGGCTCAGCTCTGACCCCAAATAGTTCCATGTTAGTGACAGGACTAGGGGTCCTGCCACCACATTTCAGAGCTGCTGGTCCCCAGCTCGGCTGCCTGGACCATGTTCCTGAGTCACAAGCACACATGATTTCTTTCTCTGCCCTTCCAAAGCAATGCTCTCAGAGCCAGTGGTGTTCCATTGGATGCATTTTACTTGAGTGGCAGGTTAAAGTAGGTGCATGAGCATCTCTCTCCAGGGCACCTGTCTCTGGTTTAATGCAATACTCATTGTGGGGAAGAAGTAATACGGAAATTGGATGCACCCAAGAAGGGATGGTGATGAGCATCTGCACTGCTGCCTGGTGCAGGGGCTGCGTGCGACCCTGCTGGAAGCCTGCAGGCATGAGGGCCTGCCATCTCCCTGGGGATAAAAGACAGCAGGTGGGCGTGCCTTTTAAAATATGGAACTCGGTGGGGAGAAGGGGAAGTGCAAGTCTATGGAAATGCAGTTATTGGCTCAGAAAAATGTCTGAGTAGTACTTAGAAGGAACATGGTGTCTGGAGTCAATAGTTACTAAAGAGGAGGGGATGAAAGTTGAGCAAGTAATGAGACCAACGTATCTTCATCATCCAGTGTCGAAACCAATTTGAGTTTTGATGGCTGGATATATGCTTGCCTTTGGACTGTAACCATTAACGGTGACTAGAGAGCCATTTTCTGCAACTTCTTCCATTTCTGAATTATTTTTCTTACAAAGTTACCTTTGGAGGGAGAAGTGCTTATTAACCTGTCATCTCTGCAGCTTGATCTTAAGACAGAAAATAATCAAGAATGCCATTATTGTCTAGTCTAGGAAGGCTTGCGTTATGAAGCAAAATATTTTCTAGCTATGAAAAAGCTTTATGCAAATTGTAATACTGCAGAGTTTACATAGGATCTGCACACGCCGGTATAAAAATCCACCAAAACTCTCTGTTCAGAGTTGGAGCTACAACAGGCCATGCTCTGTCACCCCTCAGGAGATGCTGGCTGAGAGGCTGGTACAGGCAGGTCAGTCCAGAGGCTTCAGCTTTTCTAAACTTCTAGAAAAGAGGGTCCCCCTGAGGAGGATCCAGTTCAGAAATCCACGGTGTGATCTTATTTGGCTTGAATTCCTAAATGGAAAGGATAAAGCCGCCTTTCCAAAATCTTCTCCCTTTACTTTGAGGATTATGACGTACTCTTTAATTCTGGGCTGACCGAGCTCCCAGACAGAAAGAAAAACACGGTTAGGAGATGAGGATCCTTTGTGGATGTGAATCAGCAGAGCTTCACCGGTGTCAGTGTAATGCTGCTAGTTTATACATGCTGATTACTTGGCCCTTAAAACAGCAAGGTTTTCCTGGAGTTGTGTGTTTTGACTCTCTTGAATTTTTCAATCCACATATGGATAATATATATGTGTATTACTTGCACACAAATGTTTTGGTCCCCGGACAGAAACAGTCATTAGGGTGCTGGCAGAATTTCCCTGTGAGAATGTTACTCTCTGAAAGGTCATACCAGTTACTCTTTCAGCCACAGCCAGTGACAGATCCAGCAGCCTAACTTTGCTCAGGAACATGCCATAAACAGAGGGAAAGAAGGAAAACCATTTTGTTGAATGAGAGTTCCCACTTGGCATTGTCACTGTAATGAGCCTGCCATAGATTTATGTGTAATAATTCTGTTGTCCTTCACCACCACTAGCAGTTCTGTGGTCGTAGCAGTCTTCTATTTGACTTCATTGCAGTTGTAGTTTTCCTGGTAAAGTGAAAAATGAATATTTGTAGGCTTCTCTTCCATTCCTACCAATTGCCTTTTATGTAGTATCTAGAGTTTCTCCTGCAGAAAAAGAAATGGTACAAATATCTCAAGTATCGATTCCTTTTTGGTATCAATGTTCCTTTGTCTGTGGACAACAAATGAAAAAACAGTCTGGTGGGAAAACAGGCATTCTGCTGTTGTATTAAGGGATGCCTGTACTGCCTTCAGCAACCGTGATGTATTAGGAGAACAAGATTTTCAACATGAGGTATGTTAAAAATCCTCTCCTAAGTTCTTTATTTAGGTACTTACTTGTAAGCAGCCTCATTTCCAAGAATGCCAAGCAATCAGCACTCCTCCCTGTTTTCACACAGACCTTTGGGATTAGAGCTCCTCTCCCAAGCAGTACTTGTAAATTCATATGGAGGCATTGATCTGCATGATCTGCAGGCATTGGGCTTTGTGTTCTTCACAGTGAAACTAGTCACATGGGCCTGGAGAAAACATCGACTAGTTTTAACACCTGAAGAGAATCACAGAATCACAGAATCGTCTAGGTTGGAAGAGACCTCCAAGATCACCTAGTCCAACCTCTGTCCTAACACTAACAAGACCTCCACTAAACCATATCACTAAGGACTACATCTAAACGTCTTTTAAAGACCTCCAGGGATAGTGACTCAACCACTTCCCTGGGCAGTCCATTCCAATGCCTAACAACCCTTTCGGTAAAGAAGTTCTTCCTAATATCCAACCTAAACCTCCCCTGTCGCAACTTTAGCCCATTCCCCCTCGTCCTGCCACCAGGCACGTGGGAGAATAGACCAACCCCCACCTCTCTACAGCCTCCTTTAAGGTACCTATAGAGAGCGATGAGGCCTCCCCTGAGCCTCCTCTTCTCCAGGCTGAACAACCCCAGCTCCCTCAGCCACTCCTTGTAAGACTTGTTCTCCAGACCCCTCACCAGCTTCGTTGCCCTTCTCTGGACTCTCTCGAGCACCTCCATGTCCTTCTTGTAGCGAGGGGCCCAAAACTGAACACAGTACTCGAGGTGCGGCCTCACCAGAGCTGAGTACAGGGGGACAATCACTTCCCTAGACCTGCTGGCCACACTGCTTCTTATACAAGCCAGGATGCTGTTGGCCTTCTTGGCCACCTGAGCACACTGCTGGTTCATATTCAGCCGACTATCACCCAGTATTCCCAGGTCTTTCTCGGCCAGGCAGCTTTCCAACCACTCATCTCCCAGCCTGTAGCGCTGCTTGGGGTTGTTGCGCCCCAGGTGCAGGACCCGGCACTTGGCCTTGTTGAACTTCATACAGTTGGCCTCAGCCCATAGGTCCAGCCTATCCAGATCCTCCTGCAGAGCCTTCCTGCCCTCAAGCAGATCGACACACACACCTAACTTGGTGTCATCTGCAAACTTACTGAGGGTGCACTCGATCCCCTTGTCCAGGTCATCGATAAAGATATTAAAGAGGACTGGCCCCAGCACTGAGCCCTGAGGGAATCAAGGTGTTATCAACCATTACACTCCATGTCTTTTGGGTGTGAGCTCAAACACAGAGATGGCCTTTTTTTTCCCATGGATCACACATGAAGTGTATCTCATCTGACTCTCTTTGAAATCCATGGGAGTCCTGTCATTAAGTCAGCAGTAAGCCCATGATTTATTATTTGTAACATATTTCTTATTTGTTCAACCCCAGCACTGTTTTGAGTGTTTTCTGGGTAAGCACGAAGTTCAAGATTCCAGTCCCGGCGTGTTTTCTGTGGATAAAATTTATGTGGCTCACGATATACGCCAGTTGGATTCAGAAGGAGGCCCAGCATCCCAGCTCCTGCATTTCGACTCTGCTCAGCAATGAACAAATGCAGGGAAGAGATTGGTGTGCAGCAAACTGCAGCATGACCGGCCTGTGAATTTTTGCACGTGTTTTGCTATTTCCATAATGTTTGTTTGGATTTCACATACTGCCTAGGCAAAATTAATTGCCTGCACATTTTTGAAAATTTAGTCCAATGATCTCTTTTTCTATTTCCTGGCCTATGTATGCATTTGGCTGCCAAAAATAACTCCGAGAGACACGTTACATGGAAGCTGGGATTATCCATGGAAAGTAATAGTAGTACTCTCATGCACGAAGAATGAGCAGGCTGCCGATTGTAATATGTTTAAAGGGTCAAGAGAAATCTATAAGTGGTCAAGAAATAAGACAAACATTGGCCACCAGTCTGATGGGAAAAGCAACATCCATTAAGTCCATTAAATTTAACATTGAAATCAATGTTTAAACCACAAGAAGTAATTAGTGTAATTCATATTACAGACCTTTGGATTTTTGAAACCAGGTTTAATTATATTGAAAAATGACAGCTTCATTTTCCCTCTATGAGTAGGTTACTACCATGTTCCCAATACTTTTATTAGGGCTGGGTGCCGATATCAGGTTTTTAATGACACTAAGCAAAGCAGTATTTCAGCCATTTGAGGAACAATAAATCAGTTTAGATTCTTTTTGAATGGAGACAACACAGATCAAGTGGCTTTTAAATCATTTTCCTTTAACATTGTGCAGTAGAGCTGCTCACTTGAAACAGCAGCCCATGGAAAAAAAAAAAAAAAGTTTTAGAGTGATATTTGGATTCTCTGGGTCACTTTCCCTGCATCAATGGACAATTCATGAGCTACTGCTAAGCTCTGGAAAGGTATCTCTATAATCCTTTGCCAATACAAACTCCACACAACTTTTACAAGGTCTTTCATTAGTGGTCTCAGATTTGAAGGAAGATCAAGTGATACTGTATCTTCTGAACTTAAAACCTTTCAGTGTTGTGGAAGGTGTTGACAAGGATAGTAAATGTGGCCATGAGGATGCAAACACAGAATGTTAATTTTCAGAGTATTTTCATTGCCAGCTCTGAAGAAGGTGAAATGTTTATCTTAATTCTGTCATTTCGATGTGTTTCCACACTCTTTAGGTGTCTCTTCTTTCTTGAACCACATTCCTTTGCTTCTTCTGTTTAACTGGGTATCTTTTCTGTACAGGCTATTTTTTTCAAAATCTATTAGTAAGGCTCCTGGAAAAATAGGGAAAAATAGGCTTATCTTTCAGCTTCCATTAATGTAAAAATACTATGCAGGTATGCAAATAATTAATGTTAAAATTAGTACCCCCTGCTCTGAGACTGTTCCTGGTTCTACCTTGTATTTGGGGTGGAGGAGGGAGTTTCAAGTTACTGAGCAATGGGCCTCCTTCCCCAGAAATAGGAATGTAAATTCTAAGCCTGAATTCATAGCAGAGTGTACTGAAAATGTGAATATGCCTTAGTTCTGCTTCTGTGCTGGGCAGCCCAAAGGTTCTGATACAGGAGTGAGCGACTGAAGGTTGTGTAGAAAACCGTCATGGGGTGGATAACTAAAGGTGTTCATCTAGGTGAGAAAAGTGGTGTGTGGTCATTCGTTTAAACTGACAACAAGTAGAACCCGCTGAGTTTAGGTAGCTTTAAATTGTTGTACAAATGTTGTACAAATGTGATAGAAACCCCCCAGCTTCTCCCTAAAGCAGGGAAAATAAATTTCAAGCAATACGTGATACCTCCTCAGCCACCATCAGGCCTTGGATCTCACTGCTCCCCTCCTGCTGTAGGGGCCCAGGGAGCCTCCATTTACCTTTGCAGTCAGTGTGATATTTACAGGCTTGTCTTCGCCTGGGTGCTGGTCAGGGATGTGGTGGAGCAGCAAGACCCCAGGAGAGTGCTCTGTCAGGTCTTTGGAAGCCAAAGATGAAGCTGCTGGGCATCAACCCAGGAAATATAATAGGTATTAGTGCAAAGAAGAGTGATGAACCATACACAGGAATGGTGCCATGCATGGCATTCAGCAAACCATAGTGATGTGGAAGACAAAGGAAACTAATGGAACAGTAGAAAGAGGGAGGGACAGGGTTTTATTTGAATGATGGGATCATTTTATCAACTTTTTGGCTAAAAAACTTGTTTAAACTGGTAGGGCAGAAAACATAGCTGTGACAGGACATCTCTGGATAGCTCTGTGTCAATGAGTGGCTGTAATGAAACCAGCAATCCTCCATGCCACTCAGGAGGATTTTGCTGACTGTGAGGATTATGAATGTGGGTACAAGATTTCTTTACAGGGCATGGGAAAAAGTCTGTCTGCAGAAAGAAAGACAGGAGAAGATTCCAGACCTGTGCAGAGATTCCCAGGATAGATCACTCTTCGGGCATGTTGATACTATATAGCATGGGTAAATGTATGCTCATCCTGCCCATGCTATTCACTGAAAAAAAAATCCTTCTCAGGAGGGATTATTAGCCCAGGCTTGGTGCCAGCGCAGTCACATGGCTTCTGTCAGCTTGGAGCGTGGGCAGAGCTTGCTCGTGGCTGTTTCCAATATGTGGTATAAACATACCCAAAGAGCAATAGCAGGTGGTAGCAGAGGAGGGGGATAGAAAGGAAGGCTTAGAACAAAAGATGTTAAGCTTCATTTGGGATACGATGAGCCAAATTCATCATCAGTGTAACGCCCTGAAGTCAGTGGAGTTTCAATAATAAAATTAGTCCAAAGAATCATATCCCTCCCTGGCACTTTATGCAACGCCTTTGATCTCACGAGGTATATGTCATGGCAACATCTTGCCTGTTGAACTCACAACATGATGCCTCCAGGGTGAAACATTGGAAAAAAACACACGACGGCCCCAGGAAGTCATGAGCTAAGTTTTAAATGTACGTTTCAGTCTGAAATGCTGGCAGAGAGTTTTCCTTTCTTCCTGCATATTTGCCCCAAATGCTAACGATATAATGAAATCTTTGGCCACACATTCATCGCTCAAAATGGGATTAATTTCTTTCTGTTTGGCTAGTACAAATAACTGCACATGAAGAGTTTATGCAATTAGCAGAGGGGGTTATTTTGTCTTGGCAATGGTTTTGTCTGGAGCAATGGAAGAAACTGAGGTAACATGAATATTGTATTTAGCTTTCTCCATCCACAGAAGTAAAGCCAGTGTTTCATTTGGCACTCTCTACTTATTAAAGTGTTCTTCTGCATTGCTTCCCAGCTTCAACTCTGCAACTCCCGAGCAGGCTAAAACCAGTCCCTCTCACCTCAATCCTTCCTTAAAAAATAAAAAGCCAACACAAAACCCAGACATACAAACCTGATATCCCCAATAAGAAGTACATTCCTCTCTCTTTTTCATTATTTAGTAAATGCACTTAGAAGTTATATTGGTTAAACCAGATCCTCAGCTGGTTTAAGTTTACCTAGCCTGAGTGAGTTCAGTAAAGTTTTCTCAATTTACAGCAGCTGAGAATTTGGCCCTCATTATTAAAGGGTTTAAATGTTATAAGATCAGCTAGCCTTTGGGACTGTGCTCTATTTCAGTGATGGAGATTAGTGGCCTGGAAGGCTGAAGTGGCTGACCATTGCAGGTGATAAATTGCAAGGACTGGGTGCTCAGGGCTCTCTCTGCTAAGAAGCTGCAGTTCAGAAGGGCTTTTACTCTTTGGGCTACTGAAAAACACAATTTTGGTGTTGATCCCTGTGAAGCAGGAGCTATCTTAGTTTTCTGTCTTGTTCTGTGGTAAGGAAGGGATGTTGCAGGTGGTGGCTGTGCTGCATGGCGGGTTTCTAGGCATCATAGCCCACGCCTATGGAAACAGAGCCATGCTCAGCCCATGGCAAGGTAGCTTCCACGAGGCCGGAGCTCCTATGGGAGTCGGGATTACACAGGGCCGTCCCCGCTTGTGTGCCTTACTGCTAATTCCTGAACCTGGTGCACAGTCTCAGCAAAACTGGTTGAGGGAGAGGTCTCAGAGTTATTTAGCACCTGCAATTGCGTGGCCAATGTGGAGTCACAGAAAACTGGAGGCAAAATTCATCTCCCCCTTGCTGAGACATGGAACAGCCATTATCCCTGCTGCTGGGTCATAGCCAGCTGCCTGCTAAGTACAGGCAGGTAAACAGGTAGATAGCTAAACCAGCTACTCTATGTGCTGTCTTCTCTCCAGCCAGCAAAAGAAAGAAACCCGGCAATCTGGAAGGAGCTGGAGTGTTCTGTGACTGCAGAGGCCAGGGACTGAGCTAGGGGCACTGTGGTGGAGCACGAGGGACCTACAAAGGGGGCTTTATGTGAGATCTGCTCTTTGAGCAACAGCTCTTTGGAGCTGAGGAAGCTAAAGGCCGCATATGTGTCTGGTCCCACATAAGTTAAAAAAGCTTTTTAATTACCATTTTTGTTTCTATTTTACTCTTTATAAACTGCCTGATTATCAGGCAACTTGAGCAGATTACTGGCCTTTAAAAAAGCACTGGGAGCAACAGAACAAATAAGTTGTAATATATTGGACAAAAGTAGTCGCTCTTTTCTGCTCTTGAAATTTCTCTGAGCAGATCAGAATTTGGTTTTATGTTGGCTTTCTGTTCAACCATTTTTCTCAAATTTTTTCATGTATTTTTCAGCTTCACAGGGAAGCAATTTGATGCAAACAGCCCATGCTCAGTATTCGTGATTTGGGCTGCGTGGCCTTACCCTGATTGGTCAGATGAATTACAGCTTTGGATGAGCAAGAAAGCAAGTGCATCTGGCACAGATATCGCCCCTGAATTTCCATTTTTTTTCCTCACCAACACCCACTATATATGAGACTTCAAAGTGCATTTTGCACAGTTCATTATTATTCTAATTTTCATTGGACCTGTGCATCTCAAACAAGACAGGGTCCCATATCCTACGTAATTAATGTACAGACACCTAACGAGATGCAGTCCTTTTCCCTTTGAGTTTACAACTGAGACAGGTAAGAGAGAACAAGGAAATGGAAGCATGAAGGGGTAAAAGGACTTGGTCAAGGTCACATCTGTGTTAGTAAAACTTGATCACTCAAACGTTCATGGCAAGTAAATATGAAAGGAGCGCAGTCGGCCAAAGTAAATTCACTTTAAAACCTGAATGAATATAATCAATACTATTCACCCGCTGTGTCCCAGATGCCTGAATCAATTTGATAACAAACAGTTTGTTCACTTTTTTTTAGTTATTTGTAAAGATGTGACTTGATTGCCAGTGTGCCTAATTCCAGACATATGCCAAATCCCTAATGACAATGGAGCTGCACTACTGCATGCCAGGACTGAGGCAGAGACTCAGCTCCTCCCTGCTAGACTTTCCCCAGAAGATCTGCAGTCAGATCCCCGTTCGACTGTCAGACAAACAGATGCGCTGCTTCATGGATTCACTTCCTACTTGGTGCAAACACATAGCAGTGGCTTGGTTCCTGAGCCACAGTTGTGGTCCCATGTCTCAGCACAGGCCGTGGCCATGCTGCACGTAGCGCGCAGCCAGCGGCATGCGGGTGCTTGCTGGGGCTCATTTATGCCGTGGCACACCTGGGACTGCTTCCCCTTTTCGGAGAGGTCTGGCACTGCCAGAGAGAAGTGGGAGAAGTGACCTGGCTGAGGTAACGGGCAGGTGCCCATCGAGGCCTTTCTTTCTAAGCCCCTGCAGCAGCAGCACTTGCTCCCTGCTGTTGCCTTGAGACACGGCTGGGACCTGTCACCTCAGTGGTCTCTCAGCCCCCCTGCTGTCTGGTAGTTCCGGTGAGCTGTAGGTACCTGGGGCCAGCTGCCTGTGCTCCACCAGACCCTTTGCTTCCCCAGCAGTGCACTCCTTTTGAGCTGCAGCTAGTCCTTCTCCCAGGAGCTGCCTTCATTAGCTGAGCACCTGCTGGAGGAGGCTGTAAGAGGGCCGAGCCCAGCAGGAACTGCCTGGGCACCATCGATAGCTACCTGTGGAAACCACAAGAGGGGTGCTGCTGATCTGTCATCCCTGGTGTGCGCTGAGGTTTGTCAGCAGTCGGGCAGTTGGGACAAGCACAGAAAGCATCTACAGAGAAATGGGCACAGATTTGCTGTGACAGACGCTGCCACAGCCATCCTGCAGGTGGGACTTGCTCTAGCAGATGCTATACTGAGGGGCTTAAATGCAAATGACTCTATCAGCAATTGCATTGTACCCTCAGCTGATCTTGATATCAATTGAGTACAGGTACCTCAAAAAACAGTGGGGCCTCTTTGGGTGATACGACATGCTCTATGGAATCTTTCCTTTTTTTTTTTCCTTAAAAAAATGCTCTATATTACCTTTGGGTAATTTGTGTATTTTTCTAGTCTTTTTTTCATTTATTGTTTTTGGGGGTACATTTGTCTTTGAGAGAGCAAGTTCTGCCTATAGTTTGGATGAAGTTTTCTAAGTGAGTAGTCTATTTCAGTTGTTCTGTCCTAAATCAAGAAATTGAAGCTGGAATTTGAAGATATTTTGGAGTATGGAGTATCTGGGGGACAAATACCCCTTCCTGCAAGTCTCCAGGGAATATAATGTTGTGAATTCATGATTGTAGAGCATTTGGTTCAAAATATTAGACGTCAGATATATGCTGTTCGTCACTATCTGCAGAAGAGCTGTTTACTAGGTCTTTGCAAATTCCTTTCCCTTTGCCCATCTTGCTAGGTCTACATCAATTCTGTAGTGTTGTATTCCACCCTCTTTGAAAATTGAGTCACCCTGTCAGTGATTCATGTGGAAAATAGCAACACGTGCATTTCTTTCTCTTTTGGATGGCTTGCTCAGGTAAATGACTACCCTTCTCAGAAAGCAAACCAAACCATGAAGGTTTGAGCTAATGCTATTACAGAAGAGGGATGTTTGTGGTACTGAAACTCCTGAGAAAGAGCACGGTGTTGCCTCAATTGTAGACATATGCTGCGTTACGTATTTGACTTGCACAGATATCTTTTTAATTGAAAGATCTAAGACAACTATTTCTTTTTGTGCTCTTCCTTCTGCTCTGTGAAGGACATGAATAGACTATTCCTTGCTTTGTTCACATATATAACTACTGCTGCTATTACTGTTTCCTGTAAGAAACCATAGAATTGCATTTTGAATAATTACCAAGTAATTAAAGAAAATGGGTTATAAAATACTGTCACTATAAGTGTCTTCCAAGTTAAACACGTACAGCCATAAAATACTAAGGGAAACTAGATCAATCTATTGAAGATACATACACATGAAAGTTCTTTGTAAGTCACAGGAATTTATAAAAACTTGCTGCATATTAGAGAGCTCTGAGCTGTGTGGCCTTGTCCTACTCGTGCAAATGTGACAAGATCATGTTCAAGTTACTGGCACAACTGAATCTCTACATAAAAGAGTAAAACTTGGTCTTAAAGCTGAAGTAAAGACACAGGACCTTGTCTCCTTCAAATGGCATCCTCCCAGGAAATGCACAAAAATCAATATATTATAGTAGCTTATGATCTCATTTCAGTGATTCAACGCAACAAAATTTCAATTACAACATCTCTTCTTTCTGTGTCTGCTGACTTTTCTCTCTGAACAGTAGTACTAGGTTTGGAGTTTTTTTTTTTTTTTTTTTTTTTACTTTCTCCTTAGGAAGTTGTCAGGGAAGGCAGCCTGTCCTGAGGAGAACATATGGTGTGTTAAACTATTAGAGATTAACAAAGGTTGAGAAATTCATGAATGCCATGGACTCTATAGCACTAGTCTGGGGAACTGAAAAACCTATGGCATATTGAGCTGGCTAGTCTAGCCCCTAGGGCCTACAGGGGATTGTTTCCTAACATAGATGTCCTGCATTTTTGTCTAGCGTAGTTTAACTTGATTTTTCACAGAATAAAGGTTGTACCTTTCCTGTAAAATTATCTTATAGCTACCTTATACAGGAAGCGTAGATGGCTTATACTTCCCAGTCATATCAATTTTATATCTGTCTGAATGGGGTTATTGCTTTGGCCCCCAGAATATGTTATGCTTATTTACATTTGGGTCAAGCACTGATCATTGCCTCCTTATGGTTTCATTGCGGAAAGAAGGTGGTGGCAGTGAGCAGATAAATTACAAAAGACACGCTTCATCTGCATGATCTCTGGTCTCACTTCTGCCCTTAGGTATAGTGCAATAGTTCAAGTTTATAGCCTTGTGGATAAAGAAAAAAAAAATCCTTATGTTGCTGAAAAGTGAAAATGTCCATAAACAGCATTATTGACAATTATTACAGTTGTGTCACCAAAGACCAAGGCTCATTGTGCTAAGTGCTATACGGATGTCTTTAAGAGGGCTTCCCTGCTATGAACAGCAATATTTTTGCTAGAAGTAGAAGGTCTTGTTAGTCCCATGACCCTCTTTGCTGTATTTCACAGCTTGAATAGCACATGGGCATTCATGCCTTAGTAGAGGTAAGAACAACCCAGCTTTAAAAACAGGCCCATTTTTGTCATGGT
The DNA here is from genome assembly GCF_013377495.2 of Cygnus atratus. Lineage (NCBI taxonomy): Eukaryota > Metazoa > Chordata > Aves > Anseriformes > Anatidae > Cygnus > Cygnus atratus. The sequence continues at coordinate 2,966,975 of NC_066366.1, forward strand.
TGTGCTACTCTGTATCTTCTGTCTCTGCCACATTCAGAAATTTGCCATCTTGATTGCCCGGCAGTTTGCCGTGCTCCTGACTACATTTTCAAAAAGCACCCACCTGAAGAAAATGGAGCAAATGAACCTGAATAGATCCGAAGAAAACACTGAGGTTGTCTTATATAAAAAAAAAAATAGTTGGATCTGGAGCTTTTCATCTTTTAGGCTAAGTACAGGGTCAGATTATTCTGTGAATGGCTTATGTAGAAGGCACTACTGCAATGCTGGAATCGAGAGATGTCTATAATTGTATTCTAATTAGAAAACCAAGTTGTTTACTCTTTCTGCAGTTTTAGTTCAGGGATACAGAAAGCCCCCAACCAGCACATGGCTCTTTGAATACCTAAGGGCAAAAGGCCCTATAAACATTGTAGAAAAATGATGCTCTGAAGGCCTGAAAGATCAGATGTACTTTTTATCCCTGAGTTTTTCACTGGAGCATATTTTCTCCCCTTCCTTTCTTATATGGCAGCTGTTACCTATTAAAACTACTTCTGTCTTTAGTTTGGATAAAAACATCACCCGTGCCTTGATCCCTTCATGGTCTAGGACCCCTTTCCAGAAATGCTACAGCCCCACCAATTATTTTATTGTGTTGATGTATCCTCTTTTTTTTTTTTCCTTCTCCCTTTGATTGACACTTATCTCACAGCAGCCTCCATATTTTCTTTGATGCATCCTCTTAGAAATGAGAGTTGATAAATACAGCAACGGTAAGGAAGGTGAGCAAGGAGTCAGTGGAGTGCTAGTCTGTGCTCCTTCCCTTTACAGGAAGAACCTGACAAATATGTGCAAATTAAAGCAGCTCTTAATGGCCTTTCTTATTAGTTGTTGTTTACTTCTGGAGAGCTAGGGAAGATCACATGTTAGCTCCCATAGTAAGATGTTAGTATCATGTGGTTAGGCACAAATTCAGAATGTCTGAATTTGCATCTTGCTCTTTTTGGTGGATTAAGTGTGTGGAGTGGTAAAGTCTGGGTTTAAAAATGAAGAGTCTGGATGAGCTTTCTGGCTCTAGAGCAGGTTTTCTGAGTGCCCTTGGGTGAATCAGTTGCTTTGTCTCTTCAGCTCCCTCTCAGCCAGACTGATGTAATATTACATGACTAATATAGGTGTTGAGAAAATAAATTAATGGATGTCTGTGAAGCATGCAGATCACTGATGCAAGGATCGATACTTCTGAGCGCCACCAGCAGCAAGCTTGCTGAGGAAAGAGGTTGGCTTGCCAGGCTGAGAGTGGGAAAACTGTCCAAGAAGTGGACAGGGGGCTGGTAAAAGGAAGTGGGAGAGAGCTTGGAAAAAGTGAATTGGGGCTGATGTAACAAAAGGCATTCATAAGCTGTTATGGAAATTGCAAAGAAATCTGAAGTTTGGATGTTCCCTTTGAATCTGGAGACTCACAGTTCTCAAATAATCCCATCAAAGTTGAGTAGGAGAAGCCAAAAAGAAGGCCTCCTGAAAGTCACTCAGGCACACAGAAAAATATATACACATATATCGACATTAAATAAGCCATGAAAAATGCACACAAATAATCCAATGAAAAGCTGCATTATACTCTCTCCTGTATGAATTATAGTACATATACAATAATTGCAATGAGTTCTGCTAGGAAATGTGTGAGAATGGAAGTGCCTATTCAGATTGGAAGCCACAAAAGAGGAACCTCTAATAACAAGTGGATCCTAGCATTTATTGAAATAAGTAAAATAGGAAAAGGAACAGAGGGAATGAATCACATAAAGAGGAGAAAATTTTGAACCCATGCTGGCCCAGAAGAAGTGTCAGAAAGAAAGAACTCCTTCAAGTAAAAACACTCCTAAATTAGACCTTTGTCTGACCAATTCAATAAGAAAGGAACAGGGAATAAGGAAAGTCATTCAAATGTATTCATTAAGTTGCCAGAGAAATGCTTATTAAAGAAACCCTCGTCTTGATCCTTTTTGGGGGGGAGGAGGGAAAAGGAGAAGGAAGGGAAAGACTTTTTTTTTTGTTTAACATTAATTCTTTAGAGGCATTCTTCCTATTATTCCTTCTATTTTGACTTGCCGCATTTGAAAAATATGTTGTCTTTTAAATAGATTTATTCCTTTTAACAGCATTTGACATCTTTTGTCAGAAGTTCCTTCATTTTTCCAGTTTATTTCTTTAACATGTATTTGTTTAAGTGGCTTCCACTGTATTAATTGATGTGTTTGTGTCTGTTCAGAGCAAATGCATTCTCCTCACAGGGATTTTAACAGGCATTTGTTTAAGTGGGTTTTGCTTTTCTGTGTCTATTTCTACTTGTTTTTCTGGTAGAGAAGGAGACATTACTAACATGCAGCCGACATAATGAGTCCCATTAACTCCTAATTCAGCTTGCTTTTTGACCACCTCTCTTTTAATGACTGTACTTTTCTTGACTGCAAAGTTTGAGGAATAGGAAAACTGTTCGCTCTGCTGGATTTTAATACATGTTTACATCCTTCTTTGCAGAACAGCACCACCTCTCAATTAATGTTACTCCCAGCCTTAAAGGAACACTTAGTGATAAATAAATGTGAGTTGTGCATTGGAGAAGTGTGGTGCAAACCAGAATTTTTACAAAGGCTGCCGAACACTTAGAGACTAAGCAGCATTTGTGTTCTAATATTTTAAAGCCTTTCCATTGATCTCCTGTTAACTGAGAAGCAAGAATTAACCTCAATGACAGTGCTAGTAGCTCTGCAGTCTATTTTGGCCTGTTCTTTAAGTAAAAAGAGCAACCTAGATGAGAATTTTGTGCTTCACTGGATATTGAAAGATGAGGCAATAAACTGCTAAACTTGAGTAATCACACACTCCCAGAGGAATGCCTCAAATGGGGTTGGTCAAAAACCTTGAAATTCTAGCCTTCTGCACACTGCCTGGGCTTTAACATTTGATGAGAGTCATTATAGTGGGGGACTGAATACAAGTGTCTTCTGATTACAGACCTTCCATTAAAAGTTCCCACCAGTGTGCCTTTCCATAGAGAAGCGTCAATGGGATTAAAATCTCAATTCACCCCAGTCAATTCTCCAGTAACACGATTTCATTAGAGGCAGGCAGGGAGGAAAATGGACTAGAAAGCACTGAAACAGCTGGTGTATAAATTATAAAGTGTACTTTCTACTAAGTGAACACACCTTCCGCTCAGCCACATTACTAATTAATGTGTAGGGTAGCCGATTTTATGTAAATTGTATTCTTCCTCTCTCCTGTGCTTTGGTTAACAACAGGTTCTTCTAAATCTTGGAAAAAGAAAGATTATGCAAAGCTATCATCATATGAAAATAGCGTATTAACATACCGCCTGTGAACTGTATCCAATCAGTTCCTTTTCACTGGCGTGTGTACAAAACAATTAAAATCAAATTTATATTGCACTTCTTTAATATATTCTGGCATTAATATAATCAACGAACAAGTGTTAAAAAGTCTTACAGGCCTATTCTGCTTTAAAATGATATGTTTGTTTGCAGGGTTAGCGGATATTTTCAGCTGCTTTTAAAGGCCACCAAAAAAGAAAAGTTCTAGCTGTACGCCTGTGACTCTGGCCGCGAGGGGTTCATGGGGAGTCTGTCTCATTTTAATGGCAGCCTGGTGTGTTTATTTTTTATGCGATGTCTTTACTCCAGGAATCTGTCAGCTGTTCTCCGTGTTACCTGCAGCATATTTGTTTTTAATTATTGGATGTTGCTGAATAATTACTCATAAAGGTTATGAGAGTGCCGAGTTGCGGGGCTGACCGCAGGCTGGTTGTGCTGCCAGCTGTGCCCGCGGCAGCAGGCGCGGGCTGTCTGCACGCCTGCACCGCCGCACCCGCAGCCTGATGGTGCCTCACATGCTCTCGGCCCGTCCTGAGGTCCCAGGATCCACACTCTGAGGTTACGTTTTCCATGTCTGTTTTCCTTGCTGCTCCTGGCGTGCTCTCATGTGAGATCAGATAGCAAGGACCAAGGTATTTTGTCACTGCTCTCGGTGGAGCAGGCTCAGAGATCTCCAAAACCGGTAAACTGGTGGAAGGGAGTAAACCACTTTTGTCAGTCATGGAATCATAGGACTGGGAAGTCCAGCAAGAGGTTATTTGTCCTGTCTCCAGCCATACCTCCAGGAAGAGTCTCCATTCAAGCACCTCCACCAGCAGGCACTCCACACATCCTCAGGCAGGCTTTCTCAGAGCTTCTCCAGCGTGCCTGTTTCTGAAGGCCTAACCCGAATCTCTGGCTGCAGATAAGCCCCTTTCTTGTCCTGTGTGTAAGGGCGCAGAACAGATTACTCTCTTCCTTTACTTCTCCTCGCCTTTCGCATGTTTTGAGACCCTCCTCTCCCCCAGACACACACACAAATAGATGAGCACTAGTGCACAGCCGAGGAGAGTCCTGAAACTACACCAATCCTCAGATGGTTTCTTCTGTCCCCTGGCAGTGTGGACCCTGGCTACAAAGGCCCATCCCTCTGAGGAAACCAGAAGAGAACACATTTCCTAGGAGGAATACAGTGAGATTCTTATACCAGTTCTGAGCCTTTTCCTAAATCAAAGCTACTCTTTATGCCTAGAGGTAATTGAAAATATGGACATTGCATGCAGGCTTGCTTGAGCAGCGTCGTCTTGCTGAGTCCAAATGTCTTACAGCCCTGTGACCTACTCTTGCTTTGCAAGGGGAATTCTTTTTCTTTAACTTTGTGTTGAATCCTATGATTTTGTAAGGGCAAGTGTCTGTGAATGTTCCCTCCTTGAGCATTGCACTTGTACAGAATAAATTTCTGTGGCGCTCTTCTGGATGTAGGAAATGTGCTGCTGAAGTCGGTAAGCATGCCACTAGGGTATGGGCCACAGAATGGAGTCCATAAAATCTGTTCTGCAGCCTATGGATTCTTTGCAGTAGGGGCAGTGAAGTTGTGACAGAGGTGGTTTGTCCACTGAAACTAAGCTGAGACCATAAGTTCACTTCACTTTGGACCAGAGGATAGTAATAAACCATGGATGAAATGTCAGTGCTTTTCCATTAAGTGACCCCACGTCATCTTTATTTACGACTTCCTAACAATGGACTTAGCCAGATGGCCTACATGATTGGCATAATTCCATTTTGAAACTGCAGATTTGAATTCTTGAAAGTATAAATGGCTGTGCATTTAAATATTCACTCTGTCAGGAGAGGAACTGTAGGATACCTCTAGGTTATGGTGTGTGCAATTGGAAGCAAGGCACCTGGAAAAGCACAGACTGGGAATTTGGTACCGAAATTCATTACCAAAAATGGATTTTTAGACTTGCACCATTTTTTTTTCCTCCACAGCCCTTGGCAGCAAACCTGTCAAGTGAAGTGGGGGGAAGTTCAGAGGAGAGAAACAAATGTTTAGATTCATTGCTAAATACTTTCTTTCAGCCCCACACTTCCCACTAGCTGATTCTCGGTGCCACCAAGCCAAGGAGCTGACTGATGTCGTACCTCGTACTAAGCACTAGGTCAGCCGTGCTGCAACTTGTTACTCTCTGATGGTGTTGATAGCATAAGTGGAATCTGCAAACTGGCCCTCAGCCATGAGAATGAGGACAGGATCATCTGCAGTAGTTTATAGGAAGAGAGGATGTGCAGATTCTCCCTTTGGTGGCAGTGGTGAAAGCCCATTAACTGCAGCCACTTTAGTGTCAGTAAGAACTGTGTGTAGCCAAGGAGGTCGCTATGCGGAACCACAAATTACAGTAGTTATCTTCTCTGATTGCTCAGCACTTGAGGCAAATGTTCTCTATCTCATTCCCTTCAGCTCTAAATCACTGTAAGACCCTTCTCTGCTGCCTGACGGACAGCTTGGTGCCACTCTCTCCAGCTCTGTCAGGACGTGATAGTGCTGTCCCAGTCATGGTACTCTGCCTGCCTGTTAAAGGAACGAGGATGGATGCAGTGTACCAGTGCCCAGGTTTGCCTTTCCACATACAGTATTGGAACGAATGCTCTCTTGTCCTTTCAGAAATACTCTGGCTATGAACCCAACAGGGTCAGTCAGAGTACCAGAAAGGACAAGCTGATCATGTTTCTGGCACTGGTGGCAGAAGTTCTACAGATCTGAAGGGTGAACAGAAAATAATCTCAGGAATGTGTGAAGAGGATCCCTCAAATGGCTTAACGTGGTTTAACAATGACTTGTTTGGTTGTTTGCTGTGGTGCTTTTTTTGGAGGGGACGTGTGTATGGAAAAATAAGCTGTAGTTATGATTTTCTGGGCAGCTTAAAACATGGTTAGAGGAGAAAAGCTTATTTTTCTTTGTGTGGTGCTATCAGGAAGGCTGTAAACTAATGAATAGGTTCCTCAGTGATTCTGGGATTGCGTTTCTTTTCAGTCAAGGAGATTCTTGTGTTCTTGTAATTTTTACAAGTTATTTTTATGATATTTTGTTGTTGTCGTTGTTACTGTATTATTTGTATCAGTGCTTGCCTAATTCTTGGAAATTGTCCCGTTTGTCTCCAGTAGGTAATGCATAAGGCACAAAATGGAAAATAAGTCTGTAAAGTTTGTTAGGATTTAAAATGTGAGGGTTTTTTTTTTTTTTCTGTGATGAGGAAAATGAAAAGGACAGTTGTAGTAACATTTTCGTTATCTGAGTTGAATATCTACATTGTCTAGGACCTGTAATATCTCTAGCATGATGGAAAACATCAAAAGAATGGGATTAGAAGACACATGAAGAATGGAACTCATTCCTAAATAGAGACGCAGAGAGGATAACCAATCACAGCAAAACCAAACTGAAATGGTTGAGGTTGTGTGGCTTTAGGGGATGTTTAGTTTCCTAGCACAAATTGCCTGTAATAGATTTTAATTTCTGTATGTGTTCTGTAATTATTTTTGTTTCATTGGAACTGTGAAATTGAGTGTTTTGCTTCTGCTGTTATCAGGTCACTCCTGAAAATAAAGTATATCTCAGAGAATTACAATGTTATTATTATTCAAAAGCTACATGTTTGGGCAATTATGTAAACATTGTCTTCCTGTCAGTCAATAAAACCTTTCCCAGAATACCTGGGACCCTTGAATTAATTAGACTTGTCATCTCCTCCTTTGAATGCCAACTTGCAAGTGGGCCACCTCAGTTCCCTCCCTGTCCAAAGGGCTCCACCAGTGTCCACCAAGGTCACCTTGCTACACGGCTGTCCATCTGCGTGGTGTTCTGCAATGAGCAGTATTGCTTCTCTAATTACTGGGTGCAAGCCTATATATGTACAAGTCTGCAAACTTTGTATGTGCTATAACAAAAATAAACCAAGTGACCTGTGTGCCGTTGCAAAGGTGGGAAGTCTACCGTGAGCAGCATCTCTTCCCTGAAGGAGGTGCAGCTTCTGCAGCCTAATCTCAGAGAGATCAGAGGCTGACTTCTCATTTCTGTTGTGGCTGGAAGTTCAGGAGCACAGTTTATAAGAAAGTAGCTGGGGAAAAAAGCCCTGGCAAAAAAAAAAAAAAGTAATGATACTAGATTTAAACAAGACTTTTTTTTTTTTTTCCTCCATAAGTACTCTTAATAGGAATAAATGGTTTCTCTTTTCAGATCTGTATATTTCTGTAGAAATATACCGCTGGGAAAAGGCAGCAAAAATTCTGGCAACCATGTTTACATCCTACACTGAAGACTTACTTCAGAAGAAGAAAAGACACAGAATTTTGTGCTGGCTCTCATTGTAAAGGTGAGTGTTGTCCTACATACACACTGATGAGAGCAAAGCTAAATGATACATAAATTTAATTGCAGAAGTGAACCAAAGTTACATCAGCCAAAGCCTCTCCAGTTTTTTGGAGGTGGAGACATTCTCCTGCTTTGTCTATTCTTGCTTCTTGGTAAACAGGTATGCATAAAAATGGAAGGGGTGGCATTAAAATCTTCTGTCTTTGTGGACCCCTGGCTACACCCTGTGTGTGTGGTACTCAAAAGGGCAAGTGTGTCCCACTGGGAGGAATATTCAGCGTCCTACAAATGGCTTTGAACCAGATGCACATCACATGACCACCCCCGCGAGCCACTGGATCTAGGTACTCGTGCTGGGACAAGTTCATCCACAACTGTATGGGGAGCTGCTTAATTGAGCCTCATTACTCCAATTTCCTACTGACACTGTGCACCCTGTGAGGCGCTGCTCAGGCATGCATCAGGGGCAGGGGGTCGAGCAGCTGCCTTTTCCATGGAAGCAGGAGAGGATGAGCTACAACAGTGCCCTAACCCAGCACTGTTGCCTCTGCAGTTGGTACCATTTACGAGAGCAAGCTGCTAATTTGTCCCCCTTAGACAGGAGGGTGCGCCTGCCTCTGCCACTGCAATCTACTCCTCTACTGCACTTTTTGCCATAGAGGATGGTGTCCTGGTGCACTCCTGACAAACTGACACTGGCAAACCATCCCCAGGTGCTACCTTCACACATTTTTGGATCCCTGGTGATCCTTATATTTATGTTCTTTTAAAGAAGGGTGCGTGCTTGGAAGCATCTCAGCTAAAGTCTCCCAAAGAGGAGTATTTCTTCATTTTAAAAGATAACATGAGCCATCTATTTTCTCCTTATTCAGGCTGTGTAACCTGCATCTGGAAGGTCAGTCAAGCATCCCTTCAAAGCCTCCAGCTTCAATTCTGTTTCTTCAAGCACGCAAGCTCCAAGCACACAGGTTAGATGTAGCTTCCTTGTTCATCCCTGGTCTGTTGAAGTCCTGAATCCCTGCTGAGAGTTTTGTTTCTATCAGTAATCTTATTTCCTTACAGATATTCTTCCAGTTCTTTTACAGATGTATTATCCTAAGTTTTTGTTGTTAAAGGGGGCCTATCATGGACTTTTGCTCCTATAGGTATATTTGAAATATCTACCACTTCATGTTGATGTTTCCAGTGTACCCTAAAAGCTGTTAGAGGAGTTAATCACTTTTTGATTTCCATGGGATGGTGGGCAACATGTGAGAGAGAACTTAGCCAGTGATATCCATTATTATCACCCTTCTGAAATTCACCACTGCTGAGTGAAAATGAGCTTTGTGAAGATAATCAATCACCGGTCACCACATGTGTTCCCTCAGTATAACATTAAGGATAAAACTCACCACTTTGAACAGCATCAACACAAAGTCTTGTGTAATACCAATTCTCACTCACTCGGTTCTGTGGGGGAGATGAAAGAGGTATCTGTTTACTGAAGAGGTCTAAAAGGATGCTCTGGCTTTGTGTTTCACCACTCCAAGTGCAAATAATGACTTGTTGGACGACCATCAGGCTAGCCAGGCAAGGACTTTTTGTGCTGCAAGGTGGCATGGAGCTATCACAGCTCTGCACAGAGTCAGATAACTTGTAACACCCAGCATCATAGCAGGACAAATGACAAAAATAAATATCATGGTATTATAAAGAGTTTATTCCTTTGCCGTTATCTTTAGTCAGGTAGTATGCAGTCGATTCGTAGAATAAGAAATTATTTCAGGACACCCATTATGCACAAATCTCCTATCATCTCCCCAAAATCCATAGTTAACTTTCTCTAGAGGACATTTTAGAACTGGTGAGGGATGAATTCAGATAGATGGTGGTGTCCATTGTGTCAGACTTATATATCCAATGTTTTGCAGCCTGGAGTCAAAAGCTGTGAGAGGGCCATGCTCGTGAGCAGAGGTTGCTTGTTTGGCAGCACCTGAGAGCAGAGCTAAGCCGGTCAAGGCATTTCAGTCTGGGCCTGTCTTCTCTGCTTATGTGTATGTAAAGGTGCCCAGGTGATTTTCATGACACAGGTTTTGCAGGGATGCAGTTGCTGCATCCTGTCACTGGAGACTAAGAAGCAGTGGCAGGTCATCACAAAGAGAATTAGCTCATGTATTTTGACAGGTGAAGCTAAATAAGATGAAATAATTTGACAGGAAGTGAAGCCAAAATGCAACAAAGGAATAGACTTGCAGGAATATCAGGTTACCAGAGGGAGAAAAAAATATGAGAATGGGAAATGTATATACAAATAAATAAATAAAGACAGTTAGATATTTTTATAAATCCATTTCAACCTCTACAGTTGGACTAGCTTGGAGTTCTTTGTCCCTTAGCGTATTTGGGAAAGGCGATACTATTAGTGCTTCCACCTCCTAACACAAAGTAAGGGGACTCTTTGTGACTGCTCCTCCCTAAGGGAAGAAAGAGAAATGCTATATGGGACACAAAAGCAACAGTGGATTTCTTAGCATATGGTCTTTAACAGTGTGAGCACAGACAGCTTTTTGCTATAAGGAAACAAGGGAGAGCTTTGCAATTATTATTGTGAAGTGGCTAGAGAATTTTTTGCCACCATGTTGCTGGGAAAAAAAAGTTTATCCAAAATCATAGCAAAGAAATGCCTAATCCTTGTGGGGTCGGGGGGGTGGTGGTGGTAAGGAGTGGGTATCTACACGGGCAGTGAAGAAAGCAATGACAGGGTTTTCTCATTAAAAATGCCAATAACAAAAGTAGAAAAAGCAGCTTGCAAATACAGCTGTACCTGGTCACAGCAGTGAATAGTTGGCCTGCCTTTGAGGATCACTGTTGCAATCCATGGAAACAGTGTGCGGATGCATGGCAGTACCCAGTCCCATTAGATTGTACCAGCCTGCAAGCCTCCAGCCAGACAGCCTGCCATTTAGCGGTACATGTCCCTTGGCTGCGCACAGCAAATGCGGGCCATCTGGAGAGAGCAGGATCCCCCTCCTGTGCCTGGGCAGCGGCAGTGACACTGCTGGGGACTCTGCCAGACCATGAGCTGGGTCCCAGTCAGCTCCAGGAGGGCAGGGGTTACAACTCAAGAGGCTGCTGTGAGATTTGGCATTGGTACTTTGATATCCAGAGCCCCAGAAGTTCGTCTGAAGAAGCACAGTCCCACATATCAGCGGCACCAAGACATGCAGGAGATGGTCTGTCTGGTCTGAGAGCGGGTAGAAATAGTACGGGTCGCAGAGGCAGCTGTAGAGTTGTTGGGAAAATGAAAAGTGAGCTGAATGTTGTATGTATTTAAGTAGATAAAAGTGTGTCTTTGAGACCTAGGTGGAGAACTTATAATATGAATAGCTTTGTTTTCTTTCAGAGAGTGTTTTTAAATCTGTTTTAGTCTGAAATGACTGTGTATTAAGCACTTTGTTGTTGTTCATGTTGTTTGGACTTTGTTATCGATGTATATGAAAAAATCCACTTGTTACCTACTTTGCTTGGATGAATTGCTATCTGACATTAACAGGAAATGTGGGCAGCATCCTGCAGGAGTCATCCTTTGCTCTAAGTGTGCAGTCTTATTTGTCACTTAAAGATGTTTCTTGCTCTTGGAGTTGCCAAGATCTCTTTCAAATATGAACTGAGTGTGAAGCAATGAAGTAAGAAGGTCCACTTGAGTTTGGAGAGAGTCTAAAATAAGAGCTCTAAGAATTGCAAACTGTTCTATTAGGTCTCATTTCAGGATCTGGACTGCATAAATCTGTGTGCAAGAAACTGCCCAAATGCCCCAGCAGACACTGCCCAAATGCCCAAAAGCCCCAGCAGTCACTGGTGGGAGTTTTTCTTTTGGAATTTGCTGTCGTTGGGCCTGGCACCAAATATGGTGGTGTGATGGGAGGTGAGGAGTCCAGTGCCAGGTGCTGTGACACCTTATTGCCTCGCAGCATGGACACGTGGCTCTTCTGAGCCTGTGCTAACACGGGTGGCCCTGACAGTGCTGCTCCAGCCCCGCTTGTCACACCCTGTCCAGGAGCCCCCTGCAACAGCCTCTCGTTTGGTAGCTTTTCCCAGCAGCACACCTCTAACACAGCACCACAGACTCTGGGATTTGGGAGCTACAGGCCAGTTTGCAAGCAGGGAGAGCTGGGACCTGCAGGAATGTGACGCTGATAGCCAAGGAGCGGGTGCAGGTCAGGAGGGAAGGTGGCCCTAAGCCAGCTGTGCCCTGCGTTACCAAAGCGAAGGCTTGTGGAGATGGGCCACCTCGAGGACACGGTAACAAGCCAGCTTTTACCCACAGTTGACTAAATTTATAGCTTTGAGTGCTATCAAATTTGAGCTATTGTTTGCCAGATTGTGTAGTAATGGAGAGATGGAAAGAAGGGCATTTCTAGCAGTGAGGATAGACCAACACTGAAAGTGATTTTAAAAATAACATTACTGTGAAATTTGCCTGACACAAACCTTGGTCTCACTCTGATGCAGAGACATGAGGCACTGCGCACCTTCAGGGAAATAAACAACCAACTGCCCTTAAACCCATTCAACATAAAAGGACTGTGCTATTCTTCCCTGAACAACTAGACAATGAAAAAAAAGGATGAGGACATGATAAAGTATTATAAAAATATCCTCTTTCAGGACCTGTTGTCACAGCTTGACTCAGCTATGAGGGAAGTACCCTTGATATTATTTCTGCGTTCAAATGCTTCAGACGTTTATCAGAGATATTGATGTGGAATACTTATGAGTCAGGTGCAGGGTCCTACTTACATAGCCTCCAACTTTAGGCCAACAGCCTTTGCACCTCTGTTCTTGCAATCCAGCCAGCCCAGGCCTTCTTTCTGACTTGTGGCTCCAGCCCACCATTGCATTTGTGTACCTATCAGTAAGCAAAAAGCACAGGAATTTCAGATTTACCCTCATTTCCACTCTGTTATTTAGGGATCATTTTGCATTGTGGCCATCATATCCATTTGAACCGAAAATTAATGGTTAATTTGCAACTGTTCTTGTAAATAAGCCTCTTTTTTACAGAATCATAAATCTTGCCGAGAAATTAAAATGCAAGATAATAAAGATGTATTGGGTCTACATTTTCAGATATTCTAAGTGAGCTTTTGCTATGTGGGAGCCATAGAAACACACAGGCTTTTCTTCCTCACCAGCCGAGCTATTCAGCCGGAAGCTGGGCTGATTTCAAACCAGTTTTTGCCAAAGACTGCTGGTACCTCCAACAGAGATCTGCTGGAAGGTGCAGGCTTAATTATAATGTATCATCCCTACAGCTGCAGAACACTAATCCTGATTCACCAGAGTCCAGTCTTTGTTTGGTTATGGAAACTATTTTTGGATTTTTCAGAGTTAATCTAACTCTGGTCTAAGACATATGGGGCCATACAGTAGTCTTGGTACACATTTTGTGCGCTTACGATGCATGCTCAGCACACCTTTTATTTTTGCTGTACCTGCCTAGAAGCCTACCAGCTGGTGAGTTCAGCTCTGCACTACGTTTCTGCTTCAACAGGGCACAAGTCCTCTCAAAACACGCACCTGAATTGTGTCAGGCAGGAAGCAAGGGGATGTTCTTTCAAGGGAAGAGCATTGCATAGACACAGTCACCTTGTATGTCCCTTCCAGTAGCACCGTGTCCCATCAGGGACACATTTGGTACCAGTTGCTCTGCAGGGGGCAGTTTCACTTAAGTCTGTGGCTTCAGGGAAAGTTGGACTGGTCCTTTGGTGAAGAGGGAAAGGCAGGTTGTACTGTGTTAGCATGGATCAAACTATTCACTCTTCAGTCATGAAACAGCACCCATCTCTTGTTCAATCTTTAGCCGTTACCTGCAGGCATTCCAGTTTTGAATTGTAAGGTCTGGTGCCCTGAAAGTGTATTTCAACTTTTGGAAAAGACTTAAGACTAAGTTAGGCACCACTGTGAAAGGACTTTGTTTTTCCAGAAATCGCTGTGACTCCTGTAACATCCCTACCTTTACTGCTTAGACAAAAATAGCTTTTTAAAGTTGAGGAACTTCTTGAGACTTGATTTTAACTGAGCTAAGGACAAAAAGAACATTTTTTCTAGAAGTATTTCAGGATTCTTTCCTTGTTCTGCAACTCAGTGTAATACTATATTTTGTTTAGTGCACTATAGATGTATCACAAGTCTGATTAAAATCTGAAACTAATGGTTTTATATTTGATTTATAATACCATATAAGGACATAATTATCATAATTATATCATAATTATCATAAATGAAAAAAAAAAGATTTAGTCTAAAAGTTCCTCTGGTCAAGCCCAGGGCAAGGGGGCCCTGAATGATTTGGAAATTTTGAATGAAAACAAAAGATAAGTATTTATTATTAAAAATAATAATTCCAGGTCTCCCATAATCTTAGGCACTGTGGTCATTATCAGGAGAAAGAATTTGGGTTTGTTAGTAGCAGAATGCAATATAGATATGATGTCTTATGAAACCACCCTGGAATGATATTAAAAACTTGAAACTTAAGAGCTATTTGCCGGAACAACTTTCTTCCCCTCAATCTGCATTGTAGTTTTCAAACTTAATAAATCTATGAAAAACTTGAAGCCAAGGTAGGAAGCCCTCTTTTGGGGAAACCTAAGTCTTCTTTTGTATTTATATGAGAATCTTTTTACAGTACTTTGCAATATAGAGAGTTTTTTAATTTGTCTAGTACAACCAAGAGGTTGATAGCCCTTTTTCTCCACTCATTTACATTTAGGGATGACTGTGGTTTTAACGAAGCAGAATATTCCAAATACTAATGGATCTTAAATTGCTTATTCTTACCAAGAGGTACTCCAAATAGCACAATTGCCTCAAGTGATATAAAGTGATGAGTTAATTCATGTACTTGTGTCGATTGCTTCAAGATACTGAGAATTAGCTGCATTAGTGATACTCTCTTTTTTTTTCTTCACATATGTACAGGAAAGTGCATAGGAATGGAGATCGATTTAACCTCTACTGCACAGAGGAGGGGAGAAATCTGGTCGATGTCCTACAAACCTCATTGAGAAGGTTAGTAAAATCTTTCTGTTTGTGATCTCTTGCTATTGCTTGTGCTGGTGTTTGAGTTACATAAGTTTCTAAACAGAGTAGTCCGTGGCAGCAAAATTTCTGACCACAGTGATAAACCAAGCAAAGTCTGTCTTAAGGGCAAGCCACACCAAGTGGAATTTGAAAACCCCTCATAGTAACCTGCACCAAAGTGGTGCTCAAGTTGCTCCAAAGATTTGGAGCATTTGGACTCCTAAACCTATCTGCTTCACGTCCTGGAAAAGCCTGCAAAGTAAGAAAAACATGGGAACAAGTGCACACCCCTGGTATCTCAAACTTCCTTGGAGATCAAGGGCCAGAGCACAGTGTGACTCCCCAGCCTCGGGGTTCCTCTGATGTAGCACAGAGCAACAGGTGGCAGCTGTTAATGTGCTGAATGTGGCTTCCCCCTGTGTCCGGCCATGGAAAACAAAGCGAGCAAGCGGATCCATGCCAAACACTTTGCGAGCATGGAGCTTACACAATTGGGCTCCACCCACATGCCTCACATGGGAATTTTCTCCCTCACCAGCTGGGTTAAGATCACAAGATGGAAAAAGGGGAGGAAAAAAAAAAGCACTGGAGTTGTTTTCTTTCCATTGTGGCTCCCAAGCTGAAAGTTCCTTTGCAACAGAATAATAGAATAAAGATGAGAGGGAACACTGCTGATGGCTCGAAATCTGGAACCAAAGTTTATTTTTCCTAAGCAGCCTGAGCTTGAACA